>NC_142793.1:6324100-8859100 GCF_988280905.1 Pimephales promelas
CTATACTACTACACCAACATGATAAAAGTAACGAAAGTGAATGCAAATATCATTCTGGTGAGTTCAAAACACTTTTCAAAGTAAAACCATTATTAGCATATAATTAACACAGATTATTTTTCAAAATGATAAATTATAATATATATTAAAAAAACAGACAGACAGGTCGGAGGGAGGGCGGCGCCCCAGCGCCCTCTATGGGCGAGCCGCCCCTGGCAGAGTACATTCATAGTCAATGCAAAGACGCGAAGACGCATCATTCGCGCCGGGCGTCGCGAATTGGGTGACTCGTTTGCCGCGAACGTCTTTCTCAGTAGAAAATTTTGAACTTGAGCGGGCTGCAGAAGATTCAAGCGTCTAACTAGACTTGACGTGTTTGACGCGTTCGGTGTGACCAATTCGGACTGCGCTCTCTCTCCCCCACGGATAGATTATAGGCCTACTTTATTAGCGAGTTGTTTTTGGATAAAACTAATATACTTTGCATACTTACAAATTCCCATGTTCTCTATCTCTATTGTCTATAGGCCTACATGGATCGCGGGAAAGGGGGCCTTGGGCGCGGGTTAGCCTACTTTTGGTAACGTTAACATACAAATATTAATTTCGAAAGCACATTGCCTACAGCTCCGTGTGTGCACCATTTATCATTAAATAATGGCAATCTTGATTCTAGCACAATATTATTCCTAAATGACAGCATTAATTCAGTAATTTAAACCTTCAAAATTATTATCAAAATAAGTAAATACCCTTTAAACAAAACTTTAGCTTCAAATAAAGATTGTAGATCTTTACTGTTTTCCAGTAGTTACTGCTAAAATGTTTTTGAAGAGATTCGTTCATAACCTCTGGAGGAAAGTCATTAATTAACTTCTGTTTTGTTTAAATTAATAGATATTATTTAATAGACTATTTTTTTTATATTTATAGGTATTTAATAATGGACTAATTTGTTGCATTTAATTGTTTTTTTTATTGGTTTTTGAAAAAAATAATATATATATATATATATATATATATATATATATATATATATATATATATATAATTATATATATAGACACACACACACACACACACACACACACACACACACACACACACACACACACACACACACACACACACACACACACACACTAAGATTGTTTAATATTTTTAAAAGAAGTCTCTTCTGCCCACCAAGCCTTCATTTCTTTGATCCAAGAAAAACTGTAATATTGTGACTATATTATTATTATTATTATTATTTTAACAACTATTTTCTATTTGAATATATTTTAAGATGCAATTTAAATAAATAATAAAGTGAAATGCTTTATTGTGTGTGATTTGCATGTTATTTATTTTAAGACATGTAAGCTGAAGATCTAAACTAAGTTAAAATGGTTGGTTCAACTGATTTAATTGTCTTATTTTATATATATAAATGAGCTTAAATTTTAAGTTAACAGAACTAAGATTTATTTTGATCTCACATGGCCTGCACTGTGTTGGATTTACTTAAAAGATATGTGCACATTTTTTGATACAAAAATGGTGCATATATATTTTAAGTAAATCCAACTCATCATTTTTTAGAGTGTGGACAATATGAAACTAAAACGACATAAGCTTAATTTAAAATGTCTTAGGAACTACTGGATATTTAGAGGTGGATAAACGTAATTGAAAGGTGGATAAACGCACTTTGGAGGTGCAAGCGCAATTCCCGAATATTGGGAGGTGGGTAAATGGCATTTACGTGCATTTAGCCTCCACTACATCCCTGGGTATGACATCACAGTACTGATTCGAAAATATACAGTGATCAACTAGAAGCAGCACTATACAGAGTACAGACGATTGGTGTATGACATCACAGTACTGATTCGAAAGCATACAGCAGACAGTGATCGACAGCACTGTACAGAGTACAGACGATTGGTGTATGCAGAGGTGTAGTTGAAGAGGTGGGTAAACTATAAATTCTGGTGGACCAAGACATGGTCACCAGGTAAGGTGGGCCACTGCCTACCGGTGTATGTGTGTCTCCTATATTGCTATATAGGGAGGGCTCGACATTAAGCCTTTTCATATGCTAAGTAAATCTGCCTTTCACTTGTCCGAGTAAAAAAGTTGCTTGTTCGGATTTTTTAAAAATTTGACTTATTCTTAAAAAATATTCTCATCATTGATATATCAGCTTTGATATTTAAATCACCATATTGTAATTTCTGCACCTTTAAAGGGCACCCCCCTCCCCCAATATTATTAAATGTATGCTTCATATTTCATTTTAAATTCCTAAATTTGATCAATAAATTCAATTATTTCTAATAATAAGACACCATAGGGCTGTTACTCTAGGGGTTGATCAAATTAAATCATTTACACTGAAAAATTACAATTGCATGAAATAATGTTATGAAATTGATTTTAATTTACATATAAGAAAGAATGATGCTACTTTTAAACATTTAACACTAAACCGCCAGTAGGTGGTGGCAGGCGACCGTCTTAATGAGTGAAAAAGTTCGCCTTAGGTTTAACAACCTATACTAAATTAACTAAATTAAAGAAACTAAATTAACGACATAAGCTTAATTTAAAATGTCTTAGGAACTAGGATATTTAGAGGTGGATAAACGCAATTGAAAGGTGGATAAACGCACTTTGGAGGTGGGTAAACGCAATTCCCGAATATTGGGAGGTGCGTAAACGGCATTTGCGCATTTAGCCTTCACTACATCCCTGGGTGTATGACATCACAGTACTGATTCGAAAGCATGCAGTGTACTTTGATCACCTTGACGAAGCACTGGGGAGACCGGGGGCAATTGTAACAGGGGGCAATTGTACCACACTCAATTCCTCCAATCAGAAACAAGCTAGAGTGATGACACTTAATCTCAACGCATTCTCACCCCAAGGCGTCACCTTTGACCATGCTTCAATATTTGCAGCCCATTCTCACCCCCAAGGCGTCACCTAACTGACGCCTTGGGAAGCTTTTGGACATGCTTCAATATCTGACGCTTTAGGCGCCCTTTAGCGTCAGTAAGATGACGCCCTAAGATCGCGTGTACCCTACCCCCACCCCACACCTAAACCTAACCGCGTCCTCTAACAGACGCTTTCCTTTAGCGTCAGTTAGATGACGCCGTAGGATCGCGTCATGTAAGTGACGCTAAAGGGCGCCTAAAACGTCAAATATTGAAGCATGGTCAAAGGTGACGCCTTGGGGTGAGAATGCGTTGATATTTGACGTTTTAGGCGCCCTTTAGCGTCACTTACATGACGCGATCCTACGGCGTCATCTAACTGATGCTAAAGGAAAGCGTCTGTTAGAGGACGCGGTTAGGTTTAGGTGTGGGGTGGGGGTAGGGTACACGCGATCCTAGGGCGTCATCTAACTGACGCTAAAGGGCGCCTAAAGCGTCAGATATTGAAGCATGTCCAAATGCTTCCCAAGGCGTCAGTTAGGTGACGCCTTGGGAGTGAGAATGGGCTGTTAATCTGTACATGCCCAATAGGATTCTCTCTCTATCTGTGCAAAAGAAGCGTGACATTTTCAACTTTAGCAGAAGTTATTAACGACAAACTGATTTTGAGGTGTGAAAGTTATTTTTTGGATGTACAGTATTTTTCTTCTGCTGTCTAAAGTTTAGATGTCTGTCAATTTAAACTTGTATACATTTTATCCCTAGGTTATTGATTAAAAACGAACATAAACAACACTGTAACACTGTGTTACAGTTGCCCCCGAGCCACAAGGCCCATTGTAATAAGCTTGTTTGTGTGTGTTGACATACTTTTCTGTTAAAAAAATGAACATATTTCACTAAATTCTATTGTAAAACTTCATTTTAAAAGGGTGTATTAAAATAAATGTTTGTTCCAGTATTAACAAATCATCAATTAGCATTTTTTATATAAAATAATGTGTGTTTTATATGTGCTTGACAAAGTGGGAATATTATATAAACTCTTAAAATTAACAGCAGTAAAGCGATTACTTTGAGGTAGGCTTTTATTTGAGATAAAGTGGGTTAATAGGAGTTATTTCTCAGTGTTACAATTGCCCCCACACTGCATTTAATTGAATGTTTTAGTCTTGTTCTTATAAGTAAAAATATATAAATTGTATTATTAATTAGTGCACATATATATGTTTCTTGTATCAAAAGATGACTAGTCTATCTCAAGTAGTTTGTGAGTTATTAAGGAAAATGTAAAATACGTTACAATTGCCCCGGGTCTCCCCTACAGACGATTGGTTTATGACATCACAGTCCTGATTCGAAAGCATATGATCTTAAAGCAGCACTGTACAGAGTACAGACGATTGGTGTATGACATCACAGTACTGATTCAAAAGCAAACAGTATGATCTTGAAGCAGCACTGTACAGAGTACATACGATTGGTGTATGACATCACAGTACTGATTTGAAAGCATACGTATGATCTTGAAGCAGCACTGTACAGAGTACAGACGATTGGTGTATGACATCACAGTACTGATTCGAAAGCAAACAGTATGATCTTGAAGTAGCACTGTACAGAGTACAGACGATTGGTGTATGACATCACAGTACTGTTTCGAAAGCATGTATGATCTTGAAGCAGCCGAACAACCAATACTTATGAAAGTAATTGGATCAAACATACAAAAATAAGTATTCCTAACTTTTCAACGTTTACTTAACATATGTGTGTAACAAAAAAATATAAGCTACTAGGTGCACTTAAATGTATGCATAAATAAAATAATAAAAAAACATAATGCATGTCAACTACTACAATAATTGCATCAAAATTAAGTAAATCGATTATATCAGTTTAAGTAACTGTATGAGCCACGTGATATAGGCTAGGCAATTTCCCGTGATGCCTATCCAGACAAAAAAAATATGAAACACATGTGAAGACGTTGAGAAGCGGTAAGCTTAATTTTTGTACTTAGGCCTACACATGATCATTTATTGCATTTTTGGTCAAGAAATTTACTTTTAACTGAATTTCAGAATTGCTACAAATTTTGCATCAACAATTAGAAACGTTTCTTACGAATGCAAACATTTGTAGTCTACATGTTAACGAATGAAATAAGTGTTTTGCACGCGAGTAGCTATATATTGTGTTTTTTCAAAATATATGACCATGATGTTGGCTCGTATATGCATTAATGGTGTGTTTACACCGAACGCGAATTTAATTGCGATAGCAGAGTACATTCATAGTCAATGCAAAGACGCGAAGACGCATCATTCGCGCCGGGCGTCGCGAATTGGGTGACTCGTTTGCCGCGAACGTCTTTCTCAGTAGAAAATTTTGAACTTGAGCGGGCTGCAGAAGATTCAAGCGTCTAACTAGACTTGACGTGTTTGACGCGTTCGGTGTGACCAATTCGGACTGCGCTCTCTCTCCCCCACGGATAGATTATAGGCCTACTTTATTAGCGAGTTGTTTTTGGATAAAACTAATGTACTTTGCATACTTACAAATTCCCATGTTCTCTATCTCTATTGTCTATAGGCCTACATGGATCGCGGGAAAGGGGGCCTTGGGCGCGGGTTAGCCTACTTTTGGTAACGTTAACATACAAATATTAATTTCGAAAGCACATTGCCTACAGCTCCGTGTGTGCACCATTTATCATTAAATAATGGCAATCTTGATTCTAGCACAATATTATTCCTAAATGACAGCATTAATTCAGTAATTTAAACCTTCAAAATTATTATCAAAATAAGTAAATACCCTTTAAACAAAACTTTAGCTTCAAATAAAGATTGTAGATCTTTACTGTTTTCCAGTAGTTACTGCTAAAATGTTTTTGAAGAGATTCGTTCATAACCTCTGGAGGAAAGTCATTAATTAACTTCTGTTTTGTTTAAATTAATAGATATTATTTAATAGACTATTTTTTTTTATATTTATAGGTATTTAATAATGGACTAATTTGTTGCATTTAATTGTTTTTTTTATTGGTTTTTGAAAAAAATAATATATATATATATATATATATATATATATATATATATATATATATATATATAATTATATATATAGACACACACACACACACACACACACACACACACACACACACACACACACACACACACACACACACACACACACACACACACACACACTAAGATTGTTTAATATTTTTAAAAGAAGTCTCTTCTGCCCACCAAGCCTTCATTTCTTTGATCCAAGAAAAACTGTAATATTGTGACTATATTATTATTATTATTATTATTATTTTAACAACTATTTTCTATTTGAATATATTTTAAGATGCAATTTAAATAAATAATAAAGTGAAATGCTTTATTGTGTGTGATTTGCATGTTATTTATTTTAAGACATGTAAGCTGAAGATCTAAACTAAGTTAAAATGGTTGGTTCAACTGATTTAATTGTCTTATTTTATATATATAAATGAGCTTAAATTTTAAGTTAACAGAACTAAGATTTATTTTGATCTCACATGGCCTGCACTGTGTTGGATTTACTTAAAAGATATGTGCACATTTTTTGATACAAAAATGGTGCATATATATTTTAAGTAAATCCAACTCATCATTTTTTAGAGTGTGGACAATATGAAACTAAAACGACATAAGCTTAATTTAAAATGTCTTAGGAACTACTGGATATTTAGAGGTGGATAAACGTAATTGAAAGGTGGATAAACGCACTTTGGAGGTGCAAGCGCAATTCCCGAATATTGGGAGGTGGGTAAATGGCATTTACGTGCATTTAGCCTCCACTACATCCCTGGGTATGACATCACAGTACTGATTCGAAAATATACAGTGATCAACTAGAAGCAGCACTATACAGAGTACAGACGATTGGTGTATGACATCACAGTACTGATTCGAAAGCATACAGCAGACAGTGATCGACAGCACTGTACAGAGTACAGACGATTGGTGTATGCAGAGGTGTAGTTGAAGAGGTGGGTAAACTATAAATTCTGGTGGACCAAGACATGGTCACCAGGTAAGGTGGGCCACTGCCTACCGGTGTATGTGTGTCTCCTATATTGCTATATAGGGAGGGCTCGACATTAAGCCTTTTCATATGCTAAGTAAATCTGCCTTTCACTTGTCCGAGTAAAAAAGTTGCTTGTTCGGATTTTTTAAAAATTTGACTTATTCTTAAAAAATATTCTCATCATTGATATATCAGCTTTGATATTTAAATCACCATATTGTAATTTCTGCACCTTTAAAGGGCACACCCCTCCCCCAATATTATTAAATGTATGCTTCATATTTCATTTTAAATTCCTAAATTTGATCAATAAATTCAATTATTTCTAATAATAAGACACCATAGGGCTGTTACTCTAGGGGTTGATCAAATTAAATCATTTACACTGAAAAATTACAATTGCATGAAATAATGTTATGAAATTGATTTTAATTTACATATAAGAAAGAATGATGCTACTTTTAAACATTTAACACTAAACCGCCAGTAGGTGGTGGCAGGCGACCGTCTTAATGAGTGAAAATGTTCGCCTTAGGTTTAACAACCTATACTAAATTAACTAAATTAAAGAAACTAAATTAACGACATAAGCTTAATTTAAAATGTCTTAGGAACTAGGATATTTAGAGGTGGATAAACGCAATTGAAAGGTGGATAAACGCACTTTGGAGGTGGGTAAACGCAATTCCCGAATATTGGGAGGTGCGTAAACGGCATTTGCGCATTTAGCCTTCACTACATCCCTGGGTGTATGACATCACAGTACTGATTCGAAAGCATGCAGTGTACTTTGATCACCTTGACGAAGCACTGGGGAGACCGGGGGCAATTGTAACAGGGGGCAATTGTACCACACTCAATTCCTCCAATCAGAAACAAGCTAGAGTGATGACACTTAATCTGTACATGCCCAATAGGATTCTCTCTCTATCTGTGGAAAAGAAGCGTGACATTTTCAACTTTAGCAGAAGTTATTAACGACAAACTGATTTTGAGGTGTGAAAGTTATTTTTTGGATGTACAGTATTTTTCTTCTGCTGTCTAAAGTTTAGATGTCTGTCAATTTAAACTTGTATACATTTTATCCCTAGGTTATTGATTAAAAACGAACATAAACAACACTGTAACACTGTGTTACAGTTGCCCCCGAGCCACAAGGCCCATTGTAATAAGCTTGTTTGTGTGTGTTGACATACTTTTCTGTTAAAAAAATGAACATATTTCACTAAATTCTATTGTAAAACTTCATTTTAAAAGGGTGTATTAAAAATAAATGTTTGTTCCAGTATTAACAAATCATCAATTAGCATTTTTTATATAAAATAATGTGTGTTTTATATGTGCTTGACAAAGTGGGAATATTATATAAACTCTTAAAATTAACAGCAGTAAAGTGATTACTTTGAGGTAGGCTTTTATTTGAGATAAAGTGGGTTAATAGGAGTTATTTCTCAGTGTTACAATTGCCCCCACACTGCATTTAATTGAATATTTTAGTCTTGTTCTTATAAGTAAAAATATATAAATTGTATTATTAATTAGTGCACATATATATGTTTCTTGTATCAAAAGATGACTAGTCTATCTCAAGTAGTTTGTGAGTTATTAAGGAAAATGTAAAATACGTTACAATTGCCCCGGGTCTCCCCTACAGACGATTGGTTTATGACATCACAGTCCTGATTCGAAAGCATACAGTATGATCTTGAAGCAGCACTGTACAGAGTACAGACGATTGGTGTATGACATCACAGTACTGATTCAAAAGCAAACAGTATGATCTTGAAGCAGCACTGTACAGAGTACATACGATTGGTGTATGACATCACAGTACTGATTTGAAAGCATACGTATGATCTTGAAGCAGCACTGTACAGAGTACAGACGATTGGTGTATGACATCACAGTACTGATTCGAAAGCAAACAGTATGATCTTGAAGCAGCACTGTACAGAGTACAGACGATTGGTGTATGACATTACAGTACTGTTTCGAAAGCATGTATGATCTTGAAGCAGCCGAACAACCAATACTTATGAAAGTAAATGGATCAAACATAAAAAAATAAGTATTCCTAACTTTTCAACGTTTACTTAACATATGTGTGTAACAAAAAAAATATAAGCTACTAGGTGCACTTAAATGTATGCATAAATAAAATAATAAAAAAACATAATGCATGTCAACTACTACAATAATTGCATCAAAATTAAGTAAATCGATTATATCAGCTTAAGTAACTGTATGAGCCACGTGATATAGGCTATGCAATTTCCCGTGATGCCTATCCAGACAAAAAAAATATGAAACACATGTGAAGACGTTGAGAAGCGGTAAGCTTAATTTTTTTACTTAGGCCTACACATGATCATTTATTGCATTTTTGGTCAAGAAATTTACTTTTAACTGAATTTCAGAATTGCTACAAATTTTGCATCAACAATTAGAAACGTTTCTTACGAATGCAAACATTTGTAGTCTACATGTTAACGAATGAAATAAGTGTTTTGCACGCGAGTAGCTATATATTGTGTTTTTTCAAAATATATGACCATGATGTTGGCTCGTATATGCATTAATGGTGTGTTTACACCGAACGCGAATTTAATTGCGATAGCAGAGTACATTCATATCAATGCAAAGACGCGAAGACGCATCATTCGCGCCGGGCGTCGCGAATTGGGTGACTCGTTTGCCGCGAACGTCTTTCTCAGTAGAAAATTTTGAACTTGAGCGGGCTGCAGAAGATTCAAGCGTCTAACTAGACTTGACGTGTTTGACGCGTTCGGTGTGACCAATTCGGACTGCGCTCTCTCTCCCCCACGGATAGATTATAGGCCTACTTTATTAGCGAGTTGTTTTTGGATAAAACTAATGTACTTTGCATACTTACAAATTCCCATGTTCTCTATCTCTATTGTCTATAGGCCTACATGGATCGCGGGAAAGGGGGCCTTGGGCGCGGGTTAGCCTACTTTTGGTAACGTTAACATACAAATATTAATTTCGAAAGCACATTGCCTACAGCTCCGTGTGTGCACCATTTATCATTAAATAATGGCAATCTTGATTCTAGCACAATATTATTCCTAAATGACAGCATTAATTCAGTAATTTAAACCTTCAAAATTATTATCAAAATAAGTAAATACCCTTTAAACAAAACTTTAGCTTCAAATAAAGATTGTAGATCTTTACTGTTTTCCAGTAGTTACTGCTAAAATGTTTTTGAAGAGATTCGTTCATAACCTCTGGAGGAAAGTCATTAATTAACTTCTGTTTTGTTTAAATTAATAGATATTATTTAATAGACTATTTTTTTTATATTTATAGGTATTTAATAATGGACTAATTTGTTGCATTTAATTGTTTTTTTTTATTGGTTTTTGAAAAAAATAATATATATATATATATATATATATATATATAGACACACACACACACACACACACACACACACACACACACACACACACACACACACACACACACACACACTAAGATTGTTTAATATTTTTAAAAGAAGTCTCTTCTGCCCACCAAGCCTTCATTTCTTTGATCCAAGAAAAACTGTAATATTGTGACTATATTATTATTATTATTATTTTACCAACTATTTTCTATTTGAATATATTTTAAGATGCAATTTAAATAAATAATAAAGTGAAATGCTTTATTGTGTGTGATTTGCATGTTATTTATTTTGAGACATGTAAGCTGAAGATCTAAACTAAGTTAAAATGGTTGGTTCAACTGATTTAATTGTCTTATTTTATATATATAAATGAGCTTAAATTTTAAGTTAACAGAACTGAGATTTATTTTGATCTCACATGGCCTGCACTGTGTTGGATTTACTTAAAAGATATGTGCACATTTTTTGATACAAAAATGGTGCATATATATTTTAAGTAAATCCAACTCATCATTTTTTAGAGTGTGGACAATATGAAACTAAAACGACATAAGCTTAATTTAAAATGTCTTAGGAACTACTGGATATTTAGAGGTGGATAAACGTAATTGAAAGGTGGATAAACGCACTTTGGAGGTGCAAACGCAATTCCCGAATATTGGGAGGTGGGTAAATGGCATTTACGTGCATTTAGCCTCCACTACATCCCTGGGTATGACATCACAGTACTGATTCGAAAATATACAGTGATCAACTAGAAGCAGCACTATACAGAGTACAGACGATTGGTGTATGACATCACAGTACTGATTCGAAAGCATACAGCAGACAGTGATCGACAGCACTGTACAGAGTACAGACGATTGGTGTATGCAGAGGTGTAGTTGAAGAGGTGGGTAAACTATAAATTCTGGTGGACCAAGACATGGTCACCAGGTAAGGTGGGCCACTGCCTACCGGTGTATGTGTGTCTCCTATATTGCTATATAGGGAGGGCTCGACATTAAGCCTTTTCATATGCTAAGTAAATCTGCCTTTCACTTGTCCGAGTAAAAAAGTTGCTTGTTCGGATTTTTTAAAAATTTGACTTATTCTTAAAAAATATTCTCATCATTGATATATCAGCTTTGATATTTAAATCACCATATTGTAATTTCTGCACCTTTAAAGGGCACACCCCTCCCCCAATATTATTAAATGTATGCTTCATATTTCATTTTAAATTCCTAAATTTGATCAATAAATTCAATTATTTCTAATAATAAGACACCATAGGGCTGTTACTCTAGGGGTTGATCAAATTAAATCATTTACACTGAAAAATTACAATTGCATGAAATAATGTTATGAAATTGATTTTAATTTACATATAAGAAAGAATGATGCTACTTTTAAACATTTAACACTAAACCGCCAGTAGGTGGTGGCAGGCGACCGTCTTAATGAGTGAAAAAGTTCGCCTTAGGTTTAACAACCTATACTAAATTAACTAAATTAAAGAAACTAAATTAACGACATAAGCTTAATTTAAAATGTCTTAGGAACTAGGATATTTAGAGGTGGATAAACGCAATTGAAAGGTGGATAAACGCACTTTGGAGGTGGGTAAACGCAATTCCCGAATATTGGGAGGTGCGTAAACGGCATTTGCGCATTTAGCCTTCACTACATCCCTGGGTGTATGACATCACAGTACTGATTCGAAAGCATGCAGTGTACTTTGATCACCTTGACGAAGCACTGGGGAGACCGGGGGCAATTGTAACCGGGGGCAATTGTACCACACTCAATTCCTCCAATCAGAAACAAGCTAGAGTGATGACACTTAATCTGTACATGCCCAATAGGATTCTCTCTCTATCTGTGGAAAAGAAGCGTGACATTTTCAACTTTAGCAGAAGTTATTAACGACAAACTGATTTTGAGGTGTGAAAGTTATTTTTTGGATGTACAGTATTTTTCTTCTGCTGTCTAAAGTTTAGATGTCTGTCAATTTAAACTTGTATACATTTTATCCCTAGGTTATTGATTAAAAACGAACATAAACAACACTGTAACACTGTGTTACAGTTGCCCCCGAGCCACAAGGCCCATTGTAATAAGCTTGTTTGTGTGTGTTGACATACTTTTCTGTTAAAAAAATGAACATATTTCACTAAATTCTATTGTAAAACTTCATTTTAAAAGGGTGTATTAAAAATAAATGTTTGTTCCAGTATTAACAAATCATCAATTAGCATTTTTTATATAAAATAATGTGTGTTTTATATGTGCTTGACAAAGTGGGAATATTATATAAACTCTTAAAATTAACAGCAGTAAAGTGATTACTTTGAGGTAGGCTTTTATTTGAGATAAAGTGGGTTAATAGGAGTTATTTCTCAGTGTTACAATTGCCCCCACACTGCATTTAATTGAATATTTTAGTCTTGTTCTTATAAGTAAAAATATATAAATTGTATTATTAATTAGTGCACATATATATGTTTCTTGTATCAAAAGATGACTAGTCTATCTCAAGTAGTTTGTGAGTTATTAAGGAAAATGTAAAATACGTTACAATTGCCCCGGGTCTCCCCTACAGACGATTGGTTTATGACATCACAGTCCTGATTCGAAAGCATACAGTATGATCTTGAAGCAGCACTGTACAGAGTACAGACGATTGGTGTATGACATCACAGTACTGATTCAAAAGCAAACAGTATGATCTTGAAGCAGCACTGTACAGAGTACATACGATTGGTGTATGACATCACAGTACTGATTTGAAAGCATACGTATGATCTTGAAGCAGCACTGTACAGAGTACAGACGATTGGTGTATGACATCACAGTACTGATTCGAAAGCAAACAGTATGATCTTGAAGCAGCACTGTACAGAGTACAGACGATTGGTGTATGACATTACAGTACTGTTTCGAAAGCATGTATGATCTTGAAGCAGCCGAACAACCAATACTTATGAAAGTAAATGGATCAAACATAAAAAAATAAGTATTCCTAACTTTTCAACGTTTACTTAACATATGTGTGTAACAAAAAAAATATAAGCTACTAGGTGCACTTAAATGTATGCATAAATAAAATAATAAAAAAACATAATGCATGTCAACTACTACAATAATTGCATCAAAATTAAGTAAATCGATTATATCAGCTTAAGTAACTGTATGAGCCACGTGATATAGGCTATGCAATTTCCCGTGATGCCTATCCAGACAAAAAAAATATGAAACACATGTGAAGACGTTGAGAAGCGGTAAGCTTAATTTTTGTACTTAGGCCTACACATGATCATTTATTGCATTTTTGGTCAAGAAATTTACTTTTAACTGAATTTCAGAATTGCTACAAATTTTGCATCAACAATTAGAAACGTTTCTTACGAATGCAAACATTTGTAGTCTACATGTTAACGAATGAAATAAGTGTTTTGCACGCGAGTGTAACAGGGTTAAAAAGAACCTTTGATTTAAAATTTTGTGTGAATTTCATAAAATAAGGCATTTGGGTGTATTCATTGGTGTTAGAAGGCTCCCCTCCTGTGGCTATTAATGGTACTGCAGATATTTGATTTTGTCGCTCTTCTCTTGCCGTACCACAGCAGATTCAAGTGTCGACGCTGTGGGTACGTATGGTTTTTCATGCTCTGACGCATTAACAAATTAATTGTGAAAATGATGCGTTTCAAGTGAATCTTTTTGACTTAATACATTGCATTCATATATGTGAACATATGGATAATGCATTTTGCACTTTAACACGATTGTTGAGAGTTTTATAAGATGTATTGAATTTACATGTGCGTCACATGTGCGAGCACGGATTCATTTCTCGTGATTATTGCGTCTGTCTTAACTATCTGACGATTTTTTGTATTATGAGTTAATTGAATGTGTAATCTTTATCTTTCTAGTCCATATGAATGTCTGCAGTCTGTCATCAGCCACAATGTAACTTTTCTTTCTTGTTGTTTCCAAAAAAAAGGTATGTTGCTTTCGTGTTTATTCTATTAACAAATGTTATTTGACAATTATTGAAGATTTACTGATGTTGTCTGCAATTAACTATTCTGTACATTTACATTGGTGTGCTTATTATGAGTATTATGTTAAGTTTTTCACATTGTATATTAATACTATGTGTTTAATGTGAATAATACTATTGACAGCAGATTCAAGTGTCGACGCTGTGGTCCATATGAATGTCTGCAGTCTGTCATCAGCCACAATGTAACTTTTCTTTCTTGTTGTTTCCAAAAAAAAGATAAACTGAAGCTGAATCCCATTTGTGAGTGTCCTTTCACATCCGTTACACTGGTGCCGTGACTCCGTGGATCCCTTGATCAGCTTGATGAAGATCGACCGTGATTGCTGTGTGCAGGATCGAGTTCATCGGTGGTTCAAGTCTTCATTGCTGGGAGCAGGTCAAGTTCGTCAGTAGGGTCAAGTCTTCAATGCTTTGGATGCGGACAGTATAAAAACACTCACACACTGGGACTGTCATTGGGACTGTACATTAGTTATTACATACACAACGCATGGACACATGGAATGTAGTTCTGATTTGACTGTCATTGCAATCAAAATATAATTTCAAGTAGTGAGTTTTCTCATAATCAATATTGTCGATATTTCTCTTGTTTTATTTAGAAAAATAATAATAACATTTTTCAGGCACAACTTTTGATTTCATTATGGCTGAGAAACCTGAATATGTTGGTGATTTAGATGCATCATGTTGTGGTAACATGGGTTTCCCTAGAGGTAGGGGTACATGGTTGCTGAGCAGCGCCGAGGGTGGTACTTTCAGCGAAGACGTCAATCGGGGGGTTGGACGACCACAGTTATATGATGACAATAGTAGGGGTATTGGGTTGAGTCAGTTCCCGGGTGGTACTCCTGTTGGTCGGGTTTCTGGTGAGGGCCCATACACCTCGACACCTGGTGTTGATAGAGTCGCTTTTGACCACCTCACAGACATGGTAGGCCAGTTAGGTTCGCAAATTGGCGAGTCAATAGTTGCAAAACTAGTGTCTGCTGGCTTAGTTAATGCACATGCCGATTGCCAAACCAATTCACTCAGTTACAATCAGACACCTGCACGTGCAGAACAGTGTACACATACACAAATGATGGCACCACAAGTTACAGTGCACATGAAGTCTGAACATGACTCATTTAGGGGCGATGGCTCTGACAAGTATGGCATTGAGGAGTGGGTGGACAGGACAAAAGCTTACTTAAGAAAGCAAAAGTGCCCTGTTCATGAGCAAGCCGAAGAGATCATGAGCAGACTAGCTGGAAAGGCAAGAGATGTTGTCAAAGTCAGCCTTCGCAGTGATGATACGCTCAACGTCAGGCAGGAACCTAAGTTAATTTATGGCATTCTTATGCAGTACTTCAGTGAATCTACCTCTTGCCTGCCACTCGCAGATTTCTATGCCACTCTCCCCAGAGCCAAAGAGAATCCTGTGGACTACTGGATTCG
Source organism: Pimephales promelas (assembly GCF_988280905.1). Lineage (NCBI taxonomy): Eukaryota > Metazoa > Chordata > Actinopteri > Cypriniformes > Leuciscidae > Pimephales > Pimephales promelas. Next base: position 6,340,008 of record NC_142793.1, read on the forward strand.
AATTAACAAGGCGGCTGATCTGGCAGATGAGGGACTGCGAAGACAAGGCAAAAGTTTCGACAACATAGGAGAAGAGGTGACACGGATGTTTGTTAAATTCTGTCCTGACCCCAGTTTGGCGAGTATGTTCAGATGCAAGCCTGTTCAAGAATGGAGTGCAAAAGAAATACAGAGCAGGATTGATGATTACCAAAGGGACTTTAGAAGCAGGGGAAATAGTACAGCGAATCTACGGAGCCACACAACTGCAGTGCTCAACAGCGAACATGTTATGTACGATTGCCCTAAAACTGAGTCACCCTCTGTTCCTGTCCAATCATTCAGTTCCACGCCTGATAGTCAGGCATGTCGCCAGTCAGAGCCTACGCCAGCACCCAATCTGGCACAGCATAAGCCCTCATCCTGCTCAACTCCGGCTCCAGTGATGTCTCAACAAACACAACAGGCTGAGAGTCAGTTGCTCACTCGAATGATGGAGATGATGGAGCAGCTCATGGGCAGGGTGCAGTTTCGTGATGTTTCCAACCAAAGGCATGGTGCTAGACAGCAGCGCAGTTTTGTCAGAAGTGCCTGTCGAGTTTGTAATGACAGCAAACACACCACAGTGACGCACTGCATGACAGACAAACTGTGTTTTGCATGCTTCTCCCCTGGGCACGCAAAGAAGGACTGTCCTAAACTCTCCTCTGCCCAGACACATCATGAGGGAAACTAGCAGACCCGTATTCAGAGGGAGACAGTGCGGGTCTTCATTGTAACTCCCAAGCCATTGATGACTGTGAGTCTGAGAATACATACCTTTTAGCCAAAGGAAGTCTTGATCATTCAGAAGTCATTTATCAGAACACACACATTGTCGGCGGATGTGACAGCCTATTTTATACACCAGTGAAGATTGGAGACACAGTGACATTAAATGCAATGCTGGACAGTGGTTCGATGGCCTGCACTATAAATGAGTCTGCTGAGATGAAACTGAGATCGGCTGGCGCAGTGGATGAATCCAGTGAGTTCAAAACTGATGTCACCCTTGTAGGCTGCGGAGGGCTGCGTGTGAAGCCTAAATCATCGTTCAATGTTACCATGGAAGTTTATGGTATAAAGATGGCAGTTCCCACCTTAGTGGTTCCCGGACAACATGATGAACTGATAATTGGGACTAATGTCATTAAACACATTATGAGATACTTCAAATTATGCGATGGATATTGGCAAGCTCTGTCTAGTCCAACTTCAGCAGACCCTGAGTGTGAAAGTTTCTTGTCGATGCTTGCCGGATTGGACCGCTGGAGAGGAGACAAGATTCCTGGGAAGATAGGAACAGTCAGATGCAATTCAGCTGTCCAGCTAGAGCCGGGTCGTGAGTATTTAGTATGGGGGAAGCTGCCCAAATCCGCTGTTGTGTCCCCGGGAAGTGCAGTCATGACTGAACCTACATCTTCTCACTCAGCTCCCAGAGGTGTTATGGTGGCTAGACTAATCACATCTCTGTGGAAAGATGGATGGGTCCCCTTGAAACTTATCAACACATCAGGTAGTCCAGTACTATTGAGACGGAATGCAAAAATTGCAGATCTTTATCCATGCATTGCGCTTGAAGATCTTGATCACACCAGTGCAGTCAATCCTTTTCTGGTGAATTGCCCCACTAGTTTGTCTGATGTGGCCGACATGTCACCTGTGGAAGAGCGACTGAAGTCAGTTGGTTTGAACAGTCTTGACGTTGACGCGTGTGATATCTCGGATGCCTGCAAGCAACGGTTGCAGAACCTACTACTGAGTTACGAAGACATCTTTTCACGTGACCATCTTGATTGTGGAAAAGCAAGGGGTTTTGTCCATAGAATACACCTCTCGGACACCAGACCCTTCAGGCTTCCGTTCAGAAGAGTAGCACCCAGCCAATATCAAAAACTGCGACAGGTGTTGTCTGAAATGGAGGAGAAGGAGATAATTCGGCGATCCACCAGCGAGTACGCGTCTCCTCTCGTTTTGGTCTGGAAGAAGAATGGAGACCTGCGTGTGTGCACCGACTTCCGTTGGCTGAACAGGAGAACGCTGAAGGACGCGCACCCTCTTCCTCACCAAGCGGATTGCTTGGCAGCACTTGGCGGTAATGCCCTATTTAGCACGATGGATTTGACATCGGGATTTTATAATATGCCACTGCATGAGGAGGACCGCAAGTTTACTGCCTTTACTACACCAATGGGCCTTTTCGAATACAATCGATTACCCCAAGGTCTCTGCAACAGTCCTGGCAGCTTCATGAGAATGATGACCAACATATTTGGGGATGAAAACTTTCTCAGTCTTCTGTGTTATCTAGACGATTTGATTGTCTTCGGCCCAGATGAGAAAACCGCTATTGATCGCTTGGAGATGGTGTTTGGCAGGCTTCGCACACACAATCTTAAGCTGGCTCCAAAGAAGTGTCACCTGATGAGGAAATCAGTGAAGTTCCTTGGGCATATGATTGATCAGACGGGTGTCTCTACGGACCCAAGTAAAGTTGAAAGCATCTCTAAGATAAAGAGTTTAGATTTGATGGAGCTTGATGGGACAACGCCTTCTCAGAAGAAGATAAGATCATTTTTGGGAATGGTGAATTACTACCAGCACTTTGTTCCAAACTATTCTGCTGTAGCCAAGCCACTTTTTAATCTTCTGAAGGGTCAAAAGACGACAGCAAGAAATCTGAGGAAGCTGGGTCATGCTCGTCAGACCAGGAAGCTGAAATCTAGTGACTGGACACAAGCGCAGGACCAGGCAGTCGAGCGGCTGAAAACAGCATTGGTTGAGAGTGTCGTTCTTGCCCATCCAGATTTTGACCGCCCTTTCATACTGGCAACGGATGCCTCCTTAGACGGTATTGGAGCTGTGCTCTCTCAGGTCACAGAGGGAGAGACAAAAGCCAGGCCTGTAGCCTTCGCCAGTAAGTCCCTTTCTCGGTCGCAGCAAAATTATCCAGCACATCGATTGGAGTTTTTGGCCTTAAAATGGTCAGTATGTGATAAATTCAGTCATTGGCTCAAAGGACATGAATTCACTGTCTTGACTGACAATAATCCTTTGGCTCATATACTTACAAAACCCAAACTTGATTGCTGCGAACAACGCTGGGTGGCTAAGTTGGCTAGCTACAACTTTGACATAAAGTATGTGCCTGGTCCCCAGAACATAGTCGCTGATGCCCTGAGCAGGGTTCCATTTGTCAAAACTGGTGTCACGCAGAGACTGCTTGAAGAGCCATATGGAGCACTATTGGGTGGTTCCAAAGGGATGTCTACAGATTCTGTGCAAGATGCATTCAGACGTTCCTGTGATTCAGATAGGAGGCCGAGTGTCATTAATCTAGGCCAGTCATGCAGTCCAGACATAAAGCAGACCAAAGAGCTTCTAACTGTCTCAAATGCAGATGTCTCTGCCATATTGGACTCACATGTTGAGTGGAACATCGGTGCCAGAGCACGAGCAATGTCTGTCATTGATCACTTACCTCAGTTGATGTCAGAAGGGCAAGACACATTGCCAACATATTCAGAACAGGAGCTGCGTGAAAAACAGCTCACAGACAAAATTTTGTCAAGAGTCTTGTATTATGTTGAACGACAGCGTAGGCCTTCAAGAAGAGAGAGGTCAAAGGAATCAATGTGTGTCCTTCGATACCTGAGGCACTGGGAGAAATTTGTTGTCAGAAGTGGTATCTTGTACAGAGTGTCCTGTGACCAACTATCAAGGAAGAAACGCTTTCAGTTTGTGGTCCCGGAGTCTTTAGTGAGTGTGATCTTGAAAGGAATCCATGACGACTGTGGTCATCAAGGTCAGTCGCGGAGTATGAGCCTTGCAAGGCAGCGCTTCTTTTGGCTGAACATGGAGCGAAATGTGAGGGATTATGTGCGCTTGTGTCACCGCTGCACTGTGAGCAAAACCATTGATCCTTCTGGCAGAGCACCCCTGGAAAACATTTCAACAAGTAGACCATTACAGCTTGTCTGCATAGACTTCTGGTCAGCTGAAGACTCTACTAACAAGTCGGTTGACGTTTTAGTGATAACTGATCACTTTACGAGACTAGCACAAGCCTTTGTGTGTAGAGATCAATCTGCCAAACAGGTGGCCAGGATAATTTGGGACCGGTATTTTTGCATCTACGGCCTGCCAGAACGCATCCATAGCGACCAGGGTCCGAGTTTTGAAAGTAAATTAATCCGAGAGCTTCTAAGGGTCTCTGGAGTGAACAAGTCGCACACAACACCGTATCACCCTATGGGTAATGGAAGCGTGGAGCGCTTTAATAGAACCCTTGGAAATATGATTCGGGCTTTGTCACCAGATGTGAAGAGAGATTGGCCGAGACGGTTGCAGACACTGACATTTCTGTATAATTGCACTATCCATGAGACGACAGGATATGCCCCTTTTTATCTGATGTTCGGGCGTGTACCCCGTCTGCCCATTGACATTCTGTTTCGCTCTGTCTTGAATGATCCAGATGTGACCTGCTGTGACAAGTTCGTTTCCACTCTGGTCAAAGATCTGAAAGAAGCATTACAAATCGCACAGGAGCATGCAATGAAAGAACAGAAAAGACATGCAGAGTTGTACAACCGAAGGGTAAAAGGACTACTCATCGAAAAAGGTGACCAGGTGCTCTTGGCGAATAAAACCGAAAGGGGTAAGAAGAAGGTTGCTGACAGGTGGGAGTCAACTGTATACACTGTTGTGGATTGTAAGCCAGACACTCATACTTACAGGATCCGTAATCCAGCCACAGGTCAGGAAAAAGTGGTGCATCGAAACTTGCTGATGTTGGTGAATTTCTTACCAGTGAACGTTGAGCACCCTCAGTCTGATCAACTTTCTGGTGTATCCACTTCTTGCCAGAGGTCATCTTCAGTCCTGTCATTGTGTGCAGCGGAGGATGAGTCTTTAGGAGGAGATGCGGTTGTATCTGAGCATACAGAGGATAGCTACAGCAATGTTACAATGGATGATTCGGTAATGTCAAGAGGCAAAGCAACAGCCTCATGTGATTATGCCGATGTCAATTGTGAAGATGGTTCTATGTCAGTTCAGGAATCTGATGCCAGAAACAGAACGTTAAGCTGGGTTTCGGGGCTGCATGAGGGATCACATGAGTCTGAACAAACTCCAAGTGGAGTTCTGGTAGATCCTGTAGCTGAGGCCTTCCCTTCTGCACCAAAAAGCCATCTATCTGACATGTCAAGAGATGTAAGAACATCTGTTTCTGATGGAGACACAAGCGGCGGTTCAGATTCACATGAATCTGGTTCTGAGTCTGTCCTGTCTGCCCAGCCACTCTCTCAAACTCCTACCAACACAAACGTAGCTGACACTGAGAATGTACCGCAAAGTTCTAGTTCAGTCACACAGGTTAGGACACGTTTTGGTCGGGTCGTTAGACCTGTTGAAAGATTAATACATGTAATGTCTACACAGGCTGTGGTTCAGGATACAAAACACAATGTTCAAGCTGTTTGCAAGTCAGTGTTAAGGGCTTTCTCTATTTAGAACAATACTGCTAGTTTCGTGCCTGTTGGCATATCGTCTTAAATAGTGTTACGGCTGTTTTATAGTCTAAAAGCAGTAGTTCAGATTAAGCACATACCTTTAGAAATGGGTTGCCTTCACATTTTTGAGTACACCTTGTGTATCTCTTAAAAAAAAAAGAGAGAATTCTTAAATTTGTTTTGGTATTTAATGGTGAATGAAGTATGGAAGGATATTGCGGAATGTATGTAGATGTTCTGCTGTCAGAAGCTGGTGAGAGAGCTTAGCGCTACTCTTTCATCAATTCGTCCTTAAGGGATAATTGTTTTTTTGACTTTCCTTCTAAAGGAGTTCCTTTCGAAATGTGATGGTTTTTATTGTGTATTATTGTGAAAGAAAAGTGCCCCGTTGTTGAACGCTCCCTGGGTCATGCATATATTTTATGTAATTCAGTGGGGGTGGATGTAACAGGGTTAAAAAGAACCTTTGATTTAAAATTTTGTGTGAATTTCATAAAATAAGGCATTTGGGTGTATTCATTGGTGTTAGAAGGCTCCCCTCCTGTGGCTATTAATGGTACTGCAGATATTTGATTTTGTCGCTCTTCTCTTGCCGTACCACAGCAGATTCAAGTGTCGACGCTGTGGGTACGTATGGTTTTTCATGCTCTGACGCATTAACAAATTAATTGTGAAAATGATGCGTTTCAAGTGAATCTTTTTGACTTAATACATTGCATTCATATATGTGAACATATGGATAATGCATTTTGCACTTTAACACGATTGTTGAGAGTTTTATAAGATGTATTGAATTTACATGTGCGTCACATGTGCGAGCACGGATTCATTTCTCGTGATTATTGCGTCTGTCTTAACTATCTGACGATTTTTTGTATTATGAGTTAATTGAATGTGTAATCTTTATCTTTCTAGTCCATATGAATGTCTGCAGTCTGTCATCAGCCACAATGTAACTTTTCTTTCTTGTTGTTTCCAAAAAAAAGGTATGTTGCTTTCGTGTTTATTCTATTAACAAATGTTATTTGACAATTATTGAAGATTTACTGATGTTGTCTGCAATTAACTATTCTGTACATTTACATTGGTGTGCTTATTATGAGTATTATGTTAAGTTTTTCACATTGTATATTAATACTATGTGTTTAATGTGAATAATACTATTGACAGCAGATTCAAGTGTCGACGCTGTGGTCCATATGAATGTCTGCAGTCTGTCATCAGCCACAATGTAACTTTTCTTTCTTGTTGTTTCCAAAAAAAAGATAAACTGAAGCTGAATCCCATTTGTGAGTGTCCTTTCACATCCGTTACACGAGTAGCTATATATTGTGTTTTTTCAAAATATATGACCATGATGTTGGCTCGTATATGCATTAATGGTGTGTTTACACCGAACGCGAATTTAATTGCGATAGCAGAGTACATTCATATCAATGCAAAGACGCGAAGACGCATCATTCGCGCCGGGCGTCGCGAATTGGGTGACTCGTTTGCCGCGAACGTCTTTCTCAGTAGAAAATTTTGAACTTGAGCGGGCTGCAGAAGATTCAAGCGTCTAACTAGACTTGACGTGTTTGACGCGTTCGGTGTGACCAATTCGGACTGCGCTCTCTCTCCCCCACGGATAGATTATAGGCCTACTTTATTAGCGAGTTGTTTTTGGATAAAACTAATGTACTTTGCATACTTACAAATTCCCATGTTCTCTATCTCTATTGTCTATAGGCCTACATGGATCGCGGGAAAGGGGGCCTTGGGCGCGGGTTAGCCTACTTTTGGTAACGTTAACATACAAATATTAATTTCGAAAGCACATTGCCTACAGCTCCGTGTGTGCACCATTTATCATTAAATAATGGCAATCTTGATTCTAGCACAATATTATTCCTAAATGACAGCATTAATTCAGTAATTTAAACCTTCAAAATTATTATCAAAATAAGTAAATACCCTTTAAACAAAACTTTAGCTTCAAATAAAGATTGTAGATCTTTACTGTTTTCCAGTAGTTACTGCTAAAATGTTTTTGAAGAGATTCGTTCATAACCTCTGGAGGAAAGTCATTAATTAACTTCTGTTTTGTTTAAATTAATAGATATTATTTAATAGACTATTTTTTTTATATTTATAGGTATTTAATAATGGACTAATTTGTTGCATTTAATTGTTTTTTTTTATTGGTTTTTGAAAAAAATAATATATATATATATATATATATATATATATATATATAGACACACACACACACACACACACACACACACACACACACACACACACACACACACACACACACACACTAAGATTGTTTAATATTTTTAAAAGAAGTCTCTTCTGCCCACCAAGCCTTCATTTCTTTGATCCAAGAAAAACTGTAATATTGTGACTATATTATTATTATTATTATTTTAACAACTATTTTCTATTTGAATATATTTTAAGATGCAATTTAAATAAATAATAAAGTGAAATGCTTTATTGTGTGTGATTTGCATGTTATTTATTTTAAGACATGTAAGCTGAAGATCTAAACTAAGTTAAAATGGTTGGTTCAACTGATTTAATTGTCTTATTTTATATATATAAATGAGCTTAAATTTTAAGTTAACAGAACTAAGATTTATTTTGATCTCACATGGCCTGCACTGTGTTGGATTTACTTAAAAGATATGTGCACATTTTTTGATACAAAAATGGTGCATATATATTTTAAGTAAATCCAACTCATCATTTTTTAGAGTGTGGACAATATGAAACTAAAACGACATAAGCTTAATTTAAAATGTCTTAGGAACTACTGGATATTTAGAGGTGGATAAACGTAATTGAAAGGTGGATAAACGCACTTTGGAGGTGCAAACGCAATTCCCGAATATTGGGAGGTGGGTAAATGGCATTTACGTGCATTTAGCCTCCACTACATCCCTGGGTACACTGTAAAACCAAACAGTACAACTTAGATAAATAAAATGGGTTGCAATTACTCAAAAAAATAAAAACGTTCATTCGCCTTTAATTTTTTGTGTAATTAAAACGAAAGTGAAATTTTAAGTTTACAGCAATCAAATGCTTTCATTTATTTTAGTTAGTGCACTCAAAATAGTTAACTGTTACTGTCTGACGTCACGCACGTGCTCCTCCTTCAACTTTAGTAGTTAGAAGTGCGCGAAAACACGCCATGTTTTAGTTGCTCGCCTCTCTGAAAATTTGTTAAGTTTGCCAAACGTGAAAACTCAATCATATTTTATAAGAATATAATAGGTGGTGATATTTTTCGATCGGGAATTTGCAGTGGTGTTGCCTGTGAGGACCTTTGATGGGAAACGCGGCATGCAGTTTTCTGAACCTGCTGGTGACACTCTTTTCTTCGTTGTGCTGCCTAGCATTTTATTCCTCTTCTCTTCGGGCACGCTAATCTGGTAAGTTCCCTGTTTTATTTTCTGCAAATAGTTTTAATGTCTTCGCAGTTAATGTATTTTATGCATTTGAAAGCAAATAAGAATGTCTCGTGAAAAAATGATACATTTTACAAGTGTTGAAGCAACTCTATTTAGTTATTTTTTTTAGATATCAAGTTTGTCTTTTTGCATCGGTTAATGTGCATCGTATTTTATGCATTTGAAAGCAAAAAAGAATATCTCGTGAGAAAATGATACATTTTACAAGTGTTGAAGCACGTGTATTTGGCTAACGTTAGTTTTTTTAGATATCAAGTCTGTCTTTTTGCTTCGGTCAATGTGAAAATGATACATTTTACAAGTGTTGAAGCAAGTGTATTTGGTTAACGTTAGTTTTTTGAGATATCAAGTCTGTCTTTTTGCTTCGGTCAATGTGCATCGTATTTTATGCATTTGAAAGCAAATAAGAATATCTCGTGAGAAAATGAGACATTTTACAAGTGTTGAAGCAAGTGTATTTAGTTAATTTTTTTTTAGATATATCAAGTCTGTCTTATGCATCGGTTAATGTGCATTGTGCATCGGTAATCTGCCTCGATTTGCACATAAAAGTTTTCAGGCAAGATGTTTTTATGACCTCAAAATGGCGGGCTGTGACTGAGAATTTATTTGGCACGCGGTTTTCATAGAGGTTTGACAATAATTTGATGCACTTTTTGTTGTACATTTTTTTAGAACAGGCATTTATATAATTGTATTTAAATAGATTGCCAAAGCAGCTTGTGTTATTTAGTGGAGGCATATTTGTTTTTGCTTAAAATGTGACATTTTAAAAAGCAAATTTTGCAGTATAAAAAATATTTCAATTAAACATTTAAGATTTCAGAGTGACTGAGCATGATGCCTATTTACACAACTGATTAGCGTCGTGTATTCACATTTTTACTTGTCTTTAGGCAAATATTACAACCTGACTAACTTCTCAATCTCTCTTTTTTCAGGCTAAAAGTGAAGCAGCTGGCAGTTCATTTTGGTATGTTCATGTCCAATTATTAATACACATTCATTGCATAGAGATGCTAAAATGTGATTGAATATTGAGTGCACAACACAAATTGCAGAAAAAAAATTAATGTTTCTTTGTTCTTGAAAATGCAGAGTGTTCATCATGTATCAGAGATGGCTATACAAGACATTACCTTGAGGTAAGCTAAAACATATCAAAAATTAATTTCAAAGTGAACTATCCCTTTAAATGAAGATTCTCATACTCGTGTCTCTAATTCTCACACTGAAGGAAAACATGGACGTCCATGTACGACGAGCTGCCATCCTCTGTGCTCTCCCCGCCTATCTGCAAGAGGATGACTCCAACTTTCTCAAGACGTGGGATGTAAGTGTTGCACTGTTTGATTACCAACAATCTCACATCGCCATTCAGATGTCAGCCTGGTTCAAGTTCCATGTTTTTAATATATTAATTAGAATTGGCTTTATGCACAGCTGCACTACTTCCTGAACTTAAGCCAGCTCCTTGTTTCCTGTCTGCCATTATTGGATAAATTGATTAATTCAGGTGTGCCTGACCTCAGTAGTCACGGCAACAATAATCAGACACACCTGAATTAATCAAGTTTGCCCAATAATGGCAGACAGGAAACAAGGAGCTGGCTTAAGTTCAGGAAGTAGTGCAGCTGTGCATAAAGTCAATTGTAGTTACTGTATGGGATAGAATGGTTTGAAATACGTAGATGTAAATATTTGTAACTTATTAGCAGTCATCCTTTGGAAGTTTAGAGTAACAGTTCTTTGTTCTTGTCTTCAGGTTGAACAATCTAATGAGCCAGGAATTGATGATGTACCACTCGGTCTCCTCTCCATTTGTGGCAATTCAACAGATGCCACGTTCTTCTGCCCAGAGAAGATTGCAGTTGTGCTTGAGGGTAACATGGTAATCGATTTTTCCACATTCGCCGATGGACTAACTTACGCATTGGATCAAAGTTACCCAAAAGAGTTGGCCAACACATTTGACTTTACTCAGAAAGTCTTGATGGGTCTGGAGCATGGGAAGCTAAGGCCCAGAGTATTGAGTCTTAAAAATGAGCTTTTTGCAGTGGAGTAACCTCAGTGTTTGAACAACGATTACAAAGGTACTCCTTTATTTGACATTTCATGTAAAATTTCACTCCTTTCACTTTTAGCGCGCACCATAGTGCACGGGAAAACAGGGAAACTGTTTTTTGGGAAAACAGCTTACTTATGTTTTTTGAAGTATGATTGTTCAACATACAGTTTAAATGTGTTGCTCTTCAAGTTGGCATGTTTGCACTGTTTTGATGTGTTACACTCAGATGATGGCTTAAAGACTGTTTATATATATATATATATATACATTTATATATATATATATATATTATATTATAATATATAACTCTTAATATTGTTAAAGGGATTGTTCACTTTGAAAATAATTTTTGATATGTTTTAGCTTACCTCAAGGGCATCTAAGATGTAGGTGTCTTTGTTTCCACAGCATTTTCAATTTTGACATTTTTCAGTCAAACCGTTGTTGTCTATCAGTCATACACTGGAGAATAAGGGGGTCCACGTCAAAGAGCATGCACAGAGAAGTCCAAATTAAACATGATTTAATGACTTGTAAATGTAAGTACACATTGAAGGCCTAAGACACGAAACGAGCGGTTTTTGTGATCATATTTAGACTGATAGCTAAAACCTATCAAATTAATTTCAAAGTGAACTATCCCTTTAAGGTTACTGCTATGTGTTAATTTTGAATATTGTTTCTACTTGACTGGAAGTGTTTACAGCTGGGAGATACCCATATTGTCCAGTTGATGGTTATCTCAGACCATTTCTGAAGGGCCTTGAGTATTTTGACAAACAATTTATTGTTGGTGTTTTGTGGTTACTTTAATAAAAGAGTTAATTGCATTTAAATTGTCTGTATTAATCTGTTTTATTTTATTTCAGAATGGGTTATAGTTGGAAATTTAGTTATTTGATGACAAATCTAGGAACGTACAAAAAATAATAAATTGAGTAATTTGTTACAGAGAAATTTTAACTAAAATGTTTTAATGAAGGTAAAATAAATTGTATTCTTACAAAGAAATGCAAGTTATCTTTAATTTTAAATAAGTTATGTGAACCCAAAAACTCCTTGTAAAATTACTTGATTAATAATGTTACATTAACTTGTAATATCAAGTTTGGATCAGTTAACATTATCTAGTACCATTTACTTAAAAAAATTATGTTACTTTAACTTATAAAATTTAGTTAATATCACTTAAAATTTTCGATGTAATCAGTTTCAACTATTTTTTTGAGTTATATTAACTTATCCGGTTTTACAGTGTATGACATCACAGTACTGATTCGAAAATATACAGTGATCAACTAAGCAGCACTATACAGAGTACAGACGATTGGTGTATGACATCACAGTACTGATTCGAAAGCATACAGCAGACAGTGATCGACAGCACTGTACAGAGTACAGACGATTGGTGTATGCAGAGGTGTAGTTGAAGAGGTGGGTAAACTATAAATTCTGGTGGACCAAGACATGGTCACCAGGTAAGGTGGGCCACTGCCTACCGGTGTATGTGTGTCTCCTGATGACATTGCTATATAGGGAGGGCTCGACATTAAGCCTTTTCATATGCTAAGTAAATCTGCCTTTCACTTGTCCGAGTAAAAAAGTTGCTTGTTCAGATTTTTTAAAAATTTGACTTATTCTTCAAAAATATTCTCATCATTGATATATCAGCTTTGATATTTAAATCACCATATTGTAATTTCTGCACCTTTAAAGGGCACCCCCCTCCCCCAATATTATCAAATGTATGCTTCATATTTCATTTTAAATTCCTAAATTTGATCAATAAATTCAATTATTTCTAATAATAAGACACCATAGGGCTGTTACTCTAGGGGTTGATCAAATTAAATCATTTACACTGAAAAATTACAATTGCATGAAATAATGTTATGAAATTGATTTTAATTTACATATAAGAAAGAATGATGCTACTTTTAAACATTTAACACTAAACCGCCAGTAGGTGGTGGCAGGCGACCGTCTTAATGAGTAAAAAAGTTCGCCTTAGGTTTAACAACCTATACTAAATTAACTAAATTAAAGAAACTAAATTAACGACATAAGCTTAATTTAAAATGTCTTAGGAACTAGGATATTTAGAGGTGGATAAACGCAATTGAAAGGTGGATAAACGCACTTTGGAGGTGGGTAAACGCAATTCCCGAATATTGGGAGGTGCGTAAACGGCATTTGCGCATTTAGCCTTCACTACATCCCTGGGTGTATGACATCACAGTACTGATTCGAAAGCATGCAGTGTACTTTGATCACCTTGACGAAGCACTGGGGAGACCGGGGGCAATTGTAACTAACAGGGGGCAATTGTACCACACTCAATTCCTCCAATCAGAAACAAGCTAGAGTGATGACACTTAATCTGTACATGCCCAATAGGATTCTCTCTCTATCTGTGGAAAAGAAGCGTGACATTTTCAACTTTAGCAGAAGTTATTAACGACAAACTGATTTTGAGGTGTGAAAGTTATTTTTTGGATGTACAGTATTTTTCTTCTGCTGTCTAAAGTTTAGATGTCTGTCAATTTAAACTTGTATACATTTTATCCCTAGGTTATTGATTAAAAACGAACATAAACAACACTGTAACACTGTGTTACAGTTGCCCCCGAGCCACAAGGCCCATTGTAATAAGCTTGTTTGTGTGTGTTGACATACTTTTCTGTTAAAAAAATGAACATATTTCACTAAATTCTATTGTAAAACTTCATTTTAAAAGGGTGTATTAAAATAAATGTTTGTTCCAGTATTAACAAATCATCAATTAGCATTTTTTATATAAAATAATGTGTGTTTTATATGTGCTTGACAAAGTGGGAATATTATATAAACTCTTAAAATTAACAGCAGTAAAGTGATTACTTTGAGGTAGGCTTTTATTTGAGATAAAGTGGGTTAATAGGAGTTATTTCTCAGTGTTACAATTGCCCCCACACTGCATTTAATTGAATATTTTAGTCTTGTTCTTATAAGTAAAAATATATAAATTGTATTATTAATTAGTGCACATATATATGTTTCTTGTATCAAAAGATGACTAGTCTATCTCAAGTAGTTTGTGAGTTATTAAGGAAAATGTAAAATACGTTACAATTGCCCCGGGTCTCCCCTACAGACGATTGGTTTATGACATCACAGTCCTGATTCGAAAGCATACAGTATGATCTTGAAGCAGCACTGTACAGAGTACAGACGATTGGTGTATGACATCACAGTACTGATTTGAAAGTATGATCTTGAAGCAGCACTGTACAGAGTACATACGATTGGTGTATGACATCACAGTACTGATTTGAAAGCATACGTATGATCTTGAAGCAGCACTGTACAGAGTACAGACGATTGGTGTATGACATCACAGTACTGATTCGAAAGCAAACAGTATGATCTTGAAGCAGCACTGTACAGAGTACAGACGATTGGTGTATGACATCACAGTACTGTTTCGAAAGCATGTATGATCTTGAAGCAGCCGAACAACCAATACTTATGAAAGTAATTGGATCAAACATAAAAAAATAAGTATTCCTAACTTTTCAACGTTTACTTAACATATGTGTGTAACAAAAAAATATAAGCTACTAGGTGCACTTAAATGTATGCATAAATAAAATAATAAAAAAACATAATGCATGTCAACTACTACAATAATTGCATCAAAATTAAGTAAATCGATTATATCAGTTTAAGTAACTGTATGAGCCACGTGATATAGGCTATGCAATTTCCCGTGATGCCTATCCAGACAAAAAAAATATGAAACACATGTGAAGACGTTGAGAAGCGGTAAGCTTAATTTTTGTACTTAGGCCTACACATGATCATTTATTGCATTTTTGGTCAAGAAATTTACTTTTAACTGAATTTCAGAATTGCTACAAATTTTGCATCAACAATTAGAAACGTTTCTTACGAATGCAAACATTTGTAGTCTACATGTTAACGAATGAAATAAGTGTTTTGCACGCGAGTAGCTATATATTGTGTTTTTTCAAAATATATGACCATGATGTTGGCTCGTATATGCATTAATGGTGTGTTTACACCGAACGCGAATTTAATTGCGATAGCAGAGTACATTCATAGTCAATGCAAAGACGCGAAGACGCATCATTCGCGCCGGGCGTCGCGAATTGGGTGACTCGTTTGCCGCGAACGTCTTTCTCAGTAGAAAATTTTGAACTTGAGCGGGCTGCAGAAGATTCAAGCGTCTAACTACACTCTAAAAAATGCTGGGTTGTTTTAACCCAATTTTGGGTCAAATATGGACAAACCCGAAATGTTGGGTTAAAAATGTAATGTAAAAATTTAACCCAATGGCTGGGTTAGTCCATATTTGACCCAAAGTTGGGTTAAAACAACCCAGCATTTTTTAGAGTGTAGACTTGACGTGTTTGACGCGTTCGGTGTGACCAATTCGGACTGCGCTCTCTCTCCCCCACGGATAGATTATAGGCCTACTTTATTAGCGAGTTGTTTTTGGATAAAACTAATGTACTTTGCATACTTACAAATTCCCATGTTCTCTATCTCTATTGTCTATAGGCCTACATGGATCGCGGGAAAGGGGGCCTTGGGCGCGGGTTAGCCTACTTTTGGTAACGTTAACATACAAATATTAATTTCGAAAGCACATTGCCTACAGCTCCGTGTGTGCACCATTTATCATTAAATAATGGCAATCTTGATTCTAGCACAATATTATTCCTAAATGACAGCATTAATTCAGTAAATTAAACCTTCAAAATTATTATCAAAATAAGTAAATACCCTTTAAACAAAACTTTAGCTTCAAATAAAGATTGTAGATCTTTACTGTTTTCCAGTAGTTACTGCTAAAATGTTTTTGAAGAGATTCGTTCATAACCTCTGGAGGAAAGTCATTAATTAACTTCTGTTTTGTTTAAATTAATAGATATTATTTAATAGACTATTTTTTTATATTTATAGGTATTTAATAATGGACTAATTTGTTGCATTTAATTGTTTTTTTTATTGGTTTTTGAAAAAAATAATATATATATATATATATATATATATATATATATATATATATATATATATATATATATATATATATATATATATATATATATATATATAATTATATATATAGACACACACACACACACACACACACACACACACACACACTAAGATTGTTTAATATTTTTAAAAGAAGTCTCTTCTGCCCACCAAGCCTTCATTTCTTTGATCCAAGAAAAACTGTAATATTGTGACTATATTATTATTATTATTATTATTTTAACAACTATTTTCTATTTGAATATATTTTAAGATGCAATTTAAATAAATAATAAAGTGAAATGCTTTATTGTGTGTGATTTGCATGTTATTTATTTTAAGACATGTAAGCTGAAGATCTAAACTAAGTTAAAATGGTTGGTTCAACTGATTTAATTGTCTTATTTTATATATATAAATGAGCTTAAATTTTAAGTTAACAGAACTAAGATTTATTTTGATCTCACATGGCCTGCACTGTGTTGGATTTACTTAAAAGATATGTGCACATTTTTTGATACAAAAATGGTGCATATATATTTTAAGTAAATCCAACTCATCATTTTTTAGAGTGTGGACAATATGAAACTAAAACGACATAAGCTTAATTTAAAATGTCTTAGGAACTACTGGATATTTAGAGGTGGATAAACGTAATTGAAAGGTGGATAAACGCACTTTGGAGGTGCAAACGCAATTCCCGAATATTGGGAGGTGGGTAAATGGCATTTACGTGCATTTAGCCTCCACTACATCCCTGGGTATGACATCACAGTACTGATTCGAAAATATACAGTGATCAACTAAGCAGCACTATACAGAGTACAGACGATTGGTGTATGACATCACAGTACTGATTCGAAAGCATACAGCAGACAGTGATCGACAGCACTGTACAGAGTACAGACGATTGGTGTATGCAGAGGTGTAGTTGAAGAGGTGGGTAAACTATAAATTCTGGTGGACCAAGACATGGTCACCAGGTAAGGTGGGCCACTGCCTACCGGTGTATGTGTGTCTCCTATATTGCTATATAGGGAGGGCTCGACATTAAGCCTTTTCATATGCTAAGTAAATCTGCCTTTCACTTGTCCGAGTAAAAAAGTTGCTTGTTCGGATTTTTTAAAAATTTGACTTATTCTTAAAAAATATTCTCATCATTGATATATCAGCTTTGATATTTAAATCACCATATTGTAATTTCTGCACCTTTAAAGGGCACCCCCCTCCCCCAATATTATTAAATGTATGCTTCATATTTCATTTTAAATTCCTAAATTTGATCAATAAATTCAATTATTTCTAATAATAAGACACCATAGGGCTGTTACTCTAGGGGTTGATCAAATTAAATCATTTACACTGAAAAATTACAATTGCATGAAATAATGTTATGAAATTGATTTTAATTTACATATAAGAAAGAATGATGCTACTTTTAAACATTTAACACTAAACCGCCAGTAGGTGGTGGCAGGCGACCGTCTTAATGAGTAAAAAAGTTCGCCTTAGGTTTAACAACCTATACTAAATTAACTAAATTAAAGAAACTAAATTAACGACATAAGCTTAATTTAAAATGTCTTAGGAACTAGGATATTTAGAGGTGGATAAACGCAATTGAAAGGTGGATAAACGCACTTTGGAGGTGGGTAAACGCAATTCCCGAATATTGGGAGGTGCGTAAACGGCATTTGCGCATTTAGCCTTCACTACATCCCTGGGTGTATGACATCACAGTACTGATTCGAAAGCATGCAGTGTACTTTGATCACCTTGACGAAGCACTGGGGAGACCGGGGGCAATTGTAACTAACAGGGGGCAATTGTACCACACTCAATTCCTCCAATCAGAAACAAGCTAGAGTGATGACACTTAATCTGTACATGCCCAATAGGATTCTCTCTCTATCTGTGGAAAAGAAGCGTGACATTTTCAACTTTAGCAGAAGTTATTAACGACAAACTGATTTTGAGGTGTGAAAGTTATTTTTTGGATGTACAGTATTTTTCTTCTGCTGTCTAAAGTTTAGATGTCTGTCAATTTAAACTTGTATACATTTTATCCCTAGGTTATTGATTAAAAACGAACATAAACAACACTGTAACACTGTGTTACAGTTGCCCCCGAGCCACAAGGCCCATTGTAATAAGCTTGTTTGTGTGTGTTGACATACTTTTCTGTTAAAAAAATGAACATATTTCACTAAATTCTATTGTAAAACTTCATTTTAAAAGGGTGTATTAAAATAAATGTTTGTTCCAGTATTAACAAATCATCAATTAGCATTTTTTATATAAAATAATGTGTGTTTTATATGTGCTTGACAAAGTGGGAATATTATATAAACTCTTAAAATTAACAGCAGTAAAGTGATTACTTTGAGGTAGGCTTTTATTTGAGATAAAGTGGGTTAATAGGAGTTATTTCTCAGTGTTACAATTGCCCCCACACTGCATTTAATTGAATATTTTAGTCTTGTTCTTATAAGTAAAAATATATAAATTGTATTATTAATTAGTGCACATATATATGTTTCTTGTATCAAAAGATGACTAGTCTATCTCAAGTAGTTTGTGAGTTATTAAGGAAAATGTAAAATACGTTACAATTGCCCCGGGTCTCCCCTACAGACGATTGGTTTATGACATCACAGTCCTGATTCGAAAGCATACAGTATGATCTTGAAGCAGCACTGTACAGAGTACAGACGATTGGTGTATGACATCACAGTACTGATTTGAAAGCATACGTATGATCTTGAAGCAGCACTGTACAGAGTACATACGATTGGTGTATGACATCACAGTACTGATTTGAAAGCATACGTATGATCTTGAAGCAGCACTGTACAGAGTACAGACGATTGGTGTATGACATCACAGTACTGATTCGAAAGCAAACAGTATGATCTTGAAGCAGCACTGTACAGAGTACAGACGATTGGTGTATGACATCACAGTACTGTTTCGAAAGCATGTATGATCTTGAAGCAGCCGAACAACCAATACTTATGAAAGTAATTGGATCAAACATAAAAAAATAAGTATTCCTAACTTTTCAACGTTTACTTAACATATGTGTGTAACAAAAAAATATAAGCTACTAGGTGCACTTAAATGTATGCATAAATAAAATAATAAAAAAACATAATGCATGTCAACTACTACAATAATTGCATCAAAATTAAGTAAATCGATTATATCAGTTTAAGTAACTGTATGAGCCACGTGATATAGGCTATGCAATTTCCCGTGATGCCTATCCAGACAAAAAAAATATGAAACACATGTGAAGACGTTGAGAAGCGGTAAGCTTAATTTTTGTACTTAGGCCTACACATGATCATTTATTGCATTTTTGGTCAAGAAATTTACTTTTAACTGAATTTCAGAATTGCTACAAATTTTGCATCAACAATTAGAAACGTTTCTTACGAATGCAAACATTTGTAGTCTACATGTTAACGAATGAAATAAGTGTTTTGCACGCGAGTAGCTATATATTGTGTTTTTTCAAAATATATGACCATGATGTTGGCTCGTATATGCATTAATGGTGTGTTTACACCGAACGCGAATTTAATTGCGATAGCAGAGTACATTCATAGTCAATGCAAAGACGCGAAGACGCATCATTCGCGCCGGGCGTCGCGAATTGGGTGACTCGTTTGCCGCGAACGTCTTTCTCAGTAGAAAATTTTGAACTTGAGCGGGCTGCAGAAGATTCAAGCGTCTAACTAGACTTGACGTGTTTGACGCGTTCGGTGTGACCAATTCGGACTGCGCTCTCTCTCCCCCACGGATAGATTATAGGCCTACTTTATTAGCGAGTTGTTTTTGGATAAAACTAATGTACTTTGCATACTTACAAATTCCCATGTTCTCTATCTCTATTGTCTATAGGCCTACATGGATCGCGGGAAAGGGGGCCTTGGGCGCGGGTTAGCCTACTTTTGGTAACGTTAACATACAAATATTAATTTCGAAAGCACATTGCCTACAGCTCCGTGTGTGCACCATTTATCATTAAATAATGGCAATCTTGATTCTAGCACAATATTATTCCTAAATGACAGCATTAATTCAGTAAATTAAACGTTCAAAATTATTATCAAAATAAGTAAATACCCTTTAAACAAAACTTTAGCTTCAAATAAAGATTGCAGATCTTTACTGTTTTCCAGTAGTTACTGCTAAAATGTTTTTGAAGAGATTCGTTCATAACCTCTGGAGGAAAGTCATTAATTAACTTCTGTTTTGTTTAAATTAATAGATATTATTTAATAGACTATTTTTTTTATATTTATAGGTATTTAATAATGGACTAATTTGTTGCATTTAATTGTTTTTTTTATTGGTTTTTGAAAAAAATAATATATATATATATATATATATATATATATATAATTATATATATAGACACACACACACACACACACACACACACACACACACACACACACACACACACACACACACACACACACACACACACACACACACACACACTAAGATTGTTTAATATTTTTAAAAGAAGTCTCTTCTGCCCACCAAGCCTTCATTTCTTTGATCCAAGAAAAACTGAAATATTGTGACTATATTATTATTATTATTTTAACAACTATTTTCTATTTGAATATATTTTAAGATGCAATTTAAATAAATAATAAAGTGAAATGCTTTATTGTGTGTGATTTGCATGTTATTTATTTTAAGACATGTAAGCTGAAGATCTAAACTAAGTTAAAATGGTTGGTTCAACTGATTTAATTGTCTTATTTTATATATATAAATGAGCTTAAATTTTAAGTTAACAGAACTAAGATTTATTTTGATCTCACATGGCCTGCACTGTGTTGGATTTACTTAAAAGATATGTGCACATTTTTTGATACAAAAATGGTGCATATATATTTTAAGTAAATCCAACTCATCATTTTTTAGAGTGTGGACAATATGAAACTAAAACGACATAAGCTTAATTTAAAATGTCTTAGGAACTACTGGATATTTAGAGGTGGATAAACGTAATTGAAAGGTGGATAAACGCACTTTGGAGGTGCAAACGCAATTCCCGAATATTGGGAGGTGGGTAAATGGCATTTACGTGCATTTAGCCTCCACTACATCCCTGGGTATGACATCACAGTACTGATTCGAAAATATACAGTGATCAACTAGAAGCAGCACTATACAGAGTACAGACGATTGGTGTATGACATCACAGTACTGATTCGAAAGCATACAGCAGACAGTGATCGACAGCACTGTACAGAGTACAGACGATTGGTGTATGCAGAGGTGTAGTTGAAGAGGTGGGTAAACTATAAATTCTGGTGGACCAAGACATGGTCACCAGGTAAGGTGGGCCACTGCCTACCGGTGTATGTGTGTCTCCTGATGACATTGCTATATAGGGAGGGCTCGACATTAAGCCTTTTCATATGCTAAGTAAATCTGCCTTTCACTTGTCCGAGTAAAAAAGTTGCTTGTTCAGATTTTTTAAAAATTTGACTTATTCTTCAAAAATATTCTCATCATTGATATATCAGCTTTGATATTTAAATCACCATATTGTAATTTCTGCACCTTTAAAGGGCACCCCCCTCCCCCAATATTATTAAATGTATGCTTCATATTTCATTTTAAATTCCTAAATTTGATCAATAAATTCAATTATTTCTAATAATAAGACACCATAGGGCTGTTACTCTAGGGGTTGATCAAATTAAATCATTTACACTGAAAAATTACAATTGCATGAAATAATGTTATGAAATTGATTTTAATTTACATATAAGAAAGAATGATGCTACTTTTAAACATTTAACACTAAACCGCCAGTAGGTGGTGGCAGGCGACCGTCTTAATGAGTAAAAAAGTTCGCCTTAGGTTTAACAACCTATACTAAATTAACTAAATTAAAGAAAACTAAATTAACGACATAAGCTTAATTTAAAATGTCTTAGGAACTAGGATATTTAGAGGTGGATAAACGCAATTGAAAGGTGGATAAACGCACTTTGGAGGTGGGTAAACGCAATTCCCGAATATTGGGAGGTGCATAAACGGCATTTGCGCATTTAGCCTTCACTACATCCCTGGGTGTATGACATCACAGTACTGATTCGAAAGCATGCAGTGTACTTTGATCACCTTGACGAAGCACTGGGGAGACCGGGGGCAATTGTAACTAACAGGGGGCAATTGTACCACACTCAATTCCTCCAATCAGAAACAAGCTAGAGTGATGACACTTAATCTGTACATGCCCAATAGGATTCTCTCTCTATCTGTGGAAAAGAAGCGTGACATTTTCAACTTTAGCAGAAGTTATTAACGACAAACTGATTTTGAGGTGTGAAAGTTATTTTTTGGATGTACAGTATTTTTCTTCTGCTGTCTAAAGTTTAGATGTCTGTCAATTTAAACTTGTATACATTTTATCCCTAGGTTATTGATTAAAAACGAACATAAACAACACTGTAACACTGTGTTACAGTTGCCCCCGAGCCACAAGGCCCATTGTAATAAGCTTGTTTGTGTGTGTTGACATACTTTTCTGTTAAAAAAATGAACATATTTCACTAAATTCTATTGTAAAACTTCATTTTAAAAGGGTGTATTAAAATAAATGTTTGTTCCAGTATTAACAAATCATCAATTAGCATTTTTTATATAAAATAATGTGTGTTTTATATGTGCTTGACAAAGTGGGAATATTATATAAACTCTTAAAATTAACAGCAGTAAAGTGATTACTTTGAGGTAGGCTTTTATTTGAGATAAAGTGGGTTAATAGGAGTTATTTCTCAGTGTTACAATTGCCCCCACACTGCATTTAATTGAATATTTTAGTCTTGTTCTTATAAGTAAAAATATATAAATTGTATTATTAATTAGTGCACATATATATGTTTCTTGTATCAAAAGATGACTAGTCTATCTCAAGTAGTTTGTGAGTTATTAAGGAAAATGTAAAATACGTTACAATTGCCCCGGGTCTCCCCTACAGACGATTGGTTTATGACATCACAGTCCTGATTCGAAAGCATACAGTATGATCTTGAAGCAGCACTGTACAGAGTACAGACGATTGGTGTATGACATCACAGTACTGATTTGAAAGCATACGTATGATCTTGAAGCAGCACTGTACAGAGTACAGACGATTGGTGTATGACATCACAGTACTGATTCGAAAGCAAACAGTATGATCTTGAAGCAGCACTGTACAGAGTACAGACGATTGGTGTATGACATCACAGTACTGTTTCGAAAGCATGTATGATCTTGAAGCAGCCGAACAACCAATACTTATGAAAGTAATTGGATCAAACATAAAAAAATAAGTATTCCTAACTTTTCAACGTTTACTTAACATATGTGTGTAACAAAAAAAATATAAGCTACTAGGTGCACTTAAATGTATGCATAAATAAAATAATAAAAAAACATAATGCATGTCAACTACTACAATAATTGCATCAAAATTAAGTAAATCGATTATATCAGCTTAAGTAACTGTATGAGCCACGTGATATAGGCTATGCAATTTCCCGTGATGCCTATCCAGACAAAAAAAATATGAAACACATGTGAAGACGTTGAGAAGCGGTAAGCTTAATTTTTGTACTTAGGCCTACACATGATCATTTATTGCATTTTTGGTCAAGAAATTTACTTTTAACTGAATTTCAGAATTGCTACAAATTTTGCATCAACAATTAGAAACGTTTCTTACGAATGCAAACATTTGTAGTCTACATGTTAACGAATGAAATAAGTGTTTTGCACGCGAGTAGCTATATATTGTGTTTTTTCAAAATATATGACCATGATGTTGGCTCGTATATGCATTAATGGTGTGTTTACACCGAACGCGAATTTAATTGCGATAGCAGAGTACATTCATATCAATGCAAAGACGCGAAGACGCATCATTCGCGCCGGGCGTCGCGAATTGGGTGACTCGTTTGCCGCGAACGTCTTTCTCAGTAGAAAATTTTGAACTTGAGCGGGCTGCAGAAGATTCAAGCGTCTAACTAGACTTGACGTGTTTGACGCGTTCGGTGTGACCAATTCGGACTGCGCTCTCTCTCCCCCACGGATAGATTATAGGCCTACTTTATTAGCGAGTTGTTTTTGGATAAAACTAATGTACTTTGCATACTTACAAATTCCCATGTTCTCTATCTCTATTGTCTATAGGCCTACATGGATCGCGGGAAAGGGGGCCTTGGGCGCGGGTTAGCCTACTTTTGGTAACGTTAACATACAAATATTAATTTCGAAAGCACATTGCCTACAGCTCCGTGTGTGCACCATTTATCATTAAATAATGGCAATCTTGATTCTAGCACAATATTATTCCTAAATGACAGCATTAATTCAGTAAATTAAACCTTCAAAATTATTATCAAAATAAGTAAATACCCTTTAAACAAAACTTTAGCTTCAAATAAAGATTGTAGATCTTTACTGTTTTCCAGTAGTTACTGCTAAAATGTTTTTGAAGAGATTCGTTCATAACCTCTGGAGGAAAGTCATTAATTAACTTCTGTTTTGTTTAAATTAATAGATATTATTTAATAGACTATTTTTTTTTATATTTATAGGTATTTAATAATGGACTAATTTGTTGCATTTAATTGTTTTTTTTATTGGTTTTTGAAAAAAATAATATATATATATATATATATATATATATATATATATATATATATATATATATATATATATATATATAATTATATATATAGACACACACACACACACACACACACACACACACACACACACACACACACACACACACACACACACACACACACACACACACACACACACACACACACACACACACACACACACACACACACACACACACACACTAAGATTGTTTAATATTTTTAAAAGAAGTCTCTTCTGCCCACCAAGCCTTCATTTCTTTGATCCAAGAAAAACTGTAATATTGTGACTATATTATTATTATTATTTTAACAACTATTTTCTATTTGAATATATTTTAAGATGCAATTTAAATAAATAATAAAGTGAAATGCTTTATTGTGTGTGATTTGCATGTTATTTATTTTAAGACATGTAAGCTGAAGATATAAACTAAGTTAAAATGGTTGGTTCAACTGATTTAATTGTCTTATTTTATATATATAAATGAGCTTAAATTTTAAGTTAACAGAACTAAGATTTATTTTGATCTCACATGGCCTGCACTGTGTTGGATTTACTTAAAAGATATGTGCACATTTTTTGATACAAAAATGGTGCATATATATTTTAAGTAAATCCAACTCATCATTTTTTAGAGTGTGGACAATATGAAACTAAAACGACATAAGCTTAATTTAAAATGTCTTAGGAACTACTGGATATTTAGAGGTGGATAAACGTAATTGAAAGGTGGATAAACGCACTTTGGAGGTGCAAACGCAATTCCCGAATATTGGGAGGTGGGTAAATGGCATTTACGTGCATTTAGCCTCCACTACATCCCTGGGTATGACATCACAGTACTGATTCGAAAATATACAGTGATCAACTAAGCAGCACTATACAGAGTACAGACGATTGGTGTATGACATCACAGTACTGATTCGAAAGCATACAGCAGACAGTGATCGACAGCACTGTACAGAGTACAGACGATTGGTGTATGCAGAGGTGTAGTTGAAGAGGTGGGTAAACTATAAATTCTGGTGGACCAAGACATGGTCACCAGGTAAGGTGGGCCACTGCCTACCGGTGTATGTGTGTCTCCTGATGACATTGCTATATAGGGAGGGCTCGACATTAAGCCTTTTCATATGCTAAGTAAATCTGCCTTTCACTTGTCCGAGTAAAAAAGTTGCTTGTTCGGATTTTTTAAAAATTTGACTTATTCTTAAAAAATATTCTCATCATTGATATATCAGCTTTGATATTTAAATCACCATATTGTAATTTCTGCACCTTTAAAGGGCACCCCCCTCCCCCAATATTATTAAATGTATGCTTCATATTTCATTTTAAATTCCTAAATTTGATCAATAAATTCAATTATTTCTAATAATAAGACACCATAGGGCTGTTACTCTAGGGGTTGATCAAATTAAATCATTTACACTGAAAAATTACAATTGCATGAAATAATGTTATGAAATTGATTTTAATTTACATATAAGAAAGAATGATGCTACTTTTAAACATTTAACACTAAACCGCCAGTAGGTGGTGGCAGGCGACCGTCTTAATGAGTAAAAAAGTTCGCCTTAGGTTTAACAACCTATACTAAATTAACTAAATTAAAGAAACTAAATTAACGACATAAGCTTAATTTAAAATGTCTTAGGAACTAGGATATTTAGAGGTGGATAAACGCAATTGAAAGGTGGATAAACGCACTTTGGAGGTGGGTAAACGCAATTCCCGAATATTGGGAGGTGCGTAAACGGCATTTGCGCATTTAGCCTTCACTACATCCCTGGGTGTATGACATCACAGTACTGATTCGAAAGCATGCAGTGTACTTTGATCACCTTGACGAAGCACTGGGGAGACCGGGGGCAATTGTAACTAACAGGGGGCAATTGTACCACACTCAATTCCTCCAATCAGAAACAAGCTAGAGTGATGACACTTAATCTGTACATGCCCAATAGGATTCTCTCTCTATCTGTGGAAAAGAAGCGTGACATTTTCAACTTTAGCAGAAGTTATTAACGACAAACTGATTTTGAGGTGTGAAAGTTATTTTTTGGATGTACAGTATTTTTCTTCTGCTGTCTAAAGTTTAGATGTCTGTCAATTTAAACTTGTATACATTTTATCCCTAGGTTATTGATTAAAAACGAACATAAACAACACTGTAACACTGTGTTACAGTTGCCCCCGAGCCACAAGGCCCATTGTAATAAGCTTGTTTGTGTGTGTTGACATACTTTTCTGTTAAAAAAATGAACATATTTCACTAAATTCTATTGTAAAACTTCATTTTAAAAGGGTG
Source organism: Pimephales promelas (assembly GCF_988280905.1). Classification (NCBI taxonomy): domain Eukaryota; kingdom Metazoa; phylum Chordata; class Actinopteri; order Cypriniformes; family Leuciscidae; genus Pimephales; species Pimephales promelas. The sequence goes on from NC_142793.1 coordinate 6,367,122, forward strand.
TATTAAAATAAATGTTTGTTCCAGTATTAACAAATCATCAATTAGCATTTTTTATATAAAATAATGTGTGTTTTATATGTGCTTGACAAAGTGGGAATATTATATAAACTCTTAAAATTAACAGCAGTAAAGTGATTACTTTGAGGTAGGCTTTTATTTGAGATAAAGTGGGTTAATAGGAGTTATTTCTCAGTGTTACAATTGCCCCCACACTGCATTTAATTGAATATTTTAGTCTTGTTCTTATAAGTAAAAATATATAAATTGTATTATTAATTAGTGCACATATATATGTTTCTTGTATCAAAAGATGACTAGTCTATCTCAAGTAGTTTGTGAGTTATTAAGGAAAATGTAAAATACGTTACAATTGCCCCGGGTCTCCCCTACAGACGATTGGTTTATGACATCACAGTCCTGATTCGAAAGCATACAGTATGATCTTGAAGCAGCACTGTACAGAGTACAGACGATTGGTGTATGACATCACAGTACTGATTTGAAAGCATACGTATGATCTTGAAGCAGCACTGTACAGAGTACAGACGATTGGTGTATGACATCACAGTACTGATTCGAAAGCAAACAGTATGATCTTGAAGCAGCACTGTACAGAGTACAGACGATTGGTGTATGACATCACAGTACTGTTTCGAAAGCATGTATGATCTTGAAGCAGCCGAACAACCAATACTTATGAAAGTAATTGGATCAAACATAAAAAAATAAGTATTCCTAACTTTTCAACGTTTACTTAACATATGTGTGTAACAAAAAAAATATAAGCTACTAGGTGCACTTAAATGTATGCATAAATAAAATAATAAAAAAACATAATGCATGTCAACTACTACAATAATTGCATCAAAATTAAGTAAATCGATTATATCAGCTTAAGTGTCACGTTGTGGGTTTTGTTTTGCTTTGTGTATCACGTGTTTCCTTGTTTGTCATGTGATCCTGCCATGTGTCTTGTCTTTTGTTATGATTTTGCTCAGTGTCCACAGGTGTTTCTTATTTACCACACCCCCTTGTTAGCTTGATTAGCTTGTTTGTCTGTGTATTTATACCCTTGTGTTTCAGTTGTTGGGTGTCGGTTGTTGTTTAATGTCACTCGGTTCCTGCCTGTTCGTCTGTCCTGTTCTGAGGTCCCTGGATTATCTGTTAGTGTAATTAATAAATGCTTGCGATTGGATTCACTCTCTGTTTCGTTCCTGGCCGGATGTGACAGAACAACCGACCTCCAAATGAATCCAGCAGCACAGATTATGTGTCTCCGTCAAGGAGATCAGTCCTTAGGGGAGTATATTATGGACTTTATTAAGCTGGCACCTGTCTCATCTTTTGATGAGGTATGCCTGATGGTATTCTTCAGAGGAGGGCTATCCGAGCCACTCTACTCCTTTATGCCACTCCATCACCCTAGCTGTAGTCTGAAGGACTATATCATCCAGGCTGTTTTGCTGAACGATTCTCTGTCCGCCAAGACCGACCTGCCGGAGCTCAGCCCTGCCGAGCCTGCGCTCACCGTCAGCCCTGCCGAGCCTGCGCTCACCGTCAGCCCTGCCGAGCCTGCGCTCACCGTCAGCCCTGCCGAGCCTGCGCTCACCGTCAGCCCTGCCGAGCCTGCGCTCACCGTCAGCCCTGCCGAGCCCGAGCTTTCAACGCTGGTTTCGTCCAGCTTTCCAGAGATTGAATGCTCTTCGCCGCTGGTTCCGTCCAGCTCTCCAGAGATTGAATGCTCTTCGCCGCTGGTTCCGTCCAGCTCTCCAGAGTCTGAATGCTCTTCGCCGCTGGTCCCGTCCAGCTCTCCAGAGATTGAATGCTCTTCACCGCTGGTTCCGTCCAGCTCTCCAGAGACTGTATGCTCTTCACCGCTGGTTCCGTCCAGCTCTCCAGAGACTGTATGCTCTTCACTGCTGGTTCCGTCCAGCCCTCCAGAGACTGTATGCTCTTCACTGCTGGTTCCGTCCAGCCCTCCAGAGACTATGCTCTTCACTGCTGGTTCCGTCCAGCCCTCCAGAGACCGTCCAGCCCGTCCAGCCAGAGACAGTCCAGCCCGTCCAGCCAGAGACCGTCCAGACCGTCCAGCCAGAGACCGGCCAGACCGTCCAGCCAGAGACCGTCCAGACCGTCCGGCCCGAGACCGTCCAGACCCTCCAGCCCGAGACCGTCCAGCCCGAGACCATCCACTCCCCATCTGCCCTTCACCCGGGGACTCAACCCAAATATTTTTTTTGGGGGGGGCCCAGTGTCCCAGCCACGGCCGCCTGAAGGGCTCTCACTGCCGTGGCCGCCCGAAGGGCTCTCACCGCCGTGGCCGCCCGAGGAGAATTCACCGCCGTGGCCGCCCGAGAGGAATTCACCGCCGTGGCCGCCCGAGGGGTCTTCACCGCCGTGGCCGCCCGAGGGGTCTTCACCGCCGTGGCCGCCCGAGGGGTCTTCACCGCCGTGGCCGCCCGAGGGGTCTTCACCGCCGTGGCCTTCGCCTGGTCCTGCTCCGCCCTGGCAGTCGCCTGATCCTGCTCCGCCCTGGCCTTCGCCTGGTCCTGCTCCGCCCTGGCCTTCGCCTGGTCCTGCTCCGCCCTGGCCTTCGCCTGGTCCTGCTCCGCCCTGGCCTTCGCCTGGTCCTGCTCCGCCCTGGCCTTCGCCTGGTCCTGCTCCGCCCTGGCCTTCGCCTGGTCCTGCTCCGCCCTGGCCTTCGCCTGGTCCTGCTCCGCCCTGGCCTTCGCCTGGTCCTGCTCAGCCCTGGCCTTCGCCTGGTCCTGCTCCGCCCTGGCCTTCGCCTGGTCCTGCTCCGCCCTGGTCCTGCTCCGCCCTGGCCTTCGCCTGGTCCTGCTCTGCCCTGGCCTTCGCCTGGTCGTCTGCTCCAAGTCTGGTCCTGTTCCCCTGCACAGACTTGGCCCTCCTTCCCTCCCCCAGGACCACCTCCGCGTCACCACCCTCCTGAACTTGTGTTTTGGGTTTTGTTTTGGGTGTTACACTAGGGGCGTCGGGAGCCGCCCATAGGGGGGAGGCTATGTCACGTTGTGGGTTTTGTTTTGCTTTGTGTATCACGTGTTTCCTTGTTTGTCATGTGATCCTGCCATGTGTCTTGTCTTTTGTTATGATTTTGCTCAGTGTCCACAGGTGTTTCTTATTTACCACACCCCCTTGTTAGCTTGATTAGCTTGTTTGTCTGTGTATTTATACCCCTGTGTTTCAGTTGTTGGGTGTCGGTTGTTGTTTAATGTCACTCGGTTCCTGCCTGTTCGTCTGTCCTGTTCTGAGGTCCCTGGATTATCTGTTAGTGTAATTAATAAATGCTTGCGATTGGATTCACTCTCTGTTTCGTTCCTGGCCGGATGTGACATTAAGTAACTGTATGAGCCACGTGATATAGGCTATGCAATTTCCCGTGATGCCTATCCAGACAAAAAAAATATGAAACACATGTGAAGACGTTGAGAAGCGGTAAGCTTAATTTTTGTACTTAGGCCTACACATGATCATTTATTGCATTTTTGGTCAAGAAATTTACTTTTAACTGAATTTCAGAATTGCTACAAATTTTGCATCAACAATTAGAAACGTTTCTTACGAATGCAAACATTTGTAGTCTACATGTTAACGAATGAAATAAGTGTTTTGCACGCGAGTAGCTATATATTGTGTTTTTTCAAAATATATGACCATGATGTTGGCTCGTATATGCATTAATGGTGTGTTTACACCGAACGCGAATTTAATTGCGATAGCAGAGTACATTCATATCAATGCAAAGACGCGAAGACGCATCATTCGCGCCGGGCGTCGCGAATTGGGTGACTCGTTTGCCGCGAACGTCTTTCTCAGTAGAAAATTTTGAACTTGAGCGGGCTGCAGAAGATTCAAGCGTCTAACTAGACTTGACGTGTTTGACGCGTTCGGTGTGACCAATTCGGACTGCGCTCTCTCTCCCCCACGGATAGATTATAGGCCTACTTTATTAGCGAGTTGTTTTTGGATAAAACTAATGTACTTTGCATACTTACAAATTCCCATGTTCTCTATCTCTATTGTCTATAGGCCTACATGGATCGCGGGAAAGGGGGCCTTGGGCGCGGGTTAGCCTACTTTTGGTAACGTTAACATACAAATATTAATTTCGAAAGCACATTGCCTACAGCTCCGTGTGTGCACCATTTATCATTAAATAATGGCAATCTTGATTCTAGCACAATATTATTCCTAAATGACAGCATTAATTCAGTAAATTAAACCTTCAAAATTATTATCAAAATAAGTAAATACCATTTAAACAAAACTTTAGCTTCAAATAAAGATTGTAGATCTTTACTGTTTTCCAGTAGTTACTGCTAAAATGTTTTTGAAGAGATTCGTTCATAACCTCTGGAGGAAAGTCATTAATTAACTTCTGTTTTGTTTAAATTAATAGATATTATTTAATAGACTATTTTTTTTTATATTTATAGGTATTTAATAATGGACTAATTTGTTGCATTTAATTGTTTTTTTTATTGGTTTTTGAAAAAAATAATATATATATATATATATATATATAATTATATATATAGACACACACACACACACACACACACACACACACACACACACACACTAAGATTGTTTAATATTTTTAAAAGAAGTCTCTTCTGCCCACCAAGCCTTCATTTCTTTGATCCAAGAAAAACTGTAATATTGTGACTATATTATTATTATTATTTTAACAACTATTTTCTATTTGAATATATTTTAAGATGCAATTTAAATAAATAATAAAGTGAAATGCTTTATTGTGTGTGATTTGCATGTTATTTATTTTAAGACATGTAAGCTGAAGATCTAAACTAAGTTAAAATGGTTGGTTCAACTGATTTAATTGTCTTATTTTATATATATAAATGAGCTTAAATTTTAAGTTAACAGAACTAAGATTTATTTTGATCTCACATGGCCTGCACTGTGTTGGATTTACTTAAAAGATATGTGCACATTTTTTGATACAAAAATGGTGCATATATATTTTAAGTAAATCCAACTCATCATTTTTTAGAGTGTGGACAATATGAAACTAAAACGACATAAGCTTAATTTAAAATGTCTTAGGAACTACTGGATATTTAGAGGTGGATAAACGTAATTGAAAGGTGGATAAACGCACTTTGGAGGTGCAAACGCAATTCCCGAATATTGGGAGGTGGGTAAATGGCATTTACGTGCATTTAGCCTCCACTACATCCCTGGGTATGACATCACAGTACTGATTCGAAAATATACAGTGATCAACTAAGCAGCACTATACAGAGTACAGACGATTGGTGTATGACATCACAGTACTGATTCGAAAGCATACAGCAGACAGTGATCGACAGCACTGTACAGAGTACAGACGATTGGTGTATGCAGAGGTGTAGTTGAAGAGGTGGGTAAACTATAAATTCTGGTGGACCAAGACATGGTCACCAGGTAAGGTGGGCCACTGCCTACCGGTGTATGTGTGTCTCCTGATGACATTGCTATATAGGGAGGGCTCGACATTAAGCCTTTTCATATGCTAAGTAAATCTGCCTTTCACTTGTCCGAGTAAAAAAGTTGCTTGTTCGGATTTTTTAAAAATTTGACTTATTCTTAAAAAATATTCTCATCATTGATATATCAGCTTTGATATTTAAATCACCATATTGTAATTTCTGCACCTTTAAAGGGCACCCCCCTCCCCCAATATTATTAAATGTATGCTTCATATTTCATTTTAAATTCCTAAATTTGATCAATAAATTCAATTATTTCTAATAATAAGACACCATAGGGCTGTTACTCTAGGGGTTGATCAAATTAAATCATTTACACTGAAAAATTACAATTGCATGAAATAATGTTATGAAATTGATTTTAATTTACATATAAGAAAGAATGATGCTACTTTTAAACATTTAACACTAAACCGCCAGTAGGTGGTGGCAGGCGACCGTCTTAATGAGTAAAAAAGTTCGCCTTAGGTTTAACAACCTATACTAAATTAACTAAATTAAAGAAAACTAAATTAACGACATAAGCTTAATTTAAAATGTCTTAGGAACTAGGATATTTAGAGGTGGATAAACGCAATTGAAAGGTGGATAAACGCACTTTGGAGGTGGGTAAACGCAATTCCCGAATATTGGGAGGTGCATAAACGGCATTTGCGCATTTAGCCTTCACTACATCCCTGGGTGTATGACATCACAGTACTGATTCGAAAGCATGCAGTGTACTTTGATCACCTTGACGAAGCACTGGGGAGACCGGGGGCAATTGTAACTAACAGGGGGCAATTGTACCACACTCAATTCCTCCAATCAGAAACAAGCTAGAGTGATGACACTTAATCTGTACATGCCCAATAGGATTCTCTCTCTATCTGTGGAAAAGAAGCGTGACATTTTCAACTTTAGCAGAAGTTATTAACGACAAACTGATTTTGAGGTGTGAAAGTTATTTTTTGGATGTACAGTATTTTTCTTCTGCTGTCTAAAGTTTAGATGTCTGTCAATTTAAACTTGTATACATTTTATCCCTAGGTTATTGATTAAAAACGAACATAAACAACACTGTAACACTGTGTTACAGTTGCCCCCGAGCCACAAGGCCCATTGTAATAAGCTTGTTTGTGTGTGTTGACATACTTTTCTGTTAAAAAAATGAACATATTTCACTAAATTCTATTGTAAAACTTCATTTTAAAAGGGTGTATTAAAATAAATGTTTGTTCCAGTATTAACAAATCATCAATTAGCATTTTTTATATAAAATAATGTGTGTTTTATATGTGCTTGACAAAGTGGGAATATTATATAAACTCTTAAAATTAACAGCAGTAAAGTGATTACTTTGAGGTAGGCTTTTATTTGAGATAAAGTGGGTTAATAGGAGTTATTTCTCAGTGTTACAATTGCCCCCACACTGCATTTAATTGAATATTTTAGTCTTGTTCTTATAAGTAAAAATATATAAATTGTATTATTAATTAGTGCACATATATATGTTTCTTGTATCAAAAGATGACTAGTCTATCTCAAGTAGTTTGTGAGTTAGCAAACAGTATGATCTTGAAGCAGCACTGTACAGAGTACAGACGATTGGTGTATGACATCACAGTACTGTTTCGAAAGCATGTATGATCTTGAAGCAGCCGAACAACCAATACTTATGAAAGTAATTGGATCAAACATAAAAAAATAAGTATTCCTAACTTTTCAACGTTTACTTAACATATGTGTGTAACAAAAAAATATAAGCTACTAGGTGCACTTAAATGTATGCATAAATAAAATAATAAAAAAACATAATGCATGTCAACTACTACAATAATTGCATCAAAATTAAGTAAATCGATTATATCAGTTTAAGTAACTGTATGAGCCACGTGATATAGGCTATGCAATTTCCCGTGATGCCTATCCAGACAAAAAAAATATGAAACATGTGAAGACGTTGAGAAGCGGTAAGCTTAATTTTTGTACTTAGGCCTACACATGATCATTTATTGCATTTTTGGTCAAGAAATTTACTTTTAACTGAATTTCAGAATTGCTACAAATTTTGCATCAACAATTAGAAACGTTTCTTACGAATGCAAACATTTGTAGTCTACATGTTAACGAATGAAATAAGTGTTTTGCACGCGAGTAGCTATATATTGTGTTTTTTCAAAATATATGACCATGATGTTGGCTCGTATATGCATTAATGGTGTGTTTACACCGAACGCGAATTTAATTGCGATAGCAGAGTACATTCATAGTCAATGCAAAGACGCGAAGACGCATCATTCGCGCCGGGCGTCGCGAATTGGGTGACTCGTTTGCCGCGAACGTCTTTCTCAGTAGAAAATTTTGAACTTGAGCGGGCTGCAGAAGATTCAAGCGTCTAACTAGACTTGACGTGTTTGACGCGTTCGGTGTGACCAATTCGGACTGCGCTCTCTCTCCCCCACGGATAGATTATAGGCCTACTTTATTAGCGAGTTGTTTTTGGATAAAACTAATGTACTTTGCATACTTACAAATTCCCATGTTCTCTATCTCTATTGTCTATAGGCCTACATGGATCGCGGGAAAGGGGGCCTTGGGCGCGGGTTAGCCTACTTTTGGTAACGTTAACATACAAATATTAATTTCGAAAGCACATTGCCTACAGCTCCGTGTGTGCACCATTTATCATTAAATAATGGCAATCTTGATTCTAGCACAATATTATTCCTAAATGACAGCATTAATTCAGTAAATTAAACGTTCAAAATTATTATCAAAATAAGTAAATACCCTTTAAACAAAACTTTAGCTTCAAATAAAGATTGCAGATCTTTACTGTTTTCCAGTAGTTACTGCTAAAATGTTTTTGAAGAGATTCGTTCATAACCTCTGGAGGAAAGTCATTAATTAACTTCTGTTTTGTTTAAATTAATAGATATTATTTAATAGACTATTTTTTTATATTTATAGGTATTTAATAATGGACTAATTTGTTGCATTTAATTGTTTTTTTTATTGGTTTTTGAAAAAAATAATATATATATATATATATATATATATATATATATATATAATTATATATATAGACACACACACACACACACACACACACACACACACACACACACACACACACACACACACACACACACACACACACACTAAGATTGTTTAATATTTTTAAAAGAAGTCTCTTCTGCCCACCAAGCCTTCATTTCTTTGATCCAAGAAAAACTGTAATATTGTGACTATATTATTATTATTATTTTAACAACTATTTTCTATTTGAATATATTTTAAGATGCAATTTAAATAAATAATAAAGTGAAATGCTTTATTGTGTGTGATTTGCATGTTATTTATTTTAAGACATGTAAGCTGAAGATCTAAACTAAGTTAAAATGGTTGGTTCAACTGATTTAATTGTCTTATTTTATATATATAAATGAGCTTAAATTTTAAGTTAACAGAACTAAGATTTATTTTGATCTCACATGGCCTGCACTGTGTTGGATTTACTTAAAAGATATGTGCACATTTTTTGATACAAAAATGGTGCATATATATTTTAAGTAAATCCAACTCATCATTTTTTAGAGTGTGGACAATATGAAACTAAAACGACATAAGCTTAATTTAAAATGTCTTAGGAACTACTGGATATTTAGAGGTGGATAAACGTAATTGAAAGGTGGATAAACGCACTTTGGAGGTGCAAACGCAATTCCCGAATATTGGGAGGTGGGTAAATGGCATTTACGTGCATTTAGCCTCCACTACATCCCTGGGTATGACATCACAGTACTGATTCGAAAATATACAGTGATCAACTAAGCAGCACTATACAGAGTACAGACGATTGGTGTATGACATCACAGTACTGATTCGAAAGCATACAGCAGACAGTGATCGACAGCACTGTACAGAGTACAGACGATTGGTGTATGCAGAGGTGTAGTTGAAGAGGTGGGTAAACTATAAATTCTGGTGGACCAAGACATGGTCACCAGGTAAGGTGGGCCACTGCCTACCGGTGTATGTGTGTCTCCTGATGACATTGCTATATAGGGAGGGCTCGACATTAAGCCTTTTCATATGCTAAGTAAATCTGCCTTTCACTTGTCCGAGTAAAAAAGTTGCTTGTTCGGATTTTTTAAAAATTTGACTTATTCTTAAAAAATATTCTCATCATTGATATATCAGCTTTGATATTTAAATCACCATATTGTAATTTCTGCACCTTTAAAGGGCACCCCCCTCCCCCAATATTATTAAATGTATGCTTCATATTTCATTTTAAATTCCTAAATTTGATCAATAAATTCAATTATTTCTAATAATAAGACACCATAGGGCTGTTACTCTAGGGGTTGATCAAATTAAATCATTTACACTGAAAAATTACAATTGCATGAAATAATGTTATGAAATTGATTTTAATTTACATATAAGAAAGAATGATGCTACTTTTAAACATTTAACACTAAACCGCCAGTAGGTGGTGGCAGGCGACCGTCTTAATGAGTAAAAAAGTTCGCCTTAGGTTTAACAACCTATACTAAATTAACTAAATTAAAGAAACTAAATTAACGACATAAGCTTAATTTAAAATGTCTTAGGAACTAGGATATTTAGAGGTGGATAAACGCAATTGAAAGGTGGATAAACGCACTTTGGAGGTGGGTAAACGCAATTCCCGAATATTGGGAGGTGCGTAAACGGCATTTGCGCATTTAGCCTTCACTACATCCCTGGGTGTATGACATCACAGTACTGATTCGAAAGCATGCAGTGTACTTTGATCACCTTGACGAAGCACTGGGGAGACCGGGGGCAATTGTAACTAACAGGGGGCAATTGTACCACACTCAATTCCTCCAATCAGAAACAAGCTAGAGTGATGACACTTAATCTGTACATGCCCAATAGGATTCTCTCTCTATCTGTGGAAAAGAAGCGTGACATTTTCAACTTTAGCAGAAGTTATTAACGACAAACTGATTTTGAGGTGTGAAAGTTATTTTTTGGATGTACAGTATTTTTCTTCTGCTGTCTAAAGTTTAGATGTCTGTCAATTTAAACTTGTATACATTTTATCCCTAGGTTATTGATTAAAAACGAACATAAACAACACTGTAACACTGTGTTACAGTTGCCCCCGAGCCACAAGGCCCATTGTAATAAGCTTGTTTGTGTGTGTTGACATACTTTTCTGTTAAAAAAATGAACATATTTCACTAAATTCTATTGTAAAACTTCATTTTAAAAGGGTGTATTAAAATAAATGTTTGTTCCAGTATTAACAAATCATCAATTAGCATTTTTTATATAAAATAATGTGTGTTTTATATGTGCTTGACAAAGTGGGAATATTATATAAACTCTTAAAATTAACAGCAGTAAAGTGATTACTTTGAGGTAGGCTTTTATTTGAGATAAAGTGGGTTAATAGGAGTTATTTCTCAGTGTTACAATTGCCCCCACACTGCATTTAATTGAATATTTTAGTCTTGTTCTTATAAGTAAAAATATATAAATTGTATTATTAATTAGTGCACATATATATGTTTCTTGTATCAAAAGATGACTAGTCTATCTCAAGTAGTTTGTGAGTTATTAAGGAAAATGTAAAATACGTTACAATTGCCCCGGGTCTCCCCTACAGACGATTGGTTTATGACATCACAGTCCTGATTCGAAAGCATACAGTATGATCTTGAAGCAGCACTGTACAGAGTACAGACGATTGGTGTATGACATCACAGTACTGATTTGAAAGCATACGTATGATCTTGAAGCAGCACTGTACAGAGTACAGACGATTGGTGTATGACATCACAGTACTGATTCGAAAGCAAACAGTATGATCTTGAAGCAGCACTGTACAGAGTACAGACGATTGGTGTATGACATCACAGTACTGTTTCGAAAGCATGTATGATCTTGAAGCAGCCGAACAACCAATACTTATGAAAGTAATTGGATCAAACATAAAAAAATAAGTATTCCTAACTTTTCAACGTTTACTTAACATATGTGTGTAACAAAAAAAATATAAGCTACTAGGTGCACTTAAATGTATGCATAAATAAAATAATAAAAAAACATAATGCATGTCAACTACTACAATAATTGCATCAAAATTAAGTAAATCGATTATATCAGCTTAAGTGTCACGTTGTGGGTTTTGTTTTGCTTTGTGTATCACGTGTTTCCTTGTTTGTCATGTGATCCTGCCATGTGTCTTGTCTTTTGTTATGATTTTGCTCAGTGTCCACAGGTGTTTCTTATTTACCACACCCCCTTGTTAGCTTGATTAGCTTGTTTGTCTGTGTATTTATACCCTTGTGTTTCAGTTGTTGGGTGTCGGTTGTTGTTTAATGTCACTCGGTTCCTGCCTGTTCGTCTGTCCTGTTCTGAGGTCCCTGGATTATCTGTTAGTGTAATTAATAAATGCTTGCGATTGGATTCACTCTCTGTTTCGTTCCTGGCCGGATGTGACAGAACAACCGACCTCCAAATGAATCCAGCAGCACAGATTATGTGTCTCCGTCAAGGAGATCAGTCCTTAGGGGAGTATATTATGGACTTTATTAAGCTGGCACCTGTCTCATCTTTTGATGAGGTATGCCTGATGGTATTCTTCAGAGGAGGGCTATCCGAGCCACTCTACTCCTTTATGCCACTCCATCACCCTAGCTGTAGTCTGAAGGACTATATCATCCAGGCTGTTTTGCTGAACGATTCTCTGTCCGCCAAGACCGACCTGCCGGAGCTCAGCCCTGCCGAGCCTGCGCTCACCGTCAGCCCTGCCGAGCCTGCGCTCACCGTCAGCCCTGCCGAGCCTGCGCTCACCGTCAGCCCTGCCGAGCCTGCGCTCACCGTCAGCCCTGCCGAGCCTGCGCTCACCGTCAGCCCTGCCGAGCCCGAGCTTTCAACGCTGGTTTCGTCCAGCTTTCCAGAGATTGAATGCTCTTCGCCGCTGGTTCCGTCCAGCTCTCCAGAGATTGAATGCTCTTCGCCGCTGGTTCCGTCCAGCTCTCCAGAGTCTGAATGCTCTTCGCCGCTGGTCCCGTCCAGCTCTCCAGAGATTGAATGCTCTTCACCGCTGGTTCCGTCCAGCTCTCCAGAGACTGTATGCTCTTCACCGCTGGTTCCGTCCAGCTCTCCAGAGACTGTATGCTCTTCACTGCTGGTTCCGTCCAGCCCTCCAGAGACTGTATGCTCTTCACTGCTGGTTCCGTCCAGCCCTCCAGAGACTATGCTCTTCACTGCTGGTTCCGTCCAGCCCTCCAGAGACCGTCCAGCCCGTCCAGCCAGAGACAGTCCAGCCCGTCCAGCCAGAGACCGTCCAGACCGTCCAGCCAGAGACCGGCCAGACCGTCCAGCCAGAGACCGTCCAGACCGTCCGGCCCGAGACCGTCCAGACCCTCCAGCCCGAGACCGTCCAGCCCGAGACCATCCACTCCCCATCTGCCCTTCACCCGGGGACTCAACCCAAATATTTTTTTGGGGGGGGGCCCAGTGTCCCAGCCACGGCCGCCTGAAGGGCTCTCACTGCCGTGGCCGCCCGAAGGGCTCTCACCGCCGTGGCCGCCCGAGGAGAATTCACCGCCGTGGCCGCCCGAGAGGAATTCACCGCCGTGGCCGCCCGAGGGGTCTTCACCGCCGTGGCCGCCCGAGGGGTCTTCACCGCCGTGGCCGCCCGAGGGGTCTTCACCGCCGTGGCCGCCCGAGGGGTCTTCACCGCCGTGGCCTTCGCCTGGTCCTGCTCCGCCCTGGCAGTCGCCTGATCCTGCTCCGCCCTGGCCTTCGCCTGGTCCTGCTCCGCCCTGGCCTTCGCCTGGTCCTGCTCCGCCCTGGCCTTCGCCTGGTCCTGCTCCGCCCTGGCCTTCGCCTGGTCCTGCTCCGCCCTGGCCTTCGCCTGGTCCTGCTCCGCCCTGGCCTTCGCCTGGTCCTGCTCCGCCCTGGCCTTCGCCTGGTCCTGCTCCGCCCTGGCCTTCGCCTGGTCCTGCTCAGCCCTGGCCTTCGCCTGGTCCTGCTCCGCCCTGGCCTTCGCCTGGTCCTGCTCCGCCCTGGTCCTGCTCCGCCCTGGCCTTCGCCTGGTCCTGCTCTGCCCTGGCCTTCGCCTGGTCGTCTGCTCCAAGTCTGGTCCTGTTCCCCTGCACAGACTTGGCCCTCCTTCCCTCCCCCAGGACCACCTCCGCGTCACCACCCTCCTGAACTTGTGTTTTGGGTTTTGTTTTGGGTGTTACACTAGGGGCGTCGGGAGCCGCCCATAGGGGGGAGGCTATGTCACGTTGTGGGTTTTGTTTTGCTTTGTGTATCACGTGTTTCCTTGTTTGTCATGTGATCCTGCCATGTGTCTTGTCTTTTGTTATGATTTTGCTCAGTGTCCACAGGTGTTTCTTATTTACCACACCCCCTTGTTAGCTTGATTAGCTTGTTTGTCTGTGTATTTATACCCCTGTGTTTCAGTTGTTGGGTGTCGGTTGTTGTTTAATGTCACTCGGTTCCTGCCTGTTCGTCTGTCCTGTTCTGAGGTCCCTGGATTATCTGTTAGTGTAATTAATAAATGCTTGCGATTGGATTCACTCTCTGTTTCGTTCCTGGCCGGATGTGACATTAAGTAACTGTATGAGCCACGTGATATAGGCTATGCAATTTCCCGTGATGCCTATCCAGACAAAAAAAATATGAAACACATGTGAAGACGTTGAGAAGCGGTAAGCTTAATTTTTGTACTTAGGCCTACACATGATCATTTATTGCATTTTTGGTCAAGAAATTTACTTTTAACTGAATTTCAGAATTGCTACAAATTTTGCATCAACAATTAGAAACGTTTCTTACGAATGCAAACATTTGTAGTCTACATGTTAACGAATGAAATAAGTGTTTTGCACGCGAGTAGCTATATATTGTGTTTTTTCAAAATATATGACCATGATGTTGGCTCGTATATGCATTAATGGTGTGTTTACACCGAACGCGAATTTAATTGCGATAGCAGAGTACATTCATATCAATGCAAAGACGCGAAGACGCATCATTCGCGCCGGGCGTCGCGAATTGGGTGACTCGTTTGCCGCGAACGTCTTTCTCAGTAGAAAATTTTGAACTTGAGCGGGCTGCAGAAGATTCAAGCGTCTAACTAGACTTGACGTGTTTGACGCGTTCGGTGTGACCAATTCGGACTGCGCTCTCTCTCCCCCACGGATAGATTATAGGCCTACTTTATTAGCGAGTTGTTTTTGGATAAAACTAATGTACTTTGCATACTTACAAATTCCCATGTTCTCTATCTCTATTGTCTATAGGCCTACATGGATCGCGGGAAAGGGGGCCTTGGGCGCGGGTTAGCCTACTTTTGGTAACGTTAACATACAAATATTAATTTCGAAAGCACATTGCCTACAGCTCCGTGTGTGCACCATTTATCATTAAATAATGGCAATCTTGATTCTAGCACAATATTATTCCTAAATGACAGCATTAATTCAGTAAATTAAACCTTCAAAATTATTATCAAAATAAGTAAATACCCTTTAAACAAAACTTTAGCTTCAAATAAAGATTGTAGATCTTTACTGTTTTCCAGTAGTTACTGCTAAAATGTTTTTGAAGAGATTCGTTCATAACCTCTGGAGGAAAGTCATTAATTAACTTCTGTTTTGTTTAAATTAATAGATATTATTTAATAGACTATTTTTTTTTATATTTATAGGTATTTAATAATGGACTAATTTGTTGCATTTAATTGTTTTTTTTATTGGTTTTTGAAAAAAATAATATATATATATATATATATATATATATATATATATATATATATAATTATATATATAGACACACACACACACACACACACACACACACACACTAAGATTGTTTAATATTTTTAAAAGAAGTCTCTTCTGCCCACCAAGCCTTCATTTCTTTGATCCAAGAAAAACTGTAATATTGTGACTATATTATTATTATTATTTTAACAACTATTTTCTATTTGAATATATTTTAAGATGCAATTTAAATAAATAATAAAGTGAAATGCTTTATTGTGTGTGATTTGCATGTTATTTATTTTAAGACATGTAAGCTGAAGATCTAAACTAAGTTAAAATGGTTGGTTCAACTGATTTAATTGTCTTATTTTATATATATAAATGAGCTTAAATTTTAAGTTAACAGAACTAAGATTTATTTTGATCTCACATGGCCTGCACTGTGTTGGATTTACTTAAAAGATATGTGCACATTTTTTGATACAAAAATGGTGCATATATATTTTAAGTAAATCCAACTCATCATTTTTTAGAGTGTGGACAATATGAAACTAAAACGACATAAGCTTAATTTAAAATGTCTTAGGAACTACTGGATATTTAGAGGTGGATAAACGTAATTGAAAGGTGGATAAACGCACTTTGGAGGTGCAAACGCAATTCCCGAATATTGGGAGGTGGGTAAATGGCATTTACGTGCATTTAGCCTCCACTACATCCCTGGGTATGACATCACAGTACTGATTCGAAAATATACAGTGATCAACTAAGCAGCACTATACAGAGTACAGACGATTGGTGTATAACATCACAGTACTGATTCGAAAGCATACAGCAGACAGTGATCGACAGCACTGTACAGAGTACAGACGATTGGTGTATGCAGAGGTGTAGTTGAAGAGGTGGGTAAACTATAAATTCTGGTGGACCAAGACATGGTCACCAGGTAAGGTGGGCCACTGCCTACCGGTGTATGTGTGTCTCCTGATGACATTGCTATATAGGGAGGGCTCGACATTAAGCCTTTTCATATGCTAAGTAAATCTGCCTTTCACTTGTCCGAGTAAAAAAGTTGCTTGTTCGGATTTTTTAAAAATTTGACTTATTCTTAAAAAATATTCTCATCATTGATATATCAGCTTTGATATTTAAATCACCATATTGTAATTTCTGCACCTTTAAAGGGCACCCCCCTCCCCCAATATTATTAAATGTATGCTTCATATTTCATTTTAAATTCCTAAATTTGATCAATAAATTCAATTATTTCTAATAATAAGACACCATAGGGCTGTTACTCTAGGGGTTGATCAAATTAAATCATTTACACTGAAAAATTACAATTGCATGAAATAATGTTATGAAATTGATTTTAATTTACATATAAGAAAGAATGATGCTACTTTTAAACATTTAACACTAAACCGCCAGTAGGTGGTGGCAGGCGACCGTCTTAATGAGTAAAAAAGTTCGCCTTAGGTTTAACAACCTATACTAAATTAACTAAATTAAAGAAAACTAAATTAACGACATAAGCTTAATTTAAAATGTCTTAGGAACTAGGATATTTAGAGGTGGATAAACGCAATTGAAAGGTGGATAAACGCACTTTGGAGGTGGGTAAACGCAATTCCCGAATATTGGGAGGTGCATAAACGGCATTTGCGCATTTAGCCTTCACTACATCCCTGGGTGTATGACATCACAGTACTGATTCGAAAGCATGCAGTGTACTTTGATCACCTTGACGAAGCACTGGGGAGACCGGGGGCAATTGTAACTAACAGGGGGCAATTGTACCACACTCAATTCCTCCAATCAGAAACAAGCTAGAGTGATGACACTTAATCTGTACATGCCCAATAGGATTCTCTCTCTATCTGTGGAAAAGAAGCGTGCCATTTTCAACTTTAGCAGAAGTTATTAACGACAAACTGATTTTGAGGTGTGAAAGTTATTTTTTGGATGTACAGTATTTTTCTTCTGCTGTCTAAAGTTTAGATGTCTGTCAATTTAAACTTGTATACATTTTATCCCTAGGTTATTGATTAAAAACGAACATAAACAACACTGTAACACTGTGTTACAGTTGCCCCCGAGCCACAAGGCCCATTGTAATAAGCTTGTTTGTGTGTGTTGACATACTTTTCTGTTAAAAAAATGAACATATTTCACTAAATTCTATTGTAAAACTTCATTTTAAAAGGGTGTATTAAAATAAATGTTTGTTCCAGTATTAACAAATCATCAATTAGCATTTTTTATATAAAATAATGTGTGTTTTATATGTGCTTGACAAAGTGGGAATATTATATAAACTCTTAAAATTAACAGCAGTAAAGTGATTACTTTGAGGTAGGCTTTTATTTGAGATAAAGTGGGTTAATAGGAGTTATTTCTCAGTGTTACAATTGCCCCCACACTGCATTTAATTGAATATTTTAGTCTTGTTCTTATAAGTAAAAATATATAAATTGTATTATTAATTAGTGCACATATATATGTTTCTTGTATCAAAAGATGACTAGTCTATCTCAAGTAGTTTGTGAGTTAGCAAACAGTATGATCTTGAAGCAGCACTGTACAGAGTACAGACGATTGGTGTATGACATCACAGTACTGTTTCGAAAGCATGTATGATCTTGAAGCAGCCGAACAACCAATACTTATGAAAGTAATTGGATCAAACATAAAAAAATAAGTATTCCTAACTTTTCAACGTTTACTTAACATATGTGTGTAACAAAAAAATATAAGCTACTAGGTGCACTTAAATGTATGCATAAATAAAATAATAAAAAAACATAATGCATGTCAACTACTACAATAATTGCATCAAAATTAAGTAAATCGATTATATCAGTTTAAGTAACTGTATGAGCCACGTGATATAGGCTATGCAATTTCCCGTGATGCCTATCCAGACAAAAAAAATATGAAACACATGTGAAGACGTTGAGAAGCGGTAAGCTTAATTTTTGTACTTAGGCCTACACATGATCATTTATTGCATTTTTGGTCAAGAAATTTACTTTTAACTGAATTTCAGAATTGCTACAAATTTTGCATCAACAATTAGAAACGTTTCTTACGAATGCAAACATTTGTAGTCTACATGTTAACGAATGAAATAAGTGTTTTGCACGCGAGTAGCTATATATTGTGTTTTTTCAAAATATATGACCATGATGTTGGCTCGTATATGCATTAATGGTGTGTTTACACCGAACGCGAATTTAATTGCGATAGCAGAGTACATTCATAGTCAATGCAAAGACGCGAAGACGCATCATTCGCGCCGGGCGTCGCGAATTGGGTGACTCGTTTGCCGCGAACGTCTTTCTCAGTAGAAAATTTTGAACTTGAGCGGGCTGCAGAAGATTCAAGCGTCTAACTAGACTTGACGTGTTTGACGCGTTCGGTGTGACCAATTCGGACTGCGCTCTCTCTCCCCCACGGATAGATTATAGGCCTACTTTATTAGCGAGTTGTTTTTGGATAAAACTAATGTACTTTGCATACTTACAAATTCCCATGTTCTCTATCTCTATTGTCTATAGGCCTACATGGATCGCGGGAAAGGGGGCCTTGGGCGCGGGTTAGCCTACTTTTGGTAACGTTAACATACAAATATTAATTTCGAAAGCACATTGCCTACAGCTCCGTGTGTGCACCATTTATCATTAAATAATGGCAATCTTGATTCTAGCACAATATTATTCCTAAATGACAGCATTAATTCAGTAAATTAAACGTTCAAAATTATTATCAAAATAAGTAAATACCCTTTAAACAAAACTTTAGCTTCAAATAAAGATTGCAGATCTTTACTGTTTTCCAGTAGTTACTGCTAAAATGTTTTTGAAGAGATTCGTTCATAACCTCTGGAGGAAAGTCATTAATTAACTTCTGTTTTGTTTAAATTAATAGATATTATTTAATAGACTATTTTTTTATATTTATAGGTATTTAATAATGGACTAATTTGTTGCATTTAATTGTTTTTTTTATTGGTTTTTGAAAAAAATAATATATATATATATATATATATATATATATATATATAATTATATATATAGACACACACACACACACACACACACACACACACACACACACACACACACACACACACACACACACACACACACACACACACACACACACACACACTAAGATTGTTTAATATTTTTAAAAGAAGTCTCTTCTGCCCACCAAGCCTTCATTTCTTTGATCCAAGAAAAACTGTAATATTGTGACTATATTATTATTATTATTTTAACAACTATTTTCTATTTGAATATATTTTAAGATGCAATTTAAATAAATAATAAAGTGAAATGCTTTATTGTGTGTGATTTGCATGTTATTTATTTTAAGACATGTAAGCTGAAGATCTAAACTAAGTTAAAATGGTTGGTTCAACTGATTTAATTGTCTTATTTTATATATATAAATGAGCTTAAATTTTAAGTTAACAGAACTAAGATTTATTTTGATCTCACATGGCCTGCACTGTGTTGGATTTACTTAAAAGATATGTGCACATTTTTTGATACAAAAATGGTGCATATATATTTTAAGTAAATCCAACTCATCATTTTTTAGAGTGTGGACAATATGAAACTAAAACGACATAAGCTTAATTTAAAATGTCTTAGGAACTACTGGATATTTAGAGGTGGATAAACGTAATTGAAAGGTGGATAAACGCACTTTGGAGGTGCAAACGCAATTCCCGAATATTGGGAGGTGGGTAAATGGCATTTACGTGCATTTAGCCTCCACTACATCCCTGGGTATGACATCACAGTACTGATTCGAAAATATACAGTGATCAACTAGAAGCAGCACTATACAGAGTACAGACGATTGGTGTATGACATCACAGTACTGATTCGAAAGCATACAGCAGACAGTGATCGACAGCACTGTACAGAGTACAGACGATTGGTGTATGCAGAGGTGTAGTTGAAGAGGTGGGTAAACTATAAATTCTGGTGGACCAAGACATGGTCACCAGGTAAGGTGGGCCACTGCCTACCGGTGTATGTGTGTCTCCTGATGACATTGCTATATAGGGAGGGCTCGACATTAAGCCTTTTCATATGCTAAGTAAATCTGCCTTTCACTTGTCCGAGTAAAAAAGTTGCTTGTTCAGATTTTTTAAAAATTTGACTTATTCTTCAAAAATATTCTCATCATTGATATATCAGCTTTGATATTTAAATCACCATATTGTAATTTCTGCACCTTTAAAGGGCACCCCCCTCCCCCAATATTATTAAATGTATGCTTCATATTTCATTTTAAATTCCTAAATTTGATCAATAAATTCAATTATTTCTAATAATAAGACACCATAGGGCTGTTACTCTAGGGGTTGATCAAATTAAATCATTTACACTGAAAAATTACAATTGCATGAAATAATGTTATGAAATTGATTTTAATTTACATATAAGAAAGAATGATGCTACTTTTAAACATTTAACACTAAACCGCCAGTAGGTGGTGGCAGGCGACCGTCTTAATGAGTAAAAAAGTTCGCCTTAGGTTTAACAACCTATACTAAATTAACTAAATTAAAGAAAACTAAATTAACGACATAAGCTTAATTTAAAATGTCTTAGGAACTAGGATATTTAGAGGTGGATAAACGCAATTGAAAGGTGGATAAACGCACTTTGGAGGTGGGTAAACGCAATTCCCGAATATTGGGAGGTGCATAAACGGCATTTGCGCATTTAGCCTTCACTACATCCCTGGGTGTATGACATCACAGTACTGATTCGAAAGCATGCAGTGTACTTTGATCACCTTGACGAAGCACTGGGGAGACCGGGGGCAATTGTAACTAACAGGGGGCAATTGTACCACACTCAATTCCTCCAATCAGAAACAAGCTAGAGTGATGACACTTAATCTGTACATGCCCAATAGGATTCTCTCTCTATCTGTGGAAAAGAAGCGTGACATTTTCAACTTTAGCAGAAGTTATTAACGACAAACTGATTTTGAGGTGTGAAAGTTATTTTTTGGATGTACAGTATTTTTCTTCTGCTGTCTAAAGTTTAGATGTCTGTCAATTTAAACTTGTATACATTTTATCCCTAGGTTATTGATTAAAAACGAACATAAACAACACTGTAACACTGTGTTACAGTTGCCCCCGAGCCACAAGGCCCATTGTAATAAGCTTGTTTGTGTGTGTTGACATACTTTTCTGTTAAAAAAATGAACATATTTCACTAAATTCTATTGTAAAACTTCATTTTAAAAGGGTGTATTAAAATAAATGTTTGTTCCAGTATTAACAAATCATCAATTAGCATTTTTTATATAAAATAATGTGTGTTTTATATGTGCTTGACAAAGTGGGAATATTATATAAACTCTTAAAATTAACAGCAGTAAAGTGATTACTTTGAGGTAGGCTTTTATTTGAGATAAAGTGGGTTAATAGGAGTTATTTCTCAGTGTTACAATTGCCCCCACACTGCATTTAATTGAATATTTTAGTCTTGTTCTTATAAGTAAAAATATATAAATTGTATTATTAATTAGTGCACATATATATGTTTCTTGTATCAAAAGATGACTAGTCTATCTCAAGTAGTTTGTGAGTTATTAAGGAAAATGTAAAATACGTTACAATTGCCCCGGGTCTCCCCTACAGACGATTGGTTTATGACATCACAGTCCTGATTCGAAAGCATACAGTATGATCTTGAAGCAGCACTGTACAGAGTACAGACGATTGGTGTATGACATCACAGTACTGATTTGAAAGCATACGTATGATCTTGAAGCAGCACTGTACAGAGTACAGACGATTGGTGTATGACATCACAGTACTGATTCGAAAGCAAACAGTATGATCTTGAAGCAGCACTGTACAGAGTACAGACGATTGGTGTATGACATCACAGTACTGTTTCGAAAGCATGTATGATCTTGAAGCAGCCGAACAACCAATACTTATGAAAGTAATTGGATCAAACATAAAAAAATAAGTATTCCTAACTTTTCAACGTTTACTTAACATATGTGTGTAACAAAAAAAATATAAGCTACTAGGTGCACTTAAATGTATGCATAAATAAAATAATAAAAAAACATAATGCATGTCAACTACTACAATAATTGCATCAAAATTAAGTAAATCGATTATATCAGCTTAAGTAACTGTATGAGCCACGTGATATAGGCTATGCAATTTCCCGTGATGCCTATCCAGACAAAAAAAATATGAAACACATGTGAAGACGTTGAGAAGCGGTAAGCTTAATTTTTGTACTTAGGCCTACACATGATCATTTATTGCATTTTTGGTCAAGAAATTTACTTTTAACTGAATTTCAGAATTGCTACAAATTTTGCATCAACAATTAGAAACGTTTCTTACGAATGCAAACATTTGTAGTCTACATGTTAACGAATGAAATAAGTGTTTTGCACGCGAGTAGCTATATATTGTGTTTTTTCAAAATATATGACCATGATGTTGGCTCGTATATGCATTAATGGTGTGTTTACACCGAACGCGAATTTAATTGCGATAGCAGAGTACATTCATATCAATGCAAAGACGCGAAGACGCATCATTCGCGCCGGGCGTCGCGAATTGGGTGACTCGTTTGCCGCGAACGTCTTTCTCAGTAGAAAATTTTGAACTTGAGCGGGCTGCAGAAGATTCAAGCGTCTAACTAGACTTGACGTGTTTGACGCGTTCGGTGTGACCAATTCGGACTGCGCTCTCTCTCCCCCACGGATAGATTATAGGCCTACTTTATTAGCGAGTTGTTTTTGGATAAAACTAATGTACTTTGCATACTTACAAATTCCCATGTTCTCTATCTCTATTGTCTATAGGCCTACATGGATCGCGGGAAAGGGGGCCTTGGGCGCGGGTTAGCCTACTTTTGGTAACGTTAACATACAAATATTAATTTCGAAAGCACATTGCCTACAGCTCCGTGTGTGCACCATTTATCATTAAATAATGGCAATCTTGATTCTAGCACAATATTATTCCTAAATGACAGCATTAATTCAGTAAATTAAACCTTCAAAATTATTATCAAAATAAGTAAATACCCTTTAAACAAAACTTTAGCTTCAAATAAAGATTGTAGATCTTTACTGTTTTCCAGTAGTTACTGCTAAAATGTTTTTGAAGAGATTCGTTCATAACCTCTGGAGGAAAGTCATTAATTAACTTCTGTTTTGTTTAAATTAATAGATATTATTTAATAGACTATTTTTTTTTATATTTATAGGTATTTAATAATGGACTAATTTGTTGCATTTAATTGTTTTTTTTATTGGTTTTTGAAAAAAATAATATATATATATATATATATATATATATATATATATATATATATATATATATATATATATATATTATATATATAGACACACACACACACACACACACACACACACACACACACACACACACACACACACACACACACACACACACACACACACACACACACACACACACACACACACACACACACACACACACACACACACACACACACTAAGATTGTTTAATATTTTTAAAAGAAGTCTCTTCTGCCCACCAAGCCTTCATTTCTTTGATCCAAGAAAAACTGTAATATTGTGACTATATTATTATTATTATTTTAACAACTATTTTCTATTTGAATATATTTTAAGATGCAATTTAAATAAATAATAAAGTGAAATGCTTTATTGTGTGTGATTTGCATGTTATTTATTTTAAGACATGTAAGCTGAAGATCTAAACTAAGTTAAAATGGTTGGTTCAACTGATTTAATTGTCTTATTTTATATATATAAATGAGCTTAAATTTTAAGTTAACAGAACTAAGATTTATTTTGATCTCACATGGCCTGCACTGTGTTGGATTTACTTAAAAGATATGTGCACATTTTTTGATACAAAAATGGTGCATATATATTTTAAGTAAATCCAACTCATCATTTTTTAGAGTGTGGACAATATGAAACTAAAACGACATAAGCTTAATTTAAAATGTCTTAGGAACTACTGGATATTTAGAGGTGGATAAACGTAATTGAAAGGTGGATAAACGCACTTTGGAGGTGCAAACGCAATTCCCGAATATTGGGAGGTGGGTAAATGGCATTTACGTGCATTTAGCCTCCACTACATCCCTGGGTATGACATCACAGTACTGATTCGAAAATATACAGTGATCAACTAAGCAGCACTATACAGAGTACAGACGATTGGTGTATGACATCACAGTACTGATTCGAAAGCATACAGCAGACAGTGATCGACAGCACTGTACAGAGTACAGACGATTGGTGTATGCAGAGGTGTAGTTGAAGAGGTGGGTAAACTATAAATTCTGGTGGACCAAGACATGGTCACCAGGTAAGGTGGGCCACTGCCTACCGGTGTATGTGTGTCTCCTGATGACATTGCTATATAGGGAGGGCTCGACATTAAGCCTTTTCATATGCTAAGTAAATCTGCCTTTCACTTGTCCGAGTAAAAAAGTTGCTTGTTCGGATTTTTTAAAAATTTGACTTATTCTTAAAAAATATTCTCATCATTGATATATCAGCTTTGATATTTAAATCACCATATTGTAATTTCTGCACCTTTAAAGGGCACCCCCCTCCCCCAATATTATTAAATGTATGCTTCATATTTCATTTTAAATTCCTAAATTTGATCAATAAATTCAATTATTTCTAATAATAAGACACCATAGGGCTGTTACTCTAGGGGTTGATCAAATTAAATCATTTACACTGAAAAATTACAATTGCATGAAATAATGTTATGAAATTGATTTTAATTTACATATAAGAAAGAATGATGCTACTTTTAAACATTTAACACTAAACCGCCAGTAGGTGGTGGCAGGCGACCGTCTTAATGAGTAAAAAAGTTCGCCTTAGGTTTAACAACCTATACTAAATTAACTAAATTAAAGAAACTAAATTAACGACATAAGCTTAATTTAAAATGTCTTAGGAACTAGGATATTTAGAGGTGGATAAACGCAATTGAAAGGTGGATAAACGCACTTTGGAGGTGGGTAAACGCAATTCCCGAATATTGGGAGGTGCGTAAACGGCATTTGCGCATTTAGCCTTCACTACATCCCTGGGTGTATGACATCACAGTACTGATTCGAAAGCATGCAGTGTACTTTGATCACCTTGACGAAGCACTGGGGAGACCGGGGGCAATTGTAACTAACAGGGGGCAATTGTACCACACTCAATTCCTCCAATCAGAAACAAGCTAGAGTGATGACACTTAATCTGTACATGCCCAATAGGATTCTCTCTCTATCTGTGGAAAAGAAGCGTGACATTTTCAACTTTAGCAGAAGTTATTAACGACAAACTGATTTTGAGGTGTGAAAGTTATTTTTTGGATGTACAGTATTTTTCTTCTGCTGTCTAAAGTTTAGATGTCTGTCAATTTAAACTTGTATACATTTTATCCCTAGGTTATTGATTAAAAACGAACATAAACAACACTGTAACACTGTGTTACAGTTGCCCCCGAGCCACAAGGCCCATTGTAATAAGCTTGTTTGTGTGTGTTGACATACTTTTCTGTTAAAAAAATGAACATATTTCACTAAATTCTATTGTAAAACTTCATTTTAAAAGGGTGTATTAAAATAAATGTTTGTTCCAGTATTAACAAATCATCAATTAGCATTTTTTATATAAAATAATGTGTGTTTTATATGTGCTTGACAAAGTGGGAATATTATATAAACTCTTAAAATTAACAGCAGTAAAGTGATTACTTTGAGGTAGGCTTTTATTTGAGATAAAGTGGGTTAATAGGAGTTATTTCTCAGTGTTACAATTGCCCCCACACTGCATTTAATTGAATATTTTAGTCTTGTTCTTATAAGTAAAAATATATAAATTGTATTATTAATTAGTGCACATATATATGTTTCTTGTATCAAAAGATGACTAGTCTATCTCAAGTAGTTTGTGAGTTATTAAGGAAAATGTAAAATACGTTACAATTGCCCCGGGTCTCCCCTACAGACGATTGGTTTATGACATCACAGTCCTGATTCGAAAGCATACAGTATGATCTTGAAGCAGCACTGTACAGAGTACAGACGATTGGTGTATGACATCACAGTACTGATTTGAAAGCATACGTATGATCTTGAAGCAGCACTGTACAGAGTACAGACGATTGGTGTATGACATCACAGTACTGATTCGAAAGCAAACAGTATGATCTTGAAGCAGCACTGTACAGAGTACAGACGATTGGTGTATGACATCACAGTACTGTTTCGAAAGCATGTATGATCTTGAAGCAGCCGAACAACCAATACTTATGAAAGTAATTGGATCAAACATAAAAAAATAAGTATTCCTAACTTTTCAACGTTTACTTAACATATGTGTGTAACAAAAAAAATATAAGCTACTAGGTGCACTTAAATGTATGCATAAATAAAATAATAAAAAAACATAATGCATGTCAACTACTACAATAATTGCATCAAAATTAAGTAAATCGATTATATCAGCTTAAGTGTCACGTTGTGGGTTTTGTTTTGCTTTGTGTATCACGTGTTTCCTTGTTTGTCATGTGATCCTGCCATGTGTCTTGTCTTTTGTTATGATTTTGCTCAGTGTCCACAGGTGTTTCTTATTTACCACACCCCCTTGTTAGCTTGATTAGCTTGTTTGTCTGTGTATTTATACCCTTGTGTTTCAGTTGTTGGGTGTCGGTTGTTGTTTAATGTCACTCGGTTCCTGCCTGTTCGTCTGTCCTGTTCTGAGGTCCCTGGATTATCTGTTAGTGTAATTAATAAATGCTTGCGATTGGATTCACTCTCTGTTTCGTTCCTGGCCGGATGTGACAGAACAACCGACCTCCAAATGAATCCAGCAGCACAGATTATGTGTCTCCGTCAAGGAGATCAGTCCTTAGGGGAGTATATTATGGACTTTATTAAGCTGGCACCTGTCTCATCTTTTGATGAGGTATGCCTGATGGTATTCTTCAGAGGAGGGCTATCCGAGCCACTCTACTCCTTTATGCCACTCCATCACCCTAGCTGTAGTCTGAAGGACTATATCATCCAGGCTGTTTTGCTGAACGATTCTCTGTCCGCCAAGACCGACCTGCCGGAGCTCAGCCCTGCCGAGCCTGCGCTCACCGTCAGCCCTGCCGAGCCTGCGCTCACCGTCAGCCCTGCCGAGCCTGCGCTCACCGTCAGCCCTGCCGAGCCTGCGCTCACCGTCAGCCCTGCCGAGCCTGCGCTCACCGTCAGCCCTGCCGAGCCCGAGCTTTCAACGCTGGTTTCGTCCAGCTTTCCAGAGATTGAATGCTCTTCGCCGCTGGTTCCGTCCAGCTCTCCAGAGATTGAATGCTCTTCGCCGCTGGTTCCGTCCAGCTCTCCAGAGTCTGAATGCTCTTCGCCGCTGGTCCCGTCCAGCTCTCCAGAGATTGAATGCTCTTCACCGCTGGTTCCGTCCAGCTCTCCAGAGACTGTATGCTCTTCACCGCTGGTTCCGTCCAGCTCTCCAGAGACTGTATGCTCTTCACTGCTGGTTCCGTCCAGCCCTCCAGAGACTGTATGCTCTTCACTGCTGGTTCCGTCCAGCCCTCCAGAGACTATGCTCTTCACTGCTGGTTCCGTCCAGCCCTCCAGAGACCGTCCAGCCCGTCCAGCCAGAGACAGTCCAGCCCGTCCAGCCAGAGACCGTCCAGACCGTCCAGCCAGAGACCGGCCAGACCGTCCAGCCAGAGACCGTCCAGACCGTCCGGCCCGAGACCGTCCAGACCCTCCAGCCCGAGACCGTCCAGCCCGAGACCATCCACTCCCCATCTGCCCTTCACCCGGGGACTCAACCCAAATATTTTTTTTGGGGGGGGCCCAGTGTCCCAGCCACGGCCGCCTGAAGGGCTCTCACTGCCGTGGCCGCCCGAAGGGCTCTCACCGCCGTGGCCGCCCGAGGAGAATTCACCGCCGTGGCCGCCCGAGAGGAATTCACCGCCGTGGCCGCCCGAGGGGTCTTCACCGCCGTGGCCGCCCGAGGGGTCTTCACCGCCGTGGCCGCCCGAGGGGTCTTCACCGCCGTGGCCGCCCGAGGGGTCTTCACCGCCGTGGCCTTCGCCTGGTCCTGCTCCGCCCTGGCAGTCGCCTGATCCTGCTCCGCCCTGGCCTTCGCCTGGTCCTGCTCCGCCCTGGCCTTCGCCTGGTCCTGCTCCGCCCTGGCCTTCGCCTGGTCCTGCTCCGCCCTGGCCTTCGCCTGGTCCTGCTCCGCCCTGGCCTTCGCCTGGTCCTGCTCCGCCCTGGCCTTCGCCTGGTCCTGCTCCGCCCTGGCCTTCGCCTGGTCCTGCTCCGCCCTGGCCTTCGCCTGGTCCTGCTCAGCCCTGGCCTTCGCCTGGTCCTGCTCCGCCCTGGCCTTCGCCTGGTCCTGCTCCGCCCTGGTCCTGCTCCGCCCTGGCCTTCGCCTGGTCCTGCTCTGCCCTGGCCTTCGCCTGGTCGTCTGCTCCAAGTCTGGTCCTGTTCCCCTGCACAGACTTGGCCCTCCTTCCCTCCCCCAGGACCACCTCCGCGTCACCACCCTCCTGAACTTGTGTTTTGGGTTTTGTTTTGGGTGTTACACTAGGGGCGTCGGGAGCCGCCCATAGGGGGGAGGCTATGTCACGTTGTGGGTTTTGTTTTGCTTTGTGTATCACGTGTTTCCTTGTTTGTCATGTGATCCTGCCATGTGTCTTGTCTTTTGTTATGATTTTGCTCAGTGTCCACAGGTGTTTCTTATTTACCACACCCCCTTGTTAGCTTGATTAGCTTGTTTGTCTGTGTATTTATACCCCTGTGTTTCAGTTGTTGGGTGTCGGTTGTTGTTTAATGTCACTCGGTTCCTGCCTGTTCGTCTGTCCTGTTCTGAGGTCCCTGGATTATCTGTTAGTGTAATTAATAAATGCTTGCGATTGGATTCACTCTCTGTTTCGTTCCTGGCCGGATGTGACATTAAGTAACTGTATGAGCCACGTGATATAGGCTATGCAATTTCCCGTGATGCCTATCCAGACAAAAAAAATATGAAACACATGTGAAGACGTTGAGAAGCGGTAAGCTTAATTTTTGTACTTAGGCCTACACATGATCATTTATTGCATTTTTGGTCAAGAAATTTACTTTTAACTGAATTTCAGAATTGCTACAAATTTTGCATCAACAATTAGAAACGTTTCTTACGAATGCAAACATTTGTAGTCTACATGTTAACGAATGAAATAAGTGTTTTGCACGCGAGTAGCTATATATTGTGTTTTTTCAAAATATATGACCATGATGTTGGCTCGTATATGCATTAATGGTGTGTTTACACCGAACGCGAATTTAATTGCGATAGCAGAGTACATTCATATCAATGCAAAGACGCGAAGACGCATCATTCGCGCCGGGCGTCGCGAATTGGGTGACTCGTTTGCCGCGAACGTCTTTCTCAGTAGAAAATTTTGAACTTGAGCGGGCTGCAGAAGATTCAAGCGTCTAACTAGACTTGACGTGTTTGACGCGTTCGGTGTGACCAATTCGGACTGCGCTCTCTCTCCCCCACGGATAGATTATAGGCCTACTTTATTAGCGAGTTGTTTTTGGATAAAACTAATGTACTTTGCATACTTACAAATTCCCATGTTCTCTATCTCTATTGTCTATAGGCCTACATGGATCGCGGGAAAGGGGGCCTTGGGCGCGGGTTAGCCTACTTTTGGTAACGTTAACATACAAATATTAATTTCGAAAGCACATTGCCTACAGCTCCGTGTGTGCACCATTTATCATTAAATAATGGCAATCTTGATTCTAGCACAATATTATTCCTAAATGACAGCATTAATTCAGTAAATTAAACCTTCAAAATTATTATCAAAATAAGTAAATACCATTTAAACAAAACTTTAGCTTCAAATAAAGATTGTAGATCTTTACTGTTTTCCAGTAGTTACTGCTAAAATGTTTTTGAAGAGATTCGTTCATAACCTCTGGAGGAAAGTCATTAATTAACTTCTGTTTTGTTTAAATTAATAGATATTATTTAATAGACTATTTTTTTTTATATTTATAGGTATTTAATAATGGACTAATTTGTTGCATTTAATTGTTTTTTTTATTGGTTTTTGAAAAAAATAATATATATATATATATATATATATATATATATATATATATAGACACACACACACACACACACACACACACACACACACACACACACTAAGATTGTTTAATATTTTTAAAAGAAGTCTCTTCTGCCCACCAAGCCTTCATTTCTTTGATCCAAGAAAAACTGTAATATTGTGACTATATTATTATTATTATTTTAACAACTATTTTCTATTTGAATATATTTTAAGATGCAATTTAAATAAATAATAAAGTGAAATGCTTTATTGTGTGTGATTTGCATGTTATTTATTTTAAGACATGTAAGCTGAAGATCTAAACTAAGTTAAAATGGTTGGTTCAACTGATTTAATTGTCTTATTTTATATATATAAATGAGCTTAAATTTTAAGTTAACAGAACTAAGATTTATTTTGATCTCACATGGCCTGCACTGTGTTGGATTTACTTAAAAGATATGTGCACATTTTTTGATACAAAAATGGTGCATATATATTTTAAGTAAATCCAACTCATCATTTTTTAGAGTGTGGACAATATGAAACTAAAACGACATAAGCTTAATTTAAAATGTCTTAGGAACTACTGGATATTTAGAGGTGGATAAACGTAATTGAAAGGTGGATAAACGCACTTTGGAGGTGCAAACGCAATTCCCGAATATTGGGAGGTGGGTAAATGGCATTTACGTGCATTTAGCCTCCACTACATCCCTGGGTATGACATCACAGTACTGATTCGAAAATATACAGTGATCAACTAAGCAGCACTATACAGAGTACAGACGATTGGTGTATGACATCACAGTACTGATTCGAAAGCATACAGCAGACAGTGATCGACAGCACTGTACAGAGTACAGACGATTGGTGTATGCAGAGGTGTAGTTGAAGAGGTGGGTAAACTATAAATTCTGGTGGACCAAGACATGGTCACCAGGTAAGGTGGGCCACTGCCTACCGGTGTATGTGTGTCTCCTGATGACATTGCTATATAGGGAGGGCTCGACATTAAGCCTTTTCATATGCTAAGTAAATCTGCCTTTCACTTGTCCGAGTAAAAAAGTTGCTTGTTCGGATTTTTTAAAAATTTGACTTATTCTTAAAAAATATTCTCATCATTGATATATCAGCTTTGATATTTAAATCACCATATTGTAATTTCTGCACCTTTAAAGGGCACCCCCCTCCCCCAATATTATTAAATGTATGCTTCATATTTCATTTTAAATTCCTAAATTTGATCAATAAATTCAATTATTTCTAATAATAAGACACCATAGGGCTGTTACTCTAGGGGTTGATCAAATTAAATCATTTACACTGAAAAATTACAATTGCATGAAATAATGTTATGAAATTGATTTTAATTTACATATAAGAAAGAATGATGCTACTTTTAAACATTTAACACTAAACCGCCAGTAGGTGGTGGCAGGCGACCGTCTTAATGAGTAAAAAAGTTCGCCTTAGGTTTAACAACCTATACTAAATTAACTAAATTAAAGAAAACTAAATTAACGACATAAGCTTAATTTAAAATGTCTTAGGAACTAGGATATTTAGAGGTGGATAAACGCAATTGAAAGGTGGATAAACGCACTTTGGAGGTGGGTAAACGCAATTCCCGAATATTGGGAGGTGCATAAACGGCATTTGCGCATTTAGCCTTCACTACATCCCTGGGTGTATGACATCACAGTACTGATTCGAAAGCATGCAGTGTACTTTGATCACCTTGACGAAGCACTGGGGAGACCGGGGGCAATTGTAACTAACAGGGGGCAATTGTACCACACTCAATTCCTCCAATCAGAAACAAGCTAGAGTGATGACACTTAATCTGTACATGCCCAATAGGATTCTCTCTCTATCTGTGGAAAAGAAGCGTGCCATTTTCAACTTTAGCAGAAGTTATTAACGACAAACTGATTTTGAGGTGTGAAAGTTATTTTTTGGATGTACAGTATTTTTCTTCTGCTGTCTAAAGTTTAGATGTCTGTCAATTTAAACTTGTATACATTTTATCCCTAGGTTATTGATTAAAAACGAACATAAACAACACTGTAACACTGTGTTACAGTTGCCCCCGAGCCACAAGGCCCATTGTAATAAGCTTGTTTGTGTGTGTTGACATACTTTTCTGTTAAAAAAATGAACATATTTCACTAAATTCTATTGTAAAACTTCATTTTAAAAGGGTGTATTAAAATAAATGTTTGTTCCAGTATTAACAAATCATCAATTAGCATTTTTTATATAAAATAATGTGTGTTTTATATGTGCTTGACAAAGTGGGAATATTATATAAACTCTTAAAATTAACAGCAGTAAAGTGATTACTTTGAGGTAGGCTTTTATTTGAGATAAAGTGGGTTAATAGGAGTTATTTCTCAGTGTTACAATTGCCCCCACACTGCATTTAATTGAATATTTTAGTCTTGTTCTTATAAGTAAAAATATATAAATTGTATTATTAATTAGTGCACATATATATGTTTCTTGTATCAAAAGATGACTAGTCTATCTCAAGTAGTTTGTGAGTTAGCAAACAGTATGATCTTGAAGCAGCACTGTACAGAGTACAGACGATTGGTGTATGACATCACAGTACTGTTTCGAAAGCATGTATGATCTTGAAGCAGCCGAACAACCAATACTTATGAAAGTAATTGGATCAAACATAAAAAAATAAGTATTCCTAACTTTTCAACGTTTACTTAACATATGTGTGTAACAAAAAAATATAAGCTACTAGGTGCACTTAAATGTATGCATAAATAAAATAATAAAAAAACATAATGCATGTCAACTACTACAATAATTGCATCAAAATTAAGTAAATCGATTATATCAGTTTAAGTAACTGTATGAGCCACGTGATATAGGCTATGCAATTTCCCGTGATGCCTATCCAGACAAAAAAAATATGAAACATGTGAAGACGTTGAGAAGCGGTAAGCTTAATTTTTGTACTTAGGCCTACACATGATCATTTATTGCATTTTTGGTCAAGAAATTTACTTTTAACTGAATTTCAGAATTGCTACAAATTTTGCATCAACAATTAGAAACGTTTCTTACGAATGCAAACATTTGTAGTCTACATGTTAACGAATGAAATAAGTGTTTTGCACGCGAGTAGCTATATATTGTGTTTTTTCAAAATATATGACCATGATGTTGGCTCGTATATGCATTAATGGTGTGTTTACACCGAACGCGAATTTAATTGCGATAGCAGAGTACATTCATAGTCAATGCAAAGACGCGAAGACGCATCATTCGCGCCGGGCGTCGCGAATTGGGTGACTCGTTTGCCGCGAACGTCTTTCTCAGTAGAAAATTTTGAACTTGAGCGGGCTGCAGAAGATTCAAGCGTCTAACTAGACTTGACGTGTTTGACGCGTTCGGTGTGACCAATTCGGACTGCGCTCTCTCTCCCCCACGGATAGATTATAGGCCTACTTTATTAGCGAGTTGTTTTTGGATAAAACTAATGTACTTTGCATACTTACAAATTCCCATGTTCTCTATCTCTATTGTCTATAGGCCTACATGGATCGCGGGAAAGGGGGCCTTGGGCGCGGGTTAGCCTACTTTTGGTAACGTTAACATACAAATATTAATTTCGAAAGCACATTGCCTACAGCTCCGTGTGTGCACCATTTATCATTAAATAATGGCAATCTTGATTCTAGCACAATATTATTCCTAAATGACAGCATTAATTCAGTAAATTAAACGTTCAAAATTATTATCAAAATAAGTAAATACCCTTTAAACAAAACTTTAGCTTCAAATAAAGATTGCAGATCTTTACTGTTTTCCAGTAGTTACTGCTAAAATGTTTTTGAAGAGATTCGTTCATAACCTCTGGAGGAAAGTCATTAATTAACTTCTGTTTTGTTTAAATTAATAGATATTATTTAATAGACTATTTTTTTATATTTATAGGTATTTAATAATGGACTAATTTGTTGCATTTAATTGTTTTTTTTATTGGTTTTTGAAAAAAATAATATATATATATATATATATATATATATATATATATATATATAATTATATATATAGACACACACACACACACACACACACACACACACACACACACACACACACACACACACACACACACACACACACACACACACACTAAGATTGTTTAATATTTTTAAAAGAAGTCTCTTCTGCCCACCAAGCCTTCATTTCTTTGATCCAAGAAAAACTGTAATATTGTGACTATATTATTATTATTATTTTAACAACTATTTTCTATTTGAATATATTTTAAGATGCAATTTAAATAAATAATAAAGTGAAATGCTTTATTGTGTGTGATTTGCATGTTATTTATTTTAAGACATGTAAGCTGAAGATCTAAACTAAGTTAAAATGGTTGGTTCAACTGATTTAATTGTCTTATTTTATATATATAAATGAGCTTAA
Organism: Pimephales promelas; assembly: GCF_988280905.1. NCBI lineage: Eukaryota > Metazoa > Chordata > Actinopteri > Cypriniformes > Leuciscidae > Pimephales > Pimephales promelas. The sequence goes on from NC_142793.1 coordinate 6,402,032, forward strand.
ATTTTAAGTTAACAGAACTAAGATTTATTTTGATCTCACATGGCCTGCACTGTGTTGGATTTACTTAAAAGATATGTGCACATTTTTTGATACAAAAATGGTGCATATATATTTTAAGTAAATCCAACTCATCATTTTTTAGAGTGTGGACAATATGAAACTAAAACGACATAAGCTTAATTTAAAATGTCTTAGGAACTACTGGATATTTAGAGGTGGATAAACGTAATTGAAAGGTGGATAAACGCACTTTGGAGGTGCAAACGCAATTCCCGAATATTGGGAGGTGGGTAAATGGCATTTACGTGCATTTAGCCTCCACTACATCCCTGGGTATGACATCACAGTACTGATTCGAAAATATACAGTGATCAACTAGAAGCAGCACTATACAGAGTACAGACGATTGGTGTATGACATCACAGTACTGATTCGAAAGCATACAGCAGACAGTGATCGACAGCACTGTACAGAGTACAGACGATTGGTGTATGCAGAGGTGTAGTTGAAGAGGTGGGTAAACTATAAATTCTGGTGGACCAAGACATGGTCACCAGGTAAGGTGGGCCACTGCCTACCGGTGTATGTGTGTCTCCTGATGACATTGCTATATAGGGAGGGCTCGACATTAAGCCTTTTCATATGCTAAGTAAATCTGCCTTTCACTTGTCCGAGTAAAAAAGTTGCTTGTTCGGATTTTTTAAAAATTTGACTTATTCTTAAAAAATATTCTCATCATTGATATATCAGCTTTGATATTTAAATCACCATATTGTAATTTCTGCACCTTTAAATGGCACCCCCATCCCCCAATATTATTAAATGTATGCTTCATATTTCATTTTAAATTCCTAAATTTGATCAATAAATTCAATTATTTCTAATAATAAGACACCATAGGGCTGTTACTCTAGGGGTTGATCAAATTAAATCATTTACACTGAAAAATTACAATTGCATGAAATAATGTTATGAAATTGATTTTAATTTACATATAAGAAAGAATGATGCTACTTTTAAACATTTAACACTAAACCGCCAGTAGGTGGTGGCAGGCGACCGTCTTAATGAGTGAAAAAGTTCGCCTTAGGTTTAACAACCTATACTAAATTAACTAAATTAAAGAAACTAAATTAACGACATAAGCTTAATTTAAAATGTCTTAGGAACTAGGATATTTAGAGGTGGATAAACGCAATTGAAAGGTGGATAAACGCACTTTGGAGGTGGGTAAACGCAATTCCCGAATATTGGGAGGTGCGTAAACGGCATTTGCGCATTTAGCCTTCACTACATCCCTGGGTGTATGACATCACAGTACTGATTCGAAAGCATGCAGTGTACTTTGATCACCTTGACGAAGCACTGGGGAGACCGGGGGCAATTGTAACTAACAGGGGGCAATTGTACCACACTCAATTCCTCCAATCAGAAACAAGCTAGAGTGATGACACTTAATCTGTACATGCCCAATAGGATTCTCTCTCTATCTGTGGAAAAGAAGCGTGACATTTTCAACTTTAGCAGAAGTTATTAACGACAAACTGATTTTGAGGTGTGAAAGTTATTTTTTGGATGTACAGTATTTTTCTTCTGCTGTCTAAAGTTTAGATGTCTGTCAATTTAAACTTGTATACATTTTATCCCTAGGTTATTGATTAAAAACGAACATAAACAACACTGTAACACTGTGTTACAGTTGCCCCCGAGCCACAAGGCCCATTGTAATAAGCTTGTTTGTGTGTGTTGACATACTTTTCTGTTAAAAAAATGAACATATTTCACTAAATTCTATTGTAAAACTTCATTTTAAAAGGGTGTATTAAAATAAATGTTTGTTCCAGTATTAACAAATCATCAATTAGCATTTTTTATATAAAATAATGTGTGTTTTATATGTGCTTGACAAAGTGGGAATATTATATAAACTCTTAAAATTAACAGCAGTAAAGTGATTACTTTGAGGTAGGCTTTTATTTGAGATAAAGTGGGTTAATAGGAGTTATTTCTCAGTGTTACAATTGCCCCCACACTGCATTTAATTGAATATTTTAGTCTTGTTCTTATAAGTAAAAATATATAAATTGTATTATTAATTAGTGCACATATATATGTTTCTTGTATCAAAAGATGACTAGTCTATCTCAAGTAGTTTGTGAGTTAGCAAACAGTATGATCTTGAAGCAGCACTGTACAGAGTACAGACGATTGGTGTATGACATCACAGTACTGTTTCGAAAGCATGTATGATCTTGAAGCAGCCGAACAACCAATACTTATGAAAGTAATTGGATCAAACATAAAAAAATAAGTATTCCTAACTTTTCAACGTTTACTTAACATATGTGTGTAACAAAAAAATATAAGCTACTAGGTGCACTTAAATGTATGCATAAATAAAATAATAAAAAAACATAATGCATGTCAACTACTACAATAATTGCATCAAAATTAAGTAAATCGATTATATCAGTTTAGTAACTGTATGAGCCACGTGATATAGGCTATGCAATTTCCCGTGATGCCTATCCAGACAAAAAAAATATGAAACATGTGAAGACGTTGAGAAGCGGTAAGCTTAATTTTTGTACTTAGGCCTACACATGATCATTTATTGCATTTTTGGTCAAGAAATTTACTTTTAACTGAATTTCAGAATTGCTACAAATTTTGCATCAACAATTAGAAACGTTTCTTACGAATGCAAACATTTGTAGTCTACATGTTAACGAATGAAATAAGTGTTTTGCACGCGAGTAGCTATATATTGTGTTTTTTCAAAATATATGACCATGATGTTGGCTCGTATATGCATTAATGGTGTGTTTACACCGAACGCGAATTTAATTGCGATAGCAGAGTACATTCATAGTCAATGCAAAGACGCGAAGACGCATCATTCGCGCCGGGCGTCGCGAATTGGGTGACTCGTTTGCCGCGAACGTCTTTCTCAGTAGAAAATTTTGAACTTGAGCGGGCTGCAGAAGATTCAAGCGTCTAACTAGACTTGACGTGTTTGACGCGTTCGGTGTGACCAATTCGGACTGCGCTCTCTCTCCCCCACGGATAGATTATAGGCCTACTTTATTAGCGAGTTGTTTTTGGATAAAACTAATGTACTTTGCATACTTACAAATTCCCATGTTCTCTATCTCTATTGTCTATAGGCCTACATGGATCGCGGGAAAGGGGGCCTTGGGCGCGGGTTAGCCTACTTTTGGTAACGTTAACATACAAATATTAATTTCGAAAGCACATTGCCTACAGCTCCGTGTGTGCACCATTTATCATTAAATAATGGCAATCTTGATTCTAGCACAATATTATTCCTAAATGACAGCATTAATTCAGTAAATTAAACGTTCAAAATTATTATCAAAATAAGTAAATACCCTTTAAACAAAACTTTAGCTTCAAATAAAGATTGCAGATCTTTACTGTTTTCCAGTAGTTACTGCTAAAATGTTTTTGAAGAGATTCGTTCATAACCTCTGGAGGAAAGTCATTAATTAACTTCTGTTTTGTTTAAATTAATAGATATTATTTAATAGACTATTTTTTTATATTTATAGGTATTTAATAATGGACTAATTTGTTGCATTTAATTGTTTTTTTTATTGGTTTTTGAAAAAAATAATATATATATATATATATATATATATATATATATAATTATATATATAGACACACACACACACACACACACACACACACACACACACACACACACACACACACACACACACACACACACACACACTAAGATTGTTTAATATTTTTAAAAGAAGTCTCTTCTGCCCACCAAGCCTTCATTTCTTTGATCCAAGAAAAACTGTAATATTGTGACTATATTATTATTATTATTTTAACAACTATTTTCTATTTGAATATATTTTAAGATGCAATTTAAATAAATAATAAAGTGAAATGCTTTATTGTGTGTGATTTGCATGTTATTTATTTTAAGACATGTAAGCTGAAGATCTAAACTAAGTTAAAATGGTTGGTTCAACTGATTTAATTGTCTTATTTTATATATATAAATGAGCTTAAATTTTAAGTTAACAGAACTAAGATTTATTTTGATCTCACATGGCCTGCACTGTGTTGGATTTACTTAAAAGATATGTGCACATTTTTTGATACAAAAATGGTGCATATATATTTTAAGTAAATCCAACTCATCATTTTTTAGAGTGTGGACAATATGAAACTAAAACGACATAAGCTTAATTTAAAATGTCTTAGGAACTACTGGATATTTAGAGGTGGATAAACGTAATTGAAAGGTGGATAAACGCACTTTGGAGGTGCAAACGCAATTCCCGAATATTGGGAGGTGGGTAAATGGCATTTACGTGCATTTAGCCTCCACTACATCCCTGGGTATGACATCACAGTACTGATTCGAAAATATACAGTGATCAACTAGAAGCAGCACTATACAGAGTACAGACGATTGGTGTATGACATCACAGTACTGATTCGAAAGCATACAGCAGACAGTGATCGACAGCACTGTACAGAGTACAGACGATTGGTGTATGCAGAGGTGTAGTTGAAGAGGTGGGTAAACTATAAATTCTGGTGGACCAAGACATGGTCACCAGGTAAGGTGGGCCACTGCCTACCGGTGTATGTGTGTCTCCTGATGACATTGCTATATAGGGAGGGCTCGACATTAAGCCTTTTCATATGCTAAGTAAATCTGCCTTTCACTTGTCCGAGTAAAAAAGTTGCTTGTTCGGATTTTTTAAAAATTTGACTTATTCTTAAAAAATATTCTCATCATTGATATATCAGCTTTGATATTTAAATCACCATATTGTAATTTCTGCACCTTTAAAGGGCACCCCCCTCCCCCAATATTATTAACTGTATGCTTCATATTTCATTTTAAATTCCTAAATTTGATCAATAAATTCAATTATTTCTAATAATAAGACACCATAGGGCTGTTACTCTAGGGGTTGATCAAATTAAATCATTTACACTGAAAAATTACAATTGCATGAAATAATGTTATGAAATTGATTTTAATTTACATATAAGAAAGAATGATGCTACTTTTAAACATTTAACACTAAACCGCCAGTAGGTGGTGGCAGGCGACCGTCTTAATGAGTAAAAAAGTTCGCCTTAGGTTTAACAACCTATACTAAATTAACTAAATTAAAGAAACTAAATTAACGACATAAGCTTAATTTAAAATGTCTTAGGAACTAGGATATTTAGAGGTGGATAAACGCAATTGAAAGGTGGATAAACGCACTTTGGAGGTGGGTAAACGCAATTCCCGAATATTGGGAGGTGCGTAAACGGCATTTGCGCATTTAGCCTTCACTACATCCCTGGGTGTATGACATCACAGTACTGATTCGAAAGCATGCAGTGTACTTTGATCACCTTGACGAAGCACTGGGGAGACCGGGGGCAATTGTAACTAACAGGGGGCAATTGTACCACACTCAATTCCTCCAATCAGAAACAAGCTAGAGTGATGACACTTAATCTGTACATACCCAATAGGATTCTCTCTCTATCTGTGGAAAAGAAGCGTGACATTTTCAACTTTAGCAGAAGTTATTAACGACAAACTGATTTTGAGGTGTGAAAGTTATTTTTTGGATGTACAGTATTTTTCTTCTGCTGTCTAAAGTTTAGATGTCTGTCAATTTAAACTTGTATACATTTTATCCCTAGGTTATTGATTAAAAACGAACATAAACAACACTGTAACACTGTGTTACAGTTGCCCCCGAGCCACAAGGCCCATTGTAATAAGCTTGTTTGTGTGTGTTGACATACTTTTCTGTTAAAAAAATGAACATATTTCACTAAATTCTATTGTAAAACTTCATTTTAAAAGGGTGTATTAAAATAAATGCACTGTAAAAAGTAATTGCTGATTCTACTAAAGGAAAACTAGTGAATATAACTTACTTTGGAAACTTAGTTGATTTAACTTGATTAGACTGTGTACTGTGAACTTTTAGGTGGATGCAATAGTTAAACTAAACAAATCTAGTGTATTGTACTTAAGATTGGTAAGTGTACTGTACTAAAGGCCTGTTCACACTGTTGCAAATGTTTGGAGCACAACTTTTCCAACGTGATATTAATAATAATAATGAAATTAATAACATTTTGAGTAAATACACTACAAATAAGTTTGATAATAGCTATATACCACACACACACACACACACACACACACACACACACACACACACACACACACACACACACACACACACACACACACACACACACACACACACACGTGCGTGTATATTTATTTATTAATAGGTTCTTAATCTTTTTCTTTTTTTTCCTCCATGCTATAAAATAACTGGGAAGATTAAAGCAAATTAATAAAGCAAAAAAAGCCCATGGGCTACTGCTGCTTCACAGTCCTCTTTATATTTTTATTAACAGAGCTTGATATAGTTATTGATCGTTGGTTACCAAGTTTCAGCATAAGACGAAACAACTATATTTTTCTTAAAAGCATTTTCGACTCGCGCATGCGCAGTTGCGCAAATGGACGGTTGAAGAAGACGACGACATCGACGAAGAACTTCATCTAGCTGCTAGTCGTTCGGGATCCGGCAGCAAAACTAGGTATGCTAGCCTCTTGAACTACTATTGATCAACTTTAATGTCATTGGATTGCCTATAAAACAGATTTAATTTTGCTCATTGTGTAGTTAGAGGAAAAGGCACACTGAAGTAGTTTTATGTCGTCGAATGAGACTGGTTGAGACAAGTGGCTTTAACGTTAACGTTAACTTGGACCGATTTTTACTGAACACTGTTTTATGTTCATTTTGTAAGCTGTGTTAATCGGTTCTAAGTTCGGGGTTAATCATTAATAATATTTTAAAAAATTGTGCGGCCTATAACGTTAAGTTACTTTAATTCTTTCCAGAAAGTTCGACGCTCACGTGTCGTTCACATGGCAATGAACAGCACTATTTATCAACTTTAATGTCATTGCATTGCCTATAAAACAGATTTAATTTTGCTCATTGTGTAGTTAGAGGAAAAGGCACACTGAAGTAGTTTTATGTCGTCGAATGAGACTGGTTGAGACAAGTGGCTTTAACGTTAACGTTAACTTGGACCGATTTTTACTGAACACTGTTTTATGTTCATTTTGTAAGCTGTGTTAATCGGTTCTAAGTTCGGGGTTAATCATTAATAATATTTAAAAAAATTGTGCGGCCTATAACGTTAAGTTACTTTAATTATTTCCAGAAAGTTCGACGCTCACGTGTCGTTCACATGGCAATGAACAGCACTTATCAAGATAGTGTAACTATCTAACAAGCAGTTATTACCTTAGTTTGTCTTTTTATTTTGTGTATGCTTATTTTGGGGACTTAAATTCATGCAGTGGACGTGCAAATTCTGCTTGTTTTCGTGTGAAAAGAGGGCTCAGCTGTTGAAACACTACAGATTAAAACATGGAAGCTACTCTAGAAGTACTCCGATTCCATGTCTCTACACAGATTGTCTGTGTTCATTCAAATCATTTAATGCACTAAGGGTGCACTTAACAAAAAACCATTCACATCAGACACATGGTAGTCAATCCAGTCCATGTGATCACATCCCTTTGATATTTCATTGCCCACTGTGCAGTTTTGAGGAGCCCTGCACAAAGTCAATATTTTTTTCTCATTTACGGCAGCATCTAAAAAATCATGAAACTGTGCAGTGTCCATACAACAATTGCAATTTTGAGAGCAATGTCTACTCTACATTTAATTCCCATATATGTAGAGAACATGGTGCACTTGATCAAAGGCAATTGAAATCTGAGATTCTCTTACACGTTGCTACTCACAATGTAGATAATGTGCAACACGAAGAACCTTTGAACCCTGATCCAGTAGATGAGCAATTGGAGGAAAATGATACAGAGAATGAAAACCTAGATTTATTGCATCATCAATTGGAGCACAATTTAGCTGCACTATTTCTCAAAATGCAGGCAATTTTGCATGTTTCTGATTCGGCTGCGCAGGAAATAATTCAAGAAATAAATCAAATTGTACTTTTTTCAGAGCCGCTTGTCTATCGTGCAATTCAGCAAATTCTCCTTCAACATGGACTGAGTGACTGTGATTCATTAGTGAGAAAAATAGTGAATGCAGTTAAAGACAGTAACCCAATCTTGACAATGACCAAAGATGGTGAGCCTCTTTCCACAATAAGCAGAAGAGCATCATATTTTCAAAGGGAATTTCCAATTGTCATGCCGATTGAATACAAGCTTGATTCACAGTCAGTGTCTTATGTGCCTATTCTGCAAATGTTGCAGAAAATTCTAAACAGGGCTGACATTCTAAATAGGGTCCTTTGCAATGATCAATCAGTGAATGAATTAAAGACTTACAGAGATGGCACCAACTATCAAGAAAATGACTTTTTCAACACCGAGACCTTCAGGATTGTCCTGGGTCTTTATGTTGATGAATTTGAGCTGGCCAATCCCCTTGGTACTTCGAGAAAAAAACACAAAATGTTCGCTCTCTATTGGGTTCTAGCCAACCTTCCCTCAAAAGATCGTTCATTACTTCAGTCAATTCAGCTAGGAATTTTATGCAGAGCTACTGCAGTAAAACAACATGGTTATGCAGACATCTTGCGCCCACTTGTTCAGGACCTTGAAACTCTTGAAAAGCATGGTGTATACATTGAACAGTTAGGAGACTGTGTGAAAGGAAGTGTGCTTTTTGTGTCATCTGATAATCTAGGTGCTCATTCTTTTGCAGGACTAACTGAGAGTTTCACTGTTGAGCACCCATGTCGGTTCTGCTTGGCAAAGAAGAGTGAAATCCAGGAGAAGGAAGTCCGGTCGGGAGCATTTGAACTGAGAACCAAGCAGGAGCATGACAGGCATGTAGCTGAAGTGTTACACGATGCGAGTTTGGTAAAGCAATATGGTGTAAAAGGTAGCTGTGTTTTAAGTGAAAGGTTGGAACATTTTCACACAGTTGGTGGTTTTCCACCTGACCTAATGCACGACCTTATGGAGGGTGTCATCCCTATTGAAATGTCCTTGTGCATTAATGATTTGGTCTCAAGGAAATTAATCTCTCTGGAATCCCTGAATCAAACTATCAAGCAGTTTCCTTACAAATTCTCAGACAAAGTTGATCAGCCTCAGATCATCCCAGGCACATTTGCATCAAAAGGTACCATTGGGGGTAATGCCCATGAGAATTGGTCACTTATTAGACTTCTGCCCCTCATGGTTGGCTTTGATATCCCTGAAAATGATAAAACATGGGAAATTGTGTTGCTTCTGAAAGATATGCTAGAAATGACATTGGCATTCAAGTTCACTGAGGATTCTCTTGATTTCCTTGACGCAAAGATCTCAGAACACAGACATTTACTTTTAACAGTCTTTCCTCATTTCAAATTGCGACCCAAACACCACTACATTGAGCACTATCCGCAGCTCATAAGAATGCATGGACCACTTAGAGATATGTGGACGATGCGATTTGAGGGAAAACATAAAGTCTTCAAGCAGGTAATCCGTGACACCAAGAACTTTAAAAATGTTACACAAACTTTGGCTGTTCGCCATCAAAGACTGGTGGCTTACCACATTGACTCCCCCTCCTTTCTCAAGCCACCAATTGAGACAAATAAGGTGATGGGTACTTTGATGTCAACTTTCCCTCAGAACATTCAGGAATTCCTGAGACACAAATATGCAGTTCAGAACACTGTCCTCGCAGCATCATCTGTGAGCATTGATGGAATCAAGTACAATCCAGATATGGTTGTATCTGTTGGTACTTGTTCAGGTCTACCTGATTTCAAACAGATTTTCAAAATTCTTGTCATCAAAAGTGATGTTCTGTTTGTGTGTAAAGATCTGACATGTTGGTACATTGAGCACCTACGTTCTTTTGAACTGTGCAGTCATGTGCTATCACTGTCAATTACCAAACCCTCAGATCTAAATGACCCATTTCCTTTGCCAGCCTATACAATTCGGGGCAGGACCTACGTTACGCTCAAACATTATATCACATGCTGAATGAATGACAATTCATGTTTTAAAGGGACTTCAAAATCATTATTTACTCTCATTCTTATTCTGTAGACAAAAAATATTATTTTTGAAAAGATTTCTGACTGCTTTTGTCAGTACTGTGTCAGAAAATAGTGGGCAAAGTTTCTCAAGCTTTAGGAGGACACAGAAGCATATGTAATTTCATTATACTATTGGTTCAAATAGTAGATCAATAGGTTTGGTGAGAAACAAACTGAAATGTTATTTATTTTCTTAAAATTGTAACATCCTGTATGCACTCGTGAGAGAGCCGCAATTTAATGCTATACTGTGTGAACGGGTGCTCCTTTGCACAGTATAGTTTGTTCAAGTTTTATAAATAGTTTTTTTTTAAAAAGTATATCAATCTTGAACAAATTCTCCTGTGCAAAGCAGCAAACCAGCAAACCTTCACACAGGATATACAGTTAAATTGATTATATTGAAGTTAATTTCTCAACAATCCCATGTATGCCCTTAATGCTTGAACTGTATTGCACAAGTCACATGAAATTATTAATGCCTCTGTGTACTTCTTAAAATATAAAAAGGGATGAGTGGAACTTTTTCAAATTATATTTTTCCCAAAGGATGGGTTTAGAATGATGAAATTGGGGTAAGCAGTCTCTTTATTTTAAGAAAACTAACTAATTTCTTTACCTTTTGTAGAAAGAACAAGAATGGAGACAACAACCGTACTCAGAGTTATAGTTTGTGACAACGACATCAGAAAAATTGTACTTCCTATGAAACCACAGACCGTTGACTCACTGTTGGAACAACTTGAAGAAAAGCTGGGACTTCAGTACAAGTTCGCACTTCAGTTTGAGGATCCAGACTTCAACAATTCCCTCGTGAATCTTACCGACATTACTGACTTGCCAGATAAGCCCACACTGAAGATTGTCTCCCTTGTGACGACACCAACCCCTAGCACAGCTGACACTGAAGTCCTGTCTGTGGCTTCTGATCCTCCACTTCATTGTCTACGTACTGCATGGCCAGAAACTTTCGAGATCCCTACTTTTCCTGTTGACGTTGAATACAGATTACGTCAGGGAAATCTACAGTACATGCGAGATCAAACATATCTACAATTGTCAGGAGAGCTTAAGCATGAGATTCTCGAAAAACTCTCGGAGACAATATACAGTTACAAAGCTTACCCAGATAAGGAAGATTTCGAGGCTGTTGCTACTGCTTTGATACAAAAACATCCCTGTCTTACCCAGCCTGGCTCATCCAAGGGGTGGAATGGGTGGTATGATAGCCTTAGATGGAAAATGGGTAATTACCGCTCAAAACTGCGTCGAGCTGGATGTTTGGAGGTATCCATAAATGGTGGGAAAAGAAGAGGACTGCAGCCTCAGAAAAACATCAAAAGACCTAAGAGGTTTGAAATCAATTTTCTACCGAATTTCCCTGATGGTGAAGATGAAGCCAGCATGGAGTCCAAAAGAAAAGAGATGGTGGAAGACATGAAGAAACGTCGTCTTAATGCCGCACTGATATCCCGGAACATGAATTCAACATTTGCCCTGCGTAGGAAGGAATTGGTAGAGAAGGAGCCTGCTGTGAAGATTACAGTTGAAAGGTGGCCAGCCCTCTTCACACAGAGTCAGGTGAGTCTTTATTGCTTTCCTATATAATTTAGAGGGATAGTTCACTTTAAAATTAATTTTTGATATGTTTTATCTTACCTCAAGGGCATCCAAGATGCACGTGTCTTTGTTTCCACAGTATTTTCAATTTTGATATTTTTCGGTCAAACCGTTGTTGTCTGTCAGTCATATAATGGAGTTTTATGGTGTCCTCCCTCGGTTCACGTCAAAGAGCATGCACAGAGAAGTCCAAATTAAACATGATTTAATGACTCGTAAATGTAAGTACGCATAAGAAACTAAACGAGTGGTTTGTGTGAGAAAACGAACAGTATTTATATCATTTTTACCTCGTGTAACCACAGCCATGTCCAACTGATCTGACAGCACGGGCGCTTCGGTCTGCACAAGCGCCAGAAGTGATCTCTCGTGCGTGTACGTCACTCATTGTTTACACAGAGATTTCGGAAGTTTTACCTTTCACTAAACATATTTAGATATACAGGAAATCGCAATGGAAGACGATTTCGATATATCTAAATATTTTTAGATCTTCACACTGAAAGGTAAAACTTCCGAATTCTCTGTCTAAACAATGAGTATTGTACACACACGAGAGATCACTTCCGGAAGCGCCCGTGCCGTCAGATCAGTTGGACATGGCTGTGGTTACACGAGGTATAAACGATATAAATACTGTTCGTTATTTTCACACAAACCGCTCGTTTAGTGTCTTAGGCCTTCAATGTGTACTTACATTTATCAGTCATTAAATCATGTTTAATCTGGACTTCTCTGTGCATGCTCTTTGAGGTGGTGACCATAGACCTCCATTATATGACTGACAGACAAGAACGGTTTGACCTAAAATATCAAAACTGAAAATACTGTGGAAACAAAGACGCCTACATCTTGGATGCCCTTGAGATAAGATAAAACATATCAAAAATTAATTTCAAAGTGAACTATCCCTTTTATCTTGAACATTTACAAAGCAAATTGATCATCAAAGGAGTAATTCACTTTTAAAAAAAACTTTTGCTGATAATTTACTCACCCCCATGCCATCCAAGGTATCCATGTCTTTCTTTCTTCAGTCGAAAAGAAATTAAGGTTTTTGATAAAAACATTCCAGCATTTTTCTCCATTTAATGGACTTCAATGGGAACCAAACGGTTAAAGGTCCAAAAGACAGTTTCAGTGCAAACTGTTAAAAGGTCTTTAAACAATTCCAGACGATGAATAAAGGTCTTATCAAGTGAAACGAAAGCTTATTTAAAAAAAACAAGTTTAAGATTTATAAGCTCAAATGGTCGCCTTGCTCTGTTCTGTGATGCGCGTTCGTGACTCTCCTGTTCAAACTCGTTCATCAAAATGAACGAATCTTTTCCCTAGTCAACTTGTTCATTTCGTACGTTGAATCAACCAAATGACACGAAAAAAGATTTGCTCATTTTGATAAATGAGTTCAAACAGGAGAGTCACGAACATGCATCACAGAACAGAGCAAGGAGACCATTTGAACTTAAAACTTTTTTTAAATGGCCACTCGTTTCGCTTGATAAGACCCTTATTCATCGTCTGGAATCGTTTAAAGCCCTTTGAACAGTTTGCAGTTTGTACTGAAATTGTCTTTTGGACCTTAAACCGTTTGGTTCCCATTGAAGTCCATTATATGGAGAAAAATGCAGGAATGTTTTCATCAAAAACCTTAATTTCTTTTCGACTGAAGAAAGAAAGACATGGACATCTTGGATGACACGGGGGTGAGTAAATTATCAGCAAAAGTTTTTTTTAAAAGTGAACTACTCCTTTAACCACTTTTCGTGTTTAATTCATACTTAGACTTACTTTTACAGTAAAAAGTCCGTTTTTAATATCAGTTTGTCCTACTTTTTCTTTTCTTTTTTTTTCCTTCTTTTTTTTTAGATCCTTGCAGAGTTTAGTCGTATATCTGGCAAAAACCTGCAAACTGAATTCTTTCAAGAACTGGACAGATTCACTCAACGTTTCATCAATATCTTCAAGGCTAAAGGTGGAGAAATCGGCTCCAAACTTAATAAGATTCTTCAGCAGATTCAAAATGACGTAAGCTCCTCGACATATCACAAATGTTTTGATAGCAAATCAAATGTTGCTTTTGCCGTTGTTGTTTTTTGCTCTGTCTTGTGCTAGTGTCATGAGCGCTATTCAATATACATTTTTATAACTTTACAGAAATCCAACATCAACGCGGAACGAACAGCCGTTCTTCATGGCCTACCGCTCCTTCTCGGAGAGGACCCCACCGGTTTTTACAAGACATGTTTTGTAAGTATTTTCTCCTCTGATGTGATTCTTATTTTACTGGCAAACTGTTCTTCAAACAGTTTTGATCTCTGGCAAGAAGAGTTATGAAGGCAAGATAAACAGTCAGGAAACTGCAACAAAGTATGGGTTATAGAAAAGGTGAAAGATAAATTTAAAAATTTAGAGGAAAAAAAGACAGTAACAAGATACATTTTATATTACATAAAGAAATGAATAAAAAAAAAACATTTATAAGAAAGAATACATTTGATAATTTTAAAACATTTTTAATTTTTATAACTGGCCTTCAGTTTTATTTGTCTTTTCATGCAGTGGTTTGATATATGTATCCCCCCCTGCATCCACTGCTGTGTCCTGTTTGAAAAGGCCTTTACATTTAGACATAAAACAGTGTTTTTAATTTAGTTCCACATTTTAATGAGTATGTGCTCTTAAAAGGATAGTTCACCCAAAAAAAATGTAATCATGTAATCACCCTTATGTTGTTCAAAACCTGCATGAGTTTCTTTCTTCTGTTGAACACAAAAGAAGAAATTTCGAAGAATGTTGTTAAAGGAGTAGTTCACTTTTGAAAAACTTTTGCTGATAATTTACTCACCCCCATGTCATCCAAGATGTCCATGTCTTTCTTTCTTCAGTCGAAAAGAAATTAAGGTTTTTGATGAAAACATTCAAGCATTTTTCTCCATGTAATGCACTACAATGGGAACCAAACGGTTCAAGGTCCAAAAGACAATTTCAGTACAAACTGCAAACTGTTCAAAAGGCTTTAAATGATTCCAGACGATGAATAAGGGTCTTATCTAGCGAAACGAGCGCTCATTAAAAAAAATAAATAACAAAGTTTAAGTTTTATAAGCTCAAATGGTCGCCTTGCTCTGTTCTGTGATGCACGTTCGTGACTCTCCTGTTCGAACTCGTTCATCAAAATGAACAAATCTTTTTCCGAGTCATTTGGTTCTGACTCGGTAAAAGATTCATTCATTTGATGAACGACTTCGAACAGGAGAGTCACGAACGTGCATCGCAGTATGCAAGGCGAGCATTTGAGCTTATAAAACTTAAACTTTAAAAAAAAAAAATTATGAGCTCTCATTTGGCTTGTTAAGACCCTTATTCATCGTCTGGAATCGTTTAAAGCCCTTTGAACAGTTTGCAGTTTGTACTGAAATTGTCTTTTGGACCTTGAACCGTTTGGTTCCCATTGAAGTCCATTACATGGAGAAAAATGCTTGAATGTTTTCATCAAAAACCTTAATTTCTTTTCGACTGAAGAAAGAATGACATGGACATCTTGGATGACATGGGGGTGAGTAAATTATCAGCAAAAGTTTTTTTTTTGAGAAGTGAACTACTCCTTTAATCAAACAGTTGAGAGTAGCCATTGACTTCCTTAGTATTTTTTTCCTACTATGGAAGTCAATGGCTACTCTCAACTGTCTGTTTACCAACATTCATCAAAATATCTAATTTCAGTTCAACAGGTGAAAAAAAAAATACTCGTGCAGGTTTAGAACAACTTGAGGGTGAGTAAATTATGACAAGATTTTCATATTGAGTGAAATATCCCTTTAAAATATGTTTTGTGGCTTTCTTTGAGCTCATTTTTGTTATATGCTATTCCCATTTTTAGGACTGTGATGATGACAAAGAAGATTTGTCCAACATTGAAATCGGTATTCTGACAGTGATTACCGAGGACTCTGCAACCGCTGCCGTACCCTACTCCCTGCATCTTGATGCCACAACAACGGCAATCGTTTTGGAAGGTACTGTGGTTGTGGATGATATTGAAAATCTTCCACAAGCAATGTGTTTGCTCTTTGGACTAATTTATGCTCTAAACTTAGAGTATCCTGCAGCACTGAAGAGCACATTCGACTTCATACAGAGAGTTATTTTGTCCCTTGGCCACAAGTCACTCAAACCTAAAATCCAATCACTGAAAAATCGCCTGATGCAGTAATAGATCATAGTCCTGTTGCTTTGAGTGAATAGAGCAGTCTGTTCGAGCAAATTGTTCAGTACTGTTTTACAGATACTTCAGTTTTTTCCAATTGTTGAAAATGAAAGAAGAAAAAAAATCCATATTTAAAGTAACACCTTTTTTTCATATTAAACTATGTTATTCCCTTAGCTAAGACGAGTTGAAACATACCTCTCTCGTCTCAGTGCTATCAAAGTGTCGCCATGCACCATGTGATTGAGTGCACACACTGAGACGAGAGGTATGTTTCAACTCGTCTTAGTTAAGGGAATAATATAGTTTAATTTGAAAAAAAGTGTTCCTTTAACAGGATGTTTTGAATTTCAAGTTTTCTTGTTTGGTTTTAGAATAGAGTTTTATTGGAAGAGAATTTTAAAGAGAACTGGAAAGACATTCTGTAACAAACTCAGTGACTTCGACCACTTTGTAAAGCTGTTAAAACAAAGAAACATTGTTTTTTCTTGAGTGCATTGTTTGCATTATTTCTAAAATGTTGCTGGCGAGCCATGTTTACGGGCATGCCTTAAGGAATGTTTTAAAATGTTGAACCAATAAACATTCTAGTGTTTTGCAAAAATCTGTTGTCTTTCTTTGTATTCTCAACTTAGAATTTTGAGTACAACTTGCTTGAGAAATTTAAGGCAATCAGTTTCCACACATTCCTCTAGTAAAAGGAACAAGCAGTTAAGTTAAAATAACTGTTTTGTTTAAGTTATGCTTACAAATCTCAACTTAAATCTGTAAGTTGCCTAAACTTTAGTTTATTATGTAACCAGTACTCAAGTTTTATGGTAACCTCTACAAATATCCAAGTTCACTCTACAAAGTAATAGAGAGTAGTATCAAGTCAAATATTATGACCTAATTTGCTTGAAAAATTTGAGGCAATCAGTTTCCACAGATTTTCCTAGTAAAGTCAACTTATTACTTTTTACAGTGTGTTTGTTCCAGTATTAACAAATCATCAATTAGCATTTTTTATATAAAATAATGTGTGTTTTATATGTGCTTGACAAAGTGGGAATATTATATAAACTCTTAAAATTAACAGCAGTAAAGTGATTACTTTGAGGTAGGCTTTTATTTGAGATAAAGTGGGTTAATAGGAGTTATTTCTCAGTGTTACAATTGCCCCCACACTGCATTTAATTGAATATTTTAGTCTTGTTCTTATAAGTAAAAATATATAAATTGTATTATTAATTAGTGCACATATATATGTTTCTTGTATCAAAAGATGACTAGTCTATCTCAAGTAGTTTGTGAGTTATTAAGGAAAATGTAAAATACGTTACAATTGCCCCGGGTCTCCCCTACAGACGATTGGTTTATGACATCACAGTCCTGATTCGAAAGCATACAGTATGATCTTGAAGCAGCACTGTACAGAGTACAGACGATTGGTGTATGACATCACAGTACTGATTTGAAAGCATACGTATGATCTTGAAGCAGCACTGTACAGAGTACAGACGATTGGTGTATGACATCACAGTACTGATTCGAAAGCAAACAGTATGATCTTGAAGCAGCACTGTACAGAGTACAGACGATTGGTGTATGACATCACAGTACTGTTTCGAAAGCATGTATGATCTTGAAGCAGCCGAACAACCAATACTTATGAAAGTAATTGGATCAAACATAAAAAAATAAGTATTCCTAACTTTTCAACGTTTACTTAACATATGTGTGTAACAAAAAAAATATAAGCTACTAGGTGCACTTAAATGTATGCATAAATAAAATAATAAAAAAACATAATGCATGTCAACTACTACAATAATTGCATCAAAATTAAGTAAATCGATTATATCAGCTTAAGTGTCACGTTGTGGGTTTTGTTTTGCTTTGTGTATCACGTGTTTCCTTGTTTGTCATGTGATCCTGCCATGTGTCTTGTCTTTTGTTATGATTTTGCTCAGTGTCCACAGGTGTTTCTTATTTACCACACCCCCTTGTTAGCTTGATTAGCTTGTTTGTCTGTGTATTTATACCCTTGTGTTTCAGTTGTTGGGTGTCGGTTGTTGTTTAATGTCACTCGGTTCCTGCCTGTTCGTCTGTCCTGTTCTGAGGTCCCTGGATTATCTGTTAGTGTAATTAATAAATGCTTGCGATTGGATTCACTCTCTGTTTCGTTCCTGGCCGGATGTGACAGAACAACCGACCTCCAAATGAATCCAGCAGCACAGATTATGTGTCTCCGTCAAGGAGATCAGTCCTTAGGGGAGTATATTATGGACTTTATTAAGCTGGCACCTGTCTCATCTTTTGATGAGGTATGCCTGATGGTATTCTTCAGAGGAGGGCTATCCGAGCCACTCTACTCCTTTATGCCACTCCATCACCCTAGCTGTAGTCTGAAGGACTATATCATCCAGGCTGTTTTGCTGAACGATTCTCTGTCCGCCAAGACCGACCTGCCGGAGCTCAGCCCTGCCGAGCCTGCGCTCACCGTCAGCCCTGCCGAGCCTGCGCTCACCGTCAGCCCTGCCGAGCCTGCGCTCACCGTCAGCCCTGCCGAGCCTGCGCTCACCGTCAGCCCTGCCGAGCCCGAGCTTTCAACGCTGGTTTCGTCCAGCTTTCCAGAGATTGAATGCTCTTCGCCGCTGGTTCCGTCCAGCTCTCCAGAGATTGAATGCTCTTCGCCGCTGGTTCCGTCCAGCTCTCCAGAGTCTGAATGCTCTTCGCCGCTGGTCCCGTCCAGCTCTCCAGAGATTGAATGCTCTTCACCGCTGGTTCCGTCCAGCTCTCCAGAGACTGTATGCTCTTCACCGCTGGTTCCGTCCAGCTCTCCAGAGACTGTATGCTCTTCACTGCTGGTTCCGTCCAGCCCTCCAGAGACTGTATGCTCTTCACTGCTGGTTCCGTCCAGCCCTCCAGAGACTGTATGCTCTTCACTGCTGGTTCCGTCCAGCCCTCCAGAGACCGTCCAGCCCGTCCAGCCAGAGACAGTCCAGCCCGTCCAGCCAGAGACCGTCCAGACCGTCCAGCCAGAGACCGGCCAGACCGTCCAGCCAGAGACCGTCCAGACCGTCCGGCCCGAGACCGTCCAGACCCTCCAGCCCGAGACCGTCCAGCCCGAGACCATCCACTCCCCATCTGCCCTTCACCCGGGGACTCAACCCAAATATTTTTTGGGGGGGGGGCCCAGTGTCCCAGCCACGGCCGCCTGAAGGGCTCTCACTGCCGTGGCCGCCCGAAGGGCTCTCACCGCCGTGGCCGCCCGAGGAGAATTCACCGCCGTGGCCGCCCGAGAGGAATTCACCGCCGTGGCCGCCCGAGGGGTCTTCACCGCCGTGGCCGCCCGAGGGGTCTTCACCGCCGTGGCCGCCCGAGGGGTCTTCACCGCCGTGGCCGCCCGAGGGGTCTTCACCGCCGTGGCCGCCCGAGGGGTCTTCACCGCCGTGGCCTTCGCCTGGTCCTGCTCCGCCCTGGCCGTCGCCTGATCCTGCTCCGCCCTGGCCTTCGCCTGGTCCTGCTCCGCCCTGGCCTTCGCCTGGTCCTGCTCCGCCCTGGCCTTCGCCTGGTCCTGCTCCGCCCTGGCCTTCGCCTGGTCCTGCTCCGCCCTGGCCTTCGCCTGGTCCTGCTCCGCCCTGGCCTTCGCCTGGTCCTGCTCAGCCCTGGCCTTCGCCTGGTCCTGCTCCGCCCTGGCCTTCGCCTGGTCCTGCTCCGCCCTGGTCCTGCTCCGCCCTGGCCTTCGCCTGGTCCTGCTCTGCCCTGGCCTTCGCCTGGTCGTCTGCTCCAAGTCTGGTCCTGTTCCCCTGCACAGACTTGGCCCTCCTTCCCTCCCCCAGGACCACCTCCGCGTCACCACCCTCCTGAACTTGTGTTTTGGGTTTTGTTTTGGGTGTTACACTAGGGGCGTCGGGAGCCGCCCATAGGGGGGAGGCTATGTCACGTTGTGGGTTTTGTTTTGCTTTGTGTATCACGTGTTTCCTTGTTTGTCATGTGATCCTGCCATGTGTCTTGTCTTTTGTTATGATTTTGCTCAGTGTCCACAGGTGTTTCTTATTTACCACACCCCCTTGTTAGCTTGATTAGCTTGTTTGTCTGTGTATTTATACCCCTGTGTTTCAGTTGTTGGGTGTCGGTTGTTGTTTAATGTCACTCGGTTCCTGCCTGTTCGTCTGTCCTGTTCTGAGGTCCCTGGATTATCTGTTAGTGTAATTAATAAATGCTTGCGATTGGATTCACTCTCTGTTTCGTTCCTGGCCGGATGTGACATTAAGTAACTGTATGAGCCACGTGATATAGGCTATGCAATTTCCCGTGATGCCTATCCAGACAAAAAAAATATGAAACACATGTGAAGACGTTGAGAAGCGGTAAGCTTAATTTTTGTACTTAGGCCTACACATGATCATTTATTGCATTTTTGGTCAAGAAATTTACTTTTAACTGAATTTCAGAATTGCTACAAATTTTGCATCAACAATTAGAAACGTTTCTTACGAATGCAAACATTTGTAGTCTACATGTTAACGAATGAAATAAGTGTTTTGCACGCGAGTAGCTATATATTGTGTTTTTTCAAAATATATGACCATGATGTTGGCTCGTATATGCATTAATGGTGTGTTTACACCGAACGCGAATTTAATTGCGATAGCAGAGTACATTCATATCAATGCAAAGACGCGAAGACGCATCATTCGCGCCGGGCGTCGCGAATTGGGTGACTCGTTTGCCGCGAACGTCTTTCTCAGTAGAAAATTTTGAACTTGAGCGGGCTGCAGAAGATTCAAGCGTCTAACTAGACTTGACGTGTTTGACGCGTTCGGTGTGACCAATTCGGACTGCGCTCTCTCTCCCCCACGGATAGATTATAGGCCTACTTTATTAGCGAGTTGTTTTTGGATAAAACTAATGTACTTTGCATACTTACAAATTCCCATGTTCTCTATCTCTATTGTCTATAGGCCTACATGGATCGCGGGAAAGGGGGCCTTGGGCGCGGGTTAGCCTACTTTTGGTAACGTTAACATACAAATATTAATTTCGAAAGCACATTGCCTACAGCTCCGTGTGTGCACCATTTATCATTAAATAATGGCAATCTTGATTCTAGCACAATATTATTCCTAAATGACAGCATTAATTCAGTAAATTAAACCTTCAAAATTATTATCAAAATAAGTAAATACCCTTTAAACAAAACTTTAGCTTCAAATAAAGATTGTAGATCTTTACTGTTTTCCAGTAGTTACTGCTAAAATGTTTTTGAAGAGATTCGTTCATAACCTCTGGAGGAAAGTCATTAATTAACTTCTGTTTTGTTTAAATTAATAGATATTATTTAATAGACTATTTTTTTTTTATATTTATAGGTATTTAATAATGGACTAATTTGTTGCATTTAATTGTTTTTTTTATTGGTTTTTGAAAAAAATAATATATATATATATATATATATATATATATATATATATATATATATATATATATATATATATATATATATATATATATATATATATAATTATATATATAGACACACACACACACACACACACACACACACACACACACACACTAAGATTGTTTAATATTTTTAAAAGAAGTCTCTTCTGCCCACCAAGCCTTCATTTCTTTGATCCAAGAAAAACTGTAATATTGTGACTATATTATTATTATTATTTTAACAACTATTTTCTATTTGAATATATTTTAAGATGCAATTTAAATAAATAATAAAGTGAAATGCTTTATTGTGTGTGATTTGCATGTTATTTATTTTAAGACATGTAAGCTGAAGATCTAAACTAAGTTAAAATGGTTGGTTCAACTGATTTAATTGTCTTATTTTATATATATAAATGAGCTTAAATTTTAAGTTAACAGAACTAAGATTTATTTTGATCTCACATGGCCTGCACTGTGTTGGATTTACTTAAAAGATATGTGCACATTTTTTGATACAAAAATGGTGCATATATATTTTAAGTAAATCCAACTCATCATTTTTTAGAGTGTGGACAATATGAAACTAAAACGACATAAGCTTAATTTAAAATGTCTTAGGAACTACTGGATATTTAGAGGTGGATAAACGTAATTGAAAGGTGGATAAACGCACTTTGGAGGTGCAAACGCAATTCCCGAATATTGGGAGGTGGGTAAATGGCATTTACGTGCATTTAGCCTCCACTACATCCCTGGGTATGACATCACAGTACTGATTCGAAAATATACAGTGATCAACTAGAAGCAGCACTATACAGAGTACAGACGATTGGTGTATGACATCACAGTACTGATTCGAAAGCATACAGCAGACAGTGATCGACAGCACTGTACAGAGTACAGACGATTGGTGTATGCAGAGGTGTAGTTGAAGAGGTGGGTAAACTATAAATTCTGGTGGACCAAGACATGGTCACCAGGTAAGGTGGGCCACTGCCTACCGGTGTATGTGTGTCTCCTGATGACATTGCTATATAGGGAGGGCTCGACATTAAGCCTTTTCATATGCTAAGTAAATCTGCCTTTCACTTGTCCGAGTAAAAAAGTTGCTTGTTCGGATTTTTTAAAAATTTGACTTATTCTTAAAAAATATTCTCATCATTGATATATCAGCTTTGATATTTAAATCACCATATTGTAATTTCTGCACCTTTAAAGGGCACCCCCCTCCCCCAATATTATTAAATGTATGCTTCATATTTCATTTTAAATTCCTAAATTTGATCAATAAATTCAATTATTTCTAATAATAAGACACCATAGGGCTGTTACTCTAGGGGTTGATCAAATTAAATCATTTACACTGAAAAATTACAATTGCATGAAATAATGTTATGAAATTGATTTTAATTTACATATAAGAAAGAATGATGCTACTTTTAAACATTTAACACTAAACCGCCAGTAGGTGGTGGCAGGCGACCGTCTTAATGAGTAAAAAAGTTCGCCTTAGGTTTAACAACCTATACTAAATTAACTAAATTAAAGAAACTAAATTAACGACATAAGCTTAATTTAAAATGTCTTAGGAACTAGGATATTTAGAGGTGGATAAACGCAATTGAAAGGTGGATAAACGCACTTTGGAGGTGGGTAAACGCAATTCCCGAATATTGGGAGGTGCGTAAACGGCATTTGCGCATTTAGCCTTCACTACATCCCTGGGTGTATGACATCACAGTACTGATTCGAAAGCATGCAGTGTACTTTGATCACCTTGACGAAGCACTGGGGAGACCGGGGGCAATTGTAACTAACAGGGGGCAATTGACCCACACTCAATTCCTCCAATCAGAAACAAGCTAGAGTGATGACACTTAATCTGTACATGCCCAATAGGATTCTCTCTCTATCTGTGGAAAAGAAGCGTGACATTTTCAACTTTAGCAGAAGTTATTAACGACAAACTGATTTTGAGGTGTGAAAGTTATTTTTTGGATGTACAGTATTTTTCTTCTGCTGTCTAAAGTTTAGATGTCTGTCAATTTAAACTTGTATACATTTTATCCCTAGGTTATTGATTAAAAACGAACATAAACAACACTGTAACACTGTGTTACAGTTGCCCCCGAGCCACAAGGCCCATTGTAATAAGCTTGTTTGTGTGTGTTGACATACTTTTCTGTTAAAAAAATGAACATATTTCACTAAATTCTATTGTAAAACTTCATTTTAAAAGGGTGTATTAAAATAAATGTTTGTTCCAGTATTAACAAATCATCAATTAGCATTTTTTATATAAAATAATGTGTGTTTTATATGTGCTTGACAAAGTGGGAATATTATATAAACTCTTAAAATTAACAGCAGTAAAGTGATTACTTTGAGGTAGGCTTTTATTTGAGATAAAGTGGGTTAATAGGAGTTATTTCTCAGTGTTACAATTGCCCCCACACTGCATTTAATTGAATATTTTAGTCTTGTTCTTATAAGTAAAAATATATAAATTGTATTATTAATTAGTGCACATATATATGTTTCTTGTATCAAAAGATGACTAGTCTATCTCAAGTAGTTTGTGAGTTATTAAGGAAAATGTAAAATACGTTACAATTGCCCCGGGTCTCCCCTACAGACGATTGGTTTATGACATCACAGTCCTGATTCGAAAGCATACAGTATGATCTTGAAGCAGCACTGTACAGAGTACAGACGATTGGTGTATGACATCACAGTACTGATTTGAAAGCATACGTATGATCTTGAAGCAGCACTGTACAGAGTACAGACGATTGGTGTATGACATCACAGTACTGATTCGAAAGCAAACAGTATGATCTTGAAGCAGCACTGTACAGAGTACAGACGATTGGTGTATGACATCACAGTACTGTTTCGAAAGCATGTATGATCTTGAAGCAGCCGAACAACCAATACTTATGAAAGTAATTGGATCAAACATAAAAAAATAAGTATTCCTAACTTTTCAACGTTTACTTAACATATGTGTGTAACAAAAAAAATATAAGCTACTAGGTGCACTTAAATGTATGCATAAATAAAATAATAAAAAAACATAATGCATGTCAACTACTACAATAATTGCATCAAAATTAAGTAAATCGATTATATCAGCTTAAGTGTCACGTTGTGGGTTTTGTTTTGCTTTGTGTATCACGTGTTTCCTTGTTTGTCATGTGATCCTGCCATGTGTCTTGTCTTTTGTTATGATTTTGCTCAGTGTCCACAGGTGTTTCTTATTTACCACACCCCCTTGTTAGCTTGATTAGCTTGTTTGTCTGTGTATTTATACCCTTGTGTTTCAGTTGTTGGGTGTCGGTTGTTGTTTAATGTCACTCGGTTCCTGCCTGTTCGTCTGTCCTGTTCTGAGGTCCCTGGATTATCTGTTAGTGTAATTAATAAATGCTTGCGATTGGATTCACTCTCTGTTTCGTTCCTGGCCGGATGTGACAGAACAACCGACCTCCAAATGAATCCAGCAGCACAGATTATGTGTCTCCGTCAAGGAGATCAGTCCTTAGGGGAGTATATTATGGACTTTATTAAGCTGGCACCTGTCTCATCTTTTGATGAGGTATGCCTGATGGTATTCTTCAGAGGAGGGCTATCCGAGCCACTCTACTCCTTTATGCCACTCCATCACCCTAGCTGTAGTCTGAAGGACTATATCATCCAGGCTGTTTTGCTGAACGATTCTCTGTCCGCCAAGACCGACCTGCCGGAGCTCAGCCCTGCCGAGCCTGCGCTCACCGTCAGCCCTGCCGAGCCTGCGCTCACCGTCAGCCCTGCCGAGCCTGCGCTCACCGTCAGCCCTGCCGAGCCTGCGCTCACCGTCAGCCCTGCCGAGCCTGCGCTCACCCTCAGCCCTGCCGAGCCCGAGCTTTCAACGCTGGTTTCGTCCAGCTTTCCAGAGATTGAATGCTCTTCGCCGCTGGTTCCGTCCAGCTCTCCAGAGATTGAATGCTCTTCGCCGCTGGTTCCGTCCAGCTCTCCAGAGTCTGAATGCTCTTCGCCGCTGGTCCCGTCCAGCTCTCCAGAGATTGAATGCTCTTCACCGCTGGTTCCGTCCAGCTCTCCAGAGACTGTATGCTCTTCACTGCTGGTTCCGTCCAGCCCTCCAGAGACTGTATGCTCTTCACTGCTGGTTCCGTCCAGCCCTCCAGAGACTGTATGCTCTTCACTGCTGGTTCCGTCCAGCCCTCCAGAGACCGTCCAGCCCGTCCAGCCAGAGACAGTCCAGCCCGTCCAGCCAGAGACCGTCCAGACCGTCCAGCCAGAGACCGGCCAGACCGTCCAGCCAGAGACCGTCCAGACCGTCCGGCCCGAGACCGTCCAGACCCTCCAGCCCGAGACCGTCCAGCCCGAGACCATCCACTCCCCATCTGCCCTTCACCCGGGGACTCAACCCAAATATTTTTTGGGGGGGGGGGGCCCAGTGTCCCAGCCACGGCCGCCTGAAGGGCTCTCACTGCCGTGGCCGCCCGAAGGGCTCTCACCGCCGTGGCCGCCCGAGGAGAATTCACCGCCGTGGCCGCCCGAGAGGAATTCACCGCCGTGGCCGCCCGAGGGGTCTTCACCGCCGTGGCCGCCCGAGGGGTCTTCACCGCCGTGGCCGCCCGAGGGGTCTTCACCGCCGTGGCCGCCCGAGGGGTCTTCACCGCCGTGGCCGCCCGAGGGGTCTTCACCGCCGTGCCCTTCGCCTGGTCCTGCTCCGCCCTGGCCGTCGCCTGATCCTGCTCCGCCCTGGCCTTCGCCTGGTCCTGCTCCGCCCTGGCCTTCGCCTGGTCCTGCTCCGCCCTGGCCTTCGCCTGGTCCTGCTCCGCCCTGGCCTTCGCCTGGTCCTGCTCCGCCCTGGCCTTCGCCTGGTCCTGCTCCGCCCTGGCCTTCGCCTGGTCCTGCTCCGCCCTGGCCTTCGCCTGGTCCTGCTCCGCCCTGGCCTTCGCCTGGTCCTGCTCCGCCCTGGCCTTCGCCTGGTCCTGCTCCGCCCTGGCCTTCGCCTGGTCCTGCTCCGCCCTGGCCTTCGCCTGGTCCTGCTCCGCCCTGGTCCTGCTCCGCCCTGGCCTTCGTCTGGTCCTGCTCTGCCCTGGCCTTCGCCTGGTCGTCTGCTCCAAGTCTGGTCCTGTTCCCCTGCACAGACTTGGCCCTCCTTCCCTCCCCCAGGACCACCTCCGCGTCACCACCCTCCTGAACTTGTGTTTTGGGTTTTGTTTTGGGTGTTACACTAGGGGCGTCGGGAGCCGCCCATAGGGGGGAGGCTATGTCACGTTGTGGGTTTTGTTTTGCTTTGTGTATCACGTGTTTCCTTGTTTGTCATGTGATCCTGCCATGTGTCTTGTCTTTTGTTATGATTTTGCTCAGTGTCCACAGGTGTTTCTTATTTACCACACCCCCTTGTTAGCTTGATTAGCTTGTTTGTCTGTGTATTTATACCCCTGTGTTTCAGTTGTTGGGTGTCGGTTGTTGTTTAATGTCACTCGGTTCCTGCCTGTTCGTCTGTCCTGTTCTGAGGTCCCTGGATTATCTGTTAGTGTAATTAATAAATGCTTGCGATTGGATTCACTCTCTGTTTCGTTCCTGGCCGGATGTGACATTAAGTAACTGTATGAGCCACGTGATATAGGCTATGCAATTTCCCGTGATGCCTATCCAGACAAAAAAAATATGAAACACATGTGAAGACGTTGAGAAGCGGTAAGCTTAATTTTTGTACTTAGGCCTACACATGATCATTTATTGCATTTTTGGTCAAGAAATTTACTTTTAACTGAATTTCAGAATTGCTACAAATTTTGCATCAACAATTAGAAACGTTTCTTACGAATGCAAACATTTGTAGTCTACATGTTAACGAATGAAATAAGTGTTTTGCACGCGAGTAGCTATATATTGTGTTTTTTCAAAATATATGACCATGATGTTGGCTCGTATATGCATTAATGGTGTGTTTACACCGAACGCGAATTTAATTGCGATAGCAGAGTACATTCATATCAATGCAAAGACGCGAAGACGCATCATTCGCGCCGGGCGTCGCGAATTGGGTGACTCGTTTGCCGCGAACGTCTTTCTCAGTAGAAAATTTTGAACTTGAGCGGGCTGCAGAAGATTCAAGCGTCTAACTAGACTTGACGTGTTTGACGCGTTCGGTGTGACCAATTCGGACTGCGCTCTCTCTCCCCCACGGATAGATTATAGGCCTACTTTATTAGCGAGTTGTTTTTGGATAAAACTAATGTACTTTGCATACTTACAAATTCCCATGTTCTCTATCTCTATTGTCTATAGGCCTACATGGATCGCGGGAAAGGGGGCCTTGGGCGCGGGTTAGCCTACTTTTGGTAACGTTAACATACAAATATTAATTTCGAAAGCACATTGCCTACAGCTCCGTGTGTGCACCATTTATCATTAAATAATGGCAATCTTGATTCTAGCACAATATTATTCCTAAATGACAGCATTAATTCAGTAAATTAAACCTTCAAAATTATTATCAAAATAAGTAAATACCCTTTAAACAAAACTTTAGCTTCAAATAAAGATTGTAGATCTTTACTGTTTTCCAGTAGTTACTGCTAAAATGTTTTTGAAGAGATTCGTTCATAACCTCTGGAGGAAAGTCATTAATTAACTTCTGTTTTGTTTAAATTAATAGATATTATTTAATAGACTATTTTTTTTATATTTATAGGTATTTAATAATGGACTAATTTGTTGCATTTAATTGTTTTTTTTATTGGTTTTTGAAAAAAATAATATATATATATATATATATATATATATATATATATATATATATATATATATATATAATTATATATATAGACACACACACACACACACACACACACACACACACACACACTAAGATTGTTTAATATTTTTAAAAGAAGTCTCTTCTGCCCACCAAGCCTTCATTTCTTTGATCCAAGAAAAACTGTAATATTGTGACTATATTATTATTATTATTTTAACAACTATTTTCTATTTGAATATATTTTAAGATGCAATTTAAATAAATAATAAAGTGAAATGCTTTATTGTGTGTGATTTGCATGTTATTTATTTTAAGACATGTAAGCTGAAGATCTAAACTAAGTTAAAATGGTTGGTTCAACTGATTTAATTGTCTTATTTTATATATATAAATGAGCTTAAATTTTAAGTTAACAGAACTAAGATTTATTTTGATCTCACATGGCCTGCACTGTGTTGGATTTACTTAAAAGATATGTGCACATTTTTTGATACAAAAATGGTGCATATATATTTTAAGTAAATCCAACTCATCATTTTTTAGAGTGTGGACAATATGAAACTAAAACGACATAAGCTTAATTTAAAATGTCTTAGGAACTACTGGATATTTAGAGGTGGATAAACGTAATTGAAAGGTGGATAAACGCACTTTGGAGGTGCAAACGCAATTCCCGAATATTGGGAGGTGGGTAAATGGCATTTACGTGCATTTAGCCTCCACTACATCCCTGGGTATGACATCACAGTACTGATTCGAAAATATACAGTGATCAACTAAGCAGCACTATACAGAGTACAGACGATTGGTGTATGACATCACAGTACTGATTCGAAAGCATACAGCAGACAGTGATCGACAGCACTGTACAGAGTACAGACGATTGGTGTATGCAGAGGTGTAGTTGAAGAGGTGGGTAAACTATAAATTCTGGTGGACCAAGACATGGTCACCAGGTAAGGTGGGCCACTGCCTACCGGTGTATGTGTGTCTCCTGATGACATTGCTATATAGGGAGGGCTCGACATTAAGCCTTATCATATGCTAAGTAAATCTGCCTTTCACTTGTCCGAGTAAAAAAGTTGCTTGTTCGGATTTTTTAAAAATTTGACTTATTCTTAAAAAATATTCTCATCATTGATATATCAGCTTTGATATTTAAATCACCATATTGTAATTTCTGCACCTTTAAAGGGCACCCCCCTCCCCCAATATTATTAAATGTATGCTTCATATTTCATTTTAAATTCCTAAATTTGATCAATAAATTCAATTATTTCTAATAATAAGACACCATAGGGCTGTTACTCTAGGGGTTGATCAAATTAAATCATTTACACTGAAAAATTACAATTGCATGAAATAATGTTATGAAATTGATTTTAATTTACATATAAGAAAGAATGATGCTACTTTTAAACATTTAACACTAAACCGCCAGTAGGTGGTGGCAGGCGACCGTCTTAATGAGTAAAAAAGTTCGCCTTAGGTTTAACAACCTATACTAAATTAACTAAATTAAAGAAAACTAAATTAACGACATAAGCTTAATTTAAAATGTCTTAGGAACTAGGATATTTAGAGGTGGATAAACGCAATTGAAAGGTGGATAAACGCACTTTGGAGGTGGGTAAACGCAATTCCCGAATATTGGGAGGTGCATAAACGGCATTTGCGCATTTAGCCTTCACTACATCCCTGGGTGTATGACATCACAGTACTGATTCGAAAGCATGCAGTGTACTTTGATCACCTTGACGAAGCACTGGGGAGACCGGGGGCAATTGTAACTAACAGGGGGCAATTGTACCACACTCAATTCCTCCAATCAGAAACAAGCTAGAGTGATGACACTTAATCTGTACATGCCCAATAGGATTCTCTCTCTATCTGTGGAAAAGAAGCGTGACATTTTCAACTTTAGCAGAAGTTATTAACGACAAACTGATTTTGAGGTGTGAAAGTTATTTTTTGGATGTACAGTATTTTTCTTCTGCTGTCTAAAGTTTAGATGTCTGTCAATTTAAACTTGTATACATTTTATCCCTAGGTTATTGATTAAAAACGAACATAAACAACACTGTAACACTGTGTTACAGTTGCCCCCGAGCCACAAGGCCCATTGTAATAAGCTTGTTTGTGTGTGTTGACATACTTTTCTGTTAAAAAAATGAACATATTTCACTAAATTCTATTGTAAAACTTCATTTTAAAAGGGTGTATTAAAATAAATGTTTGTTCCAGTATTAACAAATCATCAATTAGCATTTTTTATATAAAATAATGTGTGTTTTATATGTGCTTGACAAAGTGGGAATATTATATAAACTCTTAAAATTAACAGCAGTAAAGTGATTACTTTGAGGTAGGCTTTTATTTGAGATAAAGTGGGTTAATAGGAGTTATTTCTCAGTGTTACAATTGCCCCCACACTGCATTTAATTGAATATTTTAGTCTTGTTCTTATAAGTAAAAATATATAAATTGTATTATTAATTAGTGCACATATATATGTTTCTTGTATCAAAAGATGACTAGTCTATCTCAAGTAGTTTGTGAGTTATTAAGGAAAATGTAAAATACGTTACAATTGCCCCGGGTCTCCCCTACAGACGATTGGTTTATGACATCACAGTCCTGATTCGAAAGCATACAGTATGATCTTGAAGCAGCACTGTACAGAGTACAGACGATTGGTGTATGACATCACAGTACTGATTCAAAAGCAAACAGTATGATCTTGAAGCAGCACTGTACAGAGTACAGACGATTGGTGTATGACATCACAGTACTGATTTGAAAGCAAACAGTATGATCTTGAAGCAGCACTGTACAGAGTACATACGATTGGTGTATGACATCACAGTACTGATTTGAAAGCATACGTATGATCTTGAAGCAGCACTGTACAGAGTACAGACGATTGGTGTATGACATCACAGTACTGTTTCGAAAGCATGTATGATCTTGAAGCAGCCGAACAACCAATACTTATGAAAGTAATTGGATCAAACATAAAAAAATAAGTATTCCTAACTTTTCAACGTTTACTTAACATATGTGTGTAACAAAAAAAATATAAGCTACTAGGTGCACTTAAATGTATGCATAAATAAAATAATAAAAAAACATAATGCATGTCAACTACTAAAATAATTGCATCAAAATTAAGTAAATCGATTATATCAATTTAAGTAACTGTATGAGCCACGTGATATAGGCTATGCAATTTCCCGTGATGCCTATCCAGACAAAAAAAATATGAAACACATGTGAAGACGTTGAGAAGCGGTAAGCTTAATTTTTGTACTTAGGCCTACACATGATCATTTATTGCATTTTTGGTCAAGAAATTTACTTTTAACTGAATTTCAGAATTGCTACAAATTTTGCATCAACAATTAGAAACGTTTCTTACGAATGCAAACATTTGTAGTCTACATGTTAACGAATGAAATAAGTGTTTTGCACGCGAGTAGCTATATATTGTGTTTTTTCAAAATATATGACCATGATGTTGGCTCGTATATGCATTAATGGTGTGTTTACACCGAACGCGAATTTAATTGCGATAGCAGAGTACATTCATAGTCAATGCAAAGACGCGAAGACGCATCATTCGCGCCGGGCGTCGCGAATTGGGTGACTCGTTTGCCGCGAACGTCTTTCTCAGTAGAAAATTTTGAACTTGAGCGGGCTGCAGAAGATTCAAGCGTCTAACTAGACTTGACGTGTTTGACGCGTTCGGTGTGACCAATTCGGACTGCGCTCTCTCTCCCCCACGGATAGATTATAGGCCTACTTTATTAGCGAGTTGTTTTTGGATAAAACTAATGTACTTTGTATACTTACAAATTCCCATGTTCTCTATCTCTATTGTCTATAGGCCTACATGGATCGCGGGAAAGGGGGCCTTGGGCGCGGGTTAGCCTACTTTTGGTAACGTTAACATACAAATATTAATTTCGAAAGCACATGGCCTACAGCTCCGTGTGTGCACCATTTATCATTAAATAATGGCAATCTTGATTCTAGCACAATATTATTCCTAAATGACAGCATTAATTCAGTAAATTAAACCTTCAAAATTATTATCAAAATAAGTAAATACCCTTTAAACAAAACTTTAGCTTCAAATAAAGATTGTAGATCTTTACTGTTTTCCAGTAGTTACTGCTAAAATGTTTTTGAAGAGATTCGTTCATAACCTCTGGAGGAAAGTCATTAATTAACTTCTGTTTTGTTTAAATTAATAGATATTATTTAATAGACTATTTTTTTTATATTTATAGGTATTTAATAATGGACTAATTTGTTGCATTTAATTGTTTTTTTTTTATTGGTTTTTGAAAAAAATAATATATATATATATATATATATATATATATATATATATATATAGACACACACACACACACACACACACACACACACACACACACACACACACACACACACACACACACACACACACACACACACTAAGATTGTTTAATATTTTTAAAAGAAGTCTCTTCTGCCCACCAAGCCTTCATTTCTTTGATCCAAGAAAAACTGTAATATTGTGACTATATTTTTATTATTATTATTATTATTATTATTTTAACAACTATTTTCTATTTGAATATATTTTAAGATGCAATTTAAATAAATAATAAAGTGAAATGCTTTATTGTGTGTGATTTGCATGTTATTTATTTTAAGACATGTAAGCTGAAGATCTAAACTAAGTTAAAATGGTTGGTTCAACTGATTTAATTGTCTTATTTTATATATATAAATGAGCTTAAATTTTAAGTTAACAGAACTAAGATTTATTTTGATCTCACATGGCCTGCACTGTGTTGGATTTACTTAAAAGATATGCACATTTTTTGATACAAAAATGGTGCATATATATTTTAAGTAAATCCAACTCATCATTTTTTAGAGTGTGGACAATATGAAACTAAAACGACATAAGCTTAATTTAAAATGTCTTAGGAACTACTGGATATTTAGAGGTGGATAAACGTAATTGAAAGGTGGATAAACGCACTTTGGAGGTGCAAACGCAATTCCCGAATATTGGGAGGTGGGTAAATGGCATTTACGTGCATTTAGCCTCCACTACATCCCTGGGTATGACATCACAGTACTGATTCGAAAATATACAGTGATCAACTAGAAGCAGCACTATACAGAGTACAGACGATTGGTGTATGACATCACAGTACTGATTCGAAAGCATACAGCAGACAGTGATCGACAGCACTGTACAGAGTACAGACGATTGGTGTATGCAGAGGTGTAGTTGAAGAGGTGGGTAAACTATAAATTCTGGTGGACCAAGACATGGTCACCAGGTAAGGTGGGCCACTGCCTACCGGTGTATGTGTGTCTCCTGATGACATTGCTATATAGGGAGGGCTCGACATTAAGCCTTTTCATATGCTAAGTAAATCTGCCTTTCACTTGTCCGAGTAAAAAAGTTGCTTGTTCGGATTTTTTAAAAATTTGACTTATTCTTAAAAAATATTCTCATCATTGATATATCAGCTTTAAAATATTTAAATCACCATATTGTAATTTCTGCACCTTTAAAGGGCACCCCCCTCCCCCAATATTATTAAATGTATGCTTCATATTTCATTTTAAATTCCTAAATTTGATCAATAAATTCAATTATTTCTAATAATAAGACACCATAGGGCTGTTACTCTAGGGGTTGATCAAATTAAATCATTTACACTGAAAAATTACAATTGCATGAAATAATGTTATGAAATTGATTTTAATTTACATATAAGAAAGAATGATGCTACTTTTAAACATTTAACACTAAACCGCCAGTAGGTGGTGGCAGGCGACCGTCTTAATGAGTGAAAAAGTTCGCCTTAGGTTTAACAACCTATACTAAATTAACTAAATTAAAGAAACTAAATTAACGACATAAGCTTAATTTAAAATGTCTTAGGAACTAGGATATTTAGAGGTGGATGAACGCAATTGAAAGGTGGATAAACGCACTTTGGAGGTGGGTAAACGCAATTCCCGAATATTGGGAGGTGCGTAAACGGCATTTGCGCATTTAGCCTTCACTACATCCCTGGTTGTATGACATCACAGTACTGATTCGAAAGCATGCAGTGTACTTTGATCACCTTGACGAAGCACTGGGGAGACCGGGGGCAATTGTAACAGGGGGCAATTGTACCACACTCAATTCCTCCAATCAGAAACAAGCTAGAGTGATGACACTTAATCTGTACATGCCCAATAGGATTCTCTCTCTATCTGTGGAAAAGAAGCGTGACATTTTCAACTTTAGCAGAAGTTATTAACGACAAACTGATTTTGAGGTGTGAAAGTTATTTTTTGGATGTACAGTATTTTTCTTCTGCTGTCTAAAGTTTAGATGTCTGTCAATTTAAACTTGTATACATTTTATCCCTAGGTTATTGATTAAAAACGAACATAAACAACACTGTAACACAGTTGCCCCCGAGCCACAAGGCCCATTGTAATAAGCTTGTTTGTGTGTGTTGACATACTTTTCTGTTAAAAAAATGAACATATTTCACTAAATTCTATTGTAAAACTTCATTTTAAAAGGGTGTATTAAAATAAATGTTTGTTCCAGTATTAACAAATCATCAATTAGCATTTTTTATATAAAATAATGTGTGTTTTATATGTGCTTGACAAAGTGGGAATATTATATAAACTCTTAAAATTAACAGCAGTAAAGTGATTACTTTGAGGTAGGCTTTTATTTGAGATAAAGTGGGTTAATAGGAGTTATTTCTCAGTGTTACAATTGCCCCCACACTGCATTTAATTGAATATTTTAGTCTTGTTCTTATAAGTAAAAATATATAAATTGTATTATTAATTAGTGCACATATATATGTTTCTTGTATCAAAAGATGACTAGTCTATCTCAAGTAGTTTGTGAGTTATTAAGGAAAATGTAAAATACGTTACAATTGCCCCGGGTCTCCCCTACAGACGATTGGTTTATGACATCACAGTCCTGATTCGAAAGCATACAGTATGATCTTGAAGCAGCACTGTACAGAGTACAGACGATTGGTGTATGACATCACAGTACTGATTCAAAAGCAAACAGTATGATCTTGAAGCAGCACTGTACAGAGTACATACGATTGGTGTATGACATCACAGTACTGATTTGAAAGCATACGTATGATCTTGAAGCAGCACTGTACAGAGTACACACGATTGGTGTATGACATCACAGTACTGATTCGAAAGCAAACAGTATGATCTTGAAGCAGCACTGTACAGAGTACAGACGATTGGTGTATGACATCACAGTACTGTTTCGAAAGCATGTATGATCTAGAAGCAGCCGAACAACCAATACTTATGAAAGTAATTGGATCAAACATAAAAAAATAAGTATTCCTAACTTTTCAACGTTTACTTAACATATGTGTGTAACAAAAAAATATAAGCTACTAGGTGCACTTAAATGTATGCATAAATAAAATAATAAAAAAACATAATGCATGTCAACTACTACAATAATTGCATCAAAATTAAGTAAATCGATTATATCAGTTTAAGTAACTGTATGAGCCACGTGATATAGGCTATGCAATTTCCCGTGATGCCTATCCAGACAAAAAAAATATGAAACACATGTGAAGACGTTGAGAAGCGGTAAGCTTAATTTTTGTACTTAGGCCTACACATGATCATTTATTGCATTTTTGGTCAAGAAATTTACTTTTAACTGAATTTCAGAATTGCTACAAATTTTGCATCAACAATTAGAAACGTTTCTTACGAATGCAAACATTTGTAGTCTACATGTTAACGAATGAAATAAGTGTTTTGCACGCGAGTAGCTATATATTGTGTTTTTTCAAAATATATGACCATGATGTTGGCTCGTATATGCATTAATGGTGTGTTTACACCGAACGCGAATTTAATTGCGATAGCAGAGTACATTCATAGTCAATGCAAAGACGCGAAGACGCATCATTCGCGCCGGGCGTCGCAAATTGGGTGACTCGTTTGCCGCGAACGTCTTTCTCAGTAGAAAATTTTGAACTTGAGCGGGCTGCAGAAGATTCAAGCGTCTAACTAGACTTGACGTGTTTGACGCGTTCGGTGTGACCAATTCGGACTGCGCTCTCTCTCCCCCACGGATAGATTATAGGCCTACTTTATTAGCGAGTTGTTTTTGGATAAAACTAATGTACTTTGCATACTTACAAATTCCCATGTTCTCTATCTCTATTGTCTATAGGCCTACATGGATCGCGGGAAAGGGGGCCTTGGGCGCGGGTTAGCCTACTTTTGGTAACGTTAACATACAAATATTAATTTCGAAAGCACATTGCCTACAGCTCCGTGTGTGCACCATTTATCATTAAATAATGGCAATCTTGATTCTAGCACAATATTATTCCTAAATGACAGCATTAATTCAGTAAATTAAACCTTCAAAATTATTATCAAAATAAGTAAATACCCTTTAAACAAAACTTAAGCTTCAAATAAAGATTGTAGATCTTTACTGTTTTCCAGTAGTTACTGCTAAAATGTTTTTGAAGAGATTCGTTCATAACCTCTGGAGGAAAGTCATTAATTAACTTCTGTTTTGTTTAAATTAATAGATATTATTTAATAGACTATTTTTTTTATATTTATAGGTATTTAATAATGGACTAATTTGTTGCATTTAATTGTTTTTTTTTATTGGTTTTTGAAAAAAATAATATATATATATATATATATATATATATATATATAGACACACACACACACACACACACACACACACACACACACACACACACACACACACACACACACACACACACACACACACACACTAAGATTGTTTAATATTTTTAAAAGAAGTCTCTTCTGCCCACCAAGCCTTCATTTCTTTGATCCAAGAAAAACTGTAATATTGTGACTATATTATTATTATTATTATTTTAACAACTATTTTCTATTTGAATATATTTTAAGATGCAATTTAAATAAATAATAAAGTGAAATGCTTTATTGTGTGTGATTTGCATGTTATTTATTTTAAGACATGTAAGCTGAAGATCTAAACTAAGTTAAAATGGTTGGTTCAACTGATTTAATTGTCTTATTTTATATATATAAATGAGCTTAAATTTTAAGTTAACAGAACTAAGATTTATTTTGATCTCACATGGCCTGCACTGTGTTGGATTTACTTAAAAGATATGCACATTTTTTGATACAAAAATGGTGCATATATATTTTAAGTAAATCCAACTCATCATTTTTTAGAGTGTGGACAATATGAAACTAAAACGACATAAGCTTAATTTAAAATGTCTTAGGAACTACTGGATATTTAGAGGTGGATAAACGTAATTGAAAGGTGGATAAACGCACTTTGGAGGTGCAAACGCAATTCCCGAATATTGGGAGGTGGGTAAATGGCATTTACGTGCATTTAGCCTCCACTACATCCCTGGGTATGACATCACAGTACTGATTCGAAAATATACAGTGATCAACTAGAAGCAGCACTATACAGAGTACAGACGATTGGTGTATGACATCACAGTACTGATTCGAAAGCATACAGCAGACAGTGATCGACAGCACTGTACAGAGTACAGACGATTGGTGTATGCAGAGGTGTAGTTGAAGAGGTGGGTAAACTATAAATTCTGGTGGACCAAGACATGGTCACCAGGTAAGGTGGGCCACTGCCTACCGGTGTATGTGTGTCTCCTGATGACATTGCTATATAGGGAGGGCTCGACATTAAGCCTTTTCATATGCTAAGTAAATCTGCCTTTCACTTGTCCGAGTAAAAAAGTTGCTTGTTCGGATTTTTTAAAAATTTGACTTATTCTTAAAAAATATTCTCATCATTGATATATCAGCTTTGATATTTAAATCACCATATTGTAATTTCTGCACCTTTAAAGGGCACCCCCATCCCCCAATATTATTAAATGTATGCTTCATATTTCATTTTAAATTCCTAAATTTGATCAATAAATTCAATTATTTCTAATAATAAGACACCATAGGGCTGTTACTCTAGGGGTTGATCAAATTAAATCATTTACACTGAAAAATTACAATTGCATGAAATAATGTTATGAAATTGATTTTAATTTACATATAAGAAAGAATGATGCTACTTTTAAACATTTAACACTAAACCGCCAGTAGGTGGTGGCAGGCGACCGTCTTAATGAGTGAAAAAGTTCGCCTTAGGTTTAACAACCTATACTAAATTAACTAAATTAAAGAAACTAAATTAACGACATAAGCTTAATTTAAAATGTCTTAGGAACTAGGATATTTAGAGGTGGATAAACGCAATTGAAAGGTGGATAAACGCACTTTGGAGGTGGGTAAACGCAATTCCCGAATATTGGG
This sequence comes from Pimephales promelas, assembly GCF_988280905.1. NCBI lineage: Eukaryota > Metazoa > Chordata > Actinopteri > Cypriniformes > Leuciscidae > Pimephales > Pimephales promelas. Next base: position 6,440,596 of record NC_142793.1, read on the forward strand.
AGGTGCGTAAACGGCATTTGCGCATTTAGCCTTCACTACATCCCTGGGTGTATGACATCACAGTACTGATTCGAAAGCATGCAGTGTACTTTGATCACCTTGACGAAGCACTGGGGAGACCGGGGGCAATTGTAACAGGGGGCAATTGTACCACACTCAATTCCTCCAATCAGAAACAAGCTAGAGTGATGACACTTAATCTGTACATGCCCAATAGGATTCTCTCTCTATCTGTGGAAAAGAAGCGTGACATTTTCAACTTTAGCAGAAGTTATTAACGACAAACTGATTTTGAGGTGTGAAAGTTATTTTTTGGATGTACAGTATTTTTCTTCTGCTGTCTAAAGTTTAGATGTCTGTCAATTTAAACTTGTATACATTTTATCCCTAGGTTATTGATTAAAAACGAACATAAACAACACTGTAACACTGTGTTACAGTTGCCCCCGAGCCACAAGGCCCATTGTAATAAGCTTGTTTGTGTGTGTTGACATACTTTTCTGTTAAAAAAATGAACATATTTCACTAAATTCTATTGTAAAACTTCATTTTAAAAGGGTGTATTAAAATAAATGTTTGTTCCAGTATTAACAAATCATCAATTAGCATTTTTTATATAAAATAATGTGTGTTTTATATGTGCTTGACAAAGTGGGAATATTATATAAACTCTTAAAATTAACAGCAGTAAAGTGATTACTTTGAGGTAGGCTTTTATTTGAGATAAAGTGGGTTAATAGGAGTTATTTCTCAGTGTTACAATTGCCCCCACACTGCATTTAATTGAATATTTTAGTCTTGTTCTTATAAGTAAAAATATATAAATTGTATTATTAATTAGTGCACATATATATGTTTCTTGTATCAAAAGATGACTAGTCTATCTCAAGTAGTTTGTGAGTTATTAAGGAAAATGTAAAATACGTTACAATTGCCCCGGGTCTCCCCTACAGACGATTGGTTTATGACATCACAGTCCTGATTCGAAAGCATACAGTATGATCTTGAAGCAGCACTGTACAGAGTACAGACGATTGGTGTATGACATCACAGTACTGATTCAAAAGCAAACAGTATGATCTTGAAGCAGCACTGTACAGAGTACATACGATTGGTGTATGACATCACAGTACTGATTTGAAAGCATACGTATGATCTTGAAGCAGCACTGTACAGAGTACACACGATTGGTGTATGACATCACAGTACTGATTCGAAAGCAAACAGTATGATCTTGAAGCAGCACTGTACAGAGTACAGACGATTGGTGTATGACATCACAGTACTGTTTCGAAAGCATGTATGATCTTGAAGCAGCCGAACAACCAATACTTATGAAAGTAATTGGATCAAACATAAAAAAATAAGTATTCCTAACTTTTCAACGTTTACTTAACATATGTGTGTAACAAAAAAATATAAGCTACTAGGTGCACTTAAATGTATGCATAAATAAAATAATAAAAAAACATAATGCATGTCAACTACTACAATAATTGCATCAAAATTAAGTAAATCGATTATATCAGTTTAAGTAACTGTATGAGCCACGTGATATAGGCTATGCAATTTCCCGTGATGCCTATCCAGACAAAAAAAATATGAAACACATGTGAAGACGTTGAGAAGCGGTAAGCTTAATTTTTGTACTTAGGCCTACACATGATCATTTATTGCATTTTTGGTCAAGAAATTTACTTTTAACTGAATTTCAGAATTGCTACAAATTTTGCATCAACAATTAGAAACGTTTCTTACGAATGCAAACATTTGTAGTCTACATGTTAACGAATGAAATAAGTGTTTTGCACGCGAGTAGCTATATATTGTGTTTTTTCAAAATATATGACCATGATGTTGGCTCGTATATGCATTAATGGTGTGTTTACACCGAACGCGAATTTAATTGCGATAGCAGAGTACATTCATAGTCAATGCAAAGACGCGAAGACGCATCATTCGCGCCGGGCGTCGCAAATTGGGTGACTCGTTTGCCGCGAACGTCTTTCTCAGTAGAAAATTTTGAACTTGAGCGGGCTGCAGAAGATTCAAGCGTCTAACTAGACTTGACGTGTTTGACGCGTTCGGTGTGACCAATTCGGACTGCGCTCTCTCTCCCCCACGGATAGATTATAGGCCTACTTTATTAGCGAGTTGTTTTTGGATAAAACTAATGTACTTTGCATACTTACAAATTCCCATGTTCTCTATCTCTATTGTCTATAGGCCTACATGGATCGCGGGAAAGGGGGCCTTGGGCGCGGGTTAGCCTACTTTTGGTAACGTTAACATACAAATATTAATTTCGAAAGCACATTGCCTACAGCTCCGTGTGTGCACCATTTATCATTAAATAATGGCAATCTTGATTCTAGCACAATATTATTCCTAAATGACAGCATTAATTCAGTAAATTAAACCTTCAAAATTATTATCAAAATAAGTAAATACCCTTTAAACAAAACTTTAGCTTCAAATAAAGATTGTAGATCTTTACTGTTTTCCAGTAGTTACTGCTAAAATGTTTTTGAAGAGATTCGTTCATAACCTCTGGAGGAAAGTCATTAATTAACTTCTGTTTTGTTTAAATTAATAGATATTATTTAATAGACTATTTTTTTTATATTTATAGGTATTTAATAATGGACTAATTTGTTGCATTTAATTGTTTTTTTTTTATTGGTTTTTGAAAAAAATAATATATATATATATATATATATATATATATATAGACACACACACACACACACACACACACACACACACACACACACACACACACACACACACACACACACACACACACTAAGATTGTTTAATATTTTTAAAAGAAGTCTCTTCTGCCCACCAAGCCTTCATTTCTTTGATCCAAGAAAAACTGTAATATTGTGACTATATTATTATTATTATTATTTTAACAACTATTTTCTATTTGAATATATTTTAAGATGCAATTTAAATAAATAATAAAGTGAAATGCTTTATTGTGTGTGATTTGCATGTTATTTATTTTAAGACATGTAAGCTGAAGATCTAAACTAAGTTAAAATGGTTGGTTCAACTGATTTAATTGTCTTATTTTATATATATAAATGAGCTTAAATTTTAAGTTAACAGAACTAAGATTTATTTTGATCTCACATGGCCTGCACTGTGTTGGATTTACTTAAAAGATATGCACATTTTTTGATACAAAAATGGTGCATATATATTTTAAGTAAATCCAACTCATCATTTTTTAGAGTGTGGACAATATGAAACTAAAACGACATAAGCTTAATTTAAAATGTCTTAGGAACTACTGGATATTTAGAGGTGGATAAACGTAATTGAAAGGTGGATAAACGCACTTTGGAGGTGCAAACGCAATTCCCGAATATTGGGAGGTGGGTAAATGGCATTTACGTGCATTTAGCCTCCACTACATCCCTGGGTATGACATCACAGTACTGATTCGAAAATATACAGTGATCAACTAGAAGCAGCACTATACAGAGTACAGACGATTGGTGTATGACATCACAGTACTGATTCGAAAGCATACAGCAGACAGTGATCGACAGCACTGTACAGAGTACAGACGATTGGTGTATGCAGAGGTGTAGTTGAAGAGGTGGGTAAACTATAAATTCTGGTGGACCAAGACATGGTCACCAGGTAAGGTGGGCCACTGCCTACCGGTGTATGTGTGTCTCCTGATGACATTGCTATATAGGGAGGGCTCGACATTAAGCCTTTTCATATGCTAAGTAAATCTGCCTTTCACTTGTCCGAGTAAAAAAGTTGCTTGTTCGGATTTTTTAAAAATTTGACTTATTCTTAAAAAATATTCTCATCATTGATATATCAGCTTTGATATTTAAATCACCATATTGTAATTTCTGCACCTTTAAAGGGCACCCCCATCCCCCAATATTATTAAATGTATGCTTCATATTTCATTTTAAATTCCTAAATTTGATCAATAAATTCAATTATTTCTAATAATAAGACACCATAGGGCTGTTACTCTAGGGGTTGATCAAATTAAATCATTTACACTGAAAAATTACAATTGCATGAAATAATGTTATGAAATTGATTTTAATTTACATATAAGAAAGAATGATGCTACTTTTAAACATTTAACACTAAACCGCCAGTAGGTGGTGGCAGGCGACCGTCTTAATGAGTGAAAAAGTTCGCCTTAGGTTTAACAACCTATACTAAATTAACTAAATTAAAGAAACTAAATTAACGACATAAGCTTAATTTAAAATGTCTTAGGAACTAGGATATTTAGAGGTGGATAAACGCAATTGAAAGGTGGATAAACGCACTTTGGAGGTGGGTAAACGCAATTCCCGAATATTGGGAGGTGCGTAAACGGCATTTGCGCATTTAGCCTTCACTACATCCCTGGGTGTATGACATCACAGTACTGATTCGAAAGCATGCAGTGTACTTTGATCACCTTGACGAAGCACTGGGGAGACCGGGGGCAATTGTAACAGGGGGCAATTGTACCACACTCAATTCCTCCAATCAGAAACAAGCTAGAGTGATGACACTTAATCTGTACATGCCCAATAGGATTCTCTCTCTATCTGTGGAAAAGAAGCGTGACATTTTCAACTTTAGCAGAAGTTATTAACGACAAACTGATTTTGAGGTGTGAAAGTTATTTTTTGGATGTACAGTATTTTTCTTCTGCTGTCTAAAGTTTAGATGTCTGTCAATTTAAACTTGTATACATTTTATCCCTAGGTTATTGATTAAAAACGAACATAAACAACACTGTAACACTGTGTTACAGTTGCCCCCGAGCCACAAGGCCCATTGTAATAAGCTTGTTTGTGTGTGTTGACATACTTTTCTGTTAAAAAAATGAACATATTTCACTAAATTCTATTGTAAAACTTCATTTTAAAAGGGTGTATTAAAATAAATGTTTGTTCCAGTATTAACAAATCATCAATTAGCATTTTTTATATAAAATAATGTGTGTTTTATATGTGCTTGACAAAGTGGGAATATTATATAAACTCTTAAAATTAACAGCAGTAAAGTGATTACTTTGAGGTAGGCTTTTATTTGAGATAAAGTGGGTTAATAGGAGTTATTTCTCAGTGTTACAATTGCCCCCACACTGCATTTAATTGAATATTTTAGTCTTGTTCTTATAAGTAAAAATATATAAATTGTATTATTAATTAGTGCACATATATATGTTTCTTGTATCAAAAGATGACTAGTCTATCTCAAGTAGTTTGTGAGTTATTAAGGAAAATGTAAAATACGTTACAATTGCCCCGGGTCTCCCCTACAGACGATTGGTTTATGACATCACAGTCCTGATTCGAAAGCATACAGTATGATCTTGAAGCAGCACTGTACAGAGTACAGACGATTGGTGTATGACATCACAGTACTGATTCAAAAGCAAACAGTATGATCTTGAAGCAGCACTGTACAGAGTACATACGATTGGTGTATGACATCACAGTACTGATTTGAAAGCATACGTATGATCTTGAAGCAGCACTGTACAGAGTACACACGATTGGTGTATGACATCACAGTACTGATTCGAAAGCAAACAGTATGATCTTGAAGCAGCACTGTACAGAGTACAGACGATTGGTGTATGACATCACAGTACTGTTTCGAAAGCATGTATGATCTTGAAGCAGCCGAACAACCAATACTTATGAAAGTAATTGGATCAAACATAAAAAAATAAGTATTCCTAACTTTTCAACGTTTACTTAACATATGTGTGTAACAAAAAAATATAAGCTACTAGGTGCACTTAAATGTATGCATAAATAAAATAATAAAAAAACATAATGCATGTCAACTACTACAATAATTGCATCAAAATTAAGTAAATCGATTATATCAGTTTAAGTAACTGTATGAGCCACGTGATATAGGCTATGCAATTTCCCGTGATGCCTATCCAGACAAAAAAAATATGAAACACATGTGAAGACGTTGAGAAGCGGTAAGCTTAATTTTTGTACTTAGGCCTACACATGATCATTTATTGCATTTTTGGTCAAGAAATTTACTTTTAACTGAATTTCAGAATTGCTACAAATTTTGCATCAACAATTAGAAACGTTTCTTACGAATGCAAACATTTGTAGTCTACATGTTAACGAATGAAATAAGTGTTTTGCACGCGAGTAGCTATATATTGTGTTTTTTCAAAATATATGACCATGATGTTGGCTCGTATATGCATTAATGGTGTGTTTACACCGAACGCGAATTTAATTGCGATAGCAGAGTACATTCATAGTCAATGCAAAGACGCGAAGACGCATCATTCGCGCCGGGCGTCGCAAATTGGGTGACTCGTTTGCCGCGAACGTCTTTCTCAGTAGAAAATTTTGAACTTGAGCGGGCTGCAGAAGATTCAAGCGTCTAACTAGACTTGACGTGTTTGACGCGTTCGGTGTGACCAATTCGGACTGCGCTCTCTCTCCCCCACGGATAGATTATAGGCCTACTTTATTAGCGAGTTGTTTTTGGATAAAACTAATGTACTTTGCATACTTACAAATTCCCATGTTCTCTATCTCTATTGTCTATAGGCCTACATGGATCGCGGGAAAGGGGGCCTTGGGCGCGGGTTAGCCTACTTTTGGTAACGTTAACATACAAATATTAATTTCGAAAGCACATTGCCTACAGCTCCGTGTGTGCACCATTTATCATTAAATAATGGCAATCTTGATTCTAGCACAATATTATTCCTAAATGACAGCATTAATTCAGTAAATTAAACCTTCAAAATTATTATCAAAATAAGTAAATACCCTTTAAACAAAACTTTAGCTTCAAATAAAGATTGTAGATCTTTACTGTTTTCCAGTAGTTACTGCTAAAATGTTTTTGAAGAGATTCGTTCATAACCTCTGGAGGAAAGTCATTAATTAACTTCTGTTTTGTTTAAATTAATAGATATTATTTAATATACTATTTTTTTTATATTTATAGGTATTTAATAATGGACTAATTTGTTGCATTTAATTGTTTTTTTTTTTTATTGGTTTTTGAAAAAAATAATATATATATATATATATATATATAGACACACACACACACACACACACACACACACACACACACACACTAAGATTGTTTAATATTTTTAAAAGAAGTCTCTTCTGCCCACCAAGCCTTCATTTCTTTGATCCAAGAAAAACTGTAATATTGTGACTATATTATTATTATTATTATTTTAACAACTATTTTCTATTTGAATATATTTTAAGATGCAATTTAAATAAATAATAAAGTGAAATGCTTTATTGTGTGTGATTTGCATGTTATTTATTTTAAGACATGTAAGCTGAAGATCTAAACTAAGTTAAAATGGTTGGTTCAACTGATTTAATTGTCTTATTTTATATATATAAATGAGCTTAAATTTTAAGTTAACAGAACTAAGATTTATTTTGATCTCACATGGCCTGCACTGTGTTGGATTTACTTAAAAGATATGCACATTTTTTGATACAAAAATGGTGCATATATATTTTAAGTAAATCCAACTCATCATTTTTTAGAGTGTGGACAATATGAAACTAAAACGACATAAGCTTAATTTAAAATGTCTTAGGAACTACTGGATATTTAGAGGTGGATAAACGTAATTGAAAGGTGGATAAACGCACTTTGGAGGTGCAAACGCAATTCCCGAATATTGGGAGGTGGGTAAATGGCATTTACGTGCATTTAGCCTCCACTACATCCCTGGGTATGACATCACAGTACTGATTCGAAAATATACAGTGATCAACTAGAAGCAGCACTATACAGAGTACAGACGATTGGTGTATGACATCACAGTACTGATTCGAAAGCATACAGCAGACAGTGATCGACAGCACTGTACAGAGTACAGACGATTGGTGTATGCAGAGGTGTAGTTGAAGAGGTGGGTAAACTATAAATTCTGGTGGACCAAGACATGGTCACCAGGTAAGGTGGGCCACTGCCTACCGGTGTATGTGTGTCTCCTGATGACATTGCTATATAGGGAGGGCTCGACATTAAGCCTTTTCATATGCTAAGTAAATCTGCCTTTCACTTGTCCGAGTAAAAAAGTTGCTTGTTCGGATTTTTTAAAAATTTGACTTATTCTTAAAAAATATTCTCATCATTGATATATCAGCTTTGATATTTAAATCACCATATTGTAATTTCTGCACCTTTAAATGGCACCCCCATCCCCCAATATTATTAAATGTATGCTTCATATTTCATTTTAAATTCCTAAATTTGATCAATAAATTCAATTATTTCTAATAATAAGACACCATAGGGCTGTTACTCTAGGGGTTGATCAAATTAAATCATTTACACTGAAAAATTACAATTGCATGAAATAATGTTATGAAATTGATTTTAATTTACATATAAGAAAGAATGATGCTACTTTTAAACATTTAACACTAAACCGCCAGTAGGTGGTGGCAGGCGACCGTCTTAATGAGTGAAAAAGTTCGCCTTAGGTTTAACAACCTATACTAAATTAACTAAATTAAAGAAACTAAATTAACGACATAAGCTTAATTTAAAATGTCTTAGGAACTAGGATATTTAGAGGTGGATAAACGCAATTGAAAGGTGGATAAACGCACTTTGGAGGTGGGTAAACGCAATTCCCGAATATTGGGAGGTGCGTAAACGGCATTTGCGCATTTAGCCTTCACTACATCCCTGGGTGTATGACATCACAGTACTGATTCGAAAGCATGCAGTGTACTTTGATCACCTTGACGAAGCACTGGGGAGACCGGGGGCAATTGTAACTAACAGGGGGCAATTGTACCACACTCAATTCCTCCAATCAGAAACAAGCTAGAGTGATGACACTTAATCTGTACATGCCCAATAGGATTCTCTCTCTATCTGTGGAAAAGAAGCGTGACATTTTCAACTTTAGCAGAAGTTATTAACGACAAACTGATTTTGAGGTGTGAAAGTTATTTTTTGGATGTACAGTATTTTTCTTCTGCTGTCTAAAGTTTAGATGTCTGTCAATTTAAACTTGTATACATTTTATCCCTAGGTTATTGATTAAAAACGAACATAAACAACACTGTAACACTGTGTTACAGTTGCCCCCGAGCCACAAGGCCCATTGTAATAAGCTTGTTTGTGTGTGTTGACATACTTTTCTGTTAAAAAAATGAACATATTTCACTAAATTCTATTGTAAAACTTCATTTTAAAAGGGTGTATTAAAAATAAATGTTTGTTCCAGTATTAACAAATCATCAATTAGCATTTTTTATATAAAATAATGTGTGTTTTATATGTGCTTGACAAAGTGGGAATATTATATAAACTCTTAAAATTAACAGCAGTAAAGTGATTACTTTGAGGTAGGCTTTTATTTGAGATAAAGTGGGTTAATAGGAGTTATTTCTCAGTGTTACAATTGCCCCCACACTGCATTTAATTGAATATTTTAGTCTTGTTCTTATAAGTAAAAATATATAAATTGTATTATTAATTAGTGCACATATATATATATGTTTCTTGTATCAAAAGATGACTAGTCTATCTCAAGTAGTTTGTGAGTTATTAAGGAAAATGTAAAATACGTTACAATTGCCCCGGGTCTCCCCTACAGACGATTGGTTTATGACATCACAGTCCTGATTCGAAAGCAAACAGTATGATCTTGAAGCAGCACTGTACAGAGTACATACGATTGGTGTATGACATCACAGTACTGATTTGAAAGCATACGTATGATCTTGAAGCAGCACTGTACAGAGTACAGACGATTGGTGTATGACATCACAGTACTGATTCGAAAGCAAACAGTATGATCTTGAAGCAGCACTGTACAGAGTACAGACGATTGGTGTATGACATCACAGTACTGTTTCGAAAGCATGTATGATCTTGAAGCAGCCGAACAACCAATACTTATGAAAGTAATTGGATCAAACATAAAAAAATAAGTATTCCTAACTTTTCAACGTTTACTTAACATATGTGTGTAACAAAAAAAATATAAGCTACTAGGTGCACTTAAATGTATGCATAAATAAAATAATAAAAAAACATAATGCATGTCAACTACTACAATAATTGCATCAAAATTAAGTAAATCGATTATATCAGCTTAAGTAACTGTATGAGCCACGTGATATAGGCTATGCAATTTCCCGTGATGCCTATCCAGACAAAAAAAATATGAAACACATGTGAAGACGTTGAGAAGCGGTAAGCTTAATTTTTGTACTTAGGCCTACACATGATCATTTATTGCATTTTTGGTCAAGAAATTTACTTTTAACTGAATTTCAGAATTGCTACAAATTTTGCATCAACAATTAGAAACGTTTCTTACGAATGCAAACATTTGTAGTCTACATGTTAACGAATGAAATAAGTGTTTTGCACGCGAGTAGCTATATATTGTGTTTTTTCAAAATATATGACCATGATGTTGGCTCGTATATGCATTAATGGTGTGTTTACACCGAACGCGAATTTAATTGCGATAGCAGAGTACATTCATAGTCAATGCAAAGACGCGAAGACGCATCATTCGCGCCGGGCGTCGCGAATTGGGTGACTCGTTTGCCGCGAACGTCTTTCTCAGTAGAAAATTTTGAACTTGAGCGGGCTGCAGAAGATTCAAGCGTCTAACTAGACTTGACGTGTTTGACGCGTTCGGTTTGACCAATTCGGACTGCGCTCTCTCTCCCCCACGGATAGATTATAGGCCTACTTTATTAGCGAGTTGTTTTTGGATAAAACTAATGTACTTTGCATACTTACAAATTCCCATGTTCTCTATCTCTATTGTCTATAGGCCTACATGGATCGCGGGAAAGGGGGCCTTGGGCGCGGGTTAGCCTACTTTTGGTAACGTTAACATACAAATATTAATTTCGAAAGCACATTGCCTACAGCTCCGTGTGTGCACGATTTATCATTAAATAATGGCAATCTTGATTCTAGCACAATATTATTCCTAAATGACAGCATTAATTCAGTAAATTAAACCTTCAAAATTATTATCAAAATAAGTAAATACCCTTTAAACAAAACTTTAGCTTCAAATAAAGATTGTAGATCTTTACTGTTTTCCAGTAGTTACTGCTAAAATGTTTTTGAAGAGATTCGTTCATAACCTCTGGAGGAAAGTCATTAATTAACTTCTGTTTTGTTTAAATTAATAGATATTATTTAATAGACTATTTTTTTTATATTTCAACGCATTCTCACCCCAAGGCGTCACCTTTGACCATGCTTCAATATTTGACGTTTTAGGCGCCCTTTAGCGTCACTTACGTGACGCTATCCTACGGCGTCATCTAACTGACGCTAAAGGAAAGCGTCTGTTAGAGGACGCGGTTAGGTTTAGGTGTGGGGTGGGGGTAGGGTACACGCGATCCTAGGGCGTCATCTAACTGACGCTAAAAGGCGCCTAAAGCGTCAGATATTGAAGCATGTCCAAATGCTTCCCAAGGCGTCAGTTAGGTGACGCCTTGGGAGTGAGAATGGGCTGTATATTTATAGGTATTTAATAATGGACTAATTTGTTGCATTTAATTGTTTTTTTTTTATTGGTTTTTGAAAAAAATAATATATATATATATATATATATATATATATAGACACACACACACACACACACACACACACACACACACACACACACACACACACACACACACACACACACACACACACACACTAAGATTGTTTAATATTTTTAAAAGAAGTCTCTTCTGCCCACCAAGCCTTCATTTCTTTGATCCAAGAAAAACTGTAATATTGTGACTATATTATTATTATTATTATTTTAACAACTATTTTCTATTTGAATATATTTTAAGATGCAATTTAAATAAATAATAAAGTGAAATGCTTTATTGTGTGTGATTTGCATGTTATTTATTTTAAGACATGTAAGCTGAAGATCTAAACTAAGTTAAAATGGTTGGTTCAACTGATTTAATTGTCTTATTTTATATATATAAATGAGCTTAAATTTTAAGTTAACAGAACTAAGATTTATTTTGATCTCACATGGCCTGCACTGTGTTGGATTTACTTAAAAGATATGCACATTTTTTGATACAAAAATGGTGCATATATATTTTAAGTAAATCCAACTCATCATTTTTTAGAGTGTGGACAATATGAAACTAAAACGACATAAGCTTAATTTAAAATGTCTTAGGAACTACTGGATATTTAGAGGTGGATAAACGTAATTGAAAGGTGGATAAACGCACTTTGGAGGTGCAAACGCAATTCCCGAATATTGGGAGGTGGGTAAATGGCATTTACGTGCATTTAGCCTCCACTACATCCCTGGGTATGACATCACAGTACTGATTCGAAAATATACAGTGATCAACTAGAAGCAGCACTATACAGAGTACAGACGATTGGTGTATGACATCACAGTACTGATTCGAAAGCATACAGCAGACAGTGATCGACAGCACTGTACAGAGTACAGACGATTGGTGTATGCAGAGGTGTAGTTGAAGAGGTGGGTAAACTATAAATTCTGGTGGACCAAGACATGGTCACCAGGTAAGGTGGGCCACTGCCTACCGGTGTATGTGTGTCTCCTGATGACATTGCTATATAGGGAGGGCTCGACATTAAGCCTTTTCATATGCTAAGTAAATCTGCCTTTCACTTGTCCGAGTAAAAAAGTTGCTTGTTCGGATTTTTTAAAAATTTGACTTATTCTTAAAAAATATTCTCATCATTGATATATCAGCTTTAAAATATTTAAATCACCATATTGTAATTTCTGCACCTTTAAAGGGCACCCCCCTCCCCCAATATTATTAAATGTATGCTTCATATTTCATTTTAAATTCCTAAATTTGATCAATAAATTCAATTATTTCTAATAATAAGACACCATAGGGCTGTTACTCTAGGGGTTGATCAAATTAAATCATTTACACTGAAAAATTACAATTGCATGAAATAATGTTATGAAATTGATTTTAATTTACATATAAGAAAGAATGATGCTACTTTTAAACATTTAACACTAAACCGCCAGTAGGTGGTGGCAGGCGACCGTCTTAATGAGTGAAAAAGTTCGCCTTAGGTTTAACAACCTATACTAAATTAACTAAATTAAAGAAACTAAATTAACGACATAAGCTTAATTTAAAATGTCTTAGGAACTAGGATATTTAGAGGTGGATGAACGCAATTGAAAGGTGGATAAATGCACTTTGGAGGTGGGTAAACGCAATTCCCGAATATTGGGAGGTGCGTAAACGGCATTTGCGCATTTAGCCTTCACTACATCCCTGGGTGTATGACATCACAGTACTGATTCGAAAGCATGCAGTGTACTTTGATCACCTTGACGAAGCACTGGGGAGACCGGGGGCAATTGTAACAGGGGGCAATTGTACCACACTCAATTCCTCCAATCAGAAACAAGCTAGAGTGATGACACTTAATCTGTACATGCCCAATAGGATTCTCTCTCTATCTGTGGAAAAGAAGCGTGACATTTTCAACTTTAGCAGAAGTTATTAACGACAAACTGATTTTGAGGTGTGAAAGTTATTTTTTGGATGTACAGTATTTTTCTTCTGCTGTCTAAAGTTTAGATGTCTGTCAATTTAAACTTGTATACATTTTATCCCTAGGTTATTGATTAAAAACGAACATAAACAACACTGTAACACTGTGTTACAGTTGCCCCCGAGCCACAAGGCCCATTGTAATAAGCTTGTTTGTGTGTGTTGACATACTTTTCTGTTAAAAAAATGAACATATTTCACTAAATTCTATTGTAAAACTTCATTTTAAAAGGGTGTATTAAAATAAATGTTTGTTCCAGTATTAACAAATCATCAATTAGCATTTTTTATATAAAATAATGTGTGTTTTATATGTGCTTGACAAAGTGGGAATATTATATAAACTCTTAAAATTAACAGCAGTAAAGTGATTACTTTGAGGTAGGCTTTTATTTGAGATAAAGTGGGTTAATAGGAGTTATTTCTCAGTGTTACAATTGCCCCCACACTGCATTTAATTGAATATTTTAGTCTTGTTCTTATAAGTAAAAATATATAAATTGTATTATTAATTAGTGCACATATATATGTTTCTTGTATCAAAAGATGACTAGTCTATCTCAAGTAGTTTGTGAGTTATTAAGGAAAATGTAAAATACGTTACAATTGCCCCGGGTCTCCCCTACAGACGATTGGTTTATGACATCACAGTCCTGATTCGAAAGCATACAGTATGATCTTGAAGCAGCACTGTACAGAGTACAGACGATTGGTGTATGACATCACAGTACTGATTCAAAAGCAAACAGTATGATCTTGAAGCAGCACTGTACAGAGTACATACGATTGGTGTATGACATCACAGTACTGATTTGAAAGCATACGTATGATCTTGAAGCAGCACTGTACAGAGTACACACGATTGGTGTATGACATCACAGTACTGATTCGAAAGCAAACAGTATGATCTTGAAGCAGCACTGTACAGAGTACAGACGATTGGTGTATGACATCACAGTACTGTTTCGAAAGCATGTATGATCTAGAAGCAGCCGAACAACCAATACTTATGAAAGTAATTGGATCAAACATAAAAAAATAAGTATTCCTAACTTTTCAACGTTTACTTAACATATGTGTGTAACAAAAAAATATAAGCTACTAGGTGCACTTAAATGTATGCATAAATAAAATAATAAAAAAACATAATGCATGTCAACTACTACAATAATTGCATCAAAATTAAGTAAATCGATTATATCAGTTTAAGTAACTGTATGAGCCACGTGATATAGGCTATGCAATTTCCCGTGATGCCTATCCAGACAAAAAAAATATGAAACACATGTGAAGACGTTGAGAAGCGGTAAGCTTAATTTTTGTACTTAGGCCTACACATGATCATTTATTGCATTTTTGGTCAAGAAATTTACTTTTAACTGAATTTCAGAATTGCTACAAATTTTGCATCAACAATTAGAAACGTTTCTTACGAATGCAAACATTTGTAGTCTACATGTTAACGAATGAAATAAGTGTTTTGCACGCGAGTAGCTATATATTGTGTTTTTTCAAAATATATGACCATGATGTTGGCTCGTATATGCATTAATGGTGTGTTTACACCGAACGCGAATTTAATTGCGATAGCAGAGTACATTCATAGTCAATGCAAAGACACGAAGACGCATCATTCGCGCCGGGCGTCGCAAATTGGGTGACTCGTTTGCCGCGAACGTCTTTCTCAGTAGAAAATTTTGAACTTGAGCGGGCTGCAGAAGATTCAAGCGTCTAACTAGACTTGACGTGTTTGACGCGTTCGGTGTGACCAATTCGGACTGCGCTCTCTCTCCCCCACGGATAGATTATAGGCCTACTTTATTAGCGAGTTGTTTTTGGATAAAACTAATGTACTTTGCATACTTACAAATTCCCATGTTCTCTATCTCTATTGTCTATAGGCCTACATGGATCGCGGGAAAGGGGGCCTTGGGCGCGGGTTAGCCTACTTTTGGTAACGTTAACATACAAATATTAATTTCGAAAGCACATTGCCTACAGCTCCGTGTGTGCACCATTTATCATTAAATAATGGCAATCTTGATTCTAGCACAATATTATTCCTAAATGACAGCATTAATTCAGTAAATTAAACCTTCAAAATTATTATCAAAATAAGTAAATACCCTTTAAACAAAACTTAAGCTTCAAATAAAGATTGTAGATCTTTACTGTTTTCCAGTAGTTACTGCTAAAATGTTTTTGAAGAGATTCGTTCATAACCTCTGGAGGAAAGTCATTAATTAACTTCTGTTTTGTTTAAATTAATAGATATTATTTAATAGACTATTTTTTTTATATTTATAGGTATTTAATAATGGACTAATTTGTTGCATTTAATTGTTTTTTTTTTATTGGTTTTTGAAAAAAATAATATATATATATATATATATATATATATATATATAGACACACACACACACACACACACACACACACACACACACACACACACACACACACACACACACACACACACACACACACTAAGATTGTTTAATATTTTTAAAAGAAGTCTCTTCTGCCCACCAAGCCTTCATTTCTTTGATCCAAGAAAAACTGTAATATTGTGACTATATTATTATTATTATTATTTTAACAACTATTTTCTATTTGAATATATTTTAAGATGCAATTTAAATAAATAATAAAGTGAAATGCTTTATTGTGTGTGATTTGCATGTTATTTATTTTAAGACATGTAAGCTGAAGATCTAAACTAAGTTAAAATGGTTGGTTCAACTGATTTAATTGTCTTATTTTATATATATAAATGAGCTTAAATTTTAAGTTAACAGAACTAAGATTTATTTTGATCTCACATGGCCTGCACTGTGTTGGATTTACTTAAAAGATATGCACATTTTTTGATACAAAAATGGTGCATATATATTTTAAGTAAATCCAACTCATCATTTTTTAGAGTGTGGACAATATGAAACTAAAACGACATAAGCTTAATTTAAAATGTCTTAGGAACTACTGGATATTTAGAGGTGGATAAACGTAATTGAAAGGTGGATAAACGCACTTTGGAGGTGCAAACGCAATTCCCGAATATTGGGAGGTGGGTAAATGGCATTTACGTGCATTTAGCCTCCACTACATCCCTGGGTATGACATCACAGTACTGATTCGAAAATATACAGTGATCAACTAGAAGCAGCACTATACAGAGTACAGACGATTGGTGTATGACATCACAGTACTGATTCGAAAGCATACAGCAGACAGTGATCGACAGCACTGTACAGAGTACAGACGATTGGTGTATGCAGAGGTGTAGTTGAAGAGGTGGGTAAACTATAAATTCTGGTGGACCAAGACATGGTCACCAGGTAAGGTGGGCCACTGCCTACCGGTGTATGTGTGTCTCCTGATGACATTGCTATATAGGGAGGGCTCGACATTAAGCCTTTTCATATGCTAAGTAAATCTGCCTTTCACTTGTCCGAGTAAAAAAGTTGCTTGTTCGGATTTTTTAAAAATTTGACTTATTCTTAAAAAATATTCTCATCATTGATATATCAGCTTTGATATTTAAATCACCATATTGTAATTTCTGCACCTTTAAAGGGCACCCCCATCCCCCAATATTATTAAATGTATGCTTCATATTTCATTTTAAATTCCTAAATTTGATCAATAAATTCAATTATTTCTAATAATAAGACACCATAGGGCTGTTACTCTAGGGGTTGATCAAATTAAATCATTTACACTGAAAAATTACAATTGCATGAAATAATGTTATGAAATTGATTTTAATTTACATATAAGAAAGAATGATGCTACTTTTAAACATTTAACACTAAACCGCCAGTAGGTGGTGGCAGGCGACCGTCTTAATGAGTGAAAAAGTTCGCCTTAGGTTTAACAACCTATACTAAATTAACTAAATTAAAGAAACTAAATTAACGACATAAGCTTAATTTAAAATGTCTTAGGAACTAGGATATTTAGAGGTGGATAAACGCAATTGAAAGGTGGATAAACGCACTTTGGAGGTGGGTAAACGCAATTCCCGAATATTGGGAGGTGCGTAAACGGCATTTGCGCATTTAGCCTTCACTACATCCCTGGGTGTATGACATCACAGTACTGATTCGAAAGCATGCAGTGTACTTTGATCACCTTGACGAAGCACTGGGGAGACCGGGGGCAATTGTAACAGGGGGCAATTGTACCACACTCAATTCCTCCAATCAGAAACAAGCTAGAGTGATGACACTTAATCTGTACATGCCCAATAGGATTCTCTCTCTATCTGTGGAAAAGAAGCGTGACATTTTCAACTTTAGCAGAAGTTATTAACGACAAACTGATTTTGAGGTGTGAAAGTTATTTTTTGGATGTACAGTATTTTTCTTCTGCTGTCTAAAGTTTAGATGTCTGTCAATTTAAACTTGTATACATTTTATCCCTAGGTTATTGATTAAAAACGAACATAAACAACACTGTAACACTGTGTTACAGTTGCCCCCGAGCCACAAGGCCCATTGTAATAAGCTTGTTTGTGTGTGTTGACATACTTTTCTGTTAAAAAAATGAACATATTTCACTAAATTCTATTGTAAAACTTCATTTTAAAAGGGTGTATTAAAATAAATGTTTGTTCCAGTATTAACAAATCATCAATTAGCATTTTTTATATAAAATAATGTGTGTTTTATATGTGCTTGACAAAGTGGGAATATTATATAAACTCTTAAAATTAACAGCAGTAAAGTGATTACTTTGAGGTAGGCTTTTATTTGAGATAAAGTGGGTTAATAGGAGTTATTTCTCAGTGTTACAATTGCCCCCACACTGCATTTAATTGAATATTTTAGTCTTGTTCTTATAAGTAAAAATATATAAATTGTATTATTAATTAGTGCACATATATATGTTTCTTGTATCAAAAGATGACTAGTCTATCTCAAGTAGTTTGTGAGTTATTAAGGAAAATGTAAAATACGTTACAATTGCCCCGGGTCTCCCCTACAGACGATTGGTTTATGACATCACAGTCCTGATTCGAAAGCATACACTGTAAAAAATTTCCTGTAGAATTTACAGGAATTTACTGGCAAAAAAGTTGCCAATAAAATCCTGTAAAAATGTTGGAAATTGCTGTAAAATTGATTACAGTGTAATACTGTAAAGCAATTTACAGTTGATTGTTGTATATTAAATTTATAGGTATACAGTAATTTATAGGGTTTTTTACAGTAACATTGAATTAAACCTGTATTTTATTTTACAGCAATATTTTGTAATTCCACTAAAGTACAGTATTTACCTGGCAATAAAGTTGCCAATAAAATCCTGTAAAATACCCCCAAAATTCAAGTAGATGCTGTAATAGTTTAAAAATACATTTAAAATACATTTAAAAAGCTGAAAAGAATCATTTTAACAGTGAACTGTACTCTATTATTTACCATTATATTGATGTAGATGCATTAAAATAAACATTTAAAAAAACAAACACAAAGTCAAAGCTGTTGTAGAAAAATATTTATTAAAATAATCAGCAAATTACTACAAGACTGGTAACAACAATTTTACTTTTTCAAGTACAGAAAATCTTTTCAAAATCAGTCACAAAATAACTACAAATAAGGCTTAACACCAAGATACTGGGTTCAATAAAAGTTAAAGGGATAGTTCATCCAAAAATGAAAATTCTGTCATCATTTACTCACCCTCAAGTTGTTCCAAATCTGTATGAGTTTCTTTCTTTGTTGAACACAAAAGATGATATCTTAAAGAATTTTGGTAACCAGACAACTGAAAGTAAATGGCTACCACCAACTGTTTGATTACCAACATTCTTCAAAATATCTAAGTTCAGCAGAAGACAGAAACTCATACAGGTTTTTAACAACATGGGGGTGAGGAAATGGTGAATGATTTTCCATTTTTGGGTGATAGTTCACTTTGAAATTAATTTTTGATATGTTTTATCTTACCTCAAGGGGATCCAAGATGTAGGTGTCTTTGTTTCCACAGTAGTTTCAATTTTGACATTTTTTGGTCAAACCGTTGTTGTCTGTCAGTCATACACTGGAGGCTAAGGGGGTCCACCAAAGAGCAGCACAGAAGTCCAAATTAAACATGATTTAATGACTCGTACATGTAAGTACACATTGATGGCCTAAGACACGAAACGAGCGGTTTATGTGAGAAAACGAACAGGATTTATATCATTTTTACCTCTTGTAATCATAGCCATGACAAAATGATCTGCCGGCACGGGCGCTTCGGTCTGCGCATGCGCTGGAAGTGATCGCTTGCGCGCCTACGTCACTCTTTGTTTATACCATAGACAGTAAAAGAAATGGACAGAGCGATCTCATTGGAACTCCATTGAGACGATTGAAGCCGTTTTTGGCAATTTGTTAGCACTTCCGTCCCTGACGCGCAGACTCAAACAGAGCTTGACGACGTAGATGTGACGAGAGCAAACCGTCTGTCATCTAGTGCAGTGGCATGTGAAATCTGAATCATTCCCTTCCGATACATGCAGAGGCGGAGAGTATGAATAGGAGCTGTCCATGAGCGAGGAGCAGGAGACACTTTTGCTAGGTATTCTGATTAATTATTTTGTCTTTTTGCCTCCTATTTTGCCTTACTATTTCTTTTCTTCCTTGTAGGCCAGAACGAGACTTCCTTAGATTTCCACGACGCATGCGCGAGAATTGCGATCTAAGCTGGTGTAAGCAGATCGCAAATCTCGCGCATGCGTCGTGGAAATCTAAGGAATTCTCGTTCTGGCCTACAAGGAAGAAAAGAAATAGTCGAATAAACTCGTTATTTTTGTTTGTTTTTTCGCACAAAAAGTATTCACGTCGCTTGATAAACATATAGTTGAGCCACGGTAGTCACTTGGCATATTTAAACATTTTCTTCATTGACTTTCTGGGCCGTCAAGAGGCAGTCCCTTAGGAGCCAATGTGGTAGTTATACAGCTCTCAAATTTAATCAAAAATATCTTCATTTGTGTTCCGAAGACGAACGAAGGTCTTACGGGGTTGGTACAGCATGGGGGTGAGTAATTAATGACTTAATTTTCATTTTTGGGTGAACTAACCCTTTAAAGACGATTTCGGTATATCTAAATATGTTTAGTAAAAGGTAAAACTTCCGAAATCTCCGTGTAAATATTGAATGACGTCACACGCAAGCGATCACTTCCGGCGTAACATTGAACTGATTCAGTTCGGTTCAGTTGGACATTGAACAACTGATTCAGGTCACTTGGACGTCACTGTGATTACACGAGGTAAAAACGATACAAATACTGTTCGTTTTCTCACAAAAACCGCTCGTTTCGGGTCTTAGGCCATCAATGTTTACTTACATTTACGAGTCATTAAATCATGTTTAATTTGGACTTCTCTGTGCATGCTATTTGGTGGACCCCCTTAGCCTCCAGTGTATGACTGATAGACAACAACGGTTTGACTGAAAAATGTCAAAATTGAAAATACTGTGGAAACAAAGACACTTACATCTTGGATGCCCTTGAGGTAAGATCAAACATATCAAAAATTAATTTCAAAGTGAACTATCCCTTTAAGCTCAAACAACAGAATGTCAAAATTGTTAACTCACATCTTACATTTTGTACTTTTTTACATTTTGTGTAATTATAGACATCTCAGTTTTTTGTTTTATATATACATTTGACAACTCACATGCTTAACCACTCAAGGTCCACAGGGTAGCCTAATGAGAAGAGTAGGATTGACTGTGTTGTGCCTCTTCTCTGAGGTCTTTCCACTTTCATTGATGTTCTTGGTAAACATCTGCTCAAAAATCAGTGAGAAAAATACAAGCAGAAGCTTTAGGATCATGTGCAGACTTATGAAAATATACCACTTTACAATAAGCATTATTTGCACTACTAAAAAGGATTTGTTCACCACAAAATGACATTTCTGTAATTAATTACTCGTTAATCTGTCACTACTGCCCTTCATTCATTTTCAGGAACACACATTAAGATGTGTTTGATGAAATCAGAGAGGTATCTGAACCACACATAGACCACAACGTCATTACAACGTCCGGGGCCCAGAAAGGTAGTGAAAACCTCATTAAAGTAGTCCATGTAACTTCAGTGGATCACCCTCAATGTTATGAAGTGATGAGAATACTTTTTGTTCTAACGTAGAACCTGGAAGCGATGCACTGTTTACTACAGCGTCAGAGATTGATACAGAAGAGAAGAGATTTTGTGGTTGATCCAGTGTAGTCACATGGTATATTTTAACATTGTCTTAACTGCTTTTCTGGACCTTGGAAGTTGCAATGATTTTGTGGCCTATGTGTGGTTCAGAAACACTGTAAGATTTCATCAAAAATATCTTAATTTGTGTTCCGAAAATGAACGAAGGCCAGTAGTTAATTAATGACAGGTGAACTAACATTAATTTTTAGATGAACTAATCCTTTAACATATACAAATTTATATTTCAGTAATCTGTTACCTTTGAACAAATTCAAGTGTGCAGGATGCCTCGTGCTGGTACACCAGATTAAAGTTGTAGTAAGTTGCAAACAAAGCAGCAAATTCAGCCATGAAATTGGGGTGTTGATTCAGAACCACTTGACCCTCAATACTCAGCATCCACTGGGTTGCAGTGAGAATTTCACCTAAAAATAAAACAAATGAAGAGAAAAAAGAAAACAGTTTATAAAAATGTATGCTAAAATACAACAGGCAAAATGTATTAAGTAATTTAAAGATTCTGGAACGTACATTACCTAAGACAATCAGTCTCAGAGAGTCTGGAAGTGTAGAACTTTTTTCCACTTCAGCTGCTGTTGCTGACATCTACAATAAAAAATAAAAGGGAAAAAAAATGTAATGTAATTAAGTGCAGTATATGCAGTAAATGCAGTACAGAGAGATTTCCCAGCCCTCATCAATATGGCATTTTAAAATGCCTAATTAAGTAATTCAGAGTTGTACATGCATGTGAAATGACGGTATCCAATCTTGCAAATCAGTGTTGTGTCTGGTCAAATCTAGCACCTTTACAAGACTTCTGATAACCTGTATGGTCTCTATAAATGAAACTTAAAAGCTGCACATTTTTAAATGCACGTGAAAAGTCAGGTAACGTTACACCACAGGTAAAACAGCAGTTTAGAACATTAATGTGACCTACAATGATATTGCTATCATATTGATAATTTACAGTGATACATTTCTCATTTAGATTTAGGTTCAAGTTATATAAGAAAACGATAAATATGGGAACTTTGAACAGAAAATAAAATTAACTTTCAAATATTTTGCCAGTCATTTTGAATTTAGTTATGACGCAGGGATTTGTTAAACACTGGGTTTACTTGCTCTCAATAATAAATCCAAACTAGTGAAATAAATGATTTAAATAGCAGCATCATGCAACGATGTTAAAATCATATTCTAATGTTTTTCATCAGCAAAGCTAACTGCACGTGCGGATTTACGTTCCTTCTCAAGAGCACTTCAGTATGCCTTGTTTTCCAAACTGCAAAATGTGCAAATGCTCGAAAAAATACTCTCTGGAGAGCATGACGAACAGGCATAGGCCTGTTATCATTGCGCGCTGCAAATTGATTTGCGTTAAATAGTTATGATGCAGGCCTTTATTAAACACTGGTTTTACATGCTCTCATACGAAAATCGAAATCAAACGAAATCAAAACTGGTAAAATAAATGAGAAAATAGCAGCATCCAACGATGTTAATATAGCCTATTCCAATGTTTTCGTCAAGAAAGCTAACTCTCACCAAGACTTCAGTGGATCCGATCTGTCGTCTTGCAAACTGCAATGCTCTAAAATACTCTCTTGAGAGCAAATTCAAATAAAACTGTAACAAACTGCAGCATTCGTCCATAACATTTAAGATAGTTTTACCTTGTGCTTGTAAGTTCAGATCGCCTCACCACTGAGCGCGCGCCGTCGCGATTGCCTCGCCTGAAACAAGAAATTTAAAATTAAAGACACATTGCTTTACTAAATAAACGTAACGTTTCGATGGAAAATATAGGAATCAAACACTTTTACATCACACTAAATGTCCTGATAACACGCAGTTGTTAACAAGTCGATCAATAATTGCATGATATAATGACATGCCAATGTTATGAATTCTGTTCAAAATATGAATCGCTCATTAAGTAATACATTAGATTGTAAATATTTATGGACGTAAATTTAAGTTAACTTACTAAAAATTGAGTAAATAGTGCCTTTTATCTTCAACTCGATCCTGCCCTGCTCCAGTCCACCAGTCCAGATTTCAAATGTAATCAGCCCGCGCAATCCCATAATGCCACGTCACAGTAAATTGTTGTAAAACGTATGAACTACAGTGAAAACACCTCTTACCTGTAAATCAATTTACAGTTGACAGGGAAATATACAGTAAACAACTGTAATACTCCTTTTGACCCATAATGCATTGCGAATTACAGTAATAACTTGTAAAATGATAAAACAATAAATTTCTGTAGAATTTTGCTGTAGAATCTACAGCAATTTTTTACAGTGTACAGTATGATCTTGAAGCAGCACTGTACAGAGTACAGACGATTGGTGTATGACATCACAGTACTGATTCAAAAGCAAACAGTATGATCTTGAAGCAGCACTGTACAGAGTACATACGATTGGTGTATGACATCACAGTACTGATTTGAAAGCATACGTATGATCTTGAAGCAGCACTGTACAGAGTACACACGATTGGTGTATGACATCACAGTACTGATTCGAAAGCAAACAGTATGATCTTGAAGCAGCACTGTACAGAGTACAGACGATTGGTGTATGACATCACAGTACTGTTTCGAAAGCATGTATGATCTTGAAGCAGCCGAACAACCAATACTTATGAAAGTAATTGGATCAAACATAAAAAAATAAGTATTCCTAACTTTTCAACGTTTACTTAACATATGTGTGTAACAAAAAAATATAAGCTACTAGGTGCACTTAAATGTATGCATAAATAAAATAATAAAAAAACATAATGCATGTCAACTACTACAATAATTGCATCAAAATTAAGTAAATCGATTATATCAGTTTAAGTAACTGTATGAGCCACGTGATATAGGCTATGCAATTTCCCGTGATGCCTATCCAGACAAAAAAAATATGAAACACATGTGAAGACGTTGAGAAGCGGTAAGCTTAATTTTTGTACTTAGGCCTACACATGATCATTTATTGCATTTTTGGTCAAGAAATTTACTTTTAACTGAATTTCAGAATTGCTACAAATTTTGCATCAACAATTAGAAACGTTTCTTACGAATGCAAACATTTGTAGTCTACATGTTAACGAATGAAATAAGTGTTTTGCACGCGAGTAGCTATATATTGTGTTTTTTCAAAATATATGACCATGATGTTGGCTCGTATATGCATTAATGGTGTGTTTACACCGAACGCGAATTTAATTGCGATAGCAGAGTACATTCATAGTCAATGCAAAGACGCGAAGACGCATCATTCGCGCCGGGCGTCGCAAATTGGGTGACTCGTTTGCCGCGAACGTCTTTCTCAGTAGAAAATTTTGAACTTGAGCGGGCTGCAGAAGATTCAAGCGTCTAACTAGACTTGACGTGTTTGACGCGTTCGGTGTGACCAATTCGGACTGCGCTCTCTCTCCCCCACGGATAGATTATAGGCCTACTTTATTAGCGAGTTGTTTTTGGATAAAACTAATGTACTTTGCATACTTACAAATTCCCATGTTCTCTATCTCTATTGTCTATAGGCCTACATGGATCGCGGGAAAGGGGGCCTTGGGCGCGGGTTAGCCTACTTTTGGTAACGTTAACATACAAATATTAATTTCGAAAGCACATTGCCTACAGCTCCGTGTGTGCACCATTTATCATTAAATAATGGCAATCTTGATTCTAGCACAATATTATTCCTAAATGACAGCATTAATTCAGTAAATTAAACCTTCAAAATTATTATCAAAATAAGTAAATACCCTTTAAACAAAACTTTAGCTTCAAATAAAGATTGTAGATCTTTACTGTTTTCCAGTAGTTACTGCTAAAATGTTTTTGAAGAGATTCGTTCATAACCTCTGGAGGAAAGTCATTAATTAACTTCTGTTTTGTTTAAATTAATAGATATTATTTAATATACTATTTTTTTTATATTTATAGGTATTTAATAATGGACTAATTTGTTGCATTTAATTGTTTTTTTTTTTTATTGGTTTTTGAAAAAAATAATATATATATATATATATATATATATATATATATAGACACACACACACACACACACACACACACACACACACACACACTAAGATTGTTTAATATTTTTAAAAGAAGTCTCTTCTGCCCACCAAGCCTTCATTTCTTTGATCCAAGAAAAACTGTAATATTGTGACTATATTATTATTATTATTATTTTAACAACTATTTTCTATTTGAATATATTTTAAGATGCAATTTAAATAAATAATAAAGTGAAATGCTTTATTGTGTGTGATTTGCATGTTATTTATTTTAAGACATGTAAGCTGAAGATCTAAACTAAGTTAAAATGGTTGGTTCAACTGATTTAATTGTCTTATTTTATATATATAAATGAGCTTAAATTTTAAGTTAACAGAACTAAGATTTATTTTGATCTCACATGGCCTGCACTGTGTTGGATTTACTTAAAAGATATGCACATTTTTTGATACAAAAATGGTGCATATATATTTTAAGTAAATCCAACTCATCATTTTTTAGAGTGTGGACAATATGAAACTAAAACGACATAAGCTTAATTTAAAATGTCTTAGGAACTACTGGATATTTAGAGGTGGATAAACGTAATTGAAAGGTGGATAAACGCACTTTGGAGGTGCAAACGCAATTCCCGAATATTGGGAGGTGGGTAAATGGCATTTACGTGCATTTAGCCTCCACTACATCCCTGGGTATGACATCACAGTACTGATTCGAAAATATACAGTGATCAACTAGAAGCAGCACTATACAGAGTACAGACGATTGGTGTATGACATCACAGTACTGATTCGAAAGCATACAGCAGACAGTGATCGACAGCACTGTACAGAGTACAGACGATTGGTGTATGCAGAGGTGTAGTTGAAGAGGTGGGTAAACTATAAATTCTGGTGGACCAAGACATGGTCACCAGGTAAGGTGGGCCACTGCCTACCGGTGTATGTGTGTCTCCTGATGACATTGCTATATAGGGAGGGCTCGACATTAAGCCTTTTCATATGCTAAGTAAATCTGCCTTTCACTTGTCCGAGTAAAAAAGTTGCTTGTTCGGATTTTTTAAAAATTTGACTTATTCTTAAAAAATATTCTCATCATTGATATATCAGCTTTGATATTTAAATCACCATATTGTAATTTCTGCACCTTTAAATGGCACCCCCATCCCCCAATATTATTAAATGTATGCTTCATATTTCATTTTAAATTCCTAAATTTGATCAATAAATTCAATTATTTCTAATAATAAGACACCATAGGGCTGTTACTCTAGGGGTTGATCAAATTAAATCATTTACACTGAAAAATTACAATTGCATGAAATAATGTTATGAAATTGATTTTAATTTACATATAAGAAAGAATGATGCTACTTTTAAACATTTAACACTAAACCGCCAGTAGGTGGTGGCAGGCGACCGTCTTAATGAGTGAAAAAGTTCGCCTTAGGTTTAACAACCTATACTAAATTAACTAAATTAAAGAAACTAAATTAACGACATAAGCTTAATTTAAAATGTCTTAGGAACTAGGATATTTAGAGGTGGATAAACGCAATTGAAAGGTGGATAAACGCACTTTGGAGGTGGGTAAACGCAATTCCCGAATATTGGGAGGTGCGTAAACGGCATTTGCGCATTTAGCCTTCACTACATCCCTGGGTGTATGACATCACAGTACTGATTCGAAAGCATGCAGTGTACTTTGATCACCTTGACGAAGCACTGGGGAGACCGGGGGCAATTGTAACTAACAGGGGGCAATTGTACCACACTCAATTCCTCCAATCAGAAACAAGCTAGAGTGATGACACTTAATCTGTACATGCCCAATAGGATTCTCTCTCTATCTGTGGAAAAGAAGCGTGACATTTTCAACTTTAGCAGAAGTTATTAACGACAAACTGATTTTGAGGTGTGAAAGTTATTTTTTGGATGTACAGTATTTTTCTTCTGCTGTCTAAAGTTTAGATGTCTGTCAATTTAAACTTGTATACATTTTATCCCTAGGTTATTGATTAAAAACGAACATAAACAACACTGTAACACTGTGTTACAGTTGCCCCCGAGCCACAAGGCCCATTGTAATAAGCTTGTTTGTGTGTGTTGACATACTTTTCTGTTAAAAAAATGAACATATTTCACTAAATTCTATTGTAAAACTTCATTTTAAAAGGGTGTATTAAAAATAAATGTTTGTTCCAGTATTAACAAATCATCAATTAGCATTTTTTATATAAAATAATGTGTGTTTTATATGTGCTTGACAAAGTGGGAATATTATATAAACTCTTAAAATTAACAGCAGTAAAGTGATTACTTTGAGGTAGGCTTTTATTTGAGATAAAGTGGGTTAATAGGAGTTATTTCTCAGTGTTACAATTGCCCCCACACTGCATTTAATTGAATATTTTAGTCTTGTTCTTATAAGTAAAAATATATAAATTGTATTATTAATTAGTGCACATATATATGTTTCTTGTATCAAAAGATGACTAGTCTATCTCAAGTAGTTTGTGAGTTATTAAGGAAAATGTAAAATACGTTACAATTGCCCCGGGTCTCCCCTACAGACGATTGGTTTATGACATCACAGTCCTGATTCGAAAGCAAACAGTATGATCTTGAAGCAGCACTGTACAGAGTACATACGATTGGTGTATGACATCACAGTACTGATTTGAAAGCATACGTATGATCTTGAAGCAGCACTGTACAGAGTACAGACGATTGGTGTATGACATCACAGTACTGATTCGAAAGCAAACAGTATGATCTTGAAGCAGCACTGTACAGAGTACAGACGATTGGTGTATGACATCACAGTACTGTTTCGAAAGCATGTATGATCTTGAAGCAGCCGAACAACCAATACTTATGAAAGTAATTGGATCAAACATAAAAAAATAAGTATTCCTAACTTTTCAACGTTTACTTAACATATGTGTGTAACAAAAAAAATATAAGCTACTAGGTGCACTTAAATGTATGCATAAATAAAATAATAAAAAAACATAATGCATGTCAACTACTACAATAATTGCATCAAAATTAAGTAAATCGATTATATCAGCTTAAGTAACTGTATGAGCCACGTGATATAGGCTATGCAATTTCCCGTGATGCCTATCCAGACAAAAAAAATATGAAACACATGTGAAGACGTTGAGAAGCGGTAAGCTTAATTTTTGTACTTAGGCCTACACATGATCATTTATTGCATTTTTGGTCAAGAAATTTACTTTTAACTGAATTTCAGAATTGCTACAAATTTTGCATCAACAATTAGAAACGTTTCTTACGAATGCAAACATTTGTAGTCTACATGTTAACGAATGAAATAAGTGTTTTGCACGCGAGTAGCTATATATTGTGTTTTTTCAAAATATATGACCATGATGTTGGCTCGTATATGCATTAATGGTGTGTTTACACCGAACGCGAATTTAATTGCGATAGCAGAGTACATTCATAGTCAATGCAAAGACGCGAAGACGCATCATTCGCGCCGGGCGTCGCGAATTGGGTGACTCGTTTGCCGCGAACGTCTTTCTCAGTAGAAAATTTTGAACTTGAGCGGGCTGCAGAAGATTCAAGCGTCTAACTAGACTTGACGTGTTTGACGCGTTCGGTTTGACCAATTCGGACTGCGCTCTCTCTCCCCCACGGATAGATTATAGGCCTACTTTATTAGCGAGTTGTTTTTGGATAAAACTAATGTACTTTGCATACTTACAAATTCCCATGTTCTCTATCTCTATTGTCTATAGGCCTACATGGATCGCGGGAAAGGGGGCCTTGGGCGCGGGTTAGCCTACTTTTGGTAACGTTAACATACAAATATTAATTTCGAAAGCACATTGCCTACAGCTCCGTGTGTGCACGATTTATCATTAAATAATGGCAATCTTGATTCTAGCACAATATTATTCCTAAATGACAGCATTAATTCAGTAAATTAAACCTTCAAAATTATTATCAAAATAAGTAAATACCCTTTAAACAAAACTTTAGCTTCAAATAAAGATTGTAGATCTTTACTGTTTTCCAGTAGTTACTGCTAAAATGTTTTTGAAGAGATTCGTTCATAACCTCTGGAGGAAAGTCATTAATTAACTTCTGTTTTGTTTAAATTAATAGATATTATTTAATAGACTATTTTTTTTATATTTCAACGCATTCTCACCCCAAGGCGTCACCTTTGACCATGCTTCAATATTTGACGTTTTAGGCGCCCTTTAGCGTCACTTACGTGACGCTATCCTACGGCGTCATCTAACTGACGCTAAAGGAAAGCGTCTGTTAGAGGACGCGGTTAGGTTTAGGTGTGGGGTGGGGGTAGGGTACACGCGATCCTAGGGCGTCATCTAACTGACGCTAAAAGGCGCCTAAAGCGTCAGATATTGAAGCATGTCCAAATGCTTCCCAAGGCGTCAGTTAGGTGACGCCTTGGGAGTGAGAATGGGCTGTATATTTATAGGTATTTAATAATGGACTAATTTGTTGCATTTAATTGTTTTTTTTTTATTGGTTTTTGAAAAAAATAATATATATATATATATATATATATATATAGACACACACACACACACACACACACACACACACACACACACACACACACACACACACACACACACACACACACACACACACACACACACACACACACACACACACACACACACTAAGATTGTTTAATATTTTTAAAAGAAGTCTCTTCTGCCCACCAAGCCTTCATTTCTTTGATCCAAGAAAAACTGTAATATTGTGACTATATTATTATTATTATTATTTTAACAACTATTTTCTATTTGAATATATTTTAAGATGCAATTTAAATAAATAATAAAGTGAAATGCTTTATTGTGTGTGATTTGCATGTTATTTATTTTAAGACATGTAAGCTGAAGATCTAAACTAAGTTAAAATGGTTGGTTCAACTGATTTAATTGTCTTATTTTATATATATAAATGAGCTTAAATTTTAAGTTAACAGAACTAAGATTTATTTTGATCTCACATGGCCTGCACTGTGTTGGATTTACTTAAAAGATATGCACATTTTTTGATACAAAAATGGTGCATATATATTTTAAGTAAATCCAACTCATCATTTTTTAGAGTGTGGACAATATGAAACTAAAACGACATAAGCTTAATTTAAAATGTCTTAGGAACTACTGGATATTTAGAGGTGGATAAACGTAATTGAAAGGTGGATAAACGCACTTTGGAGGTGCAAACGCAATTCCCGAATATTGGGAGGTGGGTAAATGGCATTTACGTGCATTTAGCCTCCACTACATCCCTGGGTATGACATCACAGTACTGATTCGAAAATATACAGTGATCAACTAGAAGCAGCACTATACAGAGTACAGACGATTGGTGTATGACATCACAGTACTGATTCGAAAGCATACAGCAGACAGTGATCGACAGCACTGTACAGAGTACAGACGATTGGTGTATGCAGAGGTGTAGTTGAAGAGGTGGGTAAACTATAAATTCTGGTGGACCAAGACATGGTCACCAGGTAAGGTGGGCCACTGCCTACCGGTGTATGTGTGTCTCCTGATGACATTGCTATATAGGGAGGGCTCGACATTAAGCCTTTTCATATGCTAAGTAAATCTGCCTTTCACTTGTCCGAGTAAAAAAGTTGCTTGTTCGGATTTTTTAAAAATTTGACTTATTCTTAAAAAATATTCTCATCATTGATATATCAGCTTTGATATTTAAATCACCATATTGTAATTTCTGCACCTTTAAAGGGCACCCCCCTCCCCCAATATTATTAAATGTATGCTTCATATTTCATTTTAAATTCCTAAATTTGATCAATAAATTCAATTATTTCTAATAATAAGACACCATAGAGCTGTTACTCTAGGGGTTGATCAAATTAAATCATTTACACTGAAAAATTACAATTGCATGAAATAATGTTATGAAATTGATTTTAATTTACATATAAGAAAGAATGATGCTACTTTTAAACATTTAACACTAAACCGCCAGTAGGTGGTGGCAGGCGACCGTCTTAATGAGTGAAAAAGTTCGCCTTAGGTTTAACAACCTATACTAAATTAACTAAATTAAAGAAACTAAATTAACGACATAAGCTTAATTTAAAATGTCTTAGGAACTAGGATATTTAGAGGTGGATAAACGCAATTGAAAGGTGGATAAACGCACTTTGGAGGTGGGTAAACGCAATTCCCGAATATTGGGAGGTGCGTAAACGGCATTTGCGCATTTAGCCTTCACTACACTACATCCCTGGGTGTATGACATCACAGTACTGATTCGAAAGCATGCAGTGTACTTTGATCACCTTGACGAAGCACTGGGGAGACCGGGGGCAATTGTAACAGGGGGCAATTGTACCACACTCAATTCCTCCAATCAGAAACAAGCTAGAGTGATGACACTTAATCTGTACATGCCCAATAGGATTCTCTCTCTATCTGTGGAAAAGAAGCGTGACATTTTCAACTTTAGCAGAAGTTATTAACGACAAACTGATTTTGAGGTGTGAAAGTTATTTTTTGGATGTACAGTATTTTTCTTCTGCTGTCTAAAGTTTAGATGTCTGTCAATTTAAACTTGTATACATTTTATCCCTAGGTTATTGATTAAAAACGAACATAAACAACACTGTAACACTGTGTTACAGTTGCCCCCGAGCCACAAGGCCCATTGTAATAAGCTTGTTTGTGTGTGTTGACATACTTTTCTGTTAAAAAAATGAACATATTTCACTAAATTCTATTGTAAAACTTCATTTTAAAAGGGTGTATTAAAATAAATGTTTGTTCCAGTATTAACAAATCATCAATTAGCATTTTTTATATAAAATAATGTGTGTTTTATATGTGCTTGACAAAGTGGGAATATTATATAAACTCTTAAAATTAACAGCAGTAAAGTGATTACTTTGAGGTAGGCTTTTATTTGAGATAAAGTGGGTTAATAGGAGTTATTTCTCAGTGTTACAATTGCCCCCACACTGCATTTAATTGAATATTTTAGTCTTGTTCTTATAAGTAAAAATATATAAATTGTATTATTAATTAGTGCACATATATATGTTTCTTGTATCAAAAGATGACTAGTCTATCTCAAGTAGTTTGTGAGTTAGCAAACAGTATGATCTTGAAGCAGCACTGTACAGAGTACAGACGATTGGTGTATGACATCACAGTACTGTTTCGAAAGCATGTATGATCTTGAAGCAGCCGAACAACCAATACTTATGAAAGTAATTGGATCAAACATAAAAAAATAAGTATTCCTAACTTTTCAACGTTTACTTAACATATGTGTGTAACAAAAAAATATAAGCTACTAGGTGCACTTAAATGTATGCATAAATAAAATAATAAAAAAACATAATGCATGTCAACTACTACAATAATTGCATCAAAATTAAGTAAATCGATTATATCAGTTTAAGTAACTGTATGAGCCACGTGATATAGGCTATGCAATTTCCCGTGATGCCTATCCAGACAAAAAAAATATGAAACACATGTGAAGACGTTGAGAAGCGGCAAGCTTAATTTTTGTACTTAGGCCTACACATGATCATTTATTGCATTTTTGGTCAAGAAATTTACTTTTAACTGAATTTCAGAATTGCTACAAATTTTGCATCAACAATTAGAAACGTTTCTTACGAATGCAAACATTTGTAGTCTACATGTTAACGAATGAAATAAGTGTTTTGCACGCGAGTAGCTATATATTGTGTTTTTTCAAAATATATGACCATGATGTTGGCTCGTATATGCATTAATGGTGTGTTTACACCGAACGCGAATTTAATTGCGATAGCAGAGTACATTCATAGTCAATGCAAAGACGCGAAGACGCATCATTCGCGCCGGGCGTCGCGAATTGGGTGACTCGTTTGCCGCCAACGTGTTTCTCAGTAGAAAATTTTGAACTTGAGCGGGCTGCAGAAGATTCAAGCGTCTAACTAGACTTGACGTGTTTGACGCGTTCGGTGTGACCAATTCGGACTGCGCTCTCTCTCCCCCACGGATAGATTATAGGCCTACTTTATTAGCGAGTTGTTTTTGGATAAAACTAATGTACTTTGCATACTTACAAATTCCCATGTTCTCTATCTCTATTGTCTATAGGCCTACATGGATCGCGGGAAAGGGGGCCTTGGGCGCGGGTTAGCCTACTTTTGGTAACGTTAAAGGTGCATTGCGCAACTTTTCATGTTAAAAATAGCCGTTTTCTAACCCATACATGCTTAAACAATCGCCTGATGGGCTGAATGAGCCCTTCTTTGATCACTGCGATCGCCTCTATAACCCTGTACAGTGAAATATATAAGAGGGATTCGGGCTCGAATCTGAGACTGGGCGTGACGTCATGCGCGTTCACGCTCGCCTGGCTATGTCTGGCAGGTATCCTCTCTTTCTTGCTGATTTTGACTCTTTTATTTCGTCCCTTAGACTTATAAATAACAAGAAAAGTGAACAATTTTTGATGTATTTTGATGATTTATTCAAAGACATGACTTGGCCTTAATATTATGCTTTTCTTTTTTTTTTATGTATTACATAATTTGATGTATGCATACCCAGGATGCTTATTTTCTGTTAGGTACTATTGTTTGTTTGTTTGTACACCTTGCCTTACTTCCCTGTGTTGGTATTTTTGTATAAGTTCTGCAATAAAAAAAAAAAAAAAAATGTCTGGCAGGTTCGTGTAGCTATTCGCCGCCGTTCTCCGTATCAGAGAAGACAACTCGAGCGACACAACTCTAGTCAGCTTTCCACAAAAGTAGACGATGGATTCAAAGGGGCTGTTTACACCTGGTCACTTCATGTGTCTTCTGTGATCGGATAGCTATTCGATCGTGAAAAGACCAGGGTGTAAATGCCCTCCGAAACGCATTCGAGACGGATTTGAATTCGATCGCTCAAACCACTTGAGGACGTGGTCTGTGCCGTATTCCAGACGAAACTGGACAAGTGTAAATGCATCTGGTTGTTGAAACCAAGCTAT
Source organism: Pimephales promelas (assembly GCF_988280905.1). NCBI lineage: Eukaryota > Metazoa > Chordata > Actinopteri > Cypriniformes > Leuciscidae > Pimephales > Pimephales promelas. The sequence continues at coordinate 6,475,483 of NC_142793.1, forward strand.
ATGTCATGATATTTTAGTCATATATGACGACGCGCATCACCTGAGCAGCTGAGCTGAGCCCCTTCATCAAGCGCCGCAATCTATCGCAAATCAAAGTGAATTAGTGAAAGTAAGTCGCAGACGCTTAACACTACCATCTTCATTAAAAGTAAAGAAATGAAATGATCTTACCAGTTCTGTTGCCGATCTCTCTTATTGCTGTCTTTGCTGATTTTGAAATTAGCCGATGATTAATAAAATCCAGCTCATATCTGTTGCTTTCGGTGACGTGCACTTCATTAAATCTGTATATGGCGCGGAAAGAGACCGGCTTGTAGCTCATTACAAACCCCAACGCAAACTCCACGTGAGACAGAAAATAAAACTTCTGTCTGTCCAGTGCCATGCGTCGGAATAAGACGAGAGTCGACATCGGGAAGGCTTTCAACAAACGGAGAGATCTTCGGTCGTCTCTAGGGCTCAAACGGGTCATAGCCTATACAAAGTGATAACTGAACGTGTTTCCATAATAATTCAATCATAAGTGGATACAGTAAGCACAGGGAGATAGATGGAAACAAAAACCGAAGTTTTCTACTACCCCCGTTTCCCCCTCTCACACAAGTGTGTAATTTACTCGAATGCCTTTCCTTTCATATATTTTAAATGACTTGCAGATTTATTACTGTATTACCCATAGACTGTAAAAAAATATGGACGTAGTGTCCGTGACGTCACCCATAGGTTTCTGAAGAGCGATTTTGAGGCCTAAAGTGGGCGGGGCCGACCGTCGCCATCTTGGCAGTGCGTCACCTCTCGTCACTACCGGATAAATTAAAATGGGCAAAGAGGCGGGACGCGGGTGGAGCTGAGGTGCTAATGCTATGCTACTGCCGCTGAATTGACAGCTGATTGAAAAAGTAAAGCCAATGGTTCATAAAGTTCATGTTTTGCCCTTTGAAATATTATAATAGTTAAGACGTAACTAAAAGTGAGACTACTTAACTTTTTTTATCAACTTTATTAATCTCACAAGGGGCAATTAGTGAAGAGCATATATACAAGTACATTAACACAGATCACACACATTTCTCACAACATACAAGCAGTCAACTATGTGCATTGTGATGCATTATTATTCTGCTAGTTAATGTATAAGTTACTTACAATATTGCTCTAAGCTTGTGCATGCGACAGTGATTCAAGGCAACACATGTTAGTCGACATCTCACGTCAAGTTCGTAAAGAGCTTTAATTCAGTCCATTTTACAATCTGATTTTGGCCGCCTCTCAGTTTCTCAGATGGGTCAAACCAAATATTACCTCAGAACTTAAAGTAAATGAACTAGAAATCCGCGCTCATTCAAGGGTGTGCATCTATTGCATGGACAGAGAGAAAGCACTGAAATCATCAGACATCCATTAGTGCATGCGAGGGAAACAGCTGGAAACACGGCGCTGGTTGTTCTCTCCATACTCAACACGACGGAATCCAACGGCGTGCACGGGCGAAGGTATAATACATGTATTAAACTGTATGAAATAATCCCGGTAAAGCACAAACACAGAGGGTGACGCTAACAGACAGCAGACAAACGACAGTGAGTGAACGCGGCAGCAAGAATCCACCTGTCACTCAAGTGGCCACGCCCTTAATTATGCAGAACATTAAGGCTTAAATATAATTTAAACAGATGAGTTGTAAAAAAATTCACCCCCCTCACAGTTGTCATGAAGGGAAAAATGAGGTCTATAGACCGAAGACACTTTTTGCTCCAGGCTGTAAACGTGTTTTTTTCTGCTGTAAAGTTGGGCATTTTAACATGGGGGAGATACAGATTTGACTCGCTTCTGCAGCCTGCCTCAAGCGGCCACTCGATAAATTGCAGTTTAATTCACTTCCGTGTTGGCTTCAAGAGAGAGACGGGGAGGTTGCCGCTTGGTATTACCTCATTATGACTGTAACGAAAGATGTGTGCCGCACAGTGTGCGGCTGATGCTCCTTAGTTATGAACAGCTCGTGCAAACGTGCGTATGTGTGTGTGTGTGTTCCTCCATGAACGCGCACAGCTCTGGTTGCAGTTTCGCTTGTCGCCAGAGGGGGCGTAGTTCTGCAAAAACTCAGAGACTTGCGTTTAGCTCCTTTAACATACAAATATTAATTTCGAAAGCACATTGCCTACAGCTCCGTGTGTGCACGATTTATCATTAAATAATGGCAATCTTGATTCTAGCACAATATTATTCCTAAATGACAGCATTAATTCAGTAAATTAAACCTTCAAAATTATTATCAAAATAAGTAAATACCCTTTAAACAAAACTTTAGCTTCAAATAAAGATTGTAGATCTTTACTGTTTTCCAGTAGTTACTGCTAAAATGTTTTTGAAGAGATTCGTTCATAACCTCTGGAGGAAAGTCATTAATTAACTTCCGTTTTGTTTAAATTAATAGATATTATTTAATAGACTATTTTTTTATATTTATAGGTATTTAATAATGGACTAATTTGTTGCAATTAATTGTTTTTTTTTATTGGTTTTTGAAAAAAATAATATATATATATATATATATATATATATATATATATATATATATATATATATATAATTATATATATAGACACACACACACACACACACACACACACACACACACTAAGATTGTTTAATATTTTTAAAAGAAGTCTCTTCTGCCCACCAAGCCTTCATTTCTTTGATCCAAGAAAAACTGTAATATTGTGACTATATTATTATTATTATTTTAACAACTATTTTCTATTTGAATATATTTTAAGATGCAATTTAAATAAATAATAAAGTGAAATGCTTTATTGTGTGTAATTTGCATGTTATTTATTTTAAGACATGTAAGCTGAAGATCTAAACTAAGTTAAAATGGTTGGTTCAACTGATTTAATTGTCTTATTTTATATATATAAATGAGCTTAAATTTTAAGTTAACAGAACTAAGATTTATTTTGATCTCACATGGCCTGCACTGTGTTGGATTTACTTAAAAGATATGTGCACATTTTTTGATACAAAAATGGTGCATATATATTTTAAGTAAATCCAACTCATCATTTTTTAGAGTGTGGACAATATGAAACTAAAACGACATAAGCTTAATTTAAAATGTCTTAGGAACTACTGGATATTTAGAGGTGGATAAACGTAATTGAAAGGTGGATAAACGCACTTTGGAGGTGCAAACGCAATTCCCGAATATTGGGAGGTGGGTAAATGGCATTTACGTGCATTTAGCCTCCACTACATCCCTGGGTATGACATCACAGTACTGATTCGAAAATATACAGTGATCAACTAGAAGCAACACTATACAGACAGCCCATTCTCACTCCCAAGGCGTCACCTAACTGACGCCTTGGGAAGCATTTGGACATGCTTCAATATCTGACGCTTTAGGCGCCCTTTAGCGTCAGTTAGATGACGCCCTAGGATCGCGTGTACCCTACTCCCACCCCACACCTAAACCTAACCGCGTCCTCTAACTGACGCTTTCCTTTAGCGTCAGTTAGATGACGTCGTAGGATCGCGTCATGTAAGTGACGCTAAAGGGCGCCTAAAACGTCAAATATTGAAGCATGGTCAAAGGTGACGCCTTGGGGTGAGAATGCGTTGATACAGAGTACAGACGATTGGTGTATGACATCACAGTACTGATTCGAAAGCATACAGCAGACAGTGATCGACAGCACTGTACAGAGTACAGACGATTGGTGTATGCAGAGGTGTAGTTGAAGAGGTGGGTAAACTATAAATTCTGGTGGACCAAGACATGGTCACCAGGTAAGGTGGGCCACTGCCTACCGGTGTATGTGTGTCTCCTGATGACATTGCTATATAGGGAGGGCTCGACATTAAGCCTTTTCATATGCTAAGTAAATCTGCCTTTCACTTGTCCGAGTAAAAAAGTTGCTTGTTCGGATTTTTTAAAAATTTGACTTATTCTTAAAAAATATTCTCATCATTGATATATCAGCTTTGATATTTAAATCACCATATTGTAATTTCTGCACCTTTAAAGGGCACCCCCCTCCCCCAATATTATTAAATGTATGCTTCATATTTCATTTTAAATTCCTAAATTTGATCAATAAATTCAATTATTTCTAATAATAAGACACCATAGGGCTGTTACTCTAGGGGTTGATCAAATTAAATCATTTACACTGAAAAATTACAATTGCATGAAATAATGTTATGAAATTGATTTTAATTTACATATAAGAAAGAAGGATGCTACTTTTAAACATTTAACACTAAACCGCCAGTAGGTGGTGGCAGGCGACCGTCTTAATGAGTGAAAAAGTTCGCCTTAGGTTTAACAACCTATACTAAATTAACTAAATTAAAGAAACTAAATTAACGACATAAGCTTAATTTAAAATGTCTTAGGAACTAGGATATTTAGAGGTGGATAAACGCAATTGAAAGGTGGATAAACGCACTTTGGAGGTGGGTAAACGCAATTCCCGAATATTGGGAGGTGCGTAAACGGCATTTGCGCATTTAGCCTTCACTACACTACATCCCTGGGTGTATGACATCACAGTACTGATTCGAAAGCATGCAGTGTACTTTGATCACCTTGACGAAGCACTGGGGAGACCGGGGGCAATTGTAACAGGGGGCAATTGTACCACACTCAATTCCTCCAATCAGAAACAAGCTAGAGTGATGACACTTAATCTGTACATGCCCAATAGGATTCTCTCTCTATCTGTGGAAAAGAAGCGTGACATTTTCAACTTTAGCAGAAGTTATTAACGACAAACTGATTTTGAGGTGTGAAAGTTATTTTTTGGATGTACAGTATTTTTCTTCTGCTGTCTAAAGTTTAGATGTCTGTCAATTTAAACTTGTATACATTTTATCCCTAGGTTATTGATTAAAAACGAACATAAACAACACTGTAACACTGTGTTACAGTTGCCCCCGAGCCACAAGGCCCATTGTAATAAGCTTGTTTGTGTGTGTTGACATACTTTTCTGTTAAAAAAATGAACATATTTCACTAAATTCTATTGTAAAACTTCATTTTAAAAGGGTGTATTAAAATAAATGTTTGTTCCAGTATTAACAAATGATCAATTAGCATTTTTTATATAAAATAATGTGTGTTTTATATGTGCTTGACAAAGTGGGAATATTATATAAACTCTTAAAATTAACAGCAGTAAAGTGATTACTTTGAGGTAGGCTTTTATTTGAGATAAAGTGGGTTAATAGGAGTTATTTCTCAGTGTTACAATTGCCCCCACACTGCATTTAATTGAATATTTTAGTCTTGTTCTTATAAGTAAAAATATATAAATTGTATTATTAATTAGTGCACATATATATGTTTCTTGTATCAAAAGATGACTAGTCTATCTCAAGTAGTTTGTGAGTTAGCAAACAGTATGATCTTGAAGCAGCACTGTACAGAGTACAGACGATTGGTGTATGACATCACAGTACTGTTTCGAAAGCATGTATGATCTTGAAGCAGCCGAACAACCAATACTTATGAAAGTAATTGGATCAAACATAAAAAAATAAGTATTCCTAACTTTTCAACGTTTACTTAACATATGTGTGTAACAAAAAAATATAAGCTACTAGGTGCACTTAAATGTATGCATAAATAAAATAATAAAAAAACATAATGCATGTCAACTACTACAATAATTGCATCAAAATTAAGTAAATCGATTATATCAGTTTAAGTAACTGTATGAGCCACGTGATATAGGCTATGCAATTTCCCGTGATGCCTATCCAGACAAAAAAAATATGAAACACATGTGAAGACGTTGAGAAGCGGCAAGCTTAATTTTTGTACTTAGGCCTACACATGATCATTTATTGCATTTTTGGTCAAGAAATTTACTTTTAACTGAATTTCAGAATTGCTACAAATTTTGCATCAACAATTAGAAACGTTTCTTACGAATGCAAACATTTGTAGTCTACATGTTAACGAATGAAATAAGTGTTTTGCACGCGAGTAGCTATATATTGTGTTTTTTCAAAATATATGACCATGATGTTGGCTCGTATATGCATTAATGGTGTGTTTACACCGAACGCGAATTTAATTGCGATAGCAGAGTACATTCATAGTCAATGCAAAGACGCGAAGACGCATCATTCGCGCCGGGCGTCGCGAATTGGGTGACTCGTTTGCCGCCAACGTGTTTCTCAGTAGAAAATTTTGAACTTGAGCGGGCTGCAGAAGATTCAAGCGTCTAACTAGACTTGACGTGTTTGACGCGTTCGGTGTGACCAATTCGGACTGCGCTCTCTCTCCCCCACGGATAGATTATAGGCCTACTTTATTAGCGAGTTGTTTTTGGATAAAACTAATGTACTTTGCATACTTACAAATTCCCATGTTCTCTATCTCTATTGTCTATAGGCCTACATGGATCGCGGGAAAGGGGGCCTTGGGCGCGGGTTAGCCTACTTTTGGTAACGTTAAAGGTGCATTGCGCAACTTTTCATGTTAAAAATAGCCGTTTTCTAACCCATACATGCTTAAACAATCGCCTGATGGGCTGAATGAGCCCTTCTTTGATCACTGCGATCGCCTCTATAACCCTGTACAGTGAAATATATAAGAGGGATTCGGGCTCGAATCTGAGACTGGGCGTGACGTCATGCGCGTTCACGCTCGCCTGGCTATGTCTGGCAGGTATCCTCTCTTTCTTGCTGATTTTGACTCTTTTATTTCGTCCCTTAGACTTATAAATAACAAGAAAAGTGAACAATTTTTGATGTATTTTGATGATTTATTCAAAGACATGACTTGGCCTTAATATTATGCTTTTCTTTTTTTTTATGTATTACATAATTTGATGTATGCATACCCAGGATGCTTATTTTCTGTTAGGTACTATTGTTTGTTTGTTTGTACACCTTGCCTTACTTCCCTGTGTTGGTATTTTTGTATAAGTTCTGCAATAAAAAAAAAAAAAAAAAAATGTCTGGCAGGTTCGTGTAGCTATTCGCCGCCGTTCTCCGTATCAGAGAAGACAACTCGAGCGACACAACTCTAGTCAGCTTTCCACAAAAGTAGACGATGGATTCAAAGGGGCTGTTTACACCTGATCACTTCATGTGTCTTCTGTGATCGGATAGCTATTCGATCGTGAAAAGACCAGGGTGTAAATGCCCTCCGAAACGCATTCGAGACGGATTTGAATTCGATCGCTCAAACCACTTGAGGACGTGGTCTGTGCCGTATTCCAGACGAAACTGGACAAGTGTAAATGCATCTGGTTGTTGAAACCAAGCTATATGTCATGATATTTTAGTCATATATGACGACGCGCATCACCTGAGCAGCTGAGCTGAGCCCCTTCATCAAGCGCCGCAATCTATCGCAAATCAAAGTGAATTAGTGAAAGTAAGTCGCAGACGCTTAACACTACCATCTTCATTAAAAGTAAAGAAATGAAATGATCTTACCAGTTCTGTTGCCGATCTCTCTTATTGCTGTCTTTGCTGATTTTGAAATTAGCCGATGATTAATAAAATCCAGCTCATATCTGTTGCTTTCGGTGACGTGCACTTCATTAAATCTGTATATGGCGCGGAAAGAGACCGGCTTGTAGCTCATTACAAACCCCAACGCAAACTCCACGTGAGACAGAAAATAAAACTTCTGTCTGTCCAGTGCCATGCGTCGGAATAAGACGAGAGTCGACATCGGGAAGGCTTTCAACAAACGGAGAGATCTTCGGTCGTCTCTAGGGCTCAAACGGGTCATAGCCTATACAAAGTGATAACTGAACGTGTTTCCATAATAATTCAATCATAAGTGGATACAGTAAGCACAGGGAGATAGATGGAAACAAAAACCGAAGTTTTCTACTACCCCCGTTTCCCCCTCTCACACAAGTGTGTAATTTACTCGAATGCCTTTCCTTTCATATATTTTAAATGACTTGCAGATTTATTACTGTATTACCCATAGACTGTAAAAAAATATGGACGTAGTGTCCGTGACGTCACCCATAGGTTTCTGAAGAGCGATTTTGAGGCCTAAAGTGGGCGGGGCCGACCGTCGCCATCTTGGCAGTGCGTCACCTCTCGTCACTACCGGATAAATTAAAATGGGCAAAGAGGCGGGACGCGGGTGGAGCTGAGGTGCTAATGCTATGCTACTGCCGCTGAATTGACAGCTGATTGAAAAAGTAAAGCCAATGGTTCATAAAGTTCATGTTTTGCCCTTTGAAATATTATAATAGTTAAGACGTAACTAAAAGTGAGACTACTTAACTTTTTTTATCAACTTTATTAATCTCACAAGGGGCAATTAGTGAAGAGCATATATACAAGTACATTAACACAGATCACACACATTTCTCACAACATACAAGCAGTCAACTATGTGCATTGTGATGCATTATTATTCTGCTAGTTAATGTATAAGTTACTTACAATATTGCTCTAAGCTTGTGCATGCGACAGTGATTCAAGGCAACACATGTTAGTCGACATCTCACGTCAAGTTCGTAAAGAGCTTTAATTCAGTCCATTTTACAATCTGATTTTGGCCGCCTCTCAGTTTCTCAGATGGGTCAAACCAAATATTACCTCAGAACTTAAAGTAAATGAACTAGAAATCCGCGCTCATTCAAGGGTGTGCATCTATTGCATGGACAGAGAGAAAGCACTGAAATCATCAGACATCCATTAGTGCATGCGAGGGAAACAGCTGGAAACACGGCGCTGGTTGTTCTCTCCATACTCAACACGACGGAATCCAACGGCGTGCACGGGCGAAGGTATAATACATGTATTAAACTGTATGAAATAATCCCGGTAAAGCACAAACACAGAGGGTGACGCTAACAGACAGCAGACAAACGACAGTGAGTGAACGCGGCAGCAAGAATCCACCTGTCACTCAAGTGGCCACGCCCTTAATTATGCAGAACATTAAGGCTTAAATATAATTTAAACAGATGAGTTGTAAAAAAATTCACCCCCCTCACAGTTGTCATGAAGGGAAAAATGAGGTCTATAGACCGAAGACACTTTTTGCTCCAGGCTGTAAACGTGTTTTTTTCTGCTGTAAAGTTGGGCATTTTAACATGGGGGAGATACAGATTTGACTCGCTTCTGCAGCCTGCCTCAAGCGGCCACTCGATAAATTGCAGTTTAATTCACTTCCGTGTTGGCTTCAAGAGAGAGACGGGGAGGTTGCCGCTTGGTATTACCTCATTATGACTGTAACGAAAGATGTGTGCCGCACAGTGTGCGGCTGATGCTCCTTAGTTATGAACAGCTCGTGCAAACGTGCGTATGTGTGTGTGTGTGTTCCTCCATGAACGCGCACAGCTCTGGTTGCAGTTTCGCTTGTCGCCAGAGGGGGCGTAGTTCTGCAAAAACTCAGAGACTTGCGTTTAGCTCCTTTAACATACAAATATTAATTTCGAAAGCACATTGCCTACAGCTCCGTGTGTGCACGATTTATCATTAAATAATGGCAATCTTGATTCTAGCACAATATTATTCCTAAATGACAGCATTAATTCAGTAAATTAAACCTTCAAAATTATTATCAAAATAAGTAAATACCCTTTAAACAAAACTTTAGCTTCAAATAAAGATTGTAGATCTTTACTGTTTTCCAGTAGTTACTGCTAAAATGTTTTTGAAGAGATTCGTTCATAACCTCTGGAGGAAAGTCATTAATTAACTTCCGTTTTGTTTAAATTAATAGATATTATTTAATAGACTATTTTTTTATATTTATAGGTATTTAATAATGGACTAATTTGTTGCAATTAATTGTTTTTTTTTATTGGTTTTTGAAAAAAATAATATATATATATATATATATATATATATATATATATATATATATATATATATAATTATATATATAGACACACACACACACACACACACACACACACACACACTAAGATTGTTTAATATTTTTAAAAGAAGTCTCTTCTGCCCACCAAGCCTTCATTTCTTTGATCCAAGAAAAACTGTAATATTGTGACTATATTATTATTATTATTTTAACAACTATTTTCTATTTGAATATATTTTAAGATGCAATTTAAATAAATAATAAAGTGAAATGCTTTATTGTGTGTGATTTGCATGTTATTTATTTTAAGACATGTAAGCTGAAGATCTAAACTAAGTTAAAATGGTTGGTTCAACTGATTTAATTGTCTTATTTTATATATATAAATGAGCTTAAATTTTAAGTTAACAGAACTAAGATTTATTTTGATCTCACATGGCCTGCACTGTGTTGGATTTACTTAAAAGATATGTGCACATTTTTTGATACAAAAATGGTGCATATATATTTTAAGTAAATCCAACTCATCATTTTTTAGAGTGTGGACAATATGAAACTAAAACGACATAAGCTTAATTTAAAATGTCTTAGGAACTACTGGATATTTAGAGGTGGATAAACGTAATTGAAAGGTGGATAAACGCACTTTGGAGGTGCAAACGCAATTCCCGAATATTGGGAGGTGGGTAAATGGCATTTACGTGCATTTAGCCTCCACTACATCCCTGGGTATGACATCACAGTACTGATTCGAAAATATACAGTGATCAACTAGAAGCAGCACTATACAGAGTACAGACGATTGGTGTATGACATCACAGTACTGATTCGAAAGCATACAGCAGACAGTGATCGACAGCACTGTACAGAGTACAGACGATTGGTGTATGCAGAGGTGTAGTTGAAGAGGTGGGTAAACTATAAATTCTGGTGGACCAAGACATGGTCACCAGGTAAGGTGGGCCACTGCCTACCGGTGTATGTGTGTCTCCTGATGACATTGCTATATAGGGAGGGCTCGACATTAAGCCTTTTCATATGCTAAGTAAATCTGCCTTTCACTTGTCCGAGTAAAAAAGTTGCTTGTTCGGATTTTTTTAAAATTTGACTTATTCTTAAAAAATATTCTCATCATTGATATATCAGCTTTGATATTTAAATCACCATATTGTAATTTCTGCACCTTTAAAGGGCACCCCCATCCCCCAATATTATTAAATGTATGCTTCATATTTCATTTTAAATTCCTAAATTTGATCAATAAATTCAATTATTTCTAATAATAAGACACCATAGGGCTGTTACTCTAGGGGTTGATCAAATTAAATCATTTACACTGAAAAATTACAATTGCATGAAATAATGTTATGAAATTGATTTTAATTTACATATAAGAAAGAATGATGCTACTTTTAAACATTTAACACTAAACCGCCAGTAGGTGGTGGCAGGCGACCGTCTTAATGAGTGAAAAAGTTCGCCTTAGGTTTAACAACCTATACTAAATTAACTAAATTAAAGAAACTAAATTAACGACATAAGCTTAATTTAAAATGTCTTAGGAACTAGGATATTTAGAGGTGGATAAACGCAATTGAAAGGTGGATAAACGCACTTTGGAGGTGGGTAAACGCAATTCCCGAATATTGGGAGGTGCGTAAACGGCATTTGCGCATTTAGCCTTCACTACATCCCTGGGTGTATGACATCACAGTACTGATTCGAAAGCATGCAGTGTACTTTGATCACCTTGACGAAGCACTGGGGAGACCGGGGGCAATTGTAACAGGGGGCAATTGTACCACACTCAATTCCTCCAATCAGAAACAAGCTAGAGTGATGACACTTAATCTGTACATGCCCAATAGGATTCTCTCTCTATCTGTGGAAAAGAAGCGTGACATTTTCAACTTTAGCAGAAGTTATTAACGACAAACTGATTTTGAGGTGTGAAAGTTATTTTTTGGATGTACAGTATTTTTCTTCTGCTGTCTAAAGTTTAGATGTCTGTCAATTTAAACTTGTATACATTTTATCCCTAGGTTATTGATTAAAAACGAACATAAACAACACTGTAACACTGTGTTACAGTTGCCCCCGAGCCACAAGGCCCATTGTAATAAGCTTGTTTGTGTGTGTTGACATACTTTTCTGTTAAAAAAATGAACATATTTCACTAAATTCTATTGTAAAACTTCATTTTAAAAGGGTGTATTAAAATAAATGTTTGTTCCAGTATTAACAAATCATCAATTAGCATTTTTTATATAAAATAATGTGTGTTTTATATGTGCTTGACAAAGTGGGAATATTATATAAACTCTTAAAATTAACAGCAGTAAAGTGATTACTTTGAGGTAGGCTTTTATTTGAGATAAAGTGGGTTAATAGGAGTTATTTCTCAGTGTTACAATTGCCCCCACACTGCATTTAATTGAATATTTTAGTCTTGTTCTTATAAGTAAAAATATATAAATTGTATTATTAATTAGTGCACATATATATGTTTCTTGTATCAAAAGATGACTAGTCTATCTCAAGTAGTTTGTGAGTTATTAAGGAAAATGTAAAATACGTTACAATTGCCCCGGGTCTCCCCTACAGACGATTGGTTTATGACATCACAGTCCTGATTCGAAAGCATACAGTATGATCTTGAAGCAGCACTGTACAGAGTACAGACGATTGGTGTATGACATCACAGTACTGATTCAAAAGCAAACAGTATGATCTTGAAGCAGCACTGTACAGAGTACATACGATTGGTGTATGACATCACAGTACTGATTTGAAAGCATACGTATGATCTTGAAGCAGCACTGTACAGAGTACAGACGATTGGTGTATGACATCACAGTACTGATTCGAAAGCAAACAGTATGATCTTGAAGCAGCACTGTACAGAGTACAGACGATTGGTGTATGACATCACAGTACTGTTTCGAAAGCATGTATGATCTTGAAGCAGCCGAACAACCAATACTTATGAAAGTAATTGGATCAAACATAAAAAAATAAGTATTCCTAACTTTTCAACGTTTACTTAACATATGTGTGTAACAAAAAAATATAAGCTACTAGGTGCACTTAAATGTATGCATAAATAAAATAATAAAAAAACATAATGCATGTCAACTACTACAATAATTGCATCAAAATTAAGTAAATCGATTATATCAGTTTAAGTAACTGTATGAGCCACGTGATATAGGCTATGCAATTTCCCGTGATGCCTATCCAGACAAAAAAAATATGAAACACATGTGAAGACGTTGAGAAGCGGTAAGCTTAATTTTTGTACTTAGGCCTACACATGATCATTTATTGCATTTTTGGTCAAGAAATTTACTTTTAACTGAATTTCAGAATTGCTACAAATTTTGCATCAACAATTAGAAACGTTTCTTACGAATGCAAACATTTGTAGTCTACATGTTAACGAATGAAATAAGTGTTTTGCACGCGAGTAGCTATATATTGTGTTTTTTCAAAATATATGACCATGATGTTGGCTCGTATATGCATTAATGGTGTGTTTACACCGAACGCGAATTTAATTGCGATAGCAGAGTACATTCATAGTCAATGCAAAGACGCGAAGACGCATCATTCGCGCCGGGCGTCGCGAATTGGGTGACTCGTTTGCCGCGAACGTCTTTCTCAGTAGAAAATTTTGAACTTGAGCGGGCTGCAGAAGATTCAAGCGTCTAACTAGACTTGACGTGTTTGACGCGTTCGGTGTGACCAATTCGGACTGCGCTCTCTCTCCCCCACGGATAGATTATAGGCCTACTTTATTAGCGAGTTGTTTTTGGATAAAACTAATGTACTTTGCATACTTACAAATTCCCATGTTCTCTATCTCTATTGTCTATAGGCCTACATGGATCGCGGGAAAGGGGGCCTTGGGCGCGGGTTAGCCTACTTTTGGTAACGTTAACATACAAATATTAATTTCGAAAGCACATTGCCTACAGCTCCGTGTGTGCACCATTTATCATTAAATAATGACAATCTTGATTCTAGCACAATATTATTCCTAAATGACAGCATTAATTCAGTAAATTAAACCTTCAAAATTATTATCAAAATAAGTAAATACCCTTTAAACAAAACTTTAGCTTCAAATAAAGATTGTAGATCTTTACTGTTTTCCAGTAGTTACTGCTAAAATGTTTTTGAAGAGATTCGTTCATAATGTCACGGGTGACAAAATCGCTCAGTAAACGGAACCTTCTTGATAGTCCTGAGTTTCCTAAGGGAACATATTGGGTGCAACACTCCACTACGGTTCCGGGTGTGATGGAAACATGCCCGTACTGATTAGCGCTAATGCATTGCAGGTGTGAGAGAGAGAGGAGCGGCACTCACACAGACTCCCTGTTTCATAAGCCACAATATAAAAGGAGCATTTAGAGAGTGTTTGCAGCGCGGTTGGTGGGTGTACAGTGTGTCAAGATTCCAAAGGGTTGACTCTGGACAGTGCTGGATACAGGCTTCCTTGGAAAAATCGTTGGAGTGATCGCCCATTCGAGTTTGCTGGGTCAGATTGATCATTTGTGGGAAGACTGCTGGACCGAGCTAGGGCTGGATCTGTGCTGTGGAAGGAGAGAGGAAAGATAAGTGAATTGTTTTCATCTTATGAACATTTGAACCACTTGAAGAGGATACAGTGAATGTGGATCTGACTGTTGGAGGAGCTATGTGTTTCAGAGTGTGATGAGGAGGAATTAAAAGTGAAAACCCTGTAAACGAGCGTAACGGACGGAGTGGGGCCTCTGTCCAACCCTATCGTGTGAGTGAATTGCAGTGCTTTTGCCTTATTGATACACATTGATTTATTGCTGTGGAATTGAAGTGAACACACGTGTGCTGTGTCTTTGTTGAGAAGTGGCCCCCATCCATGCTTACACGTTCGTGGAAGGTTATTATATCTGCCCCCGTCAGAAGCCCAGAGTGATACAGTGAACTGAAAAGAGAGTACTTTGTATTGTGAAGATCCCCACCTGTTCTACTTGCTGTTTGAGACTAGAAGCATACAGCACCACTGGTAAAGTAACTTTATGACTCACTGTCCCCCTATTGTGAACTGAAGAGAGAGTACTGTGTACTGTGACTATCCTCACCTGTTCTACTTACTGTTTGAGCCCAGAAGTATACAGCAACGCTGATAAAGTAATCGTTTAACCCACTGTCGCCCTACTGTGAACTGAGGAGAGAGTACTTTGTACTGTGAAGATCCACACCTGTTCTACTTGCTGTTTGAGCCCAGAAGCATACAGCACCACTGGTAAAGTAACCTTATGACTCACTGTCTCCCTATTGTGAACTGAAGAGAGAGTACTGTGTACTGTGAATATCCTCACCTGTTCTACTTACTGTTTGAGCCCAGAAGTATACAGCAACGCTGATAAAGTAATCGTTTAATCCACTGCTTCATTACCGTGCACCCACGAGAGTACCCTGTACTGTGAAGAATCCTTACCTGCCATACTTACCGTCTGAGTCTGGAAGTCTGCAGCACCGCTGGGGAAAAAAAGTAAGCTTTTAATCCACTGCTTTATTATCGTGCACCAACGAGAGTACTCTGTACTGTGAAGAATCCTTACCCGCCATACTTACTGTCTGAGTCTGGAAGTCTGCAGCACCGCTGGGGGAAAAGTAAGCTTTTAATCCACTGTTTTATTATCGTGCACCAACGAGAGTACTCTGTACTGTGAAGAATCCTTACCCGCCATACTTACTGTCCGAGTCTGGAAGTCTGCAGCACCGCTGGGGGAAAAGTAAGCTTTTAATCCACTGCTTTATTATCGTGCACCAACGAGAGTACTCTGTACTGTGAAGAATCCTTACCTGCCATACTTACTGTCTGAGTCTGGAAGTCTGCAGCACCGCTGGGGGAAAAGTAAGCTTTTAATCCACTGCTTTATTATCGTGCACCAACGAGAGTACTCTGTACTGTGAAGAATCCTTACCCGCCATACTTACTGTCTGAGTCTGGAAGTCTGCAGCACCGCTGGGGAAGAGTAAGCTTCTAATCCACTGCTTCATTACTGTGCACCAACGAGAGTACTTTGTACCGTGAAGAATCCTTACCTGACATACTTTCTCTTGGGTCTGGAAGTCTGCAGCACCGCTGGGGAGAAGTAAGCTTCAACCCCCCTGCTCCATCATCATACATCGACGAGAGTCTCTTGAACTGTGAGAAACCTTTGGCTTAATAAAGATTGTTACTCCTTTGAAATTTATCTCTGTCTCCGGGTCCTCTGTTGTGTGCCTGTGGTGTCGGCTCCTCACGGTGGTGACTCAGTTAGAGGGGGGGGTGGTTGGTCACCCGAGCGTTCCTCCCCTCGACCTGTGACAATAACCTCTGGAGGAAAGTCATTAATTAACTTCTGTTTTGTTTAAATTAATAGATATTATGTAATAGACTATTTTTTATATATTTATAGGTATTTAATAATGGACTAATTTGTTGCATTTAATTGTTTTTTTTTTTATTGGTTTTTGAAAAAAATAATATATATATATATATATATATATAGACACACACACACACACACACACACACACACACACACACACACACACACACACACACACACACACACACACTAAGATTGTTTAATATTTTTAAAAGAAGTCTCTTCTGCCCACCAAGCCTTCATTTCTTTGATCCAAGAAAAACTGTAATATTGTGACTATATTATTATTATTATTTTAACAACTATTTTCTATTTGAATATATTTTAAGATGCAATTTAAATAAATAATAAAGTGAAATGCTTTATTGTGTGTGATTTGCATGTTATTTATTTTAAGACATGTAAGCTGAAGATCTAAACTAAGTTAAAATGGTTGGTTCAACTGATTTAATTGTCTTATTTTATATATATAAATGAGCTTAAATTTTAAGTTAACAGAACTAAGATTTATTTTGATCTCACATGGCCTGCACTGTGTTGGATTTACTTAAAAGATATGTGCACATTTTTTGATACAAAAATGGTGCATATATATTTTAAGTAAATCCAACTCATCATTTTTTAGAGTGTGGACAATATGAAACTAAAACGACATAAGCTTAATTTAAAATGTCTTAGGAACTACTGGATATTTAGAGGTGGATAAACGTAATTGAAAGGTGGATAAACGCACTTTGGAGGTGCAAACGCAATTCCCGAATATTGGGAGGTGGGTAAATGGCATTTACGTGCATTTAGCCTCCACTACATCCCTGGGTATGACATCACAGTACTGATTCGAAAATATACAGTGATCAACTAGAAGCAGCACTATACAGAGTACAGACGATTGGTGTATGACATCACAGTACTGATTCGAAAGCATACAGCAGACAGTGATCGACAGCACTGTACAGAGTACAGACGATTGGTGTATGCAGAGGTGTAGTTGAAGAGGTGGGTAAACTATAAATTCTGGTGGACCAAGACATGGTCACCAGGTAAGGTGGGCCACTGCCTACCGGTGTATGTGTGTCTCCTGATGACATTGCTATATAGGGAGGGCTCGACATTAAGCCTTTTCATATGCTAAGTAAATCTGCCTTTCACTTGTCCGAGTAAAAAAGTTGCTTGTTCAGATTTTTTAAAAATTTGACTTATTCTTCAAAAATATTCTCATCATTGATATATCAGCTTTGATATTTAAATCACCATATTGTAATTTCTGCACCTTTAAAGGGCACCCCCCTCCCCCAATATTATCAAATGTATGCTTCATATTTCATTTTAAATTCCTAAATTTGATCAATAAATTCAATTATTTCTAATAATAAGACACCATAGGGCTGTTACTCTAGGGGTTGATCAAATTAAATCATTTACACTGAAAAATTACAATTGCATGAAATAATGTTATGAAATTGATTTTAATTTACATATAAGAAAGAATGATGCTACTTTTAAACATTTAACACTAAACCGCCAGTAGGTGGTGGCAGGCGACCGTCTTAATGAGTAAAAAAGTTCGCCTTAGGTTTAACAACCTATACTAAATTAACTAAATTAAAGAAACTAAATTAACGACATAAGCTTAATTTAAAATGTCTTAGGAACTAGGATATTTAGAGGTGGATAAACGCAATTGAAAGGTGGATAAACGCACTTTGGAGGTGGGTAAACGCAATTCCCGAATATTGGGAGGTGCGTAAACGGCATTTGCGCATTTAGCCTTCACTACATCCCTGGGTGTATGACATCACAGTACTGATTCGAAAGCATGCAGTGTACTTTGATCACCTTGACGAAGCACTGGGGAGACCGGGGGCAATTGTAACTAACAGGGGGCAATTGTACCACACTCAATTCCTCCAATCAGAAACAAGCTAGAGTGATGACACTTAATCTGTACATGCCCAATAGGATTCTCTCTCTATCTGTGGAAAAGAAGCGTGACATTTTCAACTTTAGCAGAAGTTATTAACGACAAACTGATTTTGAGGTGTGAAAGTTATTTTTTGGATGTACAGTATTTTTCTTCTGCTGTCTAAAGTTTAGATGTCTGTCAATTTAAACTTGTATACATTTTATCCCTAGGTTATTGATTAAAAACGAACATAAACAACACTGTAACACTGTGTTACAGTTGCCCCCGAGCCACAAGGCCCATTGTAATAAGCTTGTTTGTGTGTGTTGACATACTTTTCTGTTAAAAAAATGAACATATTTCACTAAATTCTATTGTAAAACTTCATTTTAAAAGGGTGTATTAAAAATAAATGTTTGTTCCAGTATTAACAAATCATCAATTAGCATTTTTTATATAAAATAATGTGTGTTTTATATGTGCTTGACAAAGTGGGAATATTATATAAACTCTTAAAATTAACAGCAGTAAAGTGATTACTTTGAGGTAGGCTTTTATTTGAGATAAAGTGGGTTAATAGGAGTTATTTCTCAGTGTTACAATTGCCCACACACTGCATTTAATTGAATATTTTAGTCTTGTTCTTATAAGTAAAAATATATAAATTGTATTATTAATTAGTGCACATATATATGTTTCTTGTATCAAAAGATGACTAGTCTATCTCAAGTAGTTTGTGAGTTATTAAGGAAAATGTAAAATACGTTACAATTGCCCCGGGTCTCCCCTACAGACGATTGGTTTATGACATCACAGTCCTGATTCGAAAGCATACAGTATGATCTTGAAGCAGCACTGTACAGAGTACAGACGATTGGTGTATGACATCACAGTACTGATTCAAAAGCAAACAGTATGATCTTGAAGCAGCACTGTACAGAGTACATACGATTGGTGTATGACATCACAGTACTGATTTGAAAGCATACGTATGATCTTGAAGCAGCACTGTACAGAGTACAGACGATTGGTGTATGACATCACAGTACTGATTCGAAAGCAAACAGTATGATCTTGAAGCAGCACTGTACAGAGTACAGACGATTGGTGTATGACATCACAGTACTGATTCAAAAGCAAGCAGTATGATCTTGAAGCAGCACTGTACAGAGTACATACGATTGGTCAACCCGGTCTCATCCCAAATCGTCATATAACTGACGTTTTGGGACGTCTTTTGACCATACGTCAATATTCGCCTTTTTAGGGCCCCCTTAAACGTCGGTAGATGAGGTTATGGGATCCTAACTCTACCCCATACCTAAACTTAACCCTAAACCTAACCCGTCACCTAACTGACGTTAAAGGTAAAGCGTCAGTTGTATGACGGCCCGGGATCGCCATCTACCGACGTTTAAGGGGGCCCTAAAAAGGCGGATATTGACGTATGGTCAAAATACGTCCCAAAACGTCAGTTATATGACGATTTGGGATGAGACTGTGTTAGATTGGTGTATGACATCACAGTACTGATTTGAAAGCATACGTATGATCTTGAAGCAGCACTGTACAGAGTACAGACGATTGGTGTATGACATCACAGTACTGTTTCGAAAGCATGTATGATCTTGAAGCAGCCGAACAACCAATACTTATGAAAGTAATTGGATCAAACATAAAAAAATAAGTATTCCTAACTTTTCAACGTTTACTTAACATATGTGTGTAACAAAAAAAATATAAGCTACTAGGTGCACTTAAATGTATGCATAAATAAAATAATAAAAAAACATAATGCATGTCAACTACTACAATAATTGCATCAAAATTAAGTAAATCGATTATATCAGTTTAAGTAACTGTATGAGCCACGTGATATAGGCTATGCAATTTCCCGTGATGCCTATCCAGACAAAAAAAATATGAAACACATGTGAAGACGTTGAGAAGCGGTAAGCTTAATTTTTGTACTTAGGCCTACACATGATCATTTATTGCATTTTTGGTCAAGAAATTTACTTTTAACTGAATTTCAGAATTGCTACAAATTTTGCATCAACAATTAGAAACGTTTCTTACGAATGCAAACATTTGTAGTCTACATGTTAACGAATGAAATAAGTGTTTTGCACGCGAGTAGCTATATATTGTGTTTTTTCAAAATATATGACCATGATGTTGGCTCGTATATGCATTAATGGTGTGTTTACACCGAACGCGAATTTAATTGCGATAGCAGAGTACATTCATAGTCAATGCAAAGACGCGAAGACGCATCATTCGCGCCGGGCGTCGCGAATTGGGTGACTTGTTTGCCGCGAACGTCTTTCTCAGTAGAAAATTTTGAACTTGAGCGGGCTGCAGAAGATTCAAGCGTCTAACTAGACTTGACGTGTTTGACGCGTTCGGTGTGACCAATTCGGACTGCGCTCTCTCTCCCCCACGGATAGATTATAGGCCTACTTTATTAGCGAGTTGTTTTTGGATAAAACTAATGTACTTTGCATGCTTACAAATTCCCATGTTCTCTATCTCTATTGTCTATAGGCCTACATGGATCGCGGGAAAGGGGGCCTTGGGCGCGGGTTAGCCTACTTTTGGTAACGTTAACATACAAATATTAATTTCGAAAGCACATTGCCTACAGCTCCGTGTGTGCACCATTTATCATTAAATAATGGCAATCTTGATTCTAGCACAATATTATTCCTAAATGACAGCATTAATTCAGTAAATTAAACCTTCAAAATTATTATCAAAATAAGTAAATACCCTTTAAACAAAACTTTAGCTTCAAATAAAGATTGTAGATCTTTACTGTTTTCCAGTAGTTACTGCTAAAATGTTTTTGAAGAGATTCGTTCATAACCTCTGGAGGAAAGTCATTAATTAACTTCTGTTTTGTTTAAATTAATAGATATTATTTAATAGACTATTTTTTTTATATTTATAGGTATTTAATAATGGACTAATTTGTTGCATTTAATTGTTTTTTTTTTATTGGTTTTTGAAAAAAATAATATATATATATATATATATATATATATATATATATAGACACACACACACACACACACACACACACACACACACACACACACACACACACACTAAGATTGTTTAATATTTTTAAAAGAAGTCTCTTCTGCCCACCAAGCCTTCATTTCTTTGATCCAAGAAAAACTGTAATATTGTGACTATATTATTATTATTATTATTTTAACAACTATTTTCTATTTGAATATATTTTAAGATGCAATTTAAATAAATAATAAAGTGAAATGCTTTATTGTGTGTGATTTGCATGTTATTTATTTTAAGACATGTAAGCTGAAGATCTAAACTAAGTTAAAATGGTTGGTTCAACTGATTTAATTGTCTTATTTTATATATATAAATGAGCTTAAATTTTAAGTTAACAGAACTAAGATTTATTTTGATCTCACATGGCCTGCACTGTGTTGGATTTACTTAAAAGATATGCACATTTTTTGATACAAAAATGGTGCATATATATTTTAAGTAAATCCAACTCATCATTTTTTAGAGTGTGGACAATATGAAACTAAAACGACATAAGCTTAATTTAAAATGTCTTAGGAACTACTGGATATTTAGAGGTGGATAAACGTAATTGAAAGGTGGATAAACGCACTTTGGAGGTGCAAACGCAATTCCCGAATATTGGGAGGTGGGTAAATGGCATTTACGTGCATTTAGCCTCCACTACATCCCTGGGTATGACATCACAGTACTGATTCGAAAATATACAGTGATCAACTAGAAGCAGCACTATACAGAGTACAGACGATTGGTGTATGACATCACAGTACTGATTCGAAAGCATACAGCAGACAGTGATCGACAGCACTGTACAGAGTACAGACGATTGGTGTATGCAGAGGTGTAGTTGAAGAGGTGGGTAAACTATAAATTCTGGTGGACCAAGACATGGTCACCAGGTAAGGTGGGCCACTGCCTACCGGTGTATGTGTGTCTCCTGATGACATTGCTATATAGGGAGGGCTCGACATTAAGCCTTTTCATATGCTAAGTAAATCTGCCTTTCACTTGTCCGAGTAAAAAAGTTGCTTGTTCGGATTTTTTAAAAATTTGACTTATTCTTAAAAAATATTCTCATCATTGATATATCAGCTTTGATATTTAAATCACCATATTGTAATTTCTGCACCTTTAAAGGGCACCCCCATCCCCCAATATTATTAAATGTATGCTTCATATTTCATTTTAAATTCCTAAATTTGATCAATAAATTCAATTATTTCTAATAATAAGACACCATAGGGCTGTTACTCTAGGGGTTGATCAAATTAAATCATTTACACTGAAAAATTACAATTGCATGAAATAATGTTATGAAATTGATTTTAATTTACATATAAGAAAGAATGATGCTACTTTTAAACATTTAACACTAAACCGCCAGTAGGTGGTGGCAGGCGACCGTCTTAATGAGTGAAAAAGTTCGCCTTAGGTTTAACAACCTATACTAAATTAACTAAATTAAAGAAACTAAATTAACGACATAAGCTTAATTTAAAATGTCTTAGGAACTAGGATATTTAGAGGTGGATAAACGCAATTGAAAGGTGGATAAACGCACTTTGGAGGTGGGTAAACGCAATTCCCGAATATTGGGAGGTGCGTAAACGGCATTTGCGCATTTAGCCTTCACTACATCCCTGGGTGTATGACATCACAGTACTGATTCGAAAGCATGCAGTGTACTTTGATCACCTTGACGAAGCACTGGGGAGACCGGGGGCAATTGTAACAGGGGGCAATTGTACCACACTCAATTCCTCCAATCAGAAACAAGCTAGAGTGATGACACTTAATCTGTACATGCCCAATAGGATTCTCTCTCTATCTGTGGAAAAGAAGCGTGACATTTTCAACTTTAGCAGAAGTTATTAACGACAAACTGATTTTGAGGTGTGAAAGTTATTTTTTGGATGTACAGTATTTTTCTTCTGCTGTCTAAAGTTTAGATGTCTGTCAATTTAAACTTGTATACATTTTATCCCTAGGTTATTGATTAAAAACGAACATAAACAACACTGTAACACTGTGTTACAGTTGCCCCCGAGCCACAAGGCCCATTGTAATAAGCTTGTTTGTGTGTGTTGACATACTTTTCTGTTAAAAAAATGAACATATTTCACTAAATTCTATTGTAAAACTTCATTTTAAAAGGGTGTATTAAAATAAATGTTTGTTCCAGTATTAACAAATCATCAATTAGCATTTTTTATATAAAATAATGTGTGTTTTATATGTGCTTGACAAAGTGGGAATATTATATAAACTCTTAAAATTAACAGCAGTAAAGTGATTACTTTGAGGTAGGCTTTTATTTGAG
The DNA here is from genome assembly GCF_988280905.1 of Pimephales promelas. Taxonomy (NCBI): domain Eukaryota; kingdom Metazoa; phylum Chordata; class Actinopteri; order Cypriniformes; family Leuciscidae; genus Pimephales; species Pimephales promelas. The sequence goes on from NC_142793.1 coordinate 6,499,014, forward strand.
ATAAAGTGGGTTAATAGGAGTTATTTCTCAGTGTTACAATTGCCCCCACACTGCATTTAATTGAATATTTTAGTCTTGTTCTTATAAGTAAAAATATATAAATTGTATTATTAATTAGTGCACATATATATGTTTCTTGTATCAAAAGATGACTAGTCTATCTCAAGTAGTTTGTGAGTTATTAAGGAAAATGTAAAATACGTTACAATTGCCCCGGGTCTCCCCTACAGACGATTGGTTTATGACATCACAGTCCTGATTCGAAAGCATACAGTATGATCTTGAAGCAGCACTGTACAGAGTACAGACGATTGGTGTATGACATCACAGTACTGATTCAAAAGCAAACAGTATGATCTTGAAGCAGCACTGTACAGAGTACATACGATTGGTGTATGACATCACAGTACTGATTTGAAAGCATACGTATGATCTTGAAGCAGCACTGTACAGAGTACAGACGATTGGTGTATGACATCACAGTACTGATTCGAAAGCAAACAGTATGATCTTGAAGCAGCACTGTACAGAGTACAGACGATTGGTGTATGACATCACAGTACTGTTTCGAAAGCATGTATGATCTTGAAGCAGCCGAACAACCAATACTTATGAAAGTAATTGGATCAAACATAAAAAAATAAGTATTCCTAACTTTTCAACGTTTACTTAACATATGTGTGTAACAAAAAAATATAAGCTACTAGGTGCACTTAAATGTATGCATAAATAAAATAATAAAAAAACATAATGCATGTCAACTACTACAATAATTGCATCAAAATTAAGTAAATCGATTATATCAGTTTAAGTAACTGTATGAGCCACGTGATATAGGCTATGCAATTTCCCGTGATGCCTATCCAGACAAAAAAAATATGAAACACATGTGAAGACGTTGAGAAGCGGTAAGCTTAATTTTTGTACTTAGGCCTACACATGATCATTTATTGCATTTTTGGTCAAGAAATTTACTTTTAACTGAATTTCAGAATTGCTACAAATTTTGCATCAACAATTAGAAACGTTTCTTACGAATGCAAACATTTGTAGTCTACATGTTAACGAATGAAATAAGTGTTTTGCACGCGAGTAGCTATATATTGTGTTTTTTCAAAATATATGACCATGATGTTGGCTCGTATATGCATTAATGGTGTGTTTACACCGAACGCGAATTTAATTGCGATAGCAGAGTACATTCATAGTCAATGCAAAGACGCGAAGACGCATCATTCGCGCCGGGCGTCGCGAATTGGGTGACTCGTTTGCCGCGAACGTCTTTCTCAGTAGAAAATTTTGAACTTGAGCGGGCTGCAGAAGATTCAAGCGTCTAACTAGACTTGACGTGTTTGACGCGTTCGGTGTGACCAATTCGGACTGCGCTCTCTCTCCCCCACGGATAGATTATAGGCCTACTTTATTAGCGAGTTGTTTTTGGATAAAACTAATGTACTTTGCATACTTACAAATTCCCATGTTCTCTATCTCTATTGTCTATAGGCCTACATGGATCGCGGGAAAGGGGGCCTTGGGCGCGGGTTAGCCTACTTTTGGTAACGTTAACATACAAATATTAATTTCGAAAGCACATTGCCTACAGCTCCGTGTGTGCACCATTTATCATTAAATAATGACAATCTTGATTCTAGCACAATATTATTCCTAAATGACAGCATTAATTCAGTAAATTAAACCTTCAAAATTATTATCAAAATAAGTAAATACCCTTTAAACAAAACTTTAGCTTCAAATAAAGATTGTAGATCTTTACTGTTTTCCAGTAGTTACTGCTAAAATGTTTTTGAAGAGATTCGTTCATAACCTCTGGAGGAAAGTCATTAATTAACTTCTGTTTTGTTTAAATTAATAGATATTATGTAATAGACTATTTTTTATATATTTATAGGTATTTAATAATGGACTAATTTGTTGCATTTAATTGTTTTTTTTTTTATTGGTTTTTGAAAAAAATAATATATATATATATATATATATATATATATATAGACACACACACACACACACACACACACACACACACACACACACACACACACACACACACTAAGATTGTTTAATATTTTTAAAAGAAGTCTCTTCTGCCCACCAAGCCTTCATTTCTTTGATCCAAGAAAAACTGTAATATTGTGACTATATTATTATTATTCTTTTAACAACTATTTTCTATTTGAATATATTTTAAGATGCAATTTAAATAAATAATAAAGTGAAATGCTTTATTGTGTGTGATTTGCATGTTATTTATTTTAAGACATGTAAGCTGAAGATCTAAACTAAGTTAAAATGGTTGGTTCAACTGATTTAATTGTCTTATTTTATATATATAAATTAGCTTAAATTTTAAGTTAACAGAACTAAGATTTATTTTGATCTCACATGGCCTGCACTGTGTTGGATTTACTTAAAAGATATGTGCACATTTTTTGATACAAAAATGGTGCATATATATTTTAAGTAAATCCAACTCATCATTTTTTAGAGTGTGGACAATATGAAACTAAAACGACATAAGCTTAATTTAAAATGTCTTAGGAACTACTGGATATTTAGAGGTGGATAAACGTAATTGAAAGGTGGATAAACGCACTTTGGAGGTGCAAACGCAATTCCCGAATATTGGGAGGTGGGTAAATGGCATTTACGTGCATTTAGCCTCCACTACATCCCTGGGTATGACATCACAGTACTGATTCGAAAATATACAGTGATCAACTAGAAGCAGCACTATACAGAGTACAGACGATTGGTGTATGACATCACAGTACTGATTCGAAAGCATACAGCAGACAGTGATCGACAGCACTGTACAGAGTACAGACGATTGGTGTATGCAGAGGTGTAGTTGAAGAGGTGGGTAAACTATAAATTCTGGTGGACCAAGACATGGTCACCAGGTAAGGTGGGCCACTGCCTACCGGTGTATGTGTGTCTCCTGATGACATTGCTATATAGGGAGGGCTCGACATTAAGCCTTTTCATATGCTAAGTAAATCTGCCTTTCACTTGTCCGAGTAAAAAAGTTGCTTGTTCAGATTTTTTAAAAATTTGACTTATTCTTCAAAAATATTCTCATCATTGATATATCAGCTTTGATATTTAAATCACCATATTGTAATTTCTGCACCTTTAAAGGGCACCCCCCTCCCCCAATATTATCAAATGTATGCTTCATATTTCATTTTAAATTCCTAAATTTGATCAATAAATTCAATTATTTCTAATAATAAGACACCATAGGGCTGTTACTCTAGGGGTTGATCAAATTAAATCATTTACACTGAAAAATTACAATTGCATGAAATAATGTTATTAAATTGATTTTAATTTACATATAAGAAAGAATGATGCTACTTTTAAACATTTAACACTAAACCGCCAGTAGGTGGTGGCAGGCGACCGTCTTAATGAGTGAAAAAGTTCGCCTTAGGTTTAACAACCTATACTAAATTAACTAAATTAAAGAAACTAAATTAACGACATAAGCTTAATTTAAAATGTCTTAGGAACTAGGATATTTAGAGGTGGATAAACGCAATTGAAAGGTGGATAAACGCACTTTGGAGGTGGGTAAACGCAATTCCCGAATATTGGGAGGTGCGTAAACGGCATTTGCGCATTTAGCCTTCACTACATCCCTGGGTGTATGACATCACAGTACTGATTCGAAAGCATGCAGTGTACTTTGATCACCTTGACGAAGCACTGGGGAGACCGGGGGCAATTGTAACAGGGGGCAATTGTACCACACTCAATTCCTCCAATCAGAAACAAGCTAGAGTGATGACACTTAATCTGTACATGCCCAATAGGATTCTCTCTCTATCTGTGGAAAAGAAGCGTGACATTTTCAACTTTAGCAGAAGTTATTAACGACAAACTGATTTTGAGGTGTGAAAGTTATTTTTTGGATGTACAGTATTTTTCTTCTGCTGTCTAAAGTTTAGATGTCTGTCAATTTAAACTTGTATACATTTTATCCCTAGGTTATTGATTAAAAACGAACATAAACAACACTGTAACACTGTGTTACAGTTGCCCCCGAGCCACAAGACCCATTGTAATAAGCTTGTTTGTGTGTGTTGACATACTTTTCTGTTAAAAAAATGAACATATTTCACTAAATTCTATTGTAAAACTTCATTTTAAAAGGGTGTATTAAAAATAAATGTTTGTTCCAGTATTAACAAATCATCAATTAGCATTTTTTATATAAAATAATGTGTGTTTTATATGTGCTTGACAAAGTGGGAATATTATATAAACTCTTAAAATTAACAGCAGTAAAGTGATTACTTTGAGGTAGGCTTTTATTTGAGATAAAGTGGGTTAATAGGAGTTATTTCTCAGTGTTACAATTGCCCACACACTGCATTTAATTGAATATTTTAGTCTTGTTCTTATAAGTAAAAATATATAAATTGTATTATTAATTAGTGCACATATATATGTTTCTTGTATCAAAAGATGACTAGTCTATCTCAAGTAGTTTGTGAGTTATTAAGGAAAATGTAAAATACGTTACAATTGCCCCGGGTCTCCCCTACAGACGATTGGTTTATGACATCACAGTCCTGATTCGAAAGCATACAGTATGATCTTGAAGCAGCACTGTACAGAGTACAGACGATTGGTGTATGACATCACAGTACTGATTCAAAAGCAAGCAGTATGATCTTGAAGCAGCACTGTACAGAGTACATACGATTGGTGTATGACATCACAGTACTGATTTGAAAGCATACGTATGATCTTGAAGCAGCACTGTACAGAGTACAGACGATTGGTGTATGACATCACAGTACTGATTCGAAAGCAAACAGTATGATCTTGAAGCAGCACTGTACAGAGTACAGACGATTGGTGTATGACATCACAGTACTGTTTCGAAAGCATGTATGATCTTGAAGCAGCCGAACAACCAATACTTATGAAAGTAATTGGATCAAACATAAAAAAATAAGTATTCCTAACTTTTCAACGTTTACTTAACATATGTGTGTAACAAAAAAAATATAAGCTACTAGGTGCACTTAAATGTATGCATAAATAAAATAATAAAAAAACATAATGCATGTCAACTACTACAATAATTGCATCAAAATTAAGTAAATCGATTATATCAGTTTAAGTAACTGTATGAGCCACGTGATATAGGCTATGCAATTTCCCGTGATGCCTATCCAGACAAAAAAAATATGAAACACATGTGAAGACGTTGAGAAGCGGTAAGCTTAATTTTTGTACTTAGGCCTACACATGATCATTTATTGCATTTTTGGTCAAGAAATTTACTTTTAACTGAATTTCAGAATTGCTACAAATTTTGCATCAACAATTAGAAACGTTTCTTACGAATGCAAACATTTGTAGTCTACATGTTAACGAATGAAATAAGTGTTTTGCACGCGAGTAGCTATATATTGTGTTTTTTCAAAATATATGACCATGATGTTGGCTCGTATATGCATTAATGGTGTGTTTACACCGAACGCGAATTTAATTGCGATAGCAGAGTACATTCATAGTCAATGCAAAGACGCGAAGACGCATCATTCGCGCCGGGCGTCGCGAATTGGGTGACTTGTTTGCCGCGAACGTCTTTCTCAGTAGAAAATTTTGAACTTGAGCGGGCTGCAGAAGATTCAAGCGTCTAACTAGACTTGACGTGTTTGACGCGTTCGGTGTGACCAATTCGGACTGCGCTCTCTCTCCCCCACGGATAGATTATAGGCCTACTTTATTAGCGAGTTGTTTTTGGATAAAACTAATGTACTTTGCATACTTACAAATTCCCATGTTCTCTATCTCTATTGTCTATAGGCCTACATGGATCGCGGGAAAGGGGGCCTTGGGCGCGGGTTAGCCTACTTTTGGTAACGTTAACATACAAATATTAATTTCGAAAGCACATTGCCTACAGCTCCGTGTGTGCACCATTTATCATTAAATAATGGCAATCTTGATTCTAGCACAATATTATTCCTAAATGACAGCATTAATTCAGTAAATTAAACCTTCAAAATTATTATCAAAATAAGTAAATACCCTTTAAACAAAACTTTAGCTTCAAATAAAGATTGTAGATCTTTACTGTTTTCCAGTAGTTACTGCTAAAATGTTTTTGAAGAGATTCGTTCATAACCTCTGGAGGAAAGTCATTAATTAACTTCTGTTTTGTTTAAATTAATAGATATTATTTAATAGACTATTTTTTTTATATTTATAGGTATTTAATAATGGACTAATTTGTTGCATTTAATTGTTTTTTTTTTATTGGTTTTTGAAAAAAATAATATATATATATATATATATATATATATATATAGACACACACACACACACACACACACACACTAAGATTGTTTAATATTTTTAAAAGAAGTCTCTTCTGCCCACCAAGCCTTCATTTCTTTGATCCAAGAAAAACTGTAATATTGTGACTATATTATTATTATTATTATTTTAACAACTATTGTCTATTTGAATATATTTTAAGATGCAATTTAAATAAATAATAAAGTGAAATGCTTTATTGTGTGTGATTTGCATGTTATTTATTTTAAGACATGTAAGCTGAAGATCTAAACTAAGTTAAAATGGTTGGTTCAACTGATTTAATTGTCTTATTTTATATATATAAATGAGCTTAAATTTTAAGTTAACAGAACTAAGATTTATTTTGATCTCACATGGCCTGCACTGTGTTGGATTTACTTAAAAGATATGCACATTTTTTGATACAAAAATGGTGCATATATATTTTAAGTAAATCCAACTCATCATTTTTTAGAGTGTGGACAATATGAAACTAAAACGACATAAGCTTAATTTAAAATGTCTTAGGAACTACTGGATATTTAGAGGTGGATAAACGTAATTGAAAGGTGGATAAACGCACTTTGGAGGTGCAAACGCAATTCCCGAATATTGGGAGGTGGGTAAATGGCATTTACGTGCATTTAGCCTCCACTACATCCCTGGGTATGACATCACAGTACTGATTCGAAAATATACAGTGATCAACTAGAAGCAGCACTATACAGAGTACAGACGATTGGTGTATGACATCACAGTACTGATTCGAAAGCATACAGCAGACAGTGATCGACAGCACTGTACAGAGTACAGACGATTGGTGTATGCAGAGGTGTAGTTGAAGAGGTGGGTAAACTATAAATTCTGGTGGACCAAGACATGGTCACCAGGTAAGGTGGGCCACTGCCTACCGGTGTATGTGTGTCTCCTGATGACATTGCTATATAGGGAGGGCTCGACATTAAGCCTTTTCATATGCTAAGTAAATCTGCCTTTCACTTGTCCGAGTAAAAAAGTTGCTTGTTCGGATTTTTTAAAAATTTGACTTATTCTTAAAAAATATTCTCATCATTGATATATCAGCTTTGATATTTAAATCACCATATTGTAATTTCTGCACCTTTAAAGGGCACCCCCATCCCCCAATATTATTAAATGTATGCTTCATATTTCATTTTAAATTCCTAAATTTGATCAATAAATTCAATTATTTCTAATAATAAGACACCATAGGGCTGTTACTCTAGGGGTTGATCAAATTAAATCATTTACACTGAAAAATTACAATTGCATGAAATAATGTTATGAAATTGATTTTAATTTACATATAAGAAAGAATGATGCTACTTTTAAACATTTAACACTAAACCGCCAGTAGGTGGTGGCAGGCGACCGTCTTAATGAGTGAAAAAGTTCGCCTTAGGTTTAACAACCTATACTAAATTAACTAAATTAAAGAAACTAAATTAACGACATAAGCTTAATTTAAAATGTCTTAGGAACTAGGATATTTAGAGGTGGATAAACGCAATTGAAAGGTGGATAAACGCACTTTGGAGGTGGGTAAACGCAATTCCCGAATATTGGGAGGTGCGTAAACGGCATTTGCGCATTTAGCCTTCACTACATCCCTGGGTGTATGACATCACAGTACTGATTCGAAAGCATGCAGTGTACTTTGATCACCTTGACGAAGCACTGGGGAGACCGGGGGCAATTGTAACAGGGGGCAATTGTACCACACTCAATTCCTCCAATCAGAAACAAGCTAGAGTGATGACACTTAATCTGTACATGCCCAATAGGATTCTCTCTCTATCTGTGGAAAAGAAGCGTGACATTTTCAACTTTAGCAGAAGTTATTAACGACAAACTGATTTTGAGGTGTGAAAGTTATTTTTTGGATGTACAGTATTTTTCTTCTGCTGTCTAAAGTTTAGATGTCTGTCAATTTAAACTTGTATACATTTTATCCCTAGGTTATTGATTAAAAACGAACATAAACAACACTGTAACACTGTGTTACAGTTGCCCCCGAGCCACAAGGCCCATTGTAATAAGCTTGTTTGTGTGTGTTGACATACTTTTCTGTTAAAAAAATGAACATATTTCACTAAATTCTATTGTAAAACTTCATTTTAAAAGGGTGTATTAAAATAAATGTTTGTTCCAGTATTAACAAATCATCAATTAGCATTTTTTATATAAAATAATGTGTGTTTTATATGTGCTTGACAAAGTGGGAATATTATATAAACTCTTAAAATTAACAGCAGTAAAGTGATTACTTTGAGGTAGGCTTTTATTTGAGATAAAGTGGGTTAATAGGAGTTATTTCTCAGTGTTACAATTGCCCCCACACTGCATTTAATTGAATATTTTAGTCTTGTTCTTATAAGTAAAAATATATAAATTGTATTATTAATTAGTGCACATATATATGTTTCTTGTATCAAAAGATGACTAGTCTATCTCAAGTAGTTTGTGAGTTATTAAGGAAAATGTAAAATACGTTACAATTGCCCCGGGTCTCCCCTACAGACGATTGGTTTATGACATCACAGTCCTGATTCGAAAGCATACAGTATGATCTTGAAGCAGCACTGTACAGAGTACAGACGATTGGTGTATGACATCACAGTACTGATTCAAAAGCAAACAGTATGATCTTGAAGCAGCACTGTACAGAGTACATACGATTGGTGTATGACATCACAGTACTGATTTGAAAGCATACGTATGATCTTGAAGCAGCACTGTACAGAGTACAGACGATTGGTGTATGACATCACAGTACTGATTCGAAAGCAAACAGTATGATCTTGAAGCAGCACTGTACAGAGTACAGACGATTGGTGTATGACATCACAGTACTGTTTCGAAAGCATGTATGATCTTGAAGCAGCCGAACAACCAATACTTATGAAAGTAATTGGATCAAACATAAAAAAATAAGTATTCCTAACTTTTCAACGTTTACTTAACATATGTGTGTAACAAAAAAATATAAGCTACTAGGTGCACTTAAATGTATGCATAAATAAAATAATAAAAAAACATAATGCATGTCAACTACTACAATAATTGCATCAAAATTAAGTAAATCGATTATATCAGTTTAAGTAACTGTATGAGCCACGTGATATAGGCTATGCAATTTCCCGTGATGCCTATCCAGACAAAAAAAATATGAAACACATGTGAAGACGTTGAGAAGCGGTAAGCTTAATTTTTGTACTTAGGCCTACACATGATCATTTATTGCATTTTTGGTCAAGAAATTTACTTTTAACTGAATTTCAGAATTGCTACAAATTTTGCATCAACAATTAGAAACGTTTCTTACGAATGCAAACATTTGTAGTCTACATGTTAACGAATGAAATAAGTGTTTTGCACGCGAGTAGCTATATATTGTGTTTTTTCAAAATATATGACCATGATGTTGGCTCGTATATGCATTAATGGTGTGTTTACACCGAACGCGAATTTAATTGCGATAGCAGAGTACATTCATAGTCAATGCAAAGACGCGAAGACGCATCATTCGCGCCGGGCGTCGCGAATTGGGTGACTCGTTTGCCGCGAACGTCTTTCTCAGTAGAAAATTTTGAACTTGAGCGGGCTGCAGAAGATTCAAGCGTCTAACTAGACTTGACGTGTTTGACGCGTTCGGTGTGACCAATTCGGACTGCGCTCTCTCTCCCCCACGGATAGATTATAGGCCTACTTTATTAGCGAGTTGTTTTTGGATAAAACTAATGTACTTTGCATACTTACAAATTCCCATGTTCTCTATCTCTATTGTCTATAGGCCTACATGGATCGCGGGAAAGGGGGCCTTGGGCGCGGGTTAGCCTACTTTTGGTAACGTTAACATACAAATATTAATTTCGAAAGCACATTGCCTACAGCTCCGTGTGTGCACCATTTATCATTAAATAATGACAATCTTGATTCTAGCACAATATTATTCCTAAATGACAGCATTAATTCAGTAAATTAAACCTTCAAAATTATTATCAAAATAAGTAAATACCCTTTAAACAAAACTTTAGCTTCAAATAAAGATTGTAGATCTTTACTGTTTTCCAGTAGTTACTGCTAAAATGTTTTTGAAGAGATTCGTTCATAACCTCTGGAGGAAAGTCATTAATTAACTTCTGTTTTGTTTAAATTAATAGATATTATGTAATAGACTATTTTTTATATATTTATAGGTATTTAATAATGGACTAATTTGTTGCATTTAATTGTTTTTTTTTTTATTGGTTTTTGAAAAAAATAATATATATATATATATATATATATATATATATAGACACACACACACACACACACACACACACACACACACACACACACACACACACACACACACACACACACACACACACACACACTAAGATTGTTTAATATTTTTAAAAGAAGTCTCTTCTGCCCACCAAGCCTTCATTTCTTTGATCCAAGAAAAACTGTAATATTGTGACTATATTATTATTATTATTTTAACAACTATTTTCTATTTGAATATATTTTAAGATGCAATTTAAATAAATAATAAAGTGAAATGCTTTATTGTGTGTGATTTGCATGTTATTTATTTTAAGACATGTAAGCTGAAGATCTAAACTAAGTTAAAATGGTTGGTTCAACTGATTTAATTGTCTTATTTTATATATATAAATGAGCTTAAATTTTAAGTTAACAGAACTAAGATTTATTTTGATCTCACATGGCCTGCACTGTGTTGGATTTACTTAAAAGATATGTGCACATTTTTTGATACAAAAATGGTGCATATATATTTTAAGTAAATCCAACTCATCATTTTTTAGAGTGTGGACAATATGAAACTAAAACGACATAAGCTTAATTTAAAATGTCTTAGGAACTACTGGATATTTAGAGGTGGATAAACGTAATTGAAAGGTGGATAAACGCACTTTGGAGGTGCAAACGCAATTCCCGAATATTGGGAGGTGGGTAAATGGCATTTACGTGCATTTAGCCTCCACTACATCCCTGGGTATGACATCACAGTACTGATTCGAAAATATACAGTGATCAACTAGAAGCAGCACTATACAGAGTACAGACGATTGGTGTATGACATCACAGTACTGATTCGAAAGCATACAGCAGACAGTGATCGACAGCACTGTACAGAGTACAGACGATTGGTGTATGCAGAGGTGTAGTTGAAGAGGTGGGTAAACTATAAATTCTGGTGGACCAAGACATGGTCACCAGGTAAGGTGGGCCACTGCCTACCGGTGTATGTGTGTCTCCTGATGACATTGCTATATAGGGAGGGCTCGACATTAAGCCTTTTCATATGCTAAGTAAATCTGCCTTTCACTTGTCCGAGTAAAAAAGTTGCTTGTTCAGATTTTTTAAAAATTTGACTTATTCTTCAAAAATATTCTCATCATTGATATATCAGCTTTGATATTTAAATCACCATATTGTAATTTCTGCACCTTTAAAGGGCACCCCCCTCCCCCAATATTATCAAATGTATGCTTCATATTTCATTTTAAATTCCTAAATTTGATCAATAAATTCAATTATTTCTAATAATAAGACACCATAGGGCTGTTACTCTAGGGGTTGATCAAATTAAATCATTTACACTGAAAAATTACAATTGCATGAAATAATGTTATGAAATTGATTTTAATTTACATATAAGAAAGAATGATGCTACTTTTAAACATTTAACACTAAACCGCCAGTAGGTGGTGGCAGGCGACCGTCTTAATGAGTAAAAAAGTTCGCCTTAGGTTTAACAACCTATACTAAATTAACTAAATTAAAGAAACTAAATTAACGACATAAGCTTAATTTAAAATGTCTTAGGAACTAGGATATTTAGAGGTGGATAAACGCAATTGAAAGGTGGATAAACGCACTTTGGAGGTGGGTAAACGCAATTCCCGAATATTGGGAGGTGCGTAAACGGCATTTGCGCATTTAGCCTTCACTACATCCCTGGGTGTATGACATCACAGTACTGATTCGAAAGCATGCAGTGTACTTTGATCACCTTGACGAAGCACTGGGGAGACCGGGGGCAATTGTAACAGGGGGCAATTGTACCACACTCAATTCCTCCAATCAGAAACAAGCTAGAGTGATGACACTTAATCTGTACATGCCCAATAGGATTCTCTCTCTATCTGTGGAAAAGAAGCGTGACATTTTCAACTTTAGCAGAAGTTATTAACGACAAACTGATTTTGAGGTGTGAAAGTTATTTTTTGGATGTACAGTATTTTTCTTCTGCTGTCTAAAGTTTAGATGTCTGTCAATTTAAACTTGTATACATTTTATCCCTAGGTTATTGATTAAAAACGAACATAAACAACACTGTAACACTGTGTTACAGTTGCCCCCGAGCCACAAGGCCCATTGTAATAAGCTTGTTTGTGTGTGTTGACATACTTTTCTGTTAAAAAAATGAACATATTTCACTAAATTCTATTGTAAAACTTCATTTTAAAAGGGTGTATTAAAAATAAATGTTTGTTCCAGTATTAACAAATCATCAATTAGCATTTTTTATATAAAATAATGTGTGTTTTATATGTGCTTGACAAAGTGGGAATATTATATAAACTCTTAAAATTAACAGCAGTAAAGTGATTACTTTGAGGTAGGCTTTTATTTGAGATAAAGTGGGTTAATAGGAGTTATTTCTCAGTGTTACAATTGCCCCCACACTGCATTTAATTGAATATTTTAGTCTTGTTCTTATAAGTAAAAATATATAAATTGTATTATTAATTAGTGCACATATATATGTTTCTTGTATCAAAAGATGACTAGTCTATCTCAAGTAGTTTGTGAGTTATTAAGGAAAATGTAAAATACGTTACAATTGCCCCGGGTCTCCCCTACAGACGATTGGTTTATGACATCACAGTCCTGATTCGAAAGCATACAGTATGATCTTGAAGCAGCACTGTACAGAGTACAGACGATTGGTGTATGACATCACAGTACTGATTCAAAAGCAAGCAGTATGATCTTGAAGCAGCACTGTACAGAGTACATACGATTGGTGTATGACATCACAGTACTGATTTGAAAGCATACGTATGATCTTGAAGCAGCACTGTACAGAGTACAGACGATTGGTGTATGACATCACAGTACTGATTCGAAAGCAAACAGTATGATCTTGAAGCAGCACTGTACAGAGTACAGACGATTGGTGTATGACATCACAGTACTGTTTCGAAAGCATGTATGATCTTGAAGCAGCCGAACAACCAATACTTATGAAAGTAATTGGATCAAACATAAAAAAATAAGTATTCCTAACTTTTCAACGTTTACTTAACATATGTGTGTAACAAAAAAAATATAAGCTACTAGGTGCACTTAAATGTATGCATAAATAAAATAATAAAAAAACATAATGCATGTCAACTACTACAATAATTGCATCAAAATTAAGTAAATCGATTATATCAGTTTAAGTAACTGTATGAGCCACGTGATATAGGCTATGCAATTTCCCGTGATGCCTATCCAGACAAAAAAAATATGAAACACATGTGAAGACGTTGAGAAGCGGTAAGCTTAATTTTTGTACTTAGGCCTACACATGATCATTTATTGCATTTTTGGTCAAGAAATTTACTTTTAACTGAATTTCAGAATTGCTACAAATTTTGCATCAACAATTAGAAACGTTTCTTACGAATGCAAACATTTGTAGTCTACATGTTAACGAATGAAATAAGTGTTTTGCACGCGAGTAGCTATATATTGTGTTTTTTCAAAATATATGACCATGATGTTGGCTCGTATATGCATTAATGGTGTGTTTACACCGAACGCGAATTTAATTGCGATAGCAGAGTACATTCATAGTCAATGCAAAGACGCGAAGACGCATCATTCGCGCCGAGCGTCGCGAATTGGGTGACTTGTTTGCCGCGAACGTCTTTCTCAGTAGAAAATTTTGAACTTGAGCGGGCTGCAGAAGATTCAAGCGTCTAACTAGACTTGACGTGTTTGACGCGTTCGGTGTGACCAATTCGGACTGCGCTCTCTCTCCCCCACGGATAGATTATAGGCCTACTTTATTAGCGAGTTGTTTTTGGATAAAACTAATGTACTTTGCATACTTACAAATTCCCATGTTCTCTATCTCTATTGTCTATAGGCCTACATGGATCGCGGGAAAGGGGGCCTTGGGCGCGGGTTAGCCTACTTTTGGTAACGTTAACATACAAATATTAATTTCGAAAGCACATTGCCTACAGCTCCGTGTGTGCACCATTTATCATTAAATAATGGCAATCTTGATTCTAGCACAATATTATTCCTAAATGACAGCATTAATTCAGTAAATTAAACCTTCAAAATTATTATCAAAATAAGTAAATACCCTTTAAACAAAACTTTAGCTTCAAATAAAGATTGTAGATCTTTACTGTTTTCCAGTAGTTACTGCTAAAATGTTTTTGAAGAGATTCGTTCATAACCTCTGGAGGAAAGTCATTAATTAACTTCTGTTTTGTTTAAATTAATAGATATTATTTAATAGACTATTTTTTTTATATTTATAGGTATTTAATAATGGACTAATTTGTTGCATTTAATTGTTTTTTTTTTTATTGGTTTTTGAAAAAAATAATATATATATATATATATATATATATATATATATATAGACACACACACACACACACACACACACACACACTAAGATTGTTTAATATTTTTAAAAGAAGTCTCTTCTGCCCACCAAGCCTTCATTTCTTTGATCCAAGAAAAACTGTAATATTGTGACTATATTATTATTATTATTATTTTAACAACTATTTTCTATTTGAATATATTTTAAGATGCAATTTAAATAAATAATAAAGTGAAATGCTTTATTGTGTGTGATTTGCATGTTATTTATTTTAAGACATGTAAGCTGAAGATCTAAACTAAGTTAAAATGGTTGGTTCAACTGATTTAATTGTCTTATTTTATATATATAAATGAGCTTAAATTTTAAGTTAACAGAACTAAGATTTATTTTGATCTCACATGGCCTGCACTGTGTTGGATTTACTTAAAAGATATGCACATTTTTTGATACAAAAATGGTGCATATATATTTTAAGTAAATCCAACTCATCATTTTTTAGAGTGTGGACAATATGAAACTAAAACGACATAAGCTTAATTTAAAATGTCTTAGGAACTACTGGATATTTAGAGGTGGATAAACGTAATTGAAAGGTGGATAAACGCACTTTGGAGGTGCAAACGCAATTCCCGAATATTGGGAGGTGGGTAAATGGCATTTACGTGCATTTAGCCTCCACTACATCCCTGGGTATGACATCACAGTACTGATTCGAAAATATACAGTGATCAACTAGAAGCAGCACTATACAGAGTACAGACGATTGGTGTATGACATCACAGTACTGATTCGAAAGCATACAGCAGACAGTGATCGACAGCACTGTACAGAGTACAGACGATTGGTGTATGCAGAGGTGTAGTTGAAGAGGTGGGTAAACTATAAATTCTGGTGGACCAAGACATGGTCACCAGGTAAGGTGGGCCACTGCCTACCGGTGTATGTGTGTCTCCTGATGACATTGCTATATAGGGAGGGCTCGACATTAAGCCTTTTCATATGCTAAGTAAATCTGCCTTTCACTTGTCCGAGTAAAAAAGTTGCTTGTTCGGATTTTTTAAAAATTTGACTTATTCTTAAAAAATATTCTCATCATTGATATATCAGCTTTGATATTTAAATCACCATATTGTAATTTCTGCACCTTTAAAGGGCACCCCCATCCCCCAATATTATTAAATGTATGCTTCATATTTCATTTTAAATTCCTAAATTTGATCAATAAATTCAATTATTTCTAATAATAAGACACCATAGGGCTGTTACTCTAGGGGTTGATCAAATTAAATCATTTACACTGAAAAATTACAATTGCATGAAATAATGTTATGAAATTGATTTTAATTTACATATAAGAAAGAATGATGCTACTTTTAAACATTTAACACTAAACCGCCAGTAGGTGGTGGCAGGCGACCGTCTTAATGAGTGAAAAAGTTCGCCTTAGGTTTAACAACCTATACTAAATTAACTAAATTAAAGAAACTAAATTAACGACATAAGCTTAATTTAAAATGTCTTAGGAACTAGGATATTTAGAGGTGGATAAACGCAATTGAAAGGTGGATAAACGCACTTTGGAGGTGGGTAAACGCAATTCCCGAATATTGGGAGGTGCGTAAACGGCATTTGCGCATTTAGCCTTCACTACATCCCTGGGTGTATGACATCACAGTACTGATTCGAAAGCATGCAGTGTACTTTGATCACCTTGACGAAGCACTGGGGAGACCGGGGGCAATTGTAACAGGGGGCAATTGTACCACACTCAATTCCTCCAATCAGAAACAAGCTAGAGTGATGACACTTAATCTGTACATGCCCAATAGGATTCTCTCTCTATCTGTGGAAAAGAAGCGTGACATTTTCAACTTTAGCAGAAGTTATTAACGACAAACTGATTTTGAGGTGTGAAAGTTATTTTTTGGATGTACAGTATTTTTCTTCTGCTGTCTAAAGTTTAGATGTCTGTCAATTTAAACTTGTATACATTTTATCCCTAGGTTATTGATTAAAAACGAACATAAACAACACTGTAACACTGTGTTACAGTTGCCCCCGAGCCACAAGGCCCATTGTAATAAGCTTGTTTGTGTGTGTTGACATACTTTTCTGTTAAAAAAATGAACATATTTCACTAAATTCTATTGTAAAACTTCATTTTAAAAGGGTGTATTAAAATAAATGTTTGTTCCAGTATTAACAAATCATCAATTAGCATTTTTTATATAAAATAATGTGTGTTTTATATGTGCTTGACAAAGTGGGAATATTATATAAACTCTTAAAATTAACAGCAGTAAAGTGATTACTTTGAGGTAGGCTTTTATTTGAGATAAAGTGGGTTAATAGGAGTTATTTCTCAGTGTTACAATTGCCCCCACACTGCATTTAATTGAATATTTTAGTCTTGTTCTTATAAGTAAAAATATATAAATTGTATTATTAATTAGTGCACATATATATGTTTCTTGTATCAAAAGATGACTAGTCTATCTCAAGTAGTTTGTGAGTTATTAAGGAAAATGTAAAATACGTTACAATTGCCCCGGGTCTCCCCTACAGACGATTGGTTTATGACATCACAGTACTGATTCAAAAGCAAACAGTATGATCTTGAAGCAGCACTGTACAGAGTACATACGATTGGTGTATGACATCACAGTACTGATTTGAAAGCATACGTATGATCTTGAAGCAGCACTGTACAGAGTACAGACGATTGGTGTATGACATCACAGTACTGATTCGAAAGCAAACAGTATGATCTTGAAGCAGCACTGTACAGAGTACAGACGATTGGTGTATGACATCACAGTACTGTTTCGAAAGCATGTATGATCTTGAAGCAGCCGAACAACCAATACTTATGAAAGTAATTGGATCAAACATAAAAAAATAAGTATTCCTAACTTTTCAACGTTTACTTAACATATGTGTGTAACAAAAAAAATATAAGCTACTAGGTGCACTTAAATGTATGCATAAATAAAATAATAAAAAAACATAATGCATGTCAACTACTACAATAATTGCATCAAAATTAAGTAAATCGATTATATCAGTTTAAGTAACTGTATGAGCCACGTGATATAGGCTATGCAATTTCCCGTGATGCCTATCCAGACAAAAAAAATATGAAACACATGTGAAGACGTTGAGAAGCGGTAAGCTTAATTTTTGTACTTAGGCCTACACATGATCATTTATTGCATTTTTGGTCAAGAAATTTACTTTTAACTGAATTTCAGAATTGCTACAAATTTTGCATCAACAATTAGAAACGTTTCTTACGAATGCAAACATTTGTAGTCTACATGTTAACGAATGAAATAAGTGTTTTGCACGCGAGTAGCTATATATTGTGTTTTTTCAAAATATATGACCATGATGTTGGCTCGTATATGCATTAATGGTGTGTTTACACCGAACGCGAATTTAATTGCGATAGCAGAGTACATTCATAGTCAATGCAAAGACGCGAAGACGCATCATTCGCGCCGGGCGTCGCGAATTGGGTGACTCGTTTGCCGCGAACGTCTTTCTCAGTAGAAAATTTTGAACTTGAGCGGGCTGCAGAAGATTCAAGCGTCTAACTAGACTTGACGTGTTTGACGCGTTCGGTGTGACCAATTCGGACTGCGCTCTCTCTCCCCCACGGATAGATTATAGGCCTACTTTATTAGCGAGTTGTTTTTGGATAAAACTAATGTACTTTGCATACTTACAAATTCCCATGTTCTCTATCTCTATTGTCTATAGGCCTACATGGATCGCGGGAAAGGGGGCCTTGGGCGCGGGTTAGCCTACTTTTGGTAACGTTAACATACAAATATTAATTTCGAAAGCACATTGCCTACAGCTCCGTGTGTGCACCATTTATCATTAAATAATGGCAATCTTGATTCTAGCACAATATTATTCCTAAATGACAGCATTAATTCAGTAAATTAAACCTTCAAAATTATTATCAAAATAAGTAAATACCCTTTAAACAAAACTTTAGCTTCAAATAAAGATTGTAGATCTTTACTGTTTTCCAGTAGTTACTGCTAAAATGTTTTTGAAGAGATTCGTTCATAACCTCTGGAGGAAAGTCATTAATTAACTTCTGTTTTGTTTAAATTAATAGATATTATTTAATAGACTATTTTTTTATATTTATAGGTATTTAATAATGGACTAATTTGTTGCATTTAATTGTTTTTTTTTATTGGTTTTTGAAAAAAATAATATATATATATATATATATATATAAATATAATTATATATATAGACACACACACACACACACACACACACACACACACACACACACACACACACACACACACACACACACACACACACACACACACACACACACACACTAAGATTGTTTAATATTTTTAAGTCTCTTCTGCCCAAGCCTTCATTTCTTTGATCCAAGAAAAACTGTAATATTGTGACTATATTATTATTATTATTTTAACAACTATTTTCTATTTGAATATATTTTAAGATGCAATTTAAATAAATAATAAAGTGAAATGCTTTATTGTGTGTGATTTGCATGTTATTTATTTTAAGACATGTAAGCTGAAGATCTAAACTAAGTTAAAATGGTTGGTTCAACTGATTTAATTGTCTTATTTTATATATATAAATGAGCTTAAATTTTAAGTTAACAGAACTAAGATTTATTTTGATCTCACATGGCCTGCACTGTGTTGGATTTACTTAAAAGATATGTGCACATTTTTTGATACAAAAATGGTGCATATATATTTTAAGTAAATCCAACTCATCATTTTTTAGAGTGTGGACAATATGAAACTAAAACGACATAAGCTTAATTTAAAATGTCTTAGGAACTACTGGATATTTAGAGGTGGATAAACGTAATTGAAAGGTGGATAAACGCACTTTGGAGGTGCAAACGCAATTCCCGAATATTGGGAGGTGGGTAAATGGCATTTACGTACATTTAGCCTCCACTACATCCCTGGGTATGACATCACAGTACTGATTCGAAAATATACAGTGATCAACTAGAAGCAGCACTATACAGAGTACAGACGATTGGTGTATGACATCACAGTACTGATTCGAAAGCATACAGCAGACAGTGATCGACAGCACTGTACAGAGTACAGACGATTGGTGTATGCAGAGGTGTAGTTGAAGAGGTGGGTAAACTATAAATTCTGGTGGACCAAGACATGGTCACCAGGTAAGGTGGGCCACTGCCTACCGGTGTATGTGTGTCTCCTGATGACATTGCTATATAGGGAGGGCTCGACATTAAGCCTTTTCATATGCTAAGTAAATCTGCCTTTCACTTGTCCGAGTAAAAAAGTTGCTTGTTCAGATTTTTTAAAAATTTGACTTATTCTTAAAAAATATTCTCATCATTGATATATCAGCTTTGATATTTAAATCACCATATTGTACTTTCTGCACCTTTAAAGGGCACCCCCCTCCCCCAATATTATTAAATGTATGCTTCATATTTCATTTTAAATTCCTAAATTTGATCAATAAATTCAATTATTTCTAATAATAAGACACCATAGAGCTGTTACTCTAGGGGTTGATCAAATTAAATCATTTACACTGAAAAATTACAATTGCATGAAATAATGTTATGAAATTGATTTTAATTTACATATAAGAAAGAATGATGCTACTTTTAAACATTTAACACTAAACCGCCAGTAGGTGGTGGCAGGCGACCGTCTTAATGAGTGAAAAAGTTCGCCTTAGGTTTAACAACCTATACTAAATTAACTAAATTAAAGAAACTAAATTAACGACATAAGCTTAATTTAAAATGTCTTAGGAACTAGGATATTTAGAGGTGGATAAACGCAATTGAAAGGTGGATAAACACACTTTGGAGGTGGGTAAACGCAATTCCCGAATATTGGGAGGTGCGTAAACGGCATTTGCGCATTTAGCCTTCACTACATCCCTGGGTGTATGACATCACAGTACTGATTCGAAAGCATGCAGTGTACTTTGATCACCTTGACGAAGCACTGGGGAGACCGGGGGCAATTGTAACAGGGGGCAATTGTACCACACTCAATTCCTCCAATCAGAAACAAGCTAGAGTGATGACACTTAATCTGTACATGCCCAATAGGATTCTCTCTCTATCTGTGGAAAAGAAGCGTGACATTTTCAACTTTAGCAGAAGTTATTAACGACAAACTGATTTTGAGGTGTGAAAGTTATTTTTTGGATGTACAGTATTTTTCTTCTGCTGTCTAAAGTTTAGATGTCTGTCAATTTAAACTTGTATACATTTTATCCCTAGGTTATTGATTAAAAACGAACATAAACAACACTGTAACACTGTGTTACAGTTGCCCCCGAGCCACAAGGCCCATTGTAATAAGCTTGTTTGTGTGTGTTGACATACTTTTCTGTTAAAAAAATGAACATATTTCACTAAATTCTATTGTAAAACTTCATTTTAAAAGGGTGTATTAAAATAAATGTTTGTTCCAGTATTAACAAATCATCAATTAGCATTTTTTATATAAAATAATGTGTGTTTTATATGTGCTTGACAAAGTGGGAATATTATATAAACTCTTAAAATTAACAGCAGTAAAGTGATTACTTTGAGGTAGGCTTTTATTTGAGATAAAGTGGGTTAATAGGAGTTATTTCTCAGTGTTACAATTGCCCCCACACTGCATTTAATTGAATATTTTAGTCTTGTTCTTATAAGTAAAAATATATAAATTGTATTATTAATTAGTGCACATATATATGTTTCTTGTATCAAAAGATGACTAGTCTATCTCAAGTAGTTTGTGAGTTATTAAGGAAAATGTAAAATACGTTACAATTGCCCCGGGTCTCCCCTACAGACGATTGGTTTATGACATCACAGTCCTGATTCGAAAGTGTCGGCGGGGAACCGGACAACAGATGACCGGCCGTCCCAACCCCCGACACACGTGCCACCGCGAGGAGCCAACACCACAGAGGACACAGAGGCCAAGTCAGTTAGAGAAAATGCAGAATCTTTATTGAATACATTAAATTAAAACGGCCTCCAGCCAGCTGAAGGAAGGTGAAGTTTCAGCAGTATAGCTGGCTCTTCTCAAGACTCGGGTAGGCAGAGCAGTTGAGGGTTCACAGCTGGACTGGTTCTCTCGAATTCACAGTTTCTCTTTTCACAGGATTCGGAGGGACGGCGAGGAAAACGGAATGCACAGCAACGCTGGCCCTCTTCTCAGGACCCAGGCCGACAGAAGACAGGTGAGGATTCAACAGCATAACTGGTTCTCTCAGAGTCACACCAAAGCTGGCCCTCTCAGGACCCAGGCCGACAGAAGACAGGTGAGGATTCAACAGCATAACTGGTTCTAGTCTCAGGATCCAGTTGAACATGGAGGAGTAAGGATTCAACAGCGAAGCTGGCTCTCTTCACAGGGCTCAGGCAGACAGAGAGATAAAGATGAGGGTTCAACAGCATAACTGGCGCTACTCACAGAGTCCAGATGAACATGGAGGAGTAAGGATTCAACAGCGAAGCTGGCTCTCTTCACAGGGCTCAGGCAGACAGAGAGTACAGGTGAGAATTCAACAGTGTAACTGGTTCCACTCACAGGATCCAGATGAACATGGAGGAGTAAGGATTCAACAGCGAAGCTGGCTCTCTTCACAGGGCTCAGGCAGACAGAGAGTACAGGTGAGAATTCAACAGTGTAACTGGTTCTACTCACAGGATCCAGCAGAACATGGAGGAGTAAGGATTCAACAGCGAAGCTGGCTCTCTTCACAGGGCTCAGGCAGACAGAGAGATAAAGATGAGGGTTCAACAGCATAACTGGCGCTACTCACAGAGTGCAGATAGACGGGGAGGAGTGAGGATTCAACAACGAAGCTGACTCATGCAGGCAGAGAGTCAAGCTGGCAATTCAACAGCAGACTGGACTTCACAATCCTACGTAGAGATTAAAGAGGAGAAAAGAAGAATTTCACCACTAGATGACTGGCCCTCTTCTCAGGACCCAGGCCTACAGAAGACAGGTGAGGATTCAACAGCACAACTGGTTCTCTCAGATTCACAGCAAAGCTGGCCCTCTTCTCAGGACCCAGGCCGACAGAAGACAGGTGAGGATTCAACAGCATAACTGGTTCTCTCAGATTCACAGCAAAGCTGGCCCTCTTCTCAGGACCCAGGCCGACAGAAGACAGGTGAGGATTCAACAGCATAACTGGTTCTCTCCGAGTCACAGCAAAGCTGGCCCTCTCAGGACCCAGGCCGACAGAAGACAGGTGAGGATTCAACAGCATAACTGGTTCTAGTCTCAGGATCCAGCTGAACATGGAGGAGTAAGGATTCAACAGCGAAGCTGGCTCTCTTCACAGGGCTCAGGCAGACAGAGAGATAAAGATGAGGGTTCAACAGCATAACTGGCGCTACTCACAGAGTCCAGATGAACATGGAGGAGTAAGGATTCAACAGCGAAGCTGGCTCTCTTCACAGGGCTCAGGCAGACAGAGAGTACAGGTGAGAATTCAACAGTGTAACTGGTTCTACTCACAGGATCCAGCAGAACATGGAGGAGTAAGGATTCAACAGCAAAGCTGGCTCTCTTCACAGGGCTCAGGCAGACAGAGAGATAAATGGGAGGGTTCAACAGTATAACTGGCGCTACTCACAGAGTCCAGATGAACAGGGAGGAGTAAGGATTCAACAGCGAAGCTGGCTCTCTTCACAGGGCTCAGGCAGACGGAGAGATAAAGATGAGGGTTCAACAGCATAACTGGCGCTACTCACAGAGTGCAGATAGACAGGGAGGAGTGAGGATTCAACAACGAAGCTGACTCATGCAGGCAGAGAGTCAAGCTGGCAATTCAACAGCAGACTGGACTTCACAATCCTACGTAGAGATTAAAGAGGAGAAAAGAAGAATTTCACCACTAGATGACTTCCTCCATCCAACGAGATGCGGGCGATATATCCACAGCCAGAACCGTTTCCCCGAGGTCACTGCATTACACTTCCACTCGTTTTTAACTGTAATTCACACAAAGCGGCACACGTGATTTAATGAACAACACTGCAAAGTCTGGTCACTCACAAACTAGGGCGTAGACAGGGGATCTGGTCCACTGCACAGCACTACAATCTCTAGGACTTCTTCCAATAAAGCGTGGGACATTCAAACTTCCTCCAAAAAGACAGATTTACACCTCATGAAGTCTCATCACATCCTCCAAACAGATTTCTTGTATCACAGTCCAAACATCAACAGCACTTATCTCTTATCCACCACGGTTCTCCTCTTCTCCTTCTCATTCCTCTCCCTCCTCCTTTCCTCCTTTCATCCTGTGTTGTCCATCCTCTCCTCCTCTTCCTGCTGTCAGTCCTCCTCTGCTCTCCCCTTCCTTGTGTTGAAGATGAGATATCCTTTTATCCTTCCCAACTGACAACGTACCCCAATCGCGATAGTCTTGTCCCGCACCTGTTTTGAATTAACTAATAATTCTCCGTCTCCGCTCGGAGTTTTCCGGAACTAGCGTCTTCCGGGTCCCACACCGGAAATCCCTCCCCTCAGAAACCCGGCCATGATAAAAGGTTCCGCCTGCCTTTTTGTCACCCCGGTGACAAAAGCATACAGTATGATCTTGAAGCAGCACTGTACAGAGTACAGACGATTGGTGTATGACATCACAGTACTGATTCAAAAGCAAACAGTATGATCTTGAAGCAGCACTGTACAGAGTACATACGATTGGTATATGACATCACAGTACTGATTTGAAAGCATACGTATGATCTTGAAGCAGCACTGTACAGAGTACAGACGATTGGTGTATGACATCACAGTACTGATTCGAAAGCAAACAGTATGATCTTGAAGCAGCACTGTACAGAGTACAGACGATTGGTGTATGACATCACAGTACTGTTTCGAAAGCATGTATGATCTTGAAGCAGCCGAACAACCAATACTTATGAAAGTAATTGGATCAAACATAAAAAAATAAGTATTCCTAACTTTTCAACGTTTACTTAACATATGTGTGTAACAAAAAAAATATAAGCTACTAGGTGCACTTAAATGTATGCATAAATAAAATAATAAAAAAACATAATGCATGTCAACTACTACAATAATTGCATCAAAATTAAGTAAATCGATTATATCAGTTTAAGTAACTGTATGAGCCACGTGATATAGGCTATGCAATTTCCCGTGATGCCTATCCAGACAAAAAAAATATGAAACACATGTGAAGACGTTGAGAAGCGGTAAGCTTAATTTTTGTACTTAGGCCTATGATCATTTATTGCATTTTTGGTCAAGAAATTTACTTTTAACTGAATTTCAGAATTGCTACAAATTTTGCATCAACAATTAGAAACGTTTCTTACGAATGCAAACATTTGTAGTCTACATGTTAACGAATGAAATAAGTGTTTTGCACGCGAGTAGCTATATATTGTGTTTTTTTCAAAATATATGACCATGATGTTGGCTCGTATGCATTAATGGTGTGTTTACACCGAACGCGAATTTAATTGCGATAGCAGACATTCATAGTCAATGCAAAGACGCGAAGACGCATCATTCGCGCCGGGCGTCGCGAATTGGGTGACTCGTTTGCCGCGAACGTCTTTCTCAGTAGAAAATTTTGAACTTGAGCGGGCTGCAGAAGATTCAAGCGTCTAACTAGACTTGACGTGTTTGACGCGTTCGGTGTGACCAATTCGGACTGCGCTCTCTCTCCCCCACGGATAGATTATAGGCCTACTTTATTAGCGAGTTGTTTTTGGATAAAACTAATGTAGCCTACTTTGCATACTTACAAATTCCCATGTTCTCTATCTCTATTGTCTATAGGCCTACATGGATCGCGGGAAAGGGGGCCTTGGGCGCGGGTTAGCCTACTTTTGGTAACGTTAACATACAAATATTAATTTCGAAAGCACATTGCCTACAGCTCCGTGTGTGCACGATTTATCATTAAATAATGGCAATCTTGATTCTAGCACAATATTATTCCTAAATGACAGCATTAATTCAGTAAATTAAACCTTCAAAATTATTATCAAAATAAGTAAATACCCTTTAAACAAAACTTTAGCTTCAAATAAAGATTGTAGATCTTTACTGTTTTCCAGTAGTTAAAATGTTTTTGAAGAGATTCGTTCATAACCTCTGGAGGAAAGTCATTAATTAACTTCTGTTTTGTTTAAATTAATAGATATTATTTAATAGACTATTTTTTTATATTTATAGGTATTTAATAATGGACTAATTTGTTGCATTTAATTGTTTTTTTTTTATTGGTTTTTGAAAAAAATAATATATATATATATATATATATATATATATATATATATATAATTATATATATAGACACACACACACACACACACACACACACACACACACACACACACACACACACACACACACACACACACACACTAAGATTGTTTAATATTTTTAAAAGAAGTCTCTTCTGCCCACCAAGCCTTCATTTCTTTGATCCAAGAAAAACTGTAATATTGTGACTATATTATTATTATTATTTTAACAACTATTTTCTATTTGAATATATTTTAAGATGCAATTTAAATAAATAATAAAGTGAAATGCTTTATTGTGTGTGATTTGCATGTTATTTATTTTAAGACATGTAAGCTGAAGATCTAAACTAAGTTAAAATGGTTGGTTCAACTGATTTAATTGTCTTATTTTATATATATAAATGAGCTTAAATTTTAAGTTAACAGAACTAAGATTTATTTTGATCTCACATGGCCTGCACTGTGTTGGATTTACTTAAAAGATATGTGCACATTTTTTGATACAAAAATGGTGCATATATATTTTAAGTAAATCCAACTCATCATTTTTTAGAGTGTGGACAATATGAAACTAAAACGACATAAGCTTAATTTAAAATGTCTTAGGAACTACTGGATATTTAGAGGTGGATACACGTAATTGAAAGGTGGATAAACGCACTTTGGAGGTGCAAACGCAATTCCCGAATATTGGGAGGTGGGTAAATGGCATTTACGTGCATTTAGCCTCCACTACATCCCTGGGTATGACATCACAGTACTGATTCGAAAATATACAGTGATCAACTAAGCAGCACTATACAGAGTACAGACGATTGGTGTATGACATCACAGTACTGATTCGAAAGCATACAGCAGACAGTGATCGACAGCACTGTACAGAGTACAGACGATTGGTGTATGCAGAGGTGTAGTTGAAGAGGTGGGTAAACTATAAATTCTGGTGGACCGACCAAGACATGGTCACCAGGTAAGGTGGGCCACTGCCTACCGGTGTATGTGTGTCTCCTGATGACATTGCTATATAGGGAGGGCTTGACATTAAGCCTTTTCATATGCTAAGTAAATCTGCCTTTCACTTGTCCGAGTCAAAAAGTTGCTTGTTCAGATTTTTTAAAAATTTGACTTATTCTTAAAAAATATTCTCATCATTGATATATCAGCTTTGATATTTAAATCACCATATTGTAATTTCTGCACCTTTAAAGGGCACCCCCCTCCCCCAATATTATTAAATGTATGCTTCATATTTCATTTTAAATTCCTAAATTTGATCAATAAATTCAATTATTTCTAATAATAAGACACC
The DNA here is from genome assembly GCF_988280905.1 of Pimephales promelas. Taxonomy (NCBI): domain Eukaryota; kingdom Metazoa; phylum Chordata; class Actinopteri; order Cypriniformes; family Leuciscidae; genus Pimephales; species Pimephales promelas. Next base: position 6,526,650 of record NC_142793.1, read on the forward strand.
ATAGGGCTGTTACTCTAGGGGTTGATCAAATTAAATCATTTACACTGAAAAATTACAATTGCATGAAATAATGTTATGAAATTGATTTTAATTTACATATAAGAAAGAATGATGCTACTTTTAAACATTTAACACTAAACCGCCAGTAGGTGGTGGCAGGCGACCGTCTTAATGAGTGAAAAAGTTCGCCTTAGGTTTAACAACCTATACTAAATTAACTAAATTAAAGAAACTAAATTAACGACATAAGCTTAATTTAAAATGTCTTAGGAACTAGGATATTTAGAGGTGGTTAAACGCAATTGAAAGGTGGATAAACGCACTTTGGAGGTGGGTAAACGCAATTCCCGAATATTGGGAGGTGCGTAAACGGCATTTGCGCATTTAGCCTTCACTACATCCCTGGGTGTATGACATCACAGTACTGATTCGAAAGCATGCAGTGTACTTTGATCACCTTGACGAAGCACTGGGGAGACCGGGGGCAATTGTAACAGGGGGCAATTGTACCACACTCAATTCCTCCAATCAGAAACAAGCTAGAGTGATGACACTTAATCTGTACATGCCCAATGGGATTCTCTCTCTATCTGTGGAAAAGAAGCGTGACATTTTCAACTTTAGCAGAAGTTATTAACGACAAACTGATTTTGAGGTGTGAAAGTTATTTTTTGGATGTAATGTATTTTTCTTCTGCTGTGTAAAGTTTAGATGTCTGTCAATTTAAACTTGTATACATTTTATCCCTAGGTTATTGATTAAAAACGAACATGAACAACACTGTAACACTGTGTTACAGTTGCCCCCGAGCCACAAGGCCCATTGTAATAAGCTTGTTTGTGTGTGTTGACATACTTTTCTGTTAAAAAAATGAACATATTTCACTAAATTCTATTGTAAAACTTCATTTTAAAAGGGTGTATTAAAATAAATGTTTGTTCCAGTATTAACAAATCATCAATTAGCATTTTTTATATAAAATAATGTGTGTTTTATATGTGCTTGACAAAGTGGGAATATTATATAAACTCTTAAAATTAACAGCAGTAAAGTGATTACTTTGAGGTAGGCTTTTATTTGAGATAAAGTGGGTTAATAGGAGTTATTTCTCAGTGTTACAATTGCCCCCACACTGCATTTAATTGAATATTTTAGTCTTGTTCTTATAAGTAAAAATATATAAATTGTATTATTAATTAGTGCACATATATATGTTTCTTGTATCAAAAGATGACTAGTCTATCTCAAGTAGTTTGTGAGTTATTAAGGAAAATGTAAAATACGTTACAATTGCCCCGGGTCTCCCCTACAGACGATTGGTTTATGACATCACAGTCCTGATTCGAAAGCATACAGTATGATCTTGAAGCAGCACTGTACAGAGTACAGACGATTGGTGTATGACATCACAGTACTGATTCGAAAGCAAACAGTATGATCTTGAAGCAGCACTGTACAGAGTACAGACGATTGGTGTATGACATCACAGTACTGATTCGAAAGCATACAGTATGATCTTGAAGCAGCACTGTACAGAGTACATACGATTGGTGTATGACATCACAGTACTGATTTGAAAGCATACGTATGATCTTGAAGCAGCACTGTACAGAGTACAGACGATTGGTGTATGACATCACAGTACTGATTCGAAAGCAAACAGTATGATCTTGAAGCAGCACTGTACAGAGTACAGACGATTGGTGTATGACATCACAGTACTGTTTCGAAAGCATGTATGATCTTGAAGCAGCCGAACAACCAATACTTATGAAAGTAATTGGATCAAACATAAAAAAATAAGTATTCCTAACTTTTCAACGTTTACTTAACATATGTGTGTAACAAAAAAAATATAAGCTAGGTGCACTTAAATGTATGCATAAATAAAATAATAAAAAAACACAATGCATGTCAACTACTACAATAATTGCATCAAAATTAAGTAAATCAATTATATCAGTTTAAGTAACTGTATGAGCCACGTGATATAGGCTATGCAATTTCCCGTGATGCCTATCCAGACAAAAAAAATATGAAACACATGTGAAGACGTTGAGAAGCGGTAAGCTTAATTTTTGTACTTAGGGCTACACATGATCATTTATTGCATTTTTGGTCAAGAAATTTACTTTTAACTGAATTTCAGAATTGCTACAAATTTTGCATCAACAATTAGAAACGTTTCTTACGAATGCAAACATTTGTAGTCTACATGTTAACGAATGAAATAAGTGTTTTGCACGCGAGTAGCTATATATTGTGTTTTTTTCAAAATATATGACCATGATGTTGGCTCGTATATGCATTAATGGTGTGTTTACACCGAACGCGAATTTAATTGCGATAGCAGAGTACATTCATAGTCAATGCAAAGACGCGAAGACGCATCATTCGCGCCGGGCGTCGCGAATTGGGTGACTCGTTTGCCGCGAACGTCTTTCTCAGTAGAAAATTTTGAACTTGAGCGGGCTGCAGAAGATTCAAGCGTCTAACTAGACTTGACGTGTTTGACGCGTTCGGTGTGACCAATTCGGACTGCGCTCTCTCTCCCCCACGGATAGATTATAGGCCTACTTTATTAGCGAGTTGTTTTTGGATAAAACTAATGTACTTTGCATACTTACAAATTCCCATGTTCTCTATCTCTATTGTCTATAGGCCTACATGGATCGCGGGAAAGGGGGCCTTGGGCGCGGGTTAGCCTACTTTTGGTAACGTTAACATACAAATATTAATTTCGAAAGCACATTGCCTACAGCTCCGTGTGTGCACGATTTATCATTAAATAATGGCAATCTTGATTCTAGCACAATATTATTCCTAAATGACAGCATTAATTCAGTAAATTAAACCTTCAAAATTATTATCAAAATAAGTAAATACCCTTTAAACAAAACTTTAGCTTCAAATAAAGATTGTAGATCTTTACTGTTTTCCAGTAGTTACTGCTAAAATGTTTTTGAAGAGATTCGTTTATAACCTCTGGAGGAAAGTCATTAATTAACTTCTGTTTTGTTTAAATTAATAGATATTATTTAATAGACTATTTTTTTATATTTATAGGTATTTAATAATGGACTAATTTGTTGCATTTAATTGTTTTTTTTATTGGTTTTTGAAAAAAATAATATATATATATATATATATATATATATATATAATTATATATATAGACACACACACACACACAAACACACACACACACACACACACACACACACACACACACACACACTAAGATTGTTTAATATTTTTAAAAGAAGTCTCTTCTGCCCACCAAGCCTTCATTACTTTGATCCAAGAAAAACTGTAATATTGTGACTATATTATTATTATTATTTTAACAACTATTTTCTATTTGAATATATTTTAAGATGCAATTTAAATAAATAATAAAGTGAAATGCTTTATTGTGTGTGATTTGCATGTTATTTATTTTAAGACATGTAAGCTGAAGATCTAAACTAAGTTAAAATGGTTGGTTCAACTGATTTAATTGTCTTATTTTATATATATAAATGAGCTTAAATTTTAAGTTAACAGAACTAAGATTTATTTTGATCTCACATGGCCTGCACTGTGTTGGATTTACTTAAAAGATATGTGCACATTTTTTTGATACAAAAATGGTGCATATATATTTTAAGTAAATCCAACTCATCATTTTTTAGAGTGTGGACAATATGAAACTAAAACGACATAAGCTTAATTTAAAATGTCTTAGGAACTACTGGATATTTAGAGGTGGATAAACGTAATTGAAAGGTGGATAAACGCACTTTGGAGGTGCAAACGCAATTCCCGAATATTGGGAGGTGGGTAAATGGCATTTACGTGCATTTAGCCTCCACTACATCCCTGGGTATGACATCACAGTACTGATTCGAAAATATACAGTGATCAACTAGAAGCAGCACTATACAGAGTACAGACGATTGGTGTATGACATCACAGTACTGATTCGAAAGCATACAGCAGACAGTGATCGACAGCACTGTACAGAGTACAGACGATTGGTGTATGCAGAGGTGTAGTTGAAGAGGTGGGTAAACTATAAATTCTGGTGGACCAAGACATGGTCACCAGGTAAGGTGGGCCACTGCCTACCGGTGTATGTGTGTCTCCTGATGACATTGCTATATAGGGAGGGCTCGACATTAAGCCTTTTCATATGCTAAGTAAATCTGCCTTTCACTTGTCCGAGTAAAAAAGTTGCTTGTTCAGATTTTTTAAAAATTTGACTTATTCTTAAAAAATATTCTCATCATTGATATATCAGCTTTGATATTTAAATCACCATATTGTAATTTCTGCACCTTTAAAGGGCACCCCCCTCCCCCAATATTATTAAATGTATGCTTCATATTTCATTTTAAATTCCTAAATTTGATCAATAAATTCAATTATTTCTAATAATAAGACACCATAGGGCTGTTACTCTAGGGGTTGATCAAATTAAATCATTTACACTGAAAAATTACAATTGCATGAAATAATGTTATGAAATTGATTTTAATTTACATATAAGAAAGAATGATGCTACTTTTAAACATTTAACACTAAACCGCCAGTAGGTGGTGGCAGGCGACCGTCTTAATGAGTGAAAAAGTTCGCCTTAGGTTTAACAACCTATACTAAATTAACTAAATTAAAGAAACTAAATTAACGACATAAGCTTAATTTAAAATGTCTTAGGAACTAGGATATTTAGAGGTGGATAAACGCAATTGAAAGGTGGATAAACGCACTTTGGAGGTGGGTAAACGCAATTCCCGAATATTGGGAGGTGCGTAAACGGCATTTGCGCATTTAGCCTTCACTACATCCCTGGGTGTATGACATCACAGTACTGATTCGAAAGCATGCAGTGTACTTTGATCACCTTGACGAAGCACTGGGGAGACCGGGGGCAATTGTAACAGGGGGCAATTGTACCACACTCAATGCCTCCAATCAGAAACAAGCTAGAGTGATGACACTTAATCTGTACATGCCCAATAGGATTCTCTCTCTATCTGTGGAAAAGAAGCGTGACATTTTCAACTTTAGCAGAAGTTATTAACGACAAACTGATTTTGAGGTGTGAAAGTTATTTTTTGGATGTACAGTATTTTTCTTCTGCTGTCTAAAGTTTAGATGTCTGTCAATTTAAACTTGTATACATTTTATCCCTAGGTTATTGATTAAAAACGAACATAAACAACACTGTAACACTGTGTTACAGTTGCCCCCGAGCCACAAGGCCCATTGTAATAAGCTTGTTTGTGTGTGTTGACATACTTTTCTGTTAAAAAAATGAACATATTTCACTAAATTCTATTGTAAAACTTCATTTTAAAAGGGTGTATTAAAATAAATGTTTGTTCCAGTATTAACAAATCATCAATTAGCATTTTTTATATAAAATAATGTGTGTTTTATATGTGCTTGACAAAGTGGGAATATTATATAAACTCTTAAAATTAACAGCAGTAAAGTGATTACTTTGAGGTAGGCTTTTATTTGAGATAAAGTGGGTTAATAGGAGTTATTTCTCAGTGTTACAATTGCCCCCACACTGCATTTAATTGAATATTTTAGTCTTGTTCTTTTAAGTAAAAATATATAAATTGTATTATTATTTAGTGCACATATATATGTTTCTTGTATCAAAAGATGACTAGTCTATCTCAAGTTTGTGAGTTATTAAGGAAAATGTAAAATACGTTACAATTGCCCCGGGTCTCCCCTACAGACGATTGGTTTATGACATCACAGTCCTGATTCGAAAGCATACAGTATGATCTTGAAGCAGCACTGTACAGAGTACAGACGATTGGTTTATGACATCACAGTCCTGATTCGAAAGCATACAGTATGATCTTGAAGCAGCACTGTACAGAGTACATACGATTGGTGTATGACATCACAGTACTGATTTGAAAGCATACGTATGATCTTGAAGCAGCACTGTACAGAGTACAGACGATTGGTGTATGACATCACAGTACTGATTCGAAAGCAAACAGTATGATCTTGAAGCAGCACTGTACAGAGTACAGACGATTGGTGTATGACATCACAAGTACTGTTTCGAAAGCATGTATGATCTTGAAGCAGCCGAACAACCAATACTTATAAAAGTAATTGGATCAAACATAAAAAATTAAGTATTCCTAACTTTTCAACGTTTACTTAACATATGTGTGTAACAAAAAAATATAAGCTACTAGGTGCACTTAAATGTATGCATAAATAAAATAATAAAAAAACATAATGCATGTCAACTACTACAATAATTGCATCAAAAATAAGTAAATCGATTATATCAGTTTAAGTAACTGTATGAGCCACGTGATATAGGCTATGCAATTTCCCGTGATGCCTATCCAGACAAAAAAAATATGAAACACATGTGAAGACGTTGAGAAGCGGTAAGCTTAATTTTTGTACTTAGGCCTACACATGATCATTTATTGCATTTTTGGTCAAGAAATTTACTTTTAACTGAATTTCAGAATTGCTACAAATTTTGCATCAACAATTAGAAACGTTTCTTACGAATGCAAACATTTGTAGTCTACATGTTAACGAATGAAATAAGTGTTTTGCACGCGAGTAGCTATATATTGTGTTTTTTTCAAAATATATGACCATGATGTTGGCTCGTATATGCATTAATGGTGTGTTTACACCGAACGCGAATTTAATTGCGATAGCAGAGTACATTCATAGTCAATGCAAAGACGCGAAGACGCATCATTCGCGCCGGGCGTCGCGAATTGGGTGACTCGTTTGCCGCGAACGTCTTTCTCAGTAGAAAATTTTGAACTTGAGCGGGCTGCAGAAGATTCAAGCGTCTAACTAGACTTGACGTGTTTGACGCGTTCGGTGTGACCAATTCGGACTGCGCTCTCTCTCCCCCACGGATAGATTATAGGCCTACTTTATTAGCGAGTTGTTTTTTGATAAAACTAATGTACTTTGCATACTTACAAATTCCCATGTTCTCTATCTCTATTGTCTATAGGCCTACATGGATCGCGGGAAAGGGGGCCTTGGGCGCGGGTTAGCCTACTTTTGGTAACGTTAACATACAAATATTAATTTCGAAAGCACATTGCCTACAGCTTCGTGTGTGCACCATTTATCATTAAATAATGGCAATCTTGATTCTAGCACAATATTATTCCTAAATGACAGCATTAATTCAGTAAATTAAACCTTCAAAATTATTATCAAAATAAGTAAATACCCTTTAAACAAAACTTTAGCTTCAAATAAAGATTGTAGATCTTTACTGTTTTCCAGTAGTTACTGCTAAAATGTTTTTGAAGAGATTCGTTCATAACCTCTGGAGGAAAGTCATTAATTAACTTCTGTTTTGTTTAAATTAATAGATATTATTTAATAGACTATTTTTTTTTATATTTATAGGTATTTAATAATGGATTAATTTGTGGCATTTAATTGTTTTTTTTTTATTGGTTTTTGAAAAAAATAATATATATATATATATATATATATATATATATATAATTATATATATAGACACACACACACACACACACACACACACACACACACACACACACACACACACACACACACACACACACACACACTAAGATTGTTTAATATTTTTAAAAGAAGTCTCTTCTGCCCACCAAGCCTTCATTTCTTTGATCCAAGAAAAACTGTAATATTGTGACTATATTATTATTATTATTATTTTACCAACTATTTTCTATTTGAATATATTTTAAGATGCAATTTAAATAAATAATAAAGTGAAATGCTTTATTGTGTGTGATTTGCATGTTATTTATTTTAAGACATGTAAGCTGAAGATCTAAACTAAGTTAAAATGGTTGGTTCAACTGATTTAATTGTCTTATTTTATATATATAAATGAGCTTAAATTTTAAGTTAACAGAACTAAGATTTATTTTGATCTCACATGGCCTGCACTGTGTTGGATTTACTTAAAAGATATGTGCACATTTTTTTGATACAAAAATGGTGCATATATATTTTAAGTAAATCCAACTCATCATTTTTTAGAGTGTGGACAATATGAAACTAAAACGACATAAGCTTAATTTAAAATGTCTTAGGAACTACTGGATATTTAGAGGTGGATAAACGTAATTGAAAGGTGGATAAACGCACTTTGGAGGTGCAAACGCAATTCCCGAATATTGGGAGGTGGGTAAATGGCATTTACGTGCATTTAGCCTCCACTACATCCCTGGGTATGACATCACAGTACTGATTCGAAAATATACAGTGATCAACTAGAAGCAGCACTATACAGAGTACAGACGATTGGTGTATGACATCACAGTACTGATTCGAAAGCATACAGCAGACAGTGATCGACAGCACTGTACAGAGTACAGACGATTGGTGTATGCAGAGGTGTAGTTGAAGAGGTGGGTAAACTATAAATTCTGGTGGACCAAGACATGGTCACCAGGTAAGGTGGGCCACTGCCTACCGGTGTATGTGTGTCTCCTGATGACATTGCTATATAGGGAGGGCTCGACATTAAGCCTTTTCATATGCTAAGTAAATCTGCCTTTCACTTGTCCGAGTAAAAAAGTTGCTTGTTCAGATTTTTTAAAAATTTGACTTATTCTTAAAAAATATTCTCATCATTGATATATCAGCTTTGATATTTAAATCACCATATTGTAATTTCTGCACCTTTAAAGGGCACCCCCCTCCCCCAATATTATTAAATGTATGCTTCATATTTCATTTTAAATTCCTAAATTTGATCAATAAATTCAATTATTTCTAATAATAAGACACCATAGGGCTGTTACTCTAGGGGTTGATCAAATTAAATCATTTACACTGAAAAATTACAATTGCATGAAATAATGTTATGAAATTGATTTTAATTTACATATAAGAAAGAATGATGCTACTTTTAAACATTTAACACTAAACCGCCAGTAGGTGGTGGCAGGCGACCGTCTTAATGAGTGAAAAAGTTCGCCTTAGGTTTAACAACCTATACTAAATTAACTAAATTAAAGAAACTAAATTAACGACATAAGCTTAATTTAAAATGTCTTAGGAACTAGGATATTTAGAGGTGGATAAACGCAATTGAAAGGTGGATAAACGCACTTTGGAGGTGGGTAAACGCAATTCCCGAATATTGGGAGGTGCGTAAACGGCATTTGCGCATTTAGCCTTCACTACATCCCTGGGTGTATGACATCACAGTACTGATTCGAAAGCATGCAGTGTACTTTGATCACCTTGACGAAGCACTGGGGAGACCGGGGGCAATTGTAACAGGGGGCAATTGTACCACACTCAATGCCTCCAATCAGAAACAAGCTAGAGTGATGACACTTAATCTGTACATGCCCAATAGGATTCTCTCTCTATCTGTGGAAAAGAAGCGTGACATTTTCAACTTTAGCAGAAGTTATTAACGACAAACTGATTTTGAGGTGTGAAAGTTATTTTTTGGATGTACAGTATTTTTCTTCTGCTGTCTAAAGTTTAGATGTCTGTCAATTTAAACTTGTACACATTTTATCCCTAGGTTATTGATTAAAAACGAACATAAACAACACTGTAACACTGTGTTACAGTTGCCCCCGAGCCACAAGGCCCATTGTAATAAGCTTGTTTGTGTGTGTTGACATACTTTTCTGTTAAAAAAATGAACATATTTCACTAAATTCTATTGTAAAACTTCATTTTAAAAGGGTGTATTAAAATAAATGTTTGTTCCAGTATTAACAAATCATCAATTAGCATTTTTTATATAAAATAATGTGTGTTTTATATGTGCTTGACAAAGTGGGAATATTATATAAACTCTTAAAATTAACAGCAGTAAAGTGATTACTTTGAGGTAGGCTTTTATTTGAGATAAAGTGGGTTAATAGGAGTTATTTCTCAGTGTTACAATTGCCCCCACACTGCATTTAATTGAATATTTTAGTCTTGTTCTTTTAAGTAAAAATATATAAATTGTATTATTATTTAGTGCACATATATATGTTTCTTGTATCAAAAGATGACTAGTCTATCTCAAGTTTGTGAGTTATTAAGGAAAATGTAAAATACGTTACAATTGCCCCGGGTCTCCCCTACAGACGATTGGTTTATGACATCACAGTCCTGATTCGAAAGCATACAGTATGATCTTGAAGCAGCACTGTACAGAGTACAGACGATTGGTTTATGACATCACAGTCCTGATTCGAAAGCATACAGTATGATCTTGAAGCAGCACTGTACAGAGTACATACGATTGGTGTATGACATCACAGTACTGATTTGAAAGCATACGTATGATCTTGAAGCAGCACTGTACAGAGTACAGACGATTGGTGTATGACATCACAGTACTGATTCGAAAGCAAACAGTATGATCTTGAAGCAGCACTGTACAGAGTACAGACGATTGGTGTATGACATCACAAGTACTGTTTCGAAAGCATGTATGATCTTGAAGCAGCCGAACAACCAATACTTATAAAAGTAATTGGATCAAACATAAAAAATTAAGTATTCCTAACTTTTCAACGTTTACTTAACATATGTGTGTAACAAAAAAATATAAGCTACTAGGTGCACTTAAATGTATGCATAAATAAAATAATAAAAAAACATAATGCATGTCAACTACTACAATAATTGCATCAAAAATAAGTAAATCGATTATATCAGTTTAAGTAACTGTATGAGCCACGTGATATAGGCTATGCAATTTCCCGTGATGCCTATCCAGACAAAAAAAATATGAAACACATGTGAAGACGTTGAGAAGCGGTAAGCTTAATTTTTGTACTTAGGCCTACACATGATCATTTATTGCATTTTTGGTCAAGAAATTTACTTTTAACTGAATTTCAGAATTGCTACAAATTTTGCATCAACAATTAGAAACGTTTCTTACGAATGCAAACATTTGTAGTCTACATGTTAACGAATGAAATAAGTGTTTTGCACGCGAGTAGCTATATATTGTGTTTTTTTCAAAATATATGACCATGATGTTGGCTCGTATATGCATTAATGGTGTGTTTACACCGAACGCGAATTTAATTGCGATAGCAGAGTACATTCATAGTCAATGCAAAGACGCGAAGACGCATCATTCGCGCCGGGCGTCGCGAATTGGGTGACTCGTTTGCCGCGAACGTCTTTCTCAGTAGAAAATTTTGAACTTGAGCGGGCTGCAGAAGATTCAAGCGTCTAACTAGACTTGACGTGTTTGACGCGTTCGGTGTGACCAATTCGGACTGCGCTCTCTCTCCCCCACGGATAGATTATAGGCCTACTTTATTAGCGAGTTGTTTTTTGATAAAACTAATGTACTTTGCATACTTACAAATTCCCATGTTCTCTATCTCTATTGTCTATAGGCCTACATGGATCGCGGGAAAGGGGGCCTTGGGCGCGGGTTAGCCTACTTTTGGTAACGTTAACATACAAATATTAATTTCGAAAGCACATTGCCTACAGCTTCGTGTGTGCACCATTTATCATTAAATAATGGCAATCTTGATTCTAGCACAATATTATTCCTAAATGACAGCATTAATTCAGTAAATTAAACCTTCAAAATTATTATCAAAATAAGTAAATACCCTTTAAACAAAACTTTAGCTTCAAATAAAGATTGTAGATCTTTACTGTTTTCCAGTAGTTACTGCTAAAATGTTTTTGAAGAGATTCGTTCATAACCTCTGGAGGAAAGTCATTAATTAACTTCTGTTTTGTTTAAATTAATAGATATTATTTAATAGACTATTTTTTTTTATATTTATAGGTATTTAATAATGGATTAATTTGTGGCATTTAATTGTTTTTTTTTTATTGGTTTTTGAAAAAAATAATATATATATATATATATATATATATATATATATAATTATATATATAGACACACACACACACACACACACACACACACACACACACACACACACACACACACACACACACACACACACACACTAAGATTGTTTAATATTTTTAAAAGAAGTCTCTTCTGCCCACCAAGCCTTCATTTCTTTGATCCAAGAAAAACTGTAATATTGTGACTATATTATTATTATTATTATTTTACCAACTATTTTCTATTTGAATATATTTTAAGATGCAATTTAAATAAATAATAAAGTGAAATGCTTTATTGTGTGTGATTTGCATGTTATTTATTTTAAGACATGTAAGCTGAAGATCTAAACTAAGTTAAAATGGTTGGTTCAACTGATTTAATTGTCTTATTTTATATATATAAATGAGCTTAAATTTTAAGTTAACAGAACTAAGATTTATTTTGATCTCACATGGCCTGCACTGTGTTGGATTTACTTAAAAGATATGCACATTTTTTGATACAAAAATGGTGCATATATATTTTAAGTAAATCCAACTCATCATTTTTTAGAGTGTGGACAATATGAAACTAAAACGACATAAGCTTAATTTAAAATGTCTTAGGAACTACTGGATATTTAGAGGTGGATTGAAAGGTGGAGGTAATTGAAAGGTGGATAAACGCACTTTGGAGGTGCAAACGCAATTCCCGAATATTGGGAGGTGGGTAAATGGCATTTACGTGCATTTAGCCTCCACTACATCCCTGGGTATGACATCACAGTACTGATTCGAAAATATACAGTGATCAACTAGAAGCAGCACTATACAGAGTACAGACGATTGGTGTATGACATCACAGTACTGATTCGAAAGCATACAGCAGACAGTGATCGACAGCACTGTACAGAGTACAGACGATTGGTGTATGCAGAGGTGTAGTTGAAGAGGTGGGTAAACTATAAATTCTGGTGGACCAAGACATGGTCACCAGGTAAGGTGGGCCACTGCCTACCGGTGTATGTGTGTCTCCTGATGACATTGCTATATAGGGAGGGCTCGACATTAAGCCTTTTCATATGCTAAGTAAATCTGCCTTTCACTTGTCCGAGTAAAAAAGTTGCTTGTTCAGATTTTTTAAAAATGTGACTTATTCTTAAAAAATATTCTCATCATTGATATATCAGCTTTGATATTTAAATCACCATATTGTAATTTCTGCACCTTTAAAGGGCACCCCCCTCCCCCAATATTATTAAATGTATGCTTCATATTTCATTTTAAATTCCTAAATTTGATCAATAAATTCAATTATTTCTAATAATAAGACACCATAGGGCTGTTACTCTAGGGGTTGATCAAATTAAATCATTTACACTGAAAAATTACAATTGCATGAAATAATGTTATGAAATTGATTTTAATTTACATATAAGAAAGAATGATGCTACTTTTAAACATTTAACACTAAACCGCCAGTAGGTGGTGGCAGGCGACCGTCTTAATGAGTGAAAAAGTTCGCCTTAGGTTTAACAACCTATACTAAATTAACTAAATTAAAGAAACTAAATTAACGACATAAGCTTAATTTAAAATGTCTTAGGAACTAGGATATTTAGAGGTGGATAAACGCAATTGAAAGGTGGATAAACGCACTTTGGAGGTGGGTAAACGCAATTCCCGAATATTGGGAGGTGCGTAAACGGCATTTGCGCATTTAGCCTTCACTACATCCCTGGGTGTATGACATCACAGTACTGATTCGAAAGCATGCAGTGTACTTTGATCACCTTGACGAAGCACTGGGGAGACCGGGGGCAATTGTAACTAACAGGGGGCAATTGTACCACACTCAATTCCTCCAATCAGAAACAAGCTAGAGTGATGACACTTAATCTGTACATGCCCAATAGGATTCTCTCTCTATCTGTGGAAAAGAAGCGTGACATTTTCAACTTTAGCAGAAGTTATTAACGACAAACTGATTTTGAGGTGTGAAAGTTATTTTTTGGATGTACAGTATTTTTCTTCTGCTGTCTAAAGTTTAGATGTCTGTCAATTTAAACTTGTACACATTTTATCCCTAGGTTATTGATTAAAAACGAACATAAACAACACTGTAACACTGTGTTACAGTTGCCCCCGAGCCACAAGGCCCATTGTAATAAGCTTGTTTGTGTGTGTTGACATACTTTTCTGTTAAAAAAATGAACATATTTCACTAAATTCTATTGTAAAACTTCATTTTAAAAGGGTGTATTAAAATAAATGTTTGTTCCAGTATTAACAAATCATCAATTAGCATTTTTTATATAAAATAATGTGTGTTTTATATGTGCTTGACAAAGTGGGAATATTATATAAACTCTTAAAATTAACAGCAGTAAAGTGATTACTTTGAGGTAGGCTTTTATTTGAGATAAAGTGGGTTAATAGGAGTTATTTCTCAGTGTTACAATTGCCCCCACACTGCATTTAATTGAATATTTTAGTCTTGTTCTTATAAGTAAAAATATATAAATTGTATTATTAATTAGTGCACATATATATGTTTCTTGTATCAAAAGATGACTAGTCTATCTCAAGTAGTTTGTGAGTTATTAAGGAAAATGTAAAATACGTTACAATTGCCCCGGGTCTCCCCTACAGACGATTGGTTTATGACATCACAGTCCTGATTCGAAAGCATACAGTATGATCTTGAAGCAGCACTGTACAGAGTACAGACGATTGGTGTATGACATCACAGTACTGATTCAAAAGCAAACAGTATGATCTTGAAGCAGCACTGTACAGAGTACATACGATTGGTGTATGACATCACAGTACTGATTTGAAAGCATACGTATGATCTTGAAGCAGCACTGTACAGAGTACAGACGATTGGTGTATGACATCACAGTACTGATTCGAAAGCAAACAGTATGATCTTGAAGCAGCACTGTACAGAGTACAGACGATTGGTGTATGACATCACAGTACTGTTTCGAAAGCATGTATGATCTTGAAGCAGCCGAACAACCAATACTTATGAAAGTAATTGGATCAAACATAAAAAAATAAGTATTCCTAACTTTTCAACGTTTACTTAACATATGTGTGTAACAAAAAAAATATAAGCTACTGGGTGCACTTAAATGTATGCATAAATAAAATAATAAAAAAACATAATGCATGTCAACTACTACAATAATTGCATCAAAATTAAGTAAATCGATTATATCAGTTTAAGTAACTGTATGAGCCACGTGATATAGGCTATGCAATTTCCCGTGATGCCTATCCAGACAAAAAAAATATGAAACACATGTGAAGACGTTGAGAAGCGGTAAGCTTAATTTTTGTACTTAGGCCTACACATGATCATTTATTGCATTTTTGGTCAAGAAATTTACTTTTAACTGAATTTCAGAATTGCCACAAATTTTGCATCAACAATTAGAAACGTTTCTTACGAATGCAAACATTTGTAGTCTACATGTTAACGAATGAAATAAGTGTTTTGCACGCGAGTAGCTATATATTGTGTTTTTTCAAAATATATGACCATGATGTTGGCTCGTATATGCATTAATGGTGTGTTTACACCGAACGCGAATTTAATTGCGATAGCAGAGTACATTCATAGTCAATGCAAAGACGCGAAGACGCATCATTCGCGCCGGGCGAGCGGGCTGCAGAAGATTCAAGCGTCTAACTAGACTTGACGTGTTTGACGCGTTCGGTGTGACCAATTCGGACTGCGCTCTCTCTCCCCCACGGATAGATTATAGGCCTACTTTATTAGCGAGTTGTTTTTGGATAAAACTAATGTACTTTGCATACTTACAAATTCCCATGTTCTCTATCTCTATTGTCTATAGGCCTACATGGATCGCGGGTTAGCCTACTTTTGGTAACGTTAACATACAAATATTAATTTCGAAAGCACATTGCCTACAGCTCCGTGTGTGCACGATTTATCATTAAATAATGGCAATCTTGATTCTAGCACAATATTATTCCTAAATGACAGCATTAATTCAGTAAATTAAACCTTCAAAATTATTATCAAAATAAGTAAATACCCTTTAAACAAAACTTTAGCTTCAAATAAAGATTGTAGATCTTTACTGTTTTCCAGTAGTTACTGCTAAAATGTTTTTGAAGAGATTCGTTCATAACCTCTGGAGGAAAGTCATTAATTAACTTCTGTTTTGTTTAAATTAATAGATATTATTTAATAGACTATTTTTTTATATTTATAGGTATTTAATAATGGACTAATTTGTTGCATTTAATTGTTTTTTTTTATTGGTTTTTGAAAAAAATTATATATATATATATATATATATATATATATATGTCACTCGTGACAATCGAGGGGGGGGGGGGGCGGAACTATTATTTTGTGCCTTCGTTCCCATGGGGAACATTTCCGGGGGGGGGGGGGACCTAAGACTTCTCCGGTTCCTATTTGATGTACAGCAGGTGCGCATTGTGAGCGCGTCGATCGCTGATTGGCGCACACGTCATACCAGCACAGTTGAAAAGGTCTTTGGTTGGTGAGCGGGGAAAAGGGAGAGGCAGAAAAGGAACGACGTGTCTGAGCTGGGAAGTCCTCGACGAGTGAAAGAGTGCAACAGAGAGAGAAGTGACATACATTGGGCTGGAGCAAGCGGTATGAGGAATGATTATGACTATGTGGGCTGGTGTATGGAATTAATGATTGCCTACAGTATTGCTGCAGGAGCACCTCATTGATGAAGATAGAAGAGACGCCGTACTGAAGCCTGATTTGTGAGTGGAATGATTTTGATCTCTTAAAGTTATTCACGTGTGTTTTGCCTGTGTGGATTGCAGTGTGCACGAAGGTGGAAGTGTAATGCTTAGGCTACGGTGGTCTGTACTGATTCATCTCCCTATGAACGTCAGGAAAGAGAAGTATTACTGAACCTGGTTTCTGCCATTATTCACCATTGAACATTGTAAGGATACAGCTTCAGCTAAGCCACTCCGCCAGTTATCTACCATTGAATGATCATCTCGATGGAGAATTAACACCAGTGATTGTACTCCTTATAGCACTCTGACCTTTTTCATTCTCTCTGCCTGAGCCCCACAGAGAAGCGGATACGCTGTGAACACGCCGCTGAGCCACCGAGCCCCATTCTTTCTGCCTGAGCCCCACAGAGAAGCAGTATCGCTGCAGATACGTCGGTGAGCACCCTGACCTTTTTCATTCTCTCTGCCTGAGCCCCACAGAGAAGCGGATACGCTGTGAACACGCCGCTGAGCAACCGAGCCCCATTCTTTCTGCCTGAGCCCCACAGAGAAGCAGTATCGCTGCAGATACGTCGGTGAGCACCCTGACCTTTTTCATTCTCTCTGCCTGAGCCCCACAGAGAAGCGGATACGCTGTGAACACGCCGCTGAGCAACCGAGCCCCATTCTTTCTGCCTGAGCCCCTCAGAGAAGCAGTATTGCTGCAGTTACGTCGGTGAGCACTCTGACCCTTTTCATTCTCTCTGCCTGAGCCCCACAGAGAAGCGGATACGCTGTGAACACGCCGCTGAGCAACCGAGCCCCATTCTTTCTGCCTGAGCCCCACAGAGAAGCAGTATTGCTGCAGATACGTCGGTGAGCACCCTGACCTTTTTCATTCTCTCTGCCTGAGCCCCACAGAGAAGCGGATACGCTGTGAACACGCCGCTGAGCAACCGAGCCCCATTCTTTCTGCCTGAGCCCCACAGAGAAGCAGTATCGCTGCAGATACGTCGGTGAGCACCCTGACCTTTTTCATTCTCTCTGCCTGAGCCCCACAGAGAAGCGGATACGCTGTGAACACGCCGCTGAGCAACCGAGCCCCATTCTTTCTGCCTGAGCTCCACAGAGAAGCAGTATCGCTGCAGTTATGTCGGTGAGCACTCTGACCTTTTTCATTTTCTCTGCCTGAGCCCCACAGAGAAGCGGATACGCTGTGAACACGCCGCTGAGCAACCGAGCCCCATTCTTTCTGCCTGAGCCCCACAGAGAAGCAGTATCGCTGCAGTTACGTCGGTGAGCACTCTGACCTTTTTCATTCTCTCTGCCTGAGCCCCACAGAGAAGCGGATACGCTGTGAACACGCCGCTGAGCAATCGAGCCCCATTCTTTCTGCCTGAGCCCCACAGAGAAGCAGTATTGCTGCAGATACGTCGGTGAGCACCCTGACCTTTTTCATTCTCTCTGCCTGAGCCCCACAGAGAAGCGGATACGCTGTGAACACGCCGCTGAGCAACCGAGCCCCATTCTTTCTGCCTGAGCCCCACAGAGAAGCAGTATCGCTGCAGATACGTCGGTGAGCACCCTGACCTTTTTCATTCTCTCTGCCTGAGCCCCACAGAGAAGCGGATACGCTGTGAACACGCCGCTGAGCAATCGAGCCCCATTCTTTCTGCCTGAGCTCCACAGAGAAGCAGTATCGCTGCAGTTATGTCGGTGAGCACTCTGACCTTTTTCATTCTCTCTGCCTGAGCCCCACAGAGAAGCGGATACGCTGTGAACACGCCGCTGAGCAACCGAGCCCCATTCTTTCTGCCTGAGCCCCACAGAGAAGCAGTATTGCTGCAGTTACGTCGGTGAGCACTCTGACCTTTTCATCCTCTCTGCCTGAGCCCCACAGAGAAGCAGTTGCACCGCTGAACAACCGAGCCTCATTCGTTCTGCCTGAGCCCCACAGAGAAGCAGTATCGCTGCAGTTACCTCGGTGAGCACTCTGACCCTGTTCATTCTCTCTGCCCGAGCCCCACAGAGAAGCAGTTTCGCTGCAGCTACGTCAGTGAGCACCCCGACTTCTTCATTCTTTCTGCCTGAGCCCCACGGAGAAGCAGACACGCTGTGTACACGCCGCTGAGTAACCGAGCTCCATTCTCTCTGCCTGAGCTTCACAGAGCAGTCACGTCGACGAAGATCTTCCTTGTGGGAATAGAGTACGGATTCCAGTGGTCTCCAATCCTGTCCAGGCCTACACGACGAAACCATCTGCTCAACATTCTTGAACTTTTAAAATAAATAAAACTTCCCTCTTAATCTGCTCATTGGTCTCTTTGTCCGTTCATTGGTGTCCTTGTGGTGTCGGCTCCTCGCGGTGGGGTGTAGGTCCGTCCGGGTGTGGGTCGGACCATCCCGGGGCGGTGACATAAGTGGCGTAGTCGGAAGGATACACCCACCGGGAGTTGTAGCGGCCACAGGGTCACGATGGCGGATGAAGAGGTGCCAGTGGGACGGACACAGGTCATGCCTGTATTCATGGGAGCTCCCTGGGCTCAGCGATATGGGGGACCGGGATCTGAGCTGGGTCTCCAGGAATGGAAAATGCAGATTACGTACCTGGCAGGTTTGCAAGGGCTGAGCGACCCGCAGAAGATTCAGTTTGTCCTTGGGTCCCTAGAAGGGGAAGCGAAACGAGAAGTTATGGCAGCACCCGAAGTTGTGCGAGCTACTGCCAAGGCCATCTTTGATTTTCTGACCGAGCTCTATGGAGATGTTACCCCGGTGGCTGTCCTTAGAGCCCAGTTTTTTAATTATCGTCAAGGACCCAGGCAAACTCTGCGGGCTTACTCTCTGAAACTGAGAGAACAATTCTCCCGGTTGAGGGGACGAACAGACCATGGACTGGGAGAAGGGGAGACTTTGCTGCGAGACCAGTTTGTCCTGGGGCTTCGCGATGGGCCGGTTCGACAGAGTATCCGGCTTCAACTACGTAGAGATCCCACACTGACCTTCGAGGCCCTTCGACAAGAAGCATTGGCTCTAGAGATAGATCAGGGTGAAACCACCGAACCACCTGTCTGCATGGCCGCCAGTAGTGCTTGTGCCCCTATTCCTTCTGAAACAACTGACTGGAAGCAGAAGTTGCGCGAGGAGCTTTTGTCGGAGGTTAAGGGCCAGATGGTGGAGTTATCGAAAAGTCTTGTGGAAGAACTACGTCGGGGGTGGCCGAGTGACATGCCCAGGGCCCGGGATCGATCGTACTCTGATGGGAACAGAGAGCAAGGACGTCGCCCTGCCCGCCCCGCTGAACCTAGGTACCAGTGGGACGACCAGGGTAGACCTATCTGTAATAGTTGCGGGAAGCCGGGGCACATCAGTCGTCAGTGTGGCCTCCGTCGGGGCTCGCAAGGGGGTTTTTAGGTCTGCCGGCCACTGTGGGTCAAGTGGCCGGGACCCCTTTTAGAGACCCCCTTCCTGTGCCTATCCCTGGGGACGAGTGGGTTGGGCACTGCCCTGAGGTCGAAATCCAGGTCAATGGGGTGAAGATTAACTGTTTGGTCGACACTGGTTCCCAAGTTACTTTATTTACAGAGAGTCTTTCTAGAGAACTATTCAAAGACCACCGACTTCAAGGAGCCGAGGCTTCACGGCTTACGTTACGAGGGGCAAATGGGCTGGACATCCCCTACACGGGCTACGTGGTCGTTGACTTCGACATTCGTGGCATTCCCGTGTATCAGAAAGGAGTAGTTATTGTCAAGGACCACTGCTTGGGCACTCGTCGGGCTCTGTTGGGCATGAATGTCATTGCAGACTGCTGGGAGGAGTTGTTTAAGAACGGTCCGGCTCGGAGGCCGTCGAGGGAGGATAATTCCCAGTGGGAAAACATCTTGAAGGACTGCCATCGAATTCATGCTGCTGGAGACAGGGAAGACCGGGAGAGTGTGGGCCGGGTGGTTTGCCGTTATGCCTTGTCTGTACCAGCTGGAAGTGAGGCTGTGGTGTGGGCCAGGGTGCCTGCTAGTTCCTATGGACCGGAAGACTTGGTCCTGGTGGAACCCCATTGGGATTGCCAGGCCATTGACGTAGCCAGAGGGCTGGCCGTGGTTCATCATGGTCGGGTGATCGTGCGGGTGCGCAACACTAACCCCTACCCGATTATGCTCCGGCGCCATCAATGCTTGGCCCGGATCACCTCGGTGAGTCCTCAGCAAGTAAGAGAGGACAGCGACGTCTGCTTTGTTCAAGTGAGTGCGGCAGTGGTAGAGGTAACCATCCGATCGGACGACGTAAAAGCTGACCTCTCGGAGAATGGAGTTCCGGAACATCTGGTTGGAGACTCCTTGAGAGGAGAGGGGCTAGAGGAAGAGCAACAATATCAGTTACGAGAATTCTTGTCTAAATGGCAACATGTGTTCTCCACCCATGACGAGGATTATGGCTGCACGGGGGTGGTCAAACATCAGATCCCCACTGGTAACGCGGCCCCAAGCCGGGAACGGTATCGACCAGTGCCTCCCACCCTCTATTCAGAGATCCGGACCCTGTTGAAAGGAATGTTAGATAGAGGGATTATCCGTGAAAGTAGTAGCCCCTGGGCCGCCCCTGTCGTCCTAGTGCAGAAGAAGACAGGAGCTTGGAGGTTTTGTGTCGATTACCGGAAGCTGAACAGCGTAACAAAGAAGGATGCATTCCCACTCCCACGAATTGAGGACTCTCTCACCAGTCTCACTCAGGCGGCATGGTACTCTACGTTGGATTTGGCCAGTGGGTACTGGCAAGTACAGGTCGAGGGACGGGACCAGGAGAAGACTGCCTTCACGACTCCATTTGGGCTCTTCGAATGGGACCGTATGCCCTTCGGCCTGTGCAATGCCCCCGCGACCTTCCAGCGGCTAATGCAACGCTGCTTGGGGGGGCAATTGGTCGATAACACCCTGGTTTACCTTGATGACGTAATTGTATTCTCACCAGATTTTGCTTCTCATTTACTCCATCTGGAACAGGTCTTCCAAGCCATGGCGAGATATGGGTTGAAGCTCCGCCCTGATAAATGCCAGTTGTTTCGAAAGGAGGTTAAGTTTCTGGGGCACTGTGTTAGTACAGCTGGGGTTGCTCCGGATCCAGAGAAAGTCTTGGCCGTCCAGAATTGGGAGGCACCC
Source organism: Pimephales promelas (assembly GCF_988280905.1). Taxonomy (NCBI): domain Eukaryota; kingdom Metazoa; phylum Chordata; class Actinopteri; order Cypriniformes; family Leuciscidae; genus Pimephales; species Pimephales promelas. The sequence goes on from NC_142793.1 coordinate 6,548,390, forward strand.
CAGACTGTCCGTCAAGTAAGATCTTTTTTGGGCTTTGTGGGATATTATAGGCGGTTCATTAAAGGATTCTCTGCAATCGCCAAGCCGTTAAATCAGCTCCTTTCGGGCACGGGACGCTTCCGTGGTCGGGGCTCCCCCTCCGTTGACTGGCGGCCGGAGTGTGAGGAAGCTTTTCAAACTCTGAAGCAAGAATTGTTGCAAGCCCCAATCCTGGCATACGCTGATTTCTCACTACCCTTTATATTATATACCGATGCGAGTCATGCAGGGCTGGGAGCCGTGTTGGCCCAGCGGCAACAAGGGGTCGAGAGGGTAATCGCCTATGCAAGTCGGAGCCTGCACCCCGCAGAGCAGAACGCGTCAAATTATAGTTCTTTTAAGATCGAACTCCTGGCAATGAAATGGGCCATGGCAGAAAAATTCAAGGATTATTTGTGGGGGGCAAAAGTGACTGTAATCACAGACAATAATCCTTTGGTGCATTTACAAGGGGCTAAGTTAGGAGCAGTGGAGCAGTGTTGGGTGGCGGCAATGGCTAACTACGAGTACCAAATTCAGTACCGACCCGGCAGGGAACATACTAATGCAGATGTGTTGTCCAGGCTACCAGCCAGGGGAGAGAACTGTCCAATGCCGCCAGTATCATCCGACGTGGAGGAAGGTTTGTTGGTGGGAGTGGTGGAAGCCCCTGGATCCCGCTTGGGAGAGGTTCCCCCGAGTTGGGGATGGGACCCTAATCGGTGGAAGACATTGCAGGGGAAAGATGAGAGCTTGAAGAAGATCAGCTCCTACCTGAAGAGTGGAGTTGGACCTGGGGTAAGGGAGCGACAAACACAGACCTCTGTGGTAAAGCGACTTTTGGGGCAGTGGAAGCGACTTGGACTGCGAGAGGGGGTGCTCTGCCGCTCAGTTCAGGATCGGGCAACCCGGGAGATAATACAACAAGTGATAGTACCAGAAGAGCAGGTCGTGCCTCTGTTGACCGCGTACCATACCCATATGGGACATCAGGGCCAGGAGAGGACATTGTCTTTACTTCGGAGGTACTTCTACTGGGGCGGGATGGAGACGACTGTTGGGACATTCATTCAGAGTTGCCCCCGATGCGTGTTGTTTAAGTCTCGGAAGGAGAAGAAGGCCCCGTTGGTCCCCATGCGTCCTAGGGCGCCTTTGCATATTGTTGGCATGGACTACCTGACGCTGGGCCGTCCGACAGACCGGTTTCAGAATATTCTGGTTGTGACCGATCTGTTCACTAAGTTTGCTTGGGCTACGCCAACTTTAGATCAGACTGCTGCCACTACTGCGAGTGCATTGTGGAGGATGGTAATTCAGCCGTTTGGGTTTCCGGAGATTCTCCACTCCGACCAAGGTCCTAACTTTGAGTCTAGAGTTATTCAAGAACTGAGCCAGCTGTACGGATGTCGGAAAACACGCACCACCTCATACCACCCCCAAGGTAACGGAGGATGCGAGCGCTTTAACCAGACCTTATTGAGCTCGCTGGGGACCTTAGAAACTGACCACCAGGTTCAGTGGACCGAATGCCTTCCTGCCTTATTGCAAGCCTATAATAACAGTGTGCACAGCATTACCGGGTATGCCCCGGCTTTCCTGATGTTCGGCCGACATATGCGCCTACCTGTGGATTTACTCCTGGGAACGGAACCTACTGAGGGAGCTCAAAGTACTACCGAGTGGGTGGGCCGACATCATCAACAACTTTACCATGCTTACCGCCGAGTTACAGAGCACCTAAACACAGCAGCCGCAAAGAATAAGCGGTTGTATGATCGGACCGCTCGAGACGCTCCATTGTTACCTGGAGAAAGGGTGTTGGTAAGAGACAATCGACGTCAAGGAAAAGGTAAGCTTAGTGATCGGTGGGAGAGTACGCCATATGTGGTGGAACGTCAACAGGGACCAGACATGCCTGTGTACACTGTGCGGCCGGAAGGGAGGCTTGGCCCAGAGCGGGTGCTCCACCGAAACCTACTTCGGCCCTGCCCTAATTTCCCTGAGGGGAGAGAAGAAACACCCGTTGTCCCTCCGTGTTCTGAGGCACCATGGGTTGGATGGGCTGTGGCCCCTCGACATCCCGAAGTGGGAGTTGGGAGAGTGGCCCCTGTATCTCCACCCCGACGCTCCCAGCGAGATACCCGAGGGCAACCGCCGGAACGGTATGGCGCCTGGGTTGAAGATGCCTGGTTCTAGGGACTAGAACCAATTGGTGGGGGAGAGTGTCACTCGTGACAATCGAGGGGGGGGGGGCGGAACTATTATTTTGTGCCTTCGTTCCCATGGGGAACATTTCCGGGGGGGGGACCTAAGACTTCTCCGGTTCCTATTTGATGTACAGCAGGTGCGCATTGTGAGCGCGTCGATCGCTGATTGGCGCACACGTCATACCAGCACAGTTGAAAAGGTCTTTGGTTGGTGAGCGGGGAAAAGGGAGAGGCAGAAAAGGAACGACGTGTCTGAGCTGGGAAGTCCTCGACGAGTGAAAGAGTGCAACAGAGAGAGAAGTGACATACATTGGGCTGGAGCAAGCGGTATGAGGAATGATTATGACTATGTGGGCTGGTGTATGGAATTAATGATTGCCTACAGTATTGCTGCAGGAGCACCTCATTGATGAAGATAGAAGAGACGCCGTACTGAAGCCTGATTTGTGAGTGGAATGATTTTGATCTCTTAAAGTTATTCACGTGTGTTTTGCCTGTGTGGATTGCAGTGTGTACGAAGGTGGAAGTGTAATGCTTAGGCTACGGTGGTCTGTACTGATTCATCTCCCTATGAACGTCAGGGAAGAGAAGTATTACTGAACCTGGTTTCTGCCATTATTCACCATTGAACATTGTAAGGATACAGCTTCAGCTAAGCCACTCCGCCAGTTATCTACCATTGAATGATCATCTCGATGGAGAATTAACACCAGTGATTGTACTCCTTATAGCACTCTGACCTTTTTCATTCTCTCTGCCTGAGCCCCACAGAGAAGCGGATACGCTGTGAACACGCCGCTGAGCCACCGAGCCCCATTCTTTCTGCCTGAGCCCCACAGAGAAGCAGTATCGCTGCAGATACGTCGGTGAGCACCCTGACCTTTTTCATTCTCTCTGCCTGAGCCCCACAGAGAAGCGGATACGCTGTGAACACGCCGCTGAGCAACCGAGCCCCATTCTTTCTGCCTGAGCCCCACAGAGAAGCAGTATCGCTGCAGATACGTCGGTGAGCACCCTGACCTTTTTCATTCTCTCTGCCTGAGCCCCACAGAGAAGCGGATACGCTGTGAACACGCCGCTGAGCAACCGAGCCCCATTCTTTCTGCCTGAGCCCCTCAGAGAAGCAGTATTGCTGCAGTTACGTCGGTGAGCACTCTGACCCTTTTCATTCTCTCTGCCTGAGCCCCACAGAGAAGCGGATACGCTGTGAACACGCCGCTGAGCAACCGAGCCCCATTCTTTCTGCCTGAGCCCCACAGAGAAGCAGTATCGCTGCAGATACGTCGGTGAGCACCCTGACCTTTTTCATTCTCTCTGCCTGAGCCCCACAGAGAAGCGGATACGCTGTGAACACGCCGCTGAGCAACCGAGCCCCATTCTTTCTGCCTGAGCTCCACAGAGAAGCAGTATCGCTGCAGTTATGTCGGTGAGCACTCTGACCTTTTTCATTTTCTCTGCCTGAGCCCCACAGAGAAGCGGATACGCTGTGAACACGCCGCTGAGCAACCGAGCCCCATTCTTTCTGCCTGAGCCCCACAGAGAAGCAGTATCGCTGCAGTTACGTCGGTGAGCACTCTGACCTTTTCATCCTCTCTGCCTGAGCCCCACAGAGAAGCGGATACGCTGTGAACACGCCGCTGAGCAATCGAGCCCCATTCTTTCTGCCTGAGCCCCACAGAGAAGCAGTATCGCTGCAGTTACGTCGGTGAGCACTCTGACCTTTTTCATTCTCTCTGCCTGAGCCCCACAAGAAGCGGATACGCTGTGAACACGCCGCTGAGCAATCGAGCCCCATTCTTTCTGCCTGAGCCCCACAGAGAAGCAGTATTGCTGCAGATACGTCGGTGAGCACCCTGACCTTTTTCATTCTCTCTGCCTGAGCCCCACAGAGAAGCGGATACGCTGTGAACACGCCGCTGAGCAATCGAGCCCCATTCTTTCTGCCTGAGCTCCACAGAGAAGCAGTATCGCTGCAGTTATGTCGGTGAGCACTCTGACCTTTTTCATTCTCTCTGCCTGAGCCCCACAGAGAAGCGGATACGCTGTGAACACGCCGCTGAGCAACCGAGCCCCATTCTTTCTGCCTGAGCCCCACAGAGAAGCAGTATTGCTGCAGTTACGTCGGTGAGCACTCTGACCTTTTCATCCTCTCTGCCTGAGCCCCACAGAGAAGCAGTTGCACCGCTGAACAACCGAGCCTCATTCGTTCTGCCTGAGCCCCACAGAGAAGCAGTATCGCTGCAGTTACCTCGGTGAGCACTCTGACCCTGTTCATTCTCTCTGCCCGAGCCCCACAGAGAAGCAGTTTCGCTGCAGCTACGTCAGTGAGCACCCCGACTTCTTCATTCTTTCTGCCTGAGCCCCACGGAGAAGCAGACACGCTGTGTACACGCCGCTGAGTAACCGAGCTCCATTCTCTCTGCCTGAGCTTCACAGAGCAGTCACGTCAAGTCAAGTCAAGTCACATTTATTTATATAGCGCTTTTCACAATACAGATTGTATCAAAGCAGCTTCACAGTGATAACATGTAAGTAGCACAACACAGATCAACAACATTGCTAAACACTAAATAAATAACCCCAACTGAGCAAGCTCAAAGCAAGCCAAAAGCAAAGCGACAGTGGCAAGGAACCAAAACTCCATCAGATTGGATGGAGAAAAAACCTTGGGAGAACCCAGGCTCAGTCGGGGGCCAGTTCTCCTCTGGCTTACATTCATATTGTTTAAATATAAATATTAAATATAAATATTGTTTATGAATCAAACGGCGCCGACGAAGATCTTCCTTGTGGGAATAGAGTACGGATTCCAGTGGTCTCCAATCCTGTCCAGGCCTACACGACGAAACCATCTGCTCAACATTCTTGAACTTTTAAAATAAATAAAACTTCCCTCTTAATCTGCTCATTGGTCTCTTTGTCCGTTCATTGGTGTCCTTGTGGTGTCGGCTCCTCGCGGTGGGGTGTAGGTCCGTCTGGGTGTGGGTCGGACCATCCCGGGGCGGTGACATATATATATATATATATATATATATATATATATATATATATATAATTATATATATAGACACACACACACACACACACACACACACTAAGATTGTTTAATATTTTTAAAAGAAGTCTCTTCTGCCCACCAAGCCTTCATTTCTTTGATCCAAGAAAAACTGTAATATTGTGACTATATTATTATTATTATTTTAACAACTATTTTCTATTTGAATATATTTTAAGATGCAATTTAAATAAATAATAAAGTGAAATGCTTTATTGTGTGTGATTTGCATGTTATTTATTTTAAGACATGTAAGCTGAAGATCTAAACTAAGTTAAAATGGTTGGTTCAACTGATTTAATTGTCTTATTTTATATATATAAATGAGCTTAAATTTTAAGTTAACAGAACTAAGATTTATTTTGATCTCACATGGCCTGCACTGTGTTGGATTTACTTAAAAGATATGTGCACATTTTTTGATACAAAAATGGTGCATATATATTTTAAGTAAATCCAACTCATCATTTTTTAGAGTGTGGACAATATGAAACTAAAACGACATAAGCTTAATTTAAAATGTCTTAGGAACTACTGGATATTTAGAGGTGGATAAACGTAATTGAAAGGTGGATAAACGCACTTTGGAGGTGCAAACGCAATTCCCGAATATTGGGAGGTGGGTAAATGGCATTTACGTGCATTTAGCCTCCACTACATCCCTGGGTATGACATCACAGTACTGATTCGAAAATATACAGTGATCAACTAGAAGCAGCACTATACAGAGTACAGACGATTGGTGTATGACATCACAGTACTGATTCGAAAGCATACAGCAGACAGTGATCGACAGCACTGTACAGAGTACAGACGATTGGTGTATGCAGAGGTGTAGTTGAAGAGGTGGGTAAACTATAAATTCTGGTGGACCAAGACATGGTCACCAGGTAAGGTGGGCCACTGCCTACCGGTGTATGTGTGTCTCCTGATGACATTGCTATATAGGGAGGGCTCGACATTAAGCCTTTTCATATGCTAAGTAAATCTGCCTTTCACTTGTCCGAGTAAAAAAGTTGCTTGTTCAGATTTTTTAAAAATTTGACTTATTCTTAAAAAATATTCTCATCATTGATATATCAGCTTTGATATTTAAATCACCATATTGTAATTTCTGCACCTTTAAAGGGCACCCCCCTCCCCCAATATTATTAAATGTATGCTTCATATTTCATTTTAAATTCCTAAATTTGATCAATAAATTCAATTATTTCTAATAATAAGACACCATAGGGCTGTTACTCTAGGGGTTGATCAAATTAAATCATTTACACTGAAAAATTACAATTGCATGAAATAATGTTATGAAATTGATTTTAATTTACATATAAGAAAGAATGATGCTACTTTTAAACATTTAACACTAAACCGCCAGTAGGTGGTGGCAGGCGACCGTCTTAATGAGTGAAAAAGTTCGCCTTAGGTTTAACAACCTATACTAAATTAACTAAATTAAAGAAACTAAATTAACGACATAAGCTTAATTTAAAATGTCTTAGGAACTAGGATATTTAGAGGTGGATAAACGCAATTGAAAGGTGGATAAACGCACTTTGGAGGTGGGTAAACGCAATTCCCGAATATTGGGAGGTGCGTAAACGGCATTTGCGCATTCAGCCTTCACTACATCCCTGGGTGTATGACATCACAATACTGATTCGAAAGCATGCAGTGTACTTTGATCACCTTGACGAAGCACTGGGGAGACCGGGGGCAATTGTAACAGGGGGCAATTGTACCACACTCAATTCCTCCAATCAGAAACAAGCTAGAGTGATGACACTTAATCTGTACATGCCCAATAGGATTCTCTCTCTATCTGTGGAAAAGAAGCGTGACATTTTCAACTTTAGCAGAAGTTATTAACGACAAACTGATTTTGAGGTGTGAAAGTTATTTTTTGGATGTACAGTATTTTTCTTCTGCTGTCTAAAGTTTAGATGTCTGTCAATTTAAACTTGTATACATTTTATCCCTAGGTTATTGATTAAAAACGAACATAAACAGCACTGTAACACTGTGTTACAGTTGCCCCCGAGCCACAAGGCCCATTGTAATAAGCTTGTTTGTGTGTGTTGACATACTTTTCTGTTAAAAAAATGAACATATTTCACTAAATTCTATTGTAAAACTTCATTTTAAAAGGGTGTATTAAAATAAATGTTTGTTCCAGTATTAACAAATCATCAATTAGCATTTTTTATATAAAATAATGTGTGTTTTATATGTGCTTGACAAAGTGGGAATATTATATAAACTCTTAAAATTAACAGCAGTAAAGTGATTACTTTGAGGTAGGCTTTTATTTGAGATAAAGTGGGTTAATAGGAGTTATTTCTCAGTGTTACAATTGCCCCCACACTGCATTTAATTGAATATTTTAGTCTTGTTCTTATAAGTAAAAATATATAAATTGTATTATTAATTAGTGCACATATATATGTTTCTTGTATCAAAAGATAGTCTATCTCAAGTAGTTTGTGAGTTATTAAGGAAAATGTAAAATACGTTACAATTGCCCCGGGTCTCCCCTACAGACGATTGGTTTATGACATCACAGTCCTGATTCGAAAGCATACAGTATGATCTTGAAGCAGCACTGTACAGAGTACAGACGATTGGTGTATGACATCACAGTACTGATTCGAAAGCAAACAGTATGATCTTGAAGCAGCACTGTACAGAGTACATACGATTGGTGTATGACATCACAGTACTGATTTGAAAGCATGCGTATGATCTTGAAGCAGCACTGTACAGAGTACAGACGATTGGTGTATGACATCACAGTACTGATTCGAAAGCAAACAGTATGATCTTGAAGCAGCACTGTACAGAGTACAGACGATTGGTGTATGACATCACAGTACTGTTTCGAAAGCATGTATGATCTTGAAGCAGCCGAACAACCAATACTTATGAAAGTAATTGGATCAAACATAAAAAAATAAGTATTCCTAACTTTTCAACGTTTACTTAACATATGTGTGTAACAAAAAAATATAAGCTACTAGGTGCACTTAAATGTATGCATAAATAAAATAATAAAAAAACATAATGCATGTCAACTACTACAATAATTGCATCAAAATTAAGTAAATCGATTATATCAGTTTAAGTAACTGTATGAGCCACGTGATATAGGCTATGCAATTTCCCGTGATGCCTATCCAGACAAAAAAAATATGAAACACATGTGAAGACGTTGAGAAGCGGTAAGCTTAATTTTTGTACTTAGGCCTACACATGATCATTTATTGCATTTTTGGTCAAGAAATTTACTTTTAACTGAATTTCAGAATTGCTACAAATTTTGCATCAACAATTAGAAACGTTTCTTACGAATGCAAACATTTGTAGTCTACATGTTAACGAATGAAATAAGTGTTTTGCACGCGAGTAGCTATATATTGTGTTTTTTCAAAATATATGACCATGATGTTGGCTCGTATATGCATTAATGGTGTGTTTACACCGAACGCGAATTTAATTGCGATAGCAGAGTACATTCATAGTCAATGCAAAGACGCGAAGACGCATCATTCGCGCCGGGCGTCGCGAATTGGGTGACTCGTTTGCCGCGAACGTCTTTCTCAGTAGAAAATTTTGAACTTGAGCGGGCTGCAGAAGATTCAAGCGTCTAACTAGACTTGACGTGTTTGACGCGTTCGGTGTGACCAATTCGGACTGCGCGCTCTCTCCCCCACGGATAGATTATAGGCCTACTTTATTAGCGAGTTGTTTTTGGATAAAACTAATGTACTTTGCATACTTACAAATTCCCATGTTCTCTATCTCTATTGTCTATAGGCCTACATGGATCGCGGGAAAGGGGGCCTTGGGCGCGGGTTAGCCTACTTTTGGTAACGTTAACATACAAATATTAATTTCGAAAGCACATTGCCTACAGCTCCGTGTGTGCACCATTTATCATTAAATAATGGCAATCTTGATTCTAGCACAATATTATTCCTAAATGACAGCATTAATTCAGTAAATTAAACCTTCAAAATTATTATCAAAATAAGTAAATACCCTTTAAACAAAACTTTAGCTTCAAATAAAGATTGTAGATCTTTACTGTTTTCCAGTAGTTACTGCTAAAATGTTTTTGAAGAGATTCGTTCATAACCTCTGGAGGAAAGTCATTAATTAACTTCTGTTTTGTTTAAATTAATAGATATTATTTAATAGACTATTTTTTTAATATTTATAGGTATTTAATAATGGACTAATTTGTTGCATTTAATTGTTTTTTTTTATTGGTTTTTGAAAAAAATAATATATATATATATATATATATATATATATATAATTATATATATAGACACACACACACACACACACACACACACACACACTAAGATTGTTTAATATTTTTAAAAGAAGTCTCTTCTGCCCACCAAGCCTTCATTTCTTTGATCCAAGAAAAACTGTAATATTGTGACTATATTATTATTATTATTTTAACAACTATTTTCTATTTGAATATATTTTAAGATGCAATTTAAATAAATAATAAAGTGAAATGCTTTATTGTGTGTGATTTGCATGTTATTTATTTTAAGACATGTAAGCTGAAGATCTAAACTAAGTTAAAATGGTTGGTTCAACTGATTTAATTGTCTTATTTTATATATATAAATGAGCTTAAATTTTAAGTTAACAGAACTAAGATTTATTTTGATCTCACATGGCCTGCACTGTGTTGGATTTACTTAAAAGATATGTGCACATTTTTTGATACAAAAATGGTGCATATATATTTTAAGTAAATCCAACTCATCATTTTTTAGAGTGTGGACAATATGAAACTAAAACGACATAAGCTTAATTTAAAATGTCTTAGGAACTACTGGATATTTAGAGGTGGATAAACGTAATTGAAAGGTGATAAACGCACTTTGGAGGTGCAAACGCAATTCCCGAATATTGGGAGGTGGGTAAATGGCATTTACGTGCATTTAGCCTCCACTACATCCCTGGGTATGACATCACAGTAGGCTACTGATTCGAAAATATACAGTGATCAACTAGAAGCAGCACTATACAGAGTACAGACGATTGGTGTATGACATCACAGTACTGATTCGAAAGCATACAGCAGACAGTATATCATCGGTTGTTTGTGTTTGTAGCTCCGGAGAATTTCTTCACAAATCCTTGATTTTCTTCTTTACCACTTATTTATAAACAAGCACTTTCTTTTTTTATATTATGTGAACTTATCCTCGATAGTATTCCTTATAAAAAACAATTGGATTGCTTTGACATCGCTACTTATATCCAACCTCCCTAAATCCTGGCTACTAGCCTTTAGCCCGCTAGCATTCCACGCGTGCCCTCTCGCCTATTGATCGTCTCATTTTACACCCGTTTCACTGAATCCTGGTTATTTCCGACATTTCAATCCTAAATTAGTAGTGATAGTTGTAGTATCACTACTAATTTACTGATCATCCGTTATAATGGCGAACATATCAGATGCGTGTCTAACATTACCTTTGAGTGCAGATGAAGACACATTCGAGCTCTTCACGGTGAAGCAGGAGCTGGAATACGTCGAGAAACAGATCCGCGGTCTGCTGGTGAAGCAAGCCGAGCTGCTGGATCGGCGCTCAACGCTTGAAGCATCACGCGCCGACGCTAACAAATCAAATCACTCTTTGACTCCGAGTTCATCTACGCCGTACGTTACTCTGCCGAGGAAGATGCGATCATCTAAGGCATGGGTCACCAATCTCGGTCCTGGAGGGCCGGTGTCCTGCAGAGTTTAGCTCCAACCCCAATTAAACACACCTAAACCAGCTAATCGAGGTCTCACTAGGCATAATAGAAACTTTCAGGCAGGTGTGTTGGACCTGGTTGGAGCTAAACTCTGCAGGACATCGGCCCTCCAGGACCGAGATTGGTGACCACTGATCTGGCTTCATTCACTCCGGCACCGAAACAACATGGACCATGGATCACACAGCGGAAGACTCGAGCCAGAGCTGCCTCTCCGCCCCTCCCGGTCTTCGAGATCTCCACCCGGAACCGCTTCTCCCCTCTTCGCGAGCCGGAACGCGATGACGCCGTGATCATCGGCACATCCATAGTCCGCCATGTCCGCGCTAATTCGGATAAAGGTAAAGTGCGCACTCACTGCTTTCCTGGTGCTCGTGTTCTTGATGTTGCTGCACAGGTTCCCGAGATCCTGAACGGGGACGAGCGCGTCGGAGCTGTTGTGCTGCACGCGGGAGCGAACGACATCAGGCTGCGGCAGACGGAGGTTCTGAAGAAGGACTACAGGAGCCTGATCGAGACGGTACGCAGCACAGCGCCTAAAGCAGCGATCATCGTGTCTGGACCGCTTCCCACGTACAGACAAGGACAGGAAAGGTTCAGTAGACTTTTTGCATTAAATGAATGGTTAATGTCATTGTGTAATGAACAGGGGCTGCACTTTGTAAATAACTGGCATCTGTTTTGGGAAAGACCGAGGCTGTACAGCACAGATGGTCTCCATCCCAGCCGAATCGGAGCGGCTGTGCTGTCGGACAACATTTCCAAGACATTACGCACCAGATGACTAATGAGTCAAAGTCCAAATTACAGCCTTTGCGGTCCAAACTTAACTAATAAGCATAGTGTGGAACATTATATAGAAACTGTGTCTATTCCTCGTTTAGTGAAGCCAAACAATAAATCTAGTGTAGGATCTAGCAAAAATCTTATTGTAATTAAACCAGAAAATCTAAATATCAGTCAACAAAAACAATTTCTAAAGCTAGGTCTCCTAAACATTAGATCGCTCACACCTAAGGCGGTTATCGTAAATGAAATGGTCACAGACAATAACTTCGATGTTCTGTGCCTTACTGAAACCTGGCTTAAACCAAATGAGTATTTCGGTCTAAACGAATCTACTCCGCCAGGATACTGTTATAAACATGAGCCTCGTCTGATCGGTCGTGGCGGCGGTGTTGCAACAATCTATAAAGATATTTTTAATATTACTCAGAAAACAGGTCACAGGTTTAATTCATTTGAAGTACTTGTGCTAAATGTTACGCTCTTAGATGTAAGAAGGAAATCTATATTATCTCTAGCCCTGGCTACTGTATATAGACCTCCAGGGCCATATGCTGAATTCCTAAAAGAGTTCGCAGACTTTCTCTCGGATCTATTGGTAAATGTCGATAAAGCAATAATTGCTGGAGATTTTAACATACACGTAGAGAATACAAATGATGCTTTAGGGGCTGCGTTTACAGATTTATTAAACTCCTTTGGGGTCAAACAAAACGTCAGTGGTCCCACTCATCGTCTAAATCATACACTAGATTTAATTATATCATATGGAACCGATCCAACTGATATAGATATTATACCGCAAAGCGATGATGTCACTGATCATTACATGGTGACTTGCATAATACGTACTGCTGAAATATGTCATGTTGCGCCACGTTATAGACCAGGCAGAACAATCCTTCCAACCACTATAGATGGATTTTCAAATAGCTTACCTGATCTATCTAAGCTGCTAAGTGAACCCAAACAAACAGATGAATTAGAGGAAATGACTAGCAGTTTAAGCATCATTCTTACTAGTACATTAGATATTGTTGCGCCAATTAGATTAAAAAAGGTTCGAGAGAAAATTAAAGCACCGTGGTACAACAGTGCTACGCATGCTATCAAGAGAGAAACTCGCAACTTAGAGCGTAAATGGAAACAAACTAATTTAGAGGTCTTTAGAATCGCGTGGAAAGACAGTATGTCACGTTATAAAAAGACACTAAAAACAGCCAGGGCTGAGCATCTCCGCAAACTAATCGAAAATAACCAAAATAATCCAAGGTTTTTATTTAACACCGTGGCTAGACTAACAAATAAACCGACATCACCAGAGCAAAATATACCTTTACAGTTTAGTAGTAATGATTTTATGAATTACTTCAACGCGAAAATAGAAAGCATCCGAAACAAAATTATAAATGTACAATCCGCTATGGTGTCTTATGATTCAGCTTCAATTATGGACCCTCTAGAACAACTAAACCGCTTTACAACGATAGGACAGGAGGAGCTAAATAAACTTATCATTGCATCTAAACCAACAACTTGTTTATTAGATCCAATACCCACTAAACTACTGAAAGAACTATTACCTGTAGTGGAAGAGCCTCTCCTCAATATTATTAACTCGTCTTTATCTTTAGGTCATGTCCCAAAAATATACAAGCTGGCTGTAATAAAACCGCTCATTAAGAAACCGCAATTAGATCCAAATAACTTGGCAAATTACAGACCCATTTCAAATCTTCCATTTATGTCCAAAATACTTGAAAAAGTAGTGTCCGCTCAATTGTGCTCTTTTTTGCAAGAAAATGATATCTATGAAAAATTCCAGTCAGGATTCAGACCGCATCATAGTACAGAAACTGCGCTAGTTAAAATTACAAATGATTTACTTTTAGCTTCTGACCAAGGCTGTATCTCAATACTAGTCCTACTTGATCTTAGCGCTGCGTTCGACACTATAGATCATAAAATACTCTTGGATCGACTACAAAACTTCACCGGTGTTCAGGGACAGGCATTAAGCTGGTTTAGATCGTACTTATCGGACCGTTCTCATTTTGTCTGTTTAAATGGGAAAAAATCAAAGATAACGTCAGTAGACTATGGAGTACCGCAAGGATCAGTTTTAGGCCCTCTGCTATTCTCAATATATATGCTGCCACTTGGTAATATTATAAGAAAACATGGAATTAATTTCCACTGTTACGCTGACGACACTCAATTATATATTTCATCACGACCAGATGAAAACACTAACTCATCTAAAATGACAGAGTGTCTCAAAGATATAAAATGCTGGATGACGCGTAATTTCCTGCTATTAAATTCAGATAAAACGGAGGTATTACTTATTGGTCCAAAAAACTACTCACAAAACCTCTCACAATACAACTTTAATATAGACGGATGTCCTGTTACTTTATCCACAACAGTAAAAGACCTGGGTGTTATACTAGACCGCAACTTGTCGTTCGAAAATCATATTTCATATGTTACAAGAACAGCCTTTTTCCACCTTAGAAACATTGCTAAGCTACGTAACATGCTATCTATTTCTGATGCAGAAAAATTAGTTCACGCATTCATGACCTCGAGACTAGATTACTGTAATGCTTTATTAGCTGGTTGTCCTGCATCCTCAATAAACAAGCTACAGTTAGTACAAAATGCAGCTGCTAGAGTTCTTACTAGGTCAAGAAAATATGATCATATAACACCGATTTTATCATCTCTACACTGGTTACCTATTAAGTTCCGCATCAACTACAAAATACTACTACTGACCTATAAAGCCCTAAATGGTTTAGCACCTATGTACTTAACGGACCTTCTTTCGCCCTACAATCCACCGCGTTCCTTAAGATCACTAAATTCAAGGCTTCTGGTCATTCCTAGGATATCGAAGTCCAGTAAAGGAGGGAGGGCGTTCTCGCATTTAGCTCCAAAACTCTGGAATGGCCTTCCCGATACGGTCCGAGCCTCTGACTCGCTGACACAGTTTAAAACTAGATTAAAGACGCATCTCTTTAGTCAAGCATTCACATAATGCTTACCTTCTAGTCCTCTGTTATGCCATACGGAACCGTTTGCCACTGAAACTGCTTAACGCACCAGTGGGGCTCGACAGCCTCTTAGACAAACGGGTCGGCGCGTATGGTTGGGTTGCGGAGAGTTCGGGTTACGGAGAGTTTGTGAGTTATAACGGAAATTATTATGAACATCAGCTATGCTAATTATTTCCCATCTGCCTTTCTGCTGTTATCTCGGGACGCTTGTCCCGAGAAAAATGGCGTTCGTCAGGTCCAGTTTTGTGTCCAGCCTCTCACGGGGATTTCGGATGCCCCAACGCCTGTGATGAGACGACTCAACGCCTGTGATGAGACGACTCAACGCCTGCGATATGTTATGGCGCCGTTTGATTCATAAACAATATTTATATTTAATATTTATATTTAAACAATATGAATGTAAGCCAGAGGAGAACTGGCCCCCGACTGAGCCTGGGTTCTCCCAAGGTTTTTTCTCCATCCAATCTGATGGAGTTTGGTTCCTTGCCACTGTCGCCTTGCTTTTGGCTTGCTTTGAGCTTGCTCAGTTGGGGTTATTTATTTAGTGTTTAGCAATGTTGTTGATCTGTGTTGTGCTACTTACATGTTATCACTGTGAAGCTGCTTTGATACAATCTGTATTGTGAAAAGCGCTATATAAATAAATGTGACTTGACTTGACTTGACAGTGATCGACAGCACTGTACAGAGTACAGACGATTGGTGTATGCAGAGGTGTAGTTGAAGAGGTGGGTAAACTATAAATTCTGGTGGACCAAGACATGGTCACCAGGTAAGGTGGGCCACTGCCTACCGGTGTATGTGTGTCTCCTGATGACATTGCTATATAGGGAGGGCTCGACATTAAGCCTTTTCATATGCTAAGTAAATCTGCCTTTCACTTGTCCGAGTAAAAAAGTTGCTTGTTCAGATTTTTTAAAAATTTGACTTATTCTTAAAAAATATTCTCATCATTGATATATCAGCTTTGATATTTAAATCACCATATTGTAATTTCTGCACCTTTAAAGGGCACCCCCCTCCCCCAATATTATTAAATGTATGCTTCATATTTCATTTTAAATTCCTAAATTTGATCAATAAATTCAATTATTTCTAATAATAAGACACCATAGGGCTGTTACTCTAGGGGTTGATCAAATTAAATCATTCACACTGAAAAATTACAATTGCATGAAATAATGTTATGAAATTGATTTTAATTTACATATAAGAAAGAATGATGCTACTTTTAAACATTTAACACTAAACCGCCAGTAGGTGGTGGCAGGCGACCGTCTTAATGAGTAAAAAAGTTCGCCTTAGGTTTAACAACCTATACTAAATTAACTAAATTAAAGAAACTAAATTAACGACATAAGCTTAATTTAAAATGTCTTAGGAACTAGGATATTTAGAGGTGGATAAACGCAATTGAAAGGTGGATAAACGCACTTTGGAGGTGGGTAAACGCAATTCCCGAATATTGGGAGGTACGTAAACGGCATTTGCGCATTTACAGCCCTGGCATTTAGCCTTCACTACATCCCTGGGTGTATGACATCACAGTACTGATTCGAAAGCATGCAGTGTACTTTGATCACCTTGACGAAGCACTGGGGAGACCGGGGGCAATTGTAACAGGGGGCAATTGTACCACACTCAATTCCTCCAATCAGAAACAAGCTAGAGTGATGACACTTAATCTGTACATGCCCAATAGGATTCTCTCTCTATCTGTGGAAAAGAAGCGTGACATTTTCAACTTTAGCAGAAGTTATTAACGACAAACTGATTTTGAGGTGTGAAAGTTATTTTTTGGATGTACAGTATTTTTCTTCTGCTGTCTAAAGTTTAGATGTCTGTCAATTTAAACTTGTATACATTTTATCCCTAGGTTATTGATTAAAAACGAACATAAACAACACTGTAACACTGTGTTACAGTTGCCCCCGAGCCACAAGGCCCATTGTAATAAGCTTGTTTGTGTGTGTTGACATACTTTTCTGTTAAAAAAATGAACATATTTCACTAAATTCTATTGTAAAACTTCATTTTAAAAGGGTGTATTAAAATAAATGTTTGTTCCAGTATTAACAAATCATCAATTAGCATTTTTTATATAAAATAATGTGTGTTTTATATGTGCTTGACAAAGTGGGAATATTATATAAACTCTTAAAATTAACAGCAGTAAAGTGATTACTTTGAGGTAGGCTTTTATTTGAGATAAAGTGGGTTAATAGGAGTTATTTCTCAGTGTTACAATTGCCCCCACACTGCATTTAATTGAATATTTTAGTCTTGTTCTTATAAGTAAAAATATATAAATTGTATTATTAATTAGTGCACATATATATGTTTCTTGTATCAAAAGATGACTAGTCTATCTCAAGTAGTTTGTGAGTTATTAAGGAAAATGTAAAATACGTTACAATTGCCCCGGGTCTCCCCTACAGACGATTGGTTTATGACATCACAGTCCTGATTCGAAAGCATACAGTATGATCTTGAAGCAGCACTGTACAGAGTACAGACGATTGGTGTATGACATCACAGTACTGATTCAAAAGCAAACAGTATGATCTTGAAGCAGCACTGTACAGAGTACATACGATTGGTGTATGACATCACAGTACTGATTTGAAAGCATACGTATGATCTTGAAGCAGCACTGTACAGAGTACAGACGATTGGTGTATGACATCACAGTACTGATTCAAAAGCAAACAGTATGATCTTGAAGCAGCACTGTACAGAGTACATACGATTGGTGTATGACATCACAGTACTGATTTGAAAGCATACGTATGATCTTGAAGCAGCACTATACAGAGTACAGACGATTGGTGTATGACATCACAGTACTGATTCGAAAGCAAACAGTATGATCTTGAAGCAGCACTGTACAGAGTACAGACGATTGGTGTATGACATCACAGTACTGTTTCGAAAGCATGTATGATCTTGAAGCAGCCGAACAACCAATAGACGAATCCGGCGAAACTACCGGAAGTAAGCGGGCGCCATTACTGAGCTGTTGCTGGGTAGCGTTGCGCCATTGCCTTCTATTGTTTTAGTTGCAACTTGCGTCCATTGGAATAAACAGCTCACGATTTACGACTGTCACTAACGTTACAACGTTAGCCCTTGTATAATGTCGAGTGGGTAAACAGTTTCCGTTATAAATTGTTTCAATGGTGGCAGTAAAATTTCAATTTTGAAGAGAAAACATTGTGAATACCCCGGGTCGACTGCCCCTGTCTGGTGCCGTACGGTTTACACAGATTTCCTGGGCGAGTACAAGACGCGGACATTCGCGTATAATAACAATTATTTAATGACATAAGTAAAAAATATATAATAAATGTGTGATATAGTGATCAGCAAAATCTCCTCTCTTGTTATTTTTTCTATTCAATTTACATGCTATGGTCATTAAATGGCTTTCCTGAGCTAAATGTAACGTTATGTGACATATTTGTTCTCCTGCTGTTATATTGACCTCTTTCCATGGTTTAAAAACAGTAGTTGGTCGATATTATGTATACTTTCTAGCTGTAACGTTACCTTACCCATGCCCGTTGCAATGTAAAAATTAGATAAATAATGGACACAAATGAAAAACATGAAATTGTTTATTTGATTTCATTTATTTATTTATTTATTGTTGCCAAATGGACAGATCTTTTTTTAGTTTCCTCGGTAGCAAACGTTAGCCTAGCTTGCTTGCCAAGCTATTTTCATAAATAATCTGTAAGATCGTTTGTACCTTCATCTGTGACTGGAGGCCAATGTCTAACATCATCAACCCAACAAGTCTGCCTGGCTGTAGCTGTCATCAAGGGTGCGTTATCACCTTATCTCCGAGGTTTGTTTACATACCGGTGCATATGTCTATGCCGGTGTAACAGCTCAGTAATGGCGTCGCCACAAGATGGCAGCCTACACAAGAACGCTCGTCGGATTCGTCTATACTTATGAAAGTAATTGGATCAAACATAAAAAAATAAGTATTCCTAACTTTGCAACGTTTACTTAACATATGTGTGTAACAAAAAAAATATAAGCTACTAGGTGCACTTAAATGTATGCATAAATCAAATAATAAAAAAACATAATGCATGTCAACTACTACAATAATTGCATCAAAATTAAGTAAATCGATTATATCAGCTTAAGTAACTGTATGAGCCACGTGATATAGGCTATGCAATTTCCCGTGATGCCTATCCAGACAAAAAAAATATGAAACACATGTGAAGACGTTGAGAAGCGGTAAGCTTAATTTTTGTACTTAGGCCTACACATGATCATTTATTGCATTTTTGGTCAAGAAATTTACTTTTAACTGAATTTCAGAATTGCTACAAATTTTGCATCAACAATTAGAAACGTTTCTTACGAATGCAAACATTTGTAGTCTACATGTTAACGAATGAAATAAGTGTTTTGCACGCGAGTAGCTATATATTGTGTTTTTTCAAAATATATGACCATGATGTTGGCTCGTATATGCATTAATGGTGTGTTTACACCGAACGCGAATTTAATTGCGATAGCAGAGTACATTCATATCAATGCAAAGACGCGAAGACGCATCATTCGCGCCGGGCGTCGCGAATTGGGTGACTCGTTTGCCGCGAACGTCTTTCTCAGTAGAAAATTTTGAACTTGAGCGGGCTGCAGAAGATTCAAGCGTCTAACTAGACTTGACGTGTTTGACGCGTCCGGTGTGACCAATTCGGACTGCGCTCTCTCTCCCCCACGGATAGATTATAGGCCTACTTTATTAGCGAGTTGTTTTTGGATAAAACTAATGTACTTTGCATACTTACAAATTCCCATGTTCTCTATCTCTATTGTCTATAGGCCTACATGGATCGCGGGAAAGGGGGCCTTGGGCGCGGGTTAGCCTACTTTTGGTAACGTTAACATACAAATATTAATTTCGAAAGCACATTGCCTACAGCTCCGTGTGTGCACCATTTATCATTAAATAATGGCAATCTTGATTCTAGCACAATATTATTCCTAAATGACAGCATTAATTCAGTAATTTAAACCTTCAAAATTATTATCAAAATAAGTAAATACCCTTTAAACAAAACTTTAGCTTCAAATAAAGATTGTAGATCTTTACTGTTTTCCAGTAGTTACTGCTCAAATGTTTTTGAAGAGATTCGTTCATAACCTCTGGAGGAAAGTCATTAATTAACTTCTGTTTTGTTTAAATTAATAGATATTATTTAATAGACTATTTTTTTTTATATTTATAGGTATTTAATAATGGACTAATTTGTTGCATTTAATTGTTTTTTTTTATTGGTTTTTGAAAAAAATAATATATATATATATATATATATATATATATATAATTATATATATAGACACACACACACACACACACACACACTAAGATTGTTTAATATTTTTAAAAGAAGTCTCTTCTGCCCACCAAGCCTTCATTTCTTTGATCCAAGAAAAACTGTAATATTGTGACTATATTATTATTATTATTTTAACAACTATTTTCTATTTGAATATATTTTAAGATGCAATTTAAATAAATAATAAAGTGAAATGCTTTATTGTGTGTGATTTGCATGTTATTTATTTTAAGACATGTAAGCTGAAGATCTAAACTAAGTTAAAATGGTTGGTTCAACTGATTTAATTGTCTTATTTTATATATATAAATGAGCTTAAATTTTAAGTTAACAGAACTAAGATTTATTTTGATCTCACATGGCCTGCACTGTGTTGGATTTACTTAAAAGATATGTGCACATTTTTTGATACAAAAATGGTGCATATATATTTTAAGTAAATCCAACTCATCATTTTTTAGAGTGTGGACAATATGAAACTAAAACGACATAAGCTTAATTTAAAATGTCTTAGGAACTACTGGATATTTAGAGGTGGATAAACGTAATTGAAAGGTGGATAAACGCACTTTGGAGGTGCAAACGCAATTCCCGAATATTGGGAGGTGGGTAAATGGCATTTACGTGCATTTAGCCTCCACTACATCCCTGGGTATGACATCACAGTACTGATTCGAAAATATACAGTGATCAACTAGAAGCAGCACTATACAGAGTACAGACGATTGGTGTATGACATCACAGTACTGATTCAAAAGCAAACAGTATGATCTTGAAGCAGCACTGTACAGAGTACATACGATTGGTGTATGACATCACAGTACTGATTTGAAAGCATACGTATGATCTTGAAGCAGCACTGTACAGAGTACAGACGATTGGTGTATGACATCACAGTACTGTTTCGAAAGCATGTATGATCTTGAAGCAGCCGAACAACCAATACTTATGAAAGTAATTGGATCAAACATAAAAAAATAAGTATTCCTAACTTTTCAACGTTTACTTAACATATGTGTGTAACAAAAAAAATATAAGCTACTAGGTGCACTTAAATGTATGCATAAATAAAATAATAAAAAAACATAATGCATGTCAACTACTACAATAATTGCATCAAAATTAAGTAAATCGATTATATCAGTTTAAGTAACTGTATGAGCCACGTGATATAGGCTATGCAATTTCCCGTGATGCCTATCCAGACAAAAAAAATATGAAACACATGTGAAGACGTTGAGAAGCGGTAAGCTTAATTTTTGTACTTAGGCCTACACATGATCATTTATTGCATTTTTGGTCAAGAAATTTACTTTTAACTGAATTTCAGAATTGCTACAAATTTTGCATCAACAATTAGAAACGTTTCTTACGAATGCAAACATTTGTAGTCTACATGTTAACGAATGAAATAAGTGTTCCCTATCGTAGTCACTTCGAGTTACGTCAGAAGTGACGGAGATTGGGGGTTTCGCATAGAAAGCCAATCCTCTTCGAGTATTAAAACACGAGCCAATGGCATGCAATGCCTTGGGGCTGCGGAAATTTGCATAGCGTACTCCGCCCTACTCCGTGAGTATAAAAGGAGGAAGTGAACGCAACCGCAGTATGTTTTCGCTTCGGAGCCAAGAGAACCTCTTCACTCCTCAAAGCTGATTCAAGACTCTTCGAGACGAGCGTCCTCTTCAGTGTTGGTGTGACGGCGGTACCCAGCGAGATTCTGCATTGCCTGCGATCTGTGCAGTGGTTTGCCAGACTTTGCGCTTCTCCCTGGTAGCCTCAGCGCTGAAAGAGTGAATTTCTCTCCTCTCTGTAAAAGAGCTGCACGCGGCACGTCTTTTTAAAGATGGCTCGCCCGTGCCCTTCTGGATGTGGTAGATTTCTGTCGTCATCTGATGGTCACGAACGCTGCTTTGTTTGCTTGGGCATTCAGCATGCAGCAGCAGCGTTCGTGGATGACTCATGTTCCTTCTGTGGGACCATGACCATCTCCACACTGAGGTCGCGGCTCAATGATCTCACTAGAGTGAGAGCCCCGGTCCCCCCTACTCGATCGGCTTCCTTCACGAGAGGGGGCCCGTCGACCCGGGGACCGGGCGATCTAACGGTGACGGTGTGGGATAAAGCCCCGACGATTCCTCGGGCCACACCTCCCGCCTCAGTGCGTGAGCCAGCGGGCGCTAGTTCGACTCGGTCGGTTGTCTCTTCGGCGGCACCGGCTGCTTCGAGCAGCGCCCCAGATGATGATGCGATGTCTATCACAGCATCACTAGGCGGGCTTGATTCCTCGGGAGAGGAAGATCCGGCTGCGTTGCCTCCTTCGGGAGTCCCAGCGTTGTCCGCGTCAGATCCCGAGATGACGGCCATGCTGTCTCGAGCCGCTGGGAGTATCGGGCTAGAATGGAAACCTCCATCCTGCCCCGACCTCTCACGGATGGATAATTGGTTTTTGGACAAGGCTGCCGCTGCAAAGCCACGGCCGACTCCAATACCTTTTTTCCCCGAGCTGCATGCGGAGTTATCGCGCTCTTGGGGGGCTCCTTTGTCCACTCGAGAGCGCGATCTCTCCCCCGCCTTTCCCCCCCTCGACGGCGGGGCCGCCCGTGGGTACACTGGGATGCCCCCGGTGGAGCGCTCTGTTGCGATGCAGCTGTGTCCACAGAGCGCCTCCACCCGTGGTCCTCCTAAGCACCCATCCAAAGCCTGTGGGTTCTCGTCTGCTATGGCGGCGCGATCCTACAGAGCGGCGGGACAGGCGGCCTCCGCTCTGCATGCTATGACCACTTTGCAGGTCTTCCAAGCGAAGTTGCTCAGAGACATGCACGAGGGCGGGACTGACACGACGGCATTCAAAGAACTGCGGTCCGCCACTGACCTTGCTCTCCGGGCAACGAAAGTGGCTGCTCGCGCCGTTGGTCAGGTGATGGCCACTAGCGTGGTTCAGGAGCGTCATCTGTGGCTCAACCTGTCGGATACGCGGAGCGCTGAGCGGACTCGTCTGCTCGACGCTCCGCTGTCCCAGGTTGGCCTTTTCGGCGGTGCGGTCGAGGACTTCGCCCATCAGTTCTCCACCGCCCAGAAGCAGACGGAGGCCATCAAACACATCCTGCCCCGACGACCAGCTGCTGCCTCCACCCAGTCGTCGGCACAGGCGCCTCCCCCTGCTCGCCGCCGAGGACGCCCCCCTGCGGCTCCCCTCCCTCCCGCCCGGCCCCAGCAGCAGCCTTCACCCGGGCCCCGGCGTCGAGGAGGCCGCAGGCCGGCGTCACAGCCCCCTCAGGCCGCTCGCCCCGCTAAACGCCAGGCCAAGCGAAGATCCTGACACGGGCCGCTCAGTGACGATCTCGAGTCTTTCACAGGAGGCGGTAGCAGGCCCCCTCCTTCCCCCGGTGGAGGGCCGGGGGAGAATCTTTTGTTCTCAGCTCCCCGCTGCTCACCCACGGGTGGGCAGCACCCTGAACTGGTTAAAGAAAGACTTGACATCCTCACTGAGCTCACAGACTGGAGTGAGTGCCCCCGATGCCCCAGGGTGTCGGCCCACTCACTCCTCTCTGTCTCGGAGGGCGCGGAAGGGTGCGTGTGTCGTCCCCGGGCTACACCAATCCCTTCCCCCTCTCTCGCCAGACCCCCGGCAGAACGGACCCCCGTGGAACGCTCCGCTTTCCCTGGTCCCTTCTGTCGGGGAGCGGGCTTCGACGCATCCGAGCGGGGTAACCCCTGCACGCGTGCCAGTCGACCCGCCACGCTGCCCCTCCGGGGGGGACGTCTGTGGTTCACATGACCCCGTTGGCTCACTTCCTGGAAGCCTGGCTAGCGCTTCCCGGGGTATCCCGCTGGGTCATCAGAACGATCAGATTCGGCTACGCGATTCAGTTCGCACGGTCTCCTCCCCGCTTCAGGGGAGTTCGCTCCACGATAGTCGGTGGCAATGCCCCAGTCCTGAGAGCGGAGATTGCGACCCTGCTGGCGAAGGGTGCAATCGAGACGGTCCCTCCAGCCGAGGTGAGGTCCGGGTTTTACAGCCCCTACTTCATTGTCCCCAAGAAGACCGGTGGGTTACGACCGATCCTGGACCTGCGCATTTTGAACCGTTCTCTCCATCGACTACCGTTCAAAATGCTCACGGCCAAACGCATTTTCGAATGTGTTCGGTATCAGGATTGGTTTGCAGCGATCGACCTGAAGGACGCGTACTTCCATGTGTCCATCTTACCTCGACACAGACCGTTTCTTCGGTTTGCCTTCGAGGGCCAGGCATATCAGTACGCCGTTCTCCCATTCGGGTTAGCTCTGTCCCCTCGCGTCTTCACGAAGATCGTCGAGGCAGCCCTTGTTCCCCTTCGCGAACACGGGGTTCGCATCCTGAATTATCTCGACGACTGGCTGATACTAGCACACTCTCGAGCTCAGCTTTGCGAACACAGAGACTTGGTGCTCCGGCACCTAGCCCGTCTGGGCCTTCGGGTCAACCGAGAAAAGAGCAAACTTTGCCCCGTGCAGAGGATCTCTTTTCTCGGCGTGGAGATAGACTCGGTCGCCATGTCCGCGCAGCTCACGATCGAGCGCGCGCACTCACTGCTGACTTGTCTTCGTCAGTTCGAGGGCAAGAGTGCGGTTCCACTGAAACTTTTTCAGAGGCTCCTGGGGCATATGGCATCCGCGGCCGCGGCAACGCCGCTCGGTTTGCTTCATATGAGACCGCTTCAGCTGTGGCTTCGCGATCGAGTCCCGAGGTGGGCATGGCATCGCGGCTCGCTCCGAGTCCCAGTGACTCCGACATGCCGGCGAACCTTCTTCCCGTGGTCGAACCTCAGCTTTTTACGGACGGGCGTCCCTATTCAGCGAGTTTCCAGGCATCTCATCGTCTCCACGGATGCATCTACCACGGGTTGGGGTGCCATGTGCAATGGGCATGCAGCCGCCGGCTCCTGGACGGGGGCCCAGCGCCTCATGCACATCAATTGCCTCGAGCTGCTGGCAGTACGGCTCGCCCTGCACCGCTTCAGAGCGTTGCTCAAGGGCCAGCATGTGCTTGTCCGCTCAGACAACACTACGGCTGTAGCGTACATCAACCACCAGGGGGGTCTACGCTCGCGCCGGTTGTCGCAGCTCGCCCGCCACCTCTTGATATGGAGTCAGAAGCACCTGAGGTCCCTTCGTGCAGTTCACATTCCTGGAGACCGGAACTGGGCAGCCGACGAGCTGTCTCGGGTCCGCCCTATCTCCGGCGAGTGGCGACTCCATCCCCAGTCGGTCCAGCTGATCTGGAAAGAGTTCGGGGAGGCACAGATAGATCTGTTCGCCTCCCGGGACTCAGCCCACTGCGCCCAGTTTTATTCTCTGACCTGGGGCACTCTCGGTTCGGATGCGCTGGCGCACAGCTGGCCACGGGGCCCACGCAAGTATGCGTTTCCCCCAGTGAGCCTCCTTGCACGGGTGTTGTGCAAGATCAAGGAGGACGAGGAGCAGGTCTTGCTGGTAGCCCCCTACTGGCCCACCAAGACGTGGTTCTCCGATCTCATGCTCCTCGCGACAGCACCTCCTTGGCCTATTCCTCTGAGACAAGACCTACTCTCTCAGAGACGGGGCACTCTGTGGCACCCTCGTCCCGATCTCTGGAGGCTGCACGTGTGGCTCCTGGACGGGACGAGGCAGGTTTGAGTTCGCTGCCACCTGCGGTGGCGGCAACCATCACTTCCGCAAGAGCGTTGTCCACGAGACACCTTTATGCGTTGAAGTGGAACCTCTTCGTCAATTGGTGCTCTTCTCGCGGAGAAGACCCCCGGAGATGTTCGATCAGTGTCGTGCTTTCCTTCCTGCAAGAAGGGTTGGAGCGCAGGCTGTCGCCCTCCACCCTTAAGGTTTACGTCGCGGCCATTGCCGCTTCTCATGAAGCAGTGGAAGGTAAGTCCTTAGGGAAGCACGACCTGGTCATCAGGTTCCTGAGGGGAGCGAGGAGGCTGCATCCGCCTCGTCCTCCCCTCGTACCCTCTTGGGACCTCTCGGTAGTTTTAAGTGCTCTGCAGAGGCATCCCTTTGAGCCTTTGCAATCAGTAGAGTTAAAGTTTCTGTCCATGAAGACAGCACTCCTGGTTGCATTGGCCTCCATCAAGAGGGTGGGGGACCTGCACGCATTCTCCGTTGACGAAGCGTGCCTGGAGTTCGGGCCGGCTTACTCTCACGTGATCCTGAGACCCCGGCCTGGATATGTGCCCAAGGTTCCCACCACTCCCTTCCGGGACCAGGTGGTGAACCTGCAAGCGCTGCCCCCGGAGGAGGCAGACCCAGCCTTGGCACTGCTCTGTCCGGTACGTGCTCTCCGCACCTATGTCGACAGAACGCAGTGTTTCAGGACCTCAGACCAGCTCTTTGTCTGTCATGGAGGGAGCCAGAAGGGAAGGGCTCTCTCAAAGCAACGGCTGTCCCACTGGATAGTGGATGCCATTGCTTTGTCTTACCAGCAGCAAGGCCTTCCGTGCCCCCTTGGTGTGACGGCCCATTCCACTCGGAGTGTAGCCTCCTCTTGGGCTTTAGCGCACGGCGCCTCGCTAACAGACATCTGCAGAGCTGCAGGCTGGGCGACACCCAACACCTTCGCCAGATTCTATAATCTGCGAATTGAGCCGGTATCCTCTCACGTACTCGTTTCGGCCAGTTCTGGATCCGCTCAGGTGTCTTCGCTTGCTCGCCACTCCACTCCCCGGACTGGATAAGTGCGATATTTCCTCAGTTCTTCCATTGAAGTCTTGAGTCCTCCAGCACCGACGATGCGGGCACCACTGCGTGGCTCTGGATGCTAGCTAGGTGCCTCCATGCGCACGGTTCCCCATGGTAACCGTCTCATGTGTATTATCCACTGTAAGCCTCTCTGAGCATGTGTCTTCCCTTGGCAAGCCATCTGCCACCCCTGGAGTTTAAATCAGTAGCCACCTGCGGTTGGTACTCCAGTGTTCCATATGTGTCCCTATGTGGCCATATGTGTATTCTTAAGTCCTCCCTTCGGTAGGCAGCTGGTAGCATTTCCCTTTTCGGGATATGTTTCCCAGTGTACCTTGGTAATCCTGTGTCAAAGTCGGATCCCCAAAAAAAAAAAAAAAAAAAAAAGAGGTAAGGCTCGGGGGTTCAGTCTTTCGCAGGGCACTGGAAGACAGCTTGAAGATGGCGTGATGGCACAGACCCCCAATCTCCGTCACTTCTGACGTAACTCGAAGTGACTACGATAGGGAACGTCTCGGTTACGTATGTAACCCTCGTTCCCTGAGTAGGGAACGGAGACGTTACGTCTCCCTGCCACTTCGGCTGTATCGCTGGGTAGAGGCCGAGTTCAGTCTTGGCTCCTCAGCGAAGACATACTGCGGTTGCGTTCACTTCCTCCTTTTATACTCACGGAGTAGGGCGGAGTACGCTATGCAAATTTCCGCAGCCCCAAGGCATTGCATGCCATTGGCTCGTGTTTTAATACTCGAAGAGGATTGGCTTTCTATGCGAAACCCCCAATCTCCGTCACTTCTGACGTAACGTCTCCGTTCCCTACTCAGGGAACGAGGGTTACATACGTAACCGAGACGTTTTGCACGCGAGTAGCTATATATTGTGTTTTTTCAAAATATATGACCATGATGTTGGCTCGTATATGCATTAATGGTGTGTTTACACCGAACGCGAATTTAATTGCGATAGCAGAGTACATTCATAGTCAATGCAAAGACGCGAAGACGCATCATTCGCGCCGGGCGTCGCGAATTGGGTGACTCGTTTGCCGCGAACGTCTTTCTCAGTAGAAAATTTTGAACTTGAGCGGGCTGCAGAAGATTCAAGCGTCTAACTAGACTTGACGTGTTTGACGCGTTCGGTGTGACCAATTCGGACTGCGCTCTCTCTCCCCCACGGATAGATTATAGGCCTACTTTATTAGCGAGTTGTTTTTGGATAAAACTAATGTACTTTGCATACTTACAAATTCCCATGTTCTCTATCTCTATTGTCTATAGGCCTACATGGATCGCGGGAAAGGGGGCCTTGGGCGCGGGTTAGCCTACTTTTGGTAACGTTAACATACAAATATTAATTTCGAAAGCACATTGCCTACAGCTCCGTGTGTGCACCATTTATCATTAAATAATGGCAATCTTGATTCTAGCACAATATTATTCCTAAATGACAGCATTAATTCAGTAAATTAAACCTTCAAAATTATTATCAAAATAAGTAAATACCCTTTAAACAAAACTTTAGCTTCAAATAAAGATTGTAGATCTTTACTGTTTTTCAGTAGTTACTGCTAAAATGTTTTTGAAGAGATTCGTTCATAACCTCTGGAGGAAAGTCATTAATTAACTTCTGTTTTGTTTAAATTAATAGATATTATTTAATAGACTATTTTTTTTATATTTATAGGTATTTAATAATGGACTAATTTGTTGCATTTAATTGTTTTTTTTTATTGGTTTTTGAAAAAAAAATAATATATATATATATATATATATAATTATATATATAGACACACACACACACACACACACACACACACACACACACACACACACACACACACACACACTAAGATTGTTTTTAAAAGAAGTCTCTTCTGCCCACCAAGCCTTCATTTCTTTGATCCAAGAAAAACTGTAATATTGTGACTATATTATTATTATTATTTTAACAACTATTTTCTATTTGAATATATTTTAAGATGCAATTTAAATAAATAATAAAGTGAAATGCTTTATTGTGTGTGATTTGCATGTTATTTATTTTAAGACATGTAAGCTGAAGATCTAAACTAAGTTAAAATGGTTGGTTCAACTGATTTAATTGTCTTATTTTATATATATAAATGAGCTTAAATTTTAAGTTAACAGAACTAGATTTATTTTGATCTCACATGGCCTGCACTGTGTTGGATTTACTTAAAAGATATGTGCACATTTTTTGATACAAAAATGGTGCATATATATTTTAAGTAAATCCAACTCATCATTTTTTAGAGTGTGGACAATATGAAACTAAAACGACATAAGCTTAATTTAAAATGTCTTAGGAACTACTGGATATTTAGAGGTGGATAAACGTAATTGAAAGGTGGATAAACGCACTTTGGAGGTGCAAACGCAATTCCCGAATATTGGGAGGTGGGTAAATGGCATTTACGTGCATTTAGCCTCCACTACATCCCTGGGTATGACATCACAGTACTGATTCGAAAATATACAGTGATCAACTAGAAGCAGCACTATACAGAGTACAGACGATTGGTGTATGACATCACAGTACTGATTCGAAAGCATACAGCAGACAGTGATCGACAGCACTGTACAGAGTACAGACGATTGGTGTATGCAGAGGTGTAGTTGAAGAGGTGGGTAAACTATAAATTCTGGTGGACCAAGACATGGTCACCAGGTAAGGTGGGCCACTGCCTACCGGTGTATGTGTGTCTCCTGATGACATTGCTATATAGGGAGGGCTCGACATTAAGCCTTTTCATATGCTAAGTAAATCTGCCTTTCACTTGTCCGAGTAAAAAAGTTGCTTGTTCAGATTTTTTAAAAATTTGACTTATTCTTAAAAAATATTCTCATCATTGATATATCAGCTTTGATATTTAAATCACCATATTGTAATTTCTGCACCTTTAAAGGGCACCCCCCTCCCCCAATATTATTAAATGTATGCTTCATATTTCATTTTAAATTCCTAAATTTGATCAATAAATTCAATTATTTCTAATAATAAGACACCATACAACCCGGTATCACGCTAAAACGTGTAATACACACGCTGGTCCACTAGCGGATGCGTGTTCTGTTCACGCTTTGCCTCCTCAAGGCGTGAACATGACACGCAGGAATGAAGGTTGAACACCAGCAGGGGGCAATCATTTCCTCAATGCCGACTACTCTCCACGGACCAAAATAGAAGCGATTAAGTGCATTCTCCAAAATTCCCGCGATCTGGTAGGTCAAAGCCATATTTTTATTACAGTGCTGTCATTTAAGAAATCTACTTTGCTGTAGCCTAACGTTATATTTGTGCGTATGAAGACTGTGGAGCTTTTTAATCGATGGTGCTGATAACGTTAGTGGTCAATAACGTCAATGGAAAGTGATATTAATTGGCTAATTAATTAATAAGAGAAAACTGCTGTCGATCCTGAAATATCGATACTGATGTTGTAGCCTATCTATTCTAAAGGATAGATCCTCACATAAACCAGTACTTTTTTTCGATTTTGAACGAATTTATTTTATTCAGAAATGATGCAATAAATCGATTATACGTGATCGTAAATGCTTTTACATTGTTACACACACACACACACACACGTGTCTGTGTGTGTTTATATGTGTATGTATGTATGTATGTATATCATATAAGCTGTTCTAATAATTATGATGCTGAAAATTCAACTTTGATCTCTGGAATAAATTACATTTTAACATATTTAAATAGAAAACAGATCGCCTATTTTAAATAATATTTCACAATTTTTGTTTTTATAAAGATTTACTGTATTTTTGATCAAATAAATTAAGCTGTCGTAAGCATATTATACTTCTTTTAACATTAAACATCTTACCGACCCCACATGTAAAATTTACTATAATTATTCTAGTTTGTGCTATTACATTTTTTTTTTATTGATCGATAAAGTTCATATTATGTTCTGTAATTGATGTAAATAAATCTTTCAGAAGAAAATGGGCAAAATTGGGGGTACAACACTAAAACAATAACCATACACACAACTATTTACAGGCGCATCGAGAGGACAAATAACAAAATCTTTTTTAAATCTCATTTATTACGACACACTGCTTCTGTACATGAATGCAGTTTGCATGCTGAATATGCAATAACAGCAGCATCAAAGTTATCTTCTTTATTTTGTTGCAGTTATATGTATAGTATGACAAATCGTGGAATCTTTGCTGCAAAATAACTATGTTTTCGTTTTCCTTTGTCCAACAGCTCCTGTTTGTACCCACCATCCTTACTATACCTCCACCTGTCTAATTTTATAAGAAACCAACGGCTCTTTTAAGAGCCACTCCTCTATCTCTCTCACTGTCAGTCTATCTCTCTCTCTCTCTCTCTATCACTCTCTCTCACACACACACACACACTCTTTCTTTCTCTCTCTCTCTCTCTCTCTCTCTCTCTCTCTCTCGCTCTCTCTCTCGCTCTCTCTCTCTCTCGATCTCTATCTCTTTTCTGAAGCGTCACTGTCTTCAAGTAAGTATTGTTACTCTATTATTTATTTTTATTTCACCTTACTCTCTCTCTCTCACTGTCTCAAAACATTTTTTTATTTAGTTTTTATATAGCCTATAGCAACCCTATACTATACATCCTTAATACTTTTTATCTGACTGTGTTTTTATCTTCCTTTCCAGTATAGTATCTTTGAAATGGCTGCTCAGCAAAACAGAGGGAGAGCAGATGATGCTATTTTCCTTGCAGACATGTTCCTTGCTCAAACCAAAGTGAGTATTTTTTGAGACAATTGGTTATTGGACAATTGGACAATTGCACTCTAATTCCCAATAAGGAGTGGGAATTAGAGTGCAAAATTTGAATGAACTGCTCAAGATTTGGCTGTATTTCAGTTTTATAATAAACTGCTCACTTTCTGTCATTCAAGGCAAAGCAAGCGAAGGACAAAGCAACATCTGCTAAAGGTAATAAATTTAATGTCCGATGGGTGGAGAGAGATGCTAAAGGACGTCCACTGCTAAAAAGAAGCAGAAGTGGAGAGACACGAAAACGTACTTCAGCTACAGGTAGTCCATGCCTTCCAAGATTATTTGTGATTAGTAAATATAATTGTGGCCATTGTATACAGAATTCAGCTTGCTGTTTGTTTGGTAGGTTTGTTAGGTTAATAGGATTTCTGTTTCTGGATTTTAATAATTTTCCTTTAAATACTGAATGTTTAACTGTGCCATCAGAAACACCACATGGTGGATGTGTTACTTATGTTATGGATTTAACTGCAATGCTTAGCAATTCCAAAAAAAAATAAGTAGAAGTGAAGCAGCAGTGTCCGGTTCATGCTGCTAACAAGTTTTTTCAAAAAAACGTTTAGAGTTTAAAGGAAGTGTCAGACATATCAATCAACCGATTATAGCCTTAAGTCACTAAATGAACACTGTATTGTATGCTTGTAAGACATGAACATTATCTCTTTCCTTCTTTCCTTCCTATCTATCTTTTCAGTTGTTTCTGTGGTTGGCAGTGAGGACGCGACACCTTTTGAGTCATCTGAGGAGGTCCCCACAGTTACACAATCAAACTGCTCTCAACACTTATTTGGTAAGATGACACCTGACCTTACTGTAATTAAGCAATTTAGCAATAAGCGTGAAAGGAATTATTATTTTCTTAATTTTGTATTTTAGACATTGAGATGCAGAAACTGCAGGATGTTCTGACCTCAGCAGACGTTCAAGGCACCAACAAGTCCCCTTCAACATCCACATCATGGTGCTTGCGCCAATCTGTAGCCCAAGACGAGTGGAGGAAAGCAAGGTCTTTTCATATCAACTGCTTGCTGTCCTGCAATGTGGCTCCAGAAAAGAACTGCAGCCACTGCACATCTCCTGCCGTCATTCGCTGCAGAGACTGCATGCCACAAGAGTGGCTGTGTATGGATTGTGACACGCACATACACAAAAAACTCACCCTCCATAACAGGGAGTCCTGCATTGAGGGAATTTACAAGCCCATTGAGCCAACAGTGTGCTGTGTAAAAAAAGATG
Source organism: Pimephales promelas (assembly GCF_988280905.1). NCBI lineage: Eukaryota > Metazoa > Chordata > Actinopteri > Cypriniformes > Leuciscidae > Pimephales > Pimephales promelas. The sequence goes on from NC_142793.1 coordinate 6,581,438, forward strand.
GCAAATATACACTGGTCAATCAAGGTAGTGTTTTGAACCTTTTTGGTAAAGTGTTTTTTTATTATTATTATTTTTTTTTTTTAAACTTTTATTATGTTAATTGTACATATTTTTAATGCTTCGCTCAAATTATTTCTCTTCTCTTTTCAGTATGTTTATTACCTACAGTGAGACCTGTCCAGTTATGCACTTGCGACCCTTCAAATTTCACAGAATCAGCTGGCAGAGCAATCATTTTGGTTTGCATAAATGGTAGGAACTATGGTTTTATATTTAAAAAGAATTCTTGTCCCTTCGTGTGTTAGAATGTTCTACTTTTTTATTTTAGGTCGGTATGACTTGCACTTGCCAAGCTTGTTGTGTAGATTATGTCTGGCTCATTGGACACCTGACATGAGCGACCTAATAAGAAGTGGGTACTGGCCAGCATCTGTGAATGCAGACACGCTTTTTTCAGTCGATGTCTTCAGTACATTTGAAGAAATGAAAACTGTTGCACCAGGATTATCGAGACAAGGTTTTTTGCGGATGTTGGAGAGAAGGACTTGTTTGTTTGGAAGGGTAAGATCAGTGTGGATCAAAGTTGAGATGGTAGAGAATATTAGTGTAGCTATTTCATTTTACTCTTCTTCACTAATCGCATGTACAGGCTGGGAAAATACATGGAGACGTCTTTCAAAGAAGCTTCATGGAATACACATTCTGCCAGTACCAGTGTGAAGAAATGGCCAGTGTAGAGCACTTCACCTGCCCGGCTTGTACACCTAACATGCTCGCTCTTTGTGCAGACGGCAACAGAAAAGTGTACCGATTTCGGCAGTCAAAAGGGTTCGTTGTTTTAAACTTGTAATCATTTTACTTAATGTAAAATTAACAGAACATATAATGTCTTGCACTAAATATATATTTTTTCTTATTCTATTAAGGTCAGAGGAACCCTATTTTGATGGCACCTTCATTGCCAAGGACACTGACGTACACCATTTTGTTGATGAGATCAGGAGTAAAATGAAAAGTGTTAGTTTTTGCTCCTATGATTTAAATCCAAAATTTGAAATGTATGATTGTTGCTTTATTAAATAGATATTGTATCCCTTGCATGCTGCACTCTTTTAAGCAATCTTGTGTTGAGGTTTGAAATTAAACATGGTATGTGTGGTGGCATTCAAAATGGCTAGTTTAGCAGCTCACTCATTATGTAAAAGCAGATCTCTGTAAGAGATAGTGACTATGCATGCAGTTTGTCACTCTAAAGAAAGTGGAAGATGCATTTTCTGAAGCTCCTCCTTAGTAGTAGTTTGAAAGTAAACCTTTTATTATCACTGATCATTACAAAGATGCCAGTTGGTGTGATGTAATCTGACTCATCCTGATGGATGAAGTAACTAGAACAAAAAGCAACTTTCAGTTTTAACCAGAATTATTTTGTCATGCAGACTGCCGGCAAAGGGATCTGTGGAGCCAGTCAGTGGTCTGCTGCACGTGAAACAGCCAGAAAAGCAAGCAAACTGGATGAAGAGGGCCTTGAGGTGGTTGTTTGCAGACACGGAGTGCTACTCAAGGCTCTTAACATGTACAGGGGGGAAATATTTGCTTATCCGCTGTACCTGCAGAAGGATCTCCAAGCAGCCACAAACGGGCAGTTCTATTGCACAGATATTGCTTGCAAGTATTGGCCTTATCTCGAGAAGTTGGCAGTCTCCATGTTGGAACTCAGACCTTTACTGCAGATGAGACCATTCCTTTCTGTCATGCATGCCAAGGCTCATTCAACCAAGTGTGAGGTACTGCATATTCTTTATAATACCTTTTGAAATTGTAATTTTATGACTTATATAATACACTGTAAATGATTATAATATAAGTGCCACAATAAATTGTTAGATAATCTGGAGTGGCAAAAATCAGGAAGGTGCTGGCACAACTGCTGGGGAGGAGGTCGAAATGGTAAACAGCTACCTGTCTCGTTGTGCCCTCACAACCAAGTACATGACAAAATCTGGTAATTGTTGCTTATTAAGTTGGCTTGAGAAAGCCAACTTACTGAAATCCTATTTAAACTTATTATTATTCTTCTTCTTTTTCTTATTTTTCTTACCCAAAATTTTCTGACTGCTACTCCTCCTAGAGCTTTAACTCTACAAACTCCAAACTCGGGTCAGACCTTCAGACTGTTCTGACTCGAGTTGCTATATCTTTTTAGACTGATTCGACTTTCAGATTTCTTAAAAATTAATATTAAAAATCATAAAAATCCCATTGACTTTCATTGCAGCATGGTCAAATTGAGCCAAGACTACGGTGGCCCAATAGCGTACAACAAAAACTCAAATCTAAATTCCCTGAAGCCCTAGACTCAATTAAACTACCATTCTATATGAACTAATGATCTATCTATCTATCTATCTATCTATCTATCTATCTATCTAATCTTTCTTTCTTTCTTTCTAACAAATCTATCGTTCTTTCTTTCTAACTAATCTATCCATCTTTCTTTCTAACAAATCTATCCATCTTTCTTTCTAACAAATCTATCCATCTTTCTTTCTAACAAATCTATCCATCTTTCTTTCTAACTAATCTATCCATCTTTCTTTCTAACAAATCTATCCATCTTTCTTTCTAACAAATCTATCCATCTTTTTTTCTAACTAATCTATCCATCTTTCTTTCTAACTAATCTATCCATCTTTCTTTCTAACTAATCTATCCATCTTTCTTTCTAACAAATCTATCCATCTTTTTTTCTAACTAATCTATCCATCTTTCTTTCTAACTAATCTATCCATCTTTCTTTCTAACAAATCTATCCATCTTTCTTTCTAACTAATCTATCCATCTTTCTTTCTACCTAACTAATCTATCCATCTTTCTTTCTAACTAATCTATCCATCTTTCTTTCTAACAAATCTATCCATCTTTCTTTCTAGCAAATCTATCCATCTTTCTTTCTAACTAATCTATCCATCTTTTTTTCTAACTAATCTATCCATCTTTCTTTCTAACTAATCTATCCATCTTTCTTTCTAACTAATCTATCCATCTTTCTTTCTAACTAATCTATCCATCTTTCTTTCTAGCAAATCTATCCATCTTTCTTTCTAACTAATCTATCCATCTTTCTTTCTAACAAATCTATCCATCTTTCTTTCTAACTAATCTATCCATCTTTCTTTCTTACTAATCTATCCATCTTTCTTTCTAAATAATCTATCGTTCTTTCTTTCTAACAAATCTATCGTTCTTTCTTTCTACCTAACTAATCTATCCATCTTTCTTTCTAACAAATCTATCCATCTTTCTTTCGAACAAATCTATCCATCTTTCTTTCTAACTAATCTATCCATCTTTCTTTCTAACTAATCTATCCATCTTTCTTTCTAACAAATCTATCCATCTTTCTTTCTAACTAATCTATCCATCTTTCTTTCTTACTAATCTATCCATCTTTCTTTCTAAATAATCTATCGTTCTTTCTTTCTAACTAATCTATCCATCTTTCTTTCTAACTAATCTATCCATCTTTCTTTCTAACAAATCTATCCATCTTTCTTTCGAACAAATCTATCCATCTTTCTTTCTAACTAATCTATCCATCTTTCTTTCTAACTAATCTATCCATCTTTCTTTCTAACAAATCTATCCATCTTTCTTTCTAACTAATCTATCCATCTTTCTTTCTAACTAATCTATCCATCTTTCTTTCTAACTAATCTATCCATCTTTCTTTCTAACAAATCTATCCATCTTTCTTTCTAGCAAATCTATCCATCTTTCTTTCTAACTAATCTATGCATCTTTCTAAAAATTCTTTCTTTCTCTTTCGTTCTTTCTTTCTTTCTTGATGCTAATAACATGCTAATCATGCTAGCTTTCTGCTAATCATGTTAGCTTCTTGTTAAAAACATGCTAGCATGATGCTAGCTACATGCTAATCATGCTAGATTCTTGCTAAAAACATGCTAGCATTATGCTAGCTACATGCTAATCATGCTAGCATGATGCTAGCTACATGCTAATCATGCTAGCATGATGCTAGCTACATGCTAATCATGCTAGCTTCTTGCTAAAAACATGCAAGCATGATGCTAGCAACATGCTAATCATGTTATTATGATGCTAGCTACATGCTAATCATGCTAGCATGATGCTAGCTACATGCTAATCCTGCTAGCTTCTTGCTAAAAACATGCTAGCATGATGCTAGCAACATGCTAATCATGTTATTATGATGCTAGCTACATGCTAATCATGCTAGCATGATGCTAGCTACATGCTAATCATGCTAGCTTCTTCCTAAAAACATGTTAGCATGATGCTAGCAACATGCTAATCATGCTATTATGATGTTAGCTACATGCTAGTAATGCTAGCTTCTTGCTAAAAACATGCTAATCATGCTAGCTTGATGCTAGCTACATGCTAATCATGTTAGCTTCTTGCTAAAAACATGCTAGCATAATGCTAGCAACATGCTAATCATGCTATTATGATGTTAGCTACATGCTAATCATGCTAGCTTCTTGCTAAAAACATGCTAGCATGATGCTAGCAACATGCTAATCATGCTATTATGATGTTAGCTACATGCTAGTCATGCTAGCTTCTTGCTAAAAACATGCTAATCATGCTAGCTTGATGCTAGCTACATGCTAATGATGTTAGCTTCTTGCTAAAAACATGTTAGCATGATGCTAACAACATGCTAATCATGCTAGCATGATGCTAGCTACATGCTAATCATGCTAGCTTCTTGCTAAAAACATGCAAGCATGATGCTAGCAACATGCTAATCATGTTATTATGATGCTAGCTACATGCTAATCATGCTAGCATGATGCTAGCTACATGCTAATCATGCTAGCTTCTTCCTAAAAACATGTTAGCATGATGCTAGCAACATGCTAATCATGCTATTATGATGTTAGCTACATGCTAATCATGCTAGCTTCTTGCTAAAAACATGCTAGCATGATGCTAGCAACATGCTAATCATGCTATTATGATGTTAGCTACATGCTAGTCATGCTAGCTTCTTGCTAAAAACATGCTAATCATGCTAGCTTGATGCTAGCTACATGCTAATGATGTTAGCTTCTTGCTAAAAACATGTTAGCATGATGCTAACAACATGCTAATAATGTTATTATGATGCTAGCTACATGCTAATCATGGTAGCATGATGCTAGCTACATGCTAATCATGCTAGCTTCTTGCTAAAAACATGCTAACATGATGCTAGCAACATGCTAATCATGCTAGCATGATGCTAGCTACATGCTAATCATTCTAGCTTCTTGCTAAAACATGCTAGCATGATGCTAGCAACATGCTAATCATGTTAACATGATGCTAGCTACATGCTAGTCATGCTAGCTTCTTGATAAAAACACGTTAGCATGATGCTAGCAACATGCTAATCATGCTATTATGATGCTAGCTACATGCTAATCATGCTAACAACATGTTAATCATCTTAACTACATGCTAATCAAATTAGCATCAAGCTAGCTACATGCTAATCATGTTAGCTTCTTGCCAAAAACATCTATCTATCTATCTATCTATCTATCTATCTATCTATCTATATTTCTTTCTAACTAATCTATCCATCTTTCTTTCTTTCTTTCTTTCTTTCTAATCTATCTTTAAAACTTCATTCAAACTTCAAAACTTCAAACGCTCTGGTCCGGCTTTCTCAAGCCAACTTAAAGTTTGTCATCAAACTTTTTTTTCTAGTTTATATTATTTTAGGAAACCTGTCTTTTATTCTTTCTTCTTTTTATTGTTTTTATTTTTTTATGTCTAATACTTTGTACTCTGAGATTGCAAATATTATGTAACATGTATTGCAAAATGCAAATATAAAGCTGGAAATATTCTATTATGATAGTAAGTAACACATTAATAGAAATGCATTACATCTCTCTTTAATTAAAACTCAATGTTCAATGTGTGGATGAAGTAAAATCTCATGGGCATTAATGGGACTTTCCTCCATCACATCATTTTGTCTTTAAAGCCAGAAATGACATGCTAACTATCCATGCAATTGGATGGAACCGACGGAAGCTGGAAGGCCTTCATTTCACACTATCCAGCAGATACATCAAGGTATTATGTTGTGTCTGAGTTGGGTATAAATAGCTTTTCATGTTTTTCTCTCTTTTTAAGATCACAAAGGCAGAAATCTTTTTTTTCTTTTTCTTTTTTCTTTTACACACCAGACTCTCAAAAAGGCTGAGGCTGAGTCTCAGAGACTGGAGAGTTTGAGCAGTGAGCTGGGGTGTCCTGAGAATGTCGTGCATCAGTGGGTAGATGATGTCAGACAATGGGCTACTGACGGTACAGTGTTTTATGGACATTCTTCTATGTAGCTTACTAATATTGCTGCGTGATAATTCATTGTGTAACTGGACATGTCCTGTTTTGTTTGTTATAAACTTGTGGGCTTGTAAGCTCCTTTGAGACTGTAATAATTGATTTGGGGCTTTAAATAAACTTAACTTGAACTTCAAACTGTTTAAATTTACAGCCTAAAATACACCATAATCATTTACATGTATTGTTGTTGCTTTAAGATTCTGGTACCAGATGTGATGACCGATTTGAACGTCAGAAATCTATTGAACAAATGTTTCTTGGTGTTCATCAAAAAAAAGCCAGCCTTTATAATCAGACTGGTATTGTAACGTACGGACAGAGACGGTCGGATCCATGTGCAGCACTTTATTAAGACAAGCAGACATGAAAACTGGCAAACAGTTAAACAAAGGGGCAATCCAGAAACTCGTGGTCTAAACAGGCAATGGTCGAGGCAGGCAGCACAGGTTCGAGAGCAGTCCAGGAAACAGGCAAGGGTCAAGAGTCCAGGGAAACACGGAGACACAGAACAGGGAATAACGCTCGGAATTGTACGCTTACAGGGTAACAAGACTTCGCAAGGGACACAGGGAAAACTCAGGCTTAAATAAGGAACTCAATAACCGATAATGAAACACAGCTGAAACTAATGAAACACAAAGAGTCCAAGGGGAAACAAACATGGGGAGAGGGTGCCCTCTAGTGGCTCTCGAGGGCACCACGGCTGCTGATCGTCACATAACCCCCCCTCTAAGGAGCGGCTTCCAGACGCTCCTAAGAGCTCCGGGGGGAGGTCAGCGGGGGCTGGGATGGAGGGCCAGGCCCATGGAGAGGCAGGAGGCCCAGCACATGGAGAGGCCTGGGGCCGTGGAGCGTGGGTGACCAGGAAGGAGCAGGACGTGATGGCGGCCAGGGCGGAACAGACACAGGCGAGGTCCATGACAGCCTCGCCTCCATGGCCCTCACGGACTCAGAGGTCCATGTCAGGATCACCTCCATGGCCCCCACAGAGTACCTACTGCCCCCCCCCAAAAAATACTTGGGGAAATTCACGGGAGGGGCCTCTGGGTGGTGAACTGGTACAGGAAAGGCCTCCCGGAGCTTGAAGGGTGCAGGCAGAGCGAGGCGCAGAGGCGGGGCCGGCAGAGCGAGGCGCAGAGGCGGGGCCGGCAGGGCGAGGCGCAGAGGCGGGGCCGGCAGGGCGAGGCGCAGAGGCGGGGCCGGCAGGGCGAGGAGTCTGGGCACGCTCACCAGGGCCTGGCGAACCAAACGAGTCCTCCTTCTCCTCCTGCGGCGGCGCGTCACAGGGCTAGACACACTCGCTGGGCTGGACAACTCACTCACTTGAACTGGAGATGCAGCGCTCACTTGAAGAGGAGATGCAGCGCTCACTTGAAGAGGAGATGCAGCGCTCACTTGAAGAGGAGATTCAATTACTTGAACTGAAGACTCACTGGACAGACTAAATTCAACACTGGACACACTTGATTCACTCGGCTCAGCACTTGACTCACTTGACACAGCACTCGATTCACTCAGCTCGCTATTTGACTCACTTGATTCACTCAGCTCGGCACTTGACTCACTCGAGTCGGCTGGCACGCGCTCAAACTCCGGTTCGACCCGCGACACCTCCGCTGTCTTAGGAACAGCACTTTTAACAGGGCCAGTGCGGGATACGGGCTCGAGGGGTCCGACATGATGAGTGGTTTTGGCAGGAACGATATGCTTAGAAGCTCCTCTGACGGTCCTTAATTGAGGATCAAACAGTTTAGCGAGCTGAGGCTTATGCTGCGTGCGGAGTGAGTGAGAGAAATCCGCCGCATACGAAACTCCCCGGCGCAGGGAAAAGAGCAGTTCCTCGAGACCCTACTTTTCTGCGGGGAGTTCAAAAGCCTTTCTGAACAGGGCGGTAAACACGTCGAAAGGAGGAAACGACATCCGACCTGGTTCCCAAAACGTGCCTGCCCACTCCAGAGCCTTTCCAGTTAACAGTGAGCAGATGAAAGAAACGCGGTCGATATCCGAGGCGTATAACTGGGGCTGATGACTCATGTACCAGCTGCACTGCTGCAGAAATCCTTCACACGCTTCAGGTGAGCCATTAAACTTCTCGGGAAACGGCGTACTGGAATTACTGCATGCGGTACTCACACTGGGTTGCGGTGGAACAGGTGCAGCGGGGGTTTGGGCTTGATTAGCCGCTGTGCTTGAGCTCTGCGGAGACCATGATTGCACGGAGCTAGCTAGTTCCTCGAGGAGAGAAGTTAGTCTCGCCAGCTGAGAACTATGAGAGGCTAGCATTGAAGAGCGGGTCTTGACCACGGCGGATAGATGCAGAAAGTCTGCTGGATCCTCGTTTGGCGAAGTCTTCTGTAACGTACGGACAGAGACGGTCGGATCCATGTGCAGCACTTTATTAAGACAAGCAGACATGAAAACTGGCAAACAGTTAAACAAAGGGGCAATCCAGAAACTCGTGGTCTAAACAGGCAATGGTCGAGGCAGGCAGCACAGGTTCGAGAGCAGTCCAGGAAACAGGCAAGGGTCAAGAGTCCAGGGAAACACGGAGACACAGAACAGGGAATAACGCTCGGAATTGTACGCTTACAGGGTAACAAGACTTCGCAAGGGACACAGGGAAAACTCAGGCTTAAATAAGGAACTCAATAACCGATAATGAAACACAGCTGAAACTAATGAAACACAAAGAGTCCAAGGGGAAACAAACATGGGGAGAGGGTGCCCTCTAGTGGCTCTCGAGGGCACCACGGCTGCTGATCGTCACAGGTATGTTGATAAGTCACCTAATATTTATGTAATGTTTATTACTTGGAGACGTCTTATCTGTATTGTTTTGGTATTAACTTGTTTTCAGCTCCTTAATTTTAAAATGTCTTCCTTTTAGTTTTACAGATATTAGGCCTCTATTACACATTTTAAGTCATGATGCATTTTTTTTTTTACAACATTTTAATTTATTAAATCTTTAGTCAGTTATAAGTATTAGTATTTCATTGAACTTTCTCATATCTGCATGTGAATGGGCTTGTGCATCATGTTTTCTGTGTTTTGCAATTTTTATAGACAGCAACAAAGTTCGACACTTGCGTCGAAGAAAATTGTGGGAAGAGAAGAGAAAACTCTTGGAAACAATCAAGCTCTACAATGAGCAGGTGGCAGATGAGGAGCGCATCATTGAAGAGAAGGTGGAGACCGGGCTCTCTGTGGGAGGAGACAGTCTAATTTGGCCTTGGGAAGTGCACAGCAGTGGTATGTAGCAATTTCTCTCTAAGGCATAAACTACTTATGTTTTGCCTGCTGTTTAGAATGTACAGGTCAAATTTGTATTGATGGAATGTTATTTGTGTGACTTCAGAATCCAGTAACATTCTCACCAAGAAGAAGATTTTTGATGTGTACATGTCAAAAGTGCGCCTTCAAGAGGAAAAGATCATTGTGATGAGGGAGATGAGACAGCACTGCACCTATCTCAGAAAGCTGTCTGGAAACATTAGGACAAGGATATCCGAAATGTCTTTGGTCAGAAACAGTGGTAAGAAGCTAACTTTTATTAGATTCTTGCTGTAATGGTTTTAGGGATCCTATAAAACCCCACTCACTTTGAGATCATCAAGTTTTACATCATTGATTCCTTGTGGCTGGATCTAAATGGTCTGTATATTCAGTAAAGTCAGTTAATGAATAGCTCAACAAAACTAACTTAATGGAAGTATTGTCATGCCTCACTTTTAATTTATCCTACTAGGCAGTTTAAGTGAAGAGGGTCATGGTGGGCTACTGAGTCTTCTTCAGAAAAGGCTTGCCGATGTGGAGGAGAAGTTCCAAGTCATATGCTCAACTTACAGCCTGGCTTTAGGACCGAATGCTGCTTCTCTGCTGGAGAATGATCCCGAGGAGATACCAGAGGACCATGAAGAAGTTGATTATGAGAGTTCAGATGACAGTGATTTTGAAGCAGTATAAATGAGTGCTTAACTGTTAGGATGTGTTTTCGACTATATGTCAATTACAGTATAACTAGACTGCAGGTGTGTTTCAAGGAAAACAAAAAACTTTTTGTAGTGTAATGTGTCTGATACAGTGCTAATATTTTGCAGAATTGTTTCCAGCAACATATTCACAACAATATGTTGAGTAAGCAACATTAGCTTCATAGATGGATAGACATTTTTTTACATGATTCTCCAAAACTCTGTTTACACACAGCAGGTCGGTTTTAAAGTTTCACCTTCAATTTAGTTTCGCAGACTATTTTTGCAGTTAACTGTGGCGCTCCTCAAGCTTGCGAATGACTGCAGCCTCTTGCAGTGGTGACTTCCCCAAGCTTTGCCCATCTGATAGTGTCAACATAATGACCTTTTCTGTGCAAAAATTTTATTTACAGTGATGTAATAGTTTGTTTTATACTCTATACACCTAAATAATGCTATTCACAGTGATTGTTGATACTTTTGGAATGAACCATTTACTACATGGCACTAGATTAAATACTTTACAGAAATGATTGATCAATTCTTGTGTCTTAAGTGTATTATTTCCTGTTGTTATTGCGTCTGTTACCTTGCCAACAAAGTGAATTTACCATGGCATTACTTCAGGTATATATAAAACTATAAAACGATGTTGTACATGCCTGCAAACTATTTCAGAGCTGTTGATTTGTTTGTCTCTGTCCTGCAAAATAAGATATTCAGTTACTGATTTTTCTTTTTTATCTTAAAATTGTGTGCCAGTTGTATACAGGGTATATAACTAAAAATAATCACACAAAAATAACATTTCCACATGTTAATTGTCAAGTAAGTATAGGGTTATGTGTTTTATTTATTAATTAATTTGTAAATTATATCCATAATTAAGACTAAGACATTTTTCATTATCCTGGTGCACAACTCTGGATACAATAATTAACACTAGACAACTTGTATCCGCTTACAATCATAGAGGTTATTTGCTTTAAATGATGTCTACCATATAATTATATGAATAAATGTTCTTGTGGTCTTTGTATCACATATCACGTTGTTCTTTACAAATAAAGTTTTTTTTTTTCATTATCTTCTGTATAAAAACATAAATTGAAAATATTTAATCAAAAAAAAAAACGAATAGAATAGGTAAAATAGAGAATTTCCATAAGTGTGGGTGGTTGTGTGATGGACTAGCGACATGTCCAGAGTTTTCCCTGCTACATATATATTGTGTGTGTGTGTGTGTGTGTGTGTGTGCGTGCGTGCGTGCGTGCGTGTGCGTGCGTGCGTGTGTGTGTGTGTGTGTGTGTGTGTGTGTGTGTGTGTGTGTGTGTGTGTTTGCGCACCCTTCTTCCGTTTCTGTCATAGACAGGTTTCTGTGTTCAGGCTACGCGCCTGCGCCAACTTAAGGCGCCAACACGGTTACCTTAGTAACCAGCATAAATCTCCCATACAAAGCAATTTTAGCTAATAATGCTAAGCATAATACGATGTTTTGGTCTGAATTCATACAACACGTATTATGCTTTTGCAGTAGCATGTCTGTTAGGAAGCTACTTTATACGATAGTTCTTTTTGAAACCCTAATTACTTGCAACCCTATTTTGCCAACCGGAAGAACTACATATTTAACGGGCTGTCTATCACGTTGCAATCTGCTGCAAGAGGGAATTGTAGTTTTGATTTTGTAAATTGCTAAAACATGTAAATGGATGTCTAGAGTAAAAAACTAAGAGTGTACTCATGGGTATGGGCATATGTGAAACACAAAAGTTTGGTCAGAATTTGAAATTATAAATGATAACTTGGTGAGATTTCATTTTTACCACTTTTGGTGATGCCCCCTATTGGTGATCGCACCAACCGGTGTCCCTTGTGATGGAAGAGTCCAAGAGCTTTATATAACAGTTGGTTTTATTATTTTAGCCCATTCAGTTGCTGAATTATAAGACTCACAACATGCATCAATAGCAAAGTTCAGAGGTCAATATTTCAAAGCAGGAGCCAGGTACAGCCTTCAGGTTGCAAAGCTCTTACTCGGCTGATCAAGACCTTTCCAGTGATGTGTTTGGTTTAACCATATGACAAAATTTTAATTTTCAGTCTGCCCACTCAGCCCTTGTGTCATGCATGCATTTCAAAGAGACATGAAGTGGTCTAATGTATAAATGTTAATTAAAATATATTTGTTGGTCACAGTGGCCAAATTCATGAATGAAATGTTTATTTTGACTTATTTGAATCACATATATCACTGTGGGCCTCTCGGAACGTTTCTTTTTCACAAACCTTAACCTAATAAAAGAGCTTTCAGAGTGATCTCAAATTAATGGTGTTCATTAATGAATTAAAATGCAGAGGTGAGTTGCATTAAAAAATAAATAACAGTATCATTATAGACATTTAGTGCCCATCCTCCCATACCATACTTTTATAGGTCATAATTGAGTGTTTCTATGCTGTGATCAAATGGCTAAGTGGCTATTTAGACAATCGTCACCTAATTTACCTTACATCACTCCCATCATAGAGAAGCTTCATTGGCTGCCAGTTAAATCTCGGATCAAATATAAAATCCTCCTCCTGACATACAAATCTCTCCATGTACTTGCACCTCAGTGTCCCTAAGTCCAGGCTCCGGACATTTGGTGATAGAGCTTTCTGTGTTGGTGCTCCATCACTCTGGAACAAGCTTCCTCATGCCATCCGCTCTGCTCCATCTCTAACGACTTTTAAAAACACGCTTAAAACACACCTATTCACTGAGGCTTATGGGCTTTTAGCTCCCCTGGCCTCTCACCTCTCTCCTCCTATCCCCTCCCTTCTTCCCCCTCTTGCTGTTAAAGCATCCTTGGGTTTTATGAAAGGCTCTATATAAATTAAAGTTATTATTATTATTATAACCTTACTAAATCTCAGAGCAATACAGCAATTAGATTTATTAATTACTTTTGTTACTTTTTTAAAAACCTCAAACACACACACACACACACACACACACACCACCGACCACCCTATACCACAAGCAGAGCAAGACACCAACTCATGAGGTCTGATTCAGGGTCAGTTTCACAAAAAAAAAAAAAAAAAAAAAAAAAAAAAAAGACCAAAAGAAAGGAGGTAGAGCTGATTGGGACAAAAGTTCAGCAGACTAGGTTGAAACCTCAGCTCACATGATATCCTTCAAAAGTCCTGTGGTGAAGTAACTGAAATAAAGATAATTATATAGAAGCTGTAATGTGATTGCTAAGAATACATGTAATTGTGTACATTTCCTTGATAATGAAAGACATTTGCAGTAATATTAGTAAAAGTAATCTATACACTGTCCTGGATAGAGCTGTCCCTGGATCCCTCGTCCTCTTCAGATGGCAGCGTTATTACCAACAAAGTAAGGTCACAAACTGTATGTCATAATGACACAACAAATACAATCACCTAAAGGATTATAAGGAACACCATACTAATACTGCGTTTGACCCCCTTTCGCCTTCAGAACTGCCTTAATTCTACGTGGCATTGATTCAACAAGGTGCTGAAAGCATTCTTTAGAAATGTTGGCTCATATTGAAAGGATAGCATCTTGCAGTTGATGGAGATTTGTTGGATGCACATCCAGGGCACAAAGTTCCCGTTCCACCACATCCCAAAGATGCTCTGTTGGGTTGAGATCTGGTGACTGTTGGGGCCATTTTAGACCACACCCCTAAATGCATTGCGGCAACTGCCATGTGATTGGTTGATTAGATAATTGCATTAATGAGAAATTGAACGTGTTTCTAACAATCATTCAGATGAGTGTAGGTGCAATGCTTTATGAGGGCACTGACACACAATTTTAAACCCACTTTATTGGGTAGGCCTAATGTGACTGGTAGGCAACAGTTAACATTATTTTAAATTGTTATGATTACTCAACACATTATGTAATGTAGTTTTACATATATTTAAGACTAATGCAAAAATTGCAATTAAGTCAATCTTTATGTAAAAAAAAGCTTTGTATAAAGTTGTTTGACAGGTTGCCATTTAAAATCATGGTGCTGTATGCAAAGGCAATTCCATTGTGTGACACAGAAGAGATGTGTACAAAGGCAAAATATGTGATCAATTAATTAGTATGGATGATTGATATGTTTCAATATCCCAACACTGACAGGACATAATGTATTATTCATAGGGGAGTCAGTATGTTTTCTACATAGAGAAAGGTTAAGGATAAAAAAGCAACAAATGTTTATTTTTTATTTTATGAAACTATTCTCTGAATAAATTCCCAGATATATTTTATGTTGTCTTGGATGCTCATAAAAAAGTGCTCCAAAATGGCAATGAAAGGGTCCAGTAGCAAGAAGCGTTTATTTTCACAACAGTAAGAAGAAAGGCAAACTACACACAAAAAACAGTGCTCCACAACCTTCTTGGGCTCCTGACAGGAGCACTAACAGGTGTCCATATCCGCCACCCACTCCAATGGCCACTTCTTTCCACTGTAACACAAAAAGGACACATGCAATTAGATGTTTTGGTTCTGCAGAGGAACTGAAGACACAAAGACACACATTGAGACTCCTTTTTTCCAATGGCTGTGTTTTACTGGGTTTTTTTCATTACATCACAGTTGTCTAATTTTAGTCAACTACAATGCAAGGAAAGCCTTAATTGTTATTTTAAGTCAAGAAAATTCTATAATCTGTTATGTTTCTGACATGAATCACTGTTTGGTGCACACAAGAGTCCAAAGTTTTTTACATTTTATAAGCATAAATTGATTTTGTCTTAGTAAATCAAAAATGAGGAATGTAAAATTCTAAAATTCTCAGGACAGCAGCATTTTTCCAAATTTCAATCTTAACCGTTCTATTTCATCAGAAACAATCTTAAAACAGGGCTTTACGGGTAAAATACCAAACTAACCTTAAAGGGTTAGTTCACCCAAAAATGAAAATTCTGTCAGTATTTACTCACCCTCATGTTGTTCCAACCCCGTAAGACCTTCGTTCATCTTCGGAACACAAATTAAGATATTTAAGATATTAAGATCGCTCCTGCATACAGTCCATAGGCTTCTTGAGGGAATGACTCTTGCTGGCCTCAAAGTCATTAAAGACATCGTTAAAATAGTCCAAGTGACTACAGGGGCTCAATCTTAAGTTTAATCAAATGACGAGAACACTTTTTGTGCGCAAAAAACAACAAAAATAACGACTTTGTTTAAACTATTCGTTTATTTCTCCCTCTGCGCGAGTCAGGTTACTAGTTTAATAGCGTAAGCTTCTGTTATTGTACGTCACACGCATCACACACATGACCAGCGTCGGCCAATAGTGAGCCTATGTGTGACGTAGCTCTACGCAATCACACTATGTTAACTGACTACAGGCCCATGGAGAAGGAAGTGAATAGTTGAAATAAAGTCGTTATTTTTGTTTGTTTTTGCGCACAAAAAGTGTTCTCGTCATTTGATAAAGTTAAAATTGAGCCACTGTAGTCACTTGGACTATTTTAACGATGTCTTTAATGACTTTTCGATGCCAGCAAGAGTCATTCCCTCAAAAAGCCTATGGACTGTATGCAGGAGCGATCTTAATATCTTAAATATCTTAATTTGTGTTGCGAAGATGAACGAAGGTCTTGCGGGGTTGGAACAACATGAGGGTGAGTAAATACTGACAGAATTTTCATTTTTGGGTGAACTAACCTTTTAAGGCAGAATTCCCCAAACTCAGTCCTGGAGGGCCACTGTCCTGCAGAGTTTAGCTCCAACCCTCCAAACACACCTACCTATGAGTTTCTAAAGATCCTTAAGACCTTGATTATCTTGCCCATGTGTGTTTGATCAGGGTTGGAGCTAAACATTGTAGTGGCCCTCCAGGACCGAGATTTGGAAACCCTGGAATAAAGAGAAAACAAAAACAAAGTGTCTTAGTAAGGTGTTGGGCCACCAAGAGCCACCATAACAACTTTATGGACTGAAGCTGTTATACACACCAAATAAAAGCATATATTTTGGACCAATGGAGCTCCCCTGATTTAAAAAAAACTATGCCAAAGAGCATGAAACTCTTCTGGGGGCACGTAGTAGCCCAACACCTTATTAAGACACTCTGTATGGGTTATAAAAAAATATTTATGAACTTTATCAACAAATCTTACCTTACATATGTCAATAGTTTGTATATGTTAAAACTAATTGGCTGTGAGTGTTACCCATGAGAAGTTGTACTTACCAGAGTTTGCATGGTTCCCACTCCACTTGCTTCCATTTTTGACCCTAAAAATAGTGAGACTTTTTCAGTTTCAAATATTTGCTTTGTTTAGCAGTTATACTAATCACCAATACTTTTCAAGACCATTACACCAATAAAATAACATTTTGTAACCTATGTAGTGTTTTAGTGGTATTTAACCTTAATGACTTTGTATTTGGCAACGCTCTTCACAGGGTAATACCCCTGGCTCCCTGTCACTGTATGTGGGCATTCTGAAAGTGAACAAATATTACATTCACAAAGCTTAAAGGGTTAGTTCACCCAAAAATGAAAATTAAGTCATTAATTACTCACCCCCATGCTGTACCAACCCCGTAAGACCTTCGATCATCTTCGGAACACAAATGAAGTTATTTTTGATTAAATTTGAGAGCTGTATAACTACCACATTGACTGCCTAAGGGAATGACACTTGACGGCCCAGAAAGTCAATGAAGAAAATGTTTAAATATCCCATGTGACTACAGTGGCTCAACTATATGTTTATCAAGCGACGAGACTACTTTTTGTGTGAAAAAACAAACAAAAATAACGACTTTATTTGACTATTCCTTTTCTTCCTTGTTGGCCAGAACGAGACTTCCTTATAGATTTCCACGACGCATGCGCGAGAACTGAACTGAAGTAGTGTAAAGCAGATCGCAATTCTCGCGCATGCGTCGTGGAAATCGTATTGAAGTCTCGTTTCAGGCCAACAAGGAAGAAAAGGAATAGTCGAATAAAGTCGTTATTTTTGTTTGTTTTTTCACACAAAAAGTATTCTCGTCGCTTGATAAACTTATAGTTGAGCCACTGTAGTCACATGGAATATTTAAACATTTTCTTCATTGACTTTCTGGGCCGTCAAGAGGCAGTCCCTTAGGCAGTCAATGTGGTAGTTATACAGCTCTCAAATTGAATCAAAAATATCTTCATTTGTGTTCCGAAGATGATCGAAGGTCTTACGGGGTTGGTACAGCATGGGGGTGAGTAATTAATGACTTAATTTTCATTTTTGGGTGAACTAACCCTTTAACACTACTATAAACAAGTCATTATAAAATGATAAGTGGTTATTAAGCTTGAATGGGTTGTACTTAATTACAGTTTTGATATTGTAGTTATTATGGTACAGAAGTTGTATTGAACACTGGTAATTTACTGTAAATGTAATCAACACAAACTTTAGGGTTGGGCAGTTGTAATAAATATATTGGTAAACAAAGGCAAGTTAAATCCATTAAATCCAAATCTCTATTGTGCTGCCTGGCAGTTGTTCATTGCTTTGTATCTCATAGCAAAGACTAACAAGCTTTTGACTGTGAAAAACAAAACCTATTGTGTTGGCAAATAATTGCCAGAAGACTGTAACTAGGTACTACAGCTCGTCATACTAATCAATTTTGTGGGATTCAGTTCACACTCCAATACAGAAATCTGGACAAGCAGTACATCAACATACCTTTCCTTTTTTTTGGCCGCACTGTAGCGGGAGCAGAACAGCCTCCTTTCACAACTTTCACTGTCAAACAAGGTAATAACATATTTAAACGATTATGGTGTGATTTGTATCTAACAAAGAGCTGTAGAATACGATGTGTAGGCCCAGGACATCTCTGCAGCGCCACAATATTTAGTTTAAAATGGTATTAACACAAATTAATAAACAAATATTGCACCTCCTGTGGTTTAAAAATTGCAATAGGTCATATTGCGAGTTCGATAAGATTTTGATTAGTTGTTCAGCCCTACTGTTAAATAAACAATTGAACAAATTAATTTGGACATCGCCTAAACCTAATAGATCACAGCAACTTACAAATGCAAATACAGCCTTCATGAAGACTCACAACAATTAATATAAATCCCAATGTATGGATTACACACATTACATACACACCTTTCCTTTTATTCGGCCGCACAATAGTGGGAGCAGGACAGCCTCCTTCCACAACTTCATCTGTTAAATATTGAGAAACATTTAAAATATGTGAAAAAAATATTTTAGAACATTTGCAAAATGTTGCATCCATGTCTCCCTCATGAGGAATACAATTAGGCACAGTTTATAATGAAGACTGGAGACTTCCATATGATGGAGACTTTAATATTCCATATAATGAAGACTTTAATATACTTTAAATTGTAATTTATTTCAGTGATCAAAGCTGAATTATCAGCAGCCACACTGCTCCACACTCCACATGTGTCAAATGATCCTTCAGAAATCACTCTAATATGATGATTTGCTGCTCAAGAAACATATATATAAATGTTTCGGACTCTGAATTTGTTTACAGTTTCACATTACACAAAGTAAGAGTATGGTTTAACTCTTCATATACTGTAGCTCCTTTTATGCTCACCTTTTTCAAAGGAAACTGGGGAGGCTGCTGAAGGTCCTTCTGGGGAGTGGGGTCTTTTCCCCAGGTTCTGGGATGGCTTTACAGAGGGTGCTAAAGAGGACACTGGGTGTTCAATTGGGGACTTTGGTGGTCCAATAAGGGCTGCTGGAGGTCCTGTTGGAGCTGTTGGAGGATTAAGAAGGACCACTGCTTCCTGCTGATTTGAAATGACCATTGGTGGTCCTGTTGGTGGTTCAACTGGGGCTGATGAACTTTGAATTACTTGTGGGCTCCAGCCTACATTGTAGAAGTACATAATTATTTAGAAAACATCAATCAACCTTTTTCACAATTTTAAGTCATTTTATAGAACAAATCTAATCGATTCATCAAGAAAAAAAGTCCGTAAAAATAATCGTTAGTTGCAGCCGTAGTAGCAAAAAGAGATGTGTATAGACCTAATAAGTGCTGTTCTACCAAACTACTTCTTCCTAAGTTGTATTAATGGGTGAATGTCCTCAAGACATGTGATGAATGTTTTGAGATAGTCTGGTGGATGACCAATTGTGCCATTTTTTCAACTGGAATTTTATAATTAAAATTATAGCACGGCTAATTACATTGTCTTCCAACTGAATTCAATAGAATAGAATAGAATGACACATTTATTTAGCACTATCATATGTACTACTGTATACCCAAAGCGCTTTACAATCATATCAGGAGGTCTCCTCAACCACCATCAGTGCGCAGCATCCACTTTGGTGATGTGATGGAAGCCACCGTCAAACAGCGCCAGTGCGCTCAACAAACCAACTACTCTGCTAGGACTAGTGTCACCACCTAAAAAGTGTAGAACCCCGATCTGCAACATCTATGATGGGCATGGATCACTAAGTTTAGGGCCAGGCACTGTTTTAGTGAAAAAAGGCAGCAAATCGGCATGCGTTTATAAAAGAATGTTCTTTTCTTTAATCCACCATCACAGTTCAAGCTTGGTTTAGTATAAAAGCCAAATATACTGGATCGCCTGGTGTGTGTGTGTTCTATTTTATTTAAGATTAAAATGAAAACCAAGCAGATAAAATTAATGTTATTTTATTGGTACTTAAACATGAGCAGCTAAATAGCTAGCTGCTTAGCTTTTAACCTCTCCCAATTAGTTTAGTTTTAGTTGTAAGCAAAAACCTTCAATGATAATCTGAATGATCTATTAGTCAAGAGAAGGCAACCACAGGCTGACCTGTGAGGCTGTGACCACATCAAATACAGGACATTTTTTTTAAAAATAAATAACAGAATATTCTTACCTTGAATAACAATATCATACATGGCCTTAATTCGTTCAAGGCATGTATGTGATGTCTCACTCAGCTGGCAGCGGGGTGCCAAAACCTCAGACACCCAATTGTTTTGCTTTTTTCCAGGCTTGGAGAGAAGTAAAACCCCCCTTAACCCCAGGGCCTGCAATTTTTCGAGCTACAAATACAAGGACACACATACAAAATAACATATATTATTTAAAAATATATCTAGCAACATTTGGAAAATAACCTGCATAAAAACAATACAAGAAATTGCATACCAACAACACAGCTTCATCCTGTATATGGGAGGTAGTCCGATTTTTTTTTTGCATTTGAACCCAGCCCTCCCTCTTCTGATCAAATTTTTTTAGTTTTTTTTCTAGCCTCAGCTTATGTGGCTGTTCTTTCTTGCATGTTTTGCAAGTTTTGCAGGCCACATTTAGGTCTGTATGACAGACCATACATTTTCGCCTGGTTGTCCCCTGGCCTGGCATTTCTATTATAGAAGATAGTTATGAGAATTATGAGATCTATTATGAGAAGAATTTCTTTCACACAACCAAAACAGAACAATAAATATTTAAAAAAAAAAAATGTAATACTTAGGCAACTTGAAAACACCAGGCTTCTGGAAGAGAAGAATAAAGAGAGAGAGAAAGTGTTTGTGTGTGTGTGAGAGAGAGAGACTGAGAGTGAGACAGAGAGAGAGAGAGAGAGAGAGAGAGAGAGAGAGAGAGATAGACTGACAGTGAGAGAGATAGAGGAGTGGCTCTTAAAAGAGCCGTTGGTTTCTTATAAAATTAGACAGGTGGAGGTAAGGATGGTGGGTACAAACAGGAGCTGTTGGACAAAGGAAAACGAAAACATAGTTATTTTGCAGCAAAGATTCCACGATTTGTCATACTATACATATAACTGCAACAAAATAAAGAAGATAACTTTGATGCTGCTGTTATTGCATATTCAGCATGCAAACTGCATTCATGTACAGAAGCAGTGTGTCGTAATAAATGAGATTTAAAAAAGATTTTGTTATTTGTCCTCTCGATGCGCCTGTAAATAGTTGTGTGTATGGTTATTGTTTTAGTGTTGTACCCCCAATTTTGCCCATTTTCTTCTGAAAGATTTATTTACATCAATTACAGAACATAATATGAACTTTATCGATCAATAAAAAAAATGTAATAGCACAAACTAGAATAATTATAGTAAATTTTACATGTGGGGTCGGTAAGATGTTTAATGTTAAAAGAAGTATAATATGCTTACGACAGCTTAATTTATTTGATCAAAAATACAGTAAATCTTTATAAAAACAAAAATTGTGAAATATTATTTAAAATAGGCGATCTGTTTTCTATTTAAATATGTTAAAATGTAATTTATTCCAGAGATCAAAGTTGAATTTTCAGCATCATAATTATTAGAACAGCTTATATGATATACATACATACATACATACACATATAAACACACACAGACACGTGTGTGTGTGTGTGTGTGTAACAATGTAAAAGCATTTACGATCACGTATAATCGATTTATTGCATCATTTCTGAATAAAATAAATTCGTTCAAAATCGAAAAAAAGTACTGGTTTATGTGAGGATCTATCCTTTAGAATAGATAGGCTACAACATCAGTATCGATATTTCAGGATCGACAGCAGTTTTCTCTTATTAATTAATTAGCCAATTAATATCACTTTCCATTGACGTTATTGACCACTAACGTTATCAGCACCATCGATTAAAAAGCTCCACAGTCTTCATACGCACAAATATAACGTTAGGCTACAGCAAAGTAGATTTCTTAAATGACAGCACTGTAATAAAAATATGGCTTTGACCTACCAGATCGCGGGAATTTTGGAGAATGCACTTAATCGCTTCTATTTTGGTCCGTGGAGAGTAGTCGGCATTGAGGAAATGATTGCCCCCTGCTGGTGTTCAACCTTCATTCCTGCGTGTCATGTTCACGCCTTGAGGAGGCAAAGCGTGAACAGAACACGCATCCGCTAGTGGACCAGCGTGTGTATTACACGTTTTAGCGTGATACCGGGTTGGTTAACGAATGAAATAAGTGTTTTGCACGCGAGTAGCTATATGTTTTTTCAAAATATATGACCATGATGTTGGCTCGTATATGCATTAATGGTGTGTTTACACCGAACGCGAATTTAATTGCGATAGCAGAGTACATTCATATCAATGCAAAGACGCGAAGACGCATCATTCGCGCCGGGCGTCGCGAATTGGGTGACTCGTTTGCCGCGAACGTCTTTCTCAGTAGAAAATTTTGAACTTGAGCGGGCTGCAGAAGATTCAAGCGTCTAACTAGACTTGACGTGTTTGACGCGTTCGGTGTGACCAATTCGGACTGCGCTCTCTCTCCCCCACGGATAGATTATAGGCCTACTTTATTAGCGAGTTGTTTTTGGATAAAACTAATGTACTTTGCATACTTACAAATTCCCATGTTCTCTATCTCTATTGTCTATAGGCCTACATGGATCGCGGGAAAGGGGGCCTTGGGCGCGGGTTAGCCTACTTTTGGTAACGTTAACATACAAATATTAATTTCGAAAGCACATTGCCTACAGCTCCGTGTGTGCACCATTTATCATTAAATAATGGCAATCTTGATTCTCGCACAATATTATTCCTAAATGACAGCATTAATTCAGTAATTTAAACCTTCAAAATTATTATCAAAATAAGTAAATACCCTTTAAACAAAACTTTAGCTTCAAATAAAGATTGTAGATCTTTACTGTTTTCCAGTAGTTACTGCTAAAATGTTTTTGAAGAGATTCGTTCATAACCTCTGGAGGAAAGTCATTAATTAACTTCTGTTTTGTTTAAATTAATAGATATGATTTAATAGACTATTTTTTTTTATATTTATAGGTATTTAATAATGGACAAATTTGTTGCATTTAATTGTTTTTTTTATTGGTTTTTGAAAAAAATAATATATATATATATATATATATATATATATATATATATATATATATACACACACACACACACACACACACACACACACACACACACACACACACACTAAGATTGTTTAATATTTTTAAAAGAAGTCTCTTCTGCCCACCAAGCCTTCATTTCTTTGATCCAAGAAAAACTGTAATATTGTGACTATATTATTATTATTATTATTATTATTTTAACAACTATTTTCTATTTGAATATATTTTAAGATGCAATTTAAATAAATAATAAAGTGAAATGCTTTATTGTGTGTGATTTGCATGTTATTTATTTTAAGACATGTAAGCTGAAGATCTAAACTAAGTTAAAATGGTTGGTTCAACTGATTTAATTGTCTTATTTTATATATATAAATGAGCTTAAATTTTAAGTTAACAGAACTAAGATTTATTTTGATCTCACATGGCCTGCACTGTGTTGGATTTACTTAAAAGATATGCACGTTTTTTGATACAAAAATGGTGCATATATATTTTAAGTAAATCCAACTCATCATTTTTTAGAGTGTGGACAATATGAAACTAAAACGACATAAGCTTAATTTAAAATGTCTTAGGAACTACTGGATATTTAGAGGTGGATAAACGTAATTGAAAGGTGGATAAACGCACTTTGGAGGTGCAAACGCAATTCCCGAATATTGGGAGGTGGGTAAATGGCATTTACGTGCATTTAGCCTCCACTACATCCCTGGGTATGACATCACAGTACTGATTCGAAAATATACAGTGATCAACTAGAAGCAGCACTATACAGAGTACAGACGATTGGTGTATGACATCACAGTACTGATTCGAAAGCATACAGCAGACAGTGATCGACAGCACTGTACAGAGTACAGACGATTGGTGTATGCAGAGGTGTAGTTGAAGAGGTGGGTAAACTATAAATTCTGGTGGACCAAGACATGGTCACCAGGTAAGGTGGGCCACTGCCTACCGGTGTATGTGTGTCTCCTGATGACATTGCTATATAGGGAGGGCTCGACATTAAAGGGTAACTAAACCCCTGGTCAGAGCCTGACTCCACCCACTAGCAATATTTGAAAAATGCTGAAAAAATGGGCAGACCCCAGCGGGGCTAGGGGGCGTGCACCTGAGACCCGCCGTGGGTGACAGCTGCTGTCAGACTCTAAAATAGAGCGAGACTAGTCTGGAGTGACTCAATAGCTGCCTTTGCAACAGAGCGGCCATTTGAAGTCGAGGACTTTTCTCCCTCACCTTCACCTTCACCTGAAGTGGATGAGGGTGAATTGTATGTATACACAGGGCCAAATCCATTCGAGCTGCTGGCTCAAACTGCGGTCTTAACTCCCGCATCGCGACCGGCATCTGATGACTTATGTCGTCGAGTTGATCTCAATAGCGCACGCTATTGATATTATGCCGCTATATGAAAAAATCCAGCAAAATGCACCGGCTCGTTTGTCGACCCTAGAGGATTAACTTTATCCTAACCATAAATTGTGATTAAAATATCCATGATCACTCACATCAAGACGCCGCTGCGGTGGAGGAGTCCATGCAGGACGAGCAGTGTTTGGCACTGCGTGTGCAGCTGTGTGGAGAAGCCCATGTCCACCTCTATTCCGTTACTATCCTGATCACTGTACTAAACACTGATAAATCTATGCTAACTTGAAGCTATCCTAACTGTACTATGCTACTAGCTACACAAAATAATCTAAATTATCTATATAATGCTATGCTAAATAGATGCAACAATACTCTATCCTGGTCGTTTTCAAAAATAATCTAAATAACTATATAAATGCTATGCTAACTAGATGCTATTATATGCTATAGTATCCTGATCGTTTTCAATATTCATAAATCCAACTCCTGACTCCTACAGTAGTTTTGACGGAACCAGATGCTTTTATACCAGGGGCTGCCAAGGGCGTGGTGAGCTCGCACCAAGGGTGTGACAGAGTGCGTCTGAGAGTTCGCTACGTCAGCAAGTACCCCTACTGCAGGAGCTTTCCGTTTAACCTGAAGAGGGCAGCACTCAGACGTTTTTACACCATATATTTGAAAATCAAAACACTTTATACTCAATTGTCAAAAAATGTACTCGAATCAATGAACAGCATTTATGAAGCTCCATTCTTACAGATCATTAACTAAAAAAAGTTGTTTTGGTGTTTAGTTACCCTTTAAGCCTTTTCATATGCTAAGTAAATCTGCCTTTCACTTGTCCGAGTAAAAAAGTTGCTTGTTCAGATTTTTTAAAAATTTGACTTATTCTTAAAAAATATTCTCATCATTGATATATCAGCTTTGATATTTAAATCACCATATTGTAATTTCTGCACCTTTAAAGGGCACCCCCCTCCCCCAATATTATTAAATGTATGCTTCATATTTCATTTTAAATTCCTAAAATTGATCAATAAATTCAATTATTTCTAATAATAAGACACCATAGGGCTGTTACTCTAGGGGTTGATCAAATTAAATCATTTACACTGAAAAATTACAATTGCATGAAATAATGTTATGAAATTGATTTTAATTTACATATAAGAAAGAATGATGCTACTTTTAAACATTTAACACTAAACCGCCAGTAGGTGGTGGCAGGCGACCGTCTTAATGAGTGAAAAAGTTCGCCTTAGGTTTAACAACCTATACTAAATTAACTAAATTAAAGAAACTAAATTAACGACATAAGCTTAATTTAAAATGTCTTAGGAACTAGGATATTTAGAGGTGGATAAACGCAATTGAAAGGTGGATAAACGCACTTTGGAGGTGGGTAAACGCAATTCCCGAATATTGGGAGGTGCGTAAACGGCATTTGCGCATTTAGCCTTCACTACATCCCTGGGTGTATGACATCACAGTACTGATTCGAAAGCATGCAGTGTACTTTGATCACCTTGACGAAGCACTGGGGAGACCGGGGGCAATTGTAACAGGGGGCAATTGTACCACACTCAATTCCTCCAATCAGAAACAAGCTAGAGTGATGACACTTAATCTGTACATGCCCAATAGGATTCTCTCTCTATCTGTGGAAAAGAAGCGTGACATTTTCAACTTTAGCAGAAGTTATTAACGACAAACTGATTTTGAGGTGTGAAAGTTATTTTTTGGATGTACAGTATTTTTCTTCTGCTGTCTAAAGTTTAGATGTCTGTCAATTTAAACTTGTATACATTTTATCCCTAGGTTATTGATTAAAAACGAACATAAACAACACTGTAACACTGTGTTACAGTTGCCCCCGAGCCACAAGGCCCATTGTAATAAGCTTGTTTGTGTGTGTTGACATACTTTTCTGTTAAAAAAATGAACATATTTCACTAAATTCTATTGTAAAACTTCATTTTAAAAGGGTGTATTAAAATAAATGTTTGTTCCAGTATTAACAAATCATCAATTAGCATTTTTTATATAAAATAATGTGTGTTTTATATGTGCTTGACAAAGTGGGAATATTATATAAACTCTTAAAATTAACAGCAGTAAAGTGATTACTTTGAGGTAGGCTTTTATTTGAGATAAAGTGGGTTAATAGGAGTTATTTCTCAGTGTTACAATTGCCCCCACACTGCATTTAATTGAATATTTTAGTCTTGTTCTTATAAGTAAAAATATATAAATTGTATTATTAATTAGTGCACATATATATGTTTCTTGTATCAAAAGATGACTAGTCTATCTCAAGTAGTTTGTGAGTTATTAAGGAAAATGTAAAATACGTTACAATTGCCCCGGGTCTCCCCTACAGACGATTGGTTTATGACATCACAGTCCTGATTCGAAAGCATACAGTATGATCTTGAAGCAGCACTGTACAGAGTACAGACGATTGGTGTATGACATCACAGTACTGATTCAAAAGCAAACAGTATGATCTTGAAGCAGCACTGTACAGAGTACATACGATTGGTGTATGACATCACAGTACTGATTTGAAAGCATACGTATGATCTTGAAGCAGCACTGTACAGAGTACAGACGATTGGTGTATGACATCACAGTACTGATTCGAAAGCAAACAGTATGATCTTGAAGCAGCACTGTACAGAGTACAGACGATTGGTGTATGACATCACAGTACTGTTTCGAAAGCATGTATGATCTTGAAGCAGCCGAACAACCAATACTTATGAAAGTAATTGGATCAAACATAAAAAAATAAGTATTCCTAACTTTTCAACGTTTACTTAACATATGTGTGTAACAAAAAAAATATAAGCTACTAGGTGCACTTAAATGTATGCATAAATAAAATAATAAAAAAAACATAATGCATGTCAACTACTACAATAATTGCATCAAAATTAAGTAAATCGATTATATCAGCTTAAGTAACTGTATGAGCCACGTGATATAGGCTATGCAATTTCCCGTGATGCCTATCCAGACAAAAAAAAATATGAAACACATGTGAAGACGTTGAGAAGCGGTAAGCTTAATTTTTGTACTTAGGCCTACACATGATCATTTATTGCATTTTTGGTCAAGAAATTTACTTTTAACTGAATTTCAGAATTGCTACAAATTTTGCATCAACAATTAGAAACGTTTCTTACGAATGCAAACATTTGTAGTCTACATGTTAACGAATGAAATAAGTGTTTTGCACGCGAGTAGCTATATATTGTGTTTTTTCAAAATATATGACCATGATGTTGGCTCGTATATGCATTAATGGTGTGTTTACACCGAACGCGAATTTAATTGCGATAGCAGAGTACATTCATATCAATGCAAAGACGCGAAGACGCATCATTCGCGCCGGGCGTCGCGAATTGGGTGACTCGTTTGCCGCGAACGTCTTTCTCAGTAGAAAATTTTGAACTTGAGCGGGCTGCAGAAGATTCAAGCGTCTAACTAGACTTGACGTGTTTGACGCGTTCGGTGTGACCAATTCGGACTGCGCTCTCTCTCCCCCACGGATAGATTATAGGCCTACTTTATTAGCGAGTTGTTTTTGGATAAAACTAATGTACTTTGCATACTTACAAATTCCCATGTTCTCTATCTCTATTGTCTATAGGCCTACATGGATCGCGGGAAAGGGGGCCTTTGGCGCGGGTTAGCCTACTTTTGGTAACGTTAACATACAAATATTAATTTCGAAAGCACATTGCCTACAGCTCCGTGTGTGCACCATTTATCATTAAATAATGGCAATCTTGATTCTAGCACAATATTATTCCTAAATGACAGCATTAATTCAGTAAATTAAACCTTCAAAATTATTATCAAAATAAGTAAATACCCTTTAAACAAAACTTTAGCTTCAAATAAAGATTGTAGATCTTTACTGTTTTCCAGTAGTTACTGCTAAAATGTTTTTGAAGAGATTCGTTCATAACCTCTGGAGGAAAGTCATTAATTAACTTCTGTTTTGTTTAAATTAATAGATATTATTTAATAGACTATTTTTTTATATTTATAGGTATTTAATAATGGACTAATTTGTTGCATTTAATTGTTTTTTTTTATTGGTTTTTGAAAAAAATAATATATATATATATATATATATATATATATATATATATATATATAATTATATATATAGACACACACACACACACACACACACACACACACACACACACACACACTAAGATTGTTTAATATTTTTAAAAGAAGTCTCTTCTGCCCACCAAGCCTTCATTTCTTTGATCCAAGAAAAACTGTAATATTGTGACTATATTATTATTATTATTTTAACAACTATTTTCTATTTGAATATATTTTAAGATGCAATTTAAATAAATAATAAAGTGAAATGCTTTATTGTGTGTGATTTGCATGTTATTTATTTTAAGACATGTAAGCTGAAGATCTAAACTAAGTTAAAATGGTTGGTTCAACTGATTTAATTGTCTTATTTTATATATATAAATGAGCTTAAATTTTAAGTTAACAGAACTAAGATTTATTTTGATCTCACATGGCCTGCACTGTGTTGGATTTACTTAAAAGATATGTGCACATTTTTTGATCCAAAAATGGTGCATATATATTTTAAGTAAATCCAACTCATCATTTTTTAGAGTGTGGACAATATGAAACTAAAACGACATAAGCTTAATTTAAAATGTCTTAGGAACTACTTGATATTTAGAGGTGGATAAACGTAATTGAAAGGTGGATAAACGCACTTTGGAGGTGCAAACGCAATTCCCGAATATTGGGAGGTGGGTAAATGGCATTTACGTGCATTTAGCCTCCACTACATCCCTGGGTATGACATCACAGTACTGATTCGAAAATATACAGTGATCAACTAGAAGCAGCACTATACAGAGTACAGACGATTGGTGTATGACATCACAGTACTGATTCGAAAGCATACAGCAGACAGTGATCGACAGCACTGTACAGAGTACAGACGATTGGTGTATGCAGAGGTGTAGTTGAAGAGGTGGGTAAACTATAAATTCTGGTGGACCAAGACATGGTCACCAGGTAAGGTGGGCCACTGCCTACCGGTGTATGTGTGTCTCCTGATGACATTGCTATATAGGGAGGGCTCGACATTAAGCCTTTTCATATGCTAAGTAAATCTGCCTTTCACTTGTCCGAGTAAAAAAGTTGCTTGTTCAGATTTTTTAAAAATTTGACTTATTCTTAAAAAATATTCTCATCATTGATATATCAGCTTTGATATTTAAATCACCATATTGTAATTTCTGCACCTTTAAAGGGCACCCCCCTCCCCCAATATTATTAAATGTATGCTTCATATTTCATTTTAAATTCCTAAATTTGATCAATAAATTCAATTATTTCTAATAATAAGACACCATAGGGCTGTTACTCTAGGGGTTGATCAAATTAAATCATTTACACTGAAAAATTACAATTGCATGAAATAATGTTATGAAATTGATTTTAATTTACATATAAGAAAGAATGATGCTACTTTTAAACATTTAACACTAAACCGCCAGTAGGTGGTGGCAGGCGACCGTCTTAATGAGTAAAAAAGTTCGCCTTAGGTTTAACAACCTATACTTATATTAACTAAATTAAAGAAACTAAATTAACGACATAAGCTTAATTTAAAATGTCTTAGGAACTAGGATATTTAGAGGTGGATAAACGCAATTGAAAGGTGGATAAACGCACTTTGGAGGTGGGTAAACGCAATTCCCGAATATTGGGAGGTGCGTAAACGGCATTTGCGCATTTAGCCTTCACTACATCCCTGGGTGTATGACATCACAGTACTGATTCGAAAGCATGCAGTGTACTTTGATCACCTTGACGAAGCACTGGGGAGACCGGGGGCAATTGTAACTAACAGGGGGCAATTGTACCACACTCAATTCCTCCAATCAGAAACAAGCTAGAGTGATGACAATTAATCTGTACATGCCCAATAGGATTCTCTCTCTATCTGTGGAAAAGAAGCGTGACATTTTCAACTTTAGCAGAAGTTATTAACGACAAACTGATTTTGAGGTGTGAAAGTTATTTTTTGGATGTACAGTATTTTTCTTCTGCTGTCTAAAGTTTAGATGTCTGTCAATTTAAACTTGTATACATTTTATCCCTAGGTTATTGATTAAAAACGAACATAAACAACACTGTAACACTGTGTTACAGTTGCCCCCGAGCCACAAGGCCCATTGTAATAAGCTTGTTTGTGTGTGTTGACATACTTTTCTGTTAAAAAAATGAACATATTTCACTAAATTCTATTGTAAAACTTCATTTTAAAAGGGTGTATTAAAATAAATGTTTGTTCCAGTATTAACAAATCATCAATTAGCATTTTTTATATAAAATAATGTGTGTTTTATATGTGCTTGACAAAGTGGGAATATTATATAAACTCTTAAAATTAACAGCAGTAAAGTGATTACTTTGAGGTAGGCTTTTATTTGAGATAAAGTGGGTTAATAGGAGTTATTTCTCAGTGTTACAATTGCCCCCACACTGCATTTAATTGAATATTTTAGTCTTGTTCTTATAAGTAAAAATATATAAATTGTATTATTAATTAGTGCACATATATATGTTTCTTGTATCAAAAGATGACTAGTCTATCTCAAGTAGTTTGTGAGTTATTAAGGAAAATGTAAAATACGTTACAATTGCCCCGGGTCTCCCCTACAGACGATTGGTTTATGACATCACAGTCCTGATTCGAAAGCATACAGTATGATCTTGAAGCAGCACTGTACAGAGTACAGACGATTGGTGTATGACATCACAGTACTGATTCAAAAGCAAACAGTATGATCTTGAAGCAGCACTGTACAGAGTACATACGATTGGTGTATGACATCACAGTACTGATTTGAAAGCATACGTATGATCTTGAAGCAGCACTGTACAGAGTACAGACGATTGGTGTATGACATCACAGTACTG
Organism: Pimephales promelas; assembly: GCF_988280905.1. Classification (NCBI taxonomy): domain Eukaryota; kingdom Metazoa; phylum Chordata; class Actinopteri; order Cypriniformes; family Leuciscidae; genus Pimephales; species Pimephales promelas. The sequence goes on from NC_142793.1 coordinate 6,613,055, forward strand.
ATTCGAAAGCAAACAGTATGATCTTGAAGCAGCACTGTACAGAGTACAGACGATTGGTGTATGACATCACAGTACTGTTTCGAAAGCATGTATGATCTTGAAGCAGCCGAACAACCAATACTTATGAAAGTAATTGGATCAAACATAAAAAAATAAGTATTCCTAACTTTTCAACGTTTACTTAACATATGTGTGTAACAAAAAAAATATAAGCTACTAGGTGCACTTAAATGTATGCATAAATAAAATAATAAAAAAACATAATGCATGTCAACTACTACAATAATTGCATCAAAATTAAGTAAATCGATTATATCAGCTTAAGTAACTGTATGAGCCACGTGATATAGGCTATGCAATTTCCCGTGATGCCTATCCAGACAAAAAAAATATGAAACACATGTGAAGACGTTGAGAAGCGGTAAGCTTAATTTTTGTACTTAGGCCTACACATGATCATTTATTGCATTTTTGGTCAAGAAATTTACTTTTAACTGAATTTCAGAATTGCTACAAATTTTGCATCAACAATTAGAAACGTTTCTTACGAATGCAAACATTTGTAGTCTACATGTTAACGAATGAAATAAGTGTTTTGCACGCGAGTAGCTATATATTGTGTTTTTTCAAAATATATGACCATGATGTTGGCTCGTATATGCATTAATGGTGTGTTTACACCGAACGCGAATTTAATTGCGATAGCAGAGTACATTCATAGTCAATGCAAAGACGCGAAGACGCATCATTCGCGCCGGGCGTCGCGAATTGGGTGACTCGTTTGCCGCGAACGTCTTTCTCAGTAGAAAATTTTGAACTTGAGCGGGCTGCAGAAGATTCAAGCGTCTAACTAGACTTGACGTGTTTGACGCGTTCGGTGTGACCAATTCGGACTGCGCTCTCTCTCCCCCACGGATAGATTATAGGCCTACTTTATTAGCGAGTTGTTTTTGGATAAAACTAATGTACTTTGCATACTTACAAATTCCCATGTTCTCTATCTCTATAGGCCTACATGGATCGCGGGAAAGGGGGGCTTGGGCGCGGGTTAGCCTACTTTTGGTAACGTTAACATACAAATATTAATTTCGAAAGCACATTGCCTACAGCTCCGTGTGTGCACGATTTATCATTAAATAATGGCAATCTTGATTCTAGCACAATATTATTCCTAAATGACAGCATTAATTCAGTAAATTAAACCTTCAAAATTATTATCAAAATAAGTAAATACCCTTTAAACAAAACTTTAGCTTCAAATAAAGATTGTAGATCTTTACTGTTTTCCAGTAGTTACTGCTAAAATGTTTTTGAAGAGATTCGTTCATAACCTCTGGAGGAAAGTCATTAATTAACTTCTGTTTTGTTTAAATTAATAGATATTATTTAATAGACTATATTTTTTTATATTTATAGGTATTTAATAATGGACTAATTTGTTGCATTTAATTGTTTTTTTTATTGGTTTTTGAAAAAAATAATATATATAGGTTTTTGAAAAAAATAATATATATATATATATATATATATATATATATATAATTATATATATAGACACACACACACACACACACACACACACACACACACACACTAAGATTGTTTAATATTTTTAAAAGAAGTCTCTTCTGCCCACCAAGCCTTCATTTCTTTGATCCAAGAAAAACTGTAATATTGTGACTATATTATTATTATTATTTTAACAACTATTTTCTATTTGAATATATTTTAAGATGCAATTTAAATAAATAATAAAGTGAAATGCTTTATTGTGTGTGATTTGCATGTTATTTATTTTAAGACATGTAAGCTGAAGATCTAAACTAAGTTAAAATGGTTGGTTCAACTGATTTAATTGTCTTATTTTATATATATAAATGAGCTTAAATTTTAAGTTAACAGAACTAAGATTTATTTTGATCTCACATGGCCTGCACTGTGTTGGATTTACTTAAAAGATATGTGCACATTTTTTGATACAAAAATGGTGCATATATATTTTAAGTAAATCCAACTCATCATTTTTTAGAGTGTGGACAATATGAAACTAAAACGACATAAGCTTAATTTAAAATGTCTTAGGAACTACTGGATATTTAGAGGTGGATAAACGTAATTGAAAGGTGGATAAACGCACTTTGGAGGTGCAAACGCAATTCCCGAATATTGGGAGGTGGGTAAATGGCATTTACGTGCATTTAGCCTCCACTACATCCCTGGGTATGACATCACAGTACTGATTCGAAAATATACAGTGATCAACTAGAAGCAGCACTATACAGAGTACAGACGATTGGTGTATGACATCACAGTACTGATTCGAAAGCATACAGCAGACAGTGATCGACAGCACTGTACAGAGTACAGACGATTGGTGTATGCAGAGGTGTAGTTGAAGAGGTGGGTAAACTATAAATTCTGGTGGACCGACCAAGACATGGTCACCAGGTAAGGTGGGCCACTGCCTACCGGTGTATGTGTGTCTCCTGATGACATTGCTATATAGGGAGGGCTCGACATTAAGCCTTTTCATATGCTAAGTAAATCTGCCTTTCACTTGTCCGAGTAAAAAAGTTGCTTGTTCAGATTTTTTAAAAATTTGACTTATTCTTAAAAAATATTCTCATCATTGATATATCAGCTTTGATATTTAAATCACCATATTGTAATTTCTGCACCTTTAAAGGGCACCCCCCTCCCCCAATATTATTAAATGTATGCTTCATATTTCATTTTAAATTCCTAAATTTGATCAATAAATTCAATTATTTCTAATAATAAGACACCATAGGGCTGTTACTCTAGGGGTTGATCAAATTAAATCATTTACACTGAAAAATTACAATTGCATGAAATAATGTTATGAAATTGATTTTAATTTACATATAAGAAAGAATGATGCTACTTTTAAACATTTAACACTAAACCGCCAGTAGGTGGTGGCAGGCGACCGTCTTAATGAGTAAAAAAGTTCGCCTTAGGTTTAACAACCTATACTAAATTAACTAAATTAAAGAAACTAAATTAACGACATAAGCTTAATTTAAAATGTCTTAGGAACTAGGATATTTAGAGGTGGATAAACGCAATTGAAAGGTGGATAAACGCACTTTGGAGGTGGGTAAACGCAATTCCCGAATATTGGGAGGTGCGTAAACGGCATTTGCGCATTTAGCCTTCACTACATCCCTGGGTGTATGACATCACAGTACTGATTCGAAAGCATGCAGTGTACTTTGATCACCTTGACGAAGCACTGGGGAGACCGGGGGCAATTGTAACTAACAGGGGGCAATTGTACCACACTCAATTCCTCCAATCAGAAACAAGCTAGAGTGATGACACTTAATCTGTACATGCCCAATAGGATTCTCTCTCTATCTGTGGAAAAGAAGCGTGACATTTTCAACTTTAGCAGAAGTTATTAACGACAAACTGATTTTGAGGTGTGAAAGTTATTTTTTGGATGTACAGTATTTTTCTTCTGCTGTCTAAAGTTTAGATGTCTGTCAATTTAAACTTGTATACATTTTATCCCTAGGTTATTGATTAAAAACGAACATAAACAACACTGTAACACTGTGTTACAGTTGCCCCCGAGCCACAAGGCCCATTGTAATAAGCTTGTTTGTGTGTGTTGACATACTTTTCTGTTAAAAAAATGAACATATTTCACTAAATTCTATTGTAAAACTTCATTTTAAAAGGGTGTATTAAAATAAATGTTTGTTCCAGTATTAACAAATCATCAATTAGCATTTTTTATATAAAATAATGTGTGTTTTATATGTGCTTGACAAAGTGGGAATATTATATAAACTCTTAAAATTAACAGCAGTAAAGTGATTACTTTGAGGTAGGCTTTTATTTGAGATAAAGTGGGTTAATAGGAGTTATTTCTCAGTGTTACAATTGCCCCCACACTGCATTTAATTGAATATTTTAGTCTTGTTCTTATAAGTAAAAATATATAAATTGTATTATTAATTAGTGCACATATATATGTTTCTTGTATCAAAAGATGACTAGTCTATCTCAAGTAGTTTGTGAGTTATTAAGGAAAATGTAAAATACGTTACAATTGCCCCGGGTCTCCCACACAGACGATTGGTTTATGACATCACAGTCCTGATTCGAAAGCAAACAGTATGATCAGTATGAGTAAAATTCTTGATATAACGTTAATTTTTGAGAAGATAATGCCCTAGTGTTTATGACTGGGTGTGTTTTGTGTTGAATGGTGGACTTAAGTTTTGGGACATCATTGTTAAGGGATCTAGTGACATTGAGCCCTTTCCCTATTAATGATTGTGCCAATCGTATTCAATGGAGTCGACAAGTGGATTTAAATATTTCAAGAACTCGAACTTGGGGCTCTGGACTCGGGTGGACTGGGAAGTGTAATCGTCATCCTCAAATGGTCTGTAGCTCTATATGCGAGTTAGACTGTGTGTTGTGTATGCTTGTGTGTGTGACTATTAGTGTGTTGCCCATTCATAAATTTGGATCCGTATGCTGGTTGTGTGTATGTCCTGTGCATGTGTGTATACTTGTGTGCTCAAAGAGTGTAAAGGGTCCTGGGGTTTGGTTGTTAAATGATATGAATGTTGGGTGGAAAGGTCTAGGAATGACAAAACAAAAAAACAGATGTATGATAATGAGGATGAATTGAGTGATGTAGACATTAAGGATGTAGAATCTGGTAGTGAAGACATTATTCTGTACGATGACATCAACTATAAAGTAAATGAGTTTGGAGGCGACATAGATCCGGATGAGCATTTGTTTAACAATATAATCAAGGATTGTGATTACTATACTGACAATCAATTTAAATGTTTTTACACGAATGGTGCCTTTAGTATTATACATTTCAATAGTAGGAGTCTGAACAAAAATTATAATGACATCAAACAATATCTTAGTCAGTTTAGTAAGTTCAGTGTCATTGCTGTCTCTGAGACTTGGTTGGAAGCCGACAAGTGCTGTGAAGTTGAATTAGATGGATATGATTTGTTCACCACCAATCGAATTAATAAAAGAGGTGGGGGTGTTGCACTATACATAAATACAGATCTGGGGTTTATGAAGATTAATAGTGAGTCAACCACCATTGATGATGTTTTGGAGTGTATATCATGTGAAATTATTTTAGAAAAATCAAAAAATATAGTTGTTAGTTGTGTGTATAGAACACCGGGATCTAGTCTAGACATCTTCAATAAAAAAATGGATAGTCTTTTTAATAATCCAAATAAGGTCCATATTGTATGTGGGGACTTTAATATTGATCTTCTGAACCCTCAGAAAAATGTGAAAATAACAGATTTTATTAATATTATGTATAGCAACACTCTATTTCCTCTTATTGTTAAGCCAACCAGAATTACTTCAGATACATCAACATTAATAGATAATATTTTTACTAATCAATTAGCAAGTCAAATAACTGCTGGAGTACTTATCAATGATATCACTGACCATTTTCCTATTTTTAGTGTTTTTTTTTAAAGAATTGCGAAATAACACAACCAAAACAAATGATTTTAAAGTTGTAAGACATAGAACTCCCGAAGCTATTGCTGCTTTCAGGGATGACTTATGTTCACAAACTTGGCATGAAGTGTACACAACTACTGATCCTGATAGGGCATATAATGCCTTCTTACTTACCCTAACTCAATTATATGACCAGCATTGCCCACACAAGAAATACTTTATTAAAAATAAAAACAGTCAGGATAAGCCATGGCTGACTAAGGGCATAATTAGGGCCTGTAAAAGAAAACAACAACTCTATAGAGTCTATTTAAAGAAAAGAACTAAACAAAATGAAGAAAGGTATAAAATGTATAAAAATAAGTTAATTCAAATAATAAGATTTAATAGAAAAATGTATTATTGTAATTTGCTGGAGCATTATAAGACTGATATCCAAGGTACTTGGAGGGTTTTGGATGGTATTATCAGGAATGGGAAAAAAAAGGAAGAATATCCTAATCACTTCATAGTGAATAATACAACCATCAGTGAAAAAAATGAAATTGCAAATGCATTTAATAATTTTTTTGTCAATGTTGGGCCTAAGTTAGCCAATGAAATTGTGCAATCTAACAATGCAAAAGAATTCAAAGAAATTCACATTAAAAATAATTTAAACTCACTTTTCATTGAAAGTGTTAGTGAGAGAGAAATCATGAATATTGTACTTTCCTTTAAGACCAAAAAAACAACAGATGAATCGGACATTGATATGGTCCTTGTGAAAGATATCATTGATTGTATTGTTTCTCCGCTAACATATATATGTAATCAGTCTTTCTCAACGGGTATCTTTCCGAGTAAGATGAAAACTGCTAAAGTGATACCTATTTTTAAAAATGGAGATAAGCAACAGTTTACCAATTATAGACCGATCTCAATACTTTCGCAGTTTTCAAAAATATTGGAAAAATTATTTGTGAAACGACTTGATGATTTTATAGCTAAGCACAATTTGTTAAGTGAACATCAGTATGGTTTTAGACCCAACAGGTCAACTTCAATGGCAGTTACTGAACTAGTAGAAGAGTTATCAACATCAATTGAAAACAGTGAGTATGCTGTTGGTGTCTTTATTGATCTTAGTAAGGCCTTTGACACTATAGATCATTCATTGCTCTTAAATAAATTAGAAAAGTATGGTGTCAGGGGCGTAGCACACACCTGGCTGAAAAGTTATTTAAGTGATCGTAAGCAGTATGTACATATAAATGGTATCCGTTCACTGGAGGCAAAAATAACTCATGGTGTTCCTCAGGGCTCCGTTTTGGGGCCTAAACTATTTATTCTGTACATTAATGATATTTGTGAAGTCCTTGAAAAATTGCAATGTATATTATTTGCTGATGATACTAGTTTGTATGCTTCGGGAAAAGACCTTCAGCTTCTTTTGAATTCAGTAGAAACTGAACTTGAGAGTCTTAGAAAATGGTTCGAAGCAAATAAACTCTCCTTAAATCTGAAAAAAACTAAATATATTGTAATTGGAAACAAGGTAGCAAACAAACTATGTCGACTCAAAATAGGGGAGGTAGAAATTGAAAGGGTGTATGTAATAAAGTTTTTGGGAATTAATATTGATGATAGGTTAAATTGGAAGGTGCATATTAATATATTAAAGAATAAAATTTCAAAAGTTATTGCCATACTGTGTAAAATAAAAACCTCGGTGAATCAAAAAGCCTTATATATATTGTATAATTCCCTCATTTTTCCATACCTTAGTTATTGTGTGGAAATATGGGGGAATACCTATAAAACTATCATACAACCGATTTTTTTATTACAGAAAAAAGCTATTAGAGTGATTAGCTATGCTGAATATCTTGCTCCAACAAATCCACTTTTTATTAGATTAAATATATTAAAATTTCACGATCTTGTTGATGTTTACACAGCAGTTGTGATGTACAAGGCTTACAATTTCAAGCTTCCGCACTGTTTACAAGAGATGTTTCGAATCAGAGAATCGAGATATAGCCTCAGAGGAACTGAATTGTTACAAAAACCCATGGCTAAGAGTAATACCAAGAGAAGATGTTTATCAGTTAAAGGAGTAGATTTATGGAACAGTCTTCTTATTCAACTTAAGAGCTCTAAAACTATTAAGGGATTTAAGAAAAGATATACGTTGAACATTATGGAAAAATATAGAACACTTGAATGAAGAATATAAGAAAAGTAAGCGATAGTGGAAGTATGACATAATTTTGATTGTTGAGGATTAATTTTTAGTGTCTACATGTTATTGTAATAGACAGGATAAGTTGTTGTTGTAAAAGGGGTTAGGCAAAATAAGTCTTGACTTCAGCCTAAACCCCTTCGGTCAGTATTTATGTGTTATTCTTTTATTTTTATTTTATTTTATTTTTTTCTTTCTCTCTTTTGTGTTACATGATTTATGACATGATTTCTAAATGACTGACCGAAGAAATAAATAAATACAATACAATACAATACAAAATATTGCCACTCTTGTCAAGGTTGCACTAAGTGAGCTGAACTCCTCTTGACTTCCATTTCCATCACAGTTCTCAGCCTTTTACATACAATGTACTGTATAATTGCTCACTATAATACTCACAATTAGGCAAAACATTAACAGTCCTGAACGAAGAACACAACTGTATTTTATTTTCCACTTTCTTTATATTTAGTAGAATGTTGTCTCAATTCCTGAGTTTCAATAATTACTCTGGAGTCGATAATTATGTCCTTAAATTCATGTCCAAATATCAATTCCCCACTCGAAATGTATGTCAGACAGTTCTCATCGGTTCAATTAATCATACCTGCATTCGTTGTGCTTATTTCAGATGCAAATCCAGTCATTAGCTTACTTAATTCCAGACAGCGATGGTCCGATCACTTGATTGTAGTAAATCTCTCCAGATTTCTGATCATAGAAGTATTTTATATCTCCATTAAATGTTACAATCAGTGTCGCCGGATGAATCAAACCGTGTTTTATTCCTGCCTGATGTAGTTTCATTCTCAAATCTTTAAACTGCGCTCTTCTCTTGGACACTTCTGCGGTTAAATCCGGAAAGATTTTAACATTCATCCCTTTGAAATGTAGGACTTTTTCTTGCTTCGCTATTTGTAAAATAGCCTCTTTCGCCGCATACCTCTGCATCCTGACGATCATCGGTCTCGAACCATGTTTAGTAACAGGCCCCACTCTATGCGCAATTTCAACTTCAGGTGTACAAGGCAGTTTATCTTTAAATACCTCATTGAAAAGGGACTCCATGAATTCGGTAGGTTTTCCTTTTTCCACATCCTTATCGAGACCAAATACTCGGAGGTTAAATCTTCGGCTATGATTCTCCAACTTTTCAATTTTATCTTTCAGATCTTTATTTTCTTTCTGGAGAGCTTTACACACCCGCTCCGCTTCATCCATTCTGTCATGCATTCCGGACAAACCCGACTCCACATCAACGAGTTTATCTTTACAATCTTTCAGTCCGAGTTTTAGTACATCAAACTGCGGTTGTAGATTATTCATTGCCTCTTTTATTTCTTCCTTTATTATTGCACGGATCAAGGCAGCTAATTCAACTTTATTCACCTGCACAGCGTCGCTCTCCATTTCACTCTCAGCTGATTCTCTCCTCGCTGAAACAGGTGAGGTAATAGGGTCGGAGATACCGTGCGGTGCTTTTTTCTTCGGCATTAGTGATCTTTTCTTCGTATTTACTTGAGTTGGTTATCTTTACATCAATCGTTCCAAATTAAGAGGAAACTTTGGAACTTTAATTAATTTAGGAGTTCAGCGTCCTAGGTTTTCCATGTGCTCACTCTCTACAACCGGACATGACGTGTAGCTGACTACAGTTGACAGTTACAGGGTGACAAACCCCGCTGTTAACAAACACTAAACCAACGACTGTTAATCTCCAAACCAGCAGAGGGTGACAAACCCCACAGTTAACAAACACTAAACCAACGACTGTTAATCTCCAAACCAGCAGAGGGCGACAAACCCTGCTGTTAACAATCACTAAACCTGCGACTGTTAATCTCCAAACCAGCAGAGGGCGACAAACCCCGCTGTTAACAAACACTAAACCTGCGACTGTTCATGTCCAAACCAGCAGAGGGTGACAAACCCCACAGTTAACAAACACTAAACCTGCGACTGTTCATCTCCAAACCAGCAGAGGGTGACAAACCCCGCTGTTAACAAACACTAAACCAACGACTGTTAATCTCCAAACCAGCAGAGGGTGACAAACCCCGCTGTTAACAATCACTAAACCTGCGACTGTTAATCTCCAAACCAGCAGAGGGTGACAAACCCCACTGTTAACAATCACTAAACCTGCGACTGTTCATCTCCAAACCAGCAGAGGGCGACAAACCCCGCTGTTAACAAACACTAAACCAACGACTGTTAATCTCCAAACCAGCAGAGGGTGACAAACCCCACAGTTAACAAACACTAAACCTGCGACTGTTCATCTCCAAACCAGCAGAGGGTGACAAACCCCACAGTTAACAAACACTAAACCTGCGACTGTTCATCTCCAAACCAGCAGAGGGTGACAAACCCCGCTGTTAACAATCACTAAACCTGCGACTGTTCATGTCCAAACCAGCAGAGGGCGACAAACCCCGCTGTTAACAATCACTAAACCTGCGACTGTTAATCTCCAAACCAGCAGAGGGCGAAAACCCCACTGTTAACAATCACTAAACCTGCGACTGTTAATCTCCAAACCAGGAGAGGGCGACAAACCCCACAGTTAACAAACACTAAACCTGCGACTGTTCATCTCCAAACCAGCAGAGGGTGACAAACCCCGCTGTTAACAATCACTAAACCTGCGACTGTTAATCTCCAAACCAGCAGAGGGCGACAAACCCCACAGTTAACAAACACTAAACCTGCGACTGTTCATCTCCAAACCAGCAGAGGGTGACAAACCCCGCAGTTAACAAACACTAAACCTGCGACTGTTCATCTCCAAACCAGCAGAGGGTGACAAACCCCGCTGTTAACAATCACTAAACCTGCGACTGTTAATCTCCAAACCAGCAGAGGGCGACAAACCCCACAGTTAACAAACACTAAACCTGCGACTGTTCATGTCCAAACCAGCAGAGGGTGACAAACCCCGCTGTTAACAATCACTAAACCTGCGACTGTTCATGTCCAAACCAGCAGAGGGCGACAAACCCCGCTGTTAACAATCACTAAACCTGCGACTGTTAATCTCCAAACCAGCAGAGGGCGACAAACCCCACAGTTAACAAACACTAAACCTGCGACTGTTCATCTCCAAACCAGCAGAGGGCGACAAACCCCACTGTTAACAATCACTAAACCTGCGACTGTTAATCTCCAAACCAGGAGAGGGCGACAAACCCCACAGTTAACAAACACTAAACCTGCGACTGTTCATCTCCAAACCAGCAGAGGGTGACAAACCCCGCTGTTAACAATCACTAAACCTGCGACTGTTAATCTCCAAACCAGCAGAGGGCGACAAACCCCACAGTTAACAAACACTAAACCTGCGACTGTTCATCTCCAAACCAGCAGAGGGTGACAAACCCCGCAGTTAACAAACACTAAACCTGCGACTGTTCATCTCCAAACCAGCAGAGGGTGACAAACCCCGCTGTTAACAATCACTAAACCTGCGACTGTTCATGTCCAAACCAGCAGAGGGCGACAAACCCCGCTGTTAACAATCACTAAACCTGCGACTGTTAATCTCCAAACCAGCAGAGGGTGACAAACCCCGCTGTTAACAATCACTAAACCTGCGACTGTTAATCTCCAAACCAGCAGAGGGCGACAAACCCCACAGTTAACAAACACTAAACCTGCGACTGTTCATCTCCAAACCAGCAGAGGGTGACAAACCCCGCAGTTAAAGGTTCCCTGACATGTTTTTTTTAATTATTTTATAATGTTTCCTGGGTTGCCTTTATAATATTAGTATGTTTTTTAGATCAAAAACAGTCATAATTTAGAAATAAAAGGCATTTTTCCTAGCCTGATTTTAGGCTCTGATTTGAACACTCTGTTTGAAGGGGCGTGTCTGCTGTGTGTAACCGGCCTCTGCTGTGATTGGCTGACATGCTTGAATATGAAATAGCTAAATATTGCATGTGAATACTCTCTCGAATACTTTTACTACAGCTATTATATGTTTTTACTATTACAGATATCGAGATGAGAAGACTGAATCGTGAGAAGTTTTTGAAGTATTTAGATTGATGAGCATTGAGCAGCCGATGACAGTCTGTCGATCGCGAGAATGAAGATCTTATTGCAACGCAGTTTCTGCACTCTCTGCTTTCACCAATGCAGACACGATGATGTACATACAGTAAGAGCTTCGTTGTGCAGTTTCTGTTCTCTCTAAAGCCCGGAACTCGTCCGCTCTCGTCGACGTAAAAAGCTGCACTTGAACTCACCGAGAGAACTACAGGCGACTGTCAGCTAGAATGTGCGTTCTGCGCCTGCGCGTGTTCGTACTTCCTGTTCCTAGCTCGTTTTCTGATGGTCGGGCCAAATTCTCTAGGCGGGCAAAGCAGAGAAAGGGGAATAACCTTTGCCCCGTATGACGTTATATAGGGGGAGATTCTAGATCAGCGCGTCTGAGATGCAGACGGATGCAGAGAAGAGAAAAATAGCCAAAGCTCGGTTGACACCAACTGAAAATTCTAGACACGAGGGGACCAAATACAGTCTAGGGGAACTCATATTAATGTTAAAAAACGTCAAAAAATGAAAATTTCATGTCAGGGGACCTTTAACAAACACTAAACCTGCGACTGTTCATCTCCAAACCAGCAGAGGGCGACAAACCCCACAGTTAACAATCACTAAACTAAATTCAAAATTAGTTTAGATCAGCCGGAACCGGGAACACGTCCCGTAAATCCTGATGTACTTGATACATCAAAAGAAGGATGGCGTCTACGCTAATATTAGTTTCTCAGTTTATCCCGAAGAACCCTCTATGGTGGACCTGCGCCTGGACCCATCCCGACTCATTCTTATGTGCCGGCCTCATCGACACGACAGCCGTCGGCACTGATCCTCAACATCTCGTCTCCAAAATGGAGTGATTACTTTGACTTACAAACAGATGGAAATTAACAGATTCTCTTAATGTTTCAATCCAATTTGTTTTGTAATCACGGTTCCTTCATTGGCCAGAGGAGAACTGGCCCCCGACTGAGCCTGGGTTCTCCCAAGGTTTTTTTCTCCATTCAATCACCTGATGGAGTTTTGGTTCCTTGCCACTGTTGCCTTGGCTTTTGGCTTGCTTAGTTGGGGACAATTAATATTCAACAATTGTATTGATCTGTGTTGTATTATCTTCATGTTATCACTGTGAAGCTGCTTTGATACAATCTGTATTGTAAAAAGCGCTATATAAATAAATGTGACTTGACTTGACTAAACCTGCGACTGTTAATGTCCAAACCAGCAGAGGGCGACAAACCCCACAATTAACAAACACTAAACGTGCGACTGTTGATCTCCATTTATAACATGCTCTCATGGAATTATTTAAGTCATACAAGGGTGTTTCTTAAACGTCAGAATTTTTTAATGAACAGTTTATTTCCCCCTTTTTGTTATAACAAGGTCAAATTTCCTTCTTTTTAAAATTATTTTACCCTTTAAAAGACTTTAGAATATTAAAGTATATAAATAATATTTCCATCACACGGAACAATTACAAGAAGTCAACAGTGTCAGTGAAGAAGATGAAATGTGAGACATCTGATGAGTGAGGAAAATAAAGAAAAGTCAAAGTAAATATCAGAACATGTAATGAAATATTAACAGGCAAGACTAAGGAGTATGCATTTTATTCCAAAAATATTAAAAATGTAATTTCCATGACAGAATGCTATTAAACACAACAAAACATTTGAGATGTGATGGTAATGACACTATGTGATGATTTTCATGACTCTCAGCAAAAGGACATTATTTGTAATGTTTTATGAAAAGTAGATGAATGTCAGTAATTCTATAGACGAATCCGACGAGCGTTCTTGTGTAGGCTGCCATCTTGTGGCGACGCCATTACTGAGCTGTTACACCGGCATAGACATATGCACCGGTATGTAAACAAACCTCGGAGATAAGGTGATAACGCACCCTTGATGACAGCTACAGCCAGGCAGACTTGTTGGGTTGATGATGTTAGACATTGGCCTCCAGTCACAGATGAAGGTACAAACGATCTTACAGATTATTTATGAAAATAGCTTGGCAAGCAAGCTAGGCTAACGTTTGCTACCGAGGAAACTAAAAAAGATCTGTCCATTTGGCAACAATAAATAAATGAAATCAAATAAACAATTTCATGTTTTTCATTTGTGTCCATTATTTATCTCATTTTTACATTGCAACGGGCATGGGTAAGGTAACGTTACAGCTAGAAAGTATACACAATATCGACCAACTACTGTTTTTAAACCATGGAAAGAGGTCAATATAACAGCAGGAAAACAATAATGTCACATAACGTTACATTTAGCTCAGGAAAGCCATTTAATGACCATAGCATGTAAATTGAATAGAAAAAATAACAAGAGAGGAGATTTTGCTGATCACTATATCACACATTTATTATATTTTTTTACTTATGTCATTAAATAATTGTTATTATACGCGAATGTCCGCGTCTTGTACTCGCCCAGGAAATCTGTGTAAACCGTACGGCACCAGACAGGGGCAGTCGACCCGGGGTATTCACAGTGTTTTCTCTTCAAAATTGAAATTTTACTGCCACCATTGAAACAATTTATAACGGAAACTGTTTACCCACTCGACATTATACAAGGGCAAACGTTGTAACGTTAGTGACAGTCGTAAATCGCGGGCTGTTTATTCCAGTGGACGCAAGTTGCAACTAAAACAATAGAAGGCAATGGCGCAACGCTACCCAGCAACAGCTCAGTAATGGCGCCCGCTTACTTCCGGTAGTTTCGCCGGATTCGTCTATAGTCTTCTACAGAAACATTAGACTTTATTTGATGGTTTGTAACCCCAGTATATCTCCAGAAATTGGAGAAGTGGTGTATTCCAGTACCATAAATCTCCTGTGAGGACGCTGAACATCTGCTGATAGAGCGCCTCTATTCTCAGAGGAACACAATCACCTGATGATGCAAATATGAGTTTCACTGTCTGACACTTTATTCTCTGAAATGAGTCAGAAGAGTTGGACTAAATGGAGAGATGAGCTTTGCTCATATTTAGGGTGAGTGTAGTCTGAATTATACATCTTCTTTAACAAAATACACAACATTTCCTCTCCTCTTATCCTTTGAGGTATAACACAAAGATTACAAATTAAACTGAACCACCTATAGTCGAGAATAATGAAATGAAATTTCTCTTATAAACATTTCTATAAAAGAATGAGAACATTCAGCTTTCAAGTTGAATTCCTTATGTAAATGAACAGAACTAATCACCTGGGAATGAGGTTAGCCTACCTCAAACGCTAGCTTACCCTTAGGGGATAATTCTGCCCCGAGCAATAAGGGGAACCCCTGACTGAGTATAATTGAAGGCGCGACTCCCGTACTGGATATCGTGGCCTGTCTGGTTTTCATTTTCTGTCAGAACAACGGGTGATGACGGTTTCCTGAGGAGATGGGCAATATGCTGTGGTAGGCTCAGAAGTGAACACTCCTGACACTGGTGTACTGTCACTAATTTGGTCAGTAACGTCAGTGAGTTTGTGGAAATTTGTCAAGCATCAAGATGTTTGTCTGAAACGTGTAACCTCCTGGAAAAAGAGGATTTGGTCGTTTGAAGGTCGAGAAGGAAGTAGAGCCAGTGGAGCCACGGGATTCTCTCAAGAAAAGAACAGAATACAGAGATTTACAGACCAGCAAGATCATGAACTCCAGGCCTAAAACACCTAGAAACCCTGAGACCTGCCATGGGCTGGATGGAACAGAAGAGGCACAGACACGAACAACACCAGTGACTGCTTCTTCTAGAAGGACTTATGGTCTATGTGAAAAAGAATGGACAATGAGAAAAGAAACAAGAAGAGATCAAACCATTTCAGAGACTACGGACAGCAATCTTTGCACATAGAGGAAAACAAGTGTATAAAGGATGTCCACACTGAGCAAAATGAAAAGCATGTACTGACACACACACACACACACACACACACACACACACACACACACACACACACACACACACACACATACACACAAATTATATTGTCTATTGATTGTTGATATTTTTTTGAGTTATCAAAACCAAACAATATGCTAACATCACTGATACATTGTGAGAGCCCAACAAGGCCTTGAAAAAAAAAAACATTTTGGGAAAACAAATACATGATGGAGATTTAGATATTGTCTTTTATGGTTTAATTTGGAATGTAACCTGTAAAACGGCTGTGTGTATATGTATGTATGTATCTTATCATTTTCCAATGCATTATATTATGTGTTCTATGTTTAAACGTTGAATTTCAGATAACTTAATGATTGGTGTAGGACACTCCTGCTGACTCTGCTGGTTCTTAAATGTCATCTCACCCACATACAAGATCATGTTTGTATCTCATATTTCCAAATTTTCGAAGAGTCTCTTTGATAATTCTGCCCAATCGAATGGAGCTGTAACGAGTGTGCATGAGGTGTCGACCCAAAGACGGGTAAGATTCGCCGATGGCCATAGAGGGGGACAACCTAAGCCAGGGCTTCACCTCCACTGGGCACCTGCCCGATAGAGAAGGGAGGCGTAATCTGTGAGTGGATGTGATGCTTCTTTTGGGCCAGGAGTATCAGAGAGGGGACTGTACGAAATTGTAGTCTGCCTCGACCCGGATTCCACTCCCAAATATATTTTAGAATGAGCTCATCCCCAAAATGGCTTATCATAGAGATGAAGGAAGTGTTATATTGTTTCTTCACCTTTTGGGTTGATCACTTCATGAATGGGAATGGGTGTGAGACACCGATAACCTCCTCAGACAGCGAGGTGTCTCAACTTTATTAACATGCAGAACACAGCAGTTACAACACAAGCAACTTCATTTACACATCATTTTTTTCTTACAATTGTGTAGTGTGTGATCCTCCATCAGCAGCTGCAGTTTCTCTCAGCTGTATTAGTGCAGTCACTGTGACGTCTGACTGACAGAGGTTTTTGTACGACTCTTTATCACTGTGTGAACACCCATTTACCACTGATATAGTGTGCACTCTGACAGTAATAATCTCCTGTATCTTCAGTCTGGACTCCACTGATGCTCAGAGTAAAATCACTGCCAGATCCACTGCCACTGAATCTAGATGGAGTTCCAGTATTACTGTATGTTGTTGCAAATATGAGGAGTTTGGGAGCTTCTCCAGGTTTCTGCTGATACCAGGCTAAATAATAATGACCACGAGACGCATACACATTACTGCTGGTTTTACAGTTTATTCTGACTTGTTCTCCTGGTTGAACTGCTGATATTGATGGACTCTGAATTACAGTGATCTGTCCTCTACACTCTGGAAGAAAACAAACAAAAATGAAAATTATATATGATGATTGTCACGGATCCATCTGCGTCAGCACCAGATACCTTCACTCCGCCTACTCGTTCCGGTTCCCCTGACTACTAATCATCACCACCTGTCGTCACCACCTGCCATCACTTATCCGGACTATCATCCACTCCATATATACTCACCTCATTCAGTCACTCACTGTCTGGTCTCGTCTTTACCACGATTACAGACTCCCTATCGCTATCTCACGTTCCTGATTCTACTTACCCGCATCGAATCTCCAGCCCGTCAGCCTCCCGTCTGTTCCTGTCCTTGGTCCCCGTCTGCTGCCAGTCCTCTCCAGTCTCCAGCTCCGCTGTTCCGGTCAGCTCTCCAACCTCCCGCTCCTGTTCAGATAAGGAAACCATCATCAGACTGTTTATAGCCCTCTCCAACTTCTACTACCACGCTACTTACCATTCAGTGACTGTTATTCAATAAACTCTGTTCATACTCACCCGTCTGTGCCATTCTGTTCTGTGACAGAAGACCAGACCAACCTAAACATGCTTCAACCGACGCCCACAACCACCACGGCCACGAGTTCCCCACCTACAGCACCCCTTCCCCGGACTAGTGCATCTGTGCTCGCTACTTCCACCGTAGCCTTTTCCTCTGCCTCTGCCTCTGTATGTCCCATGGCCCAACCAGCGCCCTTCTCTGGCGAGGAGGAGGAGTGCAGCGGCTTCCTTCTGCAGTGCGAGCTCTACATGCAAATGATTCCATCCTCGTTCCCCACTGAACAATCGAAGGTAGCTTTTTTCATTTCCCTTCTCCGTGGTCGGGCTCTTCAATGGGCTCATGCCCTATGGAAAGATCGTGGGCCCGTCACCAGAACCTTCGCCACATTCTCCAGTCATTTCCAGGAAGTGTTCTCACAATCTGTGCACTCGATCTCCGTGCAAGATCAGCTGTTTCGATTGAAGCAAGGGAGATCCTCAGTTGCTGCATATGCTCTGCAGTTCCGGACCCTCGCCGCTACGCTGGGATGGAATGAGTCTGCCCTCATCACCGCATATCGCCACGGTCTGAATCCCGACATTCGCCTTCAGTTAGCCATCTACGATGACACAGTGGGTATCGAGAGCATCATACAGCGATCCATCCGCATCGATCAACGCCGCACTGCTTGCCAGCTAGATAGCCCTGCACCTCCGCCTCCTCGCCCATCTGCCGCTTACAGTCCTCCAGCACCAGAGCCGATGGAGATCGGGTCTGCACGCCTACCGATCTCCGAGCGCAACCGCCGCATAACCAACGGGCTATGTTTGTATTGCGGGGCTGCTGGTCATATGTTATCCACCTGTCCCATTCGTCCACCTCGACCCGCAGTGAGTACTGTTCAGTTACCCCTATCCATATCGAATATGAAGTATACATCTGCTACTATCACTTATATGAACCGTTCCCTTCCAGTTCAAGCGCTAATTGACTCAGGATCCGCCGGTAACTTCATCTCACTCACCACTCTCCATCGGCTCCAAACTAAGCAACGTACCATTCCTCACACCCTTCACGTTCAGTCCATCGTCGGAAAACCTCTTGGCCGGGGCCGGATTGGACACCGCAGCCCGGACCTAGGGCTAGAGATCGGCTGGCTTCACAAGGAGGCTGTTTCCTTTCTGGTGCTGGAGGGCTCGACGGCCGAGATCATCCTGGGACGCCCTTGGTTAGAACTCCACTCACCGCATATCCAATGGTCCACCGGTGAGGTCTTACAGTGGGGTGAAGAATGCCACCATCATTGTCTGCCTACCATTTCCAAGCCAACTATCTGCCCATCCGCTCCGGTTCAGAAAATCTCTCTGTCCGCCACCTCCGTGGAGGGTTCCACTACCGTGTTTCTCCCGGAAATTCCTCCTCCTTACCGGGCGTTCCAGGAGGTCTTTGATAAACAGCTGGCAACCACCTTACCACCTCATCGGCCATGGGACTGTGCGATCGACCTGCTGCCTGGGGCGGTCCTACCGCGAGGTAAGATCTATCCTCTGTCCATCCCGGAGCAGAAGGCCATGGAGGAGTACATCCAGGAAGCCCTGAGCCAAGGATTTATTCGACCATCCACGTCCCCTGCCGCATCAAGTTTCTTCTTCGTGGGCAAGAAGGACGGAGGCTTGCGCCCCTGCATCGATTATCGTATTCTCAATCAATCCACCATCAAGTACCGCTATCCTCTTCCTCTGGTCCCCGCCGCTCTAGAACAACTCCGTGGGGCTACCGTCTACTCCAAGCTCGATCTCCGGAGTGCTTACAATCTCATCCGCATCCGTGAAGGAGACGAATGGAAGACAGCTTTCATTACCCCTGCGGGGCACTACGAGTACCTCGTCATGCCCTTCGGATTGTCCAACGCACCCGCCGTGTTCCAGGGGTTTATGAACGAGATATTCAGAGACTTACTACACCAATTTGTCATAATCTATATCGATGATATCCTCATATACTCTCCAGATCTGTCCACTCACATCCGCCATGTCCAAACCGTACTCCAACGCCTCAGAGATCATCAACTCTTTCTGAAACTAGAGAAGTGCGAATTCCATCTAGACACCGTTCAGTTCCTGGGCTACCTCATCACTCCCCGCGGTATAACCATGGACCAGAGGAAGGTGGATGCCGTCAACAACTGGCCACAACCCACCTCTCGGAAGGACCTCCAACGGTTTCTTGGGTTTGCAAACTTCTATCGCCGCTTCATCAAAAACTTCAGTCAGACCTGCTTCCCTCTCACAAACCTCCTCAAGGGCGGGGCCAAGTCTCTGTCCTGAAACACCGACTCCACACGGGCGTTTGACAGCTTGAAACGGGCCTTCAGTTCCGCTCCTACCCTCTCCCTTCCCAATCCAGCTCTACCCTTCATCGTGGAAGTGGATGCCTCCACCTCCGGGGTAGGAGCGGTTCTTTCCCAGCGGCAGGGGACTCCATTGCAACTCCATCCATGTGCCTTCTACTCCAAAAAACTGTCCCCGGCGGAGCAGAATTATGATATCGGCAACCGAGAGCTGCTCGCAATCAAACTGGCCTTAGAAGAATGGAGACACTGGCTGGAGGGGGCTCAACACCCTTTTACCGTTATCACTGATCACCGGAACCTCGAATACCTCCGTGAGGCTAGAAGACTCAACCCCCGTCAAGCTCGCTGGGCCCTCTTCTTCACCCGCTTCAACTTCTCCGTCACCTACCGTCCTGGACACAAGAATGTAAAAGCAGACGCTCTATCACGACAGTTCCAGCCCAGTTCTCCTCCTCTCAGTCCCGAGACCATCCTCCCTCCAGCCATCGTCGTAAGCCCCATTCAGTGGAGTATGGACGATCACATTACCGAAGCCACCCAATCCGAACCTGCTCCGCCGGGAGGTCCAGAGGGACGGGTTTATGTCCCGACTCGCCTACGCCTGTCCCTCATGGACTCAGTACATACCTCCCCGGGCTCTGGACACCCAGGCAGCCAATTAACTCTCTCGCTCGTCCAACAACGTTACTGGTGGCCGGGTATGGCCCAGGATGTCTCCCGATACGTCAGGGGATGCTCAGTCTGTGCCATGGCCAAGGTTCCCCGTCATCTTCCCGAAGGCAAACTCATTCCCCTACCAATTCCCACTCGACCCTGGTCCCATCTGGGTGTCGACTTTGTCACCGACCTTCCCCGTTCCAACAATCACACCTGCATTCTTGTGGTAGTCGACCGATTCTCCAAGGCATGTAAACTAATTCCTCTCCCCGGGCTCCCTACTGCCTTTGAGACCGCTGAAGCCCTATTCCACTACGTCTTCAGGAACTTTGGAATCCCCGAGGACGTCGTATCTGACAGAGGTCCACAATTTATCTCCCGTGTGTGGAAGTACTTCTTCAATCTCCTGGGCGTTTCCGTCAGCCTTACGTCGGGGTACCACCCCCAGTCCAACGGCCAGACTGAGCGGAAGATCCAGGAAATCGGGAGATATTTACGGTCATACTGCCACGACCACCAGGACTGCTGGAGTCGCTACCTGCCGTGGACCGAGTATGCACAAAACTCTCTCCGTCAATCCACCACTGGGCTCACCCCCTTCCAGTGCATACTCGGTTACCAACCTCCTCTGTTTCCCTGGTCCGGTGAACCATCAGATGTTCCAGCAGTCCATCACTGGTTCCAGACGAGCGAGAGGGTCTGGGACTCAGCCCATACTCACCTCCAGCGGGCTGTCCGGAGACACAAGAGCCAGGCGGACGTTCGACGTGCCTCAACTCCCCAATACCATCCGGGTCAACTGGTCTGGCTCTCCACCCGGGACATCCGTCTCCGACAGCCCTGTCGTAAGCTGAGTCCCAGATACATCGGTCCGTTCGCCATACAGAGGCAGATCAACCCCGTCACCTATCGACTCACTCTTCCCGCTCACTACCGCATCGCACCTACCTTCCATGTCTCCCTCCTCAAGCCCTATACTAATCCTCTCACTCCTTCCTCCCCAGGGTCTGGTGCTGCGGACGTGCCCCCTCCTCCTGTGGATCCGGAGGACGATAACATCTACCGAGTGCAAGAAATCCTCGACTCCCGGCGACGGGGCGGCCTTCTGGAATACCTCGTCGACTGGGAAGGATTTGGGGTGGAAGAGAGATGTTGGGTTCAGCGGGAGGACATTCTTGATCCCACCCTACTCCAGGACTTCCATTCGGCCCATCCAGGTCGTCCTGCACCCAGGGGCCGTGGCCGTCCCCGTCGTCGGTCCCGCCCGCCAGCTGGAGCTGGCCGTGGGCGGGGGGGTACTGTCACGGATCCATCTGCGTCAGCACCAGATACCTTCACTCCGCCTACTCGTTCCGGTTCCCCTGACTACTAATCATCACCACCTGTCGTCACCACCTGCCATCACTTATCCGGACTATCATCCACTCCATATATACTCACCTCATTCAGTCACTCACTGTCTGGTCTCGTCTTTACCACGATTACAGACTCCCTATCGCTATCTCACGTTCCTGATTCTACTTACCCGCATCGAATCTCCAGCCCGTCAGCCTCCCGTCTGTTCCTGTCCTTGGTCCCCGTCTGCTGCCAGTCCTCTCCAGTCTCCAGCTCCGCTGTTCCGGTCAGCTCTCCAACCTCCCGCTCCTGTTCAGATAAGGAAACCATCATCAGACTGTTTATAGCCCTCTCCAACTTCTACTACCACGCTACTTACCATTCAGTGACTGTTATTCAATAAACTCTGTTCATACTCACCCGTCTGTGCCATTCTGTTCTGTGACAATGATATACAGTATATGATAAATAGATATAATTTAGATTTTAAGAGAATTTATAATTATTGTAAAAACTGTATCACACAAACCTTGAGCAAACAGTGCAATGGTCCAGATGAAGATGCAGATGTTGTTCATAGTTGTAGTTTAGTCTTGTGTGATGATGAAGAGTGTGTGTGTTCTGCTCTCAGTCATGAAGTGTTAAACTCACAGCACTATAAACACTCTCAGAGCACTGAAGCATGTGCTGACAATGCAAAGAAGTGGGCAGGATTTACAACAGCTTGTGCTGACAACACACTCATATACACTAGAGTTACACAATCATGACTTTATTTAGTGTGTTTATTGTGACTCCTGAGACACTGAGGATGTGCAGATGAACGTCCATCTCTGTGTCCATATTCAGTCATGTGACCATCATCACTGCTACACTTCCACTAGATGAAGCGCCATCACTAAAGTAAGATCATGAATCATGAGTGTGTTCAGAAAGTATCAGGACTGATTGTGAATCTCTAATCAGAGTTCATGGTGTCACTCCATCTATCATGAAGCCTCATGTGTGTCTGAAATCATCAGATGGAGAAGAAACAGGCTGTTAAAGATGGACACATATTAGAGCTTGTTCACGTTTCATGAGATTCAGAACCAGTCCAGATACTTTTATAACACACCTTGAATATGAAAACATGCAAAACACAACTTTTAGATCTTCATTGTCACACTTTCTATTGACTTTGGCTCTAATATTCAATAAAGTCATTATTTGAACAGATTCTCACTGAAGATTGAAGTGTGAAGCTGCAGGTTTTTCCGTCAATCATGATGATTGATCTGCATATGAAGAACAGAAGCATCATTATGAGAAACTCATCATCCATGATCAAAGAGGTCAAAGGTCACCTCAGAGGTCACAGCTCATCCCATATATTTCTTTAAACAGTGTTATATCAGAAAGCATTTAGTCAAATCTGAATGAGTGAGTGTTGAGAAGAGCTGAGGATCTTCTAATATCAGTGTGTTGAAGTGTTGTTTCTCTCTCTCTGCTGGAGTGTGTGTTCACTCGAGTGGAATAGAGGTTTTTGTACGAGTGTTTCATTAGATTGGATCACTGTGGTGGACATTCGGTGGAGGAACTAAACTGGTGATCAGTAAGTCTGTCCATTTAATCACCTAATAATAAATACAATTTAGATTTCAGAAAGTGTTTTACAGTTGAAACAAGAACAACATTTATTAATAATAAATGGTTATTTTGATGATTAGATGTTGTGGTAAAACTTTACTTCAAGCCTTAATGTACGATACATTATAAAGGTTTTCATAATGTATGTTATAATGCAGTATATATTTTCTTAAATAATTGCAACCACATTTAAAATGTATTATAATACTTAAAATATCTTGTTACATCTGAAATTGGTTGTTTGTCATGAGTGTGAAAATGAATAGATAATATTATAATGTGTTAAAGTCTTGGTTACAATTACTGATGAGATCATACATGCATTATAATGAGTAAAACAATATTTAATTAATGCATTAAAAATACCTTTATAATGCAATATGTATAAAGGCTTTAATTAAAGTGTTACTGATATTTTTGTATAATTATTTAATCTAAAACAATGATATTATTATCAGAATAGCATTATTCCTTTAAAAAAAATCAATACAATTTTAAGCATATCTCTATACTGTGTCTCACTATGAGTTTATTCAGTTTATTAGGGCCCGAGCACTAACAGTGCGAGGACCCTATTGAAACTGTTAGGATAATGTCACAGGTCGGGATGGCCCCCCCTGTTACAGACCACCCCTATGGGCGTACCACCTCAAGGAGTTACCCAGAAACACCACGACCACAAACAAGGTATCAAATGTAAAAATATTTTATTGAATTAAAATTTCATAAACTAAAACTGGATGTTTCTTCTTCTTGGCTGCTAGGGGTCAGTATAGATCGGATGCTGTTCTGGAATTCACACGGCAGTTCCTCTTCAGACAGCCAGGGGTAAGTATAGAGCAGATGCTGTTCTGGAATTCACACGGCAGTTCCTCTTCAGACAGCCAGGGGTAAGTATAGAGCAGATACTGTTCTGGAATCCACACGGCGGTTCCTCTTCAGACAGCCAGGGGTAAGTATAGAGCAGATGCTGTTCTGGAATTCACACGGCAGTTCCTCTTCAGACAGCCAGGGGTAAGTATAGAGCAAATACTATTCTGGAATTCACACGGCAGTTCCTCTTCAGACAGCCAGGGGTAAGTATAGAGCAAATACTGTTCTGGAATTCACACGGCGGTTCCTCTTCGGACAGCCAGGGGTAAGTATAGAGCAGATACTGTTCTGGAATTCACACGGCAGTTCCTCTTCGGACAGCCAGGGGTAAGTAAAGAGCAGATGCTATTCTGGAATTCACACGGCAGTTCCTCTTCAGACAGCCAGGGGTAAGTATAGAGCAGATGCTGTTCTGGAATTCACACGGCAGTTCCTCTTCAGACAGCCAGGGGTAAGTATAGAGCAAATACTATTCTGGAATTCACACGGCAGTTCCTCTTCAGACAGCCAGGGGTAAGTATAGAGCAGATGCTGTTCTGGAATTCACACGGCAGTTCCTCTTCAGACAGCCAGGGGTAAGTATAGAGCAAATACTATTCTGGAATTCACACGGCAGTTCCTCTTCAGACAGCCAGGGGTAAGTAAAGAGCAAATACTATTCTGGAATTCACACGGCAGTTCCTCTTCAGACAGCCAGGGGTAAGGATAGAGCAGATACTGTTCTGGAATTCACACGGCAGTTCCTCTTCGGACAGCCAGGGGTAAGTAAAGAGCAGATGCTATTCTGGAATTCACACGGCAGTTCCTCTTCAGACAGCCAGGGGTAAGTATAGAGCAGATACTGTTCTGGATTTCACACGGCGGTTCCTCTTCAGACAGCCAGGGGTAAGTATAGAGCAGATGCTGTTCTGGAATTCACATGGCAGTTCCTCTTCAGACAGCCAGGGGTAAGTATAGAGCAAATACTATTCTGGAATTCACACGGCAGTTCCTCTTCGGACAGCCAGGGGTAAGTATAGAGCAGATACTGTTCTGGAAGTTGCTGACTTCAGCATGAGAGACTCGGTGGGCAGATTCAGGCTTTCAATATGAGAGGCGCACTGGAAAGATGCTGGTTCTTCTTTAGGACAGGGAAGTCAAACAGCAGTGCATAAACATTCCACAATTCATCTTTGAGTCAATAGTATATACGTACTCACAGCAGGTGGCTGGCTACAGCATGAGAGACTCGGTGGACAGATTCAGGCTTTCAATATGAGAGGCTCAATGGAAAGATGCTGGTTCTTATTTAGGACAGGGAAGTCAGACAGCAGTGCATAAACATTCCACAATTCATCTTTGAGTCAATAGTATATACGTACTCACAGCAGGTGGCTGGCTTCAGCATGAGAGACTCGGTGGACAGATTCAGGCTTTCAATATGAGAGGCTCAATGGAAAGATGCTGGTTCTTATTTAGGACAGGGAAGTCAGACAGCAGTGCATAAACATTTCACGACTCCTCTTCACACTGGATAGACCGGAGGCACACTCCTGCACAGTGCATACTCAACGCACACAGTAAGGGGTTAATTCTGGAATAAGACGGCTGGGGGCACGAACAGACACAACAATCCTCACCTCAGTGCAACCGTCAATCACTTCAAATAATCATATGTGATCACTCCACAATAGTCACTTCACACTAGGCACAGCAACTCACACCACTCGCAGTGAATAAGATCTCCACTCGTAATCCCAGCCAGCTCACTCCTCTCGTGCCAAATGGAAACAGCGTGTCCACACTGTATGGAGAGTATACTACGCACACATCACTGCCATAAAAAGGTTTCCACAAGATCAAACAGAAGACCTCAATCGGCAAATTCGCTGATCACTGATAACGGTATGAGACCAGAGTCAGATAATGAGGATCTCCAATAGCACTTAACTGTTACTGCTGTCTCTCCTTCTCTATCCGGGGTTAAACTGCTGTGTTCAGGCTCCTTCCCTGCCGTGGGTTCCTCTGTCCCCTGCCACACCCTGCTCTTCACTCAAACATCCGCTTTTATGATCCCCCTCGTGAACGCGATGATTCAATCTCCGCCCATCTCACAGCTGCCGCTCGTTTCTCCTTTGCGGAATCCAGCCGAACTGTTTTTCATGGGGCAACCGGCGGGGTGTTACATTAAATTAGCTCCCCATGGAAACAACACCGCGTTCATGGTTCCTCACTTTGTCACCTGGTGACATCCTCCCCCACCAGTCTGTTCTAGTCCCTAGAACCAATTCTCGAGACCCAGTCCCCATACCTCTCCGGGGGTTGTCCTCGGTTTTCCCGTTGAGATCGTCTCGGAGGGGAGGCAGGATCTACCCCCCTTGGCTCGATAGTTGGAGCTCTCGGAACAACTGCCCAGCCTACTAAGGGTGGCTGGGGTGCCACCGGATCGGAGGGAGCCTCCACCACAGGTTTTGGATAGTTCGGGCAGGGTCGGATTAGATTCCGATGTATGACCCGCTCTGGGCCAGACTTCCCCTCTGGACGAATGGTGTACACCGGCTGGTCGAGACGTTGCTGGCGTTGCACCACATAAGGCTGAGCCTCCCACCGGTCGCTCAGCTTGCCCTTTCCTTGGCGCCGATTGTCCCGCAGCAAAACTCTCTCCCCGGGCAACAGTGGGGCCTCTCGTGATGTCCGGTCATATAAACGCTTATTCTTAGCAGCAGCTGTGTTTATTCTCTTAGTGACCTCTTCGTATGCCGAATGAAGTCGCTGATGGTGCTTGCCGGCCCAATCAGTCAGGCTCATAACTTCCCCTGCCGCTGCCGTCCCAAGCAGCAAATCCGTGGGCAAGCGTACATGTCTCCCAAACATCAAGTACGTCGGTGCGTACCCAGTTGTACTGTGAACACTATTGTTATAAGCCTGAACCAGAGCGGGAAGATTATCCACCCAGTTACTCTGACGGTCCGTGTCCAGTGTTCCCAATAAGCCCAACAGGGTCTGGTTGAACCGCTCACATCCCCCGTTTCCCTGAGGGTGGTACGGCGTGGTGTGGGTCTTCTTACACCCATAGAGCTGGCACAGTTCCTGAATAACCTTTGATTCAAAGTTCGGCCCTTGATCCGAATGAAGGGTCTCTGGGCACCCAAACGGCTGGAATACTGTCCTCCACAAGGCATTTGCGGTGGTGACGGCAGTCTGGTCCAAAGTTGGAATGGCCCAAGCGTATTTTGTAAACAGGTCAGTTACCACCAGGATATTCTGAATACGGTCCGCCGGTCGACTCAGTGTCAGGTAGTCCATAGCCACGATGTGCAGAGGGGCTTTGGCTCGTATCGGGACCAGTGGGGCTCTCACCTCCTTCCTTGTTTTGAAGAGCGTGCAGCGTGGGCAGTCCCGGATGAATAAGTTGACGGACGCCTCCATCCCTGGCCAATGGAAATGCCTTCGCAGCAAAGATAGCGTCCTCTCTTGCCCTTGGTGTCCCAACTGAGTGTGGTAAGCTTGCAGAAGAGCCTGAACCTGGCCCTCCGGTGCAACCACCTGGCAGACTGCTTCGCCCCGCTCGGCATCTTGGATGGTCCGGCAGACCACCCCATCCCGCAGATAGAGCCTCTCCCACTGCCCCAAGAGTTTTCTCACCGCCCACGTCTGGGCCCGGCGTTCTGTCCTCTCCGGCTGCAGCCCCTGTGTCAACCAGGACCGTATTGCCAGCAGCCCAGCGTCTGCCGCCTGCCGTCCCTTCCACCGCTCGGGGTCCCAGCCCCAACTAACGGGGGCTTCCTCCGGCTGGAGGCCCGGTGCTTCCACAATTCCTACCATGAGTCCCTCATCACGCTCCTCCCTGGTCTCCATTGGGACGCTCCGGCCTTCGGCCCCTGGAAGTCTGGACATTACATCAGCATTAGTGTGCTCCCGTCCCGGCCGATACTGAAGTTCGTAATCATAATTAGCCAGTTGAGCTACCCAGCGCTGTTCGACTGCCCCCAATTTGGCTGTCCGCAAGTGGACTAGTGGGTTATTATCCGTTATCACCAGTACCTTCGCTCCCCATAGATAGTCTTTGAATTTCTCGCTCATTGCCCACTTCATAGCCAGCAATTCGATTTTAAATGAGCTGTAGTTGGAATCATTTCGCTCAGCAGGGTGAAGGCTTCGGCTTGCGTAGGCAATGACTCGTTCCACTCCCTGCTGCCGCTGGGCCAGCACTGCTCCTAAGCCGAGGTTACTAGCATCTGTATATAGAATAAACGGCTGGGTGAAGTCCGCATAGGCCAGAATGGGGGCCTGAAGCAGCTCCTGTTTGAGCCTCCGAAAGGCCACATCGCAGGCGGAGTCCCAAGCAACAGGAGGGGACCCGCGACCACGGGGACGGCCTGTACCCGCAAGGAGCTGATTTAATGGTCTAGCGATCTTAGAGAAACCCTTAATGTACCGCCGATAATACCCCACGAAACCTAAAAAGGACCTCACTTGTCGCACTGTCTTTGGTACACCCCACTCCTGTACAACGGACACTTTTTCTGGGTCCACCGAGACTCCAGAGGCACTTACACAGTGGCCCAGAAATTTCACTTCCTTACGAAATAGCTGGCATTTATCTGGTTGCAACTTCAGTCCGTACTTCTCCATAGCCTGAAACACTCGTTCCAAGTGCTGAAGATGGGATGCGAAGTCAGGAGAGTAAACAATGACATCATCTAGATATACCAACGTGGAATCTACTAACTGGCCCCCCAGACACCGTTGCATCAGCCTTTGGAAGGTAGCTGGAGCGTTGCAAGGGCCGAACGGCATCCGGTCCCACTCGAAGAGCCCGAAAGGGGTGGTGAATGCAGTCTTTTCTCGGTCTTCCTCCTCCACCTGTACCTGCCAATATCCACTGGCCAGATCTAAGGTGGAATACCACGCGGCTTGTGTCAGGCTGGTTAGTGAGTCCTCGATCCGCGGTAGTGGAAAGGCATCCTTCTTGGTGACTTGGTTCAGTCTGCGGTAATCCACGCAGAACCTCCAAGCTCCGGTCTTCTTTCGCACCAAGACGATCGGAGCCGCCCAAGGGCTACTGCTCTCCCGGATGACCCCTCTCTCCAGCATCCCCTTCAACAAGGTACGAACCTCGGAATAGAGGGTTGGTGGCACAGGCCGGTACCGCTCCCGGCTTGGTGCGGCATCACCCGTAGGGATCTGATGTTTCACGATGGCGGTGCGGCCATAATCCTCATCATGTGTAGAAAATACGTGTGTTTGCTCTATACTTAAGCTTTCAGAGAATAGGGTGACTTGGGATCCGGTGTCAACCAGGCACTGGACGTTAATGCCATTCACCTGGACCTCCACAAGGGGGCAATGCCCGACTAGCCGATCTCTAGGGGAAGAAGGTAAAGAAGGGTCACTTAAGGGGGTCCCGACCACTTGACCCACAGTGGCCGGTGACTCTAAAAACCCCCTTGTGAGCTGCGGCGAGTGCCACACTGGCGACGGTAATGTCCAGACTCTCCACAGTTATTGCAAATTGGGCGACCCTGGTCATCCCACTGGAACCTAGGCCCCGCAGGCCGGGATAGACGTCTCCCTCTATCTCGACTCCCGTCGGAGTAAGAACGCTCTCGAGGCAAGGGCAATGGACTTGGCCGGTCTCGACGGAACTCCTCCAAAATAGTCTTGGACAGCTCGGTCATTTGTTCCTGGACGTCCTTCATGAGTTCAGCCCGAAAGGTCTGCTTCCAATCGGATGGCCCAGCCGAGACTGAATCCCGGGCCCCACCGACAGCCATACAAACAGAGGGGTCCACCGCTTCCGCATGGTCCAGTTCCAAAGCCAGCGCCTCTCTCCGCAACTCCTCGAACGTCGATTCGGGATTTCGGCGGAGCTGTATCCGTAAACTCTGACGAATGGGGCCTTCCCTAAGTCCCAGGAGGAATTGATCGCGCAACAGGGTCTCTTCCCCTCCCAGACCATGGTCGCGCCTCCCCTTCAGCCTGGTATACTGTTCCCGTAGTTGCAGAGCATAGGCCCGTAGGGTTTGCCGGGGTCCTTGTTTACAATTAAAGAACTGAGTCCGGAGGACGGCTACAGGAGTAACATCGCCATACTGTCCAGTCAAGAAATCGAAGACCGCCTGTGCCGTAGCCCGAGTCCCTTCTGGCGCAGCCTGTACTTCCCTCCGGGCCTCCCCCTCAAGTGAATTTAGGACAAACTGCAATGTCTGGGAGGCACTTAGCCCCTGGAGCCCTGCCAGATATTCAACTTGGGCTTTCCACTCCGACAAGCTCAGCTCTGACCCTGATCCTCCATACCTTCGTGCCCATGGGGCTCCCATAAAAATGGGCGTGACTTGAGGCCGGAACGCTGGCAACTCTTCATCTGCCATCGGGTGTCTCTGGTCGCTCAACCCGAGGTGGTTATCCTGCCGACTACGCCAATTCTGTCACAGGTCGGGATGGCCCCCCCTGTTACAGACCACCCCTATGGGCGTACCACCTCAAGGAGTTACCCAGAAACACCACGACCACAAACAAGGTATCAAATGTAAAAATATTTTATTGAATTAAAATTTCATAAACTAAAACTGGATGTTTCTTCTTCTTGGCTGCTAGGGGTCAGTATAGATCGGATGCTGTTCTGGAATTCACACGGCAGTTCCTCTTCAGACAGCCAGGGGTAAGTATAGAGCAGATACTGTTCTGGAATTCACACGGCGGTTCCTCTTCAGACAGCCAGGGGTAAGTATAGAGCAGATGCTGTTCTGGAATTCACACGGCAGTTCCTCTTCAGACAGCCAGGGGTAAGTATAGAGCAGATACTGTTCTGGAATTCACACGGCGGTTCCTCTTCAGACAGCCAGGGGTAAGTATAGAGCAGATGCTGTTCTGGAATTCACACGGCAGTTCCTCTTCAGACAGCCAGGGGTAAGTATAGAGCAAATACTATTCTGGAATTCACACGGCAGTTCCTCTTCAGACAGCCAGGGGTAAGTATAGAGCAAATACTGTTCTGGAATTCACACGGCGGTTCCTCTTCGGACAGCCAGGGGTAAGTATAGAGCAGATACTGTTCTGGAATTCACACGGCAGTTCCTCTTCGGACAGCCAGGGGTAAGTAAAGAGCAGATGCTATTCTGGAATTCACACGGCAGTTCCTCTTCAGACAGCCAGGGGTAAGTATAGAGCAGATGCTGTTCTGGAATTCACACGGCAGTTCCTCTTCAGACAGCCAGGGGTAAGTATAGAGCAAATACTATTCTGGAATTCACACGGCAGTTCCTCTTCAGACAGCCAGGGGTAAGTATAGAGCAGATGCTGTTCTGGAATTCACACGGCAGTTCCTCTTCAGACAGCCAGGGGTAAGTATAGAGCAAATACTATTCTGGAATTCACACGGCAGTTCCTCTTCAGACAGCCAGGGGTAAGTAAAGAGCAAATACTATTCTGGAATTCACACGGCAGTTCCTCTTCAGACAGCCAGGGGTAAGGATAGAGCAGATACTGTTCTGGAATTCACACGGCAGTTCCTCTTCGGACAGCCAGGGGTAAGTAAAGAGCAGATGCTATTCTGGAATTCACACGGCAGTTCCTCTTCAGACAGCCAGGGGTAAGTATAGAGCAGATACTGTTCTGGATTTCACACGGCGGATCCTCTTCAGACAGCCAGGGGTAAGTATAGAGCAGATGCTGTTCTGGAATTCACATGGCAGTTCCTCTTCAGACAGCCAGGGGTAAGTATAGAGCAAATACTATTCTGGAATTCACACGGCAGTTCCTCTTCGGACAGCCAGGGGTAAGTATAGAGCAGATACTGTTCTGGAATCCACACGGCGGTTCCTCTTCAGACAGCCAGGGGTAAGTATAGAGCAGATGCTGTTCTGGAATTCACACGGCAGTTCCTCTTCGGACAGCCAGGGGTAAGTATAGAGCAGATACTGTTCTGGAATTCACACGGCAGTTCCTCTTCGGACAGCCAGGGGTAAGTATAGAGCAGATACTGTTCTGGAATTCACACGGCAGTTCCTCTTCGGACAGCCAGGGGTAAGTATAGAGCAGATACTGTTCTGGAAGTTGCTGACTTCAGCATGAGAGACTCGGTGGGCAGATTCAGGCTTTCAATATGAGAGGCGCACTGGAAAGATGCTGGTTCTTCTTTAGGACAGGGAAGTCAAACAGCAGTGCATAAACATTCCACAATTCATCTTTGAGTCAATAGTATATACGTACTCACAGCAGGTGGCTGGCTACAGCATGAGAGACTCGGTGGACAGATTCAGGCTTTCAATATGAGAGGCTCAATGGAAAGATGCTGGTTCTTATTTAGGACAGGGAAGTCAGACAGCAGTGCATAAACATTCCACAATTCATCTTTGAGTCAATAGTATATACGTACTCACAGCAGGTGGCTGGCTTCAGCATGAGAGACTCGGTGGACAGATTCAGGCTTTCAATATGAGAGGCTCAATGGAAAGATGCTGGTTCTTATTTAGGACAGGGAAGTCAGACAGCAGTGCATAAACATTTCACGACTCCTCTTCACACTGGATAGACCGGAGGCACACTCCTGCACAGTGCATACTCAACGCACACAGTAAGGGGTTAATTCTGGAATAAGACGGCTGGGGGCACGAACAGACACAACAATCCTCACCTCAGTGCAACCGTCAATCACTTCAAATAATCATATGTGATCACTCCACAATAGTCACTTCACACTAGGCACAGCAACTCACACCACTCGCAGTGAATAAGATCTCCACTCGTAATCCCAGCCAGCTCACTCCTCTCGTGCCAAATGGAAACAGCGTGTCCACACTGTATGGAGAGTATACTACGCACACATCACTGCCATAAAAAGGTTTCCACAAGATCAAACAGAAGACCTCAATCGGCAAATTCGCTGATCACTGATAACGGTATGAGACCAGAGTCAGATAATGAGGATCTCCAATAGCACTTAACTGTTACTGCTGTCTCTCCTTCTCTATCCGGGGTTAAACTGCTGTGTTCAGGCTCCTTCCCTGCCGTGGGTTCCTCTGTCCCCTGCCACACCCTGCTCTTCACTCAAACATCCGCTTTTATGATCCCCCTCGTGAACGCGATGATTCAATCTCCGCCCATCTCACAGCTGCCGCTCGTTTCTCCTTTGCGGAATCCAGCCGAACTGTTTCATGGGGCAACCGGCGGGGTGTCACATTAAATTAGCTCCCCATGGAAACAACACCGCGTTCATGGTTCCTCACTTTGTCACCTGGTGACAATAATTTTTAGGGCCCGAGCACTAACAGTGCGAGGACCCTATTGAAACTGTTAGGATTATTTTATTTTATTTTTTTAGGGCCCGAGCACTAACAGTGCGAGAACCCTATTGAAACTGTTAGGATTATTAGGGCCCGAGCACTAACAGTGCGAGGACCCTATTGAAACTGTTAGGGTTATTTTTTTTTATTTTTTTTTAGGGCCCGAGCACTAACAGTGCGAGGACCCTATTGAAACTGTTAGGGTTATTTTTTTTTTTTTTTTTTTTCTTTTTTCTGCAAAGTAAGTGCCATTTTCGGGGCCGCAACATGCTCAAAAACTCACCAAATTTGGCACGCATGTCAGGACTGGTGAAAAATTTCGTATTTTGTGGGTTTCGCAGATGGGCGGGGCAAAATGGCTCGCTAGCGCCACCTAGAAAATTGGAAAAAATTAGCCCCTCTTCCACGTTCAACCTACATGCACGAAATTTGGTGGAGACGTGTATCATATCAAGATGCACAAAAAACCCTCAAGAACCCATACCCTAAACTCGACAGGAGGTCCGCCATTTTGAATTTGGCGGCCATTTTTGGACGATTTACAGACTCCGTACTTTAACGAACTCCTCCTAGGGATTTAGTCGGATCGACTTAAAATTTCTGCTGTGCCTTCTAAAGGCATTGACGATGTAAAGTTGTGCTATCTGCGCGTTTTCGTCGATGGGCGTGTCCGTGGCGTCGAAGATTCGCCATGAAACAGGAAGTTGTACTAACTTGGCTGTAAATGCCCAGATCTGCACGAAATTTTACACATTTGACAAGAGTCCCGCCGTGAACAAATCTACATGCCGACATTCACCCACAGTCATAGCGCCACCTGCTGGCAACAGGAAGTGACCTTTAACGAAGCAGCCCCCGCCGCTTGTTTGACCGACATGTACGAAATTTCTGTGGTACATCTACCATGACCAGACGCACAAAAAAGCCTCAAGAACCCATACCCTAAACTCGACAGGAAGTCCGCCATTTTGAATTCGGCGACCGATTTGGGACGATTTACACACTCCGTACTTTAACGAACTCCTCCTAGGGATTTAGTCGGATCAACTTCAAATTTCTGCTGTACCTTCTAAAGGCATTGACGATGTAAAGTTGTGCTATCTGCGCGTTTTCGTCGATGGGCGTGTCCGTGGCGTCGATGATTCACCATGAAACAGGAAGTTGTAGTAACTTGGCTGTAAATGCCCAGATCTACACGAAATTTTACACATTGGACAAGAGTCCCATCCTGAACAAATCTACATGCCGACATTCACCCACATTCATAGCGCCACCTAGTGGCAAGAGGAAGTGACATTTAACGAAGCAGCCCCCGTCGCATGTTTGACCGACATGTACGAAATTTCTGTGGTACATCTACCATGTCCAGACGCACAGAAAAGTCTCTTGGAGCGATGCCCTAAACTCAACAGGAAGTCAGCCATTTCTAATTTTACCGCCATTTTTGGATGATTTACTCATTACGTACTTTAACTAACTCCTCCTAGGGATTTAGTCGGATCGCCTTCAAATTTCTGCTGTGCCTTCTAAAGGCATTGACGATGAAAAGTTGTGCTATCTACGCGTTTTTGTCGATGGGCGTGTCCGTGGCGTCGATGATTCGCCATGAAACCGGAAGTTGTAGTAACTTGGCTGTAAATGCCCAGATCTGCACGAAATTTAACACATTTGACAAGAGTCCCGCCCTGATCAAATCTACATGCCGACATTCACCCACAGTCATAGCGCCACCTGCTGGCAACAGGAAGTGGCCTTTAACGAAGCAGTGTGGCAAATGCACAGCCGCACTGGCTGAGCTGCAGAAAATGAAACGCGGCCGCCTCACACCCCGACGTGCTACAGGTGCGAGGGCCCGCCCATCGCTGCTTGCAGCTTTAATTTTATTTTATTTTTTTAGGGCCCGAGCACTAACAGTGCGAGGACCCTATTGAAACGGTTAGGATTATTAGGGCCCGAGCACTAAAAGTGCGAGGACCCTATTGAAACTGTTAGGATTATTTTTAGGGCCCGAGCACTAACAGTGCGAGGACCCTATTGAAACTGTTAGGATTATTATTTTTTTTTTTTCTTTCTTTTTTCTGCAAAGTAAGTGCCATTTTCGGGGCCGCAACATGCTCAAAAACTCACCAAATTTGGCACGCATGTCAGGACTGGTGAAAAATTTCGTATTTTGTGGGTTTCGCGGATGGGCGGGGCAAAATGGCACGCTAGCGCCACCTAGAAAATTGGAAAAAATTAGCCCCTCGTCCACGTTCAACCTACATGCACGAAATTTGGTGGGGTCGTGTATCATATCAAGACGCACAAAAAAGCCTCAAGAACCCATACCCTAAACTCGACAGGAGGTCCGCCATTTTGAATTTGGCGGCCATTTTTGGACGATTTACAGACTCCGTACTTTAACGAACTCCTCCTAGGGATTTAGTCGGATCGACTTAAAATTTCTGCTGTGCCTTCTAAAGGCATTGACAATGTAAAGTTGTGCTATCTGCGCGTTTTCGTCGATGGGCGTGTCCGTGGCGTCGAAGATTCGCCATGAAACAGGAAGTTGTAGTAACTTGGCTGTAAATGCCCAGATCTGCACGAAATTTTACACATTTGACAAGAGTCCCGCCCTGAACAAATCTACATGCCGACATTCACCCACAGTCATAGCGCCACCTGCTGGCAACAGGAAGTGACCTTTAACGAAGCAGCCCCCGCCGCTTGTTTGACCGACATGTACGAAATTTCTGTGGTACATCTACCATGACCAGACGCACAAAAAAGCCTCAAGAACCCATACCCCAAACTCGACAGGAAGTCCGCCATTTTGAATTTGGCGACCGATTTGGGACGATTTACACACTCCGTACTTTAACGAACTCCTCCTAGGGATTTAGTCGGATCAACTTCAAATTTCTGCTGTACCTTCTAAAGGCATTGACGACGTAAAGTTGTGCTATCTGCGCGTTTTCGTCGATGGGCGTGTCCGTGGCGTCGATGATTCGCCATGAAACAGGAAATTGTAGTAACTTGGCTGTAAATGCCCAGATCTGCACCAAATTTTACACATTTGACAAGAGTCCCGCCCTGAACAAATCTACATGCCGACATTCACCCACAGTCATAGCGCCACCTGCTGGCAACAGGAAGTGACCTTTAACGAAGCAGCCCCGGCCGCATGTTTGACCGACCTGTACGAAATTTCTGTGGTACATCTACCATGTCCAGACGCACAGAAAAGTCTCTTGGAGCGATTCCCTAAACTCGACAGGAAGTCCGCCATTGCTAATTTTACCGCCAGTTTTGGATGATTTACTCATTACGTACTTTAACTAACTCCTCCTAGGGATTTAGTCTGATCGATTTCACATTTCTGCTGTGCCTTCTAAAGGCATTGACGATGTAAAGTTGTGCTATCTGTGCGTTTTCGTCCATGGGCGTGTCCGTGGCGTCGATGATTCGCCATGAAACAGGAAGTTGTTGTAACTTGGCTGTAAATGCCCAGATCTGCACGAAATTTTACATATTTGACAAGAGTCCCGTCCTGAACAAATCTACATGCCGACTTTCACCCACAGTCATAGCGCCACCTGCTGGCAACAGGAAGTGACCTTTAATGAAGCAGCGTAGCAAATTCACAGCCACAACAGCTGAGCTGCAAAATATGCAAAGTGGCCACCTCACACCCCGACGCGCTACAGGTGCGAGGGCCCGCCCATCGCTGCTTGCAGCTTTAATTTTTTTTTTTTTTTCTTTTTTCTTTTTTCTGCAAAGTAAGTGCCATTTTCGGGGCCGCAACATGCTCAAAAACTCACCAAATTTGGCACACATGTCAGGACTGGTGAAAAATTTCGTATTTTGTGGGTTTCGCGGATGGGCGGGGCAAAATGGCAGGCTAGCGCCACCTAGAAAATTGGAAAAAATTAGCCCCTCGTCCACGTTCAACCTACATGCACGAAATTTGGTGGGGACGTGTATCATGTCAAGACGCACAAAAAAGCCTCAAGAACCCATACCCTAAACTCGACAGGAGGTCCGCCATTTTGAATTTGGCGGCCATTTTTGGACGATTTACAGACTCCGTACTTTAACGAACTCCTCCTAGGGATTTAGTCGGATCGACTTAAAATTTCTGCCGTGCCTTCTAAAGGCATTGACGATGTAAAGTTGTGCTATCTGCGCGTTTTCGTCGATGGGCGTGTCCGTGGCGTCGAAGATTCGCCATGAAACAGGAAGTTGTAGTAACTTGGCTGTAAATGCCCAGATCTGCACGAAATTTTACACATTTGACAAGAGTCCCGCCCTGAACAAATCTACATGCCGACATTCACCCACAGTCATAGCGCCACCTGCTGGCGACAGGAAGTGACCTTTAACGAAGTAGCCCCCGCCGCTTGTTTGACCGACATGTACGAAATTTCTGTGGTACATCTACCATGACCAGACGCACAAAAAAGCCTCAAGAACCCATACCCTAAACTCGACAAGAAGTCCGCCATTTTGAATTTGGCGACCGATTTGGGACGATTTACACACTCCGTACTTTAACGAACTCCTCCTAGGGATTTAGTCGGATCAACTTCAAATTTCTGCTGTACCTTCTAAAGGCATTGATGATGTAAAGTTGTGCTATCTGCGCGTTTTCGTCAATGGGCGTGTCCGTGGCGTCGATGATTCGCCATGAAACAGGAAGTTGTAGTAACTTGGCTGTAAATGCCCAGATCTGCACGAAATTTTACACATTTGACAAGAGTCCCGCCCTGAACAAATCTACATGCCGACATTCACCCACAGTCATAGCGCCACCTGCTGGCGACAGGAAGTGACCTTTAACGAAGCAGCCCCCGCCGCTTGTTTGACCGACATGTACGAAATTTCTGTGGTACATCTACCATGACCAGACGCACAAAAAAGCCTCAAGAACCCATAACCTAAACTCGACAGGAAGTCCGCCATTTTGAATTTGGCGACCGATTTGGGACGATTTACACACTCCGTACTTTAACAAACTCCTCCTAGGGCTTTAGTTGGTTCGACATCACATTTCTGCTGTGCCTTCTAAAGACCTCCGTGAAGTTGGCACCCCATAAAACGAAATAATCTCCAAAACTATGCCAATGGTTTGTGCTGTATTTGTGCTGATTTGTGCCGTAAAAACGAACATTTGTGCTGGTTTGGAGTTTGAGATATTGATGATTATTTTTTTGGTTGTGTTACGTCACTCTCCACCCCATATCGTTCAAATCGCTCCAAACCAGTGTCATTCGTTTGTGCTCTGTTTGTGCTGGTTTGTGCCGTTAAAACAAACATTGTATCCATTTTCCTTTCGCAGATATAGCAAATTTAATTCGGGAGCTGTGACGTCATTCTCCACCCCATTTCTTCTGAATCGCACACAAAATGTGTCTTTCGTTTGTGCTTGGTTTGTGCTGATTTGTGCCGTTAAAATTAACATGGTATCTATATCCCCTCCTTTAGAAATATCAAATATAATTCGGGGCAGTGACGTCACTCTCCACCCCACCTCGTCTAAATCGCACCAAACCGGTGTCGTTTGTTTGTGCTCGATTTGTGCCGGTTTGTGCCATTGAAAGAAACATTGCAACTACGATCCCCTCTTAAACATATTTAAAAAAAAAACTTTTTAAGCAGTTACATAACTCTCCACCCCATTTGTTCTAAATCGTTGCAAAACTGTGACGTTTGTTTGTGCTCAATTTGTGCCGGTTTGTGCCGTTACGATGAACATTGTGTATTTTTCCCCTCCTTAGAAATAAAACATTGGATTCGGGACAGTGACGTCACTCTCCACCCCACCTCGTCTAAATCGCCCCAAAACGGTGCCTTTTGTTTGTGCTCGATTTGTGCTGTTTTGTGCCGTAGAAAGAACCATAATAAATTATACAATTCTTCAGACATCCCAAAATCTTTGGAGGAGTACTGATGAGTGACGTCACGAAAGCAAGCCGCGCTCTCCATCTCGTCTACAAACCTGTCTGGTGCGTTTGTGCTCGCACAGGGCCGCGGCTGCTGTCATTGTTCCTTTCTTCCTCTTTAGATACGGAGACTTCGTCAAGCTCAAGATAAAAAAAAAAAACGGTATGTGATTGAGTGACCCGAATCACTTAAAAATGCACGTGTGTCAGTTTTTTTAAAACTTTGTAATAATAATCTCCTTTGTTAGCCTATTATGTTTTTTTTATTCAAATCGAGCATTATTTATCAGATGAA
This sequence comes from Pimephales promelas, assembly GCF_988280905.1. NCBI lineage: Eukaryota > Metazoa > Chordata > Actinopteri > Cypriniformes > Leuciscidae > Pimephales > Pimephales promelas. The sequence continues at coordinate 6,652,928 of NC_142793.1, forward strand.
AGTTTAGGCTAGTTTTATACGTGTAGGCTATTATCTTGGCCATATCTAGGCCTCGGCCTATATTGAATATGATAAAATTATCAGAGAATTGTATTCTCTGAAGGAGAACGTGAACCAAAGACATGTGAGCAGTGTTTCTGTTTGTTTAAAATGTTTTTAAAGCAACTAATCGAAGGGCTGTTACTTGTTAGTTTGCTGTTCTTAGCTGGTTTAACATCTTCCCAGTCATTTCACCGCACTAAACAAAGAAAGACGAGATTGTATTCATTGTGTGGGTGAAGAGTATTCATTTAATACCAGCAAACCACCTGGTTAAAGTTTCTCATTCTCATTCTCTCTCAGCTGAGCAGACAACATATCCAAACTGGTTTCCTTTTAAATGCAAAGATGAATGTAAAAATAACAGAGCGGTTTCTGTGAAGAATTTACAAATATTTTTTTAATGAACCATAAAATAAGAGAACTACAAAACTGTTTTCAAGAGAAGTGTTAAAATGAATAGATCTGGGTACAAATAACAGAACAGAACATTTACTAAAGAAATATATAACTTCTGTTCAAGAAATCATGGAACTGTTAAAACAGGAATAATGTGAATATAGATAATGTAGATTAAATAGAAAAACAATATAGACCATTCTCTTATTGATTATGAACTAATTTCTGCAGAGACCAGTCCAAGAAATTGTCCATTTATCAATGGTTTTAGTCCTCCTTTGTGAACAACATCACATGGGGTTGTATTTTGGTTTTTGCTGAGACTGTTTTTACATGGTCACACAGGTCATCATATTTCTCCCAGGCAAAAGAGTTTCTCCTACAGTAAGCCACGTAATGTCCAAGAGATTTCCTGGTTGGTCCTGGAATGAATGCAACAACCCCTCGCAAAGTGAACCGCTGATTGTCTAGCTCCATGTCGACAGGGATTTCAGACAGTGGATGGTTAGTATCACTTGTTTCAATGCACAGTAGTTGTCCAGGTATGCATCTGTGTGTGACAGAGCCATTGCAGAGGAATTTCATTGATTGATCATCATTAATTTTCCAGCTATCTGGACACTCTTGGGGGGATTTCAGTGGCTTCAGACACTTGGACCTGTTGAGATGTAGCCCATCTTCCAGTGCTGCTTGGAGGCTTTTCAGTCCACCAGTTTGTAGAATATCTACATTGACTGGTAGGAGATAGATGGTTCTTGAAGATTTGGTATTTCGGCTGCAGTATGGAGAAGAGCACTCAGCTGTAAGTGTTGCACTTGGCATTTGCTTCATTGTTGATTCAATTATGTTAGCAACATTGCAATCCGCATTGACCTGCCTCACACCTGATTTTAGATGAACACACTGAAATGTATCCAACAGCATTTTTGCCCTCTTTGCGTAAGCATCTTTTCCAACTCCTTTTGTGACTATGGTCTTTACCAAATCAAACATTTCAGATTTTGAGTGCTCTTTGTCGAGATAATGACAGAATGATCCGCTGTCACAGAATGCCGAGCAAAGGCACTGGCAAAAGGAATCAAAGGCACAGGTATTATTTACACTTACAAGCATTTTGTCTACCATGATGGGCTTATTAGCCTGGTAGTTCCCATTTTTCAAGACATGAATTCTTGTATTTTTTCTTTTCAGGTTTATGTCTGCATGCAACCACTCAGAGCAAGGGGTCAGGTAGGACAGTCGCTTTTTTGGAGGAACACCGAGACCTTTCCAGTTTTCAACAGGGTCTTCCTCCACTAATTGTTGCCTAACTTCTGTGTCCTGCTCACTGTGGGCACTTTTTGTCTTCTGATTCTTTGTCTCAATGTGCTCTGTGTTCACCGGTGCAGATGAAATCCTCATGTTTCCCTCAAGAAACTCAAGGTGGCGTATGACAAAACGGTCAAGTCGGATGGGGAGGCTTTCATGTTTGAAAAGGCCATGTTTTATGTTTTTAAATTCAGCCTCAACATTTGCAGAGCTTGCTGTGTTGTGTACGCTTTTGAAGTGTGGAACCATCACAGCTGTCCAAAGGGGTAGGTAGCATGCCATTCTTATCATATTTGGGACAAGCTCTGGAAGGAAATGAAGATTGTCTCTGTCACCATGATGTGCGGCAATCATCTTACTTTCTTCACAGATTTCTGTAACCCATGTTTTCAGATCTGTGGGGAGTGTCTCCTCGACTCCCGTCACCTCTGTTGAATGATCATCTTCAGTGACACATGGCAAGACTCCCTCTGCAAATCGTCTCTTTAATTGTGCTTTGCATGTTTCCGAGGCAACAGGTAAACCTTTGTCATCGTTTCCTTCTGATTCACTGAAGGCAACAACTGCAATGGAATGAATGAGCTCTCTTGCATCTTCCAGTGTATCAGACTGTAAAAGTTGTGCCATGGCTCGTAGATAGAATTCTCTAACTCTGTTTCCTCTTTGTCTTAGGCATTCCCACCGGCTAATGAGCTTGATGCAGTGTGCAACATCTACTCTGATGAAGCAAGGTGGTAGCTTTGAGTCTTCGGGTTTCCTTGCCAGCACTCCAAAGCACTGATTGATGTATGTTTTCAGGTCTGGGTAAGGAGTGAAGGCTTTAACCAGTGCTCCAAGCAAAGCCAAGGAGAAATCACAGACCGCCTCTTTGGGCACAGCAGCACCTGCTCGTTGCCATTCCGTGAGCCAGTTGGCAATAGAATTGATGGTGTGGCTCTCTGATAGCATTTGCACTACTGGAATATGATCTCCCTGTGAACACAAAACTCCTTGATACAGGAAGACATGTCCAGAATTGCCACAGGGTCTTCTCAGTCTTTTCACAACTGTACCTGTTGCATCAAAACTCACAAATGAGCCAGAGTACTTGGATTTCATTTGATACACTTGCATCTGAGATGGGGTCCAATAATGGCAAAAAAACCTGTCAAGGCCTATGTCATGAATGCTTCCGTTGTGGGGTACACTGTATTTTAGTAGATGCAATGACATGATTGGGTCTTTGTCTCCAAGTTCTTTGTCACCCATCTCTTGTTTGGCTTTTCTTAATGTTGCCAGATTTGGCAGGTGGCTAGGCTCTGGGTCACCAACATCCATCATTTTGTAAGCCTCAGCTGCTCGCCATACATGTGCTGGTTTTCGGCCTTCCCAGAGTTCTTTAGAGACACGTGTTCTCAGATCCCCTGATAACTTCCGTTTTGCTTTGCCAGTATGGAGACTTTCATCAACATTACGGATTATGCATTGAAGCACAACTGGTTCATTGTCCACTGGCATGTTCTCTGCTGTTATAGACAATTGTGCGTCACACTCGGTGCAGTTCCCAATTATGTCTATGTAGTGAGATGCATTATTTGGATACATTTTTGCCCTTCTGAATCTAAGAGTGCATGAGGTCTTGATATTTTTCCATATCTCTTCATACAAGACGTGTGTCCATGCACCACGTTTCAGGATGGTGTATTCTCTTTTGTCATTGTAATCAACCTTTTCAGGCCAGATTTCCACCCATCTCTGATGAGAGAGACTGATCTCAAATGTAATGTCGTAGCATTGACTTTTGTCTGCCTTTGACACTGCTGAATGAAAATCTGCTGAGCTTTCTTGTGAGTTGTCACTGTTTGGACCTTGATCTTGGGTATCTGTGTCGATTTTGCTTAGCTCAAGGATTTGCCATATATTGTGCCTATTTGTCTTCACAATAGTATAAAGGTTCTTTGGTGAAACTTTGTTATTTAGTTGTTTGCTTAAATCTGCCCACACCTTTTCTGTGGGAACTGCTATGTTTGTTCCTGTAATAATCTGTTCCTTTGCAGCACTGATGACTTTGATGATGTCATCACGTCCACAGGCTGGTTTCCTAGGCATCTGATCAAAACAGGAATTATGTTTAATGTAGTTTTTAATAAAGTAGTTGGGCCAAATTAACTACCTCGTGTGTGTGTGTGTGTATATATATATATATATATATATATATATATATTACTGTGGTTTGAATAAGCATGTAACCTGTTGGTAACAAGTATGTATGTGTATATATGTATATATATATATATATATATATATGAAGAGTTCAGATGCAAAAGCCTCTAAGTGCCATTTGAAATGTTCTCCTAGAATGATCATTTTTATCAAGATTGTATATTTAAGTTCTGTAATTTAACTTAAATGACAATTAATAGGCAATCTTCATTGCAATTTAAGTGAAATTACTGAACTTAAATATACAGGCTTGATAAAAATGATCATTCTAGAAGAAAAGTTCAAATGGCACATAGAGGCTTTTGCATCTGAACTCTTCATATATATATATATATATATATATAGGGAGTGACTTAGTCGCCATTCACTTAAACTGTATCTTTTTTTTCAAAAATCAGTTCAAGTTAATGATGGCTGAAATAAAAACATATGGGCTATGCAATTTATATGTATATAGTCCAATTGTTCTGAGGTCATTCAATTAGATTTACCTTAGAACATCTTGTCATCCATCCTATATTGGTCGTGTTTGGATATTGCAACTTTTTTTATAACTAGAGAATCCATCATTCGGTGGCTTTAAAGAACATACAGAATTTTCAATGTTTCAGTAAAAATCTCATCTCAAAGTCATTGTTTTCTGTTACTCTTTAAATCCAATCACATGGATCACCTAGTCAATGAGTTCAGAAAAAGATTTACTTATAATCCTTTGGTGAATTAAATCAACTAAATCATTACAAAAGAGCATGAAAAGACAACACATTCTCCAGTTATATGAAAAGTAGCTGATAACTGAATAACTGAACTTGGCCAGTACAGGATGGGTGACAATCTTTTCTGTGAATTTGTTAGATTTTAGTCTGTTCACATTTGTAAAGTTAATTATATGACTTCACAGAGGATTAAATGGAACAGATGCCACTTGTATATTGCTTTTTGTAATTTCCTCTGCATAACATCAAGCTTTTTGCCATGAAATGTGCATTGCTGTACATATCTTAACTAATAACTTAATGTATTTTATGGCATGGCATAAGAATCTAGGTCTACTCTTATTAATATGACAAATGGAGGATCATTTGGACATGATACATTTAGCTGATGGCCCAAAATTAATAAAAGGTTTCACATCTTTGACATGTCTGTCAATTTCTTATTTGTTCAAATTATCCTGTAAATTTTATTGACCAGCACTGATTATTTTAGTACTTTTTTAGTATTTTATCTCAGAGCACATGCTTACCTTTTTCACAGCCAGATGCCTTTTCCTGTTTTGTTTTCCCATGCAGTGCTTAGGGTAAACAAATGTTTTTAAGGGGGCAGAAAGACTTGTGTCTGTAATGAAATGTCTGTAAACTGAAGCCTTTAGTATTCAGAAAACTTAAGACAGTACACAACTTTTTTTATTAATTTTTATTTTTTTTATTGGACAAAATTACAGCATCAGTCACACGTAGGCTTGAGCCAGGGTATTGGGCTACATTAATATTTCATAGTGCATTGGAGATTTTATAAAGACCAAATGTCAATATCTAGCACAAATCTAGACCAAAACATTTCCGTATCTAAAGAGGAAGAAAGGAACAATGACAGCAGCCGCGGCCCTGTGCGAGCACAAACGCACCAGACAGGTTTGTAGACGAGATGGAGAGCGCGGCTTGCTTTCGTGACGTCACTCATCAGTACTCCTCCAAAGATTTTGGGATGTCTGAAGAATTGTATAATTTATTATGGTTCTTTCTACGGCACAAAACAGCACAAATCGAGCACAAACAAAAGGCACCGTTTTGGGGCGATTTAGACGAGGTGGGGTGGAGAGTGACGTCACTGTCCCGAATCCAATGTTTTATTTCTAAGGAGGGGAAAAATACACAATGTTCATCGTAACGGCACAAACCGGCACAAATTGAGCACAAACAAACGTCACAGTTTTGCAACGATTTAGAACAAATGGGGTGGAGAGTTATGTAACTGCTTAAAAAGTTTTTTTTTAAAATATGTTTAAGAGGGGATCGTAGTTGCAATGTTTCTTTCAATGGCACAAACCGGCACAAATCGAGCACAAACAAACGACACCGGTTTGGTGCGATTTAGACGAGGTGGGGTGGAGAGTGACGTCACTGCCCCGAATTATATTTGATATTTCTAAAGGAGGGGATATAGATACCATGTTAATTTTAACGGCACAAATCAGCACAAACCAAGCACAAACGAAAGACACATTTTGTGTGCGATTCAGAAGAAATGGGGTGGAGAATGACGTCACAGCTCCCGAATTAAATTTGCTATATCTGCGAAAGGAAAATGGATACAATGTTTGTTTTAACGGCACAAACCAGCACAAACAGAGCACAAACGAATGACACTGGTTTGGAGCGATTTGAACGATATGGGGTGGAGAGTGACGTAACACAACCAAAAAAATAATCATCAATATCTCAAACTCCAAACCAGCACAAATGTTCGTTTTTACGGCACAAATCAGCACAAATACAGCACAAACCATTGGCATAGTTTTGGAGATTATTTCGTTTTATGGGGTGCCAACTTCACGGAGGTCTTCTAAAGGCATTGACGATGTAAAGTTGTGCTATCTGCCCGTTTTCGTCAATGGGCGTGTTCGTGGCGTCGATGATTCGCCATGAAACAGGAAGTTGTAGTAACTTGGCTATAAATGCCCAGATCTGCATGAAATTTTACATATTTGACAAGAGTCCCACCCTGAACAAATCTACATGCCGACATTCACCCACAGTCATAGCGCCACCTGCTGGCAACAGGAAGTGGCCTTTAACAAAGCAGCCCCCGCCGCTTGTTTGACCGACATGTACGAAATTTCTGTGGTACATCTACCATGTCCAGACGCACAGAAAAGTCTCTTGGAGCGATGCCCTAAACTCAACAGGAATTCAGCCATTTCTAATTTTACCGCCATGTTTGGATGATTTACTCATTACGTACTTTAACTAACTCCTCCTAGGGCTTTAGTCGGATCGACATCACATTTCTGCTGTGCCTTCTAAAGGCATTGACGATGTAAAGTTGTGCTATCTGTGCGTTTTCGTCCATGGGCGTGTCCGTGGCGTCGATGATTCGCCATGAAACAGGAAGTTGTTGTAACTTGGCTGTAAATGCCCAGACCTGCACGAAATTTTACATATTTGACAAGAGTCCCGTCCTGAACAAATCTACATGCCGACATTCACCCACAGTCATAGCGCCACCTGCTGGCAACAGGAAGTGACCTTTAACGAAGCAGCCCCGGCCGCATGTTTGACCGACCTGTACGAAATTTCTGTGGTACATCTACCATGTCCAGACGCACAGAAAAGTCTCTTGGAGCGATTCCCTAAACTCGACAGGAAGTCCGCCATTGCTAATTTTACCGCCAGTTTTGGATGATTTACTCATTACGTACTTTAACTAACTCCTCCTAGGGATTTAGTCTGATCGATTTCACATTTCTGCTGTGCCTTCTAAAGGCATTGACGATGTAAAGTTGTGCTATCTGTGCGTTTTCGTCCATGGGCGTGTCCGTGGCGTCGATGATTCGCCATGAAACAGGAAGTTGTTGTAACTTGGCTGTAAATGCCCAGATCTGCACGAAATTTTACATATTTGACAAGAGTCCCGTCCTGAACAAATCTACATGCCGACTTTCACCCACAGTCATAGCGCCACCTGCTGGCAACAGGAAGTGACCTTTAATGAAGCAGCGTAGCAAATTCACAGCCACAACAGCTGAGCTGCAAAATATGCAACGTGGCCACCTCACACCCCGACGCGCTACAGGTGCGAGGGCCCGCCCATCGCTGCTTGCAGCTTTAATTTTTTTTTTTTTTTTCTTTTTTCTTTTTTCTGCAAAGTAAGTGCCATTTTCGGGGCCGCAACATGCTCAAAAACTCACCAAATTTGGCACACATGTCAGGACTGGTGAAAAATTTCGTATTTTGTGGGTTTCGCGGATGGGCGGGGCAAAATGGCAGGCTAGCGCCACCTAGAAAATTGGAAAAAATTAGCCCCTCGTCCACGTTCAACCTACATGCACGAAATTTGGTGGGGACGTGTATCATGTCAAGACGCACAAAAAAGCCTCAAGAACCCATACCCTAAACTCGACAGGAGGTCCGCCATTTTGAATTTGGCGGCCATTTTTGGACGATTTACAGACTCCGTACTTTAACGAACTCCTCCTAGGGATTTAGTCGGATCGACTTAAAATTTCTGCCGTGCCTTCTAAAGGCATTGACGATGTAAAGTTGTGCTATCTGCGCGTTTTCGTCGATGGGCGTGTCCGTGGCGTCGAAGATTCGCCATGAAACAGGAAGTTGTAGTAACTTGGCTGTAAATGCCCAGATCTGCACGAAATTTTACACATTTGACAAGAGTCCCGCCCTGAACAAATCTACATGCCGACATTCACCCACAGTCATAGCGCCACCTGCTGGCGACAGGAAGTGACCTTTAACGAAGTAGCCCCCGCCGCTTGTTTGACCGACATGTACGAAATTTCTGTGGTACATCTACCATGACCAGACGCACAAAAAAGCCTCAAGAACCCATACCCTAAACTCGACAAGAAGTCCGCCATTTTGAATTTGGCGACCGATTTGGGACGATTTACACACTCCGTACTTTAACGAACTCCTCCTAGGGATTTAGTCGGATCAACTTCAAATTTCTGCTGTACCTTCTAAAGGCATTGATGATGTAAAGTTGTGCTATCTGCGCGTTTTCGTCAATGGGCGTGTCCGTGGCGTCGATGATTCGCCATGAAACAGGAAGTTGTAGTAACTTGGCTGTAAATGCCCAGATCTGCACGAAATTTTACACATTTGACAAGAGTCCCGCCCTGAACAAATCTACATGCCGACATTCACCCACAGTCATAGCGCCACCTGCTGGCGACAGGAAGTGACCTTTAACGAAGCAGCCCCCGCCGCTTGTTTGACCGACATGTACGAAATTTCTGTGGTACATCTACCATGACCAGACGCACAAAAAAACCTCAAGAACCCATAACCTAAACTCGACAGGAAGTCCGCCATTTTGAATTTGGCGACCGATTTGGGACGATTTACACACTCCGTACTTTAACAAACTCCTCCTAGGGCTTTAGTTGGTTCGACATCACATTTCTGCTGTGCCTTCTAAAGGCATTGACGATGTAAAGTTGTGCTATCTGCCCGTTTTCGTCAATGGGCGTGTTCGTGGCGTCGATGATTCGCCATGAAACAGGAAGTTGTAGTAACTTGGCTATAAATGCCCAGATCTGCATGAAATTTTACATATTTGACAAGAGTCCCACCCTGAACAAATCTACATGCCGACATTCACCCACAGTCATAGCGCCACCTGCTGGCAACAGGAAGTGGCCTTTAACAAAGCAGCCCCCGCCGCTTGTTTGACCGACATGTACGAAATTTCTGTGGTACATCTACCATGTCCAGACGCACAGAAAAGTCTCTTTGAGCGATGCCCTAAACTCAACAGGAATTCAGCCATTTCTAATTTTACCGCCATGTTTGGATGATTTACTCATTACGTACTTTAACTAACTCCTCCTAGGGCTTTAGTCGGATCGACATCACATTTCTGCTGTGCCTTCTAAAGGCATTGACGATGTAAAGTTGTGCTATCTGTGCGTTTTCGTCCATGGGCGTGTCCGTGGCGTCGATGATTCGCCATGAAACAGGAAGTTGTTGTAACTTGGCTGTAAATGCCCAGACCTGCACGAAATTTTACATATTTGACAAGAGTCCCGTCCTGAACAAATCTACATGCCGACATTCACCCACAGTCATAGCGCCACCTAGTGGCAACAGGAAGTGACCTTTAACGAAGCAGCCCCTGCCGCATGTTTGACCGACATGTACGAAATTTTTGTGGTACAATTAACATATCCAGATGCACAGAAAAGTCTCTTGGAGCGATGCCCTAAACTCAACAGGAAATCGGCCATTTCTAATTTTACCGCCATTTTTGGATGATTTACTCATTACGTACTTTAACTAACTCCTCCTAGGGATTTAGTCGGATCGACTTAAAATTTCTGCTGTGCCTTCTAAAGGCATTGACGATGTAAAGTTGTGCAATCTGCGCGTTTTCCTCAATGGGCGTGTCCGTGGCGTCGATGATTCGCCATGAAACAGGAAATTGTAGTAACTTGGCTGTAAATGCCCAGATCTGCACCAAATTATACACATTTGACAAGAGTCCCGCCCTGAACAAAACTACATGCCGACATTCACCCACAGTCATAGCGCCACCTGCTGGCAACAGGAAGTGACCTTTAATGAAGCAGCGTAGCAAATTCACAGCCACAACAGCTGAGCTGCAAAATATGCAACGCGGCCACCTCACACCCCGACACGCTACAGGTGCGAGGGCCCGCCCATCGCTGCTTGCAGCTTTAATTATTATTATTTTTTTTTTATTTTTTCTGCAAAGTAAGTGCCATTTTCGGGGCCGCAACATGCTCAAAAACTCACCAAATTTGGCACGCATGTCAGGACTGGTGAAAAATTTCGTATTTTGTGGGTTTCGCGGATGGGCGGGGCAAAATGGCACGCTAGCGCCACCTAGAAAATTGGAAAAAATTAGCCCCTCGTCCACGTTCAACCTACATGCACGAAATTTGGTGGGGACGTGTATCATATCAAGGCGCACAAAAAAGCCTCAAGAACCCATACCCTAAACTCGACAGGAGGTCCGCCATTTTGAATTTGGCGGCCATTTTTGGACGATTTACAGACTCCGTACTTTAACGAACTCCTCCTAGGGATTTAGTCGGATCGACTTAAAATTTCTGCTGTGCCTTCTAAAGCCATTGACGATGTAAAGTTGTGCTATCTGCGCGTTTTCGTCAATGGGCGTGTCCGTGGCGTCGAAGATTCGCCATGAAACAGGAAGTTGTAGTAACTTGGCTGTAAATGCCCAGATCTGCACGAAATTTTACACATTTGACAAGAGTCCCGCCCTGAACAAATCTACATGCCGACATTCACCCACAGTCATAGCGCCACCTGCTGGCAACAGGAAGTGACCTTTAACGAAGCAGCCCCCGCCGCTTGTTTGACCGACATGTACGAAATTTCTGTGGTACATCTACCATGACCAGACGCACAAAAAAGCCTCAAGAACCCATACCCTAAACTCGACAGGAAGTCCGCCATTTTGAATTTGGCGACCGATTTGGGACGATTTACACACTCCGTACTTTAACGAACTCCTCCTAGGGATTTAGTCGGATCAACTTCAAATTTCTGCTGTACCTTCTAAAGGCATTGACGATGTAAAGTTGTGCTATCTGCGCGTTTTCGTCGATGGGCGTGTCCGTGGCGTCGATGATTCGCCATGAAACAGGAAGTTGTAGTAACTTGGCTGTAAATGCCCAGATCTACACGAAATTTTACACATTTGACAAGAGTCCCGCCCTGAACAAATCTACATGCCGACATTCACCCACATTCATAGCGCCACCTAGTGGCAAGAGGAAGTGACTTTTAACGAAGCAGCCCCCGTCGCATGTTTGACCGACATGTACGAAATTTCTGTGGTACATCTACCATGTCCAGACGCACAGAAAAGTCTCTTGGAGTGATGCCCTAAACTCAACAGGAAGTCAGCCATTTCTAATTTTACCGCCATTTTTGGATGATTTACTCATTACGTACTTTAACGAACTCCTCCTAGGGCTTTAGTCGGATCGACATCACATTTCTGCTGTGCCTTCTAAAGGCATTGACGATGTAAAGTTGTGCTATCTGTGCGTTTTCGTCCATGGGCGTGTCCGTGGCGTTGATGATTCGCCATGAAACAGGAAGTTGTTGTAACTTGGCTGTAAATGCCCAGACCTGCACGAAATTTTACATATTTGACAAGAGTCCCGTCCTGAACAAATCTACATGCCGACATTCACCCACAGTCATAGCGCCACCTAGTGGAAACAGGAAGTGACCTTTAACGAAGCAGCCCCTGCCGCATGTTTGACCGACATGTACGAAATTTTTGTGGTACAACTAACATATCCAGACGCACAGAAAAGTCTCTTGGAGCGATGCCCTAAACTCAACAGGAAATCGGCCATTTCTAATTTTACCGCCATTTTTGGATGATTTACTGATTACGTACTTTAACTAACTCCTCCTAGGGATTTAGTCGGATCGACTTCAAATTTCTGCTGTGCCTTCTAAAGGCATTGACGATGAAAAGTTGTGCAATCTGCGCGTTTTCCTCAATGGGCGTGTCCGTGGCGTCGATGATTCGCCATGAAACAGGAAATTGTAGTAACTTGGCTGTAAATGCCCAGATCTGCACCAAATTGTACACATTTGACAAGAGTCCCGCCCTGAACAAAACTACATGCCGACATTCACCCACAGTCATAGCGCCACCTGCTGGCAACAGGAAGTGACCTTTAATGAAGCAGCGTAGCAAATTCACAGCCACAACAGCTGAGCTGCAAAATATGCAACGCGGCCACCTCACACCCCGACGCACTACAGGTGCGAGGGCCCGCCCATCGCTGCTTGCAGCTTTAATTACAGGTTTGTTTTTCCTTCATATTTAGTTGATCTTTTATTGTAGAAATCATACATGTAAAAAGAGATTTGACATCAGAATGTAAATGTTGCTCCTTTCTGTAGTTCAGTCAATGATACTGAATCTCTTTTGCTCATGTTGTGCTTATAATTCAGTGCTTTATAATACAAACACAGACGTTGTTTTCTAGTTCTTATAAGTTATATACATTTCTTTTTATGTGAGCTTGAATCAAACTTTTACATTGAGTTTTTTATTTGTTGAATATCTCACTTGAGTACAAACTAACTTTATTTTGGGATATCCAATTAAACTGAATTAAAGCAGTCTGTGTATTGCAATGTTTAGTTTGATTCATGCGGTGTGTGTGTGTGTGTGTGTGTGTGTGTGTCTCCTGCAGCTGGTCCCACAGTGAAGCCCTCAGTGTCTCTGCTGCCGCCCTCTTCTCTGCAGATCTCTGGAGACTCAGCCGCACTGCTCTGCCTGCTCAGCTCTTACTCTCCACAGGGGGCGCTAGTGAGCTGGACACTGGACGGGTCAGAGGTCACCGAGGGGGTTCTGACCAGCGCAGAGAGCCAGCAGGACGGCCGCTACAGCCGCAGTAGCGTCCTGACCCTCAGCAAAGCACGCTGGGAAGAGGGAGAGCTGTACGTCTGCAGAGTAACACATGATGGAGCTCCTCATGAGGTCTCGTTCCACAAGAGCTCTGAGTGCTGATGTTTCTCTCCTGAAGATGAGCCGTATCTGAGTGTCCTGTGTCAGGCAGGATTCATATGAGTCTAGTGCTGCAGCTGGAGTGCTTTACAACTCAATACTCAAACAGTGTGTGTGTGTGTGTGTGTGTGCGTGTGTTTGCTGCAACATTCAATAAAGCTTCTCAACAAGTTCACTTTGTGTCTGACAACATCATTCAACTAACAGATGAAGATGCAGGAGCTTTTCAGAAGGTTGATGTGGCAGTAAATGTCAAATAAAGCTCTTGGGGTTTGAACATGGTCTCTGGAGACAGAGCTGCTCTATTCTGAGAGATCACAATCACTCCACCCTTACAATGCAAATGGGCTTTCAGTCTCACTCTCTGATTGGTCACATCATCTGGACTGGAACACTTTCACTTCTGCAAATGAAGGTGCTGGTATTTAAAAAACAAAAATATAATAAAATAATTAAAGTGACTGAATGCAGTGTGTTCAGTTTGACTGACAGGATTATATATTACACCTAAAACATGATGATTATAATAAAACACTGACTCATTCTCTTCATAAACACAAGATTGTTGTAGATTGTAAATATATAGTGTTATTAGTGTGTGAAAACACAATCATAAATCATTCTTCAAACCTGGAAGATGATGCTGAAAGTCATGTTTGTTGGTTGATGAAGAAGAGCTCTTGATGATGTCATGTTCAGTTCATAGAGCTATAAACACATTGGAGTGAAGTGTGTGTTGATCATATAAAACACACTCTGAATGCAAAAGCTGCTGTAGACTGTGAGCTCACGACGAGACCGAAGAGAGATCAGGACGAGATACAGACTCACCTCGGACTCATCAGAGTCGAACAGCTTTACTGACGGGGTTAAACAACGGCTTTACATGGCCGAAGCACAGTCACAGTAAACATACTCACATACACACTTACACACAAATAGACACAGCTAAATATATGTATATATATATATATATATCAAATAGGTTATATGGGCCATTCTACAAAATTGGTTCAAATTTAGACAAAACATGAGCAGAAACTGTCTAACAAAAGCTTATTTGATGTCTATTTTAGAGTAAAAACTTTATAATCTATCCAAAACTAGCCAACAAAATGTTGTCTTTCATATTTCATACAGTATGTAACAGTGTGCATCTCTGCATTCATTCATTCACTCACACACAGACACCCGATTCATATTTAAGCAGTCTTTTTGTGTTTACAGAAACTATTCTATATCGCGATTAGAACAAATCTCAGTAGGCTATAGCAATATAGTTTGGATTTGTTCATATAAAAACAACGTTTACTAATGTAGGATCAAGAGTGAATGAATGGCACAGATGCGATATACGTGTCTGTGCCATTCATGCATTCACACACAGACACGCAATTCATAATATAAAGTCTTTTAGCAGTTTACAGACACTGAATCCGCTCCTCGAAATGAAATTACCAGCACTTCTAAGGTAACTTTTCCAGGATTATTACCATAGTATTATTTCTCAGAGCGCAGCAAAACGAGGTAAAGTACAAGATTCTTATTAATGTTTTATCCAGCTGATGTGGGCATTGGCATGGCTTGCCTCAACATTTGCGTTTGAATAGCGGGCGCGTGTCACATTAACACGTAATAAACTATAATGAGCTGAAAGGAAAAAGACTAACATCTCTCGTTTCACAAAATTCACGGTTCGGTTCGATACGATACACTTGTGTCACGGTTCGGTTCGGTACGGTTCAGTACGTTTAAATACAGCAAAAAGAAAGAAATGGCAGAGAAATTTCCTTGATTTAATTTTTTTATTATAATTTTATTAAAACTAACATCATAAAGTATAATATTTTTTAACTTTGAGCAATGATGGAACTATAGAACTATAGGCCTACTAGACTTTTCTTAGGAGCATATAAAACAAAACAGCTCCTTGGACAAAATGAAATGTAATATTGCAGTAGTTGTAAACAAAGGTTTATTTTAGTTTAGATTAAAGGGCATATTGCAGGTTAGAGGACCCAACGAGTCAATGCATATAAAAACAATGTAGGAACTAGATTTTCTTTAAAATATACGTATAAACACGCTACAGAAGCTTCTGCAGTCGTTTTTGTGAGAAAATTTTACTTCCGCGTCTGAAAATGGGCGTGGCGGGCGTGACGCAATGAGCGGGAGAGCCGTCGATTCACACAACAGGAAAACAATGGATCGCATGACATTTCGGACGCTGAGGAAATACTCGTATGACGGATCAAGCCATAAAGTTATGAGCCTGCTATGCTAAAGAGATCAGGGACAGGCCAGGATAATGTCCGACAGAACGGTCAGAGAAAAATTGAGCTGTGATGTGAGGAGAACCAGTGGAGAACAGGACAGGTGCCTTTTAGGTGAGAGACGTGCTTATAGTATACACGTTCGCTAACGATATACACTGTGCTCACAATATTGTACAGATTATTATGATCCTATAACAGGCCAGCAGACATTAGTATGTTTAGGGTAGATTTATATACTATTAAATGTATAAAAACTTTACTTGAGTATATTTCTATACTAAAAGCATAGGCTATACTCAGGTACATTTTTAATACATATTTTTCACCTAGGTTATAACATAAACAGAACATTAAAGATTTGAGTATTTAAACAACCAATTTTGTTTTTCAATTACAAGTTCTATTAAGGGCATGACATGACAAAGTTACCTATATAACACTATTTGATGCCATTGGTAGTATACGACGATCAATATTCTTGCTTCGGCATACCATGATGTTGAACTCCATCATATCTCCAAGATGCTAATCATTTGATCTGAAGTGAACGCTACACACGACCGCGTTTTCCGAGCCGATGCAGAGGAGAAATCCCGTCTGTTCACCTGCTCAAACCGCACCAGGAACGAAAGATAGGCTATATAGCACCGTCCCTTTTATTGTAATGGAAACTTGTGGACTCGATCTTGAAGTCCTGACAGGCTGGAGTTTTTGCAATCTCCACAAACACAATAATTTACCATGACGATGATCAATTAAAATGCATTAAGCTAACGAAAGCACACTGACTGACGAGCGCTCTCACTGAACACCAGCCTGCTCTCCTCTGAGCCGAGGCTGAGGCTCCCTGATATGACGTCAAATGACGCGATGTTGAAAAAAAAAGCCGTTTTTACTAGCAGTCCAAGAAACGCTCACTTTATCTTCTAAATTAGTGCCCTTATGTTGTTTTAAAACATTTTAAATCCTGCATTAACTTTTCATATGGTATTTTCATACAAGGTTATCTATAAATTTCGATTTTTTTTTTACCTGCAATATGCTCTTTAACATTTGAGGGCAGCAATTGTATTCATAAAGTCAAAATACAACCGACGTGATGTTACTTGAAAGCATTATAGCCTACTATTCCTGCCAAACTTACAGATAGTTGTGTTATACAGTAAATCCATGGTGATGTTGCTGATCTGTGGACACTGGATAGTTCATTCATGGCACAATGTTTCTTCCTAGTTTCCACGTCAGCGCTGTTTGATCCGTTAATAATGGAGAAATGTGAATGTTTCTCACTAGATCTCGCAACGATGTTTGTAACAAACTGATCGTTGTACAGCCGAGTTACAAATTAAATAAGAACGTCTATTCTAATTTCCTTTTTTAAAGATGGTTGAAAACAGAGTTCATGGAACATACTGCAAGTTCAAAATCTCCTTCCGTGTATTTCACACAAAACATACACACACGCGGGACTATAGACATTGCCTTTGGACTTATGCACACACACTTACTCTCATACAACGGGCTTTATATTGTTGTGGTGTATTATTGTTTGTGTGTATGTTTTGTGTGAAATACACGGAAGGAGATTTTGAACTTGCAGTATGTTCCATGAACTCTGTTTTCAACCATCTTAAAAAAAGGAAATTAGAATAGACGTTCTTATTTAATTTGTAACTCGGCTGTACAACGATCAGTTTGTTACATAGTGGTGGCCCGTACGGGGACGTTCTGTTTTTTTTTTTGTGAAATTGTTTCTTTGTTGTTCCTGGTTATGGATGAAGAGATAAATGTAAATGATGGAATGAAATCTCAGAATGGAAATGCTAATGAAAATATACAAGTTGTAAATACCAATAACTCTGATGCTGGTGCTCCAGACTCAAGAATGAGTTTGGGTGTAACATCAGCTGCAGATTTCACTGCTGGTCCGTTTGTAACTAGACGTAATCCTACCGGTGAAATAACATCTATGCTTAGCTCCTTGTATATTTCTGATGATGAGGAAAAATCTGATGATGAGGATGATGATGATGAGGAAAGCAGTGTATTGAATGTGAATGTGTTACAAACAATGCAAACTGAAGTTGATAAACTTAAAGTGGATTTATTGGCTCTTAGTGCTAGAGTACAAACAAATGAAAATGATTGTAAGCAGTCAGTGGACAGTTCGATTAATAGAGAAACTAGTTTTCGTGAGGCAGTGGACGCTGGCTTGGCAGATTTGGAAGAATTTTTCCGCAAATCACAGGAAAAGTTGGAGAGAGCGGTATTTGATTGTTTTCTCAGAAGAGATGCAAAATGGGAGAATCAATTGAAAAAGCTGCGAATTTCCAGTACACCTTCTTATCTGTCTAGATTACAGCCCTATTCCCCAACTACTCCCATATCTTCGATTCATGATTATAGAAAGACCACGTTTACATCTAGTGTTAACTTTCCCACTGCCCAGACAGGCAATGCTACTTATGATGTAACCTCTGTAAATAATCCTGTATCTAATGTGCCTACCCCTCCAGTGGTTCCCAGTATCTCATCTTTCAGCGGCCGGCCCCCAATTCGGTTGGAGTTTCCGACGTTTGGCGAGTCTTCTGAGACTTCGGACGTGCTCAACTTTATTGAACAGTGTGAGAACTATCTTAACATCAGACCCCTTCCAAGTGTGGAGCTGGTCGGCACCCTGAGCACGGTTCTTAAAGGACCTGCCCTGAGTTGGTGGAAGGCTGAGAGGAACAAGGTGACTGATTGGCAATCGTTCAAAGAGGCATTTATGGATGCGTTTCTTCCAGATGATTACCTCGCTGAGGTGGAGGATAAGCTGCGGTCTCTGGTGCAGCTGCCGCGTCAACACCTAAGAGATTTCGCTTACGATTACAGAGCCCTCTGTCTTAAGTGGAAACCTGATATGGCTGAAGAAGAGATGGTGAGCCGCATCCTTAACAACACAAATCCCAGGGTGGCAGGCTGTTTGAGGGGAACGGTGAAAACAGTGGAACAACTGGTAAAAGTGGGTTCAATGGTGGAAAAAGACTGCATGGGAGTTAAGGATTACTGGCAGAAGGTGGATTGTCAGAATGGGAAGGAAAAGGCCAATAAAAGACCAAGTGAACGGAATAACTCTAAAAGTCTAGCAGGATTATCCATTGCGCAACCACACCCTATAAGTTCCCTGTTAGTAGTCCCGGTAACAATAAAAGGGAAAGAGGTGAAGGCTGTACTAGATACTGGGAGCACTTACACCCTAATGCAAGAAAGTCTGTGGAAACAGTTAGGGGGTGAACCAAGTGCTAACCCTCTGGTACCTCTTCAGCAATTCATTATGGCAGACGGGAAGATACATCAAGCATTCAATAAGAAAACCATCTGTTACAATTGGCATGAGAAAGTATGTGGGGTGGATATATCATGAAGGATGCTCATTTGGCATTTCCCCTGATAGCAGGTTTGGATTTCCTCAGAGCCACTGAAGCTGTAGTGGATGTAGGCCAAGGGAGATATGGTCTGAAAGTGGGCAAGGGGTATATGTATCATTCTTTTATAACGACTACCATAAATCCTGGAGGTGTTACGATACCAGTAGGAGAGAGAAAACCCACTTCTGCGACCGTGAGTCTTTATTATGCCTTGCCTTCTACAGGACATCTCTCTCTCTCTTCGCCTGATGTGGAAGTTACTCCTAAATGGGACTCCGACAATCAGGAAGAGTTACTGAAGCTGATTGAGACCTGGCCTCACACCACTTCCCAGCTGCTCGGGAAAACATCGGTAGAACAACACAAGATCATACTATGTGATGAGCTGCCTGTTAGATCTCGGGCATACAGAGTGTCGCCTTTAAAAAAAAAAAAAATTGATGAGCAAGTCAGTCTGATGCTAAGAGACCACATTATCGAGCCCTCCTGCTCCCCATGGTCGTCTCCCGTAGTCCTGGTCCCTAAACCGGATGGGTCCTACAGGTTCTGCATCGACTATAGGAAGTTGAATAGTAAGACCATACCTGACGCATATCCGATGCCTCTCATTCATGACATCCTTGAATCCATGGAAGGCGCCTCATGGTTCACAACATTGGATTTGCGATCAGGATACTGGCAAGTGGAAATGGAGGAGGAAAGTAAGAATAAAACAGCCTTTATCACCACCCAGGGGCTGTTCCAATTCCGTTCTATGCCTTATGGACTCAGAAATGCTGCAGCCACTTTCCAGAGGCTGATGGAAAAAGTCTTAGGAGAATTGAGAGGGCAGTTTTGCTTTGTATATATTGATGACATTATAATATATTCCCGGACAATAAAAGAGCATGTACAACACCTGAATGCCATTCTACACAGACTTCATCAGGCTTCACTTACTCTCAACATGAAGAAGTGCCACTTCTTTAAACGACAGTTAAAATTCCTGGGACACATCGTGTCGGAGAAAGGGGTGGAAGTGGATCCTGAAAAGACCCTGGCGGTGTCAGATTATCCCACGCCCAAAGATCTTAAAGCCCTCCAACGCTTCTTGGGATTAGCTGGATGGTATCACAAATTCATTCCACGCTTCGCTGACATCACTGCGCCCCTGAACCATCTAAAGAAGAAAGGAGTAAAATGGGACTGGACTCCAGAATGCCAAACCAGTCTGCAGACTATCAAACGGAAATTGCAAGACCCACCTGTCCTAATGCAGCCGGACCTCAATCTACCATTCCAGGTTCACACGGACGCCAGCGATGTGGGCCTAGGAGCTATTCTCTCCCAGCTTACCTCTGAAGGGGAGAGAGTAATAGCCTATGCCTCAAGAACCTTGAGAGGACCAGAGGTAAACTATTCTACCTCGGAAAAAGAGTGTCTAGCGGTGGTCTGGGCAGTGGAAAAATGGAGACATTACCTGGAAGGAAGGCCATTTGACATTTACAGTGATCATGCTGCTTTAACGTGGGCCTTTAATTGTCCAAAGACATCTTCTCGGTTAACTCGATGGACTCTGAGATTGCAGCAATTTACATTCCAAGTGCATCTTCGGAAAGGATGTCTTAATTTGGGACCAGATGCCTTGTCTCGAGCTTATGGGCCGTTGGAAAGAGACAGTGCACACTGTATGACTATAACCCCTCCCAGATATGTATCCGACATACCTCACACTCTAGGAGAAATCTCGCAGGCCCAAAGCCGAGACAGTAATATTGCTCTCCTGCTGGGGAATCCCCAGACTAGTAAAAGGCAAGATCAAAGGATTACCTTCGTAGAACACCAGGGGGTGGTATATCGGCGCATACCAATCAAGAATGATGGAGAGCGGTTCCAGTTGGTTGTGCCGCAGGAGCTGATACCGGGTTTCTTACATTACTTCCACGATAACCCACTGGGAGGACATCTAGGCCGACTAAAAACCTTGCTGCGACTTTTAGAAGTAGCGTGGTGGGTGTCCGTCCGTAAGGATGTTTGGCAGTATGTCAAAGGATGTGAAATATGTCAAAAATATAAACATGAAAATACTAGACCAAGTGGCTTCCTACAGCATACCCAGGTTAATGAACCAGGACACACTTTGGGGATGGATTTCATGGGTCCATTTCCTCTGAGTAAGAAACGAAACGCATACCTTCTAGTGATTGTTGACTATTTCACAAAGTGGGTGGAGTTGTTCCCCCTGCGAGATAGCAAGACGCTGAAAGTAGTTTAAATACTCAGAGAAGAAATATTTACCCGATGGGGGGTGCCTAAATACCTGGTGTCAGACCGAGGAGCACAATTTACATCCAAGGTGCTAGCGGAACTATGTCGGTCTTAGGGAAGCATCCAGAAACTCACTACCAGCTATCATCCGCAAACTAACCTGACTGAAAGAGTCAACAGGACAGTAAAGACCATGATTGCGTCCTATGTAGGACAATATCATCAGACGTGGGATCAGTGGTTACCGGAGCTAAGGTTCACCATCAATACAGCTCACCAAGAGACCACCGGTAGAGCTCCGGCGGAGTTAATGTTGGGTCGTCAGCTTAATGGACCTCTGGAGAGGTTGATCCTTAGACCCCCCACGCCTGACCAAGTTTCCTATACTCTAGTCGAACGTCAAAACAAGATGGCAGAGGAGGTAAAACTCCGAGTTGGGGTACAACAAACCAGACAAGCTAGATATTATAATGCCCGACGGAAGGATGCGCAATTCAAGCCGGGAGATCTAGTCTGGATTAGGACTCACCCTCTCTCGTTTGCCGCCACTAAATTCGCTGCCAAGCTAGCGCCCAAGTGGGAGGGTCCAGCTGAGATTTTAAAAAGGATGGGGCCAATAAATTACACAGTGAGTTGGGGCAGTCCACTTAAAACAGATGTTATAAATGTGGTTAATCTAAAGCGCTGGTACGGACAATCTCCACCTATGCCGAAGGCTGGGGGGGGGGGGGGATCTATGTAGCGTGGCCACATAGGAGGAAAGTTTAGATATGGTTAGTGACTATTATTTAATGTTTAGTCACGGGAATTTCCTAACTTTTTCTACTTTACTCTTTACTCTGAATGCCTTGCTATTGTACTGTATTTGCATCCCAAGGTCTGTGCGCGCTTGAACATGTGATGACGTTTGTCACGTGGGCGTTGGTCACAGGTAAACAGGAAAAGACTTTTAGTTTGCCATAAAAGGAACCGGAAAACTAAGGTTCAAGAGAAGCGTCTTCTCATTCACAAAACCGGCCGGTGTTTATGTGGATTTTCCCGGGTTCGATTGTCTTAGAAGCGCCGACTCGCCGTTCCTCAGTGGAGAACTTCTATTGGCTCGTTGCCAGGATTACTTTTCGAGGACTTAAGCCTGTCATCCCCGCTTTTGATCACGCTCACGGTGTTGACATTCCTTCTGGTGAGGCTGATCTTAACACACACTCACACACACACACGCGGGACTATAGACATTGCCTTTGGACTTATGCACACACACTTACTCTCATACAACGGGCTTTATATTGTTGTGGTGTATTATTGTTTGTGTGTATGTTTTGTGTGAAATACACGGAAGGAGATTTTGAACTTGCAGTATATTCCATGAACTCTGTTTTCAACCATCTTAAAAAAAGGAAATTAGAATAGACGTTCTTATTTAATTTGTAACTCGGCTGTACAACGATCAGTTTGTTACATGTTATTAGTGGCGAATTCAAATGTTTTCTTTACTTGATTTGGCTGTGTAGTAACAATGCTGATCAAGATCGGCTCGCGCTGCATTTGTCCAAACTGATAAACGGTCCGTCAACCAGACAACCACACAATAACGAGCAGCTCAGTTTCATTTCCGCTTATATTAGGCAATGTTGTGGTCACGCCAACGTCTCTTACATGATGAACGTGCTTGCGACGCGCCTACATTTGAATAACGAAATGTTGGTCGGCAGGAAAAAAAACCGAACGAACCGATCAGTTCAAAAATGCGTACCGAAAACCGAACCGAAAGCCTTGTACCGAACGGTTCAATACGAATACGTGTATCGTTACACCCCTACAGATTACATAAACTGAGAATATTTGTTTTAATATAAATTACTTCATTTAAAATAAGAGCATTTTAGCTTCATAACGAAAAATCTCTCGTGTCTCTGTGACAATTATTCACTGAGTTACAGTTCATTTTATGGACGTGTTTCAGAATGGACTTCACTGACAGAGAGAAGGCAAAATGTGCATCATGTTTATTTTTCTTTATTTAACAAAAAGAACAAAACTTTGTTTTTATTGTGAGTATACACAAAAAATAGACACTTAACAGGATCTAATGGTGTACAACACTTAAATGTAAGATCAAAATCAACAGAGTAATGTGAGTCTCTTTTAAGGAAAAAAAATCAAGCTTGTCGCACCGGTGCGATAGCCGACCACAGAGGATCAAGTGTCAAATATGACATTGTTTGAGATGTCTTTATGACACCTTGACATAAACCAATACACCATAATCTGTCAGTGTCTTTGTCATGACAACTTGACATTACTAAGACAACACAACCTGTCATAAACATGACATAGCAGATTAATTATCAAACTTAAGAAAGCACCTAGCTTTATGGGTTAACATTACATTAAACTGTCAGGTGGTTGGTTTTGACATTGGCTGTCATGAAGCCATTATAACTTTTTAATGACAAATTCAAATAGTACCACTGTAGTTGAGGTCACGAAAAATATTCATGACACAGTTATAATGGCCTCATGACAGCCAATGTCAAAGCCAACCACATGACAGTTTAAATTACAATAATGGAAGTATAATGGACTTCAATGGGACCCAAATGGTTCAAGGTCCAAATGACAGTTTCTGTTCAAAGGGCTTTAAAAGACACCAGACAATGAATAAGGGTCTTATCAAGCGAAACGATCGGTCTGGTCTGTGATGCGTGTTCGTGACTCTCCTGTTCGAACTCGTTCATCAAAAACCTTCATTTCTTTTCGACTGAAGAAAGAAAGGCATGGACATCTTTAAATAATGTCCATGTAAATTATCAGCAGAAGTTTTTTTAAAAGTGAACTAATCCTTTAACTTAATTTAATGTCAAATTGTCATGACAAAGACACTGACAGGTTATGATGTATTGGTTTATGTCAAGATGTCATAACAAAGACATCTCCAACAATGTCAGGTGTCATGTCAGTCTTATGCACACCTTTTCAAGTAAAGTGTTACCCAACCTTTCTTTTCCTGCTTCACCATTGCTTCTGTTTTTTTTTTTAAACTTTGTAAGTTAAGTAAGTAAATTACTATATATAAAGATAGGGAAAACAAATTGCTACATTGCTCATTCATTCTAGTTACATATGCTGTAATACAGACAGTAAAGCAAAAATATATATTTTTTTTCATCACAATGAAATATTGATTTGTGTGAAAAATCATTCAAACTTCAAACATAAAAGTTCATAATTTATGCAATGTTCCCTGTAGTATTTTAACATCCAAAAATGACACACCTTTCATGATTTAGAAATTAGGTTAATTCATATTAGAAATGCAATATGTAGAATAGAAATATTTCCATCTTGCCATGAAATCAATAAGATGTAAATTATATTATGTAATCCATTGTTCCATATTTAACTTATTGTGTTAATTGAGTGATTCCTGCAAGCATTTGATATAGTTGTACAATACATGTCAAATGTTATACTTTTTTCTCTTTTGGCAGATATGGTGAGCTTAAAGCTACTAAAGGCATTGTCACATTGCTTTTAAGATCATTTTCAACAGTTACTTGCAGTGGTTTCTAAAACATCGGTAAACTTTTTCTTTTATAATTCTTTGTAATGCGAGTTACATGGAGACGATCAGCAATAGATGTCATATTCAGAATTACTGGGTGAGTTGCATAAAGCCCGTAGTCCTCCAACATTCTCCCTCAAAGTATTTATGAGGCCTGGTAGACCATCACTAAAGAGGAGCCGATTCTCTGCAACATTTACTATTGCCTTAATCACATCATCGAGGATCTTTACCATAGGCTCCCAGAGGATGTAACTTTTACTTTGCTTCTCCATTACATTGACTCTTCCACTAAGAAGACTCAGAAGGGTCACAGCTTTCCTGACCTTTTCCTGAATATTACCAGTATCCTCTAGATCCTTTTTAATGCCTTTGATTGCCCCCTCAATCCTCTTCAGTGCCTCATTGGTCATCTTAATTTCCCCATTTGCACAAATGATCTTTTTCTTGTATTCAAAAACTTTTTCGATGCTGTCCTTCACTTTCAAATCAAAAGTGTGTTGCTCCTTTTCAGCAGCATTGAATGCATCTGAAGCCTGGTTTAATTGAATCAATCCAGCACTAAGCATTATTGGACCTAGAGGCAAAACCAAGAAATCTTGTCAAATCAGAAATGTCTTAAATAAATGCATAACTTTACAATTGATAAGATTTACTATTAAGGAGGATGATAAAATGTCTCACCAACTATCCATCCAAAGAATGGTATTGCCATCAGTACCCCACCTGTAATTGCAACACCTTTACTTGTGTTCATCCTTTCTTGTAATATTATTAGAGCATATTTAGCTGATTCTAAGTTTTTTTCAGCCTGTTTCAAAGCTGCTTGGGACTCCTGTAAAAAAATCTCAGCAGACTTCTTCTCTATGTCTGATTCCTCCATTTCCTTGCATTTTTCTTTCTTCTGCTGATCAAGATTGTGTTTCTTTCCAGTAAGTTGCTCCATGCCTTCATCCAAATTTAACAGCTTTTTACTTATTATTGTTTCTGTCATTTTCATGCACTGTTCAGAGTGTTCAATATGTTCCCTGATTTGTTCGTAATTGGAGCACATGTCAGTGGAGGGATCTACATGTGCATCCAAAAGGGACTTGCAGATGTTACTGATAGAGGCAATTCCTTCCTTTAGAAGTCCAGAAACTGACTTAAAACATGCAGTGTTAATGGTTTCCAGTCTATGAACGCATGAAGTAATTACAAAAGAAGGTTATATACAGTGGGATACTTATTGTTACCTTGTATTTAAAATATATTCAAAAAAATACTTTTACATAATCATTTTTAATATCTATGTTGCAATATTATAATATGTGCAGGCAAGATAATAATAATAATAATAATAATAATAATTATACTTACTCAGGTCTCTGGTGTCTGTAGAATTGGTTATCCATGTTTTTTCTGTTACACAAACACAAAAGAGAGTATCTACATATTTTGACAATGATATCTCATAACAGTTATAATAATGTAATAAGTAAGGTTTCGTTTAATTCCTCATCTTAGTGAAGTTTACATCTTTATATAAAGTGTTCTCAATTACTATTGTAATATTTTAGCTGCAACTCATTTTTACAATTTCCACAAACCTTGAATTGTACAAAAGGATTGCTGTACTCTCGATGCTTACCTTAAATAAATGTAGCTATTCCTACCCGATAGTGTGGTAATTTAACAGAGGTTAACAACTCTGATCCCGGGGACCCACTGCTTTGCACATTTTGTATTTCTTCATTATTTATCAAATGTCATTCAGTTCATCAGCTTGCTAGAAGTGTGTCAGATGAGAACGTCTCGGTTACGTATGTAACCCTCGTTCCCTGAGTACAAGGAACGGAGACGTGTCGTCGGGGAGTTCCCTGACGAATTGGGATCACGCTAGGGAGCCTTATTACCTCTGATAGAATTAAAAACGAGCCAATAACAATGGCATGCAATGTTTGCATATATAAAAGCGGAAGTAAAACATTGCATAGACGCTTTTTGCTGAGGAGCCGAACAGAGTCCAGCCCTCCGCGAAGGTACAGCAACATGGCAAAGGGACGACACGTCTCCATTCTCTGTACTCAGGGAACGAGGGTTACATATGTAGCCGAGACGTTCCCTTTCGTCCTGGGAACTCGTAGTTCTTCCTGGGAACTCGTAGGAACGCGTAGTTCCCTGACGAATTGGGATCCCTAATAAAACGCAATGATGCTGGCCCCTTCCAGCGCCCAGCGAGGATCTTTCACCGCGTTTCTCACAGCGTCGCGTTTCTCACAGTATAATCCTCATTCGCTCACCAACAGGAATCACCGAAGTAGCCGTGTGCTGAACTGAACCAGCAGACGAACTAGACCGGAGATACTCTGAAGGGACTCCCCCATGTTTCAGGGATCCCAGTCTCGAATGTAGCATTGCGAGAGTCATATTCCCGCAATGAGAGCATGACTCATCCACAATCGCCGCCTCAGCGTGCGCTAAGCCCAAGCACGAGAGGCAGTGTTTATGGCCATCTTCCTGAGGGAGAGATCGACCTCATCCAGAAACGCACGGGTGAGTCGACATCCTGAAAAGGATGTGAACACACCGTGGAGCTCTTTTAGAAGGAAAATAAAATAAAAAAGAAGAAGAAGAAGAAGCACTTTGAAGCGGCGAAGCACCGAGGGATCAGCGCGGCAGACACTTCCGGGTGAAACTGCAAGCCCTTGTGTTGCTCTCAGTCGCGTTGATCACACAAGCGCCGTCACACCAGCAGCCGTCAAAGAGTCTTCTTTCTCCAGCCCGTTTCTCTTCAAAAGGTAAGGAACAGCAGCACACAGGCACTACTGAGAGGCTCCGAAGAAAAAAGCGTCTATGCAATGTTTTACTTCCGCTTTTATATCCACGCTTGTTGGCGGCTCGTGGAATGCAAAGATTGCATGCCATTGTTATTGGCTCGTATTTAATTCTATCAGAGGTAATCAGGCTCCCTAGCGTGATCCCAATTCATCAGGGAACTCCCCGATGACACGTTGGAGTTCCCAGGATGAAAGGGAACCCTCGTTCACTGAGTATGGAATGAGTATGGGGAGTATGGGGACCATGCACATGGCGGCAGGGGTCTGAGAATGCGTGACTCTGGGTGCGGGACTGTAGCTGCAGGCTCAGAGTCTCCGAGTCATAATACTGTTTCCCTTTTCACAATCAATAAAGATGAAAAAAATAACATTAATATTTTAACAAATATGAAACTAAATGCGCTTATTTAATGGCTACAACACGTAAGTAGGGCTTACTCTCTATATGTACAAATTGCTGCACATTAATTTAATTCTGAATTTTGCAAGTTGAGAGGCATTTGTTTGTACATATACATATATGCAACGTTTGTCAAGTTCATGGATAATTGTATTTGTTAATCATTATGATACTAAAATCATAATAAAGTAGGCTATATGTGCAAAAAACAAATCAGATAAGCACAGAATATGAACGCAACGCGTTTAATTACACGTTAAGCATTTTACTCCCATAGAAAACCATTATACAGTTTTTTAAACATTAAAATTAAAACTTCCCCACTATTAGCAAACCTTACACTCAAGGAGCAAAACACCGGCCTAGATTTGCACAATTGTAAGCACGTTATCAGCTTCACCCTTTTTGCAAAACATTACACACAGTGATTTGTAAAACTCTACACACATCTTCACACCTTAGACACAGATAAGGATTGTGAGGTTACTTCCTTGTCATTACAAAGCCCCAGTTTGCCATTGACCACACTAATGAATGAATTGGATATGCACATCCACCAGGTGTGGAAGCACACATGTGCTAATTTGAAAACACAGCACTCAGGTGTGCTATAAAACGCAGCAGGTGAGTTTTCAACAAAAAAGAAGGATCTAGAAGAAGAAGAAGAAGAAGAAGAGTGAGAATAAGATGGGGAGCTCAAAGAGGACATGAAGGAGGTAGAGGAAGAGGAGAAGGAGGAAGAGGATGAGGAGAAGGGGGTAGAGGATGAAGAACAGGAGAAAGAGGTATAGAGGAAGAGGAAAAGAAGGAGATAGAGAAAGAGGCCTAGGTAGAGGAAGAGATAGAGAATGACTTGAATAGTTGATAGAACCTGAACAAAGAAGACGAGGACCAAATTTGACTCAAGAAATCCGCGCAACACTTATTGACCATGTTATCAACCATGGACTGACACTGATGGAAGCTGGACAAAGAGATCAACCCAATCTCTGGTTGATACTGTAACTGAATAGTTACAATATTCTTGTTGCTTTTACAGTAGTTTTTCTTCAGAGTCAAGTATGTACTTCATGCAGTAATTTTAATTTGTTTACAGATATTATTTGTTTCATTGACTTCATTTTTGGTTGATTGCTGTAACTGATTATGCTAAGAAATACTGTAAAGGCCATTGCACACCGAGTCCGAAATTCGCATCCGAAATTTTCGCACGTTAAAAAAAAAAATTCTACCTCACGTTATGTCAGTCACGCTTGCACATCGCATCCGAAACTTTCGTCCGTCATAAAATTATTCGGATCGGGTTCGATTTTCTGCGTTTTTCGCATCCAGAGCCAGCATTTTGAGAGGTCTTTTCAGGGCCGGGGGGAGCTCGTCCTCAAATCATTGCACATATGCGCCGTGCTTTCAGTTTCGGTTTTCAATTCGATCAAGTGTTTATGTTCTCTTCTCTATATTGGATTATGAAATTAATAAACCTCCCCTTTCAATCAGATTGAAATTTAAGATCGAATAAGGTGTGATTGAGCAGCCTATTCGATAACTAATGTATTATTTGGGCACAATATACACAATAACAGCCTAGCTGTTCTGTCTGCTCAGCGCTTCCAACGGGCCGCGTGCGGGTGTGTGTTTGTCCGTGTGTGTGTGTCCATACCTGGTCCATTTCAGACACACTGCCAGTCTCCGTTCAGAATCGATTGGTTCACGGAAATTGGTGGTCTTGTTTTTAATATGTGGCTCCAGAATCGCTAGCAAAGCATCAAACTGTCCCACTGACATTCTGAGGTAAATTTTGAATCGCTCAGGATAAATTCGCAACTCCTTGATAAGGAACTCTCCTTCCTCTCGGCGCAATTTCAGGATTGGATGGACGTAATATTTTCTCTTTCTTCCCTTTTCAATAAGAGAGGGCAAAAATCATCCTCACTGCTTGACGAATCCATTGTACGGTGTACATTTTAGGACATCCTCAGACCTCAGACATATGAAGACAAGGCATCATGCCTCAGACTAAAAGGCTTCAGTTATTGGACAAAACAGCATCACGCCTCAGACTGAAAAGCTTCAGGTCTCAGGAAAAACAATGTCAGGTGTCAGGTCTCGTACATTTAGGCATCAGGCAAAACAGCCTCAGACTAAAAGGCATCAGGCACAACAGCCTCAGACTAAAAGGCATCAGACAAAACAGCCTCAGACTAAAAGGCATCAGACAAAACAGCCTCAGACTAAAAGGCATCAGGCAAAACAGCCTCAGACTAAAAGGCATCAGGCACAACAGCCTCAGACTAAAAGGCATCAGACAAAACAGCCTCAGACTAAAAGGCATCAGACAAAACAGCCTCAGACTAAAAGGCATCAGACAAAACAGCCTCAGACTAAAAGGCATCAGACAAAACAGCCTCAGACTAAAAGGCATCAGACAAAACAGCCTCAGACTAAAAGGCATCAGACAAAACAGCCTCAGACTAAAAGGCATCAGGCAAAACAGCCTCAGAAAAAAAGGCATCAGGCAAAACAGCCTCAGACTAAAAGGCATCAGACAAAACAGCCTCAGACTAAAAGGCATCAGACAAAACAGCCTCAGACTAAAAGGCATCAGACAAAACAGCCTCAGACTAAAAGGCATCAGACAAAACAGCCTCAGACTAAAAGGCATCAGACAAAACAGCCTCAGACTAAAAGGCATCAGACAAAACAGCCTCAGACTAAAAGGCATCAGACAAAACAGCCTCAGACTAAAAGGCATCAGACAAAACAGACTCAGACTAAAAGGCATCAGACAAAACAGCCTCAGACTAAAAGGCATCAGACAAAACAGCCTCAGACTAAAAGGCATCAGACAAAACAGCCTCAGACTAAAAGGCATCAGACAAAACAGCCTCAGACTAAAAGGCATCAGGCAAAACAGCCTCAGACTAAAAGGCATCAGGCAAAACAGCCTCAGACTAAAAGGCATCAGACAAAACAGTCTCAGACTAAAAGGCATCAGACAAAACAGCCTCAGACTAAAAGGCATCAGACAAAACAGCCTCAGACTAAAAGGCATCAGGTCAGACATAAAGGCATCAGGCGAAACGGACTCAGATGGAGTTTGGAGGTTCGCATTGCCCCGCCCCTTGTGACGTCACGTGTACATGCGGTTCATAGCTCGAAAGAACCAAAGAAAGCTTTACTTCACAATAGTTTGCACATATTATGTCATCTAACATTTTAAACGTGCAAATAAAACTCGCGAAATGCATGTTCTCTTCTGCATACAACGAAATAAGTGTAACATTTAATTAGAGCATAATATGTCACTAAGATTTTTTGTAATGTTGTAAAGTGTAGCCTAATTTCTTCCTGTGATTAAAGCTAATTTTTCAGCATCATTTTCAGCATTACTCCAGTGTCACATGATGATCCTTCAGAAATCACTCTAATATGATGATTTAATGATCAAGAAACATTCATTATTATTATTATCAATGTTGAAAACAGTTGTGTAGTTGTGTTTGATGAATAGAAAGTTAAAAAGAACAGCATTTATTCAAAAAACATTATAAATGTCTTTACTGTAACTTTGATCAGTTTAACTCATCCTTGATGAATAAATGTTTTTATTTATTTTATTTATTTCACCCCAAATATAAAACAAAAATTCTTACTGACCCCAAACTTTTAAACGGTAGTGTTTAATGTTACAAAAGCTTTAGATTTCAGATAAATGATGTTCTTTTGAAAGATTCTTTTGTTCTTTTGCTGTTCTCTCTTCAAAGAATTTGGGGAAAAAAATGTACACACCTGTTTTCAACACTGATAAACATAATGAATGTTTCTTGAGCATCAAATCATCATATTAGAGTGATTTCTGAAGGATCATGTGACACTGAAGCCTGGATTAATCATGCTGAACGTTCAGTTTTAATCACAGGAATAAATTACACTTTAGTGTAATTTTTAGCCTACTGTATATTCACATACTGCCCTACAAAGGCAAAGCGCAGTAACTACACATTGGTCAAAAATGACTGACTTGTAATGGGCTTTATGACATGTGTTCTGTCTTGTGAAAAAATATCTGGGTTCAATTATGTCCCATTTCGGAGATGCATTACCACAAAATTATCTACCCATAACATGTTTGACTGGCTGGTATAAAAAACTTAAAAGGCCTTTTTCCCCGTTTCTTTGTTTGCGTAGGCCTAGTTACTGCACTTAGCCTTTGTAGGGAAGCATAGAAAACAGATGATTGAATAATAATATTTCACAATATTACTGTTTTTAATCAAATAAATGCAGCCTTGGTGAGCAGAAGATAATTTCAAAAACATTTTAAAAATCTTTGTGTTAGGCTATATAGGCTATCGTTGATAAATGTTTTAATTAAATGTTACACTAATTTCATTGTATGCAGAAGAGAACATGCATTTCGCGAGTTTTATTTGCACGTTTAAAATGTTAGATGACATAATATGTGCAAACTATTGTGAAGTAAAGCTTTCTTTGGTTATTTCGAGCTATGAACCGCATGTACACGTGACGTCACAAGGGGCGGGGCAATGCGAACCTCCAAACTCCATCTGAGTCCGTTTCGCCTGATGCCTTTATGTCTGATGCCTTTTAGTCTGAGACTGTTTTGCCTGATGCCTTTTAGTCTGAGGCTGTTTTGCCTGATGCCTTTTAGTCTGAGGCTGTTTTGTCTGATGCCTTTTAGTCTGAGGCTGTTTTGTCTGATGCCTTTTTTTCTGAGGCTGTTTTGTCTGATGCCTTTTAGTCTGAGGCTGTTTTGTCTGATGCCTTTTAGTCTGAGGCTGTTTTGTCTGATGCCTTTTAGTCTGAGGCTGTTTTGCCTGATGCCTTTTAGTCTGAGGCTGTTTTGCCTGATGCCTTTTAGTCTGAGGCTGTTTTGTCTGATGCCTTTTTTTCTGAGGCTGTTTTGTCTGATGCCTTTTAGTCTGAGGCTGTTTTGTCTGATGCCTTTTAGTCTGAGGCTGTTTTGTCTGATGCCTTTTAGTCTGAGGCTATTTTGCCTGATGCCTTTTAGTCTGAGGCTGTTTTGCCTGATGCCTTTTAGTCTGAGGCTGTTTTGCCTGATGCCTTTTTTTCTGAGGCTGTTTTGTCTGATGCCTTTTAGTCTGAGGCTGTTTTGCCTGATGCCTTTTAGTCTGAGGCTGTTTTGTCTCATGCCTTTTAGTCTGAGGCTGTTTTGCCTGATGCCTTTTTGTCTGAGGCTGTTTTGTCTGATGCCTTTTTTTCTGAGGCTGTTTTGCCTGATGCCTTTTAGTCTGAGGCTGTTTTGTCTGATGCCTTTTAGTCTGAGGCTGTTTTGCCTGATGCCTTTTAGTCTGAGGCTGTTTTGTCTGATGCCTTTTTTTCTGAGGCTGTTTTGTCTGATGCCTTTTAGTCTGAGGCTGTTTTGCCTGATGCCTTTTAGTCTGAGGCTGTTTTGCCTGATGCCTTTTAGTCTGAGGCTGTTTTGTCTGATGCCTTTTTTTCTGAGGCTGTTTTGTCTGATGCCTTTTAGTCTGAGGCTGTTTTGTCTGATGCCTTTTAGTCTGAGGCTGTTTTGTCTGATGCCTTTTAGTCTGAGGCTGTTTTGCCTGATGCCTTTTAGTCTGAGGCTGTTTTGTCTGATGCCTTTTTTTCTGAGGCTGTTTTGTCTGATGCCTTTTAGTCTGAGGCTGTTTTGCCTGATGCCTTTTAGTCTGAGGCTGTTTTGCCTGATGCCTTTTAGTCTGAGGCTGTTTTGTCTGATGCCTTTTTTTCTGAGGCTGTTTTGTCTGATGCCTTTTAGTCTGAGGCTGTTTTGTCTGATGCCTTTTAGTCTGAGACTGTTTTGCCTGATGCCTTTTAGTCTGAGGCTGTTTTGCCTGATGCCTTTTAGTCTGAGGCTGTTTTGTCTGATGCCTTTTAGTCTGAGGCTGTTTTGTCTGATGCCTTTTTTTCTGAGGCTGTTTTGTCTGATGCCTTTTAGTCTGAGGCTGTTTTGTCTGATGCCTTTTAGTCTGAGGCTGTTTTGTCTGATGCCTTTTAGTCTGAGGCTGTTTTGCCTGATGCCTTTTAGTCTGAGGCTGTTTTGCCTGATGCCTTTTAGTCTGAGGCTGTTTTGTCTGATGCCTTTTTTTCTGAGGCTGTTTTGTCTGATGCCTTTTAGTCTGAGGCTGTTTTGTCTGATGCCTTTTAGTCTGAGGCTGTTTTGTCTGATGCCTTTTAGTCTGAGGCTGTTTTGCCTGATGCCTTTTAGTCTGAGGCTGTTTTGCCTGATGCCTTTTAGTCTGAGGCTGTTTTGCCTGATGCCTTTTTTTCTGAGGCTGTTTTGTCTGATGCCTTTTAGTCTGGGGCTGTTTTGCCTGATGCCTTTTAGTCTGAGGCTGTTTTGTCTCATGCCTTTTAGTCTGAGGCTGTTTTGCCTGATGCCTTTTTGTCTGAGGCTGTTTTGTCTGATGCCTTTTTTTCTGAGGCTGTTTTGCCTGATGCCTTTTAGTCTGAGGCTGTTTTGTCTGATGCCTTTTAGTCTGAGGCTGTTTTGCCTGATGCCTTTTAGTCTGAGGCTGTTTTGTCTGATGCCTTTTTTTCTGAGGCTGTTTTGTCTGATGCCTTTTAGTCTGAGGCTGTTTTGCCTGATGCCTTTTAGTTTGAGGCTGTTTTGCCTGATGCCTTTTAGTCTGAGGCTGTTTTGTCTGATGCCTTTTTTTCTGAGGCTGTTTTGTCTGATGCCTTTTAGTCTGAGGCTGTTTTGTCTGATGCCTTTTAGTCTGAGGCTGTTTTGTCTGATGCCTTTTAGTCTGAGGCTGTTTTGCCTGATGCCTTTTAGTCTGAGGCTGTTTTGTCTGATGCCTTTTTTTCTGAGGCTGTTTTGTCTGATGCCTTTTAGTCTGAGGCTGTTTTGCCTGATGCCTTTTAGTCTGAGGCTGTTTTGCCTGATGCCTTTTTTTCTGAGGCTGTTTTGTCTGATGCCTTTTAGTCTGAGGCTGTTTTGCCTGATGCCTTTTAGTCTGAGGCTGTTTTGCCTGATGCCTTTTAGTCTGAGGCTGTTTTGTCTGATGCCTTTTTTTCTGAGGCTGTTTTGCCTGATGCCTTTTAGTCTGAGGCTGTTTTGTCTGATGCCTTTTAGTCTGAGGCTGTTTTGTCTGATGCCTTTTAGTCTGAGGCTGTTTTGTCTGATGCCTTTTAGTCTGAGGCTGTTTTGCCTGATGCCTTTTAGTCTGAGGCTGTTTTGCCTGATGCCTTTTAGTCTGAGGCTGTTTTGCCTGATGCCTTTTTTTCTGAGGCTGTTTTGTCTGATGCCTTTTAGTCTGAGGCTGTTTTGCCTGATGCCTTTTAGTCTGAGGCTGTTTTGTCTCATGCCTTTTAGTCTGAGGCTGTTTTGCCTGATGCCTTTTTGTCTGAGGCTGTTTTGTCTGATGCCTTTTGTTCTGAGGCTGTTTTGCCTGATGCCTTTTAGTCTGAGGCTGTTTTGTCTGATACCTTTTAGTCTGAGGCTGTTTTGCCTGATGCCTTTTTGTCTGAGGCTGTTTTGTCTGATGCCTTTTTTTCTGAGGCTGTTTTGTCTGATGCCTTTTAGTCTGAGGCTGTTTTGCCTGATGCCTTTTAGTCTGAGGCTGTTTTGCCTGATGCCTTTTAGTCTGAGGCTGTTTTGTCTGATGCCTTTTTTTCTGAGGCTGTTTTGCCTGATGCCTTTTAGTCTGAGGCTGTTTTGTCTGATGCCTTTTAGTCTGAGGCTGTTTTGCCTGATGCCTTTTAGTCTGAGGCTGTTTTGCCTGATGCCTTTTAGTCTGAGGCTGTTTTGCCTGATGCCTTTTAGTCTGAGGCTGTTTTGCCTGATGCCTTTTAGTCTGAGGCTGTTTTGTCTGATGCCTTTTAGTCTGAGGCTGTTTTGTCTGATGCCTTTTAGTCTGAGGCTGTTTTGTCTGATGCCTTTTAGTCTGAGGCTGTTTTGCCTGATGCCTTTTAGTCTGAGGCTGTTTTGCCTGATGCCTTTTTTTCTGAGGCTGTTTTGTCTGATGCCTTTTAGTCTGAGGCTGTTTTGTCTGATGCCTTTTTTTCTGAGGCTGTTTTGTCTGATGCCTTTTAGTCTGAGGCTGTTTTGCCTGATGCCTTTTAGTCTGAGGCTGTTTTGCCTGATGCCTTTTAGTCTGAGGCTGTTTTGTCTGATGCCTTTTAGTCTGAGGCTGTTTTGTCTGATGCCTTTTAGTCTGAGGCTGTTTTGTCTGATGCCTTTTAGTCTGAGGCTGTTTTGCCTGATGCCTTTTAGTCTGAGGCTGTTTTGCCTGATGCCTTTTAGTCTGAGGCTGTTTTGTCTGATGCCTTTTTTTCTGAGGCTGTTTTGCCTGATGCCTTTTAGTCTGAGGCTGTTTTGTCTGATGCCTTTTAGTCTGAGGCTGTTTTGTCTGATGCCTTTTAGTCTGAGGCTGTTTTGTCTGATGCCTTTTAGTCTGAGGCTGTTTTGTCTGATGCCTTTTAGTCTGAGGCTGTTTTGCCTGATGCCTTTTTTTCTGAGGCTGTTTTGCCTGATGCCTTTTAGTCTGAGGCTGTTTTGTCTGATGCCTTTTAGTCTGAGGCTGTTTTGCCTGATGCCTAATTGTACGAGACCTGACACCTGACATTTTTTTTCCTGAGACCTGAAGCTTTTTAGTCTGAGGCGTGATGCCGTTTTGTCCAATAACTGAAGCCTTTTAGTCTGAGGCATGATGCCTTGTCTTCATATGTCTGAGGTCTGAGGATGTCCTAAAATGTACACCGTACATTTGGTATTTTTGCGTTTTTTCCCGCAAAGGTTTAAGAAATACGCAACGGACTCGGTGTGCAAGGTTTCTATGCGTGACGAATTTTTAAGCTGACGAACACGAAAATACGCATACGAATATTTCGTGCTCAGTGTGCAATGGCCTTAAGTATTACAGTAAAATAAATACTTGAAATTTTCAGTCTGCAGCATCAGTGTTGTGCAGTGCTTGGTAAGTTTATATATTTGTGTGCAATCTCCCTATATCTCAAAGTAATCATGAAAAATGTTGTGAGTTTGTCACTTTTTTTCATTTTCATCTTTTTTTCAATTATCCCTTACATAAAAATAGTTTTTTACAAATGTGTTTTTTATTTATCACAGCAGTGTGAAACTGGCTGCAATAGTATCTGATCATTGAGGATTGTGTTGGTTAAATGAAAACTAATAGCATTTTCACAAATATGTGTATATCTATTGACTGAAGTGTGTATGTGTTGACAGAAGTGTGTCATTTTGCAAACAATCTTGGAATTATGCAAATTGAGTGTGGTGTTTGGATAATTGTCATTATATTTTGAAAAAAAGAACCCGGTTTTCAAAATTGCGTGTAAACAATTGAAAAAAACTGTAAGAAATCATGTGCCTTAATTCTGATTAGAATGTCCCCTTATTGTGTCGAAATAATGAGTTACGACGAAAAAACAAATTAATATCTCAAAATATCAAGTTTACCTTTTTTTATTCTTCACCATGCGTTTCAGGGCTTCCATAGAATCCAGCCTGAATATAATTGCTTCCAGAAATTATTTTTGGGGGTGCTATCGTGGTGCTATGGTCTTTATTGGGCTGCTGAAGCACCTGCTGGCCCCTCGCACTACAGAGAGAGTTGGAGTTGAGTAAAACATGTATATAATAAAATAGCAGCTGCCAGCTTGGTTGTGGTAGGCTACATCTTGTTGGAAATGTAACCCTCTTTCTCTCTCCCCGCACGCTCACTGACCTCTAGCACCGCCTCTGCTGCTCTGCGTTGTGTTATGAATGATCGTGGGTGGTGGTAGAAAGCAAGGACTCGGACACAGAAGGATTCGGGATCGTGGCTTGACCGTTTATTCCACAGCACAGCGTCTATAATGTTGAAAACATGAACTAAGCTTACGTTTTAAACTAGCAAAGTACATTTCAATGCACATGCAATTCAACAGCAAGCTCATGCTGCTTATATAATCATACAAAGCTTTGCGTTAGCCACTATACATTAATCACATTTTAAAGGAAAAACAAAAAACGTTAACTCTGCATCCCTCTGCATTTAGGTCTTTAACAGTTTACAACACAAAATATCTCAATAAACTGAACTTTAGTGCGATAACAACAAATATATTTTACATTTCTTTTTTTCCACTACCATTAACGTGGCTTACCTATAACGTCACACTGCTATGACATATGGTTCTGCGGTTCTGCAGTTGGTTAATCATAGACATATACACTAGACCTCACCTTGGGGGTCTAAGCATGCGTCAAAACCCACGCCATCTTGGAACAGGGGTCTTGTCATAGGAAGTAGCTAGGTAACGCTGCTATCTCTGCCTTTACTTCGAATTCATTGATGGTGGCGGACTTTTGTGCAGCGTATGATGTTCATGGATGAAATCTGAACTAGGAAGAATGTTTTAAAAAAAAAAAAATTCTTTCTGGAATCAATGATAAATACATGTCTGACCGTTGGAACAAACCAAAAAAACAAGAAAAATCGCATTAATGATGAGACCTGTGTCTACTACATTGACGCTGATGCATTAAAGTGGAGGGGCTCCCCTGTTTCAAGATGGCGGCTCTATTGACGTATTCGTTCCAATGAATTGCTGTAGCCAAGGTGAGGTCTAGTGTATATGTCTATGTTGGTTAATATTGAAAATATGACGTACGCATCAACGCTACGGTATCTCAAGAGGCCCAAACAGCGCTAAAGGCACTTGAATCAGTTTGAACATAATAGCATTATGGGGACACCTTGTGGACAAGGCAATATACTGCCTTACAGAAACATCATACTGGCATTCATGCTCCTGCAGTTCAATAAAATTTTGCATCTATAATGGTGTTCACGGAGACATGGCTGCGTCCTGATGTTCCTGACTCTCTGTGTGAAGTGGAGGGCTTCTCCTTCATTCGCTCCGATAGGAGTGAGATGTCAAGAAAGAGGCATTTGTGTTTTTATTATTGATAAATGGTGCAGGCAATATACAGTGCGGAAAAGTATCTGTAATCCCGACGTCGAACTAATGTGCCTGAGTTTAAGACCTCTGTATCTGCCCAGAGAGTTTGGCAACATCATCTTGTGCAGTGTGTATGTCCCTCCAAGCGGGAACGCAGCGAACGCTGCGGCACACATAACTAACTGTGTACATCAACAGTTACTGCGCACTCTGGAGGCCGCGGTTGTGATTCTAGGGGATTTTAATCACTGCAATTTGGAACTGTCACTCCCGGGTTACTCACAGTATGTTAAATGTGGTACAAGAGAGGACAGAATTCTTGATAAGTGCTATTGTAATGTGAAGAATGCTTATGTGAGCAGGGCTAAACCCCCGTTGTCAAATTCGGACCACAATGTAGTACATCTCATTCCTACTTACAGAACTGTTCTTAAAAAGCAGTAAACCATACACAAAGACTGTGAAGGTGTGGACGAGCGACAGCATAGAGTCTCTTAAAGGCTGTTTTCTCTCGATAGACTGGAGTATCTTTCACGAACTGGACGTGGACAAAGCGGCAGAGACGGTCACGGATTACATACAATTTCGCGTAGACAGTACCTCAAAGAGAAATAATTATGTATCCCAACAATAAACCATATATAAGGAGGTTAAAGACTGTATCAACCTTAAGAAATTGGCATTTAAAAGAGCTAATGAACTGAATGACTTTTATCTGAGATTTGAAACCCAGGATTTTTCTTTTGAAGGGAAAAATATTTTAGAGACAATTAATGCCGCAGAGCAGGATGTAAGGCTGGTGGTAGAACCCAAAGTGGTAAGATTGCATTTTAAAAACTTATGTACTAAGAAGGCAACGAGTCCGGATGGAATATCCGCATTTTTGTTAAAGACATGTGCAGATGAACTGACACCTGCATGGTCTCCAATCTTTCAAAAATCAGTAGACTCACATGTCATACCCACCTTGTGGAAGAAATCAGTAATTACACCGGTACCTAAAAAACCATGCCCAAAGGTAAATAATGATTTTAGGCCGGTGGCACTAACCTCCATTGTTATGAAATGTTTTGAAAAGATAATGGTGTCATTTCTTAAACAAGATATTGGTGTGTTTTTAGATCCATTTCAGTTTGCTTACAGGCAGGGGTGTGGCACTGACGACGCTATTAGTACAGTAGGTAGACAACCAGAATGTGGTTTTTACCGCCGCAGTTTTGCCGCGGCGGTAAAAGCTGAGGTGTATTTGCTGCCTTTGGCCGCTAAGAGGCGCTACAATCACAGACTTTGAAAAGTGTCCGTTTTTTGTGTAATCTTCAGCTGCGCCGCGGCTCATTCAGAGCGATTGAAAGATGGTATCAGATCAATTCAAGTGAAAAGTTGTTAAATTAATTAATCACAATACTGAAATTAAATTGAAAAAATAATGAAACCTTAAAACATTGCAGTCGAAACATATTAGGGTACATAAATGAGGGTTTACAATCGTATAAGACAACAATGCATTATCAGTCCAGCGATAGCTGTGTGGTTAACGCATCAATCCTCAACCTCATCTACCTCCAAACGACATGAGATCGAACCTCGTTACATGCTGTTGGCCGACAGCTTTTATGTTTTAGCCTACCGTTCTTGAAGCTTAAATAGATAGCTGTTTATTAGCGAGTTTATTAACTGTTTATTTAGGCCTACTTAAAGTGTCCGACTTAATTTGCCACTTCTCATTGAGAGCTGAGGTCGCAGATAAATTCAAGGTTAACACTCTAGCCTGTACTTGGGGACGGGTCGGACATGTCCCCACCACTTTTTGCCAGGGTCGATATTGTCCCCACCACTTTTGAAATCTTAGCTAACCGCATTCGTTTCATTCATCTAGCGCTGAAATGTGTTGTCTTCAATCGGACGCACGCTGCAATCCGTTGTGGAGGTTTCATTAGTTCCGGTGAAATCACAAATCAATCCGAGGCGACGGTTTTGCAATCCGTCCGCTCAGTTTATAAACTGTAGGCTACTCACGGATTCTTAAACTGTTCCCTTGGTTTAACAATTCGTGCCCACGGATTCATAAACCATACCCACGAGTTCAATCCGTGCAGATTTGTAAACCGTGCCCTCAGTTTTTGAAATCTGTACCCACAAATTCATAAACCGTGCCCACGCTTTCGCAATCCGTACTCACGGGTTTGTAATCCGGACTCGCGGATTTGTGGCTCGTCCCCGAGAATGTGCCGCATGATTCAACCAGGCCTCCTGTTTAGATGCGGGATGCTTTGTTTTTAAAAGGACTTCACTTACAAAAAAACAAATAAATAAATATAGCCTAAGACAAACACAAAATAGGCCTATAAAAATAAAACATTCATAAATTGTTTTATGATTAACATAGGCTATTCCTGTCTTAAGTGAACTCATTTAAAGTTATAAACGCAAATAATAGGCCTAATAATTATTATTACATTTAGGCTACATACTGTATTTAGATAGAAGACGCTTTTATCAACAAAAAAAAGAAACAAAGCAATTCGTCAAATGTCAGTCATAATACAGGTTAGATAATAATAAAACAGGGCTGAGATTATCACAAATAGGCCTAAACACAAGATTTTGACGCATAGGCACATATCCATGTGTTTGTGCACAAAAAAAATAAATAACATTGACTTTTTGCCTTTATTAAACATTTAAAATATTCGCAAATTAATATGAAAAAAAAAAATAGATTTTACTTTCTAAAAACTATATTTTGCCCGCAGTGCTAAATGAGAAGAGCATGTCGGGAACCATAGAGTGAGATGCTTTAGGCCTATAGGTGATTTATAGGCTAATCATAATAAATGTGTCTGAAAAATAACGACGTTTTCTTGTTATTGTGAGTTTACACAAACAAAAGTAGTTACAAATAATGTATTATGTATTATGTATTTTTTCCGTATGACCAGAAATGCTAGATTATTTTAAATTGTTCCACTGTTGATAGGAGTGCGCGCTTCACACAAACAGTTGGATATGCCTTAAAAACTTGTTTGTTTGTTAGAATCTTAGCCCATTATTATTGTCTAAGACTGACATTTGACGAATTGCTTTGTTCTTTTTTTTTTATGGATAAAAGCATCTTTTAAATAGGCCTATGTAGCCTAAATGCATTTTGATTTGTTAGCTAATTATTATTTGCGTTTATTACTATGAATGAGTTCACCGAAGACAGTAATATATTTAACATAAAATAATTTATAACTTATAAACAAACCTTTTGCAGTTTTTGAACTGTGTTATTATTATTTTATTTTTATTTTTTCGCTTGTTATAGTAGTGAGATTTTTCCTCTAAAAATTTACTTTAAAGATAAAAGTATCCTAAATGTACTTATTTTTTTTAAATACAAGAAATTATCCATTTTAAAAAAGGATTTTAAAAACAATGCAATGCATCCCGCATCTAAACAGGAGGCCTGGTTGAATCATGCGGCACACTCTGGGGGACGAGCCACAAATCCGTGAGTCCGGATTGCGAAAGCGTGAGTCCGGATTGCGAAAGCGTGGGCACGGTTTATGAATTTGTGGGTACAGATTGCAAAAACTGAGGGCACGGTTTACAAATCTGAGAGCACGGATTAGGAACTCGTGGGTACGGTTTATTAATCCGTTGTGATAAAGTGCAGTTATGTTTCTAACGTTAGTTTTTTGGAGCAATTGAATGCCTTCAAACAAAAGCTACCGAGGAATCGTCAAGAAAAGTAAAGGCCAGTTTTAAAGTTTTACAAAAAATGAACCATGTTCAATTTGTAGCCTATAGCCTATATTGTTCTTGAATTGTTCGAAGAAAAAACGACATACTAAAAACGCCAGCCTAATCTCAGGAGCTGCTTTAGGCGCTTTTCCACTGCATAGTACGGTACGGTTCGGTTCGGTACGTCTCACTTGTGGTGCTTTTCCACTGCATGGTACGGTACAGTACGGTTCGCTTCGGGTCGCTTTAAATGGTACCTGGTCTGTTGAGGTTCCAAGCGTACTGTACCGGTACTAAAATGTGACGTGAAACACTGCAGATCACTGATTGGTCAGACAGAATCGTCACTACCAGCGTCACTACTAGCATCATTGGATTTGCGACACGAGACACGAGACACTTTTTTAGCAGTATTTTTGTTTTGCTGCCATCAGCCTCATTTTAAACACATTTTTCCGTCTAGCAGTTAAAAACAACCACATACCGAGAATCAGGAACACCATCCCCTCGATAGTCTCCATTGTTCCTGTGTTGTGGGTTTGAAAATGTGGCGCTTTTAAGATGATGTCATGGCAGTAGAGGCGCGCGCAAATAACGATCAGTCCCACACACTTTGAAGGGGTACTACTGCAGTGGAAACGAAAAGCGATCCGAACTGTTCCGCGCCGAATCGAAGCGTACTGAGCCGAACCGTACCGTACTATGCAGTGGAAAAGCGCCATTTGATTACGCTCATGGGTGGCGTTTAAAAAAACGCGGCGCTCCCATTGAAAACAATTGAAATACACGTGTGGAAAAGCGCTTTGGTGGACACACGGCCTTTCAAGTGGGGGAGGGCGCATATTTGCATTTGAATGTTGTGTTACATTCTAAAACATTTAACGTGTGACGCGCACACACACAACTGCTCATGCACACACACAGGCCTTACATTCTGTTTGACTGTGTTATTGTTGCAAACATGCTGCTCTAAACTCTAGTAAACTAGTGTTTTCTGTCGGTGTCAGCAGCAAAGATAAAGTTGATGATGATGACTCGCCTTCACAGTGAACGCGCATAGGCCTAAACGCATAGGCTATCGAATTAGCCTACTTACGCAGAGAGTTGCCACTTTATTTCGTTTTTAAATGTTTTGTTTTAAAGTAGACATTTAAAGCTTTCTAGTTCTCAGGTCTGTGCATGAGGCAAGCATCGCGGTGTTTTGGTTCATATGAGACGCGCTCCAGTTCACACGCGCGCCTCTGTGTCCTGATTGTCTGATATTTATAATGTGTTAATCCAGTCAATTCGTTGATGAAACATTAATTAAAATGAAGATAGAATTTATCTGAAACGAAATTTACAAGCTTTCTACAAAACAAAACTTAATTGGTGGTCAAAATCATGATTCATGTCTGACCCACACCAAATATTTTCCGATAGCCTATGGGCTATATGCACGCATAAGTTCCGCATTTGACGTAAGGATGCTCGTCCATTTCCGGTTGTGTAGATTAAAGCGGAGGAAAACCAGAGAAAACGGGATTATGGCAGAGTCTTCAATATTTACTGTCCTCCCGCCTTTGAAATGAAACGTACATACGTTTAGATGTAATTTTATATATAGTTATGTTTATTTAATATAATTTTAAAAAGAAGCATAAACACAACGAGGGGTGTCTGTTTTATCTGTTTTTGTGACTAACGTTTCATTAGTATAACCATGGAGTATAAAATTCAATATAAATTCTCGGTATTGCATTGGACTCTATGATCGGCGGAAGTTATCGAGCATCCTTACACCTTCACCGGAAATACCACCGTGCATAGAGCCCATTGGGTAGCTTTAGATCCTATCTTACTCATCTCATGCGGTTCACTTTTCATATAGCCTACTCAACATAGACGAAATAATAAAAATAAGTAACATAATATTATTAAACATAAATGTGAAACGTAGCCTATGTTTATTTTATGTATTTTTTTTTTACTTATATTTAAGCGTCACGCCGCTCCGCTTTGCTCACATTCTGTAGCCTATACATGCATATGTAGTTTTCCTGAAAACTATTGAAATGGATTTATAGC
This sequence comes from Pimephales promelas, assembly GCF_988280905.1. NCBI lineage: Eukaryota > Metazoa > Chordata > Actinopteri > Cypriniformes > Leuciscidae > Pimephales > Pimephales promelas. Next base: position 6,697,576 of record NC_142793.1, read on the forward strand.
GTTTTGGAAAAGAACTCCTCATATTTTTTTTTTTTTTACGGAACTGCTTTTGAAATTACGATTGGTATTATTATAGATGTAAAGAAGTCATTCTGTTGGATACTATTTTGTTCCTTCCTTAGTGTAAAATGGAAATATAATTTTTTTTTATAAATACAAGCAAAAAAAAACTAAATGGTGTACTGTAACAGTTTTAGAACTAGACAAATCTTTCTGCATAAATGCCTAAATATAAAATTTAACTACAGTTATCCATGTTGAATCGGGCTTCGAACCCATGTCATTATCATGTTCTAACCGTAAGTTCTACCGCTCGACCAATACGGTTACGGAGGAAAACCAAACATATGTTTCTGGAGTGAGTATTCGCTCAAATGAGCAGGAAAACGTTTTGTCGTTAACCTATTGTGAGTGTAAGCCTACTTTACACGAAAACGTACACCTTTTAAAGTTTAAAAGATGATTTTATTTTAGCTGTTATGAGAAAAATAAATTCAAGTGAGCACCGCCGCGTTTGTCGAACACAATTAATGCCAGAATAAAACCTGATTTTAGAATAGGCATACACTGGGCGTGGTGTGTCAAAAATACTCAATTATAAACTTCAATATTTCAATATTTCGTTCAAAACCACCTCAAAACAATTCGTGACATTTTAAAAAGCCGTGAATCAATGTATTAAGGCCACTGAAACTGAAATCTCTCAATGCAGGAGCAGAAGCGCTGGTTCAGATTTTATTATTTGTTGTTTAAACATACGTGTTGCATATTTAAAAATAAATAAATATATATAGGCTATATATATTTGATATGGTCTAGGCTAATTACAGCATTGATTACTGTTGAGGGGGGATGTTTTTTTTTAAATTCTTCATGGAACCCCGTTAAGTTTTATTTTCTATATTTGCATAACTGCTTTTAAAGATGTAAATTCAGTCAATCTGTTGGAAGAGATTTGTTCCTTAGTGTAAAATAGAAATGCATGGTCATTTTATTTTATAAATATAAGCAAAAAAACTAAATGGAGTTTTAGAACAAATCTTTCTGCATTAATAGCCTAAATATAAAATACAACTACAGTAATCCATGTTTGATCAAGCTTCGAACCCATGTCTTAGTAATGGTAGAACCGTAGCCCTATGTTCTACCATTCAGCCATGTGTTCGCTCTAACGAGCAAGAAAAAGGTTTGTCGTTATGCCTATGAGCGTGGGCTACTTTAGGCTACATGAAAAAGGAGACCTCTTACAGTTTTAAAATATGATTTTATTATAGCTGCATGTGATTAGAAAAATAAATTCAAGTGAGCACCGCCGCGTTTCCCTATTAGGGACTTTAAGCAACAGCCTCTGGTGGAACGGCAACGGCATTCTGGCGTTCTATTGCGCATGCGCGACATTAACTGCTACTTCTTGACGTTCTACTGTAACCGTCTACTACGGGAGAACAGCTGATTTGCCGTAGTCGTTACTACGTGACAGATTAAGACAGTTAATGTTATGTTTTAGGTTATGTGGCATTGAAATCGTTTCTGTATATCATTAAGTGCTAAAATCAACCCTTCTCTTTCTTTTTAAAACCACTTTCTTTTTGTATTTTGTCTGATGATTAAATTATTCCCTATGCCGTCCTCTTTACTGTTGCTTAGTGATTTTTGCGCTCTATAACTACGGCAGTTAACTGTTTATTTTCGGCTGCTGTCGCTGTTCTATCAGCAGCAGTAGTTAATATAGTGTACCATGTGTCAAAATGATTTATGGCTTTTGATTGACAGGTGGGCGGAGCTGACCTTTGACCTTCCGGATGCCATCTTTGAAGTAGTCATAAACCTTTGACCTTTGACATACCATATCTGGGATATCGATTAACCTTTGACCTAACGATCAATCAAATGGACAGGTGGTCTTGACCCGTTGACCTTTCTAATCCAAAAAACATGTGTGTGTGTGAACATCTGTGGTTTTGACCGGATGACCTTTTTTAATCCAAAAAACATGTGTGTGAACATGTATGGTTTTGTCCCCTTAGTGACCCCAGGAAGCGATCGATCAAAATGGACAGGTTGACCCTGGTTGACAGTTGTCTGGTTTTATCATTGATGTAGCCCCCCTCCCATACCAGAAGCCCGTCTATAAAATGGTGGGTCTCTGTTCTACAGAACTCGCAGAGGGAAACATGAGTTACATGACTATGGACGCTTGTAACGGTGGTCGCCGCCTTATCTCAAATAACTCTCTTAAAGAAAAATTCGGGCGCCAGACAAGGTAAAACCTGTCAAAATTTACATTAACCCAGGATAGCCAGAATGTAACCACCTGTTACACAATAAATTTATATATATATATATTTATAAAAAAGGAAAAAAAAATCATTTCACAAAGAATATTTATTCACAACAAATACTAATAACAAAATAGATTCTCAGAAGTTCCTGAGTCCAAGTTCCACAAACAGATTTAAATCCGTGCAGACCATAGACGGCGCAGACAACCTCGCGCGTCACTAATCCACGTTGGCAGATTCGTGTCCACATTCATTGAGATGGTGCTCGATGCAGAGCCAAATGGGAGGAGCTAGAGCTCAAGCTCCCCCTTTTCTGGAGCTCCAGCTCCACCTCGCTAAATTTAGTGGGCGGGGCTTCGCTGCAGCTTCCAATGGGAAGAGCTAGAGCTCTAGCTCACCCTCGCTGGAACTAGTGGACAGAACATAACGCGCTATCAAGCCTGTTAATGTTAGTGCGAGTTTCACCCGTGATGAAAGGACAAGTTTGTTTTGATGCGCAAGGTGCTGGCAAACATAATATTATATTTTACTCTAAGATTTGTCATGATTATGATAAATTATACAATGATTTATCGTTTCTGTGACAAACGCGTAAACACTTAGAACATGCTCACACTATCTGTGCGTGTTTCTAAAAACTGTTGAAAACTTTGTATCTATGTATTCTTTTCTCTTAATTACGATGAACAGTTTCGTTGTTTTCCGACAAAAGCGTCTGCTATATGATTATGTAAATTACTAGACAAAGGCAATGTGTGCACGTTTATTTTGTCCACCGCAGTAACGCGAGTTATTTGTTGTAAATTAATCTAAAAAAAGATTGTGTAAATACATCATCTGATTAATTCATTAAATAAAAAATAAGACCAGGTTACCTAATCTGCCCTTTTTGTACGTTAATGTAAAAGCATAAGCTACTCCAATAGGCCAGTTGTATTTTTTATATATATATATTGTAAATTAAAGTGTACAATTGACTGTATTGGATAGACTCAACCTTCATGTTATAGGCTATGCATTAAGCTATTTTAATGAAATGGAAACAAGCAGTCCAGTACTCTAAAACCAGCTGTGTGACTTCCCACACTAGTCTAGAGGAAAAACAAGATAACAAATGTGCTGAGATTATGCATCCGCTTCACATTTTAATGGTAGCCTATAATAAGAAGTACATTGAAGTACACACTTCATATAACACATAACATTTCTCTTCACAGAACTCAACCAATTTTTTTTTTACATAGTACTCCATCTGGTAGATAAGATTCAAGTTCAAGTTGATTTTATTTATACAGCACATTTTATAACTGCCACTGACTAAGTGCTTTAAAGAACTACAAAAATAAAAAAAATTAAGAGAGCTAGCCCATACTGCAATTCTTCCTTCTATTTCTTATCCCGACATACGTTCAGATTGTCAGCCCAGAAAAGCACATGAAATCCGTTTCAAGGCAAGCTACATCCATATGTGGTTTAAAATCCTATTCAAATACCGGGACATGCCTCAGTCTGAACGATCGGATTTCGGGTGGTGTGTGACTCTCACGCCACATAAAATGAGATGGTGCTCGATGCAGAGCCAACTCTTGCTAACTAACAGAGTTTTTTTATTTTATTTGTGTTCAATAAAAATCAAGCTGGCGCTGAAATATGTTGCTTTTGAAATCATGCCGAGTGCTCGGAAGTTAACCTGCGCGTGCGCGGTGAAGCTGGAGCTCCAGCGAGGGGAGGAGCTAGAGCTCCAGCTCCTCCCATTTGGCTCTGCATCGAGGACCACTTGCATTCATTCACAAATTGTTCATAAAAAAAAGGAAAAGAGAAAAAGAAAGTAAACAACTCATTCATTTCGTTGTAAATCCCCAACATCAAACAATAATTTTAACAGGCAACAACAATTTATGAGAAAAAACAAAAACAAAACTAAGCACACTGAATGTGCAAATGTGAAATGCGAGTGGGTGCGTGCGTGTGTGAATGGCGGCGTAAAGGTAAAGGTACTGACCACATTTGCAGGCAAGAAACAGTTTGGTGAGTATCGAGTGTCCTCTTCAACACTAGGATCAGCGGATAAAACAGCTCTGGCTTGTCGTTAAAACAGCTCAATGTTCGTTTGTCTGAGACTGCAACGACTTTCGCGCTGCACCAGACTTTAACCACAGGAAGCAACAGATCGACAAGCAGCCGTCTCTCCCCAACAATCCATCACGATTTCACTGCAAACTTCTCAATGCATAAACGGGTGACGCGCATTTTCCCAGGTACTACACACACCCTTATATTCAATTTCCTTCCTTGATTAGCGGTGATTGAGTGATTAACATACTCCACCCCTTTTGCGCAAACGTGAAAGTGAAAGTAAACAAAAAAAATAGTGACTCGTGGCACGTGGCTCTTCATTGCCACACGCTTTATCCTCACCTAAAACCCCCGAGATCGATCTGAGTAGCATGATGGAATAATTTTCTAATATAGTCCGTATCACAATATGATCTGTAAAATAAAAGCGGCTTACTTGAGTGCTGATGACCCCCCTCTGATTCTCTCACCGTCCTTCAGCCTCTGTGACAGTCGGGGTGTGAGATGGCTGAACATTCCTTCACCCAGAGAGAAAAATCTTACACGAGCTAAAAAATGAAACCGTGTTTTATAGATTATAAGGAAAAAAACATTTAGATTTAAATGAGAAAAAGCATCTTACTTTATTTCCATCAAGATGTGAAAAACCTCTCATCAACAGCAGCATCCGTGAGCCTGTGTTTTTCTGTATGTGTGTGTCTGTGTGTCTGTAACAGCATTACATTCCTGCATCCTGTGCTGAAACAGAAAAAAGTTCAAACTTTTCCTCACTATCTAAAGTTAAACCATGGTTCATTTAAAAAGAATATCAATAAAATGCTTTATCATTCATTGTAAAATAAAACAACATGTTTTATAGATTATAAGTTGACTAAGAGTCTATCAAAAATAAAACCATCTTACTTTTTCCAGCTGGTCGACAAAGTACTTCCTAAGATGTCCATACAATACTTTATGTGGTTTACAAAAGATGAGTTTAAAGTTGTGAAGATCTCCCTGTGATTCTCTCTCCCCCATGCATGGTGGAGTGGTGTGGGTGTGTGTGCGTGTGTGTGTGTGTGTCTCTGTGTAATAAATGGCAATAAATTACTTTAGACCTCTCTGAATCCTCTAAGTCAGAGGGACCCTCTCATACTTATTTTCTGTGTGTGTGTGTGTGTGTGTGTGTGTGTGTGTGTGTGTGTTACATTATACCCCTTCAAGAGAGGACGATATATTTCACACTAAACATTAAGCTCTATATAAATGAAAATAGTTATAAATTTACATCTAGTAATTTACAAAATTATTATTATTTAACACTAACTAGAGTTGAAAAACCTTGATCTTCAAAAGTATATAAATGAAATGGTAATAAATGTGCAATTATTAATTTACAAATATAACATTTCACACTAACTGAGTTGAAATTGAACAACATTGTTCATTTAAAAGTATATCAATTAAATGCTTTTATCGTTCATTTCAAAAATAAGACTAAGATCTCCCACAAGTGATCCTTCCCCCCCCCCCCCCCCCCCCATGGCATGCATTGTGTGTGTGCCGGTTCAGCAGAGACATTCCATATGTTTGATTAGTGTTAATCTTACTTCATAGTATAATCATTAAAAGTTTAAATGATATCTTTTAAAAATACCAGATGTTTTAAAATAAATTAAATTAATTCATAAAACAAATATGCTACATCAGCGGTCTATGGACAAACTTGACTATATTTTTATTTATCAGGGTGCATGTAAAAAATTCGATCTCTCACAAGTCATCTCACACATTGTGTGAAATGTTCAATAATTCCTTAAGTAGTATCTCTGCGAAAATCACCACATAGGTCTATCTTTAGTGCGAGAGCACCAATGAAGACATTTTAGAAACTGTGATGCCAAAGGCCGGCCACCCATTAGCTTCAGGATAGTGACAGAGCAGATGAGTCTCTGTGCATCGCCGAGTCAAAGTTTTGTTCGTACTAGAATTATTTCGAATCATAATCGTAAAAGTTTCAAGCTTTTAAAATGAAAAGATTGTTTAAATTAAATCTTTATAGTTTTAATACATTCATGTCTTCTATTTCTTTTAAAGATTACTCTAATGATTTTGTTTAATGCCGACCTAAAAGTATTTTTATTAATATAGCCATAACAATTTTTTTACTGTAACTGCGTATTCTATACCATACACCTAAAACTCTACCGTCAGAGAAAACTGGATTTTTACATTTTCAGTAAATAATTGAATATAATTTATAATAAAGCTGTTTTGTGTGACGATCAGCAGCCGTGGTGCCCTCGAGAGCCTCTAGAGGGCATCCTCTCCCCATGTTTGTTTCCCCATGGACTCTTTGTGTTTCATTATGTTCAGCTGTGTTTCATTATTGGTTATTGAGTTCCTTATTTAAGCCTGAGTTTTCCCTGTGTCCCTTGCGAAGTCTTGTTACCCTGTAAGCGTACAATTCCGAGCGTTATTCCCTGTTCTGTGTCTCCGTGTTTCCCTGGACTCTTGACCCTTGCCTGTTTCCTGGACTGCTCTCGAACCTGTGCTGCCTGCCTCGACCATTGCCTGTTTAGACCACGAGTTTCTGGATTGCCCCTTTGTTTAACTGTTTGCCAGTTTTCATGTCTGCTTGTCTTAATAAAGTGCTGCACATGGATCCGACCGTCTCTGTCCGTACGTTACAGAAGACTTCGCCAAACGAGGATCCAGCAGACTTTCTGCATCTATCCGCCGTGGTCAAGACCCGCTCTTCAATGCTAGCCTCTCATAGTTCTCAGCTGGCGAGACTAACTTCTCTCCTCGAGGAACTAGCTAGCTCCGTGCAATCATGGTCTCCGCAGAGCTCAAGCACAGCGGCTAATCAAGCCCAAACCCCCGCTGCACCTGTTCCACCGCAACCCAGTGTGAGTACCGCATGCAGTAATTCCAGTACGCCGTTTCCCGAGAAGTTTAATGGCTCACCTGAAGCGTGTGAAGGATTTCTGCAGCAGTGCAGCTGGTACATGAGTCATCAGCCCCAGTTATACGCCTCGGATATCGACCGCGTTTCTTTCATCTGCTCACTGTTAACTGGAAAGGCTCTGGAGTGGGCAGGCACGTTTTGGGAACCAGGTCGGATGTCGTTTCCTTCTTTCGACGTGTTTACCGCCCTGTTCAGAAAGGCTTTTGAACTCCCCGCAGGAAAGGAGGGTCTCGAGGAACTGCTCTTTTCCCTGCGCCGGGGAGGTTCGTATGCGGCGGATTTCTCTCACTCACTCCGCACGCCGCATAAGCCTCAGCTCGCTAAACTGTTTGATCCTCCCTTAAGGACCGTCAGAGGAGCTTCTAAGCATATCGTTCCTGCCAAAACCACTCATCATGTCGGACCCCTCGAGCCCGTATCCCGCACTGGCCCTGTTAAAAGTGCTGTTCCTAAGACAGCGGAGGTGTCGCGGGTCGAACCGGAGTTTGAGCGCGTGCCAGCCGACTCGAGTGAGTCAAGTGCCGAGCTGAGTGAATCAAGTGAGTCAAATAGCGAGCTGAGTGAATCGAGTGCCGAGTCAAGTGAGTCAAGTGCTGAGCCGAGTGAATCAAGTGTGTCCAGTGTTGAATTTAGTCTGTCCAGTGAGTCTTCAGTTCAAGTAATTGAATCTCCTCTTCAAGTGAGCGCTGCATCTCCTCTTCAAGTGAGCGCTGCATCTCCTCTTCAAGTGAGCGCTGCATCTCCTCTTCAAGTGAGCGCTGCTCTTCAAGTGAGCGCTGCATCTCCTCTTCAAGTGAGCGCTGCATCTCCTCTTCAAGTGAGCGCTGCATCTCCTCTTCAAGTGAGCGCTGAATCTCCTCTTCAAGTGAGCGCTGAATCTCCTCTTCAAGTGAGCGCTGCATCTCCTCTTCAAGTGAGCGCTGAATCTCCTCTGCAAGTGAGCGCTGAATCTCCTCTTCAAGTGAGCGCTGCATCTCCTCTTCAAGTGAGCGCTGCATCTCCTCTTCAAGTGAGCGCTGCATCTCCTCTTCAAGTGAGCGCTGCATCTCCTCTTCAAGTGAGCGAGTTGTCCAGCCCAGCGAGTGTGTCTAGCCCTGTGACGCGCCGCCGCAGGAGGAGAAGGAGGACTCGTTTGGTTCGCCAGGCCCCGGTGAGCGTGCCCAGACTCCTCGCTCTGCTGGCCCCGCCTCTGCGCCTCGCTCTGCCGGCCCCGCCTCTGCGCCTCGCTCTGCCGGCCCCGCCTCTGCGCCTCGCTCTGCCGGCCCCGCCTCTGCGCCTCGCTCTGCCGGCCCCGCCTCTGCGCCTCGCTCTGCCTGCACCCTTCAAGCTCCGGGAGGCCTTTCCTGTACCAGTTCACCACCCAGAGGCTCCTCCCGTGAATTTCCCCAAGTATTTTTTGGGGGGGGGGCAGTAGGTACTCTGTGGGGGCCATGGAGGTGATCCCGACATGGACCTCTGAGTCCGTGAGGGCCATGGAGGCGAGGCTGTCATGGACCTCGCCTGTGTCTGCTCCGCCCTGGCCGCCATCATGTCCTGCTCCTTCCTGGTCACCCACGCTCCACGGCCCCAGGCCTCTCCATGTGCCTGGCCTCCTGCCTCTCCATGGGCCTGGCCCTCCATCCCAGCCCCCGTTGACCTCCCCCCGGAGCTCTTAGGAGCGTCTGGAAGCCGCTCCTTAGAGGGGGGGTTATGTGACGATCAGCAGCCGTGGTGCCCTCGAGAGCCTCTAGAGGGCATCCTCTCCCCATGTTTGTTTCCCCATGGACTCTTTGTGTTTCATTATGTTCAGCTGTGTTTCATTATTGGTTATTGAGTTCCTTATTTAAGCCTGAGTTTTCCCTGTGTCCCTTGCGAAGTCTTGTTACCCTGTAAGCGTACAATTCCGAGCGTTATTCCCTGTTCTGTGTCTCCGTGTTTCCCTGGACTCTTGACCCTTGCCTGTTTCCTGGACTGCTCTCGAACCTGTGCTGCCTGCCTCGACCATTGCCTGTTTAGACCACGAGTTTCTGGATTGCCCCTTTGTTTAACTGTTTGCCAGTTTTCATGTCTGCTTGTCTTAATAAAGTGCTGCACATGGATCCGACCGTCTCTGTCCGTACGTTACATTTTGCACTCACAAAGCATAAAATCTCTATTTTTAAATCAAATGATTATAAATTAAATGATATATAACTCTATAATGAATAATAACACATATGTTACTAAAATGTATTTGTACAAATTAAACATAGTTTTATCTAAAGAATATATCAATTACATGTATAATTACAAAAAACTCATTCTATGCAAACTAGATCTAGGCAATGATAAAGACTATGCAAAAAGCAAATAGTTTAAGCTGTCATAAACAAAGACCTCTCATATCCGTTAGTGATAGGGTGAGATGAAGGTTCAGACCCTCACAAAGACGGAGGAGTTACGGGCCAGATGAGCCACTGGGCCACAATTATGTCATGTTATTCTAAATTTTTATTCTAAATTCACTTAAAAGCATAATCTTAAAAGTTTCAATTAGATCTTTTAAAATTAAAAGACTGTTTAAAGTTTTTATTAAAGTCCTATCATCTGTTTATCTTACAAGACTTCTGTATGATATAAATGGGTTTCCATAAATTTAACCAAAGGTATTATTTATACTAAAATGTAAGAAAAATTAATTATTTCTACTTATTTCTACTAAATATTTCAAACATTATTTTTGTCCATGCCACATGAAACAAGTTGTCAAAGTTTGTTTTTGTTGTTTTAAAAGAAATCACACGACTCTACGTTGCACTTATTTAGATCTTATTTAGAAGCTGTATCATTTAGAAAATCACCACACATTTTCAGAGACGCAGTGTTGTCCATGATGCTCCATAAGTAAAGTTGGTCTTGACCGAATATTTAATTTACACATCTTAATTCAAAGCATGATCTTACTTTTTCTACGGTAGCTATGACCATTTGTACGTATAATATATCATTTTTACTTTTCTTGTATCTCCCAAACTATCCTTATTCATTGTGGAAAAAGACACAAGTGAAACCCTTCACTGAGAATATACTATCGGTTATCTACACAAAATATATGTAGAATTTTCAAATGTCAGCTTTTTGGTGTTGACGACATGAACAGACTTTGTGGAGAGCCGATGATTCTATAGCAGAAACATGCCCTTTGACCTCCTCCATTTTGGAGGCTTTTTGTTAAAGACCCTACAGCTTCGTCCTTAAAAGGCACGCCGTGTAGGAATTTCACCCATCTAGCGGTGAAATTTTATTTGCCATTCAAACGCATAGCACTCTCTAGCGCCGCGCTTTTTTAAATGCGTGTTATGATTACGGTGACCGTTATGTGCCAAGAAGCTAGGACATGTCGTCCAATAGCACTTTTTCGAGTTTAACTATACACATTCTACCGTTACGCCGTCTATATAATGAATTACACAACCACGGAATGAAAAAGCTTGTAATTTAGACCATTGACTTAACTGTCGATAAGAAAGCAGGACTTCTACGTTCTGTTCAAAGTCTTTCTACTTCATTACCTCTATCCACCTGGGAAAAGCTGTCCCGACATTCACCCTTGTTTTTAAATTTGCTGGTCACCCTTCCTTTTAGATTCAATTTTTAAGCATTATCATGGCAATGAGGATTGCATTATGAAGTATCGTGCAGCAGTGCAGCTTTTCAAGGGCCTCTCACTGACCTCCTTACGTCCGTTTCAGTCAGCCGGCTCTCAATGAAAACGCGTTGCGGTGGACTAGTGCTTTTTTGTCCCTTGAAAAAATATAGTTTTTCAAGATGGGGGAACGACACGGCAGCCTCTGTGACTCACCCGTCAGATCATTGTCAGAGCTAAGTTTACACCACTGAGATCATATTTATAGACATTGATTTTAGCTAATGAAATACGTTTTAAAAAATATTTAATTCCCCTTAAAAAGATAAAGTTTAATGACACTAGCTTGCAACGTTCCCCAAAAAATCAAATACTCTTTACGATTTGTATTACACTTTTAAAGGATAATCTTACTTTAAAGTTTTAACAAAAATGTAAAAGCACATATTTGCTGTTTTCTGACACAAGACCTTTTGTGAATAGTATTAAGATGGAGTAAATTATTGTAGTGTCTTGTTCTGTTTGTATGGTGTTATCGCCTATATGTTTGAGAAACTGCCTAAACTTTGTTCTCTCGAACTTAATTTACCGACGGGTACAAATAAAACAACCAACCAACCAACCAACCAAGACCATTAACCGGTTCTTTTTTCTTTTATAAATTGACTTTCTACAAATATCAGCCTGATAAAAATGGACTTAGTACACGATGATACAAGATAGTGTTGTGTTTAAAACCATGATAACATTTTCTTTGTTTTGACAAACCTACAGAAATGCCTTTTGATTACTAAGTGTCAGGCATAGTGCAAACAGACAATGTTTGAGAGCCCTAATATTGGCGTAATCTCTGCGAGGTCTCAACCACAATCGCAAAACTTTGTGGCGGGTGATACGGTCATAGCTTTACTAAAATAAAATTTTATCAAAATGTAATATATTATGGTTTGTTATCGACTAATACCTTTTATTTTTAACTAACGCTTCAATATACAGCATAATTTTGTTCAAAATTGTTTTCTGACCCAAAATAATCAGATAAGGGAATGTTCACAAGCTACAGTTAGATATTCTCCTCCATAGTGTGTGTGTGTGTGTGTGTGTAAATAGTAGCGCTTAAATGTTTGGCTGTATTTTTTCACATCGTAGCGATGCAAAGTACCATACTCTAGCCTATGGTCTCACTTTAAAAACATAATCTTTATACAGTAATTGAACGGGCCCAAATCACCAAGAAACCAGGGTTGAAAAGCACCGTTTATAATAAATATACAAAAATTCACAAATGATGACTATTCAGATAGCTAGCAGATGTCTTTGTATGTTGGACAGTGTGTCTGTTTTAGGCGAAAACATTTCTTTGAGAACCGTCAACATTCATTCAACATTAATTTAAGTGTTTGCACTCTGTTTGACTAAACTTTCCCTCTATCTACGATGCTGAATCGCACAGACTATTGTAAACTACTGTTAATATAAGCAAGTATTACTTACTTAAGTTACTTATAAGTAAGTTTTAACGTGAAAAGTAAGCCCATGCTGTTTTACACTTAAACTGTTACATCTGACTATTGCACTGAGAGAGGCCCATTCATTAAGTTTGGTAATTCTAGAGATCAGCCTGCTTCCATTTAAAACAAATACGCTTGTGATCATTTTTTATGTTTGTAATTGATTATGCCGTTTACATCTTGCTCCTTTGTACAGTTTGCAAAAACATGAGATATTTCGTTTAGAACATCTTTCAGCTAAGTCTACGAAACATTGACATGAAAGCTGAGTATTGCGGCTTTTCTGTTACCTACAAAAATATTAAACTCGTCTAGCTAATGTCCATTGCACTGCACAGTCATAGATGCGCAGTTATTTTGTGTATGTAGCTAAACAACGGTTAAGCCGGTTAAACAACGTGAAAGGCGGGAGGATTCATTTTTTATTCCGTCTACACCGATACTTGGACACAAGAGTTTTAGGCATGGGTTCTTCTTTTTATGAAAAGTAAGCAGTTTTTGGCCTCATCACCAAAATGTCTTAACGTATCATAAATATCACTTGCTAGATAAATTATATATAACTATCAACAGTTATACGTGAAACACGCTCAGTCGCATTAGAGTCGGATTCTTGTTTATATTGAACATTGAACCGCTAGTGTTCTACAATTGTTTACCACCGTTTCATTTCATCTGGTTGTTACACTATTACCCCATGGATATCCGTCTCCTACCGTGAGCTATAATGTTAGTGAACTCTAGGTCTTCTCTTTTCATATACAACACTATTTACATGAATTGGCTTAATTTAATAAAATGATGGTTTAAACCATCCTAGTTTTTAAATAGCGCTTAAATGTTATCCCTAAAATACCGCACAAGGATCTCTGAAATATGTGTAGCTCATCTATGTAGATCTATGTTTTTAAAAAATTCAGCAAAACAAACAATGAAGACATCTTTCTGTTGGTTACCCTCAAAATCCAGGCATACAACAAAATAAAGTACATTTACAAAATTACAAAAGTTTTACGCGATATTGATGTCACGTTTTTAATTTCAACTAATTTTAATTTTAACGGAACTTCTCAATAGGGGTAAAAGTTAACTGAAAGCAAGATAAAATACGTCCTAGCTTCTTTCTAATATATAAAATATTTATATATTTTGGTGTAATTCATAGAATTCTCTCTGGCGGCATATGCATAACGTCTCCATGACTTCTGATTCCATGAGGCTTTAATCCTATATAGTCGTTTACGACATCATGACGACGACACCCCTATACAACCCCCTCCAGCGGGAGTGAGGGCGGACCACAATCGCAGGCTGATAAACTCTACAGAGAGCTCAGCCTCAGTCATACACAACCCCAGTTTTCCTAACTGAAGGGGCCTAGCTCTAATAGTCGCGGACTGGTGTGCCGCTGCTACATCTCATCGATCAAAAGTCGAAGGAGCATTGTCTGTTGTAATACAGACTGTCAAAGTCGGCTTCAACCTTCCTGTTTTTTCTGACGTGAACCACGCTTTTTTTCACGCTTCTGACCCAAAAAGTTTGTCAACATACAAGGGCGATTGTGTTGTAAGGACTTTCATCATCAAATAGGGGACCGAAAAATCCAACAACTTCAGAAATGGCGACGCAAAAGCTGACTGAGAGCGACTCCCCGTCGAGTTCTGTCGGAGTTCTGCGTCATCCGGCGTGTGAGTGCGGCACGGGAAAAGACTGTCGTTTAAGAGCTATACAAGACTCTATGTTTAAAGATTATTTTAGAGGCCCGATGGTTAGCTTGATGCACAGGATGATCGAAGCTGCCTGTGATGGCAACAACGATTGCACGAGGGATACCAAACGTGTGAAAAATCTCAAAAAAGAAATGGATGACATAAGAGGGTTGGTTCAAACTTGGACAGATGTTACGCCCATGTTTGTAAACGGCAAAGAACCGGTCGGCGTAATCCTCAGGAAAGTTCTGGATGTGATGCATGAATCTTGTGAGGAATTTGAATTTGTCGAACTACTCTGTATGTGTACGTTTGTAACAGATCTCTGTGTGTCACTGTTGTCAAAAAATGTCAAAACAGATGTGAATGACATAGTTCAAAGTATGGTGAACTATGCCCTAGAGAAAAACCTGATTGCGTGCCGCAACTTTTTATTGTCGCTCGATCACCTGTAAATGTCGTTATTGTTTTACTTCACTATGTTGAAATAAAAAATATTTTGTGGTCATGTCGGAGCTCATAAGCTCATAACTTGGTTTCTATAGGATTCATAGTAAACATGCATAGTATAAATCAGATACTAAGTCAAATGGATATAATAAAACAGACACTAAGCACATTGAATAAAATTATATTTATTCAACAAACTAAAATCTAAGTAAATTGAATAAAATGATATTTATACAACAAACTAAATCTAAGTAAATTGAATATAATGATATTAGTACAAAATTATTATAATGATGTTAGTACAAAATGATTATAATGATGTTAGTACAAAATCTAAGTAAAAAAAACAAAAACAAAAAAAACAAAAAACAGAAAAATGGGTAGTAATAATGATGTCAGTGGTAATCTAACCAGAAAAGAAAGTCACGGCAGGTCATCATGTCACGATCTAGGATGTAATTAACATACATTACAACAATTTTGTCAACGTTTTCAATAGCTTCTGCAATTTTGATTACATCATCATCATCATCAGAGTCATTCTTTAGATTTCTTTACCAGTTCTGTACAGACATCGGCCACATAAGTACAAGTACACAACATATCGGTGACCCCTAGCAGGCGTTGTGGTTCACAGATCATATCTAGAACCTCTTTTATCAAATCACCGGGTGGATTGTCACCGTTAACACATTTGTCCGTCAAATCACCCCATGAATTAGACAGTCCTCTTATAAGAGCCATATTTTTCTTGAGATTTGCCTGACGTACAGTGTCATAACACGGAGTATCGGGGTGGGATGCGTCCATAATCATCTTATTCATTAGATCGGTCATCTGGATTCTGTAATGGTCTTTAAACATGAATTCCATACAGGACTTTAGGCTACAGACTGCACCCATGTCTTCGGAGCTTTGATCACTATCCATTGACGATCGGAAGATCTTGCCAAAGGTCGACGACGTCGCAGATGATTTCCTTGCGGGGTTGTCCACACGATGCGGATGATTTTAGGTGTGTCGTACGATTCCAAGTCTTTGCGGGGATTGGAGAGGTAAGTCAGGTTGCGAGTTTCAAGGTTTTTCGCTGGGTGGTGGTGGTGATGAAGGTTTAGTGCATCCGCAGTCGCACTCGATGAACGGACCCAAGTCTAAGCGACGGTTGATAGTTTTAGCTCGACCCGGTTGTTTTCGAGGTCTGATAGCTCTGTTAGCCGGAGCACAATCGTTTTCAAAGCATGGTGCCAAGACTATGCGACGTCTGGTAGTTTTGATCGGAGCCCAGTCTTTGTGATGGTCCGATGGACCGTGGGTATCATCAAGAATGCCGCAGCTGCTCACATGATCGGGTTCTGTACCGTTGACTTCAGCCATGGTTTATAAATGGCGCTTGAGAGAGGTCTGGTTGCCGGAATTTATCTGTAGAAGAGGGGGAGGAGTCGGCCTTTCATTTCTTCCACGGCTTGTAAAGACGTTTGCGAGGGTCTGACAGCAGAGATTTAGGATGACCGTAGTGAATGGGGCAGATGGTCTGGTAAAGGAGCTACTGCGCGCGCATCTCTCGGGGTGGAACAGCTGCACTTTGACTTTGTTGTATTCGTCAAGCATGTCACACCATTTGAACATTTTGGTGATGAGGCCAAAAACTGCTTACTTTTCATAAAAAGAAGAACCCATGCCTAAAACTCTTGTGTCCAAGTATCACGGAATAAAAAATGAATCCTCCCGCCTTTCACGTTGTTTAACCGGCTTAACCGTTGTTTAGCTACATACACAAAATAACTGCGCATCTATGACTGTGCAGTGCAATGGATAATAGCTAGACGAGTTTAATATTTTTGTAGGTAACAGAAAAGCCGCAATACTCAGCTTTCATGTCAATGTTTCGTAGACTTAGCTGAAAGATGTTCTAAACGAAATATCTCATGTTTTTGCAAACTGTACAAAGGACCAAGATGTAAACGGCATAATCAATTACAAACATAAAAAATGATCACAAGCGTATTTGTTTTAAATGGAAGCAGGCTGATCTCTAGAATTACCAAACTTAATGAATGGGCCTCTCTCAGTGCAATAGTCAGATGTAACAGTTTAAGTGTAAAACAGCATGGGCTTACTTTTCACGTTAAAACTTACTTATAAGTAACTTAAGTAAGTAATACTTGCTTATATTAAAGGAACACTCCGACTTTTTGGGACTTTAGCCTATTCACCTTACCCCCCAGAGTTAGATAAGTCCATACATACCTTTTTCATCTCTGTGCGTGCTATAAGTCTGTTTGACGCACCCACCGCTAGCCTAGCTTAGCACAAAGACTGGATGTGAATGGTTGCAGCTTTCATACTAATCCAAATGAGTGGCAAAATAACGCAAACGTTTTCCTATTTACATGTTGTGATTTGTATAGTCACAGAATGTACAAATAACAAAGTCAAATGAGACACAGACATCTTTTAACCGTATAAAACCTGGGAACTATTCTCTGAAGGCGAAGCACTGCTACTTTAACGGAGTAATAACCGCATCACCTGAGACACGCCGTGGTGAGGAGCGGAGAGTTCGCTCAGTGTTTGGGTAATAGAGTCAGCAATTTATAAATAGTAAAAGCGTAGTTTAGAGTCATGGGTTTTCGCTCTATTGTAAATAGCTGCGACAGTAAACAGGGGAGGTAATACCATGTTTCACAGAATTCCAACTAAAAACGCTGACTGGATGAAGAAATGGCTAACTTACTCTGGATATTTATCCAAACACACCTAAGATTATCAAGGGACATTATGTTTGCTCGGTACATTTCAATGAGGACGACTATTTTGAAAAAATGGAATTTGCCACACGGACCATAATGTGCTGAAGGATACGGCTATCCCATCTATAGCACAGACAGGGCAAGTGGATCACCTGCGGCTGAGGTAAGTGTTTTTAGATGACCTACTGTAACAGTGCCATTAGCCAGATCTAATGTAACGTTAGTGACACTATTATATGATTAGGGTATGAATATGTTTTTATCTTGATGCGGTGCGGACGCGCTTGGAAAAAAAACGAGCGCGTTCACTGCGTTGAACTTGCACCCTGCGCGCGGCGCGCCTAGTAGCCTAAATTTGAAATAACCATGGAAATAACGAACTTGAGCGTGCAAAAGGGTACAATAGGCTGTGAGTTCATTGTGCAAAAACAATTTTCCCCTTATTCTATCCTATAGTAATGCAATTATACTGTATATTATATATACTGTTGAATACATTTGGTTCAGCTAATAAATTGCATTTAAAATATATTGATTCCTGTAATAATAATTATTTATTCATGTGATATTTATAAATCTGGGTGCGTTTTTGGTTGGAAATCAATGAAACATGGTACCTGGTCTCCCCTGCTTATTGTCACAGCTCATACAATAAAGCAAACACCCATGATAAACTATGCTTTTCTATCTAACGTTAGTAATTGCTGACTCTGTTACCCAAACACTGAGCGAACTCTGCTCCTCGTCACGGTGCGTCTCAGGTGATTGTTATCACTCTGCCCAAGTAGCAGTGCTTCGCCTTCAGAATTATTTATATGGTTAAAGATGTATGTGTCTCATATGGCCTTGATATTTGTACACTCTGTGACTATACAAACCACAACATTTGCGTTATTTTGTCACTCATTTGGATTAGTATGAAAGCTGCAACCATTCACATCCAGTCTTTGTGCTAAGCTAGGCTAGCGGTGGGTGCGTCAGACTTATAGCACGCACGGAGATGAAAAAGGTATGTATGGACTTATCTAACTCTGGGGGGTAAGGTGAATAGGCTAAAGTCCCAAAAAGTCGGAGTGTTCCTTTAACAGTAGTTTACAATAGTCTGTGCGATTCAGCATCGTAGATAGAGGGAAAGTTTAGTCAAACAGAGTGCAAACACTTAAATTAATGTTGAATGAATGTTGACGGTTCTCAAAGAAATGTTTTCGCCTAAAACAGACACACTGTCCAACATACAAAGACATCTGCTAGCTATCTGAATAGTCATCATTTGTGAATTTTTGTATATTTATTATAAACGGTGCTTTTCAACCCTGGTTTCTTGGTGATTTGGGCCCGTTCAATTACTGTATAAAGATTATGTTTTTAAAGTGAGACCATAGGCTTGAGTATGGTACTTTGCATCGCTACGATGTGAAAAAATACAGCCAAACATTTAAGCGCCACTATTTACACACACACACACACACACTATGGAGGAGAATATCTAACTGTAGCTTGTGAACATTCCCTTATCTGATTATTTTGGGTCAGAAAATAATTTTGAACAAAATTATGCTGGATATTGAAGCGTTAGTTAAAAATAAAAGGTATTAGTCGATAACAAACCATAATATATTACATTTTGATAAAATTTTATTTTAGTAAAGCTATGACCGTATCACCCACTACAAAGTTTTGCGATTGTGGTTGAGACCTCGCAGAGATTACGCCAATATTAGGGCTCTCAAACATTGTCTGTTTGCACTTTGCCTGACACTTAGTAATCAAAAGGCATTTCTGTAGGTTTGTCAAAACAAAGAAAATGTTATCATGGTTTTAAACACAACACTATCTTGTATCATCGTGTACTAAGTCCATTTTTATCAGGCTGATATTTGTAGAAAGTCAATTTATAAAAGAAAAAAGAACCGGTTAATGGTCTTGGTTGGTTGGTTGGTTTTTTTATTTGTACCCGTCGGTAAATTAAGTTCGAGAGAACAAAGTTTAGGCAGTTTCTCAAACATATAGGCGATAACACCATACAAACAGAACAAGACACTACAATAATTTACTCCATCTTAATACTATTCACAAAAGGTCTTGTGTCAGAAAACAGCAAATATGTGCTTTTACATTTTTGTTAACTTTAAAGTAAGATTATCCTTTAAAAGTGTAATACAAATCGTAAAGAGTATTTGATTTTTTTGGGAACGTTGCAAGCTAGTGTCATTAAACTTTATCTTTTTAAGGGGAATTAAATATTTTTTAAAACGTATTTCATTAGCTAAAATCAATGTCTATAAATATGATCTCATTGGTGTAAAATTAGCTCTGACAATGATCTGACGGGTGAGTCACAGAGGCTGCCGTGTCGTTCCCCCATCTTGAAAAACTATAATAACGGAGAGGGACAAAAAAGCACTAGTCCACCGCAACGCGTTTTCATTGAGAGCCGACTGACTGAAACGGACGCAAGGAGGTCAGTGAGAGGCCCTTGAAAGGCTGCACTGCTGCACGATACTTCATAATGCAATCCTCATCGCCATGATAATGCTTAAAAATTGAATCTAAAAGGAAGGGTGACCGGCAAATTTAAAAACAAGGGTGAATGTCGGGACAGCTTTTCCCAGGTGGATAGAGGTAATGAAGGAGAAAGACTTTGAACAGAACGTAGAAGTCCTGCTTTCTTATCGACAGTTAAGTCAATGGTCTAAATTACAAGCTTTTTCATTCCGTGGTTGTGTAATTCATTATATAGACGGCGTAACGGTAGAATGTGTATAGTTAAACTCGAAAAAGTGCTATTGGACGACATGTCCTAGCTTCTTGGCACATAACGGTCACCGTAATCATAACACGCATTTAAAAAAGCGCGGCGCTAGAGAGTGCTATGCGTTTGAATGGCAAATAAAATTTCACCGCTAGATGGGTGAAATTCCTACACGGCGTGCCTTTTAAGGACGAAGCTGTAGGGTCTTTAACAAAAAGCCTCCAAAATGGAGGAGGTCAAAGGGCATGTTTCTGCTATAGAATCATCGGCTCTCCACAAAGTCTGTTCATGTCGTCAACACCAAAAAGCTGACATTTGAAAATTCTACATATATTTTGTGTAGATAACCGATAGTATATTCTCAGTGAAGGGTTTCACTTGTGTCTTTTTCCACAATGAATAAGGATAGTTTGGGAGATACAAGAAAAGTAAAAATGATATATTATACGTACAAATGGTCATAGCTACCGTAGAAAAAGTAAGATCATGCTTTGAATTAAGATGTGTAAATTAAATATTCGGTCAAGACCAACTTTACTTATGGAGCATCATGGACAACACTGCGTCTCTGAAAATGTGTGGTGATTTTCTAAATGATACAGCTTCTAAATAAGATCTAAATAAGTGCAACGTAGAGTCGTGTGATTTCTTTTAAAACAACAAAAACAAACTTTGACAACTTGTTTCATGTGGCATGGACAAAAATAATGTTTGAAATATTTAGTAGAAATAAGTAGAAATAATTAATTTTTCTTACATTTTAGTATAAATAATACCTTTGGTTAAATTTATGGAAACCCATTTATATCATACAGAAGTCTTGTAAGATAAACAGATGATAGGACTTTAATAAAAACTTTAAACAGTCTTTTAATTTTAAAAGATCTAATTGAAACTTTTAAGATTATGCTTTTAAGTGAATTTAGAATAAAAATTTAGAATAACATGACATAATTGTGGCCCAGTGGCTCATCTGGCCCGTAACTCCTCCGTCTCTGTGAGGGTCTGAACCTTCATCTCACCCTATCACTAACGGATATGAGAGGTCTTTGTTTATGACAGCTTAAACTATTTGCTTTTTGCATAGTCTTTATCATTGCCTAGATCTAGTTTGCATAGAATGAGTTTTTTGTAATTATACATGTAATTGATATATTCTTTAGATAAAACTATGTTTAATTTGTACAAATACATTTTAGTAACATATGTGTTATTATTCATTATAGAGTTATATATCATTTAATTTATAATCATTTGATTTAAAAATAGAGATTTTATGCTTTGTGAGTGCAAAACAGCTTTATTATAAATTATATTCAATTATTTATTGAAAATGTAAAAATCCAGTTTTCTCTGACGGTAGAGTTTTAGGTGTATGGTATAGAATACGCAGTTACAGTACAAAAATTGTTATGGCTATATTAATAAAAATACTTTTAGGTCGGCATTAAACAAAATCATTAGAGTAATCTTTAAAAGAAATAGAAGATATGAATGAATTAATACTATAAAGATTTAATTTAAACAATATTTTCATTTTAAAAGCTTGAAACTTTTACGATTATGATTCGAAATAATTCTAGTACGAACAAAACTTTGACTCGGCGATGCACAGAGACTCATCTGCTCTGTCACTATCCTGAAGCTAATGGGTGGCCGGCCTTTGGCATCACAGTTTCTAAAATGTCTTCATTGGTACTCTCGCACTAAAGATAGACCTATGTGGTGATTTTCGCAGAGATACTACTTAAGGAATTATTGAACATTTCACACAATGTGTGAGATGACTTGTGAGAGATCGAATTTTTACATGCACCCTGATAAATAAAAATATAGTCAAGTTTGTCCATAGACCGCTGATGTAGCATATTTGTTTTATGAATTAATTTAATTTATTTTAAAACATCTGGTATTTTTAAAAGATATCATTTAAACTTTTAATGATTATACTATGAAGTAAGATTAACACTAATCAAACATATGGAATGTCTCTGCTGAACCGGCACACACACACAATGCATGCCATGGGGGGGGGGGGGGGGGGGATCACTTGTGGGAGATCTTAGTCTTATTTTTGAAATGAACGATAAAAGCATTTAATTGATATACTTTTAAATGAACAATGTTGTTCAATTTCAACTCAGTTAGTGTGAAATGTTATATTTGTAAATTAATAATTGCACATTTATTACCATTTCATTTATATACTTTTGAAGATCAAGGTTTTTCAACTCTAGTTAGTGTTAAATAATAATAATTTTGTAAATTACTAGATGTAAATTTATAACTATTTTCATTTATATAGAGCTTAATGTTTAGTGTGAAATATATCGTCCTCTCTTGAAGGGGTATAATGTAACACACACACACACACACACACACACACACACACACACACACACACAGAAAATAAGTATGAGAGGGTCCCTCTGACTTAGAGGATTCAGAGAGGTCTAAAGTAATTTATTGCCATTTATTACACAGAGACACACACACACACACGCACACACACCCACACCACTCCACCATGCATGGGGGAGAGAGAATCACAGGGAGATCTTCACAACTTTAAACTCATCTTTTGTAAACCACATAAAGTATTGTATGGACATCTTAGGAAGTACTTTGTCGACCAGCTGGAAAAAGTAAGATGGTTTTATTTTTGATAGACTCTTAGTCAACTTATAATCTATAAAACATGTTGTTTTATTTTACAATGAATGATAAAGCATTTTATTGATATTCTTTTTAAATGAACCATGGTTTAACTTTAGATAGTGAGGAAAAGTTTGAACTTTTTTCTGTTTCAGCACAGGATGCAGGAATGTAATGCTGTTACAGACACACAGACACACACATACAGAAAAACACAGGCTCACGGATGCTGCTGTTGATGAGAGGTTTTTCACATCTTGATGGAAATAAAGTAAGATGCTTTTTCTCATTTAAATCTAAATGTTTTTTTCCTTATAATCTATAAAACACGGTTTCATTTTTTAGCTCGTATAAGATTTTTCTCTCTGGGTGAAGGAATGTTCAGCCATCTCACACCCCGACTGTCACAGGGCCGAAGGACGGTGAGAGAATCTGAAGGGATCTTCACCACTCAAGTAAGCCGCTTTTATTTTACAGACCCTATTGTGATACGGACTATATTAGAAAATTATTCCATCATGCTACTCAGATCGATCTCGGGGGTTTTAGGTGAGGATAAAGCGTCCATAGTCATGTAACTCATGTTTCCCTCTGCGAGTTCTGTAGAACAGAGACGCCCATTTTATAGACGGCTTTTCTGGTATGGGAGGGGGGCTACATCAATGATAAAACCAGTCAACCGGGGTCAACCTGTCCATTTTGATCGATCGGGGTCCTGGGGTCACTAAGGGGACAAAACCATACATGTTCACACACATGTTTTTTGGATTAAAAAAGGTCATCCGGTAAAAACCACAGATGTTCACACACACACACGTTTTTTGGATTAGAAAGGTCAACGGGTCAACACCACCTGTCCATTTGATTGATCGTTAGGTCAAAGGTTAATCGATATCCCAGACATGGAATGTCAAATGTCAAAGCTTTATGACTACTTAAAAGATGGCATCCGGAAGGTCAAAGGTCAGCTCCGCCCACCTGTCAATCAAAAGCCATAAATCATTTTGACACATGGTACACTATATTAACTACTAGCAGCTGTTGCTTAAAGTCCCTGAAACTGAAACGCGCGCTGCATGTTATGTCTCAATACAGGCGCAGAAGCGCTGGTTCAGATTTTATTAGGCTATTTGTTGTTTAAACGTGCCTGTTGCATATTTAAAAAATATATAAATACACATATTTGATATTGTCTATTTAGGCGAATTATAGCATTGATTTCTGAAGAGGGGGAAATACCCACCGGCAAATCGCAACTTGCTATTAGCTTGGTTATGTTATGTTTTTTTTTTTGTTGTTGTTGTTGTTTTTTTTAAATCTACATGGAATTTTTTTTATTTTTTTAACATAACTGCTTTTGAAGATGTAAATTCAGTCAATCTGTTGGAAGAGATTTGTTCCTTAATGTAAAATAGAAATGCAAGGTAATTTTAATACATGTTTATGCGGGATTTGAAACAATGTCATCAAAATAATTGTACCAAAGTTCTACCACTCGACCACGACTTTTCTCACTGACAAAAGCCCAGAAGTTCGGTTGTTCAGCAGTCAGTGTGCTCACGCGAGAGAAGCGCTCTTCAGTCTTCGCATTCCTCAAAAGCGTCATTGGGCAGCACTTTATTTTCGCTGACTGCGAGATAGGCCTATTTTAACTTTTGATTAATAAAATGTTCTCCTATAGCCTAAAAGTTTATATTCTAGTTAAAGCTATATTCTATTTAAAATGTAGGCTACCTACGTTTTGCTTTCGCTAAATGTCACTTTGCGCCACCTGGTGGTCATTTCGCCACCGACTTTGAAATACTGCTGGTTTATTTTTGCCGCGGTAGATTTACCGCGGCACTTGCCGCGGCGGTAAACGACATTCTGGTTGTCCACCTACTGTAGCATTTCACATCTGGTCAGTAAACAACTTGAAGATCCCAAAGCCTATGCACGTATTTTATACAGTTACAAAAATCGGTATGTATATTGTTCTCCTCGAGCCGGACAACTTTCTAATTTATACTCATTAGCTAGGACAAACAGAAAGTCAGATATTTTGGTTTGAATATGGCGAGCCTCTCTCTGAGCCTACGTCTCTGTATGGCAAGCCCTTTTAACATTTAAAAGCTAAGTTTGACTCTCCGGAATTAACATTGTAGATATCAACAACGTCTTTCTGACTAGTCGTAATTACATTTTGGATAGTTTGTTTTATCATTTAAGATATCTGTAATGTAATTGTGACTAGTCGAAACGACAGATAGAGTATGGCAAGCCGTTTTAACATTTAATCATTTTAACCTACTAGTCTCTATTTTCAAGCTGCCGTTGTAAAGAACGATACTTTTAAACATAATCCTGAATCGCCATAAAGTGTCGCCAGGCGACCGTCTTAATGAATGAGTCATGGATTCATTCGTTCAAAATGCTGAATCATTCAGTAATGAGAAAACACATTGCTTTGAGATGCGTGATGGTTTGCTGTGATCTTTGTCAAACTATTTTCTCTGCTGAAACAGAAAAAAGTCAATATTGCATCTAAAATGTAAGTGACGTGTCTTGTGTGTGATAAGATGATAAGAGTGATAAGAGTTGCACCCCTGTTAAAGTTTAAGGCCTTGTCTTTCTGGATATGTATCTTCTTTTTTTTTTTTTTTTTTTTTTTTTACAAATAAAAGTTTGGAAACTGTAGGTCCTGTATACCTTTACTCTGTCCTCCTCCTGTCATTGTGTGTGTGTGAGTGAGAATTTTGTGTTTCTGCACCTGACGTTCCCTCAAAAGGTCACAACATTGCTGCAAAATTCATGCACGGCCACCGCCTGCTCTACCAGTCTCGCACATTTTACCCTTTAATTCTTAAATGTGATCTAACAAAGGTAAAGAGAAAATATTAACCATATATGCTGTTTGTATTGCTTGTAATTGGGATCAAGGAAACATCTGTTGAGTATTTTAACATTAAATTGTTTGATTGTGTTGAATTAAAACCCCCAAAATGCAGCGGGTCCACCAGACCCACGAACACTGCCTGAATAACAAAAATATGAACACCACACCACACAAGGGTTAAATGACAAAATAGGCATATAGCCCCATCTTTTAAATGTATAGTTTGCTTTAAATAAAAGTAAGATTGTATTTGTAATTGAAGCTGAATCAAATGAATTTAAAATGCATGTGCTATATTTCAATATATTTGTTTTCCTTAAAATTTTAAAACACTAACCTCATTCTCATCTGAATTACAAATATTTGTTTCTGTATAAAATAATACTCTGACTAAAAACACATTTGATGTTTCTTTTTGTATTTGCATTTACATATATTTATGTATGTATGTGTGTGTGTGTGTGTGTGTGTGTGTGTATATATATATATATATATATATATATATATATATAGTGCAGGGTTGTTTTTAGATAAAGTAGAATTTCTATAACTCTATGTGTTGAACTAATAAATCACTCTTGTGTGTGTTAACCCTCTGAGACCTAAGGGTATTTTTACAATAAATTTTCCGTCTGGTGTCATTTACTAAAAAAGCTTGTAAAATATCAACCCTTTGGTGCACAGACAATTGACACACCTCTTTTTTTTCAGGACAAATTGAACTTTCAGCATATTTGTGTTACATTGATGTCACCTGAATGTAAAATAAGTTATGGGACCATAAAGACAAATGAAAAAATAAATCGGAAATGGAATCGCTCAATTATTTATTGAAATCACACACAAATAAATAAAAGCTAAGCAATTTTCCTCTGGAAAATAGTTTGTTTATGTCTTTGGAGTCCTGGAGCACAGGAATAAACATTATAACTTGTACAGAACAAAAAATATTGACATTTTTCCAAAAGAAGTCCAGGCGTTTGGGGCCTCATGAAATTCACTGGTGCCAAGCCTCAAAACAGTTCTATGAGCAATCACACAGAGGGCCACATCACAGGTTTTGCATTTCTATTTTATTTATTCTTTTATTTATTATGTTCTTTTTATTCTTTTATAATACATTTATACTACTATAATACTTTTTACAGTAAATAAATAAATGGCACTTCAGCTGGGTCTATCCTGGTAATCTAGTTCCTCATCTGTCAAAAAGCTCTGTTCTCCTGAAAATCCTTCATCCTGCAATGCACCAAAATAGACCAGCGCTTTATTTACGTCCATTTCGCTGTGTTTCTCTGTGAATCGCGCGTCTCCGTGAGTCTCTCTATCTCTCTACACTATATCAGCGCTTGGTTCATGCGTAATGACGCACACCAATGTTTACAACGGATCAGCCTGTAATTGGTCAAAAACCATCACGTGAAAACATCACGTGATATCCAGGATGTCCGCTAGCATCGAGCTAGCGGCAAAAATGACCGAATATTTATGAATTATGGGCTTCAAGATTATCAAAGTTTGACATAAAGCGTTTGGATTTATTGCTGAAAACCTCTGAAAGGAAGCACAAGTTCCAGGCTGGATAGAAAACCTTCTGTAAAGGCTAGAAAGACTCGAAAGACACCCCCGTGATGGCTAGCTCGTTAGCTTTCTGCTGGAAAAAAACGGTAAGAAAATCGATAAATCTGTCATCGAGTTATGTAAACATTTATCGGAGGTGACGTGTGGCATCGTCGACGACGCCGTCGGGCTCAGGGGGTTAAACACAATCTACTTAATACAGACAACTCCATTATAAAGATCCAACAAATATATGATTATAATATATGACAAAAAAGCCACTACAAACTATATTAGTGGAAAATACACATTGCTCTTTCTATTGTTGTAAAAATACATTCATGAAAAACAAGATAACAAAAATAAAAAAGATCAATTATTTTAGATATAGCCATGGCTGCTATAAAATTGAGACAACATGTTTTAAATGTATAGCAGAGATGTTAAATGAGGCAGCAACATACAAACTTTCTAGAACAACATGGACCTGAATAGCTGGTTTTTACGGAGGACAGTGAAGAGGAAGAGGGTGCAAATCAAACAGCTCATTCTCAGACTACACAGCAAACAGCTTAAGTTTTTAATGCTTTGTTTGAGGTTTTTAGTGCTCTGGCCTATCTATTATCAACATATAATAGATAGAACAGAACAAGAAAGGCAATTAATAATCTGTCATTGCATCACTGCATTATGATATGAAAGGCTCAGTACAGTGTGGCACAAAGCGCTTATGCGCATCCCGAGTGGAGAATGATGCGCTTAAAGCCATATGGAGTTACAGCGCACAGCGCATCGAGTCCGCATTGATGCAAGCTCTACAATACACTTCTTTTCGACAGTCAAAGCGGGGGTTACGTTTTTGCACGTCGTCACCAGCTTTACATATATACAAGTATATATATATATATATATATATATATGCTCTGCTAGCAGCGATGAAGGGCCAAAGCCGGCGGTACCGCCATCCCGGTGACTTTAGGTAACTAAAGGCATCGGGGTTGCGGTGCCACCGGCTTGGGCCCGCAATCGCTGCTCGCAGCTATATTTAGGGCCCAAGCCCTGAAAGGGCGAAGGCCCTATTGTTTTCCTTGGGATTATTTTTCTTTAGTTAGGGCCCAAGCCCTGAAAGGGCGAAGGCCCTATTGTTTTCCTTGGGATTATTTTTCTTTACTATTATTATTAGGGCCCAAGCCCTGAAAGGGCGAAGGCCCTATTGTTTTCCTAAGGATTATTTATTATTATTATTTTGTAACCTTTTGGGCATTTTTGGGGCCCTTAACGTGCTCGAAAACTCTTGAAACTTTGCACATGGGTCAGAACCCGCGGCCATCAGAGCCGGGCTGAAGCTGGTACCCGGGCGTGGCAGGGCGGCTCGTCAGCGCCCCCTGGAACGGGGTACGAACACTTGGTCCATAACTCAAACACGTTTGTATGTAATAATATGAAACTCTGTGCACATGTTGATCTCATAGTTTCATCTATACCTCGCGCTTTTACTTTTTACCCCAGCCCAACAGGAAGTCGGCTATTGAGGTTTGTTTGTAAAACGCTCGCAATGGAATGTTAAATACTCCTCCTAGAGCTTTGATCCAAATTCGACAAAACTCGGTCAGCATGAAGTCAAGACATTGAGGATGAAAGTTTGCGAGGGGATTTTTGATATCTCGAACGGTTTGGCCGTGGCGAGGAAACGAAATCATGGCGAGAAACGTGAACCAGGAAGTGTGTTATAACTTCAGCATACATTAACTGATCTTGATGAAACTTCAGCAGTGTGTTCGCTGTAAGAGGACGATCACATGGATGTGACTATTGTGAGTCAAAGTTATAGCGCCACCAACTGGCAGCAGGAAGTGTGTCACTTTCAAAATGCTTTGATATCACCCTTTTATTTTTACCCGATTTGCTTCAAACGTCATCTGTATAATGTAAACATACGGCAGATGTAGACCTGTGAATGGATTCTTGATATCTTTGAAACTGTTGCCGTGGCGACGCATCAAACGTTACCATTCTTTTAGGATGCTTTTGAGACCCTTAGCATGCTTGAAATTGCATGAAACTCGACAGACACATCACATTTATTAGCCAGTAGACACGTGCAAAGTTTCAGAAACGGGCGTGGTGAGGGCTCAGTAGCGCCACCTTTTGACAAAAGTGGGGTTGTTAGTTTTATCTACAGTTACAAAAATCGGTATGTATATTGTACTCCTCGAGCCGGACAACTTTCTAATTGACACTCATTAGCTAGGACCCACAGAAAGTCAGATATGTTTGTTTGAATGTGGTCTTGCTCAATCTGAGCCTGCTGTCTTTGCCTGTCTGTGTATGTGTGTGTGTTTGTAGGGGGAGGGGTATTAACCATTTCACTCCTGTGTGTATGGCCTGCATAAAAAATAAATGCCTTAAGCCTGGTATTTTTTTAAATAAGTTTTTTATTTTTTTATAAGTAAAGGCATATAACCAGTTTAATTGTAGTGCATTAATAGTTTTATATAATTAGTTTATTAATTAAATTAACTTGGTCCATAAACTTGATCTGAAAATTTGGTCCATAAATCAAACACACTTGCATGTAATAATATGACTTGAGTGTTAATCACATCATGTTTTCAGTTTGAATATAAAATATATAAATTATGTAAAAAAAAATAAAGTTGATCCAGCTGGAGCGCAGGCTGAGAATAGCGCTGTCATGACTGGATCAGAGATCATCAGTCATGCCTTCTCATACCTTACGCGCACACCACGCCCACTTACATCAGATCACATCAACATGTCAGCCGGAGGGATAACGAGGGTCGTCGTCGCTTTTGGATTCAAGAATTTCTTACAACAAGATGGCAAAAGAACAGCGCTTTGCAAGACATGCAACGTTAAGATCGCGGACAGTCAGATGACAACCTCCAATTTCGTCCGTCATTTGAAGAGCCATATTCTGCCCAGTAAGTGCTTGTCAATTTGTTAATGTTATCTGGTTAGCTCGTTCGTAGTTAGCTAGCTAATGTAAGTTAAAGGAGAACTCCGGCGCAAAATTACACATTGTAACCAACCGTTATCTGAGATTTGTTTTCATGACTGCCGAATGTAAATAGTTTTATCTATAAAAACAGTTTAGCCTATAAGTGACGTCCGACATTCTGCATATTGTGTTATTTTGTTAAGCCCCACTAAAGGCATAAAAAACTGTAAAGCACAATCAAGTTTTCACACTATATTCCAAGACTTCTAAAGTCATTCAATAGCTTAATGTGTGGTAAAATTAATATTTTAGTCTCTAAGTTAAAGTTAACGGAAAGTCATCTCGCCTCAGTCATTCTCCATGCATCAGCATTAGCGCGTCGCGTTCGGTTGCGACAGTAACACGACGACACTCTCTTCAAGATCAATGTTCCCAATATTATACTTTATTTGTAGATAAGGCATAAAGGTCTATGATTTGCATAAAATGACTATCTTGCTGGAGTGGAGTTTATTGCCCTTTAGAATACACTAAGCATTAGTGCTGCACGATTAATTATATCGCAGTCGTAATAGCGATCTCAAACCTATGCAATTATATAACGCAAAATGCCGCGATTTTAAATGAAATAAACAAAGTAGGGCTATTAGCGCAGCATCTCTTCTTTTTTGTCATCCTTTGACTAGTGTTACAAGATCCCCCTCTTATTGGTTCAAATGCCTTTTCGCATTTTGCACGACAAGAAGTGAAAAGCTGCCTGTGAGTGCCCTAGATTAGAATAGATGAGACTCGCATAATGCGCATGCACTGACCGTGTGCCAGCCCAGAATAAACAGTTCTCTTTCGAGCTTGAACGAACAATAGCACACACAATTATGCCAAAATGTGAGAGTTGTGAGTTGTGCTATGAGGCGCATGTGAGATCCGCGTCTCGGCAACGGGTGCTCTTAAAGGGCCAGCAGCGAATAAAGCGTTCTTTCAGTAAAGTTAAAAGAACAAAGGGAAATTAGAAAATTACTCACTGATCTTGAGTAAAGAACTTTTGTAGCTTTAATAAGGATTATTATATATATAATTTATGATTCAGGCAGCGCAGACTGTTTGATAACTTTATTCAATTTCTGTACCTGTTAAGACAGGAAGGGCACAGGTAAATATGTTTTTTATTATGGGTTTATGTGGGGATTGTTTGAAGTTCACTTAATTTAAAAGCTGTTATATATTTTTTTTAAGCCTAATAATTTTTTAAAAAGTTGATGGCTTTCAATTGATGGAATCACTGTAATGTTGGTTTGGTTGATGGTTTATTGATCATTATAGGTGTTATCAATCATTTATTGTTGTTGTTGTTGTTTTTAGTTTGAGTTGAGAAATAAACATTAATCTGTGTGTGCATTTTACTTTAGAACCAAGCAAGTTGGACTCATGAAACCATTTTATTATATCGGAGTCGCAAATCGCAATTGCAATATTGGCTCAATAATGGCAATATGACATTTTCCCAAATCGTGCAGCCCTACTAAGCATAGATTATAGATACCATCCCTTCGCTATGTTCTTTTCAATGTGAAGCGTTGCGTGCTGTGACTTGGTGTTGCTTCAAGTGCATCATTCTGCACACGGGATGCGCATGATTGCTTATAATACTTTGGGGAGACAAGGGGGCGTGGCCTAAGGGAATATCACTCGTGATGTTAAGTGATG
The DNA here is from genome assembly GCF_988280905.1 of Pimephales promelas. Classification (NCBI taxonomy): domain Eukaryota; kingdom Metazoa; phylum Chordata; class Actinopteri; order Cypriniformes; family Leuciscidae; genus Pimephales; species Pimephales promelas. Next base: position 6,729,416 of record NC_142793.1, read on the forward strand.
TTACCCCGCCATCGCTGATACAACCTTTAGCAGTCATGTTTTTGCTTCTTGAGAGAGAGAGAAAGTGTGTGTGTGTGTGTGTGTGTGTGAGCAGTGGCGGTTCTAGGCGGGGGCCTGGGGGGGCCAGTGCCCCTGCGACAACAAGCTTGGACCCCCTTGTGGCCCCCCTAAATGTGGAGTCAGTGTGAAATATTTTTTTTATAGTGTGTCACGCATTGAGCATGACAGTCACTCGTTTCAGTCTTTTGTCTCACACTCCCGTCACACATTGTATTTCTCATGCGGAAAAACTATTAATAATATATTTAATATATGCAATTTCTCTGGCCGCGCCGCTCTCACGTGAGAATCAAGCGCGTCTCGCCTGGAGTTCAGCAGTCGACCCTGCTACGCATCAGCCAATCAAAAAAAGAGAAGTGCTACTTAATAGCCAATCAGAAAAGGGCACTATTGTATCTGGGTAAAATTTAACGCAACAACCAATGAAAAAAAGCATATCCTGGAATTGTTCATATGATTCTGTTACAACATCTTCCGAAAGTTTCTTCACCCGTCCCACAGATGAAACTAATCACTGGAGCTCCGAACATCACTTGGAGCACGGAGTAAGTCATGATCTCCTGTTTTAATGTTACAACAAATTCACAACTTGTTTGACAAAAACTATGACAACTTGACTGATGTAAGATGAATCTTTCCCGTAGCGTAAGCTAGCTTACGCAATGCTCGTTCCCTCATCTAGAGAGAACCGAGGTTACGTTAGGTAATCGATTCGTATCCCATTTAATTAGTATCAGTCTGTAACTTAGACAACAGTTTTACAGCCTGTTCACTGACAACACCTGCTCAGAACAAGTAGTCTAGGCCTAGTCATCTTATTACACGAATCACGATGACTGACATATTGTCACATTATAAACATCTCTCTCTCCAAATAGGCTTAATAATTTTATTAGCACTAGATAAATTAAAGTGTATTGCATAGTCGATATTATAGGTCACTTTTAAAATCATGTCATATTTTATAATTATATCCTGGCCAAGGATGCATTAATTATTGCTTCTGTCTTTCAAAGATGTCAGGAAAAAAACAATTATAAAAAAGCTCATTCACCCTGAGAGGAAAGCCCCCTAAAAAGGCCAGTTTAGAGGATAATTTGCTGATCTTTTTGCAAAAAAAAAAAAAAAACCCCACAAAAATCGTAGATTAATTTGTAAAAAATTATATATATATATATATATATATATACATACTGTATATTCAATGTAAAAAAATAAAATGGAAATTCAAATACAGACTGATATATGTAATGCAAATGTAAAAATATAATGCAAATGCAAATTGTTGGATAATTATAAACATGGTATTTTGCTTATTTATGCATTCAGTGCAGTGCAGAAAATGATAAGGTCTAAATGTAACTGGCCCCTCTAACAGTACAACTGGCCCCAGCTTGGCCCCCCCAGTTGAAATGGTCTAGAACCGCCACTGTGTGTGTGTGTGTGAGAGAGAGAGAGAGAGAGAGAGAGAGAGAGAGAGAGAGAGAGAGAGAGGGGAGAAATGTAACAAAGTTTAATATTGTTTGTAAACTGTGTTTGAGAGAGAGGAAGGTGTTCAGAGAGTCTGTAGGATGTTAAGCTGTTATTTGTTTTATGGACTCAATGTTGAAAATTTAAAACATTTCAAACACACTGTTGGCAGAAGTGAAAAATAAATAATTTTATGAAGTTACAATTTTGTTTGATTCCATGGTGTATTTTACTGAACATGAGTATTTACAATGCAAATTATTGTAATTTACTGGCAAATACTTATCTTGTCTTTTCATTTTATTAAGATCAGATTCTGCATGTAAAATTAAAATAATAAGGTGACTTGACTTGCACTTGACTTAACCTACTACAAGACTTGACTTGACTTGACATAACCTGTGACTTGACTTGACTTGCCCCCCCCCCCCCCCCCCCCCCCCCCCAAAAAAAATACTTGGGACTTACTTGAGACTTGACGGTTAAGACTTGAGACTTACTTGAGACTTGCGTGACCTGCGCCCATCTCTGCTCTAAGTTTTAAGACAGTTCAAATGGAAGTTGGGAATTATGGGTTGTTTGAATAATTCTCCTAGGAGAAATACATCAAATTACAACGCATGTGTTTACCAATCACCACCATACTCGGTGTGCATGAAGTCAAGACATTGAGGATGCTCAATTCCGGACGGATTTTTGATATCTCGAACGGTTTGGCCGTGGCGAGGAAAATAATTTTATGACTAAAAAAGGACACATAAAATGTGTTAACTTTGCTCGTTTTACCTACAGTTACAAAACATGCCACGTATATTGTTCTTGTCAAGCCGATCAACTTTCTAATTAACAGTAAGAAGCTCAGACCAAAAGAAAGTCAGATATTGCAGTTTGGATGTGTATCTTGTCTCTATCAGTGTCTGTATGGGGAAGAGGGAGGGGGGGGGGGGTTGCTGGTGTCTGCGTTTATGTGTGTGTGTGTGGCTGACTGTAGATTTTTTCTGCAAGTCCTTATCTTTTTGCATAACAATTTTGTATTTTTTTTAAATGACAAAATATGCATATAACCCTAATCTTTTAAATGTATAGTTTGCTTTAAATAAAAGTAAGATAAATTGGTAAACTACAAATTGGTAATTGAAGCTGAATGAATTTAAAATTAATGTGCTATATTTCAATACATTTGCTTTCCTTAATATTGTAAAACACTAACCTCATTTATATGTGTGTGTGTGTGTGTGTGTGTGTGTGTTTGTATGTATATATATTTTGCAAAGCCCTCACTGATGCAAGCTCTTCTGCACACTTCTCTTCGACAGTCAATGCGGAGGTTAAGTTTTTGCACGTCGTGCAGAATAACCCTCTTTATATATATATATATATATATATATATACTTAAAAAAGCGGGGGTTAAGTTTTTGCACGTCGTGCAGAATAACACTAAAGGCACCATATATATACTTAAAAGTGGGGTTGTTAGTTTTATCTACAGTTACAAAAATCGGTATATACATTGTACTCCTCAAGCCGTACAACTTTCTAATACATAGTCATTAGCTCGGACCAAGAGGAAGTCAGATATTTTGGTCTGAATATGGTGAGCCTCTCTCTGAGCCTACGTCCCTGTATGGCAAGCCCTTTTAACATTTAAAAGCTAAGTTTGCCTGTCCGGAATTAACATTGTAGATATCAACAAAGTCTTTCTGTCTAGTCGTTACACTTTGGATAGTTTGTATTATCATTTAAGATATCTGTAACATAATTGTGACTAGTCGAAATGACAGAGTATGGCAAGCCGTTTTAACATTTAATCATGAAAGGGCCAAAGCCTTCGGCACCGCCACCCGGGTGCCTTTAGGTAACTAAAGGAACCGGGGTTGCGGTGCCTCCGGCTTGGGCCCGCCATCGCTGCTCGCAGCTATATTTATTATAATAATTATTATTTTACTACCTTTTGGGCACTTTTGGGGCCCTTAACGTGCTCGAAAACTCTTGAAACTTTGCACACGGGTCAGAACCCGCGGCCATCAGAGCCGGGCTGAAGCTGGTACCCGGGCGTGGTAGGGCGGCTCGTCAGCGCCCCCTGGAACGGGGTCCGAACACTTGGTCCATAACTCAAACACGCTTGTATGTAATAATATGAAACTCGGTACACATGTTGATCTCATCGTTTCATCTATACCTCACACTCTTACTTTTTACCCCAGCCCAACAGGAAGTCGGCTATTGAGGTTTGTTTGTAAAACGCTCGCAATGGAATGTCATATACTCCTCCTAGAGCTTTGATCCAAATTCGACGAAACTCGATCAGCGTGAAGTCAAGACATTGAGGATGAAAGTTTGCGAGGGGATTTTTTATATCTCGAACGGTTTGTCCGTGGCGAGGAAACGAAATCATGGCGAGAAACGTGAAACAGGAAGTGTGTTATAACTTCAGCATACATTAACTGATCTTGATGAAACTTCAGCAGTGTGTTCGCTGTAAGAGGACGATCACATGGATGTGACTATTGTGAGTCAAAGTTATAGCGCCACCAACTGGCAGCAGGAAGTGTGTCACTTTCAAAATGCTTTGATATCACCCTTTTATTTTTACCCGATTTGCTTCAAACTTCATATGTATAATGTAAACATACGGCAGATGTAGACCTGTGAATGGATTCTTGATATCTTTGAAACTGTTGCCGTGGCGACGCATCAAACTTTACCCTTCTTTTAGGATGCTTTTTGGATGCTTTTGAGACCCTTAGCATGCTTCAAATTGCATGAAACTCGACAGACACATCACATTTATTAGCCAGTAGACATGTGCAAAGTTTCAGAAACGGGCGTGGTGAGGGCTCAGTAGCGCCACCTTTTGACAAAAGTGGGGTTGTTAGTTTTAACTAGAGTTACAAAAATTGGTATGTATATTGTACTCCTCGAGCCGGACAACTTTCTAATTGACACTTATTAGCTAGGACCCACAGAAAGTCAGATATTTTTGTTTGAATATGGCCACTCTGAGCCTACATGTCTCTGTGTCTTTGGCTGGCTGGCTGACTGGCTGGCTGTCTGTGTGTGTGTGTGTGTGTGCAGGGGGAGGGGGCTTAACCATTTCACTGCTGTGTGTATGACCTGCATAAAGAAAATACATTTCTCAAGCCTGGTATTTTTTAAATAAGTTTTTATTTTTATTTTTTATAAGTAAAGGCATATAACTAGTTTAAGTAGGATTGAACTAAACAGAAAGAATGTTCACTCTGTTCTGCTGGTTCCTCGCTGGTGGATGATATGATTACTTTGTCATAATCTATGACAAAAATGCTATTATAAACCATATTAATAATAGATAATACACATTGCTCTTATTTTTGAAAAATACATTCATGAAAAACAAGATAACAAAAATCATAAAAAAATATAGCCATGGCTGCTATAAATGTTTGAAATGCATAGGACAGATGTTTAATGAAGCAGCAACATATAATTAAAAGGCAATTAATAATCTGTCATTACGTCACTGCATTATGATATTATAAACAGTGTATTATACATTATCTATCTATGCAATAGTTTATTGAGCCTTTTCTTTTAAAGGTTTTAAATTTCAGTTACTGTGTGCGTGAAGAACAATTATAGTGCTCTGACTCTAGTGTTGTGATCTAACCGACAGCGTCCGACACCCGGTAGAAAGTAACACGATTAAGTTACAGCAATAAAGTCCAGCAAGAAAAAGTTTCTTCATTCGAAAATATAGACCTTTAGACCTTTATCTTAAAGATCCAGTATAATAGGATTAACATTCAATCATCTTGAAGATCGTTTCATCATTGACTGTAACCGAATGTGACGTGCTGTTTGAATGCTGAATGGAGAATGACTGACAGGCGCAGAGAGGGAAAAGTTTGTGTTCTTGAATTTAATGACTTAAATATTAATTTCTATATCACATAATAGCTTCAGAACACTTATAATACAGTACACAAAAACTTTATGGTACTTTAGAAAGTTTTTGTGCCTTTGTGCCTAACATAGAATAGTATATGCACAATATAGAATTTGAATCAGCCTCGTCAAAGATGGCAGTGTCAGAGCCGATACCGATCCTGAGTATCTAATCGGCGCACTTCTTTTCAACAGTCAAATTGAAATTGAAATTGCTTGAAACTCAACAGAAACATCACATTTATTAGACAGTAGACATGTGCAAAGTTTCAGAAACGGGCATTGTGCAAGGACTAAATAGCGCCACCTTTTGACAAAAGTGGGGTTGTTAGTTTTATCTAGAGTTACAAAAATCGGTATATACATTGTACTCCTCAAGCCGGACAACTTTCTAATTCATAGTCATTAGCTCGGACCAAGAGGAAGTCAGATATTTTGGTCTGAATATGGTGAGCCTCTCTCTGAGCCTACGTCCCTGTATGGCAAGCCCTTTTAACATTTAAAAACTAAGTTTGCCTGTCCGGAATTAACATTGTAGATATCAACAACGTCTTTCTGTCTATTCGTAATTACATTTTGGATAGTTTGTATTATCATTTAAGACATCTGTAACATAATTGTGACTAGTCGAAATGACAGAGTATGGCAAGCTGTTTTAACATCTAATCATAAAAGGCTTCGGCACCGCCACCCGGGTGCCTTTAGGTAACTAAAGGAACCGGGGTTGCGGTGCCACCGGCTTGGGCCCGCCATCGCTGCTCGCAGCTATATTTAGGGCCCAAGCCCTGAAAGGGCGAAGGCCCTATTGTTTTCCTAACGATTATTAGGGCCCAAGCCCTGAAAGGGCGAAGGCCCTATTGTTTTCCTTCCGATTATTATTATTTTTTTTTTTCTTTTATTTTTCTAACGACTATTCGGGCACTTTTGGGGCCCTTAACATGCTCAAAAACTCTTGAAACTTTGCACACGGGTCAGAACCCGCGGCCATCAGGGCCGGGCTGAAGATGGTACCCGGGCGTGGCAGGGGGGCTCGACAGCGCCCCCTGGAACGGGGTCCGAACACTTGGTCCATAACTCAAACACGCTTGTATATAATATTATGAAACCCGGTACACATGTTGATCTCATCGTTTCATCTATACCTCGCGCTTTTACTTTTTACCCCAGCCCAACAGGAAGTCGGCTATTTAGGGTTGTTCGTAAAACACTCGCAATGGAATTTTTAATACTCCTCCTAGAGCTCTGATCCAAATTCGATGAAATTCGGTCAGCGTGAAGTCAAGACATTGAAGATGAAAGTTTGCGAGGGGATTTTTGATATCTCGAACGGTTTGGCCGTGGCGAGGAAACAAAATTATGGCGAGAAACGTGAAACAGAAAGTGTGTAATAACTTCAGCATACATCAACCGATCTTGATGAAACTTCAGCAGTGTGTTCGCTGTAAGAGGACGATCACATGGATGTGACTATTGTGAGTCAAAGTTATAGCGCCACCAACTGGCAGCAGGAAGTGTGTCATTTTCAAAATGTTTTGAAATCACCCTCTAATTTTTACTCGATTTGCTTCAAACTTAATCTGTAAACTGCAAATACACAGCAGATGAAGACCTGTGAATGGATTCTTGATATCTTTAAAACTGTTGCCGTGGCAACGCATCAAACTTTACCATTATTTTAGGATGCTTTTGAGACTCTTAGCATGCTTTAAATTGCATGAAACTCGACAGACACATCACATTTTTTAGCCAGTAGACATGTGCAAAGTTTCAGAAACGGGCGTGGTGAGGGCTCAGTAGCGCCACCTTTTGACAAAAGTGGGGTTGTTAGTTTTATCTACAGTTACAAAAATCGGTATGTATATTGTACTCCTCGAGCCGGACAACTTTCTAATTGACACTCATTAGCTAGGACCCACAGAAAGTCAGATATCTTTGTTTGAATGTAGAGAAAATCTCAGAATTTTGCCAGTCTCTCAGTGTCCCTCTGTGTGAGTGAGAGGAGGGGCGCCTGTCAGGTTAATTTTAACCCTTTATTTGCTGTGTGCGACTTCTCTGGCATTTTTGGGGGCCTTAACATCCTCGAAAACTCTTGAAACTTTGCACACGGGTCAGAACCCATGGCCATCAGGGCCGGGCTGAAGCTGGTAACCGGGCGTGGCAGGGCGGCTCGACAGCGCCCCCTGGACTGGGATTCGAACATTTGTCCATAAATCAAACACACTTGCATGAATTAATATGAAACTCGGTACAATTATAGATCACATCAGGCCAAACAACTTTCGTGCTCTAAGTTTTATGACAGTTCAAATGGAAGTTATTTATGAATTATGAATTATGGGTTGTTTGAATAATTGTCCTAGGAGAAATACATCAAATTACAACGCATGTGTTTACCAATCACAACCAAACTCGGTGTGCATGAAGTCAAGACATTGAGGATGCTCAATTCCGGACGGATTTTTGATATCTCGAACGGTCTGGCCGTGGCGAGGAAATGAATTTTATGACTAAAAAAGGACACATAAAGTGTGTTATAACTTTGCTCATTTTACCTACAGTTACAAAACTTACCACGTATATTGTTCTCATCAAGCCGATCAACTTTCCAATTTAAAGTCATTCGCTCTGAGCAACAGAAAGTCAGATATTGTAGTTTGAATGGATTTAATTCCCCTGCGATTCTCTCTCTCTCTCTCTCTCTCTCTCTCTCTCTCTCTCTCTCTCTCTCTCTCTGAGTGTGTGTGTGTGGGTGGGTGGGTGGGTGTGTGTGTCTGTGTGGGGAGGGGAGGGCTGTTGTCTGTGTTTGTGTGTGTGTGTGTGTGTGGCTGGCTGCGATTTTTCCTACAAGTCCTTGTCTCTAAGTCCTTGTCTTTTTGCATAACAATTTTGCATAACAATATTTTTAAATGACAAAATAGGCATATAACCCCCATCTTTTAAATGTATAGTTTGCTTTAAATAAAAGTAAGATTGTATTTGTAATTGAAGTTGAATGAATTAAAAATTCATGTGCTATATTTCAATATATTTGTTTTCCTTAAGATTTTAAAACACTAACTTCATTCTTATCTGAATTACAAATATTTGTTTCTGTATAAAATAATACTCTGACTAAAAACACATTTGATGTTTTTTTTTTGTATTTTTATTTACATGTATTTGTGTGTGTGTGTGTGTGTGTGTGTGTGTGTGTGTATAAAGTGCAGGGTTTTTTTTAGATAAAGTAGAATTTCTATAACTATGTGTTGAACTAATACATCACTCTTGTGTGTGTTAAACACAATCTACTTAATACAGACAACTTCATTATAAAGATAAATAACAAATCCAAAAAATATATGATTATAATCTATGACAAAAAAGCCATTAAAAACTATATTAATGGAAAATACACATTGCTCTTTGTATTGTTGTAAAATATTCATGAAAAACAAGATAACAAAAATCAAAAAGATAAATTATTTTAGATATAGCCATGTTTTAAATGTATAGCAGAGATGTTAATTGAGGCAGCAACATACAAACTTTCTAGAACAACATGGACCTGGATAGCTGGTTTTTATGGAGGACAGTGAAGAGTAAGAGGGTGCAAATCAAACAGCTCATTCTCAGACTACACAGCAAACAGCTTTATTTTTCAGTGCTTTGTTTGAGGTTTTTAGTGCTCTGTCCTATCTATTATCAACATATAATAGATGGAACAGAACAAGAAAGGCAATTAATAATCTGTCATTGCGTCACTGCATTATGATATGAAAGGCTCAGTACAGTGTGGCACAAAACGCTTATGCGCATCCCGAGTGGAGAATGATGCGCTTAAAGCCACATGGAGTTACAGCGCACAGCGCATCGAGTCCGCATTGATGCAAGCTCTACAATACACTTCTTTTTGATAGTCAAAGCGGGGGTTACGTTTTCACACGTCGTACAGAATAACCCCAAAGGCACCAAGGTGGCGGTGCCACCGGCTTTATATTAAATATAAATATAGCTGTGAGCAGCGATAAAGGGCCAAAGCCGGCGGTACCACCATCCCGGTGCCTTTGGGTAACTAAAGGCATCGGGGTTGTGGTGCCACCGGCTTGGGCCCGCAATCGCTGCTCGCAGCTATATTTATTATTATTATTATTATTTATACGACTATTTGGGCACTTTTGGGGCCCTTAACATGCTCAAAAACTCTTGAAACTTTGCACACGGGTCAGAATCCGCGGCCATCAGGGCTGGGCTGAAGATGGTACCCGGGCGTGGCAGGGGGGCTAGACAGCGCCCCCTGGAACGGGGTCCGAAAACTTGGTCCATAACTCAAACACGCTTGCATGTAATAATATGAAACTCGGTACACATGTTGATCTCATCGTTCATATATACCTCAAACTATTACTTTTTACCCCAGCCCAACAGGAAGTCGGTTATTTAGGGTTGTTCATAAAACACTCGCAATGGAATTTGAAGTACTCCTCCTAGAGAATTCAAACACACGGCACGAAACTCAGTCAGCATGAAGTCAAGGCATTGAGGATGAAAGTTTGCGAGGGGATTTTTGATATCTCGAACGGTTTGGCCGTGGCGAGGAAACGAACTTATGGCGATAATCGTGAAACAGGAAGTGTGTCAGAACTTCAGCATACATTAACCAGTTAACCTTCGGGCAACCGACGCCGCTCTGAAGCCCTCCCCCCCCCCACTAGTTTAATGTTTATGAATGGATTTAACATGAAAGAAGATCATTAATCTTGGCAAACTATATATAATTTTAAAGGTCTAAGCCTCGGGCATCGATGTCAGTGCACTGTTTTTCGATGGAAAGCTTATAACAAATGTATTTCTTGCATTTAGGTAAGCAGTACACATAAGAACGCACGTAAACAAAAACGGAGTACTCACCATTATTTTGTAATAACGAGCCAGACACGCATCCACTGTTAAAAATTCCAGATTGAATGGAAAGCTGAGGGTCCACTGAATAACATCCCATAGAGCATTTTTTGTCCAAAGAAAAAATAATGTTGTAATATCCATGGTAATTCCTTTGTTTACATCGCGTTTCTTCAGGGTGAATATCATGCGGTTTTGTTATGCAATAAAATAGTCCATAGAAAACAGACTCCCGGTAGCAGACCCTTATATGGGTGTGTTGCTTAGAGTGTAATGAACAAATTACGACCGCGCACACACACACAAATACAAAGATAAGCGATATCTAGTTCAAAATATGCAAACACTGCAGTCCGTTTTTTTGACGTCATGATATGCACATCATATCATTCTGTCTTTATAACGAAAGCCAATAAAAGAAACGACATGATATGACTGGTAAAACATGTAGCCAACCAGTGCACGATTCCAACGTTGCCCGGGAAGTTTGAATTTCTCACACGAACATATGTTTTTATTTGCTCTCCGTCCGGTAGAGGAGCTAAACTCGGGCTCTGCAGAGCCACACCCACTGCGGTCATGTTTTGACAGGCCTGCTATAGCTAAGAGCTAAGATAACAAGCTAAGAGGTAGCTAGTCAACAAACATCTGTTCGTGCAGACATGCAGACTGTCATAAAATAATTTGTCAAAAGAAGTATTTTTCTGCTGAAGTAGTTATTCGAGATCACTCGAAGATGGATTATGTCGACATTGATGAGAAGATGAGTGATGAGAAGATCGTGACGACGGTGATAATTATGCTTGAGGGCGGAAAAGATTATCCAATTTTCGGTGAGTTGCTTTATACATAACTTATGTAACATGCACACATTATACGTATGTGTGTCTGTGTGTGTGTGGGTGGGTGAGAGAGAGAGAGAGAGAGTGTTTGGTTTCCAGTTGTTTCATACGGAAAATGCATTGTGTAAAGTTGTGTCTGAAAAGATTATGCGTTACTTTATATGCATTTATTTATTTGTATATATGTATTTATATGCTTTGGACGGTTATGCAGTTGTTTGCCGTTTTTTTCTGGCACATGTGGTGTGCTATCTGAAGGATGGAGGGGCTGGACACCTGTGCAATATACATTTTTTCCTAGCACACATACTGTATATTTTTACAGTCTAATATACATAATATTTATAGTACAAATGCAAATATTTGTACTGTAAATATGATGTATGTTGTACTGTAAATGTATATATATATATATATATATATATATATATATATATATATATATATTGTTGTTGTTGTTGTTGTTGGTTTTTTTTTTTTTTTTTTTTTTTGCAGAAATTGGTGGGAAGAATTGCAGAAAATATGTGCTATATAGGAAGGAGTTGTATGCTTTCAAAATGCCACATTCCTGTCTGATGGCCGGCCATCAGTGTGATTGTTGGTTCTTTGTCTGGTCATCCATATGAATGCTGTCTATATCACTGGCCATTGATTGTTGATTGAATGGATGAGCTTTAGTACGAATGCTGTGTAAACGACTGCCCATCAGTTTGATTGTTGAATGAATGGCCAGCTATATAGAAACTAAACAGAATTATTTACTTGAGATGCAGTGCTAATTATCTTTCCATTCTTTCCCATGCAACAGCCATCAAGTTGAATCTTCAGATGAAGAATGGCATCCAAGCACCAGCCAGAGATGCAAGCTCTCAGTTTCTTCACTATTCTTCACTTTTTCCATACTTTTCAGAACATTGCAATTCACAAGAGGATGGTGGCATCAAAAGCTAGGAATGGACTAAAGCAATATATGAAGGCCAAGCCAACAAAGTACAGTATTTATATCACTTGTATTTTCTATTGCAAAGAACCTCAGTTATTTATTTTTTATATTTCATAATATTTTACTTATGTATTTTACATATATATATTTTTTTGTTCTGTTGTGCAAATAAATCACTTGCATAAAGTCTAATGGTTGTGTGTATTATTTTATAATTGCATTATTTTATGAATTGACTGAAATAGCTTGCAGTGCCCTGCATAACATTTGGTCATTAGGTTGCTTTTTGATGTATCCAAGGAGGTTTCTTGGTACCTGGACATAGTCTTGGAAAAAATACTGTAGGAATCTCATTTTTCATAATATCTTCCTCAAATTTGAAATATAAACTGATGAGACTTATGTCTTTCAATCAATTACCTAACTGGATTCCTACAGGTTTGTTTTCATTTATTTTTACATGAAATTGTAAAATATTACATGCAGTATAAATTATCTTCAAGACACTTTAAATTCTATAACTTTTTGTCTGTGTAAGTTTTTTCAACTTTAACAGTTGGGTAATACACTCTAAAGTGTCTTCTTTTTAAACATGTCTAAATTGTGCATGTAGTGCAAATAGTTGAGCAACTGCAAATATTTTAGTTTGGGCATGTTATTTCTGGGGATGTGCCTCAGGCAGGGGGAGGGAGAAAGGGAACTGACATAGTCTTGGAAAAAAGTTTGCAGGAACCCCATTGTTCATTATATCTTCCTCAAATTTGAAATATAAACTGATGAGACTTGTTGCTTTCAATCCTTTATCTATCTGAATTACTCCAGGTCTATTTTTATATATTTGTACATGAAATACTAAAACATTTTTGTGGCGCACATTATTTTTGAGGCACTTTTAACTTTTATAACTTTTTTTCTGTTTGAGCATTATCAAATCTGATTGATTGTTAGTAAAGTCCCAACTGTCTTCTTTCCAAAGATACCTTAATTGTGCCTGTGGTACACTGTTCTCAGGAGCTGTATTTATTGTTATCCAGGCATGTCATTTTCAGCTGTGAGCCCCCTTGTGGAGCTGAAGGTTAACAGGTTAATAGGAATTTATTTAAAATGCTCGCTCTACTCCACACCATTAATGTCTTTTGCGGACATCCGTATTTTGACTTTCGGTTTTAAGTAAGCGATTTAAAAGCTCCCAAGTCCCAGCGGAGTCACACGTTGATTAACCGGTGGGAATATACACAATAGGCCTACCTGATATTGAACACAAGAGGGCAGTACAGCACTACGTATGACTCAGATTATTATTTTTTTATGAATTTTACAACAATTCTGGCTGTTTTTGAACGTAAACATAATTCTTAAATGAAAATAAGGGAAAAACTGGTTTAATTATAATATTTGTATAATTTAATTTAGAAACAAATGATGTATAATTACATTTTTAGAAGATATGAGGCTTTTAGTGTTTACTGTTTACTTTTTTAACATTACTTTAATCTTTTGCCATAGCTGCACATGTCTACTGGCTAAGAATTGTGATGTATCTGTCGAGCTATCTGTATCTATCTGTTTCAAGCAATTTCAAGCATGCTAAGAGTCCCAAAAGTATAAAAAAATAATGTTAAAATTTGATTCGTTGTCACGGCAACAGTATCAAAGATATCAAGAATCCATTCACAGGTCTACATCTGCTGTATGTTTACATTATACAGATGAAGTTTGAAGCAAATCGGTTAAAAATAAGAGGGTGATTTCAAAGCATTTTGAAAGTGACACACTTCCTGCTGCCAGTTGGTGGCGCTATAACTTTGACTCACAATAGTCACATCCATGTGATCGTCCTCTTACAGCGAACAAACTGCTGAAGTTTCATCAAGATCAGTTAATGTATGCTGAAGTTATAACACACTTCCTGTTTCACGATTCTCACCATAATTTCGTTTCCTCGCCACGGCCAAACCGTTCGAGATATCAAAAATCCCCTCGCAAAATTTCATCCTCAGTTTCTTGACTTCATGCTGACCGAGTTTCGTGCCGTGTGTTTGAATTCTCTAGGAGGAGTATTGCAAATTCCATTGTGTGTGTTTTATGAACAACCCTAAATAACCGACTTCATGTCTAGCTGGGGTAAAAGTAAGAGTGTGAGGTATATATGAAACGATGACATCAACATGTATACCGAGTTTCATATTATTACATGCAAGCATGTTTGATTTATGGACCAAGTTTTTGGACCCCCTTCCAGGGGGCGCTGTCTAGCCCCCCTGCCACGCCCAGGTACCATCTTCAGCCCGGGGCTGATGGCTGTGGGATCTGACCTGTATGCAAAGTTTCAAGAGTTTTCGAACCCGTTAAGGGCCCCAAAAGCCGCTAAGAGTCTCAAAATCATCAAAAAAAAAGAATTTTAAAGTTTGATGCATTGCCACGGCAACAGTATCAAAGATATCAAGAATCCATTCACAGGTCTTCATCTGCTATGTATTTACATTATACAGATGAAGTTTGAGGCAAATCGGGTCAAAATAAAAGGGTGAGTTCAAAGCATTTTGAAAGTGACACACTTCCTGCTACCAGTTGGTGGCGCTATAACTTTGACTCACAATAGTCACATCCATGTGATCGTCCTCTTACAGCGAACAAACTGCTGAAGTTTCATCAAGATCAGTTAATGTATGCTGAAGTTATGACACACTTCCTGTTTCACGTTTCTCGCCATAATTTCGTTTCCTCGCCACGGCCAAACCGTTCGAGATATCAAAAATCCCCTCGCAAACTTTCATCGTCAATGCCTTGACTTCATGCTGACCGAGTTTCGTGCCGTGTGTTTGAATTCTCTAGGAGGAGTATTGCAAATTCCGTTGCGAGTGTTTTATGAACAACCCTAAATAACCGACTTCCTGTTGGGCTAGGGTAAAAAATAATAGTATGAGGTATATATGAACGATGAGATCTATATGTGCACCGAGTTTCATATTATTACATGCAAGCATGTTTGATTTATGAACCAAGTTTTCGGACCCCGTTCCAGGGGGCGCTGTCTAGCCCCCCTGCCACGCCCGGGTACCATCTTCAGCCCGGCCCTGATGGCCGCGGTTTCTGACCCGTGTGCAAAGTTTCAAGAGTTTTTGAGCATGTTAAGGGCCCCAAAAGTGCCCGAATAGTCGTATAAATAATAATAATAATAAATATAGCTGCGAGCAGCGATGGCGGGCCCAAGCCGGTGGCACCGCAACCCCGGCTCCTTTAGTTACCCAAAGGCACCGGGGTGGCGGTGCCGAAGGCTTTGGCCCTTTCATGATTAAATGTTAAAACGGCTTGCCATAGTCTGTCACTTTGACTAGTCACAATTATGTTACAGATATCTTAAATGATAATACAAACTATCCAAAATGTAATTACGACTAGACAGAAAGACATTGTTGATATCTACAATGTTAATTTGCGGATAGGCAAACTTAGCTTTTAAATGTTAAAAGGGCTTGCCATACACGGACGTAGGCTCAGAGAGAGTCTCACCATATTCAAACCAAAATATCTGACTTCCTCTTGGTCTGAGCTAATGACTATGAATTAGAAAGTTGTCTGGCTTGAGGAGTACAATGTATATAAAGATTTTTGTAACTGTAGATAAAAATAACAACCCCACTTTTGTCAAAAGGTGGCGCTATTTAGTCCCTGCACCATGCCCGTTTCTGAAACTTTGCACATGTCTACTGGCTAATAAATGTGATGTGTATGTTGAGTTTCATGCAATTTCAAGCATGCTAAGAGTCTCAAAAGCATCCTAAAATAATTTCAAAGATTGAAGCTTTGCCACGGCAACAGTTTAAAAGATATCAAGAATCCATTCACAGGTCTACATCTACCGTATGTTTACATTATACAGATGAAGTTTTTCATCTGTTTTTCATCATTATACAGATGAAGTTTTCATCTGTTTACATTATACAGATGAAGTTTTTCATTCATATTATTACATGCAAGCGTGTTTGATTTATGGACCAAGTTTTCGGACCCCGTTCCAGGGGGCGCTGTCTAGCCCCCCTGCCACGCCTAGGTACCATCTTCAGCCCGGGCCTGATGGCTGTGGTATATGTGTGTGCAAAGTTTCAAGAGTTTTCAAACCCGTTAAGGGCCTCAAAAGCCATTAAGAGTCTCAAAATCATCAAAAAAAAAAGAATTTTAAAGTTTGATGCGTTGCCACGGCAACAGTATCAAAGATATCAAGAATCCATTCACAGGTCTTCATCTGCCATGTATTTACATTATACAGATGAAGTTTGAAGCAAATCGGGTAAAAATAAGAGGTTGATTTCAAAGCATTTTGAAAGTGACACACTTCCTGCTGCCAGTTGGTGGCGCTATAACTTTGACTCGAAATAGTCACATCCATGTGATCGTCCTCTTACAGCGAACACACTGATGAAGTTTCATCAAGATATGTTAATGTATGCTGAAGTTATAACACACTTCCTGTTTCACGTTTCTCGCCATAATTTCGTTTCCTCGCCACGGCCAAACCGTTTGAGATATCAAAAATCCCCTCACAAACTTTCATCCTCAATGTCTTGACTTCTTGCACACCGAGTTTGGTTGTGATTGGTAAACACATGCGTTGTAATTTGATGTATTTCTCCTAGGACAACTATTCAAACAACCCATAATTCTCAACTTCCATTTTAATTGTTGTAAAACTTAGAGGACGAAAGTTGTTTGGCCTGATGTGATCTATAATTGTACCGAGTTTCATATTAATTCACGCAAGTGTGTTTGATTTATGGACAAATGTTCGAATCCCAGTCCAGGGGGAAGCTGTCGAGCCGCCCTGCCACGCCCGATGACCAGCTTCAGCCCGGCCCTGATGGCCATGGGTTCTGACCCGTGTGCAAAGTTTCAAGAGTTTTAGAGGATGTTAAGGCCCCCGAAAATGCCAGAGAAGTCGCACACAGCAAATAAAGGGTTAAAATTAACCTGACAGGCACCCCTCCTCTCACTCACACAGAGAGACACTGAGAGACTGGCAAAATTCTAAGATTTTCTCTACATTCAAACAAAGATATCTGACTTTCTGTGGGTCCTAGCTAATGAGTGTCAATTAGAAAGTTGTCCGGCTCGAGGAGTACAATATACATACCGATTTTTGTAACTCTAGTTAAAACTAACAACCCCACTTTTGTCAAAAGGTGGTGCTACTGAGCCCTCACCACGCCCGTTTCTGAAACTTTGCACATGTCTACTGGCTAATAAATGTGATGTGTCTGTCGAGTTTCATGCGATTTGAAGCATGCTAAGGGTCTCAAAAGCATCCTAAAAGAATGGTAAAGTTTGATGCGTTGCCAAGGCAACAGTTTAAAAGATATCAAGAATCCATTCACAGGTCTACATCTGCCGTATGTTTACATTATACAGATTAAGTTTGAAGCAAATCGGGTAAAAATAAAAGGGTGATTTCAAAGCATTTTGAAAGTGACACACTTCCTGCTGCCAGTTGGTGGCGCTATAACTTTGACTCACAATAGTCACATCCATGTGATCGTCCTCTTACAGCGAACACACTGCTGAAGTTTCATCAAGATCAGTTAATGTTTGCTGAAGTTATAACACACTTCCTGTTTCACGTTTCTTGCCATAATTTCGTTTCCTCGCCACGGCCAAACCGTTCGAGATATCAAAAATCCCCTCGCAAACTTTCATCCTCAATGCCTTGACTTCATGCTGACCGAGTTTCGTGCCGTGTGTTTGAATTCTCTAGGAGGAGTATTGCACATTCCATTGCGAGCGTTTTACAAACAAACCTCAATAGCCGACTTCCTGTTGGGCTGGGGTAAAAAGTAAGAGTGTGAGGTATAGATGAAACGATGAGATCAACATGTGTACCGAGTTTCATATTATTACATTCAAGCGTGTTTGATTTATGGACCAAGTGTTCGGACCCCGTTCCAGGGGGCGCTGTCTAGCCCCCCTGCCACACCCAGGTACCATCTTCAGCCCGGCTCTGATGGCTGTGGGATCTGACCTGTGTGCAAAGTTTCAAGAGTTTTCAAACCCGTTAAGGGCCCCAAAAGCCGCTAAGAGTCTCAAAATCATCAAAAAAAAGAATTTTAAAGTTTGATGCGTTGCCACGGCAACAGTATCAAAGATATCAAGAATCCATTCACAGGTCTTCATCTGCTATGTATTTACATTATACAGATTAAGTTTGAAGCAAATCGGGTAAAAATAAGAGGGTGATTTCAAAGCATTTTGAAAGTGACACACTTCCTGCTGCCAGTTGGTGGCGCTATAACTTTGACTCACAATAGTCACATCCATGTGATCGTCCTCTTACAGCAAACAAACTGCTGAAGTTTCATCAAGATCAGTTAATGTATGCTGAAGTTCTGACACACTACCTGTTTCACGATTCTCGCCATAATTTCGTTTCCTCGCCACGGCCAAACCGTTCGAGATATCAAAAATCCCCTCGCAAACTTTCATCCTCAATGCCTTGACTTCATGCTGACCGAGTTTCGTGCCGTGTGTTTGAATTCTCTAGGAGGAGTACTTCAAATTCCATTGCGAGTGTTTTATGAACAACCCTAAATAACCGACTTCCTGTTGGGCTGGGGTAAAAAGTAATAGTTTGAGGTATATATGAACGATGAGATCTATATGTGCACCGAGTTTCATATTATTACATGCAAGCGTGTTTGATTTATGGACCAAGTTTTCGGACCCCGTTCCAGGGGGCGCTGTCTAGCCACCCTGCCACGCCCGGGTACCATCTTCAGCCCGGCCCTGATGGCCGCGGATTCTGACCCGTGTGAAAAGTTTCAAGAGTTTTTGAGCATGTTAAGGGCCCCAAAAGTGCCCAAATAGTCGTATAAATAATAATAATAATAAATATAGCTGCGAGCAGCGATGGCGGGCCCAAGCCGGTGGCACCGCAACCCCGGTTCCTTTAGTTACCTAAAGGCACCCGGGTAGCGGTGCCGAAGGCTTTGGCCCTTTTATGATTAAATGTTAAAACGGCTTGCCATACTCTGTCATTTCGACTAGTCACAATTATGTTACAGATGTCTTAAATGATAATACAAACTATCCAAAATGTAATTACGAATAGACAGAAAGACGTTGTTGATATCTACAATGTTAATTCCGGACAGGCAAAATTAGCTTTTAAATGTTAAAAGGGCTTGCCATACAGGGACGTAGGCTCAGAGAGAGGCTCACCATATTCAAACCAAAATATCTGACTTCCTCTTGGTCCGAGCTAATGACTATGTATTAGAAAGTTGTCCGGCTTGAGGAGTACAATGTATATACCGATTTTTGTAACTGTAGATAAAACTAACAACCCCACTTTTGTCAAAAGGTGGCGCTATTTAGTCCTTGCACATTGCCCGTTTCTGAAACTTTGCACGTCTACTGGCTAATAAATGTGATGTATCTGTTGAGTTTCAAGCAATTTCAATTTCAATTTGACTGTTGAAAAGAAGTGCGCCGATTAGATACTCAGGATCGGTATCGGCTCTGACACTGCCATCTTTGACGAGGCTGATTCAAATTCTATATTGTGCATATACTATTCTGTTAGGCACAAAGGCACAAAAACTTTCTAAAGTACCATAAAGTTTTTGTGTACTGTATTATTAGTGTTCTGAAGCTATTATGTGATATAGAAATTAATATTTAAAAGAAAAGGCTCAATAAACTATTGCATAGATAGATAATGTATAATACACTGTTCATAAATATGTATTTCCTTTGTGCTTTGAACTTTTCAATACGGACTCAATGCGCTGTAACTTCATGTGGCTTCAAGCACATCATTCTCCGCTCGGGATGCACATAAGTGCTTTGTGCTGCACCGTATTGGAGCCGTAATATCATAATGCAGTGACGTAATGACAGATTATTAATTGCCTTTCAATTATATGTTGCTTTATAGCAGCCATGGCTATATTTTTTTTTAATGATTTTTGTTATCTTGTTTTTCATGAATGTATTTTTCAAAAATAAGAGCAATGTGTATTATCTATTATTAATATGGTTTATAATAGCATTTTTGTCATAGATTATGACAAAGTAATCATATGATCCACCAGCGAGGAACCAGCAGAACAGAGTGAACATTCTTTCTGTTTAGTTCAATCCTACTTAATAGGAATTTATTTAAAATGCTCGCTCTACTCCACACCATTAATGTCTTGTGCGGACATCCGTATTTTGACTTTCGGTTTTAAGTAAGCGATTTAAAAGCTCCCAAGTCCCAGCGGAGTCACACGTTGATTAACCGGTGGGAATATACACAATAGGCCTACCTGATATTGAACACAAGAGGGCAGTATAGCACTACGTATGACTCAGATTATTATTTTTTTATGAATTTTACAACAATTCTGGCTGTTTTTGAACGTAAACACAATTCTTAAATGAAAAAAAAGGAAAAATTGGGGAAGTTATAATATTTGTATAATTTAATTTAGAAACAAATGATGTATAATTACATTTTTAGAAGATATGAGGCTTTTAGTGTTTACTTTTTTGACATTACTTTAATCTTTTGCCATAGTTGCACATGTCTATTGGCTAATAAATGTGATGTATCTGTTGAGTTTCAAGCAATTTCAAGCAAGCTAAGAGTCCCAAAAGCATCAAAAAATAATGTTAAAGTTTGTTTCGTTGCCACGGCATTTTGAAAGTGACACACTTCCTGCTGCCAGTTGGTGGCGCTATAACTTTGACTCACAATAGTCACATCCATGTGATCGGTCTCTTACAGCGAAAACACTGCTGAAGTTTCATCAAGATCAGTTAATGTATGCTGAAGTTATAACACACATCCTGTTCCATGTTTCTCGCCATAATTTCGTTTCCTCGCCACGGCCAAACCGTTCGAGATATCAAAAATCCCGTGGCACTTTTTCATCCTTAATGTCTTGACTTCACGCTGATCGAGTTTCGTCGAATTTGGTTCAGTGCTCTAGGAGCAATAATTTAAATTACATTGCATGTGTTTTAAACACAACCCTAAATAGCCAACTTCCTGTTGGGCTGGGGTAAAAAGGAAGAGTGTGAAGTATATATGAAACGATGAGATCTATATGTGTACCAAGTTTCATATTATTACATGCAAGTGTGTTTGATTTATGGACCAAATTTTCAGACAAAGTTTATTGACCAAGTTAATCTGATTAATAAACTAATTATATAAAACTATTGTCAATTCACTACAATTAAACTAGTTATATGCCTTTACTTATAAAAAATAAAAATAAAAACTTATTTAAAAAATACCAGGCTTGAGAAATGTATTTTCTTTATGCAGGTCATACACACAGCAGTGAAATGGTTAAGCCCCCTCCCCCTGCACACACACACACACACACACACACACAGACAGCCAGCCAGCCAGCCAGCCAAAGGCTCAGAGTGGCCATATTCAAACAAAAATATCTGACTTTCTGTGGGTCCTAGCTAATAAGTGTCAATTAGAAAGTTGTCCGGCTCGAGGAGTACAATATACATACCAATTTTTGTAACTCTAGTTAAAACTAACCACCCCACTTTTGTCAAAAGGTGGCGCTACTGAGCCCTCACCACGCCCGTTTCTGCAACTTTGCACATGTCTACTGGCTAATAAATGTGATGTGTCTGTCGAGTTTCATGCAATTTGAAGCATGCTAAGGGTCTCAAAAGCATCCTAAAAGCATCCTAAAAGAAGGGTAAAGTTTGATGCGTCGCCACGGCAACAGTTTCAAAGATATCAAGAATCCATTCACAGGTCTACATCTGCCGTATGTTTACATTATACATATGAAGTTTGAAGCAAATCGGGTAAAAATAAAAGGGTGATATCTAAGCATTTTGAAAGTGACACACTTCCTGCTGCCAGTTGGTGGCGCTATAACTTTGACTCACAATAGTCACATCCATGTGATCGTCCTCTTACAGCGAACACACTGCTGAAGTTTCATCAAGATCAGTTAATGTATGCTGAAGTTATAACACACTTCCTGTTTCACGTTTCTCGCCATGATTTCGTTTCCTCGCCACGGACAAACCGTTCGAGATATAAAAAATCCCCTCGCAAACTTTCATCCTCAATGTCTTGACTTCACGCTGACCGAGTTTCGTCGAATGTGGATCAAAGCTCTAGGAGGAGTATTTGACATTCCATTGCGAGCGTTTTACAAACAAACCTCAATAGCCAAATTCCTGTTGGGCTGGGGTAAAAAGTAAGAGCGTGAGGTATAGATGAAACGATGAGATCAACATGTGTACCGAGTTTCATATTATTACATACAAGCGTGTTTGAGTTATGGACCAAGTGTTCGGACCCCGTTCCAGGGGGCGCTGACGAGCTGCCCTGCCACGCCCGGGTACCAGCTTCAGCCCGGCCCTGATGGCCGCGGGTTCTGACCCGTGTGCAAAGTTTCAAGAGTTTTCGAGCACGTTAAGGGCCCCAAAAGTGCCCAAAAGGTAGCAAAATAATAATAATACTAAAGAATAAATATAGCTGCGAGCAGCGATGGCGGGCCCAAGCCGGTGGCACCGCAACCCCGGTTCCTTTAGTTACCTAAAGGCACCCGGGTAGCGGTGCCGAAGGCTTTGGCCCTTTTATGATTAAATGTTAAAACGGCTTGCCATACTCTGTCATTTCGACTAGTCACAATTATGTTACAGATGTCTTAAATGATAATACAAACTATCCAAAATGTAATTACGAATAGACAGAAAGACGTTGTTGATATCTACAATGTTAATTCCGGACAGGCAAACTTAGCTTTTAAATGTTAAAAGGGCTTGCCATACAGGGACGTAGGCTCAGAGAGAGGCTCACCATATTCAAACCAAAATATCTGACTTCCTCTTGGTCCGAGCTAATGACTATGTATTAGAAAGTTGTCCGGCTTGAGGAGTACAATGTATATACCGATTTTTGTAACTGTAGATAAAACTAACAACCCCACTTTTGTCAAAAGGTGGCGCTATTTAGTCCTTGCACATTGCCCGTTTCTGAAACTTTGCACGTCTACTGGCTAATAAATGTGATGTATCTGTTGAGTTTCAAGCAATTTCAATTTCAATTTGACTGTTGAAAAGAAGTGCGCTGATTAGATACTCAGGATCGGTATCGGCTCTGACACTGCCATCTTTGACGAGGCTGATTCAAATTCTATATTGTGCATATACTATTCTGTTAGGCACAAAGGCACAAAAACTTTCTAAAGTACCATAAAGTTTTTGTGTACTGTATTATTAGTGTTCTGAAGCTATTATGTGATATAGAAATTAATATTTAAGTCATTAAATTCAAGAACACAAACTTTTCCCTCTCTGCGCCTGTCAGTCATTCTCCATTCAGCATTCAAACAGCACGTCACATTCGGTTACAGTCAATGATGAAACGATCTTCAATGATTCAATGTTAATCCTATTATACTGGATCTTTAAGATAAAGGTCTAAAGGTCTATATTTTCGAATGAAGAAACTTTTTCTTGCTGGACTTTATTGCTGTAACTTAATCGTGTTACTTTCTACCGGGTGTCGGACGCTGTCGGTTAGATCACAACACTATAGTCAGAGCACTATAATTGTTCTTCACGCACACAGTAACTGAAATTTAAAACCTTTAAAAGAAAAGGCTCAATAAACTATTGCATAGATAGATAATGTATAATACACTGTTCATAAATATGTATTTCCTTTGTGCTTTGAACTTTTCAATACGGACTCAATGCGCTGTAACTTCATGTGGCTTCAAGCACATCATTCTCCGCTCGGGATGCACATAAGTGCTTTGTGCTGCACCGTATTGGAGCCGTAATATCATAATGCAGTGACGTAATGACAGATTATTAATTGCCTTTCAATTATATGTTGCTTTATAGCAGCCATGGCTATATTTTTTTTTAATGATTTTTGTTATCTTGTTTTTCATGAATGTATTTTTCAAAAATAAGAGCAATGTGTATTATCTATTATTAATATGGTTTATAATAGCATTTTTGTCATAGATTATGACAAAGTAATCATATGATCCACCAGCGAGGAACCAGCAGAACAGAGTGAACATTCTTTCTGTTTAGTTCAATCCTACTTAATAGGAATTTATTTAAAATGCTCGCTCTACTCCACACCATTAATGTCTTGTGCGGACATCCGTATTTTGACTTTCGGTTTTAAGTAAGCGATTTAAAAGCTCCCAAGTCCCAGCGGAGTCACACGTTGATTAACCGGTGGGAATATACACAATAGGCCTACCTGATATTGAACACAAGAGGGCAGTATAGCACTACGTATGACTCAGATTATTATTTTTTTATGAATTTTACAACAATTCTGGCTGTTTTTGAACGTAAACACAATTCTTAAATGAAAAAAAAGGAAAAATTGGGGAAGTTATAATATTTGTATAATTTAATTTAGAAACAAATGATGTATAATTACATTTTTAGAAGATATGAGGCTTTTAGTGTTTACTTTTTTGACATTACTTTAATCTTTTGCCATAGTTGCACATGTCTATTGGCTAATAAATGTGATGTATCTGTTGAGTTTCAAGCAATTTCAAGCAAGCTAAGAGTCCCAAAAGCATCAAAAAATAATGTTAAAGTTTGTTTCGTTGCCACGGCATTTTGAAAGTGACACACTTCCTGCTGCCAGTTGGTGGCGCTATAACTTTGACTCACAATAGTCACATCCATGTGATCGGTCTCTTACAGCGAAAACACTGCTGAAGTTTCATCAAGATCAGTTAATGTATGCTGAAGTTATAACACACATCCTGTTCCATGTTTCTCGCCATAATTTCGTTTCCTCGCCACGGCCAAACCGTTCGAGATATCAAAAATCCCGTGGCACTTTTTCATCCTTAATGTCTTGACTTCACGCTGATCGAGTTTCGTCGAATTTGGTTCAGTGCTCTAGGAGCAATAATTTAAATTACATTGCATGTGTTTTAAACACAACCCTAAATAGCCAACTTCCTGTTGGGCTGGGGTAAAAAGTAAGAGTGTGAAGTATATATGAAACGATGAGATCTATATGTGTACCAAGTTTCATATTATTACATGCAAGTGTGTTTGATTTATGGACCAAATTTTCAGACCAAGTTTATTGACCAAGTTAATCTGATTAATAAACTAATTATATAAAACTATTGTCAATTCACTACAATTAAACTAGTTATATGCCTTTACTTATAAAAAATAAAAATAAAAACTTATTTAAAAAATACCAGGCTTGAGAAATGTATTTTCTTTATGCAGGTCATACACACAGCAGTGAAATGGTTAAGCCCCCTCCCCCTGCACACACACACACACACACAGACAGCCAGCCAGCCAGCCAAAGGCTCAGAGTGGCCATATTCAAACAAAAATATCTGACTTTCTGTGGGTCCTAGCTAATAAGTGTCAATTAGAAAGTTGTCCGGCTCGAGGAGTACAATATACATACCAATTTTTGTAACTCTAGTTAAAACTAACCACCCCACTTTTGTCAAAAGGTGGCGCTACTGAGCCCTCACCACGCCCGTTTCTGCAACTTTGCACATGTCTACTGGCTAATAAATGTGATGTGTCTGTCGAGTTTCATGCAATTTGAAGCATGCTAAGGGTCTCAAAAGCATCCTAAAAGCATCCTAAAAGAAGGGTAAAGTTTGATGCGTCGCCACGGCAACAGTTTCAAAGATATCAAGAATCCATTCACAGGTCTACATCTGCCGTATGTTTACATTATACATATGAAGTTTGAAGCAAATCGGGTAAAAATAAAAGGGTGATATCTAAGCATTTTGAAAGTGACACACTTCCTGCTGCCAGTTGGTGGCGCTATAACTTTGACTCACAATAGTCACATCCATGTGATCGTCCTCTTACAGCGAACACACTGCTGAAGTTTCATCAAGATCAGTTAATGTATGCTGAAGTTATAACACACTTCCTGTTTCACGTTTCTCGCCATGATTTCGTTTCCTCGCCACGGACAAACCGTTCGAGATATAAAAAATCCCCTCGCAAACTTTCATCCTCAATGTCTTGACTTCACGCTGACCGAGTTTCGTCGAATGTGGATCAAAGCTCTAGGAGGAGTATTTGACATTCCATTGCGAGCGTTTTACAAACAAACCTCAATAGCCAAATTCCTGTTGGGCTGGGGTAAAAAGTAAGAGCGCGAGGTATAGATGAAACGATGAGATCAACGTGTGTACCGAGTTTCATATTATTACATACAAGCGTGTTTGAGTTATGGACCAAGTGTTCGGACCCCGTTCCAGGGGGCGCTGACGAGCTGCCCTGCCACGCCCGGGTACCATCTTCAGCCCGGCTCTGATGGCCGCGGGTTCTGACCCGTGTGCAAAGTTTCAAGAGTTTTCGAGCACGTTAAGGGCCCCAAAAGTGCCCAAAAGGTAGCAAAATAATAATAATACTAAAGAATAATAATCCCAAGGAAAACAATAGGGCCTTCGCCCTTTCAGGGCTTGGGCCCTAATAATCCCAAGGAAAACAATAGGGCCTTCGCCCTTTCAGGGCTTGGGCCCTAATAATCGTTAGGAAAACAATAGGGCCTTCGCCCTTTCAGGGCTTGGGCCCTAATAAATATAGCTGCGAGCAGCGATGAAGGGCCCAAGCCGGTGGCACCGCAACCCCGGTTCCTTAGTTACCTAAAATCACCAGGGTGGCCATGCCACTGGCTTTGGCCCTTCATCGCGGATCACAGCTATATATATATATATATACTGTATATATACATATATATATGAAGCCGGTGGCACCGCCACCCTGGTGCCTTTAGGTTTATTGTGCACGACATGCAAAATGTAACCCTGCTTTGACTGATGCAAGCTCTACAGCACAGTTTATAGTAAGAAAGAATATAGTAAGAAAGAAAAGTAAGCTGTTACTCTGAGATGGTTTGGGAAACAAACATTCATCATGTCGCATTGGTTTTAGTTACTTGTCCTCGAACAGAGCCCTAATCTGTTTATATTTCAGTTACACATTCTACATTGATTAAAAAAGAAAAATCAAATGTGTTTTTAATTCATACAGAAATAAAATATTTATAATTCAGCTGAGAATAAAGTTAGTTCAAATTTTAAGAAAAACAAATATATGATCTGAAATATAGCACATTCATTTTTAAATTCATTCAGGTTCAATTACCAAAAATACAAACTTAATTTAATTTAAAGCAAATAATAAATCTAAAATATATGGGTTATATGCATATTTTGTAAAAAAAGAAAAAAAAAGAAAGAAAGATATATATCCAAAAACACAAGGCCTTAAACTTTAACAAGGGTGCAACTCTTATCACTACAACAAACATAGTCACACACACAAGTCAAGTCACTTACATTTTAGATGCAATATTGACTTTTTAGATGCAATATTGACTTTCAGCAGAGAAAATAGTTTAACAAAGATCACAGCGACCCATCGCGCATCTCAAAGCAATGTGTTTTCTCATTACTGAATGATTCAGCATTTTGAATCCATGACTCCTTCATTAAGACGGTCATCTGGCGAAACCTTATGGTGATTTAGGGTTATGTTTAAAAGTATTGTTCTTTACAGCGATTTTTAATTGACTCCTGTTAAACCAATCTCGTAACATTATTGTGTAACCGATTTAATTTGATCAGCCTTACCTAGGGTAACAGCCCTATAGTGTCTTATTATTCTAAATTATTGAATTTATTGATCAAATTTACTAATGAAAAATTAAGCATACATTTATTAAGACTAGGCTGCCCTGCAGATATTAGGCTACAATATGCAGATTTAAATATACCATTTATCAAATAATCTGTTTATTTTTAGGTTACACATTACATTGTTTAAAAAATAAAAATCAAATGTGACCCGCTCTGGCGAAATGAGTCGGAAGTTGCAACCTTCCATTTTAAGATATGGGCCGATTATGTGGAAAAACCATGAAATAACAAAAAAAAAAAATATATATATATATATATATATATATATATATATTTTTGCTAATTTCAAAGAACAGACATTCAAAAATAATCTCACAGGGTTTCGTAGTCGAGATAATTGAGTAAAGGTATTTAAATAACGATTAAAGTTGTCAAAGCTTTAAATTCGCTGAAATGAACATTGCTCTTCTCAACTCCCCTCGTCACCTCTGAGCATTTCCCGGGTATCCCCTGAAACGTTGAACTCACTGGAGGCTTCTAACCTAAACTGCGTGAGTATATTTATCTGCAAGAAGAATATAGCCTATGTAAGGCTGTAACGATCGCGACACTCAGATCCACAAACCTGTGTCGCGGTGTGAGAAGACAGAATCACGACACCGACACGTCCCTTCAACTCCCGAAGTTATCCTTCACGTCCAGACCCAATGCTAGCTACAACATCTTTAAATTACTATTAGTATTATTTGAAGTTAACATTATAAAATACGTAGACTTACACCACAAAACTTAAATTATTACTAAATTTTTTAAAATTGGGCAATTTCAGCATTATGGAGGAGATCCAATTCCCAGATAATTAAATATTTTAATAAATTGGCCTATGTGAACCACACTGCACAAACCAAAAGTAATACTCACCGGATGAAGAAGGGTTGACTCTCTCCAGAACATAAAATCTTTATTTTATTTTCCGTGTTCGCATTTATGAGGAAAAACAATCCGAACGTGACCGTTCTCTGGAAGCAGCACTAAAACTTTCACATAGCTTAAACATGCAAGCACAAAGCCTTTCTTTAAAGTAAATTTCGTTTTAAAATAATTATCTTAATTTAAATCAATGTTTCATCAACCAATTACTAGGATTTAATAATAAGAAATAAATTGCAGACAATAGGCTAGGCCTAATCACGACGCGGAGACGCGCGGCACGTGAACTGAAGCTTGTCTCATGAACCGAAAGTCAGCGTATAAGGTATCCTCACAGACATATATTGAAATGTCTACTTTTAAACACAACCATTCAAAATGAAAGAAAACAGACTGCTCTCTGCTTATGTGGGCTAATCCGTATGAAAACTGAATTTCTCTCTGACTCCTCTTCAATCTTTCTGATTTTAGAACATTTTTGTAAAAGTGACTTTTTAATTATTTATTTCAAAAAAATTAAAAATAAGTTGAGTTTCAGCCTAGTTAAATTGCATTTATATATGTTAATCTATTTGGTCAAATTAAGCTATATAAAATAAATAGTTTATCCCTTAAAATGCTATGGATTTTGAAAGATATCAAAAAAAAAAAAAAAAAAAACGGGAATAAAAACTTTAAAAGCGATTTTCTTAGGTTTTCAATTGGAAAAAAAGGGCAGACGACCAGAATTCAAATCTGTATATCTTTACAACCATTCAAGGTATGACCAAGGTATCATTTGAAAGCTTACAGTGTCCTCTTTCCATTAATATCAAAATCTCAATTTTTAAATTTGGGTCACTGTGACTAATTTTGCTGGATCAGGTCGGTCACAAATGTGTTTTTTATTGTAGTATTATTTTATACAGAAATACATTATAATTATATATAATATACAAAATATAACCGTGGGCGCGATTAAACAGTGTTACAATAAAACTCAACATTGTGTTTTTTAAAAATAAATTCAAATAATACAAATCCCGAAATTGCGCTAATTTTAAAATTAAACTAAAACTCATGGCTGCACAAGCATTCATAACTGTGCGCGCCAACAGCGAGGAACCAGCAGAACAGAGTGAACGTTCATTCTGTTTAGTTCAATCCTACTTAATAGGAATTTATTTAAAATGCTTGCTCTACTCCACAACATTAATGTCTTGTGCGGATATCTGTATTTTGACTTTCGGTTTTAAGTAAGCGATTTAAAAGTTCCCGAGTCCCAGCGGAGTCACACGTTGATTAACCGGTGGGAATATACACAATAGGCCTAACTGATATTGAACACAAGAGGGCAGTATAGCACTACGTATGACTCAGATTATTTTTTCTTCTTCTGAATTTTACAACCATTATGGCTGTTTTTGAACGTAAACATAATTCTTAAATGAAAAAAGGGAAAAACTGGTTTAATTATAATATTTGTATAATTTAATTTAGAAACAAATGATGTATAATTACATTTTTAGAAGATATGAGGCTTTTAGTGTTTACTGTTTACTTTTTTGACATTACTTTAATCTTTTGCCAAAGTTGCACATGCCTACTGGCTAATAAATGTGATGTATCTGTCGAGCTATCTGTATCTATCTGTTTCAAGCAATTTCAAGCATGCTAAGAGTCCCAAAAGTATCAAAAAAGAATGTTAAAGTTTGATTTGTTGCCACAGCAACAGTATCAAAGATATCAAGAATCCATTCACAGGTCTACATCTGCTGTATTTTTACATTATACAGATGAAGTTTGAAGCAAATCGGTTAAAAATAAGAGGGTGATATCAAAGCATTTTGAAAGTAACACACTTCCTGCTGCCAGTTGGTGGCGCTATAACTTTGACTCACAATAGTCACATCCATGTAATCAGCCTCTTACAGTGAACACACTGCTGAAGTTTCATCAAGATCAGTTAATGTATGCTGAAGTTATAACACACTACCTGTTTCACGTTTCTCGCCATAATTTTGTTTCCTTGCCACGGCCAAACCGTTCGAGATATTAAAAATCCCCTCGCAAACTTTCATCCTCAATGCCTTGACTTCATGCTGACCGAGTTTCGTGCCGTGTGTTTGAATTCTCTAGGAGGAGTATTGCACATTCCATTGCGAGCGTTTTACAAACAAACCTCAATAGCTGACTTCCTGTTTGGCTGGGGTAAAAAGTAAGAGCGTGAGGTATAGATGAAACGATGAGATCAACATGTGTACCGAGTTTCATATTATTACATGCAAGCGTGTTTGATTTATGGACCAAGTGTTCGGACCCCGTTCCAGGGGGCGCTGTCTAGCCCCCCTGCCACACCCAGGTACCATCTTCAGCCCGGCTCTGATGGCTGTGGGATCTGACCTGTGTGCAAAGTTTCAAGAGTTTTCAAACCCGTTAAGGCCCCAAAAGCCGCTAAGAGTCTCAAAATCATAAAAAAAAAGAATTTTAAAGTTTGATGCGTTGCCACGGCAACAGTATCAAAGATATCAAGAATCCATTCACAGGTCTTCATCTGCTATGTATTTACATTATACAGATTAAGTTTGAAGCACATCGGGTAAAAATAAAAGGGTGAGTTCAAAGCATTTTGAAAGTGACACACTTCCTGCTACCAGTTGGTGGCGCTATAACTTTGACTCACAATAGTCACATCCATGTGATCGTCCTCTTACAGCGAACACACTGCTGAAGTTTCATCAAGATCAGTTAATGTATGCTAAAGTTATAACACACTTCCTGTTTCACGTTTCTCGCCATAATTTCGTTTCCTCGCCATGGCCAAACCGTTCGAGATATCAAAAATCCCCTCGCAAACTTTCATCGTCAATGCCTTGACTTCATGCTGACCGAGTTTCGTGCCGTGTGTTTGAATTCTCTAGGAGTAGTACTTCAAATTCCATTGCGAGTGTTTTATGAACAACCCTAAATAACCGACTACCTGTTGGGCTGGGGTAAAAAGTAATAGTATGAGGTATATATGAACGATGAGATCAACATGTGTACCGAGTTTCATATTATTACATACAAGCGTGTTTGAGTTATGGACCAAGTTTTCGGACCCCGTTCCAGGGGGCGCTGTCTAGTCCCCCTGCCACGCCCGGGTACCATCTTCAGCCCGGCCCTGATGGCCGCGGGTTCTGACCCGTGTGCAAAGTTTCAAGAGTTTTTGAGCATGTTAAGGGCCCCAAAAGTGCCCGAATAGTCGTATAAATAATAATAATAATAATAAATATAGCTGCGAGCAGCGATGGCGGGCCCAAGCCGGAGGCACCGCAACCCCGGTTCCTTTAGTTACCTAAAGGCACCCGGGTGGCGGTGCCGAAGGCTTTGGCCCTTTCATGATTAAATGTTAAAACGGCTTGCCATACTCTGTCATTTCGACTAGTCACAATTATGTTACAGATATCTTAAATGATAATACAAACTATCCAAAGTGTAATTACGACTAGACAGAAAGACGTTGTTGATATCTACAATGTTAATTCCGGAAAGGCAAACTTAGCTTTTAAATGTTAAAAGGGCTTGCCATAGAGGGACGTAGGCTCAGAGAGAGGCTCACCATATTCAAACCAAAATATCTGTCTTCCTCTTGGTCCGAGTTAAAGACTATGTATTAGAAAGTTGTACGGCTTGAGGAGTACAATGTATATACCGATTTTTGTAACTGTAGATAAAACTAACAACCCCACTTTTAAGTATATATATGGTGCCTTTAGTGTTATTCTTCACGACGTGCAAAAACTTAACCCCCGCTTTTTAAGTATATATATATATATATATATATGAAGAGTTCAGATGCAAAAGCCTCTAAATGCCATTTGAAATTTTCTTCTTTAATGATGATTTTTATCAAATTTGTATATTTAAGTTCAGTAATTTCACTTAAATAACAATTAATAGGTAATTATCATTGCCATTTAAGTGAAATTACTGAACTTAAATATACTAGTTTGTTAAAAAACAATCATCATTAAAGAAGAAAATTTCAAATGGCATTTAGAGGCTTTTGCATCTGAACTCTTCATATATATATATATATATATATATATATATATATATATATAAAGAGGGTTATTCTGCACGACGTGCAAAAACTTAACCCCCGCATTGACTGTCGAAGAGAAGTGTGCAGAAGAGCTTGCATCAGTGAGGGCTTTGCAAAATATATATACATACAAACACACACACACACACACACATATAAATGAGGTTAGTGTTTTACAATATTAAGGAAAGCAAATGTATTGAAATATAGCACATTAATTTTAAAATCATTCAGCTTCAATTACCAATTTGTAGTTTACCAATTTATCTTACTTTTATTTAAACCAAGCTATACATTTAAAAGATTAGGGTTATATGCATATTTTGTCATTTAAAAAAATACAAAATTGTTATGCAAAAAGATAAGGACTTGCAGAAAAAATCTACAGTCAGCCAAACACACACACACACACACACACACACACACAAATAAATGCAGACACCAGCAACCCCCCCCCCCCCCCCTCCCTCTTCCCCACACAGACACTGATAGAGACAAGATACACATCCAAACTGCAATATCTGACTTTCTTTTGGTCTGAGCTTATTACTGTTAATTAGAAAGTTGATCGGCTTGACGAGAACAATATACGTGGTAAGTTTTGTAACTGTAGGTAAATTGAGCAAAGTTATAACACACTTTATGTGTCCTTTTTTAGTCATAAATTTCATTTCCTCGCCACGGCCAGACCGTTCGAGATATCAAAAATCCGTCCGGAATTGAGCATCCTCAATGTCTTGACTTCATGCACACCGAGTTTGGTTGTGATTGGTAAACACATGCATTGTGATTTGATGTATTTCTCCTAGGACAATTATTCAAACAACCCATAATTCATAATTCATAAATAACTTCCATTTGAACTGTCATAAAACTTAGAGCACGAAAGTTGTTTGGCCTGATGTGATCTATAATTGTACCGAGTTTCATATTAATTCATGCAAGTGTGTTTGATTTATGGACAAATGTTCGAATCCCAGTCCAGGGGGCGCTGTCGAGCCGCCCTGCCACGCCCGGTTACCAGCTTCAGCCCGGCCCTGATGGCCATGGGTTCTGACCCGTGTGCAAAGTTTCAAGAGTTTTCGAGGATGTTAAGGCCCCCGAAAATGCCAGAGAAGTCGCACACAGCAAATAAAGGGTTAAAATTAACCTGACAGGCGCCCCTCCTCTCACTCACACAGAGGGACACTGAGACACTGGCAAAATTCTGAGATTTTCTCTACATTCAAACAAACATATCTGACTTTCTGTGGGTCCTAGCTAATGAGTGTCAATTAGAAAGTTGTCCGGCTCGAGGAGTACAATATACATACCGATTTTTGTAACTGTAGATAAAACTAACAACCCCACTTTTGTCAAAAGGTGGCGCTACTGAGCCCTCACCACGCCCGTTTCTGAAACTTTGCACATGTCTACTGGCTAATAAATGTGATGTGTCTGTCGAGTTTCATGCAATTTGAAGCATGCTAAGGGTCTCAAAAGCATCCTATAAGAATGGTAAAGTTTGATGCGTTGCCACGGCAACAGTTTAAAAGATATCAAGAATCCATTCACAGGTCTACATCTATCGTATGTTTACATTATTCAGATGAAGTTTGAAGCAAATCGGGTAAAAATAAAAGGGTGATTTCAAAGCATTTTGAAAGTGACACACTTCCTGCTGCCAGTTGGTGGCACTATAACTTTGACTCACAATAGTCACATCCATGTGATCGTCCTCTTACAGCGAACACACTGCTGAAGTTTCATCAAGATCAGTTAATGTATGCTGAAGTTATAACACACTTCCTGTTTCACGTTTCTCGCCATAGTTTCGTTTCCTCGCCACGGACAAACCGTTCGAGATATCAAAAATCCCCTCGCAAACTTTCATCCTCAATGTCTTGAATTCACGCTGACTGAGTTTCGTCGAACTTGGATCAAAGCTCTAGGAGGAGTATTTAACATTCCATTGCGAGTGTTTTACAAACAAACCTCAATAGCCGACTTC
This sequence comes from Pimephales promelas, assembly GCF_988280905.1. NCBI lineage: Eukaryota > Metazoa > Chordata > Actinopteri > Cypriniformes > Leuciscidae > Pimephales > Pimephales promelas. The sequence goes on from NC_142793.1 coordinate 6,764,166, forward strand.
CTGTTGGGCTGGGGTAAAAAGTAAGAGCGCGAGGTATAGATGAAACGATGAGAGCAACATGTGTACCGAGTTTCATATTATTACATACAAGCGTGTTTGAGTTATGGACCAAGTGTTCGGACCCCGTTCCAGGGGGCGCTGACGAGCCGCCCTGCCACGCCCAGGTACCAGCTTCAGCCCGGCTCTGATGGCCGCGGGTTCTGACCCGTGTGCAAAGTTTCAAGAGTTTTCGAGCATGTTAAGGGCCCCAAAAGTGCCCGAATAGTCGTTAGAAAAATAAAAGAAAAATATAGCTGCGAGCAGCGATGGCGGGCCCAAGCCGGAGGCACCGCAACCCCGGTTCCTTTAGTTACCTAAAGGCACCCGGGTGGCGGTGCCGAAGGCTTTGGCCCTTTCATGATTAAATGTTAAAGCGGCTTGCCATACTCTGTCATTTCGACTAGTCACAATTATGTTAAAGATATCTTAAATGATAATACAAACTATCCAAAGTGTAACGACTAGACAGAAAGACGTTGTTGATATCTACAATGTTAATTCCGGACAGGCAAACTTAGCTTTTAAATGTTAAAAGGGCTTGCCATACAGGGACGTAGGCTCAGAGAGAGGCTCACCATATTCAGACCAAAATATCTGACTTCCTCTTGGTCCGAGCTAATGACTATGTATTAGAAAGTTGTACGGCTTGAGGAGTACAATGTATATACCGATTTTTGTAACTGTAGATAAAACTAACAACCAATGTAGTAGCACTTCTCTTTTTTTGATTGGCTGATGCGTAGCAGGGTCGACTGCTGAACTCCAGGCGAGACGCGCTTGATTCTCACGTGAGAGCGGCGCGGCCAGAGAAATTGCGTATATTAAATATATTATTAATAGTTTTTCCGCATGAGAAATACAATGTGTGACGGGAGTGTGAGACAAAAGACTGAAACGAGTGACTGTCATGCTCAATGCGTGACACACTATAAAAAAATATTTCACACTGACTCCACATTTAGGGGGCCACAAGGGGGTCCAAGCTTGTTGTCGCAGGGGCACTGGCCCCCCCAGGCCCCCGCCTAGAACCGCCATTGCTCACACACACACACACACACTTTCTCTCTCTCTCAAGAAGCAAAAACATGACTGCTAAAGGTTGTATCAGCGATGGCGGGGTAACATCACTTAACATCACGAGTGCTATTCCCTTAGGCCACGCCCCCTTGTCTCCCCAAAGTATTATAAGCAATCATGCGCATCCCGTGTGCAGAATGATGCACTTGAAGCAACACCAAGTCACAGCACGCAACGCTTCACATTGAAAAGAACATAGCGAAGGGATGGTATCTATAATCTATGCTTAGTAGGGCTGCACGATTTGGGAAAATGTCATATTGCCATTATTGAGCCAATATTGCAATTGCGATTTGCGACTCCGATATAATAAAATGGTTTCATGAGTCCAACTTGCTTGGTTCTAAAGTAAAATGCACACACAGATTAATGTTTATTTCTCAACTCAAACTAAAAACAACAACAACAATAAATGATTGATAACACCTATAATGATCAATAAACCATCAACCAAACCAACATTACAGTGATTCCATCAATTGAAAGCCATCAACTTTTTAAAAAATTATTAGGCTTAAAAAAAATATATAACAGCTTTTAAGTTAAGTGAACTTCAAACAATCCCCACATAAACCCATAATAAAAAACATATTTACCTGTGCCCTTCCTGTCTTAACAGGTACAGAAATTGAATAAAGTTATCAAACAGTCTGCGCTGCCTGAATCATAAATTATATATATAATAATCCTTATAAAAGCTACAAAAGTTCTTTACTCAAGATCAGTGAGTAATTTTCTAATTTCCCTTTGTTCTTTTAACTTTACTGAAAGAACGCTTTATTCGCTGCTGGCCCTTTAAGAGCACCCGTTGCCGAGACGCGGATCTCACACGCGCCTCGTAGCACAACTCTTTTCATCCATAGACTTTTCTTATGTTATGAAGATACTAGACAAAATCACATTTTGGCATAATTGTGTGTGCTATTGTTCGTTCAAGCTCGAAAGAGAACTGTTTATTCTGGGCTGGCACACGGTCAGTGCATGCGCATTATGCGAGTATCATCTATTCTAATCTAGGGCACTCACAGGCAGCTTTTCACTTCTTGTCGTGCAAAATGCGAAAAGGCATTTGAACCAATAAGAGGGGGATCTTGTAACACTAGTCAAAGGATGACAAAAAAGAAGAGATGCTGCGCTAATAGCCCTACTTTGTTTATTTCATATAAAATCGCGGCATTTTGCGTTATATAATTGCATAGGTTTGAGATCGCTATTACGACTGCGATATAATTAATCGTGCAGCACTAATGCTTAGTGTATTCTAAAGGGCAATAAACTCCACTCCAGCAAGATAGTCATTTTATGCAAATCATAGACCTTTATGCCTTATCTATTGGGAACATTGATCTTAAAGAGAGTGTCGTCGTGTTACTGTCGCAACCGAACGCGACGCGCTAATGCTGATGCATGGAGAATGACTGAGGCGAGATGACTTTCCGTTAACTTTAACTTAGAGACTAAAATATTAATTTTACCACACATTAAGCTATTGAATGACTTTAGAAGTCTTGGAATATAGTGTGAAAACTTGATTGTGCTTTACAGTTTTTTATGCCTTTAGTGGGGCTTAACAAAATAACACAATATGCAGAATGTCGGACGTCACTTATAGGCTAAACTGTTTTTATAGATAAAACTATTTACATTCGGCAGTCATGAAAACAAATCTCAGATAACGGTTGACTAGGTAACAATGTGTAATTTTGCGCCGGAGTTCTCCTTTAACTTACATTAGCTAGCTAACTACGAACGAGCTAACCAGATAACATTAACAAATTGACAAGCACTTACTGGGCACAGTGGGCAGAATGGCTCTTCAAATGACGGACGAAATTGGAGGTTGTCATCTGACTGTCCGCGATCTTAACGTTGCATGTCTTGCAAAGCGCTGTTCTTTTGCCATCTTGTTGTAAGAAATTCTTGAATCCAAAAGCGACGACGACCCTCGTTATCCCTCCGGCTGACATGTTGATGTGATCTGATGTAAGTGGGCGTGGTGTGCGCGTAAGGTATGAGAAGGCATGACTGATGATCTCTGATCCAGTCATGACAGCGCTATTCTCAGCCTGCGCTCCAGCTGGATCAACTTTATTTTTTTTTACATAATTTATATATTTTATATTCAAACTGAAAACATGATGTGATTAACACTCAAGTCATATTATTACATGCAAGTGTGTTTGATTTATGGACCAAATTTTCAGATCAAGTTTATGGACCAAGTTAATTTAATTAATAAACTAATTATATAAAACTATTAATGCACTACAATTAAACTGGTTATATGCCTTTACTTATAAAAAATAAAAAACTTATTTAAAAAAATACCAGGCTTAAGGCATTTATTTTTTATGCAGGCCATACACACAGGAGTGAAATGGTTAAGACCCCTCCCCCTACAAACACACACACATACACAGACAGGCAAAGACAGAGATGTAGGCTCAGATTAAGCAAGACCACATTCAAACAAACATATCTGACTTTCTGTGGGTCCTAGCTAATGAGTCTCAATTAGAAAGTTGTCCGGCTCGAGGAGTACAATATACATACCGATTTTTGTAACTGTAGATAAAACTAACAACCCTACTTTTGTCAAAAGGTGGCGCTACTGAGCCCTCACCACGCCCGTTTCTGAAACATTGCACGTGTCTACTGGCTAATAAATGTGATGTGTCTGTCGAGTTTCATGCATTTTGAAGCATGCTAAGGGTCTCAAAAGCATCCTAAAAGCATCCTAAAAGAAGGGTAAAGTTTGATGCGTCGCCACGGCAACAGTTTCAAAGATATCAAGAATCCATTCACAGGTCTACATCTGCCGTATGTTTACATTATACATATGAAGTTTGAAGCAAATCGGGTAAAAATAAAAGGGTGATATCAGAGCATTTTGAAAGTGACACACTTCCTGCTGCCAGTTGGTGGCGCTATAACTTTGACTCACAATAGTCACATCCATGTGATCGTCCTCTTACAGCGAACACACTGCTGAAGTTTCATCAAGATCAGTTAATGTATGCTGAAGTTATAACAAACTTCCTGTTTCACGTTTCTCGCCATGATTTCGTTTCCTCGCCACGGCCAAACCGTTCGAGATATCAAAAATCCCCACACAAGCTTTCATCCTCAATGTCTTCACTTTACGCTGACCGAGTATCGTCGAATTTGGATCAAAGCTCTAGGAGGAGTATTTCAAATAACATTGCGAGCGTTTTACAAACAAACCTCAATAGCCGACTTCCTGTTGGGCTGGGGTAAAAAGTAAAAGCGCGAGGTATAGATGAAACGATGAGATCAACATGCGTACCGAGTTTCATATTATTACATGCAAGCGTGTTTGAGTTATGGACCAAGTGTTCGGACCCCATTCCAGGGGGCGCTGACGAGCCCCCCTGCCACGCCCGGGTACCATCTTCAGCCCGGCTCTGATGGCCGCGGGTTCTGACCCGTGTGCAAAGTTTCAAGAGTTTTCGAGCATGTTAAGGGCCCCAAAAGTGCCCGAATAGTCGTAAGAAAAATAATAATAATAATAATAATAATAATAATAATAATAATAGAAAAGAATAATCCTAAGGAAAACAATAGGGCCTTCGCCCTTTCAGGGCTTGGGCCCTAAAAAAAAAATAATCGGAAGGAAAACAATAGGGCCTTCGCCCTTTCAGGGCTTGGGCCCTAAATATAGCTGCGAGCAGCGATGGCGGGCCCAAGCCGGAGGCACCGCAACCCCGGTTCCTTTAGTTACCTAAAGGCACCCGGGTGGCGGTGCCGAAGGCTTTGGCCCTTTCATGATTAAATGTTAAAACGGCTTGCCATACTCTGTCATTTCGACTAGTCACAATTATGTTACAGATATCTTAAATGATAATACAAACTATCCAAAGTGTAACGACTAGACAGAAAGACTTTGTTGATATCTACAATGTTAATTCCGGACAGGCAAACTTAGCTTTTAAATGTTAAAAGGGCTTGCCATACAGGGACGTAGGCTCAGAGAGAGGCTCACCATATTCAGACCAAAATATCTGACTTCCTCTTGGTCCGAGCTAATGACTATGTATTAGAAAGTTGTACGGCTTGAGGAGTACAATGTATATACCGATTTTTGTAACTGTAGATAAAACTAACAACCCCACTTTTAAGTATATATATGGTGCCTTTAGTGTTATTCTGCACGACGTGCAAAAACTTAACCCCCGCTTTTTTAAGTATATATATATATATATATATATATATAAAGAGGGTTATTCTGCACGACGTGCAAAAACTTAACCTCCGCATTGACTGTCGAAGAGAAGTGTGCAGAAGAGCTTGCATCAGTGAGGGCTTTGCAAAATATATATACATACAAACACACACACACACACATATAAATGAGGTTAGTGTTTTACAATATTAAGGAAAGCAAATGTATTGAAATATAGCACATTAATTTTAAATTCATTCAGCTTCAATTACCAATTTGTAGTTTACCAATTTATCTTACTTTTATTTAAAGCAAACTATACATTTAAAAGATTAGGGTTATATGCATATTTTGTCATTTAAAAAAATACAAAATTGTTATGCAAAAAGATAAGGACTTGCAGAAAAAATCTACAGTCAGCCACACACACACACACATAAACGCAGACACCAGCAACCCCCCCCCCCCCCTCCCTCTTCCCCATACAGACACTGATAGAGACAAGATACACATCCAAACTGCAATATCTGACTTTCTTTTGGTCTGAGCTGTTAATTAGAAAGTTGATCGGCTTGACAAGAACAATATATGTGGCATGTTTTGTAACTGTAGGTAAAACGAGCAAAGTTAACACATTTTATGTGTCCTTTTTTAGTCATAAAATTATTTTCCTCGCCACGGCCAAACCGTTCGAGATATCAAAAATCCGTCCGGATTTGAGCATCCTCAATGTCTTGACTTCATGCACACCGAGTATGGTGGTGATTGGTAAACACATGCGTTGTAATTTGATGTATTTCTCCTAGGAGATTTATTCAAACAACACATAATTCCCAACTTCCATTTGAACTGTCTTAAAACTTAGAGCAGAGATGGGCGCAGGTCACGCAAGTCTCAAGTAAGTCTCAAGTCTTAACCGTCAAGTCTCAAGTAAGTCCCAAGTATTTTTTTTGGGGGGGGGGGGGGGCAAGTCAAGTCAAGTCACAGGCTATGTCAAGTCAAGTCAAGTCTTGTAGTAGGTTAAGTCAAGTGCAAGTCAAGTCACCTTATTATTTTAATTTTACATGCAGAATCTGATTTTAATAAAATGAAAAGACAAGATAAGTGTTTGCCAGTAAATTACAATAATTTGCATTGTAAATACTCATGTTCAGTAAAATACACCATGGAATCAAACAAAATTGTAACTTCATAAAATTATTTATTTTTCACTTCTGCCAACAGTGTGTTTGAAATGTTTTAAATTTTCAACATTGAGTCCATAAAACAAATAAAAGCTTAACATCCTACAGACTCTCTGAACACCTTCCTCTCTCTCAAACACAGTTTACAAACAATATTAAACTTTGTTACATTTCTCCTCTCTCTCTCTCTCTCTCTCTCTCTCTCTCTCTCTCTCTCTCTCTCTCTCTCTCTCTCTCTCTCTCTCTCTCTCTCACACACACACAGTGGCGGTTCTAGACCATTTCAACTGGGGGGGCCAAGCTGGGGCCAGTTGTACTGTTAGAGGGGCCAGTTACATTTAGACCTTATCATTTTCTGCACTGCACTGAATGCATAAATAAGCAAAATACCATGTTTATAATTATCCAACAATTTGCATTTCCATTATATTTTTACATTTGCATTACATATATCAGTCTGTATTTGAATTTCCATTTTATTTTTTTACATTGAATATACAGTATGTATATATATATATATATATATATATATATATATATATAATTTTTACAAATTAATCTACGATTTTTGTGGGGTTTTTTTTTTTTTTTTTTTGCAAAAAGATCAGCAAATTATCCTCTAAACTGGCCTTTTTAGGGGGCTTTCCTCTCAGGGTGAATGAGCTTTTTTATAATTATTTTTTTCCTGACATCTTTGAAAGACAGAAGCAATAATTAATGCATCCTTGGCCAGGATATAATTATAAAATATGACATGATTTTAAAAGTGACCTATAATATCGACTATGCAATACACTTTAATTTATCTAGTGCTAATAAAATTATTAAGCCTATTTGGAGAGAGAGATGTTTTAAAATCGACTATGCATTACACTTTAATTTATCTAGTGCTAATAAAATTATTAAGCCTATTTGGAGAGAGAGATGTTTATAATGTGACAATATGTCAGTCATCGTGATTCGTGTAATAAGATGACTAGGCCTAGACTACTTGTTCTGAGCAGGTGTTGTCAGTGAACAGGCTGTAAACTGTTGTCTAAGTTACAGACTGATACTAATTAAATGGGAAACGAATCGATTACCTAACGTAACCTCGGTTCTCTCTAGATGAGGGAACGAGCATTGCGTAAGCTAGCTTACGCTACGGGAAAGATTCATCTTACATCAGTCAAGTTGTCATAGTTTTTGTCAAACAAGTTGTGAATTTGTTGTAACATTAAAACAGGAGATCATGACTTACTCCGTGCTCCAAGTGATGTTCGGAGCTCCAGTGATTAGTTTCATCTGTGGGACGGGTGAAGAAACTTTCGGAAGATGTTGTAACAGAATCATATGAACAATTCCAGGATATGCTTTTTTTCATTGGTTGTTGCGTTAAATTTTACCCAGATACAATAGTGCCCTTTTCTGATTGGCTATTAAGTAGCACTTCTCTTTTTTTGATTGGCTGATGCGTAGCAGGGTCGACTGCTGAACTCCAGGCGAGACGCGCTTGATTCTCACGTGAGAGCGGCGCGGCCAGAGAAATTGCGTATATTAAATATATTATTAATAGTTTTTCCGCATGAGAAATACAATGTGTGACGGGAGTGTGAGACAAAAGACTGAAACGAGTGACTGTCATGCTCAATGCGTGACACACTATAAAAAAATATTTCACACTGACTCCACATTTAGGGGGGCCACAAGGGGGTCCAAGCTTGTTGTCGCAGGGGCACTGGCCCCCCCAGGCCCCCGCCTAGAACCGCCACTGCTCATACACACACACACACACTTTCTCTCTCTCTCAAGAAGCAAAAACATGACTGCTAAAGGTTGTATCAGCGATGGCGGGGTAACATCACTTAACATCACGAGTGATATTCCCTTAGGCCACGCCCCCTTGTCTCCCCAAAGTATTATAAGCAATCATGCGCATCCCGTGTGCAGAATGATGCACTTGAAGCAACACCAAGTCACAGCACGCAACGCTTCACATTGAAAAGAACATAGCGAAGGGATGGTATCTATAATCTATGCTTAGTAGGGCTGCACGATTTGGGAAAATGTCATATTGCCATTATTGAGCCAATATTGCAATTGCGATTTGCGACTCCGATATAATAAAATGGTTTCATGAGTCCAACTTGCTTGGTTCTAAAGTAAAATGCACACACAGATTAATGTTTATTTCTCAACTCAAACTAAAAACAACAACAACAACAATAAATGATTGATAACACCTATAATGATCAATAAATCATCAACCAAACCAACATTACAGTGATTCCATCAATTGAAAGCCATCAACTTTTTAAAAAATTATTAGGCTTAAAAAAAATATATAACAGCTTTTAAATTAAGTGAACTTCAAACAATCCCCACATAAACCCATAATAAAAAACATATTTACCTGTGCCCTTCCTGTCTTAACAGGTACAGAAATTGAATAAAGTTATCAAACAGTCTGCGCTGCCTGAATCATAAATTATATATATAATAATCCTTATTAAAGCTACAAAAGTTCTTTACTCAAGATCAGTGAGTAATTTTCTAATTTCCCTTTGTTCTTTTAACTTTACTGAAAGAACGCTTTATTCGCTGCTGGCCCTTTAAGAGCACCCGTTGCCGAGACGCGGATCTCACACGCGCCTCATAGCACAACTCTTTTCATCCATAGACTGTTCTTATGTTATGAAGATACTAGACAAAACCACATTTTGGCATAATTGTGTGTGCTATTGTTCGTTCAAGCTCGAAAGAGAACTGTTTATTCTGGGCTGGCACACGGTCAGTGCATGCGCATTATGCGAGTCTCATCTATTCTAATCTAGGGCACTCACAGGCAGCTTTTCACTTCTTGTCGTGCAAAATGCGAAAAGGCATTTGAACCAATAAGAGGGGGATCTTGTAACACTAGTCAAAGGATGACAAAAAAGAAGAGATGCTGCGCTAATAGCCCTACTTTGTTTATTTCATATAAAATCGCGGCATTTTGCGTTATATAATTGCATAGGTTTGAGATCGCTATTACGACTGCGATATAATTAATCGTGCAGCACTAATGCTTAGTGTATTCTAAAGGGCAATAAACTCCACTCCAGCAAGATAGTCATTTTATGCAAATCATAGACCTTTATGCCTTATCTACAAATAAAGTATAATATTGGGAACATTGATCTTGAAGAGAGTGTCGTCGTGTTACTGTCGCAACCGAACGCGACGCGCTAATGCTGATGCATGGAGAATGACTGAGGCGAGATGACTTTCCGTTAACTTTAACTTAGAGACTAAAATATTAATTTTACCACACATTAAGCTATTGAATGACTTTAGAAGTCTTGGAATATAGTGTGAAAACTTGATTGTGCTTTACAGTTTTTTATGCCTTTAGTGGGGCTTAACAAAATAACACAATATGTCGAACGTCACTTATAGGCTAAACTGTTTTTATAGATAAAACTATTTACATTCGGCAGTCATGAAAACAAATCTCAGATAACGGTTGACTAGGTAAATGTGTAATTTTGCGCCGGAGTTCTCCTTTAACTTACATTAGCTAGCTAACTACGAACGAGCTAACCAGATAACATTAACAAATTGACAAGCACTTACGGGCAGAATGGCTCTTCAAATGACGGACGAAATTGGAGGTTGTCATCTGACTGTCCGCGATCTTAACGTTGCATGTCTTGCAAAGCGCTGTTCTTTTGCCATCTTGTTGTAAGAAATTCTTAAATCCGAAAGCGACCCTCGGTATCCCTCCGGCTGACATGTTGATGTGATCTGATGTAAGTGGGCGTGGTGTGCGTAAGGTATGAGAGGGCATGACTGATGATCTCTGATCCAGTCATGACAGCGCTATTCTCAGCCTGCGCTCCAGCTGGATCAACTTTATTTTTTTTACATAATTTATATATTTTATATTCAAACTGAAAACATGATGTGATTAACACTCAAGTCATATTATTACATGCAAGTGTGTTTGATTTATGGACCAAATTTTCAGATCAAGTTTATGGACCAAGTTAATTTAATTAATAAACTAATTATATAAAACTATTAATGCACTACAATTAAACTGGTTATATGCCTTTACTTATAAAAAATAAAAAACTTATTTAAAAAAATACCAGGCTTAAGGCATTTATTTTTTATGCAGGCCATACACACAGGAGTGAAATGGTTAAGACCCCTCCCCCTACAAACACACACACATACACAGACAGGCAAAGATAGAGATGTAGGCTCAGATTCAGCAAGACCACATTCAAACAAACATATCTGACTTTCTGTGGGTCCTAGCTAATGAGTGTCAATTAGAAAGTTGTCCGGCTCGAGGAGTACAATATACATACCGATTTTTGTAACTGTAGATAAAACTAACAACCCCACTTTTGTCAAAAGGTGGCGCTACTGAGCCCTCACCACGCCCGTTTCTGAAACTTTGCACGTGTCTACTGGCTAATAAATGTGATGTGTCTGTCGAGTTTCATGCAATTTCAAGCATGCTAAGGGTCTCAAAAGCATCCTAAAAGAATGGTAACGTTTGATGCGTCGCCACGGCAACAGTTTCAAAGATATCAAGAATCCATTCACAGGTCTACATCTGCCGTATGTTTACATTATACAGATGACGTTTGAAGCAAATCGGGTAAAAATAAAAGGGTGATATCAAAGCATTTTGAAAGTGACACACTTCCTGCTGCCAGTTGGTGGCGCTATAACTTTGACTCACAATAGTCACATCCATTTGATCGTCCTCTTACAGCAAACACACTGCTGAAGTTTCATCAAGATCAGTTAATGTATGCTGAAGTTATAACACACTTCCTGGTTCACGTTTCTCGTCATGATTTCGTTTCCTCGCCACGGCCAAACCGTTCGAGATATCAAAAATCCCCTCGCAAACTTTCATCCTCAATGTCTTGACTTCATGCTGACCGAGTTTTGTCGAATTTGGATCAAAGCTCTAGGAGGAGTATTTAACATTCCATTGCGAGCGTTTTACAAACAAACTTCAATAGCCGACTTCCTGTTGGGCTGGGGTAAAAAGTAAAAGCGCGAGGTATAGATGAAACTATGAGATCAACATGTGCACCGAGTTTCATATTATTATATACAAACGTGTTTGAGTTATGGACCAAGTGTTCGGACCCCGTTCCAGGGGGCGCTGACGAGCCGCCCTGCCACGCCCGGGTACCAGCTTCAGCCCGGCTCTGATGGCCGCGGGTTCTGACCCATGTGCAAAGTTTCAAGAGTTTTCGAGCACGTTAAGGGCCCCAAAAATGCCCAAAAGGTTACAAAATAATAAATATAGCTGCGAGCAGCGATGGCGGGCCCAAGCCGGTGGCACCGCAACCCCGGTTCCTTTAGTTACCTAAATGCACCCGGGTGGCGGTGCCGAAGGCTTTGGCCCTTTTATGATTAAATGTTAAAACGGCTTGCCATACTCTGTCATTTCGACTAGTCACAATTATGTTACAGATATCTTAAATGATAATACAAACTATCCAAAATGTAATTACGAATAGACAGAAAGACGTTGTTGATATCTACAATGTTAATTCCGGACAGGCAAACTTAGCTTTTAAATGTTAAAAGGGCTTGCCATACAGGGATGTAGGCTCAGAGAGAGGCTCACCATATTCAAACCAAAATATCTGACTTCCTCTTGGTCCGAGCTAATGACTATGTATTAGAAAGTTGTCCGGCTTGAGGAGTACAATGTATATAGCGATTTTTGTAACTGTAGATAAAACTAACAACCCCACTTTTGTCAAAAGGTGGCGCTATTTAGTCCTTGCACTATGCCCGTTTCTGAAACGTTGCACATGTCTACTGGCTAATAAATGTGATGTATCTGTTGAGTTTCAAGCAATTTCAATTTCAATTTCAATTTGACTGTTGAAAAGAAGTGTGCCGATTAGATACTCAGGATCGGTATCGGCTCTGACACTGCCATCTTTGACGAGGCTGATTCAAATTCTATATTGTGCATATATACTATTCTATGTTAGGCACAAAGGCACAAAAACTTTCTAAAGTACCATAAAGTTTTTGTGTACTGTATTATTAGTGTTCTGAAGCTATTATGTGATATAGAAATTAATATTTAAGTCATTAAATTCAAGAACACAAACTTTTCCCTCTCTGCGCCTGTCAGTCATTCTCCATTCAGCATTCAAACAGCACGTCACATTCGGTTACAGTCAATGATGAAACGATCTTCAAGATGATTGAATGTTAATCCTATTATACTGGATCTTTAAGATAAAGGTCTAAATGTCTATATTTTCGAATGAAGAAACTTTTTCTTGCTGGATTTTATTGCTGTAACTTAACCGTGTTACTTTCTACCGGGTGTCGGACGCTGTCGGTTAGATCACAACACTAGAGTCAGAGCACTATAATTGTTCTTCACGCACACAGTAACTGAAATTTAAAACCTTTAAAAGAGAAGGCTCAATAAACTATTGCATAGATAGATAATGTATAATACACTGTTCATAAATATGTATTTCCTTTGTGCTTTGAACTTTTCAATACGGATTCACTGCGCTGTAACTTCATGTGGCTTCAAGCACATCATTCTCCGCTCGGGATGCACATAAGTGCTTTGTGCTGCACCGTATCGGAGCCGTAATATCATAATGCAGTGACGTAATGACAGATTATTAATTGCCTTTCAATTATATGTTGCTGCGTCATTAAACATCTGTCCTATGCATTTCAAACATTTATAGCAGCCATGGCTATATTTTTTTTATGATTTTTGTTATCTTGTTTTTCATGAATGTATTTTTCAAAAATAAGAGCAATGTGTATTATCTATTATTAATATGGTTTATAATAGCATTTTTGTCATAGATTATGACAAAGTAATCATATGATCCACCAGCGAGGAACCAGCAGAACAGAGTGAACATTCTTTCTGTTTAGTTCAATCCTACTTAATAGGAATTTATTTAAAATGCTCGCTCTACTCCACACCATTAATGTCTTGTGCGGACATCCGTATTTCGACTTTCGATTTTAAGTAAGCGATTTAAAAGCTCCCAAGTCCCAGCGGAGTCACACGTTGATTAACCGGTGGGGATATACACAATAGGCCTACCTGATATTGAACACAAGAGGGCAGTATAGCACTACGTATGACTCAGATTATTATTTTTTTATGAATTTTACAACAATTATGGCTGTTTTTGAACGTAAACATAATTCTTAAATGAAAAAAAGGAAAAATTGGGGAAGTTATAATATTTGTATAATTTAATTTAGAAACAAATGATGTATAATTACATTTTTAGAAGATATGAGGCTTTTAGTGTTTACTTTTTTGACATTACTTTAATCTTTTGCCATAGTTGCACATGTCTACTGGCTAATGAATGTGATGTATCTGTTGAGTTTCAAGCAATTTCAAGCATGCTAAGAGTCCCAAAAGCATCAAAAAAGAATGTTAAAGTTCGATTCGTTGCCACGGCAACAGTATCAAAGATATCAAAAATTCATTCACAGGTCTACATCTGCCGTGTATTTACATTATACAGATGAAGTTTGAAGCAAATCGGTTAAAAATAAGAGATTGGTTTCAAAGCATTTTGAAATTGACACACTTCCTGCTGCCAGTTGGTGGCGCTATAATTTTGACTCACAATAGTCACATCCATGTGATCGGTCTCTTACAGCGAAAACACTGCTGAAGTTTCATCAAGATCAGTTAATGTATGCTGAAGTTATAACACACATCCTGTTTCATGTTTCTCGCCATAATTTCGTTTCCTCGCCACGGCCAAACCGTTCGAGATATAAAAAATTCCTTGGCACCTTTTCATTCTTAATGTCTTGACTTCACGCTGATCGAGTTTTGTCGAATTTGGTTCAGTGCTCTAGGAGCAATACTTTAAATTCCATTGCATGTGTTTTAAACACAACCCTAAATAGCCGTCTTCCTGTTGGGCTGGGGTAAAAAGTAAGAGTGTGAAGTAGGCTATATATGAAACGATGAGATCTATATGTGTACCAAGTTTCATATTATTACATGCAAGTGTGTTTGATTTATGGACAAAATTTTCAGACCAAGTTTATTGACCAAGTTAATCTGATTAATAAACTAATTATATAAAACTATTGTCAATGCACTACAATTAAACTAGTTATATGTCTTTACTTATAAAAAATAAAAATAAAAACTTATTTAAAAAATACCAGGCTTGAGAAATGTATTTTCTTTATGCAGGTCATACACACAGCAGTGAAATGGTTAAGCCCCCTCCCCCTGCACACTCACACACACACAGACAGCCAGCCAGCCAGCCAAAGACACAGAGACATGTAGGCTCAGAGTGACCATATTCAAACAAAAATATCTGAGTTTCTGTGGGTCCTAGCTAATAAGTGTAAATTAGAAAGTTGTCCGGCTCGAGGAGTACAATATACATACCAATTTTTGTAACTCTAGTTAAAACTAACAACCCCACTTTTGTCAAAAGGTGGCGCTACTGAGCCCTCACCACGCCCGTTTCTGAAACTTTGCACATGTCTACTGGCTAATAAATGTGATGTGTCTGTCGAGTTTCATGCATTTTGAAGCATGCTAAGGGTCTCAAAAGCATCCTAAAAGCATCCTAAAAGAAGGGTAAAGTTTGATGCGTCGCCACGGCAACAGTTTCAAAGATATCAAGAATCCATTCACAGGTCTACATCTATCGTATGTTTACATTATACAGATGAAGTTTGAAGCAAATCGGGTAAAAATAAAAGGGTGATATCAAAGCATTTTGAAAGTGACACACTTCCTGCTGCCAGTTGGTGGCGCTATAACTTTGACTCACAATAGTCACATCCATGTGATCGTCCTCTTACAGCGAACACACTGCTGAAGTTTCATCAAGATCAGTTAATGTATGCTGAAGTTATAACACACTTCCTGTTTCACGTTTCTCGCCATGATTTCGTTTCCTCGCCACGGACAAACCGTTCGAGATATCAAAAATCCCCTCGCAAACTTTCATCCTCAATGTCTTGACTTCACGCTGACTGAGTTTTAGTCGAATTTGGATCAAAGCTCTAGGAGGAGTATTTGACATTCCATTGCGAGCGTTTTACAAACAAACCTCAATAGCCGACTTCCTGTTGAGCTGGGGTAAAAAGTAAGAGCGCGAGGTATAGATGAAACGATGAGATCAACATGTGTACCGAGTTTCATATTATTACATACAAGCGTGTTTGAGTTATGGACCAAGTGTTCGGACCCCGTTCCAGGGGGCGCTGACGAGCCGCCCTGCCACGCCCGGGTACCATCTTCAGCCCGGCTCTGATGGCCGCGGGTTCTGACCCGTGTGCAAAGTTTCAAGAGTTTTCGAGCATGTTAAGGGCCCCAAAAATGCCCAAAAGGTAGCAGAAAAATAAAAAGAAGAAGAAGAATAATAAAATATAGCTGCGAGCAGCGATGGCGGGCCCAAGCCGGTGGCACCGCAACCCCGGTTCCTTTAGTTACCTAAAGGCACCGGGGTGGCGGTGTCGCAGGCTTTGGCCCTTTCATGATTAAATGATTAAATGTTAAAACAGCTTGCCATACTCTATCTGTCATTTCGACTACTCACAATTACATTACAGATATCTATTAAATGATAATACAAACTATCCAAAATGAAATTACGACTAGTCAGAAAGACGTTGATATCTACAATGCTAGTTCCGGATAGGCAAACTTAGCTTTTAAATAGTGAAAGGGCTTGCCATACAGGGACGTAGGCTCAGAGAGAGGCTCACCATATTCAATCCAAAATTTCTGACTTCCCCTTGGTCCGAGCTAATGACTATGAATTAGAAAGTTGTCCGGCTTGAGGAGTAAAATCTATATACCGATTTTTGTAACTGTAGATAAAACTAACAACCCCACTTTTGTCAAAAGGTGGCGCTATTTAGTCCCTGCACCATGCCCGTTTCTGAAACTTTGCACATGTCTACTGGCTAATAAATGTGTCTGTTGAGTTTCATGCATTTTGAAGCATGCTAAGGGTCTCAAAAGCATCCTAAAAGCATCCTAAAAGAAGGGTAAAGTTTGATGCGTTGCCACGGCAACAGTTTAAAAGATATCAAGAATCCATTCACAGGTCTACATCTGCCGTATGTTTACATTATACAGATGAAGTTTGAAGCAAATCGGGTAAAAATAAAAGGGTGAGTTCAAAGCATTTTGAAAGTTACACATTTCCTGCTACCAGTTGGTGGCGCTATAACTTTGACTCACAATAGTCACATCCATGTGATCGTCCTCTTACAGCGAACATACTGCTGAAGTTTCATCAAGATCAGTTAATGTATGCTGAAGTTATAATACACTTCCTGTTTCACATTTCTCGCCATAATTTCGTTTCCTCGCCATGGCCAAACCGTTCGAGATATCAAAAATCCCCTCGCAAACTTTCATCCTCAATGCCTTGACTTCATGCTGACCGAGTTTCCTGCCGTGTGTTTGAATTCTCTAGGAGGAGTATTGCACATTCCATTGCGAGCGTTTTACAAACAAACCTCAATAGCCGACTTCCTGTTGGGCTGGGGTAAAAGTAAGAGTGTGAGGTAGAGATGAAATGATGAGATCAACATGTGTACCGAGTTTCATATTGTTACATGCAAGCGTGTTTGATTTATGGACCAAGTTTTCGGACCCCGTTCCAGGGGGCGCTGTCTAGCCCCCCTGCCACACCCAGGTACCATCTTCAGCCCGGCTCTGAGGACTGTGGGATATGACCTGTGTGCAAAGTTTCAAGAGTTTTCAAACCCGTTAAGGGCCCCAAAAGCCGCTAAGAGTCTCAAAATCATCAAAAAAAAAGAATTTTAAAGTTTGATGCGTTGCCACAGCAACAGTATCAAAGATATCAAGAATCCATTCACAGGTCTTCATCTGCTATGTGTTTACATTATACAGATTAAGTTTGAAGCAAATCGGGTAAAAATAAGAGGGTGATTTCAAAGCATTTTGAAAGTGACACAGTTCCTGCTGCCAGTTGGTGGCGCTATAACTTTGACTCACAATAGTCACATCCATGTGATCGTCCTCTTACAGCGAACAAACTGCTGAAGTTTCATCAAGATCAGTTAATGTATGCTGAAGTTATGACACACTTCCTGTTTCACGATTCTCGCCATTATTTCGTTTCCTCGCCACGGCCAAACCGTTCGAGATATCAAAAATCCCCACACAAACTTTCATCCTCAATGTCTTGACTTCACGCTGACCGAGTTTCGTGCCGTGTGTTTGAATTCTCTAGGAGGAGTATTGCACATTCCATTGCGAGTGTTTTATGAACAACTCTAAATAACCGACTTCCTGTTGGGCTGGGGTAAAAAGTAATAGTTTGAGGTATATATGAACGATGAGATCTATATGTGCACCGAGTTTCATATTATTACATGCAAGCGTGTTTGATTTATGGACCAAGTTTTCGGACCCCGTTCCAGGGGGCGCTGTCTAGCCCCCCTGCCACGCCCGGGTACCATCTTCAGCCCGGCCCTGATGGCCGCGGATTCTGACCCGTGTGCAAAGTTTCAAGAGTTTTTGAGCATGTTAAGGGCCCCAAAAGTGCCCGAATAGTCGTATAAATAATAATAATAATAATAAATATAGCTGCGAGCAGCGATGGCGGGCCCAAGCCGGTGGCACCGCAACCCCGGTTCCTTTAGTTACCTAAAGGCACCCAGGTGGCGGTGCCGAAGGCTTTGGCCCTTTCATGATTAAATGTTAAAACGGCTTGCCATACTCTGTCATTTCGACTAGTCACAGTTATGTTACAGATATCTTAAATGATAATACAAACTATCCAAAATGTAATTACGAATAGACAGAAAGACGTTGATGATATCTACAATGTTAATTCCGGACAGGCAAACTTAGCTTTTAAATGTTAAAAGGGCTTGCCATACAGGGACGTAGGCTCAGAGAGAGGCTCACCATATTCAAACCAAAATATCTGACTTCCTCTTGGTCCGAGCTAATGACTATGTATTAGAAAGTTGTCCGGCTTGAGGAGTACAATGTATATAGCGATTTTTGTAACTGTAGATAAAACTAACAACCCCACTTTTGTCAAAAGGTGGCGCTATTTAGTCCTTGCACTATGCCCGTTTCTGAAACTTTGCACATGTCTACTGGCTAATAAATGTGATGTATCTGTTGAGTTTCAAGCAATTTCAATTTCAATTTCAATTTGACTGTTGAAAAGAAGTGCGCCGATTAGATTCTCAGGATCGGTATCGGCTCTGACACTGCCATCTTTGACGAGGCTGATTCAAATTCTATATTGTGCATATATACTATTCTATGTTAGGCACAAAGGCACAAAAACTTTCTAAAGTACCATAAAGTTTTTGTGTACTGTATTATTAGTGTTCTGAAGCTATTATGTGATATAGAAATTAATATTTAAGTCATTAAATTCAAGAACACAAACTTTTCCCTCTCTGCGCCTGTCAGTCATTCTCCATTCAGCATTCAAACAGCACGTCACATTCGGTTACAGTCAATGATGAAACGATCTTCAAGATGATTGAATGTTAATCCTATTATACTGGATCTTTAAGATAAAGGTCTAAAGGTCTATATTTTCGAATGAAGAAACTTTTTCTTGCTGGACTTTATTGCTGTAACTTAATCGTGTTACTTTCTACCGGGTGTCGGACGCTGTCGGTTAGATCACAACACTAGAGTCAGAGCACTATAATTGTTCTTCACGCACACAGTAACTGAAATTTAAAACCTTTAAAAGAAAAGGCTCAATAAACTATTGCATAGATAGATAATGTATAATACACTGTTCATAAATATGTATTTCCTTTGTGCTTTGAACTTTTCAATATGGACTCACTGCGCTGTAACTTCATGTGGCTTCAAGCACATCATTCTCCGCTCGGGATGCACATAAGTGCTTTGTGCTGCACCGTATTGGAGCCGTAATATCATAATGCAGTGACGTAATGACAGATTATTAATTGCCTTTCAATTATATGTTGCTGCGTCATTAAACATCTGTCCTATGCATTTCAAACATTTATAGCAGCCATGGCTATATGTTTTTATGATTTTTGTTATCTTGTTTTTCATGAATGTATTTTTCAAAAATAAGAGCAATGTGTATTATCTATTATTAATATGGTTTATAATAGCATTTTTGTCATAGATTATGACAAAGTAATCATATGATCCACCAGCGAGGAACCAGCAGAACAGAGTGAACATTCTTTCTGTTTAGTTCAATCCTACTTAATAGGAATTTATTTAAAATGCTCGCTCTACTCCACACCATTAATGTCTTGTGCGGACATCTGTATTTTGACTTTCGGTTTTAAGTAAGCGATTTAAAAGCTCCCAAGTCCCAGCGGAGTCACACGTTGATTAACCGGTGGGAATATACACAATAGGCCTAACATTACCTGATACTGAACACAAGAGGGCAGTATAGCACTACGTATGACTCAGATTATTATTTTTTTATGAATTTTACAACAATTCTGGCTGTTTTTGAACGTAAACATAATTCTTAAATGAAAAAAAGGAAAAATTGGGGAAGTTATAATATTTGTATAATTTAATTTAGAAACAAATGATGTATAATTACATTTTTAGAAGATATGAGGCTTTTAGTGTTTACTTTTTTGACATTACTTTAATCTTTTGCCATAGTTGCACATGTCTACTGGCTAATAAATGTGATGTATCTGTTGAGTTTCAAGCAATTTCAAGCATGCTAAGAGTCCCAAAAGCATCAAAAAAGAATGTTAAAGTTTGATTCGTTGCCACGGCAACAGTATCAAAGATATCAAAAATTCTTTCACAGGTCTACATCTGCCGTGTATTTACATTATACAGATGAAGTTTGAAGCAAATCGGTTAAAAATAAGAGAGTGGTTTCAAAGCATTTTGAAAGTGACACACTTCCTGCTGCCAGTTGGTGGCGCTATAACTTTGACTCACAATAGTCACATCCATGTGATCGGTCTCTTACAGCGAAAACACTGCTGAAGTTTCATCAAGATCAGTTAATGTATGCTGAAGTTATAACACACATCCTGTTTCATGTTTCTCGCCATAATTTCGTTTCCTCGCCACGGCCAAACCGTTCGAGATATAAAAAATCCCTTGGCACCTTTTCATCCTTAATGTCTTGACTTCACGCTGATCGAGTTTTGTCGAATTTGGTTCAGTGCTCTAGGAGCAATACTTGAAATTCCATTGCATGTGTTTTAAACACAACCCTAAATAGCCGTCTTCCTGTTGGGCTGGGGTAAAAAGTAAGAGTGTGAAGTAGGCTATATATGAAACGATGAGATCTATATGTGTACCAAGTTTCATATTATTACATGCAAGTGTGTTTGATTTATGGACCAAATTTTCAGACCAAGTTTATTGACCAAGTTAATCTGATTAATAAACTAATTATATAAAACTATTGTCAATGCACTACAATTAAACTAGTTATATGCCTTTACTTATAAAAAATAAAAATAAAAACTTATTTAAAAAATACCAGGCTTGAGAAATGTATTTTCTTTATGCAGGTCATACACACAGCAGTGAAATGGTTAAGCCCCCTCCCCCTGCACACTCAAACACACACACAGACAGCCAAAGACAAAGAGACATGTAGGCTCAGAGTGACCATATTCAAACAAAAATATCTGAGTTTCTGTGGGTCCTAGCTAATAAGTGTAAATTAGAAAGTTGTCCGGCTCGAGGAGTACAATATAGACGAATCCGACGAGCGTTCTTGTGTAGGCTGCCATCTTGTGGCGACGCCATTACTGAGCTGTTACACCGGCATAGACATATGCACCGGTATGTAAACAAACCTCGGAGATAAGGTGATAACGCACCCTTGATGATAGCTACAGCCAGGCAGACTTGTTGGGTTGATGATGTTAGACATTGGCCTCCAGTCACAGATGAAGGTACAAACGATCTTACAGATTATTTATGAAAATAGCTTGGCAAGCAAGCTAGGCTAACGTTTGCTACCGAGGAAACTAAAAAAAGATCTGTCCATTTGGCAACAATAAATAAATAAATGAAATCAAATAAACAATTTCATGTTTTTCATTTGTGTCCATTATTTATCTCATTTTTACATTGCAACGGGCATGGGTAAGGTAACGTTACAGCTAGAAAGTATACACAATATCGACCAACTACTGTTTTTAAACCATGGAAAGAGGTCAATATAACAGCTGGAGAACAATTATGTCACATAACGTTACATTCAGCTCAGGAAAGCCATTTAATGACCATAGCATGTTAATTGAATAGAAAAAATAACAAGAGAGGAGATTTTGCTGATCACTATATCACACATTTATTATATTTTTTACTTATGTCATTAAATAATTGTTATTATACGCGAATGTCCGCGTCTTGTACTCGCCCAGGAAATCTGTGTTTACCGTACGGCACCAGACAGGGGCAGTCGACCCGGGGTATTCACAATGTTTTCTCTTCAAAATTGAAATTTTACTGCCACCATTGAAACAATTTATAACGGAAACTGTTCACCCACTCGACATTATACAAGGGCTAACGTTGTAACGTTAGTGTCAGTCGTAAATATCGAGCTGTTTATTCCAGTGGACGCAAGTTGCAACTAAAACAATAGAAGGCAATGGCGCAACGCTACCCAGCAACAGCTCAGTAATGGCGCCCGCTTACTTCCGGTAGTTTCGCCGGATTCGTCTATACATACCAATTTTTGTAACTCTAGTTAAAACTAACAACCCCACTTTTGTCAAAAGGTGGCGCTACTGAGCCCTCACCACGCCCGTTTCTGAAACTTTGCACATGTCTACTGGCTAATAAATGTGATGTGTCTGTCGAGTTTCATGCATTTTGAAGCATGCTAAGGGTCTCAAAAGCATCCTAAAAATATCCTAAAAGAAGAGTAAAGTTTGATGCGTCGCCACGGCAACAGTTTCAAAGATATCAAGAATCCATTCACAGGTCTACATCTGCCGTATGTTTACATTATACAGATGAAGTTTGAAGCAAATCGGGTAAAAATAAAAGGGTGATATCAAAGCATTTTGAAAGTGACACACTTCCTGCTGCCAGTTGGTGGCGCTATAACTTTGACTCACAATAGTCACATCCATGTGATCGTCCTCTTACAGCGAACACACTGCTGAAGTTTCATCAAGATCAGTTAATGTATGCTGAAGTTATAACACACTTCCTGTTTCATGTTTCTCGCCATGATTTCGTTTCCTCGCCACGGCCAAACCGTTCGAGATATCAAAAATCCCCTCGCAAACTTTCATCCTCAATGCCTTGACTTCATGCTGACCGAGTTTCGTGCCGTGTGTTCGAATTCTCTAGGAGGAGTATTGCAAATTCCATTGCGAGTGTTTTATGAACAACCCTAAATAACCGACTTCCTGTTGGGCTGGGGTAAAAAGTAATAGTATGAGGTATATATGAACGATGAGATCAACATGTGTACCGAGTTTCATATTATTACATACAAGCGTGTTTGAGTTATGGACCAAGTTTTCGGACCCCGTTCCAGGGGGCGCTGTCTAGCCCCCCTGCCACGCCCGGGTACCATCTTCTGCCCGGCCCTGATGGCCGCGGGTTCTGACCCGTGTGCAAAGTTTCAAGAGTTTTTGAGCATGTTAAGGGCCCCAAAAGTGCCCGAATAGTCGTATAAATAATAATAATAATAATAATAATAATAATCCTAAGGAAAACAATAGGGCCTTCGCCCTTTCAGGGCTTGGGCCCTAATAATAATAGAGAAGAAAAATAATCGCAAGGAAAACAATAGGGCCTTCGCCCTTTCAGGGCTTGGGCCCTAATAATAAATAATCCTTAGGAAAACAATAGGGCCTTCGCCCTTTCAGGGCTTGGGCCCTAAATATAGCTGCGAGCAGCGATTGCGGGCCCAAGCCGGTGGCACCGCAACCCCGATGCCTTTAGTTACCCAAAGGCACCGGGATGGTGGTACCGCCGGCTTTGGCGCTTTATCGCTGCTCACATCTATATTTATATTTAATATAAAGCCGGTGGCACCGCCACCTTGGTGCCTTTAGGGTTATTCTGTACGACGTGTAAAAACGTAACCCCCGCTTTGACTATCAAAAAGAAGTGTATTGTAGAGCTTGCATCAATGCGGACTCGATGCGCTGTGCGCTGTAACTCCATGTGGCTTTAAGCGCATCATTCTCCACTCGGGATGCGCATAAGCGTTTTGTGCCACACTGTACTGAGCCTTTCATATCCAGTCCCTCCAGAAAAACGCGATTATGCGATCGCTGAATTCAATGCAAAATCAGCCAAAGTCCGCATATTTATGCGGGGGCCGCATTTTTTCGAATAGGCCGCACTTTCGCCGCATAAAATGCCGATTTCCACGCAAAATATGCGGGGCTTGCATGATTTCATAATCCTCGTATTTTCGTTGCAAAAAAAAGTCACATATATCTTCGCAGAAAGTTGAAAAATGTTGCGTTTGCTTCATACAAGAGCAGCCATTTCCTCCGGTTTCCATGGGAACGTTATGAAGTGACGCAATTACGCGACGGGATAGCTCACAGCTGAAGTTATTGCAGAGGCCAGAAAGACTCACGGAGGCGATTGACATCTCACAAATCGAACTCGTATAACTGTCTGTCACACGTTCTACCATCACATCGTTACTTAATAAACAAAATAAGATAAAAGAATAAGCATCAAACAGAAATTACCCGCACACGACATGGGGTGTTTGAGGCGCACACACTGCAGACAGTTCAGCGCGCAGCTCTTAAAGGGGCCACACCTTATTTACACTCGTTACAGTCTGAAATAAAACATTGCTGATTTTGTAATTGTGAAAGAGTCTATTGTGCACTTATTGTTTGAATGTCCCTATTTTTCAATCTTTTGGAATGAGATGTCTCAATTTCTAGGTTTTAAAATGAATTGCAACCTTGTCTTAAATTTGTCATCTTCATACAAATGATTTTGACTTTCCTATAAGAAAAATGTATGTTATCGATTTTTTCTATTATTAGGAAAATTTCATATTCATCAAACTAAGTGGAGTAGCCTAACTCAAAACCCAACTTTGCTCATTTCAAAACAGCCTTTAAAATGTATTTTGAGTCTTTAAAATTTAAAAAAAAATATCGAAAAGCCCAAAAGATCTGTATCTCTGCTAAAGGAATTTAATATGTTTGTGATGCCCTCTATCTTTTTTTTTCTTTTTTTCTTTTCTTTTTTTTTTTTTTCCAAATTATTGTTTCATGTTTTAGGCTACTTCTCAGATGTTATACTTATGAGAAAATGTGTAAAAGAAATGTCAAGAACTTGATATCAAACTCTGTGATTTTGAAAATTTAATAAAAATAAAACAAGATGAGAAATTAAATATTCCCAGCACTTTCTATGATGTAGTATGCTTGCTACATCATAGAAAGTAATAAGAAATGACTTTTTACATTAAGGTAGTAGCCTAGTGAGAACAGGATGTTGGGGGAATAACTTTTTTTCTCTTTTTCATCAAACCACAGTTTTTGCAAGTTCCCGCAATTTTTGCAAGTTCCCGCAATTTTTGCAAGTTCCCGCAATTTCATCGCATAAAATTGCATAAATATCCCGCATATTCCATCGCATTTTTAAAGAAAACGGGCCGCGTAATCAAGGATTTTTGCCCGCAACAATCACAAAAAAACTCCGCGTTTTTCTGGAAGGACTGCATATCATAATGCAGTGACGCAATGACAGATTATTAATGGCCTTTCTTGTTCTGTTCCATCCATTATATGTTGATAATAGATAGGACAGAGCACTAAAAACCTCAAACAAAGCACTAAAAACTTAAGCTGTTTGCTGTGTAGTCTGAGAATGAGCTGTTTGATTTGCACCCTCTTCCTCTTCACTGTCCTCAATAAAAACCAGCTATCCAGGTCCATGTTGTTCTAGAAAGTTTGTATGTTGCTGCCTCAATTAACATCTCTGCTATACATTTAAAACATGGCTATATCTAAAATAATTTATCTTTTTGATTTTTGTTATCTTGTTTTTCATTAATATTTTACAACAATACAAAGAGCAATGTGTATTTTCCATTAATATAGTTTGTAATGGCTTTTTTTTTGTCAGATTATAATCATATATTTTTTGGATTTGTTATTTATCTTTATAATGAAGTTGTCTGTATTAAGTAGATTGTGTTTAACACACACAAGAGTGATTTATTAGTTCAACACATAGTTATAGAAATTCTACTTTATCTAAAAAAAACCCTGCACTTTATACACACACACACACACACACACACACACACACGCACACACACACACACGCACACACACACACACATAAATACATGTAAATAAAAATCCAAAAAAAAAAAAACATCAAATGTGTTTTTAGTCAGAGTATTATTTTATACAGAAACAAATATTTGTAATTCAGATAAGAATGAAGTTAGTGTTTTAAAATCTTAAGGAAAACAAATATATTGAAATATAGCACATGAATTTTAAATTCATTCAACTTCAATTACAAATAGAATCTTACTTTTATTTAAAGCAAACTATACATTTAAAAGATGGGGGTTATATGCCTATTTTGTCATTTAAAAATATTGTTATGCAAAAAGACAAGGACTTGTAGGAAAAATCGCAGCCAGCCACACACACACACACATAAACACAGACAACAGCCCTCCCCTCCCCACACAGACACACACACACCCACACACACAGAGAGAGAGAGAGAGAGAGAGAGAGAGAGAGAGAGAGAGAGAGAGAGAGAGAGAGAGAGAGAGAGAGAGAGAGAAATCGCAGGGGAAATAAATCCATTCAAACTACAATATCTGACTTTCTGTTGCTCAGAGCGAATGACTTTAAATTGGAAAGTTGATCGGCTTGACGAGAACAATATACGTGGTAAGTTTTGTAACTGTAGGTAAATTGAGCAAAGTTATAACACACTTTATGTGTCCTTTTTTAGTCATAAAATTAATTTCCTCGCCACGGCCAGACCGTTCGAGATATCAAAAATCCGTCCGGAATTTAGCATCCTCAATATCTTGACTTCATGCACACCGAGTTTGGTTGTGATTGGTAAACACATGCATTGTGATTTGATGTATTTCTCCTAGGACAATTATTCAAACAACCCATAATTCATAATTCATAAATAACTTCCATTTGAACTGTCATAAAACTTAGAGCACGAAAGTTGTTTGGCCTGATGTGATCTATAATTGTACCGAGTTTCATATTAATTCATGCAAGTGTGTTTGATTTATGGACAAATGTTCGAATCCCAGTCCAGGGGGCGCTGTCGAGCCGCCCTGCCACGCCCGGTTACCAGCTTCAGCCCGGCTCTGATGGCCATGGGTTCTGACCCGTGTGCAAAGTTTCAAGAGTTTTCGAGGATGTTAAGGCCCCCGAAAATGCCAGAGAAGTCGCACACAGCAAA
This sequence comes from Pimephales promelas, assembly GCF_988280905.1. Classification (NCBI taxonomy): domain Eukaryota; kingdom Metazoa; phylum Chordata; class Actinopteri; order Cypriniformes; family Leuciscidae; genus Pimephales; species Pimephales promelas. The sequence continues at coordinate 6,791,089 of NC_142793.1, forward strand.
TAAAGGGTTAAAATTAACCTGACAGGCGCCCCTCCTCTCACTCACACAGAGGGACACTGAGACACTGGCAAAATTCTGAGATTTTCTCTACATTCAAACAAACATATCTGACTTTCTGTGGGTCCTAGCTAATGAGTGTCAATTAGAAAGTTGTCCGGCTCGAGGAGTACAATATACATACCGATTTTTGTAACTGTAGATAAAACTAACAACCCCACTTTTGTCAAAAGGTGGCGCTACTGAGCCCTCACCACGCCCGTTTCTGAAACTTTGCACGTGTCCACTGGCTAATAAATGTGATGTGTCTGTTGAGTTTCATGCAATTTCAAGCATGCTAAGGGTCTCAAAAGCATCCAAAAAGAATGGTAAAGTTTGATGCGTCACCACGGCAACAGTTTCAAAGATATCAAGAATCCATTCACAGGTCTACATCTGCCGTATGTTTACATTATACATATGAAGTTTGAAGCAAATCGGGTAAAAATAAAAGGGTGATATCAAAGCATTTTGAAAGTGACACACTTCCTGCTGCCAGTTGGTGGCGCTATAACTTTGACTCACAATAGTCACATCCATGTGATCGTCCTCTTACAGCGAACACACTGCTGAAGTTTCATCAAGATCAGTTAATGTATGCTGAAGTTATAACACACTTCCTGTTTCACGTTTCTCGCCATGATTTCGTTTCCTCGCCACGGCCAAACCGTTCGAGATATCAAAAATCCCCTCGCAAACTTTCATCCTCAATGTCTTGACTTCACGCTGACCGAGTTTCGTCGAATTTGGATCAAAGCTCTAGGAGGAGTATTTGACATTCCATTGCGAGCGTTTTACAAACAAACCTCAGTAGCCGACTTCCTGTTGGGCTGGGGTAAAAAGTAAGAGCGCGAGGTATAGATGAAACGATGAGATCAACATGTGTACCGAGTTTCATATTATTACATACAAGCGTGTTTGAGTTATGGACCAAGTGTTCGGACCCCGTTCCAGGGGGCGCTGACGAGCCGCCCTGCCACGCCCAGGTACCAGCTTTAGCCCGGCTCTGATGGCCGCGGGTTCTGACCCGTGTGCAAAGTTTCAAGAGTTTTTGAGCATGTTAAGGGCTCCAAAAGTGCCAAAAAGGTAGTAAAATAATAATACTAAAGAAAAATAATCCCAAGGAAAACAATAGGGCCTTCGCCCTTTCAGGGCTTGGGCCCTAATAATAATAATCCTAAGGAAAACAATAGGGCCTTCGCCCTTTCAGGGCTTGGGCCCTAAATATAGCTGCGAGCAGCGATTGCGGGCCCAAGCCGGTGGCACCGCAACCCCGGTGCCTTTAGTTACCCAAAGGCACCGGGATGGTGGTACCGCCGGCTTTGGCCCTTTATCGCTGCTCACAGCTATATTTATATTTAATATAAAGCCGGTGGCACCGCCACCTTGGTGCCTTTAGGGTTATTCTGTATGACGTGCAAAAACGTAACCCCCACTTTGACTGTCGAAAAGAAGTGTATTGTAGAGCTTGCATCAATGCGGACTCGATGCGCTGTAACTCCATGTGGCTTTAAGCGCATCATTCTCCACTCGGGATGCGCATAAGCGTTTTGTGCCACACTGTACTGAGCCTTTGATATCATAATGCAATGACAGATTATTAATTGCCTTTCTTGTTCTGTTCTATCTATTATGTGTTGATAAAAGATAGGACAGAGCACTAAAAACCTCAAACAAAGCACTAAAAACTTAAGCTGTTTGCTGTGTAGTCTGAGAATGAGCTGTTTGATTTGCACCCTCTTCCTCTTCACTGTCCTCCATAAAAACCAGCTATTCAGGTCCATGTTGTTCTAGAAAGTTTGTATGTTGCTGCCTCATTTAACATCTCTGCTATACATTTAAAATAATTATCTAAAATAATTTATCTTTTTGATTTTTGTTATCTTGTTTTTCATGAATGTATTTTACAACAATACAAAGAGCAATGTGTATTTACCACTAATATAGTTTGTAATGGCTTTTTTTGTCATAGATTATAATCATATATTTTTTTGGATTTGTTATTTATCTTTATAATGAAGTTGTCTGTATTAAGTAGATTGTGTTTAACACACAGTGATTTATCAGTTCAACACATAGTTATAGAAATTCTACTTTATCTAAAAAAAACCTGCACTTTATACACACACACACACACACACACACACACACACACACACACACACACACACACACACACACACACACACACACACACACATACATAAATACATGTAAATAAAAATAGAAAAAGAAACATCAAATGTGTTTTTAGTCAGAGTATTTTTTATACAGAAACAAATATTTGTAATTCAGAAAAGAATGAAGTTAGTGTTTTAAAATCTTAAGGAAAACAAATATATTGAAATATAGCACAAGAATTTTAAATTCATTCAGCTTCAATTACAAATACAATCTTACTTTTATTTAAAGCAAACTATACATTTAAAAGATGGGGGTTATATGCCTATTTTGTCATTTAAAAAAATACTAAATTGTTATGCAAAAAGACAAGGACTTAGAGACAAGGACTTATAGGAAAAATCGCAGCCAGCCACACTGTGTGGTTCAAACATACATAAACACAGACAACAGCCCTCCCCTCCCCCCCACACACACACACATGCACACACACACACACAAACACAGACAACAGCCCTCCCCTCCCCACACAGACACACACACCCACACAGAGAGAGAGAGAGAGAGAGAGAGAGAGAGAGAGTGAATCGCAGGGGAAATAAATCCATTCAAACTACAATATCTGACTTTCTGTTGCTCAGAGCGAATGACTTTAAATTGGAAAGTTGATCGACTTGACGAGAACAATATACGTGGAAAGTTTTGTAACAGTAGGTAAAATGAGCAAAGTTATAACACACTTTATGTGTCCTTTTTTAGTCATAAAATTCATTTCCTCGTCACGGCCAGACCGTTCGAGATATCAAAAATCCGTCCGGAATTGAGCATCCTCAATGTCTTGACTTCATGCACACCGAGTTTGGTTGTGATTGGTAAACACATGCGTTGTAATTTGATGTATTTCTCCTAGGAGAATTATTCAAACAACCCATAATTCCCAACTTCCTTCTTAAAACTTAGAGCACGAAAGTTGTTTGGCCTGATGTGATCTTTAATTGTACCGAGTTTCATATTAATTCATGCAAGTGTGTTTGATTTATGGACAAATTTTCGAATCCCAGTCCAGGGGGCGCTGTCGAGCCGCCCTGCCACGCCCGGTTACCAGCTTCAGCCCGGCCCTGATGGCCATGGGTTCTGACCCGTGTGCAAAGTTTCAAGAGTTTTAGAGGATGTTAAGGCCCCCAAAAATGCCAGAGAAGTTGCACACAGCAAATAAAGGGTTAAAATTAACCTGACAGGCGCCCCTCCTCTCACTCACACAGAGGGACACTGAGAGACTGGCAAAATTCTGAGATTTTCTCTACATTCAAACAAACATATCTGACTTTCTGTGGGTCCTAGCTAATGAGTGTCAATTAGAAAGTTGTCCGGCTCGAGGAGTACAATATACATACTGATTTTTGTAACTGTAGATAAAACTAACAACCCCACTTTTGTCAAAAGGTGGCGCTACTGAGCCCTCACCACACCCGTTTCTGAAACGTTGCACATGTCTACTGGCTAATAAATGTGATGTGTCTGTCGAGTTTCATGCAATTTGAAGCATGCTAAGAGTCTCAAAAGCATCCTAAAAGAATGGTAAAGTTTGATGCGTTGCCACGGCAACAGTTTCAAAGATATCAAGAATCCATTTACAGGTCTTCATCTGCCATGTATTTGCATTATACAGATGAAGTTTGAAGCAAATCGAGTTAAAATTAGAGGGTGATTTCAAAGCATTTTGAAAATGACACACTTCCTGCTGCCAGTTGGTGGCGCTATAACTTTGACTCACAATAGTCACATCCATGTGATCGTCCTCTTACAGCGAACACACTGCTGAAGTTTCATCAAGATCGGTTGATGTGTGCTGAAGTTATGATACACTTCCTGTTTCACGTTTCTCGCCATAATTTTGTTTCCTCGCCACGGCCAAACCGTTCGAGATATCAAAAATCCCCTCGCAAACTTTCATCCTCAATGTCTTGACTTCACGCTGACCGAGTTTTCGTCGAATTTGGATCAAAGCTCTAGGAGGAGTATTAAAAATTCCATTGCGAGTGTTTTACGAACAACCCTAAATAGCCGACTTCCTGTTGGGCTGGGGTAAAAAGTAAAAGCGCGAGGTATAGATGAAACGATGAGATCAACATGTGTACCGAGTTTCATATTATTACATGCAAGCGTGTTTGATTTATGGACCAAGTGTTCGGACCCCGTTCCAGGGGGCGCTGTCGAGCCCCCCTGCCACGCCCGGGTACCAGCTTCAGCCCGGCCCTGATGGCCGCGGGTTCTGACCCGTGTGCAAAGTTTCAAGAGTTTTCGAGCATGTTAAGGGCCCCAAAAGTGCCCGAATAGTCGTTAGAAAAATAAAAGAAAAAAAAAAATAAAATATAGCTGCGAGCAGCGATTGCGGGCCCAAGCCGGTGGCACCGCAACCCCGATGCCTTTAGTTACCCAAAGGCACCGGGATGGTGGTACCGCCGGCTTTGGCCCTTTATCGCTGCTCACAGCTATATTTATATTTAATATAAAGCCGGTGGCACCGCCACCTTGGTGCCTTTAGGGTTATTCTGTACGACGTGTAAAAACGTAACCCCCGCTTTGACTATCAAAAAGAAGTGTATTGTAGAGCTTGCATCAATGCGGACTCGATGCGCTGTGCGCTGTAACCCCATGTGGCTTTAAGCGCATCATTCTCCACTCGGGATGCGCATAAGCGTTTTGTGCCACACTGTACTGAGCCTTTCATATCATAATGCAGTGACGCAATGACAGATTATTAATTGCCTTTCTTGTTCTGTTCCATCTATTATATGTTGATAATAGATAGGACAGAGCACTAAAAACCTCAAACAAAGCACTAAAAACTTAAGCTGTTTGCTGTGTAGTCTGAGAATGAGCTGTTTGATTTGCACCCTCTTCCTCTTCACGGTCCTCCATAAAAACCAGCTATCCAGGTCCATGTTGTTCTAGAAAGTTTGTATGTTGCTGTCTCAATTAACATCTCTGCTATACATTTAAAACATGGCTATATCTAAAATAATTTATCTTTTTGATTTTTGTTATCTTGTTTTTCATGAATATTTTACAACAATACAAAGAGCAATGTGTATTTTCCATTAATATAGTTTGTAATGGCTTTTTTTGTCATAGATTATAATCATATATTTTTTGGATTTGTTATTTATCTTTATAATGAAGTTGTCTGTATTAAGTAGATTGTGTTTAACACACACAAGAGTGATTCATTAGTTCAACACATAGTTATAGAAATTCTACTTTATCTAAAAAAAACCCTGCACTTTATACACACACACACACACAGACACACACACATAAATACATGTAAATAAAAATACCAAAAAAAAAACATCAAATGTGTTTTTAGTCAGAGTATTATTTTATACAGAAACAAATATTTGTAATTCAGATAAGAATGAAGTTAGTGTTTTAAAATCTTAAGGAAAACAAATATATTGAAATATAGCATATGAATTTTAAATTCATTCAACTTCAATTACAAATACAATCTTACTTTTATTTAAAGCAATCTATACATTTAAAAGATGGGGGTTATATGCCTATTTTGTCATTTAAAAATATTGTTATGCAAAATTGTTATGCAAAAAGACAAGGACTTAGAAACAAGGACTTGTAGGAAAAATCACAGCCAGCCACACACACACACACATAAACACAGACAACAGCCCTCCCCTCCCCACACAGACACACACACCCACACACACAGAGAGAGAGAGAGAGAGAGAGAGAGAGAGAGAGAGAGAGAATCGCAGGGGAAATAAATCCATTCAAACTACAATATCTGACTTTCTGTTGCTCAGAGCGAATGACTTTAAATTGGAAAGTTGATCGGCTTGACGAGAACAATATACGTGGTAAGTTTTGTAACTGTAGGTAAATTGAGCAAAGTTATAACACACTTTATGTGTCCTTTTTTAGTCATAAAATTCATTTCCTCGCCACGGCCAGACCGTTCTAGATATCAAAAATCCGTCCGGAATTGAGCATCCTCAATGTCTTGACTTTATGCACACCGAGTTTGGTTGTGATTGGTAAACACATGCATTGTGATTTGATGTATTTCTCCTAGGACAATTATTCAAACAACCCATAATTCATAATTCATAAATAACTTCCATTTGAACTGTCATAAAACTTAGAGCACGAAAGTTGTTTGGCCTGATGTGATCTATAATTGTACCGAGTTTCATATTAATTCATGCAAGTGTGTTTGATTTATGGACAAATGTTCGAATCCCAGTCCAGGGGGCGCTGTCGAGCCGCCCTGCCACGCCCGGTTACCAGCTTCAGCCCGGCCCTGATGGCCATGGGTTCTGACCCGTGTGCAAAGTTTCAAGAGTTTTCGAGGATGTTAAGGCCCCCGAAAATGCCAGAGAAGTCGCACACAGCAAATAAAGGGTTAAAATTAACCTGACAAGCCCCCCTCCTCTCACTCACACAGAGGGACACTGAGAGACTGGCAAAATTCTGAGATTTTCTCTACATTCAAACAAACATAGCTGACTTTCTGTGGGTCCTAGCTAATGAGTGTCAATTAGAAAGTTGTCCGGCTCGAGGAGTACAATATACATACCGATTTTTGTAACTGTAGATAAAACTAACAACCCCACTTTTGTCAAAAGGTGGCGCTACTGAGCCCTCACCACACCCGTTTCTGAAACGTTGCACATGTCTACTGGCTAATAAATGTGATGTGTCTGTCGAGTTTCATGCAATTTGAAGCATGCTAAGGGTCTCAAAAGCATCCTAAAAGCATCCTAAAAGAAGGGTAAAGTTTGATGCGTCGCCACGGCAACAGTTTCAAAGATATCAAGAATCCATTCACAGGTCTACATCTGCCGTATGTTTACATTATACATATGAAGTTTGAAGCAAATCGGGTAAAAATAAAAGGGTGATATCAAAGCATTTTGAAAGTGACACACTTCCTGCTGCCAGTTGGTGGCGCTATAACTTTGACTCACAATAGTCACATCCATGTGATCGTCCTCTTACAGCGAACATACTGCTGAAGTTTCATCAAGATCAGTTAATGTATGCTGAAGTTATAACAAACTTCCTGTTTCACGTTTCTCGCCATGATTTCGTTTCCTCGCCACGGCCAAACCGTTCGAGATATCAAAAATCCCCACACAAGCTTTCATCCTCAATGTCTTGACTTCACGCTGACCGAGTATCGTCGAATTTGGATCAAAGCTCTAGGAGGAGTATTTGAAATACCATTGCGAGCGTTTTACAAACAAACCTCAATAGCCAACTTCCTGTTGGGCTGGGGTAAAAAGTAAGAGCGCGAGGTATAGATGAAACGATGAGATCAACATGCGTACCAAGTTTCATATTATTACATGCAAGCGTGTTTGAGTTATGGACCAAGTGTTCGGACCCCATTCCAGGGGGCGCTGACGAGCCCCCCTGCCACGCCCAGGTACCATCTTCAGCCCGGCTCTGATGGCCGCGGGTTCTGACCCGTGTGCAAAGTTTCAAGAGTTTTCGAGCATGTTAAGGGCCCCAAAAGTGCCCGAATAGTCGTAAGAAAAATAATAATAATAATAATAGAAAAGAATAATCCTAAGGAAAACAATAGGGCCTTCGCCCTTTCAGGGCTTGGGCCCTAAAAATAATCGGAAGGAAAACAATAGGGCCTTCGCCCTTTCAGGGCTTGGGCCCTAATAATCCCAAGGAAAACAATAGGGCCTTCGCCCCTTCAGGGCTTGGGCCCTAATAATAATAATAATATAGCTGCGAGCAGCGATTGCGGGCCCAAGCCGGTGGCACCGCAACCCCGATGCCTTTAGTTACCCAAAGGCACCGGGATGGTGGTACCGCCGGCTTTGGCCCTTTATCGCTGCTCACAGCTATATTTATATTTAATATAAAGCCGGTGGCACCGCCACCTTGGTGCCTTTAGGGTTATTCTGTACGACGTGTAAAAACGTAACCCCCGCTTTGACTATCAAAAAGAAGTGTATTGTAGAGCTTGCATCAATGCGGACTCGATGCGCTGTGCGCTGTAACTCCATGTGGCTTTAAGCGCATCATTCTCCACTCGGGATGCGCATAAGCATTTTGTGCCACACTGTACTGAGCCTTTCATATCATAATGCAGTGACGCAATGACAGATTATTAATTGCCTTTCTTGTTCTGTTCCATCTATTATATGTTGATAATAGATAGGACAGAGCACTAAAAACCTCAAACAAAGCACTAAAAACTTAAGCTGTTTGCTGTGTAGTCTGAGAATGAGCTGTTTGATTAGCACCCTCTTCCTCTTCACTGTCCTCCATAAAAACCAGCTATCCAGGTCCATGTTGTTCTAGAAAGTTTGTATGTTGCTGCCTCAATTAACATCTCTGCTATACATTTAAAACATGGCTATATCTAAAATAATTTATCTTTTTGATTTTTGTTATCTTGTTTTTCATGAATATTTTACAACAATACAAAGAGCAATGTGTATTTTTCAATAATATAGTTTGTAATGGCTTTTTTTGTCATAGATTATAATCATATATTTTTTGGATTTGTTATTTATCTTTATAATGAAGTTGTCTGTATTAAGTAGATTGTGTTTAACACACACAAGAGTGATTTATTAGTTCAACACATAGTTATAGAAATTCTACTTTATCTAAAAAAAACCCTGCGCTTTATACACACACACACACACACACACACACACACACACACACACACACACACACACATAAATACATGTAAATAAAAATACCAAAAAAAAACATCAAATGTGTTTTTAGTCAGAGTATTATTTTATACAGAAACAAATATTTGTAATTCAGATAAGAATGAAGTTAGTGTTTTAAAATCTTAAGGAAAACAAATATATTGAAATATAGCACATGAATTTTAAATTCATTCAACTTCAATTACAAATACAATCTTACTTTTATTTAAAGCAATCTATACATTTAAAAGATGGGGGTTATATGCCTATTTTGTCATTTAAAAATATTGTTATGCAAAATTGTTATGCAAAAAGACAAGGACTTAGAGACAAGGACTTGTAGGAAAAATCACATCCAGCCACACACACACAGATAAACACAGACAACAGCCCTCCCCTCCCCACACACACACACACCCACACACACACACACACACAGAGAGAGAGAGAGAGAGAGAGAGAGAATCGCAGGGGAAATAAATCCATTCAAACTACAATATCTGACTTTCTGTTGCTCAGAGCGAATGACTTTAAATTGGAAAGTTGATCGGCTTGACGAGAACAATATACGTGGTAAGTTTTGTAACTGTAGGTAAATTGAGCAAAGTTATAACACACTTTATGTGTCCTTTTTTAGTCATAAAATTCATTTCCTCGCCACGGCCAGACCGTTCGAGATATCAAAAATCCGTCCGGAATTGAGCATCCTCAATGTCTTGACTTCATGCACACCGAGTTTGGTTGTGATTGGTAAACACATGCATTGTGATTTGATGTATTTCTCCTAGGACAATTATTCAAACAACCCATAATTCATAATTCATAAATAACTTCCATTTGAACTGTCATAAAACTTAGAGCACGAAAGTTGTTTGGCCTGATGTGATCTTTAATTGTACCGAGTTTCATATTAATTCATGCAAGTGTGTTTGATTTATGGACAAATTTTTGAATCCCAGTCCAGGGGGCGCTGTCGAGCCGCCCTTCCACGCCCGGTTACCAGCTTCAGCCCGGCCCTGATGGCCATGGGTTCTGACCCGTGTGCAAAGTTTCAAGAGTTTTAGAGGATGTTAAGGCCCCCGAAAATGCCAGAGAAGTTGCACACAGCAAATAAAGGGTTAAAATTAACCTGACAGGCGCCCCTCCTCTCACTCACACAGAGAGACACTGAGAGACTGGCAAAATTCTGAGATTTTCTCTACATTCAAACAAACATATCTGACTTTCTGTGGGTCCTAGCTAATGAGTGTCAATTAGAAAGTTGTCCGGCTCGAGGAGTACAATATACATACTGATTTTTGTAACTGTAGATAAAACTAACAACCCCACTTTTGTCAAAAGGTGGCGCTACTGAGCCCTCACCACACCCGTTTCTGAAACGTTGCACATGTCTACTGGCTAATAAATGTGATGTGTCTGTCGAGTTTCATGCAATTTGAAGCATGCTAAGAGTCTCAAAAGCATCCTAAAAGAATGGTAAAGTTTGATGCATTGCCACGGCAACAGTTTCAAAGATATCAAGAATCCATTTACAGGTCTTCATCTGCCATGTATTTGCATTATACAGATGAAGTTTGAAGCAAATCGAGTTAAAATTAGAGGGTGATTTCAAAGCATTTTGAAAATGACACACTTCCTGCTGCCAGTTGGTGGCGCTATAACTTTGACTCACAATAGTCACATCCATGTGATCGTCCTCTTACAGCGAACACACTGCTGAAGTTTCATCAAGATCGGTTGATGTATGCTGAAGTTATGATACACTTCCTGTTTCACGTTTCTCGCCATAATTTTGTTTCCTCGCCACGGCCAAACCGTTCGAGATATCAAAAATCCCCTCGCAAACTTTCATCCTCAATGTCTTGACTTCACGCTGACCGAGTTTCGTCGAATTTGGATCAAAGCTCTAGGAGGAGTATTAAAAACTCCATTGCGAGTGTTTTACAAACAACCCTAAATAGCCGACTTCCTGTTGGGCTGGGGTAAAAAGTAAAAGCACGAGGTATAGATGAAACGATGAGATCAAAATTTGTACCGAGTTTCATATTATTACATGCAAGCGTGTTTGATTTATGGACCAAGTGTTCGGACCCCGTTCCAGGGGGCGCTGTCTAGCCCCCCTGCCACGCCCGGGTACCATCTTCAGCCTGGCTCTGATGGCCGCGGGTTCTGACCCGTGTGCAAAGTTTCAAGAGTTTTTGAGCATGTTAAGGGCCCCAAAAGTGCCCGAATAGTCGTATAAATAATAATAATAATAATAAATATAGCTGCGAGCAGCGATGAAGGGCCCAAGCCGGTGGCACCGCAACCCCGGTTCCTTAGTTACCTAAAAGCACCAGGGTGGCCATGCCACTGGCTTTGGCCCTTCATCGCGGATCACAGCTATATATATATATATATATACTGTATATATACATATATATATGAAGCCGGTGGCACCGCCACCCTGGTGCCTTTAGGTTTATTGTGCACAACATGCAAAATGTAACCCTGCTTTGACTGATGCAAGCTCTACAGCACAGTTTATAGTAAGAAAGAATATAGTAAGAAAGAAAAGTAAGCTGTTACTCTGAGATGGTTTGGGAAACAAACATTCATCATGTCGCATTGGTTTTAGTTACTTGTCCTCGAACAGAGCCCTAATCTGTTTATATTTCAGTTACACATTCTACATTGATTAAAAAAGAAAAATCAAATGTGTTTTTAATTCATACAGAAATAAAATATTTATAATTCAGCTGAGAATAAAGTTAGTTCAAATTTTAAGAAAAACAAATATATGATCTGAAATATAGCACATTCATTTTTAAATTCATTCAGGTTCAATTACCAAAAATACAATCTTAATTTAATTTAAAGCAAATAATAAATCTAAAATATATGGGTTATATGCATATTTTGTAAAAAAAGAAAAAAAAAGAAAGAAAGATATATATCCAAAAACACAAGGCCTTAAACTTTAACAAGGGTGCAACTCTTATCACTACAACAAACATAGTCACACACACAAGTCAAGTCACTTACATTTTAGATGCAATATTGACTTTTTAGATGCAATATTGACTTTTTTCTGTTTCAGCAGAGAAAATAGTTAAACAAAGATCACAGCGACCCATCGCGCATCTCAAAGCAATGTGTTTTCTCATTACTGAATGATTCAGCATTTTGAATCCATGACTCGTTCATTAAGACGGTCATCTGGCGACACCTTATGGTGATTTAGGGTTATGTTTAAAAGTATCGTTCTTTACAGCGATTTTTAATTGACTCCTGTTAAACCAATCTCGTAACATTATTGTGTAACCGATTTAATTTGATCAGCCTTACCTAGGGTAACAGCCCTATAGTGTCTTATTATTCTAAATTATTGAATTTATTGATCAAATTTACTAATGAAAAATGAAGCATACATTTATTAAGACTAGGCTGCCCTGCAGATATTAGGCTACAATATGCAGATTTAAATATACCATTTATCAAATAATCTGTTTATTTTTAGGTTACACATTACATTGTTTAAAAAATAAAAATCAAATGTGACCCGCTCTGGCGAAATGAGTCGGAAGTTGCAACCTTCCATTTTAAGATATGGGCCGATTATGTGGAAAAACCATGAAATAACAATATATATATATATATATATATATATATATATATATATTTTTTTTTTTTTGCTAATTTCAAAGAACAGACATTCAAAAATAATCTCACAGGGTTTCGTAGTCGAGATAATTGAGTAAAGGTATTTAAATAACGATTAAAGTTGTCAAAGCTTTAAATTAGCTGAAATAAACATTGCTCTTCTCAACTCCCCTCGTCACCTCTGAGCATTTCCCGGGTATCCCCTGAAACGTTGAACTCACTGGAGGCTTCTAACCTAAACTGCGTGAGTATATTTATCTGCAAGAAGAATATAGCCTATGTAAGGCTGTAACGATCGCGACACTCAGATCCACGAACCTGTGTCGCGGTGTGAGAAGACAGAATCACGACACCGACACGTCCCTTCAACTCCCGAAGTTATCCTTCACGTCCAGACCCAATGCTAGCTACAACATCTTTAAATTAGGGCCCAAGCCCTGAAAGGGCGAAGGCCCTATTGTTTTCCTTGGGATTATTTTTCTTTACTATTATTATTATTATAATAATTATTATTTTACTACCTTTTGGGCACTTTTGGGGCCCTTAACATGCTCGAAAACTCTTGAAACTTTGCACACGGGTCAGAACCCGCGGCCATCAGAGCCGGGCTGAAGCTGGTACCCGGGCGTGGTAGGGCGGCTCGTCAGCGCCCCCTGGAACGGGGTCCGAACACTTGGTCCATAACTCAAACACGCTTGTATGTAATAATATGAAACTCGGTACACATGTTGATCTCATCGTTTCATCTATACCTCACACTCTTACTTTTTACCCCAGCCCAACAGGAAGTCGGCTATTGAGGTTTGTTTGTAAAACGCTCGCAATGGAATGTCATATACTCCTCCTAGAGCTTTGATCCAAATTCGACGAAACTCGGTCAGCGTGAAGTCAAGACATTGAGGATGAAAGTTTGCGAGGGGATTTTTTATATCTCGAACGGTTTGTCCGTGGCGAGGAAACGAAACTATGGCGAGAAACGTGAACCAGGAAGTGTGTTATAACTTCAGCATACATTAACTGATCTTGATGAAACTTCAGCAGTGTGTTCGCTGTAAGAGGACGATCACATGGATGTGACTATTGTGAGTCAAAGTTATAGCGCCACCAACTGGCAGCAGGAAGTGTGTCACTTTCAAAATGCTTTGATATCACCCTTTTATTTTTACCCGATTTGCTTCAAACTTCATATGTATAATGTAAACATACGGCAGATGTAGACCTGTGAATGGATTCTTGATATCTTTGAAACTGTTGCCGTGGCGACGCATCAAACTTTACCCTTCTTTTAGGATGCTTTTAGGATGCTTTTGAGACCCTTAGCATGCTTCAAATTGCATGAAACTCGACAGACACATCACATTTATTAGCCAGTAGACATGTGCAAAGTTTCAGAAACGGGCGTGGTGAGGGCTCAGTAGCGCCACCTTTTGACAAAAGTGGGGTTGTTAGTTTTAACTAGAGTTACAAAAATTGGTATGTATATTGTACTCCTCGAGCCGGACAACTTTCTAATTGACACTTATTAGCTAGGACCCACAGAAAGTCAGATATTTTTGTTTGAATATGGCCACTCTGAGCCTACATGTGTCTGTGTCTCTGTGTCTTTGGCTGGCTGGCTGACTGGCTGGCTGTCTGTGTGTGTGTGTGTGTGTGTGCAGGGGGAGGGGGCTTAACCATTTCACTGCTGTGTGTATGACCTGCATAAAGAAAATACATTTCTCAAGCCTGGTATTTTTTAAATAAGTTTTTATTTTTATTTTTTATAAGTAAAGGCATATAACTAGTTTAATTGTAGTGAATTGACAATAGTTTTATATAATTAGTTTATTAATCAGATTAACTTGGTCAATAAACTTGGTCTGAAAATTTGGTCCATAAATCAAACACACTTGCATGTAATAATATGAAACTTGGTACACATATAGATCTCATCGTTTCATATATACTTCACACTCTTACTTTTTACCCCGGCCCAACAGGAAGTCGGCTATTTAGGGTTGTGTTTAAAACACATGCAATGGAATTTAAATTATTGCTCCTAGAGCACTGAACCAAATTCGACGAAACTCGATCAGCGTGAAGTCAAGACATTAAGGATGAAAAAGTGCCACAGGATTTTTGATACCTCGAACGGTTTGGCCGTGGCGAGGAAACGAAATCATGGCGAGAAACATAAAACAGGATGTGTGTTATAACTTCAGCATACATTAACTGATCTTGATGAAACTTCAGCAGTGTTTTCGCTGTAAGAGACCGATCACATGGATGTGACTATTGTGAGTCAAAGTTATAGCGCCACCAACTGGCAGCAGGAAGTGTGTCACTTTCAAAATGCTTTGAAATCACTCTCTTATTTTTAACCGATTTGCTTCAAACTTCATCTGTATAATGTAAATACACGGCAGATGTAGACCTGTGAATGAATTTTTGATATCTTTGATACTGTTGCCGTGGCAACGAAACAAACTTTAACATTCTTTTTTGATGCTTTTGGGACTCTTAGCATGCTTGAAATTGCTTGAAACTCAACAGATACATCACATTTATTAGCCAGTAGACATGTGCAACTATGGCAAAAGATTAAAGTAATGTCAAAAAAGTAAACACTAAAAGCCTCATATCTTCTAAAAATGTAATTATACATCATTTGTTTCTAAATTAAATTATACAAATATTATAACTTCCCCAATTTTTCCCTTTTTTCATTTAAGAATTATGTTTACGTTCAAAAACAGCCAGAATTGTTGTAAAATTCAGAAAAAAATAATAATCTGAGTCATACGTAGTGCTATACTGCCCTCTTGTGTTCAATATCAGGTAGGCCTATTGTGTATATTCCCACCGGTTAATCAACGTGTGACTCCGCTGGGACTTGGGAGCTTTTAAATCGCTTACTTAAAACCGAAAGTCAAAATACGGATGTCCGCACAAGACATTAATGGTGTGGAGTAGAGCGAGCATTTTAAATAAATTCCTATTAAGTAGGATTGAACTAAACAGAAAGAATGTTCACTCTGTTCTGCTGGTTCCTCGCTGGTGGATCATATGATTACTTTGTCATAATCTATGACAAAAATGCTATTATAAACTATATTAATAATAGATAATACACATTGCTCTTATTTTTAAAAAATACATTCATGAAAAACAAGATAACAAAAATCATAAAAAGATATAGCCATGGCTGCTATAAATGTTTGAAATGCATAGGACAGATGTTTAATGACGCAGCAACATATAATTGAAAGGCAATTAATAATCTGTCATTACGTCACTGCATTATGATATTACGGCTCTAATACGGTGCAGCACAAAGCACTTATGTGCATCCCGAGCGGAGAATGATGTGCTTGAAGCCACATGAAGTTACAGCGCATTGAGTCCGTATTGAAAAGTTCAAAGCACAAAGGAAATACATATTTATGAACAGTGTATTATACATTATATATCTATGCAATAGTTTATTGAGCCTTTTCTTTTAAAGGTTTTAAATTTCAGTTACTGTGTGCGTGAAGAACAATTATAGTGCTCTGACTCTAGTGTTGTGATCTAACCGACAGCGTCTGACACCCGGTAGAAAGTAACACGATTAAGTTACAGCAATAAAGTCCAGCAAGAAAAAGTTTCTTCATTCGAAAATATAGACCTTTAGACCTTTATCTTAAAGACCCAGTATAATAGGATTAACATTGAATCATCTTGAAGATCGTTTCATCATTGACTGTAACCGAATGCGACGTGCTGTTTGAATGCTGAATGGAGAATGACTGACAGGCGCAGAGAGGGAAAAGTTTACGTGTTCTTGAATTTAATGACTTAAATATTAATTTCTATATCACATAATAGCTTCAGAACACTTATAATACAGTACACAAAAACTTTATGGTACTTTAGAAAGTTTTTGTGCCTTTGTGCCTTACATAGAATAGTATATGCACAATATAGAATTTGAATCAGCCTCGTCAAAGATGGCAGTGTCAGAGCCGATACCGATCCTGAGTATCTAATCGGCGCACTTCTTTTCAACAGTCAAATTGAAATTGAAATTGCTTGAAACTCAACAGATACATCACATTTATTAGCCAGTAGACGTGCAAAGTTTCAGAAACGGGCATGGTGCAAGGACTAAATAGCGCCACCTTTTGACAAAAGTGGGGTTGTTAGTTTTATCTACAGTTACAAAAATCGGTATATACATTTTACTCCTCAAGCCGGACAACTT
The DNA here is from genome assembly GCF_988280905.1 of Pimephales promelas. NCBI lineage: Eukaryota > Metazoa > Chordata > Actinopteri > Cypriniformes > Leuciscidae > Pimephales > Pimephales promelas. Next base: position 6,807,817 of record NC_142793.1, read on the forward strand.
TCTATTACATAGTCATTAGCTCGGACCAAGAGGAAGTCAGATATTTTGGTTTGAATATGGTGAGCCTCTTTCTGAGCCTACGTCCCTGTATGGCAAGCCCTTTTAACATTTAAAAGCTAAGTTTGCCTATCCGGAATTAACATTGTAGATATCAACAACGTCTTTCTGTCTATTCGTAATTACATTTTGGATAGTTTGTATTATCATTTAAGATATCTGTAACATAATTTTGACTAGTCGAAATGACAGAGTATGGCAAGCCGTTTTAACATTTAATCATGAAAGGGCCAAAGCCTTTCGGCACCGCCACCCGGGTGCCTTTAGGTAACTAAAGGAACCGGGGTTGCGGTGCCACCGGCTTGGGCCCGCCATCGCTGCTCGCAGCTATATTTACTATTAGTATTATTTGAAGTTAACATTATAAAATACGTAGACTTACACCACAAAACTTAAATTATTACTAAATTTTTAAAATTGGGCAATTTCAGCATTATGGAGGAGATCCAATTCCCAGATAATTAAATATTTTAATAAATTGGCCTATGTGAACCACACTGCACAAACCAAAAGTAATACTCACCGGATGAAGAAGGGTTGACTCTCTCCAGAACATAAAATCTTTATTTTATTTTCCGTGTTCACATTTATGAGGAAAAACAATCCGAACGTGACCGTTCTCTGGAAGCAGCACTAAAACTTTCACATAGCTTAAACATGCAAGCACAAAGCCCTTCTTAAAAGTAAATTTCGTTTTAAAATAATTATCTTAATTTAAATCAATGTTTCATCAACCAATTATTAGGATTTAATAATAAGAAATAAATTGCAGACAATAGGCTAGGCCTAATCACGACGCGGAGACGCGCGGCACGTGAACTGAAGCTTGTCTCATGAACCGAAAGTCAGCGTATAAGGTATCCTCACAGACATATAGGCTATATTGAAATGTCTACTTTTAAAGACAACCATTCAAAATGAAAGAAAACAGACTGCTCTCTGCTTATGTGGGCTAATCCGTATGAAAACTGAATTTCTCTCTGACTCCTCTTCAATCTTTCTGATTTTAGAACATTTTTGTAAAAGTGACTTTTAATTATTTATTTCAAAAAAATTAAAAATAAGTTGAGTTTCAGCCTCGTTAAATTGCATTTATATATGTTAATCTATTTGGTCAAATTAAGCTATATAAAATAAATAGTTTATCCCTTAAAATGCTATGGATTTTGAAAGATATCAAAAAAATTTTTTTAAAAAACGGGCAAAAAAACTTTAAAAGCGATTTTCTTAGGTTTTCAATTGGAAAAAAAGGGCAGACGACCAGAATTCAAATCTGTATATCTTTACAACCATTCAAGGTATGACCAAGGTATCATTTGAAAGCTTACAGTGTCCTCTTTCCATTAATATCAAAATCTCAATTTTTAAATTTGGGTCACTGTGACTAATTTTGCTGGATCAGGTCGGTCACAAATGTGTTTTTTATTGTAGTATTATTTTATACAGAAATACATTATAATTATATATAATATACAAAATATAACCGTGGGCGCGATTAAACAGTGTTACAATAAAACTCAACATTGTGTTTTTTAAAAATAAATTCAAATAATACAAATCCCGAAATTGCGCTAATTTTAAAATTAAACTAAAATTCATGGCTGCACAAGCATTCATAACTGTGCGCGCCAACAGCGAGGAACCAGCAGAACAGAGTGAACGTTCATTCTGTTTAGTTCAATCCTACTTAATAGGAATTTATTTAAAATGCTCGCTCTACTCCACAACATTAATGTCTTGTGCGGATATCTGTATTTTGACTTTCGGTTTTAAGTAAGCGATTTAAAAGTTCCCGAGTCCCAGCGGAGTCACACGTTGATTAACCGGTGGGAATATACACAATAGGCCTAACTGATATTGAACACAAGAGGGCAGTATAGCACTACGTATGACTCAGATTATTTTTTCTTCTTCTGAATTTTACAACCTGGCTGTTTTTGAACGTAAACATAATTCTTAAATGAAAAAAGGGAAAAACTGCTTTAATTATAATATTTGTATAATTTAATTTAGAAACAAATGATGTATAATTACATTTTTAGAAGATATGAGGCTTTTAGTGTTTACTTTTTTGACATTACTTTAATCTTTTGCCAAAGTTGCACATGCCTACTGGCTAATAAATGTGATGTATCTGTCGAGCTATCTGTATCTATCTGTTTCAAGCAATTTCAAGCATGCTAAGAGTCCCAAAAGTATCAAAAAAGAATGTTAAAGTTTGTTTGTTGCCACAGCAACAGTATCAAAGATATCAAGAATCCATTCACAGGTCTACATCTGCTGTATTTTTACATTATACAGATGAAGTTTGAAGCAAATCGGTTAAAAATAAGAGGGTGATATCAAAGCATTTTGAAAGTGACACACTTCCTGCTGCCAGTTGGTGGCGCTATAACTTTGACTCACAATAGTCACATCCATGTAATCAGCCTCTTACAGTGAACACACTGCTGAAGTTTCATCAAGATCAGTTAATGTATGCTGAAGTTATAACACACTTCCTGTTTCACGTTTCTCGCCATAATTTTGTTTCTTCGCCACGGCCAAACCGTTCGAGATATCAAAAATCCCCTCGCAAACTTTCATCCTCAATGCCTTGACTTCATGCTGACCGAGTTTCGTGCCGTGTGTTTGAATTCTCTAGGAGGAGTATTGCACATTCCATTGCGAGCGTTTCACAAACAAACCTCAATAGCCGACTTGCTGTTTGGCTGGGGTAAAAAGTAAGAGCGTGAGGTATAGATGAAACGATGAGATCAACATGTGTACCGAGTTTCATATTATTACATGCAAGCGTGTTTGATTTATGGACCAAGTGTTCGGACCCTGTTCCAGGGGGCGCTGTCTAGCCCCCCTGCCACACCCAGGTACCATCTTCAGCCCGGCTCTGATGGCTGTGGGATCTGACCTGTGTGCAAAGTTTCAAGAGTTTTCAAACCCGTTAAGGGCCCCAAAAGCCGCTAAGAGTCTCAAAATCATTAAAAAAAGAATTTTAAAGTTTGATGCGTTGCCACGGCAACAGTATCAAAGATATCAAGAATCCATTCACAGGTCTTCATCTGCTATGTATTTACATTATACAGATTAAGTTTGAAGCACATCGGGTAAAAATAAAAGGGTGATATCAAAGCATTTTGAAAGTGACACACTTCCTGCTGCCAGTTGGTGGCGCTATAACTTTGACTCACAATAGTCACATCCATGTGATCGTCCTCTTACAGTGAACACACTGCTGAAGTTTCATCAAGATCAGTTAATGTATGCTGAAGTTATAACACACTTCCTGTTTCACGTTTCTCGCCATAATTTCGTTTCCTCGCCACGGCCAAACCGTTCGAGATATCAAAAATCCCCTCGCAAACTTTCATCCTCAATGTCTTGACTTCATGCTGACCGAGTTTCGTGCCGTGTGTTTGAATTCTCTAGGAGTAGTACTTCAAATTCCATTGCGAGTGTTTTATGAACAACCCTAAATAACCGACTTCCTGTTGGGCTGGGGTAAAAAGTAATAGTTTGAGGTATATATGTACGATGAGATCTATATGTGCACCGAGTTTCATATTATTACATGCAAGCGTGTTTGATTTATGGACCAAGTTTTCGGACCCCGTTCCAGGGGGCGCTGTCTAGTCCCCCTGCCACGCCCGGGTACCATCTTCAGCCCGGCCCTGATGGCCGCGGGTTCTGACCCGTGTGCAAAGTTTCAAGAGTTTTTGAGCATGTTAAGGGCCCCAAAAGTGCCCGAATAGTCGTATAAATAATAATAATAATAATAATCCTAAGGAAAACAATAGGGCCTTCGCCCTTTCAGGGCTTGGGCCCTAATAATAATAATCCTAAGGAAAACAATAGGGCCTTCGCCCTTTCAGGGCTTGGGCCCTAAATAATCCTAAGGAAAAATATAGCTGCGAGCAGCGATGGCGGGCCCAAGCCGGTGGCACCGCAACCCCGGTTCCTTTAGTTACCTAAAGGCACCCGGGTGGCGGTGCCGAAGGCTTTGGCCCTTTCATGATTAAATGTTAAAACGGCTTGCCATACTCTGTCATTTCGACTAGTCAAAATTATGTTACAGATATCTTAAATGATAATACAAACTATCCAAAATGTAATTACGACTAGACAGAAAGACGTTGTTGATATCTACAATGTTAATTCCGGATAGGCAAACTTAGCTTTATACAGGGACATAGGCTCAGAGAGAGGCTCACCATATTCAAACCAAAATATCGGACTTCCTCTTGGTCCGAGCTAATGACTATGTAATAGAAAGTTGTCCGGCTTGAGGAGTAAAATGTATATACCGATTTTTGTAACGGTAGATAAAACTAACAACCCCACTTTTGTCAAAAGGTGGCGCTATTTAGTCCTTGCACCATGCCCGTTTCTGAAACTTTGCACGTCTACTGGCTAATAAATGTGATGTATCTGTTGAGTTTCAAGCAATTTCAATTTCAATTTGACTGTTGAAAAGAAGTGCGCCGATTAGATACTCAGGATCGGTATCGGCTCTGACACTGCCATCTTTGACGAGGCTGATTCAAATTCTATATTGTGCATATACTATTCTATGTAAGGCACAAAGGCACAAAAACTTTCTAAAGTACCATAAAGTTTTTGTGTACTGTATTATAAGTGTTCTGAAGCTATTATGTGATATAGAAATTAATATTTAAGTCATTAAATTCAAGAACACGTAAACTTTTCCCTCTCTGCGCCTGTCAGTCATTCTCCATTCAGCATTCAAACAGCACGTCGCATTCGGTTACAGTCAATGATGAAACGATCTTCAAGATGATTCAATGTTAATCCTATTATACTGGGTCTTTAAGATAAAGGTCTAAAGGTCTATATTTTCGAATGAAGAAACTTTTTCTTGCTGGACTTTATTGCTGTAACTTAACCGTGTTACTTTCTACCGGGTGTCAGACGCTGTCGGTTAGATCACAACACTAGAGTCAGAGCACTATAATTGTTCTTCACGCACACAGTAACTGAAATTTAAAACCTTTAAAAGAAAAGGCTCAATAAACTATTGCATAGATATATAATGTATAATACACTGTTCATAAATATGTATTTCCTTTGTGCTTTGAACTTTTCAATACGGACTCAATGCGCTGTAACTTCATGTGGCTTCAAGCACATCATTCTCCGCTCGGGATGCACATAAGTGCTTTGTGCTGCACCGTATTAGAGCCGTAATATCATAATGCAGTGACGTAATGACAGATTATTAATTGCCTTTCAATTATATGTTGCTGCGTCATTAAACATCTGTCCTATGCATTTCAAACATTTATAGCAGCCATGGCTATATCTTTTTATGATTTTTGTTATCTTGTTTTTCATGAATGTATTTTTTAAAAATAAGAGCAATGTGTATTATCTATTATTAATATAGTTTATGATAGCATTTTTGTCATAGATTATGACAAAGTAATCATATGATCCACCAGCGAGGAACCAGCAGAACAGAGTGAACATTCTTTCTGTTTAGTTCAATCCTACTTAATAGGAATTTATTTAAAATGCTCGCTCTACTCCACACCATTAATGTCTTGTGCGGACATCCGTATTTTGACTTTCGGTTTTAAGTAAGCGATTTAAAAGCTCCCAAGTCCCAGCGGAGTCACACGTTGATTAACCGGTGGGAATATACACAATAGGCCTACCTGATATTGAACACAAGAGGGCAGTATAGCACTACGTATGACTCAGATTATTATTTTTTTCTGAATTTTACAACAATTCTGGCTGTTTTTGAACGTAAACATAATTCTTAAATGAAAAAAGGGAAAAATTGGGGAAGTTATAATATTTGTATAATTTAATTTAGAAACAAATGATGTATAATTACATTTTTAGAAGATATGAGGCTTTTAGTGTTTACTTTTTTGACATTACTTTAATCTTTTGCCATAGTTGCACATGTCTATTGGCTAATAAATGTGATGTATCTGTTGAGTTTCAAGCAATTTCAAGCAAGCTAAGAGTCCCAAAAGCATAAAAAAATAAAGTTAAAGTTTGTTTCGTTGCCACGGCATTTTGAAAGTGACACACTTCCTGCTGCCAGTTGGTGGCGCTATAACTTTGACTCACAATAGTCACATCCATGTGATCGGACTCTTACAGCGAAAACACTGCTGAAGTTTCATCAAGATCAGTTAATGTATGCTGAAGTTATAACACACATCCTGTTCCATGTTTCTCGCCATAATTTCGTTTCCTCGCCACGGCCAAACCGTTCGAGATATCAAAAATCCCGTGGCACTTTTTCATCCTTAATGTCTTGACTTCACGCTGATCGAGTTTCGTCGAATTTGGTTCAGTGCTCTAGGAGCAATAATTTAAATTACATTGCATGTGTTTTAAACACAACCCTAAATAGCCAACTTCCTGTTGGGCTGGGGTAAAAAGTAAGAGTGTGAAGTATATATGAAACGATGAGATCTATATGTGTACCAAGTTTCATATTATTACATGCAAGTGTGTTTGATTTATGGAGATACCCCTCGCTGCAGACTGTAGCGCGGTGACGTCGCGTATGCACGTCACGTATGTACGTCACGTATGTACGTCACGTTTGTGTTACTAAGCATGTGCGCACGCGCAAATTACAGGCATTTGCGCACGCGCACGCAGTTCATTACAATCACTTCAGGCGATGGATTCGATGCCAGTAAGTCGATATGCATTATTTATGCTTTGACAATTGTTCTTTTGAGTTAATGGCTTTGAATTGTCTTAAAGTGATATGTAGAAGTCTTAGTTCGCCATTAAACAAATTAAGGCTTGAAATATGTCTTCAAATAAAGCAGAAAGGCGTAAATTAATGTAGTAATGTAGTTGATTGCTACATCCATTGCAAAAGAAATGTTCCTTAATATCAGATCGTACTGTAAAAGTTACATTCATGAATGTAGTGAATACTATACGTTATTTTAGTCAACTATAACCTTAGTTGTTTTTATCATTTAGACAGCATAACTTTTTTAAATTATTTATGTTGTTCATAAATAAAGAAAAGTCTCTTTACATACAAAGCCAATAACTTTGTTGAATAAATAAAGTCTCTTTACAGACAAAGCCGATAACTTTGAGTTATTGGCTTTGTCTGTAAAGAGACTTTTCTTTATTTATGAACAACATAAACTAATTAAAAAAAAAGTTATGCTGTCTAAATGATAAAAACAACTAAGGTTATAGTTCACTAAAATAACATATACCTGTAGTATGCACTACATTCATGAATGTAACTTTTACAGTATGATCTGATATTAATGTTGATATAACAACATTTCTTTTGCAATGGATGTAACAATCAACTTCATTACTTCATTAATTTACGTCTTTCTGCTCTATTTGAAGACATATTTCAAACTTATATAGATATACATACCTTTCATTGAAGTAAAATAATTGAAAGTGGGGGTAAATCACATTATGAAATAAATGTTTTTCTCAAACACTTTGGCCACAATTATTGGCACCTGTTTATTAAATGCTTTTTGCAATCTCCTTTTGCCAATATACCAGAGTCTTCTACTGTAATGCCTGATGAGTTTTGAGAACACCTGACCTGAGATCAGAGAATTTTTTACTTTTTGCTTTCTGACCCCAAGACTCAACTAATCTCTGCAATTCTCCATCTGTGATCCTTGAAGAGTCTTTGGCCACTCAAACTTTCACCCTCACTGTCCATTAAGAAAATATACACACACATCCTCTTCCTGGCAGATTCCTAACATCTTTAGTTGATTCTAACTTCTTAATTATTGCCTTGATGGTCAAAATGGGGATTTTCAGCTCTTTAGCTATTTTCTTACATCCACTTTCTATTTTGTGAAGCTCAACAATCTTTTGCTGCACATCAGAACTATATTCTTTGGTTTTACTCATTGTTGTGGATGATGAAGGGGATTTGGCCTTTGTGCTTCTTCATATTTAAACTCCTGTGAATCAAGAAGTCATGGCTGGACACTTTCATGTTCCTAGTCACCCTGGTGTGCTAAATAAAGGTGCATATTAATGGGAATATACTTCAGAGATATTTTACCTGTAAAATATTCTGGGGGTGCCAATAATTGTGGCCAAATGGTTTTGGAGAAAAACATTTTTTTTTTACAGCTAGTTTTGAACATATTATATCAATTGTGACCATGACTGCACACACACACACACACACACACACACACATATATATATATATATATATATATAATCATTGTATGACTCTGTATGTTAATGTCTTTCTTCGAAATGGTTCAATATTGTTTGTTCTGTATTTTATCAAAATTAGGTGTTTTAATGCATTTTCCAGACAATACAAGCAAGAGTTCCGAAGGGTGCGCTACTCGTTGGTTCTGTGCTTGCACTGTGATATACGAGGACTGCCCAGCTCGGTCTGTGTGATGGCAGAAGAGGAGTCCTGCGTGCATTTTATTCCGAGAAGGAGATTGAGGGCTATAATTGCTTAGTTGATTGTTTTTTTTTTTTTTTCATTGATGGAGGGGAAATTCAAGCTGAATAGTGTGTGTGTGTGTGTGTGTGTGTGTGTGTGTGTCTGTCTGTCTCTGTGTGTCTGTCTGTACAGATGTATGAGATTATCTGTATTTGTACATTGTTCTTTTACACAATTATATTTGTTTTGAAATAAAAGTTATCACTGGTATGAGTTTATTTTTTTGAATTGGCATGCATAAAATTGGATACAGAGATTGACAATGTACTGTATGTAGTAGTTGGTTTAATGTTTTATGATAGCCTAATGCACAAAAATAAACCATTATAACTATCAAAAGTAAATAATGATTAAAATAAGAAATAAGGTGCCAGTGTTTACAATAATTTTGTCATTTTCAAAGTGAAGTGCAACAGAATGTGAAAATTAACTTTAAATAAAATACTACACAGATATTACTCAATATTCACTCTGAAATGTCAAATAAGTTTACCTTAAATCAGGCATAGTTAAAACTATGGATGCGTGCTGTACTTCTTTTTTCTGCTTTCATTATTACTTTAGAGTTTTTAATACATTAACATATATATTTGATATGTCAAGTTCATAGACAGGGACGTCAAAACACGTGACGTAACCACGTAACGCGCATGCGTTGTCACCGCGATTTGGCGCATGCGCGGTAACACATACCTGACGTACGTACGTGACGTATGGTAGATACGTGACGTCACCGCGCTACAGTCTGCAGCGAGGAGTACTTGGATTTATGGACCAAATTTTCAGACCAAGTTTATTGACCAAGTTAATCTGATTAATAAACTAATTATATAAAACTATTGTCAATTCACTACAATTAAACTAGTTATATGCCTTTACTTATAAAAAAATAAAAATAAAAACTTATTTAAAAAATACCAGGCTTGAGAAATGTATTTTCTTTATGCAGGTCATACACACAGCAGTGAAATGGTTAAGCCCCCTCCCCCTGCACACACACACACACACACACACACAGACAGCCAGCCAGTCAGCCAGCCAGCCAGCCAAAGACACAGAGACACAGAGACATGTAGGCTCAGAGTGGCCATATTCAAACAAAAATATCTGACTTTCTGTGGGTCCTACCTAATAAGTGTCAATTAGAAAGTTTTCCGGCTCGAGGAGTACAATATACATACCAATTTTTGTAACTCTAGTTAAAACTAACAACCCCACTTTTGTCAAAAGGTGGCGCTACTGAGCCCTCACCACGCCCGTTTCTGAAACTTTGCACATGTCTACTGGCTAATAAATGTGATGTGTCTGTCGAGTTTCATGCAATTTGAAGCATGCTAAGGGTCTCAAAAGCATCCAAAAAGCATCCTAAAAGAAGGGTAAAGTTTGATGCGTCGCCACGGCAACAGTTTCAAAGATATCAAGAATCCATTCACAGGTCTACATCTGCCGTATGTTTACATTATACATATGAAGTTTGAAGCAAATCGGGTAAAAATAAAAGGGTGATATCAAAGCATTTTGAAAGTGACACACTTCCTGCTGCCAGTTGGTGGCGCTATAACTTTGACTCACAATAGTCACATCCATGTGATCGTCCTCTTACAGCGAACACACTGCTGAAGTTTCATCAAGATCAGTTAATGTATGCTGAAGTTATAACACACTTCCTGTTTCACGTTTCTCGCCATGATTTCGTTTCCTCGCCACGGACAAACCGTTCGAGATATAAAAAATCCCCTCGCAAACTTTCATCCTCAATGTCTTGACTTCACGCTGACCGAGTTTCGTCGAATTTGGATCAAAGCTCTAGGAGGAGTATATGACATTCCATTGCGAGCGTTTTACAAACAAACCTCAATAGCCGACTTCCTGTTGGGCTGGGGTAAAAAGTAAGAGCGCGAGGTATAGATGAAACGATGAGATCAACATGTGTACCGAGTTTCATATTATTACATACAAGCGTGTTTGAGTTATGGACCAAGTGTTCGGACCCCGTTCCAGGGGGCGCTGACGAGCCGCCCTACCACGCCCGGGTACCAGCTTCAGCCCGGCTCTGATGGCCGCGGGTTCTGACCCGTGTGCAAAGTTTCAAGAGTTTTCGAGCACGTTAAGGGCCCCAAAAGTGCCCAAAAGGTAGTAAAATAATAATTATTAATATAGCTGCGAGCAGCGATTGCGGGCCCAAGCCGGTGGCACCGCAACCCCGATGCCTTTAGTTACCCAAAGGCACCGGGATGGTGGTACCGCCGGCTTTGGCCCTTTATCGCTGCTCACAGCTATATTTATATTTAATATAAAGCCGGTGGCACCGCCACCTTGGTGCCTTTAGGGTTATTCTGTACGACGTGTAAAAACGTAACCCCCGCTTTGACTATCAAAAAGAAGTGTATTGTAGAGCTTGCATCAATGCGGACTCGATGCGCTGTGCGCTGTAACTCCATGTGGCTTTAAGCGCATCATTCTCCACTCGGGATGCGCATAAGCGTTTTGTGCCACACTGTACTGAGCCTTTCATATCATAATGCAGTGACGCAATGACAGATTATTAATTGCCTTTCTTGTTCTGTTCCATCTATTATATGTTGATAATAGATAGGACAGAGCACTAAAAACCTCAAACAAAGCACTAAAAACTTAAGCTGTTTGCTGTGTAGTCTGAGAATGAGCTGTTTGATTTGCACCCTCTTCCTCTTCACTGTCCTCCATAAAAACCAGCTATCCAGGTCCATGTTGTTCTAGAAAGTTTGTATGTTGCTGCCTCAATTAACATCTCTGCTATACATTTAAAACATGGCTATATCTAAAATAATTTATCTTTTTGATTTTTGTTATCTTGTTTTTCATGAATATTTTACAACAATACAAAGAGCAATGTGTATTTTCCAATAATATAGTTTGTAATGGCTTTTTTTGTCATAGATTATAATCATATATTTTTTGGATTTGTTATTTATCTTTATAATGAAGTTGTCTGTATTAAGTAGATTGTGTTTAACACACACAAGAGTGATTTATTAGTTCAACACATAGTTATAGAAATTCTACTTTATCTAAAAAAAACCCTGCACTTTATACACACACAAACACACACACATAAATACATGTAAATAAAAATACCAAAAAAAAAACATCAAATGTGTTTTTAGTCAGAGTATTATTTTATACAGAAACAAATATTTGTAATTCAGATAAGAATGAAGTTAGTGTTTTAAAATCTTAAGGAAAACAAATATATTGAAATATAGCACATGAATTTTAAATTCATTCAACTTCAATTACAAATACAATCTTACTTTTATTTAAAGCAATCTATACATTTAAAAGATGGGGGTTATGTGCCTATTTTGTCATTTAAAAATATTGTTATGCAAAATTGTTATGCAAAAAGACAAGGACTTAGAGACAAGGACTTGTAGGAAAAATCACAGCCAGCCACACACACACACACACATAAACACAGACAACAGCCCTCCCCTCCCCACACAGACACACACACCCACACACACACACAGAGAGAGAGAGAGAGAGAGAGAGAGAGAGAGAGAGAGAGAGAATCGCAGGGGAATTAAATCCATTCAAACTACAATATCTGACTTTCTGTTGCTCAGAGCGAATGACTTTAAATTGGAAAGTTGATCGGCTTGACGAGAACAATATACGTGGCAAGTTTTGTAACTGTAGGTAAAATGAGCAAAGTTATAACACACTTTATGTGTCCTTTTTTAGTCATAAAATTCATTTCCTCGCCACGGCCAGACCGTTCGAGATATCAAAAATCCGTCCGGAATTGAGCATCCTCAATGTCTTGACTTCATGCACACCGAGTTTGGTTGTGATTGGTAAACACATGCGTTGTAATTTGATGTATTTGTCCTAGGACAATTATTCAAACAACCCATAATTCATAATTCATAAATAACTTCCATTTGAACTGTAATAAAACTTAGAGCACGAAAGTTGTTTGGCCTGATGTGATCTATAATTGTACCGAGTTTCATATTAATTCATGCAAGTGTGTTTGATTTATGGACAAATGTTCGAATCCCAGTCCAGGGGGCGCTGTCGAGCCACCCTGCCACGCCCGGTTACCAGCTTCAGCCCGGCCCTGATTGCCATGGGTTCTGACCCGTGTGCAAAGTTTCAAGAGTTTTCGAGGATGTTAAGGCCCCCGAAAATGCCAGAGAAGTCGCACACAGCAAATAAAGGGTTAAAATTAACCTGACAGGCGCCCCTCCTCGCACTCACACAGAGGGACACTGAGACACTGGCAAAATTCTGAGATTTTCTCTACATTCAAACAAACATATCTGACTTTCTGTGGGTCCTAGCTAATGAGTGTCAATTAGAAAGTTGTCCGGCTCGAGGAGTACAATATACATACCGATTTTTGTAACTGTAGATAAAACTAACAACCCCACTTTTGTCAAAAGGTGGCGCTACTGAGCCCTCACCACGCCCGTTTCTGAAACTTTGCACATGTCTACTGGCTAATAAATGTGATGTGTCTGTCGAGTTTCATGCAATTTAAAGCATGCTAAGAGTCTCAAAAGCATCCTAAAAGAATGGTAAAGTTTGATGCGTTGCCACGGCAAAAGTTTCAAAGATATCAAGAATCCATTCACAGGTCTACATCTGCCCTATGTTTACATTATACAGATGAAGTTTGAAGCAAATCGGGTAAAAATAAAAGGGTGATATCAAAGCATTTTGAAAGTGACACACTTCCTGCTGCCAGTTGGTGGCGCTATAACTTTGACTCACAATAGTCACATCCATGTGATCGTCCTCTTACAGCGAACACACTGCTGAAGTTTCATCAAGATCAGTTAATGTATGCTGAAGTTATAACACACTTCCTGTTTCACGTTTCTCGCCATGATTTCGTTTCCTCGCCACGGACAAACCGTTCGAGATATAAAAAATCCCCTCGCAAACTTTCATCCTCAATGTCTTGACTTCACGCTGACCGAGTTTCGTCGAATTTGGATCAAAGCTCTAGGAGGAGTATATGACATTCCATTGCGAGCGTTTTACAAACAAACCTCAATAGCCGACTTCCTGTTGGGCTGGGGTAAAAAGTAAGAGCGCGAGGTATAGATGAAACGATGAGATCAACATGTGTACCGAGTTTCATATTATTACATACAAGCGTGTTTGAGTTATGGACCAAGTGTTCGGACCCCGTTCCAGGGGGCGCTGACGAGCCGCCCTACCACGCCCGGGTACCAGCTTCAGCCCGGCTCTGATGGCCGCGGGTTCTGACCCGTGTGCAAAGTTTCAAGAGTTTTCGAGCACGTTAAGGGCCCCAAAAGTGCCCAAAAGGTAGCAAAATAATAATAATACTGAAGAAGAATAATAATCCCAAGGAAAACAATAGGGCCTTCGCCCTTTCAGGGCTTGGGCCCTAACAATAGGGCCTTCGCCCTTTCAGGGCTTGGGCCCTAATAATAAATATAGCTGCGAGCAGCGATGGCGGGCCCAAGCCGGTGGCACCGCAACCCCGGTTCCTTTAGTTACCAAAAGGCACCGGGGTGGCGGTGTCGCAGGCTTTAGCCCTTTCATGATTAAATGAAATGTTAAAACAGCTTGCCATACTCTATCTGTCGTTTCGACTAGTCACAATTACATTACAGATATCTTAAATGATAATACAAACTATTCAAAATGTAATTAAGACTAGTCACTTTTGTCAAAAGGTGGCGTGTTGATATCTACAATGTTAATTCCGGATAGGCAAACTTAGCTTTTAAATGTTAAAAGGGCTTGCCATATAGGGACGTACAGTAGGCTCAGAGAGAGGCTCACCATATTCAAACCAAAATATCTGACTTCCTCTTGATCCAAACTAATGACTTTGAATTAGAAAGTTGTCCGGCTTGAGGAGTAAAATGTATATACCGATTTTTGTAACTGTAGATAAAACTAACAACGCCACTTTTGTCAAAAGGTGGCGCTATTTAGTCCCTGCACCATGCCCGTTTCTGAAACTTTGCACATGTCTACTGGCTAATAAATGTGATGTTTCTGTTGATTTTCATGCAATTTCAAGCATGCTAAGAGTCTCAAAAGCATCCTAAAATAATTTCAAAGTTTGATGCGTTGCCACGGCAACAGTATCAGATATATCAAGAATTCATTCTCAGGTCTTCATCTGCCATGTATTTACATTATACAGATGAAGTTTGAAGCAAATCGGGTCAAAATAAAAGGATGATTTTAAAGCATTTGGAAAGTGACACACTTCCTGCTGCCAGTTGGTGGCGCTATAACTTTGACTCACAATAGTCACATCCATGTGATCGGCCTCTTACAGCGAACACACTGCTGAAGTTTCATCAAGATCAGTTAATGTATGCTGAAGTTATGACACACTTCCTGTTTCACGTTTCTCGCCATAATTTTATTTCCTCGCCACGGCCAAACCGTTCGAGATATCAAAAATCCCCTCGCAAAATTTCATCCTCAGTTTCTTGACTTCATGCACACCGAGTTTGGTTGTGATTGGTAAACACATGCCTTGTGATTTGATGTATTTCTCCTAGGACAATTATTCAAACAACCCATAATTCATAATTCATAAATAACTTCCATTTGAACTGTCATAAAACTTAGAGCACGAAAGTTGTTTGGCCTGATGTGATCTTTAATTGTACCGAGTTTCATATTAATTCATGCAAGTGTGTTTGATTTATGGACAAATTTTTGAATCCCAGTCCAGGGGGCGCTGTCGAGCCGCCCTGCCACGCCCGGTTACCAGCTTCAGCCCGGCCCTGATGGCCGCGGATTCTGACCCGTGTGCAAAGTTTCAAGAGTTTTTGAGCATGTTAAGGGCCCCAAAAGTGCCCAAATAGTCGTATAAATAATAATAATAATAATAAATATAGCTGCGAGCAGCGATGGCGGGCCCAAGCCGGAGGCACCGCAACCCCGGTTCCTTTAGTTACCTAAAGGCACCCGGGTGGCGGTGCCGAAGGCTTTGGCCCTTTCATGATTAAATGTTAAAACGGCTTGCCATACTCTGTCATTTCGAGTAGTCACAATTATGTTACAGATATCTTAAATGATAATACAAACTATCCAAAGTGTAACGACTAGACAGAAAGACGTTGTTGATATCTACAATGTTAATTCCGGATAGGCAAACTTAGCTTTTAAATGTTAAAAGGGCTTGCCATACAGGGACGTAGGCTCAGAGAGAGGCTCACCATATTCAGACCAAAATATCTGACTTCCTCTTGGTCCGAGCTAATGACTATGTATTAGAAAGTTGTACGGCTTGAGGAGCACAATGTATATACCGATTTTTGTAACTGTAGATAAAACTAACAACCCCACTTTTAAGTATATATATGGTGCCTTTAGTGTTATTCTGCACGACGTGCAAAAACTTAACCCCCGCTTTTTTAAGTATATATATATATATATATATATATATAAAGAGGGTTATTCTGCACGACGTGCAAAAACTTAACCTCCGCATTGACTGTCGAAGAGAAGTGTGCAGAAGAGCTTGCATCAGTGAGGGCTTTGCAAAATATATATACATACAAACACACACACACACACATAAATGAGGTTAGTGTTTTACAATATTAAGGAAAGCAAATGTATTGAAATATAGCACATTAATTTTAAATTCATTCAGCTTCAATTACCAATTTGTAGTTTACCAATTTATCTTACTTTTATTTAAAGCAAACTATACATTTAAAAGATTAGGGTTATATGCATATTTTGTCATTTAAAAAAATACAAAATTGTTATGCAAAAAGATAAGGACTTGCAGAAAAAATCTACAGTCAGCAACACACACACACACACACACACACATAAACGCAGACACCAGCCACCCCCCCCCCCTCCCTCTTCCCCACACAGACACTGATAGAGACAAGATACACATCCAAACTGCAATATCTGACTTTCTTTTGGTCTGAGCTTCTTACTGTTAATTGGAAAGTTGATCGGCTTGACAAGAACAATATACGTGGCATGTTTTGTAACTGTAGGTAAAACGAGCAAAGTTAACACATTTTATGTGTCCTTTTTTAGTCATAAAATTATTTTCCTCGCCACGGCCAAACCGTTCGAGATATCAAAAATCCGTCCGGAATTGAGCATCCTCAATGTCTTGACTTCATGCACACCGAGTATGGTGGTGATTGGTAAACACATGCGTTGTAATTTGATGTATTTCTCCTAGGAGATTTATTCAAACAACACATAATTCCCAACTTCCATTTGAACTGTCTTAAAACTTAGAGCAGAGATGGGCGCAGGTCACGCAAGTCTCAAGTAAGTCTCAAGTCTTAACCGTCAAGTCTCAAGTAAGTCCCAAGTATTTTTTTTGGGGGGGGGGGGGCAAGTCAAGTCAAGTCACTGGCTATGTCAAGTCAAGTCAAGTCTTGTAGTAGGTTAAGTCAAGTGCAAGTCAAGTCACCTTATTATTTTAATTTTACATGCAGAATCTGATCTTAATAAAATGAAAAGACAAGATAAGTATTTGCCAGTAAATTACAATAATTTGCATTGTAAATACTCATGTTCAGTAAAATACACCATGGAATCAAACAAAATTGTAACTTCATAAAATTATTTATTTTTCACTTCTGCCAACAGTGTGTTTGAAATGTTTTAAATTTTCAACATGGAGTCCATAAAACAAATAACAGCTTAAAATCCTACAGACTCTCTGAACACCTTCCTCTCTCTCAAACACAGTTTACAAACAATATTAAACTTTGTTACATTTCTCCTCTCTCTCTCTCTCTCTCTCTCTCTCTCTCTCTCTCTCTCTCTCTCTCTCTCTCTCTCTCTCTCTCTCACACACAGTGGCGGTTCTAGACCATTTCAACTGGGGGGGCCAAGCTGGGGCCAGTTGTACTGTTAGAGGGGCCAGTTACATTTAGACCTTATCATTTTCTGCACTGCACTGAAGGCATAAATAAGCAAAATACCATGTTTATAATTATCCAACAATTTGCATTTCCATTATATTTTTACATTTGCATTACATATATCAGTCTGTATTTGAATTTCCATTTTATTTTTTTACATTGAATATACAGTATGTATATATATATATATATATATATATATATATATATATATATATATATATATATATATAATTTTTACAAATTAATCTACGATTTTTGTGTGTTTTTTTTTTTTTTTTTTTGCAAAAAGATCAGCAAATTATCCTCTAAACTGGCCTTTTTAGGGGGCTTTCCTCTCAGGGTGAATGAGCTTTTTTATAATTGTTTTTTTCCTGACATCTTTGAAAGACAGAAGCAATAATTAATGCATCCTTGGCCAGGATATAATTATAAAATATGACATGATTTTAAAAGTGACCTATAAAATCGACTATGCAATACACTTTAATTTATCTAGTGCTAATAAAATTATTAAGCCTATTTGGAGAGAGAGATGTTTTAAAATCGACTATGCATTACACTTTAATTTATCTAGTGCTAATAAAATTATTAAGCCTATTTGGAGAGAGAGATGTTTATAATGTGACAATATGTCAGTCATCGTGATTCGTGTAATAAGATGACTAGGCCTACACTACTTGTTCTGAGCAGGTGTTGTCAGTGAACAGGCTGTAAAACTGTTGTCTAAGTTACAGACTGATACTAATTAAATGGGAAACGAATCGATTACCTAACGTAACCTCGGTTCTCTCTAGATGAGGGAACGAGCATTGCGTAAGCTAGCTTACGCTACGGGAAAGATTCATCTTACATCAGTCAAGTTGTCATAGTTTTTGTCAAACAAGTTGTGAATTTGTTGTAACATTAAAACAGGAGATCATGACTTACTCCGTGCTCCAAGTGATGTTCGGAGCTCCAGTGATTAGTTTCATCTGTGGGACGGGTGAAGAAACTTTCGGAAGATGTTGTAACAGAATCATATGAACAATTCCAGGATATGCTTTTTTTCATTGGTTGTTGCGTTAAATTTTACCCAGATACAATAGTGCCCTTTTCTGATTGGCTATTAAGTAGCACTTCTCTTTTTTTGATTGGCTGATGCGTAGCAGGGTCGACTGCTGAACTCCAGGCGAGACGCGCTTGATTCTCACGTGAGAGCGGCGCGGCCAGAGAAATTGCGTATATTAAATATATTATTAATAGTTTTTCCGCATGAGAAATACAATGTGTGACGGGAGTGTGAGACAAAAGACTGAAACGAGTGACTGTCATGCTCAATGCGTGACACACTATAAAAAAAATATTTCACACTGACTCCACATTTAGGGGGGCCACAAGGGGGTCCAAGCTTGTTGTCGCAGGGGCACTGGCCCCCCCAGGCCCCCGCCTAGAACCGCCACTGCTCACACACACACACACACACACACACACTTTCTCTCTCTCTCAAGAAGCAAAAACATGACTGCTAAAGGTTGTATCAGCGATGGCGGGGTAACACCACTTAACATCACGAGTGATATTCCCTTAGGCCACGCCCCCTTGTCTCCCCAAAGTATTATAAGCAATCATGCGCATCCCGTGTGCAGAATGATGCACTTGAAGCAACACCAAGTCACAGCACGCAACGCTTCACATTGAAAAGAACATAGCGAAGGGATGGTATCTATAATCTATGCTTAGTAGGGCTGCACGATTTGGGAAAATGTCATATTGCCATTATTGAGCCAATATTGCAATTGCGATTTGCGACTCCGATATAATAAAATGGTTTCATGAGTCCAACTTGCTTGGTTCTAAAGTAAAATGCACACACAGATTAATGTTTATTTCTCAACTCAAACTAAAAACAACAACAACAACAATAAATGATTGATAACACCTATAATGATCAATAAACCATCAACCAAACCAACATTACAGTGATTCCATCAATTGAAAGCCATCAACTTTTTAAAAAATTATTAGGCTTAAAAAAAATATATAACAGCTTTTAAGTTAAGTGAACTTCAAACAATCCCCACATAAACCCATAATAAAAAACATATTTACCTGTGCCCTTCCTGTCTTAACAGGTACAGAAATTGAATAAAGTTATCAAACAGTCTGCGCTGCCTGAATCATAAATTATATATATAATAATCCTTATAAAAGCTACAAAAGTTCTTTACTCAAGATCAGTGAGTAATTTTCTAATTTCCCTTTGTTCTTCTAACTTTACTGAAAGAACGCTTTATTCGCTGCTGGCCCTTTAAGAGCACCCGTTGCCGAGACGCGGATCTCACACGCGCCTCATAACTCTTTTCATCCATAGACTTTTCTTATGTTATGAAGATACTAGACAAAACCACATTTTGGCATAATTGTGTGTGCTATTGTTCGTTCAAGCTCGAAAGAGAACTGTTTATTCTGGGCTGGCACACGGTCAGTGCATGCGCATTATGCGAGTATCATCTATTCTAATCTAGGGCACTCACAGGCAGCTTTTCACTTCTTGTCGTGCAAAATGCGAAAAGGCATTTGAACCAATAAGAGGGGGATCTTGTAACACTAGTCAAAGGATGACATTAGCTGCGCTAATAGCCCTACTTTGTTTATTTCATATAAAATCGCGGCATTTTGCGTTATATAATTGCATAGGTTTGAGATCAATATTACGACTGCGATATAATTAATCGTGCATAGTGTAGGCCTATTCTAAAGGGCAATAAACTCCACTCCAGCAAGATAGTCATTTTATGCAAATCATAGACCTTTATGCCTTATCTACAAATAAAGTATAATATTGGGAACATTGATCTTGAAGAGAGTGTCGTCGTGTTACTGTCGCAACCGAACGCGACGCGCTAATGCTGATGCATGGAGAATGACTGAGGCGAGATGACTTTCCGTTAACTTTAACTTAGAGACTAAAATATTAATTTTACCACACATTAAGCTATTGAATGACTTTAGAAGTCTTGGAATATAGTGTGAAAACTTGATTGTGCTTTACAGTTTTTTATGCCTTTAGTGGGGCTTAACAAAATAACACAATATGCAGAATGTCGGACGTCACTTATAGGCTAAACTGTTTTTATAGATAAAACTATTTACATTCGGCAGTCATGAAAACAAATCTCAGATAACGGTTGACTAGGTAACAATGTGTAATTTTGCGCCGGAGTTCTCCTTTAACTTACATTAGCTAGCTAACTACGAACGAGCTAACCAGATAACATTAACAAATTGACAAGCACTTACTGGGCAGAATATGGCTCTTCAAATGACGGACGAAATTGGAGGTTGTCATCTGACTGTCCGCGATCTTAACGTTGCATGTCTTGCAAAGCGCTGTTCTTTTGCCATCTTGTTGTAAGAAATTCTTGAATCCAAAAGCGACGACGACCCTCGTTATCCCTCCGGCTGACATGTTGATGTGATCTGATGTAAGTGGGCGTGGTGTGCGCGTAAGGTATGAGAGGGCATGACTGATGATCTCTGATCCAGTCATGACAGCGCTATTCTCAGCCTGCGCTCCAGCTGGATCAACTTTATTTTTTTTTTTACATAATTTATATATTTTATATTCAAACTGAAAACATGATGTGATTAACACTCAAGTCATATTATTACATGCAAGTGTGTTTGATTTATGGACCAAATTTTCAGATCAAGTTTATGGACCAAGTTAATTTAATTAATAAACTAATTATATAAAACTATTAATGCACTGGTTATATGCCTTTACTTATAAAAAATAAAACACTTATTTAAAAAAATACCAGGCTTAAGGCATTTATTTTTTATGCAGGCAATACACACAGGAGTGAAATGGTTAAGACCCCTCCCCCTACAAACACACACACATACACAGACAGGCAAAGTCAGAGAGCAAGACCACAGATTGAGCAAGACCACATTCAAACAAACATATCTGACTTTCTGTGGGTCCTAGCTAATGAGTGTCAATTAGAAAGTTGTCCGACTCGAGGAGTACAATATACATACCGATTTTTGTAACTGTAGATAAAACTAACAACCCCACTTTTGTCAAAAGGTGGCGCTACTGAGCCCTCACCACGCCCGTTTCTGAAACTTTGCACGTGTCTACTGGCTAATAAATGTGATGTGTCTGTCGAGTTTCATGCAATTTCAAGCATGCTAAGGGTCTCAAAAGCATCCTAAAAGAATGGTAACGTTTGATGCGTCGCCACGGCAACAGTTTCAAAGATATCAAGAATCCATTCACAGGTCTACATTTGCCGTATGTTTACATTATACAGATGACGTTTGAAGCAAATCGGGTAAAAATAAAAGGGTGATATCAAAGCATTTTGAAAGTGACACACTTCCTGCTGCCAGTTGGTGGCGCTATAACTTTGACTCACAATAGTCACATCCATGTGATCGTCCTCTTACAGCGAACACACTGCTGAAGTTTCATCAAGATCAGTTAATGTATGCTGAAGTTATAACACACTTCCTGGTTCACGTTTCTCGCCATGATTTCGTTTCCTCGCCACGGCCAAACCGTTCGAGATATCAAAAATCCCCTCGCAAACTTTCATCCTCAATGTCTTGACTTCATGCTGACCGAGTTTTGTCGAATATGGATCAAAGCTCTAGGAGGAGTATTTAACATTCCATTGCGAGCGTTTTACAAACAAACCTCAATAGCCGACTTCCTGTTGGGCTGGGGTAAAAAGTAAAAGCGCGAGGTATAGATGAAACTATGAGATCAACATGTGCACAGAGTTTCATATTATTACATACAAAAGTGTTTGAGTTATGGACCAAGTGTTCGGACCCCGTTCCAGGGGGCGCTGACGAGCCGCCCTGCCACGCCCGGGTACCAGCTTCAGCCCGGCTCTGATGGCCGCGGGTTCTGACCCATGTGCAAAGTTTCAAGAGTTTTCGAGCACGTTAAGGGCCCCAAAAATGCCCAAAAGGTTACAAAATAATAATAATAAAATATAGCTGCGAGCAGCGATGAAGGGCCCAAGCCGGTGGCACCGCAACCCCGGTTCCTTAGTTACCTAAAAGCACCAGGGTGGCCATGCCACTGGCTTTGGCCCTTCATCGCGGATCACAGCTATATATATATATATATATATATATATATATATATATACTGTATATATACATATATATATGAAGCCGGTGGCACCGCCACCCTGGTGCCTTTAGGTTTATTGTGCACGACATGCAAAATGTAACCCTGCTTTGACTGATGCAAGCTCTACAGCACAGTTTATAGTAAGAAAGAATATAGTAAGAAAGAAAAGTAAGCTGTTACTCTGAGATGGTTTGGGAAACAAACATTCATCATGTCGCATTGGTTTTAGTTACTTGTCCTCGAACAGAGCCCTAATCTGTTTATATTTCAGTTACACATTCTACATTGATTAAAAAAG
This sequence comes from Pimephales promelas, assembly GCF_988280905.1. Classification (NCBI taxonomy): domain Eukaryota; kingdom Metazoa; phylum Chordata; class Actinopteri; order Cypriniformes; family Leuciscidae; genus Pimephales; species Pimephales promelas. The sequence continues at coordinate 6,830,667 of NC_142793.1, forward strand.
AAAAATCAAATGTGTTTTTAATTCATACAGAAATAAAATATTTATAATTCAGCTGAGAATAAAGTTAGTTCAAATTTTAAGAAAAACAAATATATGATCTGAAATATAGCACATTCATTTTTAAATTCATTCAGGTTCAATTACCAAAAATACAATCTTAATTTAATTTAAAGCAAATAATAAATCTAAAATATATGGGTTATATGCATATTTTGTAAAAAAAGAAAAAAAAAAAGAAAGAAAGATATATATCCAAAAACACAAGGCCTTTAACAAGGGTGCAACTCTTTTCACTACAACAAACATAGTCACACACACAAGTCAAGTCACTTACATTTTATATGCAATATTGACTTTTTAGATGCAATATTGACTTTTTTCTGTTTCAGCAGAGAAAATAGTTAAACAAAGATCACAGCGACCCATCGCGCATCTCAAAGCAATGTGTTTTCTCATTACTGAATGGTTCAGCATTTTGAATCCATGACTCGTTCATTAAGACGGTCATCTGGCGACACCTTATGGTGATTTAGGGTTATGTTTAAAAGTATCGTTCTTTACAGCGATTTTTAATTGACTCCTGTTAAACCAATCTCGTAACATTATTGTGTAACCGATTTAATTTGATCAGCCTTACCTAGGGTAACAGCCCTATAGTGTCTTATTATTCTAAATTATTGAATTTATTGATCAAATTTACTAATGAAAAATGAAGCATACATTTATTAAGACTAGGCTGCCCTGCAGATATTAGGCTACAATATGCAGATTTAAATATACCATTTATCAAATAATCTGTTTATTTTTAGGTTACACATTACATTGTTTAAAAAATAAAAATCAAATGTGACCCGCTCTGGCGAAATGAGTCGGAAGTTGCAACCTTCCATTTTAAGATATGGGCCGATTATGTGGAAAAACCATGAAATTACAAAAAAAAAAAAAAGAAAAAAATAATTTTTTTTTGCTAATTTCAAAGAACAGACATTCAAAAATAATCTCACAGGGTTTCGTAGTCGAGATAATTGAGTAAAGGTATTTAAATAACGATTAAAGTTGTCAAAGCTTTAAATTCGCTGAAATAAACATTGCTCTTCTCAACTCCCCTCGTCACCTCTGAGCATTTCCCTGGTATCCCCTGAAACGTTGAACTCACTGGAGGCTTCTAACCTAAACTGCGTGAGTATATTTATCTGCAAGAAGAATATAGCCTATGTAAGGCTGTAACGATCGCGACACTCAGATCCACGAACCTGTGTCGCGGTGTGAGAAGACAGAATCACGACACCGACACGTCCCTTCAACTCCCGAAGTTATCCTTCACGTCCAGACCCAATGCTAGCTACAACATCTTTAAATTACTAGGCTATTAGTATTATTTGAAGTTAACATTATAAAATACGTAGACTTACACCACAAAACTTAAATTATTACTAATTTTTTTTTAAATTGGGCAATTTCAGCATTATGGAGGAGATCCAATTCCCAGATAATTAAATATTTCAATAAATTGGCCTATGTGAACCACACTGCACAAACCAAAAGTAATACTCACCCGATGAAGAAGGGTTGACTCTCTCCAGAACATAAAATCTTTATTTTATTTTCCGTGTTCGCATTTATGAGGAAAAACAATCCGAACGTGACCGTTCTCTGGAAGCAGCACTAAAACTTTCACATAGCTTAAACATGCAAGCACAAAGCCTTTCTTTAAAGTAAATTTCGTTTTAAAATAATTATCTTAATTTAAATCAATGTTTCATCAACCAATTACTAGGATTTAATAATAAGAAATAAATTGCAGACAATAGGCTAGGCCTAATCACGACGCGGAGACGCGCGGCACGTGAACTGAAGCTTGTCTCATGAACCGAAAGTCAGCGTATAAGGTATCCTCACAGACATATATATTGAAACGTCTACTTTTAAACACAACCATTCAAAATGAAAGAAAACAGACTGCTCTCTGCTTATGTGGGCTAATCCGTATGAAAACTGAATTTCTCTCTGACTCCTCTTTAATCTTTCTGATTTTAGAACATTTTTGTAAAAGTGACTTTTTAATTATTTATTTCAAAAAAATTAAAAATAAGTTGAGTTTCAGCCTCGTTAAATTGCATTTATATATGTTAATCTATTTGGTCAAATTAAGCTATATAAAATAAATAGTTTATCCCTTAAAATGCTATGGATTTTGAAAGATATCAAAAAAAAAAAAAAAAAACGAGCAAAAAAACTTTAAAAGCGATTTTCTTAGGTTTTCAATTGGAAAAAAAAGGGCAGACGACCAGAATTCAAATCTGTATATCGTTACAACCATTCAAGGTATGACCAAGGTATCATTTGAAAGCTTACAGTGTCCTCTTTCCATTAATATCAAAATCTCAATTTTTAAATTTGGGTCACTGTGACTAATTTTGCTGGATCAGGTCGGTCACAAATGTGTTTTTTATTGTAGTATTATTTTATACAGAAATACATTATAATTATATATAATATACAAAATATAACCGTGGGCGCGATTAAACAGTGTTACAATAAAACTCAACATTGTGTTTTTTAAAAATAAATTCAAATAATACAAATCCCGAAATTGCGCTAATTTTAAAATTAAACTAAAACTCATGGCTGCACAAGCATTCATAACTGTGCGCGCCAACAGCGAGGAACCAGCAGAACAGAGTGAACGTTCATTCTGTTTAGTTCAATCCTACTTAATAGGAATTAATTTAAAATGCTCGCTCTACTCCACAACATTAATGTCTTGTGCGGATATCTGTATTTTGACTTTCGGTTTTAAGTAAGCGATTTAAAAGTTCCCGAGTCCCAGCGGAGTCACACGTTGATTAACCGGTGGGAATATACACAATAGGCCTACCTGATATTGAACACAAGAGGGCAGTATAGCACTACGTATGACTCAGATTATTTTTTCTTCTTCTGAATTTTAAAACCATTCTGGCTGTTTTTGAACGTAAACATAATTCTTAAATGAAAAAAGGGAAAAACTGGTTTAATTATAATATTTGTATAATTTAATTTAGAAACAAATGATGTATAATTACATTTTTAGAAGATATGAGGCTTTTAGTGTTTACTGTTTACTTTTTTGACATTACTTTAATCTTTTGCCAAAGTTGCACATGCCTACTGGCTAATAAATGTGATGTATCTGTCGAGCTATCTGTATCTATCTGTTTCAAGCAATTTCAAGCATGCTAAGAGTCCCAAAAGTATCAAAAAAGAATGTTAAAGTTTGATTTGTTGCCTCAGCAACAGTATCAAAGATATCAAGAATCCATTCACAGGTCTACATCTGCTGTATTTTTACATTATACAGATGAAGTTTGAAGCAAATCGGTTAAAAATAAGAGGGTGATATCAAAGCATTTTGAAAGTGACACACTTCCTGCTGCCAGTTGGTGGCGCTATAACTTTGACTCACAATAGTCACATCCATGTAATCAGCCTCTTACAGTGAACACACTGCTGAAGTTTCATCAAGATCAGTTAATGTATGCTGAAGTTATAACACACTTCCTGTTTCACGTTTCTCGCCATAATTTTGTTTCCTCGCCACGGCCAAACCGTTCGAGATATCAAAAATCCCCTCGCAAACTTTCATCCTCAATGCCTTGACTTCATGCTGACCGAGTTTCGTGCCGTGTGTTTGAATTCTCTAGGAGGAGTATTGCACATTCCATTGCGAGCGTTTTACAAACAAACCTCAATAGCCGACTTCCTGTTTGGCTGGGGTAAAAAGTAAGAGCGTGAGGTATAGATGAAACGATGAGATCAACATGTGTACCGAGTTTCATATTATTACATACAAGCGTGTTTGATTTATGGACCAAGTGTTCGGACCCCGTTCCAGGGGGCGCTGTCTAGCCCCCCTGCCACACCCAGGTACCATCTTCAGCCCGGCTCTGATGGCTGTGGGATCTGACCTGTGTGCAAAGTTTCAAGAGTTTTCAAACCCGTTAAGGGCCCCAAAAGCCGCTAAGAGTCTCAAAATCATAAAAAAAAAGAATTTTAAAGTTTGATGCGTTGCCACGGCAACAGTATCAAAGATATCAAGAATCCATTCACAGGTCTTCATCTGCTATGTATTTACATTATACAGATTAAGTTTGAAGCACATCGGGTAAAAATAAACGGGTGAGTTCAAAGCATTTTGAAAGTGACACACTTCCTGCTGCCAGTTGGTGGCGCTATAACTCTGACTCACAATAGTCACATCCATGTGATCGTCCTCTTACAGCGAACATACTGCTGAAGTTTCATCAAGATCAGTTAATGTATGCTGAAGTTATAACACACTTCCTGTTTCACGTTTCTCGCCATAATTTCGTTTCCTCGCCATGGCCAAACCGTTCGAGATATCAAAAATCCCCTCGCAAACTTTCATCGTCAATGCCTTGACTTCATGCTGACCGAGTTTCGTGCCGTGAGTTTGAATTCTCTAGGAGTAGTACTTCAAATTCCATTGCGAGTGTTTTATGAACAACCCTAAATAACCGACTTCCTGTTGGGCTGGGGTAAAAAGTAATAGTATGAGGTATATATGAACGATGAGATCTATATGTGCACCGAGTTTCATATTATTACATGCAAGCGTGTTTGATTTATGGACCAAGTTTTCGGACCCCGTTCCAGGGGGCGCTGTCTAGCCCCCCTGCCACGCCCGGGTACCATCTTCAGCCCGGCCCTGATGGCCGCGGGTTCTGACCCGTGTGCAAAGTTTCAAGAGTTTTTGAGCATGTTAAGGGCCCCAAAAGTGCCCGAATAGTCGTATAAATAATAATAATAATAATAATAATAAATATAGCTGCGAGCAGCGATTGCGGGCCCAAGCCGGTGGCACCGCAACCCCGATGCCTTTAGTTACCCAAAGGCACCGGGATGGTGGTACCGCCGGCTTTGGCCCTTTATTGCTGCTCACAGCTATATTTATATTTAATGTAAAGCCGATGGCACCGCCACCTTGGTGCCTTTAGGGTTATTCTGTACGACGTGTAAAAACGTAACCCCCGCTTTGACTATCAAAAAGAAGTGTATTGTAGAGCTTGCATCAATGCAGACTCGATGCGCTGTGCGCTGTAACTCTATGTGGCTTTAAGCGCATCATTCTCCACTCGGGATGCGCATAAGCGTTTTGTGCCACACTGTACTGAGCCTTTCATATCATAATGCAGTGACGCAATGACAGATTATTAATTGCCTTTCTTGTTCTGTTCCATCTATTATATGTTGATAATAGATAGGACAGAGCACTAAAAACCTCAAACAAAGCACTAAAAACTTAAGCTGTTTGCTGTGTAGTCTGAGAGTGAGCTGTTTGATTTGCACCCTCTTCCTCTTCACTGTCCTCCATAAAAACCAGCTATTTAGGTCCATGTTGTTCTAGAAAGTTTGTATGTTGCTGCCTCAATTAACATCTCTGCTATACATTTAAAACATGTCTATATCTAAAATAATTTATCTTTTTGATTTTTGTTATCTTGTTTTTCATGAATATTTTACAACAATACAAAGAGCAATGTGTATTTTCCACTAATATAGTTTGTAATGGCTTTTTTTGTCATAGATTATAATCATATATTTTTTGGATTTGTTATTTATCTTTATAATGAAGTTGTCTGTATTAAGTAGATTGTGTTTAACACACACAAGAGTGATTTATTAGTTCAACACATAGTTATAGAAATTCTACTTTATCTAAATAAAACCCTGCACTTTATACACACACACACACACACACACACACACACACACACACACAAATACATGTAAATAAAAATACAAAAAAAAACATCAAATGTGTTTTTAGTCAGAGTATTATTTTATACAGAAACAAATATTTGTAATTCAGATAAGAATGAAGTTAGTGTTTTAAAATCTTAAGGAAAACAAATATATTGAAATATAGCACATGAATTTTAAATTCATTCAACTTCAATTACAAATACAATCTTACTTTTATTTAAAGAAAACTATACATTTAAAAGATGGGGGTTATATGCCTATTTTGTCATTTAAAAATATTGTTATGCAAAATTGTTATGCAAAAAGACAAGGACTTAGAGACAAGGACTTGTAGGAAAAATCGCAGCCAGCCACACACACACACATAAACACAGACAACAGCCCTCCCCTCCCCACACAGACACACACACACACCCACCCACCCACACACACACACACACAGACACACAGAGAGAGAGAGAGAGAGAGAGAGAGAGAGAGAGAGAGAGAGAGAGAGAGAGAGAAAATCGCAGGGGAAATAAATCCATTCAAACTACAATATCTGACTTTCTGTTGCTCGGAGCGAATTACTTTAAATTGGAAAGTTGATCGGCTTGACGAGAACAATATACGTGGTAAGTTTTGTAACTGTAGGTAAATTGAGCAAAGTTATAACACACTTTATGTGTCCTTTTTTAGTCATAAAATTCATTTCCTCGCTACGGCCAGACCGTTCGAGATAACAAAAATCCGTCCGGAATTGAGCATCCTCAATGTCTTGACTTCATGCACACCGAGTTTGGTTGTGATTGGTAAACACATGCGTTGTAATTTGATGTATTTCTCCTAGGACAATTATTCAAACAACCCATAATTCATAATTCATAAATAACTTCCATTTGAACTGTCATAAAACTTAGAGCACGAAAGTTGTTTGGCCTGATGTGATCTATAATTGTACCGAGTTTCATATTAATTCATGCAAGTGTGTTTGATTTATGGACAAATGTTCGAATCCCAGTCCAGGGGGCGCTGTCGAGCCGCCCTGCCACGCCCGGTTACCAGCTTTAGCCCGGCCCTGATGGCCATGGGTTCTGACCCGTGTGCAAAGTTTCAAGAGTTTTCGAGGATGTTAAGGCCCCCGAAAATGCCAGAGAAGTCGCACACAGCAAATAAAGGGTTAAAATTAACCTGACAGGCGCCCCTCCTCTCACTCACACAGAGGGACACTGAGAGACTGGCAAAATTCTGAGATTTTCTCTACATTCAAACAAACATATCTGACTTTCTGTGGGTCCTAGCTAATGAGTGTCAATTAGAAAGTTGTCCGGCTCGAGGAGTACAATATACATACCAATTTTTGTAACTCTAGTTAAAACTAACAACCCCACTTTTGTCAAAAGGTGGCGCTACTGAGCCCTCACCACGCCCGTTTCTGAAACTTTGCACATGTCTACTGGCTAATAAATGTGTTGTGTCTGTCGAGTTTCATACAATTTGAAGCATGCTAAGGGTCTCAAAAGCATCCTAAAAGCATCCTAAAAGAAGGGTAAAGTTTGATGCGTCGCCACGGCAACAGTTTCAAAGATCCACAGCTATCGCGGATCACAGCTATATATATATATATATATATATATACTGTATATATACATATGAAGCCGGTGGCACCGCCACCCTGGTGCCTTTAGGTTTATTGTGCACGACATGCAAAATGTAACCCTGCTTTGACTGATGCAAGCTCTACAGCACAGTTTATAGTAAGAAAGAATATAGTAAGAAAGAAAAGTAAGCTGTTACTCTGAGATGGTTTGGGAAACAAACATTCATCATGTCGCATTGGTTTTAGTTACTTGTCCTCGAACAGAGCCCTAATCTGTTTATATTTCAGTTACACATTCTACATTGATTAAAAAAGAAAAATCAAATGTGTTTTTAATTCATACAGAAATAAAATATTTATAATTCAGCTGAGAATAAAGTTAGTTCAAATTTTAAGAAAAACAAATATATGATCTGAAATATAGCACATTCATTTTTAAATTCATTCAGGTTCAATTACCAAAAATACAATCTTAATTTAATTTAAAGCAAATAATAAATCTAAAATATATGGGTTATATGCATATTTTGTAAAAAAAGAAAAAAAAAAGAAAGAAAGATATATATCCAAAAACACAAGGCCTTAAACTTTAACAAGGGTGCAACTCTTATCACTACAACAAACATAGTCACACACACAAGTCAAGTCACTTACATTTTATATGCAATATTGACTTTTTAGATGCAATATTGACTTTTTTCTGTTTCAGCAGAGAAAATAGTTAAACAAAGATCACAGCGACCCATCGCGCATCTCAAAGCAATGTGTTTTCTCATTACTGAATGATTCAGCATTTTGAATCCATGACTCGTTCATTAAGACGGTCATCTGGCGACACCTTATGGTGATTTAGGGTTATGTTTAAAAGTATCGTTCTTTACAGCGATTTTTAATTGACTCCTGTTAAACCAATCTCGTAACATTATTGTGTAACCGATTTAATTTGATCAGCCTTACCTAGGGTAACAGCCCTATAGTGTCTTATTATTCTAAATTATTGAATTTATTGATCAAATTTACTAATGAAAAATGAAGCATACATTTATTAAGACTAGGCTGCCCTGCAGATATTAGGCTACAATATGCAGATTTAAATATACCATTTATCAAATAATCTGTTTATTTTTAGGTTACACATTACATTGTTTAAAAAATAAAAATCAAATGTGACCCGCTCTGGCGAAATGAGTCGGAAGTTTCAACCTTCCATTTTAAGATATGGGCCGATTATGTGGAAAAACCATGAAATAACAAAAAAAAAAAAAAAAAAAAAATTCAAAATTTCAAAGAACAGACATTCAAAAATAATCTCACAGGGTTTCGTAGTCGAGATAATTGAGTAAAGGTATTTAAATAACGATTAAAGTTGTCAAAGCTTTAAATTCGCTGAAATAAACATTGCTCTTCTCAACTCCCCTCGTCACCTCTGAGCATTTCCCGGGTATCCCCTGAAACGTTGAACTCACTGGAGGCTTCTAACCTAAACTGCGTGAGTATATTTATCTGCAAGAAGAATATAGCCTATGTAAGGCTGTAACGATCGCGACACTCAGATCCACGAACCTGTGTCGCGGTGTGAGAAGACAGAATCACGACACCGACACGTCCCTTCAACTCCCGAAGTTATCCTTCACGTCCAGACCCAATGCTAGCTACAACATCTTTAAATTACTATTAGTATTATTCGAAGTTAACATTATAAAATACGTAGACTTACACCACAAAACTTAAATTATTACTATTTTTTTTTTTAAAATTGGGCAATTTCAGCATTATGGAGGAGATCCAATTCCCAGATAATTAAATATTTTAATAAATTGGCCTATGTGAACCACACTGCACAAACCAAAAGTAATACTCACCCGATGAAGAAGGGTTGACTCTCTCCAGAACATAAAATCTTTATTTTATTTTCCGTGTTCGCATTTATGAGGAAAAACAATCCGAACGTGACCGTTCTCTGGAAGCAGCACTAAAACTTTCACATAGCTTAAACATGCAAGCACAAAGCCTTTCTTTAAAGTAAATTTCGTTTTAAAATAATTATCTTAATTTAAATCAATGTTTCATCAACCAATTACTAGGATTTAATAATAAGAAATAAATTGCAGACAATAGGCTAGGCCTAATCACGACGCGGAGACGCACGGCACGTGAACTGAAGCTTGTCTCATGAACCGAAAGTCAGCGTATAAGGTATCCTCACAGACATATATATATTGAAATGTCTACTTTTAAACACAACCATTCAAAATGAAAGAAAACAGACTGCTCTCTGCTTATGTGGGCTAATCCGTATGAAAACTGAATTTCTCTCTGACTCCTCTTTAATCTTTCTGATTTTAGAACATTTTTGTAAAAGTGACTTTTTAATTATTTATTTCAAAAAAATTAAAAATAAGTTGAGTTTCAGCCTCGTTAAATTGCATTTATATATGTTAATCTATTTGGTCAAATTAAGCTATATAAAATAAATAGTTTATCCCTTAAAATGCTATGGATTTTGAAAGATATCAAAAAAAAAAAAAAAAAAAAAAAAACGGGCAAAAAAACTTTAAAAGCGATTTTCTTAGGTTTTCAATTGGAAAAAAAAGGGCAGACGACCAGAATTCAAATCTGTATATCGTTACAACCATTCAAGGTATGACCAAGGTCATTTGAAAGCTTACAGTGTCCTCTTTCCATTAATATCAAAATCTCAATTTTTAAATTTGGGTCACTGTGACTAATTTTGCTGGATCAGGTCGGTCACAAATGTGTTTTTTATTGTAGTATTATTTTATACAGAAATACATTATAATTATATATAATATACAAAATATAACCGTGGGCGCGATTAAACAGTGTTACAATAAAACTCAACATTGTGTTTTTTAAAAATAAATTCAAATAATACAAATCCCGAAATTGCGCTAATTTTAAAATTAAACTAAAACTCATGGCTGCACAAGCATTCATAACTGTGCGCGCCAACAGCGAGGAACCAGCAGAACAGAGTGAACGTTCATTCTGTTTAGTTACTTAATAGGAATTTATTTAAAATGCTTGCTCTACTCCACAACATTAATGTCTTGTGCGGATATCTGTATTTTGACTTTCGGTTTTAAGTAAGCGATTTAAAAGTTCCCGAGTCCCAGCGGAGTCACACGTTGATTAACCGGTGGGAATATACACAATAGGCCTACCTGATATTGAACACAAGAGGGCAGTATAGCACTACGTATGACTCAGATTATTTTTTCTTCTTCTGAATTTTAAAACCATTCTGGCTGTTTTTGAACGTAAACATAATTCTTAAATGAAAAAAGGGAAAAACTGGTTTAATTATAATATTTGTATAATTTAATTTAGAAACAAATGATGTATAATTACATTTTTAGAAGATATGAGGCTTTTAGTGTTTACTGTTTACTTTTTTGACATTACTTTAATCTTTTGCCAAAGTTGCACATGCCTACTGGCTAATAAATGTGATGTATCTGTCGAGCTATCTGTATCTATCTGTTTCAAGCAATTTCAAGCATGCTAAGAGTCCCAAAAGTATCAAAAAAGAATGTTAAAGTTTGATTTGTTGCCACAGCAACAGTATCAAAGATATCAAGAATCCATTCACAGGTCTACATCTGCTGTATTTTTACATTATACAGATGAAGTTTGAAGCAAATCGGTTAAAAATAAGAGGGTGATATCAAAGCATTTTGAAAGTGACACACTTCCTGCTGCCAGTTGGTGGCGCTATAACTTTGACTCACAATAGTCACATCCATGTAATCAGCCTCTTACAGTGAACACACTGCTGAAGTTTCATCAAGATCAGTTAATGTATGCTGAAGTTATAACACACTTCCTGTTTCACGTTTCTCGCCATAATTTTGTTTCCTCGCCACGGCCAAACCGTTCGAGATATCAAAAATCCCCTCGCAAACTTTCATCCTCAATGCCTTGACTTCATGCTGACCGAGTTTCGTGCCGTGTGTTTGAATTTTCTAGGAGGAGTATTGCACATTCCATTGCGAGCGTTTTACAAACAAACCTCAATAGCCGACTTCCTGTTTGGCTGGGGTAAAAAGTAAGAGCGTGAGGTATAGATGAAACGATGAGATCAACATGTGTACCGAGTTTCATATTATTACATGCAAGCGTGTTTGATTTATGGACCAAGTGTTCGGACCCCGTTCCAGGGGGCGCTGTCTAGCCCCCCTGCCACACCCAGGTACCATCTTCAGCCCGGCTCTGATGGCTGTGGGATCTGACCTGTGTGCAAAGTTTCAAGAGTTTTCAAACCCGTTAAGGGCCCCAAAAGCCGCTAAGAGTCTCAAAATCATAAAAAAAAAGAATTTTAAAGTTTGATGCGTTGCCACGGCAACAGTATCAAAGATATCAAGAATCCATTCACAGGTCTTCATCTGCTATGTATTTACATTATACAGATTAAGTTTGAAGCACATCGGGTAAAAATAAAAGGGTGAGTTCAAAGCATTTTGAAAGTGACACACTTCCTGCTGCCAGTTGGTGGCGCTATAACTCTGACTCACAATAGTCAGATCCATGTGATCGTCCTCTTACAGCGAACATACTGCTGAAGTTTCATCAAGATCAGTTAATGTATGCTGAAGTTATAACACACTTCCTGTTTCACGTTTCTCGCCATAATTTCGTTTCCTCGCCATGGCCAAACCGTTCGAGATATCAAAAATCCCCTCGCAAACTTTCATCGTCAATGCCTTGACTTCATGCTGACCGAGTTTCGTGCCGTGAGTTTGAATTCTCTAGGAGTAGTACTTCAAATTCCATTGCGAGTGTTTTATGAACAACCCTAAATAACCGACTTCCTGTTGGGCTGGGGTAAAAAGTAATAGTTTGAGGTATATATGAACGATGAGATCTATATGTGCACCGAGTTTCATATTATTACATGCAAGCGTGTTTGATTTATGGACCAAGTTTTCGGACCCCGTTCCAGGGGGCGCTGTCTAGCCCCCCTGCCACGCCCGGGTACCATCTTCAGCCCGGCCCTGATGGCCGCGGGTTCTGACCCGTGTGCTAAGTTTCAAGAGTTTTTGAGCATGTTAAGGGCCCCAAAAGTGCCCGAATAGTCGTATAAATAATAATAATAATAATAATAATAATAATCCTAAGGAAAACAATAGGGCCTTCGCCCTTTCAGGGCTTGGGCCCTAATAATCCTAAGGAAAACAATAGGGCCTTCGCCCTTTCAGGGCTTGGGCCCTAATAATCCTTAGGAAAACAATAGGGCCTTCGCCCTTTCAGGGCTTGGGCCCTAAATATAGCTGCGAGCAGCGATGGCGGGCCCAAGCCGGTGGCACCGCAACCCCGGTTCCTTTAGTTACCTAAAGGCACCCGGGTAGCGGTGCCGAAGGCTTTGGCCCTTTTATGATTAAATGTTAAAACGGCTTGCCATACTCTGTCATTTCGACTAGTCACAATTATGTTACAGATGTCTTAAATGATAATACAAACTATCCAAAATGTAATTACGAATAGACAGAAAGACGTTGTTGATATCTACAATGTTAATTCCGGACAGGCAAACTTAGCTTTTAAATGTTAAAAGGGCTTGCCATACAGGGACGTAGGCTCAGAGAGAGGCTCACCATATTCAAACCAAAATATCTGACTTCCTCTTGGTCCGAGCTAATGACTATGTATTAGAAAGTTGTCCGGCTTGAGGAGTAAAATGTATATACCGATTTTTGTAACTGTAGATAAAACTAACAACCCCACTTTTGTCAAAAGGTGGCGCTATTTAGTCCTTGCACATTGCCCGTTTCTGAAACTTTGCACATGTCTACTGGCTAATAAATGTGATGTATCTGTTGAGTTTCAAGCAATTTCAATTTCAATTTGACTGTTGAAAAGAAGTGCGCCGATTAGATACTCAGGATCGGTATCGGCTCTGACACTGCCATCTTTGACGAGGCTGATTCAAATTCTATATTGTGCATATACTATTCTGTTAGGCACAAAGGCACAAAAACTTTCTAAAGTACCATAAAGTTTTTGTGTACTGTATTATTAGTGTTCTGAAGCTATTATGTGATATAGAAATTAATATTTAAGTCATTAAATTCAAGAACACAAACTTTTCCCTCTCTGCGCCTGTCAGTCATTCTCCATTCAGCATTCAAACAGCACGTCACATTCGGTTACAGTCAATGATGAAACGATCTTCAATGATTCAATGTTAATCCTATTATACTGGATCTTTAAGATAAAGGTCTAAAGGTCTATATTTTCGAATGAAGAAACTTTTTCTTGCTGGACTTTATTGCTGTAACTTAATCGTGTTACTTTCTACCGGGTGTCGGACGCTGTCGGTTAGATCACAACACTAGAGTCAGAGCACTATAATTGTTCTTCACGCACACAGTAACTGAAATTTAAAACCTTTAAAAGAAAAGGCTCAATAAACTATTGCATAGATAGATAATGTATAATACACTGTTCATAAATATGTATTTCCTTTGTGCTTTGAACTTTTCAATACGGACTCAATGCGCTGTAACTTCATGTGGCTTCAAGCACATCATTCTCCGCTCGGGATGCACATAAGTGCTTTGTGCTGCACCGTATTAGAGCCGTAATATCATAATGCAGTGACGTAATGACAGATTATTAATTGCCTTTCAATTATATGTTGCTTTATAGCAGCCATGGCTATATTTTTTTTATGATTTTTGTTATCTTGTTTTTCATGAATGTATTTTTCAAAAATAAGAGCAATGTGTATTATCTATTATTAATATGGTTTATAATAGCATTTTTGTCATAGATTATGACAAAGTAATCATATGATCCACCAGCGAGGAACCAGCAGAACAGAGTGAACATTCTTTCTGTTTAGTTCAATCCTACTTAATAGGAATTTATTTAAAATGCTCGCTCTACTCCACACCATTAATGTCTTGTGCGGACATCCGTATTTTGACTTTCGGTTTTAAGTAAGCGATTTAAAAGCTCCCAAGTCCCAGCGGAGTCACACGTTGATTAACCGGTGGGAATATACACAATAGGCCTACCTGATATTGAACACAAGAGGGCAGTATAGCACTACGTATGACTCAGATTATTATTTTTTTATGAATTTTACAACAATTCTGGCTGTTTTTGAACGTAAACACAATTCTTAAATAAAAAAAAAGGAAAAATTGGGGAAGTTATAATATTTGTAAAATTTAATTTAGAAACAAATGATGTATAATTACATTTTTAGAAGATATGAGGCTTTTAGTGTTTACTTTTTTGACATTACTTTAATCTTTTGCCATAGTTGCACATGTCTATTGGCTAATAAATGTGATGTATCTGTTGAGTTTCAAGCAATTTCAAGCATGCTAAGAGTCCCAAAAGCATCAAAAAATAATGTTAAAGTTTGTTTCGTTGCCACAGCAACAGTATCAAAGATATCAAAAATTCATTCACAGGTCTACATCTGCCGTGTATTTACATTATACAGATGAAGTTTAAAGCAAATCGGTTAAAAATAAGAGAGTGATTTCAAAGCATTTTTAAAAAAGTGACACACTTCCTGCTGCCAGTTGGTGGCGCTATAACTTTGACTCACAATAGTCACATCCATGTGATCGGTCTCTTACAGCGAAAACACTGCTGAAGTTTCATCAAGATCAGTTAATGTATGCTGAAGTTATAACACACATCCTGTTCCATGTTTCTCGCCATAATTTCGTTTCCTCGCCATGGCCAAACCGTTCGAGATATCAAAAATCCCGTGGCACTTTTTCATCCTTAATGTCTTGACTTCACGCTGATCGAGTTTCGTCGAATTTGGTTCAGTGCTCTAGGAGCAATAATTTAAATTACATTGCATGTGTTTTAAACACAACCCTAAATAGCCAACTTCCTGTTGGGCTGGGGTAAAAAGTAAGAGTGTGAAGTATATATGAAACGATGAGATCTATATGTGTACCAAGTTTCATATTATTACATGCAAGTGTGTTTGATTTATGGACCAAATTTTCAGACCAAGTTTATTGACCAAGTTAATCTGATTAATAAACTAATTATATAAAACTATTGTCAATTCACTACAATTAAACTAGTTATATGCCTTTACTTATAAAAAATAAAAATAAAAACTTATTTAAAAAATACCAGGCTTGAGAAATGTATTTTCTTTATGCAGGTCATACACACAGCAGTGAAATGGTTAAGCCCCCTCCCCCTGCACACACACACAGACAGCCAGCCAGCCAGCCAGCCAAAGACACAGAGACACAGAGACATGTAGGCTCAGAGTGGCCATATTCAAACAAAAATATCTGACTTTCTGTGGGTCCTAGCTAATAAGTGTCAATTAGAAAGTTGTCCGGCTCGAGGAGTACAATATACATACCAATTTTTGTAACTCTAGTTAAAACTAACCACCCCACTTTTGTCAAAAGGTGGCGCTACTGAGCCCTCACCACGCCCGTTTCTGCAACTTTGCACATGTCTACTGGCTAATAAATGTGATGTGTCTGTCGAGTTTCATGCAATTTGAAGCATGCTAAGGGTCTCAAAAGCATCCTAAAAGCATCCTAAAAGAAGGGTAAAGTTTGATGCGTCGCCACGGCAACAGTTTCAAAGATATCAAGAATCCATTCACAGGTCTACATCTGCCGTATGTTTACATTATACATATGAAGTTTGAAGCAAATCGGGTAAAAATAAAAGGGTGATATCTAAGCATTTTGAAAGTGACACACTTCCTGCTGCCAGTTGGTGGCGCTATAACTTTGACTCACAATAGTCACATCCATGTGATCGTCCTCTTACAGCGAACACACTGCTGAAGTTTCATCAAGATCAGTTCATGTATGCTGAAGTTATAACACACTTCCTGTTTCACGTTTCTCGCCATGATTTCGTTTCCTCGCCACGGACAAACCGTTCGAGATATAAAAAATCCCCTCGCAAACTTTCATCCTCAATGTCTTGACTTCACGCTGACCGAGTTTCGTCGAATGTGGATCAAAGCTCTAGGAGGAGTATTTGACATTCCATTGCGAGCGTTTTACAAACAAACCTCAATAGCCGACTTCCTGTTGGGCTGGGGTAAAAAGTAAGAGCGCGAGGTATAGATGAAACGATGAGATCAACGTGTGTACCGAGTTTCATATTATTACATACAAGCGTGTTTGAGTTATGGACCAAGTGTTCGGACCCCGTTCCAGGGGGCGCTGACGAGCTGCCCTGCCACGCCCGGGTACCATCTTCAGCCCGGCTCTGATGGCCGCGGGTTCTGACCCGTGTGCAAAGTTTCAAGAGTTTTCGAGCACGTTAAGGGCCCCAAAAGTGCCCAAAAGGTAGCAAAATAATAATAATACTAAAGAAGAAATATAGCTGCGAGCAGCGATGGCGGGCCCAAGCCGGTGGCACCGCAACCCCGGTTCCTTTAGTTACCTAAAGGCACCCGGGTAGCGGTGCCGAAGGCTTTGGCCCTTTTATGATTAAATGTTAAAACGGCTTGCCATACTCTGTCATTTCGACTAGTCACAATTATGTTACAGATGTCTTAAATGATAATACAAACTATCCAAAATGTAATTACGAATAGACAGAAAGACGTTGTTGATATCTACAATGTTAATTCCGGACAGGCAAACTTAGCTTTTAAATGTTAAAAGGGCTTGCCATACAGGGACGTAGGCTCAGAGAGAGGCTCACCATATTCAAACCAAAATATCTGACTTCCTCTTGGTCCGAGCTAATGACTATGTATTAGAAAGTTGTCCGGCTTGAGGAGTACAATGTATATACCGATTTTTGTAACTGTAGATAAAACTAACAACCCCACTTTTGTCAAAAGGTGGCGCTATTTAGTCCTTGCACATTGCCCGTTTCTGAAACTTTGCACGTCTACTGGCTAATAAATGTGATGTATCTGTTGAGTTTCAAGCAATTTCAATTTCAATTTGACTGTTGAAAAGAAGTGCGCCGATTAGATACTCAGGATCGGTATCGGCTCTGACACTGCCATCTTTGACGAGGCTGATTCAAATTCTATATTGTGCATATACTATTCTGTTAGGCACAAAGGCACAAAAACTTTCTAAAGTACCATAAAGTTTTTGTGTACTGTATTATTAGTGTTCTGAAGCTATTATGTGATATAGAAATTAATATTTAAGTCATTAAATTCAAGAACACAAACTTTTCCCTCTCTGCGCCTGTCAGTCATTCTCCATTCAGCATTCAAACAGCACGTCACATTCGGTTACAGTCAATGATGAAACGATCTTCAATGATTGAATGTTAATCCTATTATACTGGATCTTTAAGATAAAGGTCTAAAGGTCTATATTTTCGAATGAAGAAACTTTTTCTTGCTGGACTTTATTGCTGTAACTTAATCGTGTTACTTTCTACCGGGTGTCGGACGCTGTCGGTTAGATCACAACACTAGAGTCAGAGCACTATAATTGTTCTTCACGCACACAGTAACTGAAATTTAAAACCTTTAAAAGAAAAGGCTCAATAAACTATTGCATAGATAGATAATGTATAATACACTGTTCATAAATATGTATTTCCTTTGTGCTTTGAACTTTTCAATACGGACTCAATGCGCTGTAACTTCATGTGGCTTCAAGCACATCATTCTCCGCTCGGGATGCACATAAGTGCTTTGTGCTGCACCGTATTGGAGCCGTAATATCATAATGCAGTGACGTAATGACAGATTATTAATTGCCTTTCAATTATATGTTGCTTTATAGCAGCCATGGCTATATTTTTTTTTAATGATTTTTGTTATCTTGTTTTTCATGAATGTATTTTTCAAAAATAAGAGCAATGTGTATTATCTATTATTAATATGGTTTATAATAGCATTTTTGTCATAGATTATGACAAAGTAATCATATGATCCACCAGCGAGGAACCAGCAGAACAGAGTGAACATTCTTTCTGTTTAGTTCAATCCTACTTAATAGGAATTTATTTAAAATGCTCGCTCTACTCCACACCATTAATGTCTTGTGCGGACATCCGTATTTTGACTTTCGGTTTTAAGTAAGCGATTTAAAAGCTCCCAAGTCCCAGCGGAGTCACACGTTGATTAACCGGTGGGAATATACACAATAGGCCTACCTGATATTGAACACAAGAGGGCAGTATAGCACTACGTATGACTCAGATTATTATTTTTTTATGAATTTTACAACAATTCTGGCTGTTTTTGAACGTAAACACAATTCTTAAATGAAAAAAAAGGAAAAATTGGGGAAGTTATAATATTTGTATAATTTAATTTAGAAACAAATGATGTATAATTACATTTTTAGAAGATATGAGGCTTTTAGTGTTTACTTTTTTGACATTACTTTAATCTTTTGCCATAGTTGCACATGTCTATTGGCTAATAAATGTGATGTATCTGTTGAGTTTCAAGCAATTTCAAGCAAGCTAAGAGTCCCAAAAGCATCAAAAAATAATGTTAAAGTTTGTTTCGTTGCCACGGCATTTTGAAAGTGACACACTTCCTGCTGCCAGTTGGTGGCGCTATAACTTTGACTCACAATAGTCACATCCATGTGATCGGTCTCTTACAGCGAAAACACTGCTGAAGTTTCATCAAGATCAGTTAATGTATGCTGAAGTTATAACACACATCCTGTTCCATGTTTCTCGCCATAATTTCGTTTCCTCGCCACGGCCAAACCGTTCGAGATATCAAAAATCCCGTGGCACTTTTTCATCCTTAATGTCTTGACTTCACGCTGATCGAGTTTCGTCGAATTTGGTTCAGTGCTCTAGGAGCAATAATTTAAATTACATTGCATGTGTTTTAAACACAACCCTAAATAGCCAACTTCCTGTTGGGCTGGGGTAAAAAGTAAGAGTGTGAAGTATATATGAAACGATGAGATCTATATGTGTACCAAGTTTCATATTATTACATGCAAGTGTGTTTGATTTATGGACCAAATTTTCAGACCAAGTTTATTGACCAAGTTAATCTGATTAATAAACTAATTATATAAAACTATTGTCAATTCACTACAATTAAACTAGTTATATGCCTTTACTTATAAAAAATAAAAATAAAAACTTATTTAAAAAATACCAGGCTTGAGAAATGTATTTTCTTTATGCAGGTCATACACACAGCAGTGAAATGGTTAAGCCCCCTCCCCCTGCACACACACACACACACACAGACAGCCAGCCAGCCAGCCAGCCAAAGGCTCAGAGTGGCCATATTCAAACAAAAATATCTGAGTTTCTGTGGGTCCTAGCTAATAAGTGTCAATTAGAAAGTTGTCCGGCTCGAGGAGTACAATATACATACCAATTTTTGTAACTCTAGTTAAAACTAACCACCCCACTTTTGTCAAAAGGTGGCGCTACTGAGCCCTCACCACGCCCGTTTCTGCAACTTTGCACATGTCTACTGGCTAATAAATGTGATGTGTCTGTCGAGTTTCATGCAATTTGAAGCATGCTAAGGGTCTCAAAAGCATCCTAAAAGCATCCTAAAAGAAGGGCAAAGTTTGATGCGTCGCCACGGCAACAGTTTCAAAGATATCAAGAATCCATTCACAGGTCTACATCTGCCGTATGTTTACATTATACAGATGAAGTTTGAAGCAAATCGGGTAAAAATAAAAGGGTGATTTCAAAGCATTTTGAAAGTGACACACTTCCTGCTGCCAGTTGGTGGCGCTA
This sequence comes from Pimephales promelas, assembly GCF_988280905.1. Taxonomy (NCBI): domain Eukaryota; kingdom Metazoa; phylum Chordata; class Actinopteri; order Cypriniformes; family Leuciscidae; genus Pimephales; species Pimephales promelas. Next base: position 6,850,702 of record NC_142793.1, read on the forward strand.
TAACTTTTACTCACAATAGTCACATCCATGTGATCGTCCTCTTACAGCGAGCACACTGCTGAAGTTTCATCAAGATCAGTTAATGTATGCTGAAGTTATAACACACTTCCTGTTTCACGTTTCTCGCCATGATTTCGTTTCCTCGCCACGGACAAACCGTTCGAGATATCAAAAATCCCCTCGCAAACTTTCATCCTCAATGTCTTGACTTCACGCTGACCGAGTTTCGTCGAATGTGGATCAAAGCTCTAGGAGGAGTATTTCAAATACCATTGCGAGCGTTTTACAAACAAACCTCAATAGCCGACTTCCTGTTGGGCTGGGGTAAAAAGTAAGAGCGCGAGGTATAGATGAAACGATGAGATCAACATGTGTACCGAGTTTCATATTATTACATGCAAGCGTGTTTGAGTTATGGACCGAGTGTTCGGACCCCGTTCCAGGGGGCGCTGACGAGCCCCCCTGCCACGCCCAGGTACCAGCTTCAGCCCGGCTCTGATGGCCGCGGGTTCTGACCCGTGTGCAAAGTTTCAAGAGTTTTCGAGCACGTTAAGGGCCCCAAAAGTGCCCAAAAGGTAGTAAAATAATAATTATTATAATAATAGAGAAGAAAAATAATCGCAAGGAAAACAATAGGGCCTTCGCCCTTTCAGGGCTTGGGCCCTAATAATCCTAAGGAAAACAATAGGGCCTTCGCCCTTTCAGGGCTTGGGCCCTAAATATAGCTGCGAGCAGCGATTGCGGGCCCAAGCCGGTGGCACCGCAACCTTGATGCCTTTAGTTACCCAAAGGCACCGGGATGGTGGTACCGCCGGCTTTGGCCCTTTATCGCTGCTCACAGCTATGTTTATATTTAATATAAAGCCGGTGGCATCGCCACCTTGGTGCCTTTAGGGTTATTCTGTACGACGTGTAAAAACGTAACCCCCGCTTTGACTATCAAAAAGAAGTGTATTGTAGAGCTTGCATCAATGTGGACTCGATGCGCTGTGCGCTGTAACTCCATGTGGCTTTAAGCGCATCATTCTCCAATCGGGATGCGCATAAGCGTTTTGTGCCACACTGTACTGAGCCTTTCATATCATAATGCAGTGACGCAATGACAGATTATTAATTGCCTTTCTTGTTCTGTTCCATCTATTATATGTTGATAATAGATAGGACAGAGCACTAAAAACCTCAAACAAAGCACTAAAAACTTAAGCTGTTTGCTGTGTAGTCTGAGAATGAGCTGTTTGATTTGCACCCTCTTCCTCTTCACTGTCCTCCATAAAAACCAGCTATCCAGGTCCATGTTGTTCTAGAAAGTTTGTATGTTGCTGCCTCAATTAACATCTCTGCTATACATTTAAAACATGGCTATATCTAAAATAATTTATCTTTTTTATTTTTGTTATCTTGTTTTTCATGAATATTTTACAACAATACAAAGAGCAATGTGTATTTTCCAATAATATAGTTTGTAATGGCTTTTTTTGTCATAGATTATAATCATATATTTTTTGGATTTGTTATTTATCTTTATAATGAAGTTGTCTGTATTAAGTAGATTGTGTTTAACACACACAAGAGTGATTTATTAGTTCAACACATAGTTATAGAAATTCTACTTTATCTAAAAAAAACCTGCACTTTACACACACACACACACACACACACACACACACACACACACACACACACACACATAAATACATGTAAATAAAAATACCAAAAAAAAACATCAAATGTGTTTTTAGTCAGAGTATTATTTTATACAGAAACAAATATTTGTAATTCAGATAAGAATGAAGTTAGTGTTTTAAAATCTTAAGGAAAACAAATATATTGAATGAAATATAGCGCATGAATTTTAAATTCATTCAACTTCAATTACAAATACAATCTTACTTTTATTTAAAGCAATCTATACATTTAAAAGATGGGGGTTATATGCCTATTTTGTCATTTAAAAATATTGTTATGCAAAATTGTTATGCAAAAAGACAAGGACTTAGAGACAAGGACTTGAAGGAAAAATCACAGCCAGCCACACACACACACATAAACACAGACAACAGCCCTCCCCTCCCCACACCCACACACACACACACAGAGAGAGAGAGAGAGAGAGAGAGAGAGAGAGAGAGAGAGAGAGAGAATCGCAGGGGAAATAAATCCATTCAAACTACAATATCTGACTTTCTGTTGCTCAGAGCGAATGACTTTAAATTGGAAAGTTGATCGGCTTGACGAGAACAATATACGTGGTAAGTTTTGTAACTGTAGGTAAATTGAGCAAAGTTATAACACACTTTATGTGTCCTTTTTTAGTCATAAAATTCATTTCCTCGCCACGGCCAGACCGTTCGAGATATCAAAAATCCGTCCGGAATTGAGCATCCTCAATGTCTTGACTTCATGCACACCGAGTTTGGTTGTGATTGGTAAACACATGCATTGTGATTTGATGTATTTCTCCTAGGACAATTATTCAAACAACCCATAATTCATAATTCATAAATAACTTCCATTTGAACTGTCATAAAACTTAGAGCACGAAAGTTGTTTGGCCTGATGTGATCTATAATTGTACCGAGTTTCATATTAATTCATGCAAGTGTGTTTGATTTATGGACAAATGTTCGAATCCCAGTCCAGGGGGCGCTGTCGAGCCGCCCTGCCACGCCCGGTTACCAGCTTCAGCCCGGCTCTGATGGCCATGGGTTCTGACCCGTGTGCAAAGTTTCAAGAGTTTTCGAGGATGTTAAGGCCCCTGAAAATGCCAGAGAATTCGCACACAGCAAATAAAGGGTTAAAATTAACCTGACAGGCGCCCCTCCTCTCACTCACACAGAGGGACACTGAGACACTGGCAAAATTCTGAGATTTTCTCTACATTCAAACAAACATATCTGACTTTCTGTGGGTCCTAGCTAATGAGTGTCAATTAGAAAGTTGTCCGGCTCGAGGAGTACAATATACATACCGATTTTTGTAACTGTAGATAAAACTAACAACCCCACTTTTGTCAAAAGGTGGCGCTACTGAGCCCTCACCACGCCCGTTTCTGAAACTTTGCACGTGTCCACTGGCTAATAAATGTGATGTGTCTGTCGAGTTTCATGCAATTTCAAGCATGCTAAGGGTCTCAAAAGCATCCTAAAAGAATGGTAATGTTTGATGCGTCACCACGGCAACAGTTTCAAAGATATCAAGAATCCATTCACAGGTCTACATCTGCCGTATGTTTACATTATACAGATGAAGTTTGAAGCAAATCGGGTAAAAATAAAAGGGTGATATCAAAGCATTTTGAAAGTGACACACTTCCTGCTGCCAGTTGGTGGCGCTATAACTTTGACTCACAATAGTCACATCCATGTGATCGTCCTCTTACAGCGAACACACTGCTGAAGTTTCATCAAGATCAGTTAATGTATGCTGAAGTTATAACACACTTCCTGTTTCACGTTTCTCGCCATAGTTTCGTTTCCTCGCCACGGACAAACCGTTCGAGATATCAAAAATCCCCTCGCAAACTTTCATCCTCAATGTCTTGACTTCACGCTGACTGAGTTTCGTCGAACTTGGATCAAAGCTCTAGGAGGAGTATTTAACATTCCATTGCGAGCGTTTTACAAACAAACCTCAATAGCCGACTTCCTGTTGGGCTGGGGTAAAAAGTAAGAGTGTGAGGTATAGATGAAACGATGAGAGCAACATGTGTACCGAGTTTCATATTATTACATACAAGCGTGTTTGAGTTATGGACCAAGTGTTCGGACCCCGTTCCAGGGGGCGCTGACGAGCCCCCCTGCCACACCCAGGTACCAGCTTCAGCCCGGCTCTGATGGCCGCGGGTTCTGACCCGTGTGCAAAGTTTCAAGAGTTTTCGAGCATGTTAAGGGCCCCAAAAGTGCCCGAATAGTCGTTAGAAAAATAAAAGAAAAAAAAAAAATATAGCTGCGAGCAGCGATTGCGGGCCCAAGCCGGTGGCACCGCAACCCCGATGCCTTTAGTTACCTAAAGGCACCGGGATGGTGGTACCGCCGGCTTTGGCCCTTTATCGCTGCTCACAGCTATATTTATATTTAATATAAAGCCGGTGGCACCGCCACCTTGGTGCCTTTAGGGTTATTCTGTATGACGTGCAAAAACGTAACCCCCACTTTGACTGTCGAAAAGAAGTGTATTGTAGAGCTTGCATCAATGCGGACTCGATGCGCTGTGCGCTGTAACTCCATGTGGCTTTAAGCGCATCATTCTCCACTCGGGATGCGCATAAGCGTTTTGTGCCACACTGTACTGAGCCTTTCATATCATAATGCAATGACAGATTATTAATTGCCTTTCTTGTTCTGTTCTATCTATTATGTGTTGATAAAAGATAGGACAGAGCACTAAAAACCTCAAACAAAGCACTAAAAACTTAAGCTGTTTGCTGTGTAGTCTGAGAATGAGCTGTTTGATTTGCACCCTCTTCCTATTCACTGTCCTCCATAAAAACCAGCTATTCAGGTCCATGTTGTTCTAGAAAGTTTGTATGTTGCTGCCTCATTTAACATCTCTGCTATACATTTAAAACATGTTGTCTCAATTTTATAGCAGCCATGGCTCTATCTAAAATAATTTATCTTTTTGATTTTTGTTATCTTGTTTTTCATGAATGTATTTTACAACAATACAAAGAGCAATGTGTATTTACCACTAATATAGTTTGTAATGGCTTTTTTTGTCATAGATTATAATCATATATTTTTTTGGATTTGTTATTTATCTTTATAATGAAGTTGTCTGTATTAAGTAGATTGTGTTTAACACACACAAGAGTGGCACCAAACACAGCTCTAAAAAAACTTGACACAATCCATCATTCAGCCATCCGTTTTGCCACTAATGCACCCTATCACACTCATCACTGCGACCTGTATAAACTGGTGGGTTGGCCCTCCCTTCATACCCGGCGGCTCCATCATTGGTTTCTCTTCATATATAAGACAATTCTGGGCAAGGCACCTCTCTATTTGTCATCCCTATTTCATGCCGCTCATAACACCTATCACACAAGATCAAGTAATTTGATTAAATTTAGTATCCCCCCTACTTCTACTACCTTTGGACATAATGCCTTCCGCTTTGCATCAGTACACGACTGGAACATACTACAAAATACCCTGAAACTTACATCTCTGATCCCAATCTCCACCTTTAAGCAAAACCTCGAAAATTACATAGTTGACTCTTGTTCCTGCTGACAATCATGAACCATATTTACACACTTATTTAAGCACTCTATTCGTTTTCTTTTTCCTCTTTGTTGCCTTTTTTATTTTTATTTAGCTGCTTGTTCTAAGTGTTATGTGTTTGACTATGTACAGCTGTACATTATGTTCTTATTTTTTCCTGTAGCCTCTTGGCCAGGTCATGTTTGTAAATGAGAAGTGGTTCTCAAACATTTTACCTGGATAAATAAAGGTTAAAAAAAAGAGTGATTTATCAGTTCAACACATAGTTATAGAAATTCTACTTTATCTAAAAAAACCTGCACTTTATACACACACACACACACACACACACACACATACATAAATACATGTAAATAAAAATACAAAAAGAAACATCAAATGTGTTTTTAGTCAGAGTATTATTTTATACTGAAACAAATATTTGTAATTCAGAAAAGAATGAAGTTAGTGTTTTAAAATCTTAAGGAAAACAAATATATTGAAATATAGCACAAGAATTTTAAATTCATTCAGCTTCAATTACAAATACAATCTTACTTTTATTTAAAGCAAACTATACATTTAAAAGATGGGGGTTATATGCCTATTTTGTCATTTAAAAAAATACAAAATTGTTATGCAAAAAGACAAGGACTTAGAGACAAGGACTTATAGGAAAAATCGCAGCCAGCCACACTGTGTGGTTCAAACATACATAAACACAGACAACAGCCCTCCCCTCCCCCCACACACACACACACATGCACACACACACACACACACACAGACAACAGCCCTCCCCTCCCCACACAGACACACACACCCACACACACAGAGAGAGAGAGAGAGAGAGAGAGAGAGAGAGTGAATCACAGGGGAAATAAATCCATTCAAACTACAATATCTGACTTTCTGTTGCTCAGAGCGAATGACTTTAAATTGGAAAGTTGATCGGCTTGACGAGAACAATATACGTGGAAAGTTTTGTAACTGTAGGTAAAATGAGCAAAGTTATAACACACTTTATGTGTCCTTTTTTAGTCATAAAATTCATTTCCTCGTCACGGCCAGACCGTTCGAGATATCAAAAATCCGTCCGGAATTGAGCATCCTCAATGTCTTGACTTCATGCACGCCGAGTTTGGTTGTGATTGGTAAACACATGCGTTGTAATTTGATGTATTTCTCCTAGGAGAATTATTCAAACAACCCATAATTCCCAACTTCCTTCCTAAAACTTAGAGCACGAAAGTTGTTTGGCCTGATGTGATCTTTAATTGTACCGAGTTTCATATTAATTCATGCAAGTGTGTTTGATTTATGGACAAATTTTCGAATCCCAGTCCAGGGGGCGCTGTCGAGCCGCCCTGCCACGCCCGGTTACCAGCTTCAGCCCGGCCCTGATGGCCATGGGTTCTGACCCGTGTGCAAAGTTTCAAGAGTTTTAGAGGATGTTAAGGCCCCCGAAAATGCCAGAGAAGTTGCACACAGCAAATAAAGGGTTAAAATTAACCTGACAGGCGCCCCTCCTCTCACTCACACAGAGGGACACTGAGAGACTGGCAAAATTCTGAGATTTTCTCTACATTCAAACAAACATATCTGACTTTCTGTGGGTCCTAGCTAATGAGTGTCAATTAGAAAGTTGTCCGGCTCGAGGAGTACAATATACATACTGATTTTTGTAACTGTAGATAAAACTAACAACCCCACTTTTGTCAAAAGGTGGCGCTACTGAGCCCTCACCACACCCGTTTCTGAAACGTTGCACATGTCTACTGGCTAATAAATGTGATGTGTCTGTCGAGTTTCATGCAATTTGAAGCATGCTAAGAGTCTCAAAAGCATCCTAAAAGAATGGTAAAGTTTGATGCGTTGCCACGGCAACAGTTTCAAAGATATCAAGAATCCATTTACAGGTCTTCATCTGCCATGTATTTTTATTATACAGATGAAGTTTGAAGCAAATCGAGTTAAAATTAGAGGGTGATTTCAAAGCATTTTGAAAATGACACATTTCCTGCTGCCAGTTGGTGGCGCTATAACTTTGACTCGCAATAGTCACATCCATGTGATCGTCCTCTTACAGCGAACATACTGCTGAAGTTTCATCAAGATCGGTTGATGTGTGCTGAAGTTATGATACACTTCCTGTTTCACGTTTCTCGCCATAATTTTGTTTCCTCGCCACGGCCAAACCGTTCGAGATATCAAAAATCCCCTCGCAAACTTTCATCCTCAATGTCTTGACTTCACGCTGACCAAGTTTCGTCGAATTTGGATCAAAGCTCTAGGAGGAGTATTAAAAATTCCATTGCGAGTGTTTTACGAACAACCCTAAATAGCCGACTTCCTGTTGGGCTGGGGTAAAAAGTAAAAGCGCGAGGTATAGATGAAACGATGAGATCAACATGTGTACCGAGTTTCATATTATTACATGCAAGCGTGTTTGATTTATGGACCAAGTGTTCGGACCCCGTTCCAGGGGGCGCTGTCGAGCCCCCCTGCCACGCCCGGGTACCAGCTTCAGCCCGGCCCTGATGGCCGCGGGTTCTGACCCGTGTGCAAAGTTTCAAGAGTTTTCGAGCATGTTAAGGGCCCCAAAAGTGCCCGAATAGTCGTTAGAAAAATAAAAGAAAAAAAAAAAAATATATATAGCTGCGAGCAGCGATGGCGGGCCCAAGCCGGTGGCACCGCAACCCCGGTTCCTTTAGTTACCTAAAGGCACCCGGGTGGCGGTGCCGAAGGCTTTGGCCCTTTCATGATTAAATGTTAAAACGGCTTGCCATACTCTGTCATTTCGACTAGTCAAAATTATGTTACAGATATCTTAAATGATAATACAAACTATCCAAAATGTAATTACGACTAGACAGAAAGACGTTGTTGATATCTACAATGTTAATTCCGGATAGGCAAACTTAGCTTTTAAATGTTAAAAGGGCTTGCCATACAGGGACGTAGGCTCAGAGAGAGGCTAACCATATTCAAACCAAAATATCGGACTTCCTCCTGGTCCGAGCTAATGACTATGTAATAGAAAGTTGTCCGGCTCGAGGAGTAAAATGTATATACCGATTTTTGTAACTGTAGATAAAACTAACAACCCCACTTTTGTCAAAAGGTGGCGCTATTTAGTCCTTGCACCATGCCCGTTTCTGAAACTTTGCACGTCTACTGGCTAATAAATGTGATGTATCTGTTGAGTTTCAAGCAATTTCAATTTCAATTTGACTGTTGAAAAGAAGTGCGCCGATTAGATACTCAGGATCGGTATCAGCTCTGACACTGCCATCTTTGACGAGGCTGATTCAAATTCTATATTGTGCATATACTATTCTATGTAAGGCACAAAGGCACAAAAACTTTCTAAAGTACCATAAAGTTTTTGTGTACTGTATTATTAGTGTTCTGAAGCTATTATGTGATATAGAAATTAATATTTAAGTCATTAAATTCAAGAACACGTAAACTTTTCCCTCTCTGCGCCTGTCAGTCATTCTCCATTCAGCATTCAAACAGCACGTCGCATTCGGTTACAGTCAATGATGAAACGATCTTCAAGATGATTCAATGTTAATCCTATTATACTGGGTCTTTAAGATAAAGGTCTAAAGGTCTATATTTTCGAATGAAGAAACTTTTTCTTGCTGGACTTTATTGCTGTAACTTAATCGTGTTACTTTCTACCGGGTGTCAGACGCTGTCGGTTAGATCACAACACTAGAGTCAGAGCACTATAATTGTTCTTCACGCACACAGTAACTGAAATTTAAAACCTTTAAAAGAAAAGGCTCAATAAACTATTGCATAGATATATAATGTATAATACACTGTTCATAAATATGTATTTCCTTTGTGCTTTGAACTTTTCAATACGGACTCAATGCGCTGTAACTTCATGTGGCTTCAAGCACATCATTCTCCGCTCGGGATGCACATAAGTGCTTTGTGCTGCACCGTATTAGAGCCGTAATATCATAATGCAGTGACGTAATGACAGATTATTAATTGCCTTTCAATTATATGTTGCTGCGTCATTAAACATCTGTCCTATGCATTTCAAACATTTATAGCAGCCATGGCTATATCTTTTTATGATTTTTGTTATCTTGTTTTTCATGAATGTATTTTTTAAAAATAAGAGCAATGTGTATTATCTATTATTAATATGGTTTATAATAGCATTTTTGTCATAGATTATGACAAAGTAATCATATGATCCACCAGCGAGGAACCAGCAGAACAGAGTGAACATTCTTTCTGTTTAGTTCAATCCTACTTAATAGGAATTTATTTAAAATGCTCGCTCTACTCCACACCATTAATGTCTTGTGCGGACATCCGTATTTTGACTTTCGGTTTTAAGTAAGCGATTTAAAAGCTCCCAAGTCTCAGCGGAGTCACACGTTGATTAACCGGTGGGAATATACACAATAGGCCTACCTGATATTGAACACAAGAGGGCAGTATAGCACTACGTATGACTCAGATTATTATTTTTTTCTGAATTTTACAACAATTCTGGCTGTTTTTGAACGTAAACATAATTCTTAAATGAAAAAAGGGAAAAATTGGGGAAGTTATAATATTTGTATAATTTAATTTAGAAACAAATGATGTATAATTACATTTTTAGAAGATATGAGGCTTTTAGTGTTTACTTTTTTCACATTACTTTAATCTTTTGCCATAGTTGCACATGTCTACTGGCTAATAAATGTGATGTATCTGTTGAGTTTCAAGCAATTTCAAGCATGCTAAGAGTCCCAAAAGCATCAAAAAAGAATGTTAAAGTTTGTTTCGTTGCCACGGCAACAGTATCAAAGATATCAAAAATTCATTCACAGGTCTACATCTGCCGTGTATTTACATTATACAGATGAAGTTTGAAGCAAATCGGTTAAAAATAAGAGAGTGATTTCAAAGCATTTTGAAAGTGACACACTTCCTGCTGCCAGTTGGTGGCGCTATAACTTTGACTCACAATAGTCACATCCATGTGATCGGTCTCTTACAGCGAAAACACTGCTGAAGTTTCATCAAGATCAGTTAATGTATGCTGAAGTTATAACACACATCCTGTTTCATGTTTCTCGCCATAATTTCGTTTCCTCGCCACGGCCAAACCGTTCGAGGTATCAAAAATCCCGTGGCACTTTTTCATCCTTAATGTCTTGACTTCACGCTGATCGAGTTTCGTCGAATTTGGTTCAGTGCTCTAGGAGCAATAATTTAAATTCCATTGCATGTGTTTTAAACACAACCCTAAATAGCCGACTTCCTGTTGGGCTGGGGTAAAAAGTAAGAGTGTGAAGTATATATGAAACGATGAGATCTATATGTGTACCAAGTTTCATATTATTACATGCAAGTGTGTTTGATTTATGGACCAAATTTTCAGACCAAGTTTATTGACCAAGTTAATCTGATTAATAAACTAATTATATAAAACTATTGTCAATTCACTACAATTAAACTAGTTATATGCCTTTACTTCTAAAAAATAAAAATAAAAACTTATTTAAAAAATACCAGGCTTGAGAAATGTATTTTCTTTATGCAGGTCATACACACAGCAGTGAAATGGTTAAGCCCCCTCCCCCTGCACACACACACACACACACACACACAGACAGCCAGCCAGTCAGCCAGCCAGCCAAAGACACAGAGACATGTAGGCTCAGAGTGGCCATATTCAAACAAAAATATCTGACTTTCTGTGGGTCCTAGCTAATAAGTGTCAATTAGAAAGTTGTCCGGCTCGAGGAGTACAATATACATACCAATTTTTGTAACTCTAGTTAAAACTAACAACCCCACTTTTGTCAAAAGGTGGCGCTACTGAGCCCTCACCACGCCCGTTTCTGAAACTTTGCACATGTCTACTGGCTAATAAATGTGATGTGTCTGTCGAGTTTCATGCAATTTGAAGCATGCTAAGGGTCTCAAAAGCATCCAAAAAGCATCCTAAAAGAAGGGTAAAGTTTGATGCGTCGCCACGGCAACAGTTTCAAAGATATCAAGAATCCATTCACAGGTCTACATCTGCCGTATGTTTACATTATACATATGAAGTTTGAAGCAAATCGGGTAAAAATAAAAGGGTGATATCAAAGCATTTTGAAAGTGACACACTTCCTGCTGCCAGTTGGTGGCGCTATAACTTTGACTCACAATAGTCACATCCATGTGATCGTCCTCTTACAGCGAACACACTGCTGAAGTTTCATCAAGATCAGTTAATGTATGCTGAAGTTATAACACACTTCCTGTTTCACGTTTCTCGCCATGATTTCGTTTCCTCGCCACGGACAAACCGTTCGAGATATAAAAAATCCCCTCGCAAACTTTCATCCTCAATGTCTTGACTTCACGCTGACCGAGTTTCGTCGAATTTGGATCAAAGCTCTAGGAGGAGTATTTGACATTCCATTGCGAGCATTTTACAAACAAACCTCAATAGCCGACTTCCTGTTGGGCTGGGGTAAAAAGTAAGAGTGTTAGGTATAGATGAAACGATGAGATCAACATGTGTACCGAGTTTCATATTATTACATACAAGCGTGTTTGAGTTATGGACCAAGTGTTCGGACCCCGTTCCAGGGGGCGCTGACGAGCCGCCCTACCACGCCCGGGTACCAGCTTCAGCCCGGCTCTGATGGCCGTGGGTTCTGACCCGTGTGCAAAGTTTCAAGAGTTTTCGAGCACGTTAAGGGCCCCAAAAGTGCCCAAAAGGTAGTAAAATAATAATTATTATAATAATAATAATAGTAAAGAAAAATAATCCCAAGGAAAACAATAGGGCCTTCGCCCTTTCAGGGCTTGGGCCCTAATAATCGGAAGGAAAACAATAGGGCCTTCGCCCTTTCAGGGCTTGGGCCCTAATAATAATCCCAAGGAAAACAATAGGGCCTTTGCCCTTTCAGGGCTTGGGCCCTAAATATAGCTGCGAGCAGCGATTGCGGGCCCAAGCCGGTGGCACCGCAACCCCGATGCCTTTAGTTACCCAAAGGCACTGGGATGGTGGTACCGCCGGCTTTGGCCCTTTATCGCTGCTCACAGCTATATTTATATTTAATATAAAGCCGGTGGCACCGCCACCTTGGTGCCTTTAGGGTTATTCTGTACGACGTGTAAAAACGTAACCCCCGCTTTGACTATCAAAAAGAAGTGTATTGTAGAGCTTGTATCAATGCGGACTCGATGCGCTGTGCGCTGTAACTCCATGTGGCTTTAAGCGCATCATTTTCCACTCGGGATGCGCATAAGCGTTTTGTGCCACACTGTACTGAGCCTTTCATATCATAATGCAGTGACGCAATGACAGATTATTAATTGCCTTTCTTGTTCTGTTCCATCTATTATATGTTGATAATAGATAGGACAGAGCACTAAAAACCTCAAACAAAGCACTAAAAACTTAAGCTGTTTGCTGTGTAGTCTGAGAATGAGCTGTTTGATTTGCACCCTCTTCCTCTTCACTGTCCTCCATAAAAACCAGCTATCCAGGTCCATGTTGTTCTAGAAAGTTTGTATGTTGCTGCCTCAATTAACATCTCTGCTATACATTTAAAACATGGCTATATCTAAAATAATTTATCTTTTTGATTTTTGTTATCTTGTTTTTCATGAATATTTTACAACAATACAAAGAGCAATGTGTATTTTCGATTAATATAGTTTGTAATGGCTTTTTTGTCATAGATTATAATCATATATTTTTTGGATTTGTTATTTATCTTTATAATGAAGTTGTCTGTATTAAGTAGATTGTGTTTAACACACACAAGAGTGATTTATTAGTTCAACACATAGTTATAGAAATTCTACTTTATCTAAAAAAAACCCTGCACTTTATACACACACACACACACACACACAAATACATGTAAATAAAAAAACAAAAAAAAACAAACATCAAATGTGTTTTTAGTCAGAGTATTATTTTATACAGAAACAAATATTTGTAATTCAGATAAGAATGAAGTTAGTGTTTTACAATCTTAAGGAAAACAAATATATTGAAATATAGCACATGAATTTTAAATTCATTCAACTTCAATTACAAATACAATCTTACTTTTATTTAAAGCAAACTATACATTTAAAAGATGGGGGTTATATGCCTATTTTGTCATTTAAAAATATTGTTATGCGAAATTGTTATGCAAAAAGACAAGGACTTAGAGACAAGGACTTGTAGGAAAAATCGCAGCCAGCCACACACACACACACATAAACACAGACAACAGCCCTCCCCTCCCCACACAGACACCCACACCCACACCCACACACACACACACACAGAGAGAGAGAGAGAGAGAGAGAGAGAGAGAGAGAGAGAGAGAGAGAGAGAGAATCGCAGGGGAAATAAATCCATTCAAACTACAATATCTGACTTTCTGTTGCTCAGAGCGAATGACTTTAAATTGGAAAGTTGATCGGCTTGACGAGAACAATATACGTGGTAAGTTTTGTAACTGTAGGTAAATTGAGCAAAGTTATAACACACTTTATGTGTCCTTTTTTAGTCATAAAATTCATTTCCTCGCCACGGCCAGACCGTTCGAGATATCAAAAATCCGTCCGGAATTGAGCATCCTCAATGTCTTGACTTCATGCACACCGAGTTTGGTTGTGATTGGTAAACACATGCGTTGTAATTTGATGTATTTCTCCTAGGACAATTATTCAAACAACCCATAATTCATAATTCATAAATAACTTCCATTTGAACTGTCATAAAACTTAGAGCACGAAAGTTGTTTGGCCTGATGTGATCTATAATTGTACCGAGTTTCATATTAATTCATGCAAGTGTGTTTGATTTATGGACAAATGTTCGAATCCCAGTCAAGAGGGCGCTGTCGAGCCGCCCTGCCACGCCCGGTTACCAGCTTCAGCCCGGCCCTGATGGCCATGGGTTCTGACCCGTGTGCAAAGTTTCAAGAGTTTTCGAGGATGTTAAGGCCCCCGAAAATGCCAGAGAAGTCGCACACAGCAAATAAAGGGTTAAAATTAACCTGACAGGCGCCCCTCCTCTCACTCACACAGAGGGACACTGAGACACTGGCAAAATTCTGAGATTTTCTCTACATTCAAACAAACATATCTGACTTTCTGTGGGTCCTAGCTAATGAGTGTCAATTAGAAAGTTGTCCGGCTCGAGGAGTACAATATACATACCGATTTTTGTAACTGTAGATAAAACTAACAACCCCACTTTTGTCAAAAGGTGGCGCTACTGAGCCCTCACCACGCCCGTTTCTGAAACTTTGCACATGTCTACTGGCTAATAAATGTGATGTGTCTGTCGAGTTTCATGCAATTTAAAGCATGCTAAGGGTCTCAAAAGCATCCTAAAAGAATGGTTAAGTTTGATGCGTTGCCACGGCAACAGTTTCAAAGATATCAAGAATCCATTCACAGGTCTTCATCTGCTGTGTATTTGCAGTATACAGATTAAGTTTGAAGCAAATCGACTAAAAATTAGAGGGTGATTTCAAAACATTTTGAAAATGACACACTTCCTGCTGCCAGTTGGTGGCGCTATAACTTTGACTCACAATAGTCACATCCATGTGATCGTCCTCATACAGCGAACACACTGCTGAAGTTTCATCAAGATCGGTTGATGTATGCTGAAGTTATGACACACTTTCTGTTTCACGTTTCTCGCCATAATTTCGTTTCCTCGCCACGGCCAAACCGTTCGAGATATCAAAAATCCCCTCGCAAACTTTCATCTTCAATGCCTTGACTTCACGCTGACCGAAATTTCGTCGAATTTGGATCAGAGCTCTAGGAGGAGTATTTAAAATTCCATTGCGAGTGTTTTACGAACAACCCTAAATAGCCGACTTCCTGTTGGGCTGGGGTAAAAAGTAAAAGTGCGAAGTATATATGAAACAATGAGATCGACATGTGTACCGGGTTTCATAATATTATATACAAGCGTGTTTGAGTTATGGACCAAGTGTTCGGACCCCGTTCCAGGGGGCGCTGTCGAGCCCCCCTGCCACGCCCGGGTACCATCTTCAGCCCGGCCCTGATGGCCGCGGGTTCTGACCCGTGTGCAAAGTTTCAAGAGTTTTTGAGCATGTTAAGGGCCCCAAAAGTGCCCGAATAGTCGTTAGAAAAATAAAAGAAAAAAAAAAATATAGCTGCGAGCAGCGATGAAGGGCCCAAGCCGGTGGCACCGCAACCCCGGTTCCTTAGTTACCTAAAAGCACCAGGGTGGCCATGCCACTGGCTTTGGCCCTTCATCGCGGATCACAGCTATATATATATATATATATATATATATATATATACTGTATATATACATATATATATGAAGCCGGTGGCACCGCCACCCTGGTGCCTTTAGGTTTATTGTGCACGACATGCAAAATGTAACCCTGCTTTGACTGATGCAAGCTCTACAGCACAGTTTATAGTAAGAAAGAATATAGTAAGAAAGAAAAGTAAGCTGTTACTCTGAGATGGTTTGGGAAACAAACATTCATCATGTCGCATTGGTTTTAGTTACTTGTCCTCGAACAGAGCCCTAATCTGTTTATATTTCAGTTACACATTCTACATTGATTAAAAAAGAAAAATCAAATGTGTTTTTAATTCATACAGAAATAAAATATTTATAATTCAGCTGAGAATAAAGTTAGTTCAAATTTTAAGAAAAACAAATATATGATCTGAAATATAGCACATTCATTTTTAAATTCATTCAGGTTCAATTACCAAAAATACAATCTTAATTTAATTTAAAGCAAATAATAAATCTAAAATATATGGGTTATATGCATATTTTGTAAAAAAAGAAAAAAGAAGAAAGAAAGATATATATCCAAAAACACAAGGCCTTAAACTTTAACAAGGGTGCAACTCTTATCACTACAACAAACATAGTCACACACACAAGTCAAGTCACTTACATTTTATATGCAATATTGACTTTTTAGATGCAATATTGACTTTTTTCTGTTTCAGCAGAGAAAATAGTTAAACAAAGATCACAGCGACCCATCGCGCATCTCAAAGCAATGTGTTTTCTCATTACTGAATGATTCAGCATTTTGAATCCATGACTCGTTCATTAAGACGGTCATCTGGCGACACCTTATGGTGATTTAGGGTTATGTTTAAAAGTATCGTTCTTTACAGCGATTTTTAATTGACTCCTGTTAAACCAATCTCGTAACATTATTGTGTAACCGATTTAATTTGATCAGCCTTACCTAGGGTAACAGCCCTATAGTGTCTTATTATTCTAAATTATTGAATTTATTGATCAAATTTACTAATGAAAAATGAAGCATACATTTATTAAGACTAGGCTGCCCTGCAGATATTAGGCTACAATATGCAGATTTAAATATACCATTTATCAAATAATCTGTTTATTTTTAGGTTACACATTACATTGTTTAAAAAATAAAAATCAAATGTGACCCGCTCTGGCGAAATGAGTCGGAAGTTGCAACCTTCCATTTTAAGATATGGGCCGATTATGTGGAAAAACCATGAAATAACAAAAAAAAAAAAAAAATGTTTTTTTTGCTAATTTCAAAGAACAGACATTCAAAAATAATCTCACAGGGTTTCGTAGTCGAGATAATTGAGTAAAGGTATTTAAATAACGATTAAAGTTGTCAAAGCTTTAAATTCGCTGAAATAAACATTGCTCTTCTCAACTCCCCTCGTCACCTCTGAGCATTTCCCGGGTATCCCCTGAAACGTTGAACTCACTGGAGGCTTCTAACCTAAACTGCGTGAGTATATTTATCTGCAAGAAGAATATAGCCTATGTAAGGCTGTAACGATCGCGACACTCAGATCCACGAACCTGTGTCGCGGTGTGAGAAGACAGAATCACGACACCGACACGTCCCTTCAACTCCCGAAGTTATCCTTCACGTCCAGACCCAATGCTAGCTACAACATCTTTAAATTACTATTAGTATTATTTGAAGTTAACATTATAAAATACGTAGACTTACACCACAAAACTTAAATTATTACTATTTTTTTTTTTAAATTGGGCAATTTCAGCATTATGGAGGAGATCCAATTCCCAGATAATTAAATATTTTAATAAATTGGCCTATGTGAACCACACTGCACAAACCAAAAGTAATACTCACCCGATGAAGAAGGGTTGACTCTCTCCAGAACATAAAATCTTTATTTTATTTTCCGTGTTCGCATTTATGAGGAAAAACAATCCGAACGTGACCGTTCTCTGGAAGCAGCACTAAAACTTTCACATAGCTTAAACATGCAAGCACAAAGCCTTTCTTTAAAGTAAATTTCGTTTTAAAATAATTATCTTAATTTAAATCAATGTTTCATCAACCAATTACTAGGATTAAATAATAAGAAATAAATTGCAGACAATAGGCTAGGCCTAATCACAACGCGGAGACGCGCGGCACGTGAACTGAAGCTTGTCTCATGAACCGAAAGTCAGCGTATAAGGTATCCTCACAGACATATATATATTGAAATGTCTACTTTTAAACACAACCATTCAAAATGAAAGAAAACAGACTGCTCTCTGCTTATGTGGGCTAATCCGTATGAAAACTGAATTTCTCTCTGACTCCTCTTTAATCTTTCTGATTTTAGAACATTTTTGTAAAAGTGACTTTTTAATTATTTATTTCAAAAAAATTAAAAATAAGTTGAGTTTCAGCCTCGTTAAATTGCATTTATATATGTTAATCTATTTGGTCAAATTAAGCTATATAAAATAAATAGTTTATCCCTTAAAATGCTATGGATTTTGAAAGATATCAAAAAAAAAAAAAAAAAAACGGGCAAAAAAACTTTAAAAGCGATTTTCTTAGGTTTTCAATTGGAAAAAAAAGGGCAGACGACCAGAATTCAAATCTGTATATCGTTACAACCATTCAAGGTATGACCAAGGTATCATTTGAAAGCTTACAGTGTCCTCTTTCCATTAATATCAAAATCTCAATTTTTAAATTTGGGTCACTGTGACTAATTTTGCTGGATCAGGTCGGTCACAAATGTGTTTTTTATTGTAGTATTATTTTATACAGAAATACATTATAATTATATATAATATACAAAATATAACCGTGGGCGCGATTAAACAGTGTTACAATAAAACTCAACATTGTGTTTTTTTAAAAATAAATTCAAATAATACAAATCCCGAAATTGCGCTAATTTTAAAATTAAACTAAAACTCATGGCTGCACAAGCATTCATAACTGTGCGCGCCAACAGCGAGGAACCAGCAGAACAGAGTGAACGTTCATTCTGTTTAGTTACTTAATAGGAATTTATTTAAAATGCTTGCTCTACTCCACAACATTAATGTCTTGTGCGGATATCTGTATTTTGACTTTCGGTTTTAAGTAAGCGATTTAAAAGTTCCCGAGTCCCAGCGGAGTCACACGTTGATTAACCGGTGGGAATATACACAATAGGCCTACCTGATATTGAACACAAGAGGGCAGTATAGCACTACGAATGACTCAGATTATTTTTTCTTCTTCTGAATTTTAAAACCATTCTGGCTGTTTTTGAACGTAAACATAATTCTTAAATGAAAAAAGGGAAAAACTGGTTTAATTATAATATTTGTATAATTTAATTTAGAAACAAATGATGTATAATTACATTTTTAGAAGATATGAGGCTTTTAGTGTTTACTGTTTACTTTTTTGACATTACTTTAATCTTTTGCCAAAGTTGCACATGCCTACTGGCTAATAAATGTGACGTATCTGTCGAGCTATCTGTATCTATCTGTTTCAAGCAATTTCAAGCATGCTAAGAGTCCCAAAAGTATCAAAAAAGAATGTTAAAGTTTGATTTGTTGCCACAGCAACAGTATCAAAGATATCAAGAATCCATTCACAGGTCTACATCTGCTGTATTTTTACATTATACAGATGAAGTTTGAAGCAAATCGGTTAAAAATAAGAGGGTGATATCAAAGCATTTTGAAAGTGACACACTTCCTGCTGCCAGTTGGTGGCGCTATAACTTTGACTCACAATAGTCACATCCATGTGATCGTCCTCTTACAGCGAACATACTGCTGAAGTTTCATCAAGATCAGTTAATGTATGCTGAAGTTATAACAAACTTCCTGTTTCACGTTTCTCGCCATGATTTCGTTTCCTCGCCACGGCCAAACCGTTCGAGATATCAAAAATCCCCACACAAGCTTTCATCCTCAATG
This sequence comes from Pimephales promelas, assembly GCF_988280905.1. NCBI lineage: Eukaryota > Metazoa > Chordata > Actinopteri > Cypriniformes > Leuciscidae > Pimephales > Pimephales promelas. The sequence continues at coordinate 6,870,130 of NC_142793.1, forward strand.
CCTTGACTTCATGCTGACCGAGTTTCGTGCCGTGTGTTTGAATTCTCTAGGAGGAGTATTGCACATTCCATTGCGAGCGTTTTACAAACAAACCTCAATAGCCGACTTCCTGTTGGGCTGGGGTAAAAAGTAAGAGTGTGAGGTATAGATGAAACGATGAGATCAACATGTGTACCGAGTTTCATATTATTACATTCAAGCGTGTTTGATTTATGGACCAAGTGTTCGGACTCCGTTCCAGGGGGCGCTGTCTAGCCCCCCTGCCACACCCAGGTACCATCTTCAGTCCGGCTCTGATGGCTGTGGGATCTGACCTGTGTGCAAAGTTTCAAGAGTTTTCAAACCCGTTAAGGGCCCCAAAAGCCGCTAAGAGTCTCAAAATCATCAAAAAAAAGAATTTTAAAGTTTGATGCGTTGCCACGGCAACAGTATCAAAGATATCAAGAATCCATTCACAGGTCTTCATCTGCTATGTATTTACATTATACAGATTAAGTTTGAAGCAAATCGGGTAAAAATAAGAGGGTGATTTCAAAGCATTTTGAAAGTGACACACTTCCTGCTGCCAGTTGGTGGCGCTATAACTTTGACTCACAATATTCACATCCATGTGATCGTCCTCTTACAGCAAACAAACTGCTGAAGTTTCATCAAGATCAGTTAATGTATGGTGAAGTTCTGACACACTTCCTGTTTCACGATTCTCGCCATAATTTCGTTTCCTCGCCACGGCCAAACCGTTCGAGATATCAAAAATCCCCTCGCAAACTTTCATCCTCAATGCCTTGACTTCATGCTGACCGAGTTTCGTGCCGTGTGTTTGAATTCTCTAGGAGGAGTACTTCAAATTCCATTGCGAGTGTTTTATGAACAACCCTAAATAACCGACTTCCTGTTGGGCTGGGGTAAAAAGTAATAGTTTGAGGTATATATGAACAATGAGATCTATATGTGCACCGAGTTTCATATTATTACATGCAAGCGTGTTTGATTTATGGACCAAGTTTTCGGACCCCGTTCCAGGGGGCGCTGTCTAGCCCCCCTGCCACGCCCGGGTACCATCTTCAGCCCGGCCCTGATGGCCGCGGATTCTGACCCGTGTGCAAAGTTTCAAGAGTTTTTGAGCATGTTAAGGGCCCCAAAAGTGCCCAAATAGTCGTATAAATAATAATAATAATAATAAATATAGCTGCGAGCAGCGATGAAGGGCCCAAGCCGGTGGCACCGCAACCCCGGTTCCTTAGTTACCTAAAAGCACCAGGGTGGCCATGCCACTGGCTTTGGCCCTTCATCGCGGATCACAGCTATATATATATATATATATATATATATCTGTATATATATATATATATATACTGTATATATACATATATATATGAAGCCGGTGGCACCGCCACCCTGGTGCCTTTAGGTTTATTGTGCACGACATGCAAAATGTAACCCTGCTTTGACTGATGCAAGCTCTACAGCACAGTTTATAGTAAGAAAGAATATAGTAAGAAAGAAAAGTAAGCTGTTACTCAGATGGTTTGGGAAACAAACATTCATCATGTCACATTGGTTTTAGTTACTTGTCCTCGAACAGAGCCCTAATCTGTTTATATTTCAGTTACACATTCTACATTGATTAAAAAAGAAAAATCAAATGTGTTTTTAATTCATACAGAAATAAAATATTTATAATTCAGCTGAGAATAAAGTTAGTTCAAATTTTAAGAAAAACAAATATATGATCTGAAATATAGCACATTCATTTTTAAATTCATTCAGGTTCAATTACCAAAAATACATTCTTAATTTAATTTAAAACAAATAATAAATCTAAAATATATGGGTTATATGCATATTTTGTAAAAAAAAGAAAAAAAAAAGAAAGAAAGATATATATCCAAAAACACAAGGCCTTAAACTTTAACAAGGATGCAACTCTTATCACTACAACAAACATAGTCACACACACAAGTCAAGTCACTTACATTTTAGATGCAATATTGACTTTTTAGATGCAATATTGACTTTTTTCTGTTTCAGCAGAGAAAATAGTTAAACAAAGATCACAGCGACCCATCGCGCATCTCAAAGCAATGTGTTTTCTCATTACTGAATGATTCAGCATTTTGAATCCATGACTCGTTCATTAAGACGGTCATCTGGCGACACCTTATGGTGATTTAGGGTTATGTTTAAAAGTATCGTTCTTTACAGCGATTTTTAATTGACTCCTGTTAAACCAATCTCGTAACATTATTGTGTAACCGATTTAATTTGATCAGCCTTACCTAGGGTAACAGCCCTATAGTGTCTTATTATTCTAAATTATTGAATTTATTGATCAAATTTACAAATGAAAAATGAAGCATACATTTATTAAGACTAGGCTGCCCTGCAGATATTAGGCTACAATATGGAGATTTAAATATATCATTTATCAAATAATCTGTTTATTTTTAGGTTACACATTACATTGTTTAAAAAATAAAAATCAAATGTGACCCGCTCTGGCGAAATGAGTCGGAAGTTGCAACCTTCCATTTTAAGATATGGGCCGATTATGTGGAAAAACCATGAAATAACAAAAAAATATATATATATTTTTTTTTTTGCTAATTTCAAAGAACAGACATTCAAAAATAATCTCACAGGGTTTCGTAGTCGAGATAATTGAGTAAAGGTATTTAAATAACGATTAAAGTTGTCAAAGCTTTAAATTCGCTGAAATAAACATTGCTCTTCTCAACTCCCCTCGTCACCTCTGAGCATTTCCCGGGTATCCCCTGAAACGTTGAACTCACTGGAGGCTTCTAACCTAAACTGCGTGAGTATATTTATCTGCAAGAAGAATATAGCCTATGTAAGGCTGTAACGATCGCGACACTCAGATCCACGAACCTGTGTCGCGGTGTGAGAAGACAGAATCACGACACCGACACGTCCCTTCAACTCCCGAAGTTATCCTTCACGTCCAGACCCAATGCTAGCTACAACATCTTTAAATTACTATTAGTATTATTTGAAGTTAACATTAGCCTATAAAATACGTAGACTTACACCACAAAACTTAAATTATTACTAATTTTTTTTTTTAAATTGGGCAATTTCAGCATCCAATTCCCAGATAATTAAATATTTTAATAAATTGGCCTATGTGAACCACACTGCACAAACCAAAAGTAATACTCACCCGATGAAGAAGGGTTGACTCTCTCCAGAACATAAAATCTTTATTTTATTTTCCGTGTTCGCATTTATGAGGAAAAACAATCCGAACGTGACCGTTCTCTGGAAGCAGCACTAAAACTTTCACATAGCTTAAACATGCAAGCACAAAGCCTTTCTTTAAAGTAAATTTCGTTTTAAAATAATTATCTTAATTTAAATCAATGTTTCATCAACCAATTACTAGGATTTAATAATAAGAAATAAATTGCAGACAATAGGCTAGGCCTAATCACGACGCGGAGACGCGCGGCACGTGAACTGAAGCTTGTCTCATGAACCGAAAGTCAGCGTATAAGGTATCCTCACAGACATATATATTGAAATGTCTACTTTTAAACACAACCATTCAAAATGAAAGAAAACAGACTGCTCTCTGCTTATGTGGGCTAATCCGTATGAAAACTGAATTTCTCTCTGACTCCTCTTTAATCTTTCTGATTTTAGAACATTTTTGTAAAAGTGACTTTTTAATTATTTATTTCAAAAAAATTAAAAATAAGTTGAGTTTCAGCCTCGTTAAATTGCATTTATATATGTTAATCTATTTGGTCAAATCAAGCTATATAAAATAAATAGTTTATCCCTTAAAATGCTATGGATTTTGAAAGATATCAAAAAAAAAAAAAAAAAAACGGGCAAAAAAACTTTAAAAGCGATTTTCTTAGGTTTTCAATTGGAAAAAAAAGGGCAGACGACCAGAATTCAAATCTGTATATCGTTACAACCATTCAAGGTATGACCAAGGTATCATTTGAAAGCTTACAGTGTCCTCTTTCCATTAATATCAAAATCTCAATTTTTAAATTTGGGTCACTGTGACTAATTTTGCTGGATCAGGTCGGTCACAAATGTGTTTTTTATTGTAGTATTATTTTATACAGAAATACATTATAATTATATATAATATACAAAATATAACCGTGGGCGCGATTAAACAGTGTTACAATAAAACTCAACATTGTGTTTTTTAAAAATAAATTCAAATAATACAAATCCCGAAATTGCGCTAATTTTAAAATTAAACTAAAACTCATGGCTGCACAAGCATTCATAACTGTGCGCGCCAACAGCGAGGAACCAGCAGAACAGAGTGAACGTTCATTCTGTTTAGTTCAATCCTACTTAATAGGAATTTATTTAAAATGCTTGCTCTACTCCACAACATTAATGTCTTGTGCGGATATCTGTATTTTGACTTTCGGTTTTAAGTAAGCGATTTAAAAGTTCCCGAGTCCCAGCGGAGTCACACGTTGATTAACCGGTGGGAATATACACAATAGGCCTACCTGATATTGAACACAAGAGGGCAGTATAGCACTACGTATGACTCAGATTATTTTTTCTTCTTCTGAATTTTAAAACCATTCTGGCTGTTTTTGAACGTAAACATAATTCTTAAATGAAAAAAGGGAAAAACTGGTTTAATTATAATATTTGTATAATTTAATTTAGAAACAAATGATGTATAATTACATTTTTAGAAGATATGAGGCTTTTAGTGTTTACTGTTTACTTTTTTGACATTACTTTAATCTTTTGCCAAAGTTGCACATGCCTACTGGCTAATAAATGTGATGTATCTGTCGAGCTATCTGTATCTATCTGTTTCAAGCAATTTCAAGCATGCTAAGAGTCCCAAAAGTATCAAAAAAGAATGTTAAAGTTTGATTTGTTGCCACAGCAACAGTATCAAAGATATCAAGAATCCATTCACAGGTCTACATCTGCTGTATTTTTACATTATACAGATGAAGTTTGAAGCAAATCGGTTAAAAATAAGAGGGTGATATCAAAGCATTTTGAAAGTGACACACTTCCTGCTGCCAGTTGGTGGCGCTATAACTCTGACTCACAATAGTCACATCCATGTAATCAGCCTCTTACAGTGAACACACTGCTGAAGTTTCATCAAGATCAGTTAATGTATGCTGAAGTTATAACACACTTCCTGTTTCACGTTTCTCGCCATAATTTTGTTTCCTCGCCACGGCCAAACCGTTCGAGATATCAAAAATCCCCTCGCAAACTTTCATCCTCAATGCCTTGACTTCATGCTGACCGAGTTTCGTGCCGTGTGTTTGAATTCTCTAGGATGAGTATTGCACATTCCATTGCGAGCGTTTTACAAACAAACCTCAATAGCCGACTTCCTGTTTGGCTGGGGTAAAAAGTAAGAGCGTGAGGTATAGATGAAACGATGAGATCAACATGTGTACCGAGTTTCTTATTATTACATGCAAGCGTGTTTGATTTATGGACCAAGTGTTCGGACCCCGTTCCAGGGGGCGCTGTCTAGCCCCCCTGCCACACCCAGGTACCATCTTCAGCCCGGCTCTGATGGCTGTGGGATCTGACCTGTGTGCAAAGTTTCAAGAGTTTTCAAACCCGTTAAGGGCCCCAAAAGCCGCTAAGAGTCTCAAAATCATAAAAAAAAAGAATTTTAAAGTTTGATGCGTTGCCACGGCAACAGTATCAAAGATATCAAGAATCCATTCACAGGTCTTCATCTGCTATGTATTTACATTATACAGATTAAGTTTGAAGCACATCGGGTAAAAATAAAAGGGTGAGTTCAAAGCATTTTGAAAGTGACACACTTCCTGCTACCAGTTGGTGGCGCTATAACTTTGACTCACAATAGTCACATCCATGTGATCGTCCTCTTACAGCGAACACACTGCTGAAGTTTCATCAAGATCAGTTAATGTATGCTGAAGTTATAACACACTTCCTGTTTCACGTTTCTCGCCATAATTTCGTTTCCTCGCCATGGCCAAACCGTTCGAGATATCAAAAATCCCCTCGCAAACTTTCATCGTCAATGCCTTGACTTCATGCTGACCGAGTTTCGTGCCGTGAGTTTGAATTCTCTAGGAGTAGTACTTCAAATTCCATTGCGAGTGTTTTATGAACAACCCTAAATAACCGACTTCCTGTTGGGCTGGGGTAAAAAGTAATAGTATGAGGTATATATGAACGATGAGATCTATATGTGCACCGAGTTTCATATTATTACATGCAAGCGTGTTTGATTTATGGACCAAGTTTTCGGACCCCGTTCCAGGGGGCGCTGTCTAGCCCCCCTGCCACGCCCGGGTACCATCTTCAGCCCGGCCCTGATGGCCGCGGGTTCTGACCAGTGTGCTAAGTTTCAAGAGTTTTTGAGCATGTTAAGGGCCCCAAAAGTGCCCGAATAGTCGTATAAATAATAATAATAATAATAATAATAAATATAGCTGCGAGCAGCGATGGCGGGCCCAAGCCGGAGGCACCGCAACCCCGGTTCCTTTAGTTACCTAAAGGCACCCGGGTGGCGGTGCCGAAGGCTTTGGCCCTTTCATGATTAAATGTTAAAACGGCTTGCCATACTCTGTCATTTCGACTAGTCACAATTATGTTACAGATATCTTAAATGATAATACAAACTATCCAAAGTGTAACGACTAGACAGAAAGACTTTGTTGATATCTACAATGTTAATTCCGGACAGGCAAACTTAGCTTTTAAATGTTAAAAGGGCTTGCCATACAGGGACGTAGGCTCAGAGAGAGGCTCACCATATTCAGACCAAAATATCTGACTTCCTCTTGGTCCGAGCTAATGACTATGTATTAGAAAGTTGTACGGCTTGAGGAGTACAATGTATATACTGATTTTTGTAACTGTAGATAAAACTAACAACCCCACTTTTAAGTATATATATGGTGCCTTTAGTGTTATTCTGCACGACGTGCAAAAACTTAACCCCCGCTTTTTTAAGTATATATATATATATATATATATCAGTGATGCGCGGGTCAATGTATAAACAACCCGCAACCGACCGACGTTTTCAACTACCCGCCCGCAACTCGGACCGCAAAAAAAAAAGTAAAAAAATATTGTACCCGACCCGCTTCCTGACCGCATTTTTAAAAATTAGTAAATGCTCATCGGAGCGTTATTGGGCCATAGACGTGTAACAACACAGCGTCGCAAAAAGACGTAGGCCTAGGCTACTACACATAACAAAGGCAAAGCCAGCACTTTCGCCATCATCTTTCATTATTTCAGCAAATGTCTCCCACACTTTTACTCTTTCTATTTGTGTATTTGCGGAGCTTCCACTCCCCCGTCATCACCTTTTCTCTTGCCGCCATCTCTCTGCAGACTGTAGTGATCATGGCCGGTTCTTTTTAGTGAACCGGTCGAACCAGTACACTAAATCGAACTGAATCGTTCGAAACAGTTCGCGTCTTGCGTCAGTGCTGATCCACAAGTTACTGAAGTTACTCACTTTCAGACATGCCTGACAGTCGCCTACGAATCGAAATAAATCAATATCCTGAATTATATTTTACTCCAGTAACTCCAACAGTTCACTGAACCGAGACATGTGCCACTGTTGAGAGAAGTGATGAGCACGAGCAGCTGATACTGCGGGACAGCGGACCGCGGTTCTCCAATCACTAGTATAGAACCGAGAACTGTTTAGACTGAGCTTGTGTGTTATCTTCGTGCCAGTTATTGCAGCCAATAATGTGTAGGGCTGTATATTTCATCAAACATTGTGTCTAGTACTATATTAATACAAATGTTTAATTGGCATCTTTTTTCAAACGACCCGACCGACCGCGACCCGAATATCATTAAAAACATTTTTGGATGACCCGTAACTGCGGGTAACCGCGGGTGACCGCAGGCACCCGCTCATTTCGGATCAACCCGCGCATCACTGATATATATATATATAATTTTTTACAAATTAATCTACGATTTTTGTGGGTTTTTTTTTTTTTTTTTTGCGAAAAGATCAGCAAATTATCCTCTAAACTGGCCTTTTTAGGGGGCTTTCCTCTCAGGGTGAATGAGCTTTTTTATAATTGTTTTTTTCCTGACATCTTTGAAAGACAGAAGCAATAATTAATGCATCCTTGGCCAGGATATAATTATAAAATATGACATGATTTTAAAAGTGACCTATAATATCGACTATGCAATACACTTTAATTTATCTAGTGCTAATAAAATTATTAAGCCTATTTGGAGAGAGAGATGTTTTAAAATCGACTATGCATTACACTTTAATTTATCTAGTGCTAATAAAATTATTAAGCCTATTTGGAGAGAGAGATGTTTATAATGTGACAATATGTCAGTCATCGTGATTCGTGTAATAAGATGACTAGGCCTAGACTACTTGTTCTGAGCAGGTGTTGTCAGTGAACAGGCTGTAAAACTGTTGTCTAAGTTACAGACTGATACTAATTAAATGGGAAACGAATCGATTACCTAACGTAACCTCGGTTCTCTCTAGATGAGGGAACGAGCATTGCGTAAGCTAGCTTACGCTACGGGAAAGATTCATCTTACATCAGTCAAGTTGTCATAGTTTTTGTCAAACAAGTTGTGAATTTGTTGTAACATTAAAACAGGAGATCATGACTTACTCCGTGCTCTAAGTGATGTTCGGAGCTCTAGTGATTAGTTTCATCTGTGGGACGGGTGAAGAAACTTTCGGAAGATGTAACAGAATCATATGAACAATTCCAGGATATGCTTTTTTTCATTGGTTGTTGCGTTAAATTTTACCCAGATACAATAGTGCCCTTTTCTGATTGGCTATTAAGTAGCACTTCTCTTTTTTTGATTGGCTGATGCGTAGCAGGGTCGACTGCTGAACTCCAGGCGAGACGCGCTTGATTCTCACGTGAGAGCGGCGCGGCCAGAGAAATTGCGTATATTAAATATATTATTAATAGTTTTTCCGCATGAGAAATACAATGTGTGACGGGAGTGTGAGACAAAAGACTGAAACGAGTGACTGTCATGCTCAATGCGTGACACACTATAAAAAAAATATTTCACACTGACTCCACATTTAGGGGGGCCACAAGGGGGTCCAAGCTTGTTGTCGCAGGGGCACTGGCCCCCCCAGGCCCCCGCCTAGAACCGCCACTGCTCACACACACACACACACACACACACACACACACACTTTCTCTCTCTCTCAAGAAGCAAAAACATGACTGCTAAAGGTTGTATCAGCGATGGCGGGGTAACATCACTTAACATCACGAGTGATATTCCCTTAGGCCACGCCCCCTTGTCTCCCCAAAGTATTATAAGCAATCATGCGCATCCCGTGTGCAGAATGATGCACTTGAAGCAACACCAAGTCACAGCACGCAACGCTTCACATTGAAAAGAACATAGCGAAGGGATGGTATCTATAATCTATGCTTAGTAGGGCTGCACGATTTGGGAAAATGTCATATTGCCATTATTGAGCCAATATTGCAATTGCGATTTGCGACTCCGATATAATAAAATGGTTTCATGAGTCCAACTTGCTTGGTTCTAAAGTAAAATGCACACACAGATTAATGTTTATTTCTCAACTCAAACTAAAAACAACAACAACAACAACAAATGATTGATAACACCTATAATGATCAATAAACCATCAACCAAACCAACATTACAGTGATTCCATCAATTGAAAGCCATCAACTTTTTAAAAAATTATTAGGCTTAAAAAAAATATATAACAGCTTTTAAATTAAGTGAACTTCAAACAATCCCCACATAAACCCATAATAAAAAACATATTTACCTGTGCCCTTCCTGTCTTAACAGGTACAGAAATTGAATAAAGTTATCAAACAGTCTGCGCTGCCTGAATCATAAATTATATATATAATAATCCTTATTAAAGCTACAAAAGTTCTTTACTCAAGATCAGTGAGTAATTTTCTAATTTCCCTTTGTTCTTTTAACTTTACTGAAAGAACGCTTTATTCGCTGCTGGCCCTTTAAGAGCACCCGTTGCCGAGACGCGGATCTCACACGCGCCTCATAGCACAACCCTTTAATCCATAGACTTTTCTTATGTTATGAAGATACTAGACAAAACCACATTTTGGCATAATTGTGTGTGCTATTGTTCGTTCAAGCTCGAAAGAGAACTGTTTATTCTGGGCTGGCACACGGTCAGTGCATGCGCATTATGCGAGTCTCATCTATTCTAATCTAGGGCACTCACAGGCAGCTTTTCACTTCTTGTCGTGCAAAATGCGAAAAGGCATTTGAACCAATAAGAGGGGGATCTTGTAACACTAGTCAAAGGATGACAAAAAAGAAGAGATGCTGCGCTAATAGCCCTACTTTGTTTATTTCATATAAAATCGCGGCATTTTGCGTTATATAATTGCATAGGTTTGAGATCGCTATTACGACTGCGATATAATTAATCGTGCAGCACTAATGCTTAGTGTATTCTAAAGGGCAATAAACTCCACTCCAGCAAGATAGTCATTTTATGCAAATCATAGACCTTTATGCCTTATCTACAAATAAAGTATAATATTGGGAACATTGATCTTGAAGAGAGTGTCGTCGTGTTACTGTCGCAACCGAACGCGACGCGCTAATGCTGATGCATGGAGAATGACTGAGGCGAGATGACTTTCCGTTAACTTTAACTTAGAGACTAAAATATTAATTTTACCACACATTAAGCTATTGAATGACTTTAGAAGTCTTGGAATATAGTATGAAAACTTGATTGTGCTTTACAGTTTTTTTATGCCTTTAGTGGGGCTTAACAAAATAACACAATATGCAGAATGTCGGACGTCACTTATAGGCTAAACTGTTTTTATAGATAAAACTATTTACATTCGGCAGTCATGAAAACAAATCTCAGATAACGGTTGACTAGGTAACAATGTGTAATTTTGCGCCGGAGTTCTCCTTTAACTTACATTAGCTAGCTAACTACGAACGAGCTAACCAGATAACATTAACAAATTGACAAGCACTTACTGGGCAGAATATGGCTCTTCAAATGACGGACGAAATTGGAGGTTGTCATCTGACTGTCCGCGATCTTAACGTTGCATGTCTTGCAAAGCGCTGTTCTTTTGCCATCTTGTTGTAAGAAATTCTTAAATCCGAAAGCGACCCTCGGTATCCCTCCGGCTGACATGTTGATGTGATCTGATGTAAGTGGGCGTGGTGTGCGTAAGGTATGAGAGGGCATGACTGATGATCTCTGATCCAGTCATGACAGCGCTATTCTCAGCCTGAGCTCCAGCTGGATCAACTTTATTTTTTTTTTACATAATTTATATATTTTATATTCAAACTGAAAACATGATGTGATTAACACTCAAGTCATATTATTACATGCAAGTGTGTTTGATTTATGGACCAAATTTTCAGATCAAGTTTATGGACCAAGTTAATTTAATTAATAAACTAATTATATAAAACTATTAATGCACTACAATTAAACTGGTTATATGCCTTTACTTATAAAAAAATAAAAAACTTATTTAAAAAAAATCCCAGGCTTAAGGCATTTATTTTTTATGCAGGCCATACACACAGGAGTGAAATGGTTAATACCCCTCCCCCTACAAACACACACACATACACAGACAGGCAAAGACAGCAGGCTCAGATTGAGCAAGACCACATTCAAACAAACATATCTGACTTTCTGTGGGTCCTAGCTAATGAGTGTCAATTAGAAAGTTGTCCGGCTCGAGGAGTACAATATACATACCGATTTTTGTAACTGTAGATAAAACTAACAACCCCACTTTTGTCAAAAGGTGGCGCTACTGAGCCCTCACCACGCCCGTTTCTGAAACTTTGCACGTGTCTACTGGCTAATAAATGTGATGTGTCTGTCGAGTTTCATGCAATTTCAAGCATGCTAAGGGTCTCAAAAGCATCCTAAAAGAATGGTAACGTTTGATGCGTCGCCACGGCAACAGTTTCAAAGATATCAAGAATCCATTCACAGGTCTACATCTGCCGTATGTTTACATTATACAGATAACGTTTGAAGCAAATCGGGTAAAAATAAAAGGGTGATATCAAAGCATTTTGAAAGTGACACACTTCCTGCTGCCAGTTGGTGGCGCTATAACTTTGACTCACAATAGTCACATCCATGTGATCGTCCTCTTACAGTGAACACACTGCTGAAGTTTCATCAAGATCAGTTAATGTATGCTGAAGTTATAACACACTTCCTGGTTCACGTTTCTCGCCATGATTTCGTTTCCTCGCCACGGCCAAACCGTTCGAGATATCAAAAATCCCCTCGCAAACTTTCATCCTCAATGTCTTGACTTCATGCTGACCGAGTTTTGTCGAATTTGGATCAAAGCTCTAGGAGGAGTATTTAACATTCCATTGCGAGCGTTTTACAAACAAACCTCAATAGCCGACTTCCTGTTGGGCTGGGGTAAAAAGTAAAAGCGCGAGGTATAGATGAAACTATGAGATCAACATGTGCACAGAGTTTCATATTATTACATACAAACGTGTTTGAGTTATGGACCAAGTGTTCGTACCCCGTTCCAGGGGGCGCTGACGAGCCGCCCTGCCACGCCCGGGTACCAGCTTCAGCCCGGCTCTGATGGCCGCGGGTTCTGACCCATGTGCAAAGTTTCAAGAGTTTTCGAGCACGTTAAGGGCCCCAAAAATGCCCAAAAGGTTACAAAATAATAATAATAAATAATCCTTAGGAAAACAATAGGGCCTTCGCCCTTTCAGGGCTTGGGCCCTAATAAATATAGCTGCGAGCAGCGATGAAGGGCCCAAGCCGGTGGCACCGCAACCCCGGTTCCTTAGTTACCTAAAAGCACCAGGGTGGCCATGCCACTGGCTTTGGCCCTTCATCGCGGATCACAGCTCTCTATATATATATATATATATATATATATACTGTATATATATATATATGAAGCCGGTGGCACCGCCACCCTGGTGCCTTTAGGTTTATTGTGCACGACATGCAAAATGTAACCCTGCTTTGACTGATGCAAGCTCTACAGCACAGTTTACAGTAAGAAAGAATATAGTAAGAAAGAAAAGTAAGCTGTTACTCTGAGATGGTTTGGGAAACAAACATTCATCATGTCGCATTGGTTTTAGTTACTTGTCCTCGAACAGAGCCCTAATCTGTTTATATTTCAGTTACACATTCTACATTGATTAAAAAAGAAAAATCAAATGTGTTTTTAATTCATACAGAAATAAAATATTTATAATTCAGCTGAGAATAAAGTTAGTTCAAATTTTAAGAAAAACAAATATATGATCTGAAATATAGCACATTCATTTTTAAATTCATTCAGGTTCAATTACCAAAAATACAATCTTAATTTAATTTAAAGCAAATAATAAATCTAAAATATATGGGTTATATGCATATTTTGTAAAAAAAGAAAAAAAAGAAAGAAAGATATATATCCAAAAACACAAGGCCTTAAACTTTAACAAGGGTGCAACTCTTATCACTACAACAAACATAGTCACACACACAAGTCAAGTCACTTACATTTTAGATGCAATATTGACTTTTTAGATGCAATATTGACTTTTTTCTGTTTCAGCAGAGAAAATAGTTAAACAAAGATCACAGCGACCCATCGCGCATCTCAAAGCAATGTGTTTTCTCATTACTGAATGATTCAGCATTTTGAATCCATGACTCGTTCATTAAGACGGTCATCTGGCGACACCTTATGGTGATTTAGGGTTATGTTTAAAAGTATCGTTCTTTACAGCGATTTTTAATTGACTCCTGTTAAACCAATCTCGTAACATTATTGTGTAACCGATTTAATTTGATCAGCCTTACCTAGGGTAACAGCCCTATAGTGTCTTATTATTCTAAATTATCGAATTTATTGATCAAATTTACTAATGAAAAATGAAGCATACATTTATTAAGACTAGGCTGCCCTGCAGATATTAGGCTACAATATGCAGATTTAAATATACCATTTATCAAATAATCTGTTTATTTTTAGGTTACACATTACATTGTTTAAAAAATAAAAATCAAATGTGACCCGCTCTGGCGAAATGAGTCGGAAGTTGCAACCTTCCATTTTAAGATATGGGCCGATTATGTGGAAAAACCATGAAATAACAAAAAAAAAAATATATATATATATATATATATATATTTGCTAATTTCAAAGAACAGACATTCAAAAATAATCTCACAGGGTTTCCTAGTCGAGATAATTGAGTAAAGGTATTTAAATAACGATTAAAGTTGTCAAAGCTTTAAATTCGCTGAAATAAACATTGCTCTTCTCAACTCCCCTCGTCACCTCTGAGCATTTCCCGGGTATCCCCTGAAACGTTGAACTCACTGGAGGCTTCTAACCTAAACTGCGTGAGTATATATATCTGCAAGAAGAATATAGCCTATGTAAGGCTGTAATGATCGCGACACTCAGATCCACGAACCTGTGTCGCGGTGTGAGAAGACAGAATCACGACACCGACACGTCCCTTCAACTCCCGAAGTTATCCTTCACGTCCAGACCCAATGCTAGCTACAACATCTTTAAATTACTATTAGTATTATTTGAAGTTAACATTATAAAATACGTAGACTTACACCACAAAACTTAAATTATTACTAAATTTTTTTAAAATTGGGCAATTTCAGCATTATGGAGGAGATCCAATTCCCAGATAATTAAATATTTTAATAAATTAGCTTATGTGAACCACACTGCACAAACCAAAAGTAATACTCACCGGATGAAGAAGGGTTGACTCTCTCCAGAACATAAAATCTTTATTTTATTTTCCGTGTTCGCATTTATGAGGGAAAACAATCCGAACGTGACCGTTCTCTGGAAGCAGCACTAAAACTTTCACATAGCTTAAACATGCAAGCACAAAGCCTTTCTTTAAAGTAAATTTCGTTTTAAAATAATTATCTTAATTTAAATCAATGTTTCATCAACCAATTACTAGGATTTAATAATAAGAAATAAATTGCAGACAATAGGCTAGGCCTAATCACGACGCGGAGACGCGCGGCACGTGAACTGAAGCTTGTCTCATGAACCGAAAGTCAGCGTATAAGGTATCCTCACAGACATATATTGAAATGTTTTAAACACTTCTACTTTTAAACACAACCATTCAAAATGAAAGAAAACAGACTGCTCTCTGCTTATGTGGGCTAATCCGTATGAAAACTGAATTTCTCTCTGACTCCTCTTCAATCTTTCTGATTTTAGAAAATTTTTGTAAAAGTGACTTTTTAATTATTTATTTCAAAAAAATTAAAAATAAGTTGAGTTTCAGCCTCATTAAATTGCATTTATATATGTTAATCTATTTGGTCAAATTAAGCTATATAAAATAAATAGTTTATCCCTTAAAATGCTATGGATTTTGAAAGATAAACAAAAAAAAAAAAAACGGGCAAAAAAACTTTAAAAGCGATTTTCTTAGGTTTTCAATTGGAAAAAAAGGGCAGACGACCAGAATTCAAATATGTATATCTTTACAACCATTCAAGGTATGACCAAGGTATCATTTGAAAGCTTACAGTGTCCTCTTTCCATTAATGTCAAAATCTCAATTTTTAAATTTGGGTCACTGTGACTAATTTTGCTGGATCAGGTCGGTCACAAATGTGTTTTTTATTGTAGTATTATTTTATACAGAAATACATTATAATTATATATAATATACAAAATATAACCGTGGGCGCGATTAAACAGTGTTACAATAAAACTCAACATTGTGTTTTTTAAAAATAAATTCAAATAATACAAATCCCGAAATTGCGCTAATTTTAAAATTAAACTAAAACTCATGGCTGCACAAGCATTCATAACTGTGCACGCCAACAGCGAGGAACCAGCAGAACAGAGTGAACGTTCATTCTGTTTAGTTCAATCCTACTTAATAGGAATTTATTTAAAATGCTTGCTCTACTCCACACCATTAATGTCTTGTGCGGATATCTGTATTTTGACTTTCAGTTTTAAGTAAGCGATTTAAAAGTTCCCGAGTCCCAGCGGAGTCACACGTTGATTAACTGGTGGGAATATACACAATAGGCCTAACTGATATTGAACACAAGAGGGCAGTATAGCACTACGTATGACTCAGATTATTTTTTCTTCTTCTGAATTTTACAACCAATCTGGCTGTTTTTGAACGTAAACATAATTCTTAAATGAAAAAAGGGAAAAACTGGTTTAATTATAATATTTGTATAATTTAATTTAGAAACAAATGATGTATAATTACATTTTTAGAAGATATGAGGCTTTTAGTGTTTACTGTTTACTTTTTTGACATTACTTTAATCTTTTGCCAAAGTTGCACATGCCTACTGGCTAATAAATGTGATGTATCTGTCGAGCTATCTGTATCTATCTGTTTCAAGCAATTTCAAGCATGCTAAGAGTCCCAAAAGTATCAAAAAAGAATGTTAAAGTTTGATTTGTTGCCACAGCAACAGTATCAAAGATATCAAGAATCCATTCACAGGTCTACATCTGCTGTATTTTTACATTATACAGATGAAGTTTGAAGCAAATCGGTTAAAAATAAGAGGGTGATATCAAAGCATTTTGAAAGTGACACACTTCCTGCTGCCAGTTGGTGGCGCTATAACTTTGACTCACAATAGTCACATCCATGTAATCAGCCTCTTACAGTGAACACACTGCTGAAGTTTCATCAAGATCAGTTAATGTATGCTGAAGTTATAACACACTTCCTGTTTCACGTTTCTCGCCATAATTTTGTTTCCTCGCCACGGCCAAACCGTTCAAGATATCAAAAATCCCCTCGCAAACTTTCATCCTCAATGCCTTGACTTCATGCTGACCGAGTTTCGTGCCGTGTGTTTGAATTCTCTAGGAGGTGTATTGCACATTCCATTGTGAGCGTTTTACAAACAAACCTCAATAGCCGACTTCCTGTTTGGCTGGGGTAAAAAGTAAGAGCGTGAGGTATAGATGAAACGATGAGATCAACATGTGTACCGAGTTTCATATTATTACATGCAAGCGTGTTTGATTTATGGACCAAGTGTTCGGACCCCGTTCCAGGGGGCGCTGTCTAGCCCCCCTGCCACACCCAGGTACCATCTTCAGCCCGGCTCTGATGGCTGTGGGATCTGACCTGTGTGCAAAGTTTCAAGAGTTTTCAAACCCGTTAAGGGCCCCAAAAGCCGCTAAGAGACTCAAAATCATTAAAAAAAAGAATTTTAAAGTTTGATGCGTTGCCACGGCAACAGTATCAAAGATATCAAGAATCCATTCACAGGTCTTCATCTGCTATGTATTTACATTATACAGATTAAGTTTGAAACACATCGGGTAAAAATAAAAGGGTGAGTTCAAAGCATTTTGAAAGTGACACACTTCCTGCTACCAGTTGGTGGCGCTATAACTTTGACTCACAATAGTCACATCAATGTGATCGTCCTCTTACAGCGAACACACTGCTGAAGTTTCATCAAGATCAGTTAATGTATGCTGAAGTTATAACACACTTCCTGTTTCACGTTTCTCGCCATAATTTCGTTTCCTCGCCATGGCCAAACCGTTCGAGATATCAAAAATCCCCTCGCAAACTTTCATCCTCAATGCCTTGACTTCATGCTGACCGAGTTTCGTGCCGTGTGTTTGAATTCTCTAGGAGTAGTACTTCAAATTCCATTGCGAGTGTTTTATGAACAACCCTAAATAACCGACTTCCTGTTGGGCTGGGGTAAAAAGTAATAGTATGAGGTATATATGAACGATGAGATCAACATGTGCACCGAGTTTCATATTATTACATGCAAGCGTGTTTGATTTATGGACCAAGTTTTCGGACCCCGTTCCAGGGGGCGCTGTCTAGTCCCCCTGCCACGCCCGGGTACCATCTTCAGCCCGGCCCTGATGGCCGCGGGTTCTGACCCGTGTGCTAAGTTTCAAGAGTTTTTGAGCATGTTAAGGGCCCCAAAAGTGCCCGAATAGTCGTATAAATAATAATAATAATAATAAATATAGCTGCGAGCAGCGATGAAGGGCCCAAGCCGGTGGCACCGCAACCCCGGTTCCTTAGTTACCTAAAAGCACCAGGGTGGCCATGCCACTGGCTTTGGCCCTTCATCGCGGATCACAGCTATATATACATATATATACTGTATATATACATATATATATGAAGCCGGTGGCACCGCCACCCTGGTGCCTTTAGGTTTATTGTGCACGACATGCAAAATGTAACCCTGCTTTGACTGATGCAAGCTCTACAGCACAGTTTATAGTAAGAAAGAATATAGTAAGAAAGAAAAGTAAGCTGTTACTCTGAGATGGTTTGGGAAACAAACATTCATCATGTCGCATTGGTTTTAGTTACTTGTCCTCGAACAGAGCCCTAATCTGTTTATATTTCAGTTACACATTCTACATTGATTAAAAAAGAAAAATCAAATGTGTTTTTAATTCATACAGATATAAAATATTTATAGTTCAGCTGAGAATAAAGTTAGTTCAAATTTTAAGAAAAACAAATATATGATCTGAAATATAGCACATTCATTTTTAAATTCATTCAGGTTCAATTACCAAAAATACAATCTTAATTTAATTTAAAGCAAATAATAAATCTAAAATATATGGGTTATATGCATATTTTGTAAAAAAAGAAAAAAAAAGAAAGAAAGATATATATCCAAAAACACAAGGCCTTTAACTTTAACAAGGGTGCAACTCTTATCACTACAACAAACATAGTCACACACACAAGTCAAGTCACTTACATTTTAGATGCAATATTGACTTTCTAGATGCAATATTGACTTTTTTCTGTTTCAGCAGAGAAAATAGTTAAACAAAGATCACAGCGACCCATCGCGCATCTCAAAGCAATGTGTTTTCTCATTACTGAATGATTCAGCATTTTGAATCCATGACTCATTCATTAAGACGGTCATCTGGTGACACCTTCTGGTGATTTAGGGTTATGTTTAAAAGTATCGTTCTTTACAGCGATTTTTAATTGACTCCTGTTAAACCAATCTCGTAACATTATTGTGTAACCGATTTAATTTGATCAGCCTTACCTAGGGTAACAGCCCTATAGTGTCTTATTATTCTAAATTATTGAATTTATTGATCAAATTTACTAATGAAAAATGAAGCATACATTTCTGCCCTGCAGATATTAGGCTACAATATGCAGATTTAAATATACCATTTATCAAATAATCTGTTTATTTTTAGGTTACACATTACATTGTTTAAAAAATAAAAATCAAATGTGACCCGCTCTGGCGAAATGAGTCGGAAGTTGCAACCTTCCATTTTAAGATATGGGCCGATTATGTGGAAAAACCATGAAATAACAAAAAAAAAAATATATATATATTTTTTTGCTAATTTCAAAGAACAGACATTCAAAAATAATCTCACAGGGTTTCGTAGTCGAGATAATTGAGTAAAGGTATTTAAATAACGATTAAAGTTGTCAAAGCTTTAAATTCGCTGAAATAAACATTGCTCTTCTCAACTCCCCTCGTCACCTCTGAGCATTTCCCGGGTATCCCCTGAAACGTTGAACTCACTGGAGGCTTCTAACCTAAACTGCGTGAGTATATTTATCTGCAAGAAGAATATAGCCTATGTAAGGCTGTAACGATCGCGACACTCAGATCCACGAACCTGTGTCGCGGTGTGAGAAGACAGAATCACGACACCGACACGTCCCTTCAACTCCCGAAGTTATCCTTCACGTCCAGACCCAATGCTACAACATCTTTAAATTACTATTAGTATTATTTGAAGTTAACATTATAAAATACGTAGACTTACACCACAAAACTTAAATTATTACTATTTTTTTTTAAAATTGGGCAATTTCAGCATTATGGAGGAGATCCAATTCCCAGATAATTAAATATTTTAATAAATTGGCCTATGTGAACCACACTGCACAAACCAAAAGTAATACTCACCGGATGAAGAAGGGTTGACTCTCTCCAGAACATAAAATCTTTATTTTATTTTCCGTGTTCGCATTTATGAGGAAAAACAATCCGAACGTGACCGTTCTCTGGAAGCAGCACTAAAACTTTCACATAGCTTAAACATGCAAGCACAAAGCCTTTCTTTAAAGTAAATTTCGTTTTAAAATAATTATCTTAATTTAAATCAATGTTTCATCAACCAATTACTAGGATTTAATAATAAGAAATAAATTGCAGACAATAGGCTAGGCCTAATCACGACGCGGAGACGCGCGGCACGTGAACTGAAGCTTGTCTCATGAACCGAAAGTCAGCGTATAAGGTATCCTCACAGACATATATATTGAAATGTCTACTTTTAAAGACAACCATTCAAAATGAAAGAAAACAGACTGCTCTCTGCTTATGTGGGCTAATCCGTATGAAAACTGAATTTCTCTCTGACTCCTCTTCAATCTTTCTGATTTTAGAACATTTTTGTAAAAAGTGACTTTTAATTATTTATTTCAAAAAAATTAAAAATAAGTTGAGTTTCAGCCTCGTTAAATTGCATTTGTTAATCTATTTGGTCAAATTAAGCTATATAAAATAAATAGTTTATCCCTTAAAATGCTATGGATTTTGAAAGATATAAAAAAATAAAAAAAAATAAATAAAAAAAAAAACGGGCAAAAAAACTTTAAAAGCGATTTTCTTAGGTTTTCAATTGGAAAAAAAGGGCAGACGACCAGAATTCAAATCTGTATATCTTTACAACCATTCAAGGTATGACCAAGGTATCATTTGAAAGCTTACAGTGTCCTCTTTCCATTAATATCAAAATCTCAATTTTTAAATTTGGGTCACTGTGACTAATTTTGCTGGATCAGGTCGGTCACAAATGTGTTTTTTATTGTAGTATTATTTTATACAGAAATACATTATAATTATATATAATATACAAAATATAACCGTGGGCGCGATTAAACAGTGTTACAATAAAACTCAACATTGTGTTTTTTTAAAATAAATTCAAATAATACAAATCCCGAAATTGCACTAATTTTAAAATTAAACTAAAACTCATGGCTGTACAAGCATTCATAACTGTGCGCGCCAACAGCGAGGAACCAGCAGAACAGAGTGAACGTTCATTCTGTTTAGTTCAATCCTACTTAATAGGAATTTATTTAAAATGCTTGCTCTACTCCACAACATTAATGTCTTGTGCGGATATCTGTATTTTGACTTTCGGTTTTAAGTAAGCGATTTAAAAGTTCCCGAGTCCCAGCGGAGTCACACGTTGATTAACCGGTGGGAATATACACAATAGGCCTAACTGATATTGAACACAAGAGGGCAGTATAGCACTACGTATGACTCAGATTATTTTTTCTTCTTCTAAATTTTACAACCTGGCTGTTTTTGAACGTAAACATAATTCTTAAATGAAAAAAGGGAAAAACTGCTTTAATTATAATATTTGTATAATTTAATTTAGAAACAAATGATGTATAATTACATTTTTAGAAGATATGAGGCTTTTAGTGTTTACTTTTTTGACATTACTTTAATCTTTTGCCAAAGTTGCACATGCCTACTGGCTAATAAATGTGATGTATCTGTCGAGCTATCTGTATCTATCTGTTTCAAGCAATTTCAAGCATGCTAAGAGTCCCAAAAGTATCAAAAAAGAATGTTAAAGTTTGTTTGTTGCCACAGCAACAGTATCAAAGATATCAAGAATCCATTCACAGGTCTACATCTGCTGTATTTTTACATTATACAGATGAAGTTTGAAGCAAATCGGTTAAAAATAAGAGGGTGATATCAAAGCATTTTGAAAGTGACACACTTCCTGCTGCCAGTTGGTGGCGCTATAACTTTGACTCACAATAGTCACATCCATGTAATCAGCCTCTTACAGTGAACACACTGCTGAAGTTTCATCAAGATCAGTTAATGTATGCTGAAGTTATAACACACTTCCTGTTTCACGTTTCTCGCCATAATTTTGTTTCCTCGCCATGGCCAAACCGTTCGAGATATCAAAAATCCCCTCGCAAACTTTCATCCTCAATGCCTTGACTTCATGCTGACCGAGTTTTGTGCCGTGTGTTTGAATTCTCTAGGAGGAGTATTGCACATTCCATTGCGAGCGTTTTACAAACAAACCTCAATAGCCGACTTCCTGTTTGGCTGGGGTAAAAAGTAAGAGTGTGAGGTATAGATGAAACGATGACATCAACATGTGTACCGAGTTTCATATTATTACATGCAAGCGTGTTTGATTTATGGACCAAGTGTTCGGACCCCGTTCCAGGGGGCGCTGTCTAGCCCCCCTGCCACACCCAGGTACCATCTTCAGCCCGGCTCTGATGGCTGTGGGATCTGACCTGTGTGCAAAGTTTCAAGAGTTTTCAAACCCGTTAAGGGCCCCAAAAGCCGCTAAGAGTCTCAAAATCATAAAAAAAAAGAATTTTAAAGTTTGATGCGTTGCCACGGCAACAGTATCAAAGATATCAAGAATCCATTCACAGGTCTTCATCTGCTATGTATTTACATTATACAGATTAAGTTTGAAGCACATCGGGTAAAAATAAAAGGGTGAGTTCAAAGCATTTTGAAAGTGACACACTTCCTGCTACCAGTTGGTGGCACTATAACTTTGACTCACAATAGTCACATCCATGTGATCGTCCTCTTACAGCGAACACACTGCTGAAGTTTCATCAAGATCAGTTAATGTATGCTGAAGTTATAACACACTTCCTGTTTCACGTTTCTCGCCATAATTTCGTTTCCTCGCCACGGCCAAACCGTTCGAGATATCAAAAATCCCCTCGCAAACTTTCATCCTCAATGCCTTGACTTCATGCTGACCGAGTTTCGTGCCGTGTGTTTGAATTCTCTAGGAGTAGTACTTCAAATTCCATTGCGAGTGTTTTATGAACAACCCTAAATAACCAACTTCCTGTTGGGCTGGGGTTAAAAGTAATAGTATGAGGTATATATGTACGATGAGATCTATATGTGCACCGAGTTTCATATTATTACATGCAAGCGTGTTTGATTTATGGACCAAGTTTTCGGACCCCGTTCCAGGGGGCGCTGTCTAGTCCCCCTGCCACGCCCGGGTACCATCTTCAGCCCGGCCCTGATGGCCGCGGGTTCTGACCCGTGTGCTAAGTTTCAAGAGTTTTTGAGCATGTTAAGGGCCCCAAAAGTGCCCGAATAGTCGTATAAATAATAATAATAATAATAATAATAATAAATATAGCTGCGAGCAGCGATGGCGGGCCCAAGCCGGTGGCACCGCAACCCCGGTTCCTTTAGTTACCTAAATGCACCCGGGTGGCGGTGCCGAAGGCTTTGGCCCTTTTATGATTAAATGTTAAAACGGCTTGCCATACTCTGTCATTTCGACTAGTCACAATTATGTTACAGATATCTTAAATGATAATACAAACTATCCAAAATGTAATTACGAATAGACAGAAAGACGTTGTTGATATCTACAATGTTAATTCCGGACAGGCAAACTTAGCTTTTAAATGTTAAAAGGGCTTGCCATACAGGGATGTAGGCTCAGAGAGAGGCTCACCATATTCAAACCAAAATATCTGACTTCCTCTTGGTCCGAGCTAATGACTATGTATTAGAAAGTTGTCCGGCTTGAGGAGTACAATGTATATAGCGATTTTTGTAACTGTAGATAAAACTAACAACCCCACTTTTGTCAAAAGGTGGCGCTATTTAGTCCTTGCACTATGCCCGTTTCTGAAACGTTGCACATGTCTACTGGCTAATAAATGTGATGTATCTGTTGAGTTTCAAGCAATTTCAATTTCAATTTCAATTTGACTGTTGAAAAGAAGTGCGCCGATTAGATACTCAGGATCGGTATCGGCTCTGACACTGCCATCTTTGACGAGGCTGATTCAAATTCTATATTGTGCATATATGCTATTCTATGTTAGGCACAAAGGCACAAAAACTTTCTAAAGTACCATAAAGTTTTTGTGTACTGTATTATTAGTGTTCTGAAGCTATTATGTGATATAGAAATTAATATTTAAGTCATTAAATTCAAGAACACAAACTTTTCCCTCTCTGCGCCTGTCAGTCATTCTCCATTCAGCATTCAAACAGCACGTCACATTCGGTTACAGTCAATGATGAAACGATCTTCAAGATGATTGAATGTTAATCCTATTATACTGGATCTTTAAGATAAAGGTCTAAATGTCTATATTTTCGAATGAAGAAACTTTTTCTTGCTGGACTTTATTGCTGTAACTTAACCGTGTTACTTTCTACCGGGTGTCGGACGCTGTCGGTTAGATCACAACACTAGAGTCAGAGCACTATAATTGTTCTTCACGCACACAGTAACTGAAATTTAAAACCTTTAAAAGAGAAGGCTCAATAAACTATTGCATAGATAGATAATGTATAATACACTGTTCATAAATATGTATTTCCTTTGTGCTTTGAACTTTTCAATACGGATTCACTGCGCTGTAACTTCATGTGGCTTCAAGCACATCATTCTCCGCTCGGGATGCACATAAGTGCTTTGTGCTGCACCGTATCGGAGCCGTAATATCATAATGCAGTGACGTAATGACAGATTATTAATTGCCTTTCAATTATATGTTGCTGCGTCATTAAACATCTGTCCTATGCATTTCAAACATTTATAGCAGCCATGGCTATATTTTTTTTATGATTTTTGTTATCTTGTTTTTCATGAATGTATTTTTCAAAAATAAGAGCAATGTGTATTATCTATTATTAATATGGTTTATAATAGCATTTTTGTCATAGATTATGACAAAGTAATCATATGATCCACCAGCGAGGAACCAGCAGAACAGAGTGAACATTCTTTCTGTTTAGTTCAATCCTACTTAATAGGAATTTATTTAAAATGCTCGCTCTACTCCACACCATTAATGTCTTGTGCGGACATCCGTATTTCGACTTTCGATTTTAAGTAAGCGATTTAAAAGCTCCCAAGTCCCAGCGGAGTCACACGTTGATTAACCGGTGGGAATATACACAATAGGCCTACCTGAT
This sequence comes from Pimephales promelas, assembly GCF_988280905.1. Taxonomy (NCBI): domain Eukaryota; kingdom Metazoa; phylum Chordata; class Actinopteri; order Cypriniformes; family Leuciscidae; genus Pimephales; species Pimephales promelas. The sequence continues at coordinate 6,895,202 of NC_142793.1, forward strand.
ATTGAACACAAGAGGGCAGTATAGCACTACGTATGACTCAGATTATTATTTTTTTATGAATTTTACAACAATTATGGCTGTTTTTGAACGTAAACATAATTCTTAAATGAAAAAAAGGAAAAATTGGGGAAGTTATAATATTTGTATAATTTAATTTAGAAACAAATGATGTATAATTACATTTTTAGAAGATATGAGGCTTTTAGTGTTTACTTTTTTGACATTACTTTAATCTTTTGCCATAGTTGCACATGTCTACTGGCTAATAAATGTGATGTATCTGTTGAGTTTCAAGCAATTTCAAGCATGCTAAGAGTCCCAAAAGCATCAAAAAAGAATGTTAAAGTTCGATTCGTTGCCACGGCAACAGTATCAAAGATATCAAAAATTCATTCACAGGTCTACATCTGCCGTGTATTTACATTATACAGATGAAGTTTGAAGCAAATCGGTTAAAAATAAGAGATTGGTTTCAAAGCATTTTGAAAGTGACACACTTCCTGCTGCCAGTTGGTGGCGCTATAATTTTGACTCACAATAGTCACATCCATGTGATCGGTCTCTTACAGCGAAAACACTGCTGAAGTTTCATCAAGATCAGTTAATGTATGCTGAAGTTATAACACACATCCTGTTTCATGTTTCTCGCCATAATTTCGTTTCCTCGCCACGGCCAAACCGTTCGAGATATAAAAAATTCCTTGGCACCTTTTCATTCTTAATGTCTTGACTTCACGCTGATCGAGTTTTGTCGAATTTGGTTCAGTGCTCTAGGAGCAATACTTTAAATTCCATTGCATGTGTTTTAAACACAACCCTAAATAGCCGTCTTCCTGTTGGGCTGGGGTAAAAAGTAAGAGTGTGAAGTAGGCTATATATGAAACGATGAGATCTATATGTGTACCAAGTTTCATATTATTACATGCAAGTGTGTTTGATTTATGGACCAAATTTTCAGACCAAGTTTATTGACCAAGTTAATCTGATTAATAAACTAATTATATAAAACTATTGTCAATGCACTACAATTAAACTAGTTATATGTCTTTACTTATAAAAAATAAAAATAAAAACTTATTTAAAAAATACCAGGCTTGAGAAATGTATTTTCTTTATGCAGGTCATACACACAGCAGTGAAATGGTTAAGCCCCCTCCCCCTGCACACTCACACACACACAGACAGCCAGCCAGCCAGCCAAAGATACAGAGACATGTAGGCTCAGAGTGACCATATTCAAACAAAAATATCTGACTTTCTGTGGGTCCTAGCTAATAAGTGTAAATTAGAAAGTTGTCCGGCTCGAGGAGTACAATATACATACCAATTTTTGTAACTCTAGTTAAAACTAACAACCCCACTTTTGTCAAAAGGTGGCGCTACTGAGCCCTCACCACGCCCGTTTCTGAAACTTTGCACATGTCTACTGGCTAATAAATGTGATGTGTCTGTCGAGTTTCATGCATTTTGAAGCATGCTAAGGGTCTCAAAAGCATCCTAAAAGCATCCTAAAAGAAGGGTAAAGTTTGATGCGTTGCCACGGCAACAGTTTCAAAGATATCAAGAATCCATTCACAGGTCTACATCTGCCATATGTTTACATTATACAGATGAAGTTTGAAGCAAATCGGGTAAAAATAAAAGGGTGATATCAAAGCATTTTGAAAGTGACACACTTCCTGCTGCCAGTTGGTGGCGCTATAACTTTGACTCACAATAGTCACATCCATGTGATCATCCTCTTACAGCGAACACACTGCTGAAGTTTCATCAAGATCAGTTAATGTATGCTGAAGTTATAACACACTTCCTGTTTCACGTTTCTCGCCATGATTTCGTTTCCTCGCCACGGACAAACCGTTCGAGATATCAAAAATCCCCTCGCAAACTTTCATCCTCAATGTCTTGACTTCACGCTGACTGAGTTTTAGTCGAATTTGGATCAAAGCTCTAGGAGGAGTATTTGACATTCCATTGCGAGCGTTTTACAAACAAACCTCAATAGCCGACTTCCTGTTGGGCTGGGGTAAAAAGTAAGAGCGCGAGGTATAGATGAAACGATGAGATCAACATGTGTACCGAGTTTCATATTATTACATACAAGCGTGTTTGAGTTATGGACCAAGTGTTCGGACCCCGTTCCAGGGGGCGCTGACGAGCCGCCCTGCCACGCCCGGGTACCATCTTCAGCCCGGCTCTGATGGCCGCGGGTTCTGACCCGTGTGCAAAGTTTCAAGAGTTTTCGAGCATGTTAAGGGCCCCAAAAATGCCCAAAAGGTAGCAGAAAAATAAAAAGAAGAAGAAGAATATAGCTGCGAGCAGCGATTGCGGGCCCAAGCCGGTGGCACCGCAACCCCGATGCCTTTAGTTACCCAAAGGCACCGGGATGGTGGTACCGCCGGCTTTGGCGCTTTATCGCTGCTCACATCTATATTTATATTTAATATAAAGCTGGTGGCACCGCCACCTTGGTGCCTTTAGGGTTATTCTGTACGACGTGTAAAAACGTAACCCCCGCTTTGACTATCAAAAAGAAGTGTATTGTAGAGCTTGCATCAATGCGGACTCGATGCGCTGTGCGCTGTAACTCCATGTGGCTTTAAGCGCATCATTCTCCACTCGGGATGCGCATAAGCGTTTTGTGCCACACTGTACTGAGCCTTTCATATCATAATGCAGTGACGCAATGACAGATTATTAATTGCCTTTCTTGTTCTGTTCTATCTATTATATGTTGATAATAGATAGGACAGAGCACTAAAAACCTCAAACAAAGCACTAAAAACTTAAGCTGTTTGCTGTGTAGTCTGAGAATGAGCTGTTTGATTTGCACCCTCTTCCTCTTCACTGTCCTCCATAAAAACCAGCTATTCAGGTCCATGTTGTTCTAGAAAGTTTGTATGTTGCTGCCTCATTTAACATCTCTGCTATACATTTAAAACATGGCTATATCTAAAATAATTTATCTTTTTGATTTTTGTTATCTTGTTTTTCATGAATATTTTACAACAATACAAAGAGCAATGTGTATTTTCCATTAATATAGTTTGTAATGGCTTTTTTTGTCATAGAATATAATCATATATTTTTTGGATTTGTTATTTATCTTTATAATGAAGTTGTCTGTATTAAGTAGATTGTGTTTAACACACACAAGAGTGATTTATTAGTTCAACACATAGTTATAGAAATTCTACTTTATCTAAAAAAAACCCTGCACTTTATATACACACACACACACACCACACACACACACACACACACACATAAATACATGTAAATAAAAATCCAAAAAAAAAAAAACATCAAATGTGTTTTTAGTCAGAGTATTATTTTAAACAGAAACAAATATTTGTAATTCAGATAAGAATGAAGTTAGTGTTTTACAATCTTAAGGAAAACAAATATATTGAAATATAGCACATGAATTTTAAATTCATTCAACTTCAATTACAAATACAATCTTACTTTTATTTAAAGCAAACTATACATTTAAAAGATGGGGGTTATATGCCTATTTTGTCATTTAAAAATATTGTTATGCAAAATTGTTATGCAAAAAGACAAGGACTTAGAGACAAGGACTTGTAGGAAAAATCGCAGCCAGCCACACACACACACACATAAACACAGACAACAGCCCTCCCCTCCCCACACAGACACACACACCCACACACACACACACACAGAGAGAGAGAGAGAGAGAGAGAGAGAGAGAGAGAGAGAGAGAGAGAGAATCGCAGGGGAAATAAATCCATTCAAACTACAATATCTGACTTTCTGTTGCTCAGAGCGAATGACTTTAAATTGGAAAGTTGATCGGCTTGACGAGAACAATATACGTGGTAAGTTTTGTAACTGTAGGTAAATTGAGCAAAGTTATAACACACTTTATGTCTCCTTTTTTAGTCATAAAATTCATTTCCTCGCCACGGCCAGACCGTTCGAGATATCAAAAATCCGTCCGGAATTGAGCATCCTCAATGTCTTGACTTCATGCACACCGAGTTTGGTTGTGATTGGTAAACACATGCATTGTGATTTGATGTATTTCTCCTAGGACAATTATTCAAACAACCCATAATTCATAATTCATAAATAACTTCCATTTGAACTGTCATAAAACTTAGAGCACGAAAGTTGTTTGGCCTGATGTGATCTATAATTGTACCGAGTTTCATATTAATTCATGCAAGTGTGTTTGATTTATGGACAAATGTTCGAATCCCAGTCCAGGGGGCGCTGTCGAGCCGCCCTGCCACGCCCGGTTACCAGCTTCAGCCCGGCCCTGATGGCCATGGGTTCTGACCCGTGTGCAAAGTTTCAAGAGTTTTCGAGGATGTTAAGGCCCCCGAAAATGCCAGAGAAGTCGCACACAGCAAATAAAGGGTTAAAATTAACCTGACAGGCGCCCCTCCTCTCACTCACACAGAGGGACACTGAGAGACTGGCAAAATTCTGAGATTTTCTCTACATTCAAACAAACATATCTGACTTTCTGTGGGTCCTAGCTAATGAGTGTCAATTAGAAAGTTGTCCGGCTCGAGGAGTACAATATACATACCGATTTTTGTAACTGTAGATAAAACTAACAACCCCACTTTTGTCAAAAGGTGGCGCTACTGAGCCCTCACCACGCCCGTTTCTGAAACTTTGCACATGTCTACTGGCTAATAAATGTGATGTGTCTGTCGAGTTTCATGTAATTTGAAGCATGCTAAGGGTCTCAAAAGCATCCTATAAGAATGGTAAAGTTTGATGCGTTGCCACGGCAACAGTTTAAAAGATATCAAGAATCCATTCACAGGTCTACATCTATCGTATGTTTACATTATTCAGATGAAGTTTGAAGCAAATCGGGTAAAAATAAAAGGGTGATTTCAAAGCATTTTGAAAGTGACACACTTCCTGCTGCCAGTTGGTGGCACTATAACTTTGACTCACAATAGTCACATCCATGTGATCGTCCTCTTACAGCGAACACACTGCTGAAGTTTCATCAAGATCAGTTAATGTATGCTGAAGTTATAACACACTTCCTGTTTCACGTTTCTCGCCATAGTTTCGTTTCCTCGCTACGGACAAACCGTTCGAGATATCAAAAATCCCCTCGCAAACTTTCATCCTCAATGTCTTGACTTCACGCTGACTGAGTTTCGTCGAACTTGGATCAAAGCTCTAGGAGGAGTATTTAACATTCCATTGCGAGCGTTTTACAAACAAACCTCAATAGCCGACTTCCTGTTGGGCTGGGGTAAAAAGTAAAAGCGCGAGGTATAGATGAAACTATGAGATCAACATGTGCACAGAGTTTCATATTATTACATACAAACGTGTTTGAGTTATGGACCAAGTGTTCGTACCCCGTTCCAGGGGGCGCTGACGAGCCGCCCTGCCACGCCCGGGTACCAGCTTCAGGCCGGCTCTGATGGCCGCGGGTTCTGACCCATGTGCAAAGTTTCAAGAGTTTTCGAGCACGTTAAGGGCCCCAAAAATGCCCAAAAGGTTACAAAATAATAATAATAAATAATCCTTAGGAAAACAATAGGGCCTTCGCCCTTTCAGGGCTTGGGCCCTAAATAATAAATAATCCCAAGGAAAACAATAGGGCCTTCGCCCCTTCAGGGCTTGGGCCCTAAATATAGCTGCGAGCAGCGATGGCGGGCCCAAGCCGGTGGCACCGCAACCCCGGTTCCTTTAGTTACCTAAAGGCACCGGGGTGGTGATGCCAAAGGCTCTGGCCCTTTCATGATTAAATGTTAAAACGGCTTGCCATACTCTGTCTTTATACACACACACACACACACACACACACGCACACACACACACATAAATACATGTAAATAAAAATACAAAAAGAAACATCAAATGTGTTTTAGTCAGAGTATTATTTTATACAAAAAACAAATATTTGTAATTCAGATAAGAATGAAGTTAGTGTTTTAAAATCTTAAGGAAAACAAATATATTGAAATATAGCACATGAATTTTAAATTCATTCAGCTTCAATTACAAATACAATCTTACTTTTATTTAAAGCAAACTATACATTTAAAAGATGGGGGTTATATGTCTATTTTGTCATTTTAAAAAAAATACAAAATTGTTATGCAAAAAGACCAGGACTTGTAGGAAAAATCGCAGCTAGCCACACACACACAAACACTCACATAAACACAGACAACAGCCCTCCCCTCCCCACACAGACACACACACCCACACACACACAGAGAGAGAGAGAGAGAGAGAGAGAGAGAGAGAGAGAGAGAGAGAGAGAGAGTGAATCGCAGGGGAAATAAATTCATTCAAACTACAATATCTGACTTTCTGTTGCTCAGAGTAAATGACTTTAAATTGGAAAGTTGATCGGCTTGACGAGAACAATATACGTGGCAAGTTTTGTAACTGTAGGTAAAATGAGCAAAGTTATAACACATTTTGTGTCCTTTTTTAGTCATAAAATTCATTTCCTCGCCACGGCCAGACCGTTCGAGATATCAAAAATCCGTCCGGAATTGAGCATCCTCAATGTCTTGACTTCATGCACACCGAGTTTGGTTGTGATTGGTAAACACATGCGTTGTAATTTGATGTATTTCTCCTAGGACAATTATTCAAACAACCCATAATCCCAACTTCCATTTGAACTGTCGTAAAACTTAGAGCACGAAAGTTGTTTGGCCTGATGTGATCTATAATTGTACCGAGTTTCATATTAATTCATGCAAGTGTGTTTGATTTATGGACAAATGTTCGAATCCCAGTCCAGGGGGCGCTGTCGAGCCGCCCTGCCACGTCCGATTACCAGCTTCAGCCCGGCCCTGATGGCCATGGGTTCTGACCCGTGTGCAAAGTTTCAAGAGTTTTAGAGGATGTTAAGGCCCCGAAAATGCCAAAGAAGTCACACACAGCAAATAAAGGGTTAAAATTAACCTGACAGGCGCCCCTCCTCTCACTCACACAGAGAGACACTGAGAGATTTTCTCTACATTCAAACAAAAATATCTGATTATCTGTGGGTCCTAGCTAATGAGTGTCAATTAGAAAGTTGTCCGGCTTTAGGAGTACAATATACATACCGATTTTTATAACTGTAGATAAAATTAACAACCCCACTTTTGTCAAAAGGTGGCGCTACTGAGCCCTCACCACGCCCGTTTCTGAAACTTTGCACATGTCTACTGGCTAATAAATGTGATGTGTCTGTCGAGTTTCATGCAATTTGAAGCATGCTAAGGGTCTCAAAAGCATCCTAAAAGAATGGTAAAGTTTGATGCGTTGCCACGGCAACAGTTTCAAAGATATCAAGAATCCATTCACAGGTCTTCATCTGCTATGTATTTACATTATACAGATGAAGTATGAGGCAAATTGGGTCAAAATAAAAGGGTGAGTTCAAAGCATTTTGAAAGTGACACACTTCCTGCTACCAGTTGGTGGCGCTATAACTTTGACTCACAACAGTCACATCCATGTGATCGTCCTCTTACAGCGAACACACTGCTGAAGTTTCATCAAGATCAGTTAATGTATGCTGAAGTTATGACACACTTCCTGTTTCACGTTTCTCGCCATAATTTCATTTCCTCGCCACGGCCAAACCATTCGAGATATCAAAAATCCCCTCGCAAACTTTCATCCTCAATGCCTTGACTTCATGCTGACCGAGTTTCGTGCCGTGTGTTTGAATTCTCTAGGAGGAGTACTTCAAATTCCATTGCGAGTGTTTTATGAACAACACTAAATAACCGACTTCCTGTTGGGCTGGGGTAAGAAGTAATAGTATGAGGTATATATGAACGATGAGATCAAAATGTGTACCGAGTTTCATATTATTACATACAAGCGTGTTTGAGTTATGGACCAAGTTCTCGGACCCCGTTCCAGGGGGCGCTGTCTAGCCCCCCTGCCACGCCCGGGAACCATCTTCAGCCCGGCCCTGATGGCCGCGGGTTGTGACCCGTGTGCAAAGTTTCAAGAGTTTTCAAACCCGTTAAGGGCCCCAAAAGCCGCTAAGAGTCTCAAAATCATCAAAAAAAAGAATTTTAAAGTTTGATGCGTTGCCACGGCAACAGTATCAAAGATATCAAGAATCCATTCACAGGTCTTCATCTGCTATGTATTTACATTATACAGATTAAGTTTGAAGCAAATCGGGTAAAAATAAGAGGGTGATTTCAAAGCATTTTGAAAGTGACACACTTCCTGCTGCCAGTTGGTGGCGCTATAACTTTGACTCACAATATTCACATCCATGTGATCGTCCTCTTACAGCAAACAAACTGCTGAAGTTTCACCAAGATCAGTTAATGTATGCTGAAGTTCTGACACACTTCCTGTTTCACGATTCTCGCCATAATTTCGTTTCCTCGCCATGGCCAAACCGTTCGAGATATCAAAAATCCCCTCGCAAACTTTCATCCTCAATGCCTTGACTTCATGCTGACCGAGTTTCGTGCCGTGTGTTTGAATTCTCTAGGAGGAGTACTTCAAATTCCATTGCGAGTGTTTTATGAACAACCCTAAATAACCGACTTCCTGTTGGGCTGGGGTAAAAAGTAATAGTTTGAGGTATATATGAACGATGAGATCAACATGTGCACCGAGTTTAATATTATTACATGCAAGCGTGTTTGATTTATGGACCAAGTTTTCGGACCCCGTTCCAGGGGGCGCTGTCTAGCCCCCCTGCCACGCCCGGGTAGCATCTTCAGCCCGGCCCTGATGGCCGCGGATTCTGACCCGTGTGCAAAGTTTCAAGAGTTTTTGAGCATGTTAAGGGCCCCAAAAGTGCCCAAATAGTCGTATAAATAATAATAATAATAAATATAGCTGCGAGCAGCGATTGCGGGCCCAAGCCGGTGGCACCGCAACCCCGATGCCTTTAGTTACCCAAAGGCACTGGGATGGTGGTACTGCCGGCTTTGGCCCTTTATCGCTGCTCACAGCTATATTTATATTTAATATGAAGCCGGTGGCACCGCCACCTTGGTGCCTTTAGGGTTATTCTGTACGACGTGTAAAAACGTAACCCCCGCTTTGACTATCAAAAAGAAGTGTATTGTAGAGCTTGTATCAATGCGGACTCGATGCGCTGTGCGCTGTAACTCCATGTGGCTTTAAGCGCATCATTTTCCACTCGGGATGCGCATAAGCGTTTTGTGCCACACTGTACTGAGCCTTTCATATCATAATGCAGTGACGCAATGACAGATTATTAATTGCCTTTCTTGTTCTGTTCCATCTATTATATGTTGATAATAGATAGGACAGAGCACTAAAAACCTCAAACAAAGCACTAAAAACTTAAGCTGTTTGCTGTGTAGTCTGAGAATGAGCTGTTTGATTTGCACCCTCTTCCTCTTCACTGTCCTCCATAAAAACCAGCTATCCAGGTCCATGTTGTTCTAGAAAGTTTGTATGTTGCTGCCTCAATTAACATCTCTGCTATACATTTAAAACATGGCTATATCTAAAATAATTTATCTTTTTGATTTTTGTTATCTTGTTTTTCATGAATATTTTACAACAATACAAAGAGCAATGTGTATTTTCGATTAATATAGTTTGTAATGGCTTTTTTGTCATAGATTATAATCATATATTTTTTGGATTTGTTATTTATCTTTATAATGAAGTTGTCTGTATTAAGTAGATTGTGTTTAACACACACAAGAGTGATTTATTAGTTCAACACATAGTTATAGAAATTCTACTTTATCTAAAAAAAACCCTGCACTTTATACACACACACACACACACACACACACAAATACATGTAAATAAAAAAACAAAAAAAAAAACAAACATCAAATGTGTTTTTAGTCAGAGTATTATTTTATACAGAAACAAATATTTGTAATTCAGATAAGAATGAAGTTAGTGTTTTACAATCTTAAGGAAAACAAATATATTGAAATATAGCACATGAATTTTAAATTCATTCAACTTCAATTACAAATACAATCTTACTTTTATTTAAAGCAAACTATACATTTAAAAGATGGGGGTTATATGCCTATTTTGTCATTTAAAAATATTGTTATGCGAAATTGTTATGCAAAAAGACAAGGACTTAGAGACAAGGACTTGTAGGAAAAATCGCAGCCAGCCACACACACACACACATAAACACAGACAACAGCCCTCCCCTCCCCACACAGACACCCACACCCACACCCACACACACACACACACACAGAGAGAGAGAGAGAGAGAGAGAGAGAGAGAGAGAGAGAGAAAGAGAGAGAATCGCAGGGGAAATAAATCCATTCAAACTACAATATCTGACTTTCTGTTGCTCAGAGCGAATGACTTTAAATTGGAAAGTTGATCGGCTTGACGAGAACAATATACGTGGTAAGTTTTGTAACTGTAGGTAAATTGAGCAAAGTTATAACACACTTTATGTGTCCTTTTTTAGTCATAAAATTCATTTCCTCGCCACGGCCAGACCGTTCGAGATATCAAAAATCCGTCCGGAATTGAGCATCCTCAATGTCTTGACTTCATGCACACCGAGTTTGGTTGTGATTGGTAAACACATGCGTTGTAATTTGATGTATTTCTCCTAGGACAATTATTCAAACAACCCATAATTCATAATTCATAAATAACTTCCATTTGAACTGTCATAAAACTTAGAGCACGAAAGTTGTTTGGCCTGATGTGATCTATAATTGTACCGAGTTTCAGATTAATTCATGCAAGTGTGTTTGATTTATGGACAAATGTTCGAATCCCAGTCAAGGGGGCGCTGTCGAGCCGCCCTGCCACGCCCGGTTACCAGCTTCAGCCCGGCCCTGATGGCCATGGGTTCTGACCCGTGTGCAAAGTTTCAAGAGTTTTCGAGGATGTTAAGGCCCCCGAAAATGCCAGAGAAGTCGCACACAGCAAATAAAGGGTTAAAATTAACCTGACAGGCGCCCCTCCTCTCACTCACACAGAGGGACACTGAGAGACTGGCAAAATTCTGAGATTTTCTCTACATTCAAACAAACATATCTGACTTTCTGTGGGTCCTAGCTAATGAGTGTCAATTAGAAAGTTGTCCGGCTCGAGGAGTACAATATACATACCGATTTTTGTAACTGTAGATAAAACTAACAACCCCACTTTTGTCAAAAGGTGGCGCTACTGAGCCCTCACCACGCCCGTTTCTGAAACTTTGCAAATGTCTACTGGCTAATAAATGTGATGTGTCTGTCGAGTTTCATGCAATTTAAAGCATGCTAAGGGTCTCAAAAGCATCCTAAAAGAATGGTTAAGTTTGATGCGTTGCCACGGCAACAGTTTCAAAGATATCAAGAATCCATTCACAGGTCTTCATCTGCTGTGTATTTGCAGTATACAGATTAAGTTTGAAGCAAATCGACTAAAAATTAGAGGGTGATTTCAAAACATTTTGAAAATGACACACTTCCTGCTGCCAGTTGGTGGCGCTATAACTTTGACTCACAATAGTCACATCCATGTGATCGTCCTCTTACAGCGAACACACTGCTGAAGTTTCATCAAGATCGGTTGATGTATGCTGAAGTTATGACACACTTTCTGTTTCACGTTTCTCGCCATAATTTCGTTTCCTCGCCACGGCCAAACCGTTCGAGATATCAAAAATCCCCTCGCAAACTTTCATCTTCAATGCCTTGACTTCACGCTGACCGAAATTTCGTCGAATTTGGATCAGAGCTCTAGGAGGAGTATTTAAAATTCCATTGCGAGTGTTTTACGAACAACCCTAAATAGCCGACTTCCTGTTGGGCTGGGGTAAAAAGTAAAAGTGCGAAGTATATATGAAACAATGAGATCGACATGTGTACCGGGTTTCATAATATTATATACAAGCGTGTTTGAGTTATGGACCAAGTGTTCGGAGCCCGTTCCAGGGGGCGCTGTCGAGCCCCCCTGCCACGCCCGGGTACCATCTTCAGCCCGGCCCTGATGGCCGCGGGTTCTGACCCGTGTGCAAAGTTTCAAGAGTTTTTGAGCATGTTAAGGGCCCCAAAAGTGCCCGAATAGTCGTTAGAAAAATAAAAGAAAAAAAAAAATAATCGGAAGGAAAACAATAGGGCCTTCGCCCTTTCAGGGCTTGGGCCCTAATAATCGTTAGGAAAACAATAGGGCCTTCGCCCTTTCAGGGCTTGGGCCCTAATAATCCTTAGGAAAACAATAGGGCCTTCGCCCTTTCAGGGCTTGGGCCCTAATAATCCTAAGGAAAACAATAGGGCCTTCGCCCTTTCAGGGCTTGGGCCCTAATAATAATAATCCTAAGGAAAACAATAGGGCCTTCGCCCTTTCAGGGCTTGGGCCCTAATAATCCTAAGGAAAACAATAGGGCCTTCGCCCTTTCAGGGCTTGGGCCCTAAATATAGCTGCGAGCAGCGATTGCGGGCCCAAGCCGGTGGCACCGCAACCTTGATGCCTTTAGTTACCCAAAGGCACCGGGATGGTGGTACCGCCGGCTTTGGCCCTTTATCGCTGCTCACAGCTATGTTTATATTTAATATAAAGCCGGTGGCATCGCCACCTTGGTGCCTTTAGGGTTATTCTGTACGACGTGTAAAAACGTAACCCCCGCTTTGACTATCAAAAAGAAGTGTATTGTAGAGCTTGCATCAATGTGGACTCGATGCGCTGTGCGCTGTAACTCCATGTGGCTTTAAGCGCATCATTCTCCAATCGGGATGCGCATAAGCGTTTTGTGCCACACTGTACTGAGCCTTTCATATCATAATGCAGTGACGCAATGACAGATTATTAATTGCCTTTCTTGTTCTGTTCCATCTATTATATGTTGATAATAGATAGGACAGAGCACTAAAAACCTCAAACAAAGCACTAAAAACTTAAGCTGTTTGCTGTGTAGTCTGAGAATGAGCTGTTTGATTTGCACCCTCTTCCTCTTCACTGTCCTCCATAAAAACCAGCTATCCAGGTCCATGTTGTTCTAGAAAGTTTGTATGTTGCTGCCTCAATTAACATCTCTGCTATACATTTAAAACATGGCTATATCTAAAATAATTTATCTTTTTTATTTTTGTTATCTTGTTTTTCATGAATATTTTACAACAATACAAAGAGCAATGTGTATTTTCCAATAATATAGTTTGTAATGGCTTTTTTTGTCATAGATTATAATCATATATTTTTTGGATTTGTTATTTATCTTTATAATGAAGTTGTCTGTATTAAGTAGATTGTGTTTAACACACACAAGAGTGATTTATTAGTTCAACACATAGTTATAGAAATTCTACTTTATCTAAAAAAAACCTGCACTTTACACACACACACACACACACACACACACACACACACACACACATAAATACATGTAAATAAAAATACCAAAAAAAAACATCAAATGTGTTTTTAGTCAGAGTATTATTTTATACAGAAACAAATATTTGTAATTCAGATAAGAATGAAGTTAGTGTTTTAAAATCTTAAGGAAAACAAATATATTGAATGAAATATAGCGCATGAATTTTAAATTCATTCAACTTCAATTACAAATACAATCTTACTTTTATTTAAAGCAATCTATACATTTAAAAGATGGGGGTTATATGCCTATTTTGTCATTTAAAAATATTGTTATGCAAAATTGTTATGCAAAAAGACAAGGACTTAGAGACAAGGACTTGAAGGAAAAATCACAGCCAGCCACACACACACACATAAACACAGACAACAGCCCTCCCCTCCCCACACCCACACACACACACACAGAGAGAGAGAGAGAGAGAGAGAGAGAGAGAGAGAGAGAGAGAGAGAGAGAGAGAGAATCGCAGGGGAAATAAATCCATTCAAACTACAATATCTGACTTTCTGTTGCTCAGAGCGAATGACTTTAAATTGGAAAGTTGATCGGCTTGACGAGAACAATATACGTGGTAAGTTTTGTAACTGTAGGTAAATTGAGCAAAGTTATAACACACTTTATGTGTCCTTTTTTAGTCATAAAATTCATTTCCTCGCCACGGCCAGACCGTTCGAGATATCAAAAATCCGTCCGGAATTGAGCATCCTCAATGTCTTGACTTCATGCACACCGAGTTTGGTTGTGATTGGTAAACACATGCATTGTGATTTGATGTATTTCTCCTAGGACAATTATTCAAACAACCCATAATTCATAATTCATAAATAACTTCCATTTGAACTGTCATAAAACTTAGAGCACGAAAGTTGTTTGGCCTGATGTGATCTATAATTGTACCGAGTTTCATATTAATTCATGCAAGTGTGTTTGATTTATGGACAAATGTTCGAATCCCAGTCCAGGGGGCGCTGTCGAGCCGCCCTGCCACGCCCGGTTACCAGCTTCAGCCCGGCTCTGATGGCCATGGGTTCTGACCCGTGTGCAAAGTTTCAAGAGTTTTCGAGGATGTTAAGGCCCCTGAAAATGCCAGAGAATTCGCACACAGCAAATAAAGGGTTAAAATTAACCTGACAGGCGCCCCTCCTCTCACTCACACAGAGGGACACTGAGACACTGGCAAAATTCTGAGATTTTCTCTACATTCAAACAAACATATCTGACTTTCTGTGGGTCCTAGCTAATGAGTGTCAATTAGAAAGTTGTCCGGCTCGAGGAGTACAATATACATACCGATTTTTGTAACTGTAGATAAAACTAACAACCCCACTTTTGTCAAAAGGTGGCGCTACTGAGCCCTCACCACGCCCGTTTCTGAAACTTTGCACGTGTCCACTGGCTAATAAATGTGATGTGTCTGTCGAGTTTCATGCAATTTCAAGCATGCTAAGGGTCTCAAAAGCATCCTAAAAGAATGGTAATGTTTGATGCGTCACCACGGCAACAGTTTCAAAGATATCAAGAATCCATTCACAGGTCTACATCTGCCGTATGTTTACATTATACAGATGAAGTTTGAAGCAAATCGGGTAAAAATAAAAGGGTGATATCAAAGCATTTTGAAAGTGACACACTTCCTGCTGCCAGTTGGTGGCGCTATAACTTTGACTCACAATAGTCACATCCATGTGATCGTCCTCTTACAGCGAACACACTGCTGAAGTTTCATCAAGATCAGTTAATGTATGCTGAAGTTATAACACACTTCCTGTTTCACGTTTCTCGCCATAGTTTCGTTTCCTCGCCACGGACAAACCGTTCGAGATATCAAAAATCCCCTCGCAAACTTTCATCCTCAATGTCTTGACTTCACGCTGACTGAGTTTCGTCGAACTTGGATCAAAGCTCTAGGAGGAGTATTTAACATTCCATTGCGAGCGTTTTACAAACAAACCTCAATAGCCGACTTCCTGTTGGGCTGGGGTAAAAAGTAAGAGTGTGAGGTATAGATGAAACGATGAGAGCAACATGTGTACCGAGTTTCATATTATTACATACAAGCGTGTTTGAGTTATGGACCAAGTGTTCGGACCCCGTTCCAGGGGGCGCTGACGAGCCCCCCTGCCACACCCAGGTACCAGCTTCAGCCCGGCTCTGATGGCCGCGGGTTCTGACCCGTGTGCAAAGTTTCAAGAGTTTTCGAGCATGTTAAGGGCCCCAAAAGTGCCCGAATAGTCGTTAGAAAAATAAAAGAAAAAAAAAAAATAATCGGAAGGAAAACAATAGGGCCTTCGCCCTTTCAGGGCTTGGGCCCTAATAATAATAATAATCCTTAGGAAAACAATAGGGCCTTCGCCCTTTCAGGGCTTGGGCCCTAAAAATAATCGGAAGGAAAACAATAGGGCCTTCGCCCTTTCAGGGCTTGGGCCCTAATAATCCCAAGGAAAACAATAGGGCCTTCGCCCCTTCAGGGCTTGGGCCCTAAATATAGCTGCGAGCAGCGATGAAGGGCCCAAGCCGGTGGCACCGCAACCCCGGTTCCTTAGTTACCTAAAAGCACCAGGGTGGCCATGCCACTGGCTTTGGCCCTTCATCGCGGATCACAGCTATATATATATATATATATATATATATATATATACTGTGTATATACATATATATATGAAGCCGGTGGCACCGCCACCCTGGTGCCTTTAGGTTTATTGTGCACGACATGCAAAATGTAACCCTGCTTTGACTGATGCAAGCTCTACAGCACAGTTTATAGTAAGAAAGAATATAGTAAGAAAGAAAAGTAAGCTGTTACTCTGAGATGGTTTGGGAAACAAACATTCATCATGTCGCATTGGTTTTAGTTACTTGTCCTCGAACAGAGCCCTAATCTGTTTATATTTCAGTTACACATTCTACATTGATTAAAAAAGAAAAATCAAATGTGTTTTTAATTCATACAGAAATAAAATATTTATAATTCAGCTGAGAATAAAGTTAGTTCAAATTTTAAGAAAAACAAATATATGATCTGAAATATTGTTGTAAGAAATTCTTGAATCCAAAAGCGACGACGACCCTCGTTATCCCTCCGGCTGACATGTTGATGTGATCTGATGTAAGTGGGCGTGGTGTGCGCGTAAGGTATGAGAAGGCATGACTGATGATCTCTGATCCAGTCATGACAGCGCTATTCTCAGCCTGCGCTCCAGCTGGATCAACTTTATTTTTTTTTACATAATTTATATATTTTATATTCAAACTGAAAACATGATGTGATTAACACTCAAGTCATATTATTACATGCAAGTGTGTTTGATTTATGGACCAAATTTTCAGATCAAGTTTATGGACCAAGTTAATTTAATTAATAAACTAATTATATAAAACTATTAATGCACTACAATTAAACTGGTTATATGCCTTTACTTATAAAAAAATAAAAAACTTATTTAAAAAAATACCAGGCTTAAGGCATTTATTTTTTATGCAGGCCATACACACAGGAGTGAAATGGTTAATACCCCTCCCCCTACAAACACACACACATACACAGACAGGCAAAGACAGCAGGCTCAGATTGAGCAAGACCACATTCAAACAAACATATCTGACTTTCTGTGGGTCCTAGCTAATGAGTGTCAATTAGAAAGTTGTCCGGCTCGAGGAGTACAATATACATACCGATTTTTGTAACTGTAGATAAAACTAACAACCCCACTTTTGTCAAAAGGTGGCGCTACTGAGCCCTCACCACGCCCGTTTCTGAAACTTTGCACGTGTCTACTGGCTAATAAATGTGATGTGTCTGTCGAGTTTCATGCAATTTCAAGCATGCTAAGGGTCTCAAAAGCATCCTAAAAGAATGGTAACGTTTGATGCGTCGCCACGGCAACAGTTTCAAAGATATCAAGAATCCATTCACAGGTCTACATCTGCCGTATGTTTACATTATACAGATGACGTTTGAAGCAAATCGGGTAAAAATAAAAGGGTGATATCAAAGCATTTTGAAAGTGACACACTTCCTGCTGCCAGTTGGTGGCGCTATAACTTTGACTCACAATAGTCACATCCATGTGATCGTCCTCTTACAGCGAACACACTGCTGAAGTTTCATCAAGATCAGTTAATGTATGCTGAAGTTATAACACACTTCCTGGTTCACGTTTCTCGCCATGATTTCGTTTCCTCGCCACGGCCAAACCGTTCGAGATATCAAAAATCCCCTCGCAAACTTTCATCCTCAATGTCTTGACTTCATGCTGACCGAGTTTTGTCGAATTTGGATCAAAGCTCTAGGAGGAGTATTTAACATTCCATTGCGAGCGTTTTACAAACAAACCTCAATAGCCAACTTCCTGTTGGGCTGGGGTAAAAAGTAAAAGCGCGAGGTATAGATGAAACTATGAGATCAACATGTGCACAGAGTTTCATATTATTACATACAAACGTGTTTGAGTTATGGACCAAGTGTTCGTACCCCGTTCCAGGGGGCGCTGACGAGCCGCCCTGCCACGCCCGGGTACCAGCTTCAGCCCGGCTCTGATGGCCGCGGGTTCTGACCCATGTGCAAAGTTTCAAGAGTTTTCGAGCACGTTAAGGGCCCCAAAAATGCCCAAAAGGTTACAAAATAATAATAATAAATAATCCTTAGGAAAACAATAGGGCCTTCGCCCTTTCAGGGCTTGGGCCCTAATAATAATAATCCTAAGGAAAACAATAGGGCCTTCGCCCTTTCAGGGCTTGGGCCCTAATAATAATCGTTAGGAAAACAATAGGGCCTTCGCCCTTTCAGGGCTTGGGCCCTAAATATAGCTGCGAGCAGCGATGGCGGGCCCAAGCCGGTGGCACCACAACCCCGGTTCCTTTAGTTACCTAAAGGCACCCGGGTAGCGGTGCCGAAGGATTTGGCCCTTTTATGATTAAATGTTAATACGGCTTACCATACTCTGTCATTTCGACTAGTCACAATTATGTTACAGATGTCTTAAATGATAATACAAACTATCCAAAATGTAATTACGAATAGACAGAAAGACGTTGTTGATATCTACAATGTTAATTCCGGACAGGCAAACTTAGCTTTTAAATGTTAAAAGGGCTTGCCATACAGGGACGTAGGCTCAGAGAGAGGCTCACCATATTCAAACCAAAATATCTGACTTCCTCTTGGTCCGAGCTAATGACTATGTATTAGAAAGTTGTCCGGCTTGAGGAGTACAATGTATATACCGATTTTTGTAACTGTAGATAAAACTAACAACCCCACTTTTGTCAAAAGGTGGCGCTATTTAGTCCTTGCACAATGCCCGTTTCTGAAACTTTTTTCACATGTCTACTGGCTAATAAATGTGATGTATCTGTTGAGTTTCAAGCAATTTTAATTTCAATTTCAATTTGACTGTTGAAAAGAAGTGCGCCGATTAGATACTCAGGATCGGTATCGGCTCTGACACTGCCATCTTTGACGAGGCTGATTCAAATTCTATATTGTGCATATACTATTCTATGTTAGGCACAAAGGCACAAAAACTTTCTAAGGTACCATGAAGTTTTTGTGTACTGTATTATTATTGTTCTGAAGCTATTATGTGATATAGAAATTAATATTTAAGTCATTAAATTCAAGAACACAAACTTTTCCCTCTCTGCGCCTGTCAGTCATTCTCCATTCAGCATTCAAACAGCACGTCACATTCGGTTACATTCAATGATGAAACGATCTTCAAGATGATTGAATGTTAATCCTATTATACTGGATCTTTAAGATAAAGATCTAATGGTCTATATTTTCGAATGAAGAAACTTTTTCTTGCTGGACTTTATTGCTGTAACTTAATCGTGTTACTTTCTACCGGGTGTCGGACGCTGTCGGTTAGATCACAACACTAGAGTCAGAGCACTATAATTGTTCTTCACGCACACAGTAACTGAAATTTAAAACCTTTAAAAGAAAAGGCTCAATAAACTATTGCATAGATAGATAATGTATAATACACTGTTCATAAATATGTATTTCCTTTGTGCTTTGAACTTTTCAATACGGACTCAATGCGCTGTAACTTCATGTGGCTTCAAGCACATCATTCTCCGCTCGGGATGCACATAAGTGCTTTGTGCTGCACCGTATTGGAGCCGTAATATCATAATGCAGTGACGTAATGACAGATTATTAATTGCCTTTCAATTATATGTTGCTGCGTCATTAAACATCTGTCCTATGCATTTCAAACATTTATAGCAGCCATGGCCATATTTTTTTATGATTTTTGTTATCTTGTTTTTCATGAATGTATTTTTCAAAAATAAGAGCAATGTGTATTATCTATTATTAATATGGTTTATAATAGCATTTTTGTCATAGATTATGACAAAGTAATCATATGATCCACCAGCGAGGAACCAGCAGAACAGAGTGAACATTCTTTCTGTTTAGTTCAATCCTACTTAATAGGAATTTATTTAAAATGCTCGCTCTACTCCACACCATTAATGTCTTGTGCGGACATCCGTATTTTGACTTTCGGTTTTAAGTAAGCGATTTAAAAGCTCCCAAGTCCCAGCGGAGTCACACGTTGATTAACCGGTGGGAATATACACAATAGGCCTACCTGATATTGAACACAAGAGGGCAGTATAGCACTACGTATGACTCAGATTATTATTTTTTTATGAATTTTACAACAATTCTGGCTGTTTTTGAACGTAAACACAATTCTTAAATGAAAAAAAGGAAAAATTGGGGAAGTTATAATATTTGTATAATTTAATTTAGAAACAAATGATGTATAATTAAATTTTTAGAAGATATGAGGCTTTTAGTGTTTACTTTTTTGACATTACTTTAATCTTTTGCCATAGTTGCACATGTCTATTGGCTAATAAATGTGATGTATCTGTTGAGTTTCAAGCAATTTCAAGCATGCTAAGAGTCCCAAAAGCATCAAAAAAGAATGTTAAAGTTTGATTCGTTGCCACGGCAACAGTATCAAAGATATCAAAAATTCATTCACAGGTCTACATCTGCAGTGTATTTACATTATACAGATGAAGTTTGAAGCAAATCGGTTAAAATTAAGAGAGTGGTTTCAAAGCATTTTGAAAGTGACACACTTCCTGCTGCCAGTTGGTGGCGCTATAACTTTTTATATAAGTAAAATAAAAATAAAAACTTATTTAAAAAATACCAGGCTTGAGAAATGTATTTTCTTTCTGCAGGTCATACACACAGCAGTGAAATGGTTAAGCCCCCTCCCCCTGCACACACACACACACACACACACACAGACAGCCAAAGACACAGAGACATGTAGGCTCAGAGTGACCATATTCAAACAAAAATATCTGACTTTCTGTGGGTCCTAGCTAATAAGTGTAAATTAGAAAGTTGTCCGGCTCGAGGAGTACAATATACATACCAATTTTTGTAACTCTAGTTAAAACTAACAACCCCACTTTTGTCAAAAGGTGGCACTACTGAGCCCTCACCACGCCCGTTTCTGAAACTTTGCACATGTCTACTGGCTAATAAATGTGATGTGTCTGTCGAGTTTCATGCATTTTGAAGCATGCTAAGGGTCTCAAAAGCATCCTAAAAGCATCCTAAAAGAAGGGTAAAGTTTGATGAGTCGCCACGGCAACAGTTTCAAAGATATCAAGAATCCATTCACAGGTCTACATCTGCCTTATGTTTACATTATACATATGAAGTTTGAAGCAAATCGGGTAAAAATAAAAGGGTGATATCAAAGCATTTTGAAAGTGACACACTTCCTGCTGCCAGTTGGTGGCGCTATAACTTTGACTCACAATAGTCACATCCATGTGATCGTCCTCTTACAGCGAACATACTGCTGAAGTTTCATCAAGATCAGTTAATGTATGCTGAAGTTATAACAAACTTCCTGTTTCACGTTTCTCGCCATGATTTCGTTTCCTCGCCACGGCCAAACCGTTCGAGATATCAAAAATCCCCACACAAGCTTTCATCCTCAATGTCTTGACTTCACGCTGACCGAGTATCGTCGAATTTGGATCAAAGCTCTAGGAGGAGTATTTCAAATACCATTGCGAGCGTTTTACAAACAAACCTCAATAGCCGACTTCCTGTTGGGCTGGGGTAAAAAGTAAAAGCGCGAGGTATAGATGAAACGATGAGATCAACATGCGTACCGAGTTTCATATTATTACATGCAAGCGTGTTTGAGTTATGGACCAAGTGTTCGGACCCCATTCCAGGGGGCGCTGACGAGCCCCCCTGTCACGCCCGGGTACCATCTTCAGCCCGGCTCTGATGGCCGCGGGTTCTGACCCGTGTGCAAAGTTTCAAGAGTTTTCTAGCATGTTAAGGGCCCCAAAAGTGCCCGAATAGTCGTAAGAAAAATAATAATAATAATAAATATAGCTGCGAGCAGCGATGGCGGGCCCAAGCCGGTGGCACCGCAACCCCGGCTCCTTTAGTTACCTAAAGGCACCGGGGTGGCGGTGCCGAAGGCTTTGGCCCTTTCATGATTAAATGTTAAAACGGCTTGCTATAGTCTGTCAATTTGACTAGTCACAATTATGTTACAGATATCTTAAATGATAATACAAACTATCCAAAATGTAATTACGACTAGACAGAAAGACATTGTTGATATCTACAATGTTAATTTCCGGATAGGCAAACTTAGCTTTTAAATGTTAAAGGGGCTTGCCATACACGGACGTAGGCTCAGAGAGAGTCTCACCATATTCAAACCAAAATATCTGACTTCCTCTTGGTCTGAGCTAATGACTATGAATTAGAAAGTTGTCTGGCTTGAGGAGTACAATGTATATAACGATTTTTGTAACTGTAGATAAAAATAACAACCCCACTTTTGTCAAAAGGTGGCGCTATTTAGTCCCTGCACCATGCCCGTTTCTGAAACTTTGCACATGTCTACTGGCTAATAAATGTGATGTGTCTGTTGAGTTTCATGCAATTTCAAGCATGCTAAGAGTCTCAAAAGCATCCTAAAATAATTTCAAAGTTTGAAGCTTTGCCACGGCAACAGTTTAAAAGATATCAAGAATCCATTCACAGGTCTACATCTACCGTATGTTTACATTATACAGATGAAGTTTTGTTTTTTGTTTTTTGTATGAAAATCTGTTTTTCATCATTATACAGATGAAGTTTTTCATCTGTTTACATTATACAGATGAAGTTTTTCATTCATATTATTACATGCAAGCGTGTTTGAATTATGGACCAAGTTTTCGGACCCCGTTCCAGGGAGCGCTGTCTAGCCCCCCTGCCACGCCTAGGTACCATCTTCAGCCCGGGCCTGATGGCTGTGGGATATGACCTGTGTGCAAAGTTTCAAGAGTTTTCAAACCCGTTAAGGGCCTCAAAAGCCATTAAGAGTCTCAAAATCATCAAAAAAAAAAGAATTTTAAAGTTTGATTCGTTGCCACAGCAACAGTATCAAAGATATCAAGAATCCATTCACAGGTCTTCATCTGCCATGTATTTACATTATACAGATGAAGTTTGAAGCAAATCGGGTAAAAATAAGAGGTTGATTTCAAAGCATTTTGAAAGTGACACACTTCCTGCTGCCAGTTGGTGGCGCTATAACTTTGACTCGAAATAGTCACATCCATGTGATCGTCCTCTTACAGCGAACACACTGATGAAGTTTCATCAAGATATGTTAATGTATGCTGAAGTTATAACACACTTCCTGTTTCACGTTTCTCGCCATAATTTCGTTTCCTCGCCACGGCCAAACCGTTTGAGATATCAAAAATCCCCTCACAAAATTTCATCCTCAATGTCTTGACTTCTTGCACACCGAGTTTGGTTGTGATTGGTAAACACATGCGTTGTAATTTGATGTATTTCTCCTAGGACAACTATTCAAACAACCCATAATTCTCAACTTCCATTTTAATTGTCGTAAAACTTAGAGCACGAAAGTTGTTTGGCCTGATGTGATCTATAATTGTACCGAGTTTCATATTAATTCACGCAAGTGTGTTTGATTTATGGACAAATGTTCGAATCCCAGTTCAGGGGGCGCTGTCGAGCCGCCCTGCCACGCCCGATGACCAGCTTCAGCCCGGCCCTGATGGCCATGGGTTCTGACCCGTGTGCAAAGTTTCAAGAGTTTTAGAGGATGTTAAGGCCCCCGAAAATGCCAGAGAAGTCGCACACAGCAAATAAAGGGTTAAAATTAACCTGACAGGCGCCCCTCCTCTCACTCACACAGAGAGACACTGAGAGACTGGCAAAATTCTAAGATTTTCTCTACATTCAAACAAAGATATCTGACTTTCTGTGGGTCCTAGCTAATGAGTGTCAATTAGAAAGTTGTCCGGCTCGAGGAGTACAATATACATACCGATTTTTGTAACTCTAGTTAAAACTAACAACCCCACTTTTGTCAAAAGGTGGTGCTACTGAGCCCTCACCAAGCCCGTTTCTGAAACTTTGCACATGTCTACTGGCTAATAAATGTGATGTGTCTGTCGAGTTTCATGCGATTTGAAGCATGCTAAGGGTCTCAAAAGCATCCTAAAAGAATGGTAAAGTTTGATGCGTTGCCACGGCAACAGTTTAAAAGATATCAAGAATCCATTCACAGGTCTACATCTGCCGTATGTTTACATTATACAGATTAAGTTTGAAGCAAATCGGGTAAAAATAAAAGGGTGATTTCAAAGCATTTTGAAAGTGACACACTTCCTGCTGCCAGTTGGTGGCGCTATAATTTTGACTCACAATAGTCACATCCATGTGATCGTCCTCTTACAGCGAACACACTGCTGAAGTTTCATCAAGATCAGTTAATGTATGCTGAAGTTATAACACACTTCCTGTTTCACGTTTCTCGCCATAATTTCGTTTCCTCGCCACGGCCAAACCGTTCGAGATATCAAAAATCCCCTCGCAAACTTTCATCCTCAATGCCTTGACTTCATGCTGACCGAGTTTCGTGCCGTGTGTTTGAATTCTCTAGGAGGAGTATTGCACATTCCATTGCGAGCGTTTTACAAACAAACCTCAATAGCCGACTTCCTGTTGGGCTGGGGTAAAAAGTAAGAGTGTGAGGTATAGATGAAACGATGAGATCAACATGTGTACCGAGTTTCATATTATTACATTCAAGCGTGTTTGATTTATGGACCAAGTGTTCGGACCCCGTTCCAGGGGGCGCTGTCTAGCCCCCCTGCCACACCCAGGTACCATCTTCAGCCCGGCTCTGATGGCTGTGGGATCTGACCTGTGTGCAAAGTTTCAAGAGTTTTCAAACCCGTTAAGGGCCCCAAAAGCCGCTAAGAGTCTCAAAATCATCAAAAAAAAGAATTTTAAAGTTTGATGCGTTGCCACGGCAACAGTATCAAAGATATCAAGAATCCATTTACAGGTCTTCATCTGCTATGTATTTACATTATACAGATTAAGTTTGAAGCAAATCGGGTAAAAATAAGAGGGTGATATCAAAGCATTTTGAAAGTGACACACTTCCTGCTGCCAGTTGGTGGCGCTATAACTTTGACTCACAATATTCACATCCATGTGATCGTCCTCTTACAGCAAACAAACTGCTGAAGTTTCATCAAGATCAGTTAATGTATGCTGAAGTTCTGACACACTTCCTGTTTCACGATTCTCGCCATAATTTCGTTTCCTCGCCACGGCCAAACCGTTAGAGATATCAAAAATCCCCTCGCAAACTTTCATCCTCAATGCCTTGACTTCATGCTGACCGAGTTTCGTGCCGTGTGTTTGAATTCTCTAGGAGGAGTACTTCAAATTCCATTGCGAGTGTTTTATGAACAACCCTAAATAACCGACTTCCTGTTGGGCTGGGGTAAAAAGTAATAGTTTGAGGTATATATGAACGATGAGATCAACATGTGCACCGAGTTTCATATTATTACATGCAAGCGTGTTTGATTTATGGACCAAGTTTTCGGACCCCGTTCCAGGGGGCGCTGTCTAGCCCCCCTGCCACGCCCGGGTACCATCTTCAGCCCGGCCCTGATGGCCGCGGATTCTGACCCGTGTGCAAAGTTTCAAGAGTTTTTGAGCATGTTAAGGGCCCCAAAAGTGCCCAAATAGTCGTATAAATAATAATAATAATAATAAATATAGCTGCGAGCAGCGATTGCGGGCCCAAGCCGGTGGCACCGCAACCCCGATGCCTTTAGTTACCCAAAGGCACCGGGATGGTGGTACCGCCGGCTTTGGCCCTTTATCGCTGCTCACATCTATATTTATATTTAATATAAAGCTGGTGGCACCGCCACCTTGGTGCCTTTAGGGTTATTCTGTACGACGTGTAAAAACGTAACCCCCGCTTTGACTATCAAAAAGAAGTGTATTGTAGAGCTTGCATCAATGCGGACTCGATGCGCTGTGCGCTGTAACTCCATGTGGCTTTAAGCGCATCATTCTCCACTCGGGATGCGCATAAGCGTTTTGTGCCACACTGTACTGAGCCTTTCATATCATAATGCAGTGACGCAGTGACAGATTATTAATTGCCTTTCTTGTTCTGTTCCATCTATTATATGTTGATAATAGATAGGACAGAACACTAAAAACCTCAAACAAAGCACTAAAAACTTAAGCTGTTTGCAGTGTAGTCTGAGAATGAGCTGTTTGATTTGCACCCTCTTCCTCTTCACTGTCCTCCATAAAAACCAGCTATTCAGGTCCATGTTGTTCTAGAAAGTTTGTATGTTGCTGCCTCAATTAACATATCTGCTATACATTTAAAACATGGCTATATCTAAAATAATTTATCTTTTTGATTTTTGTTATCTTGTTTTTCATGAATATTTTACAACAATACAAAGAGCAATGTGTATTTTCCAATAATATAGTTTGTAATGGCTTTTTTTGTCATAGATTATAATCATATATTTTTTGGATTTGTTATTTATCTTTATAATGAAGTTGTCTGTATTAAGTAGATTGTGTTTAACACACACAAGAGTGATTTATTAGTTCAACACATAGTTATAGAAATTCTACTTTATCTAAAAAAACCCTGCACTTTATACACACACACACACACACACACACACACACACACACACACACACATAAATACATGTAAATAAAAATACAAAAAAAAAACATCAAATGTGTTTTTAGTCAGAGTATTATTTTATACAGAAACAAATATTTGTAATTCAGATAAGAATGAAGTTAGTGTTTTAAAATCTTAAGGAAAACAAATATATTGAATGAAATATAGCACATGAATATTAAATTCATTCAACTTCAATTACAAATACAATCTTACTTTTATTTAAAGCAATCTATACATTTAAAAGAAGGGGGTTATATGCCTATTTTGTCATTTAAAAATATTGTTATGCAAAATTGTTATGCAAAAAGACAAGGACTTAGAGACAAGGACTTGAAGGAAAAATCACAGCCAGCCACACACACACACACATGAACACAGACAACAGCCCTCCCCTCCCCACACACACACACACCCACACAGAGAGAGAGAGAGAGAGAGAGAGAGAGAGAGAGAGAGAGAATCGCAGGGGAAATAAATCCATTCAAACTACAATATCTGACTTTCTGTTGCTCAGAGCGAATGACTTTAAATTGGAAAGTTGATCGGCTTGACGAGAACAATATACGTGGTAAGTTTTGTAACTGTAGGTAAATTGAGCAAAGTTATAACACACTTTATGTGTCCTTTTTTAGTCATAAAATTCATTTCCTCGCCACGGCCAGACCGTTCGAGATATCAAAAATCCGTCCGGAATCGAGCATCCTCAATGTCTTGACTTCATGCACACCGAGTTTGGTTGTGATTGGTAAACACATGCATTGTGATTTGATGTATTTCTCCTAGGACAATTATTCAAACAACCCATAATTCATAATTCATAAATAACTTCCATTTGAACTGTCATAAAACTTAGAGCACGAAAGTTGTTTGGCCTGATGTGATCTATAATTGTACCGAGTTTCATATTAATTCATGCAAGTGTGTTTGATTTATGGACAAATGTTCGAATCCCAGTCCAGGGGGCGCTGTCGAGCCGCCCTGCCACGCCCGGTTACCAGCTTCAGCCCGGCCCTGATGGCCATGGGTTCTGACCCGTGTGCAAAGTTTCAAGAGTTTTCGAGGATGTTAAGGCCCCCGAAAATGCCAGAGAAGTCGCACACAGCAAATAAAGGGTTAAAATTAACCTGACAGGCGCCCCTCCTCTCACTCACACAGAGGGACACTGAGACACTGGCAAAATTCTGAGATTTTCTCTACATTCAAACAAACATATCTGACTTTCTGTGGGTCCTAGCTAATGAGTGTCAATTAGAAAGTTGTCTGGCTCGAGGAGTACAATATACATACCGATTTTTGTAACTGTAGATAAAACTAACAACCCCACTTTTGTCAAAAGGTGGCGCTACTGAGCCCTCACCACGCCCGTTTCTGAAACTTTGCACATGTCTACTGGCTAATAAATGTGATGTGTCTGTCGAGTTTCATGCAATTTGAAGCATGCTAAGGGTCTCAAAAGCATCCTATAAGAATGGTAAAGTTTGATGCGTTGCCACGGCAACAGTTTAAAAGATATCAAGAATCCATTCACAGGTCTACATCTTTCGTATGTTTACATTATTCAGATGAAGTTTGAAGCAAATCGGGTAAAAATAAAAGGGTGATTTCAAAGCATTTTGAAAGTGACACACTTCCTGCTGCCAGTTGGTGGCACTATAACTTTGACTCACAATAGTCACATCCATGTGATTGTCCTCTTACAGCGAACACACTGCTGAAGTTTCATCAAGATCAGTTAATGTATGCTGAAGTTATAACACACTTCCTGTTTCACGTTTCTCGCCATAGTTTCGTTTCCTCGCCACGGACAAATCGTTCGAGATATCAAAAATCCCCTCGCAAACTTTCATCCTCAATGTCTTGACTTCACGCTGACTGAGTTTCGTCGAACTTGGATCAAAGCTCTAGGAGGAGTATTTAACATTCCATTGCGAACGTTTTACAAACAAACCTCAATAGCCGACTTCCTGTTGGGCTGGGGTAAAAAGTAAGAGTGTGAGGTATAGATGAAACGATGAGAGCAACATGTGTACCGAGTTTCATATTATTACATACAAGCGTGTTTGAGTTATGGACCAAGTGTTCGGACCCCGTTCCAGGGGGCGCTGACGAGCCGCCCTGCCACGCCCAGGTACCAGCTTCAGCCCGGCTCTGATGGCCGCGGGTTCTGACCCGTGTGCAAAGTTTCAAGAGTTTTCGAGCATGTTAAGGGCCCCAAAAGTGCCCGAATAGTCGTTAGAAAAATAAAAGAAAAAAAAAAAATATAGCTGCGAGCAGCGATTGCGGGCCCAAGCCGGTGGCACCGCAACCCCGATGCCTTTAGTTACCTAAAGGCACCGGGATGGTGGTACCGCCGGCTTTGGCCCTTTATCGCTGCTCACAGCTATATTTATATTTAATATAAAGCCGGTGGCACCGCCACCTTGGTGCCTTTAGGGTTATTCTGTATGACGTGCAAAAACGTAACCCCCACTTTGACTGTCGAAAAGAAGTGTATTGTAGAGCTTGCATCAATGCGGACTCGATGCGCTGTGCGCTGTAACTCCATGTGGCTTTAAGCGCATCATTCTCCACTCGGGATGCGCATAAGCGTTTTGTGCCACACTGTACTGAGCCTTTCATATCATAATGCAATGACAGATTATTAATTGCCTTTCTTGTTCTGTTCTATCTATTATATGAAGATAATAGATAGGACAGAGCACTAAAAACCTCAAACAAAGCACTAAAAACTTAAGCTGTTTGCTGTGTAGTCTGAGAATTAGCTGTTTGATTTGCACCCTCTTCCTATTCACTGTCCTCCATAAAAAACAGCTATTCAGGTCCATGTTGTTCTAGAAAGTTTGTATGTTGCTGCCTCATTTAACATCTCTGCTATACATTTAAAATAATTATCTAAAATAATTTATCTTTTTGATTTTTGTTATCTTGTTTTTCATGAATGTATTTTACAACAATACAAAGAGCAATGTGTATTTACCACTAATATAGTTTGTAATGGCTTTTTTTGTCATAGATTATAATCATATATTTTTTGGATTTGTTATTTATCTTTATAATGAAGTTGTCTGTATTAAGTAGATTGTGTTTAACACACAGTGATTTATCAGTTCAACACATAGTTATAGAAATTCTACTTTATCTAAAAAAACCTGCACTTTATACACACACACACACACACACACATACATAAATACATGTAAATAAAAATACAAAAAGAAACATCAAATGTGTTTTTAGTCAGAGTATTATTTTATACAGAAACAAATATTTGTAATTCAGAAAAGAATGAAGTTAGTGTTTTAAAATCTTAAGGAAAACAAATATATTGAAATATAGCACAAGAATTTTAAATTCATTCAGCTTCAATTACAAATACAATCTTACTTTTATTTAAAGCAAACTATACATTTAAAAGATGGGGGTTATATGCCTATTTTGTCATTTAAAAAAAATACAAAATTGTTATGCAAAAAGACAAGGACTTAGAGACAAGGACTTATAGGAAAAATCGCAACCAGCCACACTGTGTGGTTCAAACATACATAAACAAAGACAACAGCCCTCCCCTCCCCCCACACACACACACATATGCACACACACACACACACACACACACACACACACACACACACACAAACACAGACAACAGCCCTCCCCTCCCCACACAGACACACACACCCACACAGAGAGAGAGAGTGAATCGCAGGGGAAATAAATCCATTCAAACTGCAATATCTGACTTTCTGTTGCTCAGAGCGAATGACTTTAAATTGGAAAGTTGATCGGCTTGACGAGAACAATATACGTGGAAAGTTTTGTAACTGTAGGTAAAATGAGCAAAGTTATAACACACTTTATGTGTCCTTTTTTAGTCATAAAATTCATTTCCTCGTCACGGCCAGACCGTTCGAGATATCAAAAATCCGTCCGGAATTGAGCATCCTCAATGTCTTGACTTCATGCACACCGAGTTTGGTTGTGATTGGTAAACACATGCGTTGTAATTTGATGTATTTCTCCTGGGAGAATTATTCAAACAACCCATAATTCCCAACTTCCTTCTTAAAACTTAGAGCACGAAAGTTGTTTGGCCTGATGTGATCTTTAATTGTACCGAGTTTCATATTAATTCATGCAAGTGTGTTTGATTTATGGACAAATTTTCGAATCCCAGTCCAGGGGGCGCTGTCGAGCCGCCCTGCCACGCCCGGTTACCAGCTTCTGCCCGGCCCTGATGGCCATGGGTTCTGACCCGTGTGCAAAGTTTCAAGAGTTTTAGAGGATGTTAAGGCCCCCGAAAATGCCAGAGAAGTCGCACACAGCAAATAAAGGGTTAAAATTAACCTGACAGGCGCCCCTCCTCTCACTCACACAGAGAGACACTGAGAGACTGGCAAAATTCTGAGATTTTCTCTACATTCAAACAAACATATCTGACTTTCTGTGGGTCCTAGCTAATGAGTGTCAATTAGAAAGTTTTCCGGCTCGAGGAGTACAATATACATACTGATTTTTGTAACTGTAGATAAAACTAACAACCCCACTTTTGTCAAAAGGTGGCGCTACTGAGCCCTCACCACACCCGTTTCTGAAACGTTGCACATGTCTACTGGCTAATAAATGTGATGTGTCTGTCGAGTTTCATGCAATTTGAAGCATGCTAAGAGTCTCAAAAGCATCCTAAAAGAATGGTAAAGTTTGATGCGTTGCCACGGCAACAGTTTCAAAGATATCAAGAATGCATTTACAGGTCTTCATCTGCCGTATATTTACATTATACAGATGAAGTTTGAAGCAAATCGGGTAAAAATAAAAGGGTGATTTCAAAGCATTTTGAAAATGACACACTTCCTGCTGCCAGTTGGTGGCGCTATAACTTTGACTCACAATAGTCACATCCATGTGATCGTCCTCTTACAGCGAACACACTGCTGAAGTTTCATCAAGATCAGTTAATGTATGCTGAAGTTATAACACACTTCCTGTTTCACGTTTCTCGCCATAGTTTCGTTTCCTCGCCACGGAAAAACCGTTCGAGATATCAAAAATCCCCTCGCAAACTTTCATCCTCAATGTCTTGACTTCACGCTGACTGAGTTTCGTCGAACTTGGATCAAAGCTCTAGGAGGAGTATTTAACATTCCATTGCGAGCGTTTTACAAACAAACCTCAATAGCCGACTTCCTGTTGGGCTGGGGTAAAAAGTAAGAGTGTGAGGTATAGATGAAACGATGAGAGCAACATGTGTACCGAGTTTCATATTATTACATACAAGCGTGTTTGAGTTATGGACCAAGTGTTCGGACCCCGTTCCAGGGGGCGCTGACGAGCCGCCCTGCCACGCCCAGGTACCAGCTTCAGCCCGGCTCTGATGGCCGCGGGTTCTGACCCGTGTGCAAAGTTTCAAGAGTTTTCGAGCATGTTAAGGGCCCCAAAAGTGCCCGAATAGTCGTTAGAAAAATAAAATAAAAAAAAAAAATAATCGGAAGGAAAACAATAGGGCCTTCGCCCTTTCAGGGCTTGGGCCCTAAATATAGCTGCGAGCAGCGATTAAGGGCCCAAGCCGGTGGCACCGCAACCCCGGTTCCTTAGTTACCTAAAAGCACCAGGGTGGCCATGCCACTGGCTTTGGCCCTTCATCGCGGATCACAGCTATATATATATATATATATATATATATATATATATATATATATATATATATATATATATATACTGTATATATACATATATATATGAAGCCGGTGGCACCGCCACCCTGGTGCCTTTAGGTTTATTGTGCACGACATGCAAAATGTAACCCTGCTTTGACTGATCAGCCCGTTCTCATCCTTTAACGTCATATAGAACGCTATATGCAAAAACGGCGCTATACTACGCACACGGCTCCCTTTATCGTTAATATAACACGCGAACCCAAGACGTTATAAATCCTTTAGCGTGAATATGACACGTACACCCTACCCCACACCTAAACTTAGCCCTCACAGCACGTGTTATATTAACGATAACGGGTGCCATGTGCGTAGTATAGCGCCGTTTTGTCACTAGCGTTCTATATGACGTTGAAGGATGAGAATGCGTTGGACTGATGCAAGCTCTACAGCACAGTTTATAGTAAGAAAGAATATAGTAAGAAAGAAAAGTAAGCTGTTACTCTGAGATGGTTTGGGAAACAAACATTCATCATGTCGCATTGGTTTTAGTTACTTGTCCTCAAACAGAGCCCTACTCTGTTTATATTTCAGTTACACATTCTACATTGATTAAAAAAGAAAAATCAAATGTGTTTTTAATTGATACAGAAATAAAATATTTATAATTCAGCTGAGAATAAAGTTAGTTCAAATTTTAAGAAAAACAAATATATGATCTGAAATATAGCACATTCATTTTTAAATTCATTCAGGTTCAATTACCAAAAATACAATCTTAATTTAATTTAAAGCAAATAATAAATCTAAAATATATGGGTTATATGCATATTTTGTAAAAAAAGAAAGAAAGATATATATCCAAAAACACAAGGCCTTAAACTTTAACAAGGGTGCAACTCTTTTCACTACAACAAACATAGTCACACACACAAGTCAAGTCACTTACATTTTATATGCAATATTGACTTTTTAGATGCAATATTGACTTTTTTCTGTTTCAGCAGAGAAAATAGTTAAACAAAGATCACAGCGACCCATCGCGCATCTCAAAGCAATGTGTTTTCTCATTACTGAATGATTCAGCATTTTGAATCCATGACTCGTTCATTAAGACGGTCATCTGGCGACACCTTATGGTGATTTAGGGTTATGTTTAAAAGTATCGTTCTTTACAGCGATTTTTAATTGACTCCTGTTAAACCAATCTCGTAACATTATTGTGTAACCGATTTAATTTGATCAGCCTTACCTAGGGTAACAGCCCTATAGTGTCTTATTATTCTAAATTATTGAATTTATTGATCAAATTTACTAATGAAAAATGAAGCATACATTTATTAAGACTAGGCTGCCCTGCAGATATTAGGCTACAATATGCAGATTTAAATATACCATTTATCAAATAATCTGTTTATTTTTAGGTTACACATTACATTGTTTAAAAAATAAAAATCAAATGTGACCCGCTCTGGCGAAATGAGTCGGAAGTTGCAACCTTCCATTTTAAGATATGGGCCGATTATGTGGAAAAACCATGAAATAACAAAAAAAAAAAAAAAAAAAATTTTTTTTTGCTAATTTCAAAGAACAGACATTCAAAAATAATCTCACAGGGTTTCGTAGTCGAGATAATTGAGTAAAGGTATTTAAATAACGATTAAAGTTGTCAAAGCTTTAAATTCGCTGAAATAAACATTGCTCTTCTCAACTCCCTTCGTCACCTCTGAGCATTTCCTATCCCCTGAAACGTTGAACTCACTGGAGGCTTCTAACCTAAACTGCGTGAGTATATTTATCTGCAAGAAGAATATAGCCTATGTAAGGCTGTAACGATCGCGACACTCAGATCCACGAACCTGTGTCGCGGTGTGAGAAGACAGAATCACGACACCGACACGTCCCTTCAACTCCCGAAGTTATCCTTCACGTCCAGACCCAATGCTAGCTACAACATCTTTAAATTACTAGGCTATTAGTATTATTTGAAGTTAACATTATAAAATACGTAGACTTACACCACAAAACTTAAATTATTACTAATTTTTTTTTTAAATTGGGCAATTTCAGCATTATGGAGGAGATCCAATTCCCAGATAATTAAATATTTTAATAAATTGGCCTATGTGAACCACACTGCACAAACCAAAAGTAATACTCACCCGATGAAGAAGGGTTGACTCTCTCCAGAACATAAAATCTTTATTTTATTTTCCGTGTTCGCATTTATGAGGAAAAACAATCCGAACGTGACCGTTCTCTGGAAGCAGCACTAAAACTTTCACATAGCTTAAACATGCAAGCACAAAGCCTTTCTTTAAAGTAAATTTCGTTTTAAAATAATTATCTTAATTTAAATCAATGTTTCATCAACCAATTACTAGGATTTAATAATAAGAAATAAATTGCAGACAATAGGCTAGGCCTAATCACGACGCGGAGACGCGCGGC
This sequence comes from Pimephales promelas, assembly GCF_988280905.1. Taxonomy (NCBI): domain Eukaryota; kingdom Metazoa; phylum Chordata; class Actinopteri; order Cypriniformes; family Leuciscidae; genus Pimephales; species Pimephales promelas. Next base: position 6,929,698 of record NC_142793.1, read on the forward strand.
ACGTGAACTGAAGCTTGTCTCATGAACCGAAAGTCAGCGTATAAGGTATCCTCACAGACATATATATTGAAATGTCTACTTTTAAACACAACCATTCAAAATGAAAGAAAACAGACTGCTCTCTGCTTATGTGGGCTAATCCGTATGAAAACTGAATTTCTCTCTGACTCCTCTTTAATCTTTCTGATTTTAGAACATTTTTGTAAAAGTGACTTTTTAATTATTTATTTCAAAAAAATTAAAAATAAGTTGAGTTTCAGCCTCGTTAAATTGCATTTATATATGTTAATCTATTTGGTCAAATTAAGCTATATAAAATAAATAGTTTATCCCTTAAAATGCTATGGATTTTGAAAGATATCAAAAAAAAAAAAAAAAAAAAACGGGCAAAAAAACTTTAAAAGCGATTTTCTTAGGTTTTCAATTGGAAAAAAAAGGGCAGACGACCAGAATTCAAATCTGTATATCGTTACAACCATTCCAGGTATGACCAAGGTATCATTTGAAAGCTTACAGTGTCCTCTTTCCATTAATATCAAAATCTCAATTTTTAAATTTGGGTCACTGTGACTAATTTTGCTGGATCAGGTCGGTCACAAATGTGTTTTTTATTGTAGTATTATTTTATACAGAAATACATTATAATTATATATAATATACAAAATATAACCGTGGGCGCGATTAAACAGTGTTACAATAAAACTCAACATTGTGTTTTTTAAAAATAAATTCAAATAATACAAATCCCGAAATTGCGCTAATTTTAAAATTAAACTAAAACTCATGGCTGCACAAGCATTCATAACTGTGCGCGCCAACAGCGAGGAACCAGCAGAACAGAGTGAACGTTCATTCTGTTTAGTTCAATCCTACTTAATAGGAATTTATTTAAAATGCTTGCTCTACTCCACAACATTAATGTCTTGTGTGGATATCTGTATTTTGACTTTCGGTTTTAAGTAAGCGATTTAAAAGTTCCCGAGTCCCAGCGGAGTCACACGTTGATTAACCGGTGGGAATATACACAATAGGCCTACCTGATATTGAACACAAGAGGGCAGTATAGCACTACGTATGACTCAGATTATTTTTTCTTCTTCTGAATTTTAAAACCATTCTGGCTGTTTTTGAACGTAAACATAATTCTTAAATGAAAAAAGGGAAAAACTGGTTTAATTATAATATTTGTATAATTTAATTTAGAAACAAATGATGTATAATTACATTTTTAGAAGATATGAGGCTTTTAGTGTTTACTGTTTACTTTTTTGACATTACTTTAATCTTTTGCCAAAGTTGCACATGCCTACTGGCTAATAAATGTGATGTATCTGTCGAGCTATCTGTATCTATCTGTTTCAAGCAATTTCAAGCATGCTAAGAGTCCCAAAAGTATCAAAAAAGAATGTTAAAGTTTGATTTGTTGCCACAGCAACAGTATCAAAGATATCAAGAATCCATTCACAGGTCTACATCTGCTGTATTTTTACATTATACAGATGAAGTTTGAAGCAAATCGGTTAAAAATAAGAGGGTGATATCAAAGCATTTTGAAAGTGACACACTTCCTGCTGCCAGTTGGTGGCGCTATAACTCTGACTCACAATAGTCACATCCATGTAATCAGCCTCTTACAGTGAACACACTGCTGAAGTTTCATCAAGATCAGTTAATGTATGCTGAAGTTATAACACACTTCCTGTTTCACGTTTCTCGCCATAATTTTGTTTCCTCGCCACGGCCAAACCGTTCGAGATATCAAAAATCCCCTCGCAAACTTTCATCCTCAATGCCTTGACTTCATGCTGACCGAGTTTCGTGCCGTGTGTTTGAATTCTCTAGGATGAGTATTGCACATTCCATTGCGAGCGTTTTACAAACAAACCTCAATAGCCGACTTCCTGTTTGGCTGGGGTAAAAAGTAAGAGCGTGAGGTATAGATGAAACGATGAGATCAACATGTGTACCGAGTTTCTTATTATTACATGCAAGCGTGTTTGATTTATGGACCAAGTGTTCGGACCCCGTTCCAGGGGGCGCTGTCTAGCCCCCCTGCCACACCCAGGTACCATCTTCAGCCCGGCTCTGATGGCTGTGGGATCTGACCTGTGTGCAAAGTTTCAAGAGTTTTCAAACCCGTTAAGGGCCCCAAAAGCCGCTAAGAGTCTCAAAATCATAAAAAAAAAGAATTTTAAAGTTTGATGCGTTGCCACGGCAACAGTATCAAAGATATCAAGAATCCATTCACAGGTCTTCATCTGCTATGTATTTACATTATACAGATTAAGTTTGAAGCACATCGGGTAAAAATAAAAGGGTGAGTTCAAAGCATTTTGAAAGTGACACACTTCCTGCTGCCAGTTGGTGGCGCTATAACTCTGACTCACAATAGTCACATCCATGTGATCGTCCTCTTACAGCGAACATACTGCTGAAGTTTCATCAAGATCAGTTAATGTATGCTGAAGTTATAACACACTTCCTGTTTCACGTTTCTCGCCATAATTTCGTTTCCTCGCCATGGCCAAACCGTTCGAGATATCAAAAATCCCCTCGCAAACTTTCATCGTCAATGCCTTGACTTCATGCTGACCGAGTTTCGTGCCATGAGTTTGAATTCTCTAGGAGTAGTACTTCAAATTCCATTGCGAGTGTTTTATGAACAACCCTAAATAACCGACTTCCTGTTGGGCTGGGGTAAAAAGTAATAGTATGAGGTATATATGAACGATGAGATCTATATGTGCACCGAGTTTCATATTATTACATGCAAGCGTGTTTGATTTATGGACCAAGTTTTCGGACCCCGTTCCAGGGGGCGCTGTCTAGCCCCCCTGCCACGCCCGGGTACCATCTTCAGCCCGGCCCTGATGGCCGCGGGTTCTGACCCGTGTGCTAAGTTTCAAGAGTTTTTGAGCATGTTAAGGGCCCCAAAAGTGCCCGAATAGTCGTATAAATAATAATAATAATAATAATAAATATAGCTGCGAGCAGCGATTGCGGGCCCAAGCCGGTGGCACCGCAACCCCGATGCCTTTAGTTACCCAAAGGCACCGGGATGGTGGTACCGCCGGCTTTGGCGCTTTATCGCTGCTCACATCTATATTTATATTTAATATAAAGCCGGTGGCACTGCCACCTTGGTGCCTTTAGGGTTATTCTGTACGACGTGTAAAAACATAACCCCCGCTTTGACTATCAAAAAGAAGTGTATTGTAGAGCTTGCATCAATGCGGACTCGATGCGCTGTGCGCTGTAACTCCATGTGGCTTTAAGCGCATCATTCTCCACTCGGGATGCGCATAAGCGTTTTGTGACACACTGTACTGAGCCTTTCATATCATAATGCAGTGACGCAATGACAGATTATTAATTGCCTTTCTTGTTCTGTTCTATCTATTATATGTTGATAATAGATAGGACAGAGCACTAAAAACCTCAAACAAAGCACTAAAAACTTAAGCTGTTTGCTGTGTAGTCTGAGAATGAGCTGTTTGATTTGCACCCTCTTCCTCTTCACTGTCCTCCATAAAAACCAGCTATTCAGGTCTATGTTGTTCTAGAAAGTTTGTATGTTGCTGCCTCAATTAACATCTCTGCTATACATTTAAAACATGGCTATATCTAAAATAATTTATCTTTTTGATTTTTGTTATCTTGTTTTTCATGAATATTTTACAACAATACAAAGAGCAATGTGTATTTTCCAATAATATAGTTTGTAATGGCTTTTTTTGTCATAGATTATAATCATATATTTTTTGGATTTGTTATTTATCTTTATAATGAAGTTGTCTGTATTAAGTAGATTGTGTTTAACACACACAAGAGTGATTTATTAGTTCAACACATAGTTATAGAAATTCTACTTTATCTAAAAAAAACCCTGCACTTTATATACACACACACACACACACCACACACACACACACACACACACATAAATACATGTAAATAAAAATCCAAAAAAAAAAAAAAAACATCAAATGTGTTTTTAGTCAGAGTATTATTTTATACAGAAACAAATATTTGTAATTCAGATAAGAATGAAGTTAGTGTTTTAAAATCTTAAGGAAAACATATATATTGAAATATAGCACATGAATTTTAAATTCATTCAACTTCAATTACAAATACAATCTTACTTTTATTTAAAGCAAACTATACATTTAAAAGATGGGGGTTATATGCCTATTTTGTCATTTAAAAATATTGTTATGCAAAATTGTTATGCAAAAAGACAAGGACTTAGAGACAAGGACTTGTAGGAAAAATCGCAGCCAGCCACACACACACACACACATAAACACAGACAACAGCCCTCCCCTCCCCACACAGACACACACACCCACACACACACACACAGAGAGAGAGAGAGAGAGAGAATAGCAGGGGAAATAAATCCATTCAAACTACAATATCTGACTTTCTGTTGCTCAGAGCGAATGACTTTAAATTGGAAAGTTGATCGGCTTGACGAGAACAATATACGTGGTAAGTTTTGTAACTGTAGGTAAATTGAGCAAAGTTATAACACACTTTATGTGTCCTTTTTTAGTCATAAAATTCATGTCCTCGCCACGGCCAGACCGTTCGAGATATCAAAAATCCGTCCGGAATTGAGCATCCTCAATGTCTTGACTTCATGCACACCGAGTTTGGTTGTGATTGGTAAACACATGCATTGTGATTTGATGTATTTCTCCTAGGACAATTATTCAAACAACCCATAATTCATAATTCATAAATAACTTCCATTTGAACTGTCATAAAACTTAGAGCACGAAAGTTGTTTGGCCTGATGTGATCTTTAATTGTACCGAGTTTCATATTAATTCATGCAAGTGTGTTTGATTTATGGACAAATTTTTGAATCCCAGTCCAGGGGGCGCTGTCGAGCCGCCCTGCCACGCCCGGTTACCAGCTTCAGCCCGGCCCTGATGGGCATGGGTTCTGACCCGTGTGCAAAGTTTCAAGAGTTTTAGAGGATGTTAAGGCCCCCGAAAATGCCAGAGAAGTTGCACACAGCAAATAAAGGGTTAAAATTAACCTGACAGGCGCCCCTCCTCTCACTCACACAGAGAGACACTGAGAGACTGGCAAAATTCTGAGATTTTCTCTACATTCAAACAAACATATCTGACTTTCTGTGGGTCCTAGCTAATGAGTGTCAATTAGAAAGTTGTCCGGCTCGAGGAGTACAATATACATACTGATTTTTGTAACTGTAGATAAAACTAACAACCCCACTTTTGTCAAAAGGTGGCGCTACTGAGCCCTCACCACACCCGTTTCTGAAACGTTGCACATGTCTACTGGCTAATAAATGTGATGTGTCTGTCGAGTTTCATGCAATTTGAAGCATGCTAAGAGTCTCAAAAGCATCCTAAAAGAATGGTAAAGTTTGATGCGTTGCCACGGCAACAGTTTCAAAGATATCAAGAATCCATTTACAGGTCTTCATCTGCCATGTATTTGCATTATACAGATGAAGTTTGAAGCAAATCGAGTTAAAATTAGAGGGTGATTTCAAAGCATTTTGAAAATGACACACTTCCTGCTGCCAGTTGGTGGCGCTATAACTTTGACTCACAATAGTCACATCCATGTGATCGTCCTCTTACAGCGAACACACTGCTGAAGTTTCATCAAGATCGGTTGATGTGTGCTGAAGTTATGATACACTTCCTGTTTCACGTTTCTCGCCATAATTTTGTTTCCTCGCCACGGCCAAACCGTTCGAGATATCAAAAATCCCCTCGCAAACTTTCATCCTCAATGTCTTGACTTCACGCTGACCGAGTTTTCGTCGAATTTGGATCAAAGCTCTAGGAGGAGTATTAAAAATTCCATTGCGAGTGTTTTACGAACAACCCTAAATAGCCGACTTCCTGTTGGGCTGGGGTAAAAAGTAAAAGCACGAGGTATAGATGAAACGATGAGATCAACATGTGTACCGAGTTTCATATTATTACATGCAAGCGTGTTTGATTTATGGACCAAGTGTTCGGACCCCGTTCCAGGGGGCGCTGTCGAGCCCCCCTGCCACGCCCGGGTACCAGCTTCAGCCCGGCCCTGATGGCCGCGGGTTCTGACCCGTGTGCAAAGTTTCAAGAGTTTTCGAGCATGTTAAGGGCCCCAAAAGTGCCCGAATAGTCGTTAGAAAAATAAAAGAAAAAATATAGCTGCGAGCAGCGATGGCGGGCCCAAGCCGGTGGCACCGCAACCCCGGTTCCTTTAGTTACCTAAAGGCACCCGGGTAGCGGTGCCGAAGGCTTTGGCCCTTTTATGATTAAATGTTAAAACGGCTTGCCATACTCTGTCATTTCGACTAGTCACAATTATGTTACAGATGTCTTAAATGATAATACAAACTATCCAAAATGTAATTACGAATAGACAGAAAGACGTTGTTGATATCTACAATGTTAATTCCGGACAGGCAAACTTAGCTTTTAAATGTTAAAAGGGCTTGCCATACAGGGACGTAGGCTCAGAGAGAGGCTCACCATATTCAAACCAAAATATCTGACTTCCTCTTGGTCCGAGCTAATGACTATGTATTAGAAAGTTGTCCGGCTTGAGGAGTACAATGTATATACCGATTTTTGTAACTGTAGATAAAACTAACAACCCCACTTTTGTCAAAAGGTGGCGCTATTTAGTCCTTGCACATTGCCCGTTTCTGAAACTTTGCACGTCTACTGGCTAATAAATGTGATGTATCTGTTGAGTTTCAAGCAATTTCAATTTCAATTTGACTGTTGAAAAGAAGTGCGCCGATTAGATACTCAGGATCGGTATCGGCTCTGACACTGCCATCTTTGACGAGGCTGATTCAAATTCTATATTGTGCATATACTATTCTGTTAGGCACAAAGGCACAAAAACTTTCTAAAGTACCATAAAGTTTTTGTGTACTGTATTATTAGTGTTCTGAAGCTATTATGTGATATAGAAATTAATATTTAAGTCATTAAATTCAAGAACACAAACTTTTCCCTCTCTGCGCCTGTCAGTCATTCTCCATTCAGCATTCAAACAGCACGTCACATTCGGTTACAGTCAATGATGAAACGATCTTCAATGATTCAATGTTAATCCTATTATACTGGATCTTTAAGATAAAGGTCTAAAGGTCTATATTTTCGAATGAAGAAACTTTTTCTTGCTGGACTTTATTGCTGTAACTTAATCGTGTTACTTTCTACCGGGTGTCGGACGCTGTCGGTTAGATCACAACACTAGAGTCAGAGCACTATAATTGTTCTTCACGCACACAGTAACTGAAATTTAAAACCTTTAAAAGAAAAGGCTCAATAAACTATTGCATAGATAGATAATGTATAATACACTGTTCATAAATATGTATTTCCTTTGTGCTTTGAACTTTTCAATACGGACTCAATGCGCTGTAACTTCATGTGGCTTCAAGCACATCATTCTCCACTCGGGATGCACATAAGTGCTTTGTGCTGCACCGTATTGGAGCCGTAATATCATAATGCAGTGACGTAATGACAGATTATTAATTGCCTTTCAATTATATGTTGCTTTATAGCAGCCATGGCTATATTTTTTTTTAATGATTTTTGTTATCTTGTTTTTCATGAATGTATTTTTCAAAAATAAGAGCAATGTGTATTATCTATTATTAATATGGTTTATAATAGCATTTTTGTCATAGATTATGACAAAGTAATCATATGATCCACCAGCGAGGAACCAGCAGAACAGAGTGAACATTCTTTCTGTTTAGTTCAATCCTACTTAATAGGAATTTATTTAAAATGCTCGCTCTACTCCACACCATTAATGTCTTGTGCGGACATCCGTATTTTGACTTTCGGTTTTAAGTAAGCGATTTAAAAGCTCCCAAGTCCCAGCGGAGTCACACGTTGATTAACCGGTGGGAATATACACAATAGGCCTACCTGATATTGAACACAAGAGGGCAGTATAGCACTACGTATGACTCAGATTATTATTTTTTTATGAATTTTACAACAATTCTGGCTGTTTTTGAACGTAAACACAATTCTTAAATGAAAAAAAAGGAAAAATTGGGGAAGTTATAATATTTGTATAATTTAATTTAGAAACAAATGATGTATAATTACATTTTTAGAAGATATGAGGCTTTTAGTGTTTACTTTTTTGACATTACTTTAATCTTTTGCCATAGTTGCACATGTCTATTGGCTAATAAATGTGATGTATCTGTTGAGTTTCAAGCAATTTCAAGCAAGCTAAGAGTCCCAAAAGCATCAAAAAATAATGTTAAAGTTTGTTTCGTTGCCACGGCATTTTGAAAGTGACACACTTCCTGCTGCCAGTTGGTGGCGCTATAACTTTGACTCACAATAGTCACATCCATGTGATCGGTCTCTTACAGCGAAAACACTGCTGAAGTTTCGTCAAGATCAGTTAATGTATGCTGAAGTTATAACACACATCCTGTTCCATGTTTCTCGCCATAATTTCGTTTCCTCGCCACGGCCAAACCGTTCGAGATATCAAAAATCCCGTGGCACTTTTTCATCCTTAATGTCTTGACTTCACGCTGATCGAGTTTCGTCGAATTTGGTTCAGTGCTCTAGGAGCAATAATTTAAATTACATTGCATGTGTTTTAAACACAACCCTAAATAGCCAACTTCCTGTTGGGCTGGGGTAAAAAGTAAGAGTGTGAAGTATATATGAAACGATGAGATCTATATGTGTACCAAGTTTCATATTATTACATGCAAGTGTGTTTGATTTATGGACCAAATTTTCAGACCAAGTTTATTGACCAAGTTAATCTGATTAATAAACTAATTATATAAAACTATTGTCAATTCACTACAATTAAACTAGTTATATGCCTTTACTTATAAAAAATAAAAATAAAAACTTATTTAAAAAATACCAGGCTTGAGAAATGTATTTTCTTTATGCAGGTCATACACACAGCAGTGAAATGGTTAAGCCCCCTCCCCCTGCACACACACACACACACAGACAGCCAGCCAGCCAGCCAAAGGCTCAGAGTGGCCATATTCAAACAAAAATATCTGAGTTTCTGTGGGTCCTAGCTAATAAGTGTCAATTAGAAAGTTGTCCGGCTCGAGGAGTACAATATACATACCAATTTTTGTAACTCTAGTTAAAACTAACCACCCCACTTTTGTCAAAAGGTGGCGCTACTGAGCCCTCACCACGCCCGTTTCTGCAACTTTGCACATGTCTACTGGCTAATAAATGTGATGTGTCTGTCGAGTTTCATGCAATTTGAAGCATGCTAAGGGTCTCAAAAGCATCCTAAAAGCATCCTAAAAGAAGGGCAAAGTTTGATGCGTCGCCACGGCAACAGTTTCAAAGATATCAAGAATCCATTCACAGGTCTACATCTGCCGTATGTTTACATTATACAGATGAAGTTTGAAGCAAATCGGGTAAAAATAAAAGGGTGATTTCAAAGCATTTTGAAAGTGACACACTTCCTGCTGCCAGTTGGTGGCGCTATAACTTTTACTCACAATAGTCACATCCATGTGATCGTCCTCTTACAGCGAGCACACTGCTGAAGTTTCATCAAGATCAGTTAATGTATGCTGAAGTTATAACACACTTCCTGTTTCACGTTTCTCGCCATGATTTCGTTTCCTCGCCACGGACAAACCGTTCGAGATATCAAAAATCCCCTCGCAAACTTTCATCCTCAATGTCTTGACTTCACGCTGACCGAGTTTCGTCGAATGTGGATCAAAGCTCTAGGAGGAGTATTTCAAATACCATTGCGAGCGTTTTACAAACAAACCTCAATAGCCGACTTCCTGTTGGGCTGGGGTAAAAAGTAAGAGCGCGAGGTATAGATGAAACGATGAGATCAACATGTGTACCGAGTTTCATATTATTACATGCAAGCGTGTTTGAGTTATGGACCGAGTGTTCGGACCCCGTTCCAGGGGGCGCTGACGAGCCCCCCTGCCACGCCCAGGTACCAGCTTCAGCCCGGCTCTGATGGCCGCGGGTTCTGACCCGTGTGCAAAGTTTCAAGAGTTTTCGAGCACGTTAAGGGCCCCAAAAGTGCCCAAAAGGTAGTAAAATAATAATTATTATAATAATAATAGAGAAGAAAAATAATCGCAAGGAAAACAATAGGGCCTTCGCCCTTTCAGGGCTTGGGCCCTAAAAAAAAAAAAAAATAATCGGAAGGAAAACAATAGGGCCTTCGCCCTTTCAGGGCTTGGGCCCTAATAATCCTAAGGAAAACAATAGGGCCTTCGCCCTTTCAGGGCTTGGGCCCTAATAATCGGAAGGAAAACAATAGGGCCTTCGCCCTTTCAGGGCTTGGGCCCTAAATATAGCTGCGAGCAGCGATGGCGGGCCCAAGCCGGTGGCACCGCAACCCCGGTTCCTTTAGTTACCTAAAGGCACCCGGGTGGCGGTGCCGAAGGCTTTGGCCCTTTCATGATTAAATGTTAAAACGGCTTGCCATACTCTGTCATTTCGACTAGTCAAAATTATGTTACAGATATCTTAAATGATAATACAAACTATCCAAAATGTAATTATGACTAGACAGAAAGACGTTGTTGATATCTACAATGTTAATTCCGGATAGGCAAACTTAGCTTTTAAATGTTAAAAGGGCTTGCCATACAGGGATGTAGGCTCAGAGAGAGGCTCACCATATTCAAACCAAAATATCGGACTTCCTCTTGGTCCGAGCTAATGACTATGTAATAGAAAGTTGTCCGGCTTGAGGAGTACAATGTATATACCGATTTTTGTAACTGTAGATAAAACTAACAACCCCACTTTTGTCAAAAGGTGGCGCTATTTAGTCCTTGCACCATGCCCGTTTCTGAAACTTTGCACATGTCTACTGGCTAATAAATGTGATGTATCTGTTGAGTTTCAAGCAATTTCAATTTCAATTTGACTGTTGAAAAGAAGTGCGCCGATTAGATACTCAGGATCGGTATCGGCTCTGACACTGCCATCTTTGACGAGGCTGATTCAAATTCTATATTGTGCATATACTATTCTATGTTAGGCACAAAGGCACAAAAACTTTCTAAAGTACCATAAAGTTTTTGTGTACTGTATTATAAGTGTTCTGAAGCTATTATGTGATATAGAAATTAATATTTAAGTCATTAAATTCAAGAACACGTAAACTTTTCCCTCTCTGCGCCTGTCAGTCATTCTCCATTCAGCATTCAAACAGCACGTCGCATTCGGTTACAGTCAATGATGAAACGATCTTCAAGATGATTGAATGTTAATCCTATTATACTGAGTCTTTAAGATAAAGGTCTAAAGGTCTATATTTTCGAATGAAGAAACTTTTTCTTGCTGGACTTTATTGCTGTAACTTAATCGTGTTACTTTCTACCGGGTGTCGGACGCTGTCGGTTAGATCACAACACTAGAGTCAGAGCACTATAATTGTTCTTCACGCACACAGTAACTGAAATTTAAAACCTTTAAAAGAAAAGGCTCAATAAACTATTGCATAGATAGATAATGTATAATACACTGTTCATAAATATGTATTTCCTTTGTGCTTTGAACTTTTCAATACGGACTCAATGCGCTGTAACTTCATGTGGCTTCAAGCACATCATTCTCCGCTCGGGATGCACATAAGTGCTTTGTGCTGCACCGTATTAGAGCCGTAATATCATAATGCAGTGACGTAATGACAGATTATTAATTGCCTTTCAATTATATGTTGCTGCGTCATTAAACATCTGTCCTATGCATTTCAAACATTTATAGCAGCCATGGCTATATCTTTTTATGATTTTTGTTATCTTGTTTTTCATGAATGTATTTTTTAAAAATAAGAGCAATGTGTATTATCTATTATTAATATAGTTTATGATAGCATTTTTGTCATAGATTATGACAAAGTAATCATATGATCCACCAGCGAGGAACCAGCAGAACAGAGTGAACATTCTTTCTGTTTAGTTCAATCCTACTTAATAGGAATTTATTTAAAATGCTCGCTCTACTCCACACCATTAATGTCTTGTGCGGACATCCGTATTTTGACTTTCGGTTTTAAGTAAGCGATTTAAAAGCTCCCAAGTCCCAGCGGAGTCACACGTTGATTAACCGGTGGGAATATACACAATAGGCCTACCTGATATTGAACACAAGAGGGCAGTATAGCACTACGTATGACTCAGATTATTATTTTTTTCTGAATTTTAGAACAATTCTGGCTGTTTTTGAACGTAAACATAATTCTTAAATGAAAAAAGGGAAAAATTGGGGAAGTTATAATATTTGTATAATTTAATTTAGAAACAAATGATGTATAATTACATTTTTAGAAGATATGAGGCTTTTAGTGTTTACTTTTTTCACATTACTTTAATCTTTTGCCATAGTTGCACATGTCTACTGGCTAATAAATGTGATGTATCTGTTGAGTTTCAAGCAATTTCAAGCATGCTAAGAGTCCCAAAAGCATCAAAAAAGAATGTTAAAGTTTGTTTCGTTGCCACGGCAACAGTATCAAAGATATCAAGAATCCATTCACAGGTCTACATCTGCCGTGTATTTACATTATACAGATGAAGTTTGAAGCAAATCGGTTAAAAATAAGAGAGTGATTTCAAAGCATTATGAAAGTGACACACTTCCTGCTGCCAGTTGGTGGCGCTATAACTTTGACTCACAATAGTCACATCCATGTGATCGGTCTCTTACAGCGAAAACACTGCTGAAGTTTCATCAAGATCAGTTAATGTATGCTGAAGTTATAACACACATCCTGTTTCATGTTTCTCGCCATAATTTTGTTTCCTCGCCACGGCCAAACCGTTCGAGATATCAAAAATCCCGTGGCACTTTTTCATCCTTAATGTCTTGACTTCACGCTGATCGAGTTTCGTCGAATTTGGTTCAGTGCTCTAGGAGCAATAATTTAAATTCCATTGCATGTGTTTTAAACACAACCCTAAATAGCCGTCTTCCTGTTGGGCTGGGGTAAAAAGTAAGAGTGTGAAGTATATATGAAACGATGAGATCTATATGTGTACCAAGTTTCATATTATTACATGCAAGTGTGTTTGATTTATGGACCAAATTTTCAGACCAAGTTTATTGACCAAGTTAATCTGATTAATAAACTAATTATATAAAACTATTGTCAATTCACTACAATTAAACTAGTTATATGCCTTTACTTATAAAAAATAAAAATAAAAACTTATTTAAAAAATACCAGGCTTGAGAAATGTATTTTCTTTATGCAGGTCAAACACACAGCAGTGAAATGGTTAAGCCCCCTCCCCCTGCACACACACACACACACACACACAGACAGCCAGCCAGTCAGCCAGCCAGCCAGCCAGCCAAAGACACAGAGACACAGAGACATGTAGGCTCAGAGTGGCCATATTCAAACAAAAATATCTGACTTTCTGTGGGTCCTAGCTAATAAGTGTCAATTAGAAAGTTGTCCGGCTCGAGGAGTACAATATACATACCAATTTTTGTAACTCTAGTTAAAACTAACAACCCCACTTTTGTCAAAAGGTGGCGCTACTGAGCCCTCACCACGCCCGTTTCTGAAACTTTGCACATGTCTACTGGCTAATAAATGTGATGTGTCTGTCGAGTTTCATGCAATTTGAAGCATGCTAAGGGTCTCAAAAGCATCCAAAAAGCATCCTAAAAGAAGGGTAAAGTTTGATGCGTCGCCACGGCAACAGTTTCAAAGATATCAAGAATCCATTCACAGGTCTACATCTGCCGTATGTTTACATTATACATATTAAGTTTGAAGCAAATCGGGTAAAAATAAAAGGGTGATATCAAAGCATTTTGAAAGTGACACACTTCCTGCTGCCAGTTGGTGGCGCTATAACTTTGACTCACAATAGTCACATCCATGTGATCGTCCTCTTACAGCGAACACACTGCTGAAGTTTCATCAAGATCAGTTAATGTATGCTGAAGTTATAACACACTTCCTGTTTCACTTTTCTCGCCATGATTTCGTTTCCTCACCACGGACAAACCGTTCGAGATATAAAAAATCCCCTCGCAAACTTTCATCCTCAATGTCTTGACTTCACGCTGACCGAGTTTCGTCGAATTTGGATCAAAGCTCTAGGAGGAGTATATGACATTCCATTGCGAGCGTTTTACAAACAAACCTCAATAGCCGACTTCCTGTTGGGCTGGGGTAAAAAGTAAGAGTGTGAGGTATAGATGAAACGATGAGATCAACATGTGTACCGAGTTTCATATTATTACATACAAGCGTGTTTGAGTTATGGACCAAGTGTTCGGACCCCGTTCCAGGGGGCGCTGACGAGCCGCCCTACCACGCCCGGGTACCAGCTTCAGCCCGGCTCTGATGGCCGCGGGTTCTGACCCGTGTGCAAAGTTTCAAGAGTTTTCGAGCACGTTAAGGGCCCCAAAAGTGCCCAAAAGGTAGTAAAATAATAATTATTATAATAATAATAATAGTAAAGAAAAATAATCCCAAGGAAAACAATAGGGCCTTCGCCCTTTCAGGGCTTGGGCCCTAATTATAATAATAATAGTAAAGAAAAATAATCCCAAGGAAAACAATAGGGCCTTCGCCCTTTCAGGGCTTGGGCCCTAATAATCGTTAGGAAAACAATAGGGCCTTCGCCCTTTCAGGGCTTGGGCCCTAATAATAATAGAAAAGAATAATCCTAAGGAAAACAATAGGGCCTTCGCCCTTTCAGGGCTTGGGCCCTAATAATAATAATAATCCTAAGGAAAACAATAGGGCCTTCGCCCTTTCAGGGCTTGGGCCCTAATAATAATCCTAAGGAAAACAATAGGGCCTTCGCCCTTTCAGGGCTTGGGCCCTAATAATAATAATAATAATCCTAAGGAAAACAATAGGGCCTTCGCCCTTTCAGGGCTTGGGCCCTAATAATAATCCCAAGGAAAAATATAGCTGCGAGCAGCGATGGCGGGCCCAAGCCGGTGGCACCGCAACCCCGGTTCCTTTAGTTACCTAAAGGCACTGGGGTGGCGGTGTCGCAGGCTTTAGCCCTTTCATGATTAAATGAAATGTTAAAACAGCTTTCCATACTCTATCTGTCGTTTCGACTAGTCACAATTACATTACAGATATCTTAAATGATAATACAAACTATTCAAAATGTAATTAAGACTAGTCACTTTTGTCAAAAGGTGGCGTGTTGATATCTACAATGTTAATTCCGGATAGGCAAACTTAGCTTTTAAATGTTAAAAGGGCTTGCCATATAGGGACGTACAGTAGGCTCAGAGAGAGGCTCACCATATTCAAACCAAAATATCTGACTTCCTCTTGATCCAAACTAATGACTAAGAATTAGAAAGTTGTCCGGCTTGAGGAGTAAAATGTATATACCGATTTTTGTAACTGTAGATAAAACTAACAACGCCACTTTTGTCAAAAGGTGGCGCTATTTAGTCCCTGCACCATGCCCGTTTCTGAAACTTTGCACATGTCTACTGGCTAATAAATGTGATGTGTCTGTTGATTTTCATGCAATTTCAAGCATGCTAAGAGTCTCAAAAGCATCCTAAAATAATTTCAAAGTTTGATGCGTTGCCACGGCAACAGTATCAGATATATCAAGAATCCATTCTCAGGCCTTCATCTGCCATGTATTTACATTATACAGATGAAGTTTGAAGCAAATCGGGTCAAAATAAAAGGATGATTTTAAAGCATTTGGAAAGTGACACACTTCCTGCTGCCAGTTGGTGGCGCTATAACTTTGACTCACAATAGTCACATCCATGTGATCGGCCTCTTACAGCGAACACACTGCTGAAGTTTCATCAAGATCAGTTAATGTATGCTGAAGTTATAACACACTTCCTGTTTCACGTTTCTCGCCATAATTTCGTTTCCTCGCCACGGCCAAACCGTTCGAGATATCAAAAATCCCCTCGCAAACTTTCATCCTCAATGCCTTGACTTCATGCTGACCGAGTTTCGTGCCATGTGTTTGAATTCTCTAGGAGGAGTATTGCAAATTCCATTGCGAGTGTTTTATGAACAACCCTAAATAACCGACTTCCTGTTGGGCTGGGGTAAAAAGTAATAGTATGAGGTATATATGAACGATGAGATCTATATGTGCACCGAGTTTCATATTATTACATGCAAGCATGTTTGATTTATGGACCAAGTTTTCGGACCCCGTTCCAGGGGGCGCTGTCTAGCCCCCCTGCCACACCCAGTTACCATCTTCAGCCCGGCTCTGAGGGCTGTGGGATATGACCTGTGTGCAAAGTTTCAAGAGTTTTCAAACCCGTTAAGGGCCCCAAAAGCCGCTAAGAGTCTCAAAATCATCAAAAAAAAAGAATTTTAAAGTTTGATGCGTTGCCACAGCAACAGTATCAAAGATATCAAGAATCCATTCACAGGTCTTCATCTGCTATGTGTTTACATTATACAGATTAAGTTTGAAGCAAATCGGGTAAAAATAAGAGGGTGATTTCAAAGCATTTTGAAAATGACACAGTTCCTGCTGCCAGTTGGTGGCGCTATAACTTTGACTCACAATAGTCACATCCATGTGATCGTCCTCTTACAGCGAACAAACTGCTGAAGTTTCATCAAGATCAGTTAATGTATGCTGAAGTTCTGACACACTTCCTGTTTCACGATTCTCGCCATTATTTCGTTTCCTCGCCACGGCCAAACCGTTCGAGATATCAAAAATCCCCACACAAACTTTCATCCTCAATGCCTTGACTTCATGCTGACCGAGTTTCGTGCCGTGTGTTTGAATTCTCTAGGAGGAGTATTGCACATTCCATTGCGAGTGTTTTATGAACAACCCTAAATAACCGACTTCCTGTTGGGCTGGGGTAAAAAGTAATAGTTTGAGGTATATATGAACGATGAGATCTATATGTGCACCGAGTTTCATATTATTACATGCAAGCGTGTTTGATTTATGGACCAAGTTTTCGGACCCCGTTCCAGGGGGCGCTGTCTAGCCCCCCTGCCACGCCCGGGTACCATCTTCAGCCCGGCCCTGATGGCCGCGGATTCTGACCCGTGTGCAAAGTTTCAAGAGTTTTTGAGCATGTTAAGGGCCCCAAAAGTGCCCGAATAGTCGTATAAATAATAATAATAATAATAAATATAGCTGCGAGCAGCGATTGCGGGCCCAAGCCGGTGGCAACGCAACCCCGGTGCCTTTAGTTACCTAAACCCCACTTTTGTCAAACCCCGAGTTGCTTCAAACGGCACTGGGGTGGCGGTACCGCCAGCTTTGGCCCTTCATCGCTGCTCGCAGCTATATATATATATAAAGCCGGTGGCACCGCCACCTTGGTGCCTTTAGGGTTATTCTGCATGACGTGCAAAAATGTAGCTCCCGCTTTGACTGAGAATGAGGTTAGTGTTTTAAAATTTTTAGGAAAACAAATACATTGAAATATAGGACATGAATTTTAAACTCTTTCAGCTTCAATTACAAATACAATCTTACTTTTATTTAAAGAAAACTATACATTTAAAAGATGGGGGTTATATGCATATTTTGTCATTTAAAAAATACAAAATTGTTGTGCTAACAGACAAGGACTTAGAGACAAGGACTTGCAGGAAAAATCACAGCCAACCACACACACACACACACACATATAAACACAGACAACAGCCCTCCCCTCCCCACACACGCACACGCACACACACACACACACACACACACAAAGACACCAGCAACCCCCCCCCCCCACACACAGACACTGATAGAGACAAGATACACATCCAAAACTACAATATCTGACTTTCTTTTGGTCTGAGCTTCTTACTGTTAAATAGAAAGTTGATCGGCTTGACAAGAACAATATACGTGGCAAGTTTTGTAACTGTAGGTAAAACGAGCAAAGTTATAACACATTTTATGTGTCCTTTTTCAGTCATAAAATTCATTTCCTCGCCACGGCCAAACCGTTCGAGAAATCAAACATCCGTCCGGAATTGAGCATCCTCAATGTCTTGACTTCATGCACACCGAGTATGGTGGTGATTGGTAAACACATGCGTTGTAATTTGATGTATTTCTCCTAGGAGATTTATTCAAACAACACATAATTCCCAACTTCCATTTGAACTGTCTTAAAACTTAGAGCAGAGATGGGCGCAGGTCACGCAAGTCTCAAGTAAGTCTGAAGTCTTAACCGTCAAGTCTCAAGTAAGTCCCAAGTATTTTTTTTTGGGGGGGCAAGTCAAGTCAAGTCAAGTCACAGGCTATGTCAAGTCAAGTCAAGTCTTGTAGTAGGTTAAGTCAAGTGCAAGTCAAGTCACCTTATTATTTTAATTTTACATGCAGAATCTGATCTTAATAAAATGAAAAGACAAGATAAGTATTTGCCAGTAAATTACAATAATTTGCATTGTAAATACTCATGTTCAGTAAAATACAC
Source organism: Pimephales promelas (assembly GCF_988280905.1). Classification (NCBI taxonomy): domain Eukaryota; kingdom Metazoa; phylum Chordata; class Actinopteri; order Cypriniformes; family Leuciscidae; genus Pimephales; species Pimephales promelas. The sequence goes on from NC_142793.1 coordinate 6,948,129, forward strand.
CATGGAATCAAACAAAATTGTAACTTCATAAAATTATTTATTTTTCACTTCTGCCAACAGTGTGTTTGAAATGTTTTAAATTTTCAACATTGAGTCCATAAAACAAATAACAGCTTAACATCCTACAGACTCTCTGAACACCTTCCTCTCTCTCAAACACAGTTTACAAACAATATTAAACTTTGTTACATTTCTCCTCTCTCTCTCTCTCTCTCTCTCTCTCTCTCTCTCTCTCTCTCTCTCTCTCTCTCTCTCTCTCTCTCTCTCTCTCTCTCTCTCTCTCTCACACACAGTGGCGGTTCTAGACCATTTCAACTGGGGGGGCCAAGCTGGGGCCAGTTGTACTGTTAGAGGGGCCAGTTACATTTAGACCTTATCATTTTCTGCACTGCACTGAAGGCATAAATAAGCAAAATACCATGTTTATAATTATCCAACAATTTGCATTTCCATTATATTTTTACATTTGCATTACATATATCAGTCTGTATTTGAATTTCCATTTTATTTTTTTACATTGAATATACAGTATGTATATATATATATCATTTTTACAAATTAATCTACGATTTTTGTGTTTTTTTTTTTTTTTTTTTTGCAAAAAGATCAGCAAATTATCCTCTAAACTGGCCTTTTTAGGGGGCTTTCCTCTCAGGGTGAATGAGCTTTTTTATAATTGTTTTTTTCCTGACATCTTTGAAAGACAGAAGCAATAATTAATGCATCCTTGGCCAGGATATAATTATAAAATATGACATGATTTTAAAAGTGACCTATAAAATCGACTATGCAATACACTTTAATTTATCTAGTGCTAATACAATTATTAAGCCTATTTGGAGAGAGAGATGTTTTAAAATCGACTATGCATTACACTTTAATTTATCTAGTGCTAATAAAATTATTAAGCCTATTTGGAGAGAGAGATGTTTATAATGTGACAATATGTCAGTCATCGTGATTCGTGTAATAAGATGACTAGGCCTAGACTACTTGTTCTGAGCAGGTGTTGTCAGTGAACAGGCTGTAAAACTGTTGTCTAAGTTACAGACTGATACTAATTAAATGGGAAACGAATCGATTACCTAACGTAACCTCGGTTCTCTCTAGATGAGGGAACGAGCATTGCGTAAGCTAGCTTACGCTGCGGGAAAGATTCATCTTACATCAGTCAAGTTGTCATAGTTTTTGTCAAACAAGTTGTGAATTTGTTGTAACATTAAAACAGGAGATCATGACTTACTCCGTGCTCCAAGTGATGTTCGGAGCTCCAGTGATTAGTTTCATCTGTGGGACGGGTGAAGAAACTTTCGGAAGATGTTGTAACAGAATCATATGAACAATTCCAGGATATGCTTTTTTTCATTGGTTGTTGCGTTAAATTTTACCCAGATACAATAGTGCCCTTTTCTGATTGGCTATTAAGTAGCTCTTCTCTTTTTTTGATTGGCTGATGCGTAGCAGGGTCGACTGCTGAACTCCAGGCGAGACGCGCTTGATTCTCACGTGAGAGCGGCGCGGCCAGAGAAATTGCGTATATTAAATATATTATTAATAGTTTTTCCGCATGAGAAATACAATGTGTGACGGGAGTGTGAGACAAAAGACTGAAACGAGTGACTGTCATGCTCAATGCGTGACACACTATAAAAAAAATATTTCACACTGACTCCACATTTAGGGGGGCCACAAGGGGGTCCAAGCTTGTTGTCGCAGGGGCACTGGCCCCCCCAGGCCCCCGCCTAGAACCGCCACTGCTCACACACACACACACACACACACACACTTTCTCTCTCTCTCAATAAGCAAAAACATGACTGCTAAAGGTTGTATCAGCGATGGCGGGGTAACATCACTTAACATCACGAGTGATATTCCCTTAGGCCACGCCCCCTTGTCTCCCCAAAGTATTATAAGCAATCATGCGCATCCCGTGTGCAGAATGATGCACTTGAAGCAACACCAAGTCACAGCACGCAACGCTTCACATTGAAAAGAACATAGCGAAGGGATGGTATCTATAATCTATGCTTAGTAGGGCTGCACGATTTGGGAAAATGTCATATTGCCATTATTGAGCCAATATTGCAATTGCGATTTGCGACTCCGATATAATAAAATGGTTTCATGAGTCCAACTTGCTTGGTTCTAAAGTAAAATGCACAGATTAATGTTTATTTCTCAACTCAAACTAAAAACAACAACAACAATAAATGATTGATAACACCTATAATGATCAATAAACCATCAACCAAACCAACATTACAGTGATTCCATCAATTGAAAGCCATCAACTTTTTAAAAAATTATTAGGCTTAAAAAAATATATAACAGCTTTAAAATTAAGTGAACTTCAAACAATCCCCACATAAACCCATAATAAAAAACATATTTACCTGTGCCCTTCCTGTCTTAACAGGTACAGAAATTGAATAAAGTTATCAAACAGTCTGCGCTGCCTGAATCATAAATTATATATATATAATAATCCTTATTAAAGCTACAAAAGTTCTTTACTCAAGATCAGTGAGTAATTTTCTAATTTCCCTTTGTTCTTTTAACTTTACTGAAAGAACGCTTTATTCGCTGCTGGCTCTTTAAGAGCACCCGTTGCCGAGACGCGGATCTCACACGCGCCTCATAGCACAACTCTTTTCATCCATAGACTTTTCTTATGTTATGAAGATACTAGACAAAACCACATTTTGGCATAATTGTGTGTGCTATTGTTCGTTCAAGCTCGAAAGAGAACTGTTTATTCTGGGCTGGCACACGGTCAGTGCATGCGCATTATGCGTATCATCTAATCTAGGGCACTCACAGGCAGCTTTTCACTTCTTGTCGTGCAAAATGCGAAAAGGCATTTGAACCAATAAGAGGGGGATCTTGTAACACTAGTCAAAGGATGACAAAAAAGAAGAGATGCTGCGCTAATAGCCCTACTTTGTTTATTTCATATAAAATCGCGGCATTTTGCGTTATATAATTGCATAGGTTTGAGATTGCTATTACGACTGCGATATAATTAATCGTGCAGCACTAATGCTTAGTGTATTCTAAAGGGCAATAAACTCCACTCCAGCAAGATAGTCATTTTATGCAAATCAGAGACCTTTATGCCTTATCTACAAATAAAGTATAATATTGGGAACATTGATCTTGAAGAGAGTGTCGTCGTGTTACTGTCGCAACCGAACGCGACGCGCTGTGTGAATGCTGATGCATGGAGAATGACTGAGGCGAGATGACTTTCCGTTAACTTTAACTTAGAGACTAAAATATTAATTTTACCACACATTAAGCTATTGAATGACTTTAGAAGTCTTGGAATATAGTGTGAAAACTTGATTGTGCTTTACAGTTTTTTATGCCTTTAGTGGGGCTTAATAACACAATATGCAGAATGTCGGACGTCACTTATAGGCTAAACCAGGGGTTCTCAAACATTTTGGTGCCAGGGACCCCTTTCAGGGGAAAAAGATTTCCAAGGACCCCCCTTATATTTATAACCGTTATTAAGCACAAAGTTAATGTCTGAGCGGCTAATGAAATATTCTTGCACAAAATGAATGGTCTCCACCCAGGGTACTATGCAGGAATTTCTAAATAGCCTACTGAGGTCCCAAAAGTGATCTTACTAGGAATCACTTAGGATCCCTCACTTAGGAATTTTTGATGTTCTTGATCTACATGTGCATTTTAATGTGTTTTTAAGGCCCCACAATTGGATATAGATTTAGAAGCATGTCAGTGGGCAGTGGCATACTTTTTTTTTGTCAAGATGTCACGAAACACAATCACATATTCCAAACAGGAATGGCCTTAAAGGAGAAATGTTTCAATGATTAGGCCTATTCTGCACACAAATAAAGCCTATAAATACAATGATAATGGCATTATGTTTAAAAGGTGCGTGCGTTGTTAATTTGAGCTACTGCAATTAGCTAAAAAAAAACATATAGTATATGTTAAATATATGAATCCATAATATTAATCTCATGGGCACAGTATGTTTCTCTTGACCTGCGTTTTCCTTGTTAAACTTGAGCTTGATTAATACTTTGCAAACTGATTGTTTCGGTCGTTTTTTAAAACTTTTATCTAAAACAGCTGTTTAGTTTATGTTAATGTAGGCCTACATTTTATCCCGTACTTTATGACCGTTGACTGATACGTCGTGCGGGGAACTTTGAGTTCACTCCGACTCAAACATTTTGACATTGAGATGTCGTTGTTAGTCTGCTGAAGCACCTCAGACGAGAAGGTCAGTTATCATCGCGATGTGCATCCTTGCAACCTCAATTGTGGGTACGGCCCTGTCATTATGCACTTTTATTTTGATAATGATCAGACTTCTAATGTCAAATCTACAGTAGCAGTGCTAGAACTGACTATTGTGCGCGCACGCGAGACGCCGGCGCGCGATTACGTGGGAATTTTTCCTCAGCAGTGGAAACAGGAATACTCTTATTTATGGTCATAGATAAGACAAGAGTGCATCATCCGAAACGGTAAAGTGTCCATTTTTTTTATTTGTGTATAGGCTACATTATAAATGACTACAAAATGTCTTGCCTTTTAAAAATACAGAAAACAACCGGATGCGGGTTCATGCCGTCTCTCTGTCTTCTTCTGGCGCACGTCGCGCAAAATCAATAGCGAATAGCCTAGTCTACTTGACGCACAGACATAGATTATCTATCTATAGAAAACTTAAGTGTTTAATTTGTATTCTTTGATGTTAAATGCATTATAAGTAACTTAGGAATAAACAGCATGTTTTCAGATGATAAAGAAAACATGACTCATAGCACGGAAAAAAACGTTAGGTTGTTATAAATTATTTCGCGGACCCCCTGGCATTAGCTCACGGACCCCACTTTGAGAACCACTGGGCTAAACTGTTTTTATAGATAAAACTATTTACATTCGGCAGTCATGAAAACAAATCTCAGATAACGGTTGACTATAGGTAACAATGTGTAATTTTGCGCCGGAGTTCTCCTTTAACTTACATTAGCTAGCTAACTACGAACGAGCTAACCAGATAACATTAACAAATTGACAAGCACTTACTGGGCAGAATATGGCTCTTCAAATGACGGACGAAATTGGAGGTTGTCATCTGACTGTCCGCGATCTTAACGTTGCATGTCTTGCAAAGCGCTGTTCTTTTGCCATCTTGTTGTAAGAAATTCTTGAATCCAAAAGCGACGACGACCCTCGTTATCCCTCCGGCTGACATGTTGATGTGATCTGATGTAAGTGGGCGTGGTGTGCGCGTAAGGTATGAGAGGGCATGACTGATGATCTCTGATCCAGTCATGACAGCGCTATTCTCAGCCTGCGCTCCAGCTGGATCAACTTTATTTTTTTTTTTTTTACATAATTTATATATTTTATATTCAAACTGAAAACATGATGTGATTAACACTCAAGTCATATTATTACATGCAAGTGTGTTTGATTTATGGACCAAAATTTCAGATCAAGTTTATGGACCAAGTTAATTTAATTAATAAACTAATTATATAAAACTATTAATGCACTGGTTATATGCCTTTACTTATAAAAAATAAAACACTTTTTTAAAAAATACCAGGCTTAAGGCATTTATTTTTTATGCAGGCCATACACACAGGAGTGAAATGGTTAAGACCCCTCCCCCTACAAACACACACACATATACACAGACAGGCAAAGACAGAGAGCAAGACCACAGATTGAGCAAGACCACATTCAAACAAACATATCTGACTTTCTGTGGGTCCTAGCTAATGAGTGTCAATTAGAAAGTTGTCCGGCTCGAGGAGTACAATATACATACCGATTTTTGTAACTGTAGATAAAACTAACAACCCCACTTTTGTCAAAAGGTGGCGCTACTGAGCCCTCACCACGCCCGTTTCTGAAACTTTACACGTGTCTACTGGCTATTAAATGTGATGTGTCTGTCGAGTTTCATGCAATTTCAAGCATGCTAAGGGTCTCAAAAGCATCCTAAAAGAATGGTAACGTTTGATGCGTCGCCACGGCAACAGTTTCAAAGATATCAAGAATCCATTCACAGGTCTACATCTGCCGTATGTTTACATTATACAGATGACGTTTGAAGCAAATCGGGTAAAAATAAAAGGGTGATATCAAAGCATTTTGAAAGTGACACACTTCCTGCTGCCAGTTGGTGGCGCTATAACTTTGACTCACAATAGTCACATCCATGTGATCGTCCTCTTACAGCGAACACACTGCTGAAGTTTCATCAAGATCAGTTAATGTATGCTGAAGTTATAACACACTTCCTGGTTCACGTTTCTCGCCATGATTTCGTTTCCTCGCCACGGCCAAACCGTTCGAGATATCAAAAATCCCCTCGCAAACTTTCATCCTCAATGTCTTGACTTCATGCTGACCGAGTTTTGTCGAATATGGATCAAAGCTCTAGGAGGAGTATTTAACATTCCATTGCGAGCGTTTTACAAACAAACCTCAATAGCCGACTTCCTGTTGGGCTGGGGTAAAAAGTAAAAGCGCGAGGTATAGATGAAACTATGAGATCAACATGTGCACAGAGTTTCATATTATTACATACAAACGTGTTTGAGTTATGGACCGAGTGTTCGGACCCCGTTCCAGGGGGCGCTGACGAGCCGCCCTGCCACGCCCGGGTACCAGCTTCAGCCCGGCTCTGATGGCCGCGGGTTCTGACCCGTGTGCAAAGTTTCAAGAGTTTTCGAGCACGTTAAGGGCCCCAAAAATGCCCAAAAGGTTACAAAATAATAATAATAAATAATCCTTAGGAAAACAATAGGGCCTTCGCCCTTTCAGGGCTTGGGCCCTAAATATAGCTGCGAGCAGCGATGAAGGGCCCAAGCCGGTGGCACCGCAACCCCGGTTCCTTAGTTACCTAAAAGCACCAGGGTGGCCATGCCACTGGCTTTGGCCCTTCATCGCGGATCACAGCTATATATATATATATATATATATATATATACTGTATATATACATATATATATGAAGCTGGTGGCACCGCCACCCTGGTGCCTTTAGGTTTATTGTGCACGACATGCAAAATGTAACCCTGCTTTGACTGATGCAAGCTCTACAGCACAGTTTATAGTAAGAAAGAATATAGTAAGAAAGAAAAGTAAGCTGTTACTCTGAGATGGTTTGGGAAACAAACATTCATCATGTCGCATTGGTTTTAGTTACTTGTCCTCAAACAGAGCCCTACTCTGTTTATATTTCAGTTACACATTCTACATTGATTAAAAAAGAAAAATCAAATGTGTTTTTAATTGATACAGAAATAAAATATTTATAATTCAGCTGAGAATAAAGTTAGTTCAAATTTTAAGAAAAACAAATATATGATCTGAAATATAGCACATTCATTTTTAAATTCATTCAGGTTCAATTACCAAAAATACAATCTTAATTTAATTTAAAGCAAATAATAAATCTAAAATATATGGGTTATATGCATATTTTGTAAAAAAAGAAAAAAAAAAGAAAGAAAGATATATATCCAAAAACACAAGGCCTTAAACTTTAACAAGGGTGCAACTCTTTTCACTACAACAAACATAGTCACACACACAAGTCAAGTCACTTACATTTTATATGCAATATTGACTTTTTAGATGCAATATTGACTTTTTTCTGTTTCAGCAGAGAAAATAGTTAAACAAAGATCACAGCGACCCATCGCGCATCTCAAAGCAATGTGTTTTCTCATTACTGAATGATTCAGCATTTTGAATCCATGACTCGTTCATTAAGACGGTCATCTGGCGACACCTTATGGTGATTTAGGGTTATGTTTAAAAGTATCGTTCTTTACAGCGATTTTTAATTGACTCCTGTTAAACCAATCTCGTAACATTATTGTGTAACCGATTTAATTTGATCAGCCTTACCTAGGGTAACAGCCCTATAGTGTCTTATTATTCTAAATTATTGAATTTATTGATCAAATTTACTAATGAAAAATGAAGCATACATTTATTAAGACTAGGCTGCCCTGCAGATATTAGGCTACAATATGCAGATTTAAATATACCATTTATCAAATAATCTGTTTATTTTTAGGTTACACATTACATTGTTTAAAAAATAAAAATCAAATGTGACCCGCTCTGGCGAAATGAGTCGGAAGTTGCAACCTTCCATTTTAAGATATGGGCCGATTATGTGGAAAAACCATGAAATAACAAAAAAAAAAAAAAAAAAAATTTTTTTTTGCTAATTTCAAAGAACAGACATTCAAAAATAATCTCACAGGGTTTCGTAGTCGAGATAATTGAGTAAAGGTATTTAAATAACGATTAAAGTTGTCAAAGCTTTAAATTCGCTGAAATAAACATTGCTCTTCTCAACTCCCTTCGTCACCTCTGAGCATTTCCTATCCCCTGAAACGTTGAACTCACTGGAGGCTTCTAACCTAAACTGCGTGAGTATATTTATCTGCAAGAAGAATATAGCCTATGTAAGGCTGTAACGATCGCGACACTCAGATCCACGAACCTGTGTCGCGGTGTGAGAAGACAGAATCACGACACCGACACGTCCCTTCAACTCCCGAAGTTATCCTTCACGTCCAGACCCAATGCTAGCTACAACATCTTTAAATGACTAGGCTATTAGTAGCTATTATTTGAAGTTAACATTATAAAATACGTAGACTTACACCACAAAACTTAAATTATTACTAATTTTTTTTTTTAAATTGGGCAATTTCAGCATTATGGAGGAGATCCAATTCCCAGATAATTAAATATTTTAATAAATTGGCCTATGTGAACCACACTGCACAAACCAAAAGTAATACTCACCCGATGAAGAAGGGTTGACTCTCTCCAGAACATAAAATCTTTATTTTATTTTCCGTGTTCGCATTTATGAGGAAAAACAATCCGAACGTGACCGTTCTCTGGAAGCAGCACTAAAACTTTCACATAGCTTAAACATGCAAGCACAAAGCCTTTCTTTAAAGTAAATTTCGTTTTAAAATAATTATCTTAATTTAAATCAATGTTTCATCAACCAATTACTAGGATTTAATAATAAGAAATAAATTGCAGACAATAGGCTAGGCCTAATCACGACGCGGAGACGCGCGGCACGTGAACTGAAGCTTGTCTCATGAACCGAAAGTCAGCGTATAAGGTATCCTCACAGACATATATATTGAAATGTCTACTTTTAAACACAACCATTCAAAATGAAAGAAAACAGACTGCTCTCTGCTTATGTGGGCTAATCCGTATGAAAACTGAATTTCTCTCTGACTCCTCTTTAATCTTTCTGATTTTAGAACATTTTTGTAAAAGTGACTTTTTAATTATTTATTTCAAAAAAATTAAAAATAAGTTGAGTTTCAGCCTCGTTAAATTGCATTTATATATGTTAATCTATTTGGTCAAATTAAGCTATATAAAATAAATAGTTTATCCCTTAAAATGCTATGGATTTTGAAAGATATCAAAAAAAAAAAAAAAAAAACGGGCAAAAGAACTTTAAAAGCGATTTTCTTAGGTTTTCAATTGGAAAAAAAAGGGCAGACGACCAGAATTCAAATCTGTATATCGTTACAACCATTCAAGGTATGACCAAGGTATCATTTGAAAGCTTACAGTGTCCTCTTTCCATTAATATCAAAATCTCAATTTTTAAATTTGGGTCACTGTGACTAATTTTGCTGGATCAGGTCGGTCACAAATGTGTTTTTTATTGTAGTATTATTTTATACAGAAATACATTATAATTATATATAATATACAAAATATAACCGTGGGCGCGATTAAACAGTGTTACAATAAAACTCAACATTGTGTTTTTTAAAAATAAATTCAAATAATACAAATCCCGAAATTGCGCTAATTTTAAAATTAAACTAAAACTCATGGCTGCACAAGCATTCATAACTGTGCGCGCCAACAGCGAGGAACCAGCAGAACAGAGTGAACGTTCATTCTGTTTAGTTCAATCCTACTTAATAGGAATTTATTTAAAATGCTTGCTCTACTCCACAACATTAATGTCTTGTGCGGATATCTGTATTTTGACTTTCGGTTTTAAGTAAGCGATTTAAAAGTTCCCGAGTCCCAGCGGAGTCGCACGTTGATTAACCGGTGGGAATATACACAATAGGCCTACCTGATATTGAACACAAGAGGGCAGTATAGCACTACGTATGACTCAGATTATTTTTTCTTCTTCTGAATTTTAAAACCATTCTGGCTGTTTTTGAACGTAAACATAATTCTTAAATGAAAAAAGGGAAAAACTGGTTTAATTATAATATTTGTATAATTTAATTTAGAAACAAATGATGTATAATTACATTTTTAGAAGATATGAGGCTTTTAGTGTTTACTGTTTACTTTTTTGACATTACTTTAATCTTTTGCCAAAGTTGCACATGCCTACTGGCTAATAAATGTGATGTATCTGTCGAGCTATCTGTATCTATCTGTTTCAAGCAATTTCAAGCATGCTAAGAGTCCCAAAAGTATCAAAAAAGAATGTTAAAGTTTGATTTGTTGCCACAGCAACAGTATCAAAGATATCAAGAATCCATTCACAGGTCTACATCTGCTGTATTTTTACATTATACAGATGAAGTTTGAAGCAAATCGGTTAAAAATAAGAGGGTGATATCAAAGCATTTTGAAAGTGACACACTTCCTGCTGCCAGTTGGTGGCGCTATAACTCTGACTCACAATAGTCACATCCATGTAATCAGCCTCTTACAGTGAACACACTGCTGAAGTTTCATCAAGATCAGTTAATGTATGCTGAAGTTATAACACACTTCCTGTTTCACGTTTCTCGCCATAATTTTGTTTCCTCGCCACGGCCAAACCGTTCGAGATATCAAAAATCCCCTCGCAAACTTTCATCCTCAATGCCTTGACTTCATGCTGACCGAGTTTCGTGCCGTGTGTTTGAATTCTCTAGGAGGAGTATTGCACATTCCATTGCGAGCGTTTTACAAACAAACCTCAATAGCCAACTTCCTGTTTGGCTGGGGTAAAAAGTAAGAGCGTGAGGTATAGATGAAACGATGAGATCAACATGTGTACCGAGTTTCTTATTATTACATGCAAGCGTGTTTGATTTATGGACCAAGTGTTCGGACCCCGTTCCAGGGGGCGCTGTCTAGCCCCCCTGCCACACCCAGGTACCATCTTCAGCCCGGCTCTGATGGCTGTGGGATCTGACCTGTGTGCAAAGTTTCAAGAGTTTTCAAACCCGTTAAGGGCCCCAAAAGCCGCTAAGAGTCTCAAAATCATAAAAAAAAAGAATTTTAAAGTTTGATGCGTTGCCACGGCAACAGTATCAAAGATATCAAGAATCCATTCACAGGTCTTCATCTGCTATGTATTTACATTATACAGATTAAGTTTGAAGCACATCGGGTAAAAATAAAAGGGTGAGTTCAAAGCATTTTGAAAGTGACACACTTCCTGCTGCCAGTTGGTGGCGCTATAACTCTGACTCACAATAGTCACATCCATGTGATCGTCCTCTTACAGCGAACATACTGCTGAAGTTTCATCAACATCAGTTAATGTATGCTGAAGTTATAACACACTTCCTGTTTCACGTTTCTCGCCATAATTTCGTTTCCTCGCCATGGCCAAACCGTTTGAGATATCAAAAATCCCCTCGCAAACTTTCATCGTCAATGCCTTGACTTCATGCTGACCGAGTTTCGTGCCGTGAGTTTGAATTCTCTAGGAGTAGTACTTCAAATTCCATTGCGAGTGTTTTATGAACAACCCTAAATAACCGACTTCCTGTTGGGCTGGGGTAAAAAGTAATAGTATGAGGTATATATGAACGATGAGATCTATATGTGCACCGAGTTTCATATTATTACATGCAAGCGTGTTTGATTTATGGACCAAGTTTTCGGACCCCGTTCCAGGGGGCGCTGTCTAGCCCCCCTGCCACGCCCGGGTACCATCTTCAGCCCGGCCCTGATGGCCGCGGGTTCTGACCCGTGTGCTAAGTTTCAAGAGTTTTTGAGCATGTTAAGGGCCCCAAAAGTGCCCGAATAGTCGTATAAATAATAATAATAATAATAATAATAATAAATATAGCTGCGAGCAGCGATTGCGGGCCCAAGCCGGTGGCACCGCAACCCCGGTGCCTTTAGTTACCCAAAGGCACCGGGATGGTGGTACCGCCGGCTTTGGCCCTTTATCGCTGCTCACAGCTATATTTATATTTAATATAAAGCCGGTGGCACCGCCACCTTGGTGCCTTTAGGGTTATTCTGTATGACGTGCAAAAACGTAACCCCCACTTTGACTGTCGAAAAGAAGTGTATTGTAGAGCTTGCATCAATGCGGACTCGATGCGCTGTAACTCCATGTGGCTTTAAGCGCATCATTCTCCACTCGGGATGCGCATAAGCGTTTTGTGCCACACTGTACTGAGCCTTTGATATCATAATGCAATGACAGATTATTAATTGCCTTTCTTGTTCTGTTCTATCTATTATGTGTTGATAAAAGATAGGACAGAGCACTAAAAACCTCAAACAAAGCACTAAAAACTTAAGCTGTTTGCTGTGTAGTCTGAGAATGAGCTGTTTGATTTGCACCCTCTTCCTCTTCACTGTCCTCCATAAAAACCAGCTATTCAGGTCCATGTTGTTCTAGAAAGTTTGTATGTTGCTGCCTCATTTAACATCTCTGCTATACATTTAAAATAATTATCTAAAATAATTTATCTTTTTGATTTTTGTTATCTTGTTTTTCATGAATGTATTTTACAACAATACAAAGAGCAATGTGTATTTACCACTAATATAGTTTGTAATGGCTTTTTTTGTCATAGATTATAATCATATATTTTTTTGGATTTGTTATTTATCTTTATAATGAAGTTGTCTGTATTAAGTAGATTGTGTTTAACACACAGTGATTTATCAGTTCAACACATAGTTATAGAAATTCTACTTTATCTAAAAAAAACCTGCACTTTATACACACACACACACACACACACACACACACACACATACATAAATACATGTAAATAAAAATAGAAAAAGAAACATCAAATGTGTTTTTAGTCAGAGTATTTTTTATACAGAAACAAATATTTGTAATTCAGAAAAGAATGAAGTTAGTGTTTTAAAATCTTAAGGAAAACAAATATATTGAAATATAGCACAAGAATTTTAAATTCATTCAGCTTCAATTACAAATACAATCTTACTTTTATTTAAAGCAAACTATACATTTAAAAGATGGGGGTTATATGCCTATTTTGTCATTTAAAAAAATACTAAATTGTTATGCAAAAAGACAAGGACTTAGAGACAAGGACTTATAGGAAAAATCGCAGCCAGCCACACTGTGTGGTTCAAACATACATAAACACAGACAACAGCCCTCCCCTCCCCCCCACACACACACACATGCACACACACACACACAAACACAGACAACAGCCCTCCCCTCCCCACACAGACACACACACCCACACAGAGAGAGAGAGAGAGAGAGAGAGAGAGAGAGTGAATCGCAGGGGAAATAAATCCATTCAAACTACAATATCTGACTTTCTGTTGCTCAGAGCGAATGACTTTAAATTGGAAAGTTGATCGACTTGACGAGAACAATATACGTGGAAAGTTTTGTAACTGTAGGTAAAATGAGCAAAGTTATAACACACTTTATGTGTCCTTTTTTAGTCATAAAATTCATTTCCTCGTCACGGCCAGACCGTTCGAGATATCAAAAATCCGTCCGGAATTGAGCATCCTCAATGTCTTGACTTCATGCACACCGAGTTTGGTTGTGATTGGTAAACACATGCGTTGTAATTTGATGTATTTCTCCTAGGAGAATTATTCAAACAACCCATAATTCCCAACTTCCTTCTTAAAACTTAGAGCACGAAAGTTGTTTGGCCTGATGTGATCTTTAATTGTACCGAGTTTCATATTAATTCATGCAAGTGTGTTTGATTTATGGACAAATTTTCGAATCCCAGTCCAGGGGGCGCTGTCGAGCCGCCCTGCCACGCCCGGTTACCAGCTTCAGCCCGGCCCTGATGGCCATGGGTTCTGACCCGTGTGCAAAGTTTCAAGAGTTTTAGAGGATGTTAAGGCCCCCGAAAATGCCAGAGAAGTTGCACACAGCAAATAAAGGGTTAAAATTAACCTGACAGGCGCCCCTCCTCTCACTCACACAGAGAGACACTGAGAGACTGGCAAAATTCTGAGATTTTCTCTACATTCAAACAAACATATCTGACTTTCTGTGGGTCCTAGCTAATGAGTGTCAATTAGAAAGTTGTCCGGCTCGAGGAGTACAATATACATACTGATTTTTGTAACTGTAGATAAAACTAACAACCCCACTTTTGTCAAAAGGTGGCGCTACTGAGCCCTCACCACACCCGTTTCTGAAACGTTGCACATGTCTAATGGCTAATAAATGTGATGTGTCTGTCGAGTTTCATGCAATTTGAAGCATGCTAAGAGTCTCAAAAGCATCCTAAAAGAATGGTAAAGTTTGATGCGTTGCCACGGCAACAGTTTCAAAGATATCAAGAATCCATTTACAGGTCTTCATCTGCCATGTATTTGCATTATACAGATGAAGTTTGAAGCAAATCGAGTTAAAATTAGAGGGTGATTTCAAAGCATTTTGAAAATGACACACTTCCTGCTGCCAGTTGGTGGCGCTATAACTTTGACTCACAATAGTCACATCCATGTGATCGTCCTCTTACAGCGAACACACTGCTGAAGTTTCATCAAGATCGGTTGATGTGTGCTGAAGTTATGATACACTTCCTGTTTCACGTTTCTCGCCATAATTTTGTTTCCTCGCCACGGCCAAACCGTTCGAGATATCAAAAATCCCCTCGCAAACTTTCATCCTCAATGTCTTGACTTCACGCTGACCGAGTTTTCGTCGAATTTGGATCAAAGCTCTAGGAGGAGTATTAAAAATTCCATTGCGAGTGTTTTACGAACAACCCTAAATAGCCGACTTCCTGTTGGGCTGGGGTAAAAAGTAAAAGCGCGAGGTATAGATGAAACGATGAGATCAACATGTGTACCGAGTTTCATATTATTACATGCAAGCGTGTTTGATTTATGGACCAAGTGTTCGGACCCCGTTCCAGGGGGCGCTGTCGAGCCCCCCTGCCACGCCCGGGTACCAGCTTCAGCCCGGCCCTGATGGCCGCGGGTTCTGACCCGTGTGCAAAGTTTCAAGAGTTTTCGAGCATGTTAAGGGCCCCAAAAGTGCCCGAATAGTCGTTAGAAAAATAAAAGAAAAAAAAAAAAAAAAATATAGCTGCGAGCAGCGATTGCGGGCCCAAGCCGGTGGCAACGCAACCCCGGTGCCTTTAGTTACCTAAACCCCACTTTTGTCAAACCCCGAGTTGCTTCAAACGGCACTGGGGTGGCGGTACCGCCAGCTTTGGCCCTTCATCGCTGCTCGCAGCTATATATATATATAAAGCCGGTGGCACCGCCACCTTGGTGCCTTTAGGGTTATTCTGCATGACGTGCAAAAATGTAGCTCCCGCTTTGACTGAGAATGAGGTTAGTGTTTTAAAATTTTTAGGAAAACAAATACATTGAAATATAGGACATGAATTTTAAACTCTTTCAGCTTCAATTACAAATACAATCTTACTTTTATTTAAAGAAAACTATACATTTAAAAGATGGGGGTTATATGCATATTTTGTCATTTAAAAAATACAAAATTGTTGTGCTAACAGACAAGGACTTAGAGACAAGGACTTGCAGGAAAAATCACAGCCAACCACACACACACACACACACATATAAACACAGACAACAGCCCTCCCCTCCCCACACACGCACACGCACACACACACACACACACACACACAAAGACACCAGCAACCCCCCCCCCCCCCACACACAGACACTGATAGAGACAAGATACACATCCAAAACTACAATATCTGACTTTCTTTTGGTCTGAGCTTCTTACTGTTAAATAGAAAGTTGATCGGCTTGACAAGAACAATATACGTGGCAAGTTTTGTAACTGTAGGTAAAACGAGCAAAGTTATAACACATTTTATGTGTCCTTTTTCAGTCATAAAATTCATTTCCTCGCCACGGCCAAACCGTTCGAGAAATCAAACATCCGTCCGGAATTGAGCATCCTCAATGTCTTGACTTCATGCACACCGAGTATGGTGGTGATTGGTAAACACATGCGTTGTAATTTGATGTATTTCTCCTAGGAGATTTATTCAAACAACACATAATTCCCAACTTCCATTTGAACTGTCTTAAAACTTAGAGCAGAGATGGGCGCAGGTCACGCAAGTCTCAAGTAAGTCTGAAGTCTTAACCGTCAAGTCTCAAGTAAGTCCCAAGTATTTTTTTTTGGGGGGGCAAGTCAAGTCAAGTCAAGTCACAGGCTATGTCAAGTCAAGTCAAGTCTTGTAGTAGGTTAAGTCAAGTGCAAGTCAAGTCACCTTATTATTTTAATTTTACATGCAGAATCTGATCTTAATAAAATGAAAAGACAAGATAAGTATTTGCCAGTAAATTACAATAATTTGCATTGTAAATACTCATGTTCAGTAAAATACACCATGGAATCAAACAAAATTGTAACTTCATAAAATTATTTATTTTTCACTTCTGCCAACAGTGTGTTTGAAATGTTTTAAATTTTCAACATTGAGTCCATAAAACAAATAACAGCTTAACATCCTACAGACTCTCTGAACACCTTCCTCTCTCTCAAACACAGTTTACAAACAATATTAAACTTTGTTACATTTCTCTCTCTCTCTCTCTCTCTCTCTCTCTCTCTCTCTCTCTCTCTCTCTCTCTCTCTCTCTCTCTCACACACAGTGGCGGTTCTAGACCATTTCAACTGGGGGGGCCAAGCTGGGGCCAGTTGTACTGTTAGAGGGGCCAGTTACATTTAGACCTTATCATTTTCTGCACTGCACTGAAGGCATAAATAAGCAAAATACCATGTTTATAATTATCCAACAATTTGCATTTCCATTATATTTTTACATTTGCATTACATATATCAGTCTGTATTTGAATTTCCATTTTATTTTTTTACATTGAATATACAGTATGTATATATATATATCATTTTTACAAATTAATCTACGATTTTTGTGTTTTTTTTTTTTTTTTTTTGCAAAAAGATCAGCAAATTATCCTCTAAACTGGCCTTTTTAGGGGGCTTTCCTCTCAGGGTGAATGAGCTTTTTTATAATTGTTTTTTTCCTGACATCTTTGAAAGACAGAAGCAATAATTAATGCATCCTTGGCCAGGATATAATTATAAAATATGACATGATTTTAAAAGTGACCTATAAAATCGACTATGCAATACACTTTAATTTATCTAGTGCTAATACAATTATTAAGCCTATTTGGAGAGAGAGATGTTTTAAAATCGACTATGCATTACACTTTAATTTATCTAGTGCTAATAAAATTATTAAGCCTATTTGGAGAGAGAGATGTTTATAATGTGACAATATGTCAGTCATCGTGATTCGTGTAATAAGATGACTAGGCCTAGACTACTTGTTCTGAGCAGGTGTTGTCAGTGAACAGGCTGTAAAACTGTTGTCTAAGTTACAGACTGATACTAATTAAATGGGAAACGAATCGATTACCTAACGTAACCTCGGTTCTCTCTAGATGAGGGAACGAGCATTGCGTAAGCTAGCTTACGCTGCGGGAAAGATTCATCTTACATCAGTCAAGTTGTCATAGTTTTTGTCAAACAAGTTGTGAATTTGTTGTAACATTAAAACAGGAGATCATGACTTACTCCGTGCTCCAAGTGATGTTCGGAGCTCCAGTGATTAGTTTCATCTGTGGGACGGGTGAAGAAACTTTCGGAAGATGTTGTAACAGAATCATATGAACAATTCCAGGATATGCTTTTTTTCATTGGTTGTTGCGTTAAATTTTACCCAGATACAATAGTGCCCTTTTCTGATTGGCTATTAAGTAGCTCTTCTCTTTTTTTGATTGGCTGATGCGTAGCAGGGTCGACTGCTGAACTCCAGGCGAGACGCGCTTGATTCTCACGTGAGAGCGGCGCGGCCAGAGAAATTGCGTATATTAAATATATTATTAATAGTTTTTCCGCATGAGAAATACAATGTGTGACGGGAGTGTGAGACAAAAGACTGAAACGAGTGACTGTCATGCTCAATGCGTGACACACTATAAAAAAAATATTTCACACTGACTCCACATTTAGGGGGGCCACAAGGGGGTCCAAGCTTGTTGTCGCAGGGGCACTGGCCCCCCCAGGCCCCCGCCTAGAACCGCCACTGCTCACACACACACACACACACACACACACTTTCTCTCTCTCTCAATAAGCAAAAACATGACTGCTAAAGGTTGTATCAGCGATGGCGGGGTAACATCACTTAACATCACGAGTGATATTCCCTTAGGCCACGCCCCCTTGTCTCCCCAAAGTATTATAAGCAATCATGCGCATCCCGTGTGCAGAATGATGCACTTGAAGCAACACCAAGTCACAGCACGCAACGCTTCACATTGAAAAGAACATAGCGAAGGGATGGTATCTATAATCTATGCTTAGTAGGGCTGCACGATTTGGGAAAATGTCATATTGCCATTATTGAGCCAATATTGCAATTGCGATTTGCGACTCCGATATAATAAAATGGTTTCATGAGTCCAACTTGCTTGGTTCTAAAGTAAAATGCACAGATTAATGTTTATTTCTCAACTCAAACTAAAAACAACAACAACAATAAATGATTGATAACACCTATAATGATCAATAAACCATCAACCAAACCAACATTACAGTGATTCCATCAATTGAAAGCCATCAACTTTTTAAAAAATTATTAGGCTTAAAAAAATATATAACAGCTTTAAAATTAAGTGAACTTCAAACAATCCCCACATAAACCCATAATAAAAAACATATTTACCTGTGCCCTTCCTGTCTTAACAGGTACAGAAATTGAATAAAGTTATCAAACAGTCTGCGCTGCCTGAATCATAAATTATATATATATAATAATCCTTATTAAAGCTACAAAAGTTCTTTACTCAAGATCAGTGAGTAATTTTCTAATTTCCCTTTGTTCTTTTAACTTTACTGAAAGAACGCTTTATTCGCTGCTGGCTCTTTAAGAGCACCCGTTGCCGAGACGCGGATCTCACACGCGCCTCATAGCACAACTCTTTTCATCCATAGACTTTTCTTATGTTATGAAGATACTAGACAAAACCACATTTTGGCATAATTGTGTGTGCTATTGTTCGTTCAAGCTCGAAAGAGAACTGTTTATTCTGGGCTGGCACACGGTCAGTGCATGCGCATTATGCGTATCATCTAATCTAGGGCACTCACAGGCAGCTTTTCACTTCTTGTCGTGCAAAATGCGAAAAGGCATTTGAACCAATAAGAGGGGGATCTTGTAACACTAGTCAAAGGATGACAAAAAAGAAGAGATGCTGCGCTAATAGCCCTACTTTGTTTATTTCATATAAAATCGCGGCATTTTGCGTTATATAATTGCATAGGTTTGAGATTGCTATTACGACTGCGATATAATTAATCGTGCAGCACTAATGCTTAGTGTATTCTAAAGGGCAATAAACTCCACTCCAGCAAGATAGTCATTTTATGCAAATCAGAGACCTTTATGCCTTATCTACAAATAAAGTATAATATTGGGAACATTGATCTTGAAGAGAGTGTCGTCGTGTTACTGTCGCAACCGAACGCGACGCGCTGTGTGAATGCTGATGCATGGAGAATGACTGAGGCGAGATGACTTTCCGTTAACTTTAACTTAGAGACTAAAATATTAATTTTACCACACATTAAGCTATTGAATGACTTTAGAAGTCTTGGAATATAGTGTGAAAACTTGATTGTGCTTTACAGTTTTTTATGCCTTTAGTGGGGCTTAATAACACAATATGCAGAATGTCGGACGTCACTTATAGGCTAAACCAGGGGTTCTCAAACATTTTGGTGCCAGGGACCCCTTTCAGGGGAAAAAGATTTCCAAGGACCCCCCTTATATTTATAACCGTTATTAAGCACAAAGTTAATGTCTGAGCGGCTAATGAAATATTCTTGCACAAAATGAATGGTCTCCACCCAGGGTACTATGCAGGAATTTCTAAATAGCCTACTGAGGTCCCAAAAGTGATCTTACTAGGAATCACTTAGGATCCCTCACTTAGGAATTTTTGATGTTCTTGATCTACATGTGCATTTTAATGTGTTTTTAAGGCCCCACAATTGGATATAGATTTAGAAGCATGTCAGTGGGCAGTGGCATACTTTTTTTTTGTCAAGATGTCACGAAACACAATCACATATTCCAAACAGGAATGGCCTTAAAGGAGAAATGTTTCAATGATTAGGCCTATTCTGCACACAAATAAAGCCTATAAATACAATGATAATGGCATTATGTTTAAAAGGTGCGTGCGTTGTTAATTTGAGCTACTGCAATTAGCTAAAAAAAAACATATAGTATATGTTAAATATATGAATCCATAATATTAATCTCATGGGCACAGTATGTTTCTCTTGACCTGCGTTTTCCTTGTTAAACTTGAGCTTGATTAATACTTTGCAAACTGATTGTTTCGGTCGTTTTTTAAAACTTTTATCTAAAACAGCTGTTTAGTTTATGTTAATGTAGGCCTACATTTTATCCCGTACTTTATGACCGTTGACTGATACGTCGTGCGGGGAACTTTGAGTTCACTCCGACTCAAACATTTTGACATTGAGATGTCGTTGTTAGTCTGCTGAAGCACCTCAGACGAGAAGGTCAGTTATCATCGCGATGTGCATCCTTGCAACCTCAATTGTGGGTACGGCCCTGTCATTATGCACTTTTATTTTGATAATGATCAGACTTCTAATGTCAAATCTACAGTAGCAGTGCTAGAACTGACTATTGTGCGCGCACGCGAGACGCCGGCGCGCGATTACGTGGGAATTTTTCCTCAGCAGTGGAAACAGGAATACTCTTATTTATGGTCATAGATAAGACAAGAGTGCATCATCCGAAACGGTAAAGTGTCCATTTTTTTTATTTGTGTATAGGCTACATTATAAATGACTACAAAATGTCTTGCCTTTTAAAAATACAGAAAACAACCGGATGCGGGTTCATGCCGTCTCTCTGTCTTCTTCTGGCGCACGTCGCGCAAAATCAATAGCGAATAGCCTAGTCTACTTGACGCACAGACATAGATTATCTATCTATAGAAAACTTAAGTGTTTAATTTGTATTCTTTGATGTTAAATGCATTATAAGTAACTTAGGAATAAACAGCATGTTTTCAGATGATAAAGAAAACATGACTCATAGCACGGAAAAAAACGTTAGGTTGTTATAAATTATTTCGCGGACCCCCTGGCATTAGCTCACGGACCCCACTTTGAGAACCACTGGGCTAAACTGTTTTTATAGATAAAACTATTTACATTCGGCAGTCATGAAAACAAATCTCAGATAACGGTTGACTATAGGTAACAATGTGTAATTTTGCGCCGGAGTTCTCCTTTAACTTACATTAGCTAGCTAACTACGAACGAGCTAACCAGATAACATTAACAAATTGACAAGCACTTACTGGGCAGAATATGGCTCTTCAAATGACGGACGAAATTGGAGGTTGTCATCTGACTGTCCGCGATCTTAACGTTGCATGTCTTGCAAAGCGCTGTTCTTTTGCCATCTTGTTGTAAGAAATTCTTGAATCCAAAAGCGACGACGACCCTCGTTATCCCTCCGGCTGACATGTTGATGTGATCTGATGTAAGTGGGCGTGGTGTGCGCGTAAGGTATGAGAGGGCATGACTGATGATCTCTGATCCAGTCATGACAGCGCTATTCTCAGCCTGCGCTCCAGCTGGATCAACTTTATTTTTTTTTTTTTTACATAATTTATATATTTTATATTCAAACTGAAAACATGATGTGATTAACACTCAAGTCATATTATTACATGCAAGTGTGTTTGATTTATGGACCAAAATTTCAGATCAAGTTTATGGACCAAGTTAATTTAATTAATAAACTAATTATATAAAACTATTAATGCACTGGTTATATGCCTTTACTTATAAAAAATAAAACACTTTTTTAAAAAATACCAGGCTTAAGGCATTTATTTTTTATGCAGGCCATACACACAGGAGTGAAATGGTTAAGACCCCTCCCCCTACAAACACACACACATATACACAGACAGGCAAAGACAGAGAGCAAGACCACAGATTGAGCAAGACCACATTCAAACAAACATATCTGACTTTCTGTGGGTCCTAGCTAATGAGTGTCAATTAGAAAGTTGTCCGGCTCGAGGAGTACAATATACATACCGATTTTTGTAACTGTAGATAAAACTAACAACCCCACTTTTGTCAAAAGGTGGCGCTACTGAGCCCTCACCACGCCCGTTTCTGAAACTTTACACGTGTCTACTGGCTATTAAATGTGATGTGTCTGTCGAGTTTCATGCAATTTCAAGCATGCTAAGGGTCTCAAAAGCATCCTAAAAGAATGGTAACGTTTGATGCGTCGCCACGGCAACAGTTTCAAAGATATCAAGAATCCATTCACAGGTCTACATCTGCCGTATGTTTACATTATACAGATGACGTTTGAAGCAAATCGGGTAAAAATAAAAGGGTGATATCAAAGCATTTTGAAAGTGACACACTTCCTGCTGCCAGTTGGTGGCGCTATAACTTTGACTCACAATAGTCACATCCATGTGATCGTCCTCTTACAGCGAACACACTGCTGAAGTTTCATCAAGATCAGTTAATGTATGCTGAAGTTATAACACACTTCCTGGTTCACGTTTCTCGCCATGATTTCGTTTCCTCGCCACGGCCAAACCGTTCGAGATATCAAAAATCCCCTCGCAAACTTTCATCCTCAATGTCTTGACTTCATGCTGACCGAGTTTTGTCGAATATGGATCAAAGCTCTAGGAGGAGTATTTAACATTCCATTGCGAGCGTTTTACAAACAAACCTCAATAGCCGACTTCCTGTTGGGCTGGGGTAAAAAGTAAAAGCGCGAGGTATAGATGAAACTATGAGATCAACATGTGCACAGAGTTTCATATTATTACATACAAACGTGTTTGAGTTATGGACCGAGTGTTCGGACCCCGTTCCAGGGGGCGCTGACGAGCCGCCCTGCCACGCCCGGGTACCAGCTTCAGCCCGGCTCTGATGGCCGCGGGTTCTGACCCGTGTGCAAAGTTTCAAGAGTTTTCGAGCACGTTAAGGGCCCCAAAAATGCCCAAAAGGTTACAAAATAATAATAATAAATAATCCTTAGGAAAACAATAGGGCCTTCGCCCTTTCAGGGCTTGGGCCCTAATAATCGGAAGGAAAACAATAGGGCCTTCGCCCTTTCAGGGCTTGGGCCCTAATAATAAATATAGCTGCGAGCAGCGATGGCGGGCCCAAGCCGGTGGCACCGCAATCCCGGCTCCTTTAGTTACCTAAAGGCACCGGGGTGGCGGTGCCAAAGGCTTTGGCCCTTTCATGATTAAATGTTAAAACGGCTTGCCATAGTCTGTCATTTTGACTAGTCACAATTATGTTACAGATATCTTAAATGATAATACAAACTATCCAAAATGTAATTACGACTAGACAGAAAGACATTGTTGATATCTACAATGTTAATTTCCGGATAGGCAAACTTAGCTTTTAAATGTTAAAAGGGCTTGCCATACACGGACGTAGGCTCAGAGAGAGTCTCACCATATTCAAACCAAAATATCTGACTTCCTCTTGGTCTGAGCTAATGACTATGAATTAGAAAGTTGTCTGGCTTGAGGAGTACAATGTATATAACGATTTTTGTAACTGTAGATAAAAATAACAACCCCACTTTTGTCAAAAGGTGGCGCTATTTAGTCCCTGCACCATGCCCGTTTCTGAAACTTTGCACATGTCTACTGGCTAATAAATGTGATGTGTCTGTTGAGTTTCATGCAATTTCAAGCATGCTAAGAGTCTCAAAAGCATCCTAAAATAATTTCAAAGTTTGAAGCTTTGCCACGGCAACAGTTTAAAAGATATCAAGAATCCATTCACAGGTCTACATCTACCGTATGTTTACATTATAGAGATGAAGTTTTTCATCATTATACAGATGAAGTTTTTCATCTGTTTACATTATACAGATGAAGTTTTTCATTCATATTATTACATTCAAGCGTGTTTGATTTATGGACCAAGTGTTCGGACCCCGTTCCAGGGGGCGCTGTCTAGCCCCCCTGCCACACCCAGGTACCATCTTCAGCCCGGCTCTGATGGCTGTGGGATCTGACCTGTGTGCAAAGTTTCAAGAGTTTTCAAACCCGTTAAGGGCCCCAAAAGCCGCTAAGAGTCTCAAAATCATCAAAAAAAAAAAGAATTTTAAAGTTTGATGCGTTGCCACGGCAACAGTATCAAAGATATCAAGAATCCATTCACAGGTCTTCATCTGCTATGTATTTACATTATACAGATTAAGTTTGAAGCAAATCGGGTAAAAATAAGAGGGTGATTTCAAAGCATTTTGAAAGTGACACACTTCCTGCTGCCAGTTGGTGGCGCTATAACTTTGACTCACAATATTCACATCCATGTGATCGTCCTCTTACAGCAAACAAACTGCTGAAGTTTCATCAAGATCAGTTAATGTATGCTGAAGTTCTGACACACTTCCTGTTTCACGATTCTCGCCATAATTTCGTTTCCTCGCCACGGCCAAACCGTTCGAGATATCAAAAATCCCCTCGCAAACTTTCATCCTCAATGTCTTGACTTCTTGCACACCGAGTTTGGTTGTGATTGGTAAACACATGCGTTGTAATTTGATGTATTTCTCCTAGGACAACTATTCAAACAACCCATAATTCTCAACTTCCATTTTAATTGTCGTAAAACTTAGAGCACGAAAGTTGTTTGGCCTGATGTGATCTATAATTGTACCGAGTTTCATATTAATTCACGCAAGTGTGTTTGATTTATGGACAAATGTTCGAATCCCAGTCCAGGGGGCGCTGTCGAGCCGCCCTGCCACGCCCGATGACCAGCTTCAGCCCGGCCCTGATGGCCATGGGTTCTGACCCGTGTGCAAAGTTTCAAGAGTTTTAGAGGATGTTAAGGTCCCCGAAAATGCCAGAGAAGTCGCACACAGCAAATAAAGGGTTAAAATAAACCTGACAGGCGCCCCTCCTCTCACTCACACAGAGAGACACTGAGAGACTGGCAAAATTCTAAGATTTTCTCTACATTCAAACAAAGATATCTGACTTTCTGTGGGTCCTAGCTAATGAGTGTCAATTAGAAAGTTGTCCGGCTCGAGGAGTACAATATACATACAGATTTTTGTAACTCTAGTTAAAACCAACAACCCCACTTTTGTCAAAAGGTGGCGCTACTGAGCCCTCACCACGCCCGTTTCTGAAACTTTGCACATGTCTACTGGCTAATAAATGTGATGTGTCTGTCGAGTTTCATGCGATTTGAAGCATGCTAAGGGTCTCAAAAGCATCCTAAAAGAATGGTAAAGTTTGATGCGTTGCCACGGCAACAGTTTAAAAGATATCAAGAATCCATTCACAGGTCTACATCTGCCGTATATTTACATTATACAGATTAAGTTTAAAGCAAATCGGGTAAAAATTAAAGGGTGATTTCAAAGCATTTTGAAAGTGACACACTTCCTGCTGCCAGTTGGTGGCGCTATAACTTTGACTCACAATAGTCACATCCATGTGATCGTCCTCTTACAGCGAACACACTGCTGAAGTTTCATCAAGATCAGTTAATGTATGCTGAAGTTATAACACACTTCCTGTTTCACGTTTCTCGCCATAATTTCATTTCCTCGCCACGGCCAAACCGTTCGAGATATCAAAAATCCCCTCGCAAACTTTCATCCTCAATGCCTTGACTTCATGCTGACCGAGTTTCGTGCCGTGTGTTTGAATTCTCTAGGAGGAGTATTGCACATTCCATTGCGAGCGTTTTACAAACAAACCTCAATAGCCGACTTCCTGTTGGGCTGGGGTAAAAAGTAAGAGTGTGAGGTATAGATGAAACGATGAGATCAACATGTGTACCGAGTTTCATATTATTACATTCAAGCGTGTTTGATTTATGGACCAAGTGTTTGGACCCCGTTCCAGGGGGCGCTGTCTAGCCCCCCTGCCACACCCAGGTACCATCTTCAGTCCGGCTCTGATGGCTGTGGGATCTGACCTGTGTGCAAAGTTTCAAGAGTTTTCAAACCCGTTAAGGGCCCCAAAAGCCGCTAAGAGTCTCAAAATCATCAAAAAAAAGAATTTTAAAGTTTGATGCGTTGCCACGGCAACAGTATCAAAGATATCAAGAATCCATTCACAGGTCTTCATCTGCTATGTATTTTCATTATACAGATGAAGTTTGAAGCAAATCGAGTTAAAATTAGAGGGTGATTTCAAAGCATTTTGAAAATGACACACTTCCTGCTGCCAGTTGGTGGCGCTATAACTTTGACTCACAATAGTCACATCCATGTGATCGTCCTCTTACAGCGAACACACTGCTGAAGTTTCATCAAGATCGGTTGATGTGTGCTGAAGTTATGATACACTTCCTGTTTCACGTTTCTCGCCATAATTTTGTTTCCTCGCCACGGCCAAACCGTTCGAGATATCAAAAATCCCCTCGCAAACTTTCATTCTCAATGTCTTGACTTCACGCTGACCGAGTTTCGTCGAATTTGGATCAAAGCTCTAGGAGGAGTATTAAAAATTCCATTGCGAGTGTTTTACGAACAACCCTAAATAGCCGACTTCCTGTTGGGCTGGGGTAAAAAGTAAAAGCACGAGGTATAGATGAAACGATGAGATCAACATGTGTACCGAGTTTCATATTATTACATGCAAGCGTGTTTGATTTATGGACCAAGTGTTCGGACCCCGTTCCAGGGGGCGCTGTCTAGCCCCCCTGCCACGCCCGGGTACCATCTTCAACCCGGCCCTGATGGCCGCGGGTTCTGACCCGTGTGCAAAGTTTCAAGAGTTTTTGAGCATGTTAAGGGCCCCAAAAGTGCCCGAATAGTCGTATAAATAATAATAATAATAATAAATATAGCTGCGAGCAGCGATTGCGGGCCCAAGCCGGTGGCACCGCAACCCCGATGCCTTTAGTTACCCAAAGGCACCGGGATGGTGGTACCGCCGGCTTTGGCCCTTTATCGCTGCTCACAGCTATATTTATATTTAATATAAAGCCGGTGGCACTGCCACCTTGGTGCCTTTAGGGTTATTCTGTACGACGTGTAAAAACATAACCCCCGCTTTGACTATCAAAAAGAAGTGTATTGTAGAGTTTGCATCAATGCGGACTCGATGCGCTGTGCGCTGTAACTCCATGTGGCTTTAAGCGCATCATTCTCCACTCCGGATGCGCATAAGCGGTTTGTGCCACACTGTACTGAGCCTTTCATATCATAATGCAGTGACGCAATGACAGATTATTAATTGCCTTTCTTGTTCTGTTCTATCTATTATGTGTTGATAATAGATAGGACAGAGCACTAAAAACCTCAAACAAAGCACTAAAAACTTAAGCTGTTTGCTGTGTAGTCGGAGAATGAGCTGTTTGATTTGCACCCTCTTCCTCTTCACTGTCCTCCATAAAAACCAGCTATCCAGGTCCATGTTGTTCTAGAAAGTTTGTATGTTGCTGCCTCAATTAACATCTCTGCTATACATTTAAAACATGGCTATATCTAAAATAATTTATCTTTTTGATTTTTGTTATCTTGTTTTTCATGAATATTTTACAACAATACAAAGAGCCATGTGTATTTTCCATTAATATAGTTTGTAATGGCTTTTGTTGTCATAGATTATGATCATATATTTTTTGGATTAGTTGTTTATCTTTATAATGAAGTTGTCTGTATTAAGTAGATTGTGTTTAACACACACAAGAGTGATTTTATTAGTTCAACACATAGTTATAGAAATTCTACTTCATCTAAAAAAAACCCTGCACTTTATACACACACACACACACAGAACACACGCACACACACACACACACACGCACACACACACACACACACACACACACAAATACATGTAAATAAAAATACAAAAAAAAAACATCAAATGTGTTTTTAGTCAGAGTATTATTTTATACAGAAACAAATATTTGTAATTCAGATAAGAATGAAGTTAGTGTTTTAAAATCTTAAGGAAAACAAATATATTGAAATATAGCACATGAATTTTTAATTAATTCAACTTCAATCACAAATACAATCTTACTTTTATTTAAAGCAAACTATACATTTAAAAGATGGGGGTTATATGCCTATTTTGTCATTTAAAAATATTGTTATGCAAAATTGTTATGCAAAAAGACAAGGACTTAGAGACAAGGACTTTTAGGAAAAATCGCAGCCAGCCACACACACACACATAAACACAGACAACAGCCCTCCCCTCCCCACACAGACACACACACCCACACACACACACACAGACAGAGAGAGAGAGAGAGAGAGAGAGAGAGAGAGAGAGAGAGAGTGAATCGTAGGGGAATTAAATCCATTCAAACTACAATATCTGACTTTCTGTTGCTCAGAGCAAATGACTTTAAATTGGAAAGTTGATCGGCTTGACGAGAACAATATACATGGCAAGTTTTGTAACTGTAGGTAAAATGAGCAACGTTATAACACACTTTATGTGTCCTTTTTTAGTCATAAAATTCATTTCCTCGCCACGGCCAGACCGTTCGAGATATCAAAAATCCGTCCGGAATTGAGCATCCTCAATGTCTTGACTTCATGCACACCGAGTTTGGTTGTGATTGGTAAACACATGCGTTGTAATTTGATGTATTTCTCCTAGGACAATTATTCAAACAACCCATAATTCATAATTCATAAATAACTTCCATTTGAACTGTCATAAAACTTAGAGCACGAAAGTTGTTTGGCCTGATGTGATCTATAATTGTACCGAGTTTCATATTAATTCATGCAAGTGTGTTTGATTTATGGACAAATGTTCGAATCCCAGTCCAGGGGGCGCTGTCGAGCCGCCCTGCCACGCCCGGTTACCAGCTTCAGCCCGGCCCTGATTGCCATGGGTTCTGACCCGTGTGCAAAGTTTCAAGAGTTTTCGAGGATGTTAAGGCCCCCGAAAATGCCAGAGAAGTCGCACACAGCAAATAAAGGGTTAAAATTAACCTGACAGGCGCCCCTCCTCTCACTCACACAGAGGGACACTGAGAGACTGGCAAAATTCTGAGATTTTCTCTACATTCAAACAAACATATCTGACTTTCTGTGGGTCCTAGCTAATGAGTGTCAATTAGAAAGTTGTCCGGCTCGAGGAGTACAATATACATACCGATTTTTGTAACTGTAGATAAAACTAACAACCCCCCTTTTGTCAAAAGGTGGCGCTACTGAGCCCTCACCACGCCCGTTTCTAAAACTTTGCACATGTCTACTGGCTAATAAATGTGATGTGTCTGTCGAGTTTCATGCAATTTAAAGCATGCTAAGAGTCTCAAAAGCATCCTAAAAGAATGGTAAAGTTTGATGCGTTGCCACGGCAACAGTTTCAAAGATATCAAGAATCCATTCACAGGTCTACATCTGCCGTATGTTTACATTATACAGATGAAGTTTGAAGCAAATCGGGTAAAAATTAAAGGGTGATATCAAAGCATTTTGAAAGTGACATACTTCCTGCTGCCAGTTGGTGGCGCTATAACTTTGACTCACAATAGTCACATCCATGTGATCGTCCTCTTACAGCGAACACACTGCTGAAGTTTCATCAAGATCAGTTAATGTATGCTGAAGTTATAACACACTTCCTGGTTCACGTTTCTCGTCATGATTTCGTTTCCTCGCCACGGCCAAACCGTTCGAGATATCAAAAATCCCCTCGCAAACTTTCATCCTCAATGTCTTGACTTCATGCACACCGAGTTTGGTTGTGATTGGTAAACACATGCGTTGTAATTTGATGTATTTCTCCTAGGACAATTATTCAAACAACCCATAATTCATAATTCATAAATAACTTCCATTTGAACTGTCATAAAACTTAGAGCACGAAAGTTGTTTGGCCTGATGTGATCTATAATTGTACCGAGTTTCATATTAATTCATGCAAGTGTGTTTGATTTATGGACAAATGTTCGAATCCCAGTCCAGGGGGCGCTGTCGAGCCGCCCTGCCACGCCCGGTTACCAGCTTCAGCCCGGCCCTGATTGCCATGGGTTCTGACCCGTGTGCAAAGTTTCAAGAGTTTTCGAGGATGTTAAGGCCCCCGAAAATGCCAGAGAAGTCGCACACAGCAAATAAAGGGTTAAAATTAACCTGACAGGCGCCCCTCCTCTCACTCACACAGAGGGACACTGAGAGACTGGCAAAATTCTGAGATTTTCTCTACATTCAAACAAACATATCTGACTTTCTGTGGGTCCTAGCTAATGAGTGTCAATTAGAAAGTTGTCCGGCTCGAGGAGTACAATATACATACCGATTTTTGTAACTGTAGATAAAACTAACAACCCCCCTTTTGTCAAAAGGTGGCGCTACTGAGCCCTCACCACGCCCGTTTCTAAAACTTTGCACATGTCTACTGGCTAATAAATGTGATGTGTCTGTCGAGTTTCATGCAATTTAAAGCATGCTAAGAGTCTCAAAAGCATCCTAAAAGAATGGTAAAGTTTGATGCGTTGCCACGGCAACAGTTTCAAAGATATCAAGAATCCATTCACAGGTCTACATCTGCCGTATGTTTACATTATACAGATGAAGTTTGAAGCAAATCGGGTAAAAATTAAAGGGTGATATCAAAGCATTTTGAAAGTGACATACTTCCTGCTGCCAGTTGGTGGCGCTATAACTTTGACTCACAATAGTCACATCCATGTGATCGTCCTCTTACAGCGAACACACTGCTGAAGTTTCATCAAGATCAGTTAATGTATGCTGAAGTTATAACACACTTCCTGGTTCACGTTTCTCGTCATGATTTCGTTTCCTCGCCACGGCCAAACCGTTCGAGATATCAAAAATCCCCTCGCAAACTTTCATCCTCAATGTCTTGACTTCATGCTGACCGAGTTTTGTCGAATTTGGATCAAAGCTCTAGGAGGAGTATTTAACATTCCATTGCGAGCGTTTTACAAACAAACCTCAATAGCCGACTTCCTGTTGGGCTGGGGTAAAAAGTAAAAGCGCGAGGTATAGATGAAACTATGAGATCAACATGTGCACCGAGTTTCATATTATTATATACAAACGTGTTTGAGTTATGGACCAAGTGTTCGGACCCCGTTCCAGGGGGCGCTGACGAGCCGCCCTGCCACGCCCGGGTACCAGCTTCAGCCCGGCTCTGATGGCCGCGGGTTCTGACCCATGTGCAAAGTTTCAAGAGTTTTCGAGCACGTTAAGGGCCCCAAAAATGCCCAAAAGGTTACAAAATAATAATAATAAATAATCCTTAGGAAAACAATAGGGCCTTCGCCCTTTCAGGGCTTGGGCCCTAATAATAATAATCCTAAGGAAAACAATAGGGCCTTCGCCCTTTCAGGGCTTGGGCCCTAATAATAATCCTAAGGAAAACAATAGGGCCTTCGCCCTTTCAGGGCTTGGGCCCTAACAATAGGGCCTTCGCCCTTTCAGGGCTTGGGCCCTAATAATAAATATAGCTGCGAGCAGCGATTGCGGGCCCAAGCCGGTGGCACCGCAACCCCGATGCCTTTAGTTAACCAAAGGCACCGGGATGGTGGTACCGCCGGCTTTGGCCCTTTATCGCTGCTCACAGCTATATTTATATTTAATATAAAGCCGGTGGCACCGCCACCTTGGTGCCTTTAGGGTTATTCTGTACGACGTGTAAAAACGTAACCCCCGCTTTGACTATCAAAAAGAAGTGTATTGTAGAGCTTGCATCAATGCGGACTCGATGCGCTGTGTGCTGTAACCCCATGTGGCTTTAAGCGCATCATTCTCCACTCGGGATGCGCATAAGCGTTATGTGCCACACTGTACTGAGCCTTTCATATCATAATGCAGTGATGCAATGACAGATTATTAATTGCCTTTCTTGTTCTGTTCCATCTATTATATGTTGATAATAGATAGGACAGAGCACTAAAAACCTCAAACAAAGCACAAAAAACTTAAGCTGTTTGCTGTGTAGTCTGAGAATGAGCTGTTTGATTTGCACCCTCTTCCTTTTCACTGTCCTCCATAAAAACCAGCTATCCAGGTCCATGTTGTTCTAGAAAGTTTGTATGTTGCTGCCTCAATTAACATCTCTGCTATACATTTAAAACATGGCTATATCTAAAATAATTTATCTTTTTGATTTTTGTTATCTTGTTTTTCATGAATATTTTACAACAATACAAAGAGCAATGTGTATTTTCCATTAATATAGTTTGTAATGGCTTTTTTTGTCATAGATTATAATCATATATTTTTTGGATTTGTTATTTATCTTTATAATGAAGTTGTCTGTATTAAGTAGATTGTGTTTAACACACACAAGAGTGATTCATTAGTTCAACACATAGTTATAGAAATTCTACTTTATCTAAAAAAAACCCTGCACTTTATACACACACACACACACACACACACACACACACACACACACACACACACACACACACACACAAATAAATACATGTAAATAAAAATACCAAAAAAAAAAACATCAAATGTGTTTTTAGTCAGAGTATTATTTTATACAGAAACAAATTTGTAATTCAGATAAGAATGAAGTTAGTGTTTTAAAATCTTAAGGAAAACAAATATATTGAAATATAGCACATGAATTTTAAATTCATTCAACTTCAATTACAAATACAATCTTACTTTTATTTAAAGCAATCTATACATTTAAAAGATGGGGGTTATATGCCTATTTTGTCATTTAAAAATATTGTTATGCAAAATTGTTATGCAAAAAGACAAGGACTTAGAAACAAGGACTTGTAGGAAAAATCACAGCCAGCCACACACACACACATAAACACAGACAACAGCCCTCCCCTCCCCACACAGACACACACACCCACACACACACAGAGAGAGAAAGAGAGAGAGAGAGAGAGAGAGAGAATCGCAGGGGAAATAAATCCATTCAAACTACAATATCTGACTTTCTGTTGCTCAGAGCGAATGACTTTAAATTGGAAAGTTGATCGGCTTGACGAGAACAATATACGTGGTAAGTTTTGTAACTGTAGGTAAATTGAGCAAAGTTATAACACACTTTGTGTCCATTTTTAGTCATAAAATTCATTTCCTCGCCACGGCCAGACCGTTCTAGATATCAAAAATCCGTCCTGAATTGAGCATCCTCAATGTCTTGACTTCATGCACACCGAGTTTGGTTGTGATTGGTAAACACATGCATTGTGATTTGATGTATTTCTCCTAGGACAATTAATCAAACAACCCATAATTCATAATTCATAAATAACTTCCATTTGAACTGTCATAAAACTTAGAGCACGAAAGTTGTTTGGCCTGATGTGATCTATAATTGTACCGAGTTTCATATTAATTCATGCAAGTGTGTTTGATTTATGGACAAATGTTCGAATCCCAGTCCAGGGGGGCGCTGTCGAGCCGCCCTGCCACGCCCGGTTACCAGCTTCAGCCCGGCCCTGATGGCCATGGGTTCTGACCCGTGTGCAAAGTTTCAAGAGTTTT
Organism: Pimephales promelas; assembly: GCF_988280905.1. Classification (NCBI taxonomy): domain Eukaryota; kingdom Metazoa; phylum Chordata; class Actinopteri; order Cypriniformes; family Leuciscidae; genus Pimephales; species Pimephales promelas. The sequence goes on from NC_142793.1 coordinate 6,981,937, forward strand.
CGAGGATGTTAAGGCCCCCGAAAATGCCAGAGAAGTCGCACACAGCAAATAAAGGGTTAAAATTAACCTGACAAGCCCCCCTCCTCTCACTCACACAGAGGGACACTGAGAGACTGGCAAAATTCTGAGATTTTCTCTACATTCAAACAAACATATCTGACTTTCTGTGGGTCCTAGTTAATGAGTGTCAATTAGAAAGTTGTCCGGCTCGAGGAGTACAATATACATACCGATTTTTGTAACTGTAGATAAAACTAACAACCCCACTTTTGTCAAAAGGTGGCGCTACTGAGCCCTCACCACGCCCGTTTCTGCAACTTTGCACATGTCTACTGGCTAATAAATGTGATGTGTCTGTCGAGTTTCATGCAATTTAAAGCATGCTAAGGGTCTCAAAAGCATCCTAAAAGCATCCTAAAAGAAGGGTAAAGTTTGATGCGTCGCCACGGCAACAGTTTCAAAGATATCAAGAATCCATTCACAGGTCTACATCTGCCGTATGTTTACATTATACATATGAAGTTTGAAGCAAATCGGGTAAAAATAAAAGGGTGATATCAAAGCATTTTGAAAGTGACACACTTCCTGCTGCCAGTTGGTGGCGCTATAACTTTGACTCACAATAGTCACATCCATGTGATCGTCCTCTTACAGCGAACATACTGCTGAAGTTTCATCAAGATCAGTTAATGTATGCTGAAGTTATAACAAACTTCCTGTTTCACGTTTCTCGCCATGATTTCGTTTCCTCGCCACGGCCAAACCGTTCGAGATATCAAAAATCCCCACACAAGCTTTCATCCTCAATGTCTTGACTTCACGCTGACCGAGTATCGTCGAATTTGGATCAAAGCTCTAGGAGGAGTATATGACATTCCATTGCGAGCGTTTTACAAACAAACCTCAATAGCCGACTTCCTGTTGGGCTGGGGTAAAAAGTAAAAGCGCGAGGTATAGATGAAACGATGAGATCAACATGCGTACCGAGTTTCATATTATTACATGCAAGCGTGTTTGAGTTATGGACCAAGTGTTCGGACCCCATTCCAGGGGGCGCTGACGAGCCCCCCTGCCACGCCCAGGTACCATCTTCAGCCCGGCTCTGATGGCCGCGGGTTCTGACCCATGTGCAAAGTTTCAAGAGTTTTCGAGCATGTTATGGGCCCCAAAAGTGCCCGAATAGTCGTAAGAAAAATAATAATAATAATAATAGAAAAGAATAATCCTAAGGAAAACAATAGGGCCTTCGCCCTTTCAGGGCTTGGGCCCTAATAATAATAATCCTAAGGAAAACAATAGGGCCTTCGCCCTTTCAGGGCTTGGGCCCTAATAATAATCCTAAGGAAAACAATAGGGCCTTCGCCCTTTCAGGGCTTGGGCCCTAATAATAATAATCCTAAGGAAAACAATAGGGCCTTCGCCCTTTCAGGGCTTGGGCCCTAATAATACTAAAGAAAAATAATCCCAAGGAAAACAATAGGGCCTTCGCCCTTTCAGGGCTTGGGCCCTAAAAATAATCCTAACAGTTAGCACCAGGCCCGGCTGCAGGATGAAATGACTGAGGGGGCATGTGAAATTGTTAAGGGGGCTTAACTTTATACCATCAATGAACAATCAATATACACACCTCGCTTTGGAACAACAGATTTTTAAATGCAGCGCTCCATAACACACTCCGTATGCAACCACGTAATAAAAAGATAAGCCAGCATAATTTTTTATTCATATATGAACTCTTTCATGCTTAAGTTTAAAATATTCTGACTTACTCCCCAGAGTGAGTTTTTATTTTAGAACGTTCCCCCTTAATGTTTCCATGGCAACGCGTCATATTTGTCACGTGACACCATAGCCACAATGAATGACAGATGTGTATCGCTTTTATTTCATTTTTCCTTTTTTATTTAAAATATTCACAAACTTGCTTACCATGTCATCAACTATCTGATATTCCGATTGTCAAAAATGTGTAAGTGAGTGTGTTTGGTTTTTTAAAACCTTTATAAATAATCTTGATCTTTATCTATAACGTGAGACGACACCACATTTATTTGCGCCGCAGTTCAGAGAGTCCTGTCAGTCATCATCAGTTTCTCCCGAGATATATGCAAGAAAGTGGCTGGTGAACTGTGAGAAGAATAAAGTAAACTTTATAGTCATTTCCACTATGTTTGTCTGATATGAATAACACACGTTGGCAAATTATATTTGAATAGATTGTTATTGCTGCTTCCACAGACATCCGTGTTTATTTTACAAACTCCAAATGTACTGTTTTACTAGTGCTTAAGTGAATCTCAATGTCTGAAACCTAAAATAAACATTATGAGGTTGAAACACTGCATAGTTTTGATGACAGCGCTGTCCGTCCGTCTCTGGCTCAGTGCCAACCAACGCGAATCTGGTAGTGATGTCACGACACTGAACATTATACATCCCTTATGGGACTGTACCGCTCAAAAGGTTAAACATTTCATTTGTAACCATGAATACAAAAATGAAACTGAGGGGGCACAAATCAGATCTGAGGGGGCAATGGTTAGGGTTAGGGTTAGGGGCAACCTTGTGGCGCCGGGCCTGGTTAGCACTGTTAGTGCTCGGGCCCTAAAAATAATCCTAACAGTTTCAATAGGGTCCTCGCACTGTTAGTGCTCGGGCCCTAATAATGAAACCCACTGGCGTTCAGCTCCTCCAGTTTCCACCCCACCTCCCTTTAACTCCCGCTTCTCACCATAACCTTGTTAAACCTTCAAATTAACTTTCCTTACTTAAGCCTATATATTAATCCTACAATCTCTTCATTAAACCTGTATTGTTCAGAAACTGAAACAACACATTAACTGTACTATTTCCTATATTTGACTCACATGTTCCACAGTTTCATTCTGTCCACACTTATCACATAATCCTGTTGGATGCTTAGATATTAAATGCAATGTTTTATTCAAACCTGTGTCCCACTCTTAGTCTTGTAATTACTTTCCTCCCTTCTAGTTCTCCCTTTTTTTCCTACCTTCTCCCACTTTCTTTTGTATTGCATATAAATGTCTCCCTTTCCTCTCATTATGAAAATGAATGGGGTTCAATGCTGGAACTATCAGTGTTTGGAACTATTGGCGGCTCCACGACACGCGTTACTTCCACATTCCAAAGTTCCCATGGCGTTCTATGGGAGTGTCGGAACTATGTTTTTCAACGGCTCTGGTTGCAACCATCCCCTGTTGCAACTGTCCCCTGTCTCCCCTACTATGCTTGAATTATTAAATGACTCCTTTCAGAGAGAGACCATGTAAGGGTTGCAATTAAATATGTTTTTTGATCAAAATGTCATTACATCCTTCAGTTTACAAGCAAATGTATTTATTTATGGCCCCAAAAATGAACAGGAAATATCACATTCAGAAAAAAGGGCATTTTGTGACAAAGACAAAAACAGCGCAGTACTACGGTAAGAAGTAATGAAACATTAATCTGATAAATAGTTCAAGTTCAATTGTAGCTATTTATGCAGCACATTTCTGACAGACCAAATTTCTATACAGAAGAACATTAAAAGATATAGCATGCATTAAAAAATAAAACAAGAGCATGCATGCATTATAAAAATGCTATTTAGTTGGAATACAAAAATGACATTTGCCGTCGTCTCCCATTCGCGTGCCCAACTACTAACTTCCGCTTCTTTGCGCCTTTTTTGACTAAGGCGCTGCGGAGGCTCCCTGTCTGGCGTAAAATGACGCGATGATGAAAAAAAAAAGTAGTCAAAGAAACACTCACTTTATCTACTAAATTTGCGCCCTAATGTCGTTTTAAAACATTTTAAAATATCCTGTATTACCTTCTTATGGTATTTTCATACAAGGTTATATATTAATTTACATTTTTTTTTACCTGCAATATGCTCTTTAACTGTCTGCTTTTCGAGCGCCTTGGAGTCAATGGCCGTTTCTCAATATGCGTTCTTGTCTGTACTTGTGGACTTGTGAAACGTCTTCAGTCGCTGCCTAAGTAGCTACTGTTTCAAGTCAATGTTCACATCTAGCCAAGTCCAGTTCAAATCCTGGATGTGTTCTTGATCCGCCCCTTTTACAGAGAATACATCGAGAGGTGACTTGTCCGGATGTATTTGACATGAGAACATCCTGTGATGCATCCTGTGGTAGAAGCCTATGGCAAGCCATTTTAACATTTAACAGCTAGACTGGATATTTGTTGCAGATATCTGTAATTCAGTTTTGCCTAGTCAAAAAGAACATTTCAGATATGCACAACTCATGGGCGTCAGTTTGGTTTGAAATGTGCTGGGGACAGAGATGTATTCGGAAGGGCATTTTCAAAAGTGCTGGGTACAATGACGCATTCATTCTTTTTTTTCTTTTGAGTAGGTCATGTTTTGAAAGACGATGTCCTGTAGCTTCCTGATGTACATAAATAAAAATGAGCACAAGTCCAAGTATAGTGAGTGTATATAGTATATACGCCCTTTATTGCATATGTACAGTGATGGTCCAGAGGTTGAACTCGGGAGGTTCGGGGTTCTAATCCGCACTCATATAGTTTTTTTTTTCCTCATCAAAACCAATAATGTTTATCAGTGGTTGAATTGATATAATGTTTATCAGTGGTTGAATTGATATAATGTTTATCAGTGGTTGTATATGTTTTGATGAGGGGAAAAAATATACGAGAGCGGATTAGAACCCACTGAGAAACAGGGACACGTTTGTGTGCATTTTGAAGTGATTTCACTGGAACGAATCTCTGCAACCGATTGAGGCGCGTTTCCGAGAGAAGACAACACATTTCAGTGCTAAATCACCTGTTATTTAACAAACAAATGAAAGGAATGCTGTTAACTGGAGATGTTTTATTTGTATTGGTACAGCTGTACCGCAAAATGTTTCAAAAGTGGTGGTGACAAAATCGACCATTGCAAAAAGTGGTGGGGACATGTCCCACCCGTCCCCCCCTGTAAATGACGCCTATTTTCTAGGACAAATGACATCACTTTTGCCATTCATTTGTATGGGGTTTATCATTACAGATATCTACAATTCAGTTGCAGATATCCACTATGTGAATTACGGATATTTTCAACTAAAGATCTACAATTTGATTCTAACTAATCATAACTCCAGTTCAAGATATCTTTAATTCACTTAAATTCAAGATATCTACATGTTCCTTTCAGATATCTTAAAGGGTTAGTTCACCCAAAAATGAAAATTCTGTCAGTATTTACTCACCCTCATGTTGTTCCAAACCTCTATGTGTTTATTTGTTCTGCTGAACACAAAGGAATCTTCCTTTGTGTTCAGCAGAACAAATAAACACAAAGAGGTTTGGAACAACATGAGGGTGAGTAAATACTGACAGAATTTTCATTTTTGGGTGAACTAACCCTTTAAATTAAGATCTGACTAGGCGAAATGATATTAGATATCTGTAACTGGAATTATGACTAGTCAAAATAACATTGTAGATATCTCAAACTGGAGTTAGGGATAGTCATAATTTAATTGTGGATATCTAGTATCAATTTATAGATATCTTGAAATTATAGATGCAAATTATCAATTAATTCATTAATCATTAGTTGATCGACCTTATCGATCGTTTAACGAGTAACTGATAAGCGGGTATTTTCCTGAATGTAAATTTCTCACGGTACCAATTTAACATAAAAAGCAAAATATTACTTATATACTGAATAAAAATGCATGTTATATTGCTCAATTGATAAATTTATTGTAACAGTTGGGATACAGTACAGATAATGGCATTAATGCACTGGCGTAGGAACCGGGGGGGACGTGTCCCCCTCAATATTGAAAAATGCGGCATGTGTCCCACCCAAAAAATTGCATACTTACCTAACCTACCACAGGAACAAAAACGTCTCGGTTACGAATGTAACCCTCGTTCTCTGAGTAGGGAACGGAAACGTTACGTCAGCTAGCCATCACGGGGGTGTCTTTCGGGTCTTTTTAGCCTTTACAGAAGGTTTTCTATCCAGCCTGGAACTTGTGCTTCCTTTCAGAGGTTTTCAGCAATAAATCCAAACGCTTTATGTCAAACTTTGATAATCTTGAAGTCCATAATTCATAAATATTCGGTCATTTTTGCCGCTAGCTCGACGCTAGCGGCCATTCTGGATATCACGTGATGTTTTCACGTGACGGTTTTTGACCAATTACAGGCTGATCTGTCGTAAACATTGGTGTGCGTCATTACGCATGAACCAAGCGCTGATATAGTGTAGAGAGATAGAGAGACTCACGGAGACGCGCGATTCACAGAGAAACACAGCGAAATGGACGTAAATAAAGCGCTGGTCTATTTTGGTGCATTGCAGGATGATGTATTTTCAGGAGAACAGAGCTTTTTGACAGATGAGGAACTAGATTACCAGGATAGACCCAGCTGAAGTGCCATTTATTTATTTACTGTAAAAAAGTATTATAGTAGTATAAATGTATTATAAAAGAATAAAAAGAACATAATAAATAAAAGAATAAATAAAATAGAAATGCAAAACCTGTGATGTGGCCCTCTGTGTGATTGCTGATAGGAACTGTTTTGAGGCTTGGCACCAGTGAATTTCATGAGGCCCCAAACGCCTGGACTTCTTTTGGAAAAATGTCAATAGTTTTTGTTATGTACAAGTTATAATGTTTATTCCTGTGCTCCAGGACTCCAAAGACATGAACAAACTATTTTCCAGAGGAAAATTGCATAGCTTTTATTTATTTGTGTGATTTCAATAAATATTTGAGTGATTCCATTTCCGATGTATTTTTTCATTTGTCTTTATGGTCCCATAACTTATTTTACATTCAGGTGACATCAATATAACACAAATATGCTGAAAGTTCAATTTGTCCTGAAAAAAAAAAAGAGGTGTGTCAATTGTCTGTGCACCAAAGGGTTGATATTTTACAAGCTTTTTTAGTAAATGACACCAGACGGAAAATTTTTTGTAAAAATACCCTTAGGTCTCAGAGGGTTAATAACAAGCCAATGGCATGAAAATGCCTTGGGGCTGCGGAATTTGCATAGCGTAACTCCGCCCCACCCCGTGGGTATAAAAGGAGGAAGTGAACGCAACCGCAGTATGTCTTCGCTGAGGAGCCGAGACTCAACTCAGGCGTCTACCCAGCGGTACAGCAGAAGTGGCAAGGAGACGTAACGTCTCCGTTCCCTACTACAGGATTCCCTATTCCCTACTAACCGAGACGTTCCCTTTCATAGTCACTCCGAGTTACGTCGGAATGACGGAGAATGGGGGTCTGTGCAATCATGCCATCTTCATAGCTGTCTTCCAGTGCCCTGTGAAAGTCTGGACTCCTAGCTTAGCTTATAACAGGAGTTACCTACTTATAACAGGAGTGACACAGGAATACCAAGGTACAATGGGAAACATATCCCGGGAGGGACATGCTACCAAATGCCTACCGTAGGGAGGACTTACAAATACACATATGGCCGTGTTAGGGACTACATATATGGAGATCACTGGAGCACCAACCTAAGGGTGGCTAGAAACTTAACTCCAGGAGTGGCAGATGGCTTGCCAAGCGAAGACACATGCTCAGAGAGGCTTACAGTGGATAATACACATGAGACAGTTACCATAGGGAACCGTGCACACGGAGGCACCTAGCCGGCATCCAGAGCAAGAGCAGTGGTGCCCGCATCAGAAGTGCTGGAGGACTCAAGGCTTCAACGGAAGACACTGAGGAAATATCGCACTTATCCAGTCCGAGGAGTGGAATGGCGAGCGAGCGAAGACACCTAAGCGGGTCCAGTACTGGCGGAAGTGAGTACGCGAGAGGACACCGGCTCTATTCGCAGATTATAGAATCTTGCGAAGGTGTTTGGTGTCGCCCAGCCTGCAGCTCTGCATATGTCTGTCAGCGAGGCGCCATGCGCTAGAGCCCAAGAGGAAGCCACACTCCAAGTGGAGTGGGCCGTCACACCAAGGGGGCACGGTCGACCTTGCTGTTGGTAAGCCAAAGCGATGGCGTCCACTATCCAGTGAGACAGCCGCTACTTTGAGAGAGCCCTTCCCTTCTGGGAACTGGTCTGAGGTCCTGAAACACCACGTTCTGTCAACGTAGGCGCGCAGCGCACGTACCGGACAGAGCAGTGCCAAGGCTGGGTCTGCCTCCTCCAGGGGCAGCGCTTGCAGGTTCACCACCTGGTCCCGGAAGGGAGTGGTAGGAACCTTGGGCACATATCCAGGCCGGGGTCTCAAGATCACGTGAGAGTAAGCCGGCCCGAACTCCAGGCACGCTTCGTCAACGGAGAATGCGTGCAGGTCCCCTACCCTCTTGATGGAGGCCAATGCAACCAGGAGTGCTGTCTTCATGGACAGAAACTTTAACTCTACCGATTGCAAGGGCTCAAAGGGAGGCCTCTGCAGAGCACTTAGAACTACCGAGAGGTCCCAAGAGGGCACGACGGGAGGGCGAGGCGGATTTAACCTCCGCGCTCCCCTCAGGAACCTGATGACCAGGTCGTGCTTTCCCACAGACTTACCTTCTACTGCATCATGAGACGCGGCAATGACAGTGATGTAAACCTTAAGGGTGGAGGGCGACAGCCTACGCTCCAACCCTTCCTGCAGGAAGGAAAGCACGACACTGATCGAACATCTCCGGGGGTCTTCTCCGCGGGAAAGAGCACCAATTGACGAGGAGGTTCCACTTCAACACATAGAGGTGTCTCGTGGATGACGCTCTAGCGGAAGTGTTGGTTGCCGCCACCGCAGGTGGCAGCAAACTCAAACCTGCCTTGTCCCATCCAGGAGCCACACGTGTAGCCTCCAGAGATCGGGACGAGGGTGCCACAGGGTGCCCCATCTCTGAGTGAGTAGGTCTTGCCTCAGAGGAATAGGCCAAGGAGGTGCTGTCGCGAGGAACATCAGTTCGGAGAACCACGTCTTGGGGGGCCAATAGGGGGCTACCAGCAAGACCTGCTCCTCGTCCTCCTTGATCTTGCACAACACCCGTGCAAGAAGGCTCACTGGGGGAAACGCATACTTGCGTGGGCCCCGTGGCCAGCTGTGCGCCAGTGCGTCTGTGCCGAGCGTGCCCTCAGACAGGGAATAAAACTGGGCGCAGTGGGATGAGTCCCGAGAGGCGAACAGGTCTATCCTTGCCTCCCCGAACTGGTCCCAAATCAGCTTGACCGTCTGGGGATGGAGTCGCCAATTCGCCGGAGATAGGGCGGACCCATGACAGCTCGTCGGCCGCCAGGTTCCGGTCTCCTGGAATATACACAGTGGTGGAAAGAGTACTGAAAAAACATACTCAAGTAAAAGTACCATTACATTCTAAAAAATGTAGTGTGAGTAGAGTAAAAAGTACTTGTCCAAAAAACTACTTGAGTAAGAGTAAAAAAGTAGCTTATTTAAAAGTACTCAAGAGTAGTGAGTACTGAGGTGCGGATTCTTACCCTTATAATAAACACTGTGCACTACAATTTATAAATTAAAAAAAATGCACATACTGGAATTCACGGTGTAATCCTACTGAAATATATTCATATATGTTCATTTGAATAATACTGTTGAAATATATTCATATATGTTCATTTGAAATACAGTGTTGTGTGTATCCAATCACAGTTGAGGTCAAAGGGGAAGTAAAAAAAAAAAGAAGAGAGCGTTGAGGAAGAGAGAGAGAACCGCGTGTGTTTTTGGGGCGGGGAGAGTAACTCGGAAAAAAGTTACTGAAATTGACCAGTTTAGTCAAAGTGTTCGATAAGGACTCTTAAAAGACTTTAATGGTGATAATTCGGTCTGTGTAAGTGGCTTACTCTGCACACAAAGACTGAAGTAAGTAATTTAGCCGCTGATATAGTGGTTAGTGTTTTTGCATGGACTTTTCTATAAGCTAGCGACCAGCGACCTCGATTAGTCAAGCCCGTGTGGAGTTGTGAAATCGACGACGAGGATCAAAGACCTGACGGAGCCGGATAGCGTTACTGTCTGGTGGACTTTGCCCAGATCATCGACCATGTGACTCTTCTCCTCATCTTCTCTGCCCCGCGAATCTGTCTTCTGCTGCGGAATCTGTCTTCTGCCGCTGACGCTTTGATCCAGTGTGCGTGAGATTACATTCACATAAAGGTACCATTATATTTTGTTTGGCCCGTGTGGTGAAGCAGCCAGTTGATTTTAGGCTACAACGTACCCAAGCTACATTCAGGCCTGCATCAATGAACATTTAAGGGGTATTTATAATTCAAGTGTTGCCGGCTATTTTATTTTCTTGGGCCCTTTTTGGTTGAGTGTGAATGTGAATACCTTTGTGATCTAGTAACGTGATTACAATTGAGATTTAATTACTATTCCTTACTATTTCTATATTTTCTAAGTAAATCTGTTACACTTTTATATAACAGTTGTGGTTACTTGACTCTTTTGATATTTTAAGTTAAGACAAAAATAGTTTTTTGGTTTAAATACTCAGGTGTTTACAGGATAATAATTACATTACATTTAATTTCCAGTTAAAGGGTGTAACTATTACGGTTTATCTAGAGATTCAAACAGAAAGAGCATTTAATTCACAAAAGTTAAACACTAATTAGTTTATTAGTGAAACCTCACTTATGTTATTTTGTAGAGTTTAAAGAACTCAGGATAGTCACCTCTCATTATAGTTCAACACGCTAGAGAGGCGCTACAACATTATATTTTGTTCTTTGTAAGAAAGATTGAAGAATATCTATCATCCATCTTTTTAAAATGCATCAAATCAGTACACTCATCACCATTTAAAGACGCGGCAGATCGTGATCACGTCTCTCTATAATGTGATTGTGAAGTAAATGGGAGCGGGAATTCACCGCATTATGAACTCTTCTCGCAATTCCCCCACCCTCAGACCAAATGTTAGGCCCTGTAGACAGGCCAGCCTATATAAATATCATATTAAGCAGAAATGTGAAATGTACCTTTGCATATTAGAGGAAGACGCTGATATCTGGATTGAATTGATGCGTGATGAATGCACTTCCACAGCAGTCACGAGTAACAGCAGGAATAGGCGGTAAGTTTACTATGCTTAATTTGAATTGATGACAGTCACGAGACCGATTACTCGATCCAATCACGTTGATGGATAAAAATAAAATTAAAACAAGCATAACGCCACACGAGTAACGAGTAACGCCACAAACAGAAGGAAAATAGCGGAGAAAAAGTACCGATACATCACTTAAAATGTACTCAAGTAAAAGTAAAATTAGACAATTTTAAACTTATTTTATCTACGACATTTTCTCCCCTTTCGGGTGCGAATAAATCGATAGTAAATAAACACTGGCACATTTTATCTAGCGATACGCAGATTGGTCAATTGTTCCAAAACCCTCCACTCTTTGCCTATAAGAGGTCACAGAATCTGAGAGATGTTTTGGTTAGAGCTGATTCCTACACTCCGCCAACTAATTGGCTTACAGCCCTTGATCCGGGCAATTTCCCTTGTAGAAGTTGCGCGAATTGTAATGTGATGATTACAGTTAATTCTTTCCTTCATCCACGGACTGGCAAGAAATTCTCTGTGAGAGGGAGAATTACTTGCCGTACGTCCTTTGTTGTGTATCTACTTAAATGTCCATGTGGGCTTTGTTATGTAGGTAAAACAAAAAGAGAGTTAAGGATAAGAATACACGAACATAAAAGTAACATACGGAATCACGACATTAAATCACCTGTGGCTAAACATTTTAACGAATTTGGGCATGATATTTGTACTTTGAAATTTGAAGGCATTGAACATGTTAAAGTTTTACAACGGGGTGGAGATAGGGAACGATATCTCCTTCAACGAGAAGCCTTTTGGATTTATACGCTTCAAACTGTACACCCAAATGGTCTAAATGAAGAACTAATGTTGAATTGTTTTTTGTAAACAATTTAATTTGTAATTGGGTTTATTTAAATACTACCTTTGTTTTTTTTTTTTTGTTTTTTTTTTGTGTGTGTATGTATATATATATGTATGTATATATATGTGTACATGGTTACATGTGAGCATTGTCTGTTTTTGATGTTACTTTTTGCGTGTCTTGATGTTGGTAATTTGACGCACCTGATGTTGCTGATTGGGGTCCACCTGTGATGTTTAAAAACAATCTCTTTGTTTCACACCACACACTCACTGATGATGGCTTAGGCCGAAACGCGTCTGTGTGGACATGGTGAATGAATAAATCTTCATGAGATTTAACTAGAGAGTGCGGTTCTTTATCTTTACAATTTTAAACTTACTCAAAAAGTACAATTTCTGAAAAAAAAACCCTACTTAATTACAGTAATGTGAGTATTTGTAATTCTTTACTTTACACCCCTGAATATACACTGCACGAAGGGACCTCAGGTGCTTCTGACTCCATAACAGGAGGTGGCGAGCGAGCTGCGACAACCGACGTGAGCGTAGACCACCCTGATGGTTGATGTACGCTACCGTAGCGGTATTGTCCGAACGGACATGTACGTGTTGACCCCTGAGCAGTGCTCGAAAGCGGTGCAGGGCCAGGCGTACTGCCAGCAGCTCGAGGCAATTGACGTGCATGAGGCGCTGGGGTCCTGTCCAGGAACCCGCGGCTGCATGCCCATTGCACATGGCACCCCAACCCGTGGTAGAGGCATCCGTGGAGACAACAGGGACTTTAAGCAACAGCTGCTGATAGAACGGCGACGGCAGCCGAAAATAAACCGTTAACTGCCGTAGTTAAAGAGCGCAAAAATCACTAAGCAACAGTAAAGAGGACGGCATAGGGAATAATTTAATCATCAGACAAAATACAAAAAGAAAGTGGTTTTAAAAAGAAAGAGAAGGGTTGATTTTAGCACTTAATGATATACAGAAACGATTTCAATGCCACATAACCTAAAACATAACATTAACTGTCTTAATCTGTCACGTAGTAACGACTACGGCAAATCAGCTGTTCTCCCGTAGTAGACGGTTACAGTAGAACGTCAAGAAGTAGCAGTTAATGTCGCGCATGCGCAATAGAACGCCAGAATGCCGTTGCCGTTCCACCAGAGGCTGTTGCTTAAAGTCCCTAATGACATGCCTGAAAACTCGCTGAAGAGGGACTCCGGCCCGTAAAAAGCTGAGGTTCGACCACGGGAAGAAGGTCTGGCGGCACGCTGGAGTCACTGGAACTCGGAGCGAGCCGCGATGCCATGCCCACCTCGGGACTCGATCGCAAAGCCACAGCTGAAGCGGTCTCATATGAAGCAATCCGAGCGGTGTTGCCGCGGCTGCGGATGCCATATGCCCCAGGAGCCTCTGAAAATGTTTCAGTGGAACCGCACTCTTGCCCTCGAACTGTCGAAGACAAGTCAGCAGTGAGTGCACGCGCTCGTTCGTGAGCTGCGCGGACATGGCGACCAAGTCTATCTCCATACCGAGAAAAGAGATCCTCTGCACGGGGCAAAGTTTGCTCTTCTCCCGGTTGACCCGAAGGCCCAGACGGGCTAGGTGCTGGAGCACCAGGTCTCTGTGTTCGCAAACATGTTTTCGAGAGTGTGCTTGGATCAGCCAATCGTTGAGATAGTTCAGGATGCGAACCCCGTGTTCGCGAAGGGGAACAAGAGTTGCCTCGACGATCTTCGTGAAGACGCAAGGTGACAGAGCTAACCCAAATGGGAGAACCGTGTACTGATATGCCTGGCCCTCGAAAGCAAACCGCAGAAACGGTCTGTGTCGAGGCAAAATGGAGACATGAAAGTATGCGTCCTTCAGGTCTATCGCTGCAAACCAATCCTGAAGCCAGACGCATTCGAAAATGCTTTTGGCTGTGAGCGTCTTGAACGGCAATCGATGATGTGTACGGTTCAAAATGCGCAGATCCAGGATCGGTCGTAACCCACCGGCTTCTTGGGGACGATGAAGTAGGGGCTGTAAAACCCTGACCTCGACTCGGCTGGAGGGACCGTCTCAATTGCACCCTTCGCCAGCAGGGTCGCAATTTCCGCTCTCATGACCGGGCCATTGCCACCGATCACCGTGAAGCGAACTCCGATGAAATGGGGAGGAGACCGTGCAAACTGAATCACGTAGCCAAATCTGATCGTTCTGATGACCCAGCGGGACAGGCCGGGGAGCTCTAGCCAAGCTCCCAGGAACTGATCCAGCGGGGTCATGCGAACCACAGACGTCCCCCCCGGAGGGGCAGCGAGGCGGGGAGACCGGCATGCACACAGGAGTTACCCCGTGCGGGTGCACAGTCGAGCCCCGTTCCCCGACAGAAGAGACCTGGGAAGGACCAGCGTTCCACGGGGGTCTGTTCTGCCGGGGGTCTGGCGATAGAGGGGGAAGGGAGTGGTGTAGTCGAGGGACGACACACGCTCCCTTCCGCACCCTCAGAGACAGAGAGGAATGAGCGGGGCGACGCACTGGGACGTCGTGCGCGCTCATTCCTGTCTGTGTGCTCAGTGATGATGTCAAGTCTTTCTTTAACCAACTCAGGGTGCTGCCCACCCGTGGGTGAGCAGCGGGGAGCTGAGAACAAAAGATTCTCCCCTGGCCCTCCACCGGGGGAAGGAGGGGGCCTGCTACCACCTCCTGTGAAAAACTCGACCTCATCACTGAGCAGCCCGTCTCAGGAACGCCGCTTCGCCTGGCGTTTAGCGGGGCGCGCGGCCTGAGTGGGCTGTGACGCTGTCCTGCGGCCTCCTCCGCGACGCGACCCGGGTGAAGGCTGCTGCTGGGGCCGCGTGGGAGGGAGGGGAGCCGCAGGAGGGAGTCCTCGGCGGCGAGCAGGTGGAGGCGTCTGAGCCGACGGCTGGGTGGAGGCGGCAGCTGGCCGTCGGGGGAGAATGTGTTTAATCGCCTCCGTCTGCTTCTGGGCAGTCGAGAACTGCTGGGCAAAGTCCTCAACTGCACCGCCGAAAAGGCCAACCTGGGAGGGGGGGGGGGGTCCAGCAGACGAGTCCACTCGGCATCCCGTGTGTCTACCAGGTTGAGCCAAAGATGACGCTCCTGGACCACACTAGTGGCCATCACCTGACCAATGGAGCGAGCGCCCACTTTCGTCGCCCAGAGAGCGAGGTCGGTGGCAGCTCGCAGCTCGTTAAAAGCGGCTTGGTCAGTCCCCCCCTCGTGCATATCCCTGAGCAGTTTGGCTTGAAAAACCTGCAAAGTGCTCATTGCATGCAGGGCGGAGGCTGCCTGTCCCGCCGCTCTATAGGATCGCGCCGCCATAGACGACGAGAACCTACAGGCTTTGGATGGGTGCTTGGGAGTACCGCGGGAGGACGCGCTCTGTGGACACAGTTGCATCGCAACGGAGCGCTCCACCGGGGGAATCCCAGCGTACCCACGGCCAACCGCGCCGTCAAGGGGAGGAAAGGCGGGGGAAACTGGAGCACGCTCTCGGGAGGTCAAAGGAGCCTTCCAAGTGCGCGACAGTTCCGCATGCCGCATGGGGTCGGCTGTGGCCGTGAACCAATTATCCATCCGCGAGAGATCGGGACAGGGCGGAGGGTTCCACTCTAACCCGATACTCACGGCGGCCCGAGATAGCATGGCCGTCATCTCGGGATCAGACACAGGCTACGCTGGCGCTCCCGGAGGAGGCAACGCAGCCACATCCTCACTTCCCGAGGAATCAAGCCCGCCTTGTGATGCTGCAATTGACATCGCATCATCCTCTGGAGCGCTGAACGAAACAGACGGTACCTGCAAAGAGGCAGACGCCTGATTTGGCGCTCGCTGGCTCTAACACTGGAGCAGTGGGTGTGGCCCGAGGAGCTAACGTCGGGGGTTTGTTCCACACAGTCACCGACAAATCACCCTGTCCGCGAATCGAAGAGCTTCTAGAAGAAGAAGCAGAACGAGTAGCGGACACGGGGACTCTCACTTTTGTCAGATCATTGAGTCTAGATCGCAGTGTAGAGATGGTCATGTTCCCACAGAAGGAACATGAGTCATCCACGAACGCTGCTGCTGCGTGCTGAATACCCAGACACACAAAGCAGTGATCGTGACCATCAGAAGATGACATGAATCGACCGCACCCAGAAGAACACGGGCGAACCGTCTTTAAAAAGACGTGCCACGTGCAGCTCTTTCAAAGGAGAGGAGGAAATTCACTCTTTCAGCGCTGAGGCGTCCAGGGAGAAGCACAAAGTCTGGCAGACCACTGCTCAGATCGCAGGCAATGCAGAATCTCGCTGGGTACCGCCGTCACACCAACACTGAAGAGGACGCTCGTCTCGAAGAGTTGTACTCAGTGAAAATGGCTTTAGGAGTGAAGAAGTCTCTTGGCTCCGAAGCGAAAACATACTGCGGTTGCGTTCACTTCCTCCTTTTATACCCACCGGGTGGGGCGGAGTTACGCTATGCAAATTCCGCAGCCCCAAGGCATTTTCATGCCATTGGCTCGTTATTAAATACTCGAAGAGGATTGGCTTTCTATGCGAAACCCCCATTCTCCGTCATTCCGACGTAACTCGGAGTGACTACGAAAGGGAACTGTACATTTGGAACTTTTACTTTTAAAGCGCGACAAAGAAGAGATCCGGTTTTGTCAGCAAGTCAAACCCAGAGTGATAGTTAGGTTAAACCCTTAAACCTGGTTAAACCTTCCCATTTCATGTTTGAATAATCACGATTCGCTTTATATATTTCACTCACCGGAGCATCTGATAGGTAGAGAGAAGTTAGCATTAAACTAGAAATGCACCAGCTTTGAACTGGAACCTACATGATTTATCTAATCTAACAATGTTATTTTTGTTAGCTCCATGGGCCTAACTCCAAAAAACGCGACCGTACCAAGTGCGCACGACCCATCTACGGCAAGCCCCGAGGGGAAAAATACATTGCATACACGCATTCAACGAGCGCTAGTACATTATTACTGGTTTTATAGTAACAGACTTTGTTGGATTATATCATTTACAATCCAAAAAAGTCTGTTACAATAATAATAATAATAAAAAAAGATGGGGGGCGCTATGGAGCCGTGAACCAAGATGGCAGCTTAAAGTGAATGCTCCGTGTAGCCTGAATCAAAATTCTAAAAAACCCAGCCTTTGAAGTGCAAACTGAATCGGAAGATGTCAAAATCTGCTACTCCCAAGGATTGTGATATTTTCACACGAAAATGCGGTTCCCAAAAACCAGCTGAAACTGACATTTCAGCAGCAAGTCAAGACAACATGGGGACTGCTGCTAGCACGGATAGCATGTGTGACCTCACCACAGTGTTAACTGAACTTCGGTCGTTGCACTCGGAGTTAGCTGGATTTGGAACCAAGCTGAGTAGCATAGATAATCGTATGGGTGAAATGACTAAGTCCGTCGCTGCCTTGGAGAAAAACATGACGGAGGTGAAGCAAAATGTAGCCACTAATGCTACTCGACTGGAGGAAACTGAGAATAGAATCATGTCGACGGAGGAGCTCCTGGAAAAGAGCACGGCCGACCTTAACAACGCCATGAAGCGAATATCCTACCTGGAGGCAAAGACTGACGACCTGGAGAACCGGGGTCGCAGGAAGACCCTTCGCTTGTTTGGCCTCCGGGAGGGCTCCGAGGGTCAGCGGCCGCTGCTGGAGTACATTCGGGAGGCGCTGCCGCGTTGGCTGGAGACCGACAAATCATTTGTCATTGAGAGGGCTCATCGCATCTCCAAGACCAAACCAGCACAGAGCAGTCCTTATCCGATTCCTGAATTTCCAAGACCGGAAGTTTGTTTTCCGTTCCACGAAACAACGTAATATCGAACATGAAGGAAACAAACTTTTTTTCGCCCAGGACCTTTCAGCGGAGACCGTCCGACTACGAGCCGAGTTCAGCACCGTCAGGAAAGTGTTCGTTGAAAAAGGCATTTTCTGCGGGTTCCAATAGAATCCATGTAAGATGAGGATCCTCCACAATGGGAAGCTACAGTTGTTTTCATCCCCAAAGGAGCCTGGGGATTTTCTCCACAGACACGCCGGACAGGACTGATTATGATGGTGAGCGATTCGGTTCCCGAACTAGAAAATCAGCTGTTCAGACCTAATAACTGCACTTTAAGGTATTTTCTATAATATGTTCATAACGCCACTATGGGCACATGTATGCATATGTATATGTGTGTATACTCTTTTTTTTCTCTCTTTTTCTAAACACATTACATACTTTGGTTAAACTTTATTCTTGAAAAGGAGACAATGTGAGCAGATAAGTAACATTGCTGTTGAATAATTTCATGGAGGAATTACGTTAACATTTTCATATGGGTTTGCGGTGTTTGTCTCTTAATTTGGTGTATGCATGGTTCACGGACACCACTGCTGCTTTTTGAAGTTGGGTTTTATAGTTTAGCTACTCCCCTTATTAGTGGATTAGCACAAACCCCCATTTGTTAATCTGAGTAAGGGAGGGGCGGGGGGATTTAAGGGTTAAGTGTTATGCGTGATGTTCAGGACTTTTTTTTATTTAGTTATTTGTTTTTGTTTTTTTTATTCAAAAGTTATCTGTATTTCATACCAACTCGGCACAATGTATTGCTATATTAATACTCCTGAAAAAACTAGTATGGAGCAAGTGAATACTCATAATGTCTGATATAAAAATCACAAGTTGGAATGTCAGAGGACTCAGGAAAAGAATTAAACTAAAACAGGTTATCAACAGGATTAAGCACCTCAAATCGAAAATAGTTTTTCTTCAAGAAACACATCTTACAGATTGTGAATTAAAGTTTGTAAAAACAGATGGCCTGGCCAGGTGATACTAGCCTGGTTCAACCAGACTCTAGTTCATTTCATTTCCACATAGAGTCTGGAACCGCTCCATTGAGAAACGTTTCCTTCCTTGTAGGCGGGTTCACTATTAAAGTTCAAATCTATTGGATCTGCCCAAAGTCACTCACGATCTGCCATAGCCAATCGCTAACGGGGTGTCGTGAGTGACGTATGTCACGCGGCGAAATGGCTGGAAACAACAAGTCCGAATGATCAGAGGATTATGTTTACAATAGGATTTCAACGAGCACCTCAGGTTTTGTTAATCTAGGAACAATTATTAATTCGAAATGTATATTTTACACGAAGGACAGTGATATATTCATTCAACGGTGGAAGCTGTGTCTAATCATTACAAATACGCCGCTGTGGTCGTTTTCTGATCTGCCGCAAATGCTTTAGCAGCTACAGTGAATGATCAGTCTTGTCTCTATCTGCAGATGTGTAATAAACAACAATTTTTCATATTACGTCTTATTGTTTCTTAATTACCTTAATTATGGTCTTCAAAGTATGTGTTTTGTACATTTTTATGTGGCATTTATTTTTTTTTTTAGTAAAACAAATCAACCATTGCCATCTAAAACTGAAATCAAATATCTTCAAAGTATGGTTTTTCACATTTTTATTTATGACAATTATTTTTAAAAAATCACAACCAATTTGTATGATTTCCAACATGTAAAACTGACACACCAACCTCCTGCATGAGTGCACAAAGGGGCTCAAAATGTTCTACTCATCACAAGAATCAGTAAATATACAGTTGGGAATATGAGTGACTGACATGACTCCTGAGCGGATCTTCAAAAATAGTTTAACAGCCAGGACTCGGGGCTTCTGAACACCGCGAACACCAGGCTAAACAGTCCGTCCAAAATGTCACGGTCATCGGCTGCCCAGCACAAACCTCCAACCTTTCTGCCTCCTTCACTTGGTCCTCAGTTGTGCAACAAGAGGTGAGACGATAACAATCCGGCTTTAAATTCTGTATATTCGGCAGTTTCTTTTCCAACAACGGACCGAATAGCTTTTCTCACGTCTTTCTCCGCTGCCATTACTGAACTCAAACTGACGCGCTTACATCAACGTCATCTTTCTAAGCCACTCCCTCTATTCGCTGATTGGTCCTACAAAAAATTGATTTCTGGAAACCTAAGGATATGGAGCGATCCCAGACGTAGGACAGAAGTAAAATGAAATTGAGCGGAAGTGCGTAGGAGGGCGCAGCCAGGCTAAGGTGATACACTCATCATACAATAATTATGCAAGAGGCGTAATTATTTTGATTCATAGTAGTATACCATTCCAAATGCTACAAATAAAAAAAGACCCGGCTGGTAGATACGTAATCGTCCAGGGTAACATTCTCTCAATTACTTTGAATTTAGTTAGTTTGTTTGGCCCAAATGAAAATAAACCAAAGTTTTTTGAAGATCTATTTCTTACCGTATCCACTCTGCAAGGACTCTATATAATTGGAGGAGACTTTAATTGTACCTTGAATCCAAGTATAGATCGCTCAACAGGCTCAGATATCTATAAGGCTCAAACTAGACATTTAATAAATCAATATATATTGGATTTGAACTTGGTGGAAGTGTGGAGGGAACAAAATTCTGATAAAATAGAATTTTCCTGTCACTCAGGTATACATAAATCCAGATCGCGTATATATTATTTTCTTATCTCAAGGGAACTTTTATCAAGGATCAAACAATGTCAGTATGATAGTATAGTGATCGGTGATCATGCAGCTATCTCACTGAATGTTTACATAGACAACTTTACCCACAAACAGTTCCGTTGGCGGTTTCAAGCAAGATGGCTACAGAACTCAAACTTTGTTAAATTTATAGGGGAGAAAATAGATAATTACTTTGAGTTCAATACAGATCAAACTTGTGCCGCAATGAGATGGGAAGGATTTAAAGCATATATTTGAGATGAAATCCTTCGCTATACGAGTACGAAGAATAAACAACAACAAAAGCAAATGGAAATCTTGGATAGGCAAATTAAATCTTTGGAATTAGACTTAAATGCTATTGATGACTCAATAAAACAAAGTGAACTATTACGTTTGAGAACTGAATATAATAAATTGTCTTCTGATGAAGCAGCAAAAAGTTTAATGTGGTTAAAGCAATCTTATTATGACCAGGGTGAGAAAGCGGGGAAGCTCTTGGCATGGATAATAAAGAAAACACAGAGCGAAAGAGCAATTAATAGTATAAAGACCTCCTCGGGTGAGGTAACAGTAGACCCATCTGAAATTAACGATAGTTTTAGACAATTTTATGAAAATTTGTATAGATCTGATAGTTGCCATACCTCGGAAGAACAAGACCTATTCTTGGACCAACTTCAGTTCCAGACATGATCACTTTGATATTAAAACCAGGTAAACCCCCTGCAGAATGCTCATCATTTAGACAAAAATAAGTTTGATGGGGGTTGACACTAAAATACTTTGTAAAGTTTTGGCAAAAAGATTAGACCCCTTTATCCAGTGATGGAGTGCTCGAGTCCTGGACTCGGACTCGTGAACTGATGATTTGGACTTGGACTCGGACTAGCATTACAAACCGAACCATTACAGTTGGACCAGTTTGCAACATCAAATGGCAAACGTAATGAAAGCGGAACAAAACTCATTTTGTGCTTCACGGACCTTTATCAGTTTGAACCATCAACAACAGTGCAGTGCGAGCCGATCTTGATCAAGCGATTCAGGGCTGCCAATTCTCACACTCTCACGCCACCACACCCCCGATTTCTCACGCTGAAGTGTCAACCTGGCCGGTCAAATGCCCGAAAGATGAGTTTATCTAGTAGATCTACCTGTCTAGCCACTCGTGATCGACTAGTTTTACCGCAAATTAGTTAAAATATCCTCTAATCTAGAGTGAGCGTGCATGCGAGTCAGATGTTGAGCTCCTAACGGCGCGGACACAAAGCCAGGACTGGAGCAAAAGCCTGTTCCTCTCTGGACTCCACGCGTTCTGTTATCACTCCGCTGTAGTCCACTATGGGTTTTCAGTCTCACTCACCAGAAAAACTGCTCTGTGTTCAATCGATTTTAAAAGATAATCTTATGTTTTATTCTTTTAATATATCACAACATCTGAATTTATAATACTATGTAATGGTTTGGAAAGTATTCTACACGTTTAATAAATGTTCCAGCTGCCTTTGCTTACACAAGTAAACAGGAAAGCGCAGGTAAAAATAAGAATTTCACAAATTCTACAAACAATTTTAGTTTGCCAACAGTTAATAATAATAAATATACATAATATAATGAGAAAAGTGAGAAGCACTAACATTTCTCCATTATTAACTGATCAAACAGCTCAAAATCAAAATTTCCTTGAGCTTTTGACATCTAAGAGGTCATCATGTTATAAGAATATCCTGTAAGTTTCAAAACTGAAAACGTCCTTGTTAATCCAATAAAAGCTTTTATTGACACCAGCCTCTGAAAACGTCTCGTTTTTAAAAGTGGGAAACTATGACGTCGAAGGAGTTAAAACCCCACCCCCGCAGAAGAAGATCAACACCTCTTCACCACGGCCAGTTTATCCCCGCCCACCGATTCGCGCATTACACTCATAGCTAAGTAGCCTAACATAGATGCCTACCTCTGATGAAAAACCAGATCGTTCTACCTAGCAATACAGAATATTGTGCCGTGCTGGTTGTGGAAGACAGTCGCTGCATAAGCTTCCTGTGGATTCCAATAGGACTGCATGGATAAACTTTATTTTTAATGACGTTCCAGCTGATGAGGTAAAACATCGTCGTCTGTTCGCTTCATTTCACTGAGGATTGTTTTGTAAAAAAGACTGGATTTGCAGACCGATTAAGAGTAAAGACCGGTGCTGTGCCATCTATATTGGATCTGACCGGAATTGTGCAACACACGGACTCTTGGTCGAACATGTATGGGCGAATCGTTCCGGTTGCCATTTTACAACATTGGACGTTTTCCCCCACGTGCACCGACGGGTGAGTTAAACTCATTATAATATGCAAAACTGTTCTCCACTCACAGCAGTGGGCGTTTATTTCCAAGTCTTCAGTGCGACACGCCCATAAAAACAGACCATTTTTCAGGAAGGCTCACAACTTGGGTACAAAATAGCCTATTACTTATTCATTTTGATGTTTTTGAATGCAAAAACCAAGCGAACGTCATAAATTGACCTCAGACAACAAATTAATAAAATTTAAAAAGCCAGTTCATGACCCCTTTAATGTAGTAACACTAACTTGTAACCATGGAAGTTTGGCAAAAAAAGTAGCCTACATCACATATCTTTTTTTCCAGCTCTTCAAAACTCAGTACTTCAAAACATAGTATTATATCTAAAAAGATATTTTTTAATGTGATAACCAAAACATTGTTTGTTCATCCTTCAAAGATTACCCCCATTTATAAAACTAAAAGTTTCAAGATGTAGGAAAACTCTTTAAAGGTGCTAGAGTGGAGACATGTAGGCACTGGGGGCTCGAGACTCGACTCGGACTCGAACACGGGACTCGAGACTCGACCTCAGGTAATGGTGACTCGACTCGGACTCGACTCTGACTCTTCTTTGGTGACTCGGACTCGGACTCGAAAACTGGGACTCGAGACTTGACTCGGACTCGACAGTTGGTGACTCGACTACAACACTGCCTTTATCTCACATCTAGTTCATAACGATCAAAATGGCTTTGTACCAAAATGTCAAGGGTTTCATAATATAAGAAGAGTTTTGAATATAATTCATGAGAAATTTGATGCTAAAGATACGGCTTTATTATCACTTGATGCCCGTCAGGCCTTTGATAGAATAGAGTGGTCATACTTGTTTAATGTTCTTCCGAGGTATGGATTTGGATTTAACTTTCTCAAATGGGTTAAACTTTTGTATACAAATCGTAAAGCCAGTGTTTTGACAAACAACATAGTCTCTAAGCCTTTCACATTGGAACGTTCCACTCGCCAGGGATGCCCGTTATCTCCAATGTTATTTATTTTGGCAATTACGATAAGAATGCGAACTGATATATTTGGCATCCAGTTAGGAGATCAGGAGCATAAATTGGCCCTATATGCTGATGAGCTGTTTTTTTTTTTGACGAGGATGTCCATCAGCGTCCCAAATTTAATGCAACAAATTGAGCTATTTGGTCGATTTTCTGGTTATGAAATAAATGATTCAAAATCTTCTATTCTATTTTTGAACAGGGACGAGAGGCTAAACCCAGTCATACACACCCCGTTTATCAATGCAAAAGAGGGATTTGTGTATCTTGGTGTTAAAATTACTCCAGACATTAAAACTATTGTACCAATGAATTATGACCCTTTGGTTAGTGAAGTAAAGGAGTCTTTAAATAAATGGATAGTAATGCCCGTGTCAATGATTGGCAGAATAAACATGATCAAAATGAGCATATTACCAAAATTTTTATATCTGTTTCAGGCACTCCCTTTGCCTCTCTCAAAACAATATTTTGATGAATTAAACACTGTCTTTAGTAGATTCCTTTGGAATAATAAAAAAACTAGATTAAGGCTTTGGCTGCTGTACATGCCATATGAGAGAGGGGAGTTACAACTCCCTAATTTTAAATTATATTATTGGTCTGCACAGCTGCGCTCAGCCATATTTAGGGGCCAAGCACCGAAGGTGCGGAGGCACCTATTGTATCTGTGCCGGTTCTTATTATTATTATTATTATTAGGGGCCAAGCACCGAAGGTGCGGAGGCACCTATTGTATCTGTTCCGTTTCCTATTATTAGGGGCCAAGCACCGAAGGTGCGGAGGCACCTATTGTATCTGTTCCGGTTCTTATTATTATTAGGGGCCAAGCACCGAAGGTGCGGAGGCACCTATTGTATCTGTGCCGGTTCTTATTATTATTATTATTATTATTATTCTTCTTCCGACTGGGCGTCTATGGCAGCCCATAGACCGGTTTGCGGGAAAGTTGTTTTGGTTTGACATTCTGATAGAGGACAGTCCCAACTTTAAATACACCAATTTTGGTGTCTCTAACTCATTCCCTCTAGCGCCACCAACTGTCCAAAGTTTCACTTTTATTATGCTAATAACTTTTGAACCGTAAGGCCTATCAACAAAATTCTTTTTTCCTCTTGTTCCTGAGCTCATGCCGATTCGATCGCACCCTATGACGTCATTTTCCGTCATAAAAAAACGGCCGCCATTTTGAATTTTCCAAAAAACCTACTTTTGCGAACTCGTCCTAGACGGTTTGTCCGATTTTCACCAAAATCGCACCGGATCATCTCCAGGCAGTGCTGACAAAAAGTTATGGAATTCAAGATGATTCGAATAACCGTTTTCGATAAACGCGTAAACAAAATTTACGTAGCGCTTGCAAAAACAGACGTGAGGTTGTATCTCCGCAACGCTTACTCGTTTTCACACCAAACTTGGTACGTGTTATCACAAGCATGACCTGAGGCTACGTGCTGCGTTTCGGCGCAGCGCCACCTAGTGGTCCGGAGATATGAAAAATGGCTATTTTTGCTCGTAACTTCTGAACGGTTTCTCCAAAAATCAAAAACTTGGTCTCGTTAGATTTAGGGCGTCATGCCGAGTCGACCGATATCCAATTTTCCCAGATCGGCCATTTTGGCTGTCGGCCATTTTGAATTATGTGCTAAAATGCTGTATTTTTTGAACGCATGAACGAATTGTTACGAAACTCGGTATGGGTCATCAGTACGATGCCCTGAAGGAGCCTGAGAAGTTTCGAAACAGCGCCACCTAGTGGTGAATTGTTTTATTCAAACGCTTATAACTTTGGGTGTGGTACACTTATTTTCACGGGAGTCATATTTTTGAGGTCCTGAATCGTTGCCGAGTCCAACGATACCAAATATGTCGGGTTTCGTCTCACGGATGGCGTAGCGTAGCGATTTAGCGCGAAAAAAACACTTGGCGATATCTTCAAAACCGCTGTTCCGATCGAGACGAAACCACCGCCAGAAACACGGAATCATAGCTTGTTAACTATACGCTAATGCCCAAATGCGTAAATATTGATAGTAAGGGGTAGTAAAATTCAAACAAAGTCATGTGTCAGTCATTTTTTACGTGTTTTTTCATATAAATGTTTATAACTCGGAAGTAAATTGAGATATTTGCACCAAAATTGACACACATATGTATGGGGTCACTCTGAGGACACATACAAAAAATTGTGGGACTGAGCCTCTTTGTGGCGCTATAATAGAACAAAACGTGAAATTCCCATTGACTTCAATAGAGTTTTGTGAAATAAAATGCTATACTAAATAAATGCTTTGGTCTAACATTACGAAACTCAGTGTGTGCCATAAGCAGCATGCCCTGAAGGTACTCAAAAGATTTTGAGACAGCGCCACCTGTTGGTCAAAAGTTATAATTAATTTCTGAGAACGCTAATTACTTTTGAATAAATTTGCTTATTGCAATGAAACTGATCTTAATAGATTCCTTGGGTTATGCTGAAAACATAGATATCAGGTTTTCCATAATCAGACAAACTTCCTGTTCGCCATCTTTATTTCTTTGAAAAACCTTCTTTTTCGAACTCCTCCTAGACCGTTTGTCCGATTTTCACGAAAATTGAATCGTATCATCTCCAGACCGTGCCGACTAAAAGTTATGAATTGCACGATGATAGACCAAACCGTTTTCGTATACCACAGCATCAAATTTTAGGCATGCTGCCAAAATTACTATTTAGGCTTTATCTCTGCAATGCCTTCACATTTTGACACCAAACTTTGCATGTGTCATTGTCACATCACTCTGACCACATCACATCTATTTCGTAACTGCGCCACCTATTGTTCGAAAGTGATAACCCATTAAATCATCTTATAAGTTAATGTTTATGTGATTTTCTTAGCCATTTGCCCAAAGTTCTCTCAAAATGCCCTTAATTGCTCCTTGCTGCAGTTGGTCTGCCACTCCTTGCCATTTTGGCATATGTTGCCGCTTCTTGCGCTTGGCCCCGGTAATGGCTGCTTGCAGCTATATTTATTATTATTATTCTTCTTCCGACTGGGCGTCTATGGCAGCCCATAGACCGGTTTGCGGGAAAGTTGTTTTGGTTTGACATTCTGATAGAGGACAGTCCCAACTTTAAATACACCAATTTTGGTGTCTCTAACTCATTCCCTCTAGCGCCACCAACTGTCCAAAGTTTCACTTTTATTATGCTAATAACTTTTGAACCGTAAGGCCTATCAACAAAATTCTTTTTTCCTCTTGTTCCTGAGCTCATGCCGATTCGATCGCACCCTATGACGTCATTTTCCGTCATAAAAAAACGGCCGCCATTTTGAATTTTCCAAAAAACCTACTTTTGCGAACTCGTCCTAGACGGTTTGTCCGATTTTCACCAAAATCGCACCGGATCATCTCCAGGCAGTGCTGACAAAAAGTTATGGAATTCAAGATGATTCGAATAACCGTTTTCGATTAACGCGTAAACAAAATTTACGTAGCGCTTGCGAAAACAGACGTATGGTTGTATCTCCGCAACGCTTACTCGTTTTCAGACCAAACTTGGTACGTGTCATCACAAGCATGACCTGAGGCTACGTGCTGCGTTTCGGCGCAGTGCCACCTAGTGGTCCGGAGATATGAAAAATGGCTATTTTTGCTCGTAACTTCTGAACGGTTTGTCCAAAAATCATAAACTTCATCTCGTTAGATTCAGGGCATCATGCCGAGTCGACCGATATCCAATTTTCCCAGATCGGCCATTTTGGCTGTCGGCCATTTTGAATTATGTGCTAAAATGCTGTATTTTTTGAACGCATGAACGAATTGTTACGAAACTCGGTATGGGTCATCAGTACGATGCCCTGAAGGAGCCTGAGAAGTTTCGAAACAGCGCCACCTAGTGGTGAATTGTTTTATTCAAACGCTTATAACTTTGGGTGTGGTACACTTATTTTCACGGGAGTCATATTTTTGAGGTCCTGAATCGTTGCCGAGTCCAACGATACCAAATATGTCGGGTTTCGTCTCACGGATGGCGTAGCGTTGCGATTTAGCGCGAAAAAAACACTTGGCGATATCTTCAAAACCGCTGTTCCGATCGAGACGAAACCACCGCCAGAAACACGGAATCATAGCTTGTTAACTATATGCTAATGCCCAAATGCGAAAATATTGATAGTAAGGGGTAGTAAAATTCAAACAAAGTCATGTGTCAGTCATTTTTTACGTGTTTTTTCATATAAATGTTTATAACATGGAAGCGAATTGAGATATTTTCACCAAAATTGACACACATATGTATGGGGTCACTCTGAGGACACATAAAAAAAATTGTGGGACTGAGCCTCTTGGTGGCGCTATAATAGAACAAAACGTGAAATTCCCATTGACTTCAATAGAGTTTTGTGAAATAAAATGCTATGCTAAACAAATGCATTGGTGTAATATTACAAAACTCAGTGTGTGCCATAAGCAGCATGCCCTGAAGGTACTCAAAAGATTTTGAGACAGCACCACCTGTTGGTCAAAAGTCATAATTAATTTCTGAAAACGCTAATAACGTTTGAAAAAAAATGTGCCTATTGCAATGAAACTGATCTTAATTGATTCCTTGGGTTATGCTGAAAACATAGATATATGGTTTTGCATAATCAGCCAAACTTCCTGTCCGCCATCTTTATTTCTTTGAAAAACCTTCTTTTTCGAACTCCTCCTAGACCGTTTGTCCGATTTTCACGAAAATTGAATCGTATCATCTCCAGACGGTGCCGAATAAAAGATATGGATTGCGTGACGATAGACAAAACCGTTTTCGTATACCACAGCATCAAATTTGAGGCATGCTGCCAAAATGACTATTTAGGCTTTATCTCTGCAATGCCTTCACATTTTGACACCAAACTTTGTATGTGTCATTGTCACCTCACTCTGACCACATCACATCTATTTCGTAACTGCGCCACCTATTGTTCGAAAGTGATAATCCATTAAATCATCTTATAAGTTAATGTTTATGTGATTTTCCTATGCCATTTGCCCAAAGTTCGCTCAAAATGCCCTTAATTGCTCCTTGCTGCAGTTGGTCTGCCACTCCTTGCCATTTTGGCATATGTTGCCGCTTATTGCGCTTGGCCCCGGTAATGGCTGCTTGCAGCTATATTTATTATTATTATTATTCTTCTTCCGACTGGGCGTCTATGGCAGCCCATAGACCGGTTTGCGGGAAAGTTGTTTTGATTTGACATTCTGATAGAGGACAGTCCCAACTTTAAATACACCAATTTTGGTGTCTCTAACTCATTCCCTCTAGCGCCACCAACTGTCCAAAGTTTCACTTTTATTATGCTAATAACTTTTGAACCGTAAGGCCTATCAACAAAATTCTTTTTTCCTCTTGTTCCTGAGCTCATGGCGATTCGATCGCACCCTATGACGTCATTTTCCGTCATAAAAAAAAGGCCGCCATTTTGAATTTTCTAAAAAACGTACTTTTGCGAACTCGTC
Source organism: Pimephales promelas (assembly GCF_988280905.1). Classification (NCBI taxonomy): domain Eukaryota; kingdom Metazoa; phylum Chordata; class Actinopteri; order Cypriniformes; family Leuciscidae; genus Pimephales; species Pimephales promelas. The sequence goes on from NC_142793.1 coordinate 7,011,227, forward strand.
CTAGACGGTTTGTCTGATTTTCACCAAAATAGCACCGGATCATCTCCAGGCAGTGCTGACAAAAAGTTATGGAATTCAAGATGATTCGCCTAACGGTTTTCGATAAACGCACAAACTAATTTTACGTAACGCTTGCAAAAACAGACGTAAGGCTGTATCTCCGCAACGCTTCATCCTATTCAGACCAAACTTGGTACATGTAATCACAAGCATGACCTGAGGCTACATGCAGCGTTTCGGCGCAGCGCCACCTAGTGGTCCGGAGATATGAAAAATGGCTATTTTTGCTCGTAACTTCTGAACGGTTTGTCCAAAAATCATAAACTTCATCTCGTTAGATTCAGGGCATCATGCCGAGTCGACCGATATCCAATTTTCCCAGATCGGCCATTTTGGCTGTCGGCCATTTTGAATTATGTGCTAAAATGCTGTATTTTTTGAACGCATAAACGAATTGTTACGAAACTCGGTATGGGTAATCAGTACGATGCCCTGAAGAAGCCTGAGAAGTTTCGAAACAGCGCCACCTAGTGGTGAATTTTTTTTTTCAAACGCTTATAACTTTGGGTGTGGTACACTTATTTTCACGGGAGTCATCTTTTTGAGTTCCTGAATCGTTGCCGAGTCCAACAATACTAAACATGCTGGGTTTCGTGTTACGGTTGGTGTAGCGTAGCGATTTAGCGCGAAAAAAACACTTGGCGATATCTTCAAAACCGCTGTTCCGATCGAGACGAAACCACCGCCAGAAACACGGAATCATAGCTTGTTAACTAAACGCTAATGCCCAAATGCGAAAATATTGATAGTAAGGGGTAGTAAAATTCAAACAAAGTCATGTGTCAGTCATTTTTTACGTGTTTTTTCATATAAATGTTTATAACTCGGAAGTGAATTGAGATATTTGCACCAAAATTGACACACATATGTATGGGGTCACTCTGAGGACACATAAAAAAAATTGTGGGACTGAGCCTCTTGGTGGCGCTATAATAGAACAAAACGTGAAATTCCCATTGACTTCAATAGAGTTTTGTGAAATAAAATGCTATACTAAACAAATGCATTGGTGTAATATTACAAAACTCAGTGTGTGCCATAAGCAGCATGCCCTAAAGGTACTCAAAAGATTTTGAGACAGCGCCACCTGTTGGTCAAAAGTTATAATTAATTTCTGAGAACGCTAATAACTTTTGAATAAATTTGCCTATTGCAATGAAACTGATCTTAATAGATTCGTTGGGTTATGCTGAAAACATAGATATCAGGTTTTCCATAATCAGACAAACTTCCTGTTCGCCATCTTTATTTCTTTGAAAAACCTTCTTTTTCGAACTCCTCCTAGGCCGTTTGTCCGATGTTCACGAAAATTGAATCGTATCATCTCCAGACCGTGCCGACTAAAAGTTATGAATTGCACGATGATAGACAAAACCGTTTTCGTATACCACAGCATCAAAGTTTAGGCATGCTGCCAAAATTACTATTTAGGCTTTATCTCTGCAATGCCTTCACATTTTGACACCAAACTTTGCATGTGTCATTGTCACCTCACTCTGACCACATCACATCTATTTCGTAACTGCGCCACCTATTGTTCGAAAGTGATAACCCATTAAATCATCTTATAAGTTAATGTTTATGTGATTTTTTTAGCCATTTGCCCAAAGTTCTCTCAAAATGCCCTTAATTGCTCCTTGCTGCAGTTGGTCTGCCACTCCTTGCCATTTTGGCATATGTTGCCGCTTCTTGCGCTTGGCCCCGGTAATGGCTGCTTGCAGCTATATTTATTATTATTCTTCTTCCGTTTCTGACTTGGCGTCTATGGCAGCCCATAGACCGGTTTGCGGGAAAGTTGTTTTGGTTTGACATTCTGATAGAGGACAGTCCCAACTTTAAATACACCAATTTTGGTGTCTCTAATGCATTCCCTCTAGCGCCACCAACTGTCCAAAGTTTCACTTTTATTATGCTAATAACTTTTGAACCGTAAGGCCTATCAACAAAATTCTTTTTTCCTCTTGTTCCTGAGCTCATGCCGATTCGATCGCACCCAATGACGTCATTTTCCGTCATAAAAAATTGGCCGCCATTTTGAATTTTCCAAAAAACCTACTTTTGCGAACTCGTCCTAGACGCTTTGTCCGATTTTCACCAAAATCGCACCGGATCATCTCCAGGCAGTGCTGACAAAAAGTTATGGAATTCATGATGATTCGAATAACCGTTTTCGATAAGCTCGCAAACTAATTTTACGTAGCGCTTGCAAAAACAGACGTGAGGCTGTATCTCCGCAACGCTTACTCGTTTTCAGACCAAACTTTGTACGTGTCATCACAAGCATGACCTGAGGCTACGTGCTGCGTTTCGGCGCAGCGCCACCTAGTGGTCCGGAGATATGAAAAATGTCTATTTTTGCTCGTAACTTCTGAACGGTTTGTCCAAAAATCATAAACTTCATCTCGTTAGATTCAGGGCATCATGCCAAGTCGACTGATATCCAATTTTCCCAGATCGGCCATTTTGGCTGTCGGCCATTTTGAATTATGTGCTAAAATGCTGTATTTTTTGAACGCATGAACGAATTGTTACGAAACTCGGTATAGGTCATCAGTACGATGCCCTATAGAAGCCTGAGAAGTTTCGAAACAGCGCCACCTAGTGGTGAATTGTTTTTTTCAAGCGCTTATAACTTTGGGTGTGGTACACTTATTTTCACGGGAGTCATCTTTTTGAGTTCCTGAATCGTTGCCGAGTCCAACGATATTAAACATGCTGGGTTTCGTGTTACGGTTGGTGTAGCGTAGCGATTTAGCGCGAAAAAAACACTTGGCGATATCTTCAAAACCGCTGTTCCGATCGAGACGAAACCACCGCCAGAAACACGAAATCATAGCTTGTTAACAATATGCAAATGCCCAAATGCGAAAATATTGATAGTAAGGGGTAGTAAAATTCAAACAAAGTCATGTGTCAGTCATTTTTTACGTGTTTTTTCATATAAATGTTTATAACTCGGAAGTGAATTGAGATATTTGCACCAAAATTGACACACATATGTATGGGGTCACTCTGAGGACACATAAAAAAAATTGTGGGACTGAGCCTCTTGGTGGCGCTATAATAGAACAAAACGTGAAATTCCCATTGACTTCAATAGAGTTTTGTGAAATAAAATGCTATACTAAACAAATGCATTGGTGTAATATTACAAAACTCAGTGTGTGCCATAAGCAGCATGCCCTGAAGGTACTCAAAAGATTTTGAGACAGCGCCACCTGTTGGTCAAAAGTTATAATTAATTTCTGAGAACGCTAATAACTTTTGAATAAATTTGCCTATTGCAATGAAACTGATCTTAATATATTCCTTGGGTTATGCCGAAAACAGATATCAGGTTTTGCATAATCAGGAAAACTTCCTGTCCGCCATCTTTATTTCTTTGAAAAACCTTCTTTTTCGAACTCCTCCTAGACCGCTTGTCCGATTTTCACGAAAATTGAATCGTATCATCTCCAGACCGTGCCGGCTAAAAGTTATGAATTGCACGATGATAGACAAAACCGTTTTCGTATACCACAGCATCAAAGTTTAGGCATGCTGCCAAAATGACTATTTAGGCTTTATCTCTGCAATGCCTTCACATTTTGACACCAAACTTTGCATGTGTCATTGTCACCTCACTCTGACCACACATCTATTTCGTAACTGCGCCACCTATTGTTCGAAAGTGATAATCCATTAAATCATCTTATAAGTTAATGTTTATGTGATTTTTTTAGCCATTTGCCAAAAGTTCTCTCAAAATGCCCGTAATTGCTCCTTGCTGCAGTTGGTCTGCCACTCCCAGCCATTTTGGCATATGTTGCCGCTTCTTGCGCTTGGCCCCGGTAATGGCTGCTTGCAGCTATATTTATTATTATTATTCTTCCGACTGGGCGTCTATGGCAGCCCATAGACCGGTTTGCGGGAAAGTTGTTTTGGTTTGACATTCTGATAGAGGACAGTCCCAACTTTAAATACACCAATTTTGGTGTCTCTAACTCATTCCCTCTAGCGCCACCAACTGTCCAAAGTTTCACTTTTATTATGCTAATAACTTTTGAACCGTAAGGCCTATCAACAAAATTCTTTTTTCCTCTTGTTCCTGAGCTCATGCCGATTCGATCGCACCCTATGACGTCATTTTCCGTCATAAAAAAACGGCCGCCATTTTGAATTTTCCAAAAAACCTACTTTTGCGAACTCGTCCTAGACGGTTTGTCCGATTTTCACCAAAATCGCACCGGATCATCTCCAGGCAGTGCTGACAAAAAGTTATGGAATTCAAGATGATTCGAATAACCGTTTTCGATAAGCACGCAAACTAATTTTACGCAGCGCTTGCAGAAACAGACGTGAGGTTGTATCTCCTCAACGCTTCATCCTATTCAGACCAAACTTGGTACATGTCATCACAAGCATGACCTGAGGCTAAATGCAGCGTTTCGGCGCAGCGCCACCTAGTGGTCCGGAGATATGAAAAATGGCTATTTTTGCTCGTAACTTCTGAACGGTTTGTCCAAAAAACACAAACTTCATCTCGTTAGATTCAGGGCATCATGCCGAGTCGACTGATATCCAATTTTCCCAGATCGGCCATTTTGGCTGTCGGCCATTTTGAATTATGTGCTAAAATGCTGTATTTTTTGAACGCATGAACGAATTGTTACGAAACTCGGTATGGGTTATCAGTACAATGCCCTGAAGAAGCCTGAGAAGTTTCGAAACAGCGCCACCTAGTGGTGAATTTTTTTTTTCAAACACTTATAACTTTGGGTGTGGTACACTTATTTTCACGGGAGTCATCTTTTTGAGTTCCTGAATCGTTGCCGAGTCCAACGATACTAAACATGCTGGGTTTCGTGTTACGGTTGGTGTAGCGTAGCGATTTAGCGCGAAAAAAACACTTGGCGATATCTTCAAAACCGCTGTTCCGATTGAGACGAAACCACCGCCAGAAACACGGAATCATAGCTTGTTAACTACACGCTAATGCCCAAATGCGAAAATATTGATAGTAAGGGGTAGTAAAATTCAAACAAAATCATGTGTCAGTCATTTTTTATGTGTTTTTTCATATAAATGTTTATAACTCGGAAGTGAATTGAGATATTTGCACCAAAATTGACACACATATGTATGGGGTCACTCTGAGGACACATAAAAAAAATTGTGGGACTGAGCCTCTTGGTGGCGCTATAATAGAACAAAACGTGAAATTCCCATTGACTTCAATAGAGTTTTGTGAAATAAAATGCTATACTAAACAAATGCATTGGTGTAATATTACAAAACTCAGTGTGTGCCATAAGCAGCATGCCCTGAAGGTACTCAAAAGATTTTGAGACAGCGCCACCTGTTGGTCAAAAGTTATAATTAATTTCTGAGAACGCTAATAACTTTTGAATAAATTTGCCTATTGCAATGAAACTGATCTAAATAGATTCCTTCGGTTATGCCGAAAACATAGATATCAGGTTTTCCATAATCAGACAAACGTCCTGTTCGCCATCTTTATTTCTTTGAAAAACCTTCTTTTTCGAACTCCTCCTAGACCGTTTGTCCGATTTTCACGAAAATTGAATCGTATCATCTCCAGACCGTGCCGACTAAAAGTTATGAATTGCACGATGATAGACAAAACCGTTTTTGTATACCACAGCATCAAAATTTAGGCATGCTGCCAAAATTACTATTTAGGCTTTATCTCTGCAATGCCTTCACATTTTGACACCAAACTTTGCATGTGTCATTGTCACCTCACTCTGACCACATCACATCTATTTCGTAACTGCGCCACCTATTGTTCGAAAGTGATAACCCATTAAATCATCTTATAAGTTAATGTTTATGTGATTTTCTTAGCCATTTGCCCAAAGTTCTCTCAAAATGCCCTTAATTGCTCCTTGCTGCAGTTGGTCTGCCACTCCTTGCCATTTTGGCATAAGTTGCCGCTTCTTGCGCTTGGCCCCGGTAATGGCTGCTTGCAGCTATATTTTACTTTGTAACTGAGACAACCCCAGCATGGATAAAAATTGAACAATTAGAAACAAAACTTAAATTGAATTTGTATTTATATTCAGCATGCCACCCTTTTTAAAAAAAACACAATTGATAGTTGATATAAGGCCCATCAGTATATGGAAGGTATCCCTCCCATCTCTCCTTTTTTACCTATTTGGGGCAACACAGGTTTTAAGCCAGGAAGAGCTGATGGAGGTTTCAGAATTTGGGCGGATAAAGGTGTACAGAAGCTGGCAGACCTCTATAAGGATGGCAACTTGCTTACATTTGAGCAGCTATGCCAAACATATAACATTCCAAAGAAACATTTTTACAAACATTTAAAAAAAAAAATATTACATTTTGTCGAAATATAAACAGATTGAATCTGAACCAACACTGTCAAAATTAGAGAATATTATATTGCAAAATCTCGAGGGGAGAGGTCATATTTCTTTATTTTATGCAGCTTTACTATCACATGATGAGGAATCCACCGCTGATAAGCTAGATGGATGGAGATCTGACCAAGAGGAGATAAATGTGGCAGACTGGGAAGCTGCATGTCTAAAAGCCCAAAAACAGTCAATTAGTACCAGGATGAAACTTCTCCAATATAAATGGTCGATGAGAACCTACATAACTCCGGTCAAGCTGAACCGTTGGTCACCTAATATCCCAGATAGCTGTAGTAAATGTTTTGATGGAAAGAGTACTCTTTTTCACTGTGTATGGGACTGTCCAAAATTACATAAATATTGGAAGTCAGTCATGCAGACTTTGTCAAAAATTGTTGGAGTAAATATACTCCAAATAAATATAAATTTGCTGAGGCAAAAATATGTGTGTTGGGTATACAGTATATCCAGAGAACCGTTTTTAGCTCCAGACAAATAAAACTGATTGACTTTGGACTCAAGCCAGGCGGTTAATATCTCTGTACTGGAAGAAAATGGAGGTACCCTCAAATCTTACGTGGGTGAAGTAGATGGCATCATGTATTGTTTTGGAACGACTCACTTATATTTTTAGAGGAAAGGGAAGAAACTTTGAAGAAATATGGTCACCATTAACTGAGTTTCTAAGACATTATGAAGGAAATTAATAAAGTAAAGCTGACTGTCGAGTTTTTTTTTTTTTTTCCTTTCATAATCATTGTTTTTGTTACTGTGTTATGTGATGTTTTTTACTTTTTACTTTGGGGATTAAGTTGTGAAATATTAAGCTTATGTCAATGCATCACTTTCTTATTTTGTTAAAATTCAATAAATATAATGTTCAATAATAAAAAAAGATTTTGAGGACAGTTACACTGTATTGAGACAGTTGAGAAATAATAATATTTGTACAGTTGTCATTATTGAACCCTTGCTCTTATTTTGTTTCTGATTTCTCAGTTTTGTCATTATTTTAGCAAATCATTTATTTTTATATATTTTGAGACGGTTTGTTTTAAGAAGTTTCAAAGAGTTAGTAAAAGAGTAAAGTAAAAGTTAAAACTTTTATTTAAGTAGGCATCGATTTTTTATTAACACTGTATTCATTTATAATGCATCATCATTGCGTGACATTTGTGTCAATAATCGTCAAGCACAGGTGACTTTGCGTGGTGGGAGGGGGCCCCCAAATCCAATTCAGCTTAGGGCCCCTAAAAGGCTCAGACCGCCGCTGCATGTACCACATCACCAAACTGTATGTTACTATTATGGTGGTGGGATTGACATTGATTCATAGTTGCCAATCGCAGACAGGTGAGTATGCAAGTACGTACTTCTCTTCACTGGCGGGGGTCAGCAGGCACAGAGCGGCTGGCGTTTTACTGCAAAGCAGACAGGTTAGACAGGTTGCAGTAAAACGCCAAACGCTTTGGCGTTTTACTGCAAAGCAGACGGGTGAGCATGCAAGTACGTACTTCTCTTCACTGTGGGCTGCCAGACAAACACACTCAATGGTCTGTGGGATGTCAATCAATGGTCTGTGGGATGTCAATCAGTCTGTCAATGGTCACTTCAGCACTCAGTGGGAAAATACACAATGTATGGCCGTTGCCCATCTTCTGACCTGGCTCTCACATCAAAGGTCTCACTGTCACCAGAGAGGAAGATGGAAATTGATTTAGATCACTCACTAGCTCTCACAACGTTCTTCTGTCCCGTGGTTACCTCCTTCCCATTGAATCAGCCTGTTAGTTTCTCCATTCACCGTACCGTGCCCATTTGCCAGCCCCCCCTTCCTCCTCACCATGGCTCACTCTTCCCACAGGACCACTGTTCCCCAGAGCACCGCCCTGTTTAGTCTCTACTTCCTCCTTTTATATTCCCTTTATGATGACGTGTCCCAATCACGAGGCTTGTTTTTCCCCCCATGCACAGCTGCCCGCGATCTTCTGCTGATTACGCTCGTTCGCGGGGTTTTTTGCGCTAACCCAGAACTAGCCCGGTGTCCCGTTGTTATGGGTCCGGCGCGAATCAATACTCTGAGAACTTTGGTTCCGCCTGCACTCTTTAAAAAAAAATAAAATTTGTCAACCCATGACATACCCCCCCACCAAACCGTTCTAGTCCCTAAAACGGGGCGACTCCATTGGTACGACTTCCGCCTGTACTCTTTAAAAAAAATACAATTTGTCACCCCGTGACACTTAGCCTACCAACACTATATTAAACTACTTTAAACTACAAAACTACTTATATGAAAAACTTATAAAAACATTAGCAGCAGCACTTATAATATAGGCTGAAGGTGTCATGGTGCAAGAAGAAACAGTCAAGGATTCAATAGCGAGTCAAACAGAGTTTATTAACAAACAAGTGATGAGTAGGACAGAATGGATGCAGGCAGGACTCGGACTCGGAAACGCAGGGACCCAGGCCCTGTCCACACTACTGCGTTTTAGTTTAAAAACGGAGACCTTTTGCTACGTTTGCACCTCCCGTCCACACTAAAACGGGAAAAACGAAGACCTAAAACGTCCCAGACAGCAAACTGACATTGAACGTGGAAACGACGTCTCTCATGACATTGAAACAACGTTGATTTTGCTCATCGAATTAACGTTGAACCAACGTCAGACGCGGCATTCTTCAAAGCTAAATGAAAATCGAAAATTGGTTTGCTTTCATAACGTTGAAACAACGTTGATTCAAGTTGATTTTCCATTAGTTTTGAAAGAATGACACGTCTGACGTTGGTTCAACGTTAATTCGATGAGCAAAACAATGTCAGATCAACGTTATTTCGATGTCATATTTCCACGTTGATTCAATGTCAGTTTGCTATCTGGGGTAGAAGTTTAGAAACGCTGCAGCTGCGTTTTGAATATCCGGAGGGCGTTTTAGTGTGGACGACACAAAACGGAGGAGTTTACAAATGATGACGCAGAGGCTCACGCTCGGCTCTATGATTGGGTGTTATCAGTCATGACGTATCCTTCCCTGATTCGTCATTCACTGTTTACACCGGCACGCGCATGCCCAGTGTTGGTGAATGGTCACATGACCCGCGTTTTCAGTCGTTTTAATGTGGACGGAGATCATTTCTAATACGCAGATAAAACGCTGGTGTGGACGGAGATCGTATTCGTTTTAATTCTCTGTTTTTAAACGAAAACGCAGTAGTGTGGACGAGGCCCCAGTGGGCAGACGCAGAATCCAGGAACAGACAGAAATCCTCTTCAACACGAAAGTCCAGAGTAAGTGCACAGGAATGGGAACTAGAACTGCAGGAGAAACAGGTGAGTAGTCCAGAGAAACCACAACCATCCGACAAAGACAAGACGAAATGACAAACAATATATAGGACATCCTCATTCAGAACAGCTGGCGCTGATCGGCTCATCAGCTGATAACGAGCTGTGCTGATATGCCGCGCCCATTCATTCAACACACACATGGACACACAAAGCGAGGGCGAATCAATGAATCCATGAACCGTGACAGAGGGTGGTGTTTTTGGTATTTTTGCCAGTTTTTGGTATCATTTTTTTCAGCACAACATCACCTATATGATAAGACAATTAGTTTATCACTTTGATGTACTGTATCAACATACTGGACCCAAAATCACACAAAAAAAAACACAAAATCTGAATAGAAATATTATAGTCTTTCTACTACAAAAAAACACAAACATGCTCAATGAAGCATTTTAAAAGGTTTAAAATGTAAACACAAGTTATAAATGTCAAAATATACAGGTAAAATTAAGATATAATTAAGCTATATACAAAAAAATATGATTTACAAAAAAAGCGAGTGTAGGCAAAGGCTTTTTTTTTCCTTTTAGCTTTGCCACTTAAAAAAAAAAAAAAAAAAAAAAATTGTGCACACAAATATACAGAGAGCTATATTTAAGGCCTTGCATTCCCAGAGTATGAGGGTTCCCAAATAGTGCAAATACAACATAAAAAAAGGTAAAATTGAGATAAAATGAAACTATATACAGCAAAAACCAGGTGTGGCAATAGGCATTTTTTCTTTTCTTTTTTGCTTAGAAACTACAAAACACTTCATGTACAATTACACAGCTAGCTACATTACAGGGCTTTCATTCCTTGAGTAAGAGGGGTTCCTCAATAGTGCAAATCTACCACACAAAAGGTAAAATTAACACAAAATCAAACCATACATTCAACTATTTACAACAAATATTGAATTGAATTGAATTGAATTGTTTATTGATCCAACAATCAGCTATCTCATATTCATATGAGTGCTGTTCTTCCTGTGGTCAAAAGTCACTATTACATATCAATTTTTTACAAAATAAACATACATTCATACAACAAACTAACCATACAACAAACATCCATAAACAAAAACATTTAATAGAAGATGAACTGAAAAATATTCCTTAATTTAAGTTGGTTAAATTTTAAATCAACAGAAAAAATAATTAAAAAATAAAAAATCATATACAAACTTGAGTAAATAAATACAATTTCAGTTTAATTTTAAAGACCCTCTTACTAGCTTCATTCACCAAAAAACTAGGTAATGAATTCCATGCTACCATGGCCCTATAGTGTAATGTTCTCTGACCAGCTCCTGTTCTATAACCAGGCAACTACAGATTTGAGATTTAAACAACCACATTCTCGCCTGAAACACTCTTAAAATTACAGGTGTCAGGTGTGTTTATTTGTTGTTGTTTTTTTATCTGTGCCACTCCTCAAAACAGTTTATCTAATTACTCCTAAACTACTCCTCAACTATCTACACTACTCCTAAACTACCTAAACTACTCCTAAACTACTCTCAAAATCTACTCAAACTAGCAATCATTTATCTCTCTCTATATATAACGTATATATGTCTCTCTTTGTCTACTCCGTAAATCTTCTGCCTTTCACTTTTGCGTCTTTGCTCAGTTGGCTCCTCTGGCATTCCGTAAAATGTGCAGCCTGAAGAGCAGAGACAGCAGATTCACACATTTTCTCAGTTTTGTTTTATGACACATTTTTTTACGAACATTTTTTTAATATAAAGTTTAAATGATCATATCTCCGTTTTTACTTGGTCTATCAAAACAAAACAAAAAGTAAAATAGAATTTCAAGCCAGCACTTTCGACAGAAGAGGACGGCAGCGCTCAACGTGACTTTAGCCGTTTCTCAATATGCGTACTTGTCTGTACTTTTGTTCTTGTGGACTTGTGAAACGTCATCAGTCGCTGCCCAAGTACTTTTCCAATTCAAGTTCACATCTAGCCAAGTTCACTTCAAATCCCCGGATGTGTTCTTGATCCGTCTTGTTTACCGAGGATGCATCGAGAGGTGACTAGTGTGGACTTGAGATAGCCAGGTATCCCAGAATGCATCTCGCGTCAACCAGCAAGCGTTAATGGGAGAGGAGAAAATCCACAAAATATCAAAATACTACTGTTATTGTGTCATGAAATGTAATTTTAAGAGTGTTTCAGGCGAGAATGTGGTTGTTTAAATCTCAAATCTGTAGTTTATTTATAAAGATAGCGCCTATCTGAAAAATGCATCTGACGTTTTCGGAGTTCTGACATCCAAGCCTTCAGCAAACACTCAGCGAGATCAACCCCGACTGGAACAGCTTTTCCTCGGCTAGTGCTTCTGACGTTTGCTGCCGGCTCTGATCTCTCAAGTCTAGTGGATAAACTTGACGTATAATTCGTCTTGTGTCTATCTTTGGTCTCATTAAACAATAGTTTGTTCCATGGCTAAAAAAAAAAACCAAACAAACATTTTTTGAAGTTTTTTAACTTTAAATATTTTAGGCTATTTAACTTTAACAACATTTTTACATTATCTTCACTATATGAACAATAAACAGTGGTGGAGGAAGTACTGAATCTCAGTACTTAAGTAAAAGTACAAATAACCAGATAAATATTTACTTTAGTAAAAGTAGAAGTAACACAATGACAAACATACTTAAGTAAAAAGTAAAAAGTACCTGATTTTAAATGTACTTTAAGTATTAAAAGTAAAAGTACGTGCATAATTTATTTTCTTAATTTCTATTTTCTAATGATTAATAAAACATTTAATTCTAACTCATTCAACCTAATACTCCTATAATGATGTTCAATAATGATGGAAAAAAAATGTTGTCACCATTTCTGAAACAAGCTTGCAATTAGGCAATATACACATCATGCTTATCCTTACTAGCAGCTATATGTTAATAACTATGGCAGTAAACATATTAATTTATGGTGTAATTCTGAACCTCTTGGCTTGCCATAATCCTAACCAAACGTATATTACACACGGTGTGTTTCCTATGCAAGTAAAAACAAATTTTCGCGTATAAATTGCACGATAAACACACTGCGTGCGAGACGCATTTAGTGTGACCGGGTTGCTATGGCGACCAAACGTCACTGGTGAGACAAACGTGCAACGGACAGACGGTCAAATTACGTTTTGGCAGGGGAAAAACTGATCAGAAAATGTAATGAAAATGTAACAGAAGTTGTAGAAAAGTAGTGGAGTAGAAAGTATAATAATTGCTGCAAAATGTAACGAAGTAAAAGTAAAAAGTATGCACTATTTATTCTACTTAAGTAAAGTAAAGATACGTGAAAAATGTACTTAAGTAAAGTAACAAAGTTACATAACACCACTGACAATAAATAAAATGACTCAACCCTGTTTCTTGTTTGATAAATGTAAATAAAAAGCAATGTTTCATATTTTTTAAAATGAAAACAAAAAGATCGTGTTCATTTATTTAATGCAGTGAAGAGAATCGCGTTGCCTGCACCACATGGCCATTAGGCTAATATGTTGATTTTTTTTTTTTTTTATGAAAAGAGGCAGAGTGGTGTTTTATAGAATATTTCGTTTTATTGTTAACGAAAAGAGGCAGATTTGTAGCATATTTCGTTTTATTGTTGCCTAAAATATATACAGAGATAACAGGAGCAGCCAGAGCGTGCTGAGTGACGATGAAGTACGCTCCGTTCCATTTGCAGAAGAACCGGACTTGCGTCCTCTCGTCCTCGGAAGTTCGTTCTTCGGAGTCGAACTTGGCAAGTCCGAACTATACCAAGGACACAAGTCCGAAGTTTGCATACTTGGTATTGAGAAACGGCTTTTGTTTTTATGCTTCGACGTCTTAAACTGGACATGTGACTTCATCACGCCGGTGTGATCGGCGACCCCGAAGGGTTAAGAGCATAGACAGTAAAAGAAATGGACAGAGCGATCTCATTGGAACTCCATTGAGCGCAGACTCAAACAGAGCTTGACTACGTAGATGTGACGTGAGCAAGCCGTCTTCTGCTAGGTATTCTGATTAATTATTTTGTCATTTTGCCTCCATGTTTCCCCGATTGCGTGCGAGCTTCTTCTCATGTCTATACGGTAATCTCTCTACTGTGCGACAGAGAGTCGCGTGGGTATGACGCTTGACACAATCGTTAGGGCCGTTACATAGTCAACGCGAGCAAGCAACGCGAGTGACGCAAGCGTCGCGCTCCCTTTCATAGTGTAAAAGCAGACGCAAGCGTCACGGGCGATGCGTAAAATGCAATACACCGGTCACGCAACAGGGGGTAGTAGATTTTTCACTGCAAACCTGAAAAAGCGGTGAAGCTCGTGAAGGCGTTCGTGGCTCTCCACAACTTTCTGGCATCCACTGAACGTGCCAGATACATGCCTGCCACCTTTGTGGATGCGACGTCTGACACCGGAGAGGTCCAGCCTGGAGAGTGGAGGCAGCACGTTGTGGGGGACCAGAACATGGTCGACGGACCACGGTTTTCGGACGGCAGCAGCAGACCCTCCCGGAGAGCGGCACTTGTAAGGGAGCAGCTGGCTGATTACTTTTTATCAGATGCTGGCGTGTTTCCCCACCAGTACAGTGTGCTACGATTGGGTGGCACTGACAAATAAATTGATAAAAGTTTGATTTGAAGCATGAGTTTTTTATTATTATTTAACACTTTACACATTTTAACTTATTTGGTATTATGTGAAAACCATTACACATTTTTTTATAATTTGGTATTATTTAACTTTGTAAAAACCATTACACATTTTATCTAATTTGGTATTTTAATTCATTAATTCATATCCATAAACCATTAATTCATATAACCAGGCTGGTAAATTTGTCACGGGCACTTTTCCAGTCCATTTTCACCTGTCTTTCCCATCGCGATTGCAACCTCTCTCCAGGCATTTTCCAACGCAATTTTATTTGAGTGTACTAATTGTGATGAACTGTCGTATAAATGCGGAGGAACGCGTATAAGCTTGTATAATTTTTCCTCCTCGCCCGCCATTGTATTCAAACCTTCTTCTTCTGTTAACATGATATATTTGAATTAATGTACAATTCTTGCAATGTCGCCCCCACCGATAACGCATAGTATTGCGCGCATCAGTGCGTCGCGTATCAAAAACTAGGACGACACATTTGGCTACGCATCGACGCATAATGACGGCCAAAGCGTAGCGATGCATAGCCTTGCGGACGCGTATGCGTACCGATGCGTTGACTATGTAACGGCCCTTAGCCTACTTTCACTAAAACTGCTTCTACGGGGCCATAACATAAGCTACAAGGTAATGGAGCCTTTTATACATTGTCGTGTTTCTTTAGAAATAAATAAAGGACAAATGGGGTCTTCAAACGCCTCAGATGTAAAGTTATTCGCTGTCAAAGTGACGCCAAAATGAATTGGGAGTCAATGGGAATGCTAACATAAGTGAAGTTCTGCTACAAGATGGCAGCTCCCGCGAGGCTTCAACTTCCGATCGATGGATTACCCCCTTGGTCAAGAGCTGTGCGCGCCCTGTTGAGATGGTAAGTCCCGCCCATCCGTAAAACTCCAACTGGACCTCTAGGTTTAAAAAGCGTCAATGCAAGTGAATGAGAGAAAATAATTATATTCTGATCCCATTTGAATTGTGCCATGAATGTGAACATACGTTGTCTGTGAATTTTTTATATAATTTCTCATGTAACGAGTTTGACAGCATAGTGTATGATTCTTTGGCTAGCAGTTGTGGAATAGACATAACGAGACACGTCGCAAACCCTTCCACATGCCCAGACCTGAAGTGGTTTTCACCACACTCAAATAGTTTGTCCTCTCCCTGAAAGAAGGCGGTGAAATGCACCAGAGATATGGAGCTATTAATGTTAATTACATGGAGAAAATAAATGATCTGAGAGAAAAAAAAAAGGTTGAGTGAAAAGGTTATCACACTGATAGCAAAAAAGCATTTCATGAGAGAAAAAAGAATATTTGAGAGAAAAAGTTTTCATATCAATAGCAAAAAAATAATATTTGAGACTAAAAAAAGTTGAGTGAAAGTATTCTCATAGAACATAAAAAATTATTTCTGAGAAAAAAATCTCTCTCAAAATACTTTGAAAAAAATCTTAATATATATATATATATATATATATATATATATATATATTGCTATCAGTGTGAAGACATTTTCTATACCAAAAAAAGGGTTTCTCTCAAACCGCTTTTCTTTGCTCTCAATGCAATTTTTTGCTCTCGTGTCAGGATTTTGCTTTCACTATGAAAATTGTGCCATGGGCGGGGCCACGTTATTTTTTTTCCTATTGGAACATTCCTATTGGCCAGTCTGGTGAGAATCGTCTCGTCTTGGGAGTCGAACTGAATGAATCATTACATCAAATCTAGGAAAATCATTTTTCTGTTATTTTTTCTTAATTTTGTTTGGGTATTCCTGTTATGGAGTTTACGTTTAACTCCTTGTCGGTTGTATCTTTAAATGTTAGAGGTTTGCGGGACAATCTGAAAAGAAAAGCAATTTTTTGTTTTGTAAAAAAAGTGCAGCTGATATTATTTTTCTTCAAGAAATTCATTCAGAGGAAACGGATGTTAAATTTTGGAGGACTCAATGTGGAAATTAAATTTTCTTTAGCCATAGCAGCAGTCACTCAGCTGGCAGTGCTATTATGTTACATAGGTTTAAAGGGTCTGTATTATAAACTTTATGTTCAGATGAAGGCAGATGGGTTAGTGCTGTAGTAAAACAAGGTAATGCCACCTTTATAGCTTGTTGTGTATACGGATACAATTCTCATGGATCCAATAGAGTAATGTTTTCTCAGCTAGTGGATAACCTCAAAAAGTTATATAAAAAATATAATAGCGCTTATTTTATTTTGGGGGGTGACTTTAACGAATGTATGGACGATCACCTGGATAGATACCCCCCTAGACTTGATGGCAGGATGAGTAATGATCTAATTATTTCTCTGTGCTCCGATCTCTCCCTTACTGATGCATGGCGATTCTTTAATCCTTCTACCAAAGATTTACCTGGTCCAATAAAAGTTTGTCTTTTAGATCCAGGATTGATTTTTTTCTAATTTCATCTTCTATCCTTTACTATGTAAAAGATACTTCTCACATCACTGCCCCCTTATCTGATCACAAATTAATTACTATAAAATTGAGTAAGTAAGTAAGTAAGTAAAATTTATTTATATAGCACCTTTCACAGACAAGGAGTCACAAAGTGCTTTACAATCTGTTAAAAACAAAAAGGATCAAAACATGGATACACTAAATACACCATAACATGACACACGAAAACAATCTTCACAAACATGAAACGACAGTTAACCACTGCTGTTAAGTAAAAGCAAGTCCAAAAAGATGCGTCTTCAGGAGTTTTTTAAAGGAATTAACAGAACCCACAGTTCTCAGTGCTAAAGGCAGAGAGTTCCAGAGCCTTGGTGCCACCGTACAAAAAGCACGGTCCCCTTTAGTCTTGAGACGTGTTCTAGGGACAAGTAAGAGGTCCAGACCAGAAGACCGCAAGAGCCGACCCGATGAATATTTATGTAAAAGATCCTGAATATAAAGAGGTGCCTGACCATGCAAGGCTCAAGAGTGACATCAAAGATAACCCAAGAATGAGGGGCTACTGGAAACTTAATAATGCCTTGTTAAAAGACAAAAAATTCAATGATTCTATTATCAGTCTTACCAAAGAATTATTTACTGGGGTAATCAGAGATTATAAAACAAATTGGGATTTTTTTAAATACAAAGCTAGATATATTGCAGTTAAAAGAAGTAAAGAAATTAAAGATATTAAACATAAAACTGATTCCGAGCTAGTTAATAGACTTAATGTGTTACTAGCTAAAGATAAGAATAAGATTACAGAAGAAGAGGATCTGGAAATAAAAAAATTAAGTCTGGAATTCGACAGAGCTTACTTAGAGTTGGCTAAAGGTGCATATAATGTCTCGGGTGAAATGGGTTGAAGAGGGGGAAAAGAATACTAGCTATTTTTTTGCCCTGGAAAAAAGAAACAGTCAGAGGAAAGCTCTTTTAGCACTTAATATTGATGGAGTTACCTCCAATGACCTCAGGGAAATATCAGAATTTGTTACCAAATTTTATAGCAATCTTTATACCTCTAAATTTAACTATGACCTCTGTGAAAAATGTATTGATATAATTAAACCCTGTATTACAATTATTGATCGTGAGTTTAGTCAAATTTGTGACGCTGATTTGTCAATAAATGAAATTGAGCAAGCTCTGCATTCAATGAAAAAAGGCAAATCCCCTGGTATTGACGGGCTCTCAGTAGAATTCTATCTCCACTTTTGGGAGTTTATTAAACTCCCTTTATTTCATATGTATAAGGAATGCATCAGTCGGGGAGAAATGACCTCTACTATGAAACAGGGAGTTATATCCCTTATTCCCAAGTCAAACAAGGACCCTTTATTAATTGACAATTGGCGGCCTATCACTTTGTTAACATTAGATTATAAATTATTAGCCTCTGTTTATGCTAAAAGATTAAGAACTGGTCTAGATCACATTATTTCTGAATCTCAATCGCGATTTATGAAAGGCCGTCACATATCTAACAATATAAGGTTAGTATTAGGTGTGTTGGATTATTCTAATCTAATTCAATCAGACAATCTCATACTTTTTCTTGATTTTTACAAAGCGTTTGATTCCTTAGAACACAATTTTATTTTCCGTACTTTAGAGTTATTTAGATTCGGCAAATCATTTATTGATATTGTAACCATGTTTTATAGAGATATTAACAGTTCAGTGATTGTTAACTTTGATACATCTAAAAGGTTTGACATCCATCGGTGAGTCAGACAGGGATGTCCTATCTCCCTATTTTTATTTCTTTTTGCCACAGAATTACTTTGTCTAAGGATTAACCAAAATGAAAGGCTGTTAGGAATATCTATTTTTAGGGAGCTTAAAATAGCTCAGCTAGCCGACGATACCACACTATTCTTGGAGGATAAAAAATCTAATGTTATCTAATGCTTTGGAAATGATAGATCAGTTTTCATCTGCCTCTGGTCTAAAACTCAATATTTCGAAATGTGAAATTATCTCAATTCATGATATAGATGAGTCATCTTTGGAAGGTATCCCAGTTAAAAACAGTGTTAAATATTTAGGTATTCATATCACTAAAAATCCAATTACTAGACATCATTTAAACTTTTCTGATAAAATTATAAAAACTAAAAACATTTTTAACATTTGGCTTCAAAGAGATCTTTCATTATACGATAGAGTTCTTTTATCTAAGGTCGAAGGGCTCTCTCGCCTTGTATACCCTGATCTCTCTTTGTTTATCAATGATAAAGCTATAAAGGGAATTAACAAAATATTTTTGGATTTCATCTGGAAAAATAAACCTCACAAATTAAAAAGAGAAGTACTCTCCAATTCCAGAGGTGAAGGTGGCCTTGACTTTTTGGACTTTGCCGATACTATAAACACCTTTAAAGTAAACTGGCTGAAAAGATGCCTTGCGAACCCAGTATCGTTATGGTTTTTCATTCCTAATAATATCTTTAACAAACTTGGTGGCCTATCTTTCCTATTAAAGTGTAACTTTTTGCCTGGTAAGTTACCCATTTCCTTATCTAACTTTCATCAACAATGCCTTCTCTCATGGAAATTGTGTTTTGGCCATAGCTTTTCTCCCCACAAAGTTCTCCTTTGGAACAATATGTATATAACCATTAGAAAAAAGTCCCTTTTCTTTCGTAAATGGTTTAATAATAACTTTAACTGCATTCTATCTGTCTTTGATGATTTTGGTAATATTCTATCTTATGAGCAATTTTTGAATCTTCATAACTTTCCTGTTCCACCAAAGGAATATAATACCAGCAGGCTTAATCCAATTAGTTCAAAATCACCTTAGCTTCAAT
The DNA here is from genome assembly GCF_988280905.1 of Pimephales promelas. Lineage (NCBI taxonomy): Eukaryota > Metazoa > Chordata > Actinopteri > Cypriniformes > Leuciscidae > Pimephales > Pimephales promelas. Next base: position 7,030,965 of record NC_142793.1, read on the forward strand.
AAAAGTAACATTGTGTATCCGTCTTTACGCTTGGGTGGTATTGAATTTTTAGATCGAAAATGTAACAACAGACATATTCGTAAAATTTTTCAAATGAAAAGAAAGATTACCCCTAGGGGTAAATTCTACTGGGGTTCCCTTGTAACAAACGTAAATTGGAAGAAGGCCTGGCTTTTGCCAAGTAAATTTTGTGTGTCCAACAAAGTTAAAGAAATTGATTATAAGATCCTTCATAAGATCTACCCTGTTAACTCTTCTATTGCTAAATATTCTGATATTGATGAAACTTGCTCCTTCTGTGGTTTTGTTGAGGAAACAACTGCCCATTTATTTTGTGAATGTAATGTAACCAATAGATTTTGAACTAAATTAAGTTCTTTTGTTTTTAGCCCTACAAATACGACCCACACCTTCACTCTCAAAGAGGTTATTTTTTATTATGAAAATCCAAATTTGCTTTCCCTTGAGTATGTTGTTAACTTCTTTATCTTGTATGCAAAATTCTTCATCCATAAGCAAAAATGGCTTAAATCTCCTTTGAGCTTTCCTCTTTTTCTTGCTGATTTTGACTCTTTTTATTTCGTCCCTTAGACTTATAAATAACAGGAAAAGTGAACAATTTTTGATGTATTTTGATGATTTATTCAAAGACATGACTTGGCCTTAAAATTATGCTTTTCTTTTTTTTTATGTATTATATAATTTGTATATAATATAACTTATTTTCTGTTATGTACTATTGTTTGTTTGTTTGTCTGTACACCTTGCCTTACTTCCCTGTGTTGGTATTTTTGTATAAGTTCTGCAATAAAAAAAAAAAAAAGAATCATTACATCATTGTTCGCGTCCCTTCGCGTTCGGTTCAGATAGATGCCGCAGTTCTGTCGATCTGTCCTACCTTGTCAGTTTTTCCTACCGTAGCGCAAAATTATAGCCATATATATCGGTTCATCCCACCACATCGTAAAATCCTACTGCGCGTTTCTGCTTCGCATCTGTGACTACATAAAATATTTCAGTGTAACTTTGCCGAATATTCTTATTAGGCCATGTTACAGTGATTTTACAGTGCAAAGTAACGTTACCTCATCAGATTGTCCTACCAGTATGAAATAAACAGGTAGGATGATTTTAAAGTGCAAAATACCTCATCAGATTGTCCTACTAGTATGAAATAAATGGGTAGGATGATCAAAATTAAAATTTGTAACGAGTGGAAATAAGGTGTGGCCCCTTTAAGAGCTGTGCGCGCCCTGTTGAGATGGTAAGACCCGCCCATCCGTAAAACTCCAACTGGACCTCTAGGTTGAAAAAGCGTCAATGCAAGTGAATGAGAGAAAATAATTATTTTCTGATCCCATTTGAATTGTGCCATTGTGAGATTACAAATTTGATTCATATGTTTAATTTAATGTTTTAAATGGAGCCTGACTGTCCTTTGAACCGCATGGGAAAGCTATGCCTTTCCTGTTTCTCGACTCACCTTGTGAAAATGCCTGTTTGAAGTTAGAACAGCTGCTATGTTAATTTCTGAGACCATTTGCCTTGGATTTATAAGATCACATGTATTTCCATTTGCTTTGTTTCATGCTTTGTTCCACCCCCTTTGAAAAGTATAAATTAGAATGTTAAGGTTCTTTTAAATCAGACTTATTTTGAGATGACTACAGCGACGCAATAAAGAACTTCTGCGTGAAAGATACCTCAAAAGTCTCCTGGTCTGTTGCATGAATGTGAACATATGTTGTCTGTGAATTTTTTATATAATTTCTCATGTAACGAGTTTGACAGCATAGTGTATGATTCTTTGGCTAGCAGTTGTGGAATAGACATAACGAGACACGTCGCAAACCCTTCCACATGCCCAGACCTGAAGTGGTTTTCACCACACTCAAATAGTTTGTCCTCTCCCTGAAAGAAGGCGGTGAAATGCACCAGAGATATGGAGCTATTAATGTGTCTTTATTACATGGAGAAAATAAATGATCTGAGAGAAAAAAAAAAGGTTGAGTGAAAAGGTTATCACACTGATAGCAAAAAAGCATTTCATGAGAGAAAAAAGAATATTTGAGAGAAAAAGTTTTCATATCAATAGCAAAAAAATAATATTTGAGACTAAAAAAAGTTTTGAGTGAAAGTATTTTCTCAAAACATAAAAAAAATATTTCTGAGAAAAAAATCTCTCTCAAAATACTATATATATATATATATATATATATATATATTTATATATATTTAAGATTTTTTATATATATTGCTATCACTGTGAAAACATTTTCTCTACCAAAAAAGTGTTTCTCTCAAACTGCTTTTCTTTTGCTCTCAATGCAATTTTTTGCTCTCGTGTCAGGATCATAGACAGTAAAAGAAATGGAGGAAAAATGTGTTGCTCATCTGTTGTTCAATCTCATCTCTTGAGATCAATTTGAGCTTCTCATATTCATATCATTCTGTGATCATTTGTTTCTGAGTTACTTCTCCTAAGGGTCCCTTAGGAGCAAGACATAAGCTAGAAAGAGACAAGACACCAGTAAGACAAAGGAGGTTAAATTGAGAAAACCAATTGAGCAATATTTGAGAAGTGGGATAAACGGAGGAGATCTCATAATTGTATACCCCTGATCTCAATTTTGTCTTGGTTATTTGAAGGAGATGAGACAAATCTGAGAATTATGAGCCTTAAAAGAGATCTTATTATTGTGTGTCCAACGTCTCGATTATTTCTTTTTAATGTCTTACTGAAGCTATATATGAGAATGATATCTGAGGTATATTTGAGAAATACAAGAACAAATTGAGAATGCAATTTAAAGATGAATTATCTTTATTAACACTGCAGCAACCGGAACGTGGGATACATGGAACAATGTTAGGCTCACAGATTAAAGGGATACTCCACTTTTTTTTGGAAATATGCTCATTTTCCAACTCCCCCAGAGTTAAAATGTTGAGTTTTACCTTTTTTGAATCCATTCAGCCGATCTCCGGTTCTGGCGGCACCACTTTTAGCATAGCTTAGCATACGTCACTGAAGTGCACAAGACCAGGAGCATTTCTCTCAAAAAAATTACCAAAGTGTTTCGATATTTTTCCTATTTAAAACTTGACTCTTGATGAATTGCCTCTATTGTATTATCAGGGTGCTTGAATGAATTGAATTAAAACAGCATGTGCTCTATTATGACACTCTTTTACTGCTCTATACAATAAAGCTTCGCTGTGAATTCTGTCAGCACAATGTCAACATTTAGAAAGTTCACGAAGCTGTCTTTTGAGCGGCTTATGTTTTGATGGGTTACGTTTTGGAACTCAAAATTGTAATTAATGAATTGTATGGCTGTCAGAAATCAATACATTTTGTACGTTGAACATTAGTAAACCATCTCAAATTATTTGCCTGAATTGACTTCTTTTCTTAAATTTTGCGCTGAGATAAACTGAGATATGATTGAGCTATAATATTAAATAATGTCTCATATTGAGACTAATTTGAGAGGTTGCACTGCTCTATTTTTTCTTTTTGCTGAAAGAGACAACGTTAAGAGAATCCGAGAACTCAAATAATGAGCAGTAAGAGATGTAAAGACTCTGGGTCGGTTCTGATCAGGGGGGAATTTGCATATCATAATTAATAATTGATAATTAATAATTATTCATACAGATTTGGATCAGACCGGTCTTACATGTTAATTTATTAATTTTACCCATATGCATACATGTGCATCCCCGCAATCCACCACAAATTAATTGTTATTGATTGCAAGGACCACGTTTTACAAGACAGGTAAAATCAATTAGCTCAATTAAGTTATATAGCTTGTGAAAACAAATTCTGTGGCCACTAGAATCTGCCTTCCCTGCTATATAACCAAATACCCTCTTAGGTATTTATAGTTCTGTAAAGCGTGTAGCTTTAAATCGACATTTCATTGACCCGTATCATGAGCAAGACAATCAGTCAAGGTAAGCATATTTTGTATTTAATAAAGTTCCTACTTAAGCATTCACTACGTTACAATGATACATGTATTTACAAACATTAAAACACAAACTAAGACGACGCAGAGCGTTTAGACAATGGATACGCGCAAGTTAAGTGAGTTTGAGAGAGAGAGTGAGAGAGAGAGTGAGTTGTAAGAGAGAGAGAGAGTTACGTTCATCAAAACAGTCAGTTAACCTTTCTTGACACCCCAAAAACATCTTCTTAATGCTTCTTAGAAGCTCTAAAAGAAGGTATACTTGCAAGGCACATGTGGTCTGTGTGAGTCGTGGGCTCGTTGCTCGACCCGTTCGGGCCACGTGTCGGCTAGAGGTGCGCCGGTCCGGCGCGCGTGCGTCACGTGAAGCGCGGCCGCGGCATGTTGGTGCGGCCCGTCCCGGCTCGTTCATGGCTGCTTTGTTCCGTGGGGAGTCACGTGGCGTTCGTCGGCATTTAGCGCCAGTGTTTGAAAGGCTGAGAGTCTTTGAGGTGACGTTACCCGAGGAGATAGTTCGGCAAAGTCCACTTCCTTTCCTGGAAGACGAACTTGGTAGTCCACTTGAGGAAAAGATGAAACTTTTAGGCGAACAAAAGGAAAGACCCATGGTTGGATCAGAGTCCCGTGAGGTTTACATGTTGAGCGCTGGAAAGTTCAGAAGAAGAAGGGCGGACCTGCGTTCTCACATTTATCACCTTGGAGAAATCCATCCCCTTCCTGTTGGCTTGAGCCAATCGGAGAGTGGATGTTGCACGCGGGAAGCTTTCTTTTGTTCCTCAGCGCGGGCTTCTCGTGGAAGGGGGTGTGTTAAATGAGGGTTTTGCAATAGCAATTTGATCTTCATTGGCAGTACAACGAATTAAAAATACACTTTACTTTACATCTCTATGCATATTCAAGTGTTTCATTCAATAAGCATTCTAGAGATATCAAGGAACATTATGTTATATCAAAGGAATATACACTTATGTTTCGAATGCATGACGAAGGTATTTTTAATTCCTATTTAAACCGTGACCAAACAAAGTTATTTCACTGTGACATGGGGAAGACACATATACATAAAAACCATTGAAAACATTTTGTTGAATGTTTTTAAACACCAAAAGTCCTTCTCTTTGTTCAAAAACATTCCACACATTCCGATGTGTGGGGGAAGTGAAAGGTTTGTGTGTGCGTTTATGTGTTTCAGAACGTCGCCTGGCCAAGATTCCTTACATCTCCCCCTTTTCGTTAGGTGAAGTCCTTGTGTGACTTCATCGAACGACACCATCGCAATGGACGGATGCCAGGTGAATCATGAGGGTCAGGTGGCAGGCGGCGGCTAGGCTGAGGTAGGGGCTCAGCTTGCTGAGGTTTGACGCAGTCTCCAGCGTGGTACCCTCTTCCTGAGGGTCCCGTGGTGGCTGTGGAGGTTTGCATTTCCTTGCCTCTTGTGCAGCGTGAATGTCAAGTGTCAGGGTGTGGTTGATTACCGTAGAGGTACCCAGTGCAGAATCAGCTGCAGTCCAGGATTGGACTACCGGTGAGGCAGTTGTGCAGTGCAACAGGTGTGCAGTTGAGACACAGCGGTCACTGGGAACAAGTCCAGTTTGGCTGGACCCCTCCTATCATCGTTCATAATTCCAGTTCTGGAATCAGGGTGAAATCGTGGGTTTCGTCCTGGCTGGGACTTGACTCAGGCTCGGTTGCAGCAGGGTAGCTCGGGTCTTGGAGCCAAGGCTGCTTGGTGAATTTTAGCAAAGTCATTCTGGCAGACAGTGAACAGTTGTCTCGCTGGAGCTCACTTGTCTGGTTCAGTAGAATGCTGTGTGCGTTTCGGATTTATCACAGTTCCTTTCAATTTCTTGATGGTCTGTGAGGAGGCACTCTGTGTTGTGAGTTACCTTTTGGCTGTGGAATTTCAGTTCGTTTGGTTGCTGGACAGGCCGGTGTTTGACTGCGTACTGACAGCAGCGGCGTGGGAGTCCATTTAGCTCTGCTTGCGTGGCAGTCGACCATATGCTGTCTGATGTCGGCCCCGGCGGTGAGGCGGTCGACAGTAGCTGTCCTCTGGTTGGCTGGAGGCACAGGAAGACGACCACAGCAGCATCCTGTAACAGAGACAGGGGAGAGAGAGAGAAAGGGAGGAAAGAATTCAGCGGCTGTCGGCTGGGACAGTCTGATGCCTTTGAGGATGCCGAGATGTCCTGGTGCTGCGGTGTGCAGCCCACATGGTGCGTGACTGGGCATACACTGGCATATCCCCCTTTCTGCGCCGTGGCAGCACAAGCCGTGGCGTAGTGATGTCACGAGGTGCATGAAACTGAGTTGTAGGGCCGTTGAGCAGCATGTTCTTGGTGTGCTGCCTGATGTGTCCGACGGCAGGCTTGGGAGGTTGGAGGGGTAAAGAGGTGGTAGTTTCAGAGTTCATTTGGTTAGTCAAAGTCTTTAGTGAGCTGAAAGGTGCAGAGTAGCAAGTTCACCTCTCCATTTGGTGCTGAGGCTGTGCCTTCATGGCTGGCTGCGGGAGTTCTTGTGACCTCTGTGACCTGCCAGTTAGGTTCTCTTGACCTGTATGACTGGAGGGGGAGGGGTTCTTGAACTTGAGCTCAGGCATTCAGTTGATTAAAGTCTATTAAAGGCTCAAAGCGATCTAACAGATCTTGGGCAATCAGAAGTGGGTACGTGATCGTTCTTGATCGTTACCCTGGGTGAATCAGGCTCATAGGACCTAATGGATGAATGGGAGCTACCTGTTTTGAGCCAGAAGTTGTTTTGGCTGTAGGGTTTTCATTCAGCTCACATGTTTGGGCTTTGAGAGTGCGTTCTTGACTCTTAGCTTTAGCAGTGAGTCTTTCGACGAGTTGGGCTGACATTAGCGTGATGTTTGAGCTAGTGTCTGACAGGCCTTCAAGGCTCAAATGATTGTCTCTGGTGGTGGTTATGTAGAGTCTTTTGGGCCACCCCCTTTTGTTTAGGGTTCCCAGAAGTTTAGGCATCTGGGCTGGTGTTGTGATCGATGAGCGGTTAGGGCCGGTGTTTTGTGGGACACCGGACTGTCATGCTCAGGTTGTGCAGCTGTCAGTTGTAGCGGCTGCTTGGTGTTGTCGCTTTGTGATGCGACCGTGAGCTCTGTGGTCTGATGCTGACAAGCAGTGTTCTGGGTGTCTGGCTTGTCTCCTTGTGATGCCTCGTGCAGAAACGCTTTCAGCACCTTCAGGATTTCTGCCGTCTGTGACGTGGTTGCACTGTTGTTATCTGATGTGTGCTCAGACTTGTGCTTACCAGTGGCGTGTTGAGAGGGTACCGCTCTGGGCTGGTTGGGCTTGAGTCTCTTGGTGCTGGGCGGTCCATTCTGGGTCGCCGGCTGGCTTCCAGAAATGTTTCAGAGCTCTTGCTCTGGGGCGTTAGATGAGCACCATGCCTGTTGTGTTGCCCTCTGCTGGCCTGGAACGGTTTAACTCTCAGTGAAGGTGTTTGTGATGTATGGGGTGCCTTCTAGGGGCAGCTCTGAGTCGTGCTCAGAGACAGGTTAGTCTGAGGGTTTTTACACAGTCTTTTCGGACAAAGTCTTTGCTTAATGTGAGCTTTGCGGGCCCAGTCTCGTAGCTGAGGTAGACAGGCTACAAGCACAGGCCAGGGTGCTTATCGACTAACTCACTGTGGGATGCAGGTTTTAAGGGAACAAAGTTCTGAAACTGGTATCCTTTTCATACCTGATGGTTTGCTTCTCGAAGTAGGCTTGCCGAAGTCGGTGGAGTTTCAAGTCGGTCTTACTTGATGTCCACGGTGGTGATAACCCTTGGTCTGATTCTGGATCAGGGAGTTAAGCGATCAAAGCTTATTGCAACAGCTGGTAGTCCATTTTGACAGTCTCTGTTTGACGATCTAGGAAGCTGTGCACTTCGCGACTGGACGTAATCCATATCAAGCAGAATCTGTTTCATGCAGTCATGTTGGTTAGACAGTTTGCAAGTGAAAGTCTTGTCTGCATGTCGTGGATAGATGCAGGGTCCTGAGTGAATCTTGGGACCTTTCTGGTTAGCTTTGTTGCATCCTTTTTGAAGCCATGCCGTGGTTTGGGGCAGTGGTTCCTTGCCAGGTTGAGGTCGGTTTAAGCAGGGGCTCTGTGGCATTCTGGCACACTTGTTGTGAGTGACTAATGCATGGCCCTAAAAGTTCAGAACTACTGCTTAATAAGTTAGTTAAGTGTTTAGCATAAAGCTAAGTGTCTCTTGTGTCCTTATCTTAGCTGTGCATGTTAGGGCTAAGTCTTGTGTGGTTCCGAGCGTATTTCCTGGAAAGGACATATCCGAGATAAAATAAATAACATAAGGTGGTCCTTATGACTAAATTATTTCTCTGGACTTAGCTGGTGGTCCACTATGGCTCGACGAAGTGAACAATAATAGGAAAAGGACCGCTTTCTTATTTAAATTCTGCTTATTATCGACCCTCAGGACTCTAGTAGTGCCCTAGTAAATTGTTGAAATTACTTGCGTTGCAGGGTCACAAACGAGTGCATTGGTTGAAACTAAGCCAAAATAACAAATAAGGGGGTCTCTGTTTCCTTTCTGGGCCCTATGAGGAATAAAACCACACTCGGACAAGAGAGGAAATGAAATTAAATCATATAGATGACCTAAGGGAATAGCTGCTTGCTATTATCATCAAGGTCGAAGGAATGAAATAATCAATGAGGCAAAATAAAATTAAAATTAAAGCAAAAGGAAATAAAGTGATCAAAACACGGGAATGATCTGAGGTCAAGAGTGTTCAGTGGCATTAGTGACTAAACTTTGGATTTGCTTTGATCAACACTATAGTGGGTTGTAGCGGTTGGGTGTTCAAAACCACATTGTGTGTCCCTCCAAAGCTTTAGTCAACATGCCGATGAAAATTCCTACGGTTACACACGTTATTCTGTAGTTAGTTACGCAGTTTTCATGTAGTTAAACTTAAGTTCAATTAACAAGGCATCTGCGAAGTTCGTCCTTAACGGTTAGCAAGGAGTATTCCTAACCCTGTGAAGGTAAACTTTAGCTAATAAGAATGGTAAACATGGAAAGTGAGTAATTTAAAACCCTAACTGGTGTTGAGAAAGTATTCTAGAATACTTTGCACTGTGGAACACGAGCGGTGAGTAAGGGTTCACGTAAATGATGCTAACTCTTAACTGTGGAGGTTATTCAGCTTAGCTTATGTTGGATGGGAGCTAGGTAAGGTTAGCTTAGCCTAGGTTAGCTTGATGCTAAGCTAGGTTAGCTTAGCCGGAGTTAGCTTAGTGCTGGGTTAGTTTAGCTTAGCCTAAGTTAGCTTGATGCTAGGCTAGCCACCCAGGCTGGTTTGCTTACAAAAGTGACATTACAAGGTAACACTTCCTGTGACAAGTTGTTGTCATGGGAACCAGAGCGTGTCAGAGCAATTCAACAGTATCTGAAGAATGTCTGTATATTTTACATGAATCATGCACGTTTTAATGGGTTAAAAGGAGGCGCCTATACTTTATGATTTTCAAGAACTTTGGTTGCATTCAGTAAAACGCAAATGTGTTTTGGCATTTGCTGATTTTCTCATGGAACTCTGTTCTTTACTTTACACGTCTTCTATTTGTTTACAAAGTAAGGAAATAGATTTGCTGCAAGTCAAAGCTTGTCTTGTTCTATTTGTTTACAGAGTAAGGAAATAGGTTTGCTGCTGAGTCAAAGCTCGTCTAAGCATATATAGGTACGTCTCTCTCATGCATGAGTGTTAGCTCTTCCGCGAGTAACTTGTTTTGATCGTTTAGTGGCTTTCTGCTTGTCGATGCAGCTAAAATTTAGGTGAATTACATCAATCTAACAATAACATTAAGGCCTTTACTTTGTAGAAAGGGGGAGCGTCTCCCAGGTCTACCTACATATAACTCTGTCCTGGGCTTCCTTCGTCAGGAACAGGTTTAGTCATACCGCGATTTGGATTTCTTTTTAACCAAAGCAGAATAGATATCGGTACAGATTACAAGCTGCTGAGGTGATACCTTTGTTACACAGACTTACGCTTTAATGCTGACGTTCTTGATATCAGTTGGGACTCTAAGGCTGTTTTTTTTTTAAAGTAGAGATGTCAATTCCAGCTATTTGTTTTATCTGCATTTAGATAAGCCAGCGATCAAGATGCGTGTTGCACGTTGCGTCTTAGTTGGGTCGCGATGATCGAGTGCACGCCTGTAGGTTAACAATAGTTAAAACTCGGGTGATTTTACTACACTCTGTCGTCAGGGTAACGTACTGTATGCCCTGTTCGGAGTTGGTGTTTTCTGTAACTCTTCACTGTCATGGAACCTAATGTTTAACGGTGCTGATTTAAACAACATCTAGAAACTGTCTGTTTCAAAAGAGTCGTGCATAGTCCGTCGGCCGTTGAGGCTTACATGCCTATCTCAGATTCCTTTAACTTAGTAAAATTCTAATTCTACAAACGCAGAGTCTTGCACGGTGTTCGTGCTGTGTGTCTTCTGGTTCTGCAGTTCAGAATAATTTGGGGTTTGAGGAATTTTTACTGGGGGCCTTCACGCCTCGTTGAGTGGGCATGGTGTGGGGCCGAGAGAACTATGGTGACTGACGGGTTTTTGGAGGGAAAGTTTCTTGAAACTGGCGTCCTCCTCAGCAGGTTCGTTGTAAGTTCCACAGAAAACTCGTTCGGAGCCGGTGGTGGTAGCACAGGCCCTCCTGGGTCTGTCCTGCTGGGTGTCGGTGTCGGGTGTGCACCGGTTGGAGACAGCAGGTGAAAAGTCAATGTCTTGTAGATTGTCAGAGATGTTGTGGAAGGCGGGCTTTTCCACCCCCCTTTTTCAGCTCTTGTGCATTGGCTGAAATGTGCAGACTGGTCAGGGGAAGCTTGTGGTGTGTGTCCTCCCCTTTCCAGTCATGCTGCAGTCTATCAGAGTGTTGCAACTCTGTGGGTCAAGTTCGTGTTCGAGATCTTGTCTCTGCTGAACGAGCTTGTGGGTGGTCGCACGGGCCTCTTGCGCAGGCCGTGGCTTTTGAGTCTCTTTCAGTTCCGTCTCTGCTCTTTGCAAGAGACTTCACTTTGTCGGAGTTTCTCGTTGAATTCTTTTTAGTTCTTTTCTCTGACTATTCTTCTTCAGTCTATGTAGAAAATTAGACAGGGCAGTTTGAAGTCTTTCCACTTCCTTCGGTAGCTCGGGGTAGTTGTCATCCTCGGCGTTACAACCTTGTGCTCCAGGGCGATGCGGCTCCTTTCGCGGAGGCGTGCGTGTGCGTTGAGCTGGTGAGCGAGGTTGTGACGTGTCTGGCCCAGTCTTTGTCAGCTACTCTTGGCTCGGGGCTCTGAGTCGCTGACGGCTTTGGGCAGGGATGGAGATGTCATGAATCTCAGCCATGTCTCCATGTTGTCCCAGGTCGTCCCAGCGGGTTGTGGGACTGTGGGACTGGAACATACTGGCTTCACTGTGGACGAGAGGAACACAACACACACAGACAGACCAATGCCAGTTCGACTACGTTTAACGAGCTATAATACAGGCTAAGCCGTGTATGAGAATTTTGGTTAACTGATGCAGACAGTTAAACCGTTTGGTGGGACAATTTGGGTAGGTCATCATGGGTCTGAATGAAGGTTTTTGACAGGGCGCTAGCTTAGGGGTCACCTGTTGGTGCTAACGACTTGGTTGTCAAACTATTCTTCAGCTTTCCTTGGTGTGTCAGAGAGGTTCTGTCTCTAAGTGAACTGAAAGGAACAGAGCACAACAGAACAAAGCAATGGCAATCTAGCAAAGTTTGAAGTAACATGCAACCATCAGAGATGGGGAGGTCTGTACTAAAATGGCAGTAGTACACCAGCAGTGTTAGAAAGGGGAAGAAGAGAAGGCCTAAGCCTGTTTGGAGCCGGTTTGTGGCTCGGAGAGGAGGAAGCCAACCACTTCAAATTACCAGGGGAATCTCTAGATTCTGTGGCAAATAGTAAGTGGATGGGTTTTAATACCTTTTCTAGTTTGCCTGGGGTGAAATGAGGTCATTCTGGCCGGAGTCAGCATCGTGGTTGGTCCTTCTGTCGCCCCACACATGACAGCAGTGTCCCGGGCCTTTCGGTGCATCTGTACCGAGGTGCGCCCTCTCAAGCAACTTGACCTTGAACACAACCGGCGGTGCCAGATTGGTGATATCGTGTTGCGGGCCGCACCAACAGAAGATACAGAAAAGTCTGAGACTCGCGCTCAGTCAGTGATGGTGACGCAGATCAGACGAACCAGCTCGCTGGACCCCAGGCAGAGATGACTGTCAAATCATCACAGCACGAGAGAGATTTCTACTTGCAAACACAAAACAGAATGAAGAACGAGTGTACTTCAATGTGAATTAAAGCTCCTTTATCTAAATCAAATTGAGTGTTTTTTGTAGAAAAATCAAAGGCAACAGCTTTACTAAAATTATGGTATAAACAAAAAGGAAATTATGACAATGTTACTTATCAGAATAACCTAGCCTCCATTCAGGAAAGGGATAGAGTGCAGCAATGAAGCACACAGGAGGAAGCGAGCTGTAGTGGCGGGTTTTGGCCACTAAGGGTTTTGGGCCACTTCCTGCTAGTGTTTCACCAGGCTGACAGAGAGCTTGATTTAAATTGCATTCAAACTGATTTAAACACAATTCAAATTGAGCAAGTGCGTAGGGGTTAAGTAACCATTAGATTAGTAAGGATACAGTTGTACCGAGACCAGATCAAAATTATTAAAAATAATTTGAGGAGGAAATATAGAAATAAAGCCATAAACAATTCCCAATGGGAAATGAGAGAATTAATTCAAATTAACTTCGAAATTTGTCTGTTTCAAACCAAATTTGAATAAGTGTAGGAAATTAAAGGTTGGTGTCATATTTGATGATAATCACGATTACGGTGAGGGATCAGTGATAACCAGAATACAACCAACAGAGAGAGCCATGCAAAAACAGAGTGATGTTAGCTGATGACTTAGCAAAAGGGGCTGCCACAAGGGGGCGCTTTCCTCTAAGTGGTCATCAGAAGCTGCTAAGACTTAATTCTGAATTTTAAATTCAAACGTGGTTTGAACCAAATTCAAAACAAATGCACACAGTCAAGGTAAAGAAAATCATGTTATTACAACGAGGCTGTAAATTGCACATGCATTGAAAGTTAGAGAAACTAGTTCAAAATTTCAGTAAGAAAATAGGAATTTTCTAACAGAGAATTTTGAGGAAAAGATGACCTAGCTGTTAGTGTCCACACGATGGCGCCACTGCGCTCACACGGGGTAAAGTCAGGACACCGGTGGAAATTTGATACTGCAAAGCACTCAAGGGCGCACCCTAGTGTCTGGCAGTAGTATTACAACCAGCCCCCTGACCCCGTGATTTATTCAGAGGGAGTGGAGCGTTACCACCCTCCCTGCTGTATAATCACAAATATTACGGAATTTTAAATCTCGACGGATTTCTTTCCGGTACTATATTTTACAAGCACGTTTGGCAGGATTTTTTTTTTCACTGCGTTGTGCAAAAGAAAACAGGAATTACTCGTCTGTTTCAAAACTCCAAATAACATTTATCACAACTAGTATTAATGATTGGAATGTTTTCAGTTTTGGATTTTTTTGGTGCTATATTTGTTTAAAACACGTTCGCAGGTTTTCTTCGCTGCATTGTGCAAAGGAAAACAGGAATTACTCGTCTGTTTCCTGCTCCAACAGGCATATATCAAATAGCACTTATGATAATATGCTTGACGGTTTTATACATTGAGTAGCTAAGTCAATGTTTTTTTCAACCAGGAGCTTATCGTTACTCTAACGATTATAATAAGGCCTTTTAAGAACAGTAAAAGAGCATCGTTTTACCGTATCTTGTCTTCGACACTATTCGGAGAATTTCGTCCGGACAGTGGAGTTAAAATTATTAAAAGTGTCGTTTATGCACAGAGGTTTCTCTTCCATCTGTGCCAGAACAAATTTAATACTATGGAAACTGCAGTTTATTTTTAACAATTAACAGTGACTAAAATGTTTGAACATTTAGCAGCTTGTTAAATGTGCTTGACTGAGGCGGCTTTCGTGCCCAGATCAGTCATATCATGAGTTCGCACAGCGTTCACTCCGATGCGCGCGTGTAATATTAAATATTACATAAACAATATTAAATAACAATATACACATTAGCTTGAAATTGATTGCTCATAAACAAGTTTGAAATGCTCAGCATTCTCCACCATTCATGTAAAGACTCTGGGTCGGTTCTGATCAGGGGGGAATTTGCATATCATAATTAATAATTGATAATTAATAATTATTCATACAGATTTGGATCAGACCGGTCTTACATGTTAATTTATTAATTTTACCCATATGCATACATGTGCATCCCCGCAATCCACCACAAATTAATTGTTATTGATTGCAAGGACCACGTTTTACAAGACAGGTAAAATCAATTAGCTCAATTAAGTTATATAGCTTGTGAAAACAAATTCTGTGGCCACTAGAATCTGCCTTCCCTGCTATATAACCAAATACCCTCTTAGGTATTTATAGTTCTGTAAAGCGTGTAGCTTTAAATCGACATTTCATTGACCCGTATCATGAGCAAGACAATCAGTCAAGGTAAGCATATTTTGTATTTAATAAAGTTCCTACTTAAGCATTCACTACGTTACAATGATACATGTATTTACAAACATTAAAACACAAACTAAGACGACGCAGAGCGTTTAGACAATGGATACGCGCAAGTTAAGTGAGTTTGAGAGAGAGAGTGAGAGAGAGAGTGAGTTGTAAGAGAGAGAGAGAGTTACGTTCATCAAAACAGTCAGTTAACCTTTCTTGACACCCCAAAAACATCTTCTTAATGCTTCTTAGAAGCTCTAAAAGAAGGTATACTTGCAAGGCACATGTGGTCTGTGTGAGTCGTGGGCTCGTTGCTCGACCCGTTCGGGCCACGTGTCGGCTAGAGGTGCGCCGGTCCGGCGCGCGTGCGTCACGTGAAGCGCGGCCGCGGCATGTTGGTGCGGCCCGTCCCGGCTCGTTCATGGCTGCTTTGTTCCGTGGGGAGTCACGTGGCGTTCGTCGGCATTTAGCGCCAGTGTTTGAAAGGCTGAGAGTCTTTGAGGTGACGTTACCCGAGGAGATAGTTCGGCAAAGTCCACTTCCTTTCCTGGAAGACGAACTTGGTAGTCCACTTGAGGAAAAGATGAAACTTTTAGGCGAACAAAAGGAAAGACCCATGGTTGGATCAGAGTCCCGTGAGGTTTACATGTTGAGCGCTGGAAAGTTCAGAAGAAGAAGGGCGGACCTGCGTTCTCACATTTATCACCTTGGAGAAATCCATCCCCTTCCTGTTGGCTTGAGCCAATCGGAGAGTGGATGTTGCACGCGGGAAGCTTTCTTTTGTTCCTCAGCGCGGGCTTCTCGTGGAAGGGGGTGTGTTAAATGAGGGTTTTGCAATAGCAATTTGATCTTCATTGGCAGTACAACGAATTAAAAATACACTTTACTTTACATCTCTATGCATATTCGAGTGTTTCATTCAATAAGCATTCTAGAGATATCAAGGAACATTATGTTATATCAAAGGAATATACACTTATGTTTCGAATGCATGACGAAGGTATTTTTAATTCCTATTTAAACCGTGACCAAACAAAGTTATTTCACTGTGACATGGGGAAGACACATATACATAAAAACCATTGAAAACATTTTGTTGAATGTTTTTAAACACCAAAAGTCCTTCTCTTTGTTCAAAAACATTCCACACATTCCGATGTGTGGGGGAAGTGAAAGGTTTGTGTGTGCGTTTATGTGTTTCAGAACGTCGCCTGGCCAAGATTCCTTACATCTCCCCCTTTTCGTTAGGTGAAGTCCTTGTGTGACTTCATCGAACGACACCATCGCAATGGACGGATGCCAGGTGAATCATGAGGGTCAGGTGGCAGGCGGCGGCTAGGCTGAGGTAGGGGCTCAGCTTGCTGAGGTTTGACGCAGTCTCCAGCGTGGTACCCTCTTCCTGAGGGTCCCGTGGTGGCTGTGGAGGTTTGCATTTCCTTGCCTCTTGTGCAGCGTGAATGTCAAGTGTCAGGGTGTGGTTGATTACCGTAGAGGTACCCAGTGCAGAATCAGCTGCAGTCCAGGATTGGACTACCGGTGAGGCAGTTGTGCAGTGCAACAGGTGTGCAGTTGAGACACAGCGGTCACTGGGAACAAGTCCAGTTTGGCTGGACCCCTCCTATCATCGTTCATAATTCCAGTTCTGGAATCAGGGTGAAATCGTGGGTTTCGTCCTGGCTGGGACTTGACTCAGGCTCGGTTGCAGCAGGGTAGCTCGGGTCTTGGAGCCAAGGCTGCTTGGTGAATTTTAGCAAAGTCATTCTGGCAGACAGTGAACAGTTGTCTCGCTGGAGCTCACTTGTCTGGTTCAGTAGAATGCTGTGTGCGTTTCGGATTTATCACAGTTCCTTTCAATTTCTTGATGGTCTGTGAGGAGGCACTCTGTGTTGTGAGTTACCTTTTGGCTGTGGAATTTCAGTTCGTTTGGTTGCTGGACAGGCCGGTGTTTGACTGCGTACTGACAGCAGCGGCGTGGGAGTCCATTTAGCTCTGCTTGCGTGGCAGTCGACCATATGCTGTCTGATGTCGGCCCCGGCGGTGAGGCGGTCGACAGTAGCTGTCCTCTGGTTGGCTGGAGGCACAGGAAGACGACCACAGCAGCATCCTGTAACAGAGACAGGGGAGAGAGAGAGAAAGGGAGGAAAGAATTCAGCGGCTGTCGGCTGGGACAGTCTGATGCCTTTGAGGATGCCGAGATGTCCTGGTGCTGCGGTGTGCAGCCCACATGGTGCGTGACTGGGCATACACTGGCATATCCCCCTTTCTGCGCCGTGGCAGCACAAGCCGTGGCGTAGTGATGTCACGAGGTGCATGAAACTGAGTTGTAGGGCCGTTGAGCAGCATGTTCTTGGTGTGCTGCCTGATGTGTCCGACGGCAGGCTTGGGAGGTTGGAGGGGTAAAGAGGTGGTAGTTTCAGAGTTCATTTGGTTAGTCAAAGTCTTTAGTGAGCTGAAAGGTGCAGAGTAGCAAGTTCACCTCTCCATTTGGTGCTGAGGCTGTGCCTTCATGGCTGGCTGCGGGAGTTCTTGTGACCTCTGTGACCTGCCAGTTAGGTTCTCTTGACCTGTATGACTGGAGGGGGAGGGGTTCTTGAACTTGAGCTCAGGCATTCAGTTGATTAAAGTCTATTAAAGGCTCAAAGCGATCTAACAGATCTTGGGCAATCAGAAGTGGGTACGTGATCGTTCTTGATCGTTACCCTGGGTGAATCAGGCTCATAGGACCTAATGGATGAATGGGAGCTACCTGTTTTGAGCCAGAAGTTGTTTTGGCTGTAGGGTTTTCATTCAGCTCACATGTTTGGGCTTTGAGAGTGCGTTCTTGACTCTTAGCTTTAGCAGTGAGTCTTTCGACGAGTTGGGCTGACATTAGCGTGATGTTTGAGCTAGTGTCTGACAGGCCTTCAAGGCTCAAATGATTGTCTCTGGTGGTGGTTATGTAGAGTCTTTTGGGCCACCCCCTTTTGTTTAGGGTTCCCAGAAGTTTAGGCATCTGGGCTGGTGTTGTGATCGATGAGCGGTTAGGGCCGGTGTTTTGTGGGACACCGGACTGTCATGCTCAGGTTGTGCAGCTGTCAGTTGTAGCGGCTGCTTGGTGTTGTCGCTTTGTGATGCGACCGTGAGCTCTGTGGTCTGATGCTGACAAGCAGTGTTCTGGGTGTCTGGCTTGTCTCCTTGTGATGCCTCGTGCAGAAACGCTTTCAGCACCTTCAGGATTTCTGCCGTCTGTGACGTGGTTGCACTGTTGTTATCTGATGTGTGCTCAGACTTGTGCTTACCAGTGGCGTGTTGAGAGGGTACCGCTCTGGGCTGGTTGGGCTTGAGTCTCTTGGTGCTGGGCGGTCCATTCTGGGTCGCCGGCTGGCTTCCAGAAATGTTTCAGAGCTCTTGCTCTGGGGCGTTAGATGAGCACCATGCCTGTTGTGTTGCCCTCTGCTGGCCTGGAACGGTTTAACTCTCAGTGAAGGTGTTTGTGATGTATGGGGTGCCTTCTAGGGGCAGCTCTGAGTCGTGCTCAGAGACAGGTTAGTCTGAGGGTTTTTACACAGTCTTTTCGGACAAAGTCTTTGCTTAATGTGAGCTTTGCGGGCCCAGTCTCGTAGCTGAGGTAGACAGGCTACAAGCACAGGCCAGGGTGCTTATCGACTAACTCACTGTGGGATGCAGGTTTTAAGGGAACAAAGTTCTGAAACTGGTATCCTTTTCATACCTGATGGTTTGCTTCTCGAAGTAGGCTTGCCGAAGTCGGTGGAGTTTCAAGTCGGTCTTACTTGATGTCCACGGTGGTGATAACCCTTGGTCTGATTCTGGATCAGGGAGTTAAGCGATCAAAGCTTATTGCAACAGCTGGTAGTCCATTTTGACAGTCTCTGTTTGACGATCTAGGAAGCTGTGCACTTCGCGACTGGACGTAATCCATATCAAGCAGAATCTGTTTCATGCAGTCATGTTGGTTAGACAGTTTGCAAGTGAAAGTCTTGTCTGCATGTCGTGGATAGATGCAGGGTCCTGAGTGAATCTTGGGACCTTTCTGGTTAGCTTTGTTGCATCCTTTTTGAAGCCATGCCGTGGTTTGGGGCAGTGGTTCCTTGCCAGGTTGAGGTCGGTTTAAGCAGGGGCTCTGTGGCATTCTGGCACACTTGTTGTGAGTGACTAATGCATGGCCCTAAAAGTTCAGAACTACTGCTTAATAAGTTAGTTAAGTGTTTAGCATAAAGCTAAGTGTCTCTTGTGTCCTTATCTTAGCTGTGCATGTTAGGGCTAAGTCTTGTGTGGTTCCGAGCGTATTTCCTGGAAAGGACATATCCGAGATAAAATAAATAACATAAGGTGGTCCTTATGACTAAATTATTTCTCTGGACTTAGCTGGTGGTCCACTATGGCTCGACGAAGTGAACAATAATAGGAAAAGGACCGCTTTCTTATTTAAATTCTGCTTATTATCGACCCTCAGGACTCTAGTAGTGCCCTAGTAAATTGTTGAAATTACTTGCGTTGCAGGGTCACAAACGAGTGCATTGGTTGAAACTAAGCCAAAATAACAAATAAGGGGGTCTCTGTTTCCTTTCTGGGCCCTATGAGGAATAAAACCACACTCGGACAAGAGAGGAAATGAAATTAAATCATATAGATGACCTAAGGGAATAGCTGCTTGCTATTATCATCAAGGTCGAAGGAATGAAATAATCAATGAGGCAAAATAAAATTAAAATTAAAGCAAAAGGAAATAAAGTGATCAAAACACGGGAATGATCTGAGGTCAAGAGTGTTCAGTGGCATTAGTGACTAAACTTTGGATTTGCTTTGATCAACACTATAGTGGGTTGTAGCGGTTGGGTGTTCAAAACCACATTGTGTGTCCCTCCAAAGCTTTAGTCAACATGCCGATGAAAATTCCTACGGTTACACACGTTATTCTGTAGTTAGTTACGCAGTTTTCATGTAGTTAAACTTAAGTTCAATTAACAAGGCATCTGCGAAGTTCGTCCTTAACGGTTAGCAAGGAGTATTCCTAACCCTGTGAAGGTAAACTTTAGCTAATAAGAATGGTAAACATGGAAAGTGAGTAATTTAAAACCCTAACTGGTGTTGAGAAAGTATTCTAGAATACTTTGCACTGTGGAACACGAGCGGTGAGTAAGGGTTCACGTAAATGATGCTAACTCTTAACTGTGGAGGTTATTCAGCTTAGCTTATGTTGGATGGGAGCTAGGTAAGGTTAGCTTAGCCTAGGTTAGCTTGATGCTAAGCTAGGTTAGCTTAGCCGGAGTTAGCTTAGTGCTGGGTTAGTTTAGCTTAGCCTAAGTTAGCTTGATGCTAGGCTAGCCACCCAGGCTGGTTTGCTTACAAAAGTGACATTACAAGGTAACACTTCCTGTGACAAGTTGTTGTCATGGGAACCAGAGCGTGTCAGAGCAATTCAACAGTATCTGAAGAATGTCTGTATATTTTACATGAATCATGCACGTTTTAATGGGTTAAAAGGAGGCGCCTATACTTTATGATTTTCAAGAACTTTGGTTGCATTCAGTAAAACGCAAATGTGTTTTGGCATTTGCTGATTTTCTCATGGAACTCTGTTCTTTACTTTACACGTCTTCTATTTGTTTACAAAGTAAGGAAATAGATTTGCTGCAAGTCAAAGCTTGTCTTGTTCTATTTGTTTACAGAGTAAGGAAATAGGTTTGCTGCTGAGTCAAAGCTCGTCTAAGCATATATAGGTACGTCTCTCTCATGCATGAGTGTTAGCTCTTCCGCGAGTAACTTGTTTTGATCGTTTAGTGGCTTTCTGCTTGTCGATGCAGCTAAAATTTAGGTGAATTACATCAATCTAACAATAACATTAAGGCCTTTACTTTGTAGAAAGGGGGAGCGTCTCCCAGGTCTACCTACATATAACTCTGTCCTGGGCTTCCTTCGTCAGGAACAGGTTTAGTCATACCGCGATTTGGATTTCTTTTTAACCAAAGCAGAATAGATATCGGTACAGATTACAAGCTGCTGAGGTGATACCTTTGTTACACAGACTTACGCTTTAATGCTGACGTTCTTGATATCAGTTGGGACTCTAAGGCTGTTTTTTTTTTAAAGTAGAGATGTCAATTCCAGCTATTTGTTTTATCTGCATTTAGATAAGCCAGCGATCAAGATGCGTGTTGCACGTTGCGTCTTAGTTGGGTCGCGATGATCGAGTGCACGCCTGTAGGTTAACAATAGTTAAAACTCGGGTGATTTTACTACACTCTGTCGTCAGGGTAACGTACTGTATGCCCTGTTCGGAGTTGGTGTTTTCTGTAACTCTTCACTGTCATGGAACCTAATGTTTAACGGTGCTGATTTAAACAACATCTAGAAACTGTCTGTTTCAAAAGAGTCGTGCATAGTCCGTCGGCCGTTGAGGCTTACATGCCTATCTCAGATTCCTTTAACTTAGTAAAATTCTAATTCTACAAACGCAGAGTCTTGCACGGTGTTCGTGCTGTGTGTCTTCTGGTTCTGCAGTTCAGAATAATTTGGGGTTTGAGGAATTTTTACTGGGGGCCTTCACGCCTCGTTGAGTGGGCATGGTGTGGGGCCGAGAGAACTATGGTGACTGACGGGTTTTTGGAGGGAAAGTTTCTTGAAACTGGCGTCCTCCTCAGCAGGTTCGTTGTAAGTTCCACAGAAAACTCGTTCGGAGCCGGTGGTGGTAGCACAGGCCCTCCTGGGTCTGTCCTGCTGGGTGTCGGTGTCGGGTGTGCACCGGTTGGAGACAGCAGGTGAAAAGTCAATGTCTTGTAGATTGTCAGAGATGTTGTGGAAGGCGGGCTTTTCCACCCCCCTTTTTCAGCTCTTGTGCATTGGCTGAAATGTGCAGACTGGTCAGGGGAAGCTTGTGGTGTGTGTCCTCCCCTTTCCAGTCATGCTGCAGTCTATCAGAGTGTTGCAACTCTGTGGGTCAAGTTCGTGTTCGAGATCTTGTCTCTGCTGAACGAGCTTGTGGGTGGTCGCACGGGCCTCTTGCGCAGGCCGTGGCTTTTGAGTCTCTTTCAGTTCCGTCTCTGCTCTTTGCAAGAGACTTCACTTTGTCGGAGTTTCTCGTTGAATTCTTTTTAGTTCTTTTCTCTGACTATTCTTCTTCAGTCTATGTAGAAAATTAGACAGGGCAGTTTGAAGTCTTTCCACTTCCTTCGGTAGCTCGGGGTAGTTGTCATCCTCGGCGTTACAACCTTGTGCTCCAGGGCGATGCGGCTCCTTTCGCGGAGGCGTGCGTGTGCGTTGAGCTGGTGAGCGAGGTTGTGACGTGTCTGGCCCAGTCTTTGTCAGCTACTCTTGGCTCGGGGCTCTGAGTCGCTGACGGCTTTGGGCAGGGATGGAGATGTCATGAATCTCAGCCATGTCTCCATGTTGTCCCAGGTCGTCCCAGCGGGTTGTGGGACTGTGGGACTGGAACATACTGGCTTCACTGTGGACGAGAGGAACACAACACACACAGACAGACCAATGCCAGTTCGACTACGTTTAACGAGCTATAATACAGGCTAAGCCGTGTATGAGAATTTTGGTTAACTGATGCAGACAGTTAAACCGTTTGGTGGGACAATTTGGGTAGGTCATCATGGGTCTGAATGAAGGTTTTTGACAGGGCGCTAGCTTAGGGGTCACCTGTTGGTGCTAACGACTTGGTTGTCAAACTATTCTTCAGCTTTCCTTGGTGTGTCAGAGAGGTTCTGTCTCTAAGTGAACTGAAAGGAACAGAGCACAACAGAACAAAGCAATGGCAATCTAGCAAAGTTTGAAGTAACATGCAACCATCAGAGATGGGGAGGTCTGTACTAAAATGGCAGTAGTACACCAGCAGTGTTAGAAAGGGGAAGAAGAGAAGGCCTAAGCCTGTTTGGAGCCGGTTTGTGGCTCGGAGAGGAGGAAGCCAACCACTTCAAATTACCAGGGGAATCTCTAGATTCTGTGGCAAATAGTAAGTGGATGGGTTTTAATACCTTTTCTAGTTTGCCTGGGGTGAAATGAGGTCATTCTGGCCGGAGTCAGCATCGTGGTTGGTCCTTCTGTCGCCCCACACATGACAGCAGTGTCCCGGGCCTTTCGGTGCATCTGTACCGAGGTGCGCCCTCTCAAGCAACTTGACCTTGAACACAACCGGCGGTGCCAGATTGGTGATATCGTGTTGCGGGCCGCACCAACAGAAGATACAGAAAAGTCTGAGACTCGCGCTCAGTCAGTGATGGTGACGCAGATCAGACGAACCAGCTCGCTGGACCCCAGGCAGAGATGACTGTCAAATCATCACAGCACGAGAGAGATTTCTACTTGCAAACACAAAACAGAATGAAGAACGAGTGTACTTCAATGTGAATTAAAGCTCCTTTATCTAAATCAAATTGAGTGTTTTTTGTAGAAAAATCAAAGGCAACAGCTTTACTAAAATTATGGTATAAACAAAAAGGAAATTATGACAATGTTACTTATCAGAATAACCTAGCCTCCATTCAGGAAAGGGATAGAGTGCAGCAATGAAGCACACAGGAGGAAGCGAGCTGTAGTGGCGGGTTTTGGCCACTAAGGGTTTTGGGCCACTTCCTGCTAGTGTTTCACCAGGCTGACAGAGAGCTTGATTTAAATTGCATTCAAACTGATTTAAACACAATTCAAATTGAGCAAGTGCGTAGGGGTTAAGTAACCATTAGATTAGTAAGGATACAGTTGTACCGAGACCAGATCAAAATTATTAAAAATAATTTGAGGAGGAAATATAGAAATAAAGCCATAAACAATTCCCAATGGGAAATGAGAGAATTAATTCAAATTAACTTCGAAATTTGTCTGTTTCAAACCAAATTTGAATAAGTGTAGGAAATTAAAGGTTGGTGTCATATTTGATGATAATCACGATTACGGTGAGGGATCAGTGATAACCAGAATACAACCAACAGAGAGAGCCATGCAAAAACAGAGTGATGTTAGCTGATGACTTAGCAAAAGGGGCTGCCACAAGGGGGCGCTTTCCTCTAAGTGGTCATCAGAAGCTGCTAAGACTTAATTCTGAATTTTAAATTCAAACGTGGTTTGAACCAAATTCAAAACAAATGCACACAGTCAAGGTAAAGAAAATCATGTTATTACAACGAGGCTGTAAATTGCACATGCATTGAAAGTTAGAGAAACTAGTTCAAAATTTCAGTAAGAAAATAGGAATTTTCTAACAGAGAATTTTGAGGAAAAGATGACCTAGCTGTTAGTGTCCACACGATGGCGCCACTGCGCTCACACGGGGTAAAGTCAGGACACCGGTGGAAATTTGATACTGCAAAGCACTCAAGGGCGCACCCTAGTGTCTGGCAGTAGTATTACAACCAGCCCCCTGACCCCGTGATTTATTCAGAGGGAGTGGAGCGTTACCACCCTCCCTGCTGTATAATCACAAATATTACGGAATTTTAAATCTCGACGGATTTCTTTCCGGTACTATATTTTACAAGCACGTTTGGCAGGATTTTTTTTTTCACTGCGTTGTGCAAAAGAAAACAGGAATTACTCGTCTGTTTCAAAACTCCAAATAACATTTATCACAACTAGTATTAATGATTGGAATGTTTTCAGTTTTGGATTTTTTTGGTGCTATATTTGTTTAAAACACGTTCGCAGGTTTTCTTCGCTGCATTGTGCAAAGGAAAACAGGAATTACTCGTCTGTTTCCTGCTCCAACAGGCATATATCAAATAGCACTTATGATAATATGCTTGACGGTTTTATACATTGAGTAGCTAAGTCAATGTTTTTTTCAACCAGGAGCTTATCGTTACTCTAACGATTATAATAAGGCCTTTTAAGAACAGTAAAAGAGCATCGTTTTACCGTATCTTGTCTTCGACACTATTCGGAGAATTTCGTCCGGACAGTGGAGTTAAAATTATTAAAAGTGTCGTTTATGCACAGAGGTTTCTCTTCCATCTGTGCCAGAACAAATTTAATACTATGGAAACTGCAGTTTATTTTTAACAATTAACAGTGACTAAAATGTTTGAACATTTAGCAGCTTGTTAAATGTGCTTGACTGAGGCGGCTTTCGTGCCCAGATCAGTCATATCATGAGTTCGCACAGCGTTCACTCCGATGCGCGCGTGTAATATTAAATATTACATAAACAATATTAAATAACAATATACACATTAGCTTGAAATTGATTGCTCATAAACAAGTTTGAAATGCTCAGCATTCTCCACCATTCATGTAAAGACTCTGGGTCGGTTCTGATCAGGGGGGAATTTGCATATCATAATTAATAATTGATAATTAATAATTATTCATACAGATTTGGATCAGACCGGTCTTACATGTTAATTTATTAATTTTACCCATATGCATACATGTGCATCCCCGCAATCCACCACAAATTAATTGTTATTGATTGCAAGGACCACGTTTTACAAGACAGGTAAAATCAATTAGCTCAATTAAGTTATATAGCTTGTGAAAACAAATTCTGTGGCCACTAGAATCTGCCTTCCCTGCTATATAACCAAATACCCTCTTAGGTATTTATAGTTCTGTAAAGCGTGTAGCTTTAAATCGACATTTCATTGACCCGTATCATGAGCAAGACAATCAGTCAAGGTAAGCATATTTTGTATTTAATAAAGTTCCTACTTAAGCATTCACTACGTTACAATGATACATGTATTTACAAACATTAAAACACAAACTAAGACGACGCAGAGCGTTTAGACAATGGATACGCGCAAGTTAAGTGAGTTTGAGAGAGAGAGTGAGAGAGAGAGTGAGTTGTAAGAGAGAGAGAGAGTTACGTTCATCAAAACAGTCAGTTAACCTTTCTTGACACCCCAAAAACATCTTCTTAATGCTTCTTAGAAGCTCTAAAAGAAGGTATACTTGCAAGGCACATGTGGTCTGTGTGAGTCGTGGGCTCGTTGCTCGACCCGTTCGGGCCACGTGTCGGCTAGAGGTGCGCCGGTCCGGCGCGCGTGCGTCACGTGAAGCGCGGCCGCGGCATGTTGGTGCGGCCCGTCCCGGCTCGTTCATGGCTGCTTTGTTCCGTGGGGAGTCACGTGGCGTTCGTCGGCATTTAGCGCCAGTGTTTGAAAGGCTGAGAGTCTTTGAGGTGACGTTACCCGAGGAGATAGTTCGGCAAAGTCCACTTCCTTTCCTGGAAGACGAACTTGGTAGTCCACTTGAGGAAAAGATGAAACTTTTAGGCGAACAAAAGGAAAGACCCATGGTTGGATCAGAGTCCCGTGAGGTTTACATGTTGAGCGCTGGAAAGTTCAGAAGAAGAAGGGCGGACCTGCGTTCTCACATTTATCACCTTGGAGAAATCCATCCCCTTCCTGTTGGCTTGAGCCAATCGGAGAGTGGATGTTGCACGCGGGAAGCTTTCTTTTGTTCCTCAGCGCGGGCTTCTCGTGGAAGGGGGTGTGTTAAATGAGGGTTTTGCAATAGCAATTTGATCTTCATTGGCAGTACAACGAATTAAAAATACACTTTACTTTACATCTCTATGCATATTCGAGTGTTTCATTCAATAAGCATTCTAGAGATATCAAGGAACATTATGTTATATCAAAGGAATATACACTTATGTTTCGAATGCATGACGAAGGTATTTTTAATTCCTATTTAAACCGTGACCAAACAAAGTTATTTCACTGTGACATGGGGAAGACACATATACATAAAAACCATTGAAAACATTTTGTTGAATGTTTTTAAACACCAAAAGTCCTTCTCTTTGTTCAAAAACATTCCACACATTCCGATGTGTGGGGGAAGTGAAAGGTTTGTGTGTGCGTTTATGTGTTTCAGAACGTCGCCTGGCCAAGATTCCTTACAGAGACATATTTCTCACTGAGATATAACTGAGATCAAATTGAGACATATTTGATAGCGGCACAGTATGTCTCATTTTTCTCTTAGTTGAGATCTGGAAAAGAGACAGCTGTGAGAGAATTTAGAGAACTTGCACTGTGCTCAATGTGAGACTTAATTCTCAGGAGAGACATTTGAGAAGAATGAGAAAACCACTTTGGTCTCAATTAGTGCTCATTTATGTCTAGGAGATGTAAATGTGACATAAAGGAGATCTCATCTTCAATTTTGCTTTGCTATGACCCTGTTGATTTCAACGGAGAGAGTTGAAGCTCAACATGGGCACTCACTTCCTGATAGCCAAGTGTTCTGCGCAGGCTCAAACTGAGCTTGATGACATTTTGCTTCTATCTATGCCATGGGCTGGCTTTAGACAGTAAAATATTGCCTGCGAGGCTGTGCGAGCTTCTCCTCCTATCTATACGGTAACTTCTCTACTGTGCGACGGACAGTCGAGTGGTTATGACACAATTGTTAGCCTATTTTTACAAAAACGGCTTCTACGTGGCCATAACGTAACATTCAAAGTAATGAAGCCTTTTATACATTGTCGTGTTTCTTTAGAAATAAATAATGGATAAATGTAGTCTTTGGACGCCTCAGATGTAAAGTTATTTGCTGTCAAAGTGACGCCAAAATGAATGGGAGCCAATGGGATGCTAACAGCAGGTGATAGCCCGCTACAATAGCGGCCCCCGGAGGCAGCTTCAACTTCCGGCTGATGGATTACCCCCTTGGTCAGGATTTTGCTTTCGCTGTGAAAATTGTGTCATGGGCGGGGTCACGTTCTTTTTTTCCTATTGGAACGTTCCTATTGGCCAGTCGGGTGAGCATTGTCTTGTCTTGGGAGTCGAACTGAATGAATCATTACATCATTGTTCGCGTCCCTTCGCGTTCGGTTCAGATAGATGCCGCAGTTCTGTTGATCTGTCCTACCTTGTCAGTTTTTCCTACCGTAGCGCAAAATTATAGCCATATATATATCGGTTCATCCCACCACATAGTAAAATCCTACTGCGCGTTTCTGCTTCGCGTCTGTGACTACATAAAATATTTCCATGTAACTTTGCTGAATATTCTTGGTAGGATGATTTTACGCTGCAAAATACCTCATCAGATTGACCTGGAAAAATAAACAGATGATTTGACAGTCTAAGTTCCCTTTCGTAGTCACTTCGAGTTACGTCATGACGTGACGGAGAATGGGGGTTTTGCATAGAAAGCCAATCCTCTTCGAGTATTTAAAAACAAGCCAATGGCATGAAAATGCCTTGGGGCTGCGGAATTTGCATAGCGTATCTCCGCCCCACGCAGTGGGTATAAAAGGAGGAAGTGAACGCAAGCGCAGTATGTTTTCGCTTCGGAGCCAAGAGATCTCTTCACTCCTAAAGCCTTTCTCACTGATTCAAGACTCTTCGAGACAAGCGTCCTCTTCAGTGTTGGTGTGACGGCGGTACCCAGCGAGACTCTGCATTGCCTGCGATCTGAGCAGTGGTCTGCCAGACTTTGCGCTTCTCCCTGGTCGCCTCAGCGCTGAAAGAGTGAATTTCCTCCTCTCTAAGTGAAAGAGCTGCACGTGGCACGTCTTTTTAAAGACGACTCGCCCGTGTTCTTCTGGGTGCCAGTGGCGGTTCTAAATTGAATTACACCCAGGGCGAGACCCCCTTCGAGAACGCTTGCTGTAGCTCTGCTAAAATATTTATTTACGGAGAAGAGAAAAACACCCAAGTGTTTGGGTGCACGTTCTGAAAAGTTTATGAGCACGCTTCCCGTGAGCGCATAATGAGCGCGCTTCCCGTGCGCCTATTTGAAACAGAGGATTTGAAATGACGACCTCGAGCGCGCAAAAGACGTGATACGTGAACTAATCAGGAGATCCCCTTGACATCGCTTCTGCGCACGGTACCTTCTCAGCAAGCAGGGGCGCCATTGCCAATAATTGAATCGAAATGATAAAAAATAGAAAAACTTCGCGGCACAGAGTATTTTTTTAACTGCTCGTGCCGCCCCCCATGTGACATGAAGAAATGCCGCCCCGGGCGACTGCCCGGTTCGCCCGTGCCTAGAACCGCTACTGCTGGGTGCGATCGTTTCATGTCGTTTTCTGATGGTCGCGATCGCTGCTCTGTGTGCCGGGGCTTTCAGCATGCAGTAGCAGCGTTCGTGGATGACTCGTGTTCCTTTTGAATGGGAACATGAGCATCTCTACACTGTGATCTAGACTCAATGATCTGATAAAGTGAGAGTCCCCGTGTCCGTTACTCGTTCTGCTTCTTAAAATAGAAGCTCTTCGACTCGCGGATAGGGTGATATGACGGTGTATGTGTGGCACAACCCCCGACGCTAGTTCCTCGGGCCACACCCACCGCTCCAGTGTTAGAGCCAGTGAGTGCTGTATCGCTTCAGACGTCTGCCTCTTTGCAGGTACCGTCTGTTTCGTTCAGCGCTCCAGAGGATGATGCGATGACGATCGCAGCATCACAAGGCGGCTCGACTCCTCGGGAAATGAGGATACAGCGGCGTTGCCTCCCTCGGGAGCGTCAACGTCGCTGTGTCTGATCCCGCGATGACGGCCATGCTATTTCGGGCTTCCGTGAGCATCGGGTGGGGGTGGAACTCCGCCCTGTCCCGTTCTCTCGCGGATGGATAATTGGTTTTTGGGTAACGCTGCCGCCTTACGGCCACGGCCAACCCCAATTTCCTTTTTCCCCGAATTGCATGCGGAACTGACACGCACTTGGGTAAAAAAAAAACAAAAAAAACCCGAGAGCGTGCTTCAGTTTCCCCGCCTTTCCTCCCCTCGGCGACGCGGTTGCCTGTGGGTACGCTGGGACTCCCCCGGTGGAGCGCTCTGTTGCGATGCAGCTGCGTCCGCAGGGCGCGTCTTCCCGCGGTGCTCCCAGATGCCCATCCAAAGCCTATGGGTTCTCGTCGTCTATGGCGGCGCGATCCTGTAGAGCGGCGGGACAGGTGGCCTCCGCCCTGCATATGATGAGCACCTGCTAGCTGCTCAGGAATGTGCACGAGGAGGGGACGGACCAAGCGAGCTGTGAGCCTGCCGCCGACCTCGCTCTCAAACGGGTGACGGAAGCGGCCGCTCGCTCCCTTGGTCAGGTGATGTTCACCACTGTGGTCCAGGAGCATCATAACTAAATGTTTCAGCGGTGCGGTCCGGGACTTTGCCCAGCAGTTCTCGACCGCCTAGGAGCAGACGGAGGCGGGTTTACACTTCTGCCCCGACGGCCAGCTGCTGCCTCCACCCAGCCGTCGGCTCAGACGCCTCCGCTTGCTCGCCGCCGAGGACGCCCCCCTGCGGCTCCCTTCCCTCCCACTCGGCCCCAGCAGCAGCCTTCAGCCGGTTCACGTCGTGGAGGAAGCCACAGGTAAGCGTCACAGCCCCTCAGGCCGCGTGCCCCGCTAACGCCAGGCGAAGCGATGTTC
Organism: Pimephales promelas; assembly: GCF_988280905.1. NCBI lineage: Eukaryota > Metazoa > Chordata > Actinopteri > Cypriniformes > Leuciscidae > Pimephales > Pimephales promelas. The sequence continues at coordinate 7,060,866 of NC_142793.1, forward strand.
CTGAGACGGGCTGCTCAGTGATAGTGTCACGGTTTTTCACAGGAGGTGGTAGCAGGGCCCCTCCTTCCCCCGGTGGAGGGCCGGAGGAGAATCTTTTACTAGCTAGCTCCTTGAGCTGGTTGAAGAAAAACTGACACTATCATTGAGCACACAGACTGGAAGGAGCGCGCACGACGTCCAGTGTGTCGCCCCGCTCATTCCTCTCTGTCTCTGAGGGTGCGGATGGGAGCGTGTGTCGTCCCTCGACTACACCACTCCCCTCCCCCTCTATCGCCAGACCCCCGGCAGAACAGACCCCCGTGGAACGCTGGTCCTTCCCTGGTCTCTTCTGTCGGGGAACGGGGCTCGACTGTGCATCCGCACAGAGTAACTCCTGTGTGCATGCCGGTCTCCCTGTACCGCTGCCCCTCCGGGGGGACGTCTGTGGTTCGCATGACTCCGCTGGTTCAGTTTCTGGGAGCCTGGCTAGAGCCCCTCGACCTGTCCCGCTGCGTCATCAGAACGATCAGATTCGGCTACGCGACTCAGTGCGCGAGGTCTCCTCCCCGTTTCAGGGGAGTTCGCTCCATGGTGGTCGGTGGCTATGCCCCGATCATGAGAGCGGAGATTGCGACCCTGCTGGCGAAGGGTGCAATCGAGACGGTCCCTCCAGCCGAGGTGAGGTCCGGGTTTACAGCCCATACTTCACTGTCCCCAAGAAGACCGGTGGGTTATACCGATCCTGGATCTGCGCATTTTGGACTCGAAATGCTCACAGCCAGACACATTTTCGAATGTGTCCGGCCTCAGGATTGGGTTGCAGCGATCGACCTGAAGGACGCGTACTTTCATGTCTCCTTTTTGCCTCAACATAGACCGTTCTCGGTTTGCCTCGAGGCCAGGCATCAGTACACGGTTCTCCCTTTCGGGTTAGCTCTGTCACCTCGCGTCTTCACGAAGATCGTCGAGGCAGCCCTTGTTCCCCTTCGCGAACACGGGGTTCGCATCCTGAACTATCTCGACGACTGGCTGATACTGGCACACTCTCGAGAACAGGTTTGCGAACACAGAGACCTGGTGCTCCAGCACCTAGCCCGTCTGAGCCTTCGGGTCAACCGGGAAAAGAGCAAACTTTGCCCCGTGCAGAGGATCTCTTTTCTCGGCATGGAGAAAGACTCGGTCGCCATACCCGCGCTGCTCACGAACGAGCACGCACACTCACTGCTGACTTGTCTTCGACAGTTCGAGGGCAAGAGTGCGGTTCCACTGAAACTTTTTCAGAGGCTCCTGGGGCACATGGCATCCGCAGCCGCGGCAACGCCGCTCGGATTGCTTCATATGAGACCGCTTCAGCTGTGGCTTCACGATCGAGTCCCGAGGTGGGCATGGCATCGCGGCTCGCTCCGAGTTCCAGTGACTCCAGCGTGCCGCCGAACCTTCTTCCCGTGGTCGAACCTCAGCTTTTACGGGAGCGAGTTTCCAGGCATCTCGTTGTCTCCACGGATGCATCTACCACGGGTTGGGGTGCCATGTGCAATGGGCATGCAGCCGCAGGGTCCTGGACAGGACCCCAGCGCCCCATGCACTTCAATTGCCTCGAGCTGCTGGCAGTACGCCTGGCCCTGCACCGCTTTCGAGCACTGCTCAGAGGTCAACACGTACTTGTCCGTTCAGACAATACCACTGCAGTAGCGTACATCTACCACCAGGGTGGTCTACGCTCACGGCCGCAGCTCGCCCGCCACCTCTTGTTATGGAGTCAGGAGCACCTAAGGTCCCTTCGTGCAGTGTACATTCCAGGAGACCGGAACCTGGCAGCCGACGAGCTGTCACGGGTCCGCGCTATCTCCGGCGAATGGCGACTCCATCCCCAGACGGTCCAGCTGATTTGGGACCAGTTCGGGGAGGCACAGATAGACCTGTTCGCCTCCCGGGACTCATCCCACTGCGCTCAGTTTTATTCCCTGTCCGAGGACACACTCGGCACAGATGCACTGGCACACAGCTGGCCGCGGGGCCCACGCAAGTATGCGTTCCCCCAGTGAGCCTCCTTGCACGGGTGTTGTGCAAGATCAAGGAGGACGAGGAACAGGTCTTGCTGGTAGCCCCTTATTGGCCCACCAAGACGTGGTTCTCTGAACTGATGCTCCTCGTGACAGCACCTCCTTGGCCTATTCCTCTGAGACAAGATCATACTCACTCAGAGACGGGGCACTCTGTGGCACCCTCGTCCCGATCTCTGGAGACCACACGTGTGGCTCCTGGACGGGACGAGGCAGGTTTGAGTTCGCTGCCACCTGTGGTGGCGGCAACCGTCACTTCCGCTAGAGCGTCGTCCACGAGACACCTTTCGCGTTGAAGTGGAACCTCTTCGTCAGCTGGTGCTCTTCTCGCGGAGAAGACCCCCGGAGATGTTCGATCAGTGTCGCGCTTTCCTTCCTGCAAGAAGGATTGGAGCGTAGGCTGTCGCCCTCCACCCTTAAAGTTTACGTCGTGGCCATTGTGGCCGGCTGTCTCATAACGCAGTAGAAGGTAAGTCCATTGGAAGGCACGACCTGGTCATCAGGTTCCTGAGGGGAGCGAGGAGGCTAATCTGCCTCCCTCCCCTCGTGCCCTCTGGGATCCTCTCAGTAGATCTAAGTGCTCTGCAGAGGCCTCCCCTGGAGCCTTTGCAATCGGTAGAGTTTTTGCCCTGTCCTATGTAGACAGCACTCCTGGTTGCATTGGCCCCCTTCAAGGGGGTAGGGGACCTGCACGCATTCTCCGTTGACGAAGCGTCCCTGGAGTTCGGGCCGGCTTACTCTCACGTGTTCTTGAGACCCAGGCCTGGATACATGCCCAAGGTTCCCACCACTCCCTTCCGGGACCAGGTGGTGAACCTGCAAGCGCTGCCCCTGGAGGAGGCAGACCCAGTCTTGGCACTGCTCTGTCCGGTACGTGCACTTCGCACCTACGTCGACAGAACGCTGTGTTCAGGACCTCAGACCAGCTCTTTGTCAGTTATGGGGGAGCCAGAAGGGAAGGGCTCTCTCAAAGCAACGGCTGTCTCACTGGATAGTGGACGGCATTGCTTTGTCTTACCAGCAGCAAGGCCGTCCGTGCCCCCTTGGCGTGACGGCCCATTCCACTCGGAGTGTGGCCTCCTCTTGGACTCCAGCGCATGGCGCCTCGCTAACAGACATCTGCAGAGCTGCAGGCTGGGCGACACCAAACACCTTCGCGAGATCTATAATCTACGAATTGAGCCGGTGTCCTCTCATGTACTCGCTTCCGCCAGTACTGGACCCGCTTAGGTGTCTTCGCTTGCTCGCCATTCCACTCCTCGGATTGGATAAGTGCGATATTTCCTCAATGTCTTCCGTTGAAGCCTTGAGTTCTCCAGCACCGACGATGCGGGCACCACTGCTGTTGCTCTGGATGCTGGCTAGGTGCCTCCGTGTGCACGGTTCCCTACGGTAACTGTGTCATGTGTATTATCCACTGTAAGCCTCTCTGAGCATGTGTCTTCCCTTGGCAAGCCATCTGCCACCCCTGGAGTTAAATTCTAGTAGCCACCTGCGGTTGGTGCTCCAGTGATCTCCATATGCGTTCCTTTGCGGCCATATGTGCATTTTCATGCCATTGGCTCGTTTTTAAATACTCGAAGAGGATTGGCTTTCTATGCGAAACCCCCATTCTCCGTCACTTCTGACGTAACGTCTCCGTTCCCTACTCAGGGAACGAGGGTTACATCCGTAACCGAGACGTTTTTAATCTGTATAGTCCCTGGACAGATGTTACAAATTTACTCTAAACCAGATGATAATGTAAATTGAAATAAGATTAGTTATTGAGATAATTTATAATCAAGCAGATAGAATATATACAGAAAGGAGATTATTAATCAAATTCATTTCAAAATTCAAAATCATGCAACACAGAGGCACAATACAAAACAAGTAAAACAATAAGTTATTAATAAAAATATGAACTAAGACTGTTAGCAATGCAAATTATAAAGAGACATACACTCAAACTATACTACAAACTTTTTGCACATAAACACATTAAGGCTACTGAAGTTGCAACATTTAAAATGTGCCCATCTATTGCAGCTCTCACACTGTACCTGAAAATAAAAGAGATTAATATACTGTATATGTATATTAGAACATTTAAAACAATATAGAATCTGAAAACATGAAAAGAAAAATTACCTTTACATTTAAATAACAAAATTCTACAAAAAAACATGGCACATAAAGTTAAACTATTGCTTTTTGGGTGTGTGTATTATAAGTTGTAAACCATTTCAATCATGCTTTCATTGGGGTCGTCTTCCAGCATGCTGCAAAGCACACAGTAGTCCTCTGCATTACCTATTCATTTGTTAACATTAAAAAAGATAAATATGAATTCATTGGACAATCATATCATAGTGTATAAATGTCAACATAAACGCCATGAAAAAAAATTCTCAGACCTGTTCTGAAATTACATTTAAATCAAATCATTCTTGCATTACATTTTGCATCCTTCAAGTAATTTTCTACTCGGAAAAATGTATTTAATCAAGTAAGAATATCCAAATATACAGAGGGGATAGAGAAGAAAATTATAGGGGCTGTTTACACCTGGCCACTTCATGCGTTTTCTCAGATCGGATATCTGATTTATCAAAACGATTCCATTTACACCTGGTCACATACATGTGTTTTTGCGAAACGGATATAAATCCGATCTTCAATTCACGCGCTATATGTGGATTTAATGAAGTGCACGTCACCGAAAGCAACAGATATGAGCCGAATTTGATCATCGGCTAATTTCAAAATCAGCAAAGACAGCAATAAGAGAGCGGCAACAGTCCTGGTAAGATCATTTAGTTTCTTTAGGCTATTTTTATGGTAGTGTTAATCGTCTGCGTCTTACTTTCACTTTGATTTGCGATAGATTGCGGTGCGTTGGCTTGATAGGCGTTCAGCTGCTCATCTGAGGTGATGCGTGTCGCAGTAGCGTCGTCATATCTGACTAAAATAACATGACATATAGCCTAAAACAGGGGTTCTCAAACATTTTGGAGCCAGGGAAAAAATTCCAAGGACCCCCCTCATATTTATAACAGTTATTGAGCACAAAGTTAATGTGTGAGCGGATAATGAAATATTTTTGCACAAATGGTCTCCACCCAGGGTCCTACAGTATATGCTGGAATTTCTAAATAGCCTACTGAGGTCCCAAAATTGATCTCGGATCCCCTCCCCAAGGAATTTTTGATGTTCTTGATCTACACATGTGCATTTTAAGGTGTTTTAAGGCCCCACGATTGGATAACTATAGATTTAGAAGCATATCAGTGGGCAATATGGCATACATTTTTTTTTTTTGTCAAGATGTCACAAAACACAATCACATATTCCAAACAGGAATGGCCTTAAAGGAGAAATGTTTCAAGGATTAGGCCTATTCTGCTCACAAATATAGCCTATATTTATACAATGATGGCAATATATAGGTGCGTGCGTTGTTAATTTGAGCTTATATCCACTGTAATTAGCTAAAAAAAACATACAGTGTTATGTTAAATATGAATCGATAATGTTAATCTCATGGGCACAGTACCCAGACAGCAAACTGACATTGAATCAACGTGGAAACGACGTCTCTCATGACATTGAAACAACGTTGATTTTGCTCATCGAATTAACGTTGAACCAATGTCAGACGCGGCATTCTTCAAAGCTAAATGAAAATCGAAAATTGGTTTGCTTTCATAACGTTGAAACAACGCGTTGATTTCAAGTTGATTTTCCGTTAGTTTTGAAAGAATGCCGCGTCTGACGTTGGTTCAACGTTAATTTGATGAGCAAAACAATGTCAGATCAACGTTGTTTCGATGTCATATTTCCACGTTGATTCAATGTCAGTTTGCTATCTGGGTATGCTTCTCTGCTTTTTCCTTTCCCAAAGTTGAGCTTGATTAATACCTTGCAAACTGATTGTTTCAGTCATTTGTTTAAAACTTCTATCTAAAACAGCTGTTTAGTTTAGCTATTTAGGCCTACATCTTATCTCGAAATTTATGACCGTTGACTGAAGCGTCGTGCGGGGAACTTTGAGTTCACTCCGACTCAAACATTTTGACATTGACGAGCTGTCGTTGTTAGTCTGCTGAAGCAGCTCAGACGAGAAGGTCAAGGCGGGCATACACTGTGCGATTTTCGTCCGATTTTGAGCCGAATTCTGACTCGTGCGACTCATTTTCGTGTCGGACCGATTTTCAGCTTTGTCGTGCGTCGTTTGTCGTACAGTGTTTGTGCAGTGTACAGGGAGAAACGAGAGGCGATTAACCTCTCACGATCGACTAACGGATGGTCGGATGAATTTCTGGCATGTCAGAAATTTTGGTCGCTCCTCGTGACTATATCGCACAGTTGAAGCAAAGCTATGAATCGATTGCCCTAAACTCAGTGTTTTTTCCCTCACTGCACCTGCGCAAAAACAGAAGTTTAACCATTTCATCTGCAGCAAAAATAAAATTAAAATAAAAACGAGCTACAAATTACTGTTGCTTACCTCCAGTTCGTGTTGCAAAATGGATAATTTTACCCACCGTCTTCAAGCCACCTGATATGTTTTATTATTTTGTCAAACAATGTTTTTGAAATAAACCTGTTTTTAATTTTCATTGATGATTAATAATGGCAATGTTCGGACATATTATAGATTGTTAATAGTTATTTTATATATAATTCATTGTAATCGACCTAAATGTTTTAGACAATTTTTAATGAGGAGTAAGATTAATATTTTATTATCCTCACAGCACGTTGGTTATGTGCTGTGAAAATATTGCGTGGCAAATTAATTAAAATAGCGGATCAATTTAATAGTAAAATTAGCCTATAGGCCTCCCCTAATAATGATAAAATAATAATAATAATAATTAAATGCATAAATTGAAAATACTAAATCATCTTGATACTGATAGAAGATGCTTGTTTTGACAATATCTCTGGATACATACACGTAAATAGGCGCAATCCAGGGGGTTATCGCAGATATTACACGTATAGTGTGAGCAGTGAAGTCGCAGCTCGACAATCGGACCGTACAGTGTGAGCACATAAATCCTGAACTTTGGCTTTGCATCGCATGCGATTTACTCGTTCAGTGTGAGTAGGTACCTTGCTGAAATCGCACAGACATCGCACAGTGTATGCCCGCCTTCAGTTATCATCACGATGAACCTCACGGTTGCATCCTTGCAACCTCAATTGTGGGTACAGCCCTGTCAATATGCACTTTTATTTTATCTAGCAGTGGTAGAACTGTGTGCGCACGCGAGACGCCGGCGCACGATTACGTGGGAATTTTTACAGTGGAAACAGGAATACTCTTATTTAAGGTCATACAGATAAGACAAAAGTACATTATCCGAAACGGTAAAGTGTCCATTTTTTATTTGTGTATAGGCTACATTATAAATGACTACAAAATGTCATGCCTTTTAAAAATACAGAAAACAACCGGATGCGGGTTCATGCCGTCTCTCTGTCTCCTTTCTGGCGCACGTTCCGCAAAATCAACCACAGCGATAGTCTACTTGACGCACAGACATAAAAAATACAGATAGATTATCTATCTATAGAAAACTTGTATCTACTGTGTCTACTTTGTATTATTTGATGTTAGATGCATTATATAAGTTACTTGTTTTCAGATGATAAAGAAAATGACTTTCTAGCACGGAAAAAACGTTAGGCTGTTATAAATTATTTCGCGGACCCCCTGGCTATCGCGGACCTCACTTTGAGAACCACTGGCCTAAAATACGCTCTCACACGTTTATTTTTTACTATTTTTGGGAGGAGTAAAATGTACATGTGGTTTCAACAACCAGATGCATTTACACATGTCCAGTTTCGTCTGGAATGCGGCCCAGACCACCTCCTGATGTGGTTTGAGCGATCGGATTCTAATCCGTCTCAAATGCGTTTCGGAGGGCATTTACACCTGATCTTTTCACGATTGGATAGCTATCTGATATCAGAAAACGCATGAAGTGGCCAGCTGTAAACGGCCCCATAGAGTGAAGATAGGGTCACAGGTCGGGGTGGCCAAGCCAGACTGCACCCACCCCTCAAACCCGAGTGTACCAGAGACCAGACAGACAAGTAGAAATTAAAAGTAACAATCTTTCTTTAATAAAAGAGGGATTTAAAAGTCTTAATGTGGACTTCGTGTCTCTCCACAGAAAGGAGGAAACCGCTTTTGAACCTTGGTGAAACACGGGATTCACCGCACCGACCCGTGCCACTGTTAGCCAAGGAAGAGGAGGGATTCGACTGCCGGTCCGGCAAGCAGGTAAGTAACGTGGTAAGTAGACCTTCTCAGGCGTAATACAGGTGGGCAGATATCCGGACGGGCCGGGACCAGGAACATGGACCAGGAGGGGACTCTTTCACAGTACAGGTGAGCGGCAGGTAAGTTTTCCTCTCCAAGGACAGGTAAGCGGAGTCTCGGATGGCGGTGGGGCCTCACTGGAGAACAGGTGGGTAGACGGGTCACTACGTTCCCGGGCGTCAACGGTTCAGTAGGTGGTCGGCACGGGGGCTGTGAGAACCAGGAGGGGGACGCTCTGCCAGTCAGGTGGATAGCCGGGTACGTGTGTCTCCTCAAGGCAGGGTGCACTCCCGTAGCGTCGCTGGACGATGTGGCCAGGGCGGACCTCTGCTTCAGACAGGCATCTCACAAGGAGGCGAGAGCAGAAGAATCATCTATTCAAACAGACAAAGCAATTTATACAGGTGCAGGCACACTCCTCTTGTAAGATGGAGAATCGGGCTTACGGCTGGACTGGGTTGCTCTAAACAGGCATAACTGAGGCTAGGGTGTGTCTCTCCTTCAGACAGGCACCATACAAGAAGGCAGTAACAGAAGAATCTTCTATTCAAACAGACAGAGCATTTGATACAGGTACAGGCATGTTCCTCTGTAAGATGGAAAATTGAGCTTACGGCTGTGTGGTGTTGCTCTAAACAGGTAGCACTGAGGCTAGGGTGTGTCTCTCCTTCAGACAGGCACCATACAAGAAGGCAGTAGCAGAAGAATCTTCTATTCAATAGTGATGGGAAGTCCGGTTCTTTTCCGCGAACCGGTTCTTTCGGACAGTTCGTTTTAATGAACCGGTTCAAAAAACCGGTTCACCAGTTCTTTTACGTCATCACGTAATGACGTAAATTCTATCATCCCGGCGGATAAAAATACTTCAAATTAAAGGCATTTGTAATCACAACTTCAGTTAAATAATAGTATGCATTGTCATAATCATCTTGGATAAGTTTCTTACATTTACATTTTGAAAACGAACCCTGCTGCAGCCTAGGCGATGTGCTAACGCGGATGTTTTACATGTTTTAAATATATAAAATGCATAAATGGTCTTCATCATTTTATTTGTTATTAAATAAACTTACATTTCGCCGATTCGCCCTCTCATTTAAGTCCTGGGTTCACCCGTACTACTGCGTGCTCATGTATCAGCACAGGATCAGCCGGCCGAAAGAAAGTTCTGTTCAGAGACGGTGCTATCACGCATGCGCAGTATCTCCAGCTCATCGGTTCTCCGTATCGAACGTGTCCGAAAGAAACAGTTCTCGGTTCTGTACTAGTGATTCAAGAACTGCAACAACCAGTTCTCGACTCGAGAACCATAGCTGTGTGCTGAGCTGAAACCTGAATATACAGTTGACAAAACTAAAAAATCGATGCATGTCTGTCTCCAATATAGCCTTCTGTAGCCTATACAGTATACATCATGTTTATAATGTGTTAACATAACGAATTAAACATATATGTTTAATTCGTTATGTTAACACATTATTTACTAAGCAGTGCACCAAACCTTGGCAAGAGTTTACATCAATGATTTTTGTTACTTAGAAATTAAATGAGCTGTTCCTGAAAATATTATTTTAGTATAATAAATGTTTAGTAGTTAAACAGTTTTAGAATCCAATCATTATTTCCAATCGTTAAAATAATACAGTGATACAGTAATGTGATAAACATGTTTCCAAAATGTTTTATTTTGTTACACTTACTCATATGTTCAACTAAAGACATGGAAACGTACATTTCGTCCCTCAGAAAAAAAATGCACGCATGCTCAGCTCATCAACTCATCAGTTCTCAATATGTCGAACGTGTCCGAAAGAAACAGTTCTCGGTTCTGTACTGGTTATCCGACCGCTGTACCTGTATGTTCGGTAGTACACGCATGCGCAGTATCAGCTGCTCGTGCTCATCGCTTCTCTCAGCACCAACATATGTCTCCGTTCAGTGAACTTTTTGAGTTACTGAATAAAATGTACTAATGGATATTGGTTTATTTCGATTCGGAGGGACTGTCAGGCATGTCTGAAAGTGAGTAACTTTAGTAACTTGTGGTTTAGCGCTGACGCAAGACGCGAACTGTTTCGAACGATTCAGTCCGATTTAGTGTACTGGTTCGACCGGTTCACTAAAAAGAACCGGTTCAAAAGAACGATTCGTTCACGAACCGGCCATCACTACTATTCAAACAGACAGAGCATTTGATACAGGTACAGGCATGTTCCTCTGTAAGATGGAAAATTGAGCTTACGGCTGTGTGGTGTTGCTCTAAACAGGTAGCACTGAGGCTAGGGTGTGTCTCTCCTTCAGACAGGCACCATACAAGAAGGCAGTAGCAGAAGAATCTTCTATTCAAACAGACAGAGCATTTGATACAGGTACAGGCATGTTCCTCTGTAAGATGGAAAATTGAGCTTACGGCTGTGTGGTGTTGCTCTAAACAGGTAGCACTGAGGCTAGGGTGTGTCTCTCCTTCAGACAGGCACCATACAAGAAGGCAGTAACAGAAGAATCTTCTATTCAAACAGACAGAGCATTTGATACAGGTACAGGCATGTTCCTCTGTAAGAGGGAGAATTGAGCTTACGGCTGTGTGGTGTTGCTCTGAGCAGACAGCACTGAGGCTAGGTTGTGTCCCTCCTTCAGACGGCATCACACAAGAAGGCAGTAGCAGAAGAATCATCTATTGAAAACAGACAGAGCAATTTATACAGGGCAAGCACACTTATATTCAGTATTGAACGGGGAAACTTGTAGCCGGAGCGAGCATGCACATTCAACGCTGAGGTTTTGATTCAGCAAACACTGGGCGAGAATGTGAACTGGGGAATACTGGCAGTTAAATATACATATAAAAAAGTACATCCACACACTGCAACTTCACATCAAGTCCAAATCTGTGTGACACTTCAATTCGGGCACTGCATATCCACTCTCACTCTCAGTGCAATAAGGCCAGCACTCACCCAATGATCAATCCTTCCACTGTTACGCTGAATCAGCACTCAGAGGATGAAGAGATGCAGATGACTTCTCACAGCATGGAAAACAGCGTCTTCAATACTCTCTCACACTCAGAAGAAGATATCAGGATTACAATGATGACTCAGTTCACAGTCACACTCTTAAGTGACAATTACGCTCGTGATCGATACACTTCACAATTCCTTATTCAACTCAGTGCAAGACATGCATTCACACAGATCCGGTGTTTCATTACTTATCTTCCTCTCAGGAATGATGGCGTTCTCCAGTCTTGACTCAATCTCCACAATACACTCACTTCCCATCCAGTTCACGTTTCCAGATTGTATCCTCACAAATCACCGTTGCACCCTTTATCTAGCCACATCCTCACAGCCCTCTCCCAAGATCCCAGCGAATTCAAGCCACTGCCAAAGGAATAATTTCTCCTGGGGGAGTACCACACTCGAGTGCCTCTTCCTTTTCCTTTCAACTGCTTCTTTAGGCCACGTTGCCCTATCACCAATCCTCACACCAAACACCCGCACTTGGTACCGCTTGGCTAATCAGCCGCCGCTGTCATGGCAACTGACAACAAGCGGAACTGGCACGGTGTGTCGTCAATATCTTCCCGGGGGGAAACACAGTTCCGCCGAATTCATCACCTTGTGACAATATCATCTACAGAGGTGTACTACATGACACACTGTCCATTACAATACATACATTACTAAAATTTACAGAATTAAAACAGTACTCATCTTGACATCCAAGAAGTGTGCAGGCTACTTTCATGCGTGCTGAGCTGACCGCTTCAGGTGTAGTCTGAACATTGCTGATCGTTCCTGTCAGCAGGTATTGTTCAGCAAACTGAAACATTAATTGACAGATGACTTAATTAAATTCATTATAATATATCCAGACTTGAAGCCACTCTTGAAAATATATGAACACATATATTCAATACCAATACTCCACAACTGCAGAGCCCTTGAAGTGGGGACTTTGGAGTGAGCAGGGCACTTGCGTGACATTATGTAGCCGTTTGGAACGCACTTGTGGTGGAAAATTTTAAACTGAATATTAAGCTAACCATGTTTTGACATTTGACCTCATTTAACCAGCCAAATCTCTGATACAATGTCCTGAGATGAATGTATGTGTGTCAAACACCTGACTGTGTATAAATAACAAATATGGAAAATGGAACTAGACAGATGACTAAGTTAGAAACAAAATCTCCTCTACCCAGTAACAAAACAGTGTACCGATGAAGAACCAATGAAATTAATGTCATTATGGCATACCTCCATATTGTATAAAAACTGTTGTATCAGTGTTTTCGGGGGGATTCTCAATGGAATTTGTCTGAGATCCACCGGCCTTGTTTTTACTTGGGAAGTTCTCTGAGTATTGCTCGAGAACTCTCCTGGCCGTAATTAAAAGCATTGAAAGGACATTTTCTGGAGTCTGTCTGTTATTTAAGCTGCGCAGCAAGAACAAGTAAGTTAGAATTATTAGTACCTGTCAGGACGTCGACTGTAGACGCGCCAGGGTTATAGGATTAGTACCCAGCAGGACGTCGACTGTAGACGCGCCAGGGTTATAGGATTAGTACCCAGCAGGACGTCGACTGTAGACGCGTCAGGGTTATAGGATTAGTACCTAGCAGGACGTCGACTGTAGACGCGCCAGGGTTATAGGATTAGTACCCAGCAGGACGTCAACTGTAGACGCGCCAGGGTTATAGGATTAGTACCCAGCAGGACGTCAACTGTAGACGCGCCAGGGTTATAGGATTAGTACCCAGCAGGACGTCGACTGTAGACGCGTCAGGGTTATAGGATTAGTACCTAGCAGGACGTCGACTGTAGACGCGCCAGGGTTATAGGATTAGTACCCAGCAGGACGTCGACTGTAGACGCGTCAGGGTTATAGGATTAGTACCCAGCAGGACGTCGACTGTAGACGCGCCAGGGTTATAGGATTAGTACCCAGCAGGACGTCGACTGTAGACGCGTCAGGGTTATAGGATTAGTACCTAGCAGGACGTCGACTGTAGACGCGCCAGGGTTATAGGATTAGTACCCAGCAGGACGTCGACTGTAGACGCGCCAGGGTTGTAGGATTACTACCCAGCAGGACGTCGACTGTAAACGCGCCAGGGTTATAGGATTAGTACCCAGCAGGACGTCGACTGTAGACACGCCAGGGTTATAGGATTAGTACCCAGCAGGACGTCGACTGTAGACGCGCCAGGGTTATAGGATTAGTACCCAGCAGGACGTCGACTGTAGATGCGCCAGGGTTGTAGGATTACTACCCAGCAGGACGTCGACTGTAGACGCGCCAGGGTTATAGGATTAGTACCCAGCAGGACTTCGACTGTAGATGCGCTGGGTTATAGGATTAGTACCTAGCAGGACGTCGACTGTAGATGCGCCAGGGTTATAGGATTAGTACCTAGCAGGACGTCGACTGTAGATGCGCCAGGGTTATAGGATTAGTACCCAGCAGGACGTCGACTGTAGACACGCCAGGGTTATAGGATTAGTACCTAGCAGGACGTCGACTGTAGACGCGCCAGGGTTATAGGATTAGTACCCAGCAGGACGTCGACTGTAGACACGCCAGGGTTATAGGATTAGTACCCAGCAGGACTTCGACTGTAGATGCGCCAGGGTTATAGGATTAGTACCCAGCAGGACGTCGACTGTAGATGCGCCAGGGTTATAGGATTAGTACCCAGCAGGAAGTCGACTGTAGACACGCCAGGGTTATAGGATTAGTACCCAGCAGGACGTCGACTGTAGATGCGCCAGGGTTATAGGATTAGTACCCAGCAGGACTTCGACTGTAGATGCGCCAGGGTTATAGGATTAGTACCTAGCAGGACGTCGACTGTAGATGCGCCAGGGTTATAGGATTAGTACCCAGCAGGACGTCGACTGTAGACACGCCAGGGTTATAGGATTAGTACCCAGCAGGACTTCGACTGTAGACACGCCAGGGTTATAGGATTAGTACCCAGCAGGACTTCGACTGTAGACGCGCCAGGGTTATAGGATTAGTACCCAGCAGGACGTCGACTGTAGACACGCCAGGGTTATAGGATTAGTACCCAGCAGGACTTCGACTGTAGACACGCCAGGGTTATAGGATTAGTACCCAGCAGGACTTCGACTGTAGACGCGCCAGGGTTATAGGATTAGTACCTAGCAGGACGTCAACTGTAGATGCGCCAGTGTTATAGGATTAGTACCCAGCAGGACGTCGACTGTAGATGCGCCAGGGTTATAGGATTAGTACCCAGCAGGACGTCGACCGTAGACGCGCCAGGGTTATAGGATTAGTACCCAGCAGGACGTCGACTGTAGACGCGCCAGGGTTATAGGATTAGTACCCAGCAGGACGTCGACTGTAGATGCGCTGGGTTATAGGATTAGTACCCAGCAGGACGTCGACTGTAGATGCACCAGGGTTATAGGATTAGTACCTAGCAGGACGTCGACTGTAGATGCGCCAGGTTTATAGGATTAGTACCCAGCAGGACGTCGACTGTAGATGCGCCAGGGTTATAGGATTAGTACCTAGCAGGACGTCGACTGTAGATGCGCCAGGGTTATAGGATTAGTACCTAGCAGGACGTCGACTGTAGATGCGCCAGGGTTATAGGATTAGTACCTAGCAGGTCGTCGACTGTAGATGCGCCAGGGTTATAGGATTAGTACCCAGCAGGACGTCGACCGTAGATGCGCCAGGGTTATAGGATTAGTACCTAGCAGGACGTCGACTGTAGATGCGCCAGGGTTATAGGATTAGTACCTAGCAGGACGTCGACTGTAGATGCGCCAGGGTTATAGGATTAGTACCCAGCAGGACGTCGACTGTAGATGCGCCAGGGTTATAGGATTAGTACCTAGCAGGACGTCGACTGTAGATGCGCCAGGGTTATAGGATTAGTACCTAGCAGGACGTCGACTGTAGACACGCTGGGTTATAGGATTAGTACCTAGCAGGACGTCGACTGTAGATGCGCCAGGGTTATAGGATTAGTACCTAGCAGGTCGTCGACTGTAGATGCGCCAGGGTTATAGGATTAGTACCCAGCAGGACGTCGACTGTAGATGTGCCAGGGTTATAGGATTAGTACCCAGCAGGACGTCGACCGTAGACGCGCCAGGGTTATAGGATTAGTACCCAGCAGGACGTCGACTGTAGATGCGCCAGGGTTATAGGATTAGTACCTAGCAGGACGTCGACTGTAGATGCGCCAGGGTTATAGGATTAGTACCCAGCAGGACGTCGACTGTAGATGCGCCAGGGTTATAGGATTAGTACCTAGCAGGACGTCGACTGTAGATGCGCCAGGGTTATAGGATTAGTACCTAGCAGGACGTCGACTGTAGACGTGCCAGGGTTATAGGATTAGTACCTAGCAGGACGTCGACTGTAGATGCGCCAGGGTTATAGGATTTGTACCCAGCAGGACGTCGACTGTAGATGCGCCAGGGTTATAGGATTAATACCTAGCAGGACGTCGACTGTAGATGCGCCAGGGTTATAGGATTAGTACCTAGCAGGACGTCGACTGTAGATGCGCCAGGGTTATAGGATTAGTACCCAGCAGGACGTCGACTGTAGATGCGCCAGGGTTATAGGATTAGTACCTAGCAGGACGTCGACTGTAGACACGCTGGGTTATAGGATTAGTACCTAGCAGGACGTCGACTGTAGATGCGCCAGGGTTATAGGGATTTGTACCCAGCAGGACGTCGACTGTAGATGCGCCAGGGTTATAGGGATTTGTACCCAGCAGGACGTCGACTGTAGATGCGCCAGGGTTATAGGATTAGTACCTAGCAGGACGTCGACTGTAGATGCGCCAGGGTTATAGGGATTTGTACCCAGCAGGACGTCGACTGTAGATGCGCCAGGGTTATAGGATTAGTACCTAGCAGGACGTCGACTGTAGATGCGCCAGGGTTATAGGATTAGTACCTAGCAGGACGTCGACTGTAGACACGCTGGGTTATAGGATTAGTACCTAGCAGGACGTCGACTGTAGATGCGCCAGGGTTATAGGATTAGTACCCAGCAGGACGTCGACTGTAGATGCGCCAGGGTTATAGGATTAGTACCTAGCAGGACGTCGACTGTAGATGCGCCAGGGTTATAGGATTAGTACCCAGCAGGACGTCGACTGTAGATGCGCCAGGGTTATAGGATTAGTACCTAGCAGGACGTCGACTGTAGACACGCTGGGTTATAGGATTAGTACCTAGCAGGACGTCGACTGTAGACACGCTGGGTTATAGGATTAGTACCTAGCAGGACGTCGACTGTAGACACGCTGGGTTATAGGATTAGTACCCAGCAGGACGTCGACTGTAGACGCGCCAGGGTTATAGGATTAGTACCTAGCAGGACGTCGACTGTAGATGCGCCAGGGTTATAGGATTAGTACCCAGCAGGACGTCGACTGTAGACGCGCCAGGGTTATAGGATTAGTACCCAGCAGGACGTCGACTGTAGATGCGCCAGGGTTATAGGATTAGTACCCAGCAGGTCGTCGACTGTAGATGCGCCAGGGTTATAGGATTAGTACCCAGCAGGACGTCGACTGTAGATGCGCCAGGGTTATAGGATTAGTACCTAGCAGGACGTCGACTGTAGACGCGCTAGGGTATAGGGTAGGTTTATAGCTCAGCAGGACGTCGACTGTAGACGCGCTGAGGTAAAAGTATAAGAATTGGCCAACTAGAGTGAGTATTATTGTAGAGTAGTCAGGTTCAGGGAGAAAATCCATTACACACTTGATAAAGAGAGCGATGAAAGACAATGTAATTTCCTCATTATCTTCACATGGGAATGTTCCCACTCATATATATATATATATATATATATATATATATATATATATATATATATATATAGACAGGAGATACAGATAACAAAGGCTCTTTGCCTTTGTCGTATATAGCCTATTTGTGTGTGTGGCCTACTTCTCTGCTCACAACTTTAAAACTTACAGTGTATCATCTTTGACCCTGCATTATCTAACACATTTCTTACCTATGAAACTTATTTAAACATAACATGACAATCATTTGTGAAATATCTCGAACATGAAATGCTCTGTTGGTTAGTTAACTCGAACTCTCCCACCAGTATTCTGTTTGACAATAGCCCAAGATCACTAAAGAAAAAAAACATTTTCTATAATCTCACTTACAATGTACTTTGAAAAATACACACGCACCACAAGAATCCAATGTGCTCCAACATTCACAGGGCACAGCCAAATGTCCTCAATGGGAAACTTCATCTATGAAAAGTATTTAATAGCAAGTTTGTGATGGTTCCAAAATACACAAATATTATCTACTTTATTACTTTCTGGAAAGCTTAAATTACCTTTCCTGGGCATCTGAACTGTCCAGCTAACAACGAATGTGCAACAACTGCACAAAGCTGGTGTATGTGGTTCTGAGAAAAACAAAAACAAAACATTTTGTAAGTATATACACAATTAAATTAGTGTTCCTAAATAAGTAGACTGTCACAGTCCTCCGTCTGCACCAGTCTGTCTTGTCTTCAGCACTACACTTCCCAGGATCCTCTCGTCACCCTATCCCGTGTTCACTCCCTCATCAGCCACCTGTTCCTCGTCATCATCATCTGTTTCACCTGTTCTCACCCCATTATGTTTGATTAGTCTGTGTATTTAGTTCCCTTTGTGTTACTCTATGATTGTCGGTCGATGTTGAATGTTACCTCTGTGAAACCCCGTCCTCCTGCCTGTATGTGGAAAATAAATACGTTTCTTTGGTTATCTGGATTCCTCCCGCTCCTTCTGTCTGCACTCCCGTTCTCCTGCACCATACCCCGTGACAGATCGACCGACCACCTAAAGCAACATGGACGCCGGGAGCTTCCAGGGGATTCTACCCCCGATCCGCCGGCCCCGTTGGATACTTGTCCCCAGAAAGCCTGCGCTCACCGTCAGCCCTGCCGAGCCTGCGCTCACCGACAGCCCTGCCGAGCCTGCGCTCACCGTCAGCCCTGCCGAGCCTGCGCGCACCGTCAGCCCTGCCGAGCCTGCGCGCACCGTCAGCCCTGCCGAGCCTGCGCTCACAGTCAGCCCTGCCGAGCCTGCGCTCACAGTCAGCCCTGCCGAGCCCGAGTCTTCACCGCTGGTTCCGTCCAGCTCTCCAGAGATTGAATGCTCTTCACCGCTGGTTCCGTCCAGCTCTCCAGAGATTGAATGCTCTTCACCGCTGGTTCCGTCCAGCTCTCCAGAGACTGAATGCTCTTCCCCGCTGGTTCCGTCCAGCTCTCCAGAGATTGAATGCTCTTCTCCGCTGGTTCCGTCCAGCTCTCCAGAGACTAAATGCTCTTCCCCGCTGGTTCCGTCCAGCTCTCCAGAGATTGAATGCTCTTCGCCGCTGGTTCCGTCCAGCTCTCCAGAGATTGAATGCTCTTCACCGCTGGTTCCGTCCAGCTCTCCAGAGATTGATTGCTCTTCACCGCTGGTTCCGTCCAGCTCTCCAGAGTTGGAATGCTCTTCCCCGCTGGTTCCGTCCAGCTCTCCAGAGATTGTATGCTCTTCACCGCTGGTTCCGTCCAGCTCTCCAGAGACTGTATGCTCTTCGCTGCTGGTTCCGTCCAGCTCTCCAGAGACTGTATGCTCTTCGCTGCTGGTTCCGTCCAGCCCTCCAGAGACTGTATGCTCTCCGCTGCTGGTTCCGTCCAGCTCTCCAGAGACTGTATGCTCGTCACTGCTGGTTCCGTCCAGCTCACCAGAGACTGTAAGCTCTTCACTGCTGGTTCCGTCCAGCCATCCAGAGACTGTATGCTCGTCACTGCTGGTTCCGTCCAGCTTTCCAGAGACTGTAAGCTCTTCACTGCTGGTTCCGTCCAGCTCTCCAGAGACTAAATGTTCTTCACCGCTGGTTCCGTCCAGCTCTCCAGAGATTGAATGCTCTTCACCGCTGGTTCCGTCCAGCTCTCCAGAGTTTGAATGCTCTTCCCCGCTGGTTCCGTCCAGCTCTCCAGAGATTGTATGCTCTTCACCGCTGGTTCCGTCCAGCTCTCCAGAGACTTTATGCTCGTCACTGCTGGTTCTGTCCAGCTCACCAGAGAATGAATGCTCTTCACTGCTGGTTCCGTCCAGATCACCAGAGAATGAATGCTCTTCACTGCTGGTTCCGTCCAGCCCACCAGAGACTGAATGCTCTTCACTGCTGGTTCCGTCCAGCTCACCAGAGACTGAATGCTCTTCACTGCTGGTTCCGTCCAGCTCACCAGAGAATGAATGCTCTTCACTGCTGGTTCCGTCCCACTCGCCAGAGAATGAATGCTCTTCACTGCTGGTTCCGTCCCACTCACCAGAGAATGAATGCTCTTCACTGCTGGTTCCGTCCAGCCCTCCAGAGACAGTATGCTCTTCACTGCTGGTTCCGTCCAGCCCTCTAAAGACTGTATGCTCTTCACTGCTGGTTCCGTCCAGCCCTCCAGAGAATGAATGCTCTTCACTGCTGGTTCCGTCCCACTCACCAGAGAATGAATGCTCTTCACTGCTGGTTCCGTCCCACTCACCAGAGTATGAATGCTCTTCACTGCTGGTTCCGTCCCACTCACCAGAAAATGAATGCTCTTCACTGCTGGTTCCGTCCCACTCACCAGAAAATGAATGCTCTTCACTGCTGGTTCCGTCCAGCCCTCCAGAGACAGTATGCTCTTCACTGCTGGTTCCGTCCAGCCCTCTAAAGACTGTATGCTCTTCACTGCTGGTTCCGTCCAGCCCTCCAGAGAATGAATGCTCTTCACTGCTGGTTCCGTCCCACTCACCAGAGGATGAATGCTCTTCACTGCTGGTTCCGCCCAGCCCTCCAGAGAATGAATGCTCTTCACTGCTGGTTCCGTCCCACTCACCAGAGAATGAATGCTCTTCACTGCTGGTTCCGTCCCACTCACCAGAGAATGAATGCTCTTCACTGCTGGTTCCGTCCAGCCCTCCAAAGACAGTATGCTCTTCACTGCTGGTTCCGTCCAGCCCTCTAAAGACTGTATGCTCTTCACTGCTGGTTCCGTCCAGCCCTCCAGAGAATGAATGCTCTTCACTGCAGGTTCCATCCCACTCACCAGAGAATGAATGCTCTTCACAGCTGGTCCCGTCCCACTCACCAGAGAATGAATGCTCTTCACTGCTGGTTCCGTCCCACTCACCAGAGAATGAATGCTCTTCACTGCTGGTTCCGTCCAGCCCTCCAGAGACAGTATGCTCTTCACTGCTGGTTCCGTCCAGCCCTCTAAAGACTGTATGCGCTTCACTGCTGGTTCCGTCCAGCCCTCCAGAGAATGAATGCTCTTCACTGCTGGTTCCGTCCCACTCACCAGAGAATGAATGCTCGTCACTGCTGGTTTCGCCCAACCCTCCAGAGAATGAATGCTCTTCACTGCTGGTTCCGTCCCTCTCACCAGAGAATGAATGCTCTTCACTGCTGGTTCCGTCCCACTCACCAGAGAATGAATGCTCTTCACTGCTGGTTCCGTCCAGCCCTCTAAAGACTGTATGCTCTTCACTGCTGGTTCCGTCCAGCCCTCCAGAGAATGAATGCTCTTCACTGCTGGTTCCGTCCAGCTCTCCAGAGACTGAATGCTCTTCACCGCTGGTTCCGTCCAGCTCTCCAGAGACAGTATGCTCTTCACTGCTGGTTCCGTCCAGCCCTCCAGAGAATGAATGCTCTTCACTGCTGGTTCCGTCCAGCTCTCCAGAGACTGAATGCTCTTCACCGCTGGTTCCGTCCAGCCCTCCAGAGACAGTATGCTCTTCACTGCTGGTTCCGTCCCTCTCACCAGAGAATGAATGCTCTTCACTGCTGGTTCCGTCCCACTCACCAGAGAATGAATGCTCTTCACTGCTGGTTCCGTCCAGCCCTCTAAAGACTGTATGCTCTTCACTGCTGGTTCCGTCCAGCCCTCCAGAGAATGAATGCTCTTCACTGCTGGTTCCGTCCAGCTCTCCAGAGACTGAATGCTCTTCACCGCTGGTTCCGTCCAGCTCTCCAGAGACTGTATGCTCAGCACTGCTGGTTCCGTCCAGCCATCCAGAGACTGAACGCTCTTCACTACTGGTTCCGTCCAGCCATCCAGAGACTGAATGCTCTTCACTGCTGGTTCCGTCCAGTCCTCCAGAGACTGTATGCTCTTCACTGCTGGTTCCGTCCAGCCATCCAGAGACTGTATGCTCATCACTGCTGGGTCCGCCCAGCCCTCCAGAGACTGAACGCTCGTCACTGCTGGTTCCGTCCAGTTCCTCCGAGCCCGAGCTCTCTTCTTCGCTGGGCCCGACCAGCCCAGCCCCAGAGACCGTCCAGCCAGCGCCAGAGACCGCTCAGCCTGCTCCGCCCTGGCCACGCCCTCAGTCTGCTCCGCCCTGGCCACGCCCTCAGCCTGCTTCGCCCTGGTCTCGCCCTCAGCCTGCTTCGCCCTGGCCACGCCATCAGCCTGCTCCGCCCTGGCCATGCCCTCAGCCTGTTCCGCCCTGGCCACGCCCTCAGCCTGCTCCGCCCTGGCCACACCCTCAGCCTGCTTCGCCCTGGTCTCGCCCTCAGCCTGTTCCGCCCTTGCCACGCCCTCAGCCTGCTCCGCCCTGGCCACGCCCTCAGCCTGCTCCGCCCTGGCCACGCCCTCAGCCTGTTCCGCCCTGGCCACGCCCTCAGCCTGCTCCGCCCTGGCCACGCCCTCAGCCTGCTCCGCCCTGGCCACGCCCTCAGCCTGCTCCGCCCTGGCCACGCCCCTCTCAGGCCCCAGTTCGTCCCCCCTCCTTCCTCTGTTCCGCGGCGTGAGGTCACGCCTCCCGGGAGGGGGGAGTTCTGTCACAGTCCTCCGTCTGCACCAGTCTGTCTTGTCTTCAGCACTACACTTCCCAGGATCCTCTCGTCACCCTATCCCGTGTTCACTCCCTCATCAGCCACCTGTTCCTCGTCATCATCATCTGTTTCACCTGTTCTCACCCCATTATGTTTGATTAGTCTGTGTATTTAGTTCCCTTTGTGTTACTCTATGATTGTCGGTCGATGTTGAATGTTACCTCTGTGAAACCCCGTCCTCCTGCCTGTATGTGGAAAATAAATACGTTTCTTTGGTTATCTGGATTCCTCCCGCTCCTTCTGTCTGCACTCCCGTTCTCCTGCACCATACCCCGTGACATAGACATTCTATACAGCACATACAGTACCTGTTGTTTTTCAATGACCAGGTGCAGGTATGCATCAATGACCTAAATTAAGAAAAATTTGCATGAATTTAAACAAACTAAAAAAAACTTTTTCAATCAGGAGACTCTTAAAATCATGTTCTGGGTTTACAAGTCATTTAGACAACCGGCTGATTGGAAAGAAAGGCCACCCATAGCATAAGAATGAATAACTTACTTCATCAGCAAGCCACTGGGTCCCTTGCAGTGAGTGAAAAGAAGAGTCATAGAGCTTATATGGCCCAACAACTGCTTCAACCTGACCAGTGACATTTGCAGCCCAGACCTTCATGACTGAAAAAGAAAGACAAAGTTAGTCTTGTCAATAATTTTTCTAATTAATCAAATTTACAGGGCCAACGAGCCAACATAAAATAAACTTG
Organism: Pimephales promelas; assembly: GCF_988280905.1. Taxonomy (NCBI): domain Eukaryota; kingdom Metazoa; phylum Chordata; class Actinopteri; order Cypriniformes; family Leuciscidae; genus Pimephales; species Pimephales promelas. The sequence continues at coordinate 7,083,831 of NC_142793.1, forward strand.
GCAAAATGAGCGTGCCAAACATTCAAGGCCGTAGGTTTGGTCTTTAAGTTGGAAGAGACAACAATCCACCCCCTACCCCCACATCGATAGTATATAATATGCAAAATACAACGCATTCTCATCCTTTAACGTCATATAGAACGCTATATGACAAAACGGCGCTATACTACGCACATGGCACCCGTTATCGTTAATATAACACGCGCTGTGAGGGCTAAGTTTAGGTGTGGGGTAGGGTGTACACGTGTCATATTCACGCTAAAGGATTTATAACGTCTTGGGTTCGCGTGTTATATTAACGATAAAGGGTGCCATGTGCGTAGTATAGCGCCGTTTTTGCATATAGCGTTCTATATAATGTGATTGAGTTCACTGAAGTATTAGGAAGTACAATTCTGTCCTCCTAAAATGTATGCAAACCTACGCCCTTGCAAACTGTCATCATGTCAAAAGTGTACAGGACAGCTAGAGGAAGTGGATATAACTCAAAACAATTTATGGTATCTATATTAAATAAGAAAAATTTTGAAAAATTTAATATTGTGGTGGGCGCAGTTGTGAAGGTTTTTCAGTGAGCTTTGATTTACAAATACTGTTTGACTTAGTTCATGCATTTTGAATTTTTTAGGCATATATTTTAGGGGTTGTTTTTTTATGATTTATTGGTTAGTATGTCCACTTCCTATAAATAACGGTGACCTGTGACCAACAGGTCAAAATGGCCACCATGATTTAAACACTGCAAGCAAGCAACTATAACAAGACCAAACTGGTCAGTTAGGCCAAACTGGCAACTAAGGATGAACTGAGATCTCTGTAAATATAAAACCTTGTTCCTCTGAGATTTGGTTTACATCTGATGGGAACTTTATTGCTGTCTCTTCATCTGTTGGGTCTGTCTTCATCAAATGTACCCATTTGTTTGGTCAAGCATTTTAGGAGCAACTTGAATAACAGAAGGTCTTTATAATGCTGAATCTTGGACCATATCAGAATCATTTACCTTGGACACAAAATATAATGTCCACTACACTGGACAAAAGTCTATTCCTGGGTCTCAGGAGGATAGGTCTAATATCATTGTTGAAGCCTTGCTCTTACGTTTCTAATTTCTCAGTTTTGTCATAATTTTAGCAAATAATATATTTTATATATTTTGAGACAGTTTTAACTTGCAGTTAAAACTTTTTTATTTAAGTCGGCATCTATTTTTTTTATTAAGTATTAATTTTGTAGTAATACATAACCTCATTGTATTCATTTATAATGTATCATTTTTGCGTGACATTGGTGTCAATAATCGTCAAACACAGGTGACTCCGCGTCGTGGGAGGGGCCCCCAAATCAAATTCTGCTTAGGGCCTCCAAAAGGCTTGGGCCGGCTCTGTGCTGCATGTAGGTGCAACAGTGCAAAGGAGGCATCTTGCAAGAACTGTTACTCTCTGTAGACCCTGATTGAGATAACAGTCATCAGGCACTTTTCCAGTTTGGCTTCTTCTGTATGGTTTAGTGTGACCAATGCTATATTTAGTTTTTAAAATAATCCCTCCAGGTTTGTTTAATGTGACAAGTTTGCCACTGAGTCTCTCAATGATGTAGGGTCCTGAGAAGTCAGGTTCAATCCTTCCTCCTTTTCTTCCATGCTTCCTCATATTCATCAGAAGAACCTCATCACCAACATTGTAAATCAAGTCTTTGTACTTCTTCTGGACCTTTTTAGCATATGATTCCTTCTGTTTCTCCTGTGATTTACCAATGTTTTCTTCTGCCTGTTTTTTGGCCTCATCTCTCTTTTTTTTTTTATCGGAAACTACATAATCACTAAAACTTGATTCCACAGGGAGACTGATGGTGGAAAGCTAAAAAACAAGGCAATGTAATTGAAGCAATAAAAAATTCATTTGTGAACTATTTAACTTTTTTACATGTACATGTATATTATGAAAAGGCCATGGTAGCATGAGAATAGGCCCTTTGCTAAAAACATGGTTGTTCACTATTCATAACAAACTGTTAGGAGTATTAGTGACCCTTATTGTCTGTTGTGGAACAAAGTCCAAAAAATATGATCATTACCAGTTTAAGATCAAAGGTTTTATAACAGATGTTAAAATTCAATACAGTTAATAAATTCAGGGTACCAATAATAAAAACGATATTTACTGTATGATTAGTTTTGTAAAAAAAAAAAATAATAATAATAATTAGCATCTTCTACTACAGAATAAGATGCATTTCTACATTTCCCTAATGTAGGCTAAATTTACTTTAAGCACAATTCTTCTGACATAAACTAGTATGACAAAATTGCTGAAATGACTCTATAAGCACAGTCACTGGCATTTCAACAGGAATCTCTGCAGGGAACACTGCCTCTCTCCCATACATTAAAAGAAAAGGGGAGTGTTTTGTGGTGGTGTGGACCTTTGATCTTAAAGAAAACAAGGTGCCATCCAGATAGACATCGAAGTAATTCTGCTGGTCGTTAACCAATTTCTTGAGGGCTCTAAAATGACACATAAGGGGGGAAGTTTTTTAGTTTTTTAGAAGGCTTATAAACTTGGAGTATGAAAGCCTTTTTAGGAATGCATTTATAACTTATTTGGTGCCTTGAAGCGGAAGATGGGTCAAAATGTCATGGGGGTCGGGGGTGCCTTAACTTTTCCTGACCTACCCAGCTAGAAATTTTACGTTCCCAGAACGTTCTGAGAATGTCCCTGCTGGTGTCAAGGACGTTGCCTGGTAACGTTCCCACAACATTCCCAGACAGACACGATGTGGATTTCTTTAAAGGGTTTGGGGACGTTATTTGGAGGACCTTTAGCGAACATTCAGGATGTTCTGGGAACGTTTAAAGGACAATATTTCATTCAGAAATCCAATGTTTCCAAAACATTCTGAGAACGTCCCGCTGGTGTCAGGAACGTCACCTGGTAACGTTCCCACAACATTCCCAGACAGTCACGATGTGGAGTTCTTTAAAGGGTTTGGGGACGTTATTTGGAGGACATTCAGGGAACATTCAGGATGTTCTGGGAACATTGTGGGAACATTTCCAAGCGACGTTCCTGACACCAGTGGGACGTTCTCGGAATGTTTTGGAAACATTGGATTTCTGAATTAAATATTGTCCTCTACACATTGCCAGAACATCCTGAATGTTCGCTGAAGGTCCTCCAAATAATGTCCCCAAACCCTTTAAAGAACTCCACATCGTGACTGGGAACGTTGTGGGAACATTGCCAAGTGACGTTCCTGACACCAGTGGGACGTTCTCAGAATGTTTTGGAAACATTGGATTTCTGAATTAAATATTGTCCTTTAAACGTTCCCAGAACATCCTGAATGTTCGCTGAAGGTCCTCCAAATGGGCTCTATGCACGGCGGTATTTCCGGTGAAGGTGTAAGGATGCTCGATAACTTCCGCCGATCGTACACTGTAAAAACTAAAGGTGCCTCAAATATCCTGTCAGATACTCAAGGAACCTAAAAACACAATTTAAGTGCCTCAAAGCACTTTCTCATAGAGTTGGGGTTACTGGAGGAACATTGACAATCTTAGCGGTTCTTGCTGGAACTTATGGGATCCTTGAAGCACTTTGTATTCATTTCAGAGGTTCTGGAGGTACCTTTTCACTACCATGAGACCTCAAAGTGCTTTGGGGGAAATTAGAGGAACTTGAATGCTATAAAAGGGTTATTGTAAGATCTTTTAACATGTAAGTGGTTCCTGGAAGATCTCTTATGTTAAAGTCAGCATCTGGAGGAACTGTGAGTCCAGAATTATTATATTATATTATTATATAATACTATTATTAAAATAATTAAATAATACTATTATTATCCTATTATTGTTATACTTAAGTTTTGCAATATATATATATATATATATATATATATATATATATATTTCGAAAATTATATTTCTGATGCAGCTAGTATACTTACATTTAATTAGTATTGGCCTATTTTATTGATTCATTTAAAACTTAAACAACGACAAAAAATAGTAAGTATGTCTAATAATAATTATAATGATAATATGATCATATGAATATGAGAAGAAGAAGAAGAAGAAGAAGAAGAAGAAGAAGAAGAAGCAGGAAGAGAACAGTTTTATTCTGTAACGAAACTGCTGCCATTCATCTGCTGTTATCGCTTCAGTGAACCTCGCGCTGCTCGCGCGCAACACAGATCAGCTGATCGTCGTCGGATTTGAAAGTAACGGCTCCGCTCAGCTTCAACTGTTTGTTCGGCTCTCCGTTACAAGATTTGTAAACTCGCCAAAGAAATATAAATACTGAGTCTATTCACTATATATTCAAACACATACATATATAAACTAAAACAAGCGTTCTTACAGAGTTTACCACTCGTTTATTGCACAGTAGCCTATGTGGTATGAAGGTTTGAGCCGCGACGCTAACTAATCTAACGTTAAAGAATTAGCAATGAAAATCATTGACTTATTGTCTTAGATTGTTTTTACGGAAGCCCTGAACCGTAATCTAAAAAAAAAAAAAAAAAATCTGTAAAAAAAAAAAAATCTGTAAAAAAAAAAAAAATCTAGCATTTCGAGATTAAAGTCGAAATGTTTCGAGATTAAAGTCGAAATGTTTCGAGATTAAAGTCGGAATGTTTCGAGATTAAAGTCGAAATGTTTCGAGATTGTGCATTCATAACAGTGCGCGTCCACTGGCTCAGAGCGCGCGCGTGTGTGTGTGTGTGTGTGTGAAGTCGAACTGCCATGGATAAACCCAAAATAGTAGCTTATTACTTTTATCTGGGCTTTCAACAAAATTCTACACACACTAGTGGCAGTGTTTCTGAGGTGTTTTCGTGCTCGTCTAGTCAACACTATCTGGGTCGAGAACACAACAGTAACTGTTCGGTCTCCCTCTTCAGCGTATACGCTCTGGATACATAGTGCATCATTCTGTATCTAATCATTTGGCCGGATCCTGTGATTTCCTAAGATTTAATAACCACTTATGGTTGAGGAGAGATTCTCTGATATGATTGTAAAGCACTTTGAGTGAAGGCATATATGAAAGCGCTATATAAATGCCCTATTCCTATTCATTCATTCATTCATTCATTCATAAAGCTGGATTTCTCCATCCAGTCTGAAAAGTGTTTTCCGTGTTGGTTTTCCTATAGGCTAAAGTCTATTCCGGCGCATTATATTTTATAACGATAAAGTAAGATAAGTAATTCAGATAAAAGTAAAAAGCTACTATTTTGTGTTTATCCATGGCAGTTCGACTTCACACACACACGCGCGCGCTCTGAGCCAGTGGACGCGCACTGTTATGAATGCACAATGTTTCGACTTTAATCTCGAAACATTTCGACTTTAATCTCGAAACATTTCGACTTTAATCTCGAAACATTCCGACTTTAATCTCGAAACATTTCGACTTTAATCTCGAAATGCTAGATTTTTTTTTTTTTTTTACAGTTTTTTTTTTTTTTTTTTTTTACAGATTTTTTTTTTTTTAGCTTGTGGTTCAGGGCTTCCGTATGTTTTAGTCATTCACTTAAATGTATTCTGTACAACTGTGTCTTCAAATTGCTGCTATAACGTATTAATAGCTAATTCCTGCTGTCGACTGTCGTCATTTGTGTTATGAATAACAAGTGGATAGGCGTTATTTTGGTCTGTTTTTGTTTATTTAGCTGCTAGCCTACTACAGGTGCCCTGATTCTTTCACCATTTTAAAGCCCTTTACTGGCCAATAATTATTATGTTGTGATATAATCAACTTTGTTCTTTTGTTTCCTCAGAAGAACCACTGCATTTCTAAAATCATCTGAACATTTCAGAGGCTACATTGAATTACAGGAGGAAGTTACTGGCACCACACTACAAGTACTTTATTACTATGAACTTTTCTGTGTGAATTTGTTTTGTTTGACTGTGTACTTGTGTTTTTTTTAATCAGTTATTCTATGAAAATATTCCTTCAGGCTCTTAAATCTCATTCATGTCACTCAGAAAAATTACATCACCGATTTGGCTCCAATAATTCTATATACATTTTTTTCTTATACAGTTCCTTAATCATTTGCATTTGAATATAAAAAAAAAAAATCGAACTCTGATTTATAATTTAAAGTGTAGTCTTTTTAGACAAAAAACAGGCTATTATATGGCTTCAGAAGACTTGCAACACAACTCATAACACATGAGTTGTGGACCAATTTCTCAATTAAATTTTTCATATTTTTATGATCTTTTCTGTGACATTTTTGGGTGATTAACACAATATTTAACCATTTTTACATAAATTGTTGCATTGAATTGAACTAAACAAGTGTACATAACTGGTTTCATGAATGATTTACACAGTTTTGTTCTGCTTGTCTCCTGCAGTGTAACTGAATGATGACTGGGGTTGCATTACGCCTGAGATCTGCTTTTGGGTTCCACAGACAGAAAGTCAAACAGGTTCGGAATGTCACAAGGAAATTATTTTAAGTTCACAACTATCACTTTAATAACACTGCTGACAGTAATTTTGGTTCTTTGCAGGCACCTCGGTGAGCTGAAATACAAGTTTGAACAAGAAAAATAATCCTCCTGTAGACCTGAAAATCATTGAAGTGCCTGAACCATCCACCAGTAAAAAGGAAAAACAAACGGAAAATTGTACTGTTCTAACTCGTTAACCTCACATGTCCCTTGTTAAGATTGCATTTTATGTTTCAGCAAGTAAAGGTGCGGTCAATTTGTGAAATTACACAGGCAAAAAAAGTCCATTGACACAACTTAACTTAATTATTTTTTTTTTATTAATGTGATGTGTTTCCATGCATTTTATTGAGATGTCTTTTCTTGTATACCCTATTGTATATACTGTACATTGTTGATTATTCATGTTGCTTACAGTATGTATTATACTATTTGTTTGTGTATTCTATTCATTGACATTAATCTATTACTCTCTTCTTTTCCCGAGTGCATGGAAGTGTATGTATTAAAATGGATCTAAAATTTAATAAACAATTCTTACCTTGTATTTGGTTCAGTTTGTTTATAATAATAGAAGTTAATGCTAACCATAGTAACAACATGAAATAATAATAATAATAAATAAATAAATAAATAAAAATTGGTTCCTGGAGGCACCCAATGCGGTTCCATGCAGTGCCTAATATAAGAGTTCCTCAGGAAACCTGGGTGGTTCCTCAGAGAACTGCCCCTTTTTTAAAGGGTTCCTAGAGGATCTACAGACGGTTCCGCTGGCGTGGCAAAGTGAAGAACCCCAAAAGGTTCCTCCAGGCACCTTTTCTTTATAGAGTCCAATGGAATACCGAGAATGTATATTGAATTTTATACTCCATGGTTATACTAAAGAAACGTTAGTCACAAAAACAGATAAAACGAACACCCCTCGTTCTGTTTATGCTTCATTTTAAAATTATATTAAATAAACATAACTATAAATAAAATTACATCTAAACGTATGTACGTTTCGTTTCAAAGACGGGAGGACAGTAAATTTTGAAGACTCTGCCATAATCCCGTTTTCCTCGGTTTTCCTCGGCTTAAATCTTCACAACCGGAAATGGACGAGCATCCTTGCGTCAAATGCGGAACTTATGCGTGCATATAGCCCATAGCATCCCCAAACCCTTTAAAGAACTCCACATTGTGTCTGTCTGGGAACGTTGTGGGAACGTTACCAGGCAACGTCCTTGACACCAGCGGGGACGTTCTCAGAACGTTCTGGGAACGTAAAATTTCTAGCTGAAATTTCTAGTAGAATTTCTTGCTAACGTAAGCGTTAGCTTCATATACACCTAGTGTTGTGAACTGTTTCTTCTAAAGTGTAGCAAGACTTGGTTGTATCTTCAGCAAGATTCTTTATTGAGAAACACAAGGTGTTGGTAGCTGCAGTCCTCATCAAGGTAAGTCTTAGCCAAGTCTTAGCCAACCACACTCTGAAACAAACAGTGTTGCTACCATTGTTTGCATCGCTTGTGCTGTTTTTTTTTTTGCCTATATGAAGACAGAAATGCCTAATGAACTTCCTCTCCAGGCTCTAGATCCACTCTGAAAGTCATTTTGTGATCATTTTACTGCTTCATTTGAGAAACTATCATCATCACATAAACACACAGAAACTCAAAAGGTCTTCGCGGCAACCCGTCAAAATAAAAGTTCGGTTTAACTTGACAGAAATATATTACTGTTGTACAGTAGAATTTAGATATGTGCTAATGTAATAATACACTAACACTAATCCAAATAAATCACAATTTTTTTTTAACAAAACTGAATTTAAGGAATAATCCATGTTTTAATTTTAACAGTCATTGTGCAGCATGTTATTTTACAAAAAGTTTATGATAAATTAAAAAAAATGATTACCAGCAAAAACACAACACGGAATTAGTGTGGAATTTTTTTCATACATTTATTTTTTCTTAAAAATTCATAATACATGATTTCAATTAATTAGATATGCTTTTTGATTGCTAAAAAATTACATGCCCGCTCCGCAACACTAGCAGGTTCGCCCCCTTTTATGCTATGTGACCATAAAATAACCAACATGGAACGTCCTCCTAAAGTCACATAAAGAACGTCATTGTATGACCAACTTACACCCATATGAGAACGTTTTGATTACATCCTCTTTATAACGTTGTTATGTGACCATAAGATTGCCATTACGGAACGTCCCCCTAAAGTCCTATAAGGAACGTTATAATATGACCGACTTAGACCCATATGAGAATGTTTTGATTCCATCCTCTTTGTAACGTTGTTATGTGAGTCGTGACCATAAGATTACCATTACGGAACATCCCCCTTACAGACTGATCTCATGAAATAGCGTGTGTATGACACGCCAATTCGTATTTCCATTTTTGGCGTGCTATCAAGACGCATAATCGCCTTTCAGCGTGTTTATGAACGCCGTTGACTTAACGTTATATAAATATATGACTTACCTCAACCCCGTCCCTAAACCTAACCGTCACTGAGGTTAATGGCATTTATGACTGGAGATTTGACTGCGTGTACAGACACGCGGAATGACGCGGACGTTAATGGCGTAGACATATACGCATACACGCGGATACACGCGGATAGCTCAAAATGCGTAGAGATAACACGCCACCTGGCGCGAAAGTGGTGTATATGTTTACGCAAAAGTCATGATGTCATGTTGCCCCTTAAGTCCTATATAAGGAACGTTATAATATGACCGACTTAGAACCATATGAGAACGTTTTGATTACATCCTCTTTGTAATGTTGTTATGTGACCATAAGATTGCCATTACGTAACGTTCCCCTAAAGTCCTATAAGGGAGGTTATTTTTATGACCAACTTAGACCCATATTAGAATGTTCTCATTAATTGATTCACAAAACGTTCTCATATGGTCAACAGACAATCATATGGAAACGTCCTTATTATGTCCCCTTTGTAATGTTGTTATGTGACCATAAAATAACCAATATGGAATGTCCCCCTAAAGTCACTAGAACGTCCCTAATGTTCTGTAAAGGTTTGGAATGTTTGTCACCTTTAGAGAACTTTTAGGAAATGTTACCTATGGTCGCGGGAACGTCATACAATAAAACTTTCTGTTTAATGTTGTTGTTGGTCTTTTCATCCAGGCCATTAGTTTGAGGATGATAAGCTGCTGTCACACTTCTTTTGATGCACAACATTTCACAAAGCCTGTGGTTAAGCTTAAAAAATAAAGGGAAAAAAATCACTGTGAGTAAATGGGTGAAAAGCTACTTAAAACATACAGTAGTTTAATACATGTATGTGCAAAAATGAAAGAACTCTTGAAAATCTAAAAACAAAGAAAATGGGTCTCATTCATTAAACATTCGTAAATATATGAGTAAATATGAGAGTGATTTGCTCATAAAGAGACCTTCCAAAAAAACTCAGCTCCTGATTCACAAATACTTCGTAAATGTCAGATGTGAAGGAAGTTTTAATGAATTACCATAAATCCTGCCCATTAAATCCGACTGACAACTATATATGGGCATCATATTATGACACGAAATGAAGCATTTCAAAATGTCTTCTCAAAAGCGAATAAAAAAAAAATTTCTCAGATGCAGAAAGTTTTATTATCAGAAGTTCATTCAAAGCACCACATTTTATTTTCAAGCGTAAGCGTACATAGTGGCGTATCAGGCCCTAAAGAAAAGGAAACTTGGCAGCATATTACAGATGCAGTTAATGGAGTTTCATCTGTTAATCAAACAGTCCCAAAAGTAAAAAGAAAAACCGTATGTAATTACTATATATATTTTTTCAAAATGTTGTGTAAATATGTACCAGATCAAGGTGAATTAAAATGCAGCCTTAGTTATTAATGAGCAAAACTTTCGGATGTTAAACTCACTATTTACAAGTGGCTGGGAGCAGGTGTAGATTTCTTTCGTACCAACTAACATTTAAAAAATATGAACATTTTGAACATCGAAAAATTACGCCAGAAACACTTTACACACGATTTACACAAAAAATCGTTCTGCTCGTGTTTCATGAATGAGACCCATTGAGGCTAAACCTAAAAAATATTTTTTTTAATTTTTAAAAATTCAAAATGCATGAACTAAGTCAAACAGTATTTGTAAATCAAAGCTCACTGAAAAACCTTCACAACTGCGCCCACCACAATATTAAATTTTTCAAAATTTTTCTTATTTAATATAGATACCATAAATTGTTTTGAGTTATATCCACTTCCTCTAGCTGTCCTGTACACTTTTGACATGATGACAGTTTGCAAGGGCGTAGGTTTGCATACATTTTAGGAGGACAGAATTGTACTTCCTAATACTTCAGTGAACTCAATCACATTATATAGAACGCTATATGCAAAAACGGCGCTATACTACGCACGTGGCACCCTTTATCGTTAATATAACACGCGAACCCAAGACGTTATAAATCCTTTAGCGTGAATATGACACGTGTACACCCTACCCCACACCTAAACTTAGCCCTCACAGCGCGTGTTATATTAACGATAACGGGTGCCATGTGCGTAGTATAGCGCCGTTTTGTCATATAGCGTTCTATATGACGTTAAAGGATGAGAATGCGTTGTATTTTGCATATTATATACTATCGATGTGGGTAGGGGGTGGATTGTCGTCTCTTCCAACTTAAAGACCAAACCTACGGCCTTGAATGTTTGGCACGCTCATTTTGCCAAGTTTATTTTATGTTGGCTCGTTGGCCCTGTAAATTTGATTAATTAGAAAAATTATTGACAAGACTAACTTTGTCTTTCTTTTTCAGTCATGAAGGTCTGGGCTGCAAATGTCACTGGTCAGGTTGAAGCAGTTGTTGGGCCATATAAGCTCTATGACTCTTCTTTCATATAAGCTCTATGACTCTTCTTCCTTCTCTTCTTGCGCATCTACAGGGCGTCCCCAGGGCGGAGCAGGCTGAGGGCGTGGCCAGGGCGGAGCAGGCTGAGGGCGAGACCAGGGCGGAGCAGGCTGAGGGCGAGACCAGGGCGGAGCGTGATGAGGGCGAGACCAGGGCGGAGCATGATGAGGGCGAGACCAGAGCGGAGCAGCTGGAGGGAGGACCCCTGGTGGAGCCGATGGAATCGGGGCTGACAACACCAGGGGGCCGACTGACAGGGGCGGAGCAGATGGGAGAGGAGACCAGGGTGAAGCAGAGGGACCGATGACATATGGTGCTGAGGAGGGACCGAGGGACCATGGTGACACCGCAGGCTCAGGTGACGGAAGTGACGACAGGGGCACAGAGGGACACGGTGAGGTCAGAGTGCGTGAGGGCTGACGGGTGACTGGAGGGAGTGAGGAGTCCAACTGAACCGGGGGGGTGACATGACGGGGCGGAGCCAAGGGAAGGAAGTCCAAAGGTGAAGGGAGGATGACGAGGGAGTGCAGGGAGTTCGGAGGGACGAGGGAGCCTGGCCGAGCTGGTGGACTGTGGGACCATGGAGGAGCTGAGGGAGGTAGCAGCCACGGGGGAGCCGATGGGACCGGGGGCCGAGGAAGTGTCCAGGTGGAGGAGGTGGGAGGCGAAAACTGAGGATCCAGCGACCAGGCAGGGTCAGGGGAGCAGGTAAACGGAAGAGCTGACGGATGACTGATGGGAGGAGGCGGGAGAGGGAGGCTGGGTGGGATCCTGGTCTCTGGCGCAGGCTGGACGGTCTCTGGCGCAGGCTGGACGGTCTCTGGCGCTGGCTGGACGGTCTCTGGCGCAGGCTGGACGGTCTCGGGCTCTGGCTCCGGCTGGACGGTCTCGGGCTCTGGCTCTGGCTGGACGGTCTCGGGCTCTGGCTCTGGCTGGACGGTCTCGGGCTCTGGCTCTGGCTGGACGGTCTCGGGCTCTGGCTCTGGCTGGACGGTCTCGGGCTCTGGCTGGACGGTCTCGGGCTCTGGCTCTGGCTGGACGGTCTCGGGCTCTGGCTCTGGCTGGACGGTCTCGGGCTCTGGCTCTGGCTGGACGGTCTCGGGCTCTGGTGCGGGCTGGACGGTCTCTGGTGCGGGCTGGATGGTCTCTGGAGCGGGCTGGACGGGGCTGGACGGAACCAGCGAAGAGGAGGGCTCAGGCTGGACGGGGCTGGGCGGAACCAGCGATGAAGAGGGATCGGGCGTTGGAGTGGGGCTGGTGCCATCATCGATGGTGAAAGGTGATCCGCAGGACACCAGCACCCACTCAACATACGCCGCAAGGCTCCCCTGGGGACCGTTCCCGGACAACTGCTCTCTGGTGGCGGTGTTTAGGCCAGCATATAGGAAGCTGCAGAGGCTGTCGTCCGGGAAGGTTGTGGCTGGAACGAGGGAGAGGAAGTCCATGAGGTGATCCTCCAGAGACCGGTCCGTTTGCTCTAAACAGAGCAATTGAACCCCTACGAAAGGGTCCATATTTTTTCCCTTTTTGGGGGTCGATCGTTCTGTCACGGGGTAGGTGCAGGCAGACAGACAAGCAGAGTCCAAAAAGCTCCAATATAAGGGTTTAATCACAAATAAACCGAAGACAGGCAGGCAGAACACAGCGTAACATTAACAACGATCGACAAAGACTGAAGGAAACTGAGGGAACTAAATACACAGGGGAATCAAACATAACAAGGTGGAAAACAGGTGTAACAGATTAACAGGACGCTGAACGGGAGGCTGATGAGGGAGTGAGTTCAGGTGTGGAGACGAGAGGATCCTGGGAAGTGTAGTGCTGGAGACGCAGACAGGATGGTGCAGACGAAGACTGTGACACTTGTAAACCCAGAACATGATTTTAAGAGTCTCCTGATTGAAAAAGTTTTTTTTAGTTTGTTTAAATTCATGCAAATTTTTCTTAATTTAGGTCATTGATGCATACCTGCACCTGGTCATTGAAAAACAACAGGTACTGTATGTGCTGTATAGAATGTCTACTTATTTAGGAACACTAATTTAATTGTGTATATACTTACAAAATGTTTTGTTTTTGTTTTTCTCAGAACCACATACACCAGCTTTGTGCAGTTGTTGCACATTCGTTGTTAGCTGGACAGTTCAGATGCCCAGGAAAGGTAATTTAAGCTTTCCAGAAAGTAATAAAGTAGATAATATTTGTGTATTTTGGAACCATCACAAACTTGCTATTAAATACTTTTCATAGATGAAGTTTCCCATTGAGGACATTTGGCTGTGCCCTGTGAATGTTGGAGCACATTGGATTCTTGTGGTGCGTGTGTATTTTTCAAAGTACATTGTAAGTGAGATTATAGAAAATGTTTTTTTTCTTTAGTGATCTTGGGCTATTGTCAAACAGAATACTGGTGGGAGAGTTCGAGTTAACTAACCAACAGAGCATTTCATGTTCGAGATATTTCACAAATGATTGTCATGTTATGTTTAAATAAGTTTCATAGGTAAGAAATGTGTTAGATAATGCAGGGTCAAAGATGATACACTGTAAGTTTTAAAGTTGTGAGCAGAGAAGTAGGCCACACACACAAATAGGCTATATACGACAAAGGCAAAGAGCCTTTGTTATCTGTATCTCCTGTCTTATATATATATATATATATATATATGAGTGGGAACATTCCCATGTGAAGATAATGAGGAAATTACATTGTCTTTCATCGCTCTCTTTATCAAGTGTGTAATGGATTTTCTCCCTGAACCTGACTACTCTACAATAATACTCACTCTAGTTGGCCAATTCTTATACTTTTACCTCAGCGCGTCTACAGTCGACGTCCTGCTAGGTACTAATCCTATAACCCTGGCGCATCTACAGTCGACGTCCTGCTGGGTACTAATCCTATAACCCTGGCGTGTCTACAGTCGACTTCCTGCTGGGTACTAATCCTATAACCCTGGCGCATCTACAGTCGACGTCCTGCTGGGTACTAATCCTATAACCCTGGCGCATCTACAGTCGAAGTCCTGCTGGGTACTAATCCTATAACCCTGGCGCGTCTACAGTCGACGTCCTGCTGGGTACTAATCCTATAACCCTGGCGCGTCTACAGTCGACGTCCTGCTGGGTACTAATCCTATAACCCTGGCGTGTCTACAGTCGACTTCCTGCTGGGTACTAATCCTATAACCCTGGCGCATCTACAGTCGACGTCCTGCTGGGTACTAATCCTATAACCCTGGCGCATCTACAGTCGAAGTCCTGCTGGGTACTAATCCTATAACCCTGGCGTGTCTACAGTCGACGTCCTGCTGGGTACTAATCCTATAACCCTGGCGCGTCTACAGTCGACGTCCTGCTGGGTACTAATCCTATAATCCAGCGTGTCTACAGTCGACGTCCTGCTGGGTACTAATCCTATAACCCAGCGTGTCTACAGTCGACGTCCTGCTAGGTACTAATCCTATAACCCAGCGTGTCTACAGTCGACGTCCTGCTAGGTACTAATCCTATAACCCAGCGTGTCTACAGTCGACGTCCTGCTAGGTACTAATCCTATAACCCTGGCGCATCTACAGTCGACGTCCTGCTGGGTACAAATCCTATAACCCTGGCGCATCTACAGTCGACGTCCTGCTGGGTACAAATCCCTATAACCCTGGCGCATCTACAGTCGACGTCCTGCTGGGTACAAATCCCTATAACCCTGGCGCATCTACAGTCGACGTCCTGCTAGGTACTAATCCTATAACCCAGCGTGTCTACAGTCGACGTCCTGCTAGGTACTAATCCTATAACCCTGGCGCATCTACAGTCGACGTCCTGCTGGGTACTAATCCTATAACCCTGGCGCATCTACAGTCGACGTCCTGCTAGGTACTAATCCTATAACCCTGGCGCATCTACAGTCGACGTCCTGCTAGGTACTAATCCTATAACCCTGGCGCATCTACAGTCGACGTCCTGCTGGGTACTAATCCTATAACCCTGGCGTGTCTACAGTCGACTTCCTGCTGGGTACTAATCCTATAACCCTGGCGCATCTACAGTCGACGTCCTGCTGGGTACTAATCCTATAACCCTGGCGCATCTACAGTCGAAGTCCTGCTGGGTACTAATCCTATAACCCTGGCGCGTCTACAGTCGACGTCCTGCTGGGTACTAATCCTATAACCCTGGCGCGTCTACAGTCGACGTCCTGCTGGGTACTAATCCTATAACCCTGGCGTGTCTACAGTCGACTTCCTGCTGGGTACTAATCCTATAACCCTGGCGCATCTACAGTCGACGTCCTGCTGGGTACTAATCCTATAACCCTGGCGCATCTACAGTCGAAGTCCTGCTGGGTACTAATCCTATAACCCTGGCGTGTCTACAGTCGACGTCCTGCTGGGTACTAATCCTATAACCCTGGCGCGTCTACAGTCGACGTCCTGCTGGGTACTAATCCTATAATCCAGCGTGTCTACAGTCGACGTCCTGCTGGGTACTAATCCTATAACCCAGCGTGTCTACAGTCGACGTCCTGCTAGGTACTAATCCTATAACCCAGCGTGTCTACAGTCGACGTCCTGCTAGGTACTAATCCTATAACCCAGCGTGTCTACAGTCGACGTCCTGCTAGGTACTAATCCTATAACCCTGGCGCATCTACAGTCGACGTCCTGCTGGGTACAAATCCTATAACCCTGGCGCATCTACAGTCGACGTCCTGCTGGGTACAAATCCCTATAACCCTGGCGCATCTACAGTCGACGTCCTGCTGGGTACAAATCCCTATAACCCTGGCGCATCTACAGTCGACGTCCTGCTAGGTACTAATCCTATAACCCAGCGTGTCTACAGTCGACGTCCTGCTAGGTACTAATCCTATAACCCTGGCGCATCTACAGTCGACGTCCTGCTGGGTACTAATCCTATAACCCTGGCGCATCTACAGTCGACGTCCTGCTAGGTACTAATCCTATAACCCTGGCGCATCTACAGTCGACGTCCTGCTAGGTACTAATCCTATAACCCTGGCGCATCTACAGTCGACGTCCTGCTAGGTACTAATCCTATAACCCTGGCGCATCTACAGTCGACGTCCTGCTAGGTACTAATCCTATAACCCTGGCGCATCTACAGTCGACGTCCTGCTAGGTACTAATCCTATAACCCTGGCGCATCTACAGTCGACGTCTTGCTAGGTACTAATCCTATAACCCTGGCGCATCTACAGTCGACGTCCTGCTAGGTACTAATCCTATAACCCTGGCGCATCTACAGTCGACGTCCTGCTAGGTATTAATCCTATAACCCTGGCGCATCTACAGTCGACGTCCTGCTGGGTACAAATCCTATAACCCTGGCGCATCTACAGTCGACGTCCTGCTAGGTACTAATCCTATAACCCTGGCACGTCTACAGTCGACGTCCTGCTAGGTACTAATCCTATAACCCTGGCGCATCTACAGTCGACGTCCTGCTAGGTACTAATCCTATAACCCTGGCGCATCTACAGTCGACGTCCTGCTGGGTACTAATCCTATAACCCTGGCGCATCTACAGTCGACGTCCTGCTGGGTACAAATCCTATAACCCTGGCGCATCTACAGTCGACGTCCTGCTAGGTACTAATCCTATAACCCTGGCACGTCTACAGTCGACGTCCTGCTAGGTACTAATCCTATAACCCTGGCGCATCTACAGTCGACGTCCTGCTAGGTACTAATCCTATAACCCTGGCGCATCTACAGTCGACGTCCTTCTAGGTACTAATCCTATAACCCTGGCGCATCTACAGTCGACGTCCTGCTGGGTACTAATCCTATAACCCTGGCGCGTCTACGGTCGACGTCCTGCTGGGTACTAATCCTATAACCCTGGCGCATCTACAGTCGACGACCTGCTAGGTACTAATCCTATAACCCTGGCGCATCTACAGTCGACGTCCTGCTAGGTACTAATCCTATAACCCTGGCGCATCTACAGTCGACGTCCTGCTAGGTACTAATCCTATAACCCTGGCGCATCTACAGTCGACGTCCTGCTGGGTACTAATCCTATAACCCTGGCGCATCTACAGTCGACGTCCTGCTAGGTACTAATCCTATAACCCTGGCGCATCTACAGTCGACGTCCTGCTGGGTACTAATCCTATAACCCTGGCGCATCTACAGTCGACGTCCTGCTAGGTACTAATCCTATAACCCTGGCGCATCTACAGTCGACGTCCTGCTGGGTACTAATCCTATAACCCTGGCGCATCTACAGTCGACGTCCTGCTAGGTACTAATCCTATAACCCTGGCGCATCTACAGTCGACGTCCTGCTGGGTACTAATCCTATAACCCTGGCGCATCTACAGTCGACGTCCTGCTAGGTACTAATCCTATAACCCTGGCGCATCTACAGTCGACGTCCTGCTGGGTACTAATCCTATAACCCTGGCGCATCTACAGTCGACGTCCTGCTAGGTACTAATCCTATAACCCTGGCGCATCTACAGTCGACGTCCTGCTAGGTACTAATCCTATAACCCTGGCACGTCTACAGTCGACGTCCTGCTAGGTACTAATCCTATAACCCTGGCGCATCTACGGTCGACGTCCTGCTGGGTACTAATCCTATAACCCTGGCGCATCTACAGTCGACGACCTGCTAGGTACTAATCCTATAACCCTGGCGCATCTACAGTCGACGTCCTGCTAGGTACTAATCCTATAACCCAGCGAGTCTACAGTCGACGTCCTGCTAGGTACTAATCCTATAACCCTGGCGCGTCTACAGTCGACGTCCTGCTAGGTACTAATCCTATAACCCTGGCGCATCTACAGTCGACGTCCTGCTGGGTACTAATCCTATAACCCTGGCGCATCTACAGTCGACGTCCTGCTAGGTACTAATCCTATAACCCTGGCGCATCTACAGTCGACGTCCTGCTAGGTACTAATCATATAACCCAGCGCATCTACAGTCGACGTCCTGCTGGGTACTAATCCTATAACCCAGCGCATCTACAGTCGACGTCCTGCTGGGTACTAATCCTATAACCCTGGCGCGTCTACGGTCGACGTCCTGCTGGGTACTAATCCTATAACCCAGCGCATCTACAGTCGACGTCCTGCTGGGTACTAATCCTATAACCCTGGCGCATCTACAGTCGACGTCCTGCTGGGTACTAATCCTATAACCCTGGCGCGTCTACGGTCGACGTCCTGCTGGGTACTAATCCTATAACCCTGGCGCATCTACAGTCGACGTCCTGCTGGGTACTAATCCTATAACACTGGCGCATCTACAGTTGACGTCCTGCTAGGTACTAATCCTATAACCCTGTCGCGTCTACAGTCGAAGTCCTGCTGGGTACTAATCCTATAACCCTGGCGCGTCTACAGTCGAAGTCCTGCTGGGTACTAATCCTATAACCCTGGCGTGTCTACAGTCGACGTCCTGCTGGGTACTAATCCTATAACCCTGGCGCGTCTACAGTCGAAGTCCTGCTGGGTACTAATCCTATAACCCTGGCGTGTCTACAGTCGACGTCCTGCTGGGTACTAATCCTATAACCCTGGCGCATCTACAGTCGACGTCCTGCTGGGTACTAATCCTATAACCCTGGCGCATCTACAGTCGAAGTCCTGCTGGGTACTAATCCTATAACCCTGGCGCATCTACAGTCGACGTCCTGCTGGGTACTAATCCTATAACCCTGGCGTGTCTACAGTCGACTTCCTGCTGGGTACTAATCCTATAACCCTGGCGCATCTACAGTCGACGTCCTGCTGGGTACTAATCCTATAACCCTGGCGCATCTACAGTCGAAGTCCTGCTGGGTACTAATCCTATAACCCTGGCGTGTCTACAGTCGACGTCCTGCTGGGTACTAATCCTATAACCCTGGCGCGTCTACAGTCGACGTCCTGCTAGGTACTAATCCTATAACCCTGGCGTGTCTACAGTCGACGTCCTGCTGGGTACTAATCCTATAACCCTGGCGCATCTACAGTCGACGTCCTGCTAGGTACTAATCCTATAACCCTGGCGCATCTACAGTCGACGTCCTGCTAGGTACTAATCCTATAACCCAGCGCATCTACAGTCGAAGTCCTGCTGGGTACTAATCCTATAACCCTGGCGCGTCTACAGTCGACGTCCTGCTGGGTAGTAATCCTACAACCCTGGCGCATCTACAGTCGACGTCCTGCTGGGTATTAATCCTATAACCCTGGCGCGTCTACAGTCGACGTCCTGCTGGGTACTAATCCTATAACCCTGGCGTGTCTACAGTCGACGTCCTGCTGGGTACTAATCCTATAACCCTGGCGCGTCTACAGTCGACGTCCTGCTGGGTAGTAATCCTACAACCCTGGCGCATCTACAGTCGACGTCCTGGTGGGTACTAATCCTATAACCCTGGCGCGTCTACAGTCGACGTCCTGCTGGGTACTAATCCTATAACCCTGGCGCATCTACAGTCGACGTCCTGCTAGTTACTAATCCTATAACCCTGACGCGTCTACAGTCGACGTCCTGCTGGGTACTAATCCTATAACCCTGGCGCGTCTACAGTCGACGTCCTGCTAGGTACTAATCCTATAACCCTGACGCGTCTACAGTCGACGTCCTGCTGGGTACTAATCCTATAACCCTGGCGCGTCTACAGTCGACGTCCTGCTGGGTACTAATCCTATAACCCTGGCGCGTCTACAGTCGACGTCCTGACAGGTACTAATAATTCTAACTTACTTGTTCTTGCTGCGCAGCTTAAATAACAGACAGACTCCAGAAAATGTCCTTTCAATGCTTTTAATTACGGCCAGGAGAGTTCTCGAGCAATACTCAGAGAACTTCCCAAGTAAAAACAAGGCCGGTGGATCTCAGACAAATTCCATTGAGAATCCCCCCGAAAACACTGATACAACAGTTTTTATACAATATGGAGGTATGCCATAATGACATTAATTTCATTGGTTCTTCATCGGTACACTGTTTTGTTACTGGGTAGAGGAGATTTTGTTTCTAACTTAGTCATCTGTCTAGTTCCATTTTCCATATTTGTTATTTATACACAGTCAGGTGTTTGACACACATACATTCATCTCAGGACATTGTATCAGAGATTTGGCTGGTTAAATGAGGTCAAATGTCAAAACATGCTTAGCTTAATATTCAGTTTAAAATTTTCCACCACAGTTCCCCTCTCTGGCCGTAAACAAACACGGCCATATTAAATTTTAATTCTTCTAATCAATTTTCCATACCTGCATGATCCCATTAAGTGTGACTTTAATACCACTTGTTATCTTTAACCATTTTCATCTTTTACTTTATAATTACCTGCAAGATACTCCTTCAATCAACATCCTAAGCTGTAATAGAACCAATTTCCAATGTTATCACATACACATACCATCTTCTCATCTATTCATTTCCTTCCCAACATTCTATCAACCAGCAATCGAATTCTATCTGTAGTAAATCTAATCATACCATAGTACACTGCCTTACAATTTTAAACCTTGAGTCAGTTTCATCATCTTTAGCTATCTTTCGAATCGCATTGATCTATTAGGCCTTTAACAGGCTGATAGTTCTGATTAACCATTTTTTAATCGTATTTTGTTAGCTTTTAATTCAAGCAGGCTATTTATTTTTCTAGACAGATCTATTTAAGTATCTTTGTAAAAAAATCTTACCAAAAAACATTCCATAATCATTCATTTTCATCCTTTAACACTAATATCAATAATTGTATTATTTTGTTTCAAACAATGTCATTATTTTAAATTAACTAGCTCTAGCCACGAGAACAGCCTTAGCTGCTGACATGCCAATTAATCTTTAACTATATCTTCCTACAATCCTATTTTCCAGAATTAACTGATAGGCATAACTTAAGTTATTCTGCCTCTAAGTTTTGGCAATGCGGAATAGCTCATAACGGATCCATTGATCCAGATCATTCAATCTGTAACTTCGTTGTGAATTTAGAAAGCTTTTCAGAATATCTCTATTAGCAAATACTCTATTTCCAAAATGTCTAAACTTATTAGAATAATTTTTAATTTAAATGTAATATGTTTGGGTCATATTGTCCTTGGTCTGGGTTTTAACTCTGTGGTCTACATAATTTGTTTTAATGTGTTGAAGACCTCTCTCAACAAAACAAAATCCATATTTCATTTCTGGAAGCCGGGCTAAATAAGCAAACACTGTTACTGTATTCCTAGAATAGACTAAACCCGCAGTCACCTCTCAGATATCAAATACAGACGTTAGACAATACATGAACGGAACATTTCAGTAATCACACTGGTAACTTATAATAATCCATAATTAAATATTTTTCCCAAAATCAATTCCCTTTTAAAAGTTTTTCTTTCTCTGTTTTAACAATTGGAAACACCTAAAATTAGTGTAGACATTAATTCATCACTATAAACTGTTAACCAATTATCTATTCAGACCTTGTCCAGGAAAGTAAATTATCACCTATTCTCTTTCATTAGAGATCGACTATTACAATTTTATTTTTATTTTTTAGCATCTATGATATCTGTTTTAGACTTGTTAAAACTTTTTTGAAAGTTTCTTCAATAATAGTCCCTAAATTATTTATTATTTTTACAGTAATGAATAGTTAGAGTCCCTATACTCTACGGAAGTTAAGAAATTTTCTTCTTCTCAAATTACGTGTAGGCCTATTTGAAATTAGGGATGCACAATATATTGACCACATCAATATCGGGCGATAAATTGTCTTTTTTTATTTATGTATTTTTTTATTAATTTTTTATGTTATCGTTATCGATTCAATAGGAAATTTGGGCCGATATATCAGAGCCGATATATAGATTATTTACTTCCGTTGAGAGATGCACGTGGTTCGCCATGATGGTTCTGAATAATAAAAAACACGCCCGCAAAAGAATGTTGTGAATTCTTGTTCGCCAGTGTTTAAGAGCGACAAGCATGTTGTGGAAAAAACACATCTATGGACTTAAGCCTTCATGACATGCACAGTTAAGTTCTCTTAAGCATTAGCATCATTCTTTGCCATTGTAATTTGTAATATGCTTTCAAATTAATCAGTAATTAATCAAATCATGAGATCTATCTCAAAACTCAGTCATACAGTTTGATTGAACCAAAATAAAACATCAATAACATCACACAAATAAACTTAAACCATTAGTTGGTCCACATCTTTCTCCACTTGAGGCTGTGTTGTCATCTGCGTTTGGGTGTGGGGTTGCTCAGGGCTGGTTGGTGTAGGCTAGTTTAAGGTGAGATGCTTGGATGGAGGTGTCACGCTCTCCAACCTTACTGATTGTTGCGAGATTCGTCCTCAGATCACAACCGCACCCACTGGACCCTATTTGTGGAGTGAACCATTTCCTTTCTGCTTTCACCTGTAAATGGAGACCTTAACTATTTTTGTTAGTGACAACATTTATTAACTCATCTGCTTGTCTGGCCGGTCTTCCTTTTCTGATGTGACCTGTCAAATTTCATGTTAAACAGTAACAAGACAATATTTATACATTTGGAACAGAATCAGTTCTGCTCGATGAGATCCATCATGACATCCTGTAAAAGGAAAAAATAAAGGAAAAGCTCTCTGCCTTCCCAAAGTTATCCGCTGCGCATGTGTGACACTGTTTCTTTCTGCCACTACAATAACTCAAACACTCAGGATAGTTAGCCAAAAACATCCATGGCCGTTAATTTATTGGCCATATTTTATTTTCACCCTGTGAGGTCATATTTTAACCTGTAGTCATATTTTAAACCTGTGGGCCCACTTAATAATTTTAGACACAGGTGTTTTGATTGATATTTAATTGTCTTGGTGTCTCTCAGAATACCTTATCTCACACATTCACATTCATACACTTTCACACACACCCCACTCTGGCCAGAGAAACATACCTTTTTGTCTGCCTTAGCAGTTTATGAACTGAATGGGGAAAATATGGATTATTATGGAGTGGAATACCACCAAATCTGAACGGTAAAAACTTTTACGACGGAAGCTACTGAACGTAGACACACTGTGGCATTCCCCTTGCGACAGTGTCTAAACGTTAGGCTATCAATTGTCCGCTGCAGTCGCCATGTGGCCAAGTTTACACCTTGAAAACTAGCGGTATCGAATTTAATCGTTTCAATGATGCATTGCTATGCAAATGAGGACAATTCAGTATCTGTTCAGTAGTAGACCATAACCAATTATGTACTGACGCTTTTCTGACGTCATTTGTTGCATACATGCTTTGTGCAAACACACACATCACTTTTTGAAACCTGAAAAATTGAAAATTAAAGAAGCAGTGCATCATAATACATCGTGATATCGAATTGAACTAAAATCAATTACATGATAACCATAATCAAACCCAACCCTGAGAACAAAGTAGGTTCACACCCCTATTGAAAACCTAACTTTTCAAAATCAAATATATTAAACACTTAAAAATAATAACCATATAGCGTTGCAATTAAGAGAACCAGTTCTAATTTCTCAAATGCAATTTGTCATTGATTCAGGGCTGCATCATTAATCGAATTTTAATCACGATTTTGGCTTCCCACGATCAAATTCACGTGATCGAGCGATATTTAAAATGCGTCATCCATTCCGCTCCGTATCCACAAGTTTCCGAGGGGCGCTCCTGTAAAAAATAAAGTGGGTGAAACTTCCGGTGAGGCGGCGGAAGTAGCATTCCAATGGTATTTTGTGTGTTAGTTAGCGAAGATGCTAGCTGTTTTTCGGAGAATTATTTTACTATTTAAAGACGCAAATCTTTATGAGAGATGTCGTTACGGAGCTCAGGGACAACGTGTGCTGTTCGCGGTTGTATGTATAGCCGGACTAAACTAATTCAGTGGCTTAAACGTGATTGTTTTGAACATAAGCTGAAAACGAAATCACAGTGATCCTGCCAACGACTGTAGTTTCCATCACCTGCCAAAAGACAACGAATCATCCTGTGTACATTTGTTTAAATTCTTAATATTCTATAAACTCTATCAGAATGTGATTGGCTGTTCGCTACTGATGTTACACCTAAACTCAGGATCAAAGAGTGAGTTGACAGAATACCAAATGTGCCAGTTAATGTATTCCAGTAGCACATTCATTTATAATTTTGAATAAACTCCAAAGCACAATGACTAAGTGTGTATTTTTTATTTTAATTGTTTGTCAGCTCGCACAACTGTCTGTCACCATGCCTTGATGAGTATTGATTATTAATAATGTTATTATAATATTCCCAATCAACTACTGCGGAGGGTAAAGGTACTGTTATTTCACCCTTTTTAATTTCGTTGAGGTTGTGTTCCCACATCGTTAGCTAGTTTGGATCGCTATAACTTGAATGACTGTCAACTGTTGAATGAACGAGTTTTAAGTATGTCAAGTCGCGCTTTGTTTACTTCCAACCAGAAGACGCGCCCACTTTTGACGCAAGGCCTCATGGGGCGTAGGAAACTTGTGGATATCAAAGGTTTTTTTCTTTTTTCCACGTGCCTCCACGAGCTCCAGTGCGCAAGAGAGAAGTGTGTCTGCGCGCGAGCTACAATGAACAAGGGAGACGAGTGTCCAAGCTCGCTGAAAAGTGTGCGAAGGGTAGCATCCTCGACATTCCGGCTTCCAAGGATCCTTCCTTGACATTGAGAAACACCTCGAGACGATGGTGTCTGTGTGCGAGCGACACGGAGCGACAGCACGCGAGAGATACCGGTTGTGTCTGATTGACAGTGCGCGTGAGAGACCGAGTGTGTGAGCATTAGTAAATTGCATTAGTAAATCGGTCTATACATACTAGTAATATATAATTACTATATGAGAGGCATGTAAGTTCGATTAATGGACTCCAATAACCAGTAGGCTAATACAAACATCTTGTTTTGAACTATTGTTTATTAAATAGAAATAATTCGACCACATAAACTTTCATATGGAGGATTAAATAGATTAAATGTATGCAGTAAGACTTCACAACTAATCACTAACACTGTACCACAACATTTTCCATTTTTAAGTGTCAAATAACAATGACTCATCCATTAATCGAACGTCAATGCATAGTTCTGCCTTGACATGTTCTCATTTGGTTATATTCTGTTATGAAATATTTGTTTTTTATTGATTATATATTTTGCGCATTGTATTCACATCAATTATGCAAGTACAATGCAAGTTTATATTTTGCTTCCTAAAATATATTTACACAATGTAAAATGTAAAATAGTGCCCTGTTGAAGTTCTGCTACATTTTATTTATTGTTTTCTTTATTTGTATTTATTCTTTAAAGAGATGCACTGAATTTTGGTGAATGAGAGCACCTGTTTTATTTTAATGCACATAGTTGTACATTAGCAGGAACGTAGCACAATATGGATGTGAAAGCCATGTTAGCCTATGTTGACAATAACATTTGTTTTGGTTAAAATAAACAAATAATCGTGATAAATAATCGTGATCTCAATATTGATCAAAATAATCATGATTATCATTTTGGCCCAAATCGTGCAGCCCTACATTGATTGCAATATTTCAATTTTCAAACTTTTTGTTGTTGCTCATAAGCTATTTTAAAAAAAAGATTTGGAGATCTTCTCACAATCTCGGATCCATGGACAAATATAAAACATTTATATCTCGTACCCTTTTGGTGATGACAGCATGTGGTTTCAAAAGTTTAAAATTAGATTCATTGTTTTTATTGAATCCAGAAAATTACCTTTAAATGAAATGGAGTGACCAATTATTTTTGCTTTTCTAACCATTATGTTTCTTTGGGACACTTTGTGCCCTGTATTTCCTTTTCCAGAGAATTCTGTATAATCTATAATCTATTCTCAACAAAATACATGCTTTTACCTCTATCAAATCCAGCCCCAGTGTTTTACCTGATTGGTGAGTCAAACTCTCACTATTGCTATTCAGTTTTTGAACTTCCTGTATTAGGGCAGCTGGACTGGTCCCTATTGGAAGCAGATTCAAAGTGTTAGTTTAAGAAATATGAAGAATTGCTGAAACCAGTGGATAATTAAAGACAATAATCAAGTTAATATGATAATTAACTAAATTTAATACATTCTCTGTAGTGATCAAAAATACAGCACCTGGCAGTGAGTGGATGGAAGTCTTTATTTTCTGTGTGGATTGTCGTTCAGTTGACTTGTTGATGTTGATACGTTTGATCATGCGACGAGACTCTCGGTCTGGCTTTTTGATCCACCCTGGCACACAATTCCTTAATGCATGACAAAAAAAATTGTCTTTAGGAAAAGTCACTGTCACCTCAAGTGAACTGTCCACTTCCTCTTTCTGGAGCTGGGGAGCTGAGGGCACCACTTCCTCTTTCTCTATCTCCAGTCATCCAACCTTTCGAGGTGTCTGAAACCCAGAACACTCAGAGAACTGCAAAACTCAAATTAAACTCATAGTTTAATAACTAAAAAATCTCATCTGGTTATCAACAGCATTTCCTCATTTTATTAAAAAGCGTTCTTCATTGCGGGGAAAAAGCAAGCATTTCTTCTTTGCAAAGACGCAGGAAAAAACTCTAATAATAATACAGTTTTTTTTAACATCCCTTCTTCGTCTTTTTTTTTTTTTTCAAGAATACAAAATAAAATGATTGTAAGATAAATGCTATGTGCTTGTTCAAATCACAATTTATATTTTAGCTGGTCACCCCACCTCATTCTCATACTATGCATAATGCACTTAGAATCTCTGAAATGGATACATTTAATTTCCACACACTGTCTTCCAGGGATAACAGGATACAAATTCTAGACACCTTCAGATAGAAAGTATAATATTTAAACGCATGCAGTTAATATATATTTATATAGTACTATTTATTCACCACTTTAAGAACACCTAGGTTTTACATCTCATATACATAAATAAATCAAAGTTTAAAATATAAAAGTTTCTTTATGATTCAAAATGTCCCAATTCCTTCAGAATGCATATTTCTATTATTATGTTTTATAATTTTAACAATTTTTTTTGCCTTTTTTAAATTTATCTATTGATCTTGTTTCAACATTTCTATTTTCTAATTTTCTCTCTTATTATTCAATCATAATTAAATTATTTCGAACAAAAAGCAAGTTGCAGTATCATTTATCTCTTTATCTTTCTTTATATTCAATCAGAATTAAAGTCTCTTTCAAACAAAAAGCAAGTTTCATTTGGCTACTCCGGTATTTTCCCTCCCAAATCTGATTTCTAGCATGACAAGTTGCTATTTGCAGGAAGCATTGACAGCTTTCTGGAAGCACTCTCAAACACAACAAATAAAATACTCAACAAATATTAATTTGAATTTAACCAAAATCATTGCTCTTAATAGCTAAGTTAAAAACACAATTTATATCCTAAATCTTTTAAATGTGATCACCAGTTTTCAAAATTTCACTTAACAGAAAAGCCAAATTTCAGTTAAATCTTTTAATTAATTGCATTTAATTTAGAAGCATTTTTAAAAGGAAAAGTGCTGAGGTCCGTCATCCTACCTTAATTTAGTTCTTTTAGCCCGACTGGAATATGTCCCTCTGTCGAACAGGGTTCTGCAGTCTGGCAGAGTGAAGACAACCTCATGCATGGACATGCATGTTAAATGGTTCCTCGTCCCTGTCCATCCGACAGAGGGAGATTCCGAGGACTCCTGGATGGCCCGCCAAAATTGTAATGGATTTTCTCCCTGAACCTGACTACTCTACAATAATACTCACTCTAGTTGGCCAATTCTTATACTTTTACCTCGGCGCGTCTACAGTCGACGTCCTGCTGAGCTATAAACCTACCCTATACCCTAGCGCATCTACAGTCGACGTCCTGCTAGGTACTAATCCTATAACCCTGGCGCATCTACAGTCGACGTCCTGCTGGGTACTAATCCTATAACCCTGGCGCATCTACAGTCGACGTCCTGCTGGGTACAAATCCTATAACCCTGGCGCGTCTACAGTCGACGTCCTGCTGGGTACTAATCCTATAACCCTGGCGCGTCTACAGTCGACGTCCTGCTGGGTACTAATCCTATAACCCTGGCGCGTCTACAGTCGACGTCCTGCTAGGTACTAATCCTATAACCCTGGCGCGTCTACAGTCGACGTCCTGCTGGGTACTAATCCTATAACCCTGGCGCGTCTACAGTCGACGTCCTGCTAGGTACTAATCCTATAACCCTGGCGCGTCTACAGTCGACGTCCTGCTAGGTACTAATCCTATAACCCTGGCGCGTCTACAGTCGACGTCCTGCTAGGTACTAATCCTATAACCCTGGCGCGTCTACAGTCGACGTCCTGCTGGGTACTAATCCTATAACCCTGGCGCGTCTACAGTCGACGTCCTGCTGGGTACTAATCCTATAACCCTGGCGCATCTACAGTCGACGTCCTGCTAGGTAGTAATCCTATAACCCTGGCGCATCTACAGTCGACGTCCTGCTAGGTAGTAATCCTATAACCCTGGCGCATCTACAGTCGACGTCCTGCTGGGTACTAATCCTATAACCCTGGCGCGTCTACAGTCGACGTCCTGCTAGGTACTAATCCTATAACCCTGGCGCATCTACAGTCGACGTCCTGCTAGGTACTAATCCTATAACCCTGGCGCGTCTACAGTCGACGTCCTGCTAGGTACTAATCCTATAACCCTGGCGCATCTACAGTCGACGTCCTGCTAGGTACTAATCCTATAACCCTGGTGCGTCTACAGTCGACGTCCTGCTAGGTACTAATCCTATAACCCTGGCGCATCTACAGTCGACGTCCTGCTGGGTACTAATCCTATAACCCTGGCGCATCTACAGTCGACGTCCTGCTAGGTACTAATCCTATAACCCTGGCGCATCTACAATCGACGTCCTGCTGGGTACTAATCCTATAACCCTGGCGCGTCTACAGTCGACGTCCTGCTGGGTACTAATCCTATAACCCTGGCGCATCTACAGTCGACGTCCTGCTAAGTACTAATCCTATAACCCTGGCGCATCTACAGTCGACGTCCTGCTAAGTACTAATCCTATAACCCTGGCGCATCTACAGTCGATGTCCTGCTGGGTACTAATCCTATAACCCTGGCACGTCTACAGTCGACGTCCTGCTGGGTACTAATCCTATAACCCTGGCGCGTCTACAGTCGACATCCTGCTGGGTACTAATCCTATAACCCTGGCGCGTCTACAGTCGACGTCCTGCTGGGTACTAATCCTATAACCCTGGCGCGTCTACAGTCGACGTCCTGCTAGGTACTAATCCTATAACCCTGGCGCGTCTACAGTCGACGTCCTGCTGGGTACTAATCCTATAACCCTGGCGCGTCTACAGTCGACGTCCTGCTAGGTACTAATCCTATAACCCTGGCGCGTCTACAGTCGACGTCCTGCTGGGTACTAATCCTATAACCCTGGCGCATCTACAGTCGACGTCCTGCTGGGTACTAATCCTATAACCCTGGCGCGTCTACAGTCGACGTCCTGCTGGGTACTAATCCTATAACCCTGGCGCATCTACAGTCGACGTCCTGCTGGGTACTAATCCTATAACCCTGGCGCATCTACAGTCGACGTCCTGCTGGGTACTAATCCTATAACCCTGGCGCGTCTACAGTCGACGTCCTGCTGGGTACTAATCCTATAACCCTGGCGCGTCTACAGTCGACGTCCTGCTAGGTACTAATCCTATAACCCTGGCGCGTCTACAGTCGACGTCCTGCTGGGTACTAATCCTATAACCCTGGCACGTCTACAGTCGACGTCCTGCTGAGTACTAATCCTATAACCCTGGCGCATCTACAGTCGAAGTCCTGCTGGGTACTAATCCTATAACCCTGGCGCATCTACAGTCGACGTCCTGCTGGGTACTAATCCTATAACCCTGGCACGTCTACAGTCGACGTCCTGCTGGGTACTAATCCTATAACCCTGGCGCATCTACAGTCGACGTCCTGCTGAGTACTAATCCTATAACCCTGGCGCATCTACAGTCGAAGTCCTGCTGGGTACTAATCCTATAACCCTGGCGCATCTACAGTCGACGTCCTGCTGGGTACTAATCCTATAACCCTGGCGCATCTACAGTCGACGTCCTGCTAGGTACTAATCCTATAACCCTGGCGCGTCTACAGTCGACGTCCTGCTGGGTACTAATCCTATAACCCTGGCGCATCTACAGTCGACGTCCTGCTGGGTACTAATCCTATAACCCTGGCGCGTCTACAGTCGACGTCCTGCTGGGTACTAATCCTATAACCCTGGCGCATCTACAGTCGACGTCCTGCTGGGTACTAATCCTATAACCCTGGCGCATCTACAGTCGACGTCCTGCTGGGTACTAATCCTATAACCCTGGCGCGTCTACAGTCGACGTCCTGCTGGGTACTAATCCTATAACCCTGGCGCGTCTACAGTCGACATCCTGCTAGGTACTAATCCTATAACCCTGGCGCGTCTACAGTCGACGTCCTGCTGGGTACTAATCCTATAACCCTGGCACGTCTACAGTCGACGTCCTGCTGAGTACTAATCCTATAACCCTGGCGCATCTACAGTCGAAGTCCTGCTGGGTACTAATCCTATAACCCTGGCGCATCTACAGTCGACGTCCTGCTGGGTACTAATCCTATAACCCTGGCACGTCTACAGTCGACGTCCTGCTGGGTACTAATCCTATAACCCTGGCGCATCTACAGTCGACGTCCTGCTGAGTACTAATCCTATAACCCTGGCGCATCTACAGTCGAAGTCCTGCTGGGTACTAATCCTATAACTCTGGCGTGTCTACAGTCGACGTCCTGCTAAGTACTAATCCTATAACCCTGGCGCATCTACAGTCGAAGTCCTGCTGGGTACTAATCCTATAACCCTGGCGCATCTACAGTCGAAGTCCTGCTGGGTACTAATCCTATAACCCTGGCGCATCTACAGTCGACGTCCTGCTGAGTACTAATCCTATAACCCTGGCGCATCTACAGTCGAAGTCCTGCTGGGTACTAATCCTATAACCCTGGCGCATCTACAGTCGACGTCCTGCTGGGTACTAATCCTATAACCCTGGCACGTCTACAGTCGACGTCCTGCTGGGTACTAATCCTATAACCCTGGCGCATCTACAGTCGACGTCCTGCTGAGTACTAATCCTATAACCCTGGCGCATCTACAGTCGAAGTCCTGCTGGGTACTAATCCTATAACCCTGGCGCATCTACAGTCGACGTCCTGCTGGGTACTAATCCTATAACCCTGGCGCATCTACAGTCGACGTCCTGCTAGGTACTAATCCTATAACCCTGGCGCGTCTACAGTCGACGTCCTGCTGGGTACTAATCCTATAACCCTGGCGCATCTACAGTCGACGTCCTGCTGGGTACTAATCCTATAACCCTGGCGCGTCTACAGTCGACGTCCTGCTGGGTACTAATCCTATAACCCTGGCGCATCTACAGTCGACGTCCTGCTGGGTACTAATCCTATAACCCTGGCGCATCTACAGTCTACGTCCTGCTGGGTACTAATCCTATAACCCTGGCGCGTCTACAGTCGACGTCCTGCTGGGTACTAATCCTATAACCCTGGCGCGTCTACAGTCGACGTCCTGCTAGGTACTAATCCTATAACCCTGGCGCGTCTACAGTCGACGTCCTGCTGGGTACTAATCCTATAACCCTGGCACGTCTACAGTCGACGTCCTGCTGAGTACTAATCCTATAACCCTGGCGCATCTACAGTCGAAGTCCTGCTGGGTACTAATCCTATAACCCTGGCGCATCTACAGTCGACGTCCTGCTGGGTACTAATCCTATAACCCTGGCACGTCTACAGTCGACGTCCTGCTGGGTACTAATCCTATAACCCTGGCGCATCTACAGTCGACGTCCTGCTGAGTACTAATCCTATAACCCTGGCGCATCTACAGTCGAAGTCCTGCTGGGTACTAATCCTATAACTCTGGCGTGTCTACAGTCGACGTCCTGCTAAGTACTAATCCTATAACCCTGGCGCATCTACAGTCGAAGTCCTGCTGGGTACTAATCCTATAACCCTGGCGCATCTACAGTCGAAGTCCTGCTGGGTACTAATCCTATAACCCTGGCGCATCTACAGTCGACGTCCTGCTAAGTACTAATCCTATAACCCTGGCGCATCTACAGTCGACGTCCTGCTAAGTACTAATCCTATAACCCTGGCGCATCTACAGTCGATGTCCTGCTGGGTACTAATCCTATAACCCTGGCACGTCTACAGTCGACGTCCTGCTGGGTACTAATCCTATAACCCTGGCGCGTCTACAGTCGACATCCTGCTGGGTACTAATCCTATAACCCTGGCGCGTCTACAGTCGACGTCCTGCTGAGTACTAATCCTATAACCCTGGCGCGTCTACAGTCGACGTCCTGCTAGGTACTAATCCTATAACCCTGGCGCATCTACAGTCGACGTCCTGCTGGGTACTAATCCTATAACCCTGGCACGTCTACAGTCGACGTCCTGCTGGGTACTAATCCTATAACCCTGGCGCATCTACAGTCGACGTCCTGCTGAGTACTAATCCTATAACCCTGGCGCATCTACAGTCGAAGTCCTGCTGGGTACTAATCCTATAACCCTGGCGCATCTACAGTCGACGTCCTGCTGGGTACTAATCCTATAACCCTGGCACGTCT
The DNA here is from genome assembly GCF_988280905.1 of Pimephales promelas. Classification (NCBI taxonomy): domain Eukaryota; kingdom Metazoa; phylum Chordata; class Actinopteri; order Cypriniformes; family Leuciscidae; genus Pimephales; species Pimephales promelas. The sequence goes on from NC_142793.1 coordinate 7,116,899, forward strand.
ACAGTCGACGTCCTGCTGGGTACTAATCCTATAACCCTGGCGCATCTACAGTCGACGTCCTGCTGAGTACTAATCCTATAACCCTGGCGCATCTACAGTCGAAGTCCTGCTGGGTACTAATCCTATAACCCTGGCGCATCTACAGTCGACGTCCTGCTGGGTACTAATCCTATAACCCTGGCGCATCTACAGTCGACGTCCTGCTAGGTACTAATCCTATAACCCTGGCGCGTCTACAGTCGACGTCCTGCTGGGTACTAATCCTATAACCCTGGCGCATCTACAGTCGACGTCCTGCTGGGTACTAATCCTATAACCCTGGCGCGTCTACAGTCGACGTCCTGCTGGGTACTAATCCTATAACCCTGGCGCATCTACAGTCGACGTCCTGCTGGGTACTAATCCTATAACCCTGGCGCATCTACAGTCGACGTCCTGCTGGGTACTAATCCTATAACCCTGGCGCGTCTACAGTCGACGTCCTGCTGGGTACTAATCCTATAACCCTGGCACGTCTACAGTCGACGTCCTGCTGAGTACTAATCCTATAACCCTGGCGCATCTACAGTCGAAGTCCTGCTGGGTACTAATCCTATAACCCTGGCGCGTCTACAGTCGACGTCCTGCTAGGTACTAATCCTATAACCCTGGCGCGTCTACAGTCGACGTCCTGCTGGGTACTAATCCTATAACCCTGGCACGTCTACAGTCGACGTCCTGCTGAGTACTAATCCTATAACCCTGGCGCATCTACAGTCGAAGTCCTGCTGGGTACTAATCCTATAACCCTGGCGCATCTACAGTCGACGTCCTGCTGGGTACTAATCCTATAACTCTGGCGTGTCTACAGTCGACGTCCTGCTGGGTACTAATCCTATAACCCTGGCGCATCTACAGTCGACGTCCTGCTGAGTACTAATCCTATAACCCTGGCGCATCTACAGTCGAAGTCCTGCTGGGTACTAATCCTATAACCCTGGCGCATCTACAGTCGACGTCCTGCTGGGTACTAATCCTATAACTCTGGCGTGTCTACAGTCGACGTCCTGCTGGGTACTAATCCTATAACCCTGGCGCATCTACAGTCGACGTCCTGCTGGGTACTAATCCTATAACCCTGGCGCGTCTACAGTCGACGTCCTGCTGGGTACTAATCCTATAACCCTGACGCATCTACAGTCGACGTTCTGCTGGGTACTAATCCTATAACCCTGGCGCGTCTACAGTCGACGTCCTGCTGGGTACTAATCCTATAACCCTGACGCATCTACAGTCGACGTTCTGCTGGGTACTAATCCTATAACCCTGACGCATCTACAGTCGACGTTCTGCTGGGTACTAATCCTATAACCCTGGCGCGCCTACAGTCGACGTCCTGCTGGGTACTAATCCTATAACCCTGGCGCGTCTACAGTCGACGTCCTGCTGGGTACTAATTCTATAACCCTGGCGCGTCTACAGTCGACGTCCTGACAGGTACTAATAATTCTAACTTACTTGTTCTTGCTGCGCAGCTTAAATAACAGACAGACTCCAGCAAATGTCCTTTCAATGCTTTTAATTACGGCCAGGAGAGTTCTCGAGCAATACTCAGAGAACTTCCCAAGTAAAAACAAGGCCGGTGGATCTCAGACAAATTCCATTGAGAATCCCCCCGAAAACACTGATACAACAGTTTTTATACAATATGGAGGTATGCCATAATGACATTAATTTCATTGGTTCTTAATAGGTATACTGTTTTGTTACTGGGTAGAGGAGATTTTGTTTTAATGTTTCTAACTTAGTCATCTGTCTAGTTCCATTTTCCATATTTGTTATTTATACACAGTCAGGTGTTTGACACACATACATTCATCTCAGGACATTGTATCAGAGATTTGGCTGGTTAAATGAGGTCAAATGTCAAAACATGGTTAGCTTAATATTCAGTTTAAAATTTTCCACCACAAGTGCGTTCCAAACGGCTACATAATGTCACGCAAGTGCCCTGCTCACTCCAAAGTCCCCACTTCAAGGGCTCTGCAGTTGTGGAGTATTGGTATTGAATATATGTGTTCATATATTTTCAAGAGTGGCTTCAAGTCTGGATATATTATAATGAATTTAATTAAGTCATCTGTCAATTAATGTTTCAGTTTGCTGAACAATACCTGCTGACAGGAACGATCAACAATGTTCAGACTACACCTGAAGCGGTCAGCTCAGCACGCATGAAAGTAGCCTGCGCACTTCTTGGATGTCAAGATGAGTACTGTTTTAATTCTGTAAATTTTAGTAATGTATGTATTGTAATGGACAGTGTGTCATGTAGTACACCTCTGTAGATGATATTGTCACAAGGTGATGAATTCGGCGGAACTGTGTTTCCCCCCGGGAAGATATTGACGACACACCGTGCCAGTTCCGCTTGTTGTCAGTTGCCATGACAGCGGCGGCTGATTAGCCAAGCGGTACCAAGTGCGGGTGTTTGGTGTGAGGATTGGTGATAGGGCAACGTGGCCTAAAGAAGCAGTTGAAAGGAAAAGGAAGAGGCACTCGAGTGTGGTACTCCCCCAGGAGAAATTATTCCTTTGGCAGTGGCTTGAATTCGCTGGGATCTTGGGAGAGGGCTGTGAGGATGTGGCTAGATAAAGGGTGCAACGGTGATTTGTGAGGATACAATCTGGAAACGTGAACTGGATGGGAAGTGAGTGTATTGTGGAGATTGAGTCAAGACTGGAGAACGCCATCATTCCTGAGAGGAAGATAAGTAATGAAACACCGGATCTGTGTGAATGCATGTCTTGCACTGAGTTGAATAAGGAATTGTGAAGTGTATCGATCACGAGCGTAATTGTCACTTAAGAGTGTGACTGTGAACTGAGTCATCATTGTAATCCTGATATCTTCTTCTGAGTGTGAGAGAGTATTGAAGACGCTGTTTTCCATGCTGTGAGAAGTCATCTGCATCTCTTCATCCTCTGAGTGCTGATTCAGCGTAACAGTGGAAGGATTGATCATTGGGTGAGTGCTGGCCTTATTGCACTGAGAGTGAGAGTGGATATGCAGTGCCCGAATTGAAGTGTCACACAGATTTGGACTTGATGTGAATGTAGCGCTTTTTTCCCTTTCCTATATATATAGATGATGGAGCGCTCAGGGTTCGTATGAATAAACTCTGTTTTATCAAATCTATTGTGAGCCAAGTGTGCTTATTTACTCACTTTATCCTATATTGTGTAACTATGTTTGTTACTTAGTTCCTTGGGTCCCTAAAACTCTCACTATCATCTAAAATCACATCAACACTAAAGAATAAGGATTTTAGGATTTATCTTCAGTCAACAAAGTAATTGTCCAATAAAAGAAAACCTCATACTATATGGACACTCAAAAAAACACTCAAGTATACTGTAAATAACAATTTACTAGATAAAAATAAAAAATAAAAGGTCAAGTTTTAGAATTTTTTCAGGTTGTAAAATAAAATAACAATTTTAACAATTCAAACAGGAATGTCACCAATTCACCCAGATGAATACAGAAAATAAAATAAAATACACATTTCACATATTCACATTTTGTAAATAAGTATTTGTTACCCTCTTTTGGTTGGTACCCTTTTAAATTTGAGTCCCCAAACTCTCTCAACTCGAAAGACTCTTCAAACAAATACTAAGCCGGCAATATGTGAGCTCACACCTTATTTGATCTGTAAGTCTTTCATTTTTTTATGTTGCAGGCCTGTTTGAAGCTGGGGTACGTTGTGGTCAAAAAATAAAATAAAAGACCGCTTCACTCAACACTGAGCAGAGAAACAAAAATACCTTAATCCAATCAGAAGAGCGTGTTTCACCTCACGACGTTAGATGTCCGTCAACCCCACGATCGCGGCGATTTCCTTAAGGCCAAAGGAATTCCGAGCACTCACGTTCAACTCACAAGTCATCTGGAATCATCATCATCTGAAACTGCCACGAATCCTCACGCTGACGACTCGCCAACTAAACACACAATCCATCCGAGCGAGATAGACACTGTTCAGTCCCTTTAATAAGTCCATTTGCTGTATTAGAAAATGGATGCTGGAATAAACACAACCATAAATATTTTGTAGAGAAATACTTCTTACCCGTCTCTGTAGTATAAGTTTCTGTTCTCGTTTTGACAACACACTAACTACATTAACTATTGCATCACATTATAGCATTAGTTATACTATATTTTTTATGAAACAATATCACACCAGATGATCGCACGCTCTTCTCCCTCGTGCTCTCCCGATTCTTCCTCGTTCCCCTTTTGCCCTTCCGTCATTCCGCCCCCTTACCTTAATCTACCGAATTGACTGGACACCCAACATAGACAAGAGAATTTGATTGGATAAACAATAGAAATGACCAAATACAAAAATAATACAAATGAATATAACATTAACTTAGTAAACATAACTTATCCACAACCATATACATTTATAACATGCCCATGAACTATATAGGTACACAACATATATTTTAAAAATAATAAACAAAATAAACCTTGCAAATTATTACACAGGGTTACATGAAGTTGCAGTGTGTGGATGTACTTTTTTATATGTATATTTAACTGCCAGTATTCCCCAGTTCACATTCTCGCCCAGTGTTTGCTGAATCAAAACCTCAGCGTTGAATGTGCATGCTCGCTCTGGCTACAAGTTTCCCCGTTCAATACTGAATATAAGTGTGCTTGCCCTGTATAAATTGCTCTGTCTGTTTTCAATAGATGATTCTTCTGCTACTGCCTTCTTGTGTGATGCCGTCTGAAGGAGGGACACAACCTAGCCTCAGTGCTGTCTGCTCAGAGCAACACCACACAGCCGTAAGCTCAATTCTCCCTCTTACAGAGGAACATGCCTGTACCTGTATCAAATGCTCTGTCTGTTTGAATAGAAGATTCTTCTGTTACTGCCTTCTTGTATGGTGCCCGTCTGAAGGAGAGACACACCCTAGCCTCAGTGCTACCTGTTTAGAGCAACACCACACAGCCGTAAGCTCAATTTTCCATCTTACAGAGGAACATGCCTGTACCTGTATCAAATGCTCTGTCTGTTTGAATAGAAGATTCTTCTGCTACTGCCTTCTTGTATGGTGCCTGTCTGAAGGAGAGACACACCCTAGCCTCAGTGCTACCTGTTTAGAGCAACACCACACAGCCGTAAGCTCAATTTTCCATCTTACAGAGGAACATGCCTGTACCTGTATCAAATGCTCTGTCTGTTTGAATAGAAGATTCTTCTGTTACTGCCTTCTTGTATGGTGCCTGTCTGAAGGAGAGACACACCCTAGCCTCAGTTATGCCTGTTTAGAGCAACCCAGTCCAGCCGTAAGCCCGATTCTCCATCTTACAAGAGGAGTGTGCCTGCACCTGTATAAATTGCTTTGTCTGTTTGAATAGATGATTCTTCTGCTCTCGCCTCCTTGTGAGATGCCTGTCTGAAGCAGAGGTCCGCCCTGGCCACATCGTCCAGCGACGCTACGGGAGTGCACCCTGCCTTGAGGAGACACACGTACCCGGCTATCCACCTGACTGGCAGAGCGTCCCCCTCCTGGTTCTCACAGCCCCCGTGCCGACCACCTACTGAACCGTTGACGCCCGGGAACGTAGTGACCCGTCTACCCACCTGTTCTCCAGTGAGGCCCCACCGCCATCCGAGACTCCGCTTACCTGTCCTTGGAGAGGAAAACTTACCTGCCGCTCACCTGTACTGTGAAAGAGTCCCCTCCTGGTCCATGTTCCTGGTCCCGGCCCGTCCGGATATCTGCCCACCTGTATTACGCCTGAGAAGGTCTACTTACCACGTTACTTACCTGCTTGCCGGACCGGCAGTCGAATCCCTCCTCTTCCTTGGCTAACAGTGGCACGGGTCGGTGCGGTGAATCCCGTGTTTCACCAAGGTTCAAAAGCGGTTTCCTCCTTTCTGTGGAGAGACACGAAGTCCACATTAAGACTTTTAAATCCCTCTTTTATTAAAGAAAGATTGTTACTTTTAATTTCTACTTGTCTGTCTGGTCTCTGGTACACTCGGGTTTGAGGGGTGGGTGCAGTCTGGCTTGGCCACCCCGACCTGTGACCCTATCTTCACTCTATGGGGCCGTTTACAGCTGGCCACTTCATGCGTTTTCTGATATCAGATAGCTATCCAATCGTGAAAAGATCAGGTGTAAATGCCCTCCGAAACGCATTTGAGACGGATTAGAATCCGATCGCTCAAACCACATCAGGAGGTGGTCTGGGCCGCATTCCAGACGAAACTGGACATGTGTAAATGCATCTGGTTGTTGAAACCACATGTACATTTTACTCCTCCCAAAAATAGTAAAAAATAAACGTGTGAGAGCGTATTTTAGGCCAGTGGTTCTCAAAGTGAGGTCCGCGATAGCCAGGGGGTCCGCGAAATAATTTATAACAGCCTAACGTTTTTTCCGTGCTAGAAAGTCATTTTCTTTATCATCTGAAAACAAGTAACTTATATAATGCATCTAACATCAAATAATACAAAGTAGACACAGTAGATACAAGTTTTCTATAGATAGATAATCTATCTGTATTTTTTATGTCTGTGCGTCAAGTAGACTATCGCTGTGGTTGATTTTGCGGAACGTGCGCCAGAAAGGAGACAGAGAGACGGCATGAACCCGCATCCGGTTGTTTTCTGTATTTTTAAAAGGCATGACATTTTGTAGTCATTTATAATGTAGCCTATACACAAATAAAAAATGGACACTTTACCGTTTCGGATAATGTACTTTTGTCTTATCTGTATGACCTTAAATAAGAGTATTCCTGTTTCCACTGTAAAAATTCCCACGTAATCGTGCGCCGGCGTCTCGCGTGCGCACACAGTTCTACCACTGCTAGATAAAATAAAAGTGCATATTGACAGGGCTGTACCCACAATTGAGGTTGCAAGGATGCAACCGTGAGGTTCATCGTGATGATAACTGAAGGCGGGCATACACTGTGCGATGTCTGTGCGATTTCAGCAAGGTACCTACTCACACTGAACGAGTAAATCGCATGCGATGCAAAGCCAAAGTTCAGGATTTATGTGCTCACACTGTACGGTCCGATTGTCGAGCTGCGACTTCACTGCTCACACTATACGTGTAATATCTGCGATAACCCCCTGGATTGCGCCTATTTACGTGTATGTATCCAGAGATATTGTCAAAACAAGCATCTTCTATCAGTATCAAGATGATTTAGTATTTTCAATTTATGCATTTAATTATTATTATTATTATTTTATCATTATTAGGGGAGGCCTATAGGCTAATTTTACTATTAAATTGATCCGCTATTTTAATTAATTTGCCACGCAATATTTTCACAGCACATAACCAACGTGCTGTGAGGATAATAAAATATTAATCTTACTCCTCATTAAAAATTGTCTAAAACATTTAGGTCGATTACAATGAATTATATATAAAATAACTATTAACAATCTATAATATGTCCGAACATTGCCATTATTAATCATCAATGAAAATTAAAAACAGGTTTATTTCAAAAACATTGTTTGACAAAATAATAAAACATATCAGGTGGCTTGAAGACGGTGGGTAATATTATCCATTTTGCAACACGAACTGGAGGTAAGCAACAGTAATTTGTAGCTCGTTTTTATTTTAATTTTATTTTTGCTGCAGATGAAATGGTTAAACTTCTGTTTTCGCGCAGGTGCAGTGAGGGAAAAAACACTGAGTTTAGGGCAATCGATTCATAGCTTTGCTTCAACTGTGCGATATAGTCACGAGGAGCGACCAAAATTTCTGACATGCCAGAAATTCATCCGACCATCCGTTAGTCGATCGTGAGAGGTTAATCGCCTCTCGTTTCTCCCTGTACACTGCACAAACACTGTACGACAAACGACGCACGACAAAGCTGAAAATCGGTCCGACACGAAAATGAGTCGCACGAGTCAGAATTCGGCTCAAAATCGGACGAAAATCGCACAGTGTATGCCCGCCTTGACCTTCTCGTCTGAGCTGCTTCAGCAGACTAACAACGACAGCTCGTCAATGTCAAAATGTTTGAGTCGGAGTGAACTCAAAGTTCCCCGCACGACGCTTCAGTCAACGGTCATAAATTTCGAGATAAGATGTAGGCCTAAATAGCTAAACTAAACAGCTGTTTTAGATAGAAGTTTTAAACAAATGACTGAAACAATCAGTTTGCAAGGTATTAATCAAGCTCAACTTTGGGAAAGGAAAAAGCAGAGAAGCATACCCAGATAGCAAACTGACATTGAATCAACGTGGAAATATGACATCGAAACAACGTTGATCTGACATTGTTTTGCTCATCAAATTAACGTTGAACCAACGTCAGACGCGGCATTCTTTCAAAACTAACGGAAAATCAACTTGAAATCAACGCGTTGTTTCAACGTTATGAAAGCAAACCAATTTTCGATTTTCATTTAGCTTTGAAGAATGCCGCGTCTGACATTGGTTCAACGTTAATTCGATGAGCAAAATCAACGTTGTTTCAATGTCATGAGAGACGTCGTTTCCACGTTGATTCAATGTCAGTTTGCTGTCTGGGTACTGTGCCCATGAGATTAACATTATCGATTCATATTTAACATAACACTGTATGTTTTTTTTAGCTAATTACAGTGGATATAAGCTCAAATTAACAACGCACGCACCTATTAAACATATTGCCATCATTGTATAAATATAGGCTATATTTGTGAGCAGAATAGGCCTAATCCTTGAAACATTTCTCCTTTAAGGCCATTCCTGTTTGGAATATGTGATTGTGTTTTGTGACATCTTGACAAAAAAAAAAATGTATGCCATATTGCCCACTGATATGCTTCTAAATCTATAGTTATCCAATCGTGGGGCCTTAAAACACCTTAAAATGCACATGTGTAGATCAAGAACATCAAAAATTCCTTGGGGAGGGGATCCGAGATCAATTTTGGGACCTCAGTAGGCTATTTAGAAATTCCAGCATATACTGTAGGACCCTGGGTGGAGACCATTTGTGCAAAAATATTTCATTATCCGCTCACACATTAACTTTGTGCTCAATAACTGTTATAAATATGAGGGGGGTCCTTGGAATTTTTTCCCTGGCTCCAAAATGTTTGAGAACCCCTGTTTTAGGCTATATGTCATGTTATTTTAGTCAGATATGACGACGCTACTGCGACACGCATCACCTCAGATGAGCAGCTGAACGCCTATCAAGCCAACGCACCGCAATCTATCGCAAATCAAAGTGAAAGTAAGACGCAGACGATTAACACTACCATAAAAATAGCCTAAAGAAACTAAATGATCTTACCAGGACTGTTGCCGCTCTCTTATTGCTGTCTTTGCTGATTTTGAAATTAGCCGATGATCAAATTCGGCTCATATCTGTTGCTTTCGGTGACGTGCACTTCATTAAATCCACATATAGCGCGTGAATTGAAGATCGGATTTATATCCGTTTCGCAAAAACACATGTATGTGACCAGGTGTAAATGGAATCGTTTTGATAAATCAGATATCCGATCTGAGAAAACGCATGAAGTGGCCAGGTGTAAACAGCCCCTATAATTTTCTTCTCTATCCCCTCTGTATATTTGGATATTCTTACTTGATTAAATACATTTTTCCGAGTAGAAAATTACTTGAAGGATGCAAAATGTAATGCAAGAATGATTTGATTTAAATGTAATTTCAGAACAGGTCTGAGAATTTTTTTTCATGGCGTTTATGTTGACATTTATACACTATGATATGATTGTCCAATGAATTCATATTTATCTTTTTTAATGTTAACAAATGAATAGGTAATGCAGAGGACTACTGTGTGCTTTGCAGCATGCTGGAAGACGACCCCAATGAAAGCATGATTGAAATGGTTTACAACTTATAATACACACACCCAAAAAGCAATAGTTTAACTTTATGTGCCATGTTTTTTTGTAGAATTTTGTTATTTAAATGTAAAGGTAATTTTTCTTTTCATGTTTTCAGATTCTATATTGTTTTAAATGTTCTAATATACATATACAGTATATTAATCTCTTTTATTTTCAGGTACAGTGTGAGAGCTGCAATAGATGGGCACATTTTAAATGTTGCAACTTCAGTAGCCTTAATGTGTTTATGTGCAAAAAGTTTGTAGTATAGTTTGAGTGTATGTCTCTTTATAATTTGCATTGCTAACAGTCTTAGTTCATATTTTTATTAATAACTTATTGTTTTACTTGTTTTGTATTGTGCCTCTGTGTTGCATGATTTTGAATTTTGAAATGAATTTGATTAATAATCTCCTTTCTGTATATATTCTATCTGCTTGATTATAAATTATCTCAATAACTAATCTTATTTCAATTTACATTATCATCTGGTTTAGAGTAAATTTGTAACATCTGTCCAGGGACTATACAGATTAAAAACGTCTCGGTTACGGATGTAACCCTCGTTCCCTGAGTAGGGAATGGAGACGTTACGTCAGAAGTGACGGAGAATGGGGGTTTCGCATAGAAAGCCAATCCTCTTCGAGTATTTAAAAACGAGCCAATGGCATGAAAATGCACATATGGCCGCAAAGGAACGCATATGGAGATCACTGGAGCACCAACCGCAGGTGGCTACTAGAATTTAACTCCAGGGGTGGCAGATGGCTTGCCAAGGGAAGACACATGCTCAGAGAGGCTTACAGTGGATAATACACATGACACAGTTACCGTAGGGAACCGTGCACACGGAGGCACCTAGCCAGCATCCAGAGCAACAGCAGTGGTGCCCGCATCGTCGGTGCTGGAGAACTCAAGGCTTCAACGGAAGACATTGAGGAAATATCGCACTTATCCAATCCGAGGAGTGGAATGGCGAGCAAGCGAAGACACCTAAGCGGGTCCAGTACTGGCGGAAGCGAGTACATGAGAGGACACCGGCTCAATTCGTAGATTATAGATCTCGCGAAGGTGTTTGGTGTCGCCCAGCCTGCAGCTCTGCAGATGTCTGTTAGCGAGGCGCCATGCGCTGGAGTCCAAGAGGAGGCCACACTCCGAGTGGAATGGGCCGTCACGCCAAGGGGGCACGGACGGCCTTGCTGCTGGTAAGACAAAGCAATGCCGTCCACTATCCAGTGAGACAGCCGTTGCTTTGAGAGAGCCCTTCCCTTCTGGCTCCCCCATAACAGACAAAGAGCTGGTCTGAGGTCCTGAACACAGCGTTCTGTCGACGTAGGTGCGAAGTGCACGTACCGGACAGAGCAGTGCCAAGGCTGGGTCTGCCTCCTCCAGGGGCAGCGCTTGCAGGTTCACCACCTGGTCCCGGAAGGGAGTGGTGGGAACCTTGGGCATGTATCCAGGCCTGGGTCTCAAGAACACGTGAGAGTAAGCCGGCCTGAACTCCAGGGACGCTTCGTCAACGGAGAATGCGTGCAGGTCCCCTACCCCCTTGAAGGGGGCCAATGCAACCAGGAGTGCTGTCTACATAGGACAGGGCAAAAACTCTACCGATTGCAAAGGCTCCAGGGGAGGCCTCTGCAGAGCACTTAGATCTACTGAGAGGATCCCAGAGGGCACGAGGGGAGGGAGGCAGATTAGCCTCCTCGCTCCCCTCAGGAACCTGATGACCAGGTCGTGCCTTCCAATGGACTTACCTTCTACTGCGTTATGAGACAGCCGGCCACAATGGCCACGACGTAAACTTTAAGGGTGGAGGGCGACAGCCTACGCTCCAATCCTTCTTGCAGGAAGGAAAGCGCGACACTGATCGAACATCTCCGGGGGTCTTCTCCGCGAGAAGAGCACCAGCTGACGAAGAGGTTCCACTTCAACGCGTAAGGTGTCTCGTGGACGACGCTCTAGCGGAAGTGACGGTTGCCGCCACCACAGGTGGCAGCGAACTCAAACCTGCCTCGTCCCGTCCAGGAGCCACACGTGTGGTCTCCAGAGATCGGGACGAGGGTGCCACAGAGTGCCCCGTCTCTGAGTGAGTATGATCTTGTCTCAGAGGAATAGGCCAAGGAGGTGCTGTCACGAGGAGCATCAGTTCAGAGAACCACGTCTTGGTGGGCCAATAAGGGGCTACCAGCAAGACCTGTTCCTCGTCCTCCTTGATCTTGCACAACACCCGTGCAAGGAGGCTCACTGGGGGAACGCATACTTGCGTGGGCCCCGCGGCCAGCTGTGTGCCAGTGCATCTGTGCCGAGTGTGTCCTCGGACAGGGAATAAAACTGAGCGCAGTGGGATGAGTCCCGGGAGGCGAACAGGTCTATCTGTGCCTCCCCGAACTGGTCCCAAATCAGCTGGACCGTCTGGGGATGGAGTCGCCATTCGCCGGAGATAGCGCGGACCCGTGACAGCTCGTCGGCTGCCAGGTTCCGGTCTCCTGGAATGTACACTGCACGAAGGGACCTTAGGTGCTCCTGACTCCATAACAAGAGGTGGCGGGCGAGCTGCGGCCGTGAGCGTAGACCACCCTGGTGGTAGATGTACGCTACTGCAGTGGTATTGTCTGAACGGACAAGTACGTGTTGACCTCTGAGCAGTGCTCGAAAGCGGTGCAGGGCCAGGCGTACTGCCAGCAGCTCGAGGCAATTGAAGTGCATGGGGCGCTGGGGTCCTGTCCAGGACCCTGCGGCTGCATGCCCATTGCACATGGCACCCCAACCCGTGGTAGATGCATCCGTGGAGACAACGAGATGCCTGGAAACTCGCTCCCGTAAAAGCTGAGGTTCGACCACGGGAAGAAGGTTCGGCGGCACGCTGGAGTCACTGGAACTCGGAGCGAGCCGCGATGCCATGCCCACCTCGGGACTCGATCGTGAAGCCACAGCTGAAGCGGTCTCATATGAAGCAATCCGAGCGGCGTTGCCGCGGCTGCGGATGCCATGTGCCCCAGGAGCCTCTGAAAAAGTTTCAGTGGAACCGCACTCTTGCCCTCGAACTGTCGAAGACAAGTCAGCAGTGAGTGTGCGTGCTCGTTCGTGAGCAGCGCGGGTATGGCGACCGAGTCTTTCTCCATGCCGAGAAAAGAGATCCTCTGCACGGGGCAAAGTTTGCTCTTTTCCCGGTTGACCCGAAGGCTCAGACGGGCTAGGTGCTGGAGCACCAGGTCTCTGTGTTCGCAAACCTGTTCTCGAGAGTGTGCCAGTATCAGCCAGTCGTCGAGATAGTTCAGGATGCGAACCCCGTGTTCGCGAAGGGGAACAAGGGCTGCCTCGACGATCTTCGTGAAGACGCGAGGTGACAGAGCTAACCCGAAAGGGAGAACCGTGTACTGATGCCTGGCCTCGAGGCAAACCGAGAACGGTCTATGTTGAGGCAAAAAGGAGACATGAAAGTACGCGTCCTTCAGGTCGATCGCTGCAACCCAATCCTGAGGCCGGACACATTCGAAAATGTGTCTGGCTGTGAGCATTTCGAGTCCAAAATGCGCAGATCCAGGATCGGTATAACCCACCGGTCTTCTTGGGGACAGTGAAGTATGGGCTGTAAACCCGGACCTCACCTCGGCTGGAGGGACCGTCTCGATTGCACCCTTCGCCAGCAGGGTCGCAATCTCCGCTCTCATGATCGGGGCATAGCCACCGACCACCATGGAGCGAACTCCCCTGAAACGGGGAGGAGACCTCGCGCACTGAGTCGCGTAGCCGAATCTGATCGTTCTGATGACGCAGCGGGACAGGTCGAGGGGCTCTAGCCAGGCTCCCAGAAACTGAACCAGCGGAGTCATGCGAACCACAGACGTCCCCCCGGAGGGGCAGCGGTACAGGGAGACCGGCATGCACACAGGAGTTACTCTGTGCGGATGCACAGTCGAGCCCCGTTCCCCGACAGAAGAGACCAGGGAAGGACCAGCGTTCCACGGGGGTCTGTTCTGCCGGGGGTCTGGCGATAGAGGGGGAGGGGAGTGGTGTAGTCGAGGGACGACACACGCTCCCATCCGCACCCTCAGAGACAGAGAGGAATGAGCGGGGCGACACACTGGACGTCGTGCGCGCTCCTTCCAGTCTGTGTGCTCAATGATAGTGTCAGTTTTTCTTCAACCAGCTCAAGGAGCTAGCTAGTAAAAGATTCTCCTCCGGCCCTCCACCGGGGGAAGGAGGGGCCCTGCTACCACCTCCTGTGAAAAACCGTGACACTATCACTGAGCAGCCCGTCTCAGGAACATCGCTTCGCCTGGCGTTAGCGGGGCACGCGGCCTGAGGGGCTGTGACGCTTACCTGTGGCTTCCTCCACGACGTGAACCGGCTGAAGGCTGCTGCTGGGGCCGAGTGGGAGGGAAGGGAGCCGCAGGGGGGCGTCCTCGGCGGCGAGCAAGCGGAGGCGTCTGAGCCGACGGCTGGGTGGAGGCAGCAGCTGGCCGTCGGGGCAGAAGTGTAAACCCGCCTCCGTCTGCTCCTAGGCGGTCGAGAACTGCTGGGCAAAGTCCCGGACCGCACCGCTGAAACATTTAGTTATGATGCTCCTGGACCACAGTGGTGAACATCACCTGACCAAGGGAGCGAGCGGCCGCTTCCGTCACCCGTTTGAGAGCGAGGTCGGCGGCAGGCTCACAGCTCGCTTGGTCCGTCCCCTCCTCGTGCACATTCCTGAGCAGCTAGCAGGTGCTCATCATATGCAGGGCGGAGGCCACCTGTCCCGCCGCTCTACAGGATCGCGCCGCCATAGACGACGAGAACCCATAGGCTTTGGATGGGCATCTGGGAGCACCGCGGGAAGACGCGCCCTGCGGACGCAGCTGCATCGCAACAGAGCGCTCCACCGGGGGAGTCCCAGCGTACCCACAGGCAACCGCGTCGCCGAGGGGAGGAAAGGCGGGGAAACTGAAGCACGCTCTCGGGTTTTTTTTGTTTTTTTTTTACCCAAGTGCGTGTCAGTTCCGCATGCAATTCGGGGAAAAAGGAAATTGGGGTTGGCCGTGGCCGTAAGGCGGCAGCGTTACCCAAAAACCAATTATCCATCCGCGAGAGAACGGGACAGGGCGGAGTTCCACCCCCACCCGATGCTCACGGAAGCCCGAAATAGCATGGCCGTCATCGCGGGATCAGACACAGCGACGTTGACGCTCCCGAGGGAGGCAACGCCGCTGTATCCTCATTTCCCGAGGAGTCGAGCCGCCTTGTGATGCTGCGATCGTCATCGCATCATCCTCTGGAGCGCTGAACGAAACAGACGGTACCTGCAAAGAGGCAGACGTCTGAAGCGATACAGCACTCACTGGCTCTAACACTGGAGCGGTGGGTGTGGCCCGAGGAACTAGCGTCGGGGGTTGTGCCACACATACACCGTCATATCACCCTATCCGCGAGTCGAAGAGCTTCTATTTTAAGAAGCAGAACGAGTAACGGACACGGGGACTCTCACTTTATCAGATCATTGAGTCTAGATCACAGTGTAGAGATGCTCATGTTCCCATTCAAAAGGAACACGAGTCATCCACGAACGCTGCTACTGCATGCTGAAAGCCCCGGCACACAGAGCAGCGATCGCGACCATCAGAAAACGACATGAAACGATCGCACCCAGCAGTAGCGGTTCTAGGCACGGGCGAACCGGGCAGTCGCCCGGGGCGGCATTTCTTCATGTCACATGGGGGGCGGCACGAGCAGTTAAAAAAATACTCTGTGCCGCGAAGTTTTTCTATTTTTTATCATTTCGATTCAATTATTGGCAATGGCGCCCCTGCTTGCTGAGAAGGTACCGTGCGCAGAAGCGATGTCAAGGGGATCTCCTGATTAGTTCACGTATCACGTCTTTTGCGCGCTCGAGGTCGTCATTTCAAATCCTCTGTTTCAAATAGGCGCACGGGAAGCGCGCTCATTATGCGCTCACGGGAAGCGTGCTCATAAACTTTTCAGAACGTGCACCCAAACACTTGGGTGTTTTTCTCTTCTCCGTAAATAAATATTTTAGCAGAGCTACAGCAAGCGTTCTCGAAGGGGGTCTCGCCCTGGGTGTAATTCAATTTAGAACCGCCACTGGCACCCAGAAGAACACGGGCGAGTCGTCTTTAAAAAGACGTGCCACGTGCAGCTCTTTCACTTAGAGAGGAGGAAATTCACTCTTTCAGCGCTGAGGCGACCAGGGAGAAGCGCAAAGTCTGGCAGACCACTGCTCAGATCGCAGGCAATGCAGAGTCTCGCTGGGTACCGCCGTCACACCAACACTGAAGAGGACGCTTGTCTCGAAGAGTCTTGAATCAGTGAGAAAGGCTTTAGGAGTGAAGAGATCTCTTGGCTCCGAAGCGAAAACATACTGCGCTTGCGTTCACTTCCTCCTTTTATACCCACTGCGTGGGGCGGAGATACGCTATGCAAATTCCGCAGCCCCAAGGCATTTTCATGCCATTGGCTCGTTTTTAAATACTCGAAGAGGATTGGCTTTCTATGCAAAACCCCCATTCTCCGTCACGTCATGACGTAACTCGAAGTGACTACGAAAGGGAACTTAGACTGTCAAATCATCTGTTTATTTTTCCAGGTCAATCTGATGAGGTATTTTGCAGCGTAAAATCATCCTACCAAGAATATTCAGCAAAGTTACATGGAAATATTTTATGTAGTCACAGACGCGAAGCAGAAACGCGCAGTAGGATTTTACGATGTGGTGGGATGAACCGATATATATATGGCTATAATTTTGCGCTACGGTAGGAAAAACTGACAAGGTAGGACAGATCAACAGAACTGCGGCATCTATCTGAACCGAACGCGAAGGGACGCGAACAATGATGTAATGATTCATTCAGTTCGACTCCCAAGACAAGACAATGCTCACCCGACTGGCCAATAGGAACGTTCCAATAGGAAAAAAAGAACGTGACCCCGCCCATGACACAATTTTCACAGCGAAAGCAAAATCCTGACCAAGGGGGTAATCCATCAGCCGGAAGTTGAAGCTGCCTCCGGGGGCCGCTATTGTAGCGGGCTATCACCTGCTGTTAGCATCCCATTGGCTCCCATTCATTTTGGCGTCACTTTGACAGCAAATAACTTTACATCTGAGGCGTCCAAAGACTACATTTATCCATTATTTATTTCTAAAGAAACACGACAATGTATAAAAGGCTTCATTACTTTGAATGTTACGTTATGGCCACGTAGAAGCCGTTTTTGTAAAAATAGGCTAACAATTGTGTCATAACCACTCGACTGTCCGTCGCACAGTAGAGAAGTTACCGTATAGATAGGAGGAGAAGCTCGCACAGCCTCGCAGGCAATATTTTACTGTCTAAAGCCAGCCCATGGCATAGATAGAAGCAAAATGTCATCAAGCTCAGTTTGAGCCTGCGCAGAACACTTGGCTATCAGGAAGTGAGTGCCCATGTTGAGCTTCAACTCTCTCCGTTGAAATCAACAGGGTCATAGCAAAGCAAAATTGAAGATGAGATCTCCTTTATGTCACATTTACATCTCCTAGACATAAATGAGCACTAATTGAGACCAAAGTGGTTTTCTCATTCTTCTCAAATGTCTCTCCTGAGAATTAAGTCTCACATTGAGCACAGTGCAAGTTCTCTAAATTCTCTCACAGCTGTCTCTTTTCCAGATCTCAACTAAGAGAAAAATGAGACATACTGTGCCGCTATCAAATATGTCTCAATTTGATCTCAGTTATATCTCAGTGAGAAATATGTCTCTTACTGCTCATTATTTGAGTTCTCGGATTCTCTTAACGTTGTCTCTTTCAGCAAAAAGAAAAAATAGAGCAGTGCAACCTCTCAAATTAGTCTCAATATGAGACATTATTTAATATTATAGCTCAATCATATCTCAGTTTATCTCAGCGCAAAATTTAAGAAAAGAAGTCAATTCAGGCAAATAATTTGAGATGGTTTACTAATGTTCAACGTACAAAATGTATTGATTTCCAACGCATTCTCACCCCAAGGCGTCACCTTTGACCATGCTTCAATATTTGACGTTTTAGGAGCCCTTTAGCGTCACTTACATGACGCGATCCTACGGCGTCATCTAACTGACGCTAAAGGAAAGCGTCTGTTAGAGGACGCGGTTAGGTTTAGGTGTGGGGTGGGGGTAGGGTACACGCGATCCTAGGGCGTCATCTAACTGACGCTAAAGGGCGCCTAAAGCGTCAGATATTGAAGCATGTCCAAATGCTTCCCAAGGCGTCAGTTAGGTGACGCCTTGGGGGTGAGAATGGGCTGTGATTTCTGACAGCCATACAATTCATTAATTACAATTTTGAGTTCCAAAACGTAACCCATCAAAACATAAGCCGCTCAAAAGACAGCTTCGTGAACTTTCTAAATGTTGACATTGTGCTGACAGAATTCACAGCGAAGCTTTATTGTATAGAGCAGTAAAAGAGTGTCATAATAGAGCACATGCTGTTTTAATTCAATTCATTCAAGCACCCTGATAATACAATAGAGGCAATTCATCTTTCATCAAGAGTCAAGTTTTAAATAGGAAAAATATCGAAACACTTTGGTAATTTTTTTGAGAGAAATGCTCCTGGTCTTGTGCACTTCAGTGACGTATGCTAAGCTATGCTAAAAGTGGTGCCGCCAGAACCGGAGATCGGCTGAATGGATTCAAAAAAGGTAAAACTCAACATTTTAACTCTGGGGGAGTTGGAAAATGAGCATATTTCCAAAAAAAAGTGGAGTATCCCTTTAATCTGTGAGCCTAACATTGTTCCATGTATCCCACGTTCCGGTTGCTGCAGTGTTAATAAAGATAATTCATCTTTAAATTGCATTCTCAATTTGTTCTTGTATTTCTCAAATATACCTCAGATATCATTCTCATATATAGCTTCAGTAAGACATTAAAAAGAAATAATCGAGACGTTGGACACACAATAATAAGATCTCTTTTAAGGCTCATAATTCTCAGATTTGTCTCATCTCCTTCAAATAACCAAGACAAAATTGAGATCAGGGGTATACAATTATGAGATCTCCTCCGTTTATCCCACTTCTCAAATATTGCTCAATTGGTTTTCTCAATTTAACCTCCTTTGTCTTACTGGTGTCTTGTCTCTTTCTAGCTTATGTCTTGCTCCTAAGGGACCCTTAGGAGAAGTAACTCAGAAACAAATGATCACAGAATGATATGAATATGAGAAGCTCAAATTGATCTCAAGAGATGAGATTGAACAACAGATGAGCAACACATTTTTCCTCCATTTCTTTTACTGTCTATGATCCTGACACGAGAGCAAAAAATTGCATTGAGAGCAAAAGAAAAGCAGTTTGAGAGAAACACTTTTTTGGTAGAGAAAATGTTTTCACAGTGATAGCAATATATATAAAAAATCTTAAATATATATATATATATATATATATATATATATATATATATATATATATATATAGTATTTTGAGAGAGATTTTTTTCTCAGAAATAATTTTTTATGTTCTATGAGAATACTTTCACTCAACTTTTTTTAGTCTCAAATATTATTTTTTTGCTATTGATATGAAAACTTTTTCTCTCAAATATTCTTTTTTCTCTCATGAAATGCTTTTTTGCTATCAGTGTGATAACCTTTTCACTCAACCTTTTTTTTTTCTCTCAGATCATTTATTTTCTCCATGTAATTAACATTAATAGCTCCATATCTCTGGTGCATTTCACCGCCTTCTTTCAGGGAGAGGACAAACTATTTGAGTGTGGTGAAAACCACTTCAGGTCTGGGCATGTGGAAGGGTTTGCGACGTGTCTCGTTATGTCTATTCCACAACTGCTAGCCAAAGAATCATACACTATGCTGTCAAACTCGTTACATGAGAAATTATATAAAAAATTCACAGACAACGTATGTTCACATTCATGGCACAATTCAAATGGGATCAGAATATAATTATTTTCTCTCATTCACTTGCATTGACGCTTTTTAAACCTAGAGGTCCAGTTGGAGTTTTACGGATGGGCGGGACTTACCATCTCAACAGGGCGCGCACAGCTCTTGACCAAGGGGGTAATCCATCGATCGGAAGTTGAAGCCTCGCGGGAGCTGCCATCTTGTAGCAGAACTTCACTTATGTTAGCATTCCCATTGACTCCCAATTCATTTTGGCGTCACTTTGACAGCGAATAACTTTACATCTGAGGCGTTTGAAGACCCCATTTGTCCTTTATTTATTTCTAAAGAAACACGACAATGTATAAAAGGCTCCATTACCTTGTAGCTTATGTTATGGCCCCGTAGAAGCAGTTTTAGTGAAAGTAGGCTAAGGGCCGTTACATAGTCAACGCATCGGTACGCATACGCGTCCGCAAGGCTATGCATCGCTACGCTTTGGCCGTCATTATGCGTCGATGCGTAGCCAAATGTGTCGTCCTAGTTTTTGATACGCGACGCACTGATGCGCGCAATACTATGCGTTATCGGTGGGGGCGACATTGCAAGAATTGTACATTAATTCAAATATATCATGTTAACAGAAGAAGAAGGTTTGAATACAATGGCGGGCGAGGAGGAAAAATTATACAAGCTTATACGCGTTCCTCCGCATTTATACGACAGTTCATCACAATTAGTACACTCAAATAAAATTGCGTTGGAAAATGCCTGGAGAGAGGTTGCAATCGCGATGGGAAAGACAGGTGAAAATGGACTGGAAAAGTGCCCGTGACAAATTTACCAGCCTGGTTATATGAATTAATGGTTTATGGATATGAATTAATGAATTAAAATACCAAATTAGATAAAATGTGTAATGGTTTTTACAAAGTTAAATAATACCAAATTATAAAAAAATGTGTAATGGTTTTCACATAATACCAAATAAGTTAAAATGTGTAAAGTGTTAAATAATAATAAAAAACTCATGCTTCAAATCAAACTTTTATCAATTTATTTGTCAGTGCCACCCAATCGTAGCACACTGTACTGGTGGGGAAACACGCCAGCATCTGATAAAAAGTAATCAGCCAGCTGCTCCCTTACAAGTGCCGCTCTCCGGGAGGGTCTGCTGCTGCCGTCCGAAAACCGTGGTCCGTCGACCATGTTCTGGTCCCCCACAACGTGCTGCCTCCACTCTCCAGGCTGGACCTCTCCGGTGTCAGACGTCGCATCCACAAAGGTGGCAGGCATGTATCTGGCACGTTCAGTGGATGCCAGAAAGTTGTGGAGAGCCACGAACGCCTTCACGAGCTTCACCGCTTTTTCAGGTTTGCAGTGAAAAATCTACTACCCCCTGTTGCGTGACCGGTGTATTGCATTTTACGCATCGCCCGTGACGCTTGCGTCTGCTTTTACACTATGAAAGGGAGCGCGACGCTTGCGTCACTCGCGTTGCTTGCTCGCGTTGACTATGTAACGGCCCTAACGATTGTGTCAAGCGTCATACCCACGCGACTCTCTGTCGCACAGTAGAGAGATTACCGTATAGACATGAGAAGAAGCTCGCACGCAATCGGGGAAACATGGAGGCAAAATGACAAAATAATTAATCAGAATACCTAGCAGAAGACGGCTTGCTCACGTCACATCTACGTAGTCAAGCTCTGTTTGAGTCTGCGCTCAATGGAGTTCCAATGAGATCGCTCTGTCCATTTCTTTTACTGTCTATGCTCTTAACCCTTCGGGGTCGCCGATCACACCGGCGTGATGAAGTCACATGTCCAGTTTAAGACGTCGAAGCATAAAAACAAAAGCCGTTTCTCAATACCAAGTATGCAAACTTCGGACTTGTGTCCTTGGTATAGTTCGGACTTGCCAAGTTCGACTCCGAAGAACGAACTTCCGAGGACGAGAGGACGCAAGTCCGGTTCTTCTGCAAATGGAACGGAGCGTACTTCATCGTCACTCAGCACGCTCTGGCTGCTCCTGTTATCTCTGTATATATTTTAGGCAACAATAAAACGAAATATGCTACAAATCTGCCTCTTTTCGTTAACAATAAAACGAAATATTCTATAAAACACCACTCTGCCTCTTTTCATAAAAAAAAAAAAAAATCAACATATTAGCCTAATGGCCATGTGGTGCAGGCAACGCGATTCTCTTCACTGCATTAAATAAATGAACACGATCTTTTTGTTTTCATTTTAAAAAATATGAAACATTGCTTTTTATTTACATTTATCAAACAAGAAACAGGGTTGAGTCATTTTATTTATTGTCAGTGGTGTTATGTAACTTTGTTACTTTACTTAAGTACATTTTTCACGTATCTTTACTTTACTTAAGTAGAATAAATAGTGCATACTTTTTACTTTTACTTCGTTACATTTTGCAGCAATTATTATACTTTCTACTCCACTACTTTTCTACAACTTCTGTTACATTTTCATTACATTTTCTGATCAGTTTTTCCCCTGCCAAAACGTAATTTGACCGTCTGTCCGTTGCACGTTTGTCTCACCAGTGACGTTTGGTCGCCATAGCAACCCGGTCACACTAAATGCGTCTCGCACGCAGTGTGTTTATCGTGCAATTTATACGCGAAAATTTGTTTTTACTTGCATAGGAAACACACCGTGTGTAATATACGTTTGGTTAGGATTATGGCAAGCCAAGAGGTTCAGAATTACACCATAAATTAATATGTTTACTGCCATAGTTATTAACATATAGCTGCTAGTAAGGATAAGCATGATGTGTATATTGCCTAATTGCAAGCTTGTTTCAGAAATGGTGACAACATTTTTTTTCCATCATTATTGAACATCATTATAGGAGTATTAGGTTGAATGAGTTAGAATTAAATGTTTTATTAATCATTAGAAAATAGAAATTAAGAAAATAAATTATGCACGTACTTTTACTTTTAATACTTAAAGTACATTTAAAATCAGGTACTTTTTACTTTTTACTTAAGTATGTTTGTCATTGTGTTACTTCTACTTTTACTAAAGTAAATATTTATCTGGTTATTTGTACTTTTACTTAAGTACTGAGATTCAGTACTTCCTCCACCACTGTTTATTGTTCATATAGTGAAGATAATGTAAAAATGTTGTTAAAGTTAAATAGCCTAAAATATTTAAAGTTAAAAAACTTCAAAAAATGTTTGTTTGGTTTTTTTTTTTAGCCATGGAACAAACTATTGTTTAATGAGACCAAAGATAGACACAAGACGAATTATACGTCAAGTTTATCCACTAGACTTGAGAGATCAGAGCCGGCAGCAAACGTCAGAAGCACTAGCCGAGGAAAAGCTGTTCCAGTCGGGGTTGATCTCGCTGAGTGTTTGCTGAAGGCTTGGATGTCAGAACTCCGAAAACGTCAGATGCATTTTTCAGATAGGCGCTATCTTTATAAATAAACTACAGATTTGAGATTTAAACAACCACATTCTCGCCTGAAACACTCTTAAAATTACATTTCATGACACAATAACAGTAGTATTTTGATATTTTGTGGATTTTCTCCTCTCCCATTAACGCTTGCTGGTTGACGCGAGATGCATTCTGGGATACCTGGCTATCTCAAGTCCACACTAGTCACCTCTCGATGCATCCTCGGTAAACAAGACGGATCAAGAACACATCCGGGGATTTGAAGTGAACTTGGCTAGATGTGAACTTGAATTGGAAAAGTACTTGGGCAGCGACTGATGACGTTTCACAAGTCCACAAGAACAAAAGTACAGACAAGTACGCATATTGAGAAACGGCTAAAGTCACGTTGAGCGCTGCCGTCCTCTTCTGTCGAAAGTGCTGGCTTGAAATTCTATTTTACTTTTTGTTTTGTTTTGATAGACCAAGTAAAAACGGAGATATGATCATTTAAACTTTATATTAAAAAAATGTTCGTAAAAAAATGTGTCATAAAACAAAACTGAGAAAATGTGTGAATCTGCTGTCTCTGCTCTTCAGGCTGCACATTTTACGGAATGCCAGAGGAGCCAACTGAGCAAAGACGCAAAAGTGAAAGGCAGAAGATTTACGGAGTAGACAAAGAGAGACATATATACGTTATATATAGAGAGAGATAAATGATTGCTAGTTTGAGTAGATTTTGAGAGTAGTTTAGGAGTAGTTTAGGTAGTTTAGGAGTAGTGTAGATAGTTGAGGAGTAGTTTAGGAGTAATTAGATAAACTGTTTTGAGGAGTGGCACAGATAAAAAAACAACAACAAATAAACACACCTGACACCTGTAATTTTAAGAGTGTTTCAGGCGAGAACGTGGTTGTTTAAATCTCAAATCTGTAGTTGCCTGGTTATAGAACAGGAGCTGGTCAGAGAACATTACACTATAGGGCCATGGTAGCATGGAATTCATTACCTAGTTTTTTGGTGAATGAAGCTAGTAAGAGGGTCTTTAAAATTAAACTGAAATTGTATTTATTTACTCAAGTTTGTATATGATTTTTTATTTTTTAATTATTTTTTCTGTTGATTTAAAATTTAACCAACTTAAATTAAGGAATATTTTTCAGTTCATCTTCTATTAAATGTTTTTGTTTATGGATGTTTGTTGTATGGTTAGTTTGTTGTATGAATGTATGTTTATTTTGTAAAAAATTGATATGTAATAGTGACTTTTGACCACAGGAAGAACAGCACTCATATGAATATGAGATAGCTGATTGTTGGATCAATAAACAATTCAATTCAATTCAATTCAATTCAATTCAATATTTGTTGTAAATAGTTGAATGTATGGTTTGATTTTGTGTTAATTTTACCTTTTGTGTGGTAGATTTGCACTATTGAGGAACCCCTCTTACTCAAGGAATGAAAGCCCTGTAATGTAGCTAGCTGTGTAATTGTACATGAAGGGTTTTGTAGTTTCTAAGCAAAAAAGAAAAGAAAAAATGCCTATTGCCACACCTGGTTTTTGCTGTATATAGTTTCATTTTATCTCAATTTTACCTTTTTTTATGTTGTATTTGCACTATTTGGGAACCCTCATACTCTGGGAATGCAAGGCCTTAAATATAGCTCTCTGTATATTTGTGTGCACAATTTTTTTTTTTTTTTTTTTAAGTGGCAAAGCTAAAAGGAAAAAAAAAAAGCCTTTGCCTACACTCGCTTTTTTTGTAAATCATATTTTTTTGTATATAGCTTGATTATATCTTAATTTTACCTGTATATTTTGACATTTATAACTTGTGTTTACATTTTAAACCTTTTAAAATGCTTCATTGAGCATGTTTGTGTTTTTTTGTAGTAGAAAGACTATAATATTTCTATTCAGATTTTGTGTTTTTTTTTGTGTGATTTTGGGTCCAGTATGTTGATACAGTACATCAAAGTGATAAACTAATTGTCTTATCATATAGGTGATGTTGTGCTGAAAAAAATGATACCAAAAACTGGCAAAAATATTAAAAACACCACCCTCTGTCACGGTTCATGGATTCATTGATTCGCCCTCGCTTTGTGTGTCCATGTGTGTGTTGAATGAATGGGCGCGGCATATCAGCACAGCTCGTTATCAGCTGATGAGCCGATCAGCGCCAGCTGTTCTGAATGAGGATGTCCTATATATTGTTTGTCATTTCGTGTTGGATGGTTGTGGTTTCTCTGGACTACTCACCTGTTTCTCCTGCAGTTCTAGTTCCCATTCCTGTGCACTTACTCTGGACTTTCGTGTTGAAGAGGATTTCTGTCTGTTCCTGGATTCTGCGTCTGCCCACTGGGGCCTCGTCCACACTACTGCGTTTTCGTTTAAAAACAGAGAATTAAAACGAATACGATCTCCGTCCACACCAGCGTTTTATCTGCGTATTAGAAATGATCTCCATCCACATTAAAACGACTGAAAACGCGGGTCATGTGACCATTCACCAACACTGGGCATGCGCGTGCCGGTGTAAACAGTGAATGACGAATCAGGGAAGGATACGTCATGACTGATAACACCCAATCATAGAGCCGAGCGTGAGCCTCTGCGTCATCATTTGTAAACTCCTCCGTTTTGTGTCGTCCACACTAAAACGCCCTCCGGATATTCAAAACGCAGCTGCAGCGTTTCTAAACTTCTACCCCAGATAGCAAACTGACATTGAATCAACGTGGAAATATGACATCGAAACAACGTTGATCTGACATTGTTTTGCTCATCGAATTAACGTTGAACCAACGTCAGACGTGTCATTCTTTCAAAACTAATGGAAAATCAACTTGAATCAACGTTGTTTCAACGTTATGAAAGCAAACCAATTTTCGATTTTCATTTAGCTTTGAAGAATGCCGCGTCTGACGTTGGTTCAACGTTAATTCGATGAGCAAAATCAACGTTGTTTCAATGTCATGAGAGACGTCGTTTCCACGTTCAATGTCAGTTTGCTGTCTGGGACGTTTTAGGTCTTCGTTTTTCCCGTTTTAGTGTGGACGGGAGGTGCAAACGTAGCAAAAGGTCTCCGTTTTTAAACTAAAACGCAGTAGTGTGGACAGGGCCTGGGTCCCTGCGTTTCCGAGTCCGAGTCCTGCCTGCATCCATTCTGTCCTACTCATCACTTGTTTGTTAATAAACTCTGTTTGACTCGCTATTGAATCCTTGACTGTTTCTTCTTGCACCATGACACCTTCAGCCTATATTATAAGTGCTGCTGCTAATGTTTTTATAAGTTTTTCATATAAGTAGTTTTGTAGTTTAAAGTAGTTTAATATAGTGTTGGTAGGCTAAGTGTCACGGGGTGACAAATTGTATTTTTTTTAAAGAGTACAGGCGGAAGTCGTACCAATGGAGTCGCCCCGTTTTAGGGACTAGAACGGTTTGGTGGGGGGGTATGTCATGGGTTGACAAATTTTATTTTTTTTTAAAGAGTGCAGGCGGAACCAAAGTTCTCAGAGTATTGATTCGCGCCGGACCCATAACAACGGGACACCGGGCTAGTTCTGGGTTAGCGCAAAAAACCCCGCGAACGAGCGTAATCAGCAGAAGATCGCGGGCAGCTGTGCATGGGGGGAAAAACAAGCCTCGTGATTGGGACACGTCATCATAAAGGGAATATAAAAGGAGGAAGTAGAGACTAAACAGGGCGGTGCTCTGGGGAACAGTGGTCCTGTGGGAAGAGTGAGCCATGGTGAGGAGGAAGGGGGGGCTGGCAAATGGGCACGGTACGGTGAATGGAGAAACTAACAGGCTGATTCAATGGGAAGGAGGTAACCACGGGACAGAAGAACGTTGTGAGAGCTAGTGAGTGATCTAAATCAATTTCCATCTTCCTCTCTGGTGACAGTGAGACCTTTGATGTGAGAGCCAGGTCAGAAGATGGGCAACGGCCATACATTGTGTATTTTCCCACTGAGTGCTGAAGTGACCATTGACAGACTGATTGACATCCCACAGACCATTGATTGACATCCCACAGACCATTGAGTGTGTTTGTCTGGCAGCCCACAGTGAAGAGAAGTACGTACTTGCATGCTCACCCGTCTGCTTTGCAGTAAAACGCCAAAGCGTTTGGCGTTTTACTGCAACCTGTCTAACCTGTCTGCTTTGCAGTAAAACGCCAGCCGCTCTGTGCCTGCTGACCCCCGCCAGTGAAGAGAAGTACGTACTTGCATACTCACCTGTCTGCGATTGGCAACTATGAATCAATGTCAATCCCACCACCATAATAGTAACATACAGTTTGGTGATGTGGTACATGCAGCGGCGGTCTGAGCCTTTTAGGGGCCCTAAGCTGAATTGGATTTGGGGGCCCCCTCCCACCACGCAAAGTCACCTGTGCTTGACGATTATTGACACAAATGTCACGCAATGATGATGCATTATAAATGAATACAGTGTTAATAAAAAATTGATGCCTACTTAAATAAAAGTTTTAACTTTTACTTTACTCTTTTACTAACTCTTTGAAACTTCTTAAAACAAACCGTCTCAAAATATATAAAAATAAATGATTTGCTAAAATAATGACAAAACTGAGAAATCAGAAACAAAATAAGAGCAAGGGTTCAATAATGACAACTGTACAAATATTATTATTTCTCAACTGTCTCAATACAGTGTAACTGTCCTCAAAATCTTTTTTTATTATTGAACATTATATTTATTGAATTTTAACAAAATAAGAAAGTGATGCATTGACATAAGCTTAATATTTCACAACTTAATCCCCAAAGTAAAAAGTAAAAAACATCACATAACACAGTAACAAAAACAATGATTATGAAAGGAAAAAAAAAAAAAAACTCGACAGTCAGCTTTACTTTATTAATTTCCTTCATAATGTCTTAGAAACTCAGTTAATGGTGACCATATTTCTTCAAAGTTTCTTCCCTTTCCTCTAAAAATATAAGTGAGTCGTTCCAAAACAATACATGATGCCATCTACTTCACCCACGTAAGATTTGAGGGTACCTCCATTTTCTTCCAGTACAGAGATATTAACCGCCTGGCTTGAGTCCAAAGTCAATCAGTTTTATTTGTCTGGAGCTAAAAACGGTTCTCTGGATATACTGTATACCCAACACACATATTTTTGCCTCAGCAAATTTATATTTATTTGGAGTATATTTACTCCAACAATTTTTGACAAAGTCTGCATGACTGACTTCCAATATTTATGTAATTTTGGACAGTCCCATACACAGTGAAAAAGAGTACTCTTTCCATCAAAACATTTACTACAGCTATCTGGGATATTAGGTGACCAACGGTTCAGCTTGACCGGAGTTATGTAGGTTCTCATCGACCATTTATATTGGAGAAGTTTCATCCTGGTACTAATTGACTGTTTTTGGGCTTTTAGACATGCAGCTTCCCAGTCTGCCACATTTATCTCCTCTTGGTCAGATCTCCATCCATCTAGCTTATCAGCGGTGGATTCCTCATCATGTGATAGTAAAGCTGCATAAAATAAAGAAATATGACCTCTCCCCTCGAGATTTTGCAATATAATATTCTCTAATTTTGACAGTGTTGGTTCAGATTCAATCTGTTTATATTTCGACAAAATGTAATATTTTTTTTTTTAAATGTTTGTAAAAATGTTTCTTTGGAATGTTATATGTTTGGCATAGCTGCTCAAATGTAAGCAAGTTGCCATCCTTATAGAGGTCTGCCAGCTTCTGTACACCTTTATCCGCCCAAATTCTGAAACCTCCATCAGCTCTTCCTGGCTTAAAACCTGTGTTGCCCCAAATAGGTAAAAAAGGAGAGATGGGAGGGATACCTTCCATATACTGATGGGCCTTATATCAACTATCAATTGTGTTTTTTTTAAAAAGGGTGGCATGCTGAATATAAATACAAATTCAATTTAAGTTTTGTTTCTAATTGTTCAATTTTTATCCATGCTGGGGTTGTCTCAGTTACAAAGTAAAATATCGCTGAGCGCAGCTGTGCAGACCAATAATATAATTTAAAATTAGGGAGTTGTAACTCCCCTCTCTCATATGGCATGTACAGCAGCCAAAGCCTTAATCTAGTTTTTTTATTATTCCAAAGGAATCTACTAAAGACAGTGTTTAATTCATCAAAATATTGTTTTGAGAGAGGCAAAGGGAGTGCCTGAAACAGATATAAAAATTTTGGTAATATGCTCATTTTGATCATGTTTATTCTGCCAATCATTGACACGGGCATTACTATCCATTTATTTAAAGACTCCTTTACTTCACTAACCAAAGGGTCATAATTCATTGGTACAATAGTTTTAATGTCTGGAGTAATTTTAACACCAAGATACACAAATCCCTCTTTTGCATTGATAAACGGGGTGTGTATGACTGGGTTTAGCCTCTCGTCCCTGTTCAAAAATAGAATAGAAGATTTTGAATCATTTATTTCATAACCAGAAAATCGACCAAATAGCTCAATTTGTTGCATTAAATTTGGGACGCTGATGGACATCCTCGTCAAAAAAAAAAACAGCTCATCAGCATATAGGGCCAATTTATGCTCCTGATCTCCTAACTGGATGCCAAATATATCAGTTCGCATTCTTATCGTAATTGCCAAAATAAATAACATTGGAGATAACGGGCATCCCTGGCGAGTGGAACGTTCCAATGTGAAAGGCTTAGAGACTATGTTGTTTGTCAAAACACTGGCTTTACGATTTGTATACAAAAGTTTAACCCATTTGAGAAAGTTAAATCCAAATCCATACCTCGGAAGAACATTAAACAAGTATGACCACTCTATTCTATCAAAGGCCTGACGGGCATCAAGTGATAATAAAGCCGTATCTTTAGCATCAAATTTCTCATGAATTATATTCAAAACTCTTCTTATATTATGAAACCCTTGACATTTTGGTACAAAGCCATTTTGATCGTTATGAACTAGATGTGAGATAAAGGCAGTGTTGTAGTCGAGTCACCAACTGTCGAGTCCGAGTCAAGTCTCGAGTCCCAGTTTTCGAGTCCGAGTCCGAGTCACCAAAGAAGAGTCAGAGTCGAGTCCGAGTCGAGTCACCATTACCTGAGGTCGAGTCTCGAGTCCCGTGTTCGAGTCCGAGTCGAGTCTCGAGCCCCCAGTGCCTACATGTCTCCACTCTAGCACCTTTAAAGAGTTTTCCTACATCTTGAAACTTTTAGTTTTATAAATGGGGGTAATCTTTGAAGGATGAACAAACAATGTTTTGGTTATCACATTAAAAAATATCTTTTTAGATATAATACTATGTTTTGAAGTACTGAGTTTTGAAGAGCTGGAAAAAAAGATATGTGATGTAGGCTACTTTTTTTGCCAAACTTCCATGGTTACAAGTTAGTGTTACTACATTAAAGGGGTCATGAACTGGCTTTTTAAATTTTATTAATTTGTTGTCTGAGGTCAATTTATGACGTTCGCTTGGTTTTTGCATTCAAAAACATCAAAATGAATAAGTAATAGGCTATTTTGTACCCAAGTTGTGAGCCTTCCTGAAAAATGGTCTGTTTTTATGGGCGTGTCGCACTGAAGACTTGGAAATAAACGCCCACTGCTGTGAGTGGAGAACAGTTTTGCATATTATAATGAGTTTAACTCACCCGTCGGTGCACGTGGGGGAAAACGTCCAATGTTGTAAAATGGCAACCGGAACGATTCGCCCATACATGTTCGACCAAGAGTCCGTGTGTTGCACAATTCTGGTCAGATCCAATATAGATGGCACAGCACCGGTCTTTACTCTTAATCGGTCTGCAAATCCAGTCTTTTTTACAAAACAATCCTCAGTGAAATGAAGCGAACAGACGACGATGTTTTACCTCATCAGCTGGAACGTCATTAAAAATAAAGTTTATCCATGCAGTCCTATTGGAATCCACAGGAAGCTTATGCAGCGACTGTCTTCCACAACCAGCACGGCACAATATTCTGTATTGCTAGGTAGAACGATCTGGTTTTTCATCAGAGGTAGGCATCTATGTTAGGCTACTTAGCTATGAGTGTAATGCGCGAATCGGTGGGCGGGGATAAACTGGCCGTGGTGAAGAGGTGTTGATCTTCTTCTGCGGGGGTGGGGTTTTAACTCCTTCGACGTCATAGTTTCCCACTTTTAAAAACGAGACGTTTTCAGAGGCTGGTGTCAATAAAAGCTTTTATTGGATTAACAAGGACGTTTTCAGTTTTGAAACTTACAGGATATTCTTATAACATGATGACCTCTTAGATGTCAAAAGCTCAAGGAAATTTTGATTTTGAGCTGTTTGATCAGTTAATAATGGAGAAATGTTAGTGCTTCTCACTTTTCTCATTATATTATGTATATTTATTATTATTAACTGTTGGCAAACTAAA
Organism: Pimephales promelas; assembly: GCF_988280905.1. NCBI lineage: Eukaryota > Metazoa > Chordata > Actinopteri > Cypriniformes > Leuciscidae > Pimephales > Pimephales promelas. The sequence goes on from NC_142793.1 coordinate 7,148,504, forward strand.
ATTGTTTGTAGAATTTGTGAAATTCTTATTTTTACCTGCGCTTTCCTGTTTACTTGTGTAAGCAAAGGCAGCTGGAACATTTATTAAACGTGTAGAATACTTTCCAAACCATTACATAGTATTATAAATTCAGATGTTGTGATATATTAAAAGAATAAAACATAAGATTATCTTTTAAAATCGATTGAACACAGAGCAGTTTTTCTGGTGAGTGAGACTGAAAACCCATAGTGGACTACAGCGGAGTGATAACAGAACGCGTGGAGTCCAGAGAGGAACAGGCTTTTGCTCCAGTCCTGGCTTTGTGTCCGCGCCGTTAGGAGCTCAACATCTGACTCGCATGCACGCTCACTCTAGATTAGAGGATATTTTAACTAATTTGCGGTAAAACTAGTCGATCACGAGTGGCTAGACAGGTAGATCTACTAGATAAACTCATCTTTCGGGCATTTGACCGGCCAGGTTGACACTTCAGCGTGAGAAATCGGGGGTGTGGTGGCGTGAGAGCGTGAGAATTGGCAGCCCTGAATCGCTTGATCAAGATCGGCTCGCACTGCACTGTTGTTGATGGTTCAAACTGATAAAGGTCCGTGAAGCACAAAATGAGTTTTGTTCCGCTTTCATTACGTTTGCCATTTGATGTTGCAAACTGGTCCAACTGTAATGGTTCGGTTTGTAATGCTAGTCCGAGTCCAAGTCCAAATCATCAGTTCACGAGTCCGAGTCCAGGACTCGAGCACTCCATCACTGGATAAAGGGGTCTAATCTTTTTGCCAAAACTTTACAAAGTATTTTAGTGTCAACCCCCATCAAACTTATTTTTGTCTAAATGATGAGCATTCTGCAGGGGGTTTACCTGGTTTTAATATCAAAGTGATCATGTCTGGAACTGAAGTTGGTCCAAGAATAGGTCTTGTTCTTCCGAGGTATGGCAACTATCAGATCTATACAAATTTTCATAAAATTGTCTAAAACTATCGTTAATTTCAGATGGGTCTACTGTTACCTCACCCGAGGAGGTCTTTATACTATTAATTGCTCTTTCGCTCTGTGTTTTCTTTATTATCCATGCCAAGAGCTTCCCCGCTTTCTCACCCTGGTCATAATAAGATTGCTTTAACCACATTAAACTTTTTGCTGCTTCATCAGAAGACAATTTATTATATTCAGTTCTCAAACGTAATAGTTCACTTTGTTTTATTGAGTCATCAATAGCATTTAAGTCTAATTCCAAAGATTTAATTTGCCTATCCAAGATTTCCATTTGCTTTTGTTGTTGTTTATTCTTCGTACTCGTATAGCGAAGGATTTCATCTCAAATATATGCTTTAAATCCTTCCCATCTCATTGCGGCACAAGTTTGATCTGTATTGAACTCAAAGTAATTATCTATTTTCTCCCCTATAAATTTAACAAAGTTTGAGTTCTGTAGCCATCTTGCTTGAAACCGCCAACGGAACTGTTTGTGGGTAAAGTTGTCTATGTAAACATTCAGTGAGATAGCTGCATGATCACCGATCACTATACTATCATACTGACATTGTTTGATCCTTGATAAAAGTTCCCTTGAGATAAGAAAATAATATATACGCGATCGGGATTTATGTATACCTGAGTGACAGGAAAATTCTATTTTATCAGGATTTTGTTCCCTCCACACTTCCACCAAGTTCAAATCCAATATATATTGATTTATTAAATGTCTAGTTTGAGCCTTATAGATATCTGAGCCTGTTGAGCGATCTATACTTGGATTCAAGGTACAATTAAAGTCTCCTCCAATTATATAGAGTCCTTGCAGAGTGGATACGGTAAGAAATAGATCTTCAAAAAACTTTGGTTTATTTTCATTTGGGCCAAACAAACTAACTAAATTCAAAGTAATTGAGAGAATGTTACCCTGGACGATTACGTATCTACCAGCCGGGTCTTTTTTTATTTGTAGCATTTGGAATGGTATACTACTATGAATCAAAATAATTACGCCTCTTGCATAATTATTGTATGATGAGTGTATCACCTTAGCCTGGCTGCGCCCTCCTACGCACTTCCGCTCAATTTCATTTTACTTCTGTACTACGTCTGGGATCGCTCCATATCCTTAGGTTTCCAGAAATCAATTTTTTGTAGGACCAATCAGCGAATAGAGGGAGTGGCTTAGAAAGATGACGTTGATGTAAGCGCGTCAGTTTGAGTTCAGTAATGGCAGCGGAGAAAGACGTGAGAAAAGCTATTCGGTCCGTTGTTGGAAAAGAAACTGCCGAATATACAGAATTTAAAGCCGGATTGTTATCGTCTCACCTCTTGTTGCACAACTGAGGACCAAGTGAAGGAGGCAGAAAGGTTGGAGGTTTGTGCTGGGCAGCCGATGACCGTGACATTTTGGACGGACTGTTTAGCCTGGTGTTCGCGGTGTTCAGAAGCCCCGAGTCCTGGCTGTTAAACTATTTTTGAAGATCCGCTCAGGAGTCATGTCAGTCACTCATATTCCCAACTGTATATTTACTGATTCTTGTGATGAGTAGAACATTTTGAGCCCCTTTGTGCACTCATGCAGGAGGTTGGTGTGTCAGTTTTACATGTTGGAAATCATACAAATTGGTTGTGATTTTTTAAAAATAATTGTCATAAATAAAAATGTGAAAAACCATACTTTGAAGATATTTGATTTCAGTTTTAGATGGCAATGGTTGATTTGTTTTACTAAAAAAATAAATAAATGCCACATAAAAATGTACAAAACACATACTTTGAAGACCATAATTAAGGTAATTAAGAAACAATAAGACGTAATATGAAAAATTGTTGTTTATTACACATCTGCAGATAGAGACAAGACTGATCATTCACTGTAGCTGCTAAAGCATTTGCGGCAGATCAGAAAACGACCACAGCGGCGTATTTGTAATGATTAGACACAGCTTCCACCGTTGAATGAATATATCACTGTCCTTCGTGTAAAATATACATTTCGAATTAATAATTGTTCCTAGATTAACAAAACCTGAGGTGCTCGTTGAAATCCTATTGTAAACATAATCCTCTGATCATTCGGACTTGTTGTTTCCAGCCATTTCGCCGCGTGACATACGTCACTCACGACACCCCGTTAGCGATTGGCTATGGCAGATCGTGAGTGACTTTGGGCAGATCCAATAGATTTGAACTTTAATAGTGAACCCGCCTACAAGGAAGGAAACGTTTCTCAATGGAGCGGTTCCAGACTCTATGTGGAAATGAAATGAACTAGAGTCTGGTTGAACCAGGCTAGTATCACCTGGCCAGGCCATCTGTTTTTACAAACTTTAATTCACAATCTGTAAGATGTGTTTCTTGAAGAAAAACTATTTTCGATTTGAGGTGCTTAATCCTGTTGATAACCTGTTTTAGTTTAATTCTTTTCCTGAGTCCTCTGACATTCCAACTTGTGATTTTTATATCAGACATTATGAGTATTCACTTGCTCCATACTAGTTTTTTCAGGAGTATTAATATAGCAATACATTGTGCCGAGTTGGTATGAAATACAGATAACTTTTGAATAAAAAAAACAAAAACAAATAACTAAATAAAAAAAAGTCCTGAACATCACGCATAACACTTAACCCTTAAATCCCCCCGCCCCTCCCTTACTCAGATTAACAAATGGGGGTTTGTGCTAATCCACTAATAAGGGGAGTAGCTAAACTATAAAACCCAACTTCAAAAAGCAGCAGTGGTGTCCGTGAACCATGCATACACCAAATTAAGAGACAAACACCGCAAACCCATATGAAAATGTTAACGTAATTCCTCCATGAAATTATTCAACAGCAATGTTACTTATCTGCTCACATTGTCTCCTTTTCAAGAATAAAGTTTAACCAAAGTATGTAATGTGTTTAGAAAAAGAGAGAAAAAAAAGAGTATACACACATATACATATGCATACATGTGCCCATAGTGGCGTTATGAACATATTATAGAAAATACCTTAAAGTGCAGTTATTAGGTCTGAACAGCTGATTTTCTAGTTCGGGAACCGAATCGCTCACCATCATAATCAGTCCTGTCCGGCGTGTCTGTGGAGAAAATCCCCAGGCTCCTTTGGGGATGAAAACAACTGTAGCTTCCCATTGTGGAGGATCCTCATCTTACATGGATTCTATTGGAACCCGCAGAAAATGCCTTTTTCAACGAACACTTTCCTGACGGTGCTGAACTCGGCTCGTAGTCGGACGGTCTCCGCTGAAAGGTCCTGGGCGAAAAAAAGTTTGTTTCCTTCATGTTCGATATTACGTTGTTTCGTGGAACGGAAAACAAACTTCCGGTCTTGGAAATTCAGGAATCGGATAAGGACTGCTCTGTGCTGGTTTGGTCTTGGAGATGCGATGAGCCCTCTCAATGACAAATGATTTGTCGGTCTCCAGCCAACGCGGCAGCGCCTCCCGAATGTACTCCAGCAGCGGCCGCTGACCCTCGGAGCCCTCCCGGAGGCCAAACAAGCGAAGGGTCTTCCTGCGACCCCGGTTCTCCAGGTCGTCAGTCTTTGCCTCCAGGTAGGATATTCGCTTCATGGCGTTGTTAAGGTCGGCCGTGCTCTTTTCCAGGAGCTCCTCCGTCGACATGATTCTATTCTCAGTTTCCTCCAGTCGAGTAGCATTAGTGGCTACATTTTGCTTCACCTCCGTCATGTTTTTCTCCAAGGCAGCGACGGACTTAGTCATTTCACCCATACGATTATCTATGCTACTCAGCTTGGTTCCAAATCCAGCTAACTCCGAGTGCAACGACCGAAGTTCAGTTAACACTGTGGTGAGGTCACACATGCTATCCGTGCTAGCAGCAGTCCCCATGTTGTCTTGACTTGCTGCTGAAATGTCAGTTTCAGCTGGTTTTTGGGAACCGCATTTTCGTGTGAAAATATCACAATCCTTGGGAGTAGCAGATTTTGACATCTTCCGATTCAGTTTGCACTTCAAAGGCTGGGTTTTTTAGAATTTTGATTCAGGCTACACGGAGCATTCACTTTAAGCTGCCATCTTGGTTCACGGCTCCATAGCGCCCCCCATCTTTTTTTATTATTATTATTATTGTAACAGACTTTTTTGGATTGTAAATGATATAATCCAACAAAGTCTGTTACTATAAAACCAGTAATAATGTACTAGCGCTCGTTGAATGCGTGTATGCAATGTATTTTTCCCCTCGGGGCTTGCCGTAGATGGGTCGTGCGCACTTGGTACGGTCGCGTTTTTTGGAGTTAGGCCCATGGAGCTAACAAAAATAACATTGTCAGATTAGATAAATCATGTAGGTTCCAGTTCAAAGCTGGTGCATTTCTAGTTTAATGCTAACTTCTCTCTACCTATCAGATGCTCCGGTGAGTGAAATATATAAAGCGAATCGTGATTATTCAAACATGAAATGGGAAGGTTTAACCAGGTTTAAGGGTTTAACCTAACTATCACTCTGGGTTTGACTTGCTGACAAAACCGGATCTCTTCTTTGTCGCGCTTTAAAAGTAAAAGTTCCAAATGTACAGTTCCCTTTCGTAGTCACTCCGAGTTACGTCGGAATGACGGAGAATGGGGGTTTCGCATAGAAAGCCAATCCTCTTCGAGTATTTAATAACGAGCCAATGGCATGAAAATGCCTTGGGGCTGCGGAATTTGCATAGCGTAACTCCGCCCCACCCGGTGGGTATAAAAGGAGGAAGTGAACGCAACCGCAGTATGTTTTCGCTTCGGAGCCAAGAGACTTCTTCACTCCTAAAGCCATTTTCACTGAGTACAACTCTTCGAGACGAGCGTCCTCTTCAGTGTTGGTGTGACGGCGGTACCCAGCGAGATTCTGCATTGCCTGCGATCTGAGCAGTGGTCTGCCAGACTTTGCGCTTCTCCCTGGACGCCTCAGCGCTGAAAGAGTGAATTTCCTCCTCTCCTTTGAAAGAGCTGCACGTGGCACGTCTTTTTAAAGACGGTTCGCCCGTGTTCTTCTGGGTGCGGTCGATTCATGTCATCTTCTGATGGTCACGATCACTGCTTTGTGTGTCTGGGTATTCAGCACGCAGCAGCAGCGTTCGTGGATGACTCATGTTCCTTCTGTGGGAACATGACCATCTCTACACTGCGATCTAGACTCAATGATCTGACAAAAGTGAGAGTCCCCGTGTCCGCTACTCGTTCTGCTTCTTCTTCTAGAAGCTCTTCGATTCGCGGACAGGGTGATTTGTCGGTGACTGTGTGGAACAAACCCCCGACGTTAGCTCCTCGGGCCACACCCACTGCTCCAGTGTTAGAGCCAGCGAGCGCCAAATCAGGCGTCTGCCTCTTTGCAGGTACCGTCTGTTTCGTTCAGCGCTCCAGAGGATGATGCGATGTCAATTGCAGCATCACAAGGCGGGCTTGATTCCTCGGGAAGTGAGGATGTGGCTGCGTTGCCTCCTCCGGGAGCGCCAGCGTAGCCTGTGTCTGATCCCGAGATGACGGCCATGCTATCTCGGGCCGCCGTGAGTATCGGGTTAGAGTGGAACCCTCCGCCCTGTCCCGATCTCTCGCGGATGGATAATTGGTTCACGGCCACAGCCGACCCCATGCGGCATGCGGAACTGTCGCGCACTTGGAAGGCTCCTTTGACCTCCCGAGAGCGTGCTCCAGTTTCCCCCGCCTTTCCTCCCCTTGACGGCGCGGTTGGCCGTGGGTACGCTGGGATTCCCCCGGTGGAGCGCTCCGTTGCGATGCAACTGTGTCCACAGAGCGCGTCCTCCCGCGGTACTCCCAAGCACCCATCCAAAGCCTGTAGGTTCTCGTCGTCTATGGCGGCGCGATCCTATAGAGCGGCGGGACAGGCAGCCTCCGCCCTGCATGCAATGAGCACTTTGCAGGTTTTTCAAGCCAAACTGCTCAGGGATATGCACGAGGGGGGGACTGACCAAGCCGCTTTTAACGAGCTGCGAGCTGCCACCGACCTCGCTCTCTGGGCGACGAAAGTGGGCGCTCGCTCCATTGGTCAGGTGATGGCCACTAGTGTGGTCCAGGAGCGTCATCTTTGGCTCAACCTGGTAGACACACGGGATGCCGAGTGGACTCGTCTGCTCGACCCCCCCCCCCCTCCCAGGTTGGCCTTTTCGGCGGTGCAGTTGAGGACTTTGCCCAGCAGTTCTCGACTGCCCAGAAGCAGACGGAGGCGATTAAACACATTCTCCCCCGACGGCCAGCTGCCGCCTCCACCCAGCCGTCGGCTCAGACGCCTCCACCTGCTCGCCGCCGAGGACTCCCTCCTGCGGCTCCCCTTCCTCCCACGCGGCCCCAGCAGCAGCCTTCACCCGGGTCGCGTCGCGGAGGAGGCCGCAGGACAGCGTCACAGCCCACTCAGGCCGCGCGCCCCGCTAAACGCCAGGCGAAGCGGCGTTCCTGAGACGGGCTGCTCAGTGATGAGGTCGAGTTTTTCACAGGAGGTGGTAGCAGGCCCCCTCCTTCCCCCGGTGGAGGGCCAGGGGAGAATCTTTTGTTCTCAGCTCCCCGCTGCTCACCCACGGGTGGGCAGCACCCTGAGTTGGTTAAAGAAAGACTTGACATCATCACTGAGCACACAGACAGGAATGAGCGCGCACGACGTCCCAGTGCGTCGCCCCGCTCATTCCTCTCTGTCTCTGAGGGTGCGGAAGGGAGCGTGTGTCGTCCCTCGACTACACCACTCCCTTCCCCCTCTATCGCCAGACCCCCGGCAGAACAGACCCCCGTGGAACGCTGGTCCTTCCCAGGTCTCTTCTGTCGGGGAACGGGGCTCGACTGTGCACCCGCACGGGGTAACTCCTGTGTGCATGCCGGTCTCCCCGCCTCGCTGCCCCTCCGGGGGGGACGTCTGTGGTTCGCATGACCCCGCTGGATCAGTTCCTGGGAGCTTGGCTAGAGCTCCCCGGCCTGTCCCGCTGGGTCATCAGAACGATCAGATTTGGCTACGTGATTCAGTTTGCACGGTCTCCTCCCCATTTCATCGGAGTTCGCTTCACGGTGATCGGTGGCAATGGCCCGGTCATGAGAGCGGAAATTGCGACCCTGCTGGCGAAGGGTGCAATTGAGACGGTCCCTCCAGCCGAGTCGAGGTCAGGGTTTTACAGCCCCTACTTCATCGTCCCCAAGAAGCCGGTGGGTTACGACCGATCCTGGATCTGCGCATTTTGAACCGTACACATCATCGATTGCCGTTCAAGACGCTCACAGCCAAAAGCATTTTCGAATGCGTCTGGCTTCAGGATTGGTTTGCAGCGATAGACCTGAAGGACGCGTACTTTCATGTCTCCATTTTGCCTCGACACAGACCGTTTCTGCGGTTTGCTTTCGAGGGCCAGGCATATCAGTACACGGTTCTCCCATTTGGGTTAGCTCTGTCACCTTGCGTCTTCACGAAGATCGTCGAGGCAACTCTTGTTCCCCTTCGCGAACACGGGGTTCGCATCCTGAACTATCTCAACGATTGGCTGATCCAAGCACACTCTCGAAAACATGTTTGCGAACACAGAGACCTGGTGCTCCAGCACCTAGCCCGTCTGGGCCTTCGGGTCAACCGGGAGAAGAGCAAACTTTGCCCCGTGCAGAGGATCTCTTTTCTCGGTATGGAGATAGACGTCGCCATGTCCGCGCAGCTCACGAACGAGCGCGTGCACTCACTGCTGACTTGTCTTCGACAGTTCGAGGGCAAGAGTGCGGTTCCACTGAAACATTTTCAGAGGCTCCTGGGGCATATGGCATCCGCAGCCGCGGCAACACCGCTCGGATTGCTTCATATGAGACCGCTTCAGCTGTGGCTTTGCGATCGAGTCCCGAGGTGGGCATGGCATCGCGGCTCGCTCCGAGTTCCAGTGACTCCAGCGTGCCGCCAGACCTTCTTCCCGTGGTCGAACCTCAGCTTTTTACGGGCCGGAGTCCCTCTTCAGCGAGTTTTCAGGCATGTCATTAGGGACTTTAAGCAACAGCCTCTGGTGGAACGGCAACGGCATTCTGGCGTTCTATTGCGCATGCGCGACATTAACTGCTACTTCTTGACGTTCTACTGTAACCGTCTACTACGGGAGAACAGCTGATTTGCCGTAGTCGTTACTACGTGACAGATTAAGACAGTTAATGTTATGTTTTAGGTTATGTGGCATTGAAATCGTTTCTGTATATCATTAAGTGCTAAAATCAACCCTTCTCTTTCTTTTTAAAACCACTTTCTTTTTGTATTTTGTCTGATGATTAAATTATTCCCTATGCCGTCCTCTTTACTGTTGCTTAGTGATTTTTGCGCTCTTTAACTACGGCAGTTAACGGTTTATTTTCGGCTGCCGTCGCCGTTCTATCAGCAGCTGTTGCTTAAAGTCCCTGTTGTCTCCACGGATGCCTCTACCACGGGTTGGGGTGCCATGTGCAATGGGCATGCAGCCGCGGGTTCCTGGACAGGACCCCAGCGCCTCATGCACGTCAATTGCCTCGAGCTGCTGGCAGTACGCCTGGCCCTGCACCGCTTTCGAGCACTGCTCAGGGGTCAACACGTACATGTCCGTTCGGACAATACCGCTACGGTAGCGTACATCAACCATCAGGGTGGTCTACGCTCACGTCGGTTGTCGCAGCTCGCTCGCAACTTCCTGTTATGGAGTCAGAAGCACCTGAGGTCCCTTCGTGCAGTGTATATTCAGGGGTGTAAAGTAAAGAATTACAAATACTCACATTACTGTAATTAAGTAGGGTTTTTTTTTCAGAAATTGTACTTTTTGAGTAAGTTTAAAATTGTAAAGATAAAGAACCGCACTCTCTAGTTAAATCTCATGAAGATTTATTCATTCACCATGTCCACACAGACGCGTTTCGGCCTAAGCCATCATCAGTGAGTGTGTGGTGTGAAACAAAGAGATTGTTTTTAAACATCACAGGTGGACCCCAATCAGCAACATCAGGTGCGTCAAATTACCAACATCAAGACACGCAAAAAGTAACATCAAAAACAGACAATGCTCACATGTAACCATGTACACATATATATACATACATATATATATACATACACACACAAAAAAACAAAAAAAAAACAAAAAACAAAGGTAGTATTTAAATAAACCCAATTACAAATTAAATTGTTTACAAAAAACAATTCAACATTAGTTCTTCATTTAGACCATTTGGGTGTACAGTTTGAAGCGTATAAATCCAAAAGGCTTCTCGTTGAAGGAGATATCGTTCCCTATCTCCACCCCGTTGTAAAACTTTAACATGTTCAATGCCTTCAAATTTCAAAGTACAAATATCATGCCCAAATTCGTTAAAATGTTTAGCCACAGGTGATTTAATGTCGTGATTCCGTATGTTACTTTTATGTTCGTGTATTCTTATCCTTAACTCTCTTTTTGTTTTACCTACATAACAAAGCCCACATGGACATTTAAGTAGATACACAACAAAGGACGTACGGCAAGTAATTCTCCCTCTCACAGAGAATTTCTTGCCAGTCCGTGGATGAAGGAAAGAATTAACTGTAATCATCACATTACAATTCGCGCAACTTCTACAAGGGAAATTGCCCGGATCAAGGGCTGTAAGCCAATTAGTTGGCGGAGTGTAGGAATCAGCTCTAACCAAAACATCTCTCAGATTCTGTGACCTCTTATAGGCAAAGAGTGGAGGGTTTTGGAACAATTGACCAATCTGCGTATCGCTAGATAAAATGTGCCAGTGTTTATTTACTATCGATTTATTCGCACCCGAAAGGGGAGAAAATGTCGTAGATAAAATAAGTTTAAAATTGTCTAATTTTACTTTTACTTGAGTACATTTTAAGTGATGTATCGGTACTTTTTCTCCGCTATTTTCCTTCTGTTTGTGGCGTTACTCGTTACTCGTGTGGCGTTATGCTTGTTTTAATTTTATTTTTATCCATCAACGTGATTGGATCGAGTAATCGGTCTCGTGACTGTCATCAATTCAAATTAAGCATAGTAAACTTACCGCCTATTCCTGCTGTTACTCGTGACTGCTGTGGAAGTGCATTCATCACGCATCAATTCAATCCAGATATCAGCGTCTTCCTCTAATATGCAAAGGTACATTTCACATTTCTGCTTAATATGATATTTATATAGGCTGGCCTGTCTACAGGGCCTAACATTTGGTCTGAGGGTGGGGGAATTGCGAGAAGAGTTCATAATGCGGTGAATTCCCGCTCCCATTTACTTCACAATCACATTATAGAGAGACGTGATCACGATCTGCCGCGTCTTTAAATGGTGATGAGTGTACTGATTTGATGCATTTTAAAAAGATGGATGATAGATATTCTTCAATCTTTCTTACAAAGAACAAAATATAATGTTGTAGCGCCTCTCTAGCGTGTTGAACTATAATGAGAGGTGACTATCCTGAGTTCTTTAAACTCTACAAAATAACATAAGTGAGGTTTCACTAATAAACTAATTAGTGTTTAACTTTTGTGAATTAAATGCTCTTTCTGTTTGAATCTCTAGATAAACCGTAATAGTTACACCCTTTAACTGGAAATTAAATGTAATGTAATTATTATCCTGTAAACACCTGAGTATTTAAACCAAAAAACTATTTTTGTCTTAACTTAAAATATCAAAAGAGTCAAGTAACCACAACTGTTATATAAAAGTGTAACAGATTTACTTAGAAAATATAGAAATAGTAAGGAATAGTAATTAAATCTCAATTGTAATCACGTTACTAGATCACAAAGGTATTCACATTCACACTCAACCAAAAAGGGCCCAAGAAAATAAAATAGCCGGCAACACTTGAATTATAAATACCCCTTAAATGTTCATTGATGCAGGCCTGAATGTAGCTTGGGTACGTTGTAGCCTAAAATCAACTGGCTGCTTCACCACACGGGCCAAACAAAATATAATGGTACCTTTATGTGAATGTAATCTCACGCACACTGGATCAAAGCGTCAGCGGGAGAAGACAGATTCCGCAGCAGAAGACAGATTCGCGGGGCAGAGAAGATGAGGAGAAGAGTCACATGGTCGATGATCTGGGCAAAGTCCACCAGACAGTAACGCTATCCGGCTCCGTCAGGTCTTTGATCCTCGTCGTCGATTTCACAACTCCACACGGGCTTGACTAATCGAGGTCGCTGGTCGCTAGCTTATAGAAAAGTCCATGCAAAAACACTAACCACTATATCAGCGGCTAAATTACTTACTTCAGTCTTTGTGTGCAGAGTAAGCCACTTACACAGACCGAATTATCACCATTAAAGTCTTTTAAGAGTCCTTATCGAACACTTTGACTAAACTGGTCAATTTCAGTAACTTTTTTCCGAGTTACTCTCCCCGCCCCAAAAACACACGCGGTTCTCTCTCTCTTCCTCAACGCTCTCTTCTTTTTTTTTTACTTCCCCTTTGACCTCAACTGTGATTGGATACACACAACACTGTATTTCAAATGAACATATATGAATATATTTCAACAGTATTATTCAAATGAACATATATGAATATATTTCAGTAGGATTACACCGTGAATTCCAGTATGTGCATTTTTTTTAATTTATAAATTGTAGTGCACAGTGTTTATTATAAGGGTAAGAATCCGCACCTCAGTACTCACTACTCTTGAGTACTTTTAAATAAGCTACTTTTTTACTCTTACTCAAGTAGTTTTTTGGACAAGTACTTTTTACTCTACTCACACTACATTTTTTAGAATGTAATGGTACTTTTACTTGAGTATGTTTTTTCAGTACTCTTTCCACCACTGTGTATATTCCAGGAGACCGGAACCTGGCGGCCGACGAGCTGTCATGGGTCCGCCCTATCTCCGGCGAATTGGCGACTCCATCCCCAGACGGTCAAGCTGATTAGGGACCAGTTCGGGGAGGCAAGGATAGACCTGTTCGCCTCTCGGGACTCATCCCACTGCGCCCAGTTTTATTCCCTGTCTGAGGGCACGCTCGGCACAGACGCACTGGCGCACAGCTGGCCACGGGGCCCACGCAAGTATGCGTTTCCCCCAGTGAGCCTTCTTGCACGGGTGTTGTGCAAGATCAAGGAGGACGAGGAGCAGGTCTTGCTGGTAGCCCCCTATTGGCCCCCCAAGACGTGGTTCTCCGAACTGATGTTCTTCGCGACAGCACCTCCTTGGCCTATTCCTCTGAGGCAAGACCTACTCACTCAGAGATGGGGCACCCTGTGGCACCCTCGTCCCGATCTCTGGAGGCTACACGTGTGGCTCCTGGATGGGACAAGGCAGGTTTGAGTTTGCTGCCACCTGCGGTGGCGGCAACCAACACTTCCGCTAGAGCGTCATCCACGAGACACCTCTATGTGTTGAAGTGGAACCTCCTCGTCAATTGGTGCTCTTTCCCGCGGAGAAGACCCCCGGAGATGTTCGATCAGTGTCGTGCTTTCCTTCCTGCAGGAAGGGTTGGAGCGTAGGCTGTCGCCCTCCACCCTTAAGGTTTACATCACTGTCATTGCCGCGTCTCATGATGCAGTAGAAGGTAAGTCTGTGGGAAAGCACGACCTGGTCATCAGGTTCCTGAGGGGAGCGCGGAGGTTAAATCCGCCTCGCCCTCCCGTCGTGCCCTCTTGGGACCTCTCAGTAGTTCTAAGTGCTCTGCAGAGGCCTCCCTTTGAGCCCTTGCAATCGGTAGAGTTAAAGTTTCTGTCCATGAAGACAGCACTCCTGGTTGCATTGGCCTCCATCAAGAGGGTAGGGGACCTGCACGCATTCTCCGTTGACGAGCCTGGAGTTCGGGCCGGCTTACTCTCACGTGATCTTGAGACTCCGGCCTGGATATGTGCCCAAGGTTCCTACCACTCCCTTCCGGGACCAGGTGGTGAACCTGCAAGCGCTGCCCCTGGAGGAGGCAGACCCAGCCTTGGCACTGCTCTGTCCGGTACGTGCGCTGCGCGCCTACGTTGACAGAACGTGGTGTTTCAGGACCTCAGACCAGTTCCCAGAAGGGAAGGGCTCTCTCAAAGTAGCGGCTGTCTCACTGGATAGTGGACGCCATCGCTTTGGCTTACCAACAGCAAGGTCGACCGTGCCCCCTTGGTGTGACGGCCCACTCCACTTGGAGTGTGGCTTCCTCTTGGGCTCTAGCGCATGGCGCCTCGCTGACAGACATATGCAGAGCTGCAGGCTGGGCGACACCAAACACCTTCGCAAGATTCTATAATCTGCGAATAGAGCCGGTGTCCTCTCGCGTACTCACTTCCGCCAGTACTGGACCCGCTTAGGTGTCTTCGCTCGCTCGCCATTCCACTCCTCGGACTGGATAAGTGCGATATTTCCTCAGTGTCTTCCGTTGAAGCCTTGAGTCCTCCAGCACTTCTGATGCGGGCACCACTGCTCTTGCTCTGGATGCCGGCTAGGTGCCTCCGTGTGCACGGTTCCCTATGGTAACTGTCTCATGTGTATTATCCACTGTAAGCCTCTCTGAGCATGTGTCTTCCCTTGGCAAGCCATCTGCCACTCCTGGAGTTAAGTTTCTAGCCACCCTTAGGTTGGTGCTCCAGTGATCTCCATATATGTAGTCCCTAACACGGCCATATGTGTATTCGTAAGTCCTCCCTACGGTAGGCATTTGGTAGCATGTCCCTCCCGGGATATGTTTCCCATTGTACCTTGGTATTCCTGTGTCACTCCTGTTATAAGTAGGTAACTCCTGTTATAAGCTAAGCTAGGAGTCCAGACTTTCACAGGGCACTGGAAGACAGCTATGAAGATGGCATGATGGCACAGACCCCCATTCTCCGTCATTTCGACGTAATTCGGAGTGACTACGAAAGGGAACGTCTCGGTTACAGATGTTACTCGTTACGTCTCCTTGCCACTTCTGCTGTACCGCTGGGTAGACGCCTGAGTTGAGTCTCGGCTCCTCAGCGAAGACATACTGCGGTTGCGTTCACTTCCTCCTTTTATACCCACGGGGTGGGGCGGAGTTACGCTATGCAAATTCCGCAGCCCCAAGGCATTTTCATGCCATTGGCTTGTTATTAAATACTCGAAGAGGATTGGCTTTCTATGCGAAACCCCCATTCTCCGTCATTCCGACGTAACGTCTCCGTTCCCTACTCAGGGAACGAGGGTTACATCCATAACCGAGACGTTTTTGTTCCTGTGGTAGGTTAGGTAAGTATGCAATTTTTTGGGTGGGACACATGCCGCATTTTTCAATATTGAGGGGGACACGTCCCCCCCGGTTCCTACGCCAGTGCATTAATGCCATTATCTGTACTGTATCCCAACTGTTACAATAAATTTATCAATTGAGCAATATAACATGCATTTTTATTCAGTATATAAGTAATATTTTGCTTTTTATGTTAAATTGGTACCGTGAGAAATTTACATTCAGGAAAATAGCTGTTTATTATCGTATATTATGTTCCTACTATTGCAGTCAATGGGGAATGAGATCTGTTTGATTAAAACATTCTTCCAAATATCTTCCTTTGTGTTCAGCAGAACAAATAAACACATAGAGGTTTGGAACAACATGAGGGTGAGTAAATACTGACAGAATTTTCATTTTTGGGTGAACTAACCCTTTAAGATATCTGAAAGGAACATGTAGATATCTTGAATTTAAGTGAATTAAAGATATCTTGAACTGGAGTTATGATTAGTCAGAATCAAATTGTAGATCTTTAGTTGCAAATATCCGTAATTCACATAGTGGATATCTGCAACTGAATTGTAGATATCTGTAATGATAAACCCCATACAAATGAATGGCAAAAGTGATGTCATTTGTCCTAGAAAATAGGCGTCATTTACAGGGGGGGACGGGTGGGACATGTCCCCACCACTTTTTGCAATGGTCGATTTTGTCACCACCACTTTTGAAACATCTTGCGGTACAGCTGTACCAATACAAATAAAACATCTCCAGTTAACAGCATTCCTTTCATTTGTTTGTTAAATAACAGGTGATTTAGCACTGAAATGTGTTGTCTTCTCTCGGAAACGCGCCTCAATCTGTTGCAGAGATTTTTTTCCGGTGAAATCACTTCAAAATGCACACAAACGTGTCCCTGTTTCTCATGGGTTCTAATCCGCTCTCGTATATTTTTTCCCCTCATCAAAACATATACAACCACTGATAAACATTATATCAATTCAACCACTGATAAACATTATATCAATTCAACCACTGATAAACATTATTGGTTTTGATGAGGAAAAAAAAAACTATATGAGTGCGGATTAGAACCCCGAACCTCCCGAGTTCAACCTCTGGACCATCACTGTACATATGCAATAAAGGGCGTATATACTATATACACTCACTATACTTGGACTTGTGCTCATTTTTATTTATGTACATCAGGAAGCTACAGGACATCGTCTTTCAAAACATGACCTACTCAAAAGAAAAAAAAGAATGAATGCGTCATTGTACCCAGCACTTTTGAAAATGCCCTTCCGAATACATCTCTGTCCCCAGCACATTTCAAACCAAACTGACGCCCATGAGTTGTGCATATCTGAAATGTTCTTTTTGACTAGGCAAAACTGAATTACAGATATCTGCAACAAATATCCAGTCTAGCTGTTAAATGTTAAAATGGCTTGCCATAGGCTTCTACCACAGGATGCATCACAGGATGTTCTCATGTCAAATACATCCGGACAAGTCACCTCTCGATGTATTCTCTGTAAAAGGGGCGGATCAAGAACACATCCAGGATTTGAACTGGACTTGGCTAGATGTGAACATTGACTTGAAACAGTAGCTACTTAGGCAGCGACTGAAGACGTTTCACAAGTCCACAAGTACAGACAAGAACGCATATTGAGAAACGGCCATTGACTCCAAGGCGCTCGAAAAGCAGACAGTTAAAGAGCATATTGCAGGTAAAAAAAAATCTAAATTAATATATAACCTTGTATGAATCAAAGTCAAAAAAGGCGCAAAGAAGCGGAAGTTAGTAGTTGGGCACGCGAATGGGAGACGACGGCAAATATCATTTTTGTATTCCAACGAAAATGGCATTTTTATAATGCATGCATGCCCTTGTTTTATTTTTTAATGCATGCTATATCTTTTAATGTTCTTCTGTATAGAAATTTGGTCTGTTGGAAATGTGCTGCATAAATAGCTACAATTGAACTTGAACTATTTATCAGATTAATGTTTCATTACTTCTTACCGTAGTACTGCGCTGTTTTTGTCTTTGTCACAAAATGCCCTTTTTTCTGAATGTGATATTTCCTGTTCATTTTTGGGGCCATAAATAAATACATTTGCTTGTAAACTGAAGGATGTAATGACATTTTGATCAAAAAACATATTTAATTGCAACCCTTACATGGTCTCTCTCTGAAAGGGGTCATTTAATAATTCAAGCATAGTAGGGGAGACCGCCCACTGCGCAACGTGACGTCGATGTGACGTCTTTTTCGTGTCATTTTTGGACGTCCAAATTCGGTCCAATGAAGGGGTTGTTTTGTAACGCCAGATATAACACCAAATATATCTAGCACAATTATGAACAAATAATTAGTTAGTAGATCTCTATGAATGTAGTGTAAGACATTTACAAGTGATGAATAGTTCACACTTTATGCAGAAAGTGCAAATGATTAATTCATGCCTTTACACATCTATAACATGTGTTGAACACTGTAGTGTAAAATTGTAATTATGAACAAATAATTAGATTGTCATTGAAGGGCCACAGTAAAGCACAATTATGAACAAATAACTAGATTGTAATTTAATTTATAATTCAAGTCCTCTCGTCTTGGCTCATCAGGGAGTTGTGAATCCTGTACCTCCAATCTTTGCGGCGCGTGCTTGAGGTGCTCAGAAACATGCATCTTGATTTACTTCTCTGTGGCTGCAGAATCAAATTTCATGATCCCTCCTACACAAGCAGAAAAATATATGATTTAGATATATGCAACGGCAATCTGAAATCATTCACCAAAGGCCCCACATTTGTAAGCAAAAATATGTTTCCTTGCATCCATTACTGGATAAATACTAAGCCATCTCAGCAACTGTTAACTAACACTTAGGCTGTCTACAAAGAGGCACTAAGCAGACTGCACTTTTTTTTAGAAAGCTTGCATTCTTTAATGTGTGCATTAGAATGTTGACCATTGTCAACACCTTATAATAACGTTCAGTTGTAAGTCTGTAAGTCTGTAAGTGGTTAGTTAATGAACTACTTTGAAAATATTAGTATCATTTGCTAATCATTTATGAATGTTTTGTCAATTCCGTTACAAGTCATTTACAAGTTATTAGTAAATTATTAATGTATAAAACATGAATATACGTTTCATACATGAAAAAAATAATAATGTATGCATCTAGCAATTAGAGGGGGAAAGTGTTGTAAATGTCTTGTATTCATGTACATATCATTTGAAACAGGTAAGTAACAGTTTTTAACAGTGTGTAAATGCATGAATAAGTCATTTACAACACTTTCTGTATCCCCTAATCTAAAGTGTATAGTAATCGCTAGTAAATGTGTTACAAAGCATGCGTAGATCTTATGCCTTATTGATTCTTGAAGTGGTAATCTACGAATGAAGTGGAAGACATTTACAAGTGATGAATAGTTCACACTTTATGCAGAAAGTGTAAATGATTAATTCATGCCTTTACACATCTATAACAGGTGTTGAACACTGTAGTGTGTACTGCAGTGTAATTGCTGACTAGTGAGGTTGTAGACAGCTGTCTTCTCTAAAACACAAGGAGTCTAACCACTAGGCACCTGACATTTATGAAACGTAATGATTAATAAATGACTTGTAATAATTTACAAAACATACATGAAGTGTTAGCATATCACTTGCTAAACATTTAAGAATGTTTTGTATATGATTAGTTCATCATCAACCACTTATAAATTACTTAAAACACTGAAATAACAGTTTGTAATAACGTTCAGTTGTATCAACCTGTTGTGCTTTGTGCAATTTACAAAAGTTAGCTTTGTGCTTGGTAGAGGGCTGCATTGGGATTGAGTACCGCCGGGTCCCACGGGAGTATAACATCCGTTGCGGGAGCGGGCGGTAATGGTCAGAGATTCGGCGGGGTGAGGAAAATAGTCCTGCGCAGGGCTCTACTTGGAAACACATTGGACTCAATAAAAATTACTATTGAGAATAATTTTGCACAAAAAAAAAAATAAAAGGGATTAAAGGGATACTCCACTTTTTATGAAATAGGCTCATTGTACAACTCCCCTAAAGTTAAACAGCTGGGTTTTACCATTTTCTAAATCATTCAGCAAATTTTCTGATATTTAGAAGAGTATATCAGTAACCAGATAGTTTCTGTTCTCATTGACTTCCATAGTGGGAAAAACATATGTTATGGAAGTCAATGGGACCAGAAACTGTCTGGTTACTGATACTCTTCTAAATATCAGAAAATCGTAAATAGTAAAACTCAACTGTTTAACTCTGAGGGATTTGTAAAATTAGCCAATTTCCAGACAAAGTGGAGTATCCCTGATAATACAACACATCAACTATTTGTCAGAGCAGACTGTTTTCAGTTGAAGGCTACTTCAACTTCAAAGTAATAAGGACCACCACAGGAAGTCATTCATACCCAGAGGTATAACAGTTTGTACTGACTCACCTTTATGCCATGAGAGGAGAATAATATTGAGATCTGTTACTTTTAACTTTGCTTTCAAATATGATTTAATCAGTCAGACTTTGAAGGGTTAAAGGAGTAGTTCAAATTAAAAAAAAAAAAAAAAAAAAAAAAAGCTTTTGCTGATAATTTACTAGCCCCATGTCATCTAAGAAATCCATATCATTCTTTCTTCAGTCGAAAAGAAATTAAGGTTTTTGATGAAAACATTCCAGGATTTTTCTTCATATAATGGACTTTACTGGGAACCAAACGGTTCAAGGTCTAAAAGACAGTTTCAGTGCAGCTTCAAAGGGCTTTAAACGATTCCAGATGATGAATAAGGGTCTTATCAAGGACCCTTTGAGTCATGACTCGAAAAAAGATTAGTTCATTTTGATGAACGAGTTCAAACAGGAGAGTCACGAACGCTCATCACAGAACAGAGCAAGGCAAGCATTTGTGCTCATAAAACTTAAACTTTTTTATTTATTTATTAATGAGCGATCGTTTCGCTAGATAAGTCCCTTATTCATTGTCTGGTGTTTTTAAAGCCCTTTGAAGCTGAACTGAAACTCTCATTTGGACCTTGAACCGTTCCCATTGAACTCCATTATACGGAGAAAATACTGGAATAATCCTGGAATGTTTTCATCAAAAACCTTAATTTCTTTTTGACTGAAAAAAGAAAGACATGGACATCTTGGATGGCATGGGGGTGAGTAAATTATCAGCAAAAGCTTTCAAAAGTGAACTACTCCTTAAAGAACTCTAATGATATCTTTACCCCCTGATAGGGTTAATATTGCAAATATTCTATTGCAGATATAAATTCAAACATTTTAAAGGCTAAGAGTATGAGCCATGAGTAAACTGGCCAGATATCTGTGAAAAATAACTTGCGTACCTAAAGTTGTCGACCCCCTGAATTCAGCATTTAAAAGTAAAAAGAATTTCAGTATTTATCAGTAAAAAAATACATAAAAATAAATAAATACCTTTGAGTTGGACAGTACGATGTCTCGTTGGACAACTTATTTCAAAACACACCTAGAGAAATAAAATAAAAATACCAATGACCATGATATTCTGTTATCATAATAGTTAAATTCATTATTATAACTATGACCTTTATAACATGATATTTGCCATATATTATTTAGCTGATTATTTAGCCTAAAGGCTTCTTAAGGACAACCTCACAAAAAAAAAAAAAAAAAAAAACTGGGGTTAAGACTTCTTTCAAAAGCATAAATCCTACAGACCTACAACTTTTGAACAGTAGAGTACAGTATGTTTGAGGTTTTGCTTACTAGTCGAGTTCATAGCCGTGGAGATTGTCTTGGACAGGGGGTGCAGTAACTTAGGACATCAACATGATCTTAGAAAATAACATGCAATGTGTCACAGCCAACAATGTTACATAGGATTAGAACATAGGGTTTATTAAGGCCAATTTATACTTCTGCGTCGAGGGTACGCCGTAGTGTACGGCGTTGGCTTCGCACGTAGGCGACGCCGTTGTGAGCATTTATACTTCTGCGTTCAGGTATTGGTTGCGCTGCAGTACTGCTCCGAAACGCTAGGAGGCGGCGGAGGGTTTTAATGTTCCACTGTGTTTAGATTCCTCGCGGCTAGGTTACTACAAGCAATAGCGACTGAAAGAGAGTGGATCATGTTGGAGTTGGAGCTTATTGGGGTGGAAAAACAGTTAATTTTAGTGAAATTACTAAAACTGAAAGGCAGAAATGAGAGAAGACGTCGGAGGAGATGGTACGTGTGGAAATGCGTTAAAAGGTACGTGCGGAAATGCGTATGAGGAAATACGATGCGCTACCAAGCCGACCAATCACCGATCTTGCGGTCCGCGTCGTCGCGACGTGTAGTTACATTTTTGAAGAGGTGCGCGTCAGGCAACGCGGAAGGGTACGCGGTATGTGACGCGTCTGTGCGTATGCTACGCCGTTACTACTGCGCGAACCCTACGCAGAAGTATAAATTGGCCTTTACAAGGAAGCAAGCATATATAATTTCTCTTTTCTGCATTTCACCTCTCCTCTAGCTAAGAAAAGAGAAAGTATATACATAAATATTATTAAATAAATGCATATGACATTACTATCATGAATAAACAATAAATCCCCCTTTTATTGTGGACGTTTTTTCCTCATGAAATAACTTTTTTTAATCAATCTTTGTAACGTTAAGTGACGTCACTGATTAATAATACATCGCATTATTTTAGGCTAAATAAATTAGCTTAACGTTACTTCCAATCACCCATTGTAAATTACCAGCAAAAAAACTATCAAAAATTATTATCTACACAAAGATAAAACCCCAAACTTATACAAAACAGCTTCAGAGTAACTTACCTTAGCTAACTTAGCTGCTAGCCTCTTCTGAAAACGATTGAGATGCTAACGGACTTTTTCGAAGACCCAAAATCATTTCTATAAAGTAAATATTCAACAGAATCGTATCAATTACACGCAATAAAGGTGTCAGGAACATTTTTATGTAGTATTTGTGTGATTTTGTTAACTTAACTTACCTGAACGCAGTGACAACAGCGAGAGACGCTAGTTGGTGTTTGTCAGTTGACGACGGCACGACGCTTCCTGTTTCAATTCAAACTGCTCGCGCGCTCCTGTGATTTGAATGTTCACGCGCACGCGCATCAAAGGCACGCACGCAGCATTAAGAAAAACATCTTATAATGTATAATGTCATTAATATTAAATCATGAAGTTAAAACTAATTTTTTAGTTCTATGATATTTAGGGCCCGAGCACTAACAGTGCGAGGACCCTATTGAAACTGTTGGGATTATTTTTTTTTTTCTTTTTTCTGCAAAGTAAGTGCCATTTTCGGGGCCACAACATGCTCAAAAACTCACCAAATTTGGCACTCATGTCAGGACTGGTGAAAAATTTCGTATTTTGTGGGTTTCGCGGATGGGCGGTGCAAAATGGCTCGCTAGCGCCACCTAGAAAATTGGAAAAAATTAGCCCCTCGTCCACGTTCAACCTACATGCACGAAATTTGTTGGGGACGTGTATCCTTTGAAGACGCACAAAAAAGCCTCAAGAACCCATACCCTAAACTCAAGAGGAAGTCCGCCATTTTGAATTTGGCGACCGATTTGGGACGATTTACACACTCCGTACTTTAACGAACTCCTCCTAGGGATTTAGTCGGATCAACTTCAAATTTCTGCTGTACCTTCTAAAGGCATTGACCATGTAAAGTTGTGCTATCTACGCGTTTTCGTCGATGGGCGTGTCCGTGGCGTCAATGATTCGCCATGAAACAGGAAGTTGTAGTAACTTGGCTGTAAATGCCCAGATCTACACGAAATTTTACACATTTGACAAGAGTCCCGCCCTGAACAAATCTGCATGCCGACATTCACCCACATTCATAGCACCACCTAGTGGCAAGAGGAAGTGAGTTTTAACGAAGCAGCCCCCGTCGCATGTTTGACCGACATGTACGAAATTTCTGTGGTACATCTACCATGTCCAGACGCACAGAAAAGTCTCTTGGAGCGATGCCCTAAACTCAACAGGAAGTCAGCCATTTCTAATTTTACCGCCATTTTTGCATGATTTACTCATTACGTACTTTAACTAACTCCTCCTAGGGCTTTAGTCGGATCGACATCACATTTCTGCTGTGCCTTCTAAAGGCATTGACGATGTAAAGTTGTGCTCTCTGCGCGTTTTCGTCCATGGGCGTGTCCATGGCGTCGATGATTCGCCATGAAACAGGAAGTTGTTGTAACTTGGCTGTAAAAGCCCAGATATGCATGAAATTTCACACCTTTCACAAGAGTCCCGCCCTGAACAAATCTACATGCCGACATTCACCCACCAGTCATAGCGCCACCTGCTGGCAACAGGAAGTGACCTTTAATGAAGCAAAGTAGCAAATGCACAGCCGCACTGGCTGAGCTGCAGAAAATGTAACGCGGCCGCCTCAGACCCCGACGTGCTACAGGTGCGAGGGCCCGCCCATTGCTGCTTGCAGCTTTAATTATTATTATTTTTTTTTTTTTCTGCAAAGTAAGTGCCATTTTCGGGGCCGCAACATGCTCAAAAACTCACCAAATTTGCCACGCATGTCAGGACTGGTGAAAAATTTAGTATTTTGTGGGTTTCGCGGATGGGCGGGGCAAAATGGCTCGCTAGCGCCACCTAGAAAATTGGAAAAAATTAGCCCCTCGTCCACGTTCAACCTACATGCACGAAATTTGGTGGGGACGTGTATCATATCAAGACGCACAAAAAAGCCTCAAGAACCCATACCCTAAACTCGACAGGAGGTCCGCCATTTTGAATTTGGCGGCCATTTTTGGACGATTTACAGACTCCGTACTTTAACGAACTCCTCCTAGGGATTTAGTCGGATCGACTTAAAATTTCTGCTCTGCATTCTAAAGGCATTGACGATGTAAAGTTGTGCTATCTGCGCGTTTTCGTCGATGGGCGTGTCCGTGGCGTCGAAGATTCGCCATGAAACAGGAAGTTGTAGTAACTTGGCTGTAAATGCCCAGATCTGCACAAAATTTTACACATTTGACAAGAGTCCCACCCTGAACAAATCTACATGCCGACATTCACCCACAGTCATAGCGCCACCTTCTGGTAACAGGAAGTGTCCTTTAACGAAGCAGCCCCCGCCGCTTGTTTGACCGACATGTACGAAATTTCTGTGGTACATCTACCATGACCAGACGCACAAAAAAGCCTCAAGAACCCATACCCTAAACTCGACAGGAAGTCCGCCATTTTGAATTTGGCGACCGATTTGGGACGATTTACACACTCCGTACTTTAACGAACTCCTCCTAGGGATTTAGTCGGATCAACTTCAAATTTCTGCTGTACCTTCTAAAGGCATTGACGATGTAAAGTTGTGCTATCTGCGCGTTTTCGTCGATGGGCGTGTCCGTGGCGTCAATGATTCGCCATGAAACAGGAAGTTGTAGTAACTTGGCTGTAAATGCTCAGATCTGCACGAAATTTTACACATTTGACAAGAGTCCCGCCCTGATCAAATCTACATGCCGATATTCACCCACAGTCATAGCGCCATCTGCTGGCAACAGGAAGTGACATTTAATGAAGCAGCCCCCGCCGCTTGTTTGACCGACATGTACGAAATTTCTGTGGTACATCTACCATGACCAGACGTACAAAAAAGCCTCTAGAACCCATACCCTAAACTCGACAGGAAGTCCGCCATTTTGAATTTGGCCACCCATTTGGGAAGATTTACACACTCCGTACTTTAACAAACTCCTCCTAGGGATTTAGTCGGATCAACTTCAAATTTCTGCTGTACCTTCTAAAGGCATTGACGATGTAAAGTTGTGCTATCTGCGCGTTTTCGTCGATGGGCGTGTCCGTGGCGTCGATGATTCGCCATGAAACAGGAAGTTGTAGTAACTTGGCTGTAAATGCCCAGATCCGCACGAAATTTAACACGTTTGACAAGAGTCCCGCCCTGAACAAATCTACATGCCGACATTCACCCACAGTCATAGCGCCACCTGCTGGCAACAGGAAGTGACCTTTAACAAAGCAGCGTAGCAAATGCACATCCGCACTGGCTGAGCTGCAGAAAATGCAACACGGCCGCCTCAGACCCCGACGTGCTACAGGTGCGAGGGCCCGCCCATCGCTGCTTGCAGCTTTAATTAGGGCCCGAGCACTAACAGTGCGAGGTCCCTATTGAAACTGTTAGGATTATTATTTTTTTTTTTTTTTTTTTTTTTCTTTTTTCTGCAAAGTAAGTGCCATTTTCGGGGCCGCAACATGCTCAAAAACTCACCAAATTTGGCACGCATGTCAGGACTGGTGAAAAATTTCGTATTTTGTGGGTTTCGCGGATGGGCGGGGCAAAATGGCACGATAGCGCCACCTAGAAAATTGGAAAAAATTAGCCCCTCGTCCACGTTCAGCCTACATGCACGAAATTTGGTGGGGAAGTGTATCATATCAAGACGCACAAAAAAGCCTCAAGAACCCATACCCTAAACTCGACAGGATGTCCGCCATTTTGAATTTGGCGGCCATTTTTGGACGATTTACAGACTCCGTACTTTAACGAACTCCTCCTAGGGATTTAGTCGGATGGACTTAAAATTTCTGCTGTGCCTTCTAAAGGCATTGACGATGTAAAGTTGTGCTATCTGCGCGTTTTCGTCGATGGGCGTGTCCGTGGCGTCGAATATTCGCCATGAAACAGGAAGTTGTAATAACTTGGCTGTAAATGCCCAGACCTGCACGAAATTTTACACATTTGACTAGAGTCCCGCCCTGAACAAATCTACATGCCGACATTCACCCTAAGTCATAGCACCACCTGCTGGCAACAGGAAGTGACCTTTAACGTAGCAGCCCCCGCCATATGTTTGACCGACATGTACGAAATTTCTGTGGTACATCTACCATGACCAGACGTACAAAAAAGCCCCAAGAACCCATACCCTAAACTCGACAGGAAGTCTGCCATTTTGAAGTTGGCAACCGATTTGGGACGATTTACACACTCCGTACTTTAACGAACTCCTCCTAGAGATTTAGTAGGATCAACTTCAAATTTCTGCTGTGCCTTCTAAAGGCATTGACGATGTAAAGTTGTGCTATCTGCGTGTTTTCGTCGATGGGCGTGTCCGTGGCGTCGATGATTCGCCATGAAACAGGAAGTTGTAGTAACTTGGCTGTAAATGCCCAGATCTGCACGAAATTTTACACATTTGACAAGAGTCCCGCCCTGAACAAATCTACATGCCGACATTCACCCACAGTCATAGCACCACCTGCTGGCAACAGGAAGTGACCTTTAACGAAGCAGCCCCCGTCGCTTGTTTGACCGACATGTACGAAATTTCTGTGGTACATCTACCATGAACAGACGTACAAAAAAGCCTCAAGAACCCATACCCTAAACTCGACAGGAAGTCCGCCATTTTGAATTTGGCGACCGATTTGGGACGATTTACACACTCCGTACTTTAACGAACTCCTCCTAGGGATTTAGTAGGATCAACTTCAAATTTCTGCTGTACCTTCTAAAGTCATTGACGATGTAAAGTTGTGCTATGTGCGTGTTTTTGTCGATGGGTGTGTCCGTGGCGTCGATGATTCGCCATGAAACAGGAAGTTGTAGTAACTTGGCTGTAAATGCCCAGATCTGCACAAAATTTTACACTTTTGACAAGAGTCCCGCCCTGAACAAATCTACATGCCGACATTCACCCACAGTAATAGCGCCACCTGCTGGCAACAGGAAGTGACCTTTAACGAAGCAGCGAAAAATTTCACAGCTGCACCGGCTGAGCCGCAGAATATGCAACGCGGCCGCCTCACACCCCAAACGCGCTACAGGTGCGAGGGCCCGCCCATCGCTGCTTGCAGCTTTAATTGTATACCATATTTGCTTTTGATTTTATTTTTATTGTAGGGGGGCCTATTTATATATAAATAAAAAAATAAAAATAAAACAAATATTACAAATCAATAATTTCCAGCAACTGTCAAAAGACGTCCAAATGCCGTCCAAAAAAAGTTACCCAGTTTAAGGTCAAATGTTGGACGTCAAGATGACGTCCAAGTTGGGTCATGGTTGGACGTCCAAATAACAGACCTAGTTTGGACGTCGAATAGACGTCCACAATTGGTCATGGACCGACGGACCCAATATAGACATGATCTGCACGTCTATCCGACGTCCAATGTTTAGTGGGCGGGGACAGTTGCAACAGGGGATGGTTGCAACCAGAGCCGTTGAAAAACATAGTTCCGACACTCCCATAGAACGCCATGGGAACTTTGGAATGTGGAAGTAACGCGTGTCGTGGAGCCGCCAATAGTTCCAAACACTGATAGTTCCAGCATTGAACCCCATTCATTTTCATAATGAGAGGAAAGGGAGACATTTATATGCAATACAAAAGAAAGTGGGAGAAGGTAGGAAAAAAAGGGAGAACTAGAAGGGAGGAAAGTAATTACAAGACTAAGAGTGGTACACAGGTTTGAATAAAACATTGCATTTAATATCTAAGCATCCAACAGGATTATGTGATAAGTGTGGACAGAATGAAACTGTGGAACATGTGAGTCAAATATAGGAAATAGTACAGTTAATGTGTTGTTTCAGTTTCTGAACAATACAGGTTTAATGAAGAGATTGTAGGATTAATATATAGGCTTAAGTAAGGAAAGTTAATTTGAAGGTTTAACAAGGTTATGGTGAGAAGCGGGAGTTAAAGGGAGGTGGGGTGGAAACTGGAGGAGCTGAACGCCAGTGGGTTTCATTATTATTTATTTATTTTTTCTCTCTTCCTCCTCTCTTTAGGGGTGGGGAAGGGTAGAAATCAAATGTTAAGAAATATAGGAAGTGTTTCTGATCCAAGCTACGTGATGGTGGCAGTAATGCACTGTTAAGTGCGCAGGGTTCTCAAGTTTTATCAAAAGCTTGGAGTGAGATCACATGCGGTTAGAGGAGGAGCCCAAATGAAGCCCCGCCCCCCATCACCGCCCCCCAATTTTACCCATTGTTCATAATTAACTAGCACAAACTGAAATTATAACAATTGGTAAATCTCATAAATGACAGAGCAATGCATCACATCAAAAATAGCCTACTCTTTAATGTTATATTAATACAAAATATTTTTTAAAAAATTACAAAAATATAACAATTTGCTCCAAACAGTTTGGAAAAACAAATCTTTTTGCATTTTGAATGTGTCTGGTCGAAATGGTATAATGATTTATTGTGTGGTGGGACATTGTGAACAAATGGGCATATTAGTATATTAAAGTGTGTGTATGTGTCTCTGTGTGTGTACACAAATATCTTTTTGCTTTTTCCCTGACATCTTTGAAAATTACAAATGCAATGGCAATAATTAATGTATGTTTTGACCGGATATAAAATATTACCCAGAGCACTCTGCTTCAAGCCTTAATGTAACAAGAACTATTAATACAGTATAATATATAATTTAAAATGAAGAAATACATCTTCATTCCTTACATCCCATACCTACCCACAAAGATTTTCCTTATATAGGCTATTCAGGTAATGTAACCCAAACTGAGCCAAAGCTTCTGGCCTGGTTGCAAAGTAGTTGTAGAGTTTTTGACTGCATCAATAATAATGTATACGATGGGCAATATATTAATTGTTCAACAGCTCGCCTCTTAGAAGAAAAGGTTCTATATAGAACCTTAAAAGGTTCTAAAGCACTACGTAGGCTATTTGGAACCCTAAAATGCAATGCATGAATGATCACACAATTCAAGATATGGGGGTTAAAAAATTTAATTAATCAATATCACCCGAAGAGTGCCATTTCAGTTTTTATCCTCCAAAAATCAGCATGATTAAAATGGGATATTAAGTTACTACAACAGTTTAATAAACAATAATTTAATTACAACTGCAAAATGTTGCAGAATAATGTAATATATGAATGAATAATAGCCTATAAAGAACCTTTGTGCCAAAAGGTAAAAGGTGTCAAATGTGTAAAATTTCGTGCAGATCTGGGCATTTACAGCCAAGTTACTACAACTTTCTCTTTCATGGCGAATCATCGACGCCACGGACACGCCCATCGACGAAAACGCGCAGATAGCACAACTTTACATCGTCAATGCCTTTAGAAGGCACAGCAGAAATGTGAAGTCGATCCGACTAAATCCCTAGGAGGAGTTTGTTAAAGTACGTAATGAGTAAATCATCCAAAAATGTCGGTAAAATTAGAAATGGCCAACTTCCTGTTGAGTTTAAGGCATCGCTCCAAGAGACTTTTCTGTGCGTCTGGACATGGTAGATGTACCACAGAAATTTCGTACATGCCGGTCAAACATGCGGCGGGGGCTGCTTCGTTAAAGGTAACTTCCTGGTGCCAGCAGGTGGCGCTATGACTGTGGGTGAATGTCGGCATGTAGATTTGTTCAGGGTGGGACTCTTGTCAACTGTGTAAAATTTCATGCAGATCTGGGCATTTATAGCCAAGTTACTACAACTTCCTGTTTCATGGCGAATCATCGACGCCACGGACACGTCCATCGACCAAAACGCGCAGATAGCACAACTTTACATCGTCAATGCCTTTAGAAGGCACAGCAGAAATTTGAAGTCGATCTGACTAAATCCCTAGGAGGAGTTTGTTAAAGTACGTAATGAGTAAATCTTCCAAAAATGGCGGTAAAGTTAGAAATGCCCGACTTCCTGTTGAGTTTAAGGCATCGCTCCAAGAGACGTTTCTGTGCGTCTGGACATGGTAGATGTACCACAGAAATTTCGTACATGTCGGTCAAACATGCAGCGGGGGCTGTTTCGTTAAAAGTCACTTCCTGTTGCCACTAGGTGGCGCTATGACTGTGGGTGAATGTGGACATGTAGATTTGTTCAGGGCGGGACTCTTGTCAAATGTGTAAAATTTCCTGCAGATCTGGGCATTTACAGCCAAGTTACTACAACTTCCTGTTTCATGGCGAATCATCGACACTACGGACACGCCCATTGACGAAAACGCGCAGATAGCACAACTTTACATCGTCAATGCCTTTAGAAGGCAAAGCCGAAATTTGAAGTCGATCCAACTAAATTCCTAGGAGGAGTTCGTTAAAGTACGGAGTGTGTAAATCGTCCCAAATCGGTCGCCACATTCAAAATGCCGGACTTCCTGTCAAGTTTAGGGTATGGGTTCTTGAGGCTTTTTTGTGCGTCTGGTCATGGTAGATGTACCACAGAAATTTCGTACATGCCGGTCAAACAAGCGGCGGGGGCTGCTTCGTTAAAAGTCACTTCCTGTTGCCAGCAGATGGCGCTATGACTGTGGGTGAATGTCGGCGTGTAGATTTGTTCAGGGCGGGACTCTTGTCAAATGTGTAAAATTTGGTGCAGATCTGGGCATTTACAGCCAAGTTACTACAACTTCCTGTTTCATGGCGAATCATCGACGCCACGGACACGCCCATCGACGAAAATGCGCAGATAGCACAACTTTACATCATCAATGCGTTTAGAAGGCACAGCAGAAATTTGAAGTTGATCTGACTAAATCCCTAGGAGGAGTTTGTTAAAGTACGTAATGAGTGAATCATCCCAAAATGGCGGTAAAATTAGAAATGGCTTACTTCCTGTTGAGTTTAGGACAACGCTCCAAGAGACTTTTCTGTGTGTCTGGACATGGTAGATGTACCACAGAAATTTCGTACATGTCGGTCAAACATGCAACGGGTACTGCTTCGTTAAAGGTCACTTCCTGCTGTCACTAGGTGGCGCTATGACTGTGGGTGAATGTGGACATGTAGATTTGTTCAGGGTGGGACTCTTGTCAAATGTGTAAAATTTCGTGCAGATCTGGGCATTTACAGCCAAGTTACTACAACTTCCTGTTTCATGGCGAATCTTCAACGCCACGGACACGCCCATCGACGAAAACGCGCAGATAGCACAACTTTACATCGTCAATGCCTTTAGAAGGTACAGCAGAAATTTGAAGTCGATCCGACTAAATTCCTAGGAGGAGTTCGTTAAAGTACGGAGTGTGTAAATCGTCCCAAAATGGGCGCCAAATTCAAAATGGCCGACTTCCTGTTGAGTTTAGGGTATGGGTTCTTGAGGCTTTTTTGTGCGTCTTGATATGATACACGTCCCCACCAAATTTCGTATTTGTAGGTTGAACGTGGACGAGGGGCTAATTTTTTCCAATTTTCTAGGTGGCGCTAGGGAGCCATTTTGCCACGCCCATCCGCGAAACCCACAAAATACGAAAATTTTTCACCAGTCCTGACATGCGTGCCAAATTTGGTGAGTTTTTGAGCATGTTGAGGCCCCGAAAATGGCGCTTACTTTGCAGAAAAAAAAAATAAATTAAAGCTGCAAGCAGCGATGGGCGGGCCCTCGCACCTGTAGCGCGTCGGGGTGTGAGGCGGCCGCGTCGCATATTTTGCAGCTCAGCCGGTGCGGCTGTAAATTTGCTAAGCTGCTTCATTAAAGGTCACTTCCTGTTGCCAGCAGGTGGCGCTATGACTGGGTGAATGTCGGCATGTAGATTTGTTCAGGGCGGGACTCTTGTCAAATGTGTAAAATTTCGTGCAGATCTGGGCATTTACAGCCAAGTTACTACAACTTCCTGTTTCATGGCGAATCATCGACGCCACGGACACGCCCATCGACGAAAACACGCAGATAGCACAACTTTACATCGTCAATGCCTTTAGAAGGTACAGCAGAAATGTGAATTTGATCCGACTAATTCCCTAGGAGGAGTTCGTTAAAGTACGGAGTGTGTAAATCGTCCCAAATCGGTCGCCAAATTCAAAATGGCGGACTTCCTGTCGAGTTTAGGGTATGGGTTCTTGAGGCTTTTTTGTACGTCTGGTCATGCTAGATGTACCACAGAAATTTCGTACATGTCGGTCAAACATATGGCGGGGGCTGCTACGTTAAAGGTCACTTCCTGTTGCCAGCAGGTGGCGCTATGACTTAGGGTGAATGTCGGCATGTAGATTTGTTCAGGGCGGGACTCTTGTCAAATGTGTAAAATTTCGTGCAGATCTGGGCATTTACAGCCAAGTTATTACAACTTCCTGTTTCATGGCGAATCTTCGACGCCACGGACACGCCCATCGACGAAAACGCGCAGATAGCACAACTTTACATCGTCAATGCCTTTAGAAGGCACAGCAGAAATTTTAAGTCCATCCGACTAAATCCCTAGGAGGAGTTCGTTAAAGTACGGAGTCTGTAAATCGTCCAAAAATGGCCGCCAAATTCAAAATGGCGGACCTCCTGTCGAGTTTAGGGTATGGGTTCTTGAGGCTTTTTTGTGCGTCTTGATATGATGCACGTCCCCACCAAATTTCGTGCATGTAGGTTGAACGTGGACGAGGGGCTAATTTTTTTCAATTTTCTAGGTGGCGCTATCGTGCCATTTTGCCCCGCCCATCCGCGAAACCCACAAAATACGAAATTTTTCACCAGTCCTGACATGCGTGCCAAATTTGGTGAGTTTTTGAGCATGTTGCGGCCCCGAAAATGGCACTTACTTTGCAGAAAAAAGAAAAAAAAAAAAAAAAAAAAAATTAAAGCTGCAAGCAGCGATGGGCGGGCCCTCGCACCTGTAGCGCGTCGGGGTGTGAGGCGGCCGCGTCGCATATTTTGCAGCTCAGCCGGTGCGGCTGTAAATTTGCTACGCTGCTTCATTAAAGGTCACTTCCTGTTGCCAGCAGGTGGCGCTATGACTGGGTGAATGTCGGCATGTAGATTTGTTCAGGGCGGGACTCTTGTCAAATGTGTACAATTTGGTGCAGATCTGGGCATTTACAGCCAAGTTACTACAACTTCCTGTTTCATGGCGAATCATCGATGCCACGGACACGCCCATTGAGGAAAACACGCAGATAGCACAACTTTTCATCGTCAATGCCTTTAGAAGGCACAGCAGAAATTTGAAGTCGATCCGACTAACTTCCTAGGAGGAGTTAGTTAAAGTACGTAATGAGTAAATCATCCAAAAATGGCGGTGAAATTAGAAATGGCCGACTTCCTGTTGAGTTTAGGGCATCGCTCCAAGAGACTTTTCTGTGCGGCTGGACATGGTAGATGTACCACTGAAATTTCATACAGGTCGGTCAAACATGCGACGGGGGCTGCTTCGTTAAAGGCCACTTCCTGTTGCCAGCAGGTGGCGCTATGACTGTGGGTGAATTTCTGAATGTAGATTTTTTCAGGGCGGGACTCTTGTCAAATGTGTAAAATTTTGTGCAGATCTAGGCATTTACAGCCAAGTTACTACAACTTCCTGTTTCATGGCGAATCATCGACGCCACACACACACCCATTGACGAAAACGCGCAGATAGCACAACTTTACATCGTCAATGCCTTTGGAAGGCACAGCAGAAATGTGAAGTCAATCCGACGAAAGCCCTAGGAGGAGTTCGTTAAAGTACGTAATGAGTAAATCATCCAAAAATGGCGGTAAAATTCGAAATGGCCGACTTCCTGTTGAGTTTAGGGCATCGCTCCAAGAGACTTTTCAGTGCGTCTGGACATGGTAGATGTGCCACAGAAATTTCGTACATGTCGGTCAAACATGCGACAGGGGGCTGCTTCGTTAAAGGTCACTTCCTGTTGCCAGCAGGTGGCGCTATTACTGTGGGTGAATGACAGCATGTAGATTTGTTCAGGGCGGGACTCTTGTCAAATGTGTAAAATTTCGTGCAGATCTGGGCATTTACAGCCAAGTTACTACAACTTCCTGTTTCATGGCGAATCATCGACGCCACGGACACGCCCATCGACGAAAACACGCAGATAGCACAACTTTACATCGTCAATGCCTTTAGAAGGTACAGCAGAAATGTGAATTTGATCCGACTAATTCCCTAGGAGGAGTTCGTTAAAGTACGGAGTGTGTAAATCGTCCCAAATCGGTCGCCAAATTCAAAATGGCGGACTTCCTGTCGAGTTTAGGGTATGGGTTCTTGAGGCTTTTTTGTACGTCTGGTCATGCTAGATGTACCACAGAAATTTCGTACATGTCGGTCAAACATATGGCGGGGGCTGCTACGTTAAAGGTCACTTCCTGTTGCCAGCAGGTGGCGCTATGACTTAGGGTGAATGTCGGCATGTAGATTTGTTCAGGGCGTGACTCTTGTCAAATGTGTAAAATTCCGTGCAGGTCTGGGCATTTACAGCCAAGTTATTACAACTTCCTGTTTCATGGCGAATCTTCGACGCCACGGACACGCCCATCGACGAAAACGCGCAGATAGCACAACTTTACATCGTCAATGCCTTTAGAAGGCACAGCAGAAATTTTAAGTCCATCCGACTAAATCCCTAGGAGGAGTTCGTTAAAGTACGGAGTCTGTAAATCGTCCAAAAATGGCCGCCAAATTCAAAATGGCGGACATCCTGTCGAGTTTAGGGTATGGGTTCTTGAGGCTTTTTTGTGCGTCTTGATATGATACACGTCCCCACCAAATTTCGTGCATGTAGGTTGAACGTGGACGAGGGGCTAATTTTTTTCAATTTTCTAGGTGGCGCTATCGTGCCATTTTGCCCCGCCCATCCGCGAAACCCACAAAATACGAAATTTTTCACCAGTCCTGACATGCGCGCCAAATTTGGTGAGTTTTTGAGCATGTTGCGGCCCCGAAAATGGCACTTACTTTGCAGAAAAAAGAAAAAAAAAAAAAAAAATTAAAGCTGCAAGCAGCGATGGGCGGGCCCTCGCACCTGTAGCACGTCGGGGTGTGAGGCGGTCGCGTTGCATATTCTGGAGCTCAGCCGGTGCGGCTGTGAATTTGCTACGTTTCATTAAAGGTCACTTCCTGGAGCACGCCCATCGAAGAAAACGCGCAGATAGCACAACATTACATCACCAATGCCTTTGGAAGGCACAGCAGAAATTCTGGAGCTCAGCCGGTGCGGCTGTGAATTTGCTACGCTTCATTAAAGGTCACTTCCTGTTGCCAGCAGTTGGCGCTATGACAGTGGTCTAATTTCGGCATGTATATGTGTTCAGGGCGGGACTGTTGTATAATGTATAAAATTTCGCACTGGTCTGAGGATGTACACTGAAGTTACAACAACTTCCTGTTTCATGGCGAATCATCGACGCCACGGACACGCCCATCGATGAAAACGCGCAGATAGCACAACTTTACATCATCAATGCCTTTAGAAGGCTCAGCAGAAATTTGAAGTCAATCCGACAAAATCCTTAGGAGGAGTTAGTTAAAGTACGTAATGAGTAAATCATCCAAAAATGGCGGTAAAATTAGAAATGGCCGACTTCCTGTTGAGTTCAGGGCATCGCTCCAAGAGACTTTCTGTGCGTCTGGACATGGTAGATGTACCACAGAAATTTCGTACCTGTCGGTCAAACATATGGCGGGGGCTGCGTCTTTAAAGGTCACTTCCTCTCGCTACTAGGTGGCGCTATGACTGTGGGTGAATGTCGGCATGTAGATTTGTTCAGGGCGGGACTCTTGTCAAATGTGTAAAATTTTGTGCAGATCTGGGCATTTACAGCCGAGTTACTACAACTTCCTGTTTCATGGCGAATCTTCAACGCCACGGACACGCCCATCGACGAAAACGCGCAGATAGCACAACTTTACATCGTCAATGCCTTTAGAAGGTACAGCAGAAATTTTAAGTTGATCCGACTAAATCCCTAGGAGGAGTTCGTTAAAGTACGGAGTGTGTAAATCGTCCCAAAATCGGTCGCCAAATTCAAAATGGCGGACTTCCTGTCGAGTTTAGGGTATGGGTTCTTGAGGCTTTTTTGTGCGTCTGGTCATGGTAGATGTACCACAGAAATTTCATACATGTCGGTCAAACAAGCGGCGGGGGCTGCTTCGTTAAAGGTCACTTCCTGTTGCCAGCAGGTGGCGCTATGACTGTGGGTGAATGTCGGCATGTAGATTTGTTCAGGGCGTGACTCTTGTCAAATGTGTAAAATTTCGTGCAGATCTGGGCATTTACAGCCAAGTTAGTACAACTTCCTGTTTCATGGCGAATCTTCGACGCCACAGACACGCCCATCGACGAAAACGCGCAGATAGCACAACTTTACATCGTCAATGCCTTTAGAAGGCACAGCAGAAATTTTAAGTCGATCCGACTAAATCCCTAGGAGGAGTTCGTTAAAGTACGGAGTCTGTAAATCGTCCAAAAATGGCCGCCAAATTCAAAATGGCGGACCTCCTGTCGAGTTTAGGGTATGGGTTCTTGAGGCTTTTTTGTGCGTCTTCAAAGGATACACGTCCCCACCAAATTTCGTGCATGTAGGTTGAACGTGGACGAGGGGCTAATTTTTTCCAATTTTCTAGGTGGCGCTAGCGTGCCATTTTGCCCCGCCCATCTGCGAAACCCACAAAATACGAAATTTTTCACCAGTCCTGACATGCGTGCCAAATTTGGTGAGTTTTTGAGCATGTTGCGGCCCCGAAAATGGCACTTACTTTGCAGAAAAAAAAAAAAAAAAAAAAAAAAAAATAACCCTAACAGTTTCAATAGGGTCCTCGCACTGTTAGTGCTCGGGCCCTAAAAAAAAATAATCCTAACAGTTTCAATAGGGTCCTCGCACTGTTAGTGCTCGGGCCCTAATTAAAGCTGCAAGCAGCGATGGGCGGGCCCTCGCACCTGTAGCGCGTCGGGTTGTGAGGCGGCCGCGTTGCATATTCTGGAGCACAGCCGGTGCGGCTGTGAATTTGCTACGCTGCTTCATTAAAGGTCACTTCCTGTTGCCAGCAGGTGGCGCTATGACTGTTGGTGAATGTCGGCATGTAGATTTGTTTAGGGCGGGACTCTTGTCAAATGTGTAAAATTTCGTGCAGATCTGGGCATTTACAGACAAGTTACTACAACTTCCTGTTTCATGGCGAATCATCGACACAGACACGGCCATCGACGAAAATGCGCAGATAGCACAACTTTCCATCATCAATGCCTTTAGAAGGCACAGCAGAAATTTGAAGTCGATCTGACTAAATCCCTAGGAGGAGTTCGTTAAAGTACAGAGTGTGTAAATCATCTAAAAATTGCAGTAAAATTAGAAATGGCCGACTTCCTGTCGAGTTTAGGGCATCGCTCCAAGAGACTTTTCTGTGCGTCCGGACATGGTAGATGTACCACAGAAATTGCTTACATGTCGGTCAAACATGTTGCGGGGGTTGCTTCGTTAACAGTCACTTCCTGTTGCCACTAGGTGGCGCTATGACTGTGGGTGAATGTTGGCATGTAGATTTGTTCAGGACGGGACTCTTGTCAAATGTGTAAAATTTCGTGCAGATCTGGGCATTTACAGCCAAGTTATTACAACTTCCTGTTTCATGGCGAATCATCGACGCCACGGACACGCCCATTGATGAAAACGCGCAGATAGCACAACTTTACATCGTCAATACCTTTAGAAGGCACAGCAGAAATTTGAAGTCGATACGACAAAATCCCTAGGAGGAGTTCTTTAAAGTAGGTAATGAGTAAATCATCCAAAAATGGCGGTAAAATTAGAAATGGCCGACTTCCTGTTGAGTTTAGGGCATCGCTCCAAGAGACTTTTCTGTGCGTCTGGACATGGTAGATGTACCACAGAACATGCCGGTCAAACATGCGGCGGGGGCTGCTTCGTTAAAGGTCACTTCCTGTTGCCAGCAGGTGGCGCTATGACTGTGGGTGAATGTCGGCATGTAGATTTGTTCAGGGTGGGACTCTTGTCAAATGTGTAAAATTTGGTGCAGATCTGGGCATTTACAGCCAAGTTACTACAACTTCCTGTTTCATGGCGAATCATCGATGCCACGGGCACGCCCATCGACGAAAACGCGCAGATAGCACAACTTTACATCGTCAATGCCTTTAGGAGGCAGAGCAGAAATTTTAAGTCGATCCGACTAAAGCCCTAGGAGGAGTTAGTTAAAGTACGTAATGAGTAAATCATCCAAAAATGGTGGTAAAATTAGAAATGGCAGACTTCCTGTTGAGTTTAGGGTATGGGTTCTTGAGGCTTTTTTGTGCGTCTTGATATGATACACGTTCCCACCAAATTTCGTGCTTGTAGGTTGAACGTGGACGAGGGGCTAATTTTTTGCAATATTCTAGGTGGCGCTAGGGAGCCAATTTGCCCCACCCATCCGCGAAACCCACAAAATACGAAATTTTTCACCAGTCCTGACATGCGTGCCAAATTTGGTGAGTTTTTGAGCATGTTGCGGCCCCAAAAATGGCGCTTACTTTGCAGAAAAAAGAAAAATTAAAGCTGCAAGCAGCGATGGGCGGGCCCTCGCACCTGTTGCATGTCGGGGTCTGAGGCAGCCACGTTGCATTTTCTGCAGCTCAGCCGGTGTTGATGTGCATTTGCTATGCTGCTTCGTTAAAGGTCACTTCCTGTTTCCAGCAGGTGGCGCTATGACTGTGGGTGAATGTCGGCATGTAGATTTGTTCAGGGCGGGACTCTTGTCAAAGGTGTAAAATTTCATGCAGATCTTGGCTTTTACAGCCAAGTTACTACAACTTCCTGTTTCATTGCGAATCATCGACGCCACAGACATGCCCATCGATGAAAACGCGCAGAGAGCACAACTTTACATCGTCAGTGCCTTTAGAAGGCACAGCAGAAATATGAAGTCGATCCGACTAAATCCCTAGGAGGAGTTCGTTAAAGTACGTAATGAGTAAATCATCCAAAAAATGGCGGTAAAATTCGAAATGGCCGACTTCCTGTTGCTTTTAGGGCATTGCTCCAAGAGACTTTTCTGTGCGTCTGGACATGGTGGATGTACCACAGAAATTTCGTACATGTTGGTCAAGCATGTGGCGAGGCCTGCGTCTTTAAAGGTCACTTCCTCTTGCCACTAGGTGGCGCTATGACTGTGGGTGAATGTCGGCATGTAGATTTGTTCAGGGCGGGACTCTTGTCAAAGGTGTAAAATTTCATGCATATCTTGGCTTTTACAGCCAAGTTACTACAACTTCCTGTTTCATTGCGAATCATCGACGCCACAGACATGCCCATCGATGAAAACGCGCAGAGAGCACAACTTTACATCGTCAGTGCCTTTAGAAGGCACAGCAGAAATATGAAGTCGATCCGACTAAATCCCTAGGAGGAGTTCGTTAAAGTACGTAATGAGTAAATCATCCAAAAAATGGCGGTAAAATTCGAAATGGCCGACTTCCTGTTGCTTTTAGGGCATTGCTCCAAGAGACTTTTCTGTGCGTCTGGACATGGTGGATGTACCACAGAAATTTCGTACATGTTGGTCAAGCATGTGGCGAGGGCTGCGTCTTTAAAGGTCACTTCCTCTTGCCACTAGGTGGCGCTATGACTGTAGGTGAATGTCGGCATGTAGATTTGTTCAGGGCGGGACTCTTGTCAAATGTGTAAAATTTCCTGCAGATCTGGGCATTTATAGCCAAGTTACTACAACTTCCTGTTTCATGGCGAAACATCGACGCCACGGACACGCCCATCGACGAAAACGCGCAGATAGCACAACTTTACATCGTCAATGCCTTTAGAAGGCACAGCAGAAATTTGAAGTGGATCCGACTAAATCCCTAGGAGGAGTTAGTTAAAGTACGTAATGAGTAAATCATCCAAAAATGGCGGTAAAATTAGAAATGGCCGACTTGGGGGATGCAAAATGGCGCCGTAGAGTGAGCACGCGTTTTTGCGAGCTGTGTGGCGAGTCTCGGTTATCTATCAAAAATTTATCTTTCATTTAATCAGAGGATTGGTTCTGTGGCTGGCTTTGTTTTAATAAGATGAGTCTGAACAATTACTTTACTAAACCTTCGGGTGCTTCACTGAGAAGTGGAAAAAAAACGAGGATCTCGCAGAAGGCAGCAGTCATGTCCTCGGAGTCGGACAGCTTATCAGTCACTACAGCTCACCAAATCCCCGATGAAGAGGTCGCAAAAGCTAGCTCTGACGGTCCTGCTAACAAGCCTGTCACCGATCCTAACCTTATACAAGCTATGAAAAGTATGGCGGACGACATTGTCGCGGTGATTGACGCTAAGATCTCCACAGTGCTCGAGGCGATAGATAGTCAGTCGTCTAAAATTCAAAGCATCGTACAGCGAGTTCAAGAAGCAGAGGACAGAATCGTGGGGACTGAAACATCCTGCACTGCTAATGAAACCAAGATTCAGGCCCTGGAGAAAAGAATATGTGATCTGACTGAGCAGGTAGACGATTTGGAAAATCGTGGAAGAAGATGTAATGTACGCATTATCGGCTTACCGGAGGATACGGAAGGAACTAATCCACTCAAATTCTTCGAGAAATGGATACCTGAACACCTCAGCCTGGACACAAAGGCGGGTAAATTGAAACTGGAAAGAGCACACCGCTCTCTCGCTCCAAAGCCCGCTCTAACCCGCCGTCCGCGACCTGTCATCGTCCGATTTCACAATTTTCAAGACAAGCAAAGAGTGATGGCTGCTGCTAGTAAACGCTTCGCCCTCAACAACAGCACACAAACATCTGACGCAGGCAATTTGCGAATTTCATTCTACAACGATTTCTCAGCGGCTGTGGTACAGAAGAGAAAAGCGTTTAATGAGGTTAAAATTCGTCTTCGAGAGCTGCAGATGGATTACGCGTTGCTCTATCCTGCCACACTTAGCGTGAAGGTCGGACAGACGCGCAAGAAGTTCGCTTCTCCGAAGGAGGTGGCGGATTTTCTCGACTCCCATCAAGCGCCTGCTTAACGTTAGGTGTA
This sequence comes from Pimephales promelas, assembly GCF_988280905.1. Classification (NCBI taxonomy): domain Eukaryota; kingdom Metazoa; phylum Chordata; class Actinopteri; order Cypriniformes; family Leuciscidae; genus Pimephales; species Pimephales promelas. The sequence goes on from NC_142793.1 coordinate 7,189,377, forward strand.
TGCAAAGAGTACCTCAAGGCACTTCTATACTCTTTGATGCGATGTTATTTCCCTGCGAACTTTTGCTCGGACTTTGAGTTAGAATCCCTGTGTGTTACATTCCCACCAAAAGAGACTTGCTGCGCAGTTCTGCATTCGTTCAATTCATGCCGCGCTGATTTTTGGTGAAGATGAAGAATGGTGTGTTGAAACAAGTGTGTGCCTATCTTCACTATTAGGTTGGTTTGGAAACCCTGGTGAGATGCTTGGAAGGGTGATTCCCCCATTTTTTATGTTTTGCTTTGTTTGTTTAATTTGTACTATAGTTTTAGAAAAGATTTTTTGTTTTTGTTTTTCTCTGCATAGTTTTGTTTTAGGCCACTTCAAATGCCACTTAAATATGCTTAGGTACAGCGGTTTCCCACTTGAAGTTAAGGACAATGGATAATACACTTCGTATTTGTACCTGGAATGTTAAGGGAATTCACAACCCTATAAAAAGGAAGAAGATTGTGTCATATATGAGGAAAAATAAGATTGGTGTGGCTTTTTTGCAAGAAACACATTTAGACAAACAGGAACATTTAAAACTAAAACAGGGAGGATATAATCAAGTATACTTCTCATCATTTTCATCAAAAAGTAGAGGGGTGGCTGTCATGATAAGTAAAGATGTCCCACTGAATGTTATCAAACTGATAGATGATGTCAGAGGCCGTTTTGTTATTATAAAGGGCACCTTATTTGGTAGTTCTATTTCCTTGTTTAATGTATATTTTCCTCCAGGGCACCCTTCTGATTTCCTTATCAAGGCATTTGCAGACTTCAATGATTTGAGATCGGATTATATGATTGCTGCAGGTGATTTCAATTGTTTGTTAAATCCTCTCATTGATCGATTTCCCCATAAAATAGCAATTCCATCTAAGCTAGCGAAGCAAATTAATGGTATTTGTGAGGACTTAGAACTTATAGATGTTTGGAGAGCTCTGCACCCATCTGGTAGGGAATACAGTTTCTTTTCCCCTCCACATCAATGTTATACTAGGATCGATTATTTTTTTATGCCCAGAAGTTCATTACACCTTGCAATCTCATGTTGTATCAACAATATTGTTATTTCAGATCATGCTATGGTTATTCTTGAGTTGAAAACGTCTTGTAGGGATAATTTCCGGCAATGGAGACTAAACACTAATATACTTAAAGATAAACTATTTAAGCCTTTCTTTTCTACGGAATTTACAGCATTCTATAACATTAATGCTCAAACTACTAAAGATTTCTCGCTTTTATGGGAGACTAGTAAAGCTTATATAAGGGGGTTAATTATGTCCTTTTCTGCATCTAAGAAACGTAAAAAAAAAACGAGACCCAAAGACAATTAGAAAAGGCCTTGAAGGAAAAAGAAGTAAATTATATTAAGACTGCTGACAAGACTTTACTTGGAGAGATATCTGCACTGAGGTGTGCTGTAGATTCGCTGCTTACTCAAGATGCTGAATATAAAATGAGGTTTGTGAAACAGAAATTCTATGAGCATGGAGATAAGCCAGGTAGACTTCTGGCCTATCTTACTAAAAAGAAAAGTGATTCACGTTCTATTGTGTCAATTTTAGATGAAAATGATCATTTACATTATGATTGTAGATCAATTAACAGCACATTTAGAAATTACTATATGAACCTATACAACACCGAAGTATCCAGCAGTGATAATACCCTGTTAGAAGCCTTTTTCTCCAGAATCAGTTTACCAACTATTTCAGAAGAGCAGAAAGTGAACTTAAATGCGCCTATCTCTAAGGAAGAGTTACTAGAGGCTATTGCGAAGATGCAAAGTGGAAAAGTGCCAGGTCCCGATGGTATAGGCTGTGAATTTTATAAGGATTGGCACTCTTTGTTACTTGAACCCATGCTCAATATGTTTAATTATTCATTTAACAATGGGATGCTTCCGGAATCTCTGAGAGAAGCTAATATTTCTCTTATTTTAAAAAAAGATAAACCTCCTGAAGTCTGCTCTTCATATAGACCCATATCGCTATTAAATACCGATAGGAAATTACTAGCCAAAATTCTAGCTTCTCGTTTGGAGAAGGTAGTAGCTGATGTTATTAGAGACGATCAAGTTGGTTTCATAAGAGGTCGTTCATCTTGTAACAATATGAGACGTCTTCTTAATATTATACAAACTTTTCAACAACGTAAGATTGATGGGCTAGTGCTGTCTCTTGATGCGGAGAAAGCATTCGACCGTATTGAATGGTCATATTTATTCTTTGTTTTGGAGAAGTTTAATTTTGGTGATTCCTTTATCAGATGGGTTAGAGTGTTATACGAAGAGCCTAAAGCGTCTGTTCTTACAAATAGCTCCAGATCAACTAGCTTCTCTTTACATAGAGGGACTAGGCAGGGGTGCCCATTGTCACCCCTGCTTTTTGCGCTCGCTATTGAACCCCTTGCCGAGATGATCAGAACAGTCCCTTCAATTGAAGGCTTGCAAACTAATGATAAGCATCATAAAATAGCCCTTTATGCAGATGATGTGCTCATTTTCATTTCAAATCCTGCATCTTCAGTACCATCTCTTCTGGATGTTATTAATAATTTCAGTACTTTCTCGGGATATAAAATTAATCTAAATAAATCGGAGGCCATGCCTGTTGGTACCATGAAGACGTGGCCTAAGGTTAATTATTTTCCATTTAAGTGGTCCCCTGGAGGATTTATATACTTGGGTATCTTTGTAAGCCCCGTCTTCAAAAATTTATACAAAGACAACTTTGCCCCCTTGTTCAGTAAAATAAGAGAAGATTTGAATCGATGGGATACGTTACCTATCTCCTGGTTGGGTAGATTGGCTCTTGTAAAAATGACTATCCTCCCTAAGCTTTTATATCCTATTCAAATGATCCCTATCCTATTCTCTAAAAAGATTTTAAAAGATCTGAACAGCTGGCTCAGTTCTTTTATCTGGAGTAAGCGCAAACCAAGGCTGAAATTCTCTGTGTTACAACTGCCAGGGTCGATGGGTGGCCTGGATTTGCCCAATATTAGGCTATATCAGTGGTCTGCACACTTAAGATATGTGTCCGATTGGGTTACACTTGATAACTCTTCTACGTGGTTAGATCTTGAACAATCTTTATCTAATCTGCCTCTTGTGGATTTGCTGTTTCTCAAAAAACTTAAAATTATATTTGAGAATTGTAATAACCCTCTAACTGTTAATTCACTTAGGGCTTGGAGAGCTGTTTGTCGTTACGAGGGAAGAACTAAGCTTACTTCTGCTCTCACTCCAATTTTGAACAATCCGGACTTTCCTCCGGGCAGATCTGATGGGAGGTTTAAATTTTGGGCGAGCCAAGGTATTATTCGGCTTACGGATTTGTTTGATGAGGAAAGGTTGATGTCTTTTGAGAAGTTAAGTCAACGGTTTCAATTATTAAAGCAGGACTTTTTTCGTTTTTTACAGATCAGAAATTATATCCTGAAAGATACCTCATTGTGTCATAACAGAAGTCTTTCTCCTATTGAAAAAGTATTATTTCAGATACCTGGGGAGAAGTCAGTGAGTCAGTTATACAAAATTCTCAAGGCGTCCTCTGAAGGAAATGTAACTTTTAATTCTAGATTGACTTGGGAGGGGGAACTTTCTGTCTCCATAAGTGAAGATGATTGGATTAATATTTGGAAATATGCTAAGTCTATTTCGGTATGTAATCGAGCCAAGGCTATACAATTCAAAATTCTACATAGGATGCATATCTCACCAAATCGTATACATGCATTCAACAATTCCCTTTCACCTTTATGTCTTAAGTGTAAGACACAAGTTGGTACACTCACTCACTGTCTTTGGTCTTGTAATCAGTTACAAATATATTGGGCCAAGATAGTTTCTGAAATGAGTAGTGTCTTTAATATGGAGTTGACATTGGATCCTTTATTTTTGATACTGGGTCTGCCTGATAAAGCTTTGATTCTTTCAAAAGAAAAAAGATTATATAATCTTCTTACTTTTGCTGCTAGGAAAAACATATTACTGAGGTGGATAAATGACAAGACTCCTACTATATCGGGTTGGCACAAGATTTTAATGGAACTTATTCCGTTGGAATATTTAACTTGTGTAGTTAATGGTCAGCCAGACCAGTTTTATAATATCTGGAAACCCTATATAAATAATCTCGGGGTTGAGTTGTCAACTATTCTGCAGAAAGGTTTCCCCACACAAATGCCTTTTGAGTGAGTACTTATTGTGTCTGAGATTGTTTGTACCTTTATTTGTTTTTTAACTTTAAAGTGGCCTATGTTAAATGTGATTGGTGTCATTTATGCCTTTTTTTTTTTTTTTTTTTTTTTTTTCTTCTTCTCTTGGTTGTAATCCGTGTTGTGTTTTGTTTAATTTGGAAAATGTTCAATAAATATACTTACAAAAAAAAAAAAAGAAATGGCCGACTTCCTGTTGAGTTTAAGGCATCGCTCCAAGAGACTTTTCTGTGCGTCTGGCCATGGTAGATGTACCACAGAAATTTCGCACATGTCGGTCAAACATGCGACGGGGGCTGCTTCGTTAAAAGTCACTTCCTCTTGCCACTAGGTGGCGCTATGAATGTGGGTGAATGTCGGCATGTAGATTTGTTCAGGGCGGGACTCTTGTCAAATGTGTAAAATTTCGTGCAGATCTGGGCATTTACAGCCAAGTTACTACAACTTCCTGTTTCATGGCGAATCATCGACGCCACGGACACGCCCATTGACGAAAACGCGCAGATAGCACAACTTTACATCGTCAATGCCTTTAGAAGGTACAGCAGAAATTTGAAGTTGATCCGACTAAATCCCTAGGAGGAGTTCGTTAAAGTACGGAGTGTGTAAATCGTCCCAAATCGGTCGCCAAATTCAAAATGGCGGACTTCCTGTCGAGTTTAGGGTATGGGTTCTTGAGGCTTTTTTGTGCGTCTGGTCATGGTAGATGTACCACAGAAATTTCGTACATTTCGGTCAAACAAGTGGCGGGGGCTGCTTCGTTAAAGGTCACTTCCTGTTGCCAGCAGGTGGCGCTATGACTGTGGGTGAATGTCGGCATGTAGATTTGTACAGGGCGGGACTCTTGTCAAATGTGTAAAATTTTGTGCAGATCTGGGCATTTGCAGCCAAGTTACTACAACTTCCTGTTTCATGGCGAATCTTTGACGCCACGGACACGGCCATCGACAAAAACGCGCAGATAGCACAACTTTACATCGTCAATGCCTTTAGAAGGCACAGCAGAAATTTTAAGTCGATCCGACAAAATCCCTAGGAGGAGTTCGTTAAAGTACGGAGTCTGTATATCGTCCAAAAATGGCCGCCAAATTCAAAATGGCGGACCTCCTGTCGAGTTTAGGGTATGGGTTCTTGAGGCTTTTGTGTGCGTCTTGATATGATACACGTCCCCACCAAATTTCGTGCATGAAGGTTGAACGTGGACGAGGGGCTAATTTTTTCCAATTTTCTAGGTGGCGCTAGCGTGCCATTTTGCCCCGCCCATCCGCGAAACCCACAAAATACGAAATTTTTCACCAGTCCTGACATGCATGCCAAATTTGGTGAGTTTTTGAGCATGTTGCGGCCCCGAAAATGGCACTTACTTTGCAGAAAAAAGAAAAAAATTAAAGCTGCAAGCAGCGATGGGCGGGCCCTCGCACCTGTAGCGCGTTGGGGTGTGAGGCGGCCGCGTTGCATATTCTGCGGCTCAGCCAGTGCGGCTGTGAATTTGGTTCGCTGCTTCGTTAAAGGTCACTTCCTGTTGCCAGAAGGTGGCACTATGACTTAGGGTGAATGTCGGCATGTAGATTTGTTCAGGGCGTGACTCTTGTCAAATGTGTAAAATTTCGTGCAGATCTGGGCATTTACAGCCAAGTTACTACAACTTCCTGTTTCATGGCGAATCATCGACGCCACGGACACGCCCATCGACGAAAACGCGCAGATAGCACAACTTTTCATCGTCAATGCCTTTAGAAGGCACAGCAGAAATTTGAAGTCGATCTGACTAAATCCCTAGGAGGAGTTCGTTAAAGTACGTAATGAGTAAATCATCCAAAAATGGCGGAAAAATTAGAAATGGCCGACTTCCTGTTGAGTTTAGGGCATCGCTCCAGGATGCTTTTTTGTCCGTCCAGACATGGTAGATGTACCAAAGAAATTTCGTACAGGTCGGTCAAACATGCGGCCGGGGCTGCTTCGTTAAAGGTCACTTCCTGTTGCCAATAGGTGGCGCTATGACTGTGGGTGAATATTGTTATGTAGATTTGTTCAGGGCGGGAGTCTTGTCAAATGTGTTAAATTTCGTGCGGATCTCGGCATTTACAGCCAAGTTACTACAACTTCCTGTTTCATGGCGAATCATCGACGCCACGGACACGCCCATCGACAAAAACAAGCAGATAGCACAACTTTACATCGTCAATGCCCTTAGAAGATACAGCAGAAATTTGAAGTTGATCCTACAAAATCCCTAGGAGGAGTTCGTTAAAGTACGGAGTGTGTAAATCGTCCCAAATCGGTCGCCAAATTCAAAATGGCGGACTTCCTGTCGAGCTTAGGCTATGGGTTCTTGAGGCTTTTTTGTACGTCTGGTCATGGTAGATGTACCACAGAAATTTCGTACATGTCGGTCAAACAAGCGGTGGGGGCTGCTTCGTTAAAGGCCACTTCCTGTTGCCAGCAGGTGGCGCTATGGCTGTGGGTGAATGTCGGCATGTAGATTTGTTCAGGGCGGGACTCTTGTCAACTGTGTAAAATTTCGTGCAGATCTGGGCATTTACAGCCAAGTTACTACAACTTCCTGTTTCATGGCGAATCTTCGACGCCACGGATACGCCCATCGACGAAAACGCGCAGATAGCACAACTTTACATCGTCAATGCCTTTAGAAGGCACAGCAGAAATGTGATGTCGATCCGACTAAAGCCCTAGGAGGAGTTAGTTAAAGTACGTAATGAGTAAATCATCCAAAAATGGCGGTAAAATGAGAAATGGCTGACTTCCTGTTGAGTTTAGGGCATCGCTCCAAGAGACTTTTCTGTGCGTCTGGACATGGTAGATGTACCACAGAAATTTCGTACATGTCGGTCAAACATGCGACGGGGGCTGCTTCGTTAAATGTCACTTTCTCTTGCCACTAGGTGGCGCTATGAATGTGGGTGAATGTCGGCATGTAGATTTGTTCAGGGCGGGACTCTTGTCAAATGTGTAAAATTTCGTGTAGATCTGGGCATTTACAGCCAAGTTACTACAACTTCCTGTTTCATGGCGAATCATCGACGCCACGGACACGCCCATCGACGAAAACGCGCAGATAGCACAACTTTACATCGTCAATGCCTTTAGAAGGTACAGCAGAAATTTGAAGTTGATCCGACTAAATCCCTAGGAGGAGTTCGTTAAAGTACGGAGTGTGTAAATTGTCCCAAATCGGTCGCCGAATTCAAAATGGCGGACTTCCTGTCGAGTTTAGGGTATGGGTTCTTGAGGCTTTTTTGTGCGTCTGGTCATGGTAGATGTACCACAGAAATTTCGTACATGTCGGTCAAACAAGCGGCGGGGGCTGCTTCGTTAAAGGTCACTTCCTGTTGCCAGCAGGTGGCGCTATGACTGTGGGTGAATGTCGGCATGTAGATTTGTTCAGGGCGGGACTCTTGTCAAATGTGTAAAATTTCGTGCAGATCTGGGCATTTACAGCCAAGTTACTACAACTTCCTGTTTCATGGCGAATCTTCAACGCCACGGACACGCCCATCGACTAAAACGCGCAGATAGCACAACTTTACATCGTCAATGCCTTTAGAAGGCACAGCAGAAATTTTAAGTCAATCCAACTAAATCCCTAGGAGGAGTTCGTTAAAGTACAGAGTCTGTAAATCGTCCAAAAATGGCCGCCAAATTCAAAATGGCGGACCTCCTGTCGAGTTTAGGGTATGGGTTCTTGAGGCTTTTTTGTGCGTCTTGATATGATACACGTCCCCACCAAATTTTGTGCATGTAGGTTGAACGTGGACGAGGGGCTAATTTTTTCCAATTTTCTAGGTGGCGCTAGCGTGCCATTTTGCCCCGCCCATCCGCGAAACCCACAAAATACGAAATTTTTCACCAGTCCTGACATGCGTGCCAAATTTGGTGAGTTTTTGAGCATGTTGCGGCCCCGAAAATGGCACTTACTTTGCAGAAAAAAGAAAAAAAATAATAATTAAAGCTGCAAGCAGCGATGGGCGGGCCCTCGCACCTGTAGCGCGTCGGGAAGTGAGGCGGCCGCGTTGCATATTTTGCAGCTCAGCCGGTGCGGCTGTGAATTTGCTACGCTGCTTCATTAAAGGTCACTTCCTATTGCCAGCAGGTGGCGCTATGACTGTGGGTGAATGTCGGCATGTAGATTTGTTCAGGGCGGGACTCTTGTCAAATGTGTTAAATTTTGTGCAGATCTGGGCATTTACAGCCAAGTTACTACAACTTCCTTTTTCATGGCGAATCATCGACGCCAGGGCCACGCCCATCGACGAAAATGCGCAGATAGCACAACTTTACATCGTCAATGCCTTTAGAAGGCACAGCAGAAATTTTAAGTTGATCCGACTAAATCCCTAGGAGGAGTTCGTTAAAGTACGGAGTGTGTAAATCGTCCCAAATCGGTCGCCAAATTCAAAATGGCGGACTTCCTGTCGAGTTTAGGGTATGGGTTCTTGAGGCTTTTTTGTGCGTCTGGTCATGGTAGAAGTACCACAGAAATTTCGTACATGTCGGTCCAACAAGCGGCGGGGGCTGCTTCGTTAAAGGACACTTCCTGTTGCCAGCAGGTGGCGCTATGACTGTGGGTGAATGTCGGCATGTAGATTTGTTCAGGGCGGGACTCTTGTCAAATGTGTAAAATTTCGTGCAGATCTGGGCATTTACAGCCAAGTTACTACAACTTCCTGTTTCATGGCGAATCTTCGACACCACGGACACGCCCATCGACGAAAATGCGCAGATAGCACAACTTTACATCGTCAATGCCTTTAGAAGGCACAGCAGAAATTTTAAGTCGATCCGACTAAATCCCTAGGAGGAGTTCGTTAAAGTACGGAGTCTGTAAATCGTCCAAAAATGGCCGCCAAATTCAAAATGGCAGACCTCCTGTCGAGTTTAGGGTATGGGTTATTGAGGCTTTTTTGTGCGTCTTGATATGATACACGTCCCCACCAAATTTTGTGCATGTAGGTTGAACGTGGACGAGGGGCTAATTTTTTCCAATTTTCTAGGTGGCGCTAGCGAGCCATTTTGCCCCGCCCATCCGCGAAACCCACAAAATACGAAATTTTTCACCAGTCCTGACATGCGTGCCAAATTTGGTGAGTTTTTGAGCATGTTGCGGCCCCGAAAATGGCACTTACTTTGCAGAAAAAAGAAAAAAAAAAAAATAACCCTAACAGTTTCAATAGGGTCCTCGCACTGTTAGTGCTCGGGCCCTAATTAAAGCTGCAAGCAGCGATGGGCGGGCCCTCGCACCTGTAGCACGTCGGGGTCTGAGGCGGCCGCGTTTCATTTTCTGCAGCTCAGCCAGTGCGGCTGTGCATTTGCCACACTGCTTCGTTAAAGGCCACTTCCTGTTGCCAGCAGGTGGCGCTATGACTGTGGGTGAATGTCGGCATGTAGATTTGATCAGGGCGGGACTCTTGTCAAATGTGTTAAATTTCGTGCAGATCTGGGCATTTACAGCCAAGTTACTACAACTTCGTGTTTCATGGCGAATCATCGACGCCACGGACACGCCCATCGACGAAAACGCGCAGATAGCACAACTTTTCATCGTCAATGCCTTTAGAAGGCACAGCAGAAATTTGAAGGCGATCCGACTAAAGCCCTAGGAGGAGTTAGTTAAAGTACGTAATGAGTAAATCATCCAAAAATGGCGGTAAAATTAGAAATGGCTGACTTCCTGTTGAGTTTAGGGCATCGCTCCAAGAGACTTTTCTGTGCGTCTGGACATGGTAGATGTACCACAGAAATTTCGTACATGTCGGTCAAACATGCGACGGGGGCTGCTTCGTTAAATGTCACTTCCTCTTGCCACTAGGTGGCGCTATGAATGTGGGTGAATGTCGGCATGTAGATTTGTTCAGGACGGGACTCTTGTCAAATGTGTAAAATTTCGTGTAGATCTGGGCATTTACAGCCAAGTTACTACAACTTCCTGTTTCATGGCGAATCATCGACGCCACGGACACGCCCATCGACGAAAACGCGCAGATAGCACAACTTTACATCGTCAATGCCTTTAGAAGGTACAGCAGAAATTTGAAGTTGATTCGACTAAATCCCTAGGAGGAGTTCGTTAAAGTACGGAGTGTGTAAATCGCCCCAAATCGGTCGCCGAATTCAAAATGGCGGACTTCCTGTCGAGTTTAGGGTATGGGTTCTTGAGGCTTTTTTGTGCGTCTGGTCATGGTAGATGTACCACAGAAATTTCGTACATGTCGGTCAAACAAGCGGCGGGGGCTGCTTCGTTAAAGGTCACTTCCTGTTGCCAGCAGGTGGCGCTATGACTGTGGGTGAATGTCGGCATGTAGATTTGTTCAGGGCGTGACTCTTGTCAAATGTGTAAAATTTCGTGCAGATCTGGGCATTTACAGCCAAGTTAGTACAACTTCCTGTTTCATGGCGAATCTTCGACGCCACGGACACGCCCATCGACGAAAACGCGCAGATAGCACAACTTTACATCATCAATGCCTTTAGAAGGCACAGCAGAAATTTTAAGTCGATCCGACTAAATCCCTAGGAGGAGTTCGTTAAAGTACGGAGTCTGTAAATCGTCCAAAAATGGCCGCCAAATTCAAAATGGCGGACCTCCTGTCGAGTTTAGGGTATGGGTTCTTGAGGCTTTTTTGTGCGTCTTGATATGATACACGTCCCCACCAAATTTCGTGCATGTAGGTTGAACGTGGACGAGGGGCTAATTTTTTCCAATTTTCTAGGTGGCGCTAGCGTGCCATTTTGCCCCGCCCATCTGCGAAACCCACAAAATACGAAATTTTTCACCAATCCTGACATGCGTGCCAAATTTGGTGAGTTTTTGAGCATGTTGCGGCCCCGAAAATGGCACTTACTTTGCAGAAAAAAGAAAAAAAAAAAAAAAAAATTAAAGCTGCAAGCAGCGATGGGCGGGCCCTCGCACCTGTAGCGCGTCGGGTTGTGAGGCGGCCGCGTTGCATATTCTGGAGCTCAGCCGGTGCGGCTGTGAATTTGCTACGCTGCTTCATTAAAGGTCACTTCCTGTTGCCAGCAGGTGGCGCTATGACTGTTGGTGAATGTCGGCATGTAGATTTGTTTAGGGCGGGACTCTTGTCAAATGTGTAAAATTTTGTGCAGATCTGGGCATTTACAGCCAAGTTACTACAACTTCCTGTTTCATGGCGAATCTTCGACGCCACGGACACGCCCATCGACGAAAACGCGCAGATAGCACAACTTTTCATCGTCAGTGCCTTTAGAAGGCACAGCAGAAATTTGAAGTCTATCCGACTAAATCCCTAGGTGGAGTTAGTTAAGTACGTAATGAGTAAATCATCCAAAAATGCCGGGAAATTAGAAATGGCCGATTTCCTGTTGAGTTTAGGGCATCACTTCAAGAGACTTTTCTGTGGGTTTGGACATGGTAGATGTACCACAAATATTTCGTACATGTCCGTCAAACATGCGGTGGGGGCTGCTTCGTTAAAGGTCACTTCCTGTTGCCACTAGGTGGCGCTGTGACTGTGGGTGAATGTCGGCATGTAGATTTGTTCAGGGTGGGACTCTTGTCAAATGTGTAAAATTTTGTGGAGATCTGGGCATTTACATCCAAGTTACTACAACTTCCTGTTTCATGGCGAATCATCGACGCCACGGACACGCCCATCGACGAAAATGCGCAGATAGCACAACTTTACATCATCAATGCCTTTAGAAGCCACAGCAGAAATGTAAAGTCGATCCGACTAAATCCCTAGGAGGAGTTTGTTAAAGTATGTAATGAGTAAATCATCCAAAAATGGCGGTAAAATTAGAAATGGCCGACTTCCTGTTGAGTTTAGGGCATTGCTCCAAGAGACTTTTTTGTGCGTCTGAACATGGTAGATGTACCACAGAAATTTCGTACATGTCGGTCAAACATGCAACGGGTACTGCTTCGTTAAAGGTCACTTCCTGCTGTCACTAGGTGGCGCTATGACTGTGGGTGAATGTGGACATGTAGATTTGTTCAGGGTGGGACTCTTGTCAAATGTGTAAAATTTTGTGCAGATCTGGGCATTTACATCCAAGTTACTACAACTTCCTGTTTCATGGCGAATCATCGACGCCACGGACACGCCCATCGATGAAAACGCGCAGAGAGCACAACTTTACATTGTCAATGCCTTTAGAAGGCACAGCAGAAATTTGAAGTCGATCTGACTAAATCCCTAGGAGGAGTTAGTTAAAGTACGTAATGAGTAAATCATCCAAAAATGGCGGTAAAATTAGAAATGGCCGACTTCCTGTTGAGTTTAGGGCATTGCTCCAAGAGACTTTTTTGTGCGTCTGAACATGGTAGATGTACCACAGAAATTTCCTACATGTCGGTCAAACATGCGGCGGGGGCTGCTTCGTTAAAGGTCACTTCCTGTTGCCACTAGGTGGCGCTATGACTGTGGGTGAATGTCGGCATGTAGATTTGTTCAGGGTGGGACTCTTGTCAAATGTGTAAAATTTCGTGCAGATCTGGGCATTTACAGCCAAGTTACAACAACTTCCTGTTTCATGGCGAATCATCGACGCCACGGACACGCCCATGGACGAAAACGCACAGATAGCACAACTTTACATCGTCAATGCCTTTAGAAGGCACAGCAGAAATGTGATGTCGATCCGACTAAAGCCCTAGGAGGAGTTCGTTAAAGTACGTAATGAGTAAATCATCCAAAAATGTCGGTAATATTAGAAATGGCTGACTTCCTGTTGAGTTTAGGGCATCGCTCCAAGAGACTTTTCTGTGCGTCTGGACATGGTAGATGTACCACAGAAATTTCGTACATGTCGGTCAAACATGCGACGGGGGCTGCTTCGTTAAATGTCACTTCCTCTTGCCACTAGGTGGCGCTATGAATGTGGGTGAATGTCGGCATGTAGATTTGTTCAGGACGGGACTCTTGTCAAATGTGTAAAATTTCGTGTAGATCTGGGCATTTACAGCCAAGTTACTACAACTTCCTGTTTCATGGTGAATTATCGACGCCACGGACACGCCCATCGACGAAAACGCGCAGATAGCACAACTTTACATCGTCAATGCCTTTAGAAGGTACAGCAGAAATTTGAAGTTGATCCGACTAAATCCCTAGGAGGAGTACGTTAAAGTACGGAGTGTGTAAATCGTCCCAAATCGGTCGCCGAATTCAAAATGGCGGACTTCCTGTCGAGTTTAGGGTATGGGTTCTTGAGGCTTTTTTGTGCGTCTGGTCATGGTAGATGTACCACAGAAATTTCGTACATGTCGGTCAAACAAGCGGCGGGGGCTGCTTCGTTAAAGGTCACTTCCTGTTGCCAGCAGGTGGCGCTATGACTGTGGGTGAATGTCGGCATGTAGATTTGTTCACGGCGGGACTCTTGTCAAATGTGTAAAATTTCGTGCAGATCTGGGCATTTACAGCCAAGTTAGTACAACTTCCTGTTTCATGGCGAATCTTCGACGCCACGGACACGCCCATCGACGAAAACGCGCAGATAGCACAACTTTACATCGTCAATGCCTTTAGAAGGCACAGCAGAAATTTTAAGTCGATCCGACTAAATCCCTAGGAGGAGTTCGTTAAAGTACGGAGTCTGTAAATCGTCCAAAAATGGCCGCCAAATTCAAAATGGCGGACCTCCTGTCGAGTTTAGGGTATGGGTTCTTGAGGCTTTTTTGTGCATCTTGATATGATACACGTCCCCACCAAATTTCGTGCATGTAGGTTGAACGTGGAAGAGGGGCTAATTTTTTCCAATTTTCTAGGTGGCGCTAGCGTGCCATTTTGCCCCGCCCATCTGCGAAACCCACAAAATACGAAATTTTTCACCAGTCCTGACATGCGTGCCAAATTTGGTGAGTTTTTGAGCATGTTGCGGCCCCGAAAATGGCACTTACTTTGCAGAAAAAAGAAAAAAAAAATAATAATAATTAAAGCTGCAAGCAGCGATGGGCGGGCCCTCGCACCTGTAGCATGTCGGGGTGTGAGGCGGCCGCGTTTCATTTTCTGCAGCTCAGCCAGTGCGGCTGTGCATTTGCCACACTGCTTCGTTAAAGGCCACTTCCTGTTGCCAGCAGGTGGCGCTATGACTGTGGGTGAATGTCGGCATGTAGATTTGATCAGGGCGGGACTCTTGTCAAATGTGTTAAATTTCGTGCAGATCTGGGCATTTACAGCCAAGTTACTACAACTTCCTGTTTCATGGCGAATCATCGACGCCACGGACACGCCCATCGACGAAAACGCGCAGATAGCACAACTTTTCATCGTCAATGCCTTTAGAAGGCACAGCAGAAATTTTAAGTCGATCCGACTAAATCCCTAGGAGGAGTTAGTTAAAGTACGTAATGAGTAAATCATCCAAAAATGGCGGTAAAATTAGAAATGGCCGACTTCCTGTTGAGTTTAGGGCATCGCTCCAAGAGACTTTTCTGTGCGTCTGGACATGGTAGATGTACCACAGAAATTTCGTACATGTCGGTCAAACATGCGACGGGGGCTGCTTCGTTAAATGTCACTTCCTCTTGCCACTAGGTGGCGCTATGAATGTGGGTGAATGTCGGCATGTAGATTTGTTCAGGACGGGACTCTTGTCAAATGTGTAAAATTTCGTGTAGATCTGGGCATTTACAGCCAAGTTACTACAACTTCCTGTTTCATGGCGAATCATCGACGCCACGGACACGCCCATCGACGAAAACGCGCAGATAGCACAACTTTACATCGTCAATGCCTTTAGAAGGTACAGCAGAAATTTGAAGTTGATCTGACTAATTCCCTAGGAGGAGTTCGTTAAAGTACGGAGTGTGTAAATCGTCCCAAATCGGTCGCCGAATTCAAAATGGCGGACTTCCTGTCGAGTTTAGGGTATGGGTTCTTGAGGCTTTTTTGTGCGTCTGGTCATGGTAGATGTACCACAGAAATTTCGTACATGTCGGTCAAACAAGCAGCGGGGGCTGCTTCGTTAAAGGTCACTTCCTGTTGCCAGCAGGTGGCGCTATGACTGTGGGTGAATGTCGGCATGTAGATTTGTTCAGGGCGTGACTCTTGTCAAATGTGTAAAATTTCGTGCAGATCTGGGCATTTACAGCCAAGTTAGTACAACTTCCTGTTTCATGGCGAATCTTCGACGCCACGGACACGCCCATCGACGAAAACGCGCAGATAGCACAACTTTACATCGTCAATGCCTTTAGAAGGCACAGCAGAAATTTTAAGTCGATCCGACTAAATCCCTAGGAGGAGTTCGTTAAAGTACGGAGTCTGTAAATCGTCCAAAAATGGCCGCCAAATTCAAAATGGCGGACCTCCTGTCGAGTTTAGGGTATGGGTTCTTGAGGCTTTTTTGTGCGTCTTGATATGATACACGTCCCCACCAAATTTCGTGCATGTAGGTTGAACGTGGACGAGGGGCTAATTTTTTCCAATTTTCTAGGTGGCGCTAACGTGCCATTTTGCCCCGCCCATCTGCGAAACCCACAAAATACGAAATTTTTCACCAGTCCTGACATGCGTGCCAAATTTGGTGAGTTTTTGAGCATGTTGCGGCCCCGAAAATGGCGCTTACTTTGCAGAAAAAAGAAAAAAAAAAAAAAAAAAAAAAAAATAACCCTAACAGTTTCAATAGGGTCCTCGCACTGTTAGTGCTCGGGCCCTAATAACCCTAACAGTTTCAATAGGGTCCTCGCACTGTTAGTGCTCGGGCCCTAATAATCTTAAAGGAACACTCCGACTTTTTGGGACTTTAGCCTATTCACCTTACCCCCCAGAGTTAGATAAGTCCATACATACCTTTTTCATCTCTGTGCGTGCTATAAGTCTGTTTGACGCACCCACCGCTAGCCTAGCTTAGCACAAAGACTGGATGTGAATGGTTGCAGCTTTCATACTAATCCAAATGAGTGGCAAAATAACGCAAACGTTTTCCTATTTACATGTTGTGATTTGTATAGTCACAGAATGTACAAATAACAAAGTCAAATGAGACACAGACATCTTTTAACCGTATAAAACCTGGGAACTATTCTCTGAAGGCGAAGCACTGCTACTTTGACGGAGTAATAACCGCATCACCTGAGACACGCCGTGGTGAGGAGCGGAGAGTTCGCTCAGTGTTTGGGTAATAGAGTCAGCAATTTATAAATAGTAAAAGCGTAGTTTAGAGTCATGGGTTTTCGCTCTATTGTAAATAGCTGCGACTGTAAACAGGGGAGGTAATACCATGTTTCACAGAATTCCAACTAAAAACGCTGACTGGATGAAGAAATGGCTAACTTACTCTGGATATTTATCCAAACACACCTAAGATTATCAAGGGACATTATGTTTGCTCGGTACATTTCAATGAGGACGACTATTTTGAAAAAATGGAATTTGCCACAAGGACCATAATGTGCTGAAGGATACGGCTATCCCATCGATAGCACAGACAGGGCAAGTGGATCACCTGCGGCTGAGGTAAGTGTTTTTAGATGACCTACTGTAACAGTGCCATTAGCCAGATCTAATGTAACGTTAGTGACACTATTATATGATTAGGGTATGAATATGTTTTTATCTTGATGCGGTGCGGACGCGCTTGGAAAAAAAACGAGCGCGTTCACTGCGTTGAACTTGCACCCTGCGCGCGGCGCGCCTAGTAGCCTAAATTTGAAATAACCATGGAAATAACGAACTTGAGCGTGCAAAAGGGTACGATAGGCTGTGAGTTCATTGTGCAAAAACAATTTTCCCCTTATTCTATCCTATAGTAATGCAATTATACTGTATATTATATACTGTTGAATACATTTGGTTCAGCTAATAAATTGCATTTAAAATATATTGATTCCTGTAATAATAATTATTTATTCATGTGATATTTATAAATCTGGGTGCGTTTTTGGTTGGAAATCAATGAAACATGGTACCTGGTCTCCCCTGCTTATTGTCACAGCTCATAGAATAAAGCAAACACCCATGATAAACTATGCTTTTCTATCTAACGTTAGTAATTGCTGACTCTGTTACCCAAACACTGAGCGAACTCTGCTCCTCGTCACGGTGCGTCTCAGGTGATTGTTATCACTCTGCCCAAGTAGCAGTGCTTCGCCTTCAGAATTATTTATATGGTTAAAGATGTATGTGTCTCATATGGCCTTGATATTTGTACACTCTGTGACTATACAAACCACAACATTTGCGTTATTTTGTCACTCATTTGGATTAGTATGAAAGCTGCAACCATTCACATCCAGTCTTTGTGCTAAGCTAGGCTAGCGGTGGGTGCGTCAGACTTATAGCACGCACGGAGATGAAAAAGGTATGTATGGACTTATCTAACTCTGGGGGGTAAGGTGAATAGGCTAAAGTCCCAAAAAGTCGGAGTGTTCCTTTAACAGTTTCAATAGGGACTCGCACTGTTAGTGCTCGGGTCCTAAAAATAACCCTAACAGTTTCAAGAGGGTCCTCGCACTGTTAGTGCTCAGGCCCTAATCAACTAATGGCCAAGACTAATGGCGGTTAAATGAACAACTACAAACAAATTTTGAGTGCTGATCAGGTTGCGACTCTTGTCCCAAATATAGCAGGCTTCATTCAGTGATTGAAGTTTCACAGTATAGAACCGACATTGAGCGTTCCGAACGAGCTGTGCTGTGGTAAAGTTATTAGTCTGCTACCACTGGCATGTTTTTCCACATTCAAATATTAATTTTCACCTTCAAAATTAATATATATTCGAATTTAGATGCAGATTTAGTATTCATTGACAGCCTTAATGCATACTGAACGGATATCCTACACCTTAGCTATTTGCAGCTTCCTAATACAATGGCAAGCAGTTAAGTTTCATAGACGAGGCATTCGTGTTTTCCATTTGGACCCACAAACTTGATTAGCTATACATTTGCAAGCAAATAACAGTTATAGAGCAACGTGTTTTCATTTTCAAAGTGTTTGGCAATATTTCAGCAGTCAAACAATTAAAAGAACTGCACCGGAACTGCAGCGTCTCCAGCAGCACAGAGCTGCCTGTGGACACCTGTCTATAAATAATGCCGGGGGAAAAAAACTATCGGCGAACGCAGCAGCCGAGTATCGGCCGATTCCGATACACGTAAAAACCGCAAATATCGGCCCGATCACTGCTTAATTTGCAAAGAGTTGTATTAGTATTATAGTTTTATGTATTTTTGATGTTTTTCATTGTTGTTTTATAAATGCTCTATGGCAATAAAAAAGTTCAATCAAAACATTCCGTCTTTATTTTTTTGGTCGACTATCGTTGCGCAGGACAAGACTTTGGTCGACTATTTCTTTGGTTGATTACAGCCCTAAATAACTCTATAGAAAGTTTGAAATGTGCACTTTTAAACAGAACAATTCAAAAAGAAAGAAAACAGACTATTCTCTGCTAATGTAATCCGTATGAAATGTGCATCTCTCTCTGGCGCTTTCATTAAGTGATCGCGAGTCAGGTCAAGAAAGACTTGTCTTTTGTTTTATGTTTTAGAAAAACAAGTAGCCTATTTATTTCAAGTGAAGTAAAGAGGGACGAAGTGAAGAGATGTTAAGTGAAGTTTTTATTTTTTATTAAAAAAGACCGTCGGTCTTCCGAGCTTTGACATTTCTGCTTTTCTTTTGTTTAAACCTGTAAATATATCAATTTGTCCTGTTCTGTCAATCTGCGTGAAATATAAAATTGAGCCCATTACAAAGGGCAGAGCGAGCGGGACGATTCCCTCCTGACAACAGTCCAATTAGCGGTAAATAAACATTTCAACTTTAAATGTATGAAATAATAGGATTTTTTTTAGTTTATTCATTTTCGATTGGACATGCATGTGTTGGTGTTTAAATATTGATTTAAAATATGCTGTAAAAGGTTATTAAATGGTACGATAGTTAGTTTAGGCTGTTTACATGGAAAATAAAGCTGGGTCTCTGCTGCACCCCCAGCCAGTTGTCACGGCACCCCAGGGTGCCGCAGCCCCCACTTTGGGAACCACTGGCCTAGTCGATCGTATTATATTGTCAAAACTGTTAGAAGTGTGGTAAAATCCTTGTTAGTTCTCTTGAGACTCTTTCTCGTACCCACAACACTACAGATAGATAAATAGATAGAATGGTAAAGCTTATAGAAAGAAAGATTAGTTTGAAAAAAAGGAAGAATGATTAGTTAGAAAAGAAAGAAAGAAAAATATTTTAGTTAGAAAGAAAGAAAAAAAAAGAAGATTGGTTAGAAAGAAAGAAAGAAAGAAAGAAAGAAAGAAAGATTAGTTAGAAAGAAAGATTAGTTTGAAAAGAAAGGAAGAAAGAATGATTAGTTAGAAAAGTAAGAAAGAAAAATATATTAGAAAGAAAGATTATTTTGAAAGAAATATTATTTAGAAAGAAAGATAAAATTAAAGAGCAACGTGCAGGTTGAATTTATAACTGAATTAATTCTTGAGATTATCTGAAGAGGTCTTTTAAAAACACATATGTAGAAATTACTAATGAATGGCCGAGGCAAATAAGAGCTCGCGTTCAGCTATAGTTAGAGCAGTAGTGAGAGGAAGTTTTAGATCGAGTTTTATGGCTTGTTTCCACTGAGGGGTACGGTACGGTACAGTACAGTACAAGTCGGGTCGGGTACACCGTGATCAGGCTTGCGTTTCCACCGCCAACAGTACCCTTCATGATAGGCGTGGTATGCTGGAAAGAAGCGATCGACGTCATTTTTCGCGCAAAGAAAGCGACATAGTAAACAACAATGGATGACAGACAGCAGATCTTGTTCTTGCTTCTCGGCATGTTTGTCACTAGAAACAAGCGCTGGCATTAGGTGTTTCCACAACATGACATCATGACTTTTGTGTAAACATACATGCCAATTTCGAGTCAAGTGGTGTGTTATCTCGACGCATTTTGAGCTATCCGCGTGTATCCGCGTGTATGCGTGTTTGTCTACGCCATTAACGTCCGCGTCATTCCGCGTGTCTGTACACGCCGACCAAAACAAAGCAAAATGTAGATCTACATCTGGGGAGCTATGTTTTTCTTTCCTAGGATGGTAAGGGAACAGTCATAAATGTCATTAACTCCAGTGACGGTTAGGTTTAGGGACGGGGTTGAGGTAAGTCATATATTTATACAGTAATAACGTTAAGTCAACGGCGTTCATAAACACGCTGAAAAGCGATTATGCGTCTTGATAGCACGCCAAAAATGGAAATACGAATTGGCGTGTCATACACACGCTTCTTCGTGAGATCAGTCTGGTTTCCAAGAAGCCAACGCAAAGTCAACGCAGGAGAATGATCCCGACGCGAGTCCAGTAATTCTGCTAATGGAACAGTGCGTTCTTGAAAGCGGCACTCTGCTCGCTCTGCGACTCCGGTTATCTCTGTATGTTCATTTTAGGCAACAATAAAACGAAATATGTTATAAAACACCACTCTGCTTCTTTTCGATTTCATTTCAATACATTTTAAACATTCTAAATCACACAAATGTGGTTCAGGCAACGCATAGCCTATTGATTATATTCTGTATAGGCTATGTAACGTTATATATTTATAACAAAACTAAATATAAAACAACCCTGCCTCTTTTCATTTAAATTTAAAAATATTAAACATATTCCAGGCAATATGTAATGTAATGTATTGCATATCGCATTGGTACAAGTACAAATGTTGCAATAAACATTACAGATGATCTTGTAATAAAATAAAAAAATGACAAAACTATCTCTTTTTGTTGAATTTCAGTTTTATCAATAATAGCCATTATAAAAGTATAAGTAAAAGGTACAAAAAGTTATACAGTAAAGCTTAAATATCAAGAAACAATTCAGGCAATCATAGGCATGCTCGTCAACATCGGAGAACTCTGTTTCTTCATTTCTCACATCCATTGTAACCTGAGCTTGAACTTGACCAGACTCCCTCGCCCATCGTCACTTCCGGTTAGTGCTTTATAGACGCGGAAGTTATTTTATCACAATTTATCTCAAAATACCGGTAATGGCTAAATATACGTATATTTCTCCAGTTCAGAAAATCTAGTTGTTTTATCATCAACATACACTATGCTATATAGGGGTGTCCAACCTGCACGTTGCTCTTTAATAGTGACAAAACTGATATCCTCTTTATTGGCACCAAATACATCCTCTCTAAAATAAACGACTTCTCCATCGATAATTCATCTGTGTTTCCCTCCCCTCATGTTAAGAGTCTGGGTGTCATCCTAGATAGCACTCTGTCATTTCAGTCCCACATTAATAATATCACTCGGTCAGCATATTTCCATTTACGTAACATCTCTCACTTACGTCCAACTCTCTCGGCCAACAGCGCTGAAATTCTGGTTCACACAATGGTTACCTCCCGCTTAGATTATTGCAACTCTCTCCCATATGGGCTACCTGACAAATCAATTCATAAATTACAACTAGTCCAAAACGCTGCTGCCCGTGCCAACTTCATTGGCTTCCCTTTAAATATTGCATAATGTATAAAATTCTTCTCCTTACATTTAAAGCTATCAATAATCTTGCCCCTAAGTATCTCACTGAGCTCCTTCATATAAAGATACCCACCCGTTCTCTCAGGTCCTCTTCTTTCATTCAGCTCATCCTTCCACTTGCGCTCGTCTGGTTACCACGGGGTTTAGAGATTTCAGTCATTCAGCCCTATATCTCTGGAACTCTCTGCCCCACTACATTCAACACTCCACATCCATAACTACTTTTAAAACTTACTTAAAAACGTATCTTTTTAGACAGGCATACTCTCTTTAACTTTTAATATTGTTTTGACTGTAAGGATCCTATCCTTCCTCTTGTTTTTTTAATAGTATTTCATGGTATTATATTGTTCGATTTCGCTGTTTCAATGTTGCATTGAGTGTCATTATTATTTTTATTATTCCCCCATTAAATTGAAAACTGCATACTCCACTTGATGTCAATTGAATGTTGTTTTATTCTTGATATGTTGTTGCTTTTAAATGTTTTATGTATCCCTGTACGGTGTCCTTGAGTGCAGAGAAAGGCTCCTTTTAAATAAAATGTATGTAAAGCCTCAGGGGCAGTGCGCCGACATATAGAGCAGTTGTGCTTCGGGCATCCCTAGTTCGAGTCCTGACTTGTGGACCTTCCCAATCCGGTCCCATTCTCTTTTTCCAACTTTGCTTCCTGTCAACTAAATGTCCTATCAAAATAAAAGGCAAAAACATCAAAAATATTATATATATATAAAAAACACAGAAACAAGATTATTTTTAGTAAATATTCTGAAAGCATCGAAGGAGTCCCTACAATTATTGCAAATACAGTGATTATCTCTACGTTGGACCTCTAACTTTATATATGATACTTACCATCTGGATCTAACCCTGTCATGCCAACAAATGGATTAGTCAGGATTAGTTCATTGTTAATTATTGTGTCTTTCGCCACAACAGCAAGGCCAGTTTACCCCAAATACCAGACTTTTAAATATTTTCCGCTATTAAAAAACCTTTCACAGAACAGAAATTCATTAGCAAAACCTTTGTCTCAAAATCTTGAAAATTACCTTTCATATAGTGTGTAACATAGATCTAAGTGAACGAAAACATCCTGCAAAGTTTTAAATATGAAAGTTCACCATATACAAAGTTATTGTCTCTCAAAAGTAAGAGTCGACTCTGAGTTGCTGATATGAATCGATAGACGAACGATGCATTTTCTCTATCTAGATGACATCAACTTGACAAGTTATTTGAATAAGATACGCCCACTTATTGCGCTCGCCTCAGACGCCAGGGAAAACTTGAAAACATCATGTCGACGAGACGCTGTGTTCTGAAGTGCGAATCAAAAGCAAACTTTTTTTCACTGCCCAGGGACGAGCATACCAGTGGCTAGAGTTTATATTTACAACAATACCACACAAGTATAGCCCGAACCTTGTGCTGTGTTCGCGTCATTTTAATGACGATTGCTTTACAAACATACAGGTCCTTCTCAAAGACTTAGCATATTGTGATAAAGTTCATTGTTTTCCATAATGTAATGATAAAAATTAAACTTTCATATATTTTAGATTCATTGCACACCAACTGAAATATTTCAGGTCTTTTATTGTTTTAAAACTGATGATTTTGGCATACAGCTCATGAAAACCCAAAATTCCTATCTCAAAAAATTAGCATATCATGAAAAGGTTCTCTAAACGAACTATTAACCTAATTATCTGAATCAACTAATTAACTCTAAACACCTGCAAAAGATTCCTGAGGCTTTTAAAAACTCACAGCCTGTTTCATTACTCAAAACCGCGATCATGGGTAAGACTGCCGACCTGACTGCTGTTCACAAGGCCATCATTGACACCCTCAAGCAAGAGGGTAAGACACAGAAAGACATTTCTGAACAAATAGGCTGTTCCCAGAGTGCTGTATCAAGGCATCTCAATGGGAAGTCTGTGGGAAGGAAAAAGTGTGGCAAAAAACGCTGCCCAACGAGAAGAGGTGATCGGACCCTGAGGAAGATTGTGGAGAAGGACCGATTCCAGACTTTGGGGGACTTGCGGAAACAGTGGACTGAGTCTGGAGTAGAAACATCCAGAGCCACCGTGCACAGGCGTGTGCAGGAAATGGGCTACAGGTGCCGCATTCCCCCAAGTCAAGACACTTTTGAACCAGAAACAGCGGCAGAAGCGCCTGACCTGGGCTACAGAGAAGCAGCACTGGACTGTTGCTCAGTGGTTGCATGTCATTCGGAAATCAAGGTGCCAGAGTCTGGAGGAAGACTGCGGAGAAGGAAATGCCAAAATGCCTGAAGTCCAGGGTCAAGTACCCACAGTCAGTGATGGTCTGGGGTGCCATGTCAGCTGCTGATGTTGGTCCACTGTGTTTTATTAAGGGCAGGGTCAATGCAGCTAGCTATCAGGAGATTTTGGAGCACTTCATGCTTCCATCTGCTGAAAAGCTTTATGGAGATGAAGGATTCATTTTTCAGCACAACCTGGTACCTGCTCACAGTGCCAAAACCAAATGATGTACTGACCATGGTATTACAGTGCTCAATTGGCCTGCCAACTCTCCTGACCTGAACCCCATAGAGAATCTGTGGGATATTGTGAAGAGAAAGTTGAGAGACGCAAGACCTAACACTCTGGATGAGCTTAAGGCCGCTATCGAAGCATCCTGGGCCTCCAGAACACCTCAGCAGTGCCACAGGCTGATTGCCTCCATGCCACGCCGCATTGAAGCGGTCATTTCTGCAAAAGGATTCCCAACCAAGTATTGAGTGCATAACTGAACATAATTATTTGAAGGTTGACTTTTTTTGTATTAAAAACACTTCTTTTATTGGTTGGATGAAATATGCTAATTTTTTGAGACAGGAATTTTGGGTTTTCATGAGCTGTTTGCCAAAATCATCAAACAATAAAACAGCTGAAATATTTCAGTTGGTGTGCAATGAATCTAAAATATATGAAAGTTTAATTTTTATCATTACATTATGGAAAATAATGAACTTTATCACAATATGCTAATTTTTTTAGAAGGACCTGTAAATGCTTTCAAGTGTGGTTTCGCGAGCCGGCTGATACTGAAGGAAGGTTCAGTACCATACTGACTCGCGTCCTCGGGAGTGCTTCAGCTGAGAACTTTGCGTACTTGGTATTGAGAAATGTCTAATATTGCTTGTCTTCTTGTGACAAACAGGCCGAGAAGCAAGGACAAGATCTGCTGTATGCCATCCATTGGTGTTTACTTTGTCGCTTTCTTCTTCGCGCGAAAATGACGTTGATCGCTTCTTTCCGGCAAACACCACGCCTATCTTGTAGGGTACTGTTGGCGGTGGAAACTTGCCGGATCATGGTTTACTGACCCGAACCGTACTGTACCGTACCGTACTGCTCCAACACAGTCTCATCCCAAAAAGTCATATAACTGACGTCTTGGGACGTCTTTTGACCATACGTCAATATCCGCCTTTTTAGGGCCCCCTTAAACGTCGCTAGATGGCGATCCCGGGCCGTCATACAACTGACGCTTTACCTTTAACGTCAGTTAGGTGACGGGTTAGGTTTAGGTCTGGGGTAGAGTTAGGATCCCATAACCTCATCTACCGATGTTTAAGGGGGCCCTAAAAAGGCGAATATTGACGTATGGTCAAAAGACGTCCCAAAACTTCAGTTACATGACGTCTTAGGATGAGACCGGGTTGACTGCTCAGTGGAAACGAGCCAAGAATAGAGCATATTGTAGTACTGCAGTGCTTTATCAATATGTTTATGCGTTGGGCTAACGCAAACAATAACTGACTGGGTCATCGGACCAATCACCGCAGTCGTTGCACGAATCATTAGGGAGTCGGTGAGCAAATCAGGTAAAAATAAATGCATATTACAAGACAACAAAAGTGTTTTTTGTCATTGTATGCATGTACAACTGTTGTTGTGGACTCCCAGAACAATATTAGGAACATTTTAAATGCCATAATAGGTGCCCTTTAAATTTGCTACTTAAATCTACAAAATGAAAAAGAAAACATTAGCCTAAATATTAGATTAGTGATCAAGAGGAAAATCAAATCAAACGCACCTTTTACCCAGAGTCGTATTGAGCTCCGTTGTTTTGTTTATTTATTTATTTATTCATTTATGTGTTTGTTCTGCAGAAATAGAAGCCATGAGTAGCATTGCAAAGAGAATCCAAAGCCTTACCACTGCTGAGGACATGAGGAACCAAACCAAACTCATGATGCAGCCCTATGCCAACTGGGAAGAGTATCTGACTCCAGCACCGCTTTCAATAGCCATCCTGGGAGAGCTGGTGTTCATCTCGTCCTCAACAGATTTCTCCATCAATAACAACCCCCCCATAGGAGGATACAAATTCATCAAATACCCTGATTCCTTTCGCGCTTGCCTCATGCAAGTGTGTAACTCTGGTTGGGGGGCATTTAATGAGGCCCACAAGAACATGGATCAGATTCGCCTTCACACTGCCCGTGTTCCAGATTGCATGAAGACAGCTGTGAAGATTCTGTTCCAGGATGATGATGAATATGTTCAAGCACTTCTTCCTAATCAGCTGAAAACTATCCAAGTCATTTCAGATGAATGTCTAAAGTTGTCTGAAGAGACTCAAAAGCGTTTTTCTGATGTCATCGGAACCATCCACGAGCTGTTAGAAGTGTGTGTGAATGCACAGAACTTTTATGGGGAAGAGATGGAAGAAATCAAGAAGAAACTAGTGGAGGCCGAACTGAGAAAGAAGTCATCTGAAGAAGCCAAGAAAAGGACTGAGAAGGCAATGAGTGACATGAAGAAGGAAATGGAAGGGGCTCGTGACAAATACAATAAAGCTCTGGATTCTCTCCCTAGTGGATGGGATATGATTGGCATGGATTTTGTGAGTGGGATTACAGAGAACATGACACGCCTGATTGATGGAATGTTAACTGTTATGGCTCATAAAGTGGGGAGAAATGCGTATTATGCAACTAATGATAATACTGTGGGCAACTTTGAATATCAGGAAAATGCAATAGATTCGGCTGCTGAAATAATTCCATATAGTAAGTCTGGTGAAATCGTACAATATGTGCAGAACATTGAGGAGCAAATGAACGTGAATTGTGAGGATGATGAAATTGATTGGACAAATTTGTTTGATCAGAAGAAAAACTGTACAAAAACTGATTACATTAAACTACAGTTCAAAAGAATCCAAGACGAATTACAGAAAATCGCTGAATGCCCAGCAAAGACAGAAGCTCAGAAGTTATGCAACAATGGCATGGAAATATGCAACCAGCTGGCAAAATATGCACCATATGGCAAATGTGACAAAGATGAAAGCAATGAGATAAAAGTTAAAGTCTCGAATCTGATCAAGTCAGCTCGTGATTTTGATTGCAAAAGCAAAAAAAACACACATTCTCCAGCCATTTCTCCAAAGCCACCAATGATGCAAAAAGAAGAAAACAAGTCAGAGAATATGCGTCCTTCTCAGAGAGCATCAGAGAATGCACGACTCGTCATTGAGCAGACCCGAGCTCAGTTGGACAACACAACAGAGACCTATAAGAATTATGTGCAGAGCTTTGAGAATAACCAGAAGGAGCTAACTGATATTCTGGTCACTATGAGAAATTGTAAAGTGAAAGAGATCAACTTCAAAGATACCATAGATATGCTGTTCAAAGGAATGGAGGCCATGGGGAGAGTGAGTGAGCAGTGGGCGAAGATGGTACGCTTCTTTCAGATGGTTTCCAACATTGTGAGTGCCAGCCTGAGCACAACACTCACAGACTTTGTCACAACATCCAAGGACACACAAAAATGCTCCTACAATGTCAAACTCTTCTCAAAAGATCTGCTGTACACTCAAGCCTCCAAAGCCTGTAACGTTGCTAGTCTCGTCCATATGATCTCTGGAACATACACAGAGATTTCCGACAAGTACCTGATGGACCGTGTCAGTTCACTGAGCAAACTGATGACCATGGATAAGAATAACGAAGGATTTTTGAGAGAGCGACTAAAGCTCCAGGATGCCTGTGATGAGGCACAGAAAGGCATCTTAGACCTTGTCCGGAAGAATAAAGAGGAGTTTGAAGAGAAAAGCACTGCAAGAATAAAAAAGATTGATCGAGATTTGCTTGCCATTCTGCCCGATGTTCCTCCAGAGAAAATCAAGATGATTGAAGATTCTGTAAAAGCTGGATTCAGTGAGGCAGAAGAAGCATCATACTATTGAGAGAATATACTGAAGAAATGTGTATTTCCAGTTTTACATTGGTAAGCATTGAATAATATATATTTCAGATTGAAGATTTGTTTTTCTTTAACATGTAGAAATAATGGGTAATTTTATTAATTCTATTATTTGACATTTTTTCTTCAATCGGGATTGTCAGAGTATTTTTAAAGCGTCATGAATTCAGAAATTTCACTAAAGAAAATGTTACAATTTTGTAATATTTAAACTAAATATTTGTTATACTGAAATCACATTTCACCTTAATTTGATTTCAACCTTTATTTAAATAGTTTAGGATATCAGGATTTAAACAACTGTGTATCTCTCTTGCTTTTTAGAAAATAAATGAGAAGACAAACACAACAACAATTCCTGTTATCCCTCAAAATCTGAAGTTTTGTTTAGTGTGGGGAACGGGAGAACATCTTTTCGAGGATCCGCATTTAGTGGAATATTACTTATAGTGTTTGCTTATGCATTTCTTTTTGGGTTTTAGTGGAACTTCTTTTTACTTTTCCATAGTGTGTTTCTATTTAGACAAGTACTCTATGCAAATATTAATGGAAAGCAACAAACAGCTGTTATAGTTCTGCTTTAAGTGCGTTTGTTCTGATATTGTCTTTTGTTGATTTTTGTTGATCCAATTGATTTTAATTACATATAATGGACTTTTATGCTTGCCAATTTGTGCCGCTTCCTAATAACTTACCATGATTTAAAGAAATTGGTAATACCTTACAACAGTTTTAGTTGTCAACATTACTAACAATAAAATCTACTGGTAAATCTATTATTCTCAGTTGATTTCATTTACTAGTTAAATTTTTACATTTTACATTATAAAATACTTGTTACATTATTACATTTACATTTTTCATAATACATCTCTTACCCTAATACATTATTAAAATCAAAAGTTACCAAAAGTTGTTAATATTGTTTAATGGTTCCGAGCTTACAATATAATTGTTATGAACTATCATTAACAAAGATTATTAAATACTGTAACAAATGTATTGCTCATTGTTAGTTAATAAATTAACCAACATCAATGAATGAAACCTCATTGTAAAATGTTACCAAAACTCTTATCTAAAGATAAGTTCTGTTCTGTATAACCTGTTGTATAACCTGTTGAATAACCTGTATAACCTGTTGTATAACCTGTTGAATAACCTGTATAACCTGTTGGTCAGAGTTCACATTTAAGGTTTTTAATAGACATTGTTATCAACATAAATTTAAAAAAAGTTAATAGATGTTGATTATTATAACAAACCACTTCTGAGTTTTCATGTTATTACCTAATTGTTATATTACATCGCTTTTTTTTCCACATAGACATGCAAAACACTATCCAAACTTAAGTGGTTGTAATTCAAGAATGCTTTTGGAATTAGACCTTTGGTCTTGTTTTAAAGACATTTGCCAGATTATTGTAGAAGTGAAATAAATTATGAAAGTGAAACAGAAAAAAAAAGTTATGTAAGTTTGAGTTTATGAAACTGTACAATGTAAAAAAAAAAGCTCTCAGTAAGATTTTATTTGGGCGCAGTACCAAACCTTTTCACTAGACGGACAATCAAGCTTCCTTACTGACCATATAAGGGCACCTCCATTTTCATAAATCTTTTAATTGATCTGAACCATGTATTCCCATCATTTTTATGCAATTTATGAAGTAGATTCAGAAGTAGTATGGGTGGTTTCAACCAATCTTTCATGATTGTTCATGCTTATTGCTATTTTAAAATAAAGGCCTAAACACACTAATGAGTATGAAATATTCTTGTTGCAAATTGATAAATTACTACTCTGTATTTTAATTTAAAAAAAAAAAATGAAAATATTTAACCAAATATGAAAACTAGAGATTGTAAGCTTTAAAATAATATATAGTTTGTCAATATTACAATATACAGATATTATTGTTCTAAATATATAATGACGGGATGAAGGGAACAAAATGTATTTTACTTGTTGATTATATTAATAATTGCTATCAATAACAGGCATTTAAAATCTTAATATTATCCCAAAGCTGGACAGGATGTTATAAAGATACAGCCACAGCATTATTAATTAATGTTTACCATAAAATGAACACTTCTTTCAATAAAATCTGTAGTCTTCAGGCTTCATGAAACTTCTTTTAATATTATAATTATTTATGTTCAAGTCAGTCTCAAAGAAGTAAATGATAGAATGCTCCGGTCACGATACAGAGAGAAGCAGAAAGGTCGTAAATTCCAATATGGTTTATTGAACAGAGGCACGGAGTGAACAGCAGAGGAGACTGGTGAGTATGTATCAGAGAATCAGAACTGGATGGTGAACTTAGCTGAATGTTAATCTTGATATCTTGATTGCAGGTGATGGAAGAGCAGGGGTTCTCAAACTATCTGGAGATAGGGACACCTCATAGGGCAGAAAAAATCCAAGGACCCCTTCATAACCACAACACAAATGTAATAGCTAAATCGTGTGAGTCTGTGAGAGAGAGAGAACAATGGGAAAGTGCCAGGGACGGCACCAGATAATTTTAACACAAGTGCTGAGGGGGTGCTAGATCATTGACGGGGAGCTGCGCAATTATAATTATTGGCCTTTATATACATATACTGTTAATAAATTAGCAAAACTTGGCCACTAAATATTTAATATTCAATTATTTTAATGATCACAATTAAAGTTTTAATTTAGTAAATTGAACAATCACAACATGCAGCATTCAATCAAATATTCTAAAAGATGTATTATTAATAATAATGTTATTTCCACATAATATCTCGTTATTTCAACATAATATGTGTGCGTCCAACAAGCAAGATGTGCATTTGTAAATCCGGTGACGAGTCCATTGATTTGTTATTACAGTGTCATTGTAAAGATGAAGTTGACGATCGCCATATAGTAAACACGCCTATAGAGAGAAATGCACATAATGGATTACATAATCAGAGAGTAGCCTTTTTTTTTTTCGTTTTGAATTATTTCGTTCAAAGACATTTTGCTAGCAAGTAATTTTGCATCTAAAAGACGTCTAATAGCCTTCAAAACATAGCCCAGATGTCTAGGCTAAAACAAGGCTAAATTTGGACTGTCACTGAAAATCTAATAGACGTCTAAGCATAGCCCAAGAATAGACTAGTCATCTGTAACACCTGCCACACCATCAGGCTCTAATAACCCAAATTCACTCATTCGCTCATTATCTCCTGAATACTAATTCACCACACCTGCAACCGCTCATCACTTCCAGCACTTAAAAACCCTCACGTCCCTTCATTTATTGTCTGGTCTCCTCAGAGAATGTTAGGCCATGTCCACACGGACACGGGTATTTTTATAACCGTGACTTTTTTTTACGCGGTTCGGCCGTTCGTCCACACGGAAACGCAGTATCAGGACACTGAAACCGAACATTTTTTAAAAAACCCCTGCCAGGGTGAGTATTTTCTGAAATGCCGGTTGCTGTGTTGTCGTGTAGACAGTGAAACCGGAGTTTTTGCAGCGCTGACGGCTTCTGATTGGCTAACGTTGCTTTACAGTTAGGTTTATATCGCCGCCTGCTGGTGTTGCATGCTCTTGACAGCACATGATAGCGTGTTTTTGCGTTTTCATCTGGACAGAGGTTTTTTTTTTAAACGCAGGAGGGAAAAACTCCGGTTATAAAAATACCCGTGTCCGTGTGGACAAGGCCTTAGACTCCCTGTCACTCCTGAAAGATCCTGGTTTCTTCCATCGTCTGGAAATCATCAATATCTACCTCAGGCTTGTGCACTTCCACCATCTGCTTATTAAATAAAGCTTCTCACCTGCCATTCTTCTGTGTCCCTCTTCTGTTCGTGACATCATCAATCTATTAAACGACTACATATACATGTAATAGACAACAAAATGATGGCTAAAGGATTCTTTTCACAAATATAACAGGTTCTCATAAATGACAATCAGGGGCGGCGCCAGAAAATTTTTAACGCAGGTGCTGAGGGGGTGCTAGATGATTGACAGGGGGGAGCTGCGCAATATTAGTGTTGCACGGTGCAGTGATAAGCCTACTTCAAAAGTATCGCGATACTTGGAAATTAAAAATCTAACGATACCTGAATTTATTAGAATTGATACTTTTATGAATAACCGCATTCCAGATTTGTAAGAGACAAATGGGTCCCTCGAGGTCTGTGTTTCTCCTCACGCACGCAGCAAAGAAGCGGCAGCTTCATGAGACATGCGCGAGCACAAATGATACTGTGGCCGCCGGTCAGTAGCGGAGTGGCAATCCAAGTCGGGACTTTTCCCGGTGACCCGCGAGTGTTTCGAGGCCGCGAGGGCCAGGCTGATATTTATACATTGCAAGTTCATGGCAACACTATCCGGCGTCCTGTACACATGCAATCGCTACGGCGATAAATTGAATCGCGAGCCGCAAAAGCCTACTTTCCCCCAACGTTCATAGATAGCATAAATAATTTGCAAGCTGCTAAAATAAAGCATACAAAACATCATCTAAAATGATCTTACATTTTTACAGCATTTAAAGAGCACAGACCTATGCAAAGGAGGTGCATTTGAAACGCCTTGTAACTTTTGCCATTTCTGCATCTGAGGCAAACGCATTAACCGTACAGTTAAAATCCGATTCTGAAACGTTGTCAACCTCGGGCTGAGGTAAATTTATGTACATTTTCGCAAACTAAATTAGAATTACGAGTTTGCTTACTTGGCTGAAGGAAACGCTCCATCTTTCCAAATAATTCTAATACATTGCAATTTACGTGACCTGACGTCGGACGTCGCATATGTGTAATGAGTAAAATGTTTGTCTTGAATTATTTTATCATTTAATAATTAGAATATACGAAAACATTGATTTTTATTAGTAAACTGTTTTCTATACAGCCAAAATATAATTGCTTCCAGATATTATTTTTGGGGTTGGGGGTGCTAATGAGGTGCTTTGGTCTTTCTTGGGGGTGCTGAAGCACCTGCAAGCCCCTCCCTAGCGCTGCCTATGATGACAATCCATCCGAACAAATTAAATATAAAGGTTTTATTTCGAAAAAGAACATTAACAAACTTACAAAAAGATCAAAACATAAAAATGGCTAAATCAAATATTAAAAATACAATAAAAAATGATTAAAAAAAGCAGTGTGTGTGTGTGTGTGTGTTCTGTTTAGGTTTTGATGCACACCTGGGGCCCGTTCTTCGTACGTTGCATAAAACATCCGAGATCAAATGAGACATCCAAGATAATATCATCGTGCTCATCATGATGCGGCTTATTGGGTTCTTCGAACACTCCTGCCGGTTATGATTAGTATAGCTGGATTGAGTTATCTGAGATAATTGCGCGTTCTCGCGTTGGGTTAAAAGGGGATAGGCTATGTATCGATAGTAGAAACATTGATCAGCAACTCTGCTATTGGCTGCTCACCGTGGACAAAGAGCGCACTCAGTTTTTCTCTGCAGCAGAGCAAGAAATAGTCATGCTGAATTTTAATGTTTAATTAAAATGGCAGGGAACACCTCAAATTGTGTAAAAGCCAGGAGAGAGGGCTGGGGAAAAGTAGCAGGCAAATGTAATGCGTTTGTGGTGGCCATGTTATATGTTTTTATAACTTGTTATTACAGTATATATTTTTATATTTAATTAATTTCATAATTACTTTGTTCATTGTCAGAGTCTCCACACTAGAACATGGTGAAAGTGAAGTACAGTACAAGAATATTCGGTAACACTTTAGAATACGGTTCCTTCGTTAATGAATAACTACACAAGAACTAATGAGTAACACAACATTAACAATCTAGTAACTATTATTAACTAACAAGAAACTCTGATTAACGAACTAGTAAGTAATAGCGCACAGACGAAAGTGGTAGTTCACTATTAAGTAATCAATAACTACTATTTTTTTAATACTTCCCAGAGAACTACTGAAAAAGTTTATTAACAATCTAGTAACTACTATTAACTAAAATAAACTCTTATTAACGAATTAGTAAGTAATAGCTCACAGATGAAAGCGTTACTAGATACTTCTGTGGGAATTACTAATTATTTGGATTCGTATTATAAAGTGAAGATCATTGGAACTAACTAGTAATTACTCAAGTGTTACTAAAGACATTTTCTAAAAGTATACTAAAGTTCACCAAAAATCTCAAACGGTTGCACAAATCATGACTAGATCATGTAGTAACACTTGAGTAATTACTAGTTAGTTCCAATGATCTTCACTTTATAATATGGATCCAAATAATTAGTAAGTAATAGCTCACAGATGAAAGTGTTACTAGATACTTCTGTGGGAATTACTAATTATTGGCATCCGTATTATAAAGTGAAGATCATTGGAACTAACTAGTAATTACTCAAGTGTTACTACATGATCTAGTCATGATTTGTGCAAGCGTTTGAGATTTTTGGTGAACTTTAATATACTCCCTGCGTTCAGTTCTTCCAGACCCACATGCAGGACCAGTAGCAGCAACTCCTTTATTACTGGTAAATTAACTTTAAATTCTCTTAGTACACTGTAAAAGAATTTGTTGCTGTATTAAATTAAGTATAGGCTGGTATAGTCATTTTAACTGTTACAGTAAATCTTGAGTAATGATAAATTGCTTTGACTTGTGAAAGTGAAAACTTTTGAACTTATGTTAATGTTAAACTATTTTGCCATGAGTTATTGACTTTTTGCAACTTTACATCAAAAGAGAAAAAAAATGCAACACTTTGTAATACCCATTTGTTTCCATTGCACTGGACAGTGAAGGAACCCTCTTAGGTGACTGTCTTTTGGAGGAAGTAGACTACCTAAAAGTACTTAAATAACTTTACTTAATTTATTCTTGTGTCCCTATTATTTCTGACTGCAATATGAGTTGCAGGAGTCCACATCTACAGAAAGGCCTACAGAAGAGTCTGCACAGAGGAGACAGAGGTGGGCAGTGTATAGACAACCTTTCGTTTTTATTTGTTGCATGAGGCATGTGTGACACAAACATCTCACAAATGACACAGGGTGATATTCATTCCATATATAATAGGAGTCTTCCACAGAAAATTGAATATTTTGAAAAAACTAAAATAAGGGGGAGAAATAGAACTTGTCTACTTAAAGAAAAAAATGGCACTAGAGATAGAGTTGCTTCAAAGGAAACCTCAGCGTAAGTGCAAATACACTATTTCACACAGAGTATTATTGCTGACCTTGCAAAATATGACTTGATCACTAGCTTTTCTTTACAAAGAACAATTTAAATAAAACTCAAGGAACTAAGCATTTTCGTCTTGTCATTTATTAAACATATAACAAAAGTTCCCGTTCAGGGAACTTCGAGCTGCGTGTAATCGCAATGGGAACGCCCCTGCGTGAGTGCGTATGAAGCACGTATGAAATCAGTCCAATGGCGAGAAGGAACGTCATAGACGGGGTGACGTATCGACCAGGAAACTATAAAGCACACCACAAACACAAGCGCGACAGCTTCTGAAGTCTTCAGCAAGCGCTCTCTGTGTGATCTCTATATCAGTCTGTGTCCATTTGGTGTTTTTGTCTGTCCTTAGTGATTGCTAGGCAGGAGTTTTTCACACAAAAAAAAAAAAAAAAAAAAAAACTAAAAAGGCATATTATGGCGAGCGAGCAGCAGTTTGGGAAGTGTGTTCCTCCCTGCCCACGATACATCACGGGTGGGGATACACACGACCTGTGTGTTGCTTGTCTGGGAGTGCATCATGCCCAGTCAGCTCTCGAGGGGGCTGGCTGTGAGCATTGCGAGCGTCTGCCCATGAGGACGCTCCGCTCCCGCCGGGCTCTCTTTGAGGAGAGTGGCTCGGTTCGCGCTCTCCGCGGTTCGGGTCCCGCTGCTGCCGAGGCACAGCGAAGGCTCGCATCGTGGGGTTCGCAGATGGATCTGTCAGCGGGGATGGAGACGAGTTCCGAAGGGACTCTATCTCTGCCCTTACCTGACAGATCCGGCGCCTCGGATCGAGCGGGGGTCCGCGTTGCGGTTTCTCCCGCTCGGGACGAGGCGCCGTCGCTGCAGCTATCCAGCTCCGAGGAGCTGGATGTTGTGAGTGTGGACACTATGGAGACAGGGGACTCGCCATCCCAGTCTCCAGCAAATGAGGAGCTTATGGATGTTCTAACTCGTGCGGTGCAGAAGTTAAGCATTGAGTGGCCAGCAGAGAAACGTGAATCGAAAGTAAAGAGTAAATTAGACGAGCGTTTTCTCTCATCTCATTCAGTTCTTCCACGCCGGCAGTTACCGTTCTTTCCAGATCTACACACTGAGGTGTCGAGATCTTGGAATAGACCTGTTTCTGCTAGGATTTTCACCCAGCAAACATCATTATACTCTAACGTCTCTGGGGTAAAGAGTAAGGGGTATGGGACGGTGCCGAGGATGGAGGAAGTGTTGGCGAGCCACCTTTCTCCTGATACGGCATCGTCTTTTAAAGTGCCGGCGTTGCCCACCAAGCCGCTTCGAAACACCTCGGCGCTGGTGGGCAAAGCTTATTCGGCGGCGGGACAGGCAGCCTCATGTCTTCACACTATGGCTATTCTTCAGGCTTACCAGGCAGATTTACTGAAGGAAGTTAGTGAGGGGGAAGTTATTAGCCCGCAAACCATGGGAGAGCTACGTAAAGCAGCTGATATTTCTCTCCGGGCCACCAAGGAGACGGCAAGATCAATCGGCCGCTCTATGGCAGCCTTGGTGGCCACGGAGAGGCATCTTTGGCTCAATTTGTCAAATATGAAAGAGAAAGACAAAGCTTTCCTTCTGGATGCGCCGCTGTCTGCTGTTGGCCTCTTCGGTGACTCTGTAAATTCAGTCATCGAAAGGTTTCAGGAGGCAAAAAAGCAGGTAGCGGCGCTCCAGAAATGTATTCCCCTCCGGGTGCATGTCTCCGGGGCTGCTGGGCGCGAGCAGCCCCGCCCGCCGCCTAGCTCCTCGCATAGAGCGCAACAAAAGAAGAGCGTCGCGTCTCGCGCTCCGCCTCAGCAAAACTGGGTTGAGACGCGGCGCTCTCAGGCGAGGTCTTCCCGGGACAAAACTGATCTGAGGACAGTTATTGTTGCCAGGAAGGCCTCGTCGAAGAAGCCCTGACGTCAAGGGTGCTGTCAGGGTGCTGAGGGTGGTCCCCACCGTGGAAGAGAGGTGTTCACCGCTGTATACGGTGCCCGCTCTTTCGCGGCGCCCTCAGCGGACCGGTCTACTAACCCAGCCCGCGGGTGGGGGCGTGGTCGGTCCCGGCGAGTGTTTTCCAGAGGGACGCTCGCCGACACAGAGGAGCAGTTTACAACATCCAGAGGCCAGTCTCGAGAGACTGGTACCCTTAGTAGAATTTTTGGCGGAATGGAAAAGTCTTCCAAATGTGTCTCAATGGGTCCTGCAGAATATCGAGCTAGGGTACGCGATCCAGTTCAGGTCGCGCCCGCCTCGCTTTCGGGGGGTTCTACCCACAGTGGTGGTCCCCGAGCAGGCTCTGGTTATGGAACAGGAGGTGAAAACGTTATTACTGAAGGGGGCGATAGAACGAGTTCTTCCTCCCGACAGAGAGTCAGGTTATTACAGCCGATATTTCATCGTTCCAAAGAAGGATGGGGGGTTACGTCCGATTTTAGATCTGCGCCTGTTGAATCGCTCCGTGGGGAAGCTCAAGTTCAAAATGCTTACTCTCAAACAAATCGTGTCACAAATCAGATCCGAGGACTGGTTTGTCACGATAGATCTAAAAGACGCTTACTTCCATATTTCCATCCTTCCGCAACACCGGAAGTTCCTGAGGTTCGCTTTTGGGGGCGAAGCGTACCAATATCGGGTTCTTCCGTTCGGCCTAGCTCTGTCTCCTCGAACCTTCACGAAATGCATGGACGCGGCTCTGGCTCCGCTGCGGCTCCAGGGCATTCGCATTTTGAATTATATCGACGATTGGTTGATTCTAGCTCAATCGGAGCATCAGGCGATTCGGCATCGAGATGTCGTCCTCGCCCATATAAGAAGGTTGGGGTTGAGACTCAACGCCAAGAAAAGTGTGCTTTCTCCGGTTCAGAGGACCACTTTTTTGGGCGTCGTTTGGGATTCAACGACAATGCAGGCTCATCTGTCTTCTGCCCGTATAGCAGCGATTCTCGCAGCTGTCAGGCAAGCGAAGCTAGGCCAGTCACTTACGGTCAAGGATTATCAGAGAATCCTGGGTCTATTAGCGGCAGCGTCCAACGTTATTCCCCGTGGCCTGCTGCATATGAGACCGCTACAGTGGTGGCTCAGAACCAAAGGGTTTTCCCCGAGGGGAAACCCGTTTCGCACGATCAGGGTCACGAGACGTTGCCTCCGTGCCCTGGCTGTGTGGAAAGAGTCTTGGTTCCTATCCCTGGGACCGGTGCTGGGAGCTCCGTGTCGTCGTGTGACTTTAACAACGGATGCCTCCCTCACAGGCTGGGGGGCGATCATGAGTGGTCGCTCAGCCCGGGGTCTGTGGCAGGACCATCTTCGTCATCTGCACATAAATTGCTTGGAGATGTTGGCAGTGTTTCAGGCTCTGAAACACTTCCTGTCAGACCTAAGGGGCCACCATGTGCTCGTCCGGTCAGACAACACATCGGTGGTCTCTTATATAAATCATCAGGGGGGCCTGCGCTCTCGCCCTCTGTACAAACTGGCTCGCCAGATCCTTTTGTGGTCCCAGGGGAAACTTCTCTCTTTAAGAGCTATGTATATTCCAGGTTATCTGAATCAGGGAGCAGACTTCCTGTCGAGGCAGGGGCCGAGGCCCGGGGAGTGGAGACTCCACCCCGAGGTGGTGGAGCTCCTTTGGAATCATTTCGGTCGTGCCGAGGTAGACCTCTTTGCTTCCAGCGAGAATTCACAGTGTCCGCTGTGGTTCGCTCTAAGTCCACCAGCCCCGTTGGGGGTGGATGCGATGGTGCAGGAGTGGCCGAGGTCACCCCTGTACGCTTTTCCCCCGATTGCTCTGCTCCCAGGAGTTCTGGAGAGGGTTCGCCGGGACAGGGTCAGTCTACTGTTAATAGCCCCGTACTGGCCGGCCCGAGTGTGGTTTTCGGACCTTGTCTCTCTCCTGGACGGGTCTCCCCTGGAGATTCCGGTCAGGAGGGACCTTCTCTCCCAGGCATGCGGGTCGATACTGCACCCCCGCCCAGATCTCTGGAAACTATGGGCCTGGCCTCTGAGGGGGCCCAGCTCATAGGGTCAGGCCTCTCGGCTGAGGTCGTAGAGACCATTCTCCAGTCCAGAGCTCCGTCCACGAGGAAATTATATGCCTTGAGGTGGAAAATGTTCACCTCTTGGTGTAGAGAGCGCCAGTTGGATCCAGTTAATGGCCCGGTGTCGGCGGTGCTGGAATTCCTTCAGGAGCGTTTCTCCACAGGGTTATCCCACTCCACACTGAAGGTGTATGTGGCGGCGTTGTCAGCTTACCACATCCCTTTGAGTGGAGTTTCTCTCGGGAGACACCCACTGGTAAGCCGTTTCCTGCGTGGTATTTTGAGGCTGAGGCCAGCAGTGCGCACAAGGGTACCGACATGGGACCTGGCGGTTGTTCTGGAGGGGCTCTGCCAGGCACCGTTTGAGCCCATTGAAGATGTCCCGGAGAAATTTGTCACCTTAAAGACCATTTTCCTCCTAGCCATCTCCTCCCTGAAGAGGATAGGAGATATTCAGGCTCTGTCGGTTTCTCCCTCGTGCCTTCAGTTTGCTCCCGGTATGGCGAAGGCCTTTCTCCTCCCTAAACCGGGGTACGTCCCTAAGGTCCCGACAAACGTTGTCAGGCCTGTCATCCTGCAGGCCTTCTGTCCTCCTCCGTTCCAGACTTCAGACCAGGAGAGGTTAAATCTGCTCTGCCCTGTGAGGGCCCTGGATGCCTATGTCCACAGATCTGCCCTGTGGAGAAAGTCTGAGCAGCTGTTCGTCTGCTTTGGACCTCCTAATAGAGGTTGTCCGGCATCGAAGCAGAGGTTGAGTAAGTGGGTGGTCGAGGCCATCTCACTTGCTTACGAGTCGGCAGGTCAGCCTTCCCCCTTGGCTGTCCGTGCCCATTCTACGCGGGGTATGGCTGCCTCTAAGGCACTTGTGTCAGGAGTTCCTATTGGTGACATTTGTGATGCAGCGGGGTGGTCCTCCCCGCACACATTTGTGAAATTTTACCATCTTGATTTTAGCTCCACCCCGGGAGCTCAGGTGCTTTCTTCAGTATGTGCTTCGTGATCTCACACTACGGGCACCTGCTCGCATGGCGGCGTTGGTATTAGCGTTCCCATTGCGATTACACGCAGCTCGAAGTTCCCTGAACGGGAACGTCTCTGGTTACGTATGTAACCTTAGTTCCCTGAAGGGAACGAGACGCTGCGTGTCCACGCCATACTCCCAGCATGCCCGTGAGCACTTGCTTCAGTCTTTTCAGAAGCTGTCGCGCTTGTGTTTGTGGTGTGCTTTATAGTTTCCTGGTCGATACGTCACCCCGTCTATGACGTTCCTTCTCGCCATTGGACTGATTTCATACGTGCTTCATACGCACTCACGCAGGGGCGTTCCCATTGCGATTACACGCAGCGTCTCGTTCCCTTCAGGGAACTAAGGTTACATACGTAACCAGAGACGTTTTTTCAGACACTGAAATCTTCCCTTTAGTTGGCCAAAGTTCATTTCAATGTGTGCCCTTGTCCTGCTAGAGCTGCATTGTAACTTGTCTGGGGTTTGGGTCAGGGAATGGGGTCATAAAACACCTGTCTCCAAGCAGGATCCTGTTGTAATCACCTGTTTAATGTAAAAAATGCAGTTCCCTTTCGTTGTCACTCCAAGTTACATCGGATGACGACGAATGGGGTTTCGCTTAGAACCCCTATTGACTTCGAGTATACAAAACGAGCCAATGGCAAAGAAATGCCATGGGTATGCGGAATTTGCATAGCGTATCTCCGCCTTACCTCGTGGGTATAAAAGGAGGACGCCGGCAACATGCAGATATGTTTTCGCTCCACAGCCATTTCTGACTTCGCTCTCCGAGACGAGCCACTCTCTCCGGTGTTGGTGTGACGGCGATCTGCAGCGAGTTCACATTGCCTGCTGATCTGTGCAGTGATCTACCAGTGAGTGTGTGTCTCCTTGCTCGCTTCAACATTGCAGAGTTTTTTCTGCTCTCAAAAAAGAGCTCACACACGAGACGTCTTTTTAAAGATGGCTCGCCCGTGCATTTCTGGTTGCGGTCGACTCATTTCCGATTTTGATAGGCACATTCTCTTTGATGGGCACAACAAACCGCTGACTGTTTGTCCGTGGACCACGCCCCCCTCTTCAGTGACGCAACCCACAAGTGTTCGGGGGATTCCCCGGTTCTATTTTCAAATGCCCCGCGGGTTTCCCTTGACGCTCCAGAATCGGATCTGTGGTCCATCGCAGCATCACAGGGTGGGCTAGAATCTTCGGGAAGTGAAGATTCAACAGTGCTGCCACTTTCGGGTGTGCATATGGCATTTGTCGTGTCAGATCCT
Source organism: Pimephales promelas (assembly GCF_988280905.1). Lineage (NCBI taxonomy): Eukaryota > Metazoa > Chordata > Actinopteri > Cypriniformes > Leuciscidae > Pimephales > Pimephales promelas. The sequence continues at coordinate 7,230,889 of NC_142793.1, forward strand.
GAGATGACGGCCATGCTTTCCCGGGCCATCCCGGATGTGCATCAGGAGATCTCGAAATCCTTGAAGACCCCCATGTCTTCCAGTGATCCCTTGTTGATCTTCTCCGCCCTTCCTTCCCTCAACGGGGCTGCTGCCCATGGGTACACTGGGGTCCCCCCGATTGAACGCTCTGTTGCGATGCTACTGTGTCCTCAGAGTGCTTCCCGGCTCGATCCTAAGCACCCGTCTGAAGCCTTTTTTTCATCTACACTAAACTGTGGCGAAATCCTATAGGACAGGCAGCCGCCTCACTGCATGCCATGGCCATTCTGCTGGTCTACCACACCCAAATGCTAACGGACATGCACAAGGGCGGGACTGACCCAAGGCTCTTCAATGAGCTGTACACCGCCACTGACCTTGCTCTCCGAGCGATGAAAGTGGCTGTACGCTCTCTGGGTCAGGTGATGCTCACCATTCTGGGGCTGACCGGTCTGATGTGCAGGATGTCGGGCGAACCCGTCTGCTCGACACCCACATATCCCAGGTCGGCCTCTTCATGGTGCGGTTGAGCGCTTTTGCCCAACAGTTCTCAACCGCCCATGAGCAGATTGAGGTTTATTCTGCCCTACAGCCCCGCCATCCGCTCAGATCCCTCAGTCTGCCCACCGCCGAAAACGCCCTCCCACGGTTCCAACCCCGCCCGTACACCCGGGCTGCCTCTGGAAGCCACAGGGGGACACCACAGCGCTCTCCAGCCCCACCCCCGCTATACGCCGGGTTAAGCGGCACTCTTGAGACGGGCTGCTCAGAGATGGGACTCAGTTCTTTCCAGGAGCTGGTAGCAGGGCCACTCCTTTCCCGGTGGAGGGCTGGGGAAGAATCCTTATTCTAAGAAAGAACTGACTCTTCCATCTCTGAGGCCACAGAGTTCATGGACAACACGGTGCGCTGCCCCCGAGCCGTGCACCCCTCATCCCCCTCTGTCTCAGAGCAGTGTGACAGTGTGTGCGGTCCCCGGACCGTACCGCTCTCATACCCCTCTGTCGCGGAACGCTGGTCCTTCCCTGGCCTCCTCTATCAGGGTGCAGTTATGACCGTGCCCCCACACCGGGCCGCTATGCCACCACCGAGGGGACGTCTGCGGTTCGTTGACTCCGCTGGCACAGTTCTTAGGAGCCTGGCTAGAGCTTCCCAATCTGTTCCACTGGGTCGTACGAACCATCTGCTCGGCTATGCGATTCAGTTCGCATGGTCTCCTCCCTGCTTCAGGGGAGTCCGCTCCACTATGGTCGGTGGCTACGCCCCTATCCCCTATCACGCCCCTATCAAAGCGGAGTTTGCTACCCTACTGGTGAAGGGTATGATTGAGACCGTCCCTCCAGCCAAAATGAGGTCTGGGTTTACAGCCCCTACCTCATTGTCCCGGAGAAATCCGGTGGGTTACGGCCAATCCTGGACCTGCGCATTTGAACCGCCCCCTTCAAGGCTGCCGTTCAAGATGCTCCTGGCCAAATTCATTCCCGAATGTGTGCGGCCACAGGATTGGTTTGCAGTGATCGACCTGAAGGACACCTACTTTTATGTCTCCGCTCTCCTTCGACTCAGACCGTACCTAAGGTTTGCTGTCAGGGGGCACTCATCAGTACGCTGTTCTCCCATTCGGGCTAGCCCTGTCTCCTCACGCCTTCACAAAGGTTGTCAAGACAGCCCTTGTTCCTCCATGGGAACACGGTTTGCATCATGAACTATCTCAGCGACTGGATGTCCTGGCTCATTCTCAAGACCAGGTTTGCGAATACAGGGACCCAGTGCTCCGGCACCTAGCTCATCTGGGCCGTCGGGTCAACTGGGAAAAGAGTAAATTTTGCCCCGTGCAGAAGATCTCTTTCCTCTGTATTGACTTGGTCACCTTCTCCACTCAGCCATTGATAGATAGAATAGATAGAAGACTTATTGTCATTGTCACGGGTACAACGAAAAGATTTTAAAGTGCTATCCAGCCAGTGCATCATTCCTAATACAATTTAAAAAACAAATAGTAAATAAGTAGTGTCTAAAAGCAAAACAGCCTGAACAGGCATCTAATATACATACACAGTCACACGTATTGCACCAATCCTGAAATCAGTTCACATTAGCAGCGTTAATTACAGTTATTGCAGATGGGTAAAAACTGTTTTTGAGTCTGTTAGTTTTTGCCCTGATGGAGCTGTACCGTCTGCCTGACGGTAACAGTTCAAACAGTGGGTAGCCTGGGTGAGAGGTGTCTTTTAAAATGTTCTGGATTTTTTTTGAAGCAGCGGGAACTGTATAATTCTGCCAGTGTGAGAAGAGAGCAGCCAGTGATCTTCTGCGCAGTGTCGATGACCCTCTGGTGCGCTTTCCTGTGAGCCACTGTGCAGCCGGTGTACCACACGCACATACAGTATGTCAACAAGCTCTCTATAGAGGCTTGAAAGAAGGACACCAGCAACCTCTTTGTGATGTTGTTCCTCCTAAGTACTCTCAGGAAATAAAGTCTCTGCTGGGCCTTTTTTAGCTTAGAGGAGAGGTATTCTTGCTCCAGGTTAAACCCTCCTCAATGTGGACTCCCAGGAGGCTGAAGTCTACCACCCGCTCCATACAGTCCCCATTGATAATAAGTATTTGAATGGTTGTTTTCTTTTTCCTGTAGTCTATAATGAGCTCCTTGGTCTTTGCGGTGTTCAGAAGCAGATTGTTATCGCTGCACCACACTGTCAGCCGCTCCACCTCATTCCCGTAGGCAGACTCGTTCCCCCCAGAAATGAGCCCCACCACTGTGGTGTCATCAGCAAATTTCACCATGGTGTTGCTGTGGTGGGTTGGGGTACAGTCATATGTATATAGGGAATAGAGCAAGGGGCTCAGCACATAGCCCTGGGGGGAGCAGGTGCTGAGGCTTAAGGCCGTAGATGTGTGATTACCCACTCTGACCCTCTGTCTACGCCCAGAGAGGAAGCTGTGGATCCATGTGCAGGTGCTGTGTGGCAGCCCCAGGTCCCTCAATTTGGCCACTAGTTTGTGTGGGAGGATGGTATTAAATGCTGAGCTATAATCCACAAAGAGCATCCGCACATAGCTCCCCTGCTGCTTCAGATGGGACAGTGCAGTATGGAGGGCTGTAGTTACGGCGTCCTCTGTGGATCTGTTCGCTCTGTAGCCAAACTGGTTGGGGTCAAGGCCTCGGGGCAGGAGTGCTGTGATGTGCCTCCGGACCAGTTTTTCGAAGCACTTCATCACCACAGGTGTGAGTGCAACTGGCCGATAGTCGTTGGGACTGGAAATATGGGGTTTCTTGGGTAGGGGGAGTATGGTGGAGGACTTCAAACAGGGTGGAACAGTGGATTGGGCCAGGGACTGGTTGAAAATCCTGGTAAAGACTCCAGCCAGCTGGTCAGCGCAGTCCCTCAGCACTCGTCTCGGAACGCCATCAGGCACAGCCTTCCTTGGGTTGATGGCCCTCAGTGTGCGCCTCACCACATGCTCCTCCACCGTGCAACTTAAGCTGCTGTGAGCTGTGGTCTGGCTGTCTCTGGTGATGTCACCTCAAAACAGGCAAAAAAGAGGTTCAACTCTTCTGCCAACGGGATGTCACCTTCAGCAGCTCCAAGCTTGGCCCTGTAGTTGGTCAAATGCTGGACTCCCTGCCACACCTGCCTGCTGTTGTTACTGCCCAGGTGTTCCTCAGTCCTCTTCCTGTAGTTTGATTTGGCCTCTCTGATGCCTCTCTTTAGGTTAGATCGGGCCGTGCTATAGAGAGCCCTGTCTCTGGATCTGAAGGCGATGTTCCTATCCTTTACCAGCTGCTGGACTTCCCGGGTCATCGATGGCTTCTGGTTGGAATAGACCCGGATCCGTTTGTCCACTGTGACAGTGTTCATGCAATCCCTAATGTAGCATAATACACTGTCTGTGAACACCTCCAGGTCCTGATGTTGAAAGATGTCCCAGTTAGTTGCATCAAAGCAGTGCTGCAGCTGCTGAGAGGCGCCCTCAGGACATGTCACAACAGACTTGCTGACTTGCCTGAGACTATCAAGCGCAAGAGTGCGGTTCCACTGAAGTTTTTTCAGAAGCTCCTGGGGCATAGGGCGTCCATAGCCGCAACATCGCCGCTCGGATTGCTCATATGAGACCGCTTCAGCTTTGGCTTCGTGACCGAGTCCCAGGGTGGGCATGGGAACATGGCGTGCTCCGAGTAGCAGTTAGTCCGACCTGCCGTCAGTCCTTCACCCCGTGGGCGAACCTCAGTTTTCTACGGGCTGGAGTGCCCCTGGAACAAGCTTCCCGGCATGTTGTTGTAACGACAGATGCCTCCACCATGGGCTGGGGCGCCATGTGTACTCCAACACTTGCTGCAGCGGGCTCCTGGACAGGACCTCGCCGCCTATGGCACGTCAATTGCCTCGAGTTGCTGGCTGTACGTCTTGCTCTGCGCCGCTTCCGGACCGTGCACAAGGGTCAACACGTATTAGTCCGTTCAGACAATTCCGCCACTGTAGCGTACATCAACCATCAAGGTGGTCTACGCTCTCACCATATGTCGCAACTCGCTCGCCACCTCCTCATATGGAGTCAGAAGCATCTGAGGTTGCTTCGAGCCATTTATATTCCCGGAGCCCTGAACTGTGCAGCCTACGAGCTCTCACGGCTTCAGCCCCTCCCTGGAGAATAGCGACTCCATCCCCAGTCGGTTCAGCTGATTTGGGACCAGTTCGGGGACGCACAGATAGATCTGTTTGCCTCTAACGACTTGACCCATTACGACCTATATTATTCCCTGACCGAGGGCACGCTCGGAACGGATGCACTGGCGCACAGCTGGCTGCGGGACAGCAAGTATGCATTTCTCCCAGTGAGCCGTCTTGTGCAGACCTTGCGCAAGGTCAAGGAGGGCGAGGAGCAGGTTCTTTTTGTTGCGTCATACTGGCCCACCCAGACCTGGTTTAGCTTTCACTGTTATGCTGATGATACCCAGCTGTATATTTCTTCAAAACCTAACGAAACTTACCAACTAACAAAATTAACGGAATGCAATGCTGATATAAACAATTGGATGACTAGTAATTTCCTACTACTAAATTCTGAAAAAACAGAGATTCTAGTTATTGGATACAAAACTTCCACACGTAAGAGCCTAGAATACTCTCCAACACTTGATGGCTGCTCTGTTAAGTTTTCGTCGTCGGTTAAGAACCTGGGTGTGCTCTTTGATACTAATCTCTCATTTGAAAGTCTAGTCTAGTATCTGTAGAACCCCATTTTTCCATCTTAAAAATATATCTAAATTACATCATATGCTCTCATTGACAAATGCGGAACAATTGGTTAATGCGTTAATGACGTCAAAGCTAGATTATTGTAATGCTCTACTGGGTGGTTGCCCTGCACGTTTAATAAACAAACTCCAGCTAGTCCAAAACGCAGCCGCTCGAGTTCTTACCAGAACCAAGAAGTATGACCATATTAGCCTGGTTCTGTCAACCCTGCATTGGCTGCCTATTAATCATCATATAAATTTTAAAATATTGCTGATTACTTATAAAGCACTGAATGGTTTAGCTCCGCAGTACTTGAGCGAGCTCTAAACGCATTATAGTCCTTCACGTCTTTTGCGATCTCAAAACTACGGCCAGTTGATAATACCTAGAATATCAAAATCGACTGCTGGTGGTAGATCCTTTGGTAACACTTTATTTTACGACCCGCAAACAACTGGGTAAGTACACAATAATTACGGTGTACGTTTCTGTAATTATAGTGTACTTCCGTGTAATTATGAGGGAACAATATGTTAAGTTTGGGGTAATAAAGGGGTAACAAGCAGATATACAACCTGCAAATAACTTCGTAAGGACACTGAAATTACGATGTACGTTTCTGTAATTATAGTGTACTTCCGTGTAGGTATAAGGGAACAATATGGGGTAAAAAGGGGGTAACAAGCAGATATACAACCTGCAAATAACTTCGTAAGTGCACTGAAATTACGATGTATGTTTCTGTAATTATAGTGTACTTCCGTGTAGGTATAAGGGAACAATATGTTAAGTTTGGGGTAATAAGGGGGTAACAAGCAGATATACCAACAAATTATTTAATTAATTAAAAATAACAGGTACCTATTCTTTTATTATATTCCAGGCAAAAATTGTACGTGTGTTGTTAATAAAATCTATCACATTTCTGGCTAAATATGTTCTTGTGCAATGTTACAGGGTAATTTTGACATCTGTGTATTGAAAATTAAATTTATTGGCTTTTCTTACTAGATAACTTAATGTTAAGTCAAACTTACCATATCCCATTGAATTGCAATGACACTTGAATGTCAGGGCAAATATACTGTGTAATGAACTTTTTTTTTTCTTTTCTTGATAACAGTACCGTTCTCTGCAATTACAGTGCAAATAGTGTTGTTCCGTATTGCTACATAGTAAGTAGCGTTTGTTACCCCCTTGTTCTGCGTAGTTACAGGGTAAGTGTAACTCCTGTGGGCTGTAAATTAAAGTGATGCTTGTTACCCCCTTGTTCTGTGTAGTTACAGGGTAAGTGGAGTGAATATACAATAAAGGACCCCATTTAATTTCTGACTTTTATTGTAAAAAAAAAAAAATTCAAAACACTTTTTCATCTTAAAACATTGTCTTTTCTACAGTATACTCAAACAACAAAGTAACAATTTATTACCCCCCCCCCAAACCCAGCCCCTTATTTGCTTCTCTTGCTTTTCTTCTTCTTCCTTTTCTTGCTCTTCTTTTTCTAAAATTCCACAGGGGACTCCGAAGTTGAGGAGTTGGAGTCCCATTGGTCTTGGTGCACTGCAAAAATATGACCAAAATAATAATAATAATAATAATAATATTTTTATAATAAATAAAATAAAGAAATATAATACAATATTATATATATATATATATATATATACACACACACATATATATACACACACATGCTCTTAGCAAACTACACGTTCAATTTTAATTTGTCAAACAATCCTTACTCTAAAACACTTTGTGCCTGCTTTTATTAGTGTAGTAACTTAAAGAAACCACATTTTGGTGAGGCAGATCATTTGGAGGGGCTGTGATATTTTATAGTGATAAAGACTGCAGTGCAGCACAAAGGTTTTTTTTTTTTTTTTTGAATGCTTGAAGCATTCACACTAATTATGGACTAAGTATGGATAATAACAATAGTGTTGGTTTGCAAGCACCACTAACTAAAAAGCATGAAACACAAACCTGAGGGCTGTGGCACTATAGCAACAGAATATCTTTGAGCCATTGCAGATGGGACAGCAGACTTCATCTTTTCAACTTCCTTTTTCAAAAAATCACACTCATCTTTGAGCAAGTTGATCTCTGCCTTAAGAGTGATAATCTTATCTTTGAAAAAAGAAAGAAAGAAAGAAAGAAAGAAAGAAAGAAAGAAAGGTTAGATGATTTAATTTTACCTCTGCTCTACTCCAGGGCTCTACTCCACCACTTTCCTATTTTTAAAAACATCAAATTGAAAAACTAAACATCACTGGTACTGTACATTGTCATTAAAAATGCACTTGTTAATGTCCAAACAAAATTCACCACTAATTTATAAACAAACCTATTGCATTACAAATAGAGATGCACCGCTTGCTATATTTATCTTATTTTTTATTTATATTATTTTATTGCCATTACCTTTTTTCATACAGACGTTTAGTTTGCTAAATATATATTGAATACTGGTTGTGAAAAGGAAATGGTTCTTCCATAACACTGCACTTTTTAGATATGTGGGAATTTATTTTCCACACCAGGAGTAATTTATATAGTTTTATTTGATAGGATTATCTGTTAAATTAAATTATGTTTTATGCAAATTGTAAAATGTTCTATTAAAGAAAAGATCAAAATTCGAAAATAATAAATATTTGTGTGTGCTGTAAATTGGCTAAAATCAGCTAAAGTCTGAATCGGCAGGTCAATCAATGAAAAATCGGAATCGGCCTAGAAAACAAATTAATATTGATTTCAAATTATTGTTGGAATGACAAAATACATAGCATCATAGACTTCATAAAAATAAATATTGCACATCTATCCACCTTATTTTTTTAACGTGGAAGTAAGTGAATGTGATGTATTTCCCTTGACATCCGTATCAATATTCAAGTGATCATGCAAACACGTTTTAAACAGTTATGGTAAAAAATTTGCCATGTGTTAACCAATGGTTGGATGAAATTAACAAGTGGCCTGATATATCATAAGAAGAAGATATATTTAATCATTGTGCGTTGTTGCTCGGGGGTCATGGGTTTTCAATGCGCAATTATAATAGAATACCAATATCTTTACTATTAGAACGTCTGTTGAGTGTTTTTAGATTAAATATAACAAGACTTTTTTTTTACCTTTTCAGGCATATGTTTGAAATGTCACAAAAATAATCAGTATTGTTTTTGTTTTATGAAATTATTGAGGTGGTTCTCACTGCAGAACACGAAATCCAGGGTGAGGAGTTGGACCCAGATCCAACTCCTCCAACCTTACTTATACCTAATCCTACCCATCTCCACCCCCTGACCCCTAACCCCACCCCTAATCCTACCTATCTCTGCTCCAACTCCGTCCCCTGGATCTCGTGTACTGCAATGAGGTGCTATTGAAATTATTTGCTTAATATTTTTTTTTCCCCCTATTTAAAACATAACAAAAGTACATATAAACTGTGAACACATTAAGAACAGTTATAAACATTAACTAAGCAGTTTATGTTGTATATATTCTGTAATGTAATGACATTTTTGTAATAATATATAGTAGAAAAAATAAACCAGGCATATCAGCATATTTTTATCAGCATCATTTTAGTTGTTTTTTTAACAATTATTGTATTTGTGTCACGGGGTGTGGTGAAGGAGTTCAGGAGTGCAGGCAGAAGGACTAGGAGGAGTCTGGATAAACACGAAGATATTGGATTTATTTCCAAATACAGGCAGAAAGACAGGGTTTTACCGGGTAACATACACATAAGAACAACATAACAACAAACATCCATAGACAACGACCGACAAAGACAGAATGAAACTGAGGGAACTAAATACACAGAGGAATCAGACCTAATGGGGTGAAAACAGGTGAAACAGATGAAACAGGACGCTGAACGGGAGGCTGATGAGGGAGTGAGTTCAGGTGTGCAGACGAGAGGATCATGGGAAGTGTAGTGCAGGAGACGCAGACAGGATGGTCCAGACGCAGACTGTGACAGAACTCCCCCCTCCCGGGAGGCGTGACCTCACGCCGCAGAACAGAGGAAGGAGGGGGGACGATCTGAGGGCTGGGCGGGGCGTGGCCAGGGCGGAGCAGGCTGAGGGCGTGGCCAGGGCGGAGCGGGCTGAGGGCGTGGCCAGGGCGGAGCGGGCTGAGGGCGTGGCCAGGGCGGAGCGGGCTGAGGGCGTGGCCAGGGTGGAGCGGGCTGAGGGCGAGACCAGGGTGGAGCAGGCTGATGGCGAGACCAGGGTGGAGCAGGCTGAGGGCGAGACCAGGGCGGAGCAGGCTGAGGGCGAGACCAGGGCAGAGCAGGCTGAGGGCGAGACCAGGGTGGAGCAGGCTGATGGCGAGACCAGGGCGGAGCAGGCTGAGGGCGAGACCAGGGCGGAGCAGGCTGAGGGCGAGACCAGGGCGGAGCAGATGGAGGGAGGACCCCTGGTGGAGCCGAAGGAGACGGGGCTGACAACACCAGGGGGCTGACTGACAGGTGCGGAGCAAGTGCGAGAGGAGACCAGGGTGAAGCAGAGCGACTGACGAGACAAGGTGCTGACGAGGGACCCAGGGACCGTGGTGATAACACAGGCTCAGGTGACCAAAGTGATGACAGGGGCACAGAGGAACACGGTGAGGCCAGAGGGAGTGAGGGCTGACGGGTGACTGGAGAGAGTGAGGAGTGACATGACGGGGCGGAGCCAAGGGAAGGAAATCCAAAGGTGAAGGGAGGATGACGAGGGAGCGAGGGGAATTCGGAGGACAGAGGAAGCCTGGCCGAGCTGGTGGACTGTGGGACCATGGAGGAGCTGAGGGAGGTATGAGCCACGGAGGAGCCACTGGGACCGGGGGCCGAGGAAGTGTCCATGTGGAGGAGTTGGGAGGCGAAAACCGGGGATCCCACGACCAGGCTGGGTCAGGGGAGCTGGCAGACGGAAGGGCTGATGGCTGCGTGACGGGAGGAGGTGGGAGAGGGAGGCTGGGTGGGATCCTGGTCTCGGGCTCTGGCTGGACGGTCTCTGGCGCAGGCTGGACGGTCTCGGGCGCATGCTGGACGGTCTCGGGCTCAGGCTGGACGGTCTCTGGCGCAGGCTGGACGGTCTCTGGCGCAGGCTGGACGGTCTCTGGCGCAGGCTGGACGGTCTCGGGCTCAGGCTGGACGGTCTCTGGCGCAGGCTGGACGGTCTCTGGCGCAGGCTGGACGGTCTCGGGCGCAGGCTGGACGGTCTCGGGCGCTGGCCGGACGGTCTCGGGCGCTGGCCGGACGGTCTCGGGCGCAGGCCGGACGGTCTCGGGCGCTGGCAGGACGGTCTCGGGCGGTGGCCGGACGGTCTCGGGCGGTGGCCGGACGGTCTCTGGCGCAGGCCGGACGGTCTCTGGCGCAGGCCGGACGGTCTCGGGCGCAGGCCGGACGGTCTCGGGCTCTGGCCGGACGGTCTCGGGCTCTGGCCGGACGGTCTCGGGCGCAGGCCGGACGGTCTCGGGCGCAGGCCGGACGGTCTCTGGCGCTGGCCGGACGGTCTCTGGCGCAGGCTGGACGGTCTCGGGCGCAGGCTGGACGGTCTCTGGCGCAGGCTGGACGGTCTCGGGCGCAGGCTGGACGGTCTCGGGCGCAGGCTGGACGGTCTCGGGCGCAGGCTGGACGGTCTCAGGCGCAGGCTGGACGGTCTCGGGCGCTGGCTGGACGGTCTCGGGCGCTGGCTGGACGGTCTCGGGCGCTGGCTGGACGGTCTCGGGCGCTGGCTGGACGGTCTCGGGCGCAGGCTGGACGGTCTCGGGCGGTGGCTGGACGGTCTCGGGCGGTGGCTGGACGGTCTCTGGCGCAGGCTGGACGGTCTCGGGCGCTGGCTGGACGGTCTCGGGCTCTGGCTGGACGGTCTCGGGCGCTGGCTGGACGGTCTCGGGCGCAGGCTGGACGGTCTCGGGCGCTGGCTGGACGGTCTAGGGCTCTGGCTGGACGGTCTCGGGCGCAGGCTGGACGGTCTCGGGCTCTGGCTGGACGGTCTCAGGCGCAGGCTGGACGGTCTCGGGCTCTGGCTGGACGGTCTCAGGCGCTGGCTGGACGGGGCTGGACGGAACCAGCGAAGAGGAGAGCTTGGGCTCGGCGGGGCTGGACGGAACCAGTGGAGAGGAGATCTCGGGCTCGGGAGGGCTGGACGGAACCAGCGAAGAGAAAGTCTCGAGCGTTGGAGTGGGGCTGGTGCCGTCATCGATGGTGAAGGGAGATCCGCAGGACACCAGCACCCACTCCACATATGCTGCAAAACTCCCCGGGGGACCGTTCCCGGACAACTGCGCTCTGGTGGCGGTGTTGAGGCCAGCATAAAGAAAGCTGCAGAGGCTGTCGTCCGGGAAGGTTGTGGCTGGAATGAGGGAGAGGAAATCCGTCAAATGGTCCTCCAGGGACCGGTCCTCCTGCTCCAGGCAAAGCAGTCGAACCGCCACGAAGGAATCCATGGTTTGGTGGTCGGTCGATCTGTCACGGGGTGTGGTGAAGGAGTTCAGGAGTGCAGGCAGAAGGAGTCTGGATAAACACGAAGATATTGGATTTATTTCCAAATACAGGCAGAAAGACAGGGTTTTACCGGGAAACATACACATAAAAACAACATAACAACAAACATCCATAGACAACGACCGACAAAGACAGAATGAAACTGAGGGAACTAAATACACAGAGGAATCAGACCTAATGGGGTGAAAACAGGTGAAACAGATGAAACAGGACGCTGAACGGGAGGCTGATGAGGGAGTGAGTTCAGGTGTGCAGACGAGAGGATCATGGGAAGTGTAGTTGTCACAGGTCGAGGGGAGGAACGCTCGGGTGACCAACCACCCCCCCTCTAACTGAGTCACCACCGTGAGGAGCCGACACCACAGGCACACAACAGAGGACCCGGAGACAGAGATAAATTTCAAAGGAGTAACAATCTTTATTAAGCCAAAGGTTTCTCACAGTTCAAGAGACTCTCGTCGATGTATGATGATGGAGCAGGGGGGTTGAAGCTTACTTCTCCCCAGCGGTGCTGCAGACTTCCAGACCCAAGAGAAAGTATGTCGGGTAAGGATTCTTCACGGTACAAAGTACTCTCGTTGGTGCACAGTAATGAAGCAGTGGATTAGAAGCTTACTCTTCCCCAGCGGTGCTGCAGACTTCCAGACTCAGACAGTAAGTATGGCGGGTAAGGATTCTTCACAGTACAGAGTACTCTCGTTGGTGCACGATAATAAAGCAGTGGATTAAAAGCTTACTTTTCCCCCAGCGGTGCTGCAGACTTCCAGACTCAGACAGTAAGTATGGCAGGTAAGGATTCTTCACAGTACAGAGTACTCTCGTTGGTGCACGATAATAAAGCAGTGGATTAAAAGCTTACTTTTCCCCCAGCGGTGCTGCAGACTTCCAGACTCGGACAGTAAGTATGGCGGGTAAGGATTCTTCACAGTACAGAGTACTCTCGTTGGTGCACGATAATAAAACAGTGGATTAAAAGCTTCCTTTTCCCCCAGCGGTGCTGCAGACTTCCAGACTCAGACAGTAAGTATGGCGGGTAAGGATTCTTCACAGTACAGAGTACTCTCGTTGGTGCACGATAATAAAGCAGTGGATTAAAAGCTTACTTTTTCCCCAGCGGTGCTGCAGACTTCCAGACTCAGACGGTAAGTATGGCAGGTAAGGATTCTTCACAGTACAGGGTACTCTCGTGGGTGCACGGTAATGAAGCAGTGGATTAAACGATTACTTTATCAGCGTTGCTGTATACTTCTGGGCTCAAACAGTAAGTAGAACAGGTGAGGATATTCACAGTACTCTCTCTTCAGTTCACAATAGGGGGACAGTGAGTCATAAAGTTACTTTACCAGTGGTGCTGTATGCTTCTGGGCTCAAACAGCAAGTAGAACAGGTGTGGATCTTCACAGTACAAAGTACTCTCTCCTCAGTTCACAGTAGGGCAACAGTGGGTTAAACGATTACTTTATCAGCGTTGCTGTATACTTCTGGGCTCAAACAGTAAGTAGAACAGGTGAGGATATTCACAGTACACAGTACTCTCTCTTCAGTTCACAATAGGGAGACAGTGAGTCATAAGGTTACTTTACCAGTGGTGCTGTATGCTTCTGGGCTCAAACAGCAAGTAGAACAGGTGTGGATCTTCACAGTACAAAGTACTCTCTCCTCAGTTCACAGTAGGGCGACAGTGGGTTAAACGATTACTTTATCAGCGTTGCTGTATACTTCTGGGCTCAAACAGTAAGTAGAACAGGTGAGGATAGTCACAGTACACAGTACTCTCTCTTCAGTTCACAATAGGGGGACAGTGAGTCATAAAGTTACTTTACCAGTGGTGCTGTATGCTTCTGGGCTCAAACAGCAAGTAGAACAGGTGGAGATCTTCACAGTACAAAGTATTCTCTCCTCAGTTCACAGTAGGGCGACAGTGGGTTAAACGATTACTTTATCAGCGTTGCTGTATACTTCTGGGCTCAAACAGCAAGTAGAACAGGTGAGGATAGTCACAGTACACAGTACTCTCTCTTCAGTTCACAATGGGGAGACAGTGAGTCATAAGGTTACTTTACCAGTGGTGCTGTATACTTCTAGGCTCAAACAGCAAGTAGAACAGGTGGGGATCTTCACAGTACAAAGTACTCTCTCTTCAGTTCACTGTATCACTCTGGGCTTCTGACGGGGGCAGATATAATAACCTTCCACGAACGTGTAAGCATGGATGGGGGCCACTTCTCAACAAAGACACAGCACACTTGTGTTCACTTCAATTCCACAGCAATAAATCAATGTGTATCAATAAGGCAAAAGCACTGCAATTCACTCACACGATAGGGTTGGACAGAGGCCCCACTCCGGCCGTTGCGCTCGTTTACAGGGTTTTCACTTTTAATTCCTCCTCATCACACTCTGAAACACATAGCTCCTCCAACAGTCAGATCCACATTCACTGTATCCTCTTCAAGTGGTTCAAATGTTCATAAGATGAAAACAATTCACTTATCTTTCCTCTCTCCTTCCACAGCACAGATCCAGCCCTAGCTCGGTCCAGCAGTCTTCCCACAAACGATCAATCTGACCCAGCAAACTCGAATGGGCGATCTCCACACTCCAACGATTTTTCCAAGGAAGCCTGTATCCAGCACTGCCCAGAGTCAACCCTTTGGAATCTTGACACACTGTACACCCACCAACCGCGCTCCAAACACTCTCTAAATGCTCCTTTTATATTGTGGCTTATGAAACAGGGAGTCTGTGTGAGTGCCGCTCCTCTCTCTCTCACACCTGCAATGCATTAGCGCTAATCAGTACGGGCATGTTTCCATCACACCCGGAACCGTAGTGGAGTGTTGCACCCAATATGTTCCCTTAGGAAACTCAGGACTATCAAGAAGGTTCCGTTTACTGAGCGATTTTGTCACCCGTGACATCCCCCCTTGCCAATCGGTTCCAGTCCCTGGAACTGGCGTCCCTCAATTCCATTCGCCGTACCTCTCAGGTGGTTGTCCTCGGGTGTTCCGTTGAGATCGTCGGGGTGGCGAGGGCAGAGCCGCTCTGGCTTCAACCTCAGGGTCCCTCGGGACCACAGCCCACCCTATCATAGGTGCATCTAAGGCGGGTGGTGCGCTTGGGGCCTCAGCCGCTAGTTGCGGGTAGTTCGGACAGGGACGGAGCAGGTTTCGATGGAGCACCCGTATTGGTCCGGGCTTCCCTTCGGGCCGTAAAGAGTAGACGGGGGCATCAGGGCCTTGTCGTTGTTCCACCACATATGGCGTCGACTCCCAGCGGGCACTGAGCTTCCCTTTCCCTGGGCGCCGGTTGTCCCATACCAGCACTCGCTCCCCAGGTAACAAAGGGGCCTCTCGGGCAGTCCGGTCGTATAGTCTCTTATTCTTGGTGGCTGCTGCACTCAGATGGTCTGAGACTCGTCGGTAGGCATTGAGCAGTTGGTGGTGGTGCCGATTTACCCAGTCAGTGGTACTATACCCTCTTTCCACAGCCTCGGTCCCCATGAGCAAGTCCACAGGCAAGCGGAGATGGCGCCCAAACATAAGGTAGGAAGGAGCATAACCGGTGACACTGTGCACACTGTTGTTGTATGCTTGTAACAGCGAGGGAAGACTCTCGGCCCATTGGCCCTGTTGTTCACTCTCTAGGGTCCCCAGCAACCCCAGCAAGGTCTGGTTGAATCTTTCGCACCCTCCGTTACCCTGAGGGTGGTATGAGGTCGTATGGGTCTTTCGGCAGCCATAGAGGCGGCTCAGCTCTTGGATGACCCGGGACTCGAAATTTGAACCTTGGTCCGAGTGTAGGGTTTCTGGGCAGCCAAAAGGTTGTATCACTGTTCTCCAAAGGGCATTGGCTGTGGTCACTGCCGTTTGATCGACGGTGGGGACAGCCCAGGCATATTTAGTAAATAGGTCGGTCATGACCAAAATATTCTGGAATCGGTCTGTTGGTCGACCCAGAGTCAGGAAATCTATTCCTACGATATGCAGAGGTGCTTTCGGTCGCAGGGGGACCAATGGGGCCCGGACTTCCTTCCTGCGTTTGAACAATGTACACCGTGGGCAGCTCTGAACAAATTCCTCAACTTTCTTTTCCATCCTAGGCCAGTGGAAATACCTCCTCAGCAGGGACAGTGTCCTCTCTTGGCCCTGATGGCCAGTATGGGTGTGATAGGCATTCAACAGCTCCGAAACTTGGCCCTCTGGTACAACAACTTGGTGTACAGTCTCCTGTGTGCGGGGATCCCGCCTTGAACGACAAATTACTCCTTCTCGGAGTTGCAGCCTCTTCCACTGTCTCAGAAGCTGTCGTACCCCCACCGTCTGAGACCGTCTTTCCTCTGCCCTCGGCATGTTTCCCTGTCGGAGGTACAACAGGAGCTGACCCAAATCTGCATCTCTCTGCTGCAGCTCTCTCCACCGTCCGGGGTCCCACCCCCAACTAGATGGAACAGACTCCGGGGCCCCGGGAGCTTCCACCACGGCCACCAGCAACTCATCTTCGGTACCAAGGGCACCGAGGGGTGCTTGATCGTCTCTCTGGGTGGCTGGGAGTCTGGACAGGGCATCTGCATTTACGTGCTCTCTGCCGGGACGATATTTTAGCTGGTAATCATAATTTGCTAGCTGTGCCACCCAGCGCTGCTCCACTGCCCCCAATTTAGCGGATTGCAAGTGTACTAAGGGATTGTTGTCTGTAATCACCGTTACCTTGGCTCCCCACAAGTAGTCTTTAAACTTCTCCGTCATGGCCCACTTCATCGCCAGTAGTTCGATTTTAAAGGAGCTATAGTTTGCAGCGTTTCGTTCGGCGGGATGTAAACTTCGACTTGCGTAAGCTATCACTCTCTCCACTCCTTGATGCTCTTGGGCCAGCACGGCCCCCAATCCTGCATTGCTGGCGTCAGTGTACAGGAGAAACGGCTGGGTGAAATCTGCATAGGCTAAGATTGGGGCCTTCAGGAGTTCCTGTTTAAGGTTCTGGAAAGCGGTCTCACAGGTGGAATCCCAGTGTACTGAGGGGGAGCCTTTACCACGGGCACGTCCAGTGCCAGCCAAGAGTTGGTTCAGTGGCTTAGCAAGCCCAGAGAATCCCTTTATAAAGCGACGATAATATCCCACAAAGCCCAGGAACGACCGCACCTGTCTTACTGTCCGGGGTGGCTCCCATCCTTGGACCGCCGCCACCTTCTCTGGGTCCGGGGAGATCCCTACAGCACTGACACGATGTCCCAAGAACTGCACCTCTTTCCGCAGTAACTGGCATTTTTCCGGCCTAAGCTTCAGCCCATATTTCTCCATGGCCCTGAAAACTCCTTCCAGATGATGCAGGTGAGTGTGGAAATCAGGGGAGAAGACGATCACATCGTCTAGGTAGACCAGCGTTGAGTCGACTAATTGTCCTCCTAGGCAGCGCTGCATCAGGCGTTGGAAAGTCGCAGGAGCGTTGCACAGACCGAACGGCATACGGTCCCATTCAAATAACCCAAACGGGGTGGTGAAAGCTGTCTTCTCCCTATCTCGGTCATCCACCTGCACCTGCCAGTATCCACTTGCCAGGTCCAATGTGGAGTACCATGCCGCTTGGGTAAGACTGGTGAGTGAGTCTTCAATCCGTGGCAACGGGAATGCATCTTTCTTCGTTACACTGTTAAGTTTGCGATAGTCGACGCAAAACCTCCAGGCTCCCGTCTTCTTCTGCACCAGAACGATGGGCGCAGCCCAAGGACTACTGCTTTCTCGGATGATCCCTCCCTCCAGCATACCTTTCAACAGGGTGCGGACCTCGGTATAAAGAGTGGGGGGCACCGGACGGTACCGCTCTCGACTAGGCGTCGCCTCACCAGTGGGTATTTGATGCTTCACCACCCCTGTGCAGCCATAGTCCTCTTCATGTTTTGAAAACACATGTTGCCACTTCCTCAAAAGCTCCTGAAGCTGTACCACTTGCTCCTCTTCCAGATTCTCACCCTTCAGGGACTCTCCCATCAGATGGGTCGGCATCCCTCCTCCAACCGAACCCAGTTCTACCTCGACAGGGCGGACGGCAACTTCCACCACCGCAGGGCTCACCTGTCTGAAGCAGACAGCTTGGTGCTCGTGCACCTGGGCAGGACGTACCGAGGAAACTCGGGCCAGACGTTGGTGTCGACGAAGGAGCACTGGGTAAGGATTTGTGTTCCGTACTTTTACTGAGACTCGCCCCCGATGGACAACCGCCAGTCCGTGAGCCACCTCAACTGGCTGACAATCTTCGTGAGGCTCTACCAGGACACAGGTGCCTGACCCACGGGGTCTTGCGGGTACTCGGACCCAAAGAACGGTCTCACTCTGAGCTGGGATGGACAGAGCATACCTACAGGCAACTCGACCGATGTCTTCCCTCTCTTCTATGCGATTAGCTGCGTGCACTCTTTTACAATCGGCCAGAATTCGGTCCCATTCCTGTTTTGCCGGTGACGGAGACATCCGAGCCGGCGGCCCCCGAAACAATTCTTCCCAGCAATCCAGTATAACGTTCATCCCTAAAAGTGCTCGATGATTTCCCAAGCAATGATCTCGGACAATAACTACCCCTTTTTGTTGGACGGGGACCCCTTGGACAAGAAAGTCTACCACGATGTACCCTGTGTAGGGGATGTCCAAACCATTGGCCCCCCGTAGGGTCAGCCTGGAAGCTTCAGTTGCTTGGAGCCGATGATCTGCGAACAACTCCTGGGCCAGGCTCTCCGAGAATAGCGTAACTTGAGACCCTGTGTCAACCAAACAGTCTATCGTGACTCCATTAGCTTGAACCTCCACGGTAGGGCAATGACCCACCCAGTCATCTCGTGCAACAGGAACAGAAAGAGGGTCACACAAAGGGGTCCCGGCCACTTGACCCACAGTGGCCGGTGGGACTAAAAACCCCCTTGAGAACCCCGACGAAGCCCACACTGGCGACTGATATGTCCAGGATCTCCACAATTTATACAAATGGGCCTTCCTTGGTCGTCCCACTGGAACCGGGGGCCCACAGGACGTAGGGGGCGGCGCAGAGGACCTCGCCCTTCCTCTGAATACGACCTCTCTCGCCCCACTGCTCCGCCTTCAACTCGTCCTCGACGAAGCTCACCCAGCAAGTTCCGGGATAATTCCGCCATCTGTCCCTTGACATCCTCCAACAGTTCGGCCCTCAGTTTCTGCTTCCAATCGCTCGGTTCGACAGGCGCAGGTCCACTGGAACTACTTGCTGCCACACAGACTGGTGTGCGAGTTACCTCTCCCTGGTCCAGTTCTAACGCCAAGGCCTCTTGTCGCAGAGCCTCAAAGGTCATAGTGGGGTCTCGTCGAAGCTGGAGTCGTATGCCCTGACGTACTGGCCCTTCACGCAGCCCCAAGACGAATTGATCTCGTAACAAGTCATCCCCTTCACCCAGTCCATGATCCGGTCGCCCCTTCAGCCAGCCAAACTGCTCCCGCAACTTCAAGGAATATGCTCGCAGTGTCTGCGTAGGCCCCTGTTTATAGTTAAAGAACTGGGCACGAAGAGTGGCCACTGGGGTGGAGTCTCCATATAATCCGAACAAGAAATCGAAGATAGTTTTTGCGGTAGCACGTGTGGCTTCCGATGCGGCCAGAACTTCCCTTTTGGCTTCTCCTTCCAGCGACCCCAACACAAACTGGACTCTCTGTGCTGCACTCAGTCCCTGTAGTCCAGCCAGATACTCCGTCTGCGCCTTCCAATCCTGTAAGCTTAACTCCGATCCCGGTCCTCCATAGCGCTGCGCCCAGGGAGCTCCCATGAAGATCGGCATGACTTGAGGACGAGCCGCAGGTGCCTCTTCGTCCGCCATCGCGTACCTGTGGCCGCTACAACTCACGGTGTGTACCCTGCCGACTACGCCACTTTTGATGTCACAGGTCGAGGGGAGGAACGCTCGGGTGACCAACCACCCCCCCTCTAACTGAGTCACCACCGTGAGGAGCCGACACCACAGGCACACAACAGAGGACCCGGAGACAGAGATAAATTTCAAAGGAGTAACAATCTTTATTAAGCCAAAGGTTTCTCACAGTTCAAGAGACTCTCGTCGATGTATGATGATGGAGCAGGGGGGTTGAAGCTTACTTCTCCCCAGCGGTGCTGCAGACTTCCAGACCCAAGAGAAAGTATGTCGGGTAAGGATTCTTCACGGTACAAAGTACTCTCGTTGGTGCACAGTAATGAAGCAGTGGATTAGAAGCTTACTCTTCCCCAGCGGTGCTGCAGACTTCCAGACTCAGACAGTAAGTATGGCGGGTAAGGATTCTTCACAGTACAGAGTACTCTCGTTGGTGCACGATAATAAAGCAGTGGATTAAAAGCTTACTTTTCCCCCAGCGGTGCTGCAGACTTCCAGACTCAGACAGTAAGTATGGCAGGTAAGGATTCTTCACAGTACAGAGTACTCTCGTTGGTGCACGATAATAAAGCAGTGGATTAAAAGCTTACTTTTCCCCCAGCGGTGCTGCAGACTTCCAGACTCGGACAGTAAGTATGGCGGGTAAGGATTCTTCACAGTACAGAGTACTCTCGTTGGTGCACGATAATAAAACAGTGGATTAAAAGCTTCCTTTTCCCCCAGCGGTGCTGCAGACTTCCAGACTCAGACAGTAAGTATGGCGGGTAAGGATTCTTCACAGTACAGAGTACTCTCGTTGGTGCACGATAATAAAGCAGTGGATTAAAAGCTTACTTTTTCCCCAGCGGTGCTGCAGACTTCCAGACTCAGACGGTAAGTATGGCAGGTAAGGATTCTTCACAGTACAGGGTACTCTCGTGGGTGCACGGTAATGAAGCAGTGGATTAAACGATTACTTTATCAGCGTTGCTGTATACTTCTGGGCTCAAACAGTAAGTAGAACAGGTGAGGATATTCACAGTACTCTCTCTTCAGTTCACAATAGGGGGACAGTGAGTCATAAAGTTACTTTACCAGTGGTGCTGTATGCTTCTGGGCTCAAACAGCAAGTAGAACAGGTGTGGATCTTCACAGTACAAAGTACTCTCTCCTCAGTTCACAGTAGGGCAACAGTGGGTTAAACGATTACTTTATCAGCGTTGCTGTATACTTCTGGGCTCAAACAGTAAGTAGAACAGGTGAGGATATTCACAGTACACAGTACTCTCTCTTCAGTTCACAATAGGGAGACAGTGAGTCATAAGGTTACTTTACCAGTGGTGCTGTATGCTTCTGGGCTCAAACAGCAAGTAGAACAGGTGTGGATCTTCACAGTACAAAGTACTCTCTCCTCAGTTCACAGTAGGGCGACAGTGGGTTAAACGATTACTTTATCAGCGTTGCTGTATACTTCTGGGCTCAAACAGTAAGTAGAACAGGTGAGGATAGTCACAGTACACAGTACTCTCTCTTCAGTTCACAATAGGGGGACAGTGAGTCATAAAGTTACTTTACCAGTGGTGCTGTATGCTTCTGGGCTCAAACAGCAAGTAGAACAGGTGGAGATCTTCACAGTACAAAGTATTCTCTCCTCAGTTCACAGTAGGGCGACAGTGGGTTAAACGATTACTTTATCAGCGTTGCTGTATACTTCTGGGCTCAAACAGCAAGTAGAACAGGTGAGGATAGTCACAGTACACAGTACTCTCTCTTCAGTTCACAATGGGGAGACAGTGAGTCATAAGGTTACTTTACCAGTGGTGCTGTATACTTCTAGGCTCAAACAGCAAGTAGAACAGGTGGGGATCTTCACAGTACAAAGTACTCTCTCTTCAGTTCACTGTATCACTCTGGGCTTCTGACGGGGGCAGATATAATAACCTTCCACGAACGTGTAAGCATGGATGGGGGCCACTTCTCAACAAAGACACAGCACACTTGTGTTCACTTCAATTCCACAGCAATAAATCAATGTGTATCAATAAGGCAAAAGCACTGCAATTCACTCACACGATAGGGTTGGACAGAGGCCCCACTCCGGCCGTTGCGCTCGTTTACAGGGTTTTCACTTTTAATTCCTCCTCATCACACTCTGAAACACATAGCTCCTCCAACAGTCAGATCCACATTCACTGTATCCTCTTCAAGTGGTTCAAATGTTCATAAGATGAAAACAATTCACTTATCTTTCCTCTCTCCTTCCACAGCACAGATCCAGCCCTAGCTCGGTCCAGCAGTCTTCCCACAAACGATCAATCTGACCCAGCAAACTCGAATGGGCGATCTCCACACTCCAACGATTTTTCCAAGGAAGCCTGTATCCAGCACTGCCCAGAGTCAACCCTTTGGAATCTTGACACACTGTACACCCACCAACCGCGCTCCAAACACTCTCTAAATGCTCCTTTTATATTGTGGCTTATGAAACAGGGAGTCTGTGTGAGTGCCGCTCCTCTCTCTCTCACACCTGCAATGCATTAGCGCTAATCAGTACGGGCATGTTTCCATCACACCCGGAACCGTAGTGGAGTGTTGCACCCAATATGTTCCCTTAGGAAACTCAGGACTATCAAGAAGGTTCCGTTTACTGAGCGATTTTGTCACCCGTGACATAGTGCAGGAGACGCAGACAGGATGGTCCAGACGCAGACTGTGACAATTTGTTTACTAGCAGTGTATGAAAGGTTTTACTGGATGGATGTGTGGATACAGATCATCGGTGCAAGTGCGCCACATACACATTTAGCTCGTGTGGGTGTATTATGGTTACAGTAAATGTTTTGTAAAGATTTAATGCGTTATGGCAACCCCTTACTGCACAAATTATGCCGGTCTTCCTGGATTTCATGATAAACATTAAAAAGCCAGTCAAACCAGCACACTCGTCCCTCGCAATACAACCATAGACGGTAAAAGAAATTCAACTACCATCCGCTTTAGTGGCTCACCGGAAGCCTTAAAGGCACACCATGCAAGATTTGTACCATAATATAACAGCTTCAAAGTTGTTTCAGTGGTAAACAAAGTCATAATTGTGCGAATCATCCTGGTAGTAAAGCTTGGTTGGGACAGCGCCGCAAAAAAAAGTTTGAGAGCGGCGCCCCTGACAAATCTCGCGAGAATCACAAAATGCTTTACGGTAACAACGTCACACACATCAACAACAACATATGAAGCCACTTGCACGCATCCACGAAAACTCGGTCAGACTCAGAAATGTCCAGAAAAAGGAAAAGAGAATCGGACCGCGTTTCATTATGTCAAATGAAACCATAACAGCCAATGTTATGAAATAATGCGACGTACATTTAACTTTATTGATGTCATCTGACATTTTTAATGAAATTATATTATTAATGAAATTATATATTATAAATGTAAAGTAACTGATTATAAGCCCAATTTTAGACTTTTTGTGTTGATTTAAAATTAATGTATGACTCTCTTGGTTTATCTCCCAATAAGAAAGCTGCTAAAACTACTTTGTTACTCAAAAGAAATTATAGTTTCATTGTAAATTACCTCCTGATTGTCTGAACATTATTATTTATTTACGTATTTCCAGTTATTTATTAATAATTACTTCTATTCATGTTGTGTATTTGTAGTTTGTTTTGTGAATTGATTTTATTAGACTACACCTAATCTACTGCTTTTATTACTTTCAGTTTACTGTTATTTGTATTTTATTTTATTGTGCTTGATGTATCCCCTGTATTTTTTGTTCAGTAAATAAAAAAATAAATAAAATAACCTAACAAACCAGCAGTTAGACATTTACGTCAAAAATAAGGTTGATAGTTTCACTAAAGAACTGAAAGAGATCTACAAGTTAGCCATTGCAGGTAACTAGTTTAGAATATGTGGTGAAAATATTCAATTTGTAAAGACTGTGATGCAGCTATTGTGAAAGGTAACGTTACTCCCCAATCTTACACTTAAATACTTCGTCATGTTTTCCCGACACAGTGGTGGTCATGCTGCTCCCACACGCGACTTCAGTGGATGTGGTGTTTTCACCCACCGTCCTGTACTTCGATGGTTTCATAATCTTTCTTTTGGGTCGGTTCATCTTTGATTAAAGACGAAAAAGGAACATCAGATATAAACTGAAGGACGGACACTCAACGAACTCACTATCTCTCACTCTCTTGGTATTTGGTGGATCGCATCAGGTGCATACCGCCACCTACTGTACCGTAAAATGCAACCTCATGGCTTCGCGTACTTATAAAAGGTAAATAAATTAATTTAATAAATAAAAGAAGTTATTCTATTATATATATCCTACCTGGCTTTCTGGGGATCGAGTCCAAAAATAAAAAGGCTTATATGCCTTCTGCATGTTTGCATACAGAGATGACGTTTTGTGGGCGGAGCCCAACTAGTGACAGTTTGAAGTGTTAAGGGCCTTTCACACAGGACGCGGAATGCGCTGCGCTTGCCGCTCTGTTCAGCGTTGCCCTTCAGATACAACGTGATTTGAGCATGACTTGATCTGACTTGATATGAATATTATATATATTATATATATATATATATATATATATAAACATCGAAATCAACACACAATGACAAATCATGAGCTCAGTTCTTTTTAGAATAAAACATTTTTTCGAACACTAAAGCTGACACAAAGGAACAAATTATATATATAAATATATTTTAAACACACCTGACATGCCAACTTGAATGGAGATATTTCTCCATGACACAGCTTTTCTGGTGATGTCCCTATACGACCTCAAACTTGTATCATAAAGCTGGGGAAATTCCGACACACACAGTACTAGCCGTTCGTCCATTTTGATTTCCGTGTTTGTTAACTGAAATTAACGTTAGCCTATGTCGGGATAATAAATAGAAGGACGAATCAAAGTAGGGGCTAGAGAAGCTAGCTCTTTCGGATCTTTACCACATATATTAACTTTAGTTTGCCAAAATTTCACGCCCTTTCCTGCTTACTAAGTCCTTCTCTAACGTTATATGATTTCGCAGCTTCCATGTGTTTTCTATGTGGTTTAGCTGCTATTAGTGTAACAATCTGTTAAGTAACGTTAACAAAAACAGTGCAATCCATGATGTTGTTTACATCCGAGTGCCTCCATAATGGCCGAGCATATAGGGTTAGTAACGTTAGCAAGAATTGTGTCTTTATGACATGCGAGAAAATAAATAATATGAGAGAAAAAAGTTTGAGAGAAAAAGTTATCACATAGCAAAAAAAAAAATGAGAGAAAAAAATCATACCAATATCAAAAAAGAATAATATTTTAATATTTAATAATATTTTTATAAAAAGTATTTTCTCATATAAAATAAAATATATAAATTTGAATTTTTTTAAATTTGAAGAAATTATTTCGAAAAAGTACTTTGAAAAAGAAAAACTCAAATATATATATATATTTTTGATATCATTGTGAAAAAATTTCTCTCTTAAAAAATTTTTTCTCGCAAAACGCTTTTATTTGCTCTATTCTTGCTCTAGTGTCAGGATTTTGCTTTAGCTGTGAAAGTTGTGTCATGGCATGGGCGGGGCCACGTTCCTATTGGCCAGTAGGAGGAGCATAATCTTTTTTTGGGAGAACTGAATCGTTACACTATTGTTTCTTCACCTAGATGCCCTCTGCCCTAGTTGACACTCCAATGTGTGGGTAAGATGATAACACTCAACTCAATGGGTAGCTGGCTGAGCAAGTTCAGCATCACTGAAGATTCAACATTAAAAAAACACTCATAGCTTTTCGAACGAGGGAACCCATGTGCCGCTAACATCCGAGTTGTACTACAAAGTGACATCATAACTTCGACACTCTACACTCGAACATTCTCCGATTCAGAAATCAAAAAGCCTATCTAAAGATCGAAGTTGATTTTAACATTTAACTTATATATTTTTTATCTTTAAAGAAATGTAATGATTAAACATGTAAACAATATAAATTTTTTTTCTATGTCCGAATCACAGCAAACTCATAGTCGCAAATGTTTAATTGGCTTTATGCCCAGCTGCACTACTTCCTGAACTTCAGCCAGCTCCTTGGCCGTTTCTCAATACCAAGTACGCAGACTTCGGACTTGCGTCCTTGGTAGTTCAGACTTGCAAGTTCGACTCCGGAGAACGAACTCCCGAGGATGCGAGGACGCAAGTCCGGTTCTTCTGCAAATGGAACAGAGCGTACTTGATCGCGTCACTCAGCACGCTCTACTCTATATTTTAGGCAACAATAAAACGAAATTTGCTACAACTCTGCATCTTTTCGTCAACAATAAGACGAAATATGTTATAAAACACCCCTCTGACTCTTCATTAACAAAAAACAACATAGCCTAATAGCCTAATGGCCATGTGGTTCAGGCAACGCGATTCTCTTCACTGCATTTTAACAAAATGAACATGATCTTTTTGTTTTCATTTTAAAAATATGAAACATTGGAATTTTATTGACATTTATCAAACAGAGACAGGGTTATGTCATTTTATTTTATTGTTCATATAGTGAAGACAATATAAAAAAAATAGCCATGAAACCTTGAGACTAGACTAGACAGATCAGAGCCGGCGGCAAACGTCAGAAGCACTAGCCGAGGATAAGCTGTTTCAGTCGGGGTTGATCTCGCTGAGTGTCCGCTGAAGGCTTGGATGTCAGAACTCCGAAAACGTCAGATGCATTTTACAATATAAGCGCTATCTTTATAAATAAACTACAGATTTGAGATTTAAACAACCACATTCTCGCCTGAAACACTCTTAAAATTACATTTCATGACGCAATAACAGTAGTATTTTGATATTTCGCGGATTTTCTCCTCTCCCATTTACGCTTGCTGGTTGGTGCGAGGTGCATTCTGGGTTACCTGGCTATCTCAAGTCCACACAAGTCACCTCTCGATGCATCCTCGGTAAACGGGGCGGATCAAGAACACATCCGGGGATTTGAAGTGAACTTGGCTAGATGCGAACTTTGAATTGGAACAGTACTTCGGCAGCGACTGATGACGTTTCACAAGTCCACAAGAACACAAGTACAGACAAGTACGCATATTGAGAAACGGCTCTTGTTTCCTGTCTGCCATTATTGGCCAAATTGATTAATTCAGGTGTGTCTGATTATTGTTGCCATGACTACTGAGGTCAGGTACACCTGAATTAATCAATTTGGCCAATAATGGCAGACAGGAAACAAGGAGCTGGCTGAAGTTCAGGAAGTAGCTGGGCATAAAGCCCATTAATGGTGACCTACTGTCTAATTCTACTAACGTTTTAATTGTATTAACTTTCGTATCTTTCATTTTTGGATTTTAGGCCCAGTACAGTGTAAGTTACGCAATCTTCGTAATTTACTGTATTACACTCGTGGATACAATTATTAGGTAAGTTTCATTCGCCTTTCGATTGTTGTCCTTTCGATTCATGTTTCATCACTAAATTAGTTTTTATGTTTTTATAATTATTCCTAAAAATATACATTTGGAGTAAGAAATCAATAGTTTTTTGTAATGCTTTTAGTTGTGTGGTGTACTACCCTGCTGGAAAAAACAGCAAAATAGACCAGCATGGTAATTCTGCTAGTCTATTCATTTTTTATAGCAGGGATATAGCTATAAGGTCTTCACAGACCTTAATGTAAAGATATATTGAATTTACAAAGAAGAAAATGTCATGTGAATACGAAATAACTTGACCGCGTATTGGGTCAGCTGTTGCCGCCATATTAGCTGTGGAAATAGTAACGTTAGCCTGCACAGAAATGAGAGTAAATGGGAAAGCTGCAACTTATTTTAACTCTTATGTTACATCTCTCCACCGATTCTAACAGTTTCTATCTGTGTGGAGTATATAAATGTCTTAGATTTTCTTACAATTGCTTTGAATCTGTACCTTTAATACGAAAAATAGTATTTGTATAAGGAATTATGATTGTATACACTTGTCATGTCTATTAATTTGGCTAGCGGAGGCCTCCATAATGTAATATAGGTTAGTGTAAATGAAGTGAAATACATTTTTGGCTTGATGGTTTTAAATTGTATCCCGCACACGACGGACACATTTTTACCTCCAGTTGCTATGAGAGTAATGGAGAAGTTTCCACTACTATGGTCCAGCAGACAACGCGCAGTCCAATTATTTCTAGTTTTATCTAAAATAATGGGTTGTGGTGTTTTATTATAAAAATGAAGTTATCTTTGTTTTCTCTTTATCTTCCACAGTCATGGGCAAATTCATGAGAGAACTACAATATATGACATGGAAAGGGGGAAGAAAGTTGATCAAGTGCTTGCAGAAACATAGGCTGCTTGCACCAAAGATGAAGTGCCCTGTTTGTAGGACCCATATGAAAATGTCAAAAACAGGCTCTACAAAAATTCGTTATAGGTGGTAAGTGTAAATGTATCTGTAAATAATTTGCAAGTTTATTTTTAGTCATTTTTCGTGTTTGTTTTTGAATGGGTCATTTTGTGGCAAGTCTGAATTAAGATGAAAGCCAAAATAAGCAAATCATAATAGTAACCCAGTGTTTTTGTAAAGTATACAGATCAGACATAACAAGGACGAATTGGTTACACTGGTTAAAAAATGAGCAGTGTGAAGCATAAAATAAGATAACTCGGGACCCCTGGGTTTACAATTAACTAGCGTAAACTATCAACTATGCATGATTGCTACGTTTGCTAAGGATATGAAATTAAAATCACTTTGAGATATCTTTTATACTTCCTTAGCTACTCTTGTGGCAAATATTCATTTTAACCATCACTGCGCAAGAGATACTCGGTGTCAAATCAGTAAAAATAGAAGTATTTAATGATGCAAGAATAAAGGGTTCAATCCAGTACACAGAGTTATCCTTGCAAATGAGTGACACACAGAAGACATACATACCAGTGCAATCTTTATACTGTTCTTTCCAAAGCTATTTTCTATAGGCCTTGCCTCTTAGTAATTTTCCACAAACAAAATGAGACAAATACTAGTTTAGATTTATCCCTAACTAACCCCTTTAGCCCCTCTTGCCTAGATGACCTCTGACCTGGTCAGTCTTCTGGTGCTTCGCTCCATACCTTCCTAGGCATGCATGAAAGAAAGACAAGTCTCCTCTTTCTTATTCCTTCACAGATGACAAAACCAAATGACATTCCTTCACCATTCTATTGAAAGAAAAAATTATATATACAGTATATATATATATATATATATATATATAGAGAGAGAGAGAGAGAGAGAGAGAGAGAGAGAGAGAGAGAGAGAGAGAGAGAGAGAGAGAGAGAGAGAGAGAGGTCCCATTAGAAACACATGTAGAAACAAAAATTCCCACAACACTACAAGCACGCCAACTTGGGGAAATTTCTTTGTGACATTCACAAAGGAATGTGCTGTGCAGTTATTTATATATAAAGGAACAGAATGCATTTCCAGTTTAATTTTTTTTAACAGACTTCACAGAGAAGATGTAGATTATAGTTACATACTACATAGTACTGGATGACATGCACATAATTTAAAAGGATTATATGCAAATGATATCTCAAATAAACATACTTTATTGCAATTAGTGTGTCATTTCTATTTTTGTTCCTTTTAATCATTAAGAAATTTCATGGTTTAGTTGACAATTTGTTTAAACTTTCCACAGGAGATGTAGAAGAAGATGCCATAAGGAAATTTCCAAATCTATTAGGACAGGTTCCATCTTTGAGGGATCGCACATGGAAATTTCAGAATGGCTGAAGATAATGCTAAAGTAAGTTTGTTTGTTTGTATAAATAATTATATATTGTGTGCAAATGTGAAAATATTGAGTGTATTATTTGTCATTGGTTTCTCATTTTAATTTAAGTTCATTTCAGTTATTGTATCCCAGAAACATAAGACACACAACTAGGGGTGGCTCAGTGGGTAGCACTGTTTCCTCAGATCAATAAGATGCCTATAGGTCGGATTAACTTTCTGTATGAAGTTTGCATGTTCTCCCTGTGTCAGGGTTTACTCTGGTTTTCTCACACAGGAAAAAAAAATGCAGGTTGGGTAAAGTAGAGATACCAAATTTCCCCTCACGCAACATTTGTATCAATCAACTTGTGTGGATTACTTGTGTATGGTTTAACCGGTTCTCGCCATGCATTCTGCATGAGCCATAGATGTTGGGATAACATTAAAAATAAACAAACATGCAACTACAATCAATGGATATATTGTGTAATGTAGCATCATTTTATTTGTGTTTCATTAATTTTCATGAAGTCAAACGTAAATTACACCCCAAAAAGAAAATTCTGTCATTATTTACTCACCTTGTTTCAAACCTGTATAAATTTCTTTCTTCTGCTGAACACAAAGATGACATTATTTGGAGTATTTTCAGTAACCAAACAGATCCAATCCCACATTTACAGAAATAGTAGGTAAAACAAATACTATGTGAATCAACATGAAATGAGATCTGTTTTGTTAATGAATTTTAACACTCTTTTTTTAATTTTCACTTTCTCTCAAGGTCTCAGGAAAAGACATGTTGACTTGATTGAGGAAGGGACTGCTAGAAGTAGTACATCAATCACAAGAGTGTATAAAACTCTTCGCCAATGCTGTGTCACTGCAATTAAAAGACTTCAGAGAAGAAAGAAGATGAGAATTGGTGGAACACATGCCTTTGTTGTCATTGACGAAAGTAAATTCCGCCACAAAAGAAAGGTACAACATTGAATGGCAGATGCTGTTGAGATTACTATCAAGGTTGAAAATATGTTAAGATATTCAAGTAAAAATAATATAATTATATATGTAATATCGCTGTATTATTTTTATTTTACTATGTGTAGTACAACCGTGGACGCTTCGGAAGAACATGGCGAAGGAAACATTCCTGGGTCTTTGGAATGCTGGAGGTGCAAGGAACATCTAGAAAACCAGTACTGAAGTTGGTCAAACATCGCTGAACAAATAATCTGCTACCCATCATATGAAAGTATGTAGTACCTGGGAGTAAAATTCTGAGTGATTGCTGGAGGGCATACAACAGCTTGCCACAGCATGGATACATTCATTATCAGGTTAACCACCAACGATACTTCATCCATCCACAGTCAGGTGCCCACACCCAGCACATGGAACGTGCATGGCGCACATATAAAGAGAACATATACAGATTCAGGGGAAACCTCACCAAACAGTCACTGAAAACAAATCTTTGTTTAATTGAGTGGAACTACTGGCTTGGTAAGAACCACAGACATGGACCCATTGGTCGCTTAATTCATGATATTAAAAAAGTATATATATATATGATTTTAAAGACAACTAAAAAAGAGAGAGTGGTCATTTTGTGTTCAGTTATTTTTGTAATGTTGGATGTTATTAAACTTTTATATAATTAAAAATGTTGATTCTTTTATAAGTGTAAACTGTGTAAACAGTTTAAACTTTAATTTTTGAAGTAATTTTGTCCTTTAATAAAATAGTGATTTTTTGGTTGTAATTAAATATTATTAAACAGACTCTGTTCAATTGTTATTGTTGGTGTTGTGCTTTTTTAATTATTTTCTTTATATATATATATATATATATATATATATATATATTATAGTTCTTATTTGTAATAACACAGAAATAACTGTAACGTTTTCTCATATTTGGTAACAAATATTTAATTGATTAAATATTTATGATTTAATTGATAAGAGTACATTAAATATTAATAAATAATACTTAAACATTAATAAATGTTGAAAAATTATATATATATGTAACATATACATAAATAACATATAATTCACGTTATTTAATGAATTTGCTAATGTTTACTAATACAACCCCATTGTAAGTGTTACCAAATAAGAGCTCTTCATTCACTGCACACACTGGAGAAACACACATCTTAAAGCTTGTTGATCTAACGGAGGAAATGCCTGAGATTACACACACACTATTTGACCCAACGTGTGAAACTGGAATGACCTTAAACACACGATGAACCAACAATGATAGAGTGAAAAACCAGTCTAACTTTCACTAATGGTTGGGCTCAACTACGACGACTGAAGTAATGTGAAAATGCTTTATATCTGACGCTTTCACTCTTAAAGTTCACTAGCGTTTATTCATATCCTCAGGAAAAGAAGAAACCCATGAATGATGGCGAGAGAAAGCACAAATACTCTGATCTCTCTAAAATATTGGTTCTTCTGCTGCTCTGCAAGCCTGTTTTCTGTCAGAAATGTAAATCTGTGTTGCTGACTGACTGAAATCACACACAATGTTCATTAAAGGAAACTAGTTTCATAATCAACATTAACCTTTTGAAACGTGAACAGATTTGGTGAATCGTTCATCGGAGGGAAATAAATCTCTCGTTTCATTAAAATATCTCAGTTTTAATCTCATATCAAGCGCGTCTCCCCTGGAGTTCTTACTCGAACCCGATCAGCCAATCAAAGAAAGAAAGGGCTGCAAAACAGCCAATCAGAAAACAGCACTATTGTATCTGGGTAAGATTTAACGCAACAACCAATGAAAATAAAGCATGTCCTGAGTCTCTCATCATCTCCTGTTTTAATCTTACAACTAACTCACAACTTGACTGACACAAACAATCACAACTTGACTGCGGTTAGAGAATGATTCCCAGATAATTATCATCAGTTTATCACGAGTGTGTGTAAATTAGCCAACAGTTTTACAGCCTGTTCACTGACAACACCTGCTCAGAACAAGTAGTCTAGGCTAGTCATATTCATTCATTCATTCATTCAACTTTATTTGTCCCCAGGGGGAAATTTGAAGGCACATTACAGTAGCTTACATAAGCACATTGCACAACCAACACTACACAGCACATATCATTAAAAAACTAAAACCTGAAGAAATCATTAACTCCTATTAAAGTTCAAGTTCATAAGCTGGACGGCCCTCGGGATGAAGGTTATTTACAGTATCACATGATGACTGACACACTGTCATGAAACACACATTCCTGCGACCCCTAACTTATATCTAGTTTAGCACTAAATCATTGTGATGCTTATTTATTAAGTGATGTAATATTCATAGTGCACTTTTTACTAATACAGGTGTAACTGAAATATTCTACAATTATTTAATAAATATAGCTCTGTTATAGCATTTCACTGATCTTTATTATAATATTTTATGTTCAAGAGATTATATATCCTGCTGTACTTTTTAATTTACTTTGTATTTATTTTGCAGTGTACACAGATAGTATATTAAAGTGTTCTTGATTTCAGAGTGTGTCTTAACATTTATATTTAATTATTTTTGCACTTTTAATATACTATTTTGAAAACTGAATAAAACAGCTTTATAATAAAAAAAAATCTAATGAGCTGAAATATGAAAGTACATTTTAAGTGAACTGTAAATAAATACACTTAAATACACTAAATGTACTAGAAGTGGTTCCATTTTAGCACAATTTAATATATTAAATAAAATATATTGCAAATAGCTTACAATTGTAAAAGTTGTTTCAAAATAATACATTTAATACACACTCAGTACAGTATCATTTAAATATATTAAGTATGTCCAGAAAAGACATCTGGGAAGACAGATGATGAAGTTTACAATCATCATCAAATGAATATCAAGAACCTGAAATGGAAACTGGATCCGGCAGAACCTTAAAGAAAACTTCCAAACCTGCATTAAACAATTCCACCTTATTTCTTTAGTTTCTTCTCCACATAATCAAGCACACTAGCGAGTCAACAAGCTGAACAACATGTGCTAACGTTTGAGTAAAGGCAGAAACACAAGAACACAATAATTCCCACATGAGACGACATGATCTTACCGGGAATCAGACTGAAGACTGAAGACGCTGCTCGTCAGGAGATGATGGTGTTTATGAGCTGCTCTGCTTCTTTTATTAACTCCAGAAACACCAAAAAAAGATGCATTAAACATCATTTACAGTTAATGCACACACAACCGCATCAGCAATCAGCAAACCACACTACACAATATACAACCATTAACAAAAGCACAAGTGTTATACAGAGGAGAATGTAAATAGCCATTAATACAGTGTAAAACAATATTAAAATGTTGTCATACTGTAAGTTTATCATATTATGATTATGTTTTAAGGGTAAAATAAAGACAAAATATTATAGCAAGTTTTTCTACTGAAAACAAACTCGCTACATCTTTATTTGCAGTTTCATTCCAAGTCAAGCCGAGTAGAAATGTATTTCTAGTTGGTTGTTGGCATCCTTCTGTCTTTGAGAGACAATGGTTTAGAATCTGCACCCAGGTCAGTCTGTGGTTTAGTTGCAGACTCTACTATGACTGTAGAGTCCGATACGGGAGCGACAGCACTGCTGACACTTGCTACAGGTATAAGCAGTGGTGATGTCAATGGGAACAGGCTGAACGCTTTGCTGCCGGCGAGTCCTCTTCTCCTCCCACTGCATTGCTCTTTTTTCTTCGGATAAAAGGACACCAGTCTTAATGGTGGGTCGCCAATTTTCACGGCCCAATGTCACTGCTTCTCGGACAGATGCTGAACGTTTTCAAGTCTCGCTTGCAGGCGTCCTTATAGCACAGGATTTGCTGTCCAGATGGTCGTATTCCTTTGGCAAGCTCCCCGTACAGAACGTCCTTTGGGATACGACCGTCATCCATCCTGCACAGGTGACCAAGCCAGCGCAGTCGCCTCTGTGTAAGGATGGTGAACATACTTGGCATACCTGCCTGGGCCAGGATGGCTATGTTTGTGATACGATCCTGCCAGGTGATGCTCAGGAGACGTCTGAGGCAGCGCATATGGAAGGCATTCAGTCTTTGCTCTTGGCGAGAATATAGAGTTCAAGCTTCACTGCCATAGAGTAGGGTGCTCAAGACGCATGCTTGGTACACCTTCAGTTTTGTTTTGAGTGTCAATAGAGTGTTATCCCAAGCCCTCTTTGCTAGTCGCGCCATGGCGGTGGCTGCTCTATCCTTATATTGAGCTAACTATCCACGGATAGATTACTGCAGATGGTGGAGCCAAGGTATGTGAAATTCTCCACTACCTCCAGGGTGTGGTCGCTGATAGTGATTTCAGGAGTGGTGTTGACATCTTGCACCATTATTTTGTTTTTCTTGATACTGATGGCAAGGCCAAACTCTGTGAATGCGTCTGCAAAACGGGTGATAAGTCTCTGGAGGGCACCCTCAGTGTGTGCAGCAAGAGCAACATCATCTGCAAACAGCATCTCCCGTAAGAGTACCCTGCGGACCTTAGTCTTTACTCTGAGGCGGGCAAGGTTGAAAAGGTTCCCGTCACTCCTAGTATGGAGGAAGATCCCCTCTTCAGATTTGTAGAAGGCATAGTGCAGGAGCCGGGAGAAGAACACGCCAAAAAAGGGTTGAACACACCCCAGCTTCACACTGCACTTGATTAGAAAAGGGTCTGAGGATGACTCGCCATACTGGACTGTGCCCATCATATTCTCATGAAATTATATAATCAATTTCAAGAGCTTGGAGGGGGGGGGCATCCAATCCTGTGTAGGAGAGTGGAGAGGCCAGCCCGACTGACCATGAAGAACGCCTTGGTCAGGTCTATGAAGGCATGGAACAGAGGACGATTCTGCTCACGGCACTTCTCCTGTAGCTGCCTAAGGGTGAACACCATGTCAATTGTTGACCGATTTGCTCAGAACCCGCATTGCGACTCCGGGTACACACGATCGGCGAGCAGTTGTAGGCGGTTAAGGATGACACGTGCAAAGGCTTTCCCCACAACACTGAGGAGGGAGATCCCACGATAGTTATTGCAGTCACTGCAATCGCCCTTGTTCTTATAAAGCGTCAGGATCTTAGCGTCTCGCATGTCTTGGGGTATGATGCCCTTCTTCCCAGCATTTAAGCAGGAGGTTGTGAAGATGGCCAAGAAGAGAGCTCCCCTTCTCTGCCTTGATAATCTCTGGTGGAATTCCATCACTGCCTGGTGCTTTCCCACAGGCCAGTGAATCGATGGCCTTCCCAAGTTCCTCGATGGTGGGTGGCGAGTCAAGCTCCTCCAATGATGGGCAGAGGCATGGCATTTCGAATAGCTGTGTCAGCAACAATGTTCTCTCTTGAGTACAGTTCCTGGTAGTGCTCAACTCATCTCTCCAACTGCTTTCGGCGATCTGTGATGATCTCGCCGGAATTAGATTTTAGGGGAGCAGTCTTGATGGCATTGGGACCAAACACTTTCTTCATGCCTTCATACATGGCTCGGATATTACCGCAGTCTGCCGAAGTATGGATATCGCGACACAACTTCAGCCAGTAGTCGTTCGCACATTCCTCTTTGTGTTAATACGAGCCTCTCTGAGGGCAGCCAACGTTGTTGCAGAAGGCTGTCTCTTGTGCTCGAGGAGAATGGTACGATTTGCAGTAATGACAGGCTCCAGCACCTCGATCCCTGCCATAAACCAATCTTCACCTTTTTCCCAAAGGTGTCTGAGGCGACTTTGTATACGGTGTCACGGATGTACTCCCATCACGTTGTAACACTGTCTACAGGGCAGTTCTCCAAGGCCTCATCAATGGCCCAGGCGAAACATTCCTGCAGCTCTGGCACTGATGCTCCACTGATCTGAGTCTGACTCTAGTTATTAACACTTTATGTAGTAGTAAATATAAAGTAAAGGAACTGTCTCCACACAAGAAATGGCCATTTCTGTTAAAGATTTACAAACCATTACAAAATATGCATTCCGAATGTTAGATGATGTTGTGTTAATGGCGCCATAGAATGCATTGATGGAATATTTTAATTGTCCTCTGATAGATACATGAAGGTGTGTGGCTTAAGTAAAGGCAAAGATCCCCCAGATGAGCTTTTACATGTTTTACATGTTCATTTATAACTCTAGGATTTGTCCCTGCATGAAATGGGCTGTTATTTCCTTATTTGGAAGGGTCATGAATAATAAAGTTGAGCTCTGCTCTGATTGGCTGTTCCACAGATTTGTATGCAGGAGCTGTGGCGTACTCTGAAATACAAACGTGCAAAATAATCATCGTGAATACAAAAGTGGTGTGATGCATATATTTCACATCTGATTATTTAGAAGATTATAATATCTTAAATGATGAACAATAGAGTTGTTAAGCGTTCTTTAAAGTGTCCGTCATGAAGGATTTAACCTGAAGCTCTTCTGCTGATGATCGTAATTGATTTGGTTTCTGCCATTAGAAAACACTTTCCTATTGAGTGGATGTGGGGGATTTTTTCCTCCGTTTTCAAAAGCTTTATTCCTGAAAGCTTGTTACTAAGAGATTCAGTAGAGATGGAACATTTCCTCATTTCCCATCAGCATTAATTCATAATGAATAATGCCACAAACCAGCTCTAATGTAACACGAATGTTACCGTTTCCTACTGAAAGTGTCTTATGCGGACTTCAGTCCTGACTAGCAGGAGTTTAGTGTGTGATTTTGACCCAGATTGAGGCAGACACTACAGGTGCACTGAGTAGAAAAGAGCGTCATCCACTCCATTACTACTACACACACCAGCACAAACTCACACACACTCTGAGTACACTACTACTACACACACCAGCACACACTCACACACACTCTGAGTACACTACTACTACACACACCAGCACACACTCACACACACTCTGAGTACACTACTACTACACACACCAGCACAAACTCACACACACTCTGAGTACACTACTACTACACACACCAGCACAAACTCACACACCCTCTGAGTGCACTACTACTACACACACCAGCACAAACTCACACACACTCTGAGTACACTACTACTACACACACCAGCACAAACTTACACACACTCTGAGTGCACTACTACTACACACACCAGCACACACTCACACACACTCTGAGTACACTACTACTACACACACCAGCACACACTCACACACACTCTGAGTACACTACTACTACACACACCAGCACAAACTCACACACACTCTGAGTACACTACTACTACACACACCAGCACAAACTCACACACACTCTGAGTACACTACTACTACACACACCAGCACAAACTCACACACACTCTGAGTGCACTACTACTACACACACCAGCACAAACTCACACACACTCTGAGTACACTACTACTACACACACCAGCACAAACTTACACACACTCTGAGTGCACTACTACTACACACACCAGCACAAACTCACACACACTCTGAGTACACTACTACTACTACACACACCAGCACAAACTCACACACACTCTGAGTACACTACTACTACTACACACACCAGCACAAACTCACACACACTCTGAGTACACTACTACTACTACTACACACACCAGCACAAACTCACACACACTCTGAGTACACTACTACTACACACACCAGCACAAACTCACACACACTCTGAGTGCACTACTACTACACACACCAGCACAAACTCACACACACTCTGAGTACACTACTACTACACACACCAGCACAAACTCACACACACTCTGAGTACACTACTACTACACACACCAGCACAAACTTACACACACTCTGAGTGCACTACTACTACACACACCAGCACAAACTCACACACACTCTGAGTACACTACTAGTACTACACACACCAGCACAAACTCACACACACTCTGAGTACACTACTACTACACACACCAGCACAAACTCACACACACACACTCTGAGTACACTACTACTACACACACCACCAGCACAAACTCACACACACTCTGAGTGCACTACTACTACACACACCAGCACAAACTCACACTCATTCTGAAGAGTGTTCAGGTATTTTATTAAAACAAGAAAAATTCCTTTCAGTTGATCTTTTTCCCTGTAAAGGAAAAGACCTGCATAAAATGTGTGTTCTTCTCCTTATGTAGTAGTATGGGATTTTTCCTCTTCGCGTTGGTTATCTTATATGGGAGTGTGTAGATTGTATAATTAGGGCTGTGTATTTAAATGCGTAGACTGGAGGCACTAGAACGTAGGCTTTGTTGGAGGTTATGTTCAGATTTGTGTGTTTTAAAGTGTCTATAGGATGTGTTCTTTCTATTTCGAAGTGCTTGCTATAGCGTCCCGGTGACGTACCCTGTGAGTTGAGTACCCCGGACCACCCCGCGTTTTGATCGTTTTTTTTTTTTTTTTTCACATAGCTGCAACATAGACTTAAAATACTCCATCATTAATGGTCATATAAATAAAATCAATAAATGATTATAAACTAGAGGTTCTTCTTTTTTTGAGTACACTCTTATTAACATCAAAACCTAGTGTTTTGTAAAACAAATAAAATAAACAGGGTGCGCTTTCAGCTCACTCTGTCTCCGCAAAAATCTTTCTGAAACGCGTCCGAAAAATGAACTGTAACTCAGTAAATACTTGTCACAGAGACACGAAAGATCTCTCTTTATGTAGCTGAAATTCTCTTCTTTTAAATGAAGTAATTTATATAAAAAAGCAACTAGTTTTAGTTGATGTAATCTGTATGAAAAGAGAGAATTGTCAGTCTACCCACTGAGAGCGCACGCTATTCAGACGCTAATGTTGAAGCAAGCCATGAAAACGCCCATTTATTAGCTTGATAAAACAGCCAGTTTATCACAAATCTAAGCTTACCTCGTCTTTCTGCGCTGTGAGGAATAATACTGTCATAATAATCCTGTTTTTTCAATAACCAGTTTTTAACCAGGAAACATAGAAAACTTGTCCAGACTCCTCGACTGAGAGCACATACACAGCAGTCCGCCTCAGCTCGATCCAGTCCGGGCTCCTCGACCCCATTCGCTCCTCGAATAATAATGAGCTAATGTTTGTAGTCTCTACAGATTTCAATGAAATTTGACTTCCTGCTTATTATGACGCAAAATGACGATTTTTACGTCATAATAAGCAGGAAGTAAAACACTTAAATCCTTATTTCTCCTATCTCAGGGGAAAATAAGGGAATAAACCATGACCATTCAAAAATATGACTGGGTTTCTAAAGATACAAATCTTAATGCAAATGGGTGAAGTGTCCCTTTAAGAGTAGATGGAGCTACGCCTTTAGACATGTAGTGACTAGCTGAACTAAGCAAATCATCATCTAATATAACACTGTGGCTGACATGGACGGGCAGGGTGTTGGATCCGTGTTGCCTGCGGAGCAGAGCCGTCTGAAGGTCTGAAAACGAAAGCGAGAGAGCCCGTCAGCAATAACGTTGGAGTCAGGGGCGTCGTTTTAACACCCACACTTTTCCCCGTGAGTGTTCAACACCCGCACTTTTCTGCAGTTTTTCCGCAGTTTTGCACAAACGCCACTACAGTCGCTCCTCCGTTTCTCTGGCGCTCTGTGTGTGCACTCACTGCGGCTGCCTCCTCTCAAACATGACAGACACCGGCTTTGAGTGTGACCGGCTGTTGATTGGCTGTTCTGCCTTAAGTCCCGCCTCTCTTGATGTGTAGATGTATCGGTCAGCTTGTGCTGAGGAGGCGGGAACTTATGGTTGTTTACATCTCCCTTTTCCAGGTACTTTGAACGAGCGTTTATGCTTTCAAGGTTTTTAAAGTCCCCGTGAACCGGAAGTTGCAAACGATTTTTCTCCAGTGCTGTGACGTATTTCCAAGTGAAACGGAATATTAAACAGAGGGCAGGGTTTTACTCTAGCGCTCCTCCTCTCCATCTCTCGCTCATAGCAAACTAACGGTTTGAGGGGAGTGGTTAAGCGTTTACCCACCCAAACTGTGAAACCTACGTCATCAACCGTTCCAGACCGGAAGTAACTTTTCAGATTTTGATTAAAGATTACCAAGGTAAAAAATTTTTTTAATATATATTTACTTGCACGGATTAATTGTTCACCACAAGACTAGTAATATGCGCTAACAAAGTAAATAGGTTCAATTTTGATTTCACGGGGACTTTAAATAAGCTTGATATGTGTTTGGGAAGATGTTATGTTTATGTTTTATTGACATGTCCAGTGTTTTCGTTATTATATTTCATATTTTTATCATATTTCACACACAATCAGCATGGTGTTCTGGTGTTTTCTCCTAAATAAAAGCTCAAGGGTTTATTTCTTACAAGTGAAGAAATTAGGACAAAAGTATTGTAATTTCCATAGCGTAATATAAAATATAATGTAATGTAGACTGAGACTCTATATCATAAATAAAGATGTTTGAGCCAGAGATCGAAGCCAGTTGAAACTCTTAATTTTGAGATCTCAATGTGCTCCAGATTGATACTTTTATCCTTAAAATGTACAAAATTTTCTTGCGGGGGAGCATACCCCCAAACCCCCCTAGAAGAACAGGGGTCTACGTAACATGCCCAAATTTAAATGACACATCCATCCTTCATATAACTGGAGCGGATCGCTTAATTGTTGCACGGAATGGGCCAGTGTTAGCAAGCGAGATATAAAAGCCCGCCTTGAGAAATGATGCTCATGGCGAAATTTAGATGACTGAGCAATGAAATCATGTCATGCTTCGAGACGATGCGCAGAGAGAAGTTTTCCAGAAAAGACCGGATCCTTAGAAGCTTTTCGTGAGGAAGAGAAGCTTGCATTTCTACCGTATTGAGATAAATGCCTAAGAATTCTAAATTAGTTGAGGGCCCCAGTGTTTTTTTTTGCAGAGAGGGGAACACCGACGTCGCTAAATACCTGCCT
Organism: Pimephales promelas; assembly: GCF_988280905.1. Taxonomy (NCBI): domain Eukaryota; kingdom Metazoa; phylum Chordata; class Actinopteri; order Cypriniformes; family Leuciscidae; genus Pimephales; species Pimephales promelas. Next base: position 7,272,224 of record NC_142793.1, read on the forward strand.
TAGTAAGCCAATAACTTATCCTTTATTAACTTCTTTCTCTAGCAGCGCTGAGATGACGTTAGGTTCATTCATGGCTGATTGCAAGTTTTTTGCTAGGAAAGAGGTAGTAAGATGAGAAAGGATGCCCACCCAGAACCCTTGGGACAGTCCGGTGATTAAATAGTCAACAAATGACGTCAACAAATGACGGGTCAAGGTGAGAAGAAAGGTAACTTTAAAGGTTTGACAAGTTGATGGGGTGTAGATGGATGATTGTTCAGAATTTTCTCCGGAATGGGGCTTTCCATCGGGTTTGAGATTTATACCGGCGTTGGCAGACAGATTTCAGGTGCGGATCCTTGCAAAAACTACAAATGTGAGCAAATCTACAATTAGAAAATGAGCTAACGGCTTCATTAAATAGATTACATATGGGAGCGTCAATTAGGTTCTGCGACCGGGCGACCTCTGTTGTTGGAAGAGAGTCTTACGTTTTCTGCACCACGGACAGCAGGCAGGTCGTGGCTTGCGCAAGCTTTAAGGCAGAAAATAGCTGTGTGTCCGTGAGTGCTGCAAATAGCGCAAACCAAGCGATTTTGGCCCCCGAAATGGCGGACGAGCAGTACGGGATCGGTAATGGATGAATTATAAAGAGTGATGAAGGATGCAGATTTAGCAGAGAAGGATTTGTGATATTCATAAAATAGAGAGCCCCTGTATCTTTGGTTGAAGTCCGCCATCATGGATAAGTAGAGGTCTAACTCTTCCCTTCTTTCTAGGTAAACTTGGCAAATTCACCGAACGTAAAATTGCATTGTAACCATGGATCGGAAGTTTTTAAAAGCACTGCCACGTCACCTCAGTCGACCATTTTCCTGTCGGCAGCTGGCGAGGGAAGTAGTAGTGTAGTCAGGTTGATGTCCTTACCTTGGATGATGTTTGTTCTTAGATGAGGAGACACTGTAGCAGCGGCGGGAGAAATAAAACGCCTACCGAACGCTTGAGGTGGGGTTGCTGTGGAGAGATTGAAGTTTGAAGAAGCCAGTGGAGCGGAAACATCTTGAAATGGCGACTGAGGCGTATGAAGAGGAGCTGGCGACGTGGCTGATGTTGAAGGCATGCTTACGGGATTAGTTGATCCGAAAGAAGGCTGGGACTACAGAATGACTGGAGAATTCGAGCCGGGATCTGAGCAGAGGTTAGGATTGACGAAGGAGAGTTCAAAAATCGTCATTTTAGACTCTAATCCTTTGACCGCTTGGGAAAGGCTTTGGACTGCGGAAAGAAGCTGATATTTTTTATCTGAAGGATCTGCGATCTGCGGAGAGGGTGTCACCTGAGCAGGCAGTGGTGATCTTTTAGCTGGACGAGGTGAGGATTTAGCAGATCTTTTCCTGCTGACTTATTTTAGTTGAGCTGATGATGTTGAGGCTTTTGGGGTTGAAGGAATGAAAACTGGTGGATTGCCCAGGGTGTTTTGGGCCAGAAGGAGTAGATCTTCTCTTGGAAGACCTTGGCTGGAGGGAATGCCGGCGTCCTCGAGAGCATTGAGCATACTTTCGGAGGACCAGTTCACCCATGAGGAATTACAGCACTGAATCCGGGAACTGCGACGTGCAGCTGGAGGAGAAGGGGGAACGATTTCATCATCTGTGTCGGAATAATCGCTTACGATATGCGTGCCCTGAGACATGATTGTTCTGCAACTGAATGAAAGCGTCAGCATCTGCGAACTCAAACATGTGTAAGTTTCGACCTTTTATACTATGAGTATTTAGAGCACGATTGGATAAGTGGAGGTAAAAAGTGACGTAATGATTGAGTCTTCCCATTTACATTTATTCATTTAGTTGACGCTTTTATCCAAAGCGACTTACAATTGCTATACATGTCAGAGGTCACATGCCTCTGGAGCAACTAGGGATTAAGTGTCTTGCTCAGGGACACATTGGTGTCTCACAGTGGATTCGAACCCGGGTCTCTCACACCAAAGGCATGTGTCTTATCCACTGCGCCATCAACACCCCGGCAGAACTTACGCAAGAGCTGCATTTCTCATATGAATGTCCAGATAAGCATCAGTGATGCACTGAAGAGGATGGAGAACATGTTTAATGTAGTGGTGAATGTGGCCATTGTGTCACTGGAGGAGAGGTTCAAGACCTTGGCAGAGGTCAAGGAGGAGTTTGCTGTTCTTGTCAACTTCCCTAAAATTAAAAATGTGTGTGAAACACTAAGCGGCACTTTAAGTAATGGTGGATAGTCAGACATAGTAGGAAAACAACTCGCTCTTGAAATGAGAAGTTTCCCTGACCTACCATCAACCAACAAGACCAAAAGCGACTGCAGGAAATCTGGCCAAACGTGTGTGTGTGTGTGTGTGTGCACTGAGAGTATCAGTGACTGTAGCGGCTGCGGAGAGGAGATTAACACACACATGAAGTCTACCATGAGCCGAAAGAGTCTAAGTGGACCAGCAGAGATCAGCATCCGCCATCATGAGTCTCAAACTTGGCTTTTGATTCTGTCATCGATGACTTGAGATAAAGAGCTCTAGGCGAGTGCAGTTTTCAAATTAACCGTTTCTCACATTTTTGCACAAATAAACGTGAATAACCATTTTTCTCTGTAGTGCTGAAATATAACATGTAATAGAGTTTGTGCACCTTTTGTCATTAGTTTAATTATTGTGATTTTTGTTGTTGGTTATTATTTATTTCACCATTTATTTAACTTATGTATATGTTAACGTTGTTCAATTTTCATGCTATATTATTGTAAATTGTAATTCATATGAAAGATCTGTCTAAAATCAGCATGTTGGTCCTGCATTCGAGAGGGATACACATGAATGACAAACTAATATTAGTCAATGAACAATGAACTGGGTTAATATATTTTAGCATTAAATAAATATCTTATATTACATTTACCTTTAAAGTCTTTCTAAAGTTTGCTAGACATTGATATTGTGTAGTGTGTGATCCTCCATCAGCAGCTGCAGTTTCTCTCAGCTGTATCAGTGCAGTCACTGTGACGTCTGACTGACAGAGGTTTTTGTACGACTCTTTATCACTGTGTGAACACATTACCACTGTGATAACTCTGACAGTAATAATCTCCTGTATCTTCAGTCTGGACTCCACTGATGCTCAGAGTAAAATCACTGCCAGATCCACTGCCACTGAATCTAGATGGAGTTCCAGTATAAAGGGTTGATGTATAATATATCAGGAGTTTAGGAGCTTCTCCAGGTTTCTGTGAGTACCAGGCTAATAAATGATTACCATTCCACACATACACATTACTGCTGGTTTTACAGTTTATTCTGACTTGTTCTCCTGGTTGAACTGCTGATATTGATGGACTCTGAGTTACAGTGATCTGTCCTCTACACTCTGGAAGAAAACACACAAAAATGATTAATATATATTTCACATTTTAAGAGAACTAATAATTATTGTAAAAACTGTATCACACAAACCTTGAATAAACAGTGCAATGGTCCAGATGAAGATGCAGATGTTATTCATAGTTGTAGTTTAGTCTTGTGTGATTATGAAGAGTGTGTGTGTTCTGCTCTCAGTCATGAAGTGTTAAACTCACAGCACTATAAACACTCTCAGAGCACTGAAGCATGTGCTGACAATGCAAAGAAGTGGGCAGGATTTACAACAGCTTGTGCTGACAACACACTCATATACACTAGAGTTACACAATCATGACTTTATTTAGTGTGTTTATTGTGACTCCTGAGACACTGAGGATGTGCAGATGAACGTCCATCTCTGTGTCCATATTCAGTCATGTGACCATCATCACTGCTACACTTCCACTAGATGAAGCGCCATCACTAAAGTAAGATCATGAATCATGAGTGTGTTCAGAAAGTATCAGGACTGATTGTGAATCTCTAATCAGAGACCCAGAAGATGTTGCCGCCGCTCTCCGTGTCCTGTGTCTTTAATTGACTATATCTCCCCTTACCAGGTGTTAAATTAGTAAATTGTGGTGGAAATACATGTTGAATGAGTCAAGGCTGTGAAAAATGGCAAATGCCATTTTTTGAAGTGTATTTATTGTTTTTATATTGATGTCTAAAAGTTTGGTTCAAGTTAACCAACTGGTGAATGCTAAACTGATGGCAGAAACCATGCAGTTACAGAAATATGAAAAACAAAGTGAATTTATACATTATTATTTGTGTTTTTGAGTACTAATTTAACAGTTAAGTTAACGAGCAGTTAAAAAAAATCCTCTGTGCCGCGAAGGTTTTCTATTTTTTATCATTTCGATTCATTTATTGGCGATGGCGCCCCTGCTTGCTGAGAGGGAGCCGTTCACAGAAGCGATGTCAAGGGGGTCTCCTGATTAGTTCACGTATCGCGTCTTTTGCGCGCTCGAGGTCGTTATTTCAAATAGGCGCACGGGAAGCGCTCTCATAAACTTTTCAGCACGTGCACCCAAACACTTGGGTGTTTTTTTCTCTTCTCCGTAAATAAATCTTTTAGTAGTGCTACAGCAAGCGTTTTTCTGTGGTGGAAATACATTAGCTACTAAAACTTCTCTGTCGTTGTGGAGAGCGCAGTGCATGGTTGTATTATAGCAACGACAGCCATGGGGAAATCGGACCGAATTTTACTATTAATAATAAAGATAAGCTACTGTGCATTATAAATGTCAGGATCTTTATTGACTCATTCTTTTTATAGAGTTGATTTAAATGCTGAAATATGAGGTTTATCTTTTTATAAAAACTTTTTTGTGTTAACCTTTTTTTTTAGTTTAGTAGGTAACATAAAAGACACTCCTTTAAAACAAATCTTTAATGTTATTAACTTGGTGAATTGATTTCATTGTGTATTAGGCTGTTTTGAACAAGATTCTGTGTTTATGATCATTTTGGTCACTATATTCATGAAATGAAAATAATTTTCATATTGATTAACTAAAATCAACTTTAATTATGTGTTTTTACAGCAGCCTATAATATGCAAAGTACAATTTTCTATTTTCTAAATAATCTCTGATTCTGTCCTCTTCTCTGACATTTAAGAGTGACATATAGGGCTACAACAGCTATTTTAGATCTATAACAGTTTGGATAGTTGTTAATATGAGAGCTGTTTGAAATTATTTAAGAGATAGCCTAAGTATTGTGTTACTAAATAAGTATCTCTCTGACCCTTTAACTTTTAAAAACTCCATTTCGTGACAAATTATAGTTTGACAAGTCATAACTAAAAGTGTGCCATGCAGAGCTCCCTTTCAAGGGAACTTCGAGCTGCGTTGTCAAACGCGATGGGAACGCTCTGCGTGATTGCGTCGTGAAGCGTCTGTACAATCAGTCCAATGAGAGAGTAGGACGTCAGGTGACGTCATCGACCAGGAAACTATAAAGCACCCTTGAGATCAGACCGCGACAGCTTCTGTAGTCTTCAGCAAGCGATCTCTGTACTCTGTCCTTGTCTATTTATTGTTGTTTGTCAAAGCCAAGAAAAGAAATATGTATCACTATCTATATTTATGGCAAGCAAGATTATAGACGCTGTGTGGTTCCCTGCCCTCGTTACATCACGGGTGGGGACACACATCAGCTATTTGTTGCAATGTTTGGGAGTGGAGCATGTCAGCGGTCAGTTCTCGAGGGAGCTGCTGACTGTGGGCATTGCGAGAAGCTGTCCGCTCCCGCCGGGCGTTCTCCGAGGAGGACGGTTCGGTTCGGTTCGCGTTCCCCGCGCGGGTCTCTCTGTTGCCGAGGCACGGAGACGACTCGCATTTCGGGGTTCGCAAACGGATCTGACAGCGGGGGTTGGGACGAGCTCAGCTCTATCTCAGCTTTCTCATGCCAGATCTAGTGGACTGCGATTTCCAGTCCCGAGGAATTGGTATCGTTAGTGTTTTGTTTTAAAAAGAAAGAGTACAAAACAAATAAAAATGTAGATGTTTGAGTTTTAAATTAAGGATGAATAAATATGAATGATAAATAAATAAGTCAGCTCATCTGCTAAAGAGGAGCTTTTAAAAGGAGGTTTTATTTATGCTTTTGCCAGTTAAAATTTTACTGGCTAGCTGAACATTATGAGATTGAAAAATAAATAAGAGTTTTTAGATTAAATTTATCTTAAAAACTAGAAAACTTTGTATCTCAGCCTCCTCATTGGGGTTTATATTATGTGTTTTAAAGAGCATATTGCATGTAAAAAAAAATCGAAATTTATAGATAACCTTGTATGAAAATACCATATGAAAAGTTAATGCAGGATTTAAAATGTTTTAAAACAACATAAGGGCACTAATTTAGAAGATAAAGTGAGCGTTTCTTGGACTGCTAGTAAAAACGGCTTTTTTTTCAACGTCGCGTCATTTGACGTCATAGCAGGGAGCCGCAGCCTCGGCTCAGTGGAGAGCAGGCTGGTGTTCAGTGAGAGCGCTCGTCAGTCAGTGTGCTTTCGTTAGTTTTTGGATTTTAATTTATCATCGTCATGGTAAATTATTGTGTTTGTGGAGATTGCAAAAACTCCAGCCTGTCAGGACTTCAAGATCGAGTCCACAAGTTTCCATTACAATAAAAGGGACGGTGCTATATCGCCTATCTTTCGTTCCTGGTGCGGTTTGAGCAGGTGAACAGACGGATTTCTCTTCTGCATCGGCTCGGAAAACGCGGTTGTGTGTAGCGTTCACTTCAGATCAAATGATTAGCATCCCGGCGATATGATGGAGTTCAACATGGTATGCCGAAGCAAGAATATTGATCGTCGTATACTACCAATATGGCATCTAATAGTGTTATATAGGTAACTTAGTCATGTTATGCCCTAAATAGAACTTGTAATTGAAAAACAAAATTGGTTGTTTAAATACTCAAATCTTTAATGTTCTGTTTATGTTATAACCTAGGTGAAAAATATGTATTAAACATTTACCTGAGTATTACCTGTTCCTCGTTTTGTTCACCTGTTTTCACCCCATTTAGCTTAATTCCTCTGTGTATTTAGTTCAGTTCAGTTCCATTCAGTCTTGGTCGGTCGATGTTGCATGTTACCTTGTGTTGCTCCTACCTGTATTCTTGTGATATATATTGATAGTAAAAGTTCTCTTCGTTGTAATCTGGACTCTGTCTGCTCTTCTGCCTGCACCACACCGTGACAGAAAGTAACAATAATAATGTCAATACAACACAAAGAAATGAAATTTAAACACAAAGAACAGAAAATTATTGAGAAATAGGCTATTAAAAATAAAAAATACAACAACAAAAAATGCTATTTATAGGCTATATGCAATGCAAATATTTTAATTTAACTTTAGTTTTAACATGAACATTATTTGTTTAGGTCCAAATAGAAAGTTTAACTTTAACATTTTTAACATTTATTGAAATTATTTTTGAACAATTGAAGTTTTCTAATTAAAATGAACATTTCTTTGTTTAATATAGAGTAATTAAGAAGCAGGCTTTGGAAAACCTTCTGGCATTAGTGCTGCGACTGCGGGCGGTTGTGGAGAGGATTTCATGGACTTTCAGCGACAATTTCCACTGCAACGACATTGTCGTTTTGAATGTTCACTTTTAATAAGGAAGTCCTCCTCCACGTCCTGTCCATCCTCTACAAGTTTAGAAAAGAGTGATGTGTGCTGTGGCAGTGGCTTTGGACATGGACGTTTTTGCAGCATGCTGCATTTTTGGCAACGGTGAAATTTGTTTTTGGGGAAAAACTCCGACTGCCAAAATGTGCAATTCCCTCAGTTGCGGGACACAGCGACCTCGGCCGGTTAATGACGCCGGACACAACTGTTACCGGTTGCTCTGTTTCTTTGTGAGGAGTTATGTCACCCAGCCCAGGCCATGATGGGATTTCTTGGATTTCAGTTTCTTTCGTTGTTGTAATAAACAGTTCTCCATCGAATTCCCTTGTGGTCAAAGAGGTGAACTGGTCGCATTTTCCGTAGCAAATCAGTCCAATTTGAGCATCCCAGAGCTGTAGCTTTATCCTGCGGTGAGGTCCTCCACCTGAGCGCTCTGAGTTTCCAGCTGTTCCAGCAGTTTTTAAGTATAATTTAAAATAATATAATTTATTTAAGAACTTACATGTTGCTTTTGGGACATTTTTTATCCTCCTCCACGGTCCGTTTAGATTTATTTGGAGGGTCTCTGTAGTCAAACTGCAGGTCGTTGACCACCGTCAGGCTTGTTCTTCTTCCACATATTATGTCCAAGCCCTCACCTGAACGACCTCAAAGGAAGACATAATGAAATTAGACATAAATACAGACTTCTGTTTGTATGAAAATAAAACAATCTTAGAAAGTTGATTAAATACTTACTTGGTTATTTTGTAATTCCAGTCAATTTAACTGACGATTTACAGTTTTGCGATCGGATGAAAAGATCTCTTTTTTCAACGCAAAAAACGGCAACTTGGTGGTAGTTGTCAATCTGCAATATCTGTTTTTTAAATGCTGATTATATAATTATGGACACGTTGTGTGAGTATCCGGTTACACACGTGTCGTCCTCGTCCAGTTTGATTCTCTTGGATGTGGATGCCATGATGAGCTGTCAGTAGGAGAATGTGATACAAGGTCGATTTTACACACTTTTATAACCTACGCCCATCAGAAGTCAGACAAGGCTAGACAATGATAGATATCAAGTCAAAAGGGTTGAATTAAAGGACAAGCAGTCTTGCCAAAATGAAACATGTTACTAGGCTATTCATAGATGCCACCTACGTCACTCCAAACCGAACGCCGCCATATTTACGCCCGATCTCGCCCGGTACGGCCGCCCAAACTGCCCATTTGACTGAGACGGAGAGACAGAGATATCTGGAGAAAATTTGTATTTTAGCCTCCGATCCTTATTTCTTACCCCCAGTTTTCTTTTATCCATTATTATCTGCCCCAGATAATACACATTTTACACATTTTAGATGTCTTCCCTATCTGTATTAATTTTTTTTTGTCTTGGAGAGTCTCTACCATAGTAAATTGATAAGTTGAATCATCATTAAAAAGACACAATGTTCAGTTTTGGTCCAATACTATTGAACCATGTGTTTTTTTTGTTTGTTTTGTTTTTAGCTGTTTTGCCTCATTTTAACATAGTATGTTTTAATTTGAATAGAGTCTGTTGTCTAATGAATGACCTTAACCAAATGTAGATCATGTGGAACAAAACTATTGTTGAAATCAGACAATATCCAAGTCTTGCTGTATTTTCTGGAATGGTGAGTTCGATCTTTTGTACAGGGAATATAACGTTTTCTAATTTTGAAAATAGGGGTTTGATAGTGTTTAAGTGAAATTAAGTACATACATGTGTGTTTTAGATTGAAACAGTTTCTTCTTTTGTAAACTTGTCTTTAAAAGCAGAGGCGGACAGAGTAAAAGTACAGATGCCCCTTGCTAAATGTTACTCAAGTGTAAGTAAAAGTGTGACCGGTGCAGGCCGGGGCGGACTCGGATGACCGGTCGGCCCTTCTGACCAGACACCACCGTGAGGAGCCGACGCCACAGGTGCGCGACAGAAAGACGACAGAGGCGGGAGATCATTTCAAAGGAGTAACAATCTTTATTGAACACAATATAGTAATGAGCACGAAGTTGATGTACTTCAGCGTCTTCTCGAGGTCTTCTTCAGTTATAGCTAGTTTCTGACCGAACGTCACCACTTCGCCCCACGGCGGCTCCACCAACGATACGGCTTCTTTCGGGACTCAGACGGTAAGTACGGAGGTAAAGATTCGATATGTACGACTGATCTCGCCGCCCAAACTGCCCATTTGAATGAGAGAGAGACATTTTTTATTTTAGGCTCCAATCCTTATTTGTTCCCCCAGTTTTATTTTGTCCATTATTATCTGTCCCAGACTTGCCCTCCATGACATATATATATATTGTACATAACCGCTCCATACAGTGGCGATCGCTTGAAGGCTTTCGAGAGTCCCGATGCTGTGGCTGGATGAGTAAAACACGTAAAAGTACGGCACCTGGCCATCAAGGATTTATATTGAATCATGGGAAATGTAGGTATTATAAATAAGAAAAAAATTCAGATGTATGATTTTGGCAGTAGTTTGCTCTGATTTAGCGAGTTGTTAGCTAGCTAAGTGGCTAACAGCTGATAGCTTTCCAATCTCTTTTTTCATCAAATAGATGTTTCTCTCTGTCCACACACACACACACACACACACACAGGAGAACTGAGAGATCTTTAATTATATTAATGGTAGAAGAGAGAGAATACAGGACAGTCTCTGACTCCATATGTGACATATCAAACACTTCTATAAACACACAACAATATTACTAATAACTCTTCAGATTTACACGCAAGCTCTGGTTAATATTTCATATAAACTTAGATCTCTTCTGATATACTTTCTGCACTTTAAATCAAGTGTTTTTAGGGATAGTTCACCCGAAACTTCTAATGACTTCTAATGAATGGACAAAAATATCACAATATTGTCTTTAATGTTCCACAGAAGAAAGAAAGTTATTCATCTTTTGATGGACATGAGCATATGTACATTATGTCAGTTTTTGAGTAAAGCATCTTTGTAATACATTAGTAATAGATGAATAATAGCGTGATTAGTAGTTATTAGGTAAAAGAGTATAATGTAGATGCATTAGGAACACAAGCAAGACTACGAGCTGAAACTACTTGATGTTGTTGATCTGTCAGTCTATCGGGGGAATGAAGAGAGAATAAACCGTGCTTTATACAACCCTCCTCTCCATCGTATGATAAAGTCCTGCTGATCCAGAACGCCAGCAGAAGCATCAACACTACATCAACACATCTTTAATAAAACTCTGTTCACCGCATGTGTTTTATGAGCAATTGATGAATCAAGAGTTGTCTCTAATAAAGCTGAATGCCATAGAAAGGACGGGTGTGTGAGTGAACAGAATGGCATTGACTTCATGATGTTGAAACTGAAGTGCAGGTCCGTGAATGAGACGCAGGCTTTAGCACTGAAACACAGCAGGCAAACGCTGCACTACTGACTCCAGAGTGTTCGTCCCGTGTGTGTGTCGAATCCTGATGTGTGTCAGTTCTACAACAGCAGTGAACAGACTTTATTAACCCTCCGACATCAGGCCTGATGAACATGTACAGGACACAGTCAGCCAGCGGGTTCAGGAACAGGAGACAATCAGACAAACTCCAAAATATAAAAAACAAATGAAGGTTAAAGGGAGCAAACGTATATATAATGATCAGGATTATGTAGGGGAGAATGAGAAAAGTGTAAGTCAGAAGCACCAGGAACAAACTGCCCAAAATCTTTCTGCGCTTTACAGAAGTAAGAGATATTGCGCGTGAAAGACCGCGACAAGTGCCGATAAAACACAGAATGATTATCGGGTAGGGGATTAAAAAGGCGATCGCTCGGGACAGAGGTGTAAACAGCAGATAGTAGTTAAAGTCTGCAAATATCAGAGGAACAAACCAGACGATCACAGAAATAACACAGCAGACTTTCAGTGAATGATGAGTTCTGTACCAGATAGGATGAGAAACCAGAAGATATCGTTCAAGAGCAACACATGCCATAAAATACAGACCCGCAATCAAACTATAATAATATGCACTATCCACCTTCTCTGACTCTGTGATTGTGTCTGTTAATATACAAATGATCTGAATGAGATCTGACAGAATCAAATGAATAACAAACACTGGAGTGGAGCGCTGAGATTTGAGAAGAGCACACAACGCACACAGAGTTAAGATCATGACTACAATCTCAATGCCGGCAATAGTCCTGAAAATGATTGGTTCTGCAGCATCAAGTTTCCTGTAAAATTCCCTCATTTGACGCCTCCATTCATCATAACCTCTTCTAGATCTGCTGATATTATAACCTCCTCCACCTGATCCGCTGATATTATAACCTCCTCCACCTGATCCGCTGATATTATAACCTCCTCCACCTGATCCGCTGATATTATAACCTCCTCCACCTGATCCGCTGATGCTGGTGTTTTGTCCCATTGTCTTCACAGGCACTAAATAACAAACCAGTCATTAGTTTAAAAACATGCTTTCATTTACTATTGTAATCATATATTTATCTTTATTAAAACCAACAGGGAAAATAATGTGTAAATAATAACTCAATAATATATAAAAATAACTCATAAGTTGTTTTCTGTGTGATTGTTGAAATGCAGTTTGCTCAGTTTGCTTGACATGTTGTTTAGAGGAGTGTGTGTAATGTTAGAAAGCTTTAAATACGTGAAATGTCAGATTAAAGTTTGTAAATCCTCCATTTGAACAATATGACAGAAGCAAGAATGCTGTTGTTGTGAATATTCAGTCCAGCACAGCTGCAAGTGTACAATGGTTTATTAAAGGAGGAATAAATCTTGAAGAACTTACGTTACTGACAGGAGTGTGTGTTTGGTCTGCAGGTCAAAGCAGAAGTTTGTGGAATAACACACAGACTGACAGATGTTTCACAAGTTTCCACTGCCGTGTTTAAAGAGCTCTTCATTCACTGCACACACTGGAGAAACACACATCTTAAAGCTTGTTGATCTAACAGAGGAAATGCCTGAGATTACACACACACTATTTGACCCAACGTGTGAAACTGGAATGACCTTAAACACACAATGAACCAACAATGATAGAGTGAAAAACCAGTCTAACTTTCACTAATGGTTGGGCTCAACTACGACGACTGAAGTAATGTGAAAATGCTTTATATCTGACGCTTTCACTCTTAAAGTTCACTAGCGTTTATTCATATCCTCAGGAAAAGAAGAAACCCATGAATGATGGCGAGAGAAAGCACAAATACTCTGATCTCTCTAAAATATTGGTTCTTCTGCTGCTCTGCAAGCCTGTTTTCTGTCAGAAATGTAAATCTGTGTTGCTGACTGACTGAAATCACACACAATGTTCATTAAAGGAAACTAGTTTCATAATCAACATTAACCTTTTGAAACGTGAACAGATTTGGTGAATCGTTCATCGGAGGGAAATAAATCTCTCGTTTCATTAAAATATCTCAGTTTTAATCTCATATCAAGCGCGTCTCCCCTGGAGTTCTTACTCGAGCCCGATCAGCCAATCAAAGAAAGAAAGGGTTGCACAATAGCCAATCAGAAAACAGCACTATTGTATCTGGGTAAGATTTAACGCAACAACCAATGAAAATAAAGCCTGGAATAGTTCCCGTGATTCTGCTACAACATCTCCCGATAGTTTCGTTCCCGCACAGAGGAAAGCACTGAGTCTCTCATCATCTCCTGTTTTAATCTTACAACTAACTCACAACTTGACTGACACAAACAATCACAACTTGACTGCGGTTAGAGAATGATTCCCAGGTAATTATCATCAGTTTTTCACGAGTGTCATATAGCTCTGTTATAGCATTTCACTGATCTTTATTATAATGTTTTATGTTCAAGAGATTATATATCCTGCTGTACTTTTTTAATTTACTTTGTATTTATTTTGCAGTGTACACAAGATAGTATATTAAAGTGTTCTTGATTTCAGAGTGTGTATGTCTTTATTTTGTTATTTTTGCACTTTTAATATACTATTTTGAATACCGCTATATACAGCTTTATTAAAAAAAATATTTCTAATGAGCTGAAATAAAGTTGTTTCAAAATAATACATTTAATACACACTCAGTACAGTATCATTTAAATATATTAAGTATGTCCAGAAAAGACACCTGGACAGACAGATGATGAAGTTTACGATCATCATCAAATGAATATCAAGAACCTGAAATGGAAACTGGATCCGGCAGAACCTTAAAGAAAACTTCCAAACCTGCTTTAAACAATTCCACCTTATTTCTTTAGTTTCTTCTCCACAATCAAGCACACTAGTGAGTCAACAAGCTGAACAACATGTGCTAACGTTTGAGTAAAGGCAGAAACACAAGAACACAATAATTCCCACATGAGACGACATGATCTTACCGGGAATCAGACTGAAGACGCTGCTCGTCAGGAGATGATGGTGTTTATGAGCTGCTCTGCTTCTTTTATTAACTCCAGAAACACCAAAAAAAGATGCATTAAACATCATTAACAGTTAATGCATATGCAACCACATCAGCAATCAGCAAACCACACTACACAATATACAACCATTAACAAAAGCACAAGTGTTATACAGAGGAGAATGTGAATGGCCATTAATACAGTGTAAAACAATATTAAAATGTTGTCATACTGTAAGTTTATCAAATTATGATTATGTTTTAAGGGGAAAATAAAGACAAAATATTATAGCAAGTTTTTCTACTGAAAACAAACTCGCTACATCTTTATTTGCAGTTTCATTCCAAGTCAAGCCGAGTAGAAATGTATTTCTAGTTGGTTGTTGGCATCCTTCTGTCTTTGAGAGACAATGGTTTAGAATCTGCACCCAGGTCAGTCTGTGGTTTAGTTGCAGACTCTACTATGACTGTAGAGTCCGATACGGGAGCGACAGCACTGCTGACACTTGCTACAGGTATAAGCAGTGGTGATGTCAATGGGAACAGGCTGAACGCTTTGCTGCCGGCGAGTCCTCTTCTCCTCCCACTGCATTGCTCTTTTTTCTTCGGCTAAAAGGACACCAGTGTTAATGGTGGGTCGCCAATTTTCACGGCCCAATGTCACTGCTTCTCGGACAGATGCTGAACGTTTTCAAGTCTCGCTTGCAGGCGTCCTTATAGCGCAGGGTTTGCAGTCCAGATGGTCGTATTCCTTTGGCAAGCTCCCCGTACAGAACGTCCTTTGGGATACGACCGTCATCCATCCTGCACAGGTGACCAAGCCAGCGCAGTCGCCTCTGTGTAAGGATGGTGAACATACTTGGCATACCTGCCTAGGCCAGGATGGCTATGTTTGTGATACGATCCTGCCAGGTGATGCTCAGGAGACGTCTGAGGCAGCGCATATGGAAGGCATTCAGTCTTTGCTCTTGGTGAGAATATAGAGTTCAAGCTGATGTGCTCAAGTAGGGTGCTCAAGACGCATGCTTGGTACACCTTCAGTTTTGTTTTGAGTGTCAATAGAGTGTTATCCCAAGCCCTCTTTGCTAGTCGAGCCATGGCGGTGGCTGCTTTGCCTATCCTTATATTGAGCTCAGTATCCAAGGATAGGTTACTGCAGATGGTGGAGCCAAGGTATGTGAAATTCTCCACTACCTCCAGGGTGTGGTCGCTGATAGTGATTTCAGGAGTGGTGTTGACATCTTGCACCATTATTTTGGTTTTCTTGATACTGATGGCAAGGCCAAAAGTGATAAGTCTCCGGAGGGCACCCTCAGTGTGTGCAGCAAGAGCAGCATCATCTGCAAACAGCATCTCCCGTAAGAGTACCCTGCGGACCTTAGTCTTTGCTCTGAGGAGGGCAAGGTTGAAAAGGTTCCTGTCACTCCTAGTATGGAGGAAGATCCCGTCTTCAGAGTTGCAGAAGGTATAGCGCACGAGCAGGGAGAAGAACAGGCCAAAAAGGGTTGGCACCAGAACACACCCCTGCTTCACACTGCACTTGATTAGAAAAGGGTCTGAGGATGACTCGCCATACTGGAATGTGCCCATCATATTCTCACGAAATGATATAATCAACTTCAAGAGCTTGGGTGGGCATCCAATCCTGTGTAGGAGAGTGGAGAGGCCAGCCCGACTGACCATGAAGAACACCTTGGTCAGGTCTATGAAGGCAAGGAACAGAGGACGATTCTGCTCACGGCACTTCTCCTGTAGCTGCGTAAAGGTGAACACCATGTCCAATTGTTGACCGATTTGCTTGGAACCCACATTGCGCCTCCGGGAACACACGATCGGCGAGCAGTTGTAGGCTTAACCGGATAACACGTGCAAAGGCTTTCCCGACAACACTGAGGAGGGAGATCCCACGATAGTTATTGCAGTCACTGCGATCGCCCTTGTTCTTATAAAGCATCAGGATCTTAGCGTCTCGCATGTCTTGAGGTATGATGCCTTCCCAGCATTTAAGCAGGAGGTTGTGAAGATGGCCAAGAAGAAAGCTCCCCTTCTCTGCCTTGATTATCTCTGGTGGAATTCAATCACTGCCTGGTGCTTTCCCACAGGCCAGTGAATCGATGGCCTTCCCAAGTTCCTCGATGGTGGGTGGCGAGTCAAGCTCCTCCATGATGGGCAGAGGCATGCTATTTCGAATGGCTGTGTCAGCAACAATGTTCTCTCTCAGTTCCTGGTATTGCTCAAACCATCTCTCCAACTGCTTTCGGCGATCTGTGATGATCTCGCCGGAATTAGATTTTAGGGGAGCAGTCTTGATGGCATTGGGACCAAACACTTTCTTCATGCCTTCATACATGGCTCGGAAATTACCACAGTCTGCCGAAGTCTGGATATCGCGACACAACTTCAGCCAGTACACTTTCGGGCAATCCTCTTTGTGTTATTACGTGCCTCTCTGAGGGCAACCAACGTCCTTGCAGAAGGCTGTCTCTTGTGCTTTAGGAGAATGGTACGTTTCGCAGTGATGACAGGCTTCAGCACCTCAATCCCTGACACAAACCAATCTACATTCCTTTTCACCTTTTTCCCAAAGGTGTCTGAGGCGACCTTTTACACGGCCCTGGCGAAACATTCCTGCCACTCTGGCACTGATGTTCTTGCCGTGTTAATGCGAGGGTGGCCCTTCTGCTTCGAGTGGTGGGCTCATCTAAGTTGAAAACGCACCTTACTGCTGACCAAGGAATGGTCCATGTCGCAGTCAGCACTGTGTTATGTGCGGGTGATGAGCACATGCTTGAGCATGGGTCTCCGAGTAACAATAAGGTCAAGCTGGTGCTAGTGTTTGCATCTGGGGTGTCTCCAAGACACTGTGGTGGGGCTTGGTGGGGAAGAAGGTGTTGGTAACATAGCTGCCAACTCTCACGCATTGGCCGTGAGATACCCGCATTTGATTGGTTTCACACGCTCACACGCCACACCCCCGATTTCTCACGCTGAAGTGTCAACCCTCCCGTTTTTCCGGGTTTCTCACGTATTTTAGCTCTTTTACTGTCTTCCCATGTTAGTATTTCCCATAAAATATCTCGTATTATTACACCCTGATTGTGTGAGACGTACAAGCTCGGACAGATTCGGCTTGAAGTCGATCGTCCTCGGATGCGGTTCCGCGCGCGCTGTAACAAAATAGCTTTGCACACAGCTCGAAGTGAGGTCTTGCCGGTCTTGCGCACCCAACGCGTCATTTTTACCGCGCTTGTGCAGACGCGTCGAGTATAAACAAGGCTTTACTCCATGTCAGCGCGCGCAGAGACCTCAAGGTGCAGAGACCTCTCCCAATCATCTCCAGCAGAAGCAGCCTCCCCGTTTCCCTCGTAAGCTGATCTTAGTATTTAAACATTCTCTATGGTATTTTTTTTAATGACACAGTGCTCTTTCTCACACATATGTGGGCTAGTTTTAAACTCTTTAGACTTTTTGATTAGTGATTTATTTTAAGTTTGTGAGTAAGAATTGTGAGAAAAAAAAAACTTATTTTGGGGATGGTTCCTGGGAAATCTCCCTTTGATGTTGACAGCTATGGGTCAGTCAAATGCCTGAAAGATGAGTTTATCTATTGATCTGTCTGTTGGGCAACTCGTGATCCACTAGTTATAGCGCAAATTAGTTACAAATCTCCCGTGATCACCCTCTCACCGTCGGGAGCAACCCCTAGTGCCTGGCTCGACGCCAAATGAGCCATGACTTATCACTGGTAAACTGCTGCTCCCCGTGTTGTTTCTGCACTGAAACAGTGCAGCTGGAGTGACCTTTCCAGGTGCAGGCCTGGGCTAATAATATTGAGATCCTGGGTTGCCCAGACGTCAGGACCCCCCTCTTGGCTTTGCTGGCAGAATCTAGCAGAAAGGCGAGCCAACACAGTCAGGTGTCAGCGCAGCTGCAGGAGTTGCCGGATGGTGACAAATTCCTTCACCATCCGCCTAAGGGGCTCAACTCCTGATTTTCTGTTGGGGTTTACTCCCTTAGCCTTTTGCTTTTCCTGGGGCTAACCACAAGGCAGTGGTGATGGAGTCTGTACAGAGTTTTCCTTCTCTATTGAGGTATGATGGTAATTCCCTTTGGATCGCTCTTTGTCTGGAACCTCCCCCTAGACCTTACCGCCATGGGTGACCCTACCAGGAGCTTAAACTCCAGACGGCATTGCTCTCAGGTTCATCGGAACATGCAAGGCTCTCCACCACGACAACCCGAGGAGAGCAAGCATAAAAAGCATAAAGAGAAACCATGCAACATATAAACACATTAAACAAAATACAAAAATAATAAAAATAAATAAATAAAAAAGACACTGATATTTGTGAATGAATCTGTCAGTAAACGTTGAGTTATTTTGATTCTGCACTACGCTTTAATAATGTTCCACTGATCTGAGTCAGACTCTAGTTATTAACACTTGACGTAGTGATAAATGTAAAGTATATGAACTGTCTCCACACGAGAAATGGCCATTTCTGTTAATTTACAAACCATTACAAAATGTGCGTTCCAAATGTTAGATGATGTTGTGTTAAAGGTGCCATAGAATGCATTGATGGAATATTTTAATTGTCAGGTGTGTGGCTTAAGTAAAGGTAAAGATCGTCCAGTTGAGCTTTTATATGTGTTACATTTTCATATATAACTCTAGGATTTGTCCCTGCATGAAATGGGATGTAATTTCCTTATTCGGAAGGGTCATGAATAATGATGTTGAGCTCTGCTCTGATTGGCTGTTCCACAGATTTGTATGCAGGAGCTGTGGTGTACTCTGAAATACAAGCGTGCAAAATAATCATCGTGAACACAAAAGTGGTGTGGTGCATATATTTCACATCTGATTATTTAGAAGATTATAATATCTTAAATGATAAACAATAGAGTTGTTAAACGTTCTTTAAATTGTCCAACATGAAGGATTTAACCTGAAGCTCTTCTGCTGAGGATCATTATTGATTTGGTTTCTGCCATTAGAAAACACTTTCCTATTGAGTGGATGTGGGGGATTTTTTCCTCCGTTTTCAAAAGCTTTATTCCTGAAAGCTTGTTACTAAGAGATTCAGTAGAAATGGAACATTTCCTCATTTCCCATCAGCATTAATTTATTATGATTAATGCCACAAACCACTTCTAATATAACACAAATGTTACTGTTTATATTTCTGCTTCGAGTGGTGGGCTCGTCTAAGTTGAAAATGCACCTTACTGCTGACCAAGACTGAACTGTTTATAAAAGAGCGTCATCCACTCCTGTCTTGTAAAAGGCTCAGGCTGCGTCCATGTTCTGTGGTACTGAGTACACTACTACTACACACCACCAGCACAAACTCACACACATTCTGAAGAGTGTTCAGGTATTTTATTAAAACAGGAAAAAATCCTTTCAGTTGATCATTTTCCCTGTAAAGGAAAAGACCTGCATAAAATGGGTGTTCTTCTCCATATGTAGTATGGGATTTTTCCCCTTCGTGTTGGTTATCTTATATGGGAGTGTGTAGATGATATAATTAGGGCTGTGTATTTAAATGCGTAGACTGGAGGCACTAGAACTTAGGCTTTACCATGCCCCCCTCCGGTCTCCAGTGTCTCCTGTAGTTGAGTTGTTGGAGGTTATGTTCAGATTTGTGTGTTTTAAAGTGTTGCATCTAGCGTGCTCATTGGCTGCCCTGCGGCAACTGCAGCAGCCTACCACTGAGCCTGGCGTAACGTCACGCCCAATGAGGGCGCTTCGCGTCTCAGCCCGCCAGAATGGGTGTGGCTTAGCATATAAGTACGGCTCGCAGACTGCTTTCCTGATTTTCATCTCTTCCGTGAAGCTCTACGCATAGCTGGATCCTGAGAGAAGCCGCCGCAGTCGAAATCAGCGACCAGCAAGCAGAGGAAAGCGTCAGAGGAAGCCAGTCGTCTTCGCCGCCTTCAGCCATCCGTGTCTGCTGCTCTATCCGGCGATAGTATCCTTTGCTCTACAGTGCGTGTTCACCGCCGCGACACTCACTTCTATCTAAAAGAGCACGAGACGTTTTTGTCAAAATGTCTTGCACTTCCTGTGTCTCGTGCCGAGCCCCACTCAGCGCCAGAGACCGTCATGTGATCTGCTCTCTCTGCATGGGCGCTCTCGTCGGGGGGATGCGTCCATTGTGAGGAACTTCCGATGTGGACCCTGCGGGCTCAACTCTAAGTTTTCAACGTGGAGGCTGTCACTCCGCCCTCTGTAAAACTGCACAGGAAGAAGCGCCGTTCTCAAAAACCGTTCGAGCCTGATGCTGCATTTAAGCGCTCGCCAGAGCCTCTCCCTCGAGCTTCTCCCTCGCCTTCTCCGCCCCCCCTCCTGGACGCGCAGCTGCCGGCTCCGGCCCTCACTGCCGTCGCTTCAGGGGACGAGGCGGAAGGCGATATCTCAGATGACAGCTGCTCTATCCTGGCCTTAGACAGTGAGGATTGGTTGGGTTCTCACCACTCCGCCTCCAGGAATCTGGCCACACGCATGCTGGCATGGATGCGGTAATTATGCGCCTCCTCTCCATGGCCGTCGACCAACTCTGCCTCGAGTGGACAAAAGAGCCCGCGCCTAACAGACTGGACGGCTGTTTCCTACATCGCCGCCCCCAAGCGCCCGCATCCATTTTTTTTTTTTATTTAACAGTCAGGCATACATACAAACAAACCAACATAGTGCAGTAGTGAGCAATCTTGTAAATCCATAATTCCAGCAGTGGCAAGAGTGATTTAAGTGTTTGATCTAAGTGTGTATGTGAGCGGGTGTGAGTGTGGGTGTGTGTATGTGTGTAATCCATTTATTATTTATTACCATCACCATCCCAATCCCCACTACCACCATACTGCCAATATTGTGTTGGTAGATTTTTATTTCCATCCTACACTACGCAAGAGGTTTGTGGACGTGACTTTACAGGTCACGCAGGAAATTAATGATTTCTTATATCACAGTTTATGTGCTTTAAAGGGGAACTTGGCAACTCTGGCCATTTGTTGGCTGATCTTCACTTTTGTTGTTGCATGTTGTCTCTACGAGCTCCCCCTACAGCTGTGGGACGTATATTTCACAACACTGTCGTAAATCCTTCATTTGCGGCACCCTCCTCCCCCCTTCTGCCGCTCATGTGTATTTGTTATTATCGGAGCCGGACAACTTTATCATGTGGAGGTATGTCTACCGAGTAGTGTTAATTTTACCAGCCATTTTTAAATTTAGTTTCAGTTTTAGTCCAGTTTCAGCATCGCTTATTAGTTTTTATCACGTTTAGTCGACATCATCCCATTTTTATTTAGTCTAGTTTTAGTCGACTATAAGTCGAGCATTTTAGTCTTTATTTTAGTCCAAGAAAACATAATTTTATTCGTTTAGTTTTAGTCAAAAAAAACTGTCAACATTTTAGTCTAGTTTTAGTCAGGACATCATTTTAACCTTTTACTTTTTTGTCAGCAGATAATATTTAACATTTCCTAAAATTATTTCACATTTCAACATTTTCTCTCATCTTTTTGATAAAAAAACACAATTTTAAGGAACACATGCAGACATGGAAGATGTACTGACAATATTATTTTATTTATTTTGAACATTGTTAAGGTTCAAAGACACAAACACAAATGCTTGCATTAAAACAAATAAAATACACCTGACAAAGGAAACAAATAAATAAAATAAAGTGTATTATGAACTTAACACAAGTGCTGGCTGTTTAAAGCTAGTTCACATAGAATAATAAAATAAATAGATTTGAGGTCAATGTTGTGAAAAAAAAAAAACCTCCAACTGATACAACAAAAGTGCTTTCCTGCCAGCTAGTTCACATGGTATATAAAGGTACAGTATTTAAGGTGAAACAATAGATTGCTAGAACGTATGAAATCTTTTTAACTAATCTTTTTAAAGCGTCTGTCTGCTTTAATCAAATTTAACTGAAACTATAGTTGCCCGGCCAGTATAACATATCTAAGTTAGCATAAATTTAACTTCACATACAATTCTATCAACAAGTGGCTACGGTCGCTACGTGCTAAGAAGCTAACGCAACATAGCCAGCCTGGATACTAAATGCTATGAAAGTTAGCCATCATTAGTTAGTTTATCATTGTAACAAAATGTGTCCATATATCACGTCTCTTCTTTCTCCCGAGCCCCGTGCAAAGCATGTTTTACTTTTAACCTGTCGCCGCCGCCTCACCGTGAATCCAGCTCCTGTCTGCTCCATGTGTGTTGTGTGTCGGCTACTCTGACTGTGCCCGCCCGCTCCAGGTTTGAACGTGGGTGTGTGTGGCGGAAGAGCTGACGCGGAGGAGGCGGAGAAGGAGACAGGATTTGACAAAACCATATCATATAATAATATGTAATTTTCGTCTCGTCTTTGTTCGTGAACTAAAATGTCCATAGATTTTAGCCCAGTCTTTATTTACCGAACTGCATTTTCGTCTCGTCTTTATTAGTCTACGAAAATTATTTCTGATTTAGTCCCAGTTATTGTTTATTAGTGGGGATTTTAGTCTCGTCTCGTCTAGTTTTCGTTCGGTGAAAAATGTGCGTTGACGAAAATATTTTCGTTTAGTTTTCGTTAACGAAATTAACACTACTACCGAGGTGGGTAACACATCACACACAGGATCATGTGGCGTGTGTGTTAATGTCAAATTGCTGAAGATGATTGGCCATAAAACATCAGCTGGTCGGGATTTCTAAACTGTCTGGGCACACATGAACACAATCTGCTGATAACAGACACTTTTACAGGGAAGCGCGTCAAATTATCCACTATTAACCACATTTTATGCCATACATTGGAGATCCGTACACTCCACATTTGTGTCCATTTAAGTAAGAGATATTAGATTATATCTTACATGTTTACTTACATTATAATAAACAAATGAATAAAGTGTGTGAAAGATTTGATATTGTGTAGTGTGTGATCCTCCATCAGCAGCTGCAGTTTCTCTCAGCTGTATCAGTGCAGTCACTGTGACGTCTGACTGACAGAGGTTTTTGTACGACTCTTTATCACTGTGTGAACACATACTGACTTGGAATGTGTAAACTCTGACAGTAATAATCTCCTGTATCTTCAGTCTGGACTCCACTGATGCTCAGAGTAAAATCACTGCCAGATCCACTGCCACTGAATCTAGATGGAGTTCCAGTATAAAGGGTTAATGTATAATATATCAGGAGTTTAGGAGCTTCTCCAGGTTTCTGTGAGTACCAGGCTAATAAATGATAAACACTCCACACATGCACATCACTGCTGGTTTTACAGTTTATTCTGACTTGTTCTCCTGGTTGAACTGCTGATATTGATGGACTCTGAGTTACAGTGATCTGTCCTCTACACTCTGGAAGAAAAAAAAACAAAAATTTAAATAATATATGATATACAGTGTATATATATATATATATATATATATATATGTATATTTCACATTTTAAGAGAACTAATAATTATTGAAAAAAAAATGGTATTATACAAACCTTGAATAAACAGTGCAATGGTCCAGATGAAGATGCAGATGTTGTTCATAGTTGTAGTTTAGTCTTGTGTGATGATGAAGAGTGTGTGTGTTCTGCTCTCAGTCATGAAGTGTTAAACTCACAGCACTATAAACACTCTCAGAGCACTGAAGCATGTGCTGACAATGCAAAGAAGTGGGCAGGATTTACAACAGCTTGTGCTGACAACACACTCATATACACTAGAGTTACACAATCATGACTTTATTTAGTGTGTTTATTGTGACTCCTGAGACACTGAGGATGTGCAGATGAACGTCCATCTCTGTGTCCATATTCAGTCATGTGACCATCATCACTGCTACACTTCCACTAGATGAAGCGCCATCACTAAAGTAAGATCATGAATCATGAGTGTGTTCAGAAAGTATCAGGACTGATTGTGAATCTCAATACAGAGACCCAGAAGATGTTGCCGCCGCTCTCCGTGTCCTGTGTCTTTAATTGACTATATCTCCCCTTACCAGGTGTTAAATGAGTAAATTGTGGTGGAAATACATGTTGAATGAGTCAAGGCTGTGAAAAATGGCAAATGCCATTCTTTGAAGTGTATTTATTGTTTTTATATTGATGTCTAAAAGTTTGGTTCAAGTTAACCAACTGGTGAATGCTAAACTGATGGCAGAGACCATGCAGTTACAGAAATATGAAAAACAAAGTGAATTTATACATTATTATTTGTGTTTTTGAGCACTAATTTAACAGTTAAATTAACGAGCAGTTAAAAAAATCCTCTGTGCCGCGAAGGTTTTCTATTTTTTATCATTTCGATTCAATTATTGGCAATGGCGCCCCTGCTTGCTGAGAGGGAGTCGTTCACAGAAGCGATGTCAAGGGGGTCTCCTGATTAGTTCACGGGTCGCGTCTTTTTCGCGCTCGAGGTCGTTATTTCAAATAGGCGCACGGGAAGCGCTCTCATAAACTTTTCAGCACGTGCACCCAAACACTTGGGTGTTTTTTTCTCTTCTCCGTAAATAAATCTTTTAGTAGTGCTACAGCAAGCGTTTTTCTGTGGTGGAAATACATTAGCTACTAAAACTTCTCTGTCGTTGTGGAGAGCGCAGTGCATGGTTGTATTATAGCAACGACAGCCATGGGGAAATCGGACCGAATTTTACTATTAATAATAAAGATAAGCTACTGTGCTTTATAAATGTCAGGATCTTTATTGACTCATTCTTTTTATAGAGTTGATTTAAATGCTGAAATATGAGGTTTATCTTTTTATAAACACTTTTTTGTGTTAACCTTTTTTTTTTTAGTTTAGTAGGTAACATAAAATACACTCCTTTAAAACAAATCTTTAATGTTATTAACTTGGTGAATTGATTTCATTGTGTATTAGGCTTTTTTTAACAAGATTCTGTGTTTATGATAATTTTGGTCACTATATTCATGAAATGAAAATAATTTTCATATTGATCAACTAAAATCAAATTTAATTATGTGTTTTTACAGTAGCCTATAATATGCAAAGTACAATTTTCTATTTTCTAAATAATCTCTGATTCTGTCCTTTTCTCTGACATTTAAGAGTGACATATAGGGCTACAAAAGCTATTTTAGGTCTATAACAGTTTGGATAGTTGTTATATGAGAGCTGTTTGAAATTATTTAAGAGATAGCCTAAGTATTGTGTTACTAAATAAGTATCTCTCTGACCCTTTAACTTTTAAAAACTCCATTGCGTGACAAATTATAGTTTAACAAGTCATAACTAAAAGTGTGCCATGCAGAGCTCCCTTTCAAGGGAACTTCGAGCTGCGTTGTCAAACGCGATGGGAACGCTCTGCGTGATTGCGTCATGAAGCGTCTGTACAATCAGTCCAATGAGAGAGTAGGACGTCAGGTGACGTCATCGACCAGGAAACTATAAAGCACCCTTGAGATCAGACCGCGACAGCTTCTGTAGTCTTCAGCAAGCGATCTCTGTACTCTGTCCTTGTCTATTTATTGTTGTTTGTCAAAGCCAAGAAAAGAAATATATATCACTATCTATATTTATGGCAAGCAAGATTATAGACGGTGTGTGGTTCCCTGCCCTCGTTACATCACGGGTGGGGACACACATCAGCTATTTGTTGCAATGTTTGTGAGTGGAGCATGCCAGCGGTCAGTTCTCGAGGGAGCTGCTGACTGTGGGCATTGCGAGAAGCTGTCCGCTCCCGCCGGGTGTTCTCCGAGGAGGACGGTTCGGTTCGGTTCGCGTTCCCCGCGCGGGTCTCTCTGTTGCCGAGGCACGGAGACGACTCGCATTTCGGGGTTCGCAAACGGATCTGACAGCGGGGGTTGGGACGAGCTCAGCTCTATCTCAGCTTTCACATGCCAGATCTAGTGGACTGCGATTTCCAGTTCCGAGGAATTGGTATCGTTAGTGTTTTTTTAAAAAAAGAAAGAGTACAAAACAAATAAAAATGTTAAGAGAAATGCCGATGTTTGAGTTTTAAATGAATGAATAAATAAGTCAGCTCATATCTGCTGAATAAAGAGGAGCTTTTAAAAGGAGGTATTTATGCTTTTTGCCAGTTAAAATTTTACTGGCTAGCTGAACATTATGAGATTGAAAAATAAATAAGAGTTTTTAGATTCAATTTATCTTAAAAACTAGAAAACTTTGTATCTCAGCCTCCACGTCGGGGTTTATATTTTATGTGTTGTTTAATCCCCAGATGCTTTCACTCTCCCGACTCGGTGTCATCGTTTTTAACCCCGACGTTACCCACCAGCCATCATAAATAATGAATACATTTTTATTAGGCAGCCCTGGTGGGTATGGAATGAGTGTGAGGAGCGACTCTCTGAGGAGGGTCGCAGTGCTGCCAGTTCGGTTGTTCCCGCTGGTGGCCACAGAATTATATGTACATACTGTATATGTCACCGGGGTCAAGACCAAGGGTAATCTACCACACTCCAGAGGAGCAGTCACCAAAGGACACCAAGAGACAGACGACAGAAGTGGGCTCAAGAGTAACTTTTTTTATTAAGTTTAAAAAAAAGAATAAAAGTAGGGACAGGCAGTGACTCTTCTCGTTGGCAGGCTCGTTGCATAGGCTCGTAGGACTGACAGTGACTTCTCTCGTCGTCAGGCTCGTTGCATAGGCTCGTGGGACTGACCGTGACTTCTCTCGTCGTCAGACTCGTTGCATAGGCTCGTAGGACTGACAGTGACTTCTCTCGTCGTCAGGCTCGTTGCATAGGCTCGTAGGGCTGACAGTGACTTCTCTCGTCGTCAGGCTCGTTGCATAGGCTCGTGGGACTGACAGTGACTTCTCTCGTCATCAGGCTCGTTGCATAGGCTCGTGGGACTGACAGTGACTTCTCTCGTCGTCAAACTCGTTGCATAGGCTCGTAGGACTGACAGTGACTTCTCTCGTCGTCAGGCTCGTTGCATAGGCTCGTGGGACTGACAGTGACTTCTCTCGTCGTTAAACTCGTTGCATAGGCTCGTAGGACTGACAGTGACTTCTCTCGTCGTCAGGCTCGCTGCATAGGATGACTGGACGACAGCAGGAGGAGATACTCGATTCAGCAGCTCTGTTTTACTTTAACACAGACAGGAGGACAGATGAGGATGTCACTATTAACTCTGTGTGTCGTACTCACACGACTGGATGCCAGCAGGAGGAGATACTCAGTTCAGCAGCTCTGTTTTACTTCAACACAGACAGGAGGACAGATGAGGATGTCACTATTAACTCTGTGTGTCGTACTCACACGACTGGATGACAGCAGGAGGAGATACTCAGTTCAGCGGCTCTGTTTTACTTCAACACAGGCAGGAGAACAGATGAGGATGTCACTATTAACTCTGTGTGTTGTACTCACACGACTGGATGACAGCAGGAGGAGATACTCAGTTCAGCGGCTCTGTTTTACTTCAACACGGGCAGGAGGACAGATGAGGATGTCACTATTAACTCGGTGTGTTGTACTCACACGACTGGATGACAGCGAGAGGGGATACTCAGTTCAGCAGCTCTGTTTTACTTAACACCGGTAGGAGGACAGATGAAGAGGTCACTATTAACTTTGTGTGTCGTACTCACACGACTGGATGACAGCAGGAGGAGATACTCAGTTCAGCGGCTCTGTTTTACTTCAACACAGACAGGAGGACAGATGAGGATGTCACTATTAACTCGGTGTGTTGTACTCACACGACTGGATGACAGCGGGAGGAGATACTCAGTTCAGCAGCTCTGTTTTACTTCAACACAGACAGGAGGACAGATGAAGAGGTCACTATTAACTCTGTGTGTTGTACTCACACGACTGGATGACAGCAGGAGGAGATACTCAGTTCGGCAGCTCTGTTTTGCTTCAACACAGACAGGAGAGCAGATGGGGATGTCACTATTAACTCTGTGTGTTGTACTCACACGACTGGATGACAGCAGGAGGAGATACTCAGTTCAGCAGCTCTGTTTTACTTCAACACAGACAGGAGGACAGATGAAGAGGTCACTATTAACTCTGTGTGTTGTACTCACACGACTGGATGACAGCAGGAGGAGATACTCAGTTCAGCGGCTCTGTTTTACTTCAACACAGACAGGAGGACAGATGAGGATGTCACTATTAACTCGGTGTGTTGTACTCACACGACTGGATGACAGCGGGAGGGAATACTCAGTTCAGCAGCTCTGTTTTACTTAACACCGGCAGGAGGACAGATGAAGAGGTCACTATTAACCCTGTGTGTTGTACTCACACGACTGGATGCCAGCAGGAGGAGATACTCAGTTCAGCGGCTCTGTTTTACTTCAACACAGACAGGAGAGCAGATGGGGATGTCACTATTAACTCTGTGTGTTGTACTCACACGACTGGATGACAGCAGGAGGAGATACTCAGTTCAGCAGCTCTGTTTTACTTCAACACAGACAGGAGGTCAGATGAAGAGGTCACTATTAACTCTGTGTGTTGTACTCACACGACTGGATGACAGCAGGAGGAGATACTCAGTTCAGCGGCTCTGTTTTACTTCAACACAGACAGGAGGACAGATGAGGATGTCACTATTAACTCGGTGTGTTGTACTCACACGACTGGATGACAGCGGGAGGGGATACTCAGTTCAGCAGCTCTGTTTTACTTCAACACAGACAGGAGGACAGATGAGGATGTCACTATTAACTCGGTGTGTTGTACTCACACGACTGGATGACAGCGGGAGGGGATACTCAGTTCAGCAGCTCTGTTTTACTTCAACACAGACAGGAGGACAGATGAGGATGTCACTATTAACTCTGTGTGTTGTACTCACACGACTGGATGACAGCGGGAGGGGATACTCAGTTCAGCAGCTCTGTTTTACTTAACACCGGCAGGAGGACAGATGAAGAGGTCACTATTAACTCTGTGTGTTGTACTCACACGACTGGATGTCAGCAGGAGGAGATACTCAGTTCAGCAGCTCTGTCTTACTTCAACACAGGCAGGAGAGCAGATCAGAAAAAAAACTCTTAAGGTTTATGGGTCGATCTCATCCATCAGAGACTCAGAGAGAACACAGTTGTTTGATCTCACCACACTCGTGCATAAATCACTCTTGGAAATCTTCACACGTGTTTGTTTCACTCTTTCAGACACTGCAACTCACTCTACCATCACAGTGATTAAAACAACTCGCCTCTCTTCTCTTCATAGGATGGATGATCCAAAGACAAATGATCTCACAGAGATGAACAAGGAACCAGCCTTATCCTGCCGCCCGCTGTCACTGCTCTAATCCCCTCGAGCACTTGTGTGAAGTTCTCCCAATGCAAAAGCTTCCTCCTATGCTTCAAGCCTCTCTCTTTATATTCTTCCCTCCCGTCATGAGATTCAATGAAGCGCTGCTCATTGGCTTCAGCTGGCGCTCATTATAGTCAGAAATGTTTACCAAAAGCCGGCCCGGTGTTACACCGGCACTTCTTCCCCCTGGAAACGAGTCAATATTTTTTGGTTCCTAGTTGGTTCACCCGGTGACACCCTCCCCCACCGGATCCGTTCTAGTCCCGAGAACGGGGTCCAGACACCCAGTCTCCATACCTAGTAGGAGGTACTCCTCGGGTCTCCCTTTGGGAATGTCGAATTGGTTGTACGGGCTCTTCCTCCCTTGGTTCAGGAGTGGGGGCTCTAGGGACCACAACCCAACCCATCAAAGGTGGTACAGGGGCCACAGGTGCCGGTGGCACCTCAGTCTCTTGCCGCGGATAGTTGGGGCAAGGGCGAAGCAGGTTTCGGTGCAAGATTCTCACGGGGCCAGTCTTCCCCTCTGGCCGAATGGCATAGACGGGCTGGTCCGGCCTCTGTCGTTTCTCCACCACATACGGCACGATTTCCCACCGGTCGCTGAGCTTCCCCTTCCCCTGGCGCCGGTTATCTCGCACCAGCACCCGTTCTCCAGGTAACAAAGGGGCCTCTCGAGCAGTGCGGTCATACAGACGTTTGTTCTTCTGGGCGGCCGCGTCGAGGTGCTTGGACACTTTCTCATACGCAGAGTGTAGTTGGCGATGGTGTCGGTGTACCCATTCGGTGGTGGTAGCGGGGGCCTCAGCCGTTGCTGCCCCTAGTAGCAGATCTGTGGGCAGACGCACATGTCTCCCAAACATCAGGTAAGCAGGGGCATAACCCGTAGTGCTATGGACACTGTTGTTGTAGGCCTGCACCAGGGCCGGGAGGCTATCCGTCCAGTAACCCTGATGGTCCGCATCCAGAGTCCCCAGTAAACTTAGAAGCGTCTGATTGAAACGCTCGCACCCCCCGTTTCCCTGTGGATGGTATGGGGTGGTGTGGGTCTTCTTGCATCCGTACAATTGGCATAATTCTTGGATGACACGGGACTCGAAATTCGGCCCTTGGTCCGAGTGGAGTGTTTCGGGACATCCAAAGGGCTGGAAGACGTGTCTCCACAGAGCACCGGCAGTGGTGGTGGCGGTCTGATCCAAAGTCGGTATTGCCCAGGCATACTTGGTGAACAAGTCAGTGACTACTAAGATGTTCTGGTAGCGATCCATTGGGCGGCTCAAGGTCAGGAAGTCCATAGCCAACATATGCAACGGGGCTCTGGGCCTCACCGGGACCATGGGGGCCCTCACGTCTCGTCGGGTTTTGAACAGCGTACAGCGGGGGCATCCCTGCACATACGTCCCCACTGATTCTTCCATCCCGCTCCAGAAGAAGTGCCGGCGCAGCAGTGACACTGTTCGTTCTTGGCCCTGATGCCCTAGTTGATCGTGGTAGGCCTGAAGCAACGGCCGGATTTGGGCTCTAGGCACCACCACCTGATAGACCATCTCATGGGTCTTCGAGTCCAAGACAGACCTACAGATTACTCCCTCCCGCAACTTCAATCTCTTCCAGTGTCCCAGAAGCTTCTTCAATCCCACGGGATGTTCCCGTCGTTCGTCCGCCCCGGGGAGTCGATTCTGCTCCAGGCAAACCCGCAGGATAGCCAACTCCTCATCCTGTTCCTGCCGCCCTCTCCATCGGTGGGGGTCCCATCCCCAACTTGCCGGTACTCCATCCGATCGCATTCCCTGCGCCTCTACTATTCCTACCATCAGCCCTTCCTCTGATTCCAGTCCTGGGGTTCCCCCTTCCCCCACCGGTGGTAATCGTGACAGGACATCAGCATTTATGTGTTCGCGGCCTGGTCGATACTGCAACCGATAATTGAAATTGGCGAGCTGGGCCACCCACCTCTGCTCCACTGCCCCTAGCTTTGCGGTTTGGAGGTGGACTAATGGACTGTTGTCGGTCACCACCAATACTTCCGCTCCCCACAAGTAGTCCTTGAACTTCTCGCACAAAGCCCACTTCAGGGCCAGCAGCTCGATTTTAAAAGAGCTGTAGTTGGCATCGTTCCGCTCTGCTGGATGGAGACTCCGGCTGGCGTAAGCGATGACCCTCTCTGTTCCGTCTCGTCGCTGGGCCAGTACGGCTCCCAATCCGCGGTTGCTAGCGTCAGTGTAAAGTACAAAGGGTCGGGTGAAATCAGCGTAAGCTAAAATGGGGGCCTGCTATTAACTCTGTGTGTTGTACTCACACGACTGGATGACAGCGAGAGGGGATACTCAGTTCAGCAGCTCTGTTTTACTTAACACCGGTAGGAGGACAGATGAAGAGGTCACTATTAACTTTGTGTGTCGTACTCACACGACTGGATGACAGCAGGAGGAGATACTCAGTTCAGCGGCTCTGTTTTACTTCAACACAGACAGGAGGACAGATGAGGATGTCACTATTAACTCGGTGTGTTGTACTCACACGACTGGATGACAGCGGGAGGAGATACTCAGTTCAGCAGCTCTGTTTTACTTCAACACAGACAGGAGGACAGATGAAGAGGTCACTATTAACTCTGTGTGTTGTACTCACACGACTGGATGACAGCAGGAGGAGATACTCAGTTCGGCAGCTCTGTTTTGCTTCAACACAGACAGGAGAGCAGATGGGGATGTCACTATTAACTCTGTGTGTTGTACTCACACGACTGGATGACAGCAGGAGGAGATACTCAGTTCAGCAGCTCTGTTTTACTTCAACACAGACAGGAGGACAGATGAAGAGGTCACTATTAACTCTGTGTGTTGTACTCACACGACTGGATGACAGCAGGAGGAGATACTCAGTTCAGCGGCTCTGTTTTACTTCAACACAGACAGGAGGACAGATGAGGATGTCACTATTAACTCGGTGTGTTGTACTCACACGACTGGATGACAGCGGGAGGGAATACTCAGTTCAGCAGCTCTGTTTTACTTAACACCGGCAGGAGGACAGATGAAGAGGTCACTATTAACCCTGTGTGTTGTACTCACACGACTGGATGCCAGCAGGAGGAGATACTCAGTTCAGCGGCTCTGTTTTACTTCAACACAGACAGGAGAGCAGATGGGGATGTCACTATTAACTCTGTGTGTTGTACTCACACGACTGGATGACAGCAGGAGGAGATACTCAGTTCAGCAGCTCTGTTTTACTTCAACACAGACAGGAGGTCAGATGAAGAGGTCACTATTAACTCTGTGTGTTGTACTCACACGACTGGATGACAGCAGGAGGAGATACTCAGTTCAGCGGCTCTGTTTTACTTCAACACAGACAGGAGGACAGATGAGGATGTCACTATTAACTCGGTGTGTTGTACTCACACGACTGGATGACAGCGGGAGGGGATACTCAGTTCAGCAGCTCTGTTTTACTTCAACACAGACAGGAGGACAGATGAGGATGTCACTATTAACTCGGTGTGTTGTACTCACACGACTGGATGACAGCGGGAGGGGATACTCAGTTCAGCAGCTCTGTTTTACTTCAACACAGACAGGAGGACAGATGAGGATGTCACTATTAACTCTGTGTGTTGTACTCACACGACTGGATGACAGCGGGAGGGGATACTCAGTTCAGCAGCTCTGTTTTACTTAACACCGGCAGGAGGACAGATGAAGAGGTCACTATTAACTCTGTGTGTTGTACTCACACGACTGGATGTCAGCAGGAGGAGATACTCAGTTCAGCAGCTCTGTCTTACTTCAACACAGGCAGGAGAGCAGATCAGAAAAAAAACTCTTAAGGTTTATGGGTCGATCTCATCCATCAGAGACTCAGAGAGAACACAGTTGTTTGATCTCACCACACTCGTGCATAAATCACTCTTGGAAATCTTCACACGTGTTTGTTTCACTCTTTCAGACACTGCAACTCACTCTACCATCACAGTGATTAAAACAACTCGCCTCTCTTCTCTTCATAGGATGGATGATCCAAAGACAAATGATCTCACAGAGATGAACAAGGAACCAGCCTTATCCTGCCGCCCGCTGTCACTGCTCTAATCCCCTCGAGCACTTGTGTGAAGTTCTCCCAATGCAAAAGCTTCCTCCTATGCTTCAAGCCTCTCTCTTTATATTCTTCCCTCCCGTCATGAGATTCAATGAAGCGCTGCTCATTGGCTTCAGCTGGCGCTCATTATAGTCAGAAATGTTTACCAAAAGCCGGCCCGGTGTTACACCGGCACTTCTTCCCCCTGGAAACGAGTCAATATTTTTTGGTTCCTAGTTGGTTCACCCGGTGACACCCTCCCCCACCGGATCCGTTCTAGTCCCGAGAACGGGGTCCAGACACCCAGTCTCCATACCTAGTAGGAGGTACTCCTCGGGTCTCCCTTTGGGAATGTCGAATTGGTTGTACGGGCTCTTCCTCCCTTGGTTCAGGAGTGGGGGCTCTAGGGACCACAACCCAACCCATCAAAGGTGGTACAGGGGCCACAGGTGCCGGTGGCACCTCAGTCTCTTGCCGCGGATAGTTGGGGCAAGGGCGAAGCAGGTTTCGGTGCAAGATTCTCACGGGGCCAGTCTTCCCCTCTGGCCGAATGGCATAGACGGGCTGGTCCGGCCTCTGTCGTTTCTCCACCACATACGGCACGATTTCCCACCGGTCGCTGAGCTTCCCCTTCCCCTGGCGCCGGTTATCTCGCACCAGCACCCGTTCTCCAGGTAACAAAGGGGCCTCTCGAGCAGTGCGGTCATACAGACGTTTGTTCTTCTGGGCGGCCGCGTCGAGGTGCTTGGACACTTTCTCATACGCAGAGTGTAGTTGGCGATGGTGTCGGTGTACCCATTCGGTGGTGGTAGCGGGGGCCTCAGCCGTTGCTGCCCCTAGTAGCAGATCTGTGGGCAGACGCACATGTCTCCCAAACATCAGGTAAGCAGGGGCATAACCCGTAGTGCTATGGACACTGTTGTTGTAGGCCTGCACCAGGGCCGGGAGGCTATCCGTCCAGTAACCCTGATGGTCCGCATCCAGAGTCCCCAGTAAACTTAGAAGCGTCTGATTGAAACGCTCGCACCCCCCGTTTCCCTGTGGATGGTATGGGGTGGTGTGGGTCTTCTTGCATCCGTACAATTGGCATAATTCTTGGATGACACGGGACTCGAAATTCGGCCCTTGGTCCGAGTGGAGTGTTTCGGGACATCCAAAGGGCTGGAAGACGTGTCTCCACAGAGCACCGGCAGTGGTGGTGGCGGTCTGATCCAAAGTCGGTATTGCCCAGGCATACTTGGTGAACAAGTCAGTGACTACTAAGATGTTCTGGTAGCGATCCATTGGGCGGCTCAAGGTCAGGAAGTCCATAGCCAACATATGCAACGGGGCTCTGGGCCTCACCGGGACCATGGGGGCCCTCACGTCTCGTCGGGTTTTGAACAGCGTACAGCGGGGGCATCCCTGCACATACGTCCCCACTGATTCTTCCATCCCGCTCCAGAAGAAGTGCCGGCGCAGCAGTGACACTGTTCGTTCTTGGCCCTGATGCCCTAGTTGATCGTGGTAGGCCTGAAGCAACGGCCGGATTTGGGCTCTAGGCACCACCACCTGATAGACCATCTCATGGGTCTTCGAGTCCAAGACAGACCTACAGATTACTCCCTCCCGCAACTTCAATCTCTTCCAGTGTCCCAGAAGCTTCTTCAATCCCACGGGATGTTCCCGTCGTTCGTCCGCCCCGGGGAGTCGATTCTGCTCCAGGCAAACCCGCAGGATAGCCAACTCCTCATCCTGTTCCTGCCGCCCTCTCCATCGGTGGGGGTCCCATCCCCAACTTGCCGGTACTCCATCCGATCGCATTCCCTGCGCCTCTACTATTCCTACCATCAGCCCTTCCTCTGATTCCAGTCCTGGGGTTCCCCCTTCCCCCACCGGTGGTAATCGTGACAGGACATCAGCATTTATGTGTTCGCGGCCTGGTCGATACTGCAACCGATAATTGAAATTGGCGAGCTGGGCCACCCACCTCTGCTCCACTGCCCCTAGCTTTGCGGTTTGGAGGTGGACTAATGGACTGTTGTCGGTCACCACCAATACTTCCGCTCCCCACAAGTAGTCCTTGAACTTCTCGCACAAAGCCCACTTCAGGGCCAGCAGCTCGATTTTAAAAGAGCTGTAGTTGGCATCGTTCCGCTCTGCTGGATGGAGACTCCGGCTGGCGTAAGCGATGACCCTCTCTGTTCCGTCTCGTCGCTGGGCCAGTACGGCTCCCAATCCGCGGTTGCTAGCGTCAGTGTAAAGTACAAAGGGTCGGGTGAAATCAGCGTAAGCTAAAATGGGGGCCTGCAGCAATTCCTGCTTCAGCCTCTGAAAGGCGGTCTCACACTCTGGGGTCCAAGTAATCATGGGGGAGCTCCGGCTCCGTGAAGAACCAGATCCGGCCAGCAGCTGGTTCAAGGGTTTTGCAATTTTTGAGAAGTCTTTTATGAAGCGCCTGTAGTAGCCGACAAATCCCAGGAAGGACCGCACCTGCCTGATGGTTTTTGGTGGAACCCAACCCTGCACTGCAGATACCTTCTCCGGGTCGACAGCCACTCCTGCGGCACTCACTCGGTGCCCCAAGAACTGGACCTCCTTCTTAAAGAGCTGGCATTTCCCTGGCTGGAGCTTCAGTCCATACCGCCTCATAGCACGGAAAACTTGCTCCAGATGCAACAGGTGAGAGTCAAAGTCGGGAGAATAGACGATCACATCATCCAAGTACACCAGGGTAGAGTCCATCAACTGTCCTCCCAGGCATCGCTGCATCAGCCTCTGGAAGGTCGCAGGGGCGTTACAGAGTCCGAAGGGCATACGATCCCACTCAAACAGGCCAAAGGGGGTGGTAAATGCGGTCTTTTCTCGGTCCTGCTCCTCCACCCGCACCTGCCAGTAGCCACTCGCCAAGTCAAGGGTGGAATACCAGGCGGCGTTGGTCAGTCCCGTAAGGGAATCCTCAATCCGGGGCAGGGGGAAAGCGTCCTTCTTGGTGACAAGGTTCAACTTGCGATAATCCACGCAAAATCTCCAAGAGCCGGTCTTCTTACGGACCAGGACAATTGGGGCGGCCCATGGGCTGCTGCTCTCTCGAATAACTCCGCGTCTCAGCATCCCCTTTAATAAGGCACGAATCTCAGAGTATAAGGTTGGAGGTACCGGCCGGTACCGCTCTCGACTAGGCGGAGCATCTCCGGTAGGTATAACGTGTTTGACGATGTCGGTGCATCCATAGTCTTCCTCATGGGTGGAGAAGACGCCTTGCCACTTGGCCAACAGACCCTGGAGTCGGCGCGTTTGTTCTTCCTGTAGGCCCTCCCCCTGCAGGGACTCGCTCTGCAAATGGGTCGGCATGTTGCATGCAGCGGGACCAGGACCAGATTCCTCCCTTGCAAGACCGACCTCGACCACCGTTGCGCTCACTTGGCAGAAGCGGACCTCCTGCTCCTCCCTCACCTGATGGGAATCCACTGGCGTAATTCGGGTCAACCGTTGGTGACGATGGAGTTGGACAGGGTAAGTGTTTGTGTTCCTCACTTTTACTGCAATCCGGCCTCGACGGGCCACTGTTAACCCCCGAGCAACTTCGACGGACTGACACTCCCAGTGGGGCTCAATAAGGACATACTCTTCTCGACCATAGGCCCGCTCAGGAAGACGAACCCAGACCACAGCCTCACTCCGGGCAGGAATAGAGATGGCGTATCGACATACCACTCGACCAGAGTCTTCCCGATCTTGTTGGGAGCTGGCCACCTGTACCCGTCGACAGTCGGTGATAACCCGTTCCCACTCTCGCTTCTCGGCTACAGAAGTAGAATGAAGAGGACCAGCCTGGAACAGTTCTTCCCAACAGTCCATGATTACATTCATCCCCAACAAAGCACGATGTTCCCCCAGACAGGAGTCCCGCACAATCACTACCCCCTTCTGTGGGATCGTGGTGCCCTGGACCTCAAAATCAGTCACCTGGTATCCGATATAGGGAATGTTCAGGCCATTTGCTCCTCGCAAGGTGAGCCAGGGGACTTCAGCCTCTAGTAAATGATGGGCGTCGAACAGATCTCTGGACAGACTCTCGGCAAACATGGTGACCTGGGATCCTGTATCTACCAGGCAACGAACAATAACTCCATTGACCTTAATCTCCACGACGGGACAACGTCCCACCAAGCTGTCTTGTGGAGCTGAACTTGGAAAGGGGTCCATCCGGGGGGTCCCGACCACTTGACCCACAGTGGCCGGTCGTCCTAAAAACCCCCTTGCGAGTTACGCCGGGAGCTGCATTGGCGGCTATAGTGACCTGGCTCCCTGCAGTTGTTACAGATCGGGCGCCCTTGCTCATCCCACTGGAACCTGGAACTGAGTGGTCGGCCGGTACGTCTTCCCGGATCTCTCTCTCCATCAGAATATGACCGGTCTCGGAGCAAAGGCGGGGGCTCTGGCCGTCCACGGCGGAGCTCTCCCAGAATAGTCTTTGAGAACTCAGCCATTTCTTCCCGAACGTCTTTCATCAGCTCTGCACGGAAGGCTTGTTTCCAATCCGTCAATTCAGGCAATCCTGGGGCACTAGTTCCACTTGCAGCCATGCACACCGGCGACTCCACGGCCTGATTGTGATCCTGTTCCAGGGCTAGAGCCTCTTCACGTAGATCTTCGAAAGTCAGGGCGGCATCCCGTCGAAGCTGTAACCTCAGACTCTGTCGCACTGGACCTTCTCGCAATCCCAACAGGAACTGGTCTCTCAATAAAGTCTCTTCATTTCCTAGTCCATGATGCTCCCGACTCTTCAACCTGGAGAACTGTTCCCGCAGTCGCAGAGCGAACGCTCGCAGAGTCTGCCTAGGTCCCTGCTTACAGTTAAAAAACTGAGCCCGCAACACTGCCACTGGAGTGGAATCACCATACTGTTTGGATAAAAACTTGAAGATTGCTTGTGTAGTGGCTCGGACGGCTTCAGGTGCTGCTCGTACTTCTCTCTTCGCCTCCCCCTCGAGCGAATTCAACACAAATTGTATCCTCTGGGCTTCTCGGAGCCCTTGCAGCCCAGCTAGATACTCCACTTGCGTCTTCCAGTCTGTCAGGCTTAACTCTGAGCCAGGCCCACTGTACCTCGGAGCCCACGGGGCTCCCATAAATATAGATGCCATTGGCTGACGGGCGGCCGGCAAATCCTCGTCCGCCATCCTGGGTCCTCTGGCCGCTCAACTCCGAGTGGTAACCCTGCCGACTACGCCAAAAGTTATGTCACCGGGGTCAAGACCAAGGGTAATCTACCACACTCCAGAGGAGCAGTCACCAAAGGACACCAAGAGACAGACGACAGAAGTGGGCTCAAGAGTAACTTTTTTTATTAAGTTTAAAAAAAAGAATAAAAGTAGGGACAGGCAGTGACTCTTCTCGTTGGCAGGCTCGTTGCATAGGCTCGTAGGACTGACAGTGACTTCTCTCGTCGTCAGGCTCGTTGCATAGGCTC
This sequence comes from Pimephales promelas, assembly GCF_988280905.1. NCBI lineage: Eukaryota > Metazoa > Chordata > Actinopteri > Cypriniformes > Leuciscidae > Pimephales > Pimephales promelas. The sequence continues at coordinate 7,311,015 of NC_142793.1, forward strand.
GTGGGACTGACCGTGACTTCTCTCGTCGTCAGACTCGTTGCATAGGCTCGTAGGACTGACAGTGACTTCTCTCGTCGTCAGGCTCGTTGCATAGGCTCGTAGGGCTGACAGTGACTTCTCTCGTCGTCAGGCTCGTTGCATAGGCTCGTGGGACTGACAGTGACTTCTCTCGTCATCAGGCTCGTTGCATAGGCTCGTGGGACTGACAGTGACTTCTCTCGTCGTCAAACTCGTTGCATAGGCTCGTAGGACTGACAGTGACTTCTCTCGTCGTCAGGCTCGTTGCATAGGCTCGTGGGACTGACAGTGACTTCTCTCGTCGTTAAACTCGTTGCATAGGCTCGTAGGACTGACAGTGACTTCTCTCGTCGTCAGGCTCGCTGCATAGGATGACTGGACGACAGCAGGAGGAGATACTCGATTCAGCAGCTCTGTTTTACTTTAACACAGACAGGAGGACAGATGAGGATGTCACTATTAACTCTGTGTGTCGTACTCACACGACTGGATGCCAGCAGGAGGAGATACTCAGTTCAGCAGCTCTGTTTTACTTCAACACAGACAGGAGGACAGATGAGGATGTCACTATTAACTCTGTGTGTCGTACTCACACGACTGGATGACAGCAGGAGGAGATACTCAGTTCAGCGGCTCTGTTTTACTTCAACACAGGCAGGAGAACAGATGAGGATGTCACTATTAACTCTGTGTGTTGTACTCACACGACTGGATGACAGCAGGAGGAGATACTCAGTTCAGCGGCTCTGTTTTACTTCAACACGGGCAGGAGGACAGATGAGGATGTCACTATTAACTCGGTGTGTTGTACTCACACGACTGGATGACAGCGAGAGGGGATACTCAGTTCAGCAGCTCTGTTTTACTTAACACCGGTAGGAGGACAGATGAAGAGGTCACTATTAACTTTGTGTGTCGTACTCACACGACTGGATGACAGCAGGAGGAGATACTCAGTTCAGCGGCTCTGTTTTACTTCAACACAGACAGGAGGACAGATGAGGATGTCACTATTAACTCGGTGTGTTGTACTCACACGACTGGATGACAGCGGGAGGAGATACTCAGTTCAGCAGCTCTGTTTTACTTCAACACAGACAGGAGGACAGATGAAGAGGTCACTATTAACTCTGTGTGTTGTACTCACACGACTGGATGACAGCAGGAGGAGATACTCAGTTCGGCAGCTCTGTTTTGCTTCAACACAGACAGGAGAGCAGATGGGGATGTCACTATTAACTCTGTGTGTTGTACTCACACGACTGGATGACAGCAGGAGGAGATACTCAGTTCAGCAGCTCTGTTTTACTTCAACACAGACAGGAGGACAGATGAAGAGGTCACTATTAACTCTGTGTGTTGTACTCACACGACTGGATGACAGCAGGAGGAGATACTCAGTTCAGCGGCTCTGTTTTACTTCAACACAGACAGGAGGACAGATGAGGATGTCACTATTAACTCGGTGTGTTGTACTCACACGACTGGATGACAGCGGGAGGGAATACTCAGTTCAGCAGCTCTGTTTTACTTAACACCGGCAGGAGGACAGATGAAGAGGTCACTATTAACCCTGTGTGTTGTACTCACACGACTGGATGCCAGCAGGAGGAGATACTCAGTTCAGCAGCTCTGTTTTACTTCAACACAGACAGGAGAGCAGATGGGGATGTCACTATTAACTCTGTGTGTTGTACTCACACGACTGGATGACAGCAGGAGGAGATACTCAGTTCAGCAGCTCTGTTTTACTTCAACACAGACAGGAGGTCAGATGAAGAGGTCACTATTAACTCTGTGTGTTGTACTCACACGACTGGATGACAGCAGGAGGAGATACTCAGTTCAGCGGCTCTGTTTTACTTCAACACAGACAGGAGGACAGATGAGGATGTCACTATTAACTCGGTGTGTTGTACTCACACGACTGGATGACAGCGGGAGGGGATACTCAGTTCAGCAGCTCTGTTTTACTTCAACACAGACAGGAGGACAGATGAGGATGTCACTATTAACTCGGTGTGTTGTACTCACACGACTGGATGACAGCGGGAGGGGATACTCAGTTCAGCAGCTCTGTTTTACTTCAACACAGACAGGAGGACAGATGAGGATGTCACTATTAACTCTGTGTGTTGTACTCACACGACTGGATGACAGCGGGAGGGGATACTCAGTTCAGCAGCTCTGTTTTACTTAACACCGGCAGGAGGACAGATGAAGAGGTCACTATTAACTCTGTGTGTTGTACTCACACGACTGGATGTCAGCAGGAGGAGATACTCAGTTCAGCAGCTCTGTCTTACTTCAACACAGGCAGGAGAGCAGATCAGAAAAAAAACTCTTAAGGTTTATGGGTCGATCTCATCCATCAGAGACTCAGAGAGAACACAGTTGTTTGATCTCACCACACTCGTGCATAAATCACTCTTGGAAATCTTCACACGTGTTTGTTTCACTCTTTCAGACACTGCAACTCACTCTACCATCACAGTGATTAAAACAACTCGCCTCTCTTCTCTTCATAGGATGGATGATCCAAAGACAAATGATCTCACAGAGATGAACAAGGAACCAGCCTTATCCTGCCGCCCGCTGTCACTGCTCTAATCCCCTCGAGCACTTGTGTGAAGTTCTCCCAATGCAAAAGCTTCCTCCTATGCTTCAAGCCTCTCTCTTTATATTCTTCCCTCCCGTCATGAGATTCAATGAAGCGCTGCTCATTGGCTTCAGCTGGCGCTCATTATAGTCAGAAATGTTTACCAAAAGCCGGCCCGGTGTTACACCGGCACTTCTTCCCCCTGGAAACGAGTCAATATTTTTTGGTTCCTAGTTGGTTCACCCGGTGACATATATGTTTTTCCGATATAAAGATAATGGAAAATAAAGATATAAATATGTCTGTTCTTCTGGACGCTCCGCTTTCAAGAAAACTATGAAATAATCCATTCAGCGGTGTTCCAGAGGTTTCTTCCTCACCAATGTTCCTGAGACTGCTGGACGAGAGCAGTCTCGGCCTATTAAGCTCCTCGCAGCACAAGGTGCAAAACAGAACAGTCTAGCCAGTTAGAGATATGCAAGATCTGAGGACTGTTTTATCTCTAAAAAAGCTTGGACAAAGGAGAAGCCCTGACGCTGAGGCGGTCAGGCTCATAAGGGTGGTCCCCTCTGGGGTAGGGACGGTTTTGAGAAATCGTTTCTCCTCAGCGCCCTTTGGGATGCGACTCTCTGAGGAGGGTCGCAGCACTGCTAGTTCGGTTCCCTGCCGGTTCGCCGTTTCAGGGCACCAAGGTCTCAGTGTCCCCAAACAAGCTTTAAAAAACGGCAGTCCGTTCGGTTTACCTGTCGGTTCGCCGTTTCAGGGCGCCGAGGTGCCTACTTTTTCCAACGGTCCTCCGAGGAGGGTCGTAGGAACTAAGCTAGTTAAGAGGTAGGCAAGATCTGAGGACTGTCATCATCTCTAATAAAGCTTAGACAAGAAGTCCTGTTGCAAAAAATGAGGATATCAGGCTTCTGAGGGCTCCTCCGGGCCAGGGACGATATCGAGAAATCGTTTCTCCTCGGCAACCTCTGGGGTGCGACTCTCTGAGGAGGGTCGCAGCGCTGCCAGTTCGGTTGTTCCCTGCCGGTTCGCCGTTCAGGACACCGAGGTGTCAGCGTCCCCATACGATCCTCCTCCGAGGAGGGTCGTAGAGCGGTCAGTTCGGTTGTTCCACCGTTGTGGCACCGAAATGATTGTTCAAGCAAATCCAGAGGCCAGTCTTGAGAGACTGGTTCCCCTAGTAGAATTTCTGGCAGCGTGGAAACTACTGCCACACATTTCTCAGTGGGTCCTGCACACCATAGAAAAGGGTTTCAGCTGTTCTCGTCCGCCCAGATTTCTAGGGGTCCTCCTCGTAGTGGTGGACCCGAGCAGGCTTTGGTTATGGAGCAGGAAGTATTGACACTTCTGTAAAAGGAGCTGTAGAAGGGATTCCTCCTCCCAGCAGACAGCCATTACTTCATTGTTTCGGAAAGAGGACGAGGTGTTGCGTCCTACTCTAGACCTGTGTCAATTAAACAGCAGGTTTCAGAATCTTAAGTTCAATATGCTTACGCTAAATATGATTGTGTCACAGATTCAGTCTGAGGACTGGTTTCTTTCAATAACTTAAGGGACATTTACTTATCTTTCCATCCTCATCACAGGAGGTTCCTGATAGTGTTAATTTCGTTAACGAAAACTAAACGAAAATATTTTCGTCAACGCACATTTTTCACCGAACGAAAACTAGACGAGACGAGACTAAAATCCCCACTAATAAACAATAACTGGGAGTAAATCAGAAATAATTTTCGTAGACTAATAAAGACGAGACGAAAATGCAGTTCGGTAAATAAAGACTGGGCTAAGATCTATGGACATTTTAGTTCACGAACAAAGACGAGACGAAAATTACATATTATTATATGATATGGTTTTGTCAAATCCTGTCTCCTCCTCCGCCTCCTCCTCGTCAGCTCTTCCGCCACACACACCCACTTTCAAACCTGGAGCGGGCGGGCACAGTCAGAGTAGCCTACACAACACGTGGAGCAGACAGGAGCTGGATTCACGGTGAGGCGGCGGCGACAGGTTAAAAGTAAAACATGCTTTGCACGGGGCTCGGGAGAAAGAAGAGACGTGATATATGGACACATTTTGTTACAATGATAAACTAACTAATGATGGCTAACTTTCATAGCATTTAGTATCCAGGCTGGCTATGTTACGTTAGCTTCTTAGCACGTAGCGACCGTAGCCACTTGTTGATAGAATTGTATGTGAAGTTAAATTTATGCTAACTTAGATATATTATACTGGCCGGGCAACTATAGTTTCAGTTAAATTTGATTAAAGCAGACAGACGCTTTAAAAAGATTAGTTAATAAGATTTCATACGTTCTAGCAAGCTATGCCTTGTTTCACCTTAAATACTGTACCTTTATATACCATGTGAACTAGCTGGCAGGAAAGCACTTTTGTTGTATCAGTTGGAGTTTTTTTGGGTTTTTTTCACAACATTGACCTCAAATCTATTTATTTTATTATTCTATGTGAACTAGCTTTAAACAGCCAGCACTTGTGTTAAGTTCATAATACACTTTATTTTATTTATTTGTTTCCTTTGTCAGGTGTATTTTATTTGTTTTAATGCAAGCATTTGTGTTTGTGTCTTTGAACCTTAACAATGTTCAAAATAAATATGCAAATATTGTCAGAACATCTTCCATGTCTGCATGTGTTCCTTAAAATTGTGTTTTTTATCAAAAACATGAGAGAAAATGTTGAAATGTGAAATAATTTTAGAAAATGTTAAATATTATCTGCTGACAAAAAAGTAAAAGGTTAAAATGATGTCCTGACTAAAACTAGACTAAAATGTTGACATTTTTTTTTTGACTAAAACTAAACGAATAAATTTATGTTTTCTTGGACTAAAATAAAGACTAAAATGCTCGACTTATAGTCGACTAAAACTAGACTAAATAAAAAAGGGATGATGTCGACTAAATGTGATAAACTAACAAGCGATGCTGAAACTGGACTAAAACTGAAACTAAATTTAAAAATGGCTGGTAAAATTAACACTAGTTCCTGAGGTTTTGCTTTCGGGGGCGAAGCATACCAATATCGGGTTCTCCCATTCAGCCAAGGTTTCTCACCCCACACCTTTGTTTTCAATATGCGTGGATGCAGCTCTGGCTCCTCTGGACTCCAGGGCATTTGCGTGTTATACTATCAATGATTGATTGATCCTAGCTCAATCTGAGCTTGTGGCAGTTCGGCATTGAGATGTTGTTCGGTCTCATTTAAAGATGTTGGGGGTTGTTGTTCAACGCCAAGAAGAGTGTGCTCTGAGGACCACTTTTCTAGGTGTAGCCTTTTACAGCAGTAAATGGGGTATATATCATGGCAGTTGCGTCCAACGTAATTACTTTTGGCCTTCTGTACATGAGACCCATGCAGTGATGGCTCAGGACCAAGGGGTTTTCGCATGATCAAGGTCACGCGGCTTTGCCTTCGTGCTTCGGTCATGTGGAAGAACCTTGGTTCCTCGCCCAGGCCCATTGTTGGGGGCTTCTTGTCGACGCATAATGTTATCGACGGATGCTTCCCTCACAAGTCGGGGGGTATATCTAGGCCAGTTACTCACTGTTAAGCATTTTTTTAGACTGGTAGCTCTCATGGCAGCTGTGTCCAACGTAGTTAGTTTTGTAGCGTCGGGATGCGAGGTAGTATGTGTGTGCGCTTGTATGTGTGTGTGTGTGTGTGTGTGTGTAAGTTACGCTCAGCGCAGCTTCTAGGTCTCCAATGTCAATTTTTTTTTAAATATGTGAAATGTTTGTCGCTGTTATTGGATTTGTCATAAAGAATAGAGCGTCTTGTAGTACTGCAGTGCTTTATCAATATGTTTATGCGTTATGCTAACAAACAATAACTGACTGGGTCTGTCATCTGACCAATCACCGCCGATTAGCGTCACGCAAAGGAGTGATTTGGAAAAATGAGTCGTTGTACGAATCATTTGGGAGTCGGTGAGCAAATCAGTTAAAAATAAATCCATATTATAAGACAAATAAAGTGTTTTTTGTCATTGCATTCATGTAAAACTGTTGTTGGGGACTCTTTTAAATGCCATAATAGGTGCCCTTTAATAGCAAAAAAAAACACTAATAATCATAAACGGATCCTTGAACCGTGATAATTTTAGCATAAAGAAAATCTGATGTTTTACATTTACCTTTAAAGTCTTTATAAAGTTTGCTAGACATTGATATTGTGTAGTGTGTGATCCTCCATCAGCAGCTGCAGTTTCTCTCAGCTGTATCAGTGCAGTCACTGTGACGTCTGACTGACAGAGGTTTTTGTACGACTCTTTATCACTGTGTGAACACATACTGACTGTTGATTACATGAAAACTCTTGCAGTAATAATCTCCTGTATCTTCAGTCTGGACTCCACTGATGCTCAGAGTAAAATCACTGCCAGATCCACTGCCACTGAATCTAGATGGAGTTCCAGTATAAAGGCTGTTCACTCTATAAATCAGGAGTTTAGGAGCTTCTCCAGGTTTCTGTGAGTACCAGGATAGACAGGGTGGAGTACAGCCTGTTAAAGGAGAGCTGGCGCTGCATCTCAACACAACATTCCCTCCTGATGAAACTGTATGAACTACAGGAGTTTGAGTTACTGTGATCTGTCCACTGGAGCCTGAAGAGAAATGGATAAAGACAATATGAAAGATTACACATTTTAACATATTAGAAATAGATGTTCAACAAAAATATGAATCAACTTTATGTAGTTATACGCATGTCAGTGTCTTATATTATACCTGATGTCCAGAGCAATATCCAGATGAAGATGCCGATGTTGTTCATAGTTGTAGTTTAGTCTTGTGTGATGATGAAGAGTGTGTGTGTTCTGCTCTCAGTCATGAAGTGTTAAACTCACAGCACTATAAACACTCTCAGAGCACTGAAGCATGTGCTGACAATGCAAAGAAGTGGGCAGGATTTACAACAGCTTGTGCTGACAACACACTCATATACACTCTACATAGAAGATTTTACTCTCAAAATAATATTAGTCAACCATTTATTATTTATTTATTAATTGTGAAATATTTTTGTTTTTGAGAATCATGAATGTAGATCATTTTAAATATATCTGTCAAACAGTCATCGGCTACACCTTTAAAAGCATGATAACAACGAGAAATCAAGAACTAAATAAATAAGTTTTACTATATTTAGAGTAATCCAAAAATAGTCCATTATGGTCTTTGGAATCAATGTTGATCTGGGAAATATTTGTCTATTTTCCACATGAAGTTCATCAGGTCTTATAATCAGTTCATATGAGACTTTATTAAACAATGTGGATCTGAAATATTCATAATAATTCATTTATGTCAACATCATCCATGATCAAAGAGGTCAAAGGTCACCTCAGAGGTCACAGCTCATCACATATATTTCTTTAAACAGTGTTATATCAGAAAGCATTTAGTCAAATCTGAATGAGTGAGTGTTGAGAAGAGCTGAGGATCTTCTAATATCAGTGTGTTGAAGTGTTGTTTCTCTCTCTCTGCTGGAGTGTGTGTTCACTCGAGTGGAATAGAGGTTTTTGTACGAGTGTTTCATTAGATTGAATCACTGTGGTGGACATTCGGTGGAGGAACTAAACTGGTGATCAGATGTAAGTCTTTTTAATTACATATTTAAATAATAAATACAATTTAGATTTCAAAAAGTGTTTTACAGTTGAAACAAGAACAACATTTATTAATAATAAATGGTTATTTTGATGATTAGATGTTGTGGTAAAACTTTACTTCAAGCCTTAATGTACAATACATTATAAAGGTGTTCATAATGTATGTTATAATGCAGTATATATTTTCTTAAATAATTGCAACCACATTTAAAATGTATTATAATACTTAAAATATCTTGTTACATCTGAAATTGGTTGTTTGTCATGAGTGTGAAAATGAATAGATAATATTATAATGTGTTAAAGCCTTGGTTACAATTATTGATGAGATCATACATGCATTATGATGAGTAAAACAATATATAATTAATGCATTAAAAATACATTTATAATGCAATATGTATAAGGCTTTAATTAAAGTGTTACTGATATTTTTGTATAATTATTTAATCTAAAACAATGATATTATTATCAGAATAGCATTATTCCTTTCACCAAACAATTCTAAGCATATCTCTATAATGTGTCTCACTATGAGTTTATTCAGTTTATTACAGGTTTGTTTCTCCTTCATTTATTTCTACACTGAGTTCATATTTAGTTGATCTTTTATTGTAGAAATCATACATGTAAAAAGAGATTTGACATCAGAATGTAAATGTTGCTCCTTTCTGTAGTTCAGTCAATGATACTGAATCTCTTTTGCTCATGTTGTGCTTATAATTCAGTGCTTTATAATACAAACACAGACGTTGTTTTCTAGTTCTTATAAGTTATATACATTTCTTTTTATGTGAGCTTGAGTCAAACTTTTACATTGAGTTTTTTATTGGTTGAATATCTCACTTGAGGACAAACTAACTTTATTTTGGGATATCCAATTAAACTGAATTAAAGCAGTCTGTGTATTCCAATGTTTAGTTTGATTCATGCGGTGTGTGTGTGTGTGTCTCCTGCAGCTGGTCCCACAGTGAAGCCCTCAGTGTCTCTGCTGCCGCCCTCTTCTCTGCAGATCTCTGGAGACTCAGCCGCACTGCTCTGCCTGCTCAGCTCTTACTCTCCACAGGGGGCGCTGGTGAGCTGGACACTGGACGGGTCAGAGGTCACCGAGGGGGTTCTGACCAGCGCAGAGAGCCAGCAGGACGGCCGCTACAGCCGCAGTAGCGTCCTGACCCTCAGCAAAGCACGCTGGGAAGAGGGAGAGCTGTACGTCTGCAGAGTAACACATGATGGAGCTCCTCATGAGGTCTCGTTCCACAAGAGCTCTGAGTGCTGATGTTTCTCTCCTGAAGATGAGCCGTATCTGAGTGTCCTGTGTCAGGCAGGATTCACATGAGTCTAGTGCTGCAGCTGGAGTGCTTTACAACTCAATACTCAAACAGTGTGTGTGTGTGTGTGTGTGTGTGTGTGTGTGTGTGTGTTTGCTGCAACATTCAATAAAGCTTCTCAACAAGTTCACTTTGTGTCTGACAACATCATTCAACTAACAGATGAAGATGCAGGAGCTTTTCAGAAGGTTGATGTGGCAGTAAATGTCAAATAAAGCTCTTGGGGTTTGAACATGGTCTCTGGAGACAGAGCTGCTCTATTCTGAGAGATCACAATCACTCCACCCTGACAATGCAAATGGGCTTTCAGTCTCACTCTCTGATTGGTCACATCATCTGGACTGGAACACTTTCACTTCTGCTGCACATTTACATCTAAAGAAGGTTGTGATACTTCATATATATAAAGTATAATAAAAATCATTGAGAAACCATGATCACAACTCAAGAATCAGCCGTTGTGACAGTATTTGTGTAATAATGTGAACATTTCTAATAAATATGGAGTTCAGTCATGAAACTCTAGATCAGGTTCTCCAGCTGGACACATTTTGGACGTCTCTCTAATCTGACAAACATTTCAGGTGTTGCAGTCTCTCTATATTCAAATGTCAGAAGAGAAAATATATGTAGGCTACTAAATATTGATTAGATTAATTATATGAAATAGTCTAAAATGGCTGGATTGTCTGAGAGGAAAAGTAATTATTAAGGCGTATAATTCTTTGACGTGTTGACTCCAAGATGTCTTTGATAACATTATGATAGCGTTGAGGAAGAAGTTATTTTTTTTGTAAAGGTGTAATTCACTATGAATACCACAATGAAATGTTAATGCAATATCAGTAAAGATATTTGTCAAATATACAAAAATTATTTTAAATGACTATGGTATTTTTAAATATTATTTTTCTTAAGGTGTAAGCCTATGTGTAGCTCATTGTAGCTATGCTTTAAATATTGTAGCCGAAGTCTAGTAAATTTGTGTAGCCTGTAATGTGTAATAAAAAGTCAGCACGAGATTACAGTTGCAAAAACAGAACAGTTTATTGAAAATAAGCAACAAAACAAAGAAAGTGTCACAGTCTGCGTCTCCAGCACTACACTTCCCAAGATCCTCTTGTCTCCTCTCCTGAACTCACTCCCTCATTAGCCACCTGTTCCTCGTTTTGTTCATCTGTTTCACCTGTTTTCACCCCATTTAGCTTAATTCCTCTGTGTATTTAGTTCAGTTCAGTTCCATTCAGTCTTGGTCGGTCGATGTTGCATGTTACCTTGTGTTGCTCCTACCTGTATTCTTGTGATATATATTGATAGTAAAAGTTCTCTTCGTTGTAATCTGGACTCTGTCTGCTCTTCTGCCTGCACCACACCGTGACAGAAAGTAACAATAATAATGTCAATACAACACAAAGAAATGAAATTTAAACACAAAGAACAGAAAATTATTGAGAAATAGGCTATTAAAAATAAAAAATACAACAACAAATTAAAGCTGCAAGCAGCGATGGGCGGGCCCTCGCACCTGTAGCGCGTCGGGGTGTGAGGCGGCTGCGTTGCATATTCTGCAGCTCAGCCAGTGCGGCTGTGCATTTGCTACGCTGCTTCGTTAAAGGTCACTTCCTGTTGCCAGCAGGTGGCACTATGACTGTGGGTGAATGTCGGCATGTAGATTTGTTCAACGCGGGACTCTTGTCAAATGTGTAAAATTTCGTGCAGATCTGGGCATTTACAGCCAAGTTACTACAACTTCCTGTTTCATGGCGAATCTTCGACGCCACGGACACGCCCATCGACGAAAACGCACAGATAGCACAACTTTACATCGTCAATGCCTTTAGAAGGCACATCAGAAATGTGATGTCGATCCGACTAAAGCCCTAGGAGGAGTTAGTTAAAGTACGTAATGAGTAAATCATCCAAAAATGGCGGTAAAATTAGAAATGGCTGACTTCCTGTTGAGTTTAGGGCATCGCTCCAAGAGACTTTTCTGTGCGTCTGGACATGGTAGATGTACCACAGAAATTTCGTACATGTCGGTCAAACATGCGACGGGGGCTGCTTCGTTAAATGTCACTTCCTCTTGCCACTAGGTGGCGCTATGAATGTGGGTGAATGTCGGCATGTAGATTTGTTCAGGGCGGGACTCTTGTCAAATGTGTAAAATTTCGTGTAGATCTGGGCATTTACAGCCAAGTTACTACAACTTCCTGTTTCATGGCGAATCATCGACGCCACGGACACGCCCATCGACGAAAACGCGCAGATAGCACAACTTTACATCGTCAATGCCTTTAGAAGGTACAACAGAAATTTGAAGTTGATCCGACTAAATCCCTAGGAGGAGTTCGTTAAAGTACGGAGTGTGTAAATCGTCCCAAATCGGTCGCCGAATTCAAAATGGCGGACTTCCTGTCGAGTTTAGGGTATGGGTTCTTGAGGCTTTTTTGTGCGTCTGGTCATGGTAGATGTACCACAGAAATTTCGTACATGTCGGTCAAACAAGCGGCGGGGGCTGCTTCGTTAAAGGTCACTTCCTGTTGCCAGCAGGTGGCGCTATGACTGTGGGTGAATGTCGGCATGTAGATTTGTTCAGGGCGGGACTCTTGTCAAATGTGTCAAATTTCGTGCAGATCTGGGCATTTACAGCCAAGTTACTACAACTTCCTGTTTCATGGCGAATCTTCGACGCCACGGACACGCCCATCGACGAAAACGCGCAGATAGCACAACTTTACATCGTCAATGCCTTTAGAAGGCAGAGCAGAAATTTTAAGTCGATCCGACTAAATCCCTAGGAGGAGTTCGTTAAAGTACGGAGTCTGTAAATCGTCCAAAAATGGCCGCCAAATTCAAAATGGCGGACCTCCTGTCGAGTTTAGGGTATGGGTTCTTGAGGCTTTTTTGTGCGTCTTGATATGATACACGTCCCTACCAAATTTCGTGCATGTAGGTTGAACGTGGACGAGGGGCTAATTTTTTCCAATTTTCTAGGTGGCGCTAGCGTGCCATTTTGCCCCGCCCATCTGCGAAACCCACAAAATACGAAATTTTTCACCAGTCCTGACATGCGTGCCAAATTTGGTGAGTTTTTGAGCATGTTGCGGCCCCGAAAATGGCACTTACTTTGCAGAAAAAAGAAAAAAAAAATAATCCTAACAGTTTCAATAGGGTCCTCGCACTGTTAGTGCTCGGGCCCTAAAAATGCTATTTATAGGCTATATGCAATGCAAATATTTTAATTTAACTTTAGTTTTAACATGAACATTATTTGTTTAGGTCCAAATAGAAAGTTTAACTTTAACATTTTCAACATTTATTGAAACTATTTTTGAACAATTGAAGTTTTCTAATTAAAATGAACATTTCTTTGTTTAATATAGAGTAATTAAGAAGCAGGCTTTGGAAAACCTTCTGGCATTAGTGCTGCGACTGCGGGCGGTTGTGGAGAGGATTTCATGGACTTTCAGCGACAATTTCCACTGCAACGACATTGTCGTTTTGAATGTTCACTTTTAATAAGGAAGTCCTCCTCCACGTCCTGTCCATCCTCTACAAGTTTAGAAAAGAGTGATGTGTGCTGTGGCAGTGGCTTTGGACATGGACGTTTTTGCAGCATGCTGCATTTTTGGCAACGGTGAAATTTGTTTTTGGGGAAAAACTCCGACTGCCAAAATGTGCAATTCCCTCAGTTGCGGGACACAGCGACCTCGGCCGGTTAATGACGCCGGACACAGCTGTTACCGGTTGCTCTGTTTCTTTGTGAGGAATTATGTCACCCAGCCCAGGCCATGATGGGATTTCTTGGATTTCGGTTTCTTTCGTTGTTGTAATAAACAGTTCTCCATCGAATTCCCTTGTGGTCAAAGAGGTGAACTGGTCGCATTTTCCGTAGCAAATCAGTCCAATTTGATCATCCCAGAGCTGTAGCTTTATCCTGCGGTGAGGTCCTCCACCTGAGCGCTCTGAGTTTCCAGCTGTTCCAGCAGTTTTTAAGTATAATTTAAAATAATATAATTTATTTAAGAACTTACATGTTGCTTTTGGGACATTTTTTATCCTCCTTCACGGTCCGTTTAGATTTATTTGGAGGGTCTCTGTAGTCAAACTGCAGGTCGTTGACCACCGTCAGGCTTGTTCTTCTTCCACATATTATGTCCAAGCCCTCACCTGAACGACCTAAAAGGAAGACATAATGAAATTAGACATAAATATAGACTTCTGTTTGTAGGAAAATAAAACAATCTTAGAAAGTTGATTAAATACTTACTTGGTTATTTTGTAATTCCAGTCAATTTAACTGACGATTTACAGTTTTGCGCTCGGATGAAAAGATCTCTTTTTTCAACGCAAAAAACGGCAACTTGGTGGTAGTTGTCAATCTGCAATATCTGTTTTTTAAATGCAGATTGTTTAATTATGGACACATTGTGTAAGTATCCGGTTACACACGTGTCGTCCTCGTCCAGTTTGATTCTCTTGGATGTGGATGCCATGATGAGCTGTCAGTAGGGGAATGTGATACAAGTTTGATTTTACACACTTTTATAACCTACGCCCATCAGAAGTCAGACAAGGCTAGACAATGATAGATATCAAGTCAAAAGGGTTGAATTAAAGGACAAGCAGTCTTGCCAAAATGAAACATGTTACTAGGCTATTCATAGATGCCACCTACGTCACTCCAAACCGAACGCCGCCATATTTACGCCCGATCTCGCCCGGTACGGCCGCCCAAACTGCCCATTTGACTGAGACGGAGAGACAGAGATACCTGGAGAAAATTTGTATTTTAGCCTCTGATCCTTATTTCTTACCCCCAGTTTTCTTTTATCCATTATTATCTGTCCCAGATTTGCCTTATATCTTGAGCATAACCCCTCCCCATAGGCTACAGTGGGGATCGCTTTAAAACTTTCAAGAGTACCGATGCATATCAATATCCTCTGGCTGGATGAGTGAAAGACGTAAAAGTGCGGCTCCTGGCCACCGAGGATTTATAGATAATTATCGGAAATGTAATAGGTATTATTAAAAACAAATTCGAATGTATGATTTTGGTGGTTGTTTGCTCTGACTAGCCCCTTTCACACAGTGCGTTGATCTCGGGAAATTGGCGGGGAACTTGCTAGAACGCCTTCTTTGTGAACGCAAACGCGACCCGGGATTGATACCGGGACTGATCCCGGGTTGGGGACCTAGTAACATTGCGGGAATCAGTCCCAGAACGTGAGCTGTGTGAACAAAAGCCAGGACCGATGCCGTAAGGGGTGTGTCATAGTGATGCCGCTCGTGCCATCGCGCGACTCTGTTGCTCTTAGAAGAAAGTTTGTGTTCGTCATCAACAAAGAAAGGACGAACAAATACCTGCAAACTGGAGCGAAGCAGAGACCAGGAGCTCCTCACTATCCACGCTGAGATCGTTCACCAGCGCTGTGGAACGGTATGCGCGTGTACATGTTTTCAACGCGTATGTTACACGTCTCATCCTGACGTCATGTGTCTTTCCGGGATCTTTCCACGTTGTGTGTGACGCACTCACAGATCCCGGCAAATCACTGGCAGTGTGAATGAACCAAAACCAAACAATCCCGGGACAAATGCCGGGTCACATTATCCGTGTATTTTCCGTAATCTCTGTGTGAAAGGGGCTTAGCGTTATTAGCTAGTTAAGTGGCTAACAGCTGTTAGCTTGCCAACTGTTATTCACGGCTCATGACTAGCTGTCATTAATCTGGATTAGGCCTGTTGCGACAGTCAATAAATGATTTAATCGCATGATAAAAAAAAATGAGCTCGATAATTTTTCCGGCTGCGATAATTTCCATTTGCATGCTTGTTTGTTTTACTCGTCTCTCTCTCTCTTTCTCTCTCCACCAAAAAGACTGTATGAAAACTTATGACTGTTAAAGACATAACCGACTCATTTTCCGTGAATGCTCTCCAAAACAGACATTTAAAAATAAAGTTAACTGTATTTGTCCATTCAGACTCGAAACAGAGCTCAATACATTACTCGTGCGCTGTATAGGGGAATACGGCTGTAACGACGTTGAGGCCATCAAACACAAATTAATCAAATTAATCTCTCATGGGATTCATCCACATGTGATTCAGCCCTCCAAAGAACATGGAGTCACATTCATTGACACCGGATGGCTCCTAAGGGTCTGCTGAGGACAATAAAAGTCTGGTAAAAGTCTCGGTTCAAAGTTAAGTTTGCTGCAAAGTTCGTCTGCAACGCGCTTCGAACTGTGAAGACTCTCATTCGCCTGCCAATCCCACGCAAAGCCCCTAAGCAACGCAAAGACAAGCAAGTACTCCAGACTCTAACTGAACTGGGGCTTTAATGTAAATTGAATAACCTCTCTCAGAAACGAGGGTTTAAATTAATGATTGGTGGTTCTTTCAGGTCATGTCTTACAAAGTGCATCTCTGAAAACTCATTCCTTCCCTCTCTTTCTCTTTCCGCGACTGTATGAATGTGTGTGTTTGTGTTTAGTTTTTTGTGTTTAGAATAGCTAATAAAGTCTTCCATATATATGAAAATATAATTTTCTTGTGTTGTGTTTGCACATTCAATGTCTTGTACTGTCTAAAGTTACCTTGCTAATAAATAGTGTTTCACTATAGACGAATCCGGCGAAACTACCGGAAGTAAGCGGGCGCCATTACTGAGCTGTTGCTGGGTAGCGTTGCGCCATTGCCTTCTATTGTTTTAATTGCAACTTGCGTCCACTGGAATAAACAGCCCGCGATTTACGACTGTCACTAACGTTACAACGTTATCCCTTGTATAATGTCGAGTGGGTAAACAGTTTCCGTTATAAATTGTTTCAATGGTGGCAGTAAAATTTCAATTTTGAAGAGAAAACATTGTGAATACCCCGGGTCGACTGCCCCTGTCTGGAGCCGTACGGTTTACAAAGATTTCCTGGGTGAGTACAAGACGTGGACATTCGCGTATAATAACAATTATTTAACGACATAAGTAAAAAAATATAATAAATGTGTGATATAGTGATCAGCAAAATCTCCTCTCTTGCTATTTTTTCTATTCAATTTACATGCTATGGTCATTAAATGGCTTTCCTGAGCTGAATGTAACGTTATGTGACATAATTGTTCTCCTGCTGTTATATTGACCTCTTTCCATGGTTTAAAAACAGTAGTTGGTCGATATTATGTATACTTTCTAGCTGTAACGTTACCTTACCCATGCCCGTTGCAATGTAAAAATTAGATAAATAATGGACACAAATGAAAAACATGAAATTGTTTACTTGATTTCATTCATTTATTTATTTATTGTTGCCAAATGGACAGATCTTTTTTTAGTTTCCTCGGTAGCAAACGTTAGCCTAGCTTGCTTGCCAAGCTATTTTCATAAATAATCTGTAAGATCGTTTGTACCTTCATCTGTGACTGGAGGCCAATGTCTAACATCATCAACCCAACAAGTCTGCCTGGCTGTAGCTGTCATCAAGGGTGCGTTATCACCTTATCTCCGAGGTTTGTTTACATACCGGTGCATATGTCTATGCCGGTGTAACAGCTCAGTAATGGCGTCGCCACAAGATGGCAGCCTACACAAGAACGCTCGTCGGATTCGTCTATAGATTGGATATTTATATCTTTTGCAAAGGTTATAATTACGGCCCGTTCAAATGAACTCTAAACGAGTCATTTGCTCGGTTCAGTGATTCGGTCAAGGAAATCAATGAATCATTCCTTTTGAGCTAAATTGGCCTCCTGGCCCCCCTCAAATGCATTTTATGTATATTATTAAATGTTGCATTTGTTGCACGGCTGCACGCTTCAGCTCGGGTGTGTGTGTGTGTGTGTGTGTGTGTGTGCACAGAGAGATGAGACATGATACAATATGAGACATACAGCTCTTCTCTTCGAATGACAGCTAAACACTTCTTTCTTCTGTCCTATTATTTTTGTATATAATAAAATACCAGTTCGGGTTCCTCTTCCGGCTGTTCGTGTAGCCAACTGCACAACATATTGCAGGCATTACTGAGACCGTCGGTCGTAAAGATGGCGACGCAAAGCAACAGTGACGTCACATGACCCGAATGAATACTTTTATGCTATAGAATAACAGTATAATTTTAATGTTAGTTATTTATATGTATTATTTGTTTTGTAATACAGTAGGTAGACAACCAGAATGCGTTTTTTACCGTCATGCATTTGAGAGAGATACACACATGAATGGCAGTAATAGTCAATGAACAATTATCTGGGTAAATGTATTTTGGTATAAAGAAAATCTTTTATTACATGTACCTTTAAAGTCTTTAGAAACTTTGAACTAGACATTGATATTGTGTAGTGTGTGATCCTCCATCAGCAGCTGCAGTTTCTCTCAGCTGTATCAGTGCAGTCACTGTGACGTCTGACTGACAGAGGTTTTTGTACGACTCTTTATCACTGTGTGAACACATACTGACTGTTGATATAGTGAAAACTCTGACAGTAATAATCTCCTGTATCTTCAGTCTGGACTCCACTGATGCTCAGAGTAAAATCACTGCCAGATCCACTGCCACTGAATCTAGATGGAGTTCCAGTATAAAGGGTTGATGTATAATATATCAGGAGTTTAGGAGCTTCTCCAGGTTTCTGTGAGTACCAAGCCATACAATTACCATTATACACTCTACTGCTGGTTTTACAGTTTATTCTGACTTGTTCTCCTGGTTGAACTGCTGATATTGATGGACTCTGAGTTACAGTGATCTGTCCTCTACACTCTGGAAGAAAACACACACAAAAATGATTAATATTTATTTCACATTTTAAGAGAATTTATAATTGTTGTAAAAACTGTATCACACAAACCTTGAATAAACAGTGCAATGGTCCAGATGAAGATGCAGATGTTGTTCATAGTTGTAGTTTAGTCTTGTGTGATGATGAAGAGTGTGTGTGTTCTGCTCTCAGTCATGAAGTGTTAAACTCACAGCACTATAAACACTCTCAGAGCACTGAAGCATGTGCTGACAATGCAAAGAAGTGGGCAGGATTTACAACAGCTTGTGCTGACAACACACTCATATACACTAGAGTTACACAATCATGACTTTATTTAGTGTGTTTATTGTGACTCCTGAGACCAATGGCGGATCTAGAAAATTTGACATGTATGTGAATTGATTTAACAAAACAAACATAAAACACTTTTAAACTCTAGTAGTTTTTGTTTAATCAAAGGTTTGAGCCCAGTGCAGTGTTCAAACAAAACAAACTGTGCATCTTTTAAAAAGTAAAAGTAGAAAAAGCTAAATGAAAATTTATTTCAAAAAGTACAATAATTGTGTCCAAGGTGTAGTGGACTACAGAAATAAAACAGTTGACAATAACATCATTTCAACTAATGTTAACTAATACAACCTTTGATTTTAATAACGTATTAGTAAATGTTGGAATTAATATTAACTAAGATTAATAAATGCTGAAGATGTGTTGTTCATTCTTAGTACATGTTAACTAATGAACCTTATTGTAAAGTGTTACCGAAAATGTACTCTTGATACTCAAGTACTTTTAAAAACAAGTTCTTCAGTACTTTTACTCAAGTAGACATCTGACTGTAGTACTTTTACTTGTACTTGAGTAAAATTTAGCAAGAGGTATCTGTAGTTTTACTCAAGTAATAAAGCTGTGTACTCTGTCCGCCTCTGGATTTAATGTGACACTTTAGTAAATTATAAAGTGGAAAGTTACATGTTAGGGTTAGTGATATATTAATCTTATTTTTAAAACACAAGCTTTGAACTTATTTCTGATTATTATTATTATTAAATTGTTTTGTTTTTCTTGTTTTTCGTAGCAATACCTGGCAACATTTTACTGTCGGCATTAAAAAAAAGCTTATGGAAAAACTGTAATTGCATAAACAAACGCAATGATCATCGTGATTATCTGTAAGAAATGTATAACACTATATAAAACTATAGCATAATACAGATCTGTAGGTTATGTTACAGAATGAAATTTGCCAAAAACTTACTGGCCAGCAGGAAGACGCCTCATGCTGTTTACTTAACCTTTCACAAAGTCGTCATAAAAACATTAATTAAAGCAGTGTTTCTTAACTAGCAATCTATTCAGTCAGCATATTTGTGTTTTGATCTGTGTGAATTACAAAAATATAAGACTTGTTAGACCTGCTTTTTTCTATATTTCTTTGCACAAAACTCTCTAGAAAGTGCAATTTAATGGTTTATTTTTCTTTTTTTTTATCTACTTTTTTTCGTTCTCTTTTAAAGATAGGATGGGGGGCCCCATACTACCTTCGCCTTGGGCCCCCAATTAGCTAAATCTGCCACTGGTCTCATTCCTATTTAACACCTATTTATCCTATTTAACATTTTCCCCTCCACAGACGCACGTCGGTAAACTAGGGAATGAACTTGCGCTCTGTGGGCGGATCGGCACAAAAAGGAGGCTTATTTCGGCGCAAACATTCCCTGGTGCTATTTTACACTTCCAGAAAACAATTGCGTCACTGACCAGAAAAAACCTGGTCTAAAGTCAGTGGCACGTTGTTCATAATGCTATTTTAACCGCACATGCTTGGCCATAATGTAGCGGGTACACAACGCGCTTTGATTCTCTCATCAACACAGATTCAGCAGTTGTTATTTTTGCAAATCATACATTATTACAAGGAAAAATATTAACACATGAGGGAAATCATTGTGCTTTACATGAAGATGAAAAAACCGAATTACCCATTTTTTAAGGCTAATTGTATTAAAGAAGGATCAGACCTGTTTGCCCAATAGTGGCAAGAAACATACGTATATAATGTTTAACCGATGCTGATGTGAGGGTTTCTCCATCCCCATACACCGTCACCTCTCTGTCTTTCACTGTCTACAAGATCGTCGGTCTCATCGGCTGTGAACGCTCCTGACGTGCGCCTGGTAAACCCGCCGTTATAATAACAATCCGTCATGCAACATGCGCACCTGCTCTTAAAGGGTATGTTGGATGGCGCTCTGATTGGTTTATTTCACGTTACGCCCAAACCACACCAATGAATAATGAAGCTACTTCAGACCAACCCCTTTTAGATTTGCTCCAGGCACAAGAGGCATTTATCCCGCCGGGAAAACAGCAACAGCGCCGGGACCCGCCCACAAAGGTACTTGCGCTTTGACATCGTTCGTTAAAATTGGGCCCAATATGTGAAAACCTCTGGTTATCCTTGTATTACATTACACTGTAGGGCCATATAGCTAATAAGAAGCTTATAACAAATATAAAATCTGAAAGATTTATCACATGCACACACCAGTTATGTTTAGACTACTTAATCCTATTGTATTTGTACCTGGTTTCATTGAGTGATATCTGAGAGGATTTAGATTTATAAGACTGCTTATCTCAGGGGTCCCGAACCTTTTTTGACCAAATAGCCTTTTTTTTTTATTTATGGTTAATGCATTTTTCCAAAAGAGCCACAGTAAAATAAATATATAATATTATTATTAAAGACGTGCTTTTTTCAGTTAAATTTCAACAGCATTAGGCTAATTATTAGGTCCATAAAAACAAACAAATATTTAGCAAACAAACTTTCAATATTATTAATTGTGAAGGGCTTTCACAGTGAGGTTGAGTTATCAACTGATGAGTATAGTTCCCTCTGTCTGCGTGTGTGTGTGTGTGTGTGTGTGTGTGTGTGTGTGTGTGTGAGAGAGAGAGAGAGAGTACTTACAGTACTTACAATCTAGTAATTACATCTACTGTGTTAACGTGAATACTTTGATATATTTCTGTATTTATTTGTTCATTTAGCTGTGCAACCGAAAAGCTAATCAAATGATCAAACCCCTAATAACACCGTGTCCGAACTACACGTGACATGATAAAATTCCAGCGACAGCAAGAGTGTCTGTCCACACTAGACGCGACTGTGAGACGCCACACGTCAATCAAAAATCACAGCCATTCAGAACAGCGAGTGGGCGGAGTCTCTCTGTGAAAGCGCACTGCTGGCCCGCACTCGCTTTGGAAATGGGTAAGGACATAATCAAATCAAGAAATAACATTATTAAAAATCAAAACATTAACGAAATATATTCATTGACTAATTTTTATAAAGTACAGTTGTATGTTTGCATATAATTCATTTTGAACGCTATATTATATGCTTTCAAAATCTGTCGCTTGTGGCACAGTGACCTATTTTTAACTAAAAATAAATAATGTGTACTCATAACCAGTGTAATTTCTTCGCAGTAATAGGAACCGTTTCTAAATTAGAAGCTTTGTGTGTCGCCGTCGCGTCTGGTTAGGACAAAAACTCTGATTAACATGGAAAAGATACCTTTTATCGCGTGTCGCGGCGTGTGCAGTTAGGACACGGTGTAAGGCACTGTATTGTGTGTCGTAACGTAACGTCGGCATACCGGCGACCATAAGTAAATGTTATGGATAAAAACAATATTTAATATTTTTTATTAAGTTGTTCTTGTCTTTACTAAAATCTAAATTAGATAATCAAAGGGAAGAGTCACGAGGGATCAGTTTGACCGATGATTTTGGCTAACGTAATAGACTCGCTGTTTTTGCTGATGCTGAATCGTCTCTAGCATACAATACATTCATCACTAATGTAACTAAATTAAACACGTGTTTAAACAACACCTGGGGAAACACGTATGTAACCGACTCGGCCTGTAACATGTGTAACAGTAGCTGCCTATTACACGAGTGTAATTACCTGTAAGTGCAGGCTGTAAAATGTTAATTACATTTTTTAACATGTTCTTACAATGTTTACTACTAAGTAATTAATAAGTAATTACTCTGTATCACGGACACAGAAAAGCATATATTACATTTACCTTTAAAGTCTTTATAAAGTTTGCTAGACATTGATATTGTGTAGTGTGTGATCCTCCATCAGCAGCTGCAGTTTCTCTCAGCTGTATCAGTGCAGTCACTGTGACGTCTGACTGACAGAGGTTTTTGTACGACTCTTTATCACTGTGTGAACACCCATTTACCACTGATATAGTGTGCACTCTGACAGTAATAATCTCCTGTATCT
Organism: Pimephales promelas; assembly: GCF_988280905.1. Classification (NCBI taxonomy): domain Eukaryota; kingdom Metazoa; phylum Chordata; class Actinopteri; order Cypriniformes; family Leuciscidae; genus Pimephales; species Pimephales promelas. The sequence goes on from NC_142793.1 coordinate 7,333,682, forward strand.
TCAGTCTGGACTCCACTGATGCTCAGAGTAAAATCACTGCCAGATCCACTGCCACTGAATCTAGATGGAGTTCCAGTATAACGGCTTGTTGCATAATATATCAGGAGTTTAGGAGCTTCTCCAGGTTTCTGTGAGTACCAGGCTAAGAAATTATTATTATACACATCACTGCTGGTTTTACAGTTTATTCTGACTTGTTCTCCTGGTTGAACTGCTGATATTGATGGACTCTGAGTTACAGTGATCTGTCCTCTACACTCTGGAAGAAAACACACACAAAAATGAAAATTATATATGATTATATACAGTATATGATAAATAGATATTTAGATTTTAAGAGAATTTATAATTATTGTAAAAACTATCACACAAACCTTGAATAAACAGTGCAATGGTCCAGATGAAGATGCAGATGTTGTTCATAGTTGTAGTTTAGTCTTGTGTGATGATGAAGAGTGTGTGTGTTCTGCTCTCAGTCATGAAGTGTTAAACTCACAGCACTATAAACACTCTCAGAGCACTGAAGCATGTGCTGACAATGCAAAGAAGTGGGCAGGATTTACAACAGCTTGTGCTGACAACACACTCATATACACTAGAGTTACACAATCATGACTTTATTTAGTGTGTTTATTGTGACTCCTGAGACACTGATGATGTGCAGATGAACGTCCATCTCTGTGTCCATATTCAGTCATGTGACCATCATCACTGCTACACTTCCACTAGATGAAGCGCCATCACTAAAGTAAGATCATGAATCATGAGTGTGTTCAGAAAGTATCAGGACTGATTGTGAATCTCAATACAGAGACGCAGAAGATGTTGCCGCCGCTCTCCGTGTCCTGTGACTTTAATTGACTATATCTCCCCTTACCAGGTGTTAAATGAGTAAATTGTGGTGGAAATCAATGTTGAATGAGTCAAGGCTGTGAAAAATGGCAAATGCCATTCTTTGAAGTGTATTTATTGTTTGTATATTGATGTCTAAAAGTTCGGTTCAAGTTAGTTAACCATGTGTGTAACTGGTGAATGCTAAACTGATGGCAGAGACCATTACAGAAATATGAAAAACAAAGTGAATTTATACATTATTATTTGTGTTTTTGAGTACTAATGTAACAGTTAAGTTAACCGAGTCAGAAGTTACAGGTGAAAGTGCTTAAAAAAGGGATCCTGTTGGTTCATAAGTGAAAGTGTAATGAACGTGTTCATGCTAATGGCTTGTAAAGAGATAATTATTTTACATTTACATTTAGTCATTTAGCAGACGCTTTTATCCAAAGCGACTTACATCTGGGGACTAAAACAATGTCATCGTGAAGAGGCAATAACAACACAAGAAGTGCTCAAAATACAATTGTCACGAGGTGACGAAGTTGAAGTGGAACCAAGTCCCGCTGAAGTTGTGTTCCCCCCGGAACGGCGCCATTGTAACACCGGGCCGGTTCCGGTTGTGTATCTGTCACCATAACAACGGTGGCAGTGTTGTAGTACTCGAGACTCGGACTCGGTCTCGAGACCATATTTTAATGGTCTTGGTCTTGTCATGGACTCGTGTCCATTTGGACTCGGAATTGACTCGTACTCAAACATTTTTTTTTTTTAGGACTCGGAATTATTCCCGAGTCCACTCGAGTTCAATTCAAAATATTTTTCATGATAATAATTTTTCATGATAACAATAATAAAATATTTCTTTAAATTGATTGAAACGCCCAGTGATTGGTGATTTTCTAGTGCGCAACTGCGCATGACAAATTGTAATAAAATTACTTTTAACACCACCTACTATGTGGCCTTTTTACCCTAAACTGATCATATTTTTTAAACTCTAAGTAAATTCAGTAAAAAAAAAAGGATTTCTCTAAATAAATAAAAGTAAATTAGGTAATCAACCCTCACTGGTCTCGGACTTGACTCGGACTCGACTCTCTCTGGTCTCGGTGTCAACTCGGACTCGAGTGAGGTGGTCTCGACTACAACACTGAACGGTGGCTAATGACAGATCAACATCAGGTGCGGGGGATTTGAGCTGGGATTGGTGATAGGGTTGTGGAGGCGAATGGAGTGTATAAAAGGAAAGTGAAGAGACAGTCGAGTGTGGTGTTCCCCCGGGAGAAATCGTTTCTTTGGTGGTGTCGCTGATTCGCGGAGGCATCTGGAGAATTTTGTGAGGACTCTGCTATATTGAGGGGCAACGGCGATTGTATGAACACGAGTTGAAGACGTCAAAGGATGGGAAGTGAGTGAATTGTGGAGATGAATTGTGGAGATTCATGCAGAGATGAACAGAGGAGTGACGTGGGCCCTTTTGGGCTTGTTGAAGACAAGACGAGCAGCAGCATTCTGGATCATTTGTAGAGGTTTAGTTGCACATTATGGAAGTCCAGCCAGAAGAGCATTGCAGTAATCAAGCCTAGAAATAACCAGGGCCTGGACAAGAAGCTGTGTCGCCTGCTCAGTTAGGAAAGGCCTGATCTTCCTGATGTTGTGCATTGCAAACCTGCATGATCGTGCTGGTCATCAAAGATTACTCCAAGATTTCTGACCGATCTTGATGGGGTGATTGAGGAAGAATTTAGCTGGATAGTGAAGTCGTGCTGTAGAGACGGGTAGGCAGGGAGGATGAGAAGCTCAGTCTTAGCCAGGTTGAGATGCAGGTGATGCTCCTTCATCCATGCTGAGATGTCTGCCAGACAGCTTGATATTTGTGCAGCTACTGTGTGATCATCTGGTTGAAATGAGAGGTAGAGCTTGGTGTCATCAGCATAGCAATGGTAAGAGAAACCATGTGCCTGTATGATGGGTCCCAGTGATGTGGTGTAAATGGAGAAGAGGAGGGGTCCAAGTACTGAACCCTGGGGAACACCTGTGGTCAGTTGATGTGCTTTGGATACCTCGCCTCTCCATGCGACCCTGAAGGACCTACCTGTGAGACAGGACTCAAACCAGTGGAGGGAAGTTCAATATGTTTGATTCTTTATCAATGATGCATGTAATTTCAGGCAATGCTGTCCTTGCCTCATTTGAGCCCACATTTGTCCTGGAACATGAAGCTATGAAGCAGGCGTTCAAGTCAAGTCTCCTTTATTTATATAGCGCTTTTTACAACACAAATTGTTTCAAAACAGCTTTACAGAGATAACAGGAAAGAAAAGTTGTAATAGTATTGTTAAATTCAAAATTAAATGTTAAATGTCCCCAACTAAGCAAGCCAAAAGCCAATGGCGAACAAAGGCGAAAAAGGTGACAGTGGCGAGGAAACAAAACTCCATCAGTGAGAGAATGGAGAAATAAACCTTGGGAGAACCCAGACTCAGTCAGGGGCCAGTCCTCCTCTGGCCAACGAACGATCCAGTTCATCAGGTTAGGGGTCAGAGTCATCACGCCGGTGTGGAGACGAGGTTGTTGAGGTGTCCATGAGGCCTTCACAGTGCTTGTACTGGCTAATAAAGCATGAAATAGCCCACCACACCAACTCTCCTGCCTTTGCTGCAACTAGCTAATCTTTTGACTTTTAGAGATTCTCGGTGTGTGTGATCTGGACGTGAAGGTAAATAAGATAACTTATGCCTAAAATAAAATGCCATATATGAATACTTTACTTGGATTATTTTATTTTTTTAAACTGTTTTTTTTTTCTGTCATTGACTAGTAAGTAAAGGACACACAGTGGCTCTCCCAACATGAAGCAGTAAAAAACCTGCTAAGGAGCAAAACTGCTGTACTGGGTGCCTTGGCAGACGAAGTAGAGACCCGCTAATGTCCTACTGCTAAGAGACTTATTCATTCCTTGCCACCTATCGCTTCATTGCCGGCCTTCGTCTGCAAGCTGATGTGTTCCTCACCTGGCACGCCTCTCTAAGCTCTTTCAAAAGGAGGATGTCATGTTCCTGGCAATCAAAGATCGGGGAACTTAAATAACTCAGCCATGTTTTATCTAGTCTATTTATTTGTATTTATATAGGGTACCACAATTAATATGCTTATTTTCTCCAGTTATCTGTCACCCTGGCCTTAATAAAGGGCACACACGACTCTGGTGGTCATCAACCCGGCTCACACCTGAGTAAGTTGACCTACAATGTGGAAGGCTCTTCAGGACTGGGTGCATTTCTGCATCTCTGCCGAACAGGAAAGAGGGAGAAGAGGGGTAAAGCAGGAGACACAGCAGTACTGCCAAAGATTTCAATCACAGGCATGATTATGTAGCTTTGGTCTGACTTTATTGATCTAAATGAAATATTGTACAGTTTTATTTATACTAATAGTTTACTGACATTTTTCATGTGTTTGATTAGGTGATGGATCCATGTTTGGATGGCCTCATTGCCCATCTCGAGAGGCGTTTCTGTGAGGCTGGCGTTATAATACTCGGCCCACGAGCAGCTACACTCCCTGATGACACTGCACACACAAAACTGAGGATACTGGTAGAGAAGTTTTGTTCCTGTGTCGATTCTGGAACAGTCTTTGAAGAATGGGCTTCTTTCAAGGAGCAAGTGGTCTCAGGTCCACTTAAGGTAACTTACAAATGAGACATTTTTACATGACTTTATCATGAACTCTACACTGTGTTCCTGATTTAATTTTTAACCTTTTCAAAACAAGACACAACTGGTAATATTGTCTGAACTGTCCTCCACATATGAGGAGTTTGGTGTCCTGTACCCAACTATGATCCTGCTGGCTTCTATTGCTCTGACGGTCCCAGTCAGTAGTGTAAACTGGGAAAGGGACTTCGCAACCATGAACTGGGTAATACAAACTTTTCTCAATAGGATTTGCTGCTTTTAGTTATATGTTAAGCTATCACATTAACAGTTAATTCATTTGCAGGTCGAGACAAACATCCGCAATAGACTGCAAGGAGACCATCTAACAGCATGCGGATCTCAATAAATGGGCCAGACGTTTCTGACTTCCCTTATCAAGAAGCTCTTGAAATGCTCTTCCAGCCCAGAAAGAGACACTGCAGTGACAAAAGCTGCACACTTTGTGGATAAATTATATAAAAATAAATGTTCCAATATTTAGATTAATGTACAGTTCAAATAATTATTCAGTTAATATATTCACTGCTGCCATTAAAAGAAACAAATCACCCCCCCCCTCCTTAATTTATGTATATTTGTATTTATGTCTATATTTATTTATAGATGTATTGCTCTGTATGCTAATGAGGGGGCGTGTTTTACGTCAGACATAGCAATCGATCTCAGAGTGGCAGTGCCGAAGTTTTGTGGCCACAGTGACACCTTGTGGTGAGAGCAAACACTACGCAAGAGGTTTGTAGACGTGATTTTACAGGTCACGCAGGAAATAAATGATTTCTTATATCACAGTTTATGTGATTTAAAGGGGAACTTGGCAACTCTAGCCATTTGTTGGCTGATCTTCACTTTTGTTGTTGCGTGTTGTCTCTACGAGCTCCCCCTACAGCTGAGGGACGTATATTTCACAACACTGTCGTAAATCCCTCATTTGCGGCACCCTCCTCCCCCCTTCTACCGCTCATGTGCATTTGTTATTATCGGAGCCGGACAACTTTATCATGTGGAGGTATGTCTACTGAGGTGGGTAACACATCACACACAGGATCATGTGGCGTGTGTGTTAATGTCAAAATGCTGAAGATGATTGGCCATAAAACATCAGCTGGTTGGGATTTCTGAACTGTCTGGGCACACATGAACACAATCTGCTGATAACAGACACTTTTACAGGGAAGCGCGTCAAATTATCCACTATTAACCACATTTTATGCCAAACATTGGAGATCCGTACACTCCACATTTGTGTCCATTTAAGTAAGAGATATTAGGTTATATCTTACATGTTTAATTACATCCTAATAAATGAATAAAGTGTGTGAAAGGTTTGATATTGTGTAGTGTGTGATCCTCCATCAGCAGCTGCAGTTTCTCTCAGCTGTATCAGTGCAGTCACTGTGACGTCTGACTGACAGAGGTTTTTGTACGACTCTTTATCACTGTGTGAACACACAGCTACTAGGACAGTGAACACTCTGACAGTAATAATCTCCTGTATCTTCAGTCTGGACTCCACTGATGCTCAGAGTAAAATCACTGCCAGATCCACTGCCACTGAATCTAGATGGAGTTCCAGTATAAAGGATTCTTATATAATAAATCAGGAGTTTAGGAGCTTCTCCAGGTTTCTGCTGATACCAGGCCATACGATTACCACTATACACATTACTGCTGGTTTTACAGTTTATTTTGACTTGTTCTCCTGGTTGAACTGCTGATATTGATGGACTCTGAGTTACAGTGATCTGTCCTCTACACTCTGGAAGAAAACACACACAAAAATTATTAATATTTATTTCACATTTTAAGATAATTAATAATCATTATATAAACTGTATTACACAAACCTTGAATAAACAGTGCAATGGTCCAGATGAAGATGCAGATGTTGTTCATAGTTGTAGTTTAGTCTTGTGTGATGATGAAGAGTGTGTGTGTTCTGCTCTCAGTCATGAAGTGTTAAACTCACAGCACTATAAACACTCTCAGAGCACTGAAGCATGTGCTGACAATGCAAAGAAGTGGGCAGGATTTACAACAGCTTGTGCTGACAACACACTCATATACACTAGAGTTACACAATCATGACTTTATTTAGTGTGTTTATTGTGACTCCTGAGACACTGAGGATGTGCAGATGAACGTCCATCTCTGTGTCCATATTCAGTCATGTGACCATCATCACTGCTACACTTCCACTAGATGAAGCGCCATCACTAAAGTAAGATCATGAATCATGAGTGTGTTCAGAAAGTATCAGGACTGATTGTGAATCTCTAATCAGAGTTCATGGTGTCACTCCATCTATCATGAAGCCTCATGTGTGTCTGAAATCATCAGATGGAGAAGAAACAGGCTGTTAAAGATGGACACATATTAGAGCTTGTTCACGTTTCATGAGATTCAGAACCAGTCCAGATACTTTTATAACACACCTTGAATATGAAAACATGCAAAACACAACTTTGAGATCTTCATTGTCACACTTTCTATTGACTTTGGCTCTAATATTCAATAAAGTCATTATTTGAACAGATTCTCACTGAAGATTGAAGTGTGAAGCTGCAGGTTTTTCTGTCAATCATGATGATTGATCTGCATATGAAGAACAGAAGCATCATTATGAGAAACTCAAACACAACATCATCCATGATCAAAGAGGTCAAAGGTCACCTCAGAGGTCACAGCTCATCACATATATTTCTTTAAACAGTGTTATATCAGAAAGCATTTAGTCAAATCTGAATGAGTGAGTGTTGAGAAGAGCTGAGGATCTTCTAATATCAGTGTGTTGAAGTGTTGTTTCTCTCTCTCTGCTGGAGTGTGTGTTCACTCGAGTGGAATAGAGGTTTTTGTACGAGTGTTTCATTAGATTGGATCACTGTGGTACACATTCGGTGGAGGAACTAAACTGGTGATCAGTAAGTCTGTCCATTTAATCATCTAATAAAAAATATAATTTAGATTTCAGAAAGTGTTTTACAGTTGTTAATAATAAATGGTTATTTTGATGATTAGATGTTGTGGTAAAACTTTACTTCAAGCTTTAATGTACGATACATTATAAAGTATTTCATAATGTATGTTATAATGCAGTATATATTTTCTTAAATAATTGCAACCACATTTAAAATCTATTATAATACTTAAAATTCCTTGTTAAATCTGAAATTGGTTGTTTGTCATGAGTGTGAAAATGAATAGATAATATTATAATGTGTTAAAGCCTTGGTTACAATTATTGATGAGATCATACATGCATTATAATGAGTAAAACAATATATAATTAATGCATTAAAATACATTTATAATGCAATATGTATAAAGGCTTTAAATTGTTACTGATATTTTTGTATAATTATTTAATCTAAAAAAATGTTCAATACAATTCTAAGCATATCTCTATACTGCGTCTCACTATGAGTGTATTGAGTTTATTACAGGTTTGTTTTTCCTTCATTTATTTCTACACTGAGTTCATATTTAGTTCATCTTTTATTGTAGAAATCATACATGTAAAAAGAGATTTGACATCAGAATGTAAATGTTGCTCCTTTCTGTAGTTCAGTCAATGATACTGAATCTCTTTTGCTCATGTTGTGCTTATAATTCAGTGCTTTATAATACAAACACAGACGTTGTTTTCTAGTTCTTATAAGTTATATACATTTGTTTTTATGTGAGCTTGAGTCAAACTTTTACATTGAGTTTTTTATTTGTTGAATATCTCACTTGAGGACAAACTAACTTTTGGGATTTCCAATTAAATTGAATTAAAGCAGTTTGTGTATTCCGATGTTTAGTTTGATTGATGAGGTGTGTGTGTGTGTGTGTGTGTCTCCTGCAGCTGGTCCCACAGTGAAGCCCTCAGTGTCTCTGCTGCCGCCCTCTTCTCTGCAGATCTCTGGAGACTCAGCCGCACTGCTCTGCCTGCTCAGCTCTTACTCTCCACAGGGGGCGCTGGTGAGCTGGACACTGGACGGGTCAGAGGTCACCGAGGGGGTTCTGACCAGCGCAGAGAGCCAGCAGGACGGCCGCTACAGCCGCAGTAGCGTCCTGACCCTCAGCAAAGCACGCTGGGAAGAGGGAGAGCTGTACGTCTGCAGAGTAACACATGATGGAGCTCCTCATGAGGTCTCGTTCCACAAGAGCTCTGAGTGCTGATGTTTCTCTCCTGAAGATGAGCCGTATCTGAGTGTCCTGTGTCAGGCAGGATTCACATGAGTCTAGTGCTGCAGCTGGAGTGCTTTACAACTCAATACTCAAACAGTGTGTGTGTGTGTGTGTGTGTTTGCTGCAACATTCAATAAAGCTTCTCAACAAGTTCACTTTGTGTCTGACAACATCATTCAACTAACAGATGAAGATGCAGGAGCTTTTCAGAAGGTTGATGTGGCAGTAAATGTCAAATAAAGCTCTTGGGGTTTGAACATGGTCTCTGGAGACAGAGCTGCTCTATTCTGAGAGATCACAATCACTCCACCCTGACAATGCAAATGGGCTTTCAGTCTCACTCTCTGATTGGTCACATCATCTGGACTGGAACACTTTCACTTCTGCTGCACATTTACATGTCAAATGTTTCACAAATAAAGCTCTTGGGGTTTGGTCCTCAAGCTTGCACACAGATCCTGTCAGCCGGAGCTGGGCCGTATGTGGCATTTAAAGAAGTTTAGCTGTAGATCTAGCGCTATAATTACAGCTGTAATGAGATAAAACACTACAGATATAAATGGGTCATTTAACTGACAATTCCTGAGCAATAAACAAAAACACTTTATATTCATCAATATATTACGCTCATATTCTCCAGAGCGGCTGTATAGATAAATTAAGTAAATTAATTTACAACAGAAATGAACTATCACTGAATTTACTTAACCCGTCCAACGTGTTTTTGGGGTCCTTAATATATTTTGAAATACCCAAACATTTGTGTTTTTTCCAGTTACTTATAATCATATGAATGTCATTTCTGTCAGGCCCTCTATCGTCAAATATGATTGACAGTTAGCAACAGTTTGGACTGGCGGTGGATTTCAACATCAATGTATGCAGATATCATTCATTCAAGATTTGAAAGTATTTTAGGGGAATCAAATGCCAAACCCTGCCTGAGACAGGAGGAGCTGGGGAGGGAGGAGGGTAATCGCTCCTGAGAAACGCCACAGCTGCTGATAATACTGAAGGAGCTTATATATGTATACAGTGATAGAGTCGTATTCCTGTAGTAGACGAGGATCAGCCGAGAGTCACTGATGAGAGCTTCACTAACATGACCTGCCAGAACTGACGCTACGCTTGATTTGTGTCGTTACTCTATTCAGCACTACCAGGACTACCATCATATGTGAGCAACATGTTTGTACGGCCACTTTCAACATGCAGTCTCGCACAAATTCTCCGTCACTAAACGGCTTGCTCCGCTTAGCTATTTCTTGAGCCGGTGTTACAGCTTCACCGGTTTTAGCCAAATTGTAAAAAACTGACTGTAGTCAGTCCTGTCCTTGCCACTGAATTTATGGTAGGTTTTATGTTTGGTATCATAATGGATTTAACAAGTTGTCAAATTCGTTCAATACTTGTACATATTTGTATACTCGTACATAATCCTGCAGCTTTTACTCCTGCTGTCATTGGCTACTGCCTCAATTCATATTTATGGCCATATTTGTAATTCAGTTTTGCCCCTTCTTGGAAAGTAGTCGGATGTCCCACACACTGTCAGAAAGTTTATATAAATTGCATTGTATTCTTTAAAATGATCACAAATTAGCCCGTGTGTGTTCATGGTCCAGTGATACATGACGTCTCTCCACACATCATAACCTTCCTCTGTTTGCAAGAGTGGGAAAGCTCATCTGACTTGACACATGACATCAGAGACTCGATTATTTGGTCATGATCAGTTACACTGCTGATAACGGTCCCGTTTGCATGTAAATCGTGTCATTTTTAAACAAGTTCACATGATTATTGCTTGCTATTAAAGACATACTTTTGGTCATTCCCACATATCAGTGAACTTATTACATAAATGCATTTAACATTGAATTATGCAACACTCTCTAGATAAAAATATCCCACAGCTGTGGATAAACTCATCATCATCATCATCATCATCAACTAGTGTCCTCCAACGTGTTCGATCCGTGGCCAAGTTCTCCACATCTTCCCATGGGCACTGACATTCTTCAGGTCTTGGTGAAACATCTGTCTCCATGTCTTCCCTGGTGTTCCCCGTCTCCTGATGATGGTGATAGTGATGATGTTCCCGATGTCTCCTGATCCTCCTGGTGATGTCCTCTTCATCACTGTCTCTGGGTGTTGGTGTTCAGGCATGTGTAGGACGTGTCAGCGAGGTGCAGCCTGTACTCTGTCTCAGTTTCTGAGTCTTCATGTGGAGTCAGGGCCGGATTAAGAGTTCAGAGACCCCTGGGCACAATGTCTTGTAGGCCCCCTTTTAAGCAGGCCAAATGTATATTTTGTCCAAGGACATTTTAATATGGCATTTACAGTTTTACTGTCTTAAAATTAACTTTGTTGAACTATGCTGGAGTAAAGTTCATAAATGGTTGTTCTTTCCTATAGGAATTTGTAAAACTATGTTGGGTGGACCCTTAAAGGGGGGTTTGACTGCGATTTCACTTTTTTCATTTTAAATAGTGTGTTAAATAGTGTTTAAATAATGTTGCTGTTGGTGCATGAACAGTATTCGCAAAGTTGCAGCGCTGAAAGTTCAGTGTAAGCAGAGATATCGTCTTTTAATATCAGGAAGTATAATTGCCTACAAAAACGACTGGATTGGGACTACAGCTGGGTTATAGACGTCACTAACCCACACATTTGCATCAACCCCTCCCTCAGAATATGCAGAAAAGGGCATGCGCATATTTCAGCAGCTCCAGCTCATCGAGTGTGTTGTTCACGCAGCTGTCAGGTCTTCTGTCTTCGAGCTTCCCACGGACGCTGTACTTCGTCAACCATGGATACAATTTATGTTTGATTATGTTCCTGAAAATGACGATCGTAATTTCGCTCTCTGTGCTGCACATTTACGGAAGACAGCTTCCAGAATCTCCACGAGTTCAACACCGGATTTAACAAGAAACTGTTACTAAAACATGAAGCAGTTCCGACTTTAAAACCAGAGGCAGCAGTTGTTGGGCCACAACCTGTAAGTCGGCGAAGACTTCATCATTTTAAATGTATTTGCATGTATAATTCCAGACGTAGCCTTGTGTTTTATTTTTTTAGCGCTGTCTTTATTGCCACTAGGCTATTAGTTATGCTATTTTGTGTCTACGACAAACGCGTACAAACATAAATTTTGTATAAGTACTAATGTTTTAAACGTATTTTTTCATGTATATATGTTTTATGACGTTATTTTCGATTTGATCAAGAACGTAAACTTGCCGACGCTGTTTGAGTATAACATTAGTAGCCAGTCAGTTGCTAATGTTGCCAGTCAGATGCTATTGTGTAAAACAAACATGTATAAAGTTTAAAAAAAATGTAGCAAATTATCATTCAGAAACGTTTATTAAGAGCCGTGTGTGTGGTGAGGTTCTGTTTGACTCTCTTCATCGCCGCTTTCTCGGTCTGATTCTGCCTCAAACTGATACTGCAGTTCGACGCATATTTACATCTGGACCGGAGCTCATGACGTGCACGTTTCACCCGTAAAGGTAATGGGCGTTAACTTTCCGGACAACGTGAGCGACAGATTAGCCAATCACAACACACCGGGCTAAGCTAACCAATCTGAGCCCACTGCGTGTTTCTGAGGGAGTGTTTTCATAGACTCAGGAAGTCAACCGCTCGTTTGAGGACAGAGGAGAGCGCGGCTGACAATAAAGATGAAGTTTATGAAAAGTAGGACTTTTTAAAAACGAAAAACCACGAATACATGTTATATTGCACCCCATAAACACGGGGGCATGCTCCCCCGCAAGAAAATTTTGTACATTTTAATGTTAAATGCATCAATCTCGTGCTCTCTGAGAGATCAAAATTAAGAGCTTTAACCCATGAACTGCCCGTTGAACAAAGAAAACGCATTGATTTGTGCCAGGACAATAAAGAGGGCTCAAACATCTTTTTAGTTATGAGAGTCTCAGTCTGCATTACATTATCAATGGTGTTTTAGGATCCTAAACAAGTATTATAATAATTTAATAATGATTTATATAATTATTCCTATGACGTAAAATCCATATAGCCTATAAATGTACTATATAAATGAAAATGAATATCTCAAAAGTATATTTTAGTCTACATTACACTATAATATGAAAATTAAAATACTTTTGTCTAGACCTGCACGATTCTGGGAAAAATATGAATCACGATTTTTTTTAGCTTAGAATTGATATCACGATTTTTTCACGATTTTTTTCTCATAAGTGTAATCAGGGTTCGTACAGATTCTGTAAAATGAAATTCCAGGACTTTCAAGGACTTTTCAAGCACTACTTTTTTGGATTTCAAGGACTTCAATAACCAATCCCTGAATTGTCACTGCATTTGTAATTTTTAAATGTTTTTTTAAAACAAAATAAGAATAAATAATGTAATTACAAGTAGGACAAATAAATACAAAAATAGAACAAAGAAAAGCTGCAAATTAAATAAACAGTGTTTTTATAGTAGATCGGTATACATTGGAATAAAGTAATCAAATGTGAAAAAATTGCAAATTCATTACTGTATAAATTAAATATAGATGGATATTTTTGTAAAGTTTAAAAGGGCAGACTATTTAGTGTAAAGCAGTGAGTAATTTATTTGTCCTTTGATTAATATGAAAACACAGCAGCAGTTTTATTAAACTCCTGCCCATTTAAAGTCCCCGTGAACCGGAAGTTGCAAACGATTTTTCTCCAGTGCTGTGACGTATTTCCAAGTGAAACGGAATATTGAACAGAGGGCAGGGTTTTACTCTAGCGCTCCTCCTCTCCATCTCTCGCTCATAGCAAACTAACGGTTTGAGGGGAGTGGTTAAGCGTTTCCCCACCCAAACTGTGAAACCTACGTCATCAGAAAAAGAAACCGTTCCAGACCGGAAGTAACTTTTCAGATTTTGATTAAAGATTACTAAGGTAAAACATTTTTTAAATATATATTCACTTGCACGGATTAATTGTTCACCACAAGACTAGTAATATGCGCTAACAAAGTAAATAGGTTCAATTTTGATTTCACGGGGACTTTAAGTCCGAACGCATGGACCCCATTTGAACATGGCTAACTTACATTCACTTGAGATATAACCGACTTTGTTAACTAATAAACTTTGTTTACTCTAAACGACTTTATTTTTACATAATTTTGTGTAAATTTGTCCATACAAGCGCAAGACGTGAAAGACAATTTAATTCAGTATTCTTGCATGTTTGCGTTTATTGAACTTCTTGACCTGCAAACGCCCAGTAATAATGTACGTAGACTCACGGTGTTCTGGACGGCTGTAAATTTCTACTCACTGTGTTTCGGACAGGTAGAAAGAGTCATTTCTAATATATAACGCATACATCTCAACAACTATAAGCTGGGTTGGTCGGAAGCGAAAGAGGACGAGGCACAGATGACGTGGATATATATATATCCCAGACAGCAAACTGACATTGAATCAACGTGGAAACGACATCGCTCATGACATTGAAACAACGTTGATTTTGCTCATCGAATTAACGTTGAACCAACGTTAGACGCGGCATTCTTCAAAGCTAAATGAAAATCGAAAATTGGTTTGCTTTCATAACGTTGAAACAACGTTGATTTCAAGTTGATTTTCCGCTAGTTTTGAAAGAATGATGCGTCTGACGTTGGTTCAACGTTAATTCGATGAGCAAAACAATGTCAGATCAACGTTGTTTCGATGTCATGTTTCCACGTTGATTCAATGTCAGTTTGCTATCTGGGTATAGATGCAATGACCGTTAAGTGCTTATTTAAAGAATTTGCAGAAAACGGTCTAGTGTCCGGAATACTGTGATGTCCAGAAAACAGCGAGTCTACGTTAGAGAACTACAAACTTTCCACTGATGTCTGTTTAAAGTGATGTGCTCGACCAGCTCGTGCGTTTCTAGTGCTCGCGCACCACACTTTCCACTAATAAGACGCATTTACTTCATAGACAGCCTTCTTTTTTTATCCCCATTCTGAGTGTTTCTTTGTCTGGACTCACACACACTGTAGTAGGCTATACACGCTTCAAAATAAAGGCCGATTTTTTTTATTTTTAAATCGAAGTCATTTAAAAAATAAATCGTGAACAGGGTGAATCGAGATCGCGATTTTATAACGATTTATCGTGCAGGCCTACTTTTGTCCTTATTTCTTCACTTCCAAGAAATAAACCCGTGAGCTTGTATTTAGGAGAAAACACCAGATGACCGTCCTGATCGCGTGAGCAAAGTGCACACTTTTCTTTAAATCACCCAGCACTGATGCCTATTCTTAAAGTCTTGTGCTGTTTTATAAATGCAAACAGCCATGCGATTTTAGTTCGTTGGCAAAATAACACGCTAGAGACCTATGTTAGGTTATACATTTTACATCTCATATGTGTTGGGAAAAGGGAGAAGAGACTTCGGCAAAAAGCGAATTCGAACTCGGGTCCGAGCGCATCTAAAGCTGATTTGCGCGATTAGCGCATTACGACCTACGCCACTTTAGATGTAACGTGGTCGGCGTCTTTTTTCATAAAAGACAGGCACATTGCACAATACTGAATGCTCAGGTATATAGTATAGTTAACAAACTGTAAATCACTACTAATAAATGGTAGAGCAAACCGAATGCATGTAGAGGTTTAATAATTAGGGAAAGTTGTCAGTGTGAAAGTGTGATGAGATGGGAGATGAGTTTTTATATTTTGTGTAGAATGCATTTTAGATCTATTGCTCAAATTAATAATTGCATGTTTTTGCTCTGATTTTTTATTTATTTTTATAATTTAAGGATGACAAGCCGGAATGAAAACAAGCCGAAATTAAATAGGAGTAACTAGACTATTTTTAAAATGTATGGAGTAGAAAGAACAGATAATCGAGTAGAAATGTAAGGAGTCGGCTGAAAAAGAATTACTCCAGTAAAGTATAGATACCCAAAATGTCTACTTAAGTAAGTTAACAAATAGGGATGTCAACGATTAATCGATTATTATCGATTAATTGTCGATAAAACATTAATCGATCAAACTTATCTATCATCGATTAACCAGGTCTATGCGTGTGCCTGCTGCTCAACCGCGAAACATGTAAGCGAGCGCGCCGGAGTCATGTTTGGGACTTCATCAGGACTACGTTTGCGTGTGTATTCGCAGCCTTTTGTTTAATGCAAATGTAAGTTGTAATAGTTTATTATGTGTAACGTTATGCCTTACTATATCTGATTTATCTCATACAGTGTCTGGTTGTGTTCCCTTGTTTGTCACTAGAGGTCTTCGTGTTTAAGGTGTCCTTCACTATTGACTTCATTTCCCAGCATTCTGTCTGTCACTGTCACTCATCAGTTCATTGCACTCAGCTGTTTCCCGTCATCATTGTTCCCAGCTGTTCATTGTTAGTCTTGTTAGATCTGTGTATTTATTCCCTGTCTGTGTTAGTATGTGTACGGATTCGTTGTTCGATGGCACCACTTCTTTGGTCTGTTTCCTAGTTGGGTTGTGTTTAGTTTTCATGTTTGGTTTGATTATTTGGATTTTGACTGGAAGACTATGATTTTGGATTGCCCTTTATAATAAACATCTGCAGATTGGATCTTCTGTCCCCTGTGTGTCGTGACACATATTGGATGAATTTTGTGAAGAATTGAAGTGTGATCTTTGGCTCAAACGGCAATGCAGGACTAATAATTACTATTGGGAGTGTCATGTTACATAACATTATAAAGAGAACAATATTGTAATAAAACGTGGTGAATAATTTGGGTTTAGTTGCCCTGTCGCGTTGTTCCAGAAAGAGCGCGTGCACAACATTCAGTCATTCTGAATGTCACATAACGTGGTTCAAGTTCACTTGTGAATTCACGTCATTTTTTGAAGATATTATTTGTAAAATTATGTTCATTTTGTATATATCTGACTAATCTCATATCGGTTGTGTTTCTTTGATTTAAATAACGAAAGTGCTCATCGGTTATTCATTCAGCCCGCGCTGCTCAAGCAGAAATGCACTACTAATAATAACAATGATTAATTTGTGACTGTCATCTTAGATAACATCAGAACACTATTTTATTAAATGGTTGTGAATTCATTGTGTTTGGTTGCTGTTTTCAGTGCGCGTCCACAACACATTCTGACAAGCACACGTCTGAGGCGGCGTTGGTGACACGTTCTATGAGTCGTTATATTTGATTATTAAATAATTAATTTAATTTAATTATCTATAATAGTGAAACATTTTTCAATCCTACTAGCTCTTTATTTAGATTAAAAACCATTCTCTATAATTTGGTGAGGAACATAGCGTTTTGAGCAGTAGCAGAGACCCTGTCCAGCTTTTGGCCGTACGCCACCCACTGCAGCAGACGCATAATTGATTGTTAATTTAAATGACGATCAATCATGGGAATTTGTGAAAATGGACATCCCTTCAGTTTTATATTTGACATTTCCAGGTCTAGTAATCTTACTGTGACCTTTCTCACACCAAGGGGGATTATAAGAGCTGCTGCTAATGTTTACATTTTTATACAAGTAGTTTACCAGACAGATTATTATATATAGACTTAATATATTAAGGCTAAGCCTACCCATAAGGATTTTTATTAACATTTACTTTATCTTGCTAAATGTTTGCAAGAGGTGAGCCAGTGCACAAATATTTATGTATTTAAATTTTCTATGCATAATTTATTTTGTTAAACTACATAAATGCCATTCTGTACCATATCCCAACTGTTACAATAAAACATCATTTGAGCAATATAACATGCATTTTTATTCAGTATATAAGCAATTGTTGCGTTCCAATATGATACGGGCGGACGGACACCACCCTGAACATAGAGGAGAGACGCACACCGGCCAGCTCGTGTCAAAAATAGGGGTATGTTTATTTAGTAGGTCGGTCAACAAGTACCGGATAGCTTCACGAAACACAGACAGATTAGTTACAAAGGCGGAGCGCTTCTGATTCCCGGGGTGGACTGCAAAAGCTCCTACGACAGACAGCACGGCAGTGCATCGACTCAGGCTCTCGTTCTCAGGCTCTGTGTGCCCTCAGGTGTGGGTCCGGAAAGCGATTGTAGCTCGAGTATGCGGCTGCTGCTCAGGTGTAGCTCATCTATAATTAAGAGCAAGAGAAACTCAGATGTGTAGAAACACACAGCGGGCTGGGGAACGTAACAGCAATATTTCGCTTTTTATGTTAAGACACTATTGATACAGTGAGAAATGTACAATCTCAGGAAAATAGCCGCTTGTCAGTTAATCGTTAATCGATCGATAAGGTTAATGAATTAATCGATAATTTGCATCCCTAGTAACAATGTTTTGTACTTCGTTACTTGACACCTCTGGTTAAAACTAATCAATGACAGTTCCTAATTGATTATGTTTTTACGAGTAATATTGTTTAATTAGTTTCGATGTGAACCTTTCCTCTCCTCCTTCTTCTAGACGTATCCAAGTCCGGGCGTGAGGTGCCAGTGCAGCGAATGGGCAACAGTTTCCCTAAGACCCTCCAGCAGAAGCGACTGGTTCAAATCTCATCCCTGGTTAGATTACTCGCACTCGAAAGATGCCGTTACTGTTTTGCTGGTGGCCATTTTTCCTCCCCGATGCTCCAAGGACAGTTTTCACCTCATTCGAGGGTTATCGTAACTGGAAAAAGCCTAGAATGAAAGACAGTGGTTTCTGTTCTCAGGCCAGATCTGAAGGCCATGTAAAGGCAATGTTCGTATGGACAGAAAACAGGAAAACTATGGATAAAAATACTTCAATGTTTGGACTAATGGATGAGCAAAAGAAGAAGCAGGAGGCTGAAAATCAATACTATATTAAAATGTTTTCCACAACAGTGTGTTTCATGGAAGCTTTCTAGAGTTTGAAGGGGCAGAACACCAGGATGCTGCCGCCTGAAGTGACGAGATTATCTTCTTCCTTGAGTACCATGGGCTGGAGCACAAGAAAAACCTTGTAGGCCAGGGCTACGATGGCGTAGCAGTGATGTGCGGGGACATGCAGGTGTTCAAGCTGAAATTAAAGAAGAAGCCAAACATGCCACAGTAGTGCACACTGCTTGAACTTAGTTCAAGGTCAAGGTCAAGGTCAAGGTAAACTTTATTATCCCACAAGGGGAAATTCATGTAGTCATTACGCGCTGTTATCACAAACAAACCTTCTAAAAACAAAACATTAAAAAAGAAACACAAAAGGTAATAACAATACTGTGGGTTTGACAATCACAATCCAACATTTAAAGCTAAAACTATAACAACTTGCGATGTACTTGATCATTATACAATCTGATTGATGTAGGTACAAATGATTTATTGTACCTCTCTGTTCTAATTCTCTGTTGTATAATTCTACCAGTTGACCTATTACTTCTCATAAATTTATAATGAAGAGGGTGAGCAGGATCCTTGAGGATCTGATCAGTTTTTTTTAAGATAAGTTCATTATACAGTTCAGCTACCGACACCTGGTCAATTCCAATGATCCTGCTGGCCATCTTAATCATGCGCTGCAGTTTCCCTTGATCTTTAACATGCATGTTACCAAACACACAGATAAGGCCAAAGGACAGAACACTCTGGAGGAAACTTTTATAAAACATAACAAGAATGTGTCTTTCTAGTCTAAAATTATATAATTTTCTTAGGAAATACATCCTTTGGTGCATTTTCTTAGTTTTTTTCAGTGCACATTCGTTAAAAGTTAATTTCGAATCAATTTCAACTCCCAAGTATTTATATGTTGCGACCCTCTCCACCAATTCACCATTGATCTCAGAGGAGGGAACTGTTATTTTGTTTTTTCTAAAATTTATGACCATCTCTTTTGTTTTCTTCACATTGATTTCGAGGAAGTTCTCAGAACACCAATGAGTGAAGCCCTGCAATTCCCTCTGAAATCCGCTCACAGAAGAATTGTCTGATTTTAAAAAGCCAACCAATGCTATGTCATCAGCATATTTAAAATAAGTGTAGGATGAAGAGATAGCTTGACAATCATTGGTGTATAATGAGTATAAAATAGGCGACAGAACGCACCCTTGTGGTGCACCTGTGTTTGTCGTTTTTAAGGAAGATATACATGAATTGAATCTGACTTGCTGACTACGCTCAGTCAAGAAGTCGTAGATCCATAAAATCAATTGTGGATTTACTCCTAGGTGCACTAATTTTCTCACCAACAGGTGGGGTTGGATCGTATTAAAAGCACTACTGAAGTCAATGAACACAATCTTGACCAGGCTCTGAGTATGCTCAAGATGCTCATGAGTGCTGTTAATCAAAGATAGCAGTGCATCCTCAACACCTCTCTCTGCACGATAGGCAAATTGATTCGGATCTAAAAGAGGTGAAACCTCATGAATAAGTTGTTTTAAAATTATTTTCTCAAAACATTTCATAACTGCAGAGGTAAGAGCAACAGGGCGCAAATCATTAAGTTCTTTAGGTCTATTGTTTTTGGGCACAGGCACTATTAGGGATTGTTTCCATAGGCTGGGAATGACACCTGTATCTATTGACAGCCGGAACAGCCTTTGGAAGGGCTGTGCCAACTGGTCAGCACACACCTTTAGTGTCCTGCAGCTGATACCATCAGGACCACAGGCTTTACGGGAGTTTATACGTCTAAAATGTGATTTAACCTCATTAATAGAGATGTGAATGCCCGTACCCTTCATCTCTTTCACTGCTGTGATGGCCTCACTCTGTTCAACTTTAAAATCATATTTATCAAATCTACAATAAAAATCATTCAATTGATTTGCCATATTAAAATTGTTCTCTACTACCATCGGGTGCTTCTTGGGCTTATATCCTGTGATAGATTGGACTCCCTGCCAAGCTCTCCTAGCATCATTTTTAAAAAAAGTTTCTAACTTGTGTTTATATGCTGCTTTACATTCATAAATCTTACTTTTAATCTTTTTCTGTACTATCTTTTTTTCTTCTCTGCTTCCACCTAATTTAAACACACGCTTTTTCTCATTAAGGAGTTGCTTTAACTCTGGGGTAACCCAGGGCTTGTTGTTTGGGAAAATCTTAATAGTCTTTGTGGGGATGATTGTGTCCTCACAGAATTGTACATAACCAGAGATAGCAAACACTGCGTCATTGACGTTATCAGTCCCATCTGTCACTACATTCCAATCGGTGCACTCCAGGCAATCCTGAAGTGCCTCAGTCGCAGCAGCAGTCCAGCATTTAACCTCCACCTTTTTTGTTCTCTCACGCCGTAGTCGGGACACATATATAGGCATCAGTTTAATCATGTTATGGTCCGAGTTCCCCAAACCGGGCAATGCCTTAGAATAAAACGCGTCCTGGATGTTTCCATAACAATGGTCGAGGCAAGCTTTATTTCGCGTAGGACAGGTGACATATTGTTGGTACGAGGGTAAATATTCCTTTAAACTGCATGAGTTGAAATCACCTAACACAAAATTAGCTGCGTCAGGGGTATCTTCCTCCGCTTTAGTTACAAGGTCATGAATCAGGGTGGCAGCGGCCAGTGTATCAGCGGAGGGTGCAATATACACAACAAACAGTCTAATTTGGTGTATCTCCCGAGGCAGGTGGTAAGGCCTTAGGGAAAGCGCTAACAGTTCAATATCCTTCGTACAAATATTATGCTTCATTGTAATATGACCAGGGTTACAGTATGCATTGTTAATAAAAACGCACACACCTCCACCTTTCCTTTTCCCGGAGTTCTGGTTACGGTCCATCCTCACCAGCGTGTAGCCCTCTAAATCGACCGATGAGTCAGGGTCCGCCTCCGTGAGCCAGCTTTCAGTCAGACAGATGAGACAGGATTGCCGGTATTCGGTGAGGTACTGTGAACAGGCCCGCAACTCATCTGCTTTATTCCTTAGGCTTTGGACGTTGCCGAACATAACAGATGGAAGTGATTGTCTGTAGGGCTGTCTTCTCAACCGTTCCCTGATTCCTCCTTTCCTGCCACGTTTCCTTGCTTTGACATTGCTTTGACGTTTCCTTGCTTTGACAGTTATAGTAGACGCTGTAAAAAGTATGGCAGATGCAGGAAACTTCTGCTCATTATTGGAACGACTGCATGTATTTATGTCTGGGTCTTATGGACAGAACAAATGGCTGGAAGTGCAGCGGGAGATGTTTGATGGTGCACAAGGGAACTCCAGCAGCAAGTGACACACGTTGGGCCTGTAGGCACATAGCATGTTGCAATGTTATGGACAGGTTGCCTGCAATAGTACAGATGCTTGAAGAGATCGCACCTGAGAACCATACACAAAGAGCTGTCGAAGCAAGAGGGATATTGGCTCAAATTGATCTGAATTTTGCTGGATCTCTTGTTCTGTTCAGAAAAGGTCCTGAGTGACTCCTGAGGAGGAGACGATGCTTGAATCCATTTGGGAGGCTATCAAAGATCGCAGTCTTGGTTTTAGTGCTTCTGCATCCTAATGCTGATGCTGAGAGGGTATATTCGATGGTTGGTTTGAACAAAACCTCAACAACAAAACAGCTTGTCTCAATCATGACCCTGAATTTGCTGGACTTGAGCCGAACTGTTTCAAATGGGAGCCAACGCCAGATAAAGAAGTCCAAAAAAGTCAAACACTTTCAATAAATAGTCTCTCTATCTCTCTTTCTCTCTCACACACACACACACACACACACATGAATTGTCAGTGCCATGTGTCAAAGTTTTTCTTCTGCAAGTCTTAGCAATTATTAATAACAACAAAAACATTAATAATAATAATAATAATAATATTACCCGTGACCCGTCACTCTTCTCCGTCTTCAAAACTTGAGAGCTGTTACTAGGCAACAAATAAGCACCACACAGACACACACACACACAGACCAACACCTACAAACACACAAGATACACAAAACGAACACACGGATCCATGAACCGTGACAATTTTAGTGTGGCAGTAAGCGATATAGGGTTTTACTTTATATTTTCCAGTGATAATTGTCGACTACGCCACCCTGAATAATTCAGGGAATATCTAAATAACCCAGCAATTTGCATTAGGTCACAGGTTCGTGTGTGCCAGGAAGGTCAGAGACATGTACAAAGAATTTACAAAAAATAGTTTTTATTAATATATAAAAGAGTTAAAAAATGGTATGTCCTTGTAAAAAATGAGCGCACAGCGCTACATGCACAAATAATGGCAATTGACAAAAGGTGTCGTCACAGCGGGCAATATATAATGGCTACATCAGCAGTCCTCTACCCACGAGGGTAGGAGGAACAGCAAGAAACTCTACAAAGCTCAATTTACAGGTAATACAAACAAACAATATACCAAACCACCAGGCCGAGTCTGCCGGCGGAAGGACCACTTAATGGCTTTTCCAAAAGCACAATCCAACTCACGCACACACACGTCACCGTGCACCAAATCACACACACACAGGCACTTCAAAAGTGTCACCCACTGCAACACCACCGCTATCACCATACAAGAGAAGGTCCTTCCGCCTGGCCACCTCTGTTCCTGAGAAAACAAATAAACTGAGTTTAATAAAAAAAACACACAACAATGACCACAGAGAAAATAAAAATAAAATAATCAAGGTCGATAAGGATACGCACACATTTAGATAAAAGCAAAATCTAAACACTATTCACACATTAGGATTCAAAAAAAGATGTACAGCAAAATCGAGCTAATGTAGTGCACACACACCCACACATCGGCTCTCATACAAAGGACAGACCGATTATAACTTTGCGATTGCTTTAGAAGTAAAGGAAGTAGACAATGCAAATCCTGCTGCTGGCCCACGGCGCGATCGCAGCGTAAACACGTGGTTCTCAAATGTACTCAGGTTATTTTGAGCGCAATTCACTGCAGAACGGGAAGAAGATCGTACTGAAGACGAGAGCAAAGAACGGTCCGGAGAATGAGAGAGGAGACCCACGCCTTAAAGAAAGCGAGATGTTACTATTGCTCTTTTACTACAATTTCCATCCATTTTACATAACACTTACCACAAGAGAATATTCCTCGCATACAATTCCCTCTGGCTACTGTTTACAGCAATCATCAAGACCGCTGATTAACTGGGATACAGGAAGCAACACATTAATGGTAACATAGCGACCCATTATTACTGCACCCCAGTACTCAATACAGAGACAGAACCTACCTGAGGGGTGAACAGACACTCACTCTGAACTCATAACGTGCACCGCCGGAAAAGTGCTGATTGACAACTACAATTTGAAAGAATAATATCAGTAAGGTTCCAAACACCTGATTTAAACCAGACGCGATCAAAACATACCTGAGACGCGAGTGAATGACGCACGCGGGGAGGCGGAGTAAAGACGCGACGCATCTCCGGACACAGCCAACCCGCATTAAATAGATGATACTATCCCCTGATAGGATGCCGCAACTGTCAATCACTTAACTAATAATGTCACAATCCACCCCAGCCTTTTGTATCGTCGCCCCGACGATAGACCACTAGCCCATGACGACTACACAACGAGAAACAAGTGATACACAAGTCCTCCGCCATGACGGCTATACGACAAGAAACAAATGAGACATTTACCACGAGTTCTCTGCCTTGACGGCTATGCAACGAGAAACACGAATGGGACACTTGCTACAAGTCCTCTGCCTTGACGGCTATGCAACGAGAAACGAGTGATACAAAAATTCTTTGCCTTAACGGCTACACAACGAGAAACACCAATGAGGTACCTGCTACGAGTCCTCTGCCTTGACGGCTATGCAACGAGAAACGAGTGATACACAAGTTCTCTGCCTTGACGGCTACACAACGAAAAAAACATGAATGAGGTACTTGCTACGAGTCCTCTGCCTTGATGGCTATGCAACGAGAAACGAGTGATACACAAGTTCTCTGCCTTGACGGCTACACAACGAAAAAAAACCCAATGAGGTACCTGCTACGAGTCCTCTGCCTTGATGGCTATGCAACGAGAAACGAGTGATACACAAGTTCTCTGCCTTGACGGCTACACAACGAAAAACACGAATGGGGCTGTCCATTCCACCACCAAGCTGCGGCCCTGCAGCTTAGCGGGAAGCACTTTTCCGATGGTTGTTCAACCTGAAACTGCCCACCCCTCAGAGCGAAATCTGCACAAGCCTGCGGAACCCGAAAAGGTCTATAATTTTGATTAACCTGCGGCGATCGAGTACGTGACTGACAATTTTGGAGTCGGACCATACCTTCGGTCAATTGTTTTTGGTGTTCCGACATATCTCGCAATTCATTCGGCTCGGAGGTCAGAAGACCATTAGCCCCTATGTGCTGTTGCCCCCATACCCCATATAGATCACGAAACGCCTTAATTTTATTTGGGTCCCCCCTCTCATCCTCACTTACCTCCTGCTGAAGCATTTCATTACCTGCCTTTAATTGTGCTACCAATTCTCTTAATTCATGCAATTCATCTTCCATAGCTGCGAGCCACACAGTCACTTACCACCCGGAAGAAACTGCTCACGGATTATACCTACACTTTGCAACAGGATCGCCACCGTCCACTTCCTGCCACACACACACCAAGAAAGAAGAGAAGAAAGAGGAAAAAAAAAAACATCCCCCCCCCCCCCCAATTTTTTTTTTTTTTTTAAACTCACGTCTCTGCCTTAAACAACTGACACACAACCCTGCCGACTATACGCCAAATGTGGCAGTAAGCGATATAGGGTTTTACTTTATATTTTCCAGTGATAATTGTCGACTACGCCACCCTGAATAATTCAGGGAATATCTAAATAACCCAGCAATTTGCATTAGGTCACAGGTTCGTGTGTGCCAGGAAGGTCAGAGACATGTACAAAGAATTTACAAAAAATAGTTTTTATTAATATATAAAAGAGTTAAAAAATGGTATGTCCTTGTAAAAAATGAGCGCACAGCGCTACATGCACAAATAATGGCAATTGACAAAAGGTGTCGTCACAGCGGGCAATATATAATGGCTACATCAGCAGTCCTCTACCCACGAGGGTAGGAGGAACAGCAAGAAACTCTACAAAGCTCAATTTACAGGTAATACAAACAAACAATATACCAAACCACCAGGCCGAGTCTGCCGGCGGAAGGACCACTTAATGGCTTTTCCAAAAGCACAATCCAACTCACGCACACACACGTCACCGTGCACCAAATCACACACACACAGGCACTTCAAAAGTGTCACCCACTGCAACACCACCGCTATCACCATACAAGAGAAGGTCCTTCCGCCTGGCCACCTCTGTTCCTGAGAAAACAAATAAACTGAGTTTAATAAAAAAAACACACAACAATGACCACAGAGAAAATAAAAATAAAATAATCAAGGTCGATAAGGATACGCACACATTTAGATAAAAGCAAAATCTAAACACTATTCACACATTAGGATTCAAAAAAAGATGTACAGCAAAATCGAGCTAATGTAGTGCACACACACCCACACATCGGCTCTCATACAAAGGACAGACCGATTATAACTTTGCGATTGCTTTAGAAGTAAAGGAAGTAGACAATGCAAATCCTGCTGCTGGCCCACGGCGCGATCGCAGCGTAAACACGTGGTTCTCAAATGTACTCAGGTTATTTTGAGCGCAATTCACTGCAGAACGGGAAGAAGATCGTACTGAAGACGAGAGCAAAGAACGGTCCGGAGAATGAGAGAGGAGACCCACGCCTTAAAGAAAGCGAGATGTTACTATTGCTCTTTTACTACAATTTCCATCCATTTTACATAACACTTACCACAAGAGAATATTCCTCGCATACAATTCCCTCTGGCTACTGTTTACAGCAATCATCAAGACCGCTGATTAACTGGGATACAGGAAGCAACACATTAATGGTAACATAGCGACCCATTATTACTGCACCCCAGTACTCAATACAGAGACAGAACCTACCTGAGGGGTGAACAGACACTCACTCTGAACTCATAACGTGCACCGCCGGAAAAGTGCTGATTGACAACTACAATTTGAAAGAATAATATCAGTAAGGTTCCAAACACCTGATTTAAACCAGACGCGATCAAAACATACCTGAGACGCGAGTGAATGACGCACGCGGGGAGGCGGAGTAAAGACGCGACGCATCTCCGGACACAGCCAACCCGCATTAAATAGATGATACTATCCCCTGATAGGATGCCGCAACTGTCAATCACTTAACTAATAATGTCACATTAGCATAGAGAAAATCGAATATTTTACATTTACCTTTAAAGTCTTTATAAAGTTTGCTAGACATTGATATTGTGTAGTGTGTGATCCTCCATCAGCAGCTGCAGTTTCTCTCAGCTGTATCAGTGCAGTCACTGTGACGTCTGACTGACAGAGGTTTTTGTACGACTCTTTATCACTGTGTGAACACCCATTTACCACTGATATAGTGTGCACTCTGACAGTAATAATCTCCTGTATCTTCAGTCTGGACTCCACTGATGCTCAGAGTAAAATCTCGTCCAGTATTTGCTGTTCCACTGCCACTGAATCTAGATGGAGTTCCAGTATAACGGCTGCTTATATATTTAATCAGGAGTTTAGGAGCTTCTCCAGGTTTCTGCTGATACCAGGCTAAGTAGTCGCTGTATATTCCTACATCTATATGACACTCTATTGTTGCTGTTTGACTCAGTTGGACAGTTTTAACTTCAGGTTGAGTCAGAGTCACTCCTCTGGATTCTGAAGAAGAGAAAAGAAAGTCAGTCAGTTTGTTAATCACCTTATATTTGTATATTAAAACAACAATGGCATATTATATTTATATTAAAAAGTAACAACCTTGAGCAAACAGTGCAATGGTCCAGATGAAGATGCAGATGTTGTTCATAGTTGTAGTTTAGTCTTGTGTGATGATGAAGAGTGTGTGTGTTCTGCTCTCAGTCATGAAGTGTTAAACTCACAGCACTATAAACACTCTCAGAGCACTGAAGCATGTGCTGACAATGCAAAGAAGTGGGCAGGATTTACAACAGCTTGTGCTGACAACACACTCATATACACTAGAGTTACACAATCATGACTTTATTTAGTGTGTTTATTGTGACTCCTGAGACACTGATGATGTGCAGATGAACGTCCATCTCTGTGTCCATATTCAGTCATGTGACCATCATCACTGCTACACTTCCACTAGATGAAGCGCCATCACTAAAGTAAGATCATGAATCATGAGTGTGTTCAGAAAGTATCAGGACTGATTGTGAATCTCAATACAGAGACGCAGAAGATGTTGCCGCCGCTCTCCGTGTCCTGTGACTTTAATTGACTATATCTCCCCTTACCAGGTGTTAAATGAGTAAATTGTGGTGGAAATCAATGTTGAATGAGTCAAGGCTGTGAAAAATGGCAAATGCCATTCTTTGAAGTGTATTTATTGTTTTTATATTGATGTCTAAAAGTTTGGTTCAAGTTAACCAACTGGTGAATGCTAAACTGATGGCAGAGACCATGCAGTTACAGAAATATGAAAAACAAAGTGAATTTATACATTATTATTTGTGTTTTTGAGTACTAATTTAACAGTTAAGTTAACGAGCAGTCTAAAAAAATCCTCTGTGCCGCGAAGGTTTTCTATTTTTTATCATTTCGATTCAATTATTGGCAATGGCGCCCCTGCTTGCTGAGAGGGAGCCGTTCACAGAAGCGATGTCAAGGGGATCTCCTGATTAGTTCACGTATCGCGTCTTTTTCGCGCTCGAGGTCGTTATTTCAAATAGGCTCACGGGAAGCGCGCTCATAAACTTTTCAGCACGTGCACCCAAACACTTGGGTGTTTTTTTCTCTTCTCCGTAAATAAATCTTTTAGTAGTGCTACAGCAAGCGTTTTTCTGTGGTGGAAATACATTAGCTACTAAAACTTCTCTGTCGTTGTGGAGAGCGCAGTGCATGGTTGTATTATAGCAACGACAGACATGGGCAAATCGGACCGAATTTTACTATTAATAATAAAGATAAGCTACTGTGCTTTATAAATGTCAGGATCTTTATTGACTCATTATTTTTATAGAGTTGATTTAAATGCTGAAATATAAGGTTTATCTTTTTATAAAAACTTTTTTGTGTTAACCTTTTTTTTTTAGTTTAGTAGGTAACATAAAAGACACTCCTTTAAAACAAATCTTTAATGTTATTGACTTGGTGAATTGATTTCATTGTGTATTAGGCTGTTTTGAACAAGATTCTGTGTATATGATAATTTTGGTCACTATATTCATGAAATGTACAATCAGTCCAATGAGAGAGTAGGACGTCAGGTGACGTCATCGACCAGGAAACTATAAAGCACCCTTGAGATCAGACCGCGACAGTAGTGATGGGAAGTTCGGATCATTTTACTGATTCGGATCTTTGAGTCTCGTTCAGTAAAATGAACGAATCTTTTATCGAGTCATTTCGTTCATTTCGGTCATTTCATAATTATATAATTAAAATGTCATGTTAAATATCCCATACATCTAGTACTTACGAAAATCTTAATTACATTTGTAAAAATAACATAATAGGGTAATGCAGCCAAAGCCAAAAGCAACTGAAATAACTGTAACGTTAGCTATTAATTAGTTGCTGGGTCTCAAGTTCAGGCTATGCAGTCTGACCCTGTTATAGTTCACCTCACCTCCTGATCCGAGACGTTCTTTGCTTTGCAACTTCATATTTATCAGGTTTGTTCTCCTCCTCTCATGTCTCGAGACGTTAGCTGTTGACTCGTCAGTCTCTGACTCTGATCTGTGCTGTCTGCTGGGCCGTGCTATGCGATATAGCAGAACCGGAAAGATTAAAGATTAGTTCATCTCTCGAGTTCGGGTTCGGCCGGGTCCGAGTCTTTCGTTCTTCCTGTCAGTCCCATAGAGTCTATGCTGTCAGCACCGGAAAGAGAAATGATTAGTTCATCTCTCGAGTTCGGGTTCGGCGGGTCCGAGTCTTTCGTTCTTCCCGTCAGTCCCATTAAGTCTATGCTTTCAGTACCGGAAAGGGGAATGATTAGTTCATTTGAGTCTCGGGTTTGAGTCCGTCGTTCTTTTCTCACGTGGCCACGGGTCTCGCATCAAATACAACATTAGATTCGTATTATTGACTGCGTCTGAATATTGTGTTATATAGGCATTAAAATACAAATGTTCAATAAACATTATAAACGTCCATTATTCCTTATTCCTTACTATTGTCCCTGTCCGTCTCTTTTCTATATTATGCATCTTGTGTTTTATTATATATTGTACATTAATTAATTACTATTATATTATACATCATCTACGTGCTTGTTTGTAAAAGGTTTGTGAATTAGTTTGTAAAAAGTTTGTGAATTTGGGTATTCAATACGGTGACAATTCACGTGACTAAAGAACGAAGGACTCAAACCCGAAGACTCAAATGAACTAATCATTCCTCTTTCCGGTGGTCTGACAGCATAGGCTCAATGGGACTGACAGGAAGAACGAAAGACTCGGACCCCCCGAACCCGAACTCGAGAGATGAACTAATCATTTCTCTTTCCGGTACTGACAGCATAGGCTCTATGGGACTGACAGGAAGAACGAAAGACTCGGACTCGAGACTCGAGAGATGAACTAATCATTTCTGTTTCCAGTACAGATTCAGAATCCATATGTTGCGCAATGCGCATGCGCGGGTAACACAAGATGAACGAATCACTCCCTGAGACAACTCGATAGTCCCGAGTCATATTAAAGATTCGTTCAAAATGAACGAATCGTTCATGAACGACACATCACTACGCGACAGCTTCTGTAGTCTTCAGCAAGCGATCTCTGTACTCTGTCCTTGTCTATTTATTGTTGTTTGTCAAAGCCAAGAAAAGAAATATTTATCACTATCTATATTTATGGCAAGCAAGATTATAGACGGTGTGTGGTTCCCTGCCCTCGTTACATCACGGGTGGGGACACACATCAGCTATTTGTTGCAATGTTTGGGAGTGGAGCATGCCAGCGGTCAGTTCTCGAGGGAGCTGCTGACTGTGGGCATTGCCAGAAGCTGTCCGCTCCCGCCGGGCGTTCTCCGAGGAGGACGGTTCGGTTCGGTTCGGTTCGCGTTCCCCGCGCGGGTCTCTCTGTTGCCGAGGCACGGAGACGACTCGCATTTCGGGGTTCGCAAATGGATCTGACAACGCGGGTTGGGACGAGCTCAGCTCTATCTCAGCTTTCACATGCCAGATCTAGTGGACTGCGATTTCCAGTTCCGAGGAATTGGTATCGTTAGTGTTTTGTTTTAAAAAGAAAGAGTACAAAACAAATAAAAATGTTAAGAGAAATGCAGATGTTTGAGTTTTAAATGAATGATGAATAAATAAGTCAGCTCATATCTGCTGAATAAAGAGGAGCTTTTAAAAGGAGGTTTTATTTATGCTTTTGCCAGTTAAAATTTTACTGGCTAGCTGAACATTATGAGATTGAAAAATAAATAAGAGTTTTTAGATTAAATTTATCTTAAAAACTAGAAAACTCTGCATCTCAGCCTCCTCATCTGGGTTTATATTTTATGTGTTTAATCCCCAGATGTCTAATTATAGCAATGTTTGGGTATTTCAGTGCCTCGGGTTAAAGAGACGCTTGCGAGCTTTCGCTCTCCCGAGTCGGTGTCATCGTTTTTAACCCCGGCGTTACCCACCAGCCATCATAAATAATGAATACAGTTTTATTAGGCAGCCCTGGTGGGTATGGAATGAGTGTGAGGAGTGACTCTCTGAGGAGGGTCGCAGCGCTGCCAGTTCGGTTGTTCCCGCCGGTGGCCACAGAATTATATATATGTATATATGTTTTTCCGATATAAAGATAATGGAAAATAAAGATATAAATATGTCTGTTCTTCTGGACGCTCCGCTTTCAAGAAAACTATGAAATAATCCATTCAGCGGTGTTCCAGAGGTTTCTTCCTCACCAATGTTCCTGAGACTGCTGGACGAGAGCAGTCTCGGCCTATGAAGCTCCTCGCAGCACAAGGTGCAAAACAGAACAGTCTATAGCCAGTTAGAGATATGCAAGATCTGAGGACTGTTTTATCTCTAAAAAAGCTTGGACAAAGGAGAAGTCCTGACGCTGAGGCGGTCAGGCGTCTAAGGGTGGTCCCCTCTGGGGTAGGGACGGTTTTGAGAAATCGTTTCTCCTCAGCGCCCTTTGGGATGCGACTCTCTGAAGAGGGTCGCAGCACTGCTAGTTTGGTTCCCTGCCGGTTCGCCGTTTCAGGGCACCAAGGTCTCAGTGTCCCCAAACAAGCTTTAAAAAACGGCAGTCAGTTCGGTTTCCCTGTCGGTTTGCCGTTTCAGGGCGCCGAGGTGCCTACTTTTTCCAACGGTCCTCCGAGGAGGGGCGTAGGAACTAAGCTAGTTAAGAGGTAGGCAAGATCTGTCATCATCTCTAATAAAGCTTAGACAAGAAGTCCTGTCGCAAAAAATGAGGCTATCAGGCTTCTGAGGGCTCCTCCGGGCCAGAGACAATTTTGAGAAATCGTTTCTCCTCGGCAACCTCTGGGGTGCGACTCTCTGAGGAGGGTCGCAGCGCTGCCAGTTCGGTTGTTTCCTGCCGGTTCGCCGTTCAGGGCACCGAGGTGTCGGCGTCCCCATACGATCCTCCTCCGAGGGTTGTAGAGCGGTCAGTTCGGTTGTTCCACCGTTGTGGCACCGAAATGATTGTTCAAACAAATCCAATGGCCAGTCTTGAGAGACTGGTTCCCCTAGTAGAATTTCTGGCAGCGTGGAAACTACTGCCACACATTTCTCAGTGGGTCCTGCACACCATAGAAAAGGGTTTCAGCGGTTCTCGTCCGCCCAGATTTCTAGGGGTCCTCCTTGTAGTGGTGGACCCGAGCAGGCTTTGGTTATGGAGCAGGAAGTATTGACACTTCTGTAAAAGGAGCTGTAGAAGGGATTCCTCCTCCCAGCAGACAGCCATTACTTCATTGTTTCGGAAAGAGGATGAGGTGTTGCGTCCTACTCTAGACCTGTGTCAATTAAACAGCAGGTTTCAGAATCTTAAGTTCAATATGCTTACGCTAAATATGATTGTGTCACAGATTTAGTCTGAGGACTGGTTTCTTTCAATAACTTAAGGGACGTTTACTTATCTTTCCATCCTCATCACAGGAGGTTCCTGATAGTGTTCATTTCGTTAACGAAAACTAAACGAAAATATTTTCGTCAACGCACATTTTTCACCGAACGAAAACTAGACGAGACGAGACTAAAATCTCCACCAATAAACAATAACTGGGAGTAAATCAGAAATAATTTTCGTAGACTAATAAAGACGAGACGAAAATGCAGTTCGGTAAATAAAGACTGGGCTAAAATCTATGGACATTTTAGTTCACGAACAAAGACGAGACGAAAATTACATATTATTATATGATATGGTTTTGTCAAATCCTGTCTCCTCCTCCTCGTCAGCTCTTCCGCCACCAGTGGTGGAAAGAGTACTGAAAAAACATACTCAAGTAAAAGTACCATTACATTCCAAAAAATGTAGTGTGAGTAGAGTAAAAAGTACTTGTCCAAAAAACTACTTGAGTAAGAGTAAAAAAGTAGCTTATTTAAAAGTACTCAAGAGTAGTGAGTAGTGAGTACTGAGGTGCGGATTCTAACCCTTATAATAAACACTGAGCACTACAATTTATAAATTAAAAAAAATGCACATACTGGAATTCACATTTGTTCTTTGTAAGAAAGATTGAAGAATATCTATCATCCATCTTTTTAAAATGCATCAAATCAGTACACTCATCACCATTTAAATCATATTATTTGGGGGGAAAAGCATTTAAAATTAGGCAAAAAACCACTGGGCCTGAGCATGTTATTGTTGCACATAAAATATCAATATTCATAACTGTGCAAAGAATTCAAAAACCTTTAGAAACTCATATGATAGTTCAGCATCACACACCAAGAGATGGGTTAAATAAAATTAAAAAATACCCAATTTCTCTCCAAAACGGTACCAATGTTAGTGTTTTGATAAATGAGAATCACTAATATTATCATATTACCTCAACTAATGCACTGAAAAAGGCTAAGATAGTGAGCTAACACTAATTACACACTTTTATTCCATGCTATTAAATATCACTGCATGAAAAGACTCAAATCCGGCAATATCCGGGCATGGTAAACTCCTGTGCAATTTGATGTTTGCTGGATGTATGTGGGAAAAAGCGGATTAGAGTAACACGGAACAGTATATTTCCAGACAAACCCGGAAACCTCACCTAAGCGGGCATATACAGGAATCCGTGAAATTTCACGGACATATACAGCTGAAACACTGCTGGGTGTGAGAGGTGTGAAGAAGACCTTTCATATGTTAATGACTGACACTAAGGGTGCTGGCTGTTCTCAGAGGGAGGAGTGGCAGAGGACTTCAGGATTGAAAATTATCTCTGGTCTACAGCAAACAAGTTTTTTTGTACAGAAAAATAAATAAATTCTTAAGGCCCTAAAACAGAAAACCGACGTCAAAGAACTAGCAATGACTAAAGCCAACTCTAGGGTTGGCTTATGTCGCCTGTGGGGCCTTAAAACCACTGTATGAAAAAAAGTATCCTAATCAAATATTCTTTTATAAAAACAGGACAAAATAAACACCATGAATATACGTTCACAAAAACATCTGAATATTTAATGAAATAAAAAATACAGGGAAACATTTCAGAATATCTAAATTTTTATTGTGAAGTTTTACCAATTGCAGACAACAACATTTGTAGCCATTGGCTTTGCTTAGTTGGGGACATTTTTATTTAATATTCAACAATGTTATTGAACTGCCTGCATTGACACCATTATATGAGATCTGAACTGAGATGGACAATGACATCACGGTTTTGGCAGAGTTAATTCTTTGGGCATGCATGATGTGAAACGAGTGGTCGCAAAACCACCGGGCTTTCCCGTGTTATTGTCAGCAGCTGGTTATCCTTCCATGTTGAAAGGTAAGTCCAGCTGCATCATATTTATTCACAAAATTAAATAGATTCACTTGCAACGCGTCATACCGAGGTTTGTGGTTTGAGTGAATAAGTCCTTCCGCAAACAAACAAGCTGCAAGAAAAGGGGGCGTTTTGAGGTTTGAAATTCACCACTCACAACCATAAACACAACAAATGTGGTGACGTAATGGAGGTGCAACCAATAACGTTAGTGTATTGCTTCAAGCGCGAGAAAAATACTTTAAAATTACAGCATTCTTTCCCGAAGCAAAGAGAACCGTTTGTTTGGAAACAGTTTTCTTCTATTCACCTTATTTTGTACGACAACAAGGGTGACGCCATTGCGTTCGTTTTGTCATCTTACTCCCGTCTGAGAAAGACTTCAACTTCCGGCTCATGAGAGGGATGAGATTCTGCGCTAGTTGAAACGAACGGTAAAATATGGCAAGTATTAAATGTTCAGTTAGGTGCTGCCATAACAGTTGGATTAAGAGGAGAGAACAATTGGACCAACGGTGTAACGAACATAATGTGAGGCGGTCAGATTGTTGTTGTGGTGCACTTTACGATTTAGCTACACCCACCACAGACGAGGAGCACCGGAGGCAATGGCGGAAGGCACTACATTTGGAAGCATAGGCTTGAAAGTGCCCAACTGAGGCTAAACACGGAAACGATTCTGATGAGAAAACGCAAAAGTGGCGTTGCGTCATCTTTTTTTTTTATTCTGCGTTTAGACGAGCGTTTTGTGTGAGAAATCCGCGTGCAAATGGAGACGCAAAAGTGTGTGAAATTCAATGTAGTATGCACTTCAGGCGGCTAGGAGTGCATACTACCACAACACCAAGTCCACGCGCCTGCGTACAACTTTCACCGTCAAGCAAACTTTTGCGTTTTTACCGTTTTAAGATTTAAGATTTCCACTCTGGAGGGTGGTTTCACTTTTTTTTTGCTTTTTTGAGCCTCAAAAACGCCATCGCCGTGTAAACGAAAGGCACATCCGATAAAATATTTTTACGTTTTCACCCGCGAGCGTTCTCGTGTTAACAGGGCCTAAGGACGGGAATCCGATTGAGGAACACCCCAGAAATGGCTCGGCTACGATGTTCCGATAAAGAAGTCACGCCGGGTGTTGAATATTGTCAGATTCAGGTAAGCTAACTTGCCTAACTGTTATGTGCTTGTTTGCCTAACTTTAGATTCGTGAAGTCCGTTCTATGAATGCTTTTAAGATTAGTAACAAGCCGTAAACAAAATACAATGAATCTTGCATGATTACCATTGCCTACATGTTATTTATTTAACTTTGTGATATTGACCTAAGAGTCTGAAAGAATGAATGAATGAATATTCACGGTAGTACAAGATAGTATGGTAACTTACATTAGTCTTACAATAGCTCACATTACTGCTATTGCACATTACGAGATGTAAACAACACTGGTCCAGATGCACTTACTGTTTCAGTTTGTAAAAGGCTTCTTAATTTCAAATGTAAAGAAAATATCTTGAATATGTTTGTTTAACTTTTTGATTCAGTTGTTCTGTTGGTTGTACTTTAACCCAACGTTTATACAGTGTTAAAACTGAAACAGGAAGTGCTTCTGGACCAGTGTTGTTTACATCTTGTGAAATGGTCTATACAGAGATTGCTGATGCTAGCAGGCCAGCTAGCTACATCTCTCATTCAGATATTGATATTGACTTATGGCGAGTTAGGAGATTGTGTATTGTTTCGTTTTTAATTAATGTATCTTTCTCACACACTGTTCTGTGTAACTATGGGTGCCATCATCAATGAATTCTCCATGATCTATTTTAAGTAGCTACTAATGTAAAAAATGTTTATGGTTATAATATTTCCATAGATGCATCAATGAGAGTCAGTAATGCAGTGGATAACTATGAGGATGATCACATCCACATGCCCCACAGCTGTGATGCAGAATCACAAAGGGAGGATCAATCTGTCTTTGGCCACAACCTGATCTTCTCAGAGAGACTCTCCAGCGTCTTGATGCTCTTTAGCGAAAGTATGAGCAGCACAGACTAACGTTACATGAAGAATCTTACAACGCTTCAAAAAGAATAAAAAAGGCACATGACGTGAACATTGCGGTAAGTCCAATTATTGTTCTATAACGTGGCTGTAAGCCATAGTTCGGTTACAATTATTGTTTTGTCTCTTGCGGTTACTGTGATGGTCAGCTTATTCCAACTGAAAATTCAGTTTTGTGGTTCTTGAAGATTGTGAATCAATTTAATTACTTTTTAATTTCAAACTTTACAGGAATCTGTAAGGCGCCTCAATAATTCAGAGAACAACCCACACAAATACGTTCCACAAACCAGGTAAGACTGTTTCTTATATACTATAGCCTAAATGTTAGTTTAATCTACTACTCTATGGATTTGGAATGCCAAAAGTGAATTTCAGTAATGATACCTGCAACTTTCCCCCCCAGAATAAATTCATCACATAACCTGGCTGTGACCACTTACCTCTTCGAAGAATTAAGGTCAACTTTTACAGACGTTGACCCTGAATGTGTAAAAGGTAATCTTAAAGATGTTGTAATCATTTTATTGTCCTCTGTTTTACTTATTTTTATTGCCATTACATTTATTTATGATATATTTAGCAGGTTGGAAGATGTATTTTGAGACTTTGCGGAGGAAGTATTCTTTGGCTCAGCCTGAAAAGGCCCAGAAAAGAAAAACTATGACGAGCATTGCAAAGAACCTTCAAAGAAAGCGACTGGTAAGTTAAGAAACTGGTTAAGCACTTTTTTTCTCTTCAGAATGTAACTATCCTCCTCTCTGTGTTTTAGTGGTTAAGTTACTGTCATGTTTTTCAGTTGCTGGAGACCAGGTCCGGGGTTGTACAAACCAACACAGAAAAGGAACTTTGGAAGACCGCAACAATAGAACTGATGTCTGATGAAGATGATGCTATTGTTGATGGAAGGCCAGTGTGAATGGTGAGGTCTCCACCAATCTGCTCTCTGCTAGGTACTATAAAACAGACTAGAGGCTGACCCACACTATGCGTCACACCACCAGCGTATCATGGCAGTTTGAAAAATGTTAACTCGTATAAAAAAAAAAATATATATATATATATATATATATATATATATATAACCGTTCAAAAGTTTGGGGGTCGGTAAGATATTTTTTTTTTTGGTTTGGGGGGGATAGCTCAAATTAACTCAATACTTTTATTCAGCAAGGATGCATTAAATGAATCAAACGTGACAGTAAAGACATTTATAATGTTACAAAACATCATAATTTAAATAAATGAAATATAACTTTCTATTGATCAAATAATCCTAAAAAGTCTACAACTGTTTTCAACTTTGGTAATTATTGAGCATCAAATCATCACATTAGAATGATTTCTGAAGGATCATGTGACACTGAAGACTGGAGTAATGATGCTAAAAATTCATCTTTGATCACAAGAATAATGTATTCCAATAGAAACGTTTATTTTAAATTGTCATAATATTTAACAATATTACTCTTACTTTTTTTGTATTTTTTATATATAAAAAAAAAGCAGCCTTGGCGAGCATGTGAGACTTCTTACCGATCCCAAACTTATAAACGGCAGTGTACACCTTGAATATTTTATATACACTTTAATTTCTTATTTATTTTTCTCGTATTATTTCATATATTTGTTCCTTTTTTTGTTGTCCATGTTGCTTATCTCCATTTTGTTTACTTGTTTGCATTTTAATGTATGTTTATAATGCACTCTCTGTAATGTTCTATTTATTTATATTGTTTACTTGGAATATCTACGTATATTTTATTTATATATATATATATATATATATATATATATATATGAAGAGTTCAGATGCAAAAGCCTCTAAATGCCATTTGAAATTTTCTCCTTTAATGATGATTTTTATCAAACTTGTATATTTAAGTTTAGTAATTTCACTTAAATAACAATTAATAGGCAATTATCATTGCTATTTAAGAGAAATTACTTAAATATACAAGTTTGATAAAAATCATCATTAAAGGAGAAAATTTCAAATGGAACTCTTCATATATTTTATATATATATATATATATATATATATATATATGTGTAACTTTTTATATACACTGTGTACTTTATTCCTTTACATCTGTCCTTTAAAATGATTGGGTAAAAAAAAATTAACGAAAATAAAAAGTTAACAATTTATTTAATGTATGTTTATAATTTTCTTTGGAATGTCCATGATTTTTTTTTCTTCCTTTGAGATGTTATTACTTCATACTTTTTTTTTCTAGTTTTTGTTCCCAATTCCTCTGTAATGCTTGTTTATAATGCTATTTGGAATGTGTTGTATACCTTAATAAAAATTTCAGACTTTCCCATTGTTCTTTGTGTGTTTAAATATAAATATAAATATATATATATATATATATATATATATATATATATATATCAAATTTATTTTAATGAATATATTAAAATTGGGGGAGGGAGGTTTGGTATATATTTGAGCAATATCTGCATAGCTGGTATATAACCAATCAAATCAGTATGCTACAAGGCCTAGGGTGGGCTATGTTTAAAAGTAACCAATAAAGTCCGTTTACTGGGTTTTCAATGTGTCCTGCCCTCCAATAGTGGTCTGGGTGTTGGGAGTGGCTTTAAAAGAACAACCAATCCAGTTTGGTTGGAAGGCAAAAAGGTGTGAATGTTTCCTGCAAAAAGGTGTGATTTTTTCCTGCTGAAAACTTTAATGGGATTACTTGCCATGGCAACAAATGGCTCTAGCACGGAAGTATACGTCCACAACATACATCCGATTTGGTATCATTCCGGATGTATGCGGATATATACAAACCCATGGAATTTGACATATCCGGCCACTATACTCCTGGATTCTTCCGAATTTCAGCAGTGTATACAGAAGTATACTGGTCCGGATACACCTATTTTCATGCAGTGTATGTTACAATTTAAACGTAAATGCATTGTTCTAGAAGGGTGGCATCATCCTTTACATTTTACACGGCTACATTTACTCACATTAATGCTGATAATATAATTTGTAAGGAAAATCGTGCATTAAATAGGGAAGTTATATCCAGGAAACTTCTACAAAAGAAACAAACAAACTTTGTCTGTTTTATCAGCAGCATGCATCCAAAAAAAAAAGAAAAAAAGTTCAGCATGAAAAATGTTTTTGCGCAAGTGCACTTTCCAAATGAAGACGGGTCATATAATGGATCAATCAAAAAACGCTGTTTATTAACGAGCTGTGCTAATTTCTTATTAAGTAATGCAGTTCAAGTTAACGGCATGTGCACTGATTCTGAATCTGGCGGCATGGCGAGCGCGAGACGCGGCAGTGCACAGATCGTGACGCGCGTCTCTATGATTGTGAAGTAAATGGGAGCGGGAATTCACCGCATTATGTCTCGCAATTCCCCCAACCTCAGACCAAATGTTAGGCCATGTAGACAGGCCAGCCTATATAAATATCATATTAAGCAGAAATGTGAAATGTACCTTAGCATATTAGAAGAAGACGCTGATATCTGGATTGAATCGATGCGTGATGAATGCACATCCACAGCAGTCACGAGTAACAGCAGGAATAGGCGGTAAGTTTTCTATGCTTAATTTGAATTGATGACAGTCACGAGACCGATTACTCGATCCAATCACGTTGATGGATAAAAATCATATTAAAACAAGCATGTAACGAGTAACGGCCACAAACAGAAGGAAAATAGCGGAGAAAAAGTACCGATACATCATTTAAAATGTACTCAAGTAAAAGTAAAATTACACAATTTTAAACTTACTCAAAAAAGTACAATTTCTGAAAAAAACTACTTAATTACAGTAACGTGAGTATTTGTAATTCGTTACTTTACACCCCTGTCCGCCACACACCCACTTTCAAACCTGGAGCGGGCGGGCACAGTCAGTCAGAGTAGCCTACACAACACATGGAGCAGACAGGAGCTGGATTCACGGTGAGGCGGCGGCGACAGGTTAAAAGTAAACATGCTTTGCACGGGGCTCGGGAGAAAGAAGAGACGTGATATATGGACACATTTTGTTACAATGATAAACTAACTAATGATGGCTAACTTTCATAGCATTTAGTATCCAGGCTGGCTATGTTACGTTAGCTTCTTAGCACGTAGCGACCGTAGCCACTTGTTGATAGAATTGTATGTGAAGTTAAATTTATGCTAACTTAGATATGTTATACTGGCCGGGCAACTATAGTTTCAGTTAAATTTGATTAAAGCAGACAGACGCTTTAAAAAGATTAGTTAATAAGATTTCATACGTTCTAGCAAGCTATGCCTTGTTTCACCTTAAATACTGTACCTTTATATACCATGTGAACTAGCTGGCAGGAAAGCACTTTTGTTGTATCAGTTGGAGTTTTTTTTTTTTTTTCACAACATTGACCTCAAATCTATTTATTTTATTATTCTATGTGAACTAGCTTTAAACAGCCAGCACTTGTGTTAAGTTCATAATACACTTTATTTTATTTATTTGTTTCCTTTGTCAGGTGTATTTTATTTGTTTTAATGCAAGCATTTGTGTTTGTGTCTTTGAACCTTAACAATGTTCAAAATAAATATGCAAATATTGTCAGAACATCTTCCATGTCTGCATGTGTTCCTTAAAATTGTGTTTTTTATCAAAAAGATGAGAGAAAATGTTGAAATGTGAAATAATTTTAGGAAATGTTAAATATTATCTGCTGACAAAAAAAGTAAAAGGTTAAAATGATGTCCTGACTAAAACTAG
Organism: Pimephales promelas; assembly: GCF_988280905.1. NCBI lineage: Eukaryota > Metazoa > Chordata > Actinopteri > Cypriniformes > Leuciscidae > Pimephales > Pimephales promelas. Next base: position 7,375,177 of record NC_142793.1, read on the forward strand.
ACTAAAATGTTGACAGTATTTTTTGACTAAAACTAAACGAATAAAATTATGTTTTCTTGGACTAAAACTGAAACTAAATTTAAAAATGGCTGGTAAAATTAACACTAGTTCCTGAGGTTTGCTTTCGGGGGCGAAGCATACCAATATCGGGTTCTCCCATTCAGCCAAGGTTTCTCACCCCACACCTTTGTTTTCAATATGCGTGGATGCAGCTCTGGCTCCTCTGGACTCCAGGGCATTTGCGTGTTATACTATCAATGATTGATTGATCCTAGCTCAATCTGAGCTTGTGGCAGTTCGGCATTGAGATGTCGTTCCGTCTCATTTAAAGATGTTGGGGGTTGTTGTTCAACGCCAAGAAGAGTGGCTCTGAGGACCACTTTTCTAGGTGTAGCCTTTTACAGCAGTAAATGGGGTATATATCATGGCAGTTGCGTCCAACATAATTACTTATGGCCTTCTGTACATGAGACCCATGCAGTGATGGCTCAGGACCAAGGGGTTTTCTCCGAGGAGAAAAACGTTTTTCGCATGATCAAGGTCACGCGGCTTTGCCTTCGTGCTTCGGTCTTGTGGAAGAACCTTGCACTGCATGAAAATAGGTGTATCTGGACCAGTATACTCCTGTATACACTGCTGAAATTCGGAAGAATCCAGGAGTATAGTGGCCGGATATGTCAAATTCCATGGGTTCGTATATATCCGCATACATCCGGAATGATACCAAATCGGATGTATGTTGTGGACGTATACTTCCGTGCTAGAGCCATTTGTTGCCATGCAAGTAATCCCATTAAAGTTTTTAGCAGGAAAAATTCACACCTTTTTGCAGGAAACATTCACACCTTTTTGCCTTCCAACCAAACTGGATTGGTTGTTCTTTTAAAGCCACTCCCAACACCCAGACCACTATTGGAGGGCAGGACACATTGAAAACCCAGTAAACGGACTTTATTGGTTACTTTTAAACATAGCCCACCCTAGGCCTTGTAGCATACTGATTTGATTGGTTATATACCAGCTATGCAGATATTGCTCAAATATATACCAAACCTCCCTCCCCCAATTTTAATATATTCATTAAAATAAATTTGATATATATATATATATATATTTATATTTAAACACACAAAGAACAATGGGAAAGTCTGAAATTTTTATTAAGGTATATAACACATTCCAAATAGCATTATAAACAAGCATTACAGTGGAATGGGGAACAAAAACTAGAAAAAAAGTATGAAGTAATAACATCTCAAAGGAAGAAAAAAAAATCATGGACATTCTAAAGAAAATTATAAACATACATTAAATAAATTGTAACTTTTTATTTTCGTTAATTTTTTTTTTTACCCAATCATTTTAAAGGACAGATGTAAAGGAATAAAGTACACAGTGTATATAAAAAGTAACATATATATATATATATATATATATATATATATATATATATATATATGTAGATATTCCAAGTAAACAATATAAATAAATAGAACATTACAGAGAGTGCATTATAAACATACATTAAAATGCAAACAAGTAAACAAAATGGAGATAAGCAACATGGACAACAAAAAAAGGAACAAATATATGAAATAATACGAGAAAAATAAATAAGAAATTAAAGTGTATATAAAATATTCAAGGTGTACACTGCCGTTTATAAGTTTGGGATCGGTAAGAAGTCTCTTATGCTCGCCAAGGCTGCTTTTTTTTATATATATATATATAAAATACAAAAAAAGTAAGAGTAATATTGTTAAATATTATGACAATTTAAAATAAACGTTTCTATTGGAATACATTATTCCTGTGATCAAAGATGAATTTTTAGCATCATTACTCCAGTCTTCAATGTCACATGATCCTTCAGAAATCACTCTAATGTGATGATTTGATGCTCAATAAATATTCATTATTATTACCAAAGTTGAAAACAGTTGTAGACTTTTTAGGATTATTTGATCAATAGAAAGTTATAATTCATTTATTTGAAATATGATGTTTTGTAACATTATAAATGTCTTTACTGTCACGTTTGATTAATTTAATGCATCCTTGCTGAATAAAAGTATTGAGTTAATTTGAGCTATCCCCCCCAAACCAAAAAAAAAAAAAATATCTTACCAACCCCCAAACTTTTGAACGGTTATATATATATATATATATATATATATATATTTTTTTTATACGAGTTAACATTTTTCAAACTGCCATGATACGCTGGTGGTGTGACGCATAGTGTGGGTCAGCCTCTAGTCTGTTTTATAGTACCTAGCAGAGAGCAGATTGGTGGAGACCTCACCATTCACACTGGCCTTCCATCAACAATAGCATCATCTTCATCAGACATCAGTTCTATTGTTGCGGTCTTCCAAAGTTCCTTTTCTGTGTTGGTTTGTACAACCCCGGACCTGGTCTCCAGCAACTGAAAAACATGACAGTAACTTAACCACTAAAACACAGAGAGGAGGATAGTTACATTCTGAAGAGAAAAAAAAGTGCTTAACCAGTTTCTTAACTTACCAGTCGCTTTCTTTGAAGGTTCTTTGCAATGCTCGTCATAGTTTTTCTTTTCTGGGCCTTTTCAGGCTGAGCCAAAGAATACTTCCTCCGCAAAGTCTCAAAATACATCTTCCAACCTGCTAAATATATCATAAATAAATGTAATGGCAATAAAAATAAGTAAAACAGAGGACAATAAAATGATTACAACATCTTTAAGATTACCTTTTACACATTCAGGGTCAACGTCTGTAAAAGTTGACCTTAATTCTTCGAAGAGGTAAGTGGTCACAGCCAGGTTATGTGATGAATTTATTCTGGGGGGGAAAGTTGCAGGTATCATTACTGAAATTCACTTTTGGCATTCCAAATCCATAGAGTAGTAGATTAAACTAACATTTAGGCTATAGTATATAAGAAACAGTCTTACCTGGTTTGTGGAACGTATTTGTGTGGGTTGTTCTCTGAATTATGGAGGCGCCTTACAGATTCCTGTAAAGTTTGAAATTAAAAAGCGATTAAATTGATTCACAATCTTCAAGAACCACAAAACTGAATTTTCAGTTGGAATAAGCTGACCATCACAGTAACCGCAAGAGACAAAACAATAATTGTAACCGAACTATGGCTTACAGCCACGTTATAGAACAATAATTGGACTTACCGCAATGTTCACGTCATGTGCCTTTTTTATTCTTTTTCGAAGCGTTGTAAGATTCTTCATGTAACGTTAGTCTGTGCTGCTCATACTTTCGCTAAAGAGCAAATGTAAGTTACCATACTATCTTGTACTACCGTGAATATTCATTCATTCTTTCAGACTCTTAGGTCAATATCACAAAGTTAAATAAATAACATGTATGTGGGCAATGGTAATCATGCAAGATTCATTGTATTTTGTTTACGGCTTGTTACTGATCTTAAATGAATTCATAGAACGGACTTCACGAATCTAAAGTTAGGCAAACAAGCACATAACAGTTAGGTAAGTTAGCTTACCTGAATCTGACAACCTATTCAACACCCGGCGTGACTTCTTTATCGGAACATCGTAGCCGAGCCATTTCTGGGGTGTTCCTCAATCGGATTCCCGTCCTTAGGCCCTGTTAACACGAGAACGCTCGCGGGTGAAAACGTAAAAATATTTTATCGGATGTGCCTTTCGTTTACACGGCGATGGCGTTTTTGAGGCTCAAAAACGCAAAAAAAGTGAAACCACCCTCCAGAGTGGAAATCTTAAAAACGCTCCACCTCCGCGTTCCCGTGTAAACGGTAAAAACGCAAAAGTTTGCTTGACGGTGAAAGTTGTACGCAGGCGCGTGGACTTGGTGTTGTTGTAGTATGCACTCCTAGCCGCCTGAAGTGCATACTACATTGAATTTCACACACTTTTGCGTCTCCATTTGCACGCGGACTTCTCACACAAAACGCTCATCTAAACGCAGAATAAAAAAAAGATGACGCAACGCCACTTTTGCGTTTTCTCATCAGAATCGTTTCCGTGTTTAGCCTCAGTTGGGCACTTTCAAGCCTATGCTTCCAAATGTAACGTTAGTGCCTTCCGCCATTGCCTCCGGTGCTCCTCGTCTTTAGGTGGTGGGTGTAGCTAAATCGTAAAGTGCACCACAACAACAATCTGACCGCCTCACATTATGTTCGTTACACCGTTGGTCCAATTGTTCTCTCCTCTTAATCCAACTGTTATGGCAGCACCTAACTGAACATTTAATACTTGACATATTTTACCGTTCGTTTCAACTAGCGCAGAATCTCATCCCTCTCATGAGCCGGAAGTTGAAGTCTTTCTCAGACGGGAGTAAGATGACAAAACGAACGCAATGGCGTCACCCTTGTTGTCGTGCAAAATAAGGTGAATAGAAGAAAACTGTTTCCAAACCTCGAACTGTTCTCTTTGCTTCGGGAAAGAATGCTGTAATTTTAAAGTATTTTTCTCGCGCTTGAAGCAATACACTAACGTTATTGGTTGCACCTCCATTACGTCACCACATTTGTTGTGTTTATGGTTGTGAGTGGTGAATTTCAAACCTCAAAACGCCCCCTTTTCTTGCAGCTTGTTTGTTTGCGGAAGGACTTATTCACTCAAACCACAAACCTCGGTATGACGCGTTGCAAGTGAATCTATTTAATTTTGTGAATAAATATGATACAGCTGGACCTTTCAACATGGAAGGATAACCAGCTGCTGACAATAACACGGGAAAGCCCGGTGGTTTTGCGACCACTCGTTTCACATCATGCATGCCCAAAGAAGCATGGATTAACTCCAAGCCAAAACCGTGATGTCATTGTCCATCTCAGTTCAGATCTCATATAATGGTGTCAATGCAGGCAGTTCAATAACATTGTTGAATATTAAATAAAAATGTCCCCAACTAAGCAAAGCCAATAGATACAGTCGGTTGGTCTGGGAACGCCCCCGGGAACGCCCCGTCACGTAATGTGAATTTAGCCCGTGGGGGAAAACATTGCCTTGGCGCTCATTGAAATACATTGGACAATCATGCCGAAGAGTTGCTGTGTCGTTTTCTGTACCACCAATAAACTAACAAATTATAAATTGAAGTTCTACAGCCTTTCTTACATACATACAGAACCGGATAGGAGGACAAAATGGCAAAATTAATCATATCTTATTAGATTACTGTGTGAGTAGAGGTCCCTGTGTGATATAGTAGTAGATGTTTAACTCGTATTAGGCAGTGGGCCAGATTTGTCTGACGTTACATACCTTATGAAAAAGAACTATAGTAATCCTATGGCTATTAGTATTCTATAGTAGTGTATAATACTTCTGTGATGTTCTTTAATACCTCTATACTTCTAGGCTATGTCCCAAAATACTATAGTATTCATATAGGATTAACGTTACTATAATATTTTGTCCTCAAATACTACAAGATTCCTTTAGTTGTTTTTCATAAGGGATGTTATTAGCGTTATCAGCTGAAGGTTATCAGACTGCAGTCTGTGAGAATTCGGATAACTGTCAGCAAAGTCCCTCTGCAACTTCACAGCTACTACTGATCACCGTTTTACAAAAGGATTAATAGTTTGGAGTGAAGCATACGTACAATTGGTAAGTGACATGGTTTTATGGACTTATAGTAACTTATACGCAAGTTGATTGAGTAATAGGCTTGTGTTGCAGCTTCCGCGATGTCTTACCTGGAGATTCAACCAGATAACAATAGTCTGGAAACGACACCTCCGGCCATTTGGTTGGGTCATTGACCCAGTTTTTAATTAAATAAGGGCAATCATAACCTATTACAGTTAATTTTGCAATGTACCGTTGCCGGTCGGCAGGCATAAATGACTCGCAATATGACATTTTTGTCATTCAAATACATAGGATGGTCGCGCTGCTTTCCCCCACGCCGACCACGCCCCCCAACTATGACACGTTACCGACTGTATCTATGGCGACAAATGTTGTTGTATGCAATTTGTAAAACTTCACAATAAAAATTTAGATATTCTGAAATGTTTCCCTGTATTTTTTATTTCATTAAATATTCAGATGTTTTTGTGAACGTATATTCATGGTGTTTATTTTGTCCTGTTTTTATAAAAGAATATTTGATTAGGATACTTTTTTTCATACAGTGGTTTTAAGGCCCCACAGGCGACATAAGCCAACCCTAGAGTTGGCTTTAGTCATTGCTAGTTCTTTGACGTCGGTTTTCTGTTTCAGGGCCTTAAGAATTTATTTATTTTTCTGTACAAAAAAACTTGTTTGCTGTAGACCAGAGATAATTTTCAATCCTGAAGTCCCCTGCCACTCCTCCCTCTGAGAACAGCCAGCACCCTTAGTGTCAGTCATTAACATATGAAAGGTCTTCTTCACACCTCTCACACCCAGCAGTGTTTCAGCTGTATATGTCCGTGAAATTTCACGGATTCCTGTATATGCCCGCGTAGGTGAGGTTTCCGGGTTTGTCTGGAAATATACTGTTCCGTGTTACTCTGATCCGCTTTTTCCCACATACATCCAGCAAACATCAAATTGCACAGGAGTTTACCATGCCCGGATATTGCCGGATTTGAGTCTTTTCATGCAGTGTTGGTCCCTCGCCCAAGCCCAGTTTTGTGGGGCTTTTTGTCGACGCATAATGTTATCGACGGATGCTTCCCTCACAAGTCGGGGGGTATATCTAGGCCAGTTACTCACTGTTAAGCATTTTTTTAGACTGGTAGCTCTCATGGCAGCTGTGTCCAACGTAGTTAGTTTTGTAGCGTCGGGATGCGAGGTAGTATGTGTGTGCGCTTGTATCTGTGTGTGTGTGTGTGTGTGTAAGTTACGCTCAGCGCAGCTTCTAGGTCTCCAATGTTATTTTTTTTAAATATGTGAAATGTTTGTCGCTGTTATTGGAGTTGTCATAAAGAATAGAGCGTCTTGTAGTACTGCAGTGCTTTATCAATATGTTTATGCGTTATGCTAACAAAAAATAACTGGCTGGGTCTGTCATCTGACCAATCACCGCCGATTAGCGTCACGCAAAGGAGTGATTTGGAAAAATGAGTCGTTGTACGAATCATTTGGGAGTCGGTGAGCAAATCAGTTAAAAATAAATGCATATTATAAGACAAATAAAGTGTTTTTTGTCATCGCATTCATGTAAAACTGTTGTTGGGGACTCCCAGAACAATACTAGGAACATTTTAAATGCCATAATAGGTGCCCTTTAATAGCAAAAAAAAAACACTAATAATCATAAACGGATCCTTGAACCGTGATAATTTTAGCATAAAGAAAATCTGATGTTTTACATTTACCTTTAAAGTCTTTATAAAGTTTGCTAGACATTGATATTGTGTAGTGTGTGATCCTCCATCAGCAGCTGCAGTTTCTCTCAGCTGTATCAGTGCAGTCACTGTGACGTCTGACTGACAGAGGTTTTTGTACGACTCTTTATCACTGTGTGAACACTGGACCACTGTGATAACTCTGACAGTAATAATCTCCTGTATCTTCAGTCTGGACTCCACTGATGCTCAGAGTAAAATCACTGCCAGATCCACTGCCACTGAATCTAGATGGAGTTCCAGACTGACGGCTGTTTGTCCAATATATGAGGAGTTTAGGAGCTTCTCCAGGTTTCTGTGAGTACCAGGATAGACAGGGTGGAGTACAGCCTGTTAAAGGAGAGCTGGCGCTGCATCTCAACACAACATTCCCTCCTGATGAAACTGTATGAACTACAGGAGTTTGAGTTACTGTGATCTGTCCACTGGAGCCTGAAGAGAAATGCATAAAGACAATATAAAATATTACACATTTTAACATATTAGAAATAGATGTTCAACAAAAATATGAATCAACTTTATGTAGTTATACGCATGTCAGTGTCTTATATTATACCTGATGTCCAGAGCAATATCCAGATGAAGATGCAGATGTTGTTCATAGTTGTAGTTTAGTCTTGTGTGATGATGAAGAGTGTGTGTGTTCTGCTCTCAGTCATGAAGTGTTAAACTCACAGCACTATAAACACTCTCAGAGCACTGAAGCATGTGCTGACAATGCAAAGAAGTGGGCAGGATTTACAACAGCTTGTGCTGACAACACACTCATATACACTAGAGTTACACAATCATGACTTTATTTAGTGTGTTTATTGTGACTCCTGAGACACTGAGGATGTGCAGATGAACGTCCATCTCTGTGTCCATATTCAGTCATGTGACCATCATCACTGCTACACTTCCACTAGATGAAGCGCCATCACTAAAGTAAGATCATGAATCATGAGTGTGTTCAGAAAGTATCAGGACTGATTGTGAATCTCTAATCAGAGTTCATGGTGTCACTCCATCTATCATGAAGCCTCATGTGTGTCTGAAATCATCAGATGGAGAAGAAACAGGCTGTTAAAGATGGACACATATTAGAGCTTGTTCACGTTTCATGAGATTCAGAACCAGTCCAGATACTTTTATAACACACCTTGAATATGAAAACATGCAAAACACAACTTTGAGATCTTCATTGTCACACTTTCTATTGACTTTGGCTCTAATATTCAATAAAGTCATTATTTGAACAGATTCTCACTGAAGATTGAAGTGTGAAGCTGCAGGTTTTTCTGTCAATCATGATGATTGATCTGCATATGAAGAACAGAAGCATCATTATGAGAAACAACATCATCCATGATCAAAGAGGTCAAAGGTCACCTCAGAGGTCACAGCTCATCACATATATTTCTTTAAACAGTGTTATATCAGAAAGCATTTAGTCAAATCTGAATGAGTGAGTGTTGAGAAGAGCTGAGGATCTTCTAATATCAGTGTGTTGAAGTGTTGTTTCTCTCTCTCTGCTGGAGTGTGTGTTCACTCGAGTGGAATAGAGGTTTTTGTACGAGTGTTTCATTAGATTGAATCACTGTGGTGGACATTCGGTGGAGGAACTAAACTGGTGATTGGTAAGTCTGTCCATTTAATCACATAATAAAAAATAAAATTTAGATTTCAGAAAGTGTTTTACAGTTGTTAATATTAAATGGTTATTTTGTTGATTAGATGTTGTGGTAAAACTTTACTTCAAGCCTTAATGTACGATACATTATAAAAGTTTTCATAATGTATGTCATAGTGCAGTATATATTTTCTTAAATAATTGCAACCACATTTAAAATGTATTATAATACTTAAAATATCTTGTTTCATCTGAAATTGGTTGTTTGTCATGAGTGTGAAAATGAATAGATAATATTATAATGTGTTAAAGCCTTGGTTACAATTATTGATGAGATCATACATGCATTATAATGAGTAAAACAATATTTAATTAATGCATTAAAAATATCTTGTATGTACTATGTATAAAGGCTTTAATTAAAGTGTAACTGATATTTTTGTATACTAAAACAATGTTATTATTATCAGAATAGCATTATTCCTGTCAACAAAAAAATTCAATACAATTCTAAGCATATCTCTATACTGCGTCTCACTATGAGTTTATTCAGTTTATTACAGGTTTGTTTCTCCTTCATTTATTTCTACACTGAGTTCATATTTAGTTCATCTTTTATTGTAGAAATCATACATGTAAAAAGAGATTTGACATCAGAATGTAAATGTTGCTCCTTTCTGTAGTTCAGTCAATGATACTGAATCTCTTTTGCTCATGTTGTGCTTATAATTCAGTGCTTTATAATACAAACACAGACGTTGTTTTCTAGTTCTTATAAGTTATTTCTTTTTATGTGAGCTTGAGTCAAACTTTTACATTGAGTTTTTTGTTTGTTGAATATCTCACTTGAGTACAAACTAACTTTATTTTGGGATATCCAATTAAACTGAATTAAAGCAGTCTGTGTATTGCAATGTTTAGTTTGATTGATGCGGTGTGTGTGTGTGTGTGTGTGTGTGTGTCTCCTGCAGCTGGTCCCACAGTGAAGCCCTCAGTGTCTCTGCTGCCGCCCTCTTCTCTGCAGATCTCTGGAGACTCAGCCGCACTGCTCTGCCTGCTCAGCTCTTACTCTCCACAGGGGGCGCTGGTGAGCTGGACACTGGACGGGTCAGAGGTCACCGAGGGGGTTCTGACCAGCGCAGAGAGCCAGCAGGACGGCCGCTACAGCCGCAGTAGCGTCCTGACCCTCAGCAAAGCACGCTGGGAAGAGGGAGAGCTGTACGTCTGCAGAGTAACACATGATGGAGCTCCTCATGAGGTCTCGTTCCACAAGAGCTCTGAGTGCTGATGTTTCTCTCCTGAAGATGAGCCGTATCTGAGTGTCCTGTGTCAGGCAGGATTCACATGAGTCTAGTGCTGCAGCTGGAGTGCTTTACAACTCAATACTCAAACAGTGTGTGTGTGTGTGTGTGTGTGTGTGTGTGTGCTGCAACATTCAATAAAGCTTCTCAACAAGTTCACTTTGTGTCTGACAACATCATTCAACTAACAGATGAAGATGCAGGAGCTTTTCAGAAGGTTGATGTGGCAGTAAATGTCAAATAAAGCTCTTGGGGTTTGAACATGGTCTCTGGAGACAGAGCTGCTCTATTCTGAGAGATCACAATCACTCCACCCTGACAATGCAAATGGGCTTTCAGTCTCACTCTCTGATTGGTCACATCATCTGGACTGGAACACTTTCACTTCTGCTGCACATTTACATCTAAAGAAGGTTGTGATACTTCATATATATAAAGTATAATAAAAATGATTAAGAAACCATGATCACAACTCAAGAATCAGCCGTTGTGACAGTATTTGTGTAATAATGTAAACATTTCTAATAAATATGGAGTTCAGTCATGAAACTCTAGATCAGGTTCTCCAGCTGGACACATTTTGGACGTCTCTCTAATCTGACAAACATTTCAGGTGTTGCAGTCTCTCTATATTCAAATGTCAGAAGAGAAAATATATGTAGGCTACTAAATATTTATTAGATTAATTATATGAAATAGTCTAAAATGGCTGGATTGTCTGAGAGGAAAAGTAATTATTAAGGCGTATAATTCTTTGACGTGTTGACTCCAAGATGTCTTTGATAACATCATGATAGCGTTGAGGAAGAAGTCTTTTTTTTTTTTTGTAAAGGTGTAATTCACTATGAATACCACAATGAAATGTTAATGCAATATCAGTAAATATATTTGTCAAATATACAAAAATTATTTTAAATGACTATGGTATTTTTAAATATTATTTTTCTTAAGGTGTAAGCCTATGTGTAGCTCATTGTAGCTATGCTTTAAATATTGTAGCCGAAGTCTAGTAAATTTGTGTAGCCTGTAATGTGTAATAAAAAGTCAGCACGAGATTACAGTTGCAAAAACAGAACAGTTTATTGAAAATAAGCAACAATACAAAGAAAGTGTCACAGTCTGCGTCTCCAGCACTACACTTCCCAAGATCCTCTTGTCTCCTCTCCTGAACTCACTCCCTCATTAGCCACCTGTTCCTCGTTTTGTTCATCTGTTTCACCTGTTTTCACCCCATTTAGCTTAATTCCTCTGTGTATTTAGTTCAGTTCAGTTCCATTCAGTCTTGGTCGGTCGATGTTGCATGTTACCTTGTGTTGCTCCTACCTGTATTCTTGTGATATATATTGATAGTAAAAGTTCTCTTCGTTGTAATCTGGACTCTGTCTGCTCTTCTGCCTGCACCACACCGTGACAGAAAGTAACAATAATAATGTCAATACAACACAAAGAAATGAAATTTAAACACAAAGAACAGAAAATTATTGAGAAATAGGCTATTAAAAATAAAAAATACAACAACAAAAAATGCTATTTATAGGCTATATGCAATGCAAATATTTTAATTTAACTTTAGTTTTAACATGAACATTATTTGTTTAGGTCCAAATAAAAAGTTTAACATGAACATTTTTAACATTTATTGAAATTATTTTTGAACAATTGAAGTTTTCTAATTAAAATGAACATTTCTTTGTTTAATATAGAGTAATTAAGAAGCAGGCTTTGGAAAACCTTCTGGCATTAGTGCTGCGACTGCGGGCGGTTGTGGAGAGGATTTCATGGACTTTCAGCGACAATTTCCACTGCAACGACATTGTCGTTTTGAATGTTCACTTTTAATAAGGAAGTCCTCCTCCACGTCCTGTCCATCCTCTACAAGTTTAGAAAAGAGTGATGTGTGCTGTGGCAGTGGCTTTGGACATGGACGTTTTTTGCAGCATGTTGCATTTTTGGCAACGGTGAAATTTGTTTTTGGGGAAAAACTCAAAATGTGCAATTCCCTCAGTTGCGGGACACAGCGACCTCGGCCGGTTAATGACGCCGGACACAGCTGTTACCGGTTGCTCTGTTTCTTTGTGAGGAATTATGTCACCCAGCCCAGGCCATGATGGGATTTCTTGGATTTCGGTTTCTTTCGTTGTTGTAATAAACAGTTCTCCATCGAATTCCCTTGTGGTCAAAGAGGTGAACTGGTCGCATTTTCCGTAGCAAATTAGTCCAATTTGATCATCCTGCGGTGAGGTCCTCCACCTGAGCGCTCTGAGTTTCCAGCTGTTCCAGCAGTTTTTAAGTATAATTTAAAATAATATAATTTATTTAAGAACTTACATGTTGCTTTTGGGACATTTTTTATCCTCCTTCACGGTCCGTTTAGATTTATTTGGAGGGTCTCTGTAGTCAAACTGCAGGTCGTCGACCACCGTCAGGCTTGTTCTTCTTCCACATATTATGTTCAAGCCCTCACCTGAACGACCTAAAAGGAAGACATGATGAAATTAGACATAAATATAGACTTCTGTTTGTAGGAAAATAAAACAATCTTAGAAAGTTGATTAAATACTTACTTGGTTATTTTGTAATTCCAGTCAATTTAACTGCTGATTCACAGTTTTGCGCTCGGATGAAAAGATCTCTTTTTTCAATGCAAAAAACGGCAACTTGGTGGTAGTTGTCAATCTGCAATATCTGTTTTTTTAAATGCTGATTATATAATTATGGACACATTGTGTGAGTATCCGGTTACACACGTGTCGTCCTCGTCCAGTTTGATTCTCTTGGATGTGGATGCCATGATGAGCTGTCAGTAGGAGAATGTGATACAAGGTTGATTTTACACACTTTTATAACCTACGCCCAGTGTTGGGTGTAACTAATTACTAAGTAATTAGTTACTGTAATTTAATTACTTTTCCCTTGAAAATGTAAAGTAAGGGATTACTCTTCATTTATCTGTAATTTAATTACAGCTACTTCTGATGTAATTGAGGGAAATACTGTGTATAGATCAATCCGTTCTCACAGCGATTCGTATGCATTTTAGGAGGTGTCTAAATCGTACGACCGCACTCGTACAAATTCGTATGAATTATTGTAAAATATCTATGGAAAAAGTGTGAAATGTCATGAGATCAGACATAAAACAATAGTGGGTTTAACATCGAAATATATTGTCTGATGTTAAAAAGTATGTTTTTATAATGTAACCTTCTCCACCTTGGTCAGTTTAAGGATAATTCATGCAATTTTATAGTATTTATTTGAAGGAATTAAAACTGATGTCTATCCTTGTATATTCAGCTGGTTGAGATTGATATGGGATTTTGAAAGTAATTAGTAATTAAAAGTAATTAGATACTTTTAAGTGAGAGTAATTAGTACAGTAATCTAATTACACTGTTGAAGAGGTAATTAGTAACTAGTAATTAATTACTTTTTTAGAGTAACTTACCCAACACTGCCAAACACACAACAATATTACTAATAACTCTTCAGATTTACATGCAAGCTCTGGTTAATATTTCATATAAACTTAGATCTCTTCTGATATACTTTCTGCACTTTAAATCAAGTGTTTTTAGGGATAGTTCACCCGAAACTGTCCACTGACTTCTAATGAATGGACAAAAATATCACAATATTGTCTTTAATGTTCCACAGAAGAAAGAAAGTTATTCATCTTTTGATGGACATGATCATATGTACATTATGTCAGTTTTTGAGTAAAGCATCTTTGTAATACATTAGTAATACATGAATAATAGCGTGAATAGCAGTTATTAGGTAAAAGAGTATAATGTAGATGCATTAGGAACACAAGCAAGACTACGAGCTGAAACTACTTGATGTTGTTGATCTGTCAGTCTATCTGGGGAATGAAGAGAGAATAAACATTACACATTTTACACATTTTAGATGTCTTCCCTATCTGTATTAATTTTTTTTTTGTCTTGGAGAGTCTCTACCATAGTAAATTGATAAGTTGAATCATCATTAAAAAGACACAATGTTCAGTTTTGGTCCAATACTACTGAACCATGTGTTTGTTTTTTAGCTGTTTTGCCTCATTTTAACATAGTATGTTTTAATTTGAATAGAGTCTGTTGTCTGATGAATGACCTTAACCAACCGTAGATCATGTGGAACAAAAACTATTGTTGAAATCAGACAATATCCAACTCTTGCTGTATTTTCTAGAATGGTGAGTTCGATATTTTGTACAGGGAATATAATGTTTTCTAATTTTGAAAATAGGGGTTTGATAGTGTTTAAGTGAAATTAAGTACATACATGTGTGTTTTAGATTGAAACAGTTTCTTCTTTTGTAAACTTGTCTTTAAAAGCAGAGGCGGACAGAGTAAAAGTACAGATGCCCCTTGCTAAATGTTACTCAAGTGCAAGTAAAAGTGTGACCGGTGCAGGCCGGGGTGGACTCGGATGACCAGTCGGCCCTCTGACCAGACACCACCGTGAGGAGCCGACGCCACAGGTGCGCGACAGAAAGACGACAGAGGCGGAGATCATTTCAAAGGAGTAACAATCTTTATTGAACACAATATAGTAATGAGCACGAAGTTGATGTACTTCAGCGTCTTCTCGAGGTCTTCTTCAGTTATAGCTAGTTTCTGACCGAACGTCACCACTTCGCCCCACGGCGACTCCACCAACGATACGGCTTCCTTCGGGACTCAGACGGTAAGTACGGAGGTAAAGATTCGATATGTACGACTGATCTCACCGCCCAAACTGCCCATTTGAATGAGAGAGAGACATTTTTTATTTTAGGCTCCAATCCTTATTTGTTCCCCCAGTTTTATTTTGTCCATTATTATCTGTCCCAGACTTGCCCTCCATGACATATATATATATTGTACATAACCCCTCCATACAGTGGCGATCGCTTGAAGGCTTTCGAGAGTCCCGATGCTGTGGCTGGATGAGTAAAACACGTAAAAGTACGGCACCTGGCCATCAAGGATTTATATTGAATCATGGGAAATGTAGGTATTATAAATAAGACAAAAATTCAGATGTATGATTTTGGCAGTAGTTTGCTCTGATTTAGCGAGTTGTTAGCTAGCTAAGTGGCTAACAGCTGATAGCTTTCCAATCTCTTTTTTCATCAAATAGATGTTTCTCTCTGTCCACACACACACACACACACACACAGGAGAACTGAGAGATCTTTAATTATATTAATGGTAGAAGAGAGAGAATACAGGACAGTCTCTGACTCCATATGTGACATATCAAACACTTCTATAAACACACAACAATATTACTAATAACTCTTCAGATTTACATGCAAGCTCTGGTTAATATTTCATATAAACTTAGATCTCTTCTGATATACTTTCTGCACTTTAAATCAAGTGTTTTTAGGGATAGTTCACCCGAAACTGTCCACTGACTTCTAATGAATGGACAAAAATATCACAATATTGTCTTTAATGTTCCACAGAAGAAAGAAAGTTATTCATCTTTTGATGGACATGATCATATGTACATTATGTCAGTTTTTGAGTAAAGCATCTTTGTAATACATTAGTAATAGATGAATAATAGCGTGAATAGCAGTTATTAGGTAAAAGAGTATAATGTAGATGCATTAGGAACACAAGCAAGACTACGAGCTGAAACTACTTGATGTTGTTGATCTGTCAGTCTATCGGGGGAATGAAGAGAGAATAAACCGTGCTTTATACAACCCTCCTCTCCATCGTATGATAAAGTCCTGCTGATCCAGAACGCCAGCAGAAGCATCAACACTACATCAACACATCTTTAATAAAACTCTGTTCACCGCATGTGTTTTATGGGCCGCAAACAGAGCAATTGATGAATCAAGAGTTGTCTCTAATAAAGCTGAATGCCATAGAAAGGACGGGTGTGTGAGTGAACAGAATGGCATTGACTTCATGATGTTGAAACTGAAGTGCAGGTCCGTGAATGAGACGCAGGCTTTAGCACTGAAACACAGCAGGCAAACGCTGCACTACTGACTCCAGAGTGTTCGTCCCGTGTGTGTGTCGAATCCTGATGTGTGTCAGTTCTACAACAGCAGTGAACAGACTTCATTAACCCTCCCACATCAGGCCTGATGAACATGTACAGAACACAGTCAGCCAGCGGGTTCAGGAACAGGAGACATACGGACAAACTCCAAAATATAGAAAACAAATAATAGAAAGAATAAAAGTAATCATGGAAAAACTCATGTATAATGATCACAATTGTGTTGGGGAGAATGAGAAAAGTGTAAGTCAGAAGCACCAGGAACAAACTACCCAAAATCTTTCTGCGCTTTACAGAAGTAAGAGATATTGCGCGTGAAAGACCGCGACAAGTGCCGATAAAACACAGAATGATTATCGGGTAGGGGATTAAAAAGGCGATCGCTCGGGACAGAGGTGTAAACAGCCGATAGTAGTTAAAGTCTGCAAAGATCAGAGGAACAAACCAGACGATCACAGAAATAACACAGCAGACTTTCAGTGAATGATGAGTTCTGTACCAGATAGGATGAGAAACCAGAAGATATCGTTCAAGAGCAACACATGCCATAAAATACAGACCCGCAATCAAACTATACAAATATGCCCTATCCACCTTCTCTGACTCTGTGATTGTCTCTGTTAATCTACAAATGATCTGAATGAGATCTGACAGAATCAAATGAATAACAAACACTGGAGTGGAGCGCTGAGATTTGAGAAGAGCACACAACGCACACAGAGTTAAGATCATGACTACAATCTCAATGCCGGCAATGGTCCTGAGAATGATTGGTTCTGCAGCATCAAGTTTCCAGTAAAATTCCCTCATTTGACGGGTCCATTCATCATAACCTCCACCTGATCCGCTGATATTATAACCTCCTCCACCTGATCCGCTGATGCTGGTGTTTTGTCCCATTGTCTTCACAGGCACTAAATAACAAACCAGTCATTAGTTTAAAAAACGTGCATTCATTTACTATTGTAATCATATATTTATCTTTATTAAACCAATAGGGAAAATAATGTGTTTATAATAACTCAATAATATATAATAATAACACATAAGTTGTTTTCTGTGTGATTGTTGAAATGCAGTTTGCTCAGTTTGCTTGACATGTTCTTTAGAGGAGTGTGTGTAATGTTAGAAAGCTTTAAATACGTGAAATGTCAGATTAAAGTTTGTAAATCCTCCATTTGAACAATATGACAGAAGCAAGAATGCTGTTGTTGTGAATATTCAGTCCAGCACAGCTGCAAGTGTACAATGGTTTATTAAAGGAGGAATAAATCTTGAAGAACTTACGTTACTGACAGGAGTGTGTGTTTGGTCTGCAGGTCAAAGCAGAAGTTTGTGGAATAACACACAGACTGACAGATGTTTCACAAGTTTCCACTGCCGTGTTTAAAGAGCTCTTCATTCACTGCACACACTGGAGAAACACACATCTTAAAGCTTGTTGATCTAACGGAGGAAATGCCTGAGATTACACACACACTATTTGACCCAACGTGTGAAACTGGAATGACCTTAAACACACGATGAACCAACAATGATAGAGTGAAAAACCAGTCTAACTTTCACTAATGGTTGGGCTCAACTACGACGACTGAAGTAATGTGAAAATGCTTTATATCTGATGATGCTTTCACTCTTAAAGTTCACTAGCGTTTATTCATATCCTCAGTAAAAGAAGAAACCCATGAATGATGGCGAGAGAAAGCACAAATACTCTGATCTCTCTAAAATATTGGTTCTTCTGCTGCTCTGCAAGCCTGTTTTCTGTCAGAGATGTAAATCTGTGTAGCTGACTGACTGAAATCACACACAATGTTCATTAAAGGAAACTAGTTTCATAATCAACATTAACCTTTTGAAACGTGACCAGATTTGGTGAATCGTTCATCGGAGGGAAATAAATCTCTCATTTCATTAAAATATATCCGTTTTAATCTCATATCAAGCGCGTCTCCCCTGGAGTTCTTACTCGAGCCCGATCAGCCAATCAAAGAAAGAAAGGGTTGCACAATAGCCAATCAGAAAACAGCACTATTGTATCTGGTTAAGATTTAACGCAACAACCAATGAAAATAAAGCCTGGAATAGTTCCCGTGATTTTGCTACAACATCTCCCGATAGTTTCGTTCCCGCACAGAGGAAAACACTGAGTCTCTCATCATCTCCTGTTTTAATCTTACAACTAACTCACAACTTGACTGACACAAACAATCACAACTTGACTGCGGTTAGAGAATGATTCCCAGGTAATTATCATCAGTTTTTCACGAGTGTCATATAGCTCTGTTATAGCATTTCACTGATCTTTATTATAATGTTTTATGTTCAAGAGATTATATATCCTGCTGTACTTTTTAATTTACTTTGTATTTATTTTGCAGTGTACACAAGATAGTATATTAAAGTGTTCTTGATTTCAGAGTGTGTATGTCTTTATTTTGTTATTTTTGCACTTTTAATATACTATTTTGAATACCGCTATATACAGCTTTATTAAAAAAAATATTTCTAATGAGCTGAAATAAAGTTGTTTCAAAATAATACATTTAATACACACTCAGTACAGTATCATTTAAATATATTAAGTATGTCCAGAAAAGACACCTGGACAGACAGATGATGAAGTTTACGATCATCATCAAATGAATATCAAGAACCTGAAATGGAAACTGGATCCGGCAGAACCTTAAAGAAAACTTCCAAACCTGCTTTAAACAATTCCACCTTATTTCTTTAGTTTCTTCTCCACAATCAAGCACACTAGTGAGTCAACAAGCTGAACAACATGTGCTAACGTTTGAGTAAAGGCAGAAACACAAGAACACAATAATTCCCACATGAGACGACATGATCTTACCGGGAATCAGACTGAAGACTGAAGACGCTGCTCGTCAGGAGATGATGGTGTTTATGAGCTGCTCTGCTTCTTTTATTAACTCCAGAAACACCAAAAAAAGATGCATTAAACATCATTAACAGTTAATGCATATGCAACCACATCAGCAATCAGCAAACCACACTACACAATATACAACCATTAACAAAAGCACAAGTGTTATACAGAGGAGAATGTGAATGGCCATTAATACAGTGTAAAACAATATTAAAATGTTGTCATACTGTAAGTTTATCAAATTATGATTATGTTTTAAGGGGAAAATAAAGACAAAATATTATAGCAAGTTTTTCTACTGAAAACAAACTCGCTACATCTTTATTTGCAGTTTCATTCCAAGTCAAGCCGAGTAGAAATGTATTTCTAGTTGGTTGTTGGCATCCTTCTGTCTTTGAGAGACAATGGTTTAGAATCTGCACCCAGGTCAGTCTGTGGTTTAGTTGCAGACTCTACTATGACTGTAGAGTCCGATACGGGAGCGACAGCACTGCTGACACTTGCTACAGGTATAAGCAGTGGTGATGTCAATGGGAACAGGCTGAACGCTTTGCTGCCGGCGAGTCCTCTTCTCCTCCCACTGCATTGCTCTTTTTTCTTCGGCTAAAAGGACACCAGTGTTAATGGTGGGTCGCCAATTTTCACGGCCCAATGTCACTGCTTCTCGGACAGATGCTGAACGTTTTCAAGTCTCGCTTGCAGGCGTCCTTATAGCGCAGGGTTTGCAGTCCAGATGGTCGTATTCCTTTGGCAAGCTCCCCGTACAGAACGTCCTTTGGGATACGACCGTCATCCATCCTGCACAGGTGACCAAGCCAGCGCAGTCGCCTCTGTGTAAGGATGGTGAACATACTTGGCATACCTGCCTAGGCCAGGATGGCTATGTTTGTGATACGATCCTGCCAGGTGATGCTCAGGAGTCGTCTGAGGCAGCGCATATGGAAGGCATTCAGTCTTTGCTCTTGGTGAGAATATAGAGTTCAAGCTTCACTGCCATAGAGTAGGGTGCTCAAGACGCATGCTTGGTACACCTTCAGTTTTGTTTTGAGTGTCAATAGAGTGTTATCCCAAGCCCTCTTTGCTAGTCGAGCCATGGCGGTGGCTGCTTTGCCTATCCTTATATTGAGCTCAGTATCCAAGGATAGGTTACTGCAGATGGTGGAGCCAAGGTATGTGAAATTCTCCACTACCTCCAGGGTGTGGTCGCTGATAGTGATTTCAGGAGTGGTGTTGACATCTTGCACCATTATTTTGGTTTTCTTGATACTGATGGCAAGGCCAAAAGTGATAAGTCTCCGGAGGGCACCCTCAGTGTGTGCAGCAAGAGCAGCATCATCTGCAAACAGCATCTCCCGTATGAGTACCCTGCGGACCTTAGTCTTTGCTCTGAGGAGGGCAAGGTTGAAAAGGTTCCTGTCACTCCTAGTATGGAGGAAGATCCCGTCTTCAGAGTTACAGAAGGTATAGCGCAGGAGCAGGGAGAAGAACAGGCCAAAAAGGGTTGGCACCAGAACACACCCCTGCTTCACACTGCACTTGATTAGAAAAGGGTCTGAGGATGACTCGCCATACTGGACTGTGCCCATCATATTCTCATGAAATGATATAATCAACTTCAAGAGCTTGGGTGGGCATCCAATCCTGTGTATGAGAGTGGAGAGGCCAGCCCGACTGACCATGAAGAACACCTTGGTCAGGTCTATGAAGGCATGGAGCAGAGGACGATTCTGCTCACGGCACTTCTCCTGTAGCTGCCTAAGGGTGAACACCATGTCCAATTGTTGACCGATTTGCTTGGAACCCACATTGCGCCTCCGGGAACACACGATCGGCGAGCAGTTGTAGGCTTAACCGGATAACACGTGCAAAGGCTTTCCCGACAACACTGAGGAGGGAGATCCCACGATAGTTATTGCAGTCACTGCGATCGCCCTTGTTCTTATAAAGCGTCAGGATCTAGCGTCTCGCATGTCTTGAGGTATGATGCCCTTCTTCCCAGCATTTAAGCAGGAGGTTGTGAAGATGGCCAAGAAGAAAGCTCCCCTTCCCTGCCTTGATTATCTCTGGTGGAATTCCATCAATGCCTGGTGCTTTCCCACAGGCCAGTGAATCGATGGCCTTCCCAAGTTCCTCGATGGTGGGTGGCGAGTCAAGCTCCTCCATGATGGGCAGAGGCATGCTATTTCGAATGGCTGTGTCAGCAACAATGTTCTCTCTCAGTTCCTGGTATTGCTCAAACCATCTCTCCAACTGCTTTCGGCGATCTGTGATGATCTCGCCGGAAGAAGATTTTAGGGGAGCAGTCTTGATGGCATTGGGACCAAACACTTTCTTCATGCCTTCATACATTGCTCGGAAATTACCACAGTCTGCCGAAGTCTGGATATCGCGACACAACTTCAGCCAGTACACTTTCGGGCAATCCTCTTTGTGTTATTACGTGCCTCTCTGAGGGCAACCAACGTCCTTGCAGAAGGCTGTCTCTTGTGCTTTAGGAGAATGGTATGTTTCGCAGTGATGACAGGCTTCAGCACCTCAATCCCTGACACAAACCAATCTACACTCCTTTTCACCTTTTTCCCAAAGGTGTCTGAGGCGACCTTTTACACGGCCCTGGCGAAACATTCCTGCCGCTCTGGCACTGATGTTTTTGCCGTGTTAATGCGAGGGTGGCCCTTCTGCTTCGAGTGGTGGGCTCATCTAAGTTGAAAACGCACCTTACTGCTGACCAAGGAATGGTCCATGTCGCAGTCAGCACTGTGTTATGTGCGGGTGATGAGCACATGCTTGAGCATGGGTCTCCGAGTAACAATAAGGTCAAGCTGGTGCTAGTGTTTGCATCTGGGGTGTCTCCAAGACACTCTGTGGTGGGGCTTGGTGGGGAAGAAGGTGTTGGTAATGCACAAATTGTGGTAAGAGCATAGCTCAAGTAGTCGCTGTCCGAGTCAATTTTGTTTGAGCTCCATGCACCCGCTGAAGCAACAGGTTGTGGTGGGGTAGTACCTAACTACCCGGGGGCTGCCCGGGTTAAGGCGGGCAGTAACGACCCAATGGAACATGATGGTTCCTCTCACCGTCGGGAGCAACCCCTAGTGCCTGGCTCGACGCCAAATGAGCCATTAGTTATCACTGGCAAACTGCTGCTCCCCGTGTTGTTTCTGCACTGAAACAGTGCAGCTGGAGTGACCTTTCCAGGTGCAGGCCTGGGCTAATAATATGGAGATCCTGGGTTGCCCAGACGTCAGGACCCCCCTCTTGGCTTTGCTGGCAGGATCTAGCAGAAAGGCGAGCCAACACAGTCAGGTGTCAGCGCAGCTGCAGGAGTTGCCGGATGGTGACAAATTCCTTCACCATCTGCCTAAGGGGCTCAGCTCCTGATTTTCTGTTGGGGTTTACTCCCTTAGCCTTTTGCTTTTCCTGGGGCTAACCACAAGGCAGTGGTGATGGAGTCTGTACAGAGTTTTCCTTCTCTATTGAGGTATGATGGTAATTCCCTTTGGGTCGCTCTTTGTCTGGAACCTCCCCCTCGACCTTACCACCATGGGTGACCCTACCAGGAGCTTAAACTCCAGACGGCATTGCTCTCAGGTTCATCGGAACATGCAAGGCTCTCCACCGCAACAACCCGAGGAGAGCAAGCATAAAAAGCATAAAGAGAAACCATGCAACATATAAACACATTAAACAAAATACAAAAATAATAAAATAAATAAATAAAAAAGACACTGATGTTTGTGAATGAATCTGTCATTTGATTCTGCACTACGCTTTAATAATGTTCCACTTATCTGAGTCTGACTCTAGTTATTAACACTTGACGTAGTGATAAATGTAAAGTATATGAACTGTCTCCACACGAGAAATGGCCATTTCTGTTAATTTACAAACCATTACAAAATGTGCGTTCCAAATGTTAGATGATGTTGTGTTAAAGGCGCCATAGAATGCATTGATGGAATATTTTAATTGTCCTCTGATAGATACATGAAGGTGTGTGGCTTAAGTAAAGGTAAAGATCGTCCAGATGAGCTTTTATATGTTTTACATTTTCATTTATAACTCTAGGATTTGTCCCTGCGTGAAATGGGATGTCATTTCCTTATCTGGAAGGGTCATGAATAATAATGTTGCTTGAGCTCTGCTCTGATTGGCTGTTCCACAGATTTGTGCAGGAGCTGTGGTGTACTCTGAAATACAAGCGTGCAAAATAATCATCGTGAACACAAAAGTGGTGTGGTGCATATATTTCACATCTGATTATTTAGAAGATTATAATATCTTAAATGATAAACAAGTTGTTAAACGTTCTTTAAATTGTCCATCATGAAGGATTTAACCTGAAGCTCTTCTGCTGAGGATCATAATTGATTTGGTTTCTGCCATTAGAAAACACTTTCCTATTGAGTGGATGTGGGGGATTTTTTCCTCCGTTTTCAAAAGCTTTATTCCTGAAAGCTTGTTACTAAGAGATTCAGTAGAGATGGAACATTTCCTCATTTCCCATCAGCATTAATTTATTATGATTAATGCCACAAACCACTTCTAATATAACACAAATGTTACTGTTTATATTTCTGCTTCGAGTGGTGGGCTCGTCTAAGTTGAAAATGCACCTTACTGCTGACCAAGACTGAACTGTTTATAAAAGAGCGTCATCCACTCCTGTCTTGTAAAAGGCTCAGGCTGCGTCCATGTTCTGTGGTACTGAGTGCACTACTACTACACACCACCAGCACAAACTCACACACACTCTGAGTACACTACTACTACACACCACCAGCACAAACTCACACACATTCTGAAGAGTGTTCAGGTATTTTATTAAAACAGGAAAAAATCCTTTCAGTTGATCATTTTCCCTGTAAAGGAAAAGACCTGCATAAAATGTGTGTTCTTCTCCATATGTAGTATGGGATTTTTCCCCTTCGTGTTGGTTATCTTATATGGGAGTGTGTAGATGATATAATTAGGGCTGTGTATTTAAATGCGTAGACTGGAGGCACTAGAACGTAGGCTTTACCATGCCCCCCTCCGGTCTCCAGTGTCTCCTGTAGTTGAGTTGTTGGAGGTTATGTTCAGATTTGTGTGTTTTAAAGTGTTGCATCTAGCGTGCTCATTGGCTGCCCTGCGGCAACTGCAGCAGCCTACCAATGAGCCTGGCGTGACGACACGCCCAATGAGGGTGCTTCGTATCACAGCCCGCCAGAATGGGTGTGGCTTAGCATATAAGAGTTCGGCTCACAGACTGCTTCCCTGATTTTCATCTCTTCCGTGAAGCTCTACGCATAGCTGGATCCTGAGAGAAGCCGCCGCAGTCGAAACCAGCGACCAGCAAGCAGAGGAAAGCGTCAGAGGAAGCCGGTCGTCTTCGCCGCCTTCAGCCATCCGTGTCTGCTGCTCTATCCGGCGACAGTATCCTTTGCTCTACAGTGCGTGTTCAACTGCACAGGAAGAAGCGCCGTTCTCAAAGACCGTTCGAGCCTGATGCGGCATTTAAGCGCTCGCCAGAGCCTCTCCCTCGAGTTTCTCCCTCGCCTTCTCCGCCCCCCTCCTGGACGCACAGCTGCCGGCTCCGGCCCTCACTGCCGTCGCTTCAGGGGTGGAAGGCGACACCTCAGATGACAGCTGCTCTATCCTGGCCTTGGACAGTGAGGATTGGTTGGGTTCTCACCACTCCGCCTCCAGGAATCTGGCCACACGCATGCTGGCATGGATGCGGTAATTATGCGCCTCCTCTCCATGGCCGTCGACCAACTCGGCCTCAAGTGGCCAAAAGAGCCCGCACCTAACAGACTGGACGGCAGTTTCCTACATCGCCGCCCCCAAGCGCCCGCATCCAGGTCTGCACCTTTTCTTTTTTTTTCTTTTCTTTTTTATTTAACAGTCAGGCATACATACAAACAAACCAACATAGTGCAGTAGTGAGCAATCTTGTAAATCCATAATTCCAGCAGTGGCAAGAGTGATTTAAGTGTTTGATCTAAGTGTGTATGTGAGCGGGTGTGAGTGTGGGTGTGTGTATGTGTGTAATCCATTTATTATTTATTACCATCACCATCCCACTCCCCACTACCACTATACTGCCAATATTGTGTTGGTAGATTTTTATTTCCATCCTATACTACGCAAGAGGTTTGTGGACGTGACTTTACAGGTTAGGCAGGAAATAAATGATTTCTTATATCACAGTTTATGAGCTTTAAAGGGGAACTTGGCAACTCTGGCCATTTGTTGGCTGATCTTCACTTTTGTTGTTGCGTGTTGTCTCTACGAGCTCCCCCTACAGCTGTGGGACGTATATTTCACAACACTGTCGTAAATCCCTCATTTGCAGCCCCCTCGTCCCCCTTCTGCCGCTCATGTGCATTTGTTATTATCGGAGCCGGACAACTTTATCATGTGGAGGTATGTCTACCGAGGTGGGTAACACATCACACACAGGATCATGTGGCGTGTGTGTTAATGTCAAATTGCAGAAGATGATTGGCCATAAAACATCAGCTGGTCGGGATTTCTGAACTGTCTGGGCACACATGAACACAATCTGCTGATAACAGACACTTTTACAGGGAAGCGCGTCAAATTATCCACTATTAACCACATTTTATGCCATACATTGGAGATCCGTACACTCCACATTTGTGTCCATTTAAGTAAGAGATATTAGGTTATATCTTACATGTTTACTTACATCATAATAAACAAATAAATGAATAAAGTGTGTGAAAGGTTTGATATTGTGTAGTGTGTGATCCTCCATCAGCAGCTGCAGTTTCTCTCAGCTGTATCAGTGCAGTCACTGTGACGTCTGACTGACAGAGGTTTTTGTACGACTCTTTATCACTGTGTGAACACCCATTTACCACTGATATAGTGTGCACTCTGACAGTAATAATCTCCTGTATCTTCAGTCTGGACTCCACTGATGCTCAGAGTAAAATCACTGCCAGATCCACTGCCACTGAATCTAGATGGAGTTCCAGTATAACGGTATGATGTATAATATATGAGGAGTTTAGGAGCTTCTCCAGGTTTCTGTGAGTACCAGTATAAATGAGTATTACTGCTGGTTTTACAGTTTATTCTGACTTGTTCTCCTGGTTGAACTGCTGATATTGATGGACTCTGAGTTACAGTGATCTGTCCTCTACACTCTGGAAGAAAACACACACAAAAATGATTAATATTTATTTCACATTTTAAGAGAATTTATAATTATTGTAAAAACTGTATCACACAAACCTTGAATAAACAGTGCAATGGTCCAGATGAAGATGCAGATGTTGTTCATAGTTGTAGTTTAGTCTTGTGTGATGATGAAGAGTGTGTGTGTTCTGCTCTCAGTCATGAAGTGTTAAACTCACAGCACTATAAACACTCTCAGAGCACTGAAGCATGTGCTGACAATGCAAAGAAGTGGGCAGGATTTACAACAGCTTGTGCTGACAACACACTCATATACACTAGAGTTACACAATCATGACTTTATTTAGTGTGTTTATTGTGACTCCTGAGACACTGAGGATGTGCAGATGAACGTCCATCTCTGTGTCCATATTCAGTCATGTGACCATCATCACTGCTACACTTCCACTAGATGAAGCGCCATCACTAAAGTAAGATCATGAATCATGAGTGTGTTCAGAAAGTATCAGGACTGATTGTGAATCTCTAATCAGAGTTCATGGTGTCACTCCATCTATCATGAAGCCTCATGTGTGTCTGAAATCATCAGATGGAGAAGAAACAGGCTGTTAAAGATGGACACATATTAGAGCTTGTTCACGTTTCATGAGATTCAGAACCAGTCCAGATACTTTTATAACACACCTTGAATATGAAAACATGCAAAACACAACTTTGAGATCTTCATTGTCACACTTTCTATTGACTTTGGCTCTAATATTCAATAAAGTCATTATTTGAACAGATTCTCACTGAAGATTGAAGTGTGAAGCTGCAGGTTTTTCTGTCAATCATGATGATTGATCTGCATATGAAGAACAGAAGCATCATTATGACAAACTCAAACACAACATCATCCATGATCAAAGAGGTCAAAGGTCACCTCAGAGGTCACAGCTCATCACATATATTTCTTTAAACAGTGTTATATCAGAAAGCATTTAGTCAAATCTGAATGAGTGAGTGTTGAGAAGAGCTGAGGATCTTCTAATATCAGTGTGTTGAAGTGTTGTTTCTCTCTCTCTGCTGGAGTGTGTGTTCACTCGAGTGGAATAGAGGTTTTTGTACGAGTGTTTCATTAGATTGAATCACTGTGGTACACATTCGGTGGAGGAACTAAACTGGTGATCAGTAAGTCTGTCCATTTAATCACCTAATTAAAATATAATTTAGATTTCAGAAAGTGTTTTACAGTTGTTAATAATAAATGATTATTTTGATGATTAGATGTTGTGGTAAAACTTTACTTCAAGCTTTAATGTACGATACATTATAAAGTATTTCATAATGTATGTTATAATGCAGTATATATTTTCTTAAATAATTGCAACCACATTTAAAATGTATTATAATACTTAAAATATCTTGTTTCATCTGAAATTGTTTGTTTTTCATGAGTGTGAAAATGAATAGATAATATTATAATGTGTTAAAGCCTTGGTTACAATTATTGATGAGATCATACATGCATTATAATGAGTAAAACAATATATAATTAATGCATTAAAAATACCTTTATAATGCAATATGTATAAAGGCTTTAATTAAAGTGTTACTGATATTTTTGTATAATTATTTAATCTAAAACAATGTTATTATTATCAGAATAGCATTATTTCTTTAAAAAAATCAATACAATTCTAAGCATATCTCTATACTGTGTCTCACTATGAGTTTATTCAGTTTATTACAGGTTTGTTTCTCCTTCATTTATTTCTACACTGAGTTCATATTTAGTTCATCTTTTATTGTAGAAATCATACATGTAAAAAGAGATTTGACATCAGAATGTAAATGTTGCTCCTTTCTGTAGTTCAGTCAATGATACTGAATCTCTTTTGCTCATGTTGTGCTTATAATTCAGTGCTTTATAATACAAACACAGACGTTGTTTTCTAGTTCTTAAAAGTTATATACATTTCTTTTTATGTGAGCTTGAGTCAAACTTTTACATTGAGTTTTTTATTTGATGAATATCTCACTTGAGTACAAACTAACTTTATAAACTAACAGTCTGTGTATTCCGATGTTTAGTTTGATTGATGCGGTGTGTGTGTGTGTGTGTGTGTGTGTGTGTGTCTCCTGCAGCTGGTCCCACAGTGAAGCCCTCAGTGTCTCTGCTGCCGCCCTCTTCTCTGCAGATCTCTGGAGACTCAGCCGCACTGCTCTGCCTGCTCAGCTCTTACTCTCCACAGGGGGCGCTGGTGAGCTGGACACTGGACGGGTCAGAGGTCACCGAGGGGGTTCTGACCAGCGCAGAGAGCCAGCAGGACGGCCGCTACAGCCGCAGTAGCGTCCTGACCCTCAGCAAAGCACGCTGGGAAGAGGGAGAGCTGTACGTCTGCAGAGTAACACATGATGGAGCTCCTCATGAGGTCTCGTTCCACAAGAGCTCTGAGTGCTGATGTTTCTCTCCTGAAGATGAGCCGTATCTGAGTGTCCTGTGTCAGGCAGGATTCACATGAGTCTAGTGCTGCAGCTGGAGTGCTTTACAACTCAATACTCAAACAGTGTGTGTGTGTGTGTGTGTGTGTGTGTGTGTTTGCTGCAACATTCAATAAAGCTTCTCAACAAGTTCACTTTGTGTCTGACAACATCATTCAACTAACAGATGAAGATGCAGGAGCTTTTCAGAAGGTTGATGTGGCAGTAAATGTCAAATAAAGCTCTTGGGGTTTGAACATGGTCTCTGGAGACAGAGCTGCTCTATTCTGAGAGATCACAATCACTCCACCCTGACAATGCAAATGGGCTTTCAGTCTCACTCTCTGATTGGTCACATCATCTGGACTGGAACACTTTCACTTCTGCTGCACATTTACATCTAAAGAAGGTTGTGATACTTCATATATATAAAGTATAATAAAAATGATTCAGAAACCATGATTACAACTCAAGAATCAGCCGTTGTGACAGTATTTGTGTAATAATGTAAACATTTCTAATAAATATGGAGTTCAGTCATGATCAGGTTCTCCAGCTGGACACATTTTGGATGTCTCTCTAATCTGACAAACATTTCAGGTGTTGCAGTCTCTCTATATTCAAATGTCAGAAGAGAAAATATATGTAGGCTACTAAATATTTATTAGATTAATTATATGAAATAGTCTAAAATGGCTGGATTGTCTGAGAGGAAAAGTAATTATTAAGGCGTATAATTCTTTGACGTGTTGACTCCAAGATGTCTTTGATAACATTATGATAGCGTTGAGGAAGAAGTTTTTTTTTTTTGTAAAGGTGTAATTCACTATGAATACCACAATGAAATGTTAATGCAATATCAGTAAAGATATTTGTCAAATATACAAAAATTATTTTAAATGACTATGGTATTTTTAAATATTATTTTTCTTAAGGTGTAAGCCTATGTGTAGCTCATTGTAGCTATGCTTTAAATATTGTAGCCGAAGTCTAGTAAATTTGTGTAGCCTGTAATGTGTAATAAAAAGTCAGCACGAGATTACAGTTGCAAAAACAGAACAGTTTATTGAAAATAAGCAACAATACAAAGAAAGTGTCACAGTCTGCGTCTCCAGCACTACACTTCCCAAGATCCTCTTGTCTCCTCTCCTGAACTCACTCCCTCATTAGCCACCTGTTCCTCGTTTTGTTCATCTGTTTCACCTGTTTTCACCCCATTTAGCTTAATTCCTCTGTGTATTTAGTTCAGTTCAGTTCCATTCAGTCTTGGTCGGTCGATGTTGCATGTTACCTTGTGTTGCTCCTACCTGTATTCTTGTGATATATATTGATAGTAAAAGTTCTCTTCGTTGTAATCTGGACTCTGTCTGCTCTTCTGCCTGCACCACACCGTGACAGAAAGTAACAATAATAATGTCAATACAACACAAAGCAATGAAATTTAAACACAAAGAACAGAAAATTATTGAGAAATAGGCTATTAAAAATAAAAAATACAACAACAAAAAATGCTATTTATAGGCTATATGCAATGCAAATATTTTAATTTAACTTTAGTTTTAACATGAACATTATTTGTTTAGGTCCAAATAGAAAGTTTAACTTTAACATTTTCAACATTTATTGAAACTATTTTTGAACAATTAAAGTTTTCTAATTAAAATGAACATTTCTTTGTTTAATATAGAGTAATTAAGAAGCAGGCTTTGGAAAACCTTCTGGCATTAGTGCTGCGACTGCGGGCGGTTGTGGAGAGGATTTCATGGACTTTCAGTGACAATTTCCACTGCAACGACATTGTCGTTTTGAATGTTCACTTTTAATAAGGAAGTCCTCCTCCACATCCTGTCCATCCTCTACAAGTTTAGAAAAGAGTGATGTGTGCTGTGGCAGTGGCTTTGGACATGGACGTTTTTTGCAGCATGTTGCATTTTTGGCAACGGTGAAATTTGTTTTTGGGAAAAACTCAAAATGTGCAATTCCCTCAGTTGCGGGACACAGCGACCTCGGCCGGTTAATGACGCCGGACACAGCTGTTACCGGTTGCTCTGTTTCTTTGTGAGGAATTATGTCACCCAGCCCAGGCCATGATGGGATTTCTTGGATTTCGGTTTCTTTCGTTGTTGTAATAAACAGTTCTCCATCGAATTCCCTTGTGGTCAAAGAGGTGAACTGGTCGCATTTTCCGTAGCAAATCAGTCCAATTTGATCATCCCAGAGCTGTAGCTTTATCCTGCGGTGAGGTCCTCCACCTGAGCGCTCTGAGTTTCCAGCTGTTCCAGCAGTTTTTAAGTATAATTTAAAATAATATAATTTATTTAAGAACTTACATGTTGCTTTTGGGACATTTTTTAACCTCCTCCACGGTCCGTTTAGATTTATTTGGAGGGTCTCTGTAGTCAAACTGCAGGTCGTTGACCACCGTCAGGCTTGTTCTTCTTCCACATATTATGTTCAAGCCCTCACCTGAACGACCTCAAAGGAAGACATGATGAAATTAGACATAAATATAGACTTCTGTTTGTATGAAAATAAAACAATCTTAGAAAGTTGAATAAATACTTACTTGGTTATTTTGTAATTCCAGTCAATTTAACTGACGATTTACAGTTTTGCGCTCGGATGAAAAGATCTCTTTTTTCAACGCAAAAAACGGCAACTTGGTGGTAGTTGTCAATCTGCAATATCTGTTTTTTAAATGCTGATTATATAATTATGGACACGTTGTGTAAGTATCCGGTTACACACGTGTCGTCCTCGTCCAGTTTGATTCTCTTGGATGCGGATGCCATGATGAGCTGTCAGTAGGAGAATGTGATACAAGGTTGATTTTACACACTTTTATAACCTACGCCCATTAGAAGTCAGACAAGTCTAGACAATGATAGATATCAAGTCAAAAAGGTTGAATTAAAGGACAAGCAGTCTTGCCAAAATGAAACATGTTACTAGGCTATTCATAGATGCCACCTACGTCACTCCAAACCGAAC
The DNA here is from genome assembly GCF_988280905.1 of Pimephales promelas. NCBI lineage: Eukaryota > Metazoa > Chordata > Actinopteri > Cypriniformes > Leuciscidae > Pimephales > Pimephales promelas. The sequence goes on from NC_142793.1 coordinate 7,406,927, forward strand.
GCCGCCATATTTACGCCCAATCTCGCCCGGTACGGCCGCCCAAACTGCCCATTTGACTGAGACGGAGAGACAGAGATATCTGGAGAAAATTTGTATTTTAGCCTCTGATCCTTATTTCTTACCCCCAGTTTTCTTTTATCCATTATTATCTGCCCCAGATTTGCCTTATATCTTGAGCATAACCCCTCCCCATAGGCTACAGTGGGGATCGCTTTAAAACTTTCAAGAGTACCGATGCATATCAATGTCCTCTGGCTGGATGAGTGAAAGACGTAAAAGTGCGGCTCCTGGCCACCAAGGATTTATAGATAATCATGGGAAATGTAATAGGTATTATTAAAAACAAATTAGAATGTATGATTTTGGTGGTTGTTTGCTCTGACTAGCCCCTTTCACACAGTGCGTTGATCTCGGGAAATTGGCGGGGAAATTGCCAGAACGCCTTCTTTGTGAACGCAAACGCGACCCGGGATTGATACCGGGACTGATCCCGGGTTGGGGACCTAGTAACATTGCGGGAATCAGTCCCAGAACACGAGCTGTGAACAAAAGCCAGGACCGATGCCGTAAGAGGTGTGTCATAGTGATGACGCTCGTGCCATCGCGCGACTCTGTTGCTCTTAGAAGAAAGTTTGTGTTCGTCATCAACAAAGAAAGGACGAACAAATACCTGCAAACTGGAGCGAAGCAGAGACCAGGAGCTCCTCACTATCCACGCTGAAATCGTTCACCGGCGCTGTGGAACGGTATGCGCGTGTACATGTTTTCGACGCGTATGTTACACGTCTCATCCTGACGTCATGTGTCTTTCCGGGATCTTTCCACGTTGTGTGTGACGCACTCACAGATCCCGGCAAATCACTGGCAGTGTGAATGAACCAAAACCAAACAATCCCGGGACAAATGCCGGGTCACATTATCCGTGTATTTTCCGTAATCTCTGTGTGAAAGGGGCTTAGGTAGCGTTATTAGCTAGTTAAGTGGCTAACAGCTGTTAGCTTGCCAGCTGTTAGTCACGGCTCACGGCTAGCTGTCATTAATCTGGATTAGGCCTGTTGCGACAGTCAATAAATGATTTAATCGCATGATAAAAAAAATTAGCTCGATCATTTTTCCGGCTGCGATAATTTCCATTTGCATGCTTGTTTGTTTTACTCGTCTCTCTCTCTCCACCAAAAAGACTGTATGAAAACTTATGACTGTTAAAGACATAACCGACTCATTTTACGTGAATGCTCTCCAAAACAGACATTTAAAAATAAAGTTAATTGTATTTGTCCATTCAGACTCGAAACAGAGCTCAATACATTACTCGCGCGCTGTATAGGGGAATACGGCTGTAACGACGTTGAGGCCATCAAACACAAATTAATCAAATTAATCTCTCATGGGATTCATCCACATGTGATTCAGCCCTCCAAAGAACCTGGAGTCACATTCATTGACACCGGATGGCTCCTAAGGGTCTGCTGAGGACAATAAAAGTCTGGTAAAAGTCTCGGTTCAAAGTTAAGTTTGCTGTTCGTCTGCAACGCGCTTCGAACTGTGAAGACTCTCATTCGCCTGCCAATCCCACGCAAAGCCCCTAAGCAACGCAAAGACAAGCAAGTACTCCAGACTCTAACTGAACTGGGGCTTTAATGTAAATTGAATAACCTCTCTAAGAAACGAGGGTTTAAATTAATGATTGGTGGTTCTTTCAGGTCATGTCTTACAAAGTGCATCTCTGAAAACTCATTCCTTCCCTCTCCTTCTCTTTCCGCGACTGTATGAATGTGTGTGTGTGTGTGTGTGTGTGTTTGTGTTTAGTTTTTTGTGTTTAGAATAGCTAATAAAGTCTTCCATATATATGAAAATATAATTTTCTTGTGTTGTGTTTGCACATTCAATGTCTTGCACTGTCGATCTAAAGTTACCTTGCTAATAAATAGTGTTTCACTATAGATTGGATATTTATATCTTTTGCAAAGGTTATAATTACGGCCCGTTCAAATGAACTCTAAACGAGTCATTTGCTCGGTTCAGTGATTCGGTCAAGGAAATCAATGAATCATTCCTTTTGAGCTAAATTGGCCTCCCGGCCCCCCTCAAATGCATTTTATGTATATTATTAAATGTTGCATTTGTTGCACGGCTGCACGCTTCAGCTCGGGTGTGTTTGTGTGTGTGTGTGTGTGTGTGTGTGTGCACAGAGAGATGAGACATGATACACTATGAGACATACAGCTCTTCTCTTCGAATGACAGCTAACCACTTCTTTCTTCTGTCCTATTATTTTTGTATATAATAAAATACCAGTTCGGGTTCCTCTTCCGGCTGTTCGTGTAGCCAACTGCACAACATATTGCAGGCATTACTGAGACCGTCGGTCGTAAAGATGGCGGCGCAAAGCATCAGTGACGTCACATGACCCGAATGAATACTTTTATGCTATAGAATAACAGTATAATTTTAATGTTAGTTATTTATATGTATTATTTGTTTTGTAAAATACAGTAGGTAGACAACCAGAATGCGTTTTTTACCGTCATGCATTTGAGAGAGATACACACATGAATGGCAGTAATAGTCAATGAACAATTATCTGGGTAAATGTATTTTGGTATAAAGAAAATCTTTTATTACATGTACGTTTAAAGTCTTTAGAAACTTTGAACTAGACATTGATATTGTGTAGTGTGTGATCCTCCATCAGCAGCTGCAGTTTCTCTCAGCTGTATCAGTGCAGTCACTGTGACGTCTGACTGACAGAGGTTTTTGTACGACTCTTTATCACTGTGTGAACACACGCTGACTGTTGATTACATGAAAACTCTGACAGTAATAATCTCCTGTATCTTCAGTCTGGACTCCACTGATGCTCAGAGTAAAATCACTGCCATAGTCAGATCCACTGCCACTGAATCTAGATGGAGTTCCAGTATTAAGGGTTCTTATATAATAAATCAGGAGTTTAGGAGCTTCTCCAGGTTTCTGTGAGTACCAGGACACACAGTCATTACAGCCAGAGATCGGCTGACTGGTTTTACAGCTGATTGTAACAGTTTCTCCTTGTTTGACGGATTTTATTGCTGGATTCTGAGTCACTGTCACTTGTCCCCAGACTTCTGAAATTAGACATTTTATTAATTAATGGTTATTGGACTGTAAATGAGATGTGATTGTTTATTTTGCAATATATTAATAAAGATATTTACCCTGAATGCAGAGAGTCAGAGTCCAGATGAAGATGCAGATGTTGTTCATAGTTGTAGTTTAGTCTTGTGTGATGATGAAGAGTGTGTGTGTTCTGCTCTCAGTCATGAAGTGTTAAACTCACAGCACTATAAACACTCTCAGAGCACTGAAGCATGTGCTGACAATGCAAAGTGACTCTCTCTATTTAAATCATAATCTTGAAGACTGTAGATCAGTCACAAACACATTTTACAAAATCGTCCTCGTTGCAAAATGTCAAGCTATTATACACACATTTGAGTCTATTGGCAGAATCATACAGTAGCTACATATTATTTATCCAGTCATTATTAATATTTAAATCGCACTTATTTAACAACTGTCGTGGAACTATTCAGATGGGGTTCAGATGTTTTGAGAAGGAGGCGGGAAGCGGCGAATAATCAACATTTTTAATCAAATAAAACAAATACAAAATAAAAGCATAAGCCCCCTCACGGACGAATGCTAGGAATAAAATAAAATTTGGTCAATTTTAGACTCAGTAGAAATAATTTAACCACTGTGGCTTCAAAGTTATATGTTAATGCCATGATCTTTTCACAAAAGAATTATTGCCTTACCATTGGACGCAGGGACTACATTACAGTCAATAGAAAGACTCTATAAGCAGGCTTTGAAAAAAATGGATAAAAGGTCTAATTTATATCACCTTTGTAAGATTTTAACTAAATATGATTTTTTTTAAATTGGGAAAATATGATTAAATTTGGGGATATTTTTCTTGCGAATAAAATTTTGCATGGTTTGGCCCCACCTCCACTTAAAGCCACAATATGTAATTTTTCTGCTTTAAAAATAGCAAAAATAACTGTATCTATGTTATATATTTCTATTAGATGTGTACTTACATTAACTTCCTTGCGGAACCCGGCGAAACCGCCAAACACAAAGGGGAACACTGGACTACCACAAATAAAGCAAAGAAAATGACGAAGAAAAAGTAGTACGTATTTTTATTAGGGATGTCCCGATCCGATACTCAGGATCGGTATCGGCTCCGATCCAGCCATTTTTGCGGGATCGGGTATCGATCAGACGAGGCCGATCCAAATCCGATATTGTGCGTATAATATTATGTTATTGTTAAGCCCCACAGAAGGCACAAACACATTATAAAGTACCATAACGTTTTCGTGCGCTCTATTATAAGTGTTCTGAAGCCATTATGTGTGTAAGAAATTAATATTTAAGTCATTAAATTCAAGATCACATAAACTTTTCCCTCTCGCGGCTGTCAGTCATTCTCCATTCAGCACTCAAACAGCGCGTCGCGTTCGGTTACAGTCAATGATGAAACGATCTTCAAGATGATTCAATGTTTATACTATTATACTTTATCTGTAGATAAAGGTCTATGTTTTCGCATAAAACAACATTATCTTGCTGGACTTTATTACTGTAACGTTAACTTAATCGTGTTACTTTCTACCAGGTGTCGGACGCTGTCGGTTAGATCACAACACTAGAGTCACTCGGCACTATTGTTCTTCACGCGCACAATAACTGAAATGTAAAACTGTTTAAAGAAAAGGTACAATAAACTACTGTATAGATAGATACTGTTTAATACACTGTTCATCAATATGTATTTCCTTTGTGCTTTGAACTTTTCAAAGCGGACTCGACGCACAGCATGCATAGCTAGCTAGCTTTAAGTGCTGAAGTACCTGTATTTTCTTTTATATATATATATATATATATATATATATATATATATAAATAGTAGTGTTTGAATAAAGGGTGGCAGTCTTTCATAATCAACTGTTGTTGTGGACTATATACTGGAGGTATATTTTCAAGGGAAATTGCTAAATTTTGTATTATTTTAAAAATAAAAGAAAAATATCGGATTGGTATCGGTATCGGCCGATACTCAGAATTTTGGTATCGGATCGGTTTTGAAAAAACGGTATCGTTTCATCCCTAATTTTTATGTGTGTAAATCACGTGCCCGCTCACGAGCGCTCACTCTTAACAGACACACTGTCCCCGGTGCTGCTCACGCATAAAGCGCTCCCCGTTCACAGTAACCGTGTCGTCTCATTCAAATCAGCCAACTGTTGCTGTTAGCGAGCCGCGCACATTGAATACTCATTATGAGTCAGGCTGCGAATGTACGTGCCCGCTTCAGCGCGCTCATGCTTACTAAATAAACGCCTCACCTCCGGCGCCGCGCACTCGCTACATTCCCTTTAGCCTTTAGCACATAGTGGATGCTAACGCAAACCCAGTCAAACGTTTGACTGCAGTATCTTATGCGCTTTATAATCCGGTGCGCCCTATATATGAAAAATTTTCTAAAATAGGTCATTCATTGAAGGGGCGTAATATAAATATTTATATTCGTCTGTATTATAGTTATGGACCACGATTACGCTTTGCCTGCACGTTCTGCTGCTACAGCCAGCTCATTAGCTAAAGCTCAAACGTACGGGTGAAAAATATGACGCGAGAAGGGTTTGGGACAGGAGAAGCATGACGCAGGTAAACATTGGGGTTGCATTTAAAGCTTCTTGACAAGCTAAATCTACAGAGAGATGCCGTATATCTGTATATTTTGTGAAACGATGATGTCATGTCATGAGCTGAGCTGGTTGTCATTGACAGCGACAACAACTCCCGTGAGCCCACGCTCTTTCCCGACGTCATCATAGTACGTCTTTTGTTATTATTTTAAACGAGTGACCCCTGGTGGCCAAAAATCGCATACTGTACGTTTAATGAGTTTATTAGACAAAATCATAGGCTTGACCAAAGTCCCTTTAGGCAAGTCATGCCACTCAGCCGCCGTCTTGGCATCGCCTCCGGGCAGCTATTTCGGACTAACAAGACCAGGCTCCTATTTAAAGCTGCTGTAGGTAACTTAGGAATTTTGTTTTTTTTACATATTTGATTAAACTGTCATTATGTCCTGACAGTAGAATATGAGAGATAATTTGTGTAAAGTCACTGTGGATAAAAGCATCTGCCAAATGCATAAATATAAATACTTGGTACAGATAACATCCCTTAAAAATGTCCTCTACCTTTATGAAACATGGGACTACAGTTCTAGAAGTTATAGAAGATACTAAATCTGATGTTGAAAAGACGTCCACAAACGACCACATTTGGTCCCACCGACGTCAATATTAGACGTGCAAAAGACGTTGAATAAAGATGTCGACTGGCGTTACAAAACAACCCCTTCAGTGGACCGAAATTGGACGTCCAAAAATGACATAGAAAAGACGTCACTCTAACGTCACATTGCGCAGTGGGTTGGATTATAGGATGTTCATGAAAAGTCACGTTTAAATGATAAAATGCAGCACTTCTTTCCCCCCAAAATGTCCATCACCTTCTGTATGCTATATTGCACAATACTGAATGCTCAGGTATATAGTATAGTAAACAAACTGTAAATCACTACTAATAAATGGTAGAGCAAACCGAATGCATGTAGAGGTTTAATAATTAGGGAAAGTTGTCAGAGTGAAAGTGTGATGAGATGGGAGATGAGTTTTTATATTTTGTGTAGAATGTATTTTAGATCTATTGCTCAAATTAATAATTGCATGTTTTTGCTCTGATTTTTTATTTATTTTTATAATTTAAGGATGACAAGCCGGAATGAAAACAAGCCGAAATTAAATAGGAGTAACTAGACTATTTTTAAAATGTATGGAGTAGAAAGAACAGATAATCGAGTAGAAATGTAAGGAGTCGGCTGAAAAAGAATTACTCCAGTAAAGTATAGATACCCAAAATGTCTACTTAAGTAAGTTAACAAATAGGGATGTCAACGATTAATCGATTATTATCGATTAATTGTCGATAAAACATTAATCGATCAAACTTATCTATCATCGATTAACCAGGTCTATGCGTGTGCCTGCTGCTCAACCACGAAACATGTAAGCGAGCGCGCCGGAGTTATGTTTGGGACTTCATCAGGACTACGTTTGCGTGTGTATTCGCAGCCTTTTGTTTTATGCAAATGTAAGTTGTAATAGTTTATTATGTGTAACGTTATGCCTTACTATATCTGATTTATCTCATATTGTCACAGTGTCTGGTTGTGTTCCCTTGTTTGTCACTAGAGGTCTTCGTGTTTAAGGTGTCCTTCACTATTGACTTCATTTCCCAGCATTCTGTCTGTCACTGTCACTCATCAGTTCATTGCACTCAGCTGTTTCCCGTCATCATTGTTCCCAGCTGTTCATTGTTAGTCTTGTTAGATCTGTGTATTTATTCCCTGTCTGTGTTAGTATGTGTACGGATTCGTTGTTAGATGGCACCACTTCTTTGGTCTGTTTCCTAGTTGGGTTGTGTTTAGTTTTCATGTTTGGTTTGATTATTTGGATTTTGCCTGGAAGACTATGATTTTGGATTGTCCTTTATAATAAACATCTGCAAATTGGATCTTCTGTCCCCTGTGTGTCGTGACACATATTGGATGAATTTTGTGAAGAATTGAAGCGTGATCTTTGGCTCAAACGGCAATGCACGACTAATAATTACTATTGGGAGTGTCATATTACATAACATTATAAAGACGACAATATTGTAATAAAATGTGGTGAATAATTTGGGTTTAGTTGCCCTGTCTCGTTGTTCCAGAAAGAGCGCGTGCACAACATTCAGTCATTCTGAATGTCACATAACGTGGTTCAAGTTCACTTGTGCATTCACGTCATTTTTTGAAGATATTCTTTGTAAAATTATGTTCATTTTGTATATATCTGACTAATCTCATATCGGTTGTGTTTCTTTGATTTAAATAACGAAAGTGCTCATCGGTTATTCATTCAGCCCGCGCTGCTCAAGCAGAAATGCACTACTAATAATAACAATGATTCATTTGTGACTGTCATCTTAGATAACATCAGAACACTATTTTATTAAATGGTTGTGAATTCATTGTGTTTGGTTGCTGTTTTCAGTGCGCGTCCACAACACATTCTGACAATCACGCATCTGAGGCGGCGTTGGTGACACGTTCTATGAGTCGTTATATTTGATTATTAAATAATTAATTTAATTTAATTATCTATAATATTGAAACATTTTACAATCCTACTAGTCCTTTATTTAGATTAAAAACCATTCTCTTTAATTTGGTGAGGAACATAGCGTTTTGAGCAGTAGCAGAGACCCTGTCCAGCTTTTGGCCGTACGCCACCCACTGCAGCAGACGCATAATTGATTGTTAATTTAAATGACGATCAATCATGGGAATTTGTGAAAATGGACATCCCTTCAGTTTTATATTTGACATTTCCAGGTCTGGTAATCTTACTGTGACCTTTCTCACACCAAGGGGGATTATAAGAGCTGCTGCTAATGTTTACATTTTTTTTATACAAGTAGTTTACCAGACAGATTATTATATATAGACTTATTATATTAAGGCTAAGCCTACCCATATGGATTTTATTAACATTTATTTTATCTTGCTAAATGTTTGCAAGAGGTGAGCCAGTGCACGAATATTTATGTATTTAAATTTTCTATGCATACTTTATTTTGTTAAACTACATAAATGCCATTCTGTACCATATCCCAACTGTTACAATAAAACATCATTTGAGCAATATAACATGCATTTTTATTCAGTATATAAGCAATTGTTACGTTCCAATATGTTACGGGCGGACGGACACCACCCTGAACATAGAGGAGAGACGCACACCGGCCAGCTCGTGTCAAAAATAGGGGTATGTTTATTTAGTAGGTCGGTCAACAAGTACCGGATAGCTTCACGAAACACAGACAGATTAGTTACAAAGGCGGAGCGCTTCTGATTCCCGGGGTGGACTGCAAAAGCTCCTACGACAGACAGCACGGCAGTGCATCGACTCAGGCTCTCGTTCTCAGGCTCTGTGTGCCCTCAGGTGTGGGTCCGGAAAGCGATTGTAGCTCGAGTATGCGGCTGCTGCTCAGGTGTAGCTCATCTATAATTAAGAGCAAGAGAAACTCAGATGTGTAGAAACACACAGCGGGCTGGGGAACGTAACAGCAATATTTCGCTTTTTATGTTAAGACACTATTGATACAGTGAGAAATGTACATTCTCAGGAAAATAGCCGCTTATCAGTTAATCGATCGATAAGGTTAATCAATTAATGTTTAATGAATTAATCGATAATTTGCATCCCTACTAACAATGTTTTTGTACTTCGTTACTTGACACCTCTGGTTAAAACTAATCAATGACAGTTCCTAATTGATTATGTTTTTACTAATATAGAGGGAATGCATTGACATGTGACTTTCCCGCGTGACAACCCCCTCAGCCTGACCGAGTGGCAAAAGATCTGCTGCGTGACTGGATTTAATAGGGAAAACTGCGGAAATGCGACTAAATTGAACAATTTTATCAATTTAAACTAAATGTTGGACTCAATATAGTCATTTGGTGCGTAGTGTAACCTAACAGATAATCTGCTTTTATCAGTTTAAAAATGAACCAAACTCAGTGATTCTGATTTAAATAGTTGTGATGGGACCTTAATTATTGGGACACCATAGAGAGATATATTGCAAAGGTAGATTTTCTCTCAATTTGTTTCATAATCACTGCATTTATGTTTTTTATGCACACATTGTTAAGGGTTTCTGTCATAATGTGCATCAGTGTGATTAGTACATTGTCTGAATTATTTTAGCTTTTAAACGTTTATCTTCTCATTCATGTCTTTCTACACAGGGATGAGAGAGTAGGTCTTCTGATGGGAAGTGTGAGATTTCTCCTTCTAGATGATCGTTGAAGAGTCCAGAGAAACTCTCTCGCTGACAGAGAGGAACTCACTCATATAAAGATGTTCCTCTAGTGGTGAAACATGGAAGTGCAATTATTACATTGGAGAGGCTTTACAGGAACAAGCTCCACTCACATGTTATACACATTTTAGTCCAGTTTAGTGAGAGATATTAGATTATATGTTTACTGAGTACATCCTAATAAATGAATAAAGTGTGTGAAAGTTTTGATATTGTGTAGTGTGTGATCCTCCATCAGCAGCTGCAGTTTCTCTCAGCTGTATCAGTGCAGTCACTGTGACGTCTGACTGACAGAGGTTTTTGTACGACTCTTTATCACTGTGTGAACACCCATTTACTGTTGATTACATGAAAACTCTGACAGTAATAATCTCCTGTATCTTCAGTCTGGACTCCACTGATGCTCAGAGTAAAATCAGTTCTGGATCCACTGCCACTGAATCTAGATGGAGTTCCAGTATAAAGGGTTGTTGCTGCATATATCAGGAGTTTAGGAGCTTCTCCAGGTTTCTGTGAGTACCAGGCCATACAAGTATATGAACCTGGACAGCCATCATACACTGCCGTGTTTGTTTTGCAGTTTATCGAGACTGATTCACCAATTGTAACAGTTTTTACAGAAGGAGTCTGAGTCACAGTCACCTGTCCACTGAAACCTGTGAGAAAAAGCAGCATTGTTAATAATATTATAATCATTTATTGCCAACATTTCTTTAAATGTTTTACCTTGAATAAACAGTGCAATGGTCCAGATGAAGATGCAGATGTTGTTCATAGTTGTAGTTTAGTCTTGTGTGATGATGAAGAGTGTGTGTGTTCTGCTCTCAGTCATGAAGTGTTAAACTCACAGCACTATAAACACTCTCAGAGCACTGAAGCATGTGCTGACAATGCAAAGAAGTGGGCAGGATTTACAACAGCTTGTGCTGACAACACACTCATATACACTAGAGTTACACAATCATGACTTTATTTAGTGTGTTTATTGTGACTCCTGAGACCAATGGCGGATCTAGAAAATTTGGCATGGGGGGCAAAGGGGTGGCAAGAGGTGTCGGCAGGGTGGCAGGGGTAGACGGTACATGGCAATCCCTATATGTGAATTGATTTAACAAAACAAACATAAAACACTTTTAAACTCTAGTAGTTTTTGTTTAATCAAAGGTTTGAGCCCAGTGCAGTGTTCAAACAAAACAAACTGTGCATCTTTTAAAAAGTAAAAGTGTAAAAAGCAAAATGAAAATTTATTTCAAAAAGTACAATAATTGTGTCCAAGGTGTAGTGGACTACAGATATAAAACAGTTGACAATACTCAAGGTCTTATTATAATTAAAAACATGGTAACACTTTAGAATACGGTTCCTTCGTTAATGAATAACTACACAAGAACTAATGAGTAACACAATATTAACAATCTAGTAACTAGTATTAACTATCAAGAAACTCTGATTAACGAACTAGTAAGTAATAGCGCACAGACGAAAGTGGTAGTTCACTATTAAGTAATCAATAACTACTATTTTTTTAATACTTCCCAGATAACTACTGAAAGTTTATTAACAATCTAGTAACTACCATTAACTAAAAGAAACTCTTATTAACGAATTAGTAAGTAATAGCTCACAGATGAAAGTGTTACTAGATACTTCTGTGGGAATTACTAATTATTTGGATCCGTATTATAAAGTGAAGATCATTGGAACTAACTAGTAATTACTCAAGTGTTACTAAAGACATTTTCTAAAAGTATACTAAAGTTCACTAAAAATCTCAAACACTTGCACAAATCATGACTAGATCATGTAGTAACACTTGAGTAATTACTATTTAGTTCCAATGATCTGTATTTTACTCGAGTATCATTTTTGGGGAGTACTCATGACTTTACTCAAGTACATTTTTTTGTGTTTTTTTGTGATTGTTGCGGGCAAAAATCCTTGATTACGCGGCCCGTTTTCTTTAAAAATGCGATGGAATATGCGGGATATTTATGCAATTTTATGCGATGAAATTGCGGGAACTTGCAAAAATTGCGGGAACTTGCAAAAACTGCGGTTTGATGAAAAAGAGAAAAAAAGTGATTCCCCCAACACCCTGTTCTCACTATAGGCTACTACCTTAATGTAAAGAGTCATTTCTTATTACTTCCTTTGATAAGCAAGCATACTACATCATAGAAAGTGCTGGGAATATTTAATTTCTCATCTTGTTTTATTTTTATTAATTTTTCAAAATCACAGAGTTTGATATCAAGTTCTTGACATTTCTTTTACATTTTCTGATAAGTATAACATCTGAGAAGTAGCCTAAAACATGAAACAATAATTTGGAAAAAAAAAAAAAAAAAAAAAGAAAAAAAAAAGATAGAGGGGATCACAGACATATTAAATTCCTTTAGCAGAGATACAGATCTTTTGGGCTTTTCGATTTTTTTTTTTTTTTTTTTTAATTTTAAAGACTCAAAATACATTTTAAAGGCTGTTTTGAAATGAGCAAAGTTGGGTTTTGAGTTACTCCACTTAGTTTGATGAATATGAAATTTTCCTAATAATAGAAAAAATCGATAACATACATTTTTCTTATAGGAAAGTCAAAATCATTTGTATGAAGATGACAAATTTAAGACAAGGTTGCAATTCATTTTAAAACCTAGAAATTGTGACATCTCATTCCAAAAGATTGAAAAATAGGGACATTCAAACAATAAGTGCACAATAGACTCTCTTTCACAATTACAAAATCAGCAATGTTTTATTTCAGACTGTAACGAGTGTAAATAAGGTGTGGCCCCTTTAAGAGCTGCGCGCTGAACTGTCTGCAGTGTGTGCGCCTCATGTGTGCGGGTCATTTCTGTTTGATGCTTATTCTTTTATCTTATTTTGTTTATTAAGTAACGATGTGACGGTAGAACGTGTGACAGACAGTTATACGAGTTCGATTTGTGAGATGTCAATCGCCTCCGTGAGTCTTTCTGGCCTCTGCAATAACTTCAGCTGTGAGCTATCCCGTCGCGTAATTGCGTCACTTCATAACGTTCCCATGGAAACAGGGGGAAATGGCTGCTCTTGTATGAAGCAAACGCAACATTTTTCAACTTTCTGCGAAGATATATGTGACTTTTTTTTGCAACGAAAATGCGAGGATTATGAAATCATGCAAGCCCCGCATATTTTGCATGGAAATCGGCATTTTATGTGGCGAAAGTGCGGCTTATTCGAAAAAATGCGGCCCCGCATAAATATGCGGACTTTGGCTGATTTTGCATTGAATTCAGCGATCGCATAATCGCGTTTTTCTGGAGGGACTGACTTAGAGTACTTACAGTACTTACAATCTAGTAATTACATCTACTGTGTTTACGTGAATACTTTGATATATTTCTGTATTTATTTGTTCATTTAGCTGTGCAACCGAAAAGCTAATCAAATGATCAAACCGTGTAACACCGTGTCCTAACTACACGTGACATGATAAAATTCCAGCGACAGCAAGAGTGTCTGTCCACACTAGACGCGACTGTGAGACGCCACACGTCAATCAAAAATCACAGCCATTCAGAACAGCGAGTGGGCGGAGTCTCTCTGTGAAAGCGCACTGTTGGCCCGCACTCGCTTTGGAAATGGCTAAGGACAATCAAATCAAGAAATAACATTATTAAAAATCAAAACATTAACAAAATATATTCATTGACTAATTTTTTTATGACGTACAGTTTTATGTTTGCATAAAATTCATTTTGAACGCTATATTACATGCTTGCAAAATCTGTCGCTTGTGGCACAGTGACCTATTTTTAACTAAAAATAAATAATGTGTACTCATAACCAGTGTAATTTCGTCGCAGAAAGAGGAACCGTTTCTAAATTAGAAGCTTTGTGTCGCCGTCGCGTCTGGTTAGGACAAAAACTCTGATTAACATGGAAAAGATACCTTTAATCACGTGTCGCGGCGTGTGCAGTTAGGACACGGTGTAAGGCACTGTATTGTGTGTCGTAACGTAACGTCGGCACAACGGCGACCGTAAGTAAATGTTATGGATACAAAAAATATTTTATATTTTTTATTAAGTTGTTCTTGTCTTTACTAAAATCTAAATTAGATAATCAAAGGGAAGAGTCACGAGGGATCAGTTTGACTGATGATTTTGGCTAACGTAATAAACTCGCTGTTTTTGCTGATGCTGAATCGTCTCTAGCATACAATACATTCATCACAAATGTAACTAAATTAATTAAGTAATTAATAAGTAATTACTCTGTATCACGTACACAGAAAAGCGTATATTACATTTACCTTTAAATGTTAAGTCTTTAGAAACTTTGAACTAAACATTGATATTGTGTAGTGTGTGATCCTCCATCAGCAGCTGCAGTTTCTCTCAGCTGTATCAGTGCAGTCACTGTGACGTCTGACTGACAGAGGTTTTTGTACGACTCTTTATCACTGTGTGAACACACAGCTACTAGGACAGTGAACACTCTGACAGTAATAATCTCCTGTATCTTCAGTCTGGACTCCACTGATGCTCAGAGTAAAATCACTGCCAGATCCACTGCCACTGAATCTAGATGGAGTTCCAGTAAAACGGTTTGTTGCTGCATATATGAGGAGTTTAGGAGCTTCTCCAGGTTTCTGTGAGTACCAGGCTAAACAACGATTACCACTCCACACATACACATTACTGCTGGTTTTACAGTTTATTCTGACTTGTTCTCCTGGTTGAACTGCTGATATTGATGGACTCTGAGTTACAGTGATCTGTCCTCTACACTCTGGAAGAAAACACACACAAAAATGAAAATTACGAATATTTGAGATTTTATAATAATGAATAATCATTATAAAAAATTTATTACACAAACCTTGAATAAACAGTGCAATGGTCCAGATGAAGATGCCGATGTTGTTCATAGTTGTAGTTTAGTCTTGTGTGATGATGAAGAGTGTGTGTGTTCTGCTCTCAGTCATGAAGTGTTAAACTCACAGCACTATAAACACTCTCAGAGCACTGAAGCATGTGCTGACAATGCAAAGAAGTGGGCAGGATTTACAACAGCTTGTGCTGACAACACACTCATATACACTAGAGTTACACAATCATGACTTTATTTAGTGTGTTTATTGTGACTCCTGAGACACTGAGGATGTGCAGATGAACGTCCATCTCTGTGTCCATATTCAGTCATGTGACCATCATCACTGCTACACTTCCACTAGATGAAGCGCCATCACTAAAGTAAGATCATGAATCATGAGTGTGTTCAGAAAGTATCAGGACTGATTGTGAATCTCTAATCAGAGTTCATGGTGTCACTCCATCTATCATGAAGCCTCATGTGTGTCTGAAATCATCAGATGGAGAAGAAACAGGCTGTTAAAGATGGACACATATTAGAGCTTGTTCACGTTTCATGAGATTCAGAACCAGTCCAGATACTTTTATAACACACCTTGAATATGAAAACATGCAAAACACAACTTTGAGATCTTCATTGTCACACTTTCTATTGACTTTGGCTCTAATATTCAATAAAGTCATTATTTGAACAGATTCTCACTGAAGATTGAAGTGTGAAGCTGCAGGTTTTTCTGTCAATCATGATGATTGATCTGCATATGAAGAACAGAAGCATCATTATGACAAACTCAAACACAACATCATCATCCATGATCAAAGAGGTCAAAGGTCACCTCAGAGGTCACAGCTCATCACATATATTTCTTTAAACAGTGTTATATCAGAAAGCATTTAGTCAAATCTGAATGAGTGAGTGTTGAGAAGAGCTGAGGATCTTCTAATATCAGTGTGTTGAAGTGTTGTTTCTCTCTCTCTGCTGGAGTGTGTGTTCACTCGAGTGGAATAGAGGTTTTTGTACGAGTGTTTCATTAGATTGGATCACTGTGGTACACATTCGGTGGAGGAACTAAACTGGTGATCAGATGTAAGTCTTTTTAATTACATATTTAAAACATAAATACAATTTAGATTTCAGAAAGTGTTTTACAGTTGAAACAAGAACAACATTTATTAATAATAAATGGTTATTTTGATGATTAGATGTTGTGGTAAAACTTTACTTCAAGCTTTAATTTACAATACATTATAAAGGTGTTCATAATGTGTGTTATAGTGCAGTATATATTTTCTTAAATAATTGCAACCACATTTAAAATGGATTATAATACTTAAAATTCCTTGTTTCATCTGAAATTGGTTGTTTGTCATGAGTGAGAAAATGAATAGATAATATTATAATGTGTTAAAGCCTTGGTTACAATTATTGATGAGATCATACATGCATTATAATGTGTAAAACAATATATAATTAATGCATTAAAAATACCTTTATAATGCAATATGTATAAAGGATTTAAAGTGTTACTGATATTTTTGTATAATTATTTAATCTAAAACAATGATATTATTATAAGAATAGCATTATTCCTTTCAACTAAATCAATCACTATGAGTTTATTCAGTTTATTACAGGTTTGTTTCTCCTTCATTTATTTCTACACTGAGTTCATATTTAGTTCATCTTTTATTGTAGAAATCATACATGTAAAAAGAGATTTGACATCAGAATGTAAATGTTGCTCCTTTCTGTAGTTCAGTCAATGATACTGAATCTCTTTTGCTCATGTTGTGCTTATAATTCAGTGCTTTATAATACAAACACAGACGTTGTTTTCTAGTTCTTATAAGTTATATACATTTCTTTTTATGTGAGCTTGAGTCAAACTTTTACATTGAGTTTTTTATCTGTTGAATATCTCACTTGAGTACAAACTAACTTTATTTTGGGATTTCCAATTAAACTGAATTAAAGCAGTCTGTGTATTCCGATGTTTAGTTTGATTGATGCGGTGTGTGTGTGTGTGTGTGTGTGTGTGTCTCCTGCAGCTGGTCCCACAGTGAAGCCCTCAGTGTCTCTGCTGCCGCCCTCTTCTCTGCAGATCTCTGGAGACTCAGCCGCACTGCTCTGCCTGCTCAGCTCTTACTCTCCACAGGGGGCGCTGGTGAGCTGGACACTGGACGGGTCAGAGGTCACCGAGGGGGTTCTGACCAGCGCAGAGAGCCAGCAGGACGGCCGCTACAGCCGCAGTAGCGTCCTGACCCTCAGCAAAGCACGCTGGGAAGAGGGAGAGCTGTACGTCTGCAGAGTAACACATGATGGAGCTCCTCATGAGGTCTCGTTCCACAAGAGCTCTGAGTGCTGATGTTTCTCTCCTGAAGATGAGCCGTATCTGAGTGTCCTGTGTCAGGCAGGATTCACATGAGTCTAGTGCTGCAGCTGGAGTGCTTTACAACTCAATACTCAAACAGTGTGTGTGTGTGTGTGTGTGTGTGTGTTTGCTGCAACATTCAATAAAGCTTCTCAACAAGTTCACTTTGTGTCTGACAACATCATTCAACTAACAGATGAAGATGCAGGAGCTTTTCAGAAGGTTGATGTGGCAGTAAATGTCAAATAAAGCTCTTGGGGTTTGAACATGGTCTCTGGAGACAGAGCTGCTCTATTCTGAGAGATCACAATCACTCCACCCTGACAATGCAAATGGGCTTTCAGTCTCACTCTCTGATTGGTCACATCATCTGGACTGGAACACTTTCACTTCTGCTGCACATTTACATCTAAAGAAGGTTGTGATACTTCATATATATAAAGTATAATAAAAATCATTCAGAAACCATGATCACAACTCAAGAATCAGCCGTTGTGACAGTATTTGTGTAATAATGTAAACATTTCTAATAAATATGGAGTTCAGTCATGAAACTCTAGATCAGGTTCTCCAGCTGGACACATTTTGGACGTTTCTCTAATCTGACAAACATTTCAGGTGTTGCAGTCTCTCTATATTCAAATGTCAGAAGAGAAAATATATGTAGGCTACTAAATATTGATTAGATTAATTATATGAAATAGTCTAAAATGGCTGGATTGTCTGAGAGGAAAAGTAATTTTATTAAATATTATTTTTCTTACGGTGTAAGCCTATGTGTAGCTCATTGTAGCTATGCTTTAAATATTGTATCTGAAGTCTAGTAAATATGTGTAGCCTGTAATGTGTAATAAACAATCAGCACGAGATTACTTTCAGCGACAATTTCCACTGCAACGACATTGTCGTTTTGAATGTTCACTTTTAATAAGGAAGTCCTCCTCCACGTCCTGTCCATCCTCTACAAGTTTAGAAAAGAGTGATGTGTGCTGTGGCAGTGGCTTTGGACATGGACGTTTTTTTGCAGCATGTTGCATTTTTGGCAACGGTGAAATTTGTTTTTGGGGAAAACTCAAAATGTCCAATTCCCTCAGTTGCGGGACACAGCGACCTCGGCCGGTTAATGACGTCTAGTGATGTGTCGTTCATGAACGATTCGTTCATTTTGAACAAATCTTTAATATGACTCGGGACTATCGAGTTGTCTCAGGGAGTGATTCGTTCATCTTGTGTTACCCGCGCATGCGCATTGCGCAACATATGGATTCTGAATCTGTACTGGAAACAGAAATGATTAGTTCATTTCTCGAGTCTCGAGTCCGAGTCTTTCGTTCTTCCTGTCAGTCCCATTGAGCCTATGCTGTCAGACCACCGGAAAGAGGAATGATTAGTTCATTTGAGTCTTCGGGTTTGAGTCCTTCGTTCTTTAGTCACGTGAATTGTCACCGTATTGAATACCCAAATTCACAAACTTTTTACAAACTAATTCACAAACCTTTTACAAACAAGCACGTAGATGATGTATAATATAATAGTAGTTAATTAATGTACAATATATAATAAAACACACTACAGATGCATAATATAGAAAAGAGACGGACAGGGACAATAATAAGGAATAAGGAATAATGGACGTTTATAATGTTTATTGAACATTTGTATTTTAATGCCTATATAACACAATATTCAGACGCAGTCAATAATACGAATCTAATGTTGTATTTGATGCGAGACCCGTGGCCACGTGAGAAAAGAACGACGGACTCAAACCCGAAGACTCAAATGAACTAATCATTCCCCTTTCCGGTACTGAAAGCATAGACTTAATGGGACTGACGGGAAGAACGAAAGACTCGGACCCGCCGAACCCGAACTCGAGAGATGAACTAATCATTTCTCTTTCCGGTGCTGACAGCATAGACTCTATGGGACTGACAGGAAGAACGAAAGACTCGGACCCGGCCGAACCCGAACTCGAGAGATGAACTAATCTTTAATCTTTCCGGTTCTGCTATATCGCATAGCACGGCCAGCAGACAGCACAGATCAGAGTCAGACACTGACGAGTCAACAGCTAACGTCTCGAGACATGAGAGGAGGAGAACAAACCTGATAAATATGAAGTTGCAAAGCAAAGAACGTCTCGGATCAGGAGGTGAGGTGAACTATAACAGGGTCAGACTGCATAGCCTGAACTTGAGACCCAGCAACTAATTAATAGCTAACGTTACAGTTATTTCAGTTGCTTTTGGCTTTGGCTGCATTACCCTATTATGTTATTTTTACAAATGTAAGATTTTCGTAAGTACTAGATGTATGGGATATGTAACATGACATTTTAATTATATAATTATGAAATGACCGAAATGAACGAAATGACTCGATAAAAGATTCGTTCATTTTACTGAACGAGACTCAAAGATCCGAATCAGTAAAATGATCCGAACTTCCCATCACTATCGACGAGTCAACGTGCCTCAGAAATATATGCATACCATTTTCTGAGGGAGTGGTTGATGCAAATGTGTGGGTTAGTGACGTACCATAACCCAGCTGTAGTCCCAATCCAGTCGTTTTTGTAGGCAATTATACTTCCTGATTTTTAAAAGACGATATCTCTGCTGACACTGAACTTTCAGCGCTGCAACTTTGCAGATACTGTTCATGCACCAACAGCAACATTACACACTATTTAAAATGAAAAAAGTGAAATCGCAGTCAGAAGTTAACCGAGTCAGAAGTTAAAGGTGACAGTGCTTAAAAAAAGGGAACCTGTTGGTTCATAAGAGAAAGTATAATGAACGTGTTCATTCTAATGGCGTGTAAAGAGATAATTATTTTTGCTGACACATGCTATAATTCCTAATTTGAAAAGTTTAAGAGAGTTGAAGACATGAGAAAAGATGCATATGTCTAAATTGTTAGGCAGAGTATCATATGTCAGAGTTTCCCCTATCATTATATAAGGGGGAGCCCCGCCCTCCTAACGGCTTGCCACACCCTCCTACAAATATCTAGGTCTGCAGTTGGACAACAGACTGGACTGGTCCAAAAACATAGATGCTTTATACAGGAAGGGACAGAGTAGACTATACTTTCTGAGAAGGTTAGGCTCCTTCAATATTTTTCAGAAGCTACTGCAGATGTTTTATCAGACGGTTGTCGCTAGTGTCCTCTTCTATGCTGTAGTATGTTGGGGGAGTGGCATTAAAAAAATGCGGCTGGATAAGCTGGTGAAGAAGGCTGGTTCAGTGGTGGGGGTGAAACTTGACTCTTTAACATCGGTGGCAGAGAGGAAGACTCTTAGTAAATTTTCTTCTATCCTAGAAAATACCTTTCACCCACTGCACAATATAATTGTTAGACAGAAGAGCACCTTCAGCGACAGGATGCTCTCTTTGTCCTGCTCCACCGACAGACTGAGGAAGTCTTTTGTCCCTCAGGCGATACACCTTTTTAACTCATCCCTGTGAGCAGGGCTTAATTTAATTTTTATATATTTTCATATTTTTGTCCTGTTTGTTTGTTTTTAATTCATTGTTGCTACTGGAAACTTGAATTTCCTTAACGGATTAATAAAGTATCTATCTATCTATCTATCTATCTATCTAACAGCTCACCCCACCCTCCTAACAGTTCACCCCGCCCTCCTAACGACTCGCCCCGCCCTCCTAATGACTTGCCCCTCCCTCCTAACGGTTCACCCCGCCCTCCTAACGGCTCGCCCCTACCCCTTACGGCTCGCCCCACCCTCCTCCTTTATAGTGCCAGATTACAATTTGTTAATTTATTAAACAAACTAAATAGCCCTTAAGTAATACAAGACTGATCTTGGTAATTAACTAAATACATACATAAATAAATGTGACAGCAGGGTTCTCATCTAACTCATGACATAGCAATTACTTACGGCCTAACTTATTCATAATATATTGTGGTAATTGCATGAAGGGTAACTGAAACCTGTAATTTCATTAACAATAACATTTATATGAATGAATTACATACCACTTACTATTTACATACTTTAAAATGTGTATTTAAAATGTGTTTAGTCAGGACATTGTAAATCTGCTGATTAAATAAGCACAGAAACCATTCAAAGGAAATTATTTAAGATATCTTTTTGGTTTTATGAATGTTCTGTCGAATATGTAGACAACATAAACAAGCGGTTGTGAGAGGAAATCAGACCCGGCCATTTATAGAGTCTCCCTGCCAGTCCTACAGAAAGGACAAACTTGACGAACATGTGGCATCTGAGCATCACAGAACAGCCTGTCAGCGCCAGTCAAGTCTGATAGCAGGTCATTTTATTTTATTATGATTCGATCAATAATATGTTTGATTCTTTATAAACAAATTGACAAAACATCTGCAATAGACTGCAAGGAGACCATCTTACAGCATGCATGCGGTCGGATCTCAATAAACAGGCCAGACGTTTCTGACTCCCCATATCAAGAGACTCTGGAAATGCTCTTCCAGCCCAGAAAGAGACACTGCAGTGACAAAAGCTGCACACTTTGTGGATAAATTATATAAAAATAAATGTTCCAATGTTTAGAGTAATGTACAGTTCAAATAATTGTTCAGTTAACATATTACTGCTGCCCCCCATTTATGTATATTTGTATTTATGTCTATATTTATTTATAGATGTATTGCTCTGTATGCTAATGAGGGGGCGTGTTTTACCTCAGACATAGCAATCGATCTCAGAGTGGCAGTGCTGAAGCTTTGAGGCCACAGTGACACCTTGTGGTGAGAGCAAACACTACGCAAGAGGTTTGTGGACGTGACTTTACAGGTCAAGCAGGAAATAAATGATTTCTTATATCACAGTTTATGTGCTTTAAAGGGGAACTTGGCAACTCTAGCCATTTGTTGGCTGATTTTCACTTTTGTTGTTGCGTGTTGTCTCTACGAGCTCCCCCTACAGCTGAGGGACGTATATTTCACAACACTGTCGTAAATCCCTCATTTGCGGCACCCTCCTCCCCCCTTCTACCGCTCATGTGCATTTGTTATTATCGGAGCCGGACAACTTTATCATGTGGAGGTATGTCTACTGAGGTGGGTAACACATCACACACAGGATCATGTGGCGTGTGTGTTAATGTCAAAATGCTGAAGATGATTGGCCATAAAACATCAGCTGGTCGGGATTTCTAAACTGTCTGGGCACACATGAACACAATCTGCTGATAACAGACACTTTTACAGGGAAGCGCGTCAAATTATCCACTATTAACCACATTTTATGCCATACATTGGAGATCTGTACACTCCACATTTGTGTCAATTTTAGTAAGAGATATTAGATTATATCTTACATGTTTACTTACATCCTAATAAATGAATAAAGTGTGTGAAAGATTTGATATTGTGTAGTGTGTGATCCTCCATCAGCAGCTGCAGTTTCTCTCAGCTGTATCAGTGCAGTCACTGTGACGTCTGACTGACAGAGGTTTTTGTACGACTCTTTATCACTGTGTGAACACATACTGACTGTTGATTACATGATAACTCTGACAGTAATAATCTCCTGTATCTTCAGTCTGGACTCCACTGATGCTCAGAGTAAAATCACTGCCAGATCCACTGCCACTGAATCTAGATGGAGTTCCAGTATTAAGGGTTGATGTATAATATATCAGGAGTTTAGGAGCTTCTCCAGGTTTCTGCTGATACCAGGCTAAGTAATAAACACTCCACAGATACACATCACTGCTGGTTTTACAGTTTATTCTGACTTGTTCTCCTGGTTGAACTGCTGATATTGATGGACTCTGAGTTACAGTGATCTGTCCTCTACACTCTGGAAGAAAACACACACAAAAATGATTAATATTTATTTCACATTTTAAGAGAATTAATAATTATTGTAAAAACTGTATCACACAAACCTTGAGCAAACAGTGCAATGGTCCAGATGAAGATGCCGATGTTGTTCATAGTTGTAGTTTAGTCTTGTGTGATGATGAAGAGTGTGTGTGTTCTGCTCTCAGTCATGAAGTGTTAAACTCACAGCACTATAAACACTCTCAGAGCACTGAAGCATGTGCTGACAATGCAAAGAAGTGGGCAGGATTTACAACAGCTTGTGCTGACAACACACTCATATACACTAGAGTTACACAATCATGACTTTATTTAGTGTGTTTATTGTGACTCCTGAGACACTGAGGATGTGCAGATGAACGTCCATCTCTGTGTCCATATTCAGTCATGTGACCATCATCACTGCTACACTTCCACTAGATGAAGCGCCATCACTAAAGTAAGATCATGAATCATGAGTGTGTTCAGAAAGTATCAGGACTGATTGTGAATCTCTAATCAGAGTTCATGGTGTCACTCCATCTATCATGAAGCCTCATGTGTGTCTGAAATCATCAGATGGAGAAGAAACAGGCTGTTAAAGATGGACACATATTAGAGCTTGTTCACGTTTCATGAGATTCAGAACCAGTCCAGATACTTTTATAACACACCTTGAATATGAAAACATGCAAAACACAACTTTGAGATCTTCATTGTCACACTTTCTATTGACTTTGGCTCTAATATTCAATAAAGTCATTATTTGAACAGATTCTCACTGAAGATTGAAGTGTGAAGCTGCAGGTTTTTCTGTCAATCATGATGATTGATCTGCATATGAAGAACAGAAGCATCATTATGAGAAACTCATCATCCATGATCAAAGAGGTCAAAGGTCACCTCAGAGGTCACAGCTCATCACATATATTTCTTTAAACAGTGTTATATCAGAAAGCATTTAGTCAAATCTGAATGAGTGAGTGTTGAGA
This sequence comes from Pimephales promelas, assembly GCF_988280905.1. Classification (NCBI taxonomy): domain Eukaryota; kingdom Metazoa; phylum Chordata; class Actinopteri; order Cypriniformes; family Leuciscidae; genus Pimephales; species Pimephales promelas. Next base: position 7,430,975 of record NC_142793.1, read on the forward strand.
AGAGCTGAGGATCTTCTAATATCAGTGTGTTGAAGTGTTGTTTCTCTCTCTCTGCTGGAGTGTGTGTTCACTCGAGTGGAATAGAGGTTTTTGTACGAGTGTTTCATTAGATTGGATCACTGTGGTACACATTCGGTGGAGGAACTAAACTGGTGATCAGATGTAAGTCTTTTTAATTACATATTTAAAACATAAATACAATTTATATTTCAGAAAGTGTTTTACAGTTGAAACAAGAACAACATTTATTAATAATAAATGGTTATTTTGATGATTAGATGTTGTGGTAAAACTTTACTTCAAGCCTTAATGTACGATACATTATAAAATATTTCATAATGTATGTTAATATGCAGTATATATTTTCTTAAATAATTGCAACCACATTTAAAATGTATTATAATACTTAAAATATCTTGTTACATCTGAAATTGGTTGTTTGTCATGAGTGTGAAAATGAATAGATAATATTATAATGTGTTAAAGCCTTGGTTACAATTATTGATGAGATCATACATGCATTATAATGAGTAAAACAATATATAATTAATGCATTAAAAATACATTTATAATGCATAATGTATAAAGGCTTTAAAGTGTTACTGATACTTTTGTATAATTATTTAATCTAAAACAATGATATTATTATCAGAATAGCATTATTCCTTTCACCAAACAATTCTAAGCATATCTCTATACTGTGTCTCACTATGAGTTTATTCAGTTTATTACAGGTTTGTTTCTCCTTCATTTATTTCTACACTGAGTTCATATTTAGTTCATCTTTTATTGTAGAAATCATACATGTAAAAAGAGATTTGACATCAGAATGTAAATGTTGCTCCTTTCTGTAGTTCAGTCAATGATACTGAATCTCTTTTGCTCATGTTGTGCTTATAATTCAGTGCTTTATAATACAAACACAGACGTTGTTTTCTAGTTCTTATAAGTTATATACATTTCTTTTTATGTGAGCTTGAGTCAAACTTTTACATTGAGTTTTTTATTTGTTGAATATCTCACTTGAGTACAAACTAACTTTATTTTGGGATATCCAATTAAACTGAATTAAAGCAGTCTGTGTATTCCGATGTTTAGTTTGATTGATGCGGTGTGTGTGTGTGTGTGTGTGTGTGTGTCTCCTGCAGCTGGTCCCACAGTGAAGCCCTCAGTGTCTCTGCTGCCGCCCTCTTCTCTGCAGATCTCTGGAGACTCAGCCGCACTGCTCTGCCTGCTCAGCTCTTACTCTCCACAGGGGGCGCTGGTGAGCTGGACACTGGACGGGTCAGAGGTCACCGAGGGGGTTCTGACCAGCGCAGAGAGCCAGCAGGACGGCCGCTACAGCCGCAGTAGCGTCCTGACCCTCAGCAAAGCACGCTGGGAAGAGGGAGAGCTGTACGTCTGCAGAGTAACACATGATGGAGCTCCTCATGAGGTCTCGTTCCACAAGAGCTCTGAGTGCTGATGTTTCTCTCCTGAAGATGAGCCGTATCTGAGTGTCCTGTGTCAGGCAGGATTCACATGAGTCTAGTGCTGCAGCTGGAGTGCTTTACAACTCAATACTCAAACAGTGTGTGTGTGTGTGTGTGTGTGTGTTTGCTGCAACATTCAATAAAGCTTCTCAACAAGTTCACTTTGTGTCTGACAACATCATTCAACTAACAGATGAAGATGCAGGAGCTTTTCAGAAGGTTGATGTGGCAGTAAATGTCAAATAAAGCTCTTGGGGTTTGAACATGGTCTCTGGAGACAGAGCTGCTCTATTCTGAGAGATCACAATCACTCCACCCTGACAATGCAAATGGGCTTTCAGTCTCACTCTCTGATTGGTCACATCATCTGGACTGGAACACTTTCACTTCTGCAAATGAAGCATATTTGCATTTTATGAAGAAGAAGAAAAATCAGAAAGAAAATAAAATCATTAATAAAACATGATCAGTTTGATTGACAGGATCATATATTACACCTAAAACATGATGATCATATTAAAACACTGACTCATTCTCTTCATAAACACAAGATTGATGTAGATTGTAATGATATAGTGTTATTAGTGTTTGTGCTGTGGTCAGTGTGTGTGTGATTGTGTTGTATGTATCAGTGCAGTCACTGTGACGTCTGACTGACAGAGGTTTTTGTACGACTCTTTATCACTGTGTGAACACATACTGACTTGTAATGTGTAAACTCTGACAGTAATAATCTCCTGTATCTTCAGTCTGGACTCCACTGATGCTCAGAGTAAAATCACTGCCACGGTTAGATATGCCACTGAATCTAGATGGAGTGTTTGAAACTCTTTGGTTTACAGAATGAATCAGGAGTTTAGGAGCTTCTCCAGGTTTCTGTGAGTACCAGGACAAACATGTATTTGAACCAGAACAGCCATGGCTCACTACTGTGTTTGTTTTGCAGTTTATCGAGACTGATTCATCAATTGTAACTGTTTTTACAGAAGGAGTCTGAGTCACAGTCACCTGTCCACTGAAACCTGTGAGAAAAAGCAGCATTGTTAATAATATTATAATCATTTATTGTGTAAATTTCTTATTTATTTATTTTTTACCTTGAATAAACAGTGCAATGGTCCAGATGAAGATGCAGATGTTGTTCATAGTTGTAGTTTAGTCTTGTGTGATGATGAAGAGTGTGTGTGTTCTGCTCTCAGTCATGAAGTGTTAAACTCACAGCACTATAAACACTCTCAGAGCACTGAAGCATGTGCTGACAATGCAAAGTGACTCTCTCTATTTAAATCATAATCTTGAAGACTGTAGATCAGTCACAAACACATTTTACAAAAACGTCCTCGTTGGAAAATGCCAAGCTATTATACCAACGCATTCTCACCCCAAGGCGTCACCTTTGACCATGCTTCAATATTTGACGTTTTAGGCGCCCTTTAGCGTCACTTACATGACGTGATCCTACGGCGTCATCTAACTGACGCTAAAGGAAAGCGTCAGTTAGAGGACGCGGTTAGGTTTAGGTATGGGGTGGGGGTAGGGTACACGCGATCCTAGGGTGTCATCTAACTGACGCTAAAGGGCGCCTAAAGCGTCAGATATTGAAGCATGTCCAAATGTGTCCAGTTAAGTGACGCCTTGGGGGTGAGAATGGGCTGATTATACACACATTTGAGTCTATTGACAGAATCATACAGTAGCTATATTATTTATCCAGTCATTATTAATATTTAAATCACACTTATTTAACAACTGTCGTGGAACTATTCAGATGGGGTTCAGATGTTTTGGGAAGAAGGAGGCGGGAAGCGGCGAATAATCAACATTTTTAGATAAAAGCATAAGCCAGCAGCCCCTCACGGACGAATGCTAGGAATAAAATAAAATTTGGTCAATTTTAGACTTTTTAGTAGTCTAAAGTAGTCTAATTTTAGTAGAAATAATTTAACCACTGTGGCTTCAAAGTTATATGTTAATGCCATGATCTTTTCACAAAAGAATTATTGCCTTACCATTTGGACGCAGGGACTACATTACAATCAATAGAAAGACTCTATAAGCAGGCTTTGAAAAAATTGGATAAAATGTCTAATTTATATCACCTTTGTACAATTTTAACTAAATATGATTTTTTTTAAATTGGGAAAATATGATTAAATTTGGGGATATTTTTCTTGCGAATAAAATTTTGCATGGTTTGGCCCCACCTCCACTTAAAACCACAATATGTAATTTTTCTGCTTTAAAAATATCAAAAATAACTGTATCTATGTTATATATTTCTATTTCTATTCTATTTCTATTAGTTCGTTCGTTTATTTATTTATATAGCACCTTACAGACTGCTACCGCAGTTCCAAAGTGCTGTACATTGTCATAAAAAAAAGTCACACAAACATGAAGACAAAATAAAATAAAAGAAACACAAAAACATCCACGTACTAAAATGCCAAAGAATACAGATACGACTTTAAGCGGTCCTTAAAAACATTTAGATCTGCGGAGGATCTAATATCCAACGGCAGATTATTCCACAGTCTAGTGGATCTACTTTAATTTAGTAGATGAGATTTCCTGCATTCTGGTGCATTTTAGGCCTTAGGCCATGCCCTTACCTATACCAATAAAATAACTTAAACCAGTCAATACCAATGGTCAAATAATACAATAATAATAATAACAGTTTGACAGTTAATGATAATGAACAAGTTGCATGTTTATTAGGCTCTGTGTGCTGACAGAAAAAGTGCAAACGCATAATATTGATAAATTATAATATAGGTAATACAAAAATAATAGATAATACAACAATCTAGTTTAATCAATCCACAGCTGTAGACTACATATTTTTGACAAATTGACAATTGGATAATGGATAACAATGTGTTGATACTAGAGAAAGAGAGAGAGAAAAGGCTCTGAAAGAGAGGGTGGGACAACATTCTTAAGGGTAACACCCAAGTATGAGAAGAAAGTTGATTTTAACTAGTATGAAACACAGTAATCTAGCTCAGAACTTAAAAACATCAAAAAACAAAGCAAACACACAGGTATTAATATTCCTATAACTATTTTAATATCAAATGTGTGTGAAACAGTGTTTATGTGTGTGTGAGTGAGTGAGTGAGTGACAGAGACAGACAGATCAATTCCCACGACTAACTTTACATTATTTCCACTCGACGTCACTGACGCTGCCATTCTGCTCTCATCTGAGGTAAAAAAATGTCCCGTGGTGCGCGTGCACGGTACACTCCCCTAATCTGATACTGTGGGCGATATTTTCAGCGCCCCCAAACCATAAAATTTGACGACGCTGATTGGCGAAATATAAACTTTTTTGCATAGCAACCGGGGAACTATTGGCTTAAATTCCAGCACTGTGGGGCTGAGCGAACTGGCGCCCTGAGAAGACAGCCTATTGGCTATACTACTACACCAACATGATAAAAGTAACGAAAGTGAATGCAAATATCATTCTGGTGAGTTCAAAACACTTTTCAAAGTAAAACCATTATTAGCATATAATTAACATTGATTATTTTTCAAAATGATAAATTATAATATATATTAAAAAAACAGACAGACAGGTCGGAGGGAGGGCGGCGCCCCAGCGCCCTCTATGGGCGAGCCGCCCCTGCAAGACGTGAAAATATATAGGCATGAAGAACTTTTTCCAGGTTGCTGGCTGAAAGTATTGGTTTCAGCTTGGCTATTGCTCTCAAGTAAAAAAAAGCAATTTCGAACCACTGTTCTTATCTGTCGATCGAAAGTAATGGATGAGTCGAAAATAACTCCCAAGTTCTTTACTTGTTCCTTTAGGTACCTCTTCCATGGGCCTAAGTGGTCAACTAAAGTTTGGCTACTAGCAGTGCGGCCAAGAATAATAATTTCAGTCTTGGTTTCATTTAATTGAACAAGATTTGTAGCCATCCACTGCTTTACTTGCTTTAGATGTGTACTTACATTAACTTCCTTGCGGAACCCGGCGAAACCGCCAAACACAAAGGGGAACACCGGACTACCACAAATAAAGCAAAGAAAATGACGAAGAAAAAAAAGTAGTACGTATTTTTATTAGGGATGTCCCGATCCGATACTCAGGATCGTTATCGGCCAAGCTCCAGCCATTTTTGCGGGATCGGGTATCGATCAGACGAGGCCGATCCAAATCCGATATTGTGCGTATACTATTATGTTATTGTTAAGCCCCACAGAAGGCACAAACACATTCTAAAGTACCATAACGTTTTCGGGCACTCTATTATAAGTGTTCTGAAGCCATTATGTGTGTAAGAAATTAATATTTAAGTCATTAAATTCAAGATCACATAAACTTTTCCCTCTCGCGGCTGTCAGTCATTCTCCATTCAGCACTCAAACAGCGCGTCGCGTTCGGTTACAGTCAATGATGAAACGATCTTCAAGATGATTCTATGTTTATACTATTATACTTTATCTGTAGATAAAGGTCTATGTTTTCGCATAAAACAACATTATCTTGCTGGACTTTATTGCTGTAACGTTAACTTAATCGTGTTACTACCAGGTGTCGGACGCTGTCGGTTAGATCACAACACTAGAGTCACTCGGCACTATTGTTCTTCATGCGCACAATAACTGAAATGTAAAACTGTTTAAAGAAAAGGTACAATAAACTACTGTATAGATAGATACTGTTTAATACACTGTTCATCAATATGTATTTCCTTTGTGCTTTGAACTTTTCAAAGCGGACTCGACGCACAGCATGCATAGCTAGCTAGCTTTAAGTGCTGAAGTACCTGTATTTTCTTTTATATATATATATATATATATATATATATATATATATATATATAGTAGTGTTTGAATAAAGGGTGGCAGTCTTTCATAATCAACTGTTGTTGTGGACTATATACTGGAGGTATATTTTAAGGGGCTAATTGAGGAAATTGCTAAATTTTTTATTAGTTTAAAAATAAAATAAAAATATCGGATCGGTATCGGCTGATACTCAGAATTTTGGTATCGGATCGGATTTGAAATAACGGTATCGTTTCATCCCTAATTTTTATGTGTGTAAATCACGTGCCCGCTCACGAGCGCTCACTCTTAACAGACACACTGTCCCCGGTGCTGCTCACGCATAAAGCGCTCCCCGCTCACAGTAACCGTGTCGTCTCATTCAAATCAGCCAACTGTTGCTGTCAGCGAGCCGCGCACATTGAATACTCATATGAGTCAGGCTGCGAATGTACGTGCCCGCTTCAGCGCGCTCATGCTTACTAAATAAACGCCTCACCTCCGGCGCCGCGCACTCGCTACATTCCCTTTAGCCTTTAGCACATAGTGGATGCTAACGCAAACCCAGTCAAACGTTTGACTGCAGTATCTTATGCGCTTTATAATCCGGTGCGCCCTATATATGAAACATGTTCTCAAATAGGTCATTCATTGAAGGGGCGTAATATAAATATTTATATTCGTCTGTATTGTTGTTATGGACCACGATTACGCTTTGCCTGCACGTTCTGCTGCTACAGCCAGCTCATTAGCTAAAGCTCAAACGTACGGGTGAAAAATATGACCCGAGAAGGGTTTGGGACAGGAGAAGCATGACACAGGTAAACATTGGGGTTGCATTTAAAGCTTCTTGACAAGCTAAATCTACAGAGAGATGCCGTATATATTTTGTGAAACGATGATGTCATGTCATGAGCTGAGCTGGTTGTCATTGACAGCGACAACAACTCCCGTGAGCCCACGCTCTTTCCCGACGTCATCAAAGTACGTCTTTTGTTATTATTTTAAACGAGTGATCCCTGGTGGCCAAAAATCGCATACTGTACGTTTAATGAGTTTATTAGACAAAATCATAGGCCTGACCAAAGTCCTTTTAGGCAAGTCATGCCACTCAGCCACCGTCTTGGCAACGCCTCCGGGCAGCTTTTTCCAGCCCGATCTCATGAAAGTTCGTGTCTATGGCACGAATGTCATTTCTCGTGGCATTTATACGCCAAAAACAGTTTTTGCGTGTATTTGGCACGCGATTTTCGCGTACATATGATACGCACTTTTTTGCGTATAATACGCACGAACTCCCCACCCCCCTCCCCCCTAAACCTAACCCAGGGTTTTTTAGTGCGTACCATATACACGAAAAAAACACTTTTGGCGTATAAATGCCACGAGAAATGACACTCGTGGTATAGATACGCATCTTCATGAGACTGTGTTGGCTTTTTCGGACTAACAAGACCAGGCTCCTATTTAAAGCTGCTGTAGGTAACTTAGGAATTTAGTTTTTTACATATTTGATAAAACTGTCATTATGTCCTGACAGTAGAATATGAGACAGATAATCTGTGTAAAGTCACTGTGGATAAAAGTATCTGCCAAATGCATAAATATAAATACTTGGTACAGATAACATCCCTTAAAAATGTCCTCTACCTTTTTGAAACATGGGACTACAGTTCTAGAAGTTTTAGAAGAGACTAAATTTGATGTTGAAAAGACGTCCACAAACGACCACATTTGGTCCCACCGACGTCAATATTAGACGTGCAAAAGACGTCGAATAAAGATGTCGCCTGGCGTTACAAAACAACCCCTTCAGTGGACCGAAATTGGACGTCCAAAAATGACATAGAAAAGACGTCACTCTAACGTCACATTGCGCAGTGGGTTGGATTATAGGATGTTCATGAAAAGTCGCGTTTAACTGATAAAATGCAGCACTTCTTTCCCCCCAAAATGTCCATCACCTTCTGTATGCTATATTGCACAATACTGAATGCTCAGGTATATAGTATAGTAAACAAACTGTAAATCACTAATAAATGGTAGAGCAAACCGAATGCATGTAGAGGTTTAATAATTAGGGAAAGTTGTCAGAGTGAAAGTGTGATGAGATGGGAGATGAGTTTTTATATTTTGTGTAGAATGTATTTTAGATCTATTGCTCAAATTAATAATTGCATGTTTTTGCTCTGATTTTTTATTTATTTATTTTTATAATTTAAGGATGACAAGCCGGAATGAAAACAAGCCGAAATTAAATAGGAGTAACTCGACTATTTTTAAAATGTATGGAGTAGACAGAACAGATAATCGAGTGGAAATGTAAGGAGTCGGCTGAAAAAGAATTACTCCAGTAAAGTATAGATACCCAAAATGTCTACTTAAGTAAGTTAACAATTAGGGATGTCAACGATTAATCGATTATCGGTTAATTGTCGATAAAACATTAATCGATCAAACTTATCTATCATCGATTAACCGGATCTATTCGTGTGCCTGCTGCTCAACCGCGAAACATGTAAGCGAGCGCGCCGGAGTTATGTTTGGGACTTCATCAGGACTACGTTTGCGTGTGTATTCGCAGCCTTTTGTTTTATGCAAATGTAAGTTGTAATAGTTTATTATGTGTAACGTTATGCCTTACTATATCTGATTTATCTCATATTGTCACAGTGTCTGGTTGTGTTCCCTTGTTTGTCACTAGAGGTCTTCGTGTTTAAGGTGTCCTTCACTATTGACTTCATTTCCCAGCATTCTGTCTGTCACTGTCACTCATCAGTTCATTGCACTCAGCTGTTTCCCGTCATCATTGTTCCCAGCTGTTCATTGTTAGTCTTGTTAGATCTGTGTATTTATTCCCTGTCTGTGTTAGTATGTGTACGGATTCGTTGTTAGATGGCACCACTTCTTTGGTCTGTTTCCTAGTTGGTTTGTGTTTGGTTTTCATGTTTGGTTTGATTATTTGGATTTTGACTGGAAGACTATGATTTTGGATTGCCCTTTATAATAAACATCTGCAGATTGGATCTTCCGTTCACTGTGTGTCGTGACACATATTGGATGAATTTTGTGAAGAATTGAAGCGTGATCTTTGGCTCAAACGGCAATGCACGACTAATAATTACTATTGGGAGTGTCATATTACATTACATTATAAAGACAACAATATTGTAATAAAACGTGGTGAATAATTTGGGTTTAGTTGCCCTGTCTCGTTGTTCCAGGAAGAGCGCGTGAACAACATTCAGTCATTCTGAATGTCACATAACGTGGTTCAAGTTCACTTGTGTATTCACGTCATTTTGTGAAGATATTATTTGTAAAATTATGTTCATTTTGTATATATCTGACTAATCTCATATCGGTTGTGTTTCTTTGATTTAAATAACGAAAGTGCTCATCGGTTATTCATTCAGCCCGCGCTGCTCAAGCAGAAATGCACTACTAATAATAACAATGATTAATTTGTGACTGTCATCTTAGATAACATCAGAACACTATTTTATTAAATGGTTGTGAATTCATTGTGTTTGGTTGCTGTTTTCAGTGCGCGTCCACAACACATTCTGACAAGCACACGTCTGAGGCGGCGTTGGTGACACGTTGTATGAGTCGTTATATTTGATTATTAAATAATTAATTTAATTTAATTATCTATAATATTGAAACATTTTACAATCCTACTAGCCCTTTATTTAGATTAAAAACCATTCTCTTTAATTTGGTGAGGAACATAGCGTTTTGAGCAGTAGCAGAGACCCTGTCCAGCTTTTGGCCGTACGCCACCCACTGCAGCAGACGCATTATTGATTGTTAATTTAAATGACGATCAATCATGGGAATTTGTGAAAATGGACATCCCTTCAGTTTTATATTTGACATTTCCAAGTCTGGTAATCTTACTGTGACCTTTCTCAGACCAAGGGGGATTATAAGAGCTGCTGCTAATGTTTACATTTTTTTTTATACAAGTAGTTTACCAGATAGATTATTAAATATAGACTTAATATATTAAGGCTAAGCCTACCCATATGGATTTTTATTAACATATATTTTATCTTGCTAAATGTTTGCAAGAGGTGAGCCAGTGCACGAATATTTTTTATGTGTTTAAATTTTCTATGCTATTTTGTTAAACTACATAAATGCCATTCTGTACCATATCCCAACTGTTACAATAAAACATCATTTGAGCAATATAACATGCATTTTTATTCAGTATATAAGTAATTGTTACGTTCCAATATGTTACGGGCGGACGGACACCACCCTGAACATAGAGGAGAGACGCACACAGGCCAGCTCGTGTCAAAAATAGGGGTATGTTTATTTAGTAGGTCGGTCAACAAGTACCGGATAGCTTCACGAAACACAGACAGATTAGTTACAAAGGCGGAGCGCTTCTGATTCCCGGGGTGGACTGCAAAAGCTCCTACGACAGACAGCACGGCAGTGCATCGACTCAGGCTCTCGTTCTCAGGCTCTGTGTGCCCTCAGGTGTGGGTCCGGAAAGCGATTGTAGCTCGAGTATGCGGCTGCTGCTCAGGTGTAGCTCATCTATAATTAAGAGCAAGAGAAACTCAGATGTGTAGAAACACACAGCGGGCTGGGGAACGTAACAGCAATATTTCGCTTTTTATGTTAAGACACTATTGATACAGTGAGAAATGTACATTCTCAGGAAAATAGCCGCTTGTCAGTTAATCGTTAATCGATCGATAAGGTTAATGAATTAATCGATAATTTGCATCCCTAGTAACAATGTTTTTGTACTTCGTTACTTGACACCTCTGGTTAAAACTAATCAATGACAGTTCCTAATTGATTATGTTTTTACGAGTAATATTGTTTAATTAGTTTCGATGTGAACCTTTCCTCTCCTCCTTCTTCTAGACGTATCCAAGTCCGGCGTGAGGTGCCAGTGCAGCGAATGGGCAACAGTTTCCCTAAGACCCTCCAGCAGAAGCGACTGGTTCAAATCTCATCCCTGGTTAGATTACTCGCACTCGAAAGATGCCGTTACTGTTTTGCTGGTGGCCATTTTTCCTCCCCGATGCTCCAAGGACAGTTTTCACCTCATTCGAGGGTTATCGTAACTGGAAAAAGCCTACAATGAAAGACAGTGGTTTCTGTTCTCAGGCCAGATCTGAAGGCCATGTAAAGGCAATGTTCGTATGGACAGAAAACAAGAAAACTATGGATAAAAATACTTCAATGTTTGGACTAATGGATGAGCAAAAGAAGAAGCAGGAGGCTGAAAGTCAATACTATATTAAAATGTTTTCCACAACAGTGTGTTTCATGGAAGCTTTCTAGAGTTTGAAGGGGCAGAACACCAGGATGCTGCCGCCTGAAGTGACGAGATTATCTTCTTCCTTGAGTACCATGGGCTGGAGCACAAGAAAAACCTTGTAGGCCAGGGCTACGATGGCGTAGCAGTGATGTGCGGGGACATGCAGGTGTTCAAGCTGAAATTAAAGAAGAAGCCAAACATGCCACAGTAGTGCACACTGCTTGAACTTAGTTATAGTAGACGCTGTAAAAAAGTATGGCAGATGCAGGAAACTTCTGCTCATTATTGGAACGACTGCATGTATTCATGTCTGGGTCTTATGGACAGAACAAATGGCTGGAAGTGCAGCGGGAGATGTTTGATGGTGCACAAGGGAACTCCAGCAGCAAGTGACACACGTTGGGCCTGTAGGCACATAGCATGTTGCAATGTTATGGACAGGTTGCCTGCAATAGTACAGATGCTTGAAGAGATCGAACCTGAGAACCATACACAAAGAGCTGTCGAAGCAAGAGGGATATTGGCTCAAATTGATCTGAATTTTGCTGGATCTCTTGTTCTGTTCAGAAAAGGTCCTGAGTGACTCCTGAGGAGGAGACGATGCTTGAATCCATTTGGGAGGCTATCAAAGATCGCAGTCTTGGTTTTAGTGCTTCTGCATCCTAATGCTGATGCTGAGAGGGTATATTCGATGGTTGGTTTGAACAAAACCTCAACAACAAAACAGCTTGTCTCAATCATGACCCTGAATTTGCTGGACTTGAGCCGAACTGTTTCAAATGGGAGCCAACGCCAGATAAAGAAGTCCAAAAAAGTCAAACACTTTCAATAAATAGTCTCTCTCACTCTCTCTCTCTCTCTCTCACACACACACACACACACACACACAAGATACACAAAATGAACACACGGATCCATGAACTGTGACAATTTTAGCATAGAGAAAATCGTATATTCTACATTTACCTTTAAAGTCTTTAGAAAGTTTGAACTAAACATTGATATTGTGTAGTGTGTGATCCTCCATCAGCAGCTGCAGTTTCTCTCAGCTGTATCAGTGCAGTCACTGTGACGTCTGACTGACAGAGGTTTTTGTACGACTCTTTATCACTGTGTGAACACTGGACCACTGTGATAACTCTGACAGTAATAATCTCCTGTATCTTCAGTCTGGACTCCACTGATGCTCAGAGTAAAATCTCGTCCAGTATTTGCTGTTCCACTGCCACTGAATCTAGATGGAGTTCCAGTATAACGGCTGCTTATATAATAAATCAGGAGTTTAGGAGCTTCTCCAGGTTTCTGCTGATACCAATATAAGTGGCTGCTGTATATTCCTACATCTATATGACACTCTATTGTTGCCGTTTGACTCAGTTGGACAGTTTTAACTTCAGGTTGAGTCAGAGTCACTCCTCTGGATTCTGAAGAAGAGAAAAGAAAGTCAGTCAGTTTGTTAATCGCCTTATATTTGTATATTAAAATGATCAAAACAACAATGGCATATTATATTTATGTTAAAAAGTAACAACCTTGAGCAAACAGTGCAATGGTCCAGATGAAGATGCAGATGTTGTTCATAGTTGTAGTTTAGTCTTGTGTGATGATGAAGAGTGTGTGTGTTCTGCTCTCAGTCATGAAGTGTTAAACTCACAGCACTATAAACACTCTCAGAGCACTGAAGCATGTGCTGACAATGCAAAGAAGTGGGCAGGATTTACAACAGCTTGTGCTGACAACACACTCATATACACTAGAGTTACACAATCATGACTTTATTTAGTGTGTTTATTGTGACTCCTGAGACCAATGGCGGATCTAGAAAATTTGACAAGGGGGGCAAAGGGGTGGCAAGAGGTGTCGGCAGGGTGGCAGGGGTAGACGGTACATGCCAATCCCTATATGTGAATTGGTTTAACAAAACAAACATAAAACACTTTTAAACTTTAGTAGTTTTTGTTTAATCAAAGGTTTGAGCCCAGTGCAGTGTTCAAACAAAACAAACTGTGCATCTTTTAAAAAGTAAAAGTATAAAAAGCAAAATGAAAATTTATTTCAAAAAGTACAATAATTGTGTCCAAGGTGTAGTGGACTACAGATATAAAACAGTTGACAATACTCAAGGTCTTATTATAATTAAAAACATATATAGTCCACAAATGACCCTCATGGACTCTCCAGTTTACTGCCTTCTCCTTCATTTCCCTCACACTCTTCCTCCTGTGTACTACTTTTATTTTTTATTTTATTTCATTTTTTTGCAAAAAAAAGCTGGCAATATCCCCACTTTTAGCCTTTTCATGGTAAGGCTCCAGCTACTTTCTTCAACTACTCTTGCCTGCAAAAGTCAATGGGCTCTATCTTGCACCCGGCGCAAATAACTTTATACACAAACGCATGTCTCATTCCTATTTTACACGCGCGCAAAGCGGGATTTTTCCCTCCACAGACGCACGTCGGTAAACTAGAGAATGAACTTGCGCTCCCTGGATTTCGGCGCAAACATTCCCTGGTGCTATTTTACACTTCCAGAAAACAAAAAACCTGGTCTAAAGTCAGTGCCGCGTTGTTCATAATGCTATTTTAAGCGCACATGCTTGGCCATAATGTAGTGGGTACACAACGCGCTTTGATTCTCTCATCAACAGATGCAGCAGTTTTTATTTTTGCAAATCATACATTATTACAAGGAAAAATATTAACACATGAGGGAAGTCATTGTGCTTTACATGAAGATGAAAAAAACGTATTACCCATTTTTTAAGGCTAATTTTATTAAGGAAGGATCAGACCTGTTTGCCCAATAGTGGCAAGAAACATATGTATATAATGTTTAACCGATGCTGATGCGAGGGTTTCTCCATCCCCATACACCGTCACCTCTCTGTCTTTCACTGTCTACAAGAACGTCGGTCTCATCGGCTGTGAACGCTCCTGACGCGCGCCTGGTAAACCCGCCGTTATTATAACAATCCGTCATGCAACATGCGCACCTGCTCTTAAAGGGTATGTTGGATGGCGCTCTGATTGGTTTATTTCACGTTACGCCCAAACCACACCAATGAATAATGAAGCTACTTCAGACCAACCCCTTTTAGATTTGCTCCAGAGGCATTTATCCCGCCGGGAAAACAGCAACAGCGCCGGGACCCGCCCACAAAGTCGCACTTTGACACTTGCGTTTCAGATCGGTAAAATAGGGCCCAATATGTGAAAACCTCTAGTTATCCTTGTATTACATTACACTGTAGGGCCATATAGCTAATAAGAAGCTTATAACAAATATAAAATCTGAAAGATTTATCACATGCACACACCAGTTATGTTTAGACTACTTAATCCTATTGTATTTGTACCTGGTTTCATTGAGTGATATCTGAGAGGAATTGGATTTATAAGACTGCTTATCTCAGGGGTCCCGAACCTTTTTTGACCAAATAGCCTTTTTTTTATTTATTTATGGTTAATGCATTTTTCCAAAAGAGCCACAGTAAAATAAATATATAATATTATTATTAAAGACATGTTTTTTTCAGTTAAATTTCAACAGCGTTAGGCTAATTATTAGGTCCATAAAAACAAACAAATATTTAGCAAACAAACTTTCAATATTAATTGTGAAGGGCTTTCACAGTGAGGTTGATTTATCAACTGATGAGTATAGTTCCCTCTGTCTGCGTGTGTGTGTGTGTGTGTGTGTGTGTGTGTGTGTGTGTGTGTGTGTGTGTGTGTGTGTGTGTGTGTGTGTGAGACAGAGAGAGAGAGAGAGAGAGAGAGAGAGAGAGAGTACTTACAGTACTTACAATCTAGTTATTACATCTACTGTGTTTACGTGAATACTTTGATATATTTCTGTATTTATTTGTTCATTTAGCTGTGCAACTGAAAAGCTAATCAAATGATCAAACCCCTAATAACACCGTGTCCGAACTACACGTGACACGATAAAATTCCAGCGACAGCAAGAGTGTCTGTCCACACTAGACGCGACTGTGAGACGCCACACGTCAATCAAAAATCACAGCCATTCAGAACAGCGAGTGGGCGGAGTCTCTCTGTGAAAGCGCACTGTTGACCCGCACTCGCTTTGGAAATGGGTAAGGACATAATCAAATCAAGAAATAACATTATTAAAAATCAAAACATTAACAAAATATATTCATTGACTAAATTTGTTATAAAGTACAGTTGTATGTTTGCATATAATTCATTTTGAACGCCATATTACATGCTTTCAAAATCTGTCGCTTGTGGCACAGTGACCTATTTTTAACTAAAAATAAATAATGTGTACTCATAACCAGTGTAATTTCTTCACAGTAATAGGAACCGTTTCTAAATTAGAAGCTTTGTGTGTCGCCGTCGCGTCTGGTTAGGACAAAAACTCTGATCAACATGGAAAAGATACCTTTAATCACGTGTCGCGGCGTGTGCAGTTAGGACACGGTGTAAGGCACTGTATTGTGTGTCGTAACGTAACGTCGGCACAACGGCGACCGTAAGTAAATGTTATGGATACAAACAATATTTTATATTTTTTATTAAGTTGTTCTTGTCTTTACTAAAATCTAAATTAGATAATCAAAGGGAAGAGTCACGAGGGATCAGTTTGACCGATGATTTTGGCTAACGTAATAGACTCGCTGTTTTTGCTGATGCTGAATCGTCTCTAGCATACAATACATTCATCACAAATGTAACTAAATTAAACACGTGTTTAAACAACACCTGGGGAAACACGTATGTAACCGACTCGGCCTGTAACACATGTGTAACAGTAGCTGCCTATTACACGAGTGTAATTACAATCTGTAAGTGCAGGCTGTAAAATGTTCATTACATTTTTTAACATGTTCTTACAATGTTTACTACTAAGTAATTAATAAGTAATTGCTCTGTATCACGGACACAGAAAAGCGTATATTACATTTACCTTTAAATGTTAAGTCTTTCTAAAGTTTGCTAGACATTGATATTGTGTAGTGTGTGATCCTCCATCAGCAGCTGCAGTTTCTCTCAGCTGTATCAGTGCAGTCACTGTGACGTCTGACTGACAGAGGTTTTTGTACGACTCTTTATCACTGTGTGAACACACAGCTACTAGGACAGTGATAACTCAGACAGTAATAATCTCCTGTATCTTCAGTCTGGACTCCACTGATGCTCAGAGTAAAATCAGTTCTGGATCCACTGCCACTGAATCTAGATGGAGTGTTTGAAACTCTTTGGTTTGCAGAATGAATCAGGAGTTCAGGAGCTTCTCCAGGTTTCTGCTGATACCAGTGCATACAAGTATATGTACCTACACAGGCATTGCTCACTATTGTGTTTGTTTTGCAGTTTATTGAGACTGATTCACCAATTGTAACCGTTTTTACAGAAGGAGTCTGAGTCACAGTCACCTGTCCACTGAAACCTGTGAGAAAAAGCAGCATTGTTAATAATATTATAATCATTTATTGTGAACATTTCTTTAAATGTTTTACCTTGAATAAACAGTGCAATGGTCCAGATGAAGATGCCGATGTTGTTCATAGTTGTAGTTTAGTCTTGTGTGATGATGAAGAGTGTGTGTGTTCTGCTCTCAGTCATGAAGTGTTAAACTCACAGCACTATAAACACTCTCAGAGCACTGAAGCATGTGCTGACAATGCAAAGAAGTGGGCAGGATTTACAACAGCTTGTGCTGACAACACACTCATATACACTCTACATAGAAGATTTTACTCTCAGAATAATGTTATTCAACTATTTATTATTTATTTATTAATAGTGAAATATTTTTGTTTTTGAGAATCATGAATGTAGATCATTTTAAACATATTTGTCAAACTCAGAAATCTCTCTTTATGAGTACAGTCATCGGCTACACCTTTAAAAGCATGATAACAACGAGAAATCAAGAACTAAATAAATAAGTTTTACTATATTTAGAGTAATCCAAAAATAGTTCATTATGGTCTTTGGAATCAATGTTGATCTGGGAAATATTTGTCTATTTTTTCCCCACATTTTCCACATGAAGTTCATCAGGTCTTATAATCAGTTCATATGAAACTTTATTAAACAATATGGATCTGAAATATTCATAATAATTCATTTATGTCAACATCATCCATGATCAAAGAGGTCAAAGGTCACCTCAGAGGTCACAGCTCATCCCATATATTTCTTTAAACAGTGTTATATCAGAAAGCATTTAGTCAAATCTGAATGAGTGAGTGTTGAGAAGAGCTGAGGATCTTCTAATATCAGTGTGTTGAAGTGTTGTTTCTCTCTCTCTGCTGGAGTGTGTGTTCACTCGAGTGGAATAGAGGTTTTTGTACGAGTGTTTCATTAGATTGAATCACTGTGGTACACATTCGGTGGAGGAACTAAACTGGTGATCAGTAAGTCTGTCCATTTAATCACCTAATAAAAATATAATTTAGATTTCAGAAAGTGTTTTACAGTTGAAACAAGAACAACATTTATTAATAATAATGATTATTAGATATTGAGTATAGATGATATTATTAGTGTACTTTATGTATAATGCATTATAAAGGTTTTCATAATGTATGTTATAATGCAGTATAAATTTTTGTAAATAATTGTAACCAAAGTTAAAATATATTATAATACTTACAATTCCTTGTTTCATCTGAAATTGGTTGTTTGTCATGAGTGTGAAAATGAATAGATAATATTATAATGTGTTAAAGCCTTGGTTACAATTATTGATGAGATCATACATGCATTATAATGAGTAAAACAATATTTAATTAATGCATTAAAAATATCTTGTATGTACTATGTATAAAGGCTTTAATTAAAGTGTAACTGATATTTTTGTATAATTATTTAATCTAAAACAATGATATTATTATCAGAATAGCATTATTCCTTTAAAAAAAATCAATACAATTCTGAGCATATCTCTATACTGTGTCTCACTATGAGTTTATTCAGTTTATTACAGGTTTGTTTTTCCTTCATTTATTTCTACACTGAGTTCATATTTAGTTCATCTTTTATTGTAGAAATCATACATGTAAAAAGAGATTTGACATCAGAATGTAAATGTTGCTCCTTTCTGTAGTTCAGTCAATGATACTGAATCTCTTTTGCTCATGTTGTGCTTATAATTCAGTGCTTTATAATACAAACACAGACGTTGTTTTCTAGTTCTTATAAGTTATATACATTTCTTTTTATGTGAGCTTGAGTCAAACTTTTACATTGAGTTTTTTATTTGTTGAATATCTCACTTGAGGACAAACTAACTTTATTTTGGGATTTCCAATTAAATTGAATTAAAGCAGTCTGTGTATTCCAATGTTTAGTTTGATTGATGCGGTGTGTGTGTGTGTGTGTGTGTGTGTGTGTGTGTGTCTCCTGCAGCTGGTCCCACAGTGAAGCCCTCAGTGTCTCTGCTGCCGCCCTCTTCTCTGCAGATCTCTGGAGACTCAGCCGCACTGCTCTGCCTGCTCAGCTCTTACTCTCCACAGGGGGCGCTGGTGAGCTGGACACTGGACGGGTCAGAGGTCACCGAGGGGGTTCTGACCAGCGCAGAGAGCCAGCAGGACGGCCGCTACAGCCGCAGTAGCGTCCTGACCCTCAGCAAAGCACGCTGGGAAGAGGGAGAGCTGTACGTCTGCAGAGTAACACATGATGGAGCTCCTCATGAGGTCTCGTTCCACAAGAGCTCTGAGTGCTGATGTTTCTCTCCTGAAGATGAGCCGTATCTGAGTGTCCTGTGTCAGGCAGGATTCACATGAGTCTAGTGCTGCAGCTGGAGTGCTTTACAACTCAATACTCAAACAGTGTGTGTGTGTGTGTGTGTGTGTTTGCTGCAACATTCAATAAAGCTTCTCAACAAGTTCACTTTGTGTCTGACAACATCATTCAACTAACAGATGAAGATGCAGGAGCTTTTCAGAAGGTTGATGTGGCAGTAAATGTCAAATAAAGCTCTTGGGGTTTGAACATGGTCTCTGGAGACAGAGCTGCTCTATTCTGAGAGATCACAATCACTCCACCCTGACAATGCAAATGGGCTTTCAGTCTCACTCTCTGATTGGTCACATCATCTGGACTGGAACACTTTCACTTCTGCTCCACATTTACATATAAAGAAGGTTGTGATACTTCATATATATAAAGTATAATAAAAATGATTAAGAAACCATGATTACAACTCAAGAATCAGCCGTTGTGACAGTATTTGTGTAATAATATAAACATTTCTAATAAATATGGAGTTCAGTCATGAAACTCTAGATCAGGTTCTCCAGCTGGACACATTTTGGACGTCTCTCTAATCTGACAAACATTTCAGGTGTTGCAGTCTCTCTATATTCAAATGTCAGAAGAGAAAATATATGTAGGCTACTAAATATTTATTAGATTAATTATATGAAATAGTCTAAAATGGCTGGATTGTCTGAGAGGAAAAGTAATTATTAAGGCGTATAATTCTTTGACGTGTTGACTCCAAGATGTCTTTGATAACATTATGATAGCGTTGAGGAAGAAGTTTTTTTTTTTGTAAAGGTGTAATTCACTATGAATACCACAATGAAATGTTAATGCAATATCAGTAAAGATATTTGTCAAATATACTAAAATTATTTTAAATGACTATGGTATTTTTAAATATTATTTTTCTTAAGGTGTAAGCCTATGTGTAGCTCATTGTAGCTATGCTTTAAATATTGTAGTCGAAGTCTAGTAAATTTGTGTAGCCTGTAATGTGTAATAAAAAGTCAGCACGAGATTACAGTTGCAAAAACAGAACAGTTTATTGAAAATAAGCAACAATACAAAGAAAGTGTCACAGTCTGCGTCTCCAGCACTACACTTCCCAAGATCCTCTTGTCTCCTCTCCTGAACTCACTCCCTCATTAGCCACCTGTTCCTCGTTTTGTTCATCTGTTTCACCTGTTTTCACCCCATTTAGCTTAATTCCTCTGTGTATTTAGTTCAGTTCAGTTCCATTCAGTCTTGGTCGGTCGATGTTGCATGTTACCTTGTGTTGCTCCTACCTGTATTCTTGTGATATATATTGATAGTAAAAGTTCTCTTCGTTGTAATCTGGACTCTGTCTGCTCTTCTGCCTGCACCACACCGTGACAGAAAGTAACAATAATAATGTCAATACAACACAAAGAAATGAAATTTAAACACAAAGAACAGAAAATTATTGAGAAATAGGCTATTAAAAATAAAAAATACAACAACAAAAAATGCTATTTATAGGCTATATGCAATGCAAATATTTTAATTTAACTTTAGTTTTAACATGAACATTATTTGTTTAGGTCCAAATAAAAAGTTTAACATGAACATTTTTAACATTTATTGAAATTATTTTTGAACAATTGAAGTTTTCTAATTAAAATGAACATTTCTTTGTTTAATATAGAGTAATTAAGAAGCAGGCTTTGGAAAACCTTCTGGCATTAGTGCTGCGACTGCGGGCGGTTGTGGAGAGGATTTCATGGACTTTCAGCGACAATTTCCACTGCAACGACATTGTCGTTTTGAATGTTCACTTTTAATAAGGAAGTCCTCCTCCACGTCCTGTCCATCCTCTACAAGTTTAGAAAAGAGTGATGTGTGCTGTGACAGTGGCTTTGGACATGGACGTTTTTTGCAGCATGTTGCATTTTTGGCAACGGTGAAATTTGTTTTTGGGGAAAACTCAAAATGTGCAATTCCCTCAGTTGCGGGACACAGCGACCTCGGCCGGTTAATGACGCCGGACACAGCTGTTACCGGTTGCTCTGTTTCTTTGTGAGGAATTATGTCACCCAGCCCAGGCCATGATGGGATTTCTTGGATTTCGGTTTCTTTCGTTGTTGTAATAAACAGTTCTCCATCGAATTCCCTTGTGGTCAAAGAGGTGAACTGGTCGCATTTTCCGTAGCAAATCAGTCCAATTTGATCATCCCAGAGCTGTAGCTTTATCCTGCGGTGAGGTCCTCCACCTGAGCGCTCTGAGTTTCCAGCTGTTCCAGCAGTTTTTAAGTATAATTTAAAATAATATAATTTATTTAAGAACTTACATGTTGCTTTTAGGACATTTTTTATCCTCCTCCACGGTCCGTTTAGATTTATTTGGAGGGTCTCTGTAGTCAAACTGCAGGTCGTTGACCACCGTCAGGCTTGTTCTTCTTCCACATATTATGTCCAAGCCCTCACCTGAACGACCTAAAAGAAAGACATGATGAAATTAGACATAAATATAGACTTCTGTTTGTAGGAAAATAAAACAATCTTAGAAAGTTGATTAAATACTTACTTGGTTATTTTGTAATTCCAGTCAATTTAACTGCTGATTCACAGTTTTGCGCTCGGATGAAAAGATCTCTTTTTTCAATGCAAAAAACGGCAACTTGGTGGTAGTTGTCAATCTGCAATATCTGTTTTTTAAATGCTGATTATATAATTATGGACACGTTGTGTAAGTATCCGGTTACACACGTGTCGTCCTCGTCCAGTTTGATTCTCTTGGATGCGGATGCCATGATGAGCTGTCAGTAGGAGAATGTGATACAAGGTCGATTTTACACACTTTTATAACCTACGCCCATCAGAAGTCAGACAAGGCTAGACAATGATAGATATCAAGTCAAAAGGGTTGAATTAAAGGACAAGCAGTCTTGCCAAAATGAAACATGTTACTAGGCTATTCATAGATGCCACCTACGTCACTCCAAACCGAACGCCGCCATATTTACGCCCGATCTCGCCCGGTACGGCCGCCCAAACTGCCCATTTGACTGAGACGGAGAGACAGAGATATCTGGAGAAAATTTGTATTTTAGCCTCCGATCCTTATTTCTTACCCCCAGTTTTCTTTTATCCATTATTATCTGCCCCAGATAATACACATTTTACACATTTTAGATGTCTTCCCTATCTGTATTATTTTTTTTTTGTCTTGGAGAGTCTCTACCATAGTAAATTGATAAGTTGAATCATCATTAAAAAGACACAATGTTCAGTTTTGGTCCAATACTACTGAACCATGTGTTTGTTTGTTTTTTAGCTGTTTTGCCTCATTTTAACATACAGTAGTATGAAAAGATTTTTTTTTTCAATGCAAAAAACGGCAACTTGGTGGTAGTTGTCGCGATCAATCTGCAGTTGTGCATTGCAATATCTGTTTTTTTTTATGCAGATTGTTTAATTATGGACACATTGTGTGAGTATCCGGTTACACATGTGTCGTCCTCGTCCAGTTTGATTCTCTTGGATGCTTTTTTTTAGCTGTTTTGCCTCATTTTAACATAGTATGTTTTAATTTGAATAGAGTCTGTTCTCTGTTGTCTAATGAATGACCGTAACTGTAGATCATGGATTTGATCCTGTGGAACAAAAACTATTTTTAAAATCAGACAATATCCAAGTCTTGCTGTATTTTCTGGAATGGTGAGTTCGATCTTTTGTACAGGGAATATAACGTTTTCTAATTTTGAAAATAGGGGTTTGATAGTGTTTAAGTGAAATTAAGTACATACATGTGTGTTTTAGATTGAAACAGTTTCTTCTTTTGTAAACTTGTCTTTAAAAGCAGAGGCGGACAGAGTAAAAGTACAGATGTCCCTTGCTAAATGTTACTCAAGTGTAAGTAAAAGTGTGACCGGTGCAGGCCGGGGTGGACTCGGATGACCAGTCGGCCTTCTGACCAGACACCACCGTGAGGAGCCGACGCCACAGGTGCGCGACAGAAAGACGACAGAGGCGGAGATCATTTCAAAGGAGTAACAATCTTTATTGAACACAATATAGTAATGAGCACGAAGTTGATGTACTTCAGCGTCTTCTCTAGGTCTTCTTCAGTTATAGCTAGTTTCTGACCGAACGTCACCACTTCGCCCCACGGCGACTCCACCAACGATACGCCTTCTTTCAGACGGTAAGTATGGAGGTAAAGATTCGATACGTACGACTGATCTTTTAGGGCATAAAACGAAAGTGGCTTTCACATGGTGGAGCAATGATGGGAGTGGCACCATAAAAGTAGTCTAGAGATTGCATTAAGAGATTAGGGGGTGCGTTCATTAATTAACTCTGAGCGCAGTTTCCGAACCATCAAGAGTGTAGCAGAGCGAATTTACAAACGCACCCTAGGTTAACAAGTTCAACTGTGAACATTTCGGTGTGTAGCCTAATATGCTTAGAATTAAAAACAGTTAAATGATTAAATAGTATGAAGGATAAAAGTGCCTTGTGTCACTCCAAGTAGACGACCACCCGCATCCTAGAATCACCCCAAAACCACCCAACCTATGGTTACCTTGAGATGAAAAGGCACGGAGAATCTTTCTAGACTGGACCACACGGAGAAAGGGCAGAAGATTTTCTTCACTTAGAAGGCTCATGTCCTCCTTGTTCTCCACACCAAGTTCCTCCAGGCCTGCCATCAAGGTAGTTAGTGTTTCTGCGGGGAGGTCCGGAAGTACTGCCAAGACAGCCCTCCTGAGCTCCTCCTGTGCTGGAGCCATGTTTCTGGAAAGGAGTGATGGAGACAGATCATTGTAATGTCACACATTGTGTAGGCTGACAAAGGATAATAATCCAGTAGATCATCATGCCTAATGCAAACAAACTGCTCTTGAGGTGTCCCCAAAACACTATAGACCCCAATGTCCCTCAACTTAACAAAACAATATTTTTCAGAGACAAAGGACACAGAGCCATGGTGCACAATGACCAGCTCTATCTTGCCAACCTCCAACTCTTCTTCAGTTTTCCCCAGCTAAATAAACATGCCCTTTTTGTATGATGTGCCCTTCACCATCACTGTGTAAGATGCTACTGTATCTTTAGATTCAAAATGCAAACCAACAACAGCTTCTCGGATTTTGTCACTAGCCATGTTTCCATCGACACGTTTTTATCCGAATTAAGTGATATCGAATGAAAAATGCCTTATGGAAACAGTAAAATTCGATGAAATTTCATGAAAATCGACTCAAATGAAATACGTTCGGTCTCATCGGATTTTCTCTTGATCGATATACGGCTAATGCGATAAAAGCTGATGGAAATGTTATTTGCCGAATAAATAATGAATTGCGATTAAGTTTTATGCCCTTTTATGGTTGCAACACGTCAGAAGACGAGTTCATTTCCGGCCAGTCTGTTTGCGTACACATGTCGGATGACGTCAACAAAGACAGATGTAAGTGGACAAAGCAAAAAGATGCTTCAACCAAAGGGTTTCCGTGAACCACGATCTCCCAGAACTGATGGGCCGCTCGTTCCCAAACCACAGTCACCTCCGCTGTCGTCGGGCATTTACGTGCATCGGCATCATCATAGCAATGTTTATAGCGTCGCTGTTTTCTTAGGTTAGTTTTGCTTGTTTTTACGTGGCTTGGTTGAATTGTAATGTATAATGTGGTCTGTTATTTCTAGTTAACAGATTGCGGCGCTGCTATAACACACCGTTGCCATGGACACAGTTCAGAGACGGAACAGACTATTTTCTTTAGCAGAAGCAATACTCGTTTTTAATTCAATAAACTCGTTTTAAGTCAATATTTTGTGTCAAATAATGTATTTATTTATTTATTTGGTTGATTTATATGTAATAAGCAGGATAATATATAGCGAGGCGGTTGTTAGCGAATACAACCGCTTCAACAACCACCTCATACATTATCCCATACATATGTCGCTATCAACTGGCACATAAGCATTATTAGGCTTCAACTTGTGAAATATTGATCATTTTTGGTAGATGGCGCAATCTGTTTTGTCTAACAAAAGGTTGTTCGCAAAAGTTTGCTTGAATGTTGTTCGATTCAGTGCGAAAATGGATGGAAACATCTTAAAATGTCTCAAATCAATTCGATATACCAATTTGATCGCAAAACAGCATGTGACGTCATTACGTACAGGTTTTTATTCGCTTTAAAGCCGTTTGATGGAAACACACTTTCACCAGCTTTATCCGCATGTGTTTTTTTTACCGAACTTCCGATAATTCGATTGACAAGTGGATGGAAACATGGCTAG
Source organism: Pimephales promelas (assembly GCF_988280905.1). NCBI lineage: Eukaryota > Metazoa > Chordata > Actinopteri > Cypriniformes > Leuciscidae > Pimephales > Pimephales promelas. The sequence goes on from NC_142793.1 coordinate 7,456,535, forward strand.
TGTTTCAGTTTCATTGTCCAACCCCTGTAGCTACTACGGTTACAGAAACACCAGCTGTCAAAAGAAAGAGATGTTGTACCAGTGAAGTGACCCCATGATAACTGGACTGGACTACAGTGACAGCTTTCCTGAGAGTGGGCAGAGTGGGGAACACAGCTACTGTAAAGACCCATCCATACTGAGAGCTGAGTAGCATGATCTGATGAAGCCTGTGGAGAAACTGACGGATGAGTGAACCAGACTGAGGGCAGAGGTCGGACAGGGTGAGGAAGTTATCTTTCCAGCAGGAGGTGTTCAAAGTACATCATATAAGTTTACTGAGTACATCCTAATAAATGAATAAAGTGTGTGAAAGGTTTGATATTGTGTAGTGTGTGATCCTCCATCAGCAGCTGCAGTTTCTCTCAGCTGTATCAGTGCAGTCACTGTGACGTCTGACTGACAGAGGTTTTTGTACGACTCTTTATCACTGTGTGAACACCCATTTACTGTTTGGATAATGTAAACTCTGACAGTAATAATCTCCTGTATCTTCAGTCTGGACTCCACTGATGCTCAGAGTAAAATCACTGCCATAGTCAGATCCACTGCCACTGAATCTAGATGGAGTTCCAGTATAAAGGCTGTTCACTCTATAAATCAGGAGTTTAGGAGCTTCTCCAGGTTTCTGCTGATACCAGTGTAAGTAATTACCATACACATCACTGCTGGTTTTACAGTTTATTCTGACTTGTTCTCCTGGTTGAACTGCTGATATTGATGGACTCTGAGTTACAGTATACTGTCCTCTACACTCTGGAAGAAAACACACAACAATGATTAATATTTATTTCACATTTTAAGAGAATTTATAATTATTATAAAAACTGTATCACACAAACCTTGAATAAACAGTGCAATGGTCCAGATGAAGATGCAGATGTTGTTCATAGTTGTAGTTTAGTCTTGTGTGATGATGAAGAGTGTGTGTGTTCTGCTCTCAGTCATGAAGTGTTAAACTCACAGCACTATAAACACTCTCAGAGCACTGAAGCATGTGCTGACAATGCAAAGAAGTGGGCAGGATTTACAACAGCTTGTGCTGACAACACACTCATATACACTAGAGTTACACAATCATGACTTTATTTAGTGTGTTTATTGTGACTCCTGAGACACTGAGGATGTGCAGATGAACGTCCATCTCTGTGTCCATATTCAGTCATGTGACCATCATCACTGCTACACTTCCACTAGATGAAGCGCCATCACTAAAGTAAGATCATGAATCATGAGTGTGTTCAGAAAGTATCAGGACTGATTGTGAATCTCTAATCAGAGTTCATGGTGTCACTCCATCTATCATGAAGCCTCATGTGTGTCTGAAATCATCAGATGGAGAAGAAACAGGCTGTTAAAGATGGACACATATTAGAGCTTGTTCACGTTTCATGAGATTCAGAACCAGTCCAGATACTTTTATAACACACCTTGAATATGAAAACATGCAAAACACAACTTTGAGATCTTCATTGTCACACTTTCTATTGACTTTGGCTCTAATATTCAATAAAGTCATTATTTGAACAGATTCTCACTGAAGATTGAAGTGTGAAGCTGCAGGTTTTTCTGTCAATCATGATGATTGATCTGCATATGAAGAACAGAAGCATCATTATGACAAACTCAAACACAACATCATCCATGATCAAAGAGGTCAAAGGTCACCTCAGAGGTCACAGCTCATCACATATATTTCTTTAAACAGTGTTATATCAGAAAGCATTTAGTCAAATCTGAATGAGTGAGTGTTGAGAAGAGCTGAGGATCTTCTAATATCAGTGTGTTGAAGTGTTGTTTCTCTCTCTCTGCTGGAGTGTGTGTTCACTCGAGTGGAATAGAGGTTTTTGTACGAGTGTTTCATTAGATTGAATCACTGTGGTACACATTCGGTGGAGGAACTAAACTGGTGATCAGTAAGTCTGTCCATTTAATCACCTAATTAAAATATAATTTAGATTTCAGAAAGTGTTTTACAGTTGTTAATAATAAATGATTATTTTGATGATTAGATGTTGTGGTAAAACTTTACTTCAAGCTTTAATGTACGATACATTATAAAGTATTTCATAATGTATGTTATAATGCAGTATATATTTTCTTAAATAATTGCAACCACATTTAAAATGTATTATAATACTTAAAATATCTTGTTTCATCTGAAATTGTTTGTTTTTCATGAGTGTGAAAATGAATAGATAATATTATAATGTGTTAAAGCCTTGGTTACAATTATTGATGAGATCATACATGCATTATAATGAGTAAAACAATATATAATTAATGCATTAAAAATACCTTTATAATGCAATATGTATAAAGGCTTTAATTAAAGTGTTACTGATATTTTTGTATAATTATTTAATCTAAAACAATGTTATTATTATCAGAATAGCATTATTTCTTTAAAAAAATCAATACAATTCTAAGCATATCTCTATACTGTGTCTCACTATGAGTTTATTCAGTTTATTACAGGTTTGTTTCTCCTTCATTTATTTCTACACTGAGTTCATATTTAGTTCATCTTTTATTGTAGAAATCATACATGTAAAAAGAGATTTGACATCAGAATGTAAATGTTGCTCCTTTCTGTAGTTCAGTCAATGATACTGAATCTCTTTTGCTCATGTTGTGCTTATAATTCAGTGCTTTATAATACAAACACAGACGTTGTTTTCTAGTTCTTAAAAGTTATATACATTTCTTTTTATGTGAGCTTGAGTCAAACTTTTACATTGAGTTTTTTATTTGATGAATATCTCACTTGAGTACAAACTAACTTTATAAACTAACAGTCTGTGTATTCCGATGTTTAGTTTGATTGATGCGGTGTGTGTGTGTGTGTGTGTGTGTGTGTGTGTCTCCTGCAGCTGGTCCCACAGTGAAGCCCTCAGTGTCTCTGCTGCCGCCCTCTTCTCTGCAGATCTCTGGAGACTCAGCCGCACTGCTCTGCCTGCTCAGCTCTTACTCTCCACAGGGGGCGCTGGTGAGCTGGACACTGGACGGGTCAGAGGTCACCGAGGGGGTTCTGACCAGCGCAGAGAGCCAGCAGGACGGCCGCTACAGCCGCAGTAGCGTCCTGACCCTCAGCAAAGCACGCTGGGAAGAGGGAGAGCTGTACGTCTGCAGAGTAACACATGATGGAGCTCCTCATGAGGTCTCGTTCCACAAGAGCTCTGAGTGCTGATGTTTCTCTCCTGAAGATGAGCCGTATCTGAGTGTCCTGTGTCAGGCAGGATTCACATGAGTCTAGTGCTGCAGCTGGAGTGCTTTACAACTCAATACTCAAACAGTGTGTGTGTGTGTGTGTGTGTTTGCTGCAACATTCAATAAAGCTTCTCAACAAGTTCACTTTGTGTCTGACAACATCATTCAACTAACAGATGAAGATGCAGGAGCTTTTCAGAAGGTTGATGTGGCAGTAAATGTCAAATAAAGCTCTTGGGGTTTGAACATGGTCTCTGGAGACAGAGCTGCTCTATTCTGAGAGATCACAATCACTCCACCCTGACAATGCAAATGGGCTTTCAGTCTCACTCTCTGATTGGTCACATCATCTGGACTGGAACACTTTCACTTCTGCTGCACATTTACATGTCAAATGTTTCACAAATAAAGCTCTTGGGGTTTGGTCCTCAAGCTTGCACACAGATCCTGTCAGCCGGAGCTGGGCCGTATGTGGCATTTAAAGAAGTTTAGCTGTAGATCTAGCGCTATAATTACAGCTGTAATGAGATAAAACACTACAGATATAAATGGGTCATTTAACTGACAATTCCTGAGCAATAAACAAAAACACTTTATATTCATCAATATATTACGCTCATATTCTCCAGAGCGGCTGTATAGATAAATTAAGTAAATTAATTTACAACAGAAATGAACCATCACTGAACTTACTTAACCCGTCCAACGTGTTTTTGGGGTCCTTAAAATATTTTGACATGCCCTGACATTTGTGTTTTTTCCAGTTACTTATAATCATATGAATGTCATTTCTGTCAGGCCCTCTATCGTCAAATATGATTGACAGTTAGCAACAGTTTGGACTGGCGGTGGGTTTCAACATCAATGTATGCAGATATCATTCATTCAAGATTTGAAAGTATTTTAGGGGAATCAAATGCCAAACCCTGCCTGAGACAGGAGGAGCTGGGGAGGGAGGAGGGTAATCGCTCCTGAGAAACGCCACAGCTGCTGATAATACTGAAGGAGCTTATATATGTATACAGTGATAGAGTCGTATTCCTGTAGTAGACGAGGATCAGCCGAGAGTCACTGATGAGAGCTTCACTAACATGACCTGCCAGAACTGACGCTACGCTTGATTTGTGTCGTTACTCTATTCAGCACTACCAGGACTACCATCATATGTGAGCAACATGTTTGTACGGCCACTTTCAACATGCAGTCTCACACAAATTCTCCGTCACTAAACGGCTTGCTCCGCTTAGCTATTTCTTGAGCCGGTGTTACAGCTTCACCGGTTTTAGCCAAATTGTAAAACTGACTGTAGTCAGTCCTGTCCTTGACACTGAACTTATGGTAGGTTTTATGTTTGGTATCATAATGGATTTAACAAGTTGTCAAATTCGTTCAACACTCGTACATATTTGTATACTCGTACATAATCCTGCAGCTTTTACTCCTGCTGTCATTGGCTACTGCCTCAATTCATATTTATGGCCATATTTGTAATTCAGTTTTGCCCCTTCTTGGAAAGTAGTCGGATGTCCCACACACTGTCAGAAAGTTTATATTAATTTCATTGTATTCTTTAAAATTATTACAAATTAACCCGTGTGTGTTCATGATCCAGTGATACATGACGTCTCTCCACACATCATAACCTTCCTCTGTTTGCAAGAGTGGGAAAGCTCATCTGACTTGACACATGACATCAGATACTCGATTATTTGGTCATGATCAGTTACACTGCTGATAACGATCCCGTTTGCATGTAAATCGTGTCATTTTTAAACAAGTTCACATGATTATTGCTTGCTATTAAAGACATACTTTTGGTCATTCCCACATATCAGTGAACTTATTACATAAATGCATTTAACATTGAATTATGCAACACTCTCTAGATAAAAATATCCCACAGCTGTGGATAAACTCATCATCATCATCATCATCATCATCATCAACCAGTGTCCTCCAACGTGTTCGATCCGTGGCCAAGTTCTCCACATCTTCCCATGGGCACTGACATTCTTCAGGTCTTGGTGAAACATCTGTCTCCATGTCTTCCCTGGTGTTCCCCGTCTCCTGATCCTCCTGGTGATGTCCTCTTCATCACTGTCTCTGGGTGTTGGTGTTCAGGCATGTGTAGGACGTGTCAGCGAGGTGCAGCCTGTACTCTGTCTCAGTTTCTGAGTCTTCATGTGGAGTCAGGGCCAGATTAGAAGTTCAGAGACCCCTGGGCACAATGTCTTGTAGGCCCCCTTTTAAGCAGGCCAAATGTATATTTTGTCCAAGGACATTTTAATATGGCATTTACAGTTTTACTGTCTTAAAATTAACTTTGTTGAACTATGCTGGAGTAAAGTTCATAAATGGTTGTTCTTTCCTATAGGAATTTGTAAAACTATGTTGGGTGGACCCTTAAAGGGGGGTTTGACTGCGATTTCACTTTTTTCATTTTAAATAGTGTGTTAAATAGTGTTTAAATAATGTTGCTGTTGGTGCATGAACAGTATTCGCAAAGTTGCAGCGCTGAAAGTTCAGTGTAAGCAGAGATATCGTCTTTTAATATCAGGAAGTATAATTGCCTACAAAAACGACTGGATTGGGACTACAGCTGGGTTATAGACGTCACTAACCCACACATTTGCATCAACCCCTCCCTCAGAATATGCAGAAAAGGGCATGCGCATATTTCAGCAGCTCCAGCTCATCGAGTGTGTTGTTCACGCAGCTGTCAGGTCTTCTGTCTTCGAGCTTCCCACGGACGCTGTACTTCGTCAACCATGGATACAATTTATGTTTGATTATGTTCCTGAAAATGACGATCGTAATTTCGCTCTCTGTGCTGCACATTTACGGAAGACAGCTTCCAGAATCTCCACGAGTTCAACACCGGATTTAACAAGAAACTGTTACTAAAACATGAAGCAGTTCCGACTTTAAAACCAGAGGCAGCAGTTGTTGGGCCACAACCTGTAAGTCGGCGAAGACTTCATCATTTTAAATGTATTTGCATGTATAATTCCAGACGTAGCCTTGTGTTTTATTTTTTTAGCGCTGTCTTTATTGCCACTAGGCTATTAGTTATGCTATTTTGTGTCTACGACAAACGCGTACAAACATAAATTTTGTATAAGTACTAATGTTTTAAACGTATTTTTTCATGTATATATGTTTTATGACGTTATTTTCGATTTGATCAAGAACGTAAACTTGCCGACGCTGTTTGAGTATAACATTAGTAGCCAGTCAGTTGCTAATGTTGCCAGTCAGATGCTATTGTGTAAAACAAACATGTATAAAGTTTAAAAAAAATGTAGCAAATTATCATTCAGAAACGTTTATTAAGAGCCGTGTGTGTGGAGGTTATGCTTGACTCTCTTCATCGCCGCTTTCTCGGTCTGATTCTGCCTCAAACTGATACTGCAGTTCGACGCATATTTACATCTGGACCGGAGCTCATGACGTGCACGTTTCACCCGTAAAGGTAATGGGCGTTAACTTTCCGGACAACGTGAGCGACAGATTAGCCAATCACAACACACCGGGCTAAGCTAACCAATCTGAGCTTACTGCGTGTTTCTGAGGGAGTGTTTTCATAGAATCAGGAAGTGAACCGCTCGTTTGAGGACAGAGGAGAGCGCGGCTGACAATAAAGATGAAGTTTATGAAAAGTAGGACTTTTTAAAAACGAAAAACCACGAATACATGTTATATTGCACCCCATAAACACGGGGGCATGCTCCCCCGCAAGAAAATTTTGTACATTTTAATGTTAAATGCATCAATCTCGTGCTCTCTGAGAGATCAAAATTAAGAGCTTTAACCCATGAACTGCCCGTTGAACAAAGAAAACGCATTGATTTGTGCCAGGACAATAAAGAGGGCTCAAACATCTTTTTAGTTATGAGAGTCTCAGTCTGCATTACATTATCAATGGTGTTTTAGGATCCTAAACAAGTATTATAATAATTTAATAATGATTTATATAATTATTCCTATGACGTAAAATCCATATAGCCTATAAATGTACTATATAAATGAAAATGAATATCTCAAAAGTATATTTTAGTCTACATTACACTATAATATGAAAATTAAAATACTTTTGTCTAGACCTGCACGATTCTGGGAAAAATATGAATCACGATTTTTTTTAGCTTAGAATTGATATCACGATTTTTTCACGATTTTTTTCTCATAAGTGTAATCAGGGTTCGTACAGATTCTGTAAAATGAAATTCCAGGACTTTCAAGGACTTTTCAAGCACTACTTTTTTGGATTTCAAGGACTTCAATAACCAATCCCTGAATTGTCACTGCATTTGTAATTTTTAAATGTTTTTTAAAACAAAATAAGAATAAATAATGTAATTACAAGTAGGACAAATAAATACAAAAATAGAACAAAGAAAAGCTGCAAATTAAATAAACAGTGTTTTTATAGTAGATCGGTATACATTGGAATAAAGTAATCAAATGTGAAAAAATTGCAAATTCATTACTGTATAAATTAAATATAGATGGATATTTTTGTAAAGTTTAAAAGGGCAGACTATTTAGTGTAAAGCAGTGAGTAATTTATTTGTCCTTTGATTAATATGAAAACACAGCAGCAGTTTTATTAAACTCCTGCCCATTTAAAGTCCCCGTGAACCGGAAGTTGCAAACGATTTTTCTCCAGTGCTGTGACGTATTTCCAAGTGAAACGGAATATTGAACAGAGGGCAGGGTTTGACTCTAGCGCTCCTCCTCTCCATCTCTCGCTCATAGCAAACTAACGGTTTGAGGGGAGTGGTTACGCGTTTCCCCACCCAAACTGTGAAACCTACGTCATCAGAAAAAGAAACCGTTCCAGACCGGAAGTAACTTTTCAGATTTTGATTAAAGATTACTAAGGTAAAACATTTTTTAAATATATATTCACTTGCACGGATTAATTGTTCACCACAAGACTAGTAATATGCGCTAACAAAGTAAATAGGTTCAATTTTGATTTCACGGGGACTTTAAGTCCGAACGCATGGACCCCATTTGAACATGGCTAACTTACATTCACTTGAGATATAACCGACTTTGTTAACTAATAAACTTTGTTTACTCTAAACGACTTTATTTTTACATAATTTTGTGTAAATTTGTCCATACAAGCGCAAGACGTGAAAGACAATTTAATTCAGTATTCTTGCATGTTTGCGTTTATTGAACTTCTTGACCTGCAAACGCCCAGTAATAATGTACGTAGACTCACGGTGTTCTGGACGGCTGTAAATTTCTACTCACTGTGTTTCGGACAGGTAGAAAGAGTCATTTCTAATATATAACGCATACATCTCAACAACTATAAGCTGGGTTGGTCGGAAGCGAAAGAGGACGAGGCACAGATGACGTGGATATATATATATCCCAGACAGCAAACTGACATTGAATCAACGTGGAAACGACATCGCTCATGACATTGAAACAACGTTGATTTTGCTCATCGAATTAACGTTGAACCAACGTTAGACGCGGCATTCTTCAAAGCTAAATGAAAATCGAAAATTGGTTTGCTTTCATAACGTTGAAACAACGTTGATTTCAAGTTGATTTTCCGCTAGTTTTGAAAGAATGATGCGTCTGACGTTGGTTCAACGTTAATTCGATGAGCAAAACAATGTCAGATCAACGTTGTTTCGATGTCATGTTTCCACGTTGATTCAATGTCAGTTTGCTATCTGGGTATAGATGCAATGACCGTTAAGTGCTTATTTAAAGAATTTGCAGAAAACGGTCTAGTGTCCGGAATACTGTGATGTCCAGAATACAGCGAGTCTACGTTAGAGAACTACAAACTTTCCACTGATGTCTGTTTAAAGTGATGTGCTCGACCAGCTCGTGCGTTTCTAGTGCTCGCGCACCACACTTTCCACTAATAAGACGCATTTACTTCATAGACAGCCTTCTTTTTTTTATCCCCATTCTGAGTGTTTCTTTGTCTGGACTCACACACACTGTAGTAGGCTATACACGCTTCAAAATAAAGGCCGATTTTTTTTATTTTTAAATCGAAGTCATTTAAAAAATAAATCGTGAACAGGGTGAATCGAGATCGCGATTTTATAACGATTTATCGTGCAGGCCTACTTTTGTCCTTATTTCTTCACTTCCAAGAAATAAACCCGTGAGCTTGTATTTAGGAGAAAACACCAGATGACCGTCCTGATCGCGTGAGCAAAGTGCACACTTTTCTTTAAATCACCCAGCACTGATGCCTATTCTTAAAGTCTTGTGCTGTTTTAGAAACGCAAACAGCCATGCGATTTTAGTTCGTTGGCAAAATAACACGCTAGAGACCTATGTTAGGTTATACATTTTACATCTCATATGTGTTGGGAAAAGGGAGAAGAGACTTCGGCAAAAAGCGAATTCGAACTCGGGTCCGAGCGCATCTAAAGCTGATTTGCACGATTAGCGCATTACGACCTACGCCACTTTAGATGTAACGTGGTCGGCGTCTTTTTTCATAAAAGACAGGCACATTGCACAATACTGAATGCTCAGGTATATAGTATAGTTAACAAACTGTAAATCACTACTAATAAATGGTAGAGCAAACCGAATGCATGTAGAGGTTTAATAATTAGGGAAAGTTGTCAGTGTGAAAGTGTGATGAGATGGGAGATGAGTTTTTATATTTTGTGTAGAATGTATTTTAGATCTATTGCTCAAATTAATAATTGCATGTTTTTGCTCTGATTTTTTATTTATTTTTATAATTTAAGGATGACAAGCCGGAATGAAAACAAGCTGAAATTAAATAGGAGTAACTAGACTATTTTTGAAATGTATGGAGTAGAAAGAACAGATAATCGAGTAGAAATGTAAGGAGTCGGCTGAAAAAGAATTACTCCAGTAAAGTATAGATACCCAAAATGTCTACTTAAGTAAGTTAACAAATAGGGATGTCAACGATTAATCGATTATTATCGATTAATTGTCGATAAAACATGAATCGATCAAACTTATCTATCATCCATTAACCAGGTCTATGCGTGTGCCTGCTGCTCAACCGCGAAACATGTAAGCGAGCGCGCCGGAGTTATGTTTGGGACTTCATCAGGACTACGTTTGCGTGTGTATTCGCAGCCTTTTGTTTAATGCAAATGTAAGTTGTAATAGTTTATTTTGTGTAACGTTATGCCTTACTATATCTGATTTATCTCATACAGTGTCTGGTTGTGTTCCCTTGTTTGTCACTAGAGGTCTTCGTGTTTAAGGTGTCCTTCACTATTGACTTCATTTCCCAGCATTCTGTCTGTCACTGTCACTCATCAGTTCATTGCACTCAGCTGTTTCCCGTCATCATTGTTCCCAGCTGTTCATTGTTAGTCTTGTTAGATCTGTGTATTTATTCCCTGTCTGTGTTAGTATGTGTACGGATTCGTTGTTCGATGGCACCACTTCTTTGGTCTGTTTCCTAGTTGGTTTGTGTTTGGTTTTCATGTTTGGTTTGATTATTTGGATTTTGACTGGAAGACTATGATTTTGGATTGCCCTTTATAATAAACATCTGCAAATTGGATCTTCTGTCCCCTGTGTGTCGTGACACATATTGGATGAATTTTGTGAAGAATTGAAGCGTGATCTTTGGCTCAAACGGCAATGCACGACTAATAATTACTATTTGGGGGTGTCATATTACATAACATTATAAAGACAACAATATTGTAATAAAACGTGGTGAATAATTTGGGTATAGTTGCCCTGTCGCGTTGTTCCAGAAAGAGCGCGTGCACAACATTCAGTTATTCTGAATGTCACATAACGTGGTTCAAGTTCACTTGTGTATTCACGTCATTTTGTGAAGATATTATTTGTAAAATTATGTTCATTTTGTATATATCTGACTAATCTCATATCGGTTGTGTTTCTTTGATTTAAATAACGAAAGTGCTCATCGGTTATTCATTCAGCCCGCGCTGCTCAAGCAGAAATGCACTACTAATAATAACAATGATTAATTTGTGACTGTCATCTTAGATAACATCAGAACACTATTTTATTAAATGGTTGTGAATTCATTGTGTTTGGTTGCTGTTTTCAGTGCGCGTCCACAACACATTCTGACAAGCACGCATCTGAGGCGGCGTTGGTGACACGTTCTATGAGTCGTTATATTTGATTATTAAATAATTAATTTAATTTAATTATCTATAATATTGAAACATTTTACAATCCTACTAGTCCTTTATTTAGATTAAAAACCATTCTCTTTAATTTGGTGAGGAACATAGCGTTTTGAGCAGTAGCAGAGACCCTGTCCAGCTTTTGGCCGTACGCCACCCACTGCAGCAGACGCATAATTGATTGTTAATTTAAATGACGATCAATCATGGGAATTTGTGAAAATGGACATCCCTTCAGTTTTATATTTGACATTTCCAGGTCTGGTAATCTTACTGTGACCTTTCTCACACCAAGGGGGATTATAAGAGCTGCTGCTAATGTTTACATTTTTTTTATACAAGTAGTTTACCAGACAGATTATTATATATAGACTTAATATATTAAGGCTAAGCCTACCCATATGGATTTTTATTAACATATATTTTATCTTGCTAAATGTTTGCAAGAGGTGAGCCAGTGCACGAATATTTTTTTATGTATTTAAATTTTCTATGCATAATTTATTTTGTTAAACTACATAAATGCCATTCTGTACCATATCCCAACTGTTACAATAAAACATCATTTGAGCAATATAACATGCATTTTTATTCAGTATAAGCAATTGTTGCGTTCCAATATGTTACGGTCGGACGGACACCACCCTGAACATAGAGGAGAGACGCACACCGGCCAGCTCGTGTCAAAAATAGGGGTATGTTTATTTAGTAGGTCGGTCAACAAGTACCGGATAGCTTCACGAAACACAGACAGATTAGTTACAAAGGCGGAGCGCTTCTGATTCCCGGGGTGGACTGCAAAAGCTCCTACGACAGACAGCACGGCAGTGCATCGACTCAGGCTCTCGTTCTCAGGCTCTGTGTGCCCTCAGGTGTGGGTCCGGAAAGCGATTGTAGCTCGAGTATGCGGCTGCTGCTCAGGTGTAGCTCATCTATAATTAAGAGCAAGAGAAACTCAGATGTGTAGAAACACACAGCGGGCTGAGGAACGTAACAGCAATATTTCGCTTTTTATGTTAAGACACTATTGATACAGTGAGAAATGTACAATCTCAGGAAAATAGCCGCTTATCAGTTAATCGTTAATCGATCGATAAGGTTAATGAATTAATTGATAATTTGCATCCCTAGTAAGTTACTTGACACGTCTGGTTTAAACTAATCAATGACAGTTCCTAATTGATTATGTTTTTACTAGTAATATTGTTTAATTAGTTTAGATGTGAACCTTTCCTCTCCTCCTTCTTCTAGACGTATCCAAGTCCGGGCGTGAGGTGCCAGTGCAGCGAATGGGCAACAGTTTCCCTAAGACCCTCCAGCAGAAGCGACTGGTTCAAATCTCATCCCTGGTTAGATTACTCGCACTCGAAAGATGCCGTTACTGTTTTGCTGGTGGCCATTTTTCCTCCCCGATGCTCCAAGGACAGTTTTCACCTCATTCGAGGGTTATCGTAACTGTAAAAAGCCTACAATGAAAGACAGTGGTTTCTGTTCTCAGGCCAGATCTGAAGGCCATGTAAAGGCAATGTTCGTATGGACAGAAAACAAGAAAACTATGGATAAAAATACTTCAATGTTTGGACTAATGGATGAGCAAAAGAAGAAGCAGGAGGCTGAAAGTCAATACTATATTAAAATGTTTTCCACAACAGTGTGTTTCATGGAAGCTTTCTAGAGTTTGAAGGGGCAGAACACCAGGATGCTGCCGCCTGAAGTGATGAGATTATCTTCTTCCTTGAGTACCATGGGCTGGAGCACAAGAAAAACCTTGTAGGCCAGGGCTACGATGGCGTAGCAGTGATGTGCGGGGACATGCAGGTGTTCAAGCTGAAATTAAAGAAGAAGCCAAACATGCCACAGTAGTGCACACTGCTTGAACTTAGTTATAGTAGATGCTGTAAAAAGTATGGCAGATGCAGGAAACTTCTGCTCATTATTGGAACGACTGCATGTATTCATGTCTGGGTCTTATGGACAGAACAAATGGCTGGAAGTGCAGCGGGAGATGTTTGATGGTGCACAAGGGAACTCCAGCAGCAAGTGACACACGTTGGGCCTGTAGACACATAGCATGTTGCAATGTTATGGACAGGTTGCCTGCAATAGTACAGATGCTTGAAGAGATCGCACCTGAGAACCATACACAAAGAGCTGTCGAAGCAAGAGGGATATTGGCTCAAATTGATCTGAATTTTGCTGGATCTCTTGTTCTGTTCAGAAAAGGTCCTGAGTGACTCCTGAGGAGGAGACGATGCTTGAACCCATTTGGGAGGCTATCAAAGATCGCAGTCTTGGTTTTAGTGCTTCTGCATCCTAATGCTGATGCTGAGAGGGTATATTCGATGGTTGGTTTGAACAAAACCTCAACAACAAAACAGCTTGTCTCTGGACGGGACATTGTCCTCAATCATGACCCTGAATTTGCTGGACTTGAGCCGAACTGTTTCAAATGGGAGCCAACGCCAGATAAAGAAGTCCAACAAAGTCAACAAACACTTTCAATAAATAGTCTCTCTATCTCTCTCACACACACACACACACACACCCACACACACATACATGAATTGTCAGTGCCATGTGTCAAAGCTTTTCTTCTGCAAGTCTGAGCAATTATTAATAACAACAAAAACACTAATAATAATATTACTCCGCTTTCAAGAAAACTATGAAATAATCCATTCAGCGGTGTTCCAGAGGTTTCTTCCTCACCAATGTTCCTGAGACTGCTGGACGAGAGCAGTCTCGGCCTATTAAGCTCCTCGCAGCACAAGGTGCAAAACAGAACAGTCTAGCCAGTTAGAGATATGCATCCTCATCACAGGAGGTTCCTGAGGTTTGCTTTCGGGGGCGAAGCATACCAATATCGGGTTCTCCCATTCAGCCAAGGTTTCTCACCCCACACCTTTGTTTTCAATATGCGTGGATGCAGCTCTGGCTCCTCTGGACTCCAGGGCATTTGCGTGTTATACTATCAATGATTGATTGATCCTAGCTCAATCTGAGCTTGTGGCAGTTCGGCATTGAGATGTCGTTCGGTCTCATTTAAAGATGTTGGGGGTTGTTGTTCAACGCCAAGAAGAGTGTGCTCTGAGGACCACTTTTCTAGGTGTAGCCTTTTACAGCAGTAAATGGGGTATATATCATGGCAGCTGTGTCCAACGTAGTTATTTTTGGCCTTTTGTACATGAGACCCATGCAGTGATGGCTCAGGACCAAGGGGTTTTCTCCGAGGAGAAAACGTTTCGCATGATCAAGGTCAACTTTGCCTTCGTGCTTCGGTCATGTCGAAGAACCTTGGTCCCTCGCCCAAGCCCAGTTTTGTGGGGCTTCTTGTCGACGCATAATGCTATCGACCGATGCTTCCCTCACAAGTTGGGGGTGATCATGAGTGGTCGCTCGGTGAATGGTTCTTGGCAGGACTATCTACCTTTTAGCACATAATTGGCTAAAAGTAATGGCGGTATTCCTGAAAATCTCAATACTTCCTGCCAGACCCAAGAGGGTCACCATGTGTTTGTCATTTCGGATAAAACACTGATGGTCTCGTATATCGGAGAGATTCAACCAGATATAATAGTCTGGAAACGACACCTCCGGCCATTTGGTTGGGTTATTGACCCAGTTTTTAATTAAATAAGGGCAATCATAACCTATTACAGTTCATTTTGCAATGTACCATTGCCGGTCGGCAGGCATAAATGACTTGCAATACGACATTTTTGTCATTCAAATACATAGGATGGTCGCGCTGCTTTCCCCCACGCCGACCACGCCCCCCCAACTATGACGCGTTGCCGACTGTATGTATAGTGTTGTAAATCCTGGAATTAATGTAACAATAAAGATCTGTTCAACTTCTCTCTCTCTCTCTCTCTCTCTCTCTCTCTCTCTCACACACACGAATTGTCAGTGCCATGTGTCAAGTCTTTTCTTCTGCAAGTCTGAGCAATTATTAAAGAGCCCCTATCATGGATTTTTGAAAATGACTGTTCATATGGTGTGTAATATAGCTCTAAGGGAATGAAAACATCCTGCGAAGATTTATATCTGAAAGTGCACCGTATATAAAGTTATTGTCTTTCAAAAGTGAGAGTCGAATCTGAGTCTATGAAATGAATTGTTTTGAAGTTTGTTTTAGCTGTTACATCGTGACGTAGAGAGGTAATTGGCGGCGCTCAGTTACTGCGCGCGCAGACGGGAGTGAACACATTCAAATACTTCATCATAGCATCATGTGGAGAAGACGCTGTGTTCTACAATGCAAAGATAGTTCAGCCACTTGTTTTCATTTACCAGGGACGAGCAAGTGAAGAATCGGTGGTTAGAGTTCATATTTGCAACAATACCACAACAGTATAGCCCGATTGTGTTCATCATTTCAATGACGAATCGTTCAAAAACATAAATTTGTTCCTGAAGGAGGGCTCAGTAACTTACTTACCCAGTGTATATGGATCAGCTTCCTCCTTCGAATCACAACCTGTAAGTATTATTAATAATTGTTGCTTTTATGGGTTTTGAACAGTTTTGTAGTGTCGGGACGTGAGGTAGTATGTGTGTGCGCTTGTATCTGTGTGTTTGTGTGTAAGTTACGCTCAGCGCAGCTTCTAGGTCTCCAATGTCAATTTTTTTTAAATATGTGAAATGTTTGTCGCTGTTATTGGAGTTGTCATAAAGAATAGAGCGTCTTGTAGTACTGCAGTGCTTTATCAATATGTTTATGCGTTATGCTAATAAACAATAACTGACTGGGTCTGTCATCTGACCAATCACCGCCGATTAGCGTCACGCAAAGGAGTGGTTTGGAAAAATGAGTCATTGTACGAATCATTTGGGAGTCGGTGAGCAAATCAGTTAAAAATAAATCCATATTATAAGACAAATAAAGTGTTTTTTGTCATTGCATTCATGTAAAACTGTTGTTGGGGACTCCCAGAACAATATTAGGAACATTTCAAATGCCATAATAGGTGCCCTTTAATAGCAAAAAAACACTTAATAATCATAAACGGATCCTTGAACCGTGATAATTTTAGCATAAAGAAAATCTGATGTTTTACATTTACCTTTAAAGTCTTTATAAAGTTTGTTAAACATTGATATTGTGTAGTGTGTGATCCTCCATCAGCAGCTGCAGTTTCTCTCAGCTGTATCAGTGCAGTCACTGTGACGTCTGACTGACAGAGGTTTTTGTACGACTCTTTATCACTGTGTGAACAGCCTAGTGTTTCCTGGCCAGTGAAAACTCTGACAGTAATAATCTCCTGTATCTTCAGTCTGGACTCCACTGATGCTCAGAGTAAAATCACTGCCAGATCCACTGCCACTGAATCTAGATGGAGTTCCAGTATAAAGATATGTTGCATCATATATCAGGAGTTTAGGAGCTTCTCCAGGTTTCTGTGAGTACCAGTGCATACGATTACCACCATACACATTACTGCTGGTTTTACAGTTTATTCTGACTTGTTCTCCTGGTTGAACTGCTGATATTGATGGACTCTGAGTTACAGTGATCTGTCCTCTACACTCTGGAAGAAAACAAACAAAAATGATTAATATATTTTTCACATTTTAAGAGAACTAATAATTGTTGTAAAACCTGTTTTACACAAACCTTGAATAAACAGTGCAATGGTCCAGATGAAGATGCCGATGTTGTTCATAGTTGTAGTTTAGTCTTGTGTGATGATGAAGAGTGTGTGTGTTCTGCTCTCAGTCATGAAGTGTTAAACTCACAGCACTATAAACACTCTCAGAGCACTGAAGCATGTGCTGACAATGCAAAGAAGTGGGCAGGATTTACAACAGCTTGTGCTGACAACACACTCATATACACTAGAGTTACACAATCATGACTTTATTTAGTGTGTTTATTGTGACTCCTGAGACACTGAGGATGTGCAGATGAACGTCCATCTCTGTGTCCATATTCAGTCATGTGACCATCATCACTGCTACACTTCCACTAGATGAAGGAAGATCATGAATCATGAGTGTGTTCAGAAAGTATCAGGACAAATTCAACAAAGTGAATTTATACATTATTATTTGTGCTTTTGAGTACTAATGTAACAGTTAAAGGGGGGGGGGGGTGACTGCTTTTTTTCTTTGCATGATTGTGTTTATGGGGTGCAATATAACATGTATTCGTGTTTTTTCTTTTTTAAAAAGTCTTATTTTTCATAAACTTCACGTTTATTGTCAGCCGCGCTCTCCTCTGTCCTCGAACGAGCGGTTGACTTCCTGAGTCTATGAAAACACTCCAGCAGAAACGGTCAGTGGGCTCAGATTGGTTAGTTTGGGCCAGTGTGTTGTGATTGGCTAAACTGTCGCTCACGTTGCCCGGAAAGTTAACGCCCATTACCTTTACGGGCGAAACATGTATGTCATGAGCTCCGGTCCAGATGTAAATATGCGTCGAACTGCAGTTTGAGGCAGAATCAGACCAAGAAAGCGGCGATGAAGAGAGTCAAGCAGAACCTCACCACACACGGCTCTTACTAAACGTTTCTGAATGATAATTTGCTACATTTTTTAACTTTATACACGTTTTTTTTTAACACAATAGCATCTGACTGGCAACAATAGCAACTGACTGGCTACTAATGTTAAACACAAACAGCGTTGGCAAGTTTACGTTCGTGATCAAATCGAAAATAACATCATAAAACATATATACATGAAAAAATACGTTTAAAACATTAGTACTTATAGAAAATTCAGGTCCATAATGTTTGTACGCGTTTGTCGTAGACACAAAATAGCATAGGCTAACTAGTGCTATAAAGCCAGCGCTGGCATTTGAAAAAAATAAAACACAAGGCTACGTCTGGAATTATACATGCAAATACATTTAAAATGATGAAGTCTTCGCCGACTTACAGGTTGTGGCCCAACAACTGCTGCCTCTGGTTTTAAAGTTGGAACTGCTTCATGTTTTAGTAACAGTTTCTTGTTGAATCCGGTGTTGAACTCGTGGAGATTCTGGAAGCTGTCTTCTGTAAATGTGCAGCACAGAGAGCGAAATTATGATCGTCATTTTCAGGAACATAATCAAACATAAATTGTATCCATTGTTGACGAAGTACAGCGTCCGTGGGAAGCTCGAACACAAAAGACCTGACAGCTGCGTGAACAACACACTCGACGAGTCGACGTGCCTCAGAAATATATGCATGCCATTTTCTGAGGGAGTGGTTGATGCAAATGTGTGGGTTAGTGATGTACCATAACCCAGCTGTAGTCCCAATCCAGTCGTTTTTGTAGGCAATTATACTTCCTGATATTTAAAAGAGGATATCTCTGCTTACACTGAACTTTCAGAGCTGCAACTTTGCAGATACTGTTCATGCACCAACAGCAACATTATTTAAACACTATTTAAAATGAAAAAAGTGAAATCGCAGTCAGAAGTTAACCGAGTCAGAAGTTAAAGGTGACAGTGCTTAAAAAAAGGGAACCTGTTGGTTCATAAGAGAAAGTATAATGAACGTGTTCATTCTAATGGCGTGTAAAGAGATAATTATTTTTGCTGACACATGCTATAATTCCTAATTTGAAAAGTTTAAGAGAGTTGAAGACATGAGAAAAGATGCATATGTCTAAATTGTTAGGCAGAGTATCATATGTCAGAGTTTCCCCTATCATTGTATAAGGTGGAGCCCCGCCCTCCTAACGGCTTGCCACACCCTCCTACAAATATCTAGGTCTGCAGTTGGACAACAGACTGGACTGGTCCAAAAACATAGATGCTTTATACAGGAAGGGACAGAGTAGACTATACTTTCTGAGAAGGTTAGGCTCCTTCAATATTTTTCAGAAGCTACTGCAGATGTTTTATCAGACGGTTGTCGCTAGTGTCCTCTTCTATGCTGTAGTATGTTGGGGGAGTGGCATTAAAAAAATGCGGCTGGATAAGCTGGTGAAGAAGGCTGGTTCAGTGGTGGGGGTGAAACTTGACTCTTTAACATCGGTGGCAGAGAGGAAGACTCTTAGTAAATTTTCTTCTATCCTAGAAAATACCTTTCACCCACTGCACAATATAATTGTTAGACAGAAGAGCACCTTCAGCGACAGGATGCTCTCTTTGTCCTGCTCCACCGACAGACTGAGGAAGTCTTTTGTCCCTCAGGCGATACACCTTTTTAACTCATCCCTGTGAGCAGGGCTTAATTTAATTTTTATATATTTTCATATTTTTGTCCTGTTTGTTTGTTTTTAATTCATTGTTGCTACTGGAAACTTGAATTTCCTTAACGGATTAATAAAGTATCTATCTATCTATCTATCTATCTATCTATCTATCTATCTATCTATCTATCTAACAGCTCACCCCGCCCTCCTAACGACTCGCCCCGCCCTCCTAATGACTTGCCCCTCCCTCCTAACGGTTCACCCCGCCCTCCTAACGGCTCGCCCCTACCCCTTACGGCTCGCCCCACCCTCCTCCTTTATAGTGCCAGATTACAATTTGTTAATTTATTAAACAAACTAAATAGCCCTTAAGTAATACAAGACTGATCTTGGTAATTAACTAAATACATACATAAATAAATGTGACAGCAGGGTTCTCATCTAACTCATGACATAGCAATTACTTACGGCCTAACTTATTCATAATATATTGTGGTAATTGCATGAAGGGTAACTGAAACCTGTAATTTCATTAACAATAACATTTATATGAATGAATTACATACCACTTACTATTTACATACTTTAAAATGTGTATTTAAAATGTGTTTAGTCAGGACATTGTAAATCTGCTGATTAAATAAGCACAGAAACCATTCAAAGGAAATTATTTAAGATATCTTTTTGGTTTTATGAATGTTCTGTCGAATATGTAGACAACATAAACAAGCGGTTGTGAGAGGAAATCAGACCCGGCCATTTATAGTCTCCCTGCCAGTCCTACAGAAAGGACAAACTTGACGAACATGTGGCATCTGAGCATCACAGAACAGCCTGTCAGCGCCAGTCAAGTCTGATAGCAGGTCATTTTATTTTATTATGATTCGATCAATAATATGTTTGATTCTTTATTAACAAATTGACAAAACATCTGCAATAGACTGCAAGGAGACCATCTTACAGCATGCATGCAGTCGGATCTCAATAAACAGGCCAGACGTTTCTGACTCCCCATATCAAGAGACTCTGGAAATGCTCTTCCAGCCCAGAAAGAGACACTGCAGTGACAAAAGCTGCACACTTTGTGGATAAATTATATAAAAATAAATGTTCCAATGTTTAGAGTAATGTACAGTTCAAATAATTGTTCAGTTAACATATTGCTGCTGCCCCCCATTTATGTATATTTGTATTTATGTCTATATTTATTTATAGATGTATTGCTCTGTATGCTAATGAGGGGGCGTGTTTTACCTCAGACATAGCAATCGATCTCAGAGTGACTTTACAGGTCAAGCAGGAAATAAATGATTTCTTATATCACAGTTTATGAGCTTTAAAGGGGAACTTGGCAACTCTAGCCATTTGTTGGCTGATCTTCACTTTTGTTGTTGCGTGTTGTCTTTACGAGCTCCCCCTACAGCTGTGGGACGTATATTTCACAACACTGTCGTAAATCCCTCATTTGCAGCACCCTCGTCCCCCCTTCTGCCGCTCATGTGCATTTGTTATTATCGGAGCCGGACAACTTTATCATGTGGAGGTATGTCTACCGAGGTGGGTAACACATCACACACAGGATCATGTGGCGTGTGTGTTAATGTCGAATTACAGAAAATGATTGGCCATAAAACATCAGCTGGTCGGGATTTCTGAACTGTCTGGGCACACATGAACACAATCTGCTGATAACAGACACTTTTACAGGGAAGCGCGTCAAATTATCCACTATTAACCACATTTTATGCCAAACATTGGAGATCCGTACACTCCACATGTGTGTCCATTTTAGTAAGAGATATTACATTATTTGTTACATGTTTACTTACATCCTAATAAATGAATAAAGTGTGTGAAAGGTTTGATATTGTGTAGTGTGTGATCCTCCATCAGCAGCTGCAGTTTCTCTCAGCTGTATCAGTGCAGTCACTGTGACGTCTGACTGACAGAGGTTTTTGTACGACTCTTTATCACTGTGTGAACACATACTGACTGTTGATCCAGTGTAAACTCTGACAGTAATAATCTCCTGTATCTTCAGTCTGGACTCCACTGATGCTCAGAGTAAAATCACTGCCAGATCCACTGCCACTGAATCTAGATGGAGTTCCAGTATTAAGGGTTGATGTATAATATATCAGGAGTTTAGGAGCTTCTCCAGGTTTCTGCTGATACCAGGCTAAGTAATGAACACTCCACAGATACACATCACTGCTGGTTTTACAGTTTATTCTGACTTGTTCTCCTGGTTGAACTGCTGATATTGATGGACTCTGAGTTACAGTGATCTGTCCTCTACACTCTGGAAGAAAACAAACAAAAATGATTAATATATTTTTCACATTTTAAGAGAACTAATAATTGTTGTAAAACCTGTTTTACACAAACCTTGAATAAACAGTGCAATGGTCCAGATGAAGATGCCGATGTTGTTCATAGTTGTAGTTTAGTCTTGTGTGATGATGAAGAGTGTGTGTGTTCTGCTCTCAGTCATGAAGTGTTAAACTCACAGCACTATAAACACTCTCAGAGCACTGAAGCATGTGCTGACAATGCAAAGAAGTGGGCAGGATTTACAACAGCTTGTGCTGACAACACACTCATATACACTAGAGTTACACAATCATGACTTTATTTAGTGTGTTTATTGTGACTCCTGAGACACTGAGGATGTGCAGATGAACGTCCATCTCTGTGTCCATATTCAGTCATGTGACCATCATCACTGCTACACTTCCACTAGATGAAGCGCCATCACTAAAGTAAGATCATGAATCATGAGTGTGTTCAGAAAGTATCAGGACTGATTGTGAATCTCTAATCAGAGTTCATGGTGTCACTCCATCTATCATGAAGCCTCATGTGTGTCTGAAATCATCAGATGGAGAAGAAACAGGCTGTTAAAGATGGACACATATTAGAGCTTGTTCACGTTTCATGAGATTCAGAACCAGTCCAGATACTTTTATAACACACCTTGAATATGAAAACATGCAAAACACAACTTTGAGATCTTCATTGTCACACTTTCTATTGACTTTGGCTCTAATATTCAATAAAGTCATTATTTGAACAGATTCTCACTGA
This sequence comes from Pimephales promelas, assembly GCF_988280905.1. NCBI lineage: Eukaryota > Metazoa > Chordata > Actinopteri > Cypriniformes > Leuciscidae > Pimephales > Pimephales promelas. The sequence continues at coordinate 7,479,160 of NC_142793.1, forward strand.
AGATTGAAGTGTGAAGCTGCAGGTTTTTCTGTCAATCATGATGATTGATCTGCATATGAAGAACAGAAGCATCATTATCAGAAACTCCACATGATCAAAGAGGTCAAAGGTCACCTCAGAGGTCACAGCTCATCCCATATATTTCTTTAAACAGTGTTATATCAGAAAGCATTTAGTCAAATCTGAATGAGTGAGTGTTGAGAAGAGCTGAGGATCTTCTAATATCAGTGTGTTGAAGTGTTGTTTCTCTCTCTCTGCTGGAGTGTGTGTTCACTCGAGTGGAATAGAGGTTTTTGTACGAGTGTTTCATTAGATTGGATCACTGTGGTACACATTCGGTGGAGGAACTAAACTGGTGATCAGATGTAAGTCTTTTTAATTACATATTTAAAACATAAATACAATTTTGATTTCAGAAAGTGTTTTACAGTTGAAACAAGAACAACATTTATTAATAATAAATGGTTATTTTGATGATTAGATATTGTGGTAAAACTTTACTTCAAGCTTTAATGTACGATACACCTTAAAGGTTTTCATAATGTATGTTATAATGCAGTATATATTTTCTTAAATAATTGCAACCACATTTAAAATGGATTATAATACTTAAAATTCTTTGTTTCATCTGAAATTGGTTGTTTGTCATGAGTGTGAAAATGAATAGATAATATTATAATGTGTTAAAGCCTTGGTTACAATTATTGATGAGATCATACATGCATTATAATATGTAAAACAATATATAATTAATACATTAAAAATACCTTTATAATGCAATATGTATAAAGGCTTTAATTAAAGTGTTACTGATATTTTTGTATAATTATTTAATCTAAAACAATGTTATTATTATCAGAATAGCATTATTCCTTTCAACTAAATCAATACAATTCTAAGCATATCTCTATACTGCGTCTCACTATGAGTTTATTCAGTTTATTACAGGTTTGTTTTTCCTTCATTTATTTCTACACTGAGTTCATATTTAGTTCATCTTTTATTGTAGAAATCATACATGTAAAAAGAGATTTGACATCAGAATGTAAATGTTGCTCCTTTCTGTAGTTCAGTCAATGATACTGAATCTCTTTTGCTCATGTTGTGCTTATAATTCAGTGCTTTATAATACAAACACAGACGTTGTTTTCTAGTTCTTATAAGTTATATACATTTCTTTTTATGTGAGCTTGAGTCAAACTTTTACATTGAGTTTTTTATTTGTTGAATATCTCACTTGAATACAAACTAACTTTTGGGATATCCAATTAAATTGAATTAAAGCAGTCTGTGTATTCCGATGTTTAGTTTGATTGATGCGGTGTGTGTGTGTGTGTGTGTGTGTGTGTGTGTCTCCTGCAGCTGGTCCCACAGTGAAGCCCTCAGTGTCTCTGCTGCCGCCCTCTTCTCTGCAGATCTCTGGAGACTCAGCCGCACTGCTCTGCCTGCTCAGCTCTTACTCTCCACAGGGGGCGCTGGTGAGCTGGACACTGGACGGGTCAGAGGTCACCGAGGGGGTTCTGACCAGCGCAGAGAGCCAGCAGGACGGCCGCTACAGCCGCAGTAGCGTCCTGACCCTCAGCAAAGCATGCTGGGAAGAGGGAGAGCTGTACGTCTGCAGAGTAACACATGATGGAGCTCCTCATGAGGTCTCGTTCCACAAGAGCTCTGAGTGCTGATGTTTCTCTCCTGAAGATGAGCCGTATCTGAGTGTCCTGTGTCAGGCAGGATTCACATGAGTCTAGTGCTGCAGCTGGAGTGCTTTACAACTCAATACTCAAACAGTGTGTGTGTGTGTGTGTGTTTGCTGCAACATTCAATAAAGCTTCTCAACAAGTTCACTTTGTGTCTGACAACATCATTCAACTAACAGATGAAGATGCAGGAGCTTTTCAGAAGGTTGATGTGGCAGTAAATGTCAAATAAAGCTCTTGGGGTTTGAACATGGTCTCTGGAGACAGAGCTGCTCTATTCTGAGAGATCACAATCACTCCACCCTGACAATGCAAATGGGCTTTCAGTCTCACTCTCTGATTGGTCACATCATCTGGACTGGAACACTTTCACTTCTGCAAATGAAGGTGTTTAAAATATAAAAATATATTTAAAATGTTTTAATTAACCAAATGCAGTGTGTTCAGTTTGATTGATTATATATTACACCTAAAACATGATGATTATATTAAAACACTGACTCATTCTCTTCATAAACACAAGATTGTTGTAGATTGTAAATATATAGTGTTATTAGTGTGAGAAAACACAATCATAAATCATTCTTCAAACCTGGACTAAACACTGCCAGAGAGGAAGATGATGCTGAAAGTCATGTTTGTTGGTTGATGAAGAAGAGCTCTTGATGATGTCATGTTCAGTTCATAGAGCTATAAACACATTGGAGTGAAGTGTGTGTTGATCATATAAAACACACTCTGAATGCAAAAGCTGCTGTAGACTGTGAGCTCACGACGAGACCGAAGAGAGATCAGGACGAGTCGGAGATATATGTGACTGACATTCAATAGAGCTCATAATAGTGAACTAATCCAATCATGAGAGTGTCAGCATCACTTCCTAATTATTTAAGGTTTATTTTTAAAAACTGTCTTTATTAGGATTATTTTATGTTTAAGTTTTAAATAAACAGAGAACATGCGTCCATCCTGGCAAGAGTAGAGGTCACGATCTCAACCTAGCTAATGTATTTAGGGGATATATAAACTTCATAAACTGGTTTCCACAAAGAACCCATTTGAGGCACGTGCTTCTGAAATGTTATGACCATGTTAAGAGTATAAAACCCCCACAATTGTTCACTTTTTAGACATGTTACTTTTGTGATTAGTAATTAATTGGTTATTATTTCTTAGTTCACAAGTAGTTCTCAATGAGGATATATTTCTTTAGTAATAATCAAATACCAAGGAACTACCTTTGTACTAAATTACCTATTACTTAATGCTCAGTTAATATTGCTTCCATATTAGTTAATAGTATTAACTTCAGTGTTAATGCAGTACTACCTATTACTTTCTGCATGGATACTTGTTAACTACTGACCATTATTTTAAAGTGTTACCTTGAAATGATTCCAGCTTTGTGACATGGTGCATTATCCTGCTGGAAGTAGCCATCAGAGGATGGGGACATGGTGGCCATAAAGGGATGGACATGGTCAGAAACAATGCTCAGGTAGGCCGTGGCATTTAAACGATGCCCAATTGGCACTAAGGGGGTAAAGTGTGCCAAGAAAACATCCCCCACACCATTACACCACCACCACCAGCCTGCACAGTGGGAACAAGGCATGATGGATCATGTTCTCATTCGGTTTACGACAAATTCTGACTCTACCAACAGAAATCGAGACTCCCCAGATAGCAGCTGACTCTGGGCCGGATCCGCCTCCAAACCGGCAAATCCGTGTAACAGTCACGTCCGTTTTACTGCCCCATTCCAGATACGGCCCGCATGTAGTCTGTGTACATCGGGAGTAGGCGTGAACATCTATCAGTCGGCGGAATCATAATAGTTCTGGCCCGGACTCGTCGGAACGAGCGCGCGAATTTTTTTCCTTTTTTTTTTTTTTTTTTTTAACCGGTTCATTCCAGATCAGAAGTCAGTCGGCGGAATCGTTGTTGTTCTGGCCCGGGGCCGTTGGAACGAACGCGCGAACTGTCATTTGGATCTTCGGACTGCAAGCTCCGTGTGTAAAGAGTTTATAACGGTAAGTTGAACGATAAAACAGTCAAACAGTTTAGTGTGCTTGTTTTTAATAGCGGTGTAATAGTAAACATGTTTGTTATCAACATTTCGGAAAGTTTTGACCGGGTTTTAACTTCTTACGATGGCTATAGAGATCACCGTACGCTTTTTAGCTGGGTTAGCTAAATTAACAGGTTGCTAACGTTAACTGAATGAACTGATAGCTAGCATTAATAAACAACTTTGTGTGTAGCTAGCTTAAACATTAATGCTGTTTAACGTTAGTTAACTTACAATGATGTTGTAGTTTTGAACAGCACTAACGTTAATTAACAGCATCTTCCTTTTTAGGTTCAATATTTTCTTCACCCCTGGCTGCGAGAGCCCCGGATTAATAGGGTAAGTTAAGTTAACTAAAGTATTTTTTTCCGGCTTTGATTTTATTTATTTTTTAAATCCATATCCTGCTATGGTAAAGCACAAAATTATGAAGTTATGATAGGTAAAGTATTAAAATCAAAGCCAGAAAAAATTAGAATTTTCATCTGACATTAATTATAAGTTAATTCATAGGTGTAAATTAATTCTTTACTAAGTTCACTGTCAAATTATGACAAATATAAGGTCTATGGGCGGGAAAACGCATCTCTCCGTTTCTTTTCGTTGACTTTGTATGAAATCCCGCCGTGGTATTATATGGTTGAGGAGCAGTGCCTGATTCATTTTGGATATTTATTTGGGTTATGGCAAGCCACTTAACATTTAATCATTTTAACCTACTAGTCTCTATTTTCATGCTACTAGTACTTATATTTTAGATACTATTCCATTAAGTACTAGTACTTATTCAATAGCTTTTATTCTTTAAATACTAGTGCCTTTTCTTTAGATACTAGTGTTGATTCTTTAGGTACTAGTACCTTTTTAAAGATACTTAGATACTAGTTCTTTTTTATTAGATACTAGTACTTATTCATTAGATACTAGTACTTATTATTTGATACTAGTACTTCTTTTTACTTATTATTTGATATTAGATACTAGTACCTATTAAATAGATACTAGTACTTATTGTGATAGTGACTGACTATTCTTTTGTGACTAGTAACAAATAAATTTTTTTTTGCCATTGACTTCTATGGGGTTCTGTCATTCAGATATCAACTATTCATATTGTGACTAGTACATATACATTAGATACTAGTACTTATTTTTTAGATACTAGTACCTATTAAATTGATACTAGTACCTATTAAATAGATACTAGTACTTGTTCATTAGATACTAGTACTTATTCATTAGATACTAGTACATATTTATTAGATACTAGTACGTATTAATTAGATACTAGTACTTATTCAATAGATACTAGTACCTATTTATTAGATACTAGTATTTATTCCAAATGTTACTAGTAAGAATTTTTATTTTACTAGTTTTACACAACTGCTTTTTTACTAGTCTTATGTTATGACTAGTCAGAACGGCCACTGTAGAGTTCAATTAAAAATCTTACTAGTAAAATAAAAATTCTTACTAGTAGCATTTGGAATAAATACTAGTATCTAATAAATAGGTACTAGTATCTATTGAATATGTACTAGTATCTAAAGAATAAGTACTAGTATCTAATGAATAAGTACTAGTATCTATTGAATAAGTACTAGTAGCTAATGTATAAATATGAGTATCTATTTAATAGGTACTAGTATCTATTTAATAGGTACTAGTATCTATTGAATAGGCACTAGTACCTAATGAATAACTACTAGTATCTAATATACTAGTATATGACAGATCCCCATAGAAGTCAATGGCAAAAAAAAAAACTGTTACTAGTAACAAAAGAATAGTTACTAGTCACTATTGAAATAAGTACTAGTATCAATTTAATAGGTACTAGTATCTAATAAATAAATACTAGTATCTAATGAATAAGTACTATTAACTAATAAAAAAGCACTGGTATCTAATAAATAAGGACTAGCATCTAATGAATAAGAACTAGTATCTAATGAATAAGTACTAGTATCTAAAGAAAAGGCACTAGTATCTAAAGAATAAGCACTAGTAGCTACTGAATAAGTACTAGTACTTAATGGAATAGATACTAGAATCTAAAAAATAAGTACTAGTAGCATGAAAATAGAGACTAGTAGGTTAAAATGATTAAATGTTAAAACGGCTGGCCATATTTGGGTCGTTTTCCGAGGGATATAACTTAGTGTGCTAGGTTAATGTTAAGCTTATGTTAAATATCTGTCAGGAGCTGTAAGAAATGTTTTGTTTTGTCTAGAGGCTGATGGGTTTGCTGCATGGTATTTTTCTCAAATGTATCAATGTTACATTTCAGCACTTCAGCATGATGGTTCGTATTTGTAAAAGTCTCTCCAAATTGTTCCTCAAACCACTTATCCATCGTCATGCCACGTAGCAATTCGAAATTAACTTTCAACATTTTAGCCTTTTTAATCCTTAAGTTTTTTTTCTATGTTTATGTTGATATGTGTGGTTGCTAAGGGTGTTGCTAAGGGCGCAGTGATAAATAGAACCGTTGGGTGAAGCGGTCATAGCCGTGTTTCATCGTGAATAAAGCACAGCTATTGACCATTCAGAATCAATGATTGGAACTAACCGTTTTATAAAGGCAACTTATTTTGAAAACTGGATGTTGTGTGTATCCTCGAGCTAAATTCATCAACTCCGAGCCAATTTGATATGTTGTATGTGGTTCTCCTATAGCGTAATGTGAAGACAGTTACAGGAGGAGATTGGTGGTGAAGTTAATTGTACCAAAGAGCTGACAGGAAATCAGCTGATGTGTGATTACTTGACGATGTTGACTGTAGAGTGTGCATGTGCTCTGGCACGAATAGTCAATTTTCAGGAAAGAAAACTGATTAGCTTTAGTTCAACATTTTTGTAACCTAAAGGTGTTTTGTGAGGCCATGGAAGGGTGGGTGGGTGCCCTTAATACAACAATGTTATTGTGTATTAACAATGAATAATAAGATGTTTAGTAAATTCAAGTACTTGGTAAATCTAGGGCTTCAAATCCATACAGATTTTCCATTAAATCCTTCATACTGTGAATTTGGCATTAAATTATTTTCTAAGTGGTATTATAAAGGTCTTACAAATTCATACATTTTACTTGGGGAACCCTGCCAGTACACTGTGATGGTTCATTCTTTTTTTTTTTTTGTCACAAAAAATCTTATTTAGAGACAAGATGAAAAGGAGTCAACCTCTATTAACAAGCTCTGGAGTCAGGCGAAGGGCCCGTTTTTCACTCGAAAAACGACTCCATGAAATTGCTGAAGACTGTCAGTTAACATCAGAGCAGACAGTAGCAAACAAAGTAGACACCTGTCACAACACCGATGACAACGATAGCAACAACAACTGTTGCGCTACCAGTGAGGCTGATGACAACAATGATTCTCACACCACCAGTGAGGCTGATGATGATGATGACTGTGACTCTAGTGACTCTGACAATTCAGATGGCCACACAGACATAGAATGGGCAGAGGGAGAACTTGTTTCAGAGTCTGATGCAGAAGAATTAAATGAGCATGTGAGCCTTTTGGACAGCTTGGCCAGTTGGGCTATCCAGTTCAGTGTTTCTTTAGTAGCACTCACAGCTCTTCTTAGTTTGTTGAGGGTGTACCACCCAGAACTGCCCAAAGATGCTAGGACTATTCTCAAAACCAAAATGGACTACAGAATCCAAGAAAAATGTGGTGGGTTTTATCATTATAGAGGTATCCTGAAAGCGCTTTATAACACCTTAACTCAACTGATTGTCAGTGTTGCTGATGGCTTTACATTTAGGCTGCAGATTAATATTGATGGGCTACCACTTTTTAAAAGCACAAATATGCAGTTGTGGCCTATTTTAGGACTTCTTTTAAGTGTTCCAATGAAGGAACCTGCTGTAATTGGCATTTTTTGTGGTGTAAAAAAACCAAATGCTGCCAATGATTTTTTGCAAGACTTCACTCATGAGCTACAGCAGCTGCAGAGAGGATTTGATTTCAAAGGGAAAAAGGTGTTCATCAAACTGGATTCTGTGGTGTGTGATACACCTGCTAGGGCATTTGTAAAAAACACAAAGGCTCACAACGGATACCATGGATGTGATAAATGTTGCCAGCCAGGTGTTTACATTAACAAGCGAATGACATACCCCATTAATGATTACATGTTACGGACTGACTCATCATTTTCAGAGAGGGCTGATGAGGGCCATCATCATAGAGGACCACATGGATTTTCTGACTTAGATGTTGGTATGGTAACTCAGTTCCCCCTAGATTACATGCACCTTGCATGTTTAGGTGTAATGCGTCGACTGTTAAATATTTGGATGAGGGGCCCTTTGAAGTTTCGTTTGTCCTCTAGTCTTGTTGACAGGATTTCAGAAAGTCTAACTCGGATGCGTTCTTATATTCCAGCAGAGTTTGCAAGGAAACCAAGATCCCTCAGAGAGCTAGATCGTTGGAAAGCAACTGAGTTAAGACAATTTCTCCTGTATACAGGCCCTGTTGTTCTGGCACCATATGTAGACAGTAATGTATACAACAACTTTATGTTGTTATATACAGGTATTTGCATCCTTGTCAGTCCAAAGCTCTGCTTGGTGTATAGTAATTATGCAAACACTTTGCTCACCATGTTTGTAAGTCACTTTGGGGAGCTGTATGGCAGAGATGCAGTTGTTTATAATGTGCATGCTTTGGTCCACTTATCTGCAGATGTACAGCTACATGGTTGTTTGGACTCTATCTCTGCCTTTCCGTATGAGAATTACCTCCATAAACTAAAGAGGTTTGTAAGAAAGCCGGAATTTCCACTTGCTCAGATAATAAGAAGGTTATCAGAGGTTCAAAATATTTGCAGCATTGAGTTGCCTTGTAAGGGTTTAAAAAAGCAACATTATGTTGGACCTGTTCCTGATGGCCTTCAGGCAGAAGCACAATACAGAGAGCTACACACAGAAAAATGGCAAATGAAAGTTTCCACAGGTGACAATGTTTTTGCTATAGGCAGAGATATATGTGGGATATACAACATCATTCAAACAGCAGAAGAAATTCATGTAGTATATAAAGTTTTTACAAACATGGGAAATTTCTTCAGCTACCCCCTGAGTTCTGATTTTCTCAAAGTATTTATTGTCACTCAACCAACAGGGCCATTTAAGGTGGCCAAAGCATCAGAGATATCTCATAAGTGTGTGCTCCTACCTTATAAAGATAGGTTTGTTGTCATGCCCTTTTTGCATAGTCATAGTGATAGGGCATAGGTGTGGTGGTGGCTTAGAAGTGAGTTTGAGGAGCTGAGAAGTGGGAGACAAAAAGACTTAAGACTGACTTAATACTAACACACGGACAGACATTAAGGAGAGCAACCTACTCCACAATTGAAATGATGTGAGTATCCCTAACGAATATCTAAAAATTCAGAGCCTCTAACCGACGTAATCTGTTATTTTGGTTATTTAACCCTGGTAATATTGTGTGTTTATGTACTTTCCCCTTAAACTGTGTGTGTAGTCCAGTCCTCGTCATCCAGTCCGAAGGTCTGAAGGTCAGGAAGATGTTAGCTAGTGCTAATCGCCTTCACTTTGCAGTAGTTGTGTAGCAACAGACAGACTTTTAATAACAGACACACTGTCAGGGAACTACACTAACCTTTTCCACTGGTGGCAAAACATGATTTGGTGGCACAAATTATTTATAGTAAGCCGCTCTCTGGATAGTAATGAATAATAATGAAACCTGTACTGGATTAGGGGTGGAACGGTACAGAAGTCACGGTTGGGTTCATACCTCGGTTCAGACATTCAGACTGTTCGGTACGATTTCGGTACAATGGAGTGAAAAGCAAAACAAAAATGCAGAAGGCATTTTATAAATCTCTTAAGCCTCGTATTTTTAAGTTGTTTAAGTTTTATTAATAAAGGCATAGAACCAGTTTATTTGTAGTGCACTGAAAATAGTTTTATATAAATAGTTTATTAATTAAATTAATAAAAAGACAAAATGACCTTGATATATGTTTGGTAATTGTACTTGAATGAATGTAAAATTAATTTGCTATATTTCAGATCAATTTGTTTTCTTTAATTTTAATTAACCCTGACTAACAGTGATACATTTGCGACCCATTACAAATTAGGGTCGCAATGGGGTTTCAAAAGGTCGCATATGAGACCATTTTGGTCGCAGTGTAGTTCCCTGACTGTGACCTACTCTGTACATTACTGCCAGACTGACAACTTATTACTCGCTTTCCACATCACTTTCTGCCGTTCTCTCACTCTCACTCGCTTAGCCATTGACTCGCTATGCAAAGGTGTTTTACAAGCACGAGATAAAACAACAGTGAACACACCAGTGCAGATGTAATTCATTAGCTACCCGGTTGGTTTTCTGATAGGCTATGTCGTTAACAAGACTCCACAAGCGGTGCTTGTGCTGCTATAATGATCACAGATAGTATTTAAGTGGAGGGGGGTTAAAATAACACAGAAAAAAAAAAAATCTGAGTTAAAAGAACTTAAAACTTAAAAAAATAACAACAACATATTTTGCCTTTTCAGATGTATATAGTTGCAGAATTTACAGAGTCCAAGACTGTAAATATTATATCAGACTCATGGTTTGAAGATGGTGCGACTTTGTGGCCAAGCTATAAAAGCGATGAACGCATCAACAGAGCTGTTCAAAAACATGAGGTGCCAGGATCAGACTGGAAAATGTATGACGTTCGAGTCCTTTCAAGAGCTGGTAAGGGTGCACTAATATGTTCCTATTCCATAACTTTTCAACCTATTAAGTATTAAATTGTCAAATACTTGCTAACTGGGTTTGTATATGTGTGTGTAACTGCAAACTGAAGTTAAAGGCTGTCATAGTGATGGGTATTGTTAGGATTTTATTGATATTGATACTGCTTGTCAATACTGATAGTAATCAATACTTTGGTGCAAAAAGTAAAGATGTGAAAACAGAAGTATTTTTATTTTTTTGCAGAAATAACCTCCTGTTTTTTCTAAAAATGTAAAAAAACTGTAAAAATAGTTTTCTATTTTTACAGTGACAATTGCTACAAATGGCTGGTCTGACAATAGTTTTCTCTAGTTGTCAGAGAGACACCTCCCATTAAGTTAAGCTGAAGCTTGAGGGAGCTGCTATCACTAAAATGAGAATAGCTGATTGACCTTAAATATCAGCACATAATGAGCCTGGGCCACTTTAGCTTGTTGCTAACATCAGGACTTGACTTAAGTCTTGCGTTGGGGCATTTATTCACAGCCTAAGCTTTACACATTCTACACAGCTATAACTTTACTGCTTAAAGGAGTAGTTCACTTAAAAAAAAAAAAACTTTTGCTGATAATTTACTCACCCCCATGTCATCCAAGATGTCCATGTGTTTCTTCAGTCGAAAAGAAATGAAGGTTTTTGATGAAAACATTCCAGGATTTTCTCCATATAATGGACTTCAGTGGGAACCAAACGGTTCAAGGTCCAAATGAGTTTCAGTGCACACATCACTATCGCCAAACTATAGGCTATGGTTTGAGAATGGACACGGGTTTGGTTCCCATTGAAGTCCATTATATGGAGAAAAATCCTGGAATGTTTTCATCAAAACCCTTAATTTCTTTTCGACTGAAGAAAGAAAGACATGGACATCTTGGATGACACGGGGGTGAGTAAATTATCAGCAAAAGTTTTTTGAAAAGTGAAAAACTACCCCTTTAACTCGCACACATGCATTGCTACGTTCACAGCTAACTGCCAACTTCACACTCACTGTCACACACACATTATCTGTATCATTTTGTCTTTACTGCTCACTTGGGTTAAATGTTTATATATATATATATATATATATATATATATATATATTTTTTTTTTTTTTTTTAATTATTATTATTATTATTTTTAATTTTTTTTATTTTTTAACACACACATTGTTTTATTTATTAATGCACTTTATTGTTAACAGTGATTTTAGACACAGAACAGCAGAGATAAACTAATATTTAATCTTTTCTCAATTCTGATCAGGTGATTATCAAAAAGCCAGAGAAAAGCTGAGGGCTTCGCTGACCTGTAATACATCGGAGCTACAAACAGATGACGAACAAGAAGTAGTAGTAGCTAGGAAAAGAAAAATTAAGCCAAGGTTTTGTATTTGCACGTATACATGATTTAAAAACAAAAGACCATTCACTGCAGTCAGATACAATTATTCAGAGATCTCACAAAGAAGTTTTGCAAGACAGCATTTAGTCTTTTTCTGATATAGCTATATGCACTGAATGTCAAATGACAAAGGTAGAAATGGTATTGCATCTTGCATTTCAATGTAGTAACTGATTCCTAGTGCAAACTAATAGTGTCGACTAATTAAATATTTTGAGTATCGACATTTAGCACAACATTTCTCACATTTTAAAGTTGGTTGCAGGGGCTATTTTTGATTTTCTTAACTAATTTTAGTATTTTTTGCAAATGCCACATTGTTAACTAGGGCTTGGGGGGTTACTTTGTTTGTTAGGCTCGTCTTTGGTGATACAGACTCTGAAAGTGAGCCAGAGGAGAGGAACAATACAAGACCCACTTATCACTCTCTCACTCCAGCACCAACTATTCCCCCACCGACTCCTAACTTCTCAGCTAGACCTCTGCCAGATCCGAATCATGCTGAACATCTTCATTTCACTGGTATGTTCTTGTACTGCAGTAGGATCATTCAACCCCTGGTTATGAAATATCATTTACATTTGTTCATTTAGCTGATGCTTTTATCCAAAGCGACTTTACAAGACCCACTTATCACTCTCTCACTCCAGCACCAACTATTCCTCCACCGACTCCTAACTTCTCAGCTAGACCTCTGCCAGATCCGAATCATGCTGAACATCTTCATTTCACTGGTATGTTCTTGTACTGCAGTAGGATCATTCAACCCCTAGTTATGAAATATCATTTAAATTTGTTCATTTAGCTGATGCTTTTATCCAAAGCGACAATTGATATATATTTCAGAGGTCATACGCCTCTTGAGCAACTAGGCTTGAGTGTCTTGCTTAGGGACTAGGGGTGTGACGAGATCTCGCGAGATAAAAACATGACAAGATTTCCCGTTGAGTGAAAAGCTGTCTCACAAAATCATGACTGAGTGTGAGGGTGAGATTACAACTAAATATTCCATCCACCGCTACACTCTCACATTCGCCTAAACTATCGTTTTGCTGTTATAAATAGAACACCGAGGTCCTGTGATAATATTAGTCCCGTGCGAATCGACATCTCTGTGATTTGGCCGGATAGTATATCATTTTTTCAATGTTTTTGTTTCATCTGCTTCTTTTTATCCATCTTTCACGAAGAATAGAGGCTGAGTTGAGTGTTTTGATAGTATTTTGGGTGCGGGGTCATATTTTCCACACTATAAAGTCTTTAATTTTCTCAAAAAACGACAATGCGCTTTATAATCCGGAGCGATTTATACACACGAACAGACACACTGTCCCCGGCGCTGCTCGCGTTCATAAAGCGCTCCCCATTCACAGTAACCGGGTCGTCTCATTCAAAACAGCCAGCTGTTGCTGTCAGGGAACCGCAGCACATTGAATACAATAGTCAGGCTGCAAATGTAAGTTACGTGCCAGCCCCAGCGCACTCACACTTACTAAATTTGAGAGATAATCCCGAAGTAATGTTGTACTTGCAAGCGTGTCTAGCTAAGACGTATGGCGACGTACACAGTGACGTAACAACTTCGTTCCCTGGGCGCTCTAGTCAGTGGAAAATCAAACAGGTTCTGAACGGAAGCTGAACCATCTCCGAACCAACTTTGAACCAGCAACAGTTCCGAACCAGTTCTTTTTTGGTGGAAAAGGGGTAATGCATAGCCTATGTCCATTTCTGTCAACTTACTTCTGCGCAGCTCAAGTAACACCTTTTCTTACACCTACTTTCTGCTACTACATTGATCAACCTCTGAATGTCTCCTTTTTTTTTTCTTTAAATATACGTATGCTGCAAATTTTCTTCTATAAGATAACAAGGGCTGTTTTAAAATCTGTTGTCAGTTTTTGGGCCCTAATAATGAAATTTTCAAATGCCTTCTCCTCAGCGGCTGCACCACTTGCTCCCGTCCCTCCACCTTTCATACCTTCAAGTCCTCCATGCCAGATTTCTGCTGGACCTCTGCCTGATCTGAGGCAATGTGATCGTGGTAGTTACACAGGTACCACAATAGAGTATTTTTGTTAAGCTTTTCCTATCAAAGTACTCACCTGTTTGCAAAAATAATATGTTCAATCTACATCTCCTCAGGTCCAGTGGCACTTGTTCCTACCCCTACGTCTCGCATACCCTCAAGTCCTAGGCGCCGGATCACTGCCACTCCTCTTACAAATGACTATCAAGGCCATTGTTTTGTCCCCACTTTTAGACTGGGGAGGACTGGCACTGCACCTGTTCCTTGCTCTGGTAAAATATTTTTTTTTTTAAACTCTGTGACCGACTACATGGTTTGAATGAGCTATTTTGAAAAAAAAAAAAATACTTATAGAAGGATATGATGTATAGTGTGTGTGTGTGTGTGTATGTATGTGTGCATATATATACTACTGTATATATATCCACACATACATACACACACACACACACACAGGCCAAAAGTTTGAATACAATTTCTCATTTAATGTGTTTAGTTTATTTTCATGACTATGAAATAGTAATACGTTACGTCCACAGACCAGCAACATTCAGCAGGTAGCTGCCCTTTACTAAATAAGCCACAAAGCTAATGCCGTGTTTATCAGTGGAGGAGTGCTAACGGTAGTGAGCCATTAAACTGATTGTTTCTGATGTATTGTAAATATTTCTGCCAGCAGCCTTTCTGCAGTTATAGTCTGCGTGTCTGAAATGGTTAAACCAGAGAGGACATGAAGAGTTCAGATGCAAAAGCCTCTAAGTGCCATTTGAAATTTTCTTCTAAAATGATCATTTTTATCAAGCTTGTATATTTAAGTTCAGTAATTTCACTTAAATTACAATGAAGATTACCTATGAATTGTCATTTAAGTGAAATCACTGAACTTAAATACACAAGCTTGATAAAAATGGTCATTCTAGAACAAAATTTCAAATGGCACTTAGAGGCTTTTGCATCTGAACTCTTTACATGTAAATAAATGTGAGCTGAACAAGACTCTAACACGGCTTTCTGCAGCTCCTCTTTGTGTGACGTTGTAGATGTGAAACACTGTAGTACTTTTAATATAGTTATTTCTTAACTCCTTTTGTAGCGGCTGAGCTGCACATTCTAACTTTGCTGGAACATATCAAGGAGCAGCAGATGCAGCTGGCTGCTGCTGTAAATAACATTGCTGCAAGAATGGGGACGGAAACTCCTATGGCTGAGATGCCTCAAAATATCAGTGTTCCGCTGGCCACCATGTCTGAAGTGGAAGAATTGGAGGAGTGGCTTAAAGATGCTAGAAACTCGCATGCTAAGCAAAACATGGTATGGTAACAATGTAGGGCCAGGTGGTATATAGACTTATTAAATCGATTAAATGATTAAATCGATTTATTTTAAAGGGACACTTCACCTATTTTCATTAAGCTTTGTATCTTTAGAAACCCAGTCATATTTTTGAATGGTCATGGTTTATTCGACTTATTTTCCCAGTAGCACCTCATTGCAGTACACAAGATCCAGGGGTGGAGTCAGATCTGAGGGGTGGAGTTGGGTAGGTGTATGGGTGGGTTTAGGGATCAGGGGGTGAAGCTGGGTAGGTTTGAAAAGTATAGAGACATTAGCTCCTCCTTATTTCAGGGGGTGGGACCCACTCACACTACAGGCCTATTACAGATCAGTAGGTGGGACTTCACTTGCAGAAACTGAATCAATATATCAGCCATCTTCACCGGCCTTGCGCCGCTCTCACATTCCTCACCCTCGTCCTGCTCGCCTAGACATTTTGTGGGAAATGAATTTCAAACTCTGGTGACAGCTAACGTTACCTTGTAGACAAAAGAGTGATTTCACTGTTTGCGCTGTTCTGGATTAGTCGGTGTGGCTTGCAGAGCTGTGCAATGTGGTGCATTGTGGGAGTTGTTGTCTTGCATACAAATGTGCCCTTAAGTTATTTTCTGTCTTTTCTCAGTCAAGAGGGCACCAAATAAAAAAAATATTTTACATTTCGACTACATATATGATCCACTTTCAATAAAGATTGATGTTGAAATGGGTGAAATGCTCCTTTAAAACAAGATGTTCAATGAGAATATCGTTTAGATCAGGGGTGCCCAATCCTGCTCCTGGCGATCGACTGTCCTGCACAGTTCATCTCAAACCCTAATCAAACACACCTGAAGTAGCCAATTAAGGTCTTTAGGATCACATTCAGGTGTGTTTGATTAGGGTTGGAGATGAACTGTGCAGGACAGTCGATCGCCAGGAGCAGGATTGGGCACCCCTGGTTTAGATTGATAGTTTAATGTTGTAACCCTTTTTTTCAAAGTTAAACTGTTGTTTACTGTACTGTTTGTTTCATGATTTAGTAAACCGACATACAATTTGCGCAATTGTCTCTGTTGAACTAAAATGCTTTTCTGTATTGTCAGATTTCGGCTCTCGGTGCTGTAGGAGGACAGAACTCCAAAAGAGTAACTTGGAATGTACTTTCGAGGATTTTCTCAAACACAGTGGCCAAACAGATTAATTGGAAAGGAGTAAACGGGAAAAGAAGTTTTAAAGAAATGCTGACACAAACTCTGTTGATCAGTAAGTATTTTAGTATACATATTGTAGTATATGTGTGGGTGACTAGTAGATGAGAACAATAAAAAAAAAAAAATAAATAAATATATATATATATATTAGAGGTGTAACGGTTCTCAAAATTCACGGTTCGGTTTGATACGATACACTTGTGTCATGGTTCGGTTCGGTACAGTTCGGTACGTTTCAATTACAGCAAAAAGAAATAAATGGCAGAGAAATTTCCTTGATTTAATTTTTTTATTATATTTTTATTAAAACTAACATCATAAAGTATGATTTTTTTTTAACTTTGAGCAATGATGGAACTATACTTGACTTTTCTTAGGAGCATATAAAACAAAACAGCACTTTGGACAAAATGAAATGTAATATTGTAGTAGTTATAAACAAAGGTTTATTTTAGTTCAGATTAACATTTGAGGGCAGCAATTGTATTCATAATGTCAAAATACAGCCGACGTGATGTTACTTGAAAGCATTATAGCCTACTATTCCTGCCAAACTTACAGATAGTAGTGTTATACAGTAAATCCTTGGTGATTGCTGATCTGTGGACACTGGATAGTTCATTCATGGCACAAAGTTTCTTCCTGGTTTCCACGTCAGCGCTGTTTGATCCGTTAATAACGGAGAAATGTGAATGTTTCTCACTATATCTCGCAGCGATGTTATTACTTCAGTGGCAAATTCAAATGTTTTCTTTCAAGGCTACTGGATTTGGTGTAACAGTGACAGTGACAGTAACAGTTAGTAACAGTGCTGATGATGAAGATCGGCTCGCGCTGCATTGGTCCAAACTGATAAACGGTCCGTCATCCAAACAACCACACAATAACGAGTAGCTTCGTTCCGCTTACATTACATTTGCCATTTGATGTTGGGCAATGTTGTGGTCGCGCACGGCAGCATCTCTTACATTATGAATGCGCTTCCCATGCGTGACGCGCCTACATTTGAATAACGAAATGTTGGTTGGCAGGAAAAATTAACCGAACGAACCGTTCGTTTCAAAAATGCGTACCGAAAACCGAACCGAAAGCCTCGTACCGAACGGTTCAATACGAATACGTGTATCGTTACACCCCTAATATATATATATATATATATATATATATATATATATATATATATATATATATTAGCACTGTCGCCTCACAGCAAGAAGGTTGCGGGTTCAAACCCAGTTGCTCCGGTCTTTCTGTGTGGAGTTTGCATGTTCTCTCCGGGTACTCCGGCTTCCTCCCACTGTCCAAAGGCATGCAAGCTAGGTTAATTGATGTCCCTAAATTGTCCTTAGGTGTGAATGTGAGTGTGAGTGGTTGTTCAACTATGTGTGGCCCTGCAATGGACTAAACTGGCAACCTGTCCAGGGTGTACCCCACCTTTTGCCCACTGTAAGCTAGGATTGGCTCCAGCCCCCCTGTATGCAGGATATAATCCCTTATAATGCATATAAGGGATGCAACTTTAAAACCAAAAAAAATACTTTGATAGCAGTGCTGAAATAGATTGCAGTCATGACAGAACCGGCTATTCACATAATCACTTCCTCTTGAAAAGGTTGATTTAAGGATGATCCAATACAATCTAGTTGTGATTTGTTATTCATTTGTTTTGAGTTACTAAATGAAAGTCTACACAAAATTAGGTCTTCTGCCACACCAACAATAGTAAACATGGGCAACATCTAAAGCTTTTCTCAAAACAGTGGGTTATTGGCTTGACTTAGAGGTAATTTTCAGAATTTGTGCCCATCAACCAATTGACTTTCTCTCTTAACAGAGGCTGTACGGAAGAACCAAGTTGCTAGCAGCGCATCGGATAACGAAATTAACCAGCACGCCATCCGTTGGTTCAACCTGGCCTCTGACCGCGGAGGTGGCCGCAAAGAACGTGCCATGGCCAGAGATGGATTAACCATGGTAAATTGTAGATAAATCATTGTGCTAGTCTTTTGTAGAAACATTTGTTTTGTGTTTAACTTTGCAAATTGTTGTTAATAGCATTGCAGCTACGTAGTACGTATGTAGGAACAGTGACATTTTTTCAGGGCTG
The DNA here is from genome assembly GCF_988280905.1 of Pimephales promelas. Taxonomy (NCBI): domain Eukaryota; kingdom Metazoa; phylum Chordata; class Actinopteri; order Cypriniformes; family Leuciscidae; genus Pimephales; species Pimephales promelas. The sequence continues at coordinate 7,497,748 of NC_142793.1, forward strand.
TCCTGGGAACGATAGAAATATTTTGTAGGATGCATCTATAGGACGAAAGGGATTGTGTAATCCTATGTCAGGGATGTGATTTTTCCGGATTAATCCGGAATTCCGGATTTTCCGACCTGAAAATGTGACCTGCGTGAATCATGCAGATCTGTAAAAAAAAAAAAAAAGAGGGGGACGGGTGTCGGCAGCCGGAGTGAAAAGGAGAGAATATGAGGACATAACCCATTACTGGCTGACGTGCGTACAGAAAGTTCCTTTCAAAGTATCCAGAAACACTTATCTAGTATCAACAAGGACGTATTTGCGTTCAGCCAGAGAATGTCTAATTGGTTCAGCTTGTTCACCTGCTCAATTTCGTATCTATAGTCGCTCTCGCGCTGGTATCGTTGTTAGTTGACCAGAACATCACAGTTAGGTCACCAGGGCTGGGCGATATATCGATATATATTTCAAATTTGCGCTATGATCCTTGCTCCAAGCAAGCTGCTGACTGCTTTTGTAGAAATATGTAGCAGCTATATCGTGCATTCTGTCAGTTGCAGTCCTGACACCTCCGTCTCAACAGCATTAGTGTACAACGCGACAAATACTCCCAATATTAACGCAGAGGAACGGCTATCTGTTCAGCGAGTTCACAAAAGTTAATTTGCATGTGCTTTAAAGCCTTGCCGGTTAAACATGTCATTGCGGGGAACACCCGATGTGCCCATGTACTAAAAGCTTGTCTAACAGCACCTGGTTGCTGCACTAAGTTATCTTTCGAGTATGTTTTCGCTAATACTCTCAAATACACACAAGGTTTACATAGAAACATTTGGTTATGTCTAAATTCAAAGCAAACCGAGAAAATTGAGAGAAATCTGCTTGTCAAATGCTCCGTGTATATTAGACGTGTTGCGTACAGGTCTTAAAGTGACAGTAACCCTAATAATAAAAATGCAGCCGCTTGTTCTTAAAGGGATAGTTGACCCCAAAATAAAAATTCTGTCATTATTTATTCACTGTAAATGTTGTTCCAAACCTGTATTAATTTATTTCTTGTGCTTAACAAAAAAGAAGATATTTTGAAGAATGTCGGTAACCAGACAGTTGCTGGTCCCCATTGACTTCCATAGGGAAAAATTTACTATGGAAATCACTGGGGTACCTCAACTGTTTGGTTACCGACATTCTTCCAAATAACTTATATAACTTAAACAGAAGAAAGAAACTTTTTCAGGTTTAAAACAACTTGAGAGAGTAAATGATGAAAATTATTTTTTTTGGGAGAACTATCTATTTAATGTTAATTAAACAACAAAACAGAGGAAATCACTCACTGCTCTTGACTGAGAACTGTAATAGTAGCTTTAATAAGAATCAATGTATAATTTATACAGTGAAGACTATATTTGACTTTGAACATTTGCTCTCATTTTGCGGAAAAGATATTGTGATATATATTGATCGGGGGGGGGGGGGGAGGAGGGGGGCTCGGTACATTTTCCTGATTTTTTGTCCTTAGCCAATTACATGCCTGCTATGTGATTATTTATTACGATCACTTAGCAAATGACAAACTGAACCAACTGAGCGCTGACTACAATGGAGGCCATCTTCTCACACTGTTACGCTGGGGTGTGACCACCAGGGCTCCAGACTAACTTTTTTCACCTCAAACCAACATACTTCCAGAGAAAACATCTATTAACTTGTTAATTTTAATGATTTTTGTTTGAAGTTTGAAAATGCAATACAGATACAGATTTAACTACAAAAAACACCCCAACTACAACAGTTGAGCATGTTTGCGGTACAAGATAATCATTCATTAGTTGTAATTGTGGTAAAATGTTCTCTTAATCTGGATTTTGATTTTAGGTCAAATCTTCCAGCCTAGTCCCCTTTAATATTACCAATCTCAGTGGATTATTATGTAATTTGTGATTGCCATTATCAATTGAGTTCTTACACTCTTTTTATACTTTGCAGGAATGAACGCATCGGCCATCCCACACTCTCCATGTTTGTTGGACGTTATGTGAGGGCTGTTTGCTGTTTGCAGAAATTAGCTGTAGAAAGGTTCTGTTAGCAGTTTCTGTCCTGTTTTTTTTTTTTTTTTTAGACATTTTGAAATAAAATGTTAAATGTGGATTTTAAATAAAATTTATGTGTCACTCATCTGTTCTATCACTTTCTTTGTTGAAATTATATGCAGGACAAATAGAAACAGTCTGTGTAACAGCTTTGACTGTCCATGCTTTGTGCTCCAAGAAAGAAAAGTAATCGGGTTTAAAATGCTAGGAAAAAGAAAACGCAAGTAAAACAAGAAATCGTAAGATTGGTGGGGGAAGGGGATTACGGTAGTAATATTTACTCATTACAATTGACGACAACATTGCCCAGTACAATTGCTCTAAAAGTTGCTCTGTGAATCATCAGCTTTAGTGTACTTTGAAAATATACAAGTCATTATTTGTTACACTTCGCAGACAGAAATGGTATACCTTCACTGATATCTATTACTAGGACCCATAGTACAAGCTGAATCATGCACAACATCTAAAACAAACTAAACTACCCCTTTAACTGAAAAAAATCTGTATTTTTGTATATGGTTTGTTTTGTGGTATAGATCAAGGTTATGACAGATGCCAGAGGTGGTGTGATTCCGGGCCAGAACTAATAAATGGAGCTGGCCCAGTGCCTGTCCAGATCTGGCCCGGATCCAGTATGGAACTGGTCCAGATCTGGCCCACCTTTGGGCCAAATAACTAAAATAATTCTCATCTGTTCTGGAGCTGGGCCAGTGCCGGCCCAGTGCCGGCCCAGATGTGAAAACCGGATCCACACCGGCATTGGCCCGTTGTGCTAAAGGACACCGGCCCGGGTCCGTTTTACAGATCTGGCCCAGAACTTATGAAGGTTCTGGGCCAGATCTGGCCCGCATGATTTTTGCTATCTGGGTCATCAGACCAGGCAACATTTCTCCAGTCTTCAACTGTCCAATTTTGGTGAGCTCTTGCAGATTGTCGCCTCTTTTTCCTATTTGTAGTGGAGATGAGTGGTACCCGGTGGGGTCTTCTGCTGTTGTAGCCCATCCGCCTCAAGGTTGTGTGTGTTGTGTCTGAGATACACACTCATATACTCATATCTAGCGTTACCCAATGTTCACAATGACATTGTGTCCTATACATTTCCTAATATACAGTCACATACAAAACTAATGAAAACGAAATGCATAACTCAATTCACAGACATAGTGTTAATTACCCAAGTATGCAAATTCAAGATAACTGAAATATTCAAACAATGTTGACATCAATGACCGTCTCTCGTGTATAGCAGGCTAACACGCTGACCGCGAAGATCCATGCTAACCATGTGCTCGGGCCGGCTAACTCACGACACACTATCACTAAACTAAAACAAACTACTTTCAACCTGTAAAACTCATCAGTATAGACCCCTTTTCAGTTGGTAAACATGGTGACGTTTTTTTTGTGGGCGGAGCTTAGGTGGAGGCAGAACGATCCCTCTTGCCGCTTCATCAACGCTAGTTAGCAAGGATTGTTAGCTTGTTTTTTAACAATGACTGGAGAAAATCAGATTTTATCTTAATGTGTAAGGTCACTCAGTGTCCAGGACCGTGATTCTTATTTCCAAAAGTACGTTACCTCGGTTGACACCATAGAGAGATATATTGCAAATGAAGTTTTTCTCTCAATTTGTTTCATAATCACTGCATTTATGGTTTTTATGCACACATTGTTAAGGGTTTCTGTCATAATGTGATCAGTGTGATTAGTACATTGTCTGAATTATTTTTGCTTTTAAACGTTTAACTTCTCATTCATGTCTTTCTACACAGGGATGAGAGAGTAGGTCTTCTGATGGGAAGTGTGAGATTTCTCCTTCTAGATGATCGTTGAAGAGTCCAGAGAAACTCTCTCGCTGACAGAGAGGAACTCACTCATATAAAGATGTTCCTCTAGTGGTGAAACATGGAAGTGCAATTATTACATTGGAGAGGCTTTACAGGAACAAGCTCCACTCACATGTTATACACATTTTAGTCCAGTTTAGTGAGAGATATTAGATTATATGTTTACTGAGTACATCAATAAATGAATAAAGTGTGTGAAAGGTTTGATATTGTGTAGTGTGTGATCCTCCATCAGCAGCTGCAGTTTCTCTCAGCTGTATCAGTGCAGTCACTGTGACGTCTGACTGACAGAGGTTTTTGTACGACTCTTTATCACTGTGTGAACACATACTGACTTGTAATGTGTAAACTCTGACAGTAATAATCTCCTGTATCTTCAGTCTGGACTCCACTGATGCTCAGAGTAAAATCACTGCCAGATCCACTGCCACTGAATCTAGATGGAGTTCCAGAATTACGATATGTTGCATAATATATGAGGAGTTTAGGAGCTTCTCCAGGTTTCTGTGAGTACCAGGCTAACCGATCATTACTATACACATTACTGCTGGTTTTACAGTTTATTCTGACTTGTTCTCCTGGTTGAACTGCTGATATTGATGGACTCTGAGTTACAGTGATCTGTCCTCTACACTCTGGAAGAAAACACACAAAAAAAATGAAAATGATATATGATGATATACAGTAAATGATAAACTCACATTTCACATTTTAGGATAATTAACAATCATTATAAAAACTGTATTACACAAACCTTGAGCAAACAGTGCAATGGTCCAGATGAAGATGCAGATGTTGTTCATAGTTGTAGTTTAGTCTTGTGTGATGATGAAGAGTGTGTGTGTTCTGCTCTCAGTCATGAAGTGTTAAACTCACAGCACTATAAACACTCTCAGAGCACTGAAGCATGTGCTGACAATGCAAAGTGACTCTCTCTATTTAAATCATAATCTTGAAGACTGTAGATCAGTCACAAACACATTTTACAAAAACGTCCTCGTTGGAAAATGCCAAGCTATTATACACACATTTGAGTCTATTGGCAGAATCATACAGTAGCTACATATTATTTATCCAGTCATTATTAATATTTAAATTGCACTTATTTAACAACTGTCGTGGAACTATTCAGATGGGGTTCAGATGTTTTGGGAAGAAGGAGGCGGGAAGCGGCGAATAATCAACATTTTTAATCAAATAAAACAAATACAAAATAAAAGCATAAGCCAGAAGCCCCTCACGGACGAATGCTAGGAATAAAATAAAATTTGGTCAATTTTAGACTCATTAGAAATAATTTAACCACTGTGGCTTCAAAGTTATATGTTAATGCCATGATCTTTTCACAAAAGAATTATTGCCTTACCATTTGGATGCAGGGACTACATTACAATCAAGACTCTATAAGCAGGCTTTGAAAAAATTGGATAAAAGGTCTAATTTATATCACCATTGTAAGATTTTAACTAAATATGATTTTTTTTAAATTGGGAAAATATGATTAAATTTGGGGATATTTTTCTTGCGAATAAAATTTTGCATGGTTTGGCCCCACCTCCACTCAAAGCCACAATATGTAATTTTTCTGCTTTAAAAATAGCAAAAATAACTGTATCTATGTTATATATTTCTATTAGATGTGTACTTACATTAACTTCCTTGCGGAACCCGGCGAAACCGCCAAACACAAAGGGGAACACTGACTACCACAAATAAAGCAAAGAAAATGACGACGAAAAAAAAGTAGTACGTATTTTTATTAGGGATGTCCCGATCCGATACTCAGGATCGGTATCGGCTCCGATCCAGCCATTTTTGCGGGATCGGGTATCGATCAGACGAGGCCAATCCAAATCCGATATTGTGTGTATACTATTATGTTATTGTTAAGCCCCACAGAAGGCACAAACACATTCTAAAGTACCATAACGTTTTCGTGCGCTCTATTATAAGTGTTCTGAAGCCATTATGTGTGTAAGAAATTAATATTTAAGTCATTAAATTCAAGATCACATAAACTTTTCCCTCTCGCGGCTGTCAGTCATTCTCCATTCAGCACTCAAACAGCGCGTCACGTTCGGTTACAGTCAATGATGAAACGATCTTCAAGATGATTCAATGTTTATACTATTAAACTTTATCTGTAGATAAAGGTCTATGTTTTCGCATAAAACAACATTATCTTGCTGGACTTTATTGCTGTAACTTAATCGTGTTACTTTCTACCAGGTGTCGGACGCTGTCGGTTAGATCACAACACTAGAGTCACTCGGCACTATTGTTCTTCATGCGCACAATAACTGAAATGTAAAACTGTTTAAAGAAAAGGTACAATAAACTATTGTATAGATAGATACTGTTTAATACACTGTCCATCAATATGTATTTCCTTTGTGCTTTGAACTTTTCAAAGCGGACTCGACGCACAGCATGCATAGCTAGCTAGCTTTAAGTGCTGAAGTACCTGTATTTTCTTTTATATATATATATATATATAGTAGTGTTTGAATAAAGGGTGGCAGTCTTTCATAATCAACTGTTGTTGTGGACTATATACTGGAGGTATATTTTCAAGGGAAATTGCTAAATTTTTTATTATTTTAAAAATAAAAGAAAAATATCGGATTGGTATCGGTATCGGCCGATACTCAGAATTTTGATATCGGATCGGTTTTGAAAAAACGGTATCGTTGCATCCCTAATTTTTATGTGTGTAAATCACGTGCCCGCTCACGAGCGCTCACTCTTAACAGACACACTGACCCCGGTGCTGCTCACGCATAAAGCGCTCCCCGCTCACAGTAACCGTGTCGTCTCATTCAAATCAGCCAACTGTTGCTGTTAGCGAGCCGCGCACATTGGATACTCATATGAGTCAGGCTGCGAATGTACGTGCCCGCTTCAGCGCGCTCATGCTTACTAAATAAACGCCTCACCTCCGGCGCCGCGCACTCGCTACATTCCCTTTAGCCTTTAGCACATAGTGGATGAATAACGCAAACCCAGTCAAACGTTTGACTGCAGTATCTTATGTGCTTTATAATCCGGTGCGCCCTATATATGAAACATGTTCTCAAATAGGTCATTCATTGAAGGTGCGTAATATTAATATTTATATTCGTCTGTATTATAGTTATGGACCACGATTACGCTTTGCCTGCACGTTCTGCTGCTACAGCCAGCTCATTAGCTAAAGCTCAAACGTACCTGAAAAATATGACCGAGAAGGGTTTGGGACAGGAGAAGCATGACACAGGTAAACATTGGGGTTGCATTTAAAGCTTCTCGACAAGCTAAATCTACAGAGAGATGCCGTATATATTTTGTGAAACGATGATGTCATGTCATGACCTGAGCTGGTTGTCATTGACAGCGACAACAACTCCCGTGAGCCCACGCTCTTTCCCGACGTCATCAAAGTACGTCTTTTGTTATTATTTTAAACGAGTGACCCCTGGTGGCCAAAAATCGCATACTGTACGTTTAATGAGTTTATTAGACAAAATCATAGGCCTGACCAAAGTCCCTTTAGGCAAGTCATGCCACTCAGCCACCGTCTTGGCATCGCCTCCGGGCAGCTTTTTCGGACTAACAAGACCAGGCTCCTGTTTAAAGCTGCTGTAGGTAACTTAGGAATTTAGTTTTTTACATATTTGATAAAACTGTCATTATGTCCTGACAGTAGAATATGAGACAGATAATCTGTGTAAAGTGACTGTGGATAAAAGCATCTGCCAAATGCATAAATATAAATACTTGGTACAGATAACATCCCTTAAAAATGTCCTCTACCTTTTTGAAACATGGGACTACAGTTCTAGAAGTTTTAGAAGAGACTAAATTTGATGTTGAAAAGACGTCCACAAACAACCCCATTTGGACCCACGACGTCAATATTAGACGTGCAAAAGACGTCGAATAAAGATGTCGCCTGGCGTTACAAATCAACCCCTTCAGTGGACCGAAATTGGACGTCCAAAAATGACATAGAAAAGACGTCACTGTAACGTCACATTGCGCAGTGGGTTGGATTATAGGATTTTCATGAAAAGTCACTTTTAACTGATAAAATGCAGCACTTCTTTCCCCCCAAAATGTCCATCACCTTCTGTATGCTATATTGCACAATACTGAATGCTCAGGTATATAGTATAGTAAACAAACTGTAAATCACTACTAATAAATGGTAGAGCAAACCGAATGCATGTAGAGGTTTAATAATTAGGGAAAGTTGTCAGTGTGAAAGTGTGATGAGATGGGAGATGAGTTTTTATATTTTGTGTAGAATGTATTTTAGATCTATTGCTCAAATTAATAATTGCATGTTTTTGCTCTGATTTTTTATTTATTTATTTATTTTTATAATTTAAGGATGACAAGCCGGAATGAAAACAAGCCGAAATTAAATAGGAGTAACTAGACTATTTTTAAAATGTATGGAGTAGACAGAACAGATAATCGAGTGGAAATGTAAGGAGTCGGCTGTAAAATAATTACTCCAGTAAAGTATAGATACCCAAAACGTCTACTTAAGTAAGGTAACAATTAGGGATGTCAACGATTAATCGATTATCGATTAATTGTCGATAAAACATGAATCGATCAAACTTCTCTATCATCCATTAACCAGGTCTATGCGTGTGCCTGCTGCTCAACCGCGAAACATGTAAGCGAGCGCGCCGGAGTTATGTTTGGGACTTCATCAGGACTACGTTTGCGTGTGTATTCGCAGCCTTTTGTTTTATGCAAATGTAAGTTGTAATAGTTTATTATGTGTAACGTTATGCCTTACTATATCTGATTTATCTCATATTGTCACAGTGTCTGGTTGTGTTCCCTTGTTTGTCACTAGAGGTCTGTTTGGGACTTCATCAGGACTACGTTTGCGTGTGTATTCGCAGCCTTTTGTTTTATGCAAATGTAAGTTGTAATAGTTTATTATGTGTAACGTTATGCCTTACTATATCTGATTTATCTCATATTGTCACAGTGTCTGGTTGTGTTCCCTTGTTTGTCACTAGAGGTCTTTGTGTTTAAGGTGTCCTTCACTATTGACTTCATTTCCCAGCATTCTGTCTGTCACTGTCACTCATCAGTTCATTGCACTCAGCTGTTTCCCGTCATCATTGTTCCCAGCTGTTCATTGTTAGTCTTGTTAGATCTGTGTATTTATTCCCTGTCTGTGTTAGTATGTGTACGGATTCGTTGTTCGATGGCACCACTTCTTTGGTCTGTTTCCTAGTTGGGTTGTGTTTGGTTTTCATGTTTGGTTTGATTATTTGGATTTTGCCTGGAAGACTATGATTTTGGATTGCCCTTTATAATAAACATCTGCAAATTGGATCTTCTGTCCCCTGTGTGTCGTGACACATATTGGATGAATTTTGTGAAGAATTGAAGCGTGATCTTTGGCTCAAACGGCAATGCACGACTAATAATTACTATTGGGAGTGTCATATTACATTACATTATAAAGACAACAATATGTAATAAAATGTGGTGAATAATTTGGGTTTAGTTGCCCTGTCGCGTTGTTCCAGAAAGAGCGCGTGCACAACATTCAGTCATTCTGAATGTCACATAACGTGGTTCAAGTTCACTTGTGCATTCACGTCATTTTTTGAAGATATTATTTGTAATATATGTTCATTTTGTATATATCTGACTAATCTCATATCGGTTGTGTTTCTTTGATTTAAATAACGAAAGTGCTCATCGGTTATTCATTCAGTCCGCGCTGCTCAAGCAGAAATGCACTACTAATAATAACAATGATTCATTTGTGACTGTCATCTTAGATAACATCAGAACACTATTTTATTAAATGGTTGTGAATTCATTGTGTTTGGTTGCTGTTTTCAGTGCGCGTCCACAACACATTCTGACAAGCACGCGTCTGAGGCGGCGTTGGTGACACGTTCTATGAGTCGTTATATTTGATTATTAAATAATTAATTTAATTTAATTATCTATAATATTGAAACATTTTACAATCCTACTAGCCCTTTATTTAGATTAAAAACCATTCTCTTTAATTTGGTGAGGAACATAGCGTTTTGAGCAGTAGCAGAGACCCTGTCCAGCTTTTGGCCGTACGCCATCCACTGCAGCAGACGCATAATTGATTGTTAATTTAAATGACGATCAATCATGGGAATTTGTGAAAATGGACATCCCTTTAGTTTTATATTTGACATTTTCAGGTCTGGTAATCTTACTGCGACCTTTCTCACACCAAGGGGGATTATAAGAGCTGCTGCTAAGGGACTGTTCGTTATTTATTTAAGGGACCACCGGAGGAGATTTGAGATCTGTGGTCAAAAAAAAACTTGACCCTCCCCTCGCCAGCAAATTTTCTATGACCCTCCAAAATGATTGTGAAAAAAGGCATGACCCTCCCCAATAATTTATTGATTACTTCTGTACTGGTTTGCGCTTGGCAAAGATGTTCAGATAGCCATGATAAACGACTAAACTCCTGCTTTCTCATCTTACTAGGGCTGTAACGATAGACCAAACCTACAATTCGGTTCGTATCACGAGTTTTGATTTGAATTTTTTTTTTTAAATCATGTTTTCGGTGCTGATGCAGTGGTGACGCGTTTATAGGCGCGTTTCCATTACAGATTTGTGCAAAAATTTTGCGATATTTTCCAAATGTCGATAAAAAACTATTGCGAAATGACGGTGTTTCCATTAACCGAAGTTTTGCGACTAAAACGTCTTTTTTTCCTCTCGCGAATAGGTTTATAACCTATTTTACAGCCATGCACCGCAGTAGACATTATTATTATTAATGGAAGGAGACGTGCTGTGTTATCCAAGCATTAATGGCAGGGAAAGACACAGAGTTCCTGGTGTTTCTACCTTATTTCTGCTTCGATGTCTTGTATCACACGAAATAAGTTCTGAGGAAATTATTTTGCAAATCGCAATTACGTTACATGCCAACATATAAGCAGTGCTATTACGTTGGTCCTTAACCTAATGTCTCATTGTTAATACGTAGGTTTAATACAATATTTTCAAAGATATGAAACGTACGTTTTTGTACGTTTGGATAGATGCTAAAACGTATAATATGGACGTATTTGCAACATTTAAACGTGACCTCATTAAGTTTTTACAGCTACAAAACGTTAACTATTTACGTATATTTCATATCATAACGATATCTGTATACTTTCACTTTTAAAGATAAATGTAACAAGACCCCTTAATCCTACTCCAAAAACCTAAACATATTTATTTTATACAGAATATAAAAAGGATAAAACGTAGGCCTAATGGACAGAGAGATGTGTAGGTAAATGAGTTTTAGCATTAAAATATCTTTCGAGCCACTAATCCTACTCCTACCCCTAAACCTAACCATAACCATTCCTTAAAACTACGTAGACTAACACAATTATGAAGAAAAAAAACATGTCGTAACGCTTCTTGAAGGCGCATTATTTGAATTCATCACCAGTGCGGATTTGACGTTTGCGGTCGCTGCTGAGAAATGAAGATGAAGATCACTGGATAAAAGGCTGAATTTGGATCTGTTTCTTTCAAACAATGTATGTATTCTAGGATTTGGTTTACATCAAGCTAATAAAATGTCTTTTGTGAATGTATCAGGAAGTTGTGTTTTATTGGAGAAAATGCTTTTTGTGTAAATATATTTATGAGTATCGTTGGCCTATTATATTAATAAATGCGAATGAAAACCTAATTGATATGACAGTTGAATGCAATAGAGTCACAACTTTAATGCCACGATTATGCATAAATAGTAAAGAAACCTGCTTTGGATGTATTATTCAGGAAAAACGTAATAGCACTGCTTATATGTTGGCTTGTAACGTAATTGCAATTTGCAAAATAGTTTCCTCAGAACGTATTTCGTGTGATACATAGTTGGTGTCTTGATGGCATTTCTTTGAGGTTTAGAGAGGCTATTCCTGTAATTATTGTTTCTTTTTTTAGAGTTGTCATGACAAAGACATTTTAAACAATGTCAACTTTGCATTAAGAGTGTCATAATTTACCGAATGACAACAGTCATAAACATTCATAAAGACTCCTTCATGTTCATGACAGTGTCATGTCAGTCTTATGCACACCCCTTCAAATAAAGTGTTACCCAATCTAGTAATTATATCTACTGTGTTTACGTGAATACTTTGATATATTTCTGTATTTATTTGGCCATTTAGCTGTGCAACCGAAAAGCTAATCAAATGATCAAACTCCTAACACAGTGTCCTAACTACAGTGTCTGTCCACAAAGTGTACAGACTGTCTGTCCACACTAGATGCGACTGTGAGACGCCACACGTCAATCAAAAATCACAGCCATTCAGAACAGCGAGTGGGCGGAGTCTCTCTGTGAAAGCGCACTGTTGACCCGCACTCGCTTTGGAAATGGGTAAGGACATAATCAAATCAAGAAATAACATTATTAAAAATCAAAACATTAACGAAATATATTCATTGACTAATTTTGTTATGACGTACAGTTGTATGTTTGCATATAATTCATTTTGAACGCTATATTATATGCTTTCAAAATCTGTCGCTTGTGGCACAGTGACCTATTTTTAACTAAAAATAAATAATGTGTACTCATAACCAGTGTAATTTCTTCATTCTGTCAGCCGCGACGTCGCAGAAAGAGGAACCGTTTCTAAATTAGAAGCTTTGTGTGTCGCCGGCGCGTCTGGTTAGGACAAAAACTCTGATTAACATGGAAAAGATATCTTTTATCACGTGTCGCGGCGTGTGCAGTTAGGACACGGTGTAAGGCACTGTATTGTGTGTCGTAACGTAACGTCGGCATAACGGCGACCATAAGTAAATGTTATGGATACAAACAATATTTTATATTTTTTATTAAGTTGTTCTTGTCTTTACTAAAATCTAAATTAGATTATCAAAGGGAAGAGTCACGAGGGATCAGTTTGATCGATGATTTTGGCTAACGTAATAGACTCGCTGTTTTTGCTGATGCTGAATCGTCTCTAGCATACAATACATTCATCACAAATGTAACTAAATTAATTAAGTAATTAATAAGTAATTACTCTGTATCACGTACACAGAAAAGCGTATATTACATTTACCTTTAAATGTTAAGTCTTTAGAAACTTTGAACTAAACATTGATATTGTGTAGTGTGTGATCCTCCATCAGCAGCTGCAGTTTCTCTCAGCTGTATCAGTGCAGTCACTGTGACGTCTGACTGACAGAGGTTTTTGTACGACTCTTTATCACTGTGTGAACACATCACCACTGTGATAACTCTGACAGTAATAATCTCCTGTATCTTCAGTCTGGACTCCACTGATGCTCAGAGTAAAATCACTGCCAGATCCACTGCCACTGAATCTAGATGGAGTTCCAGACTGGAGGTGGTTTGTCCAATAAATCAGGAGTTTAGGAGCTTCTCCAGGTTTCTGTGAGTACCAGGCTAATAAATGATAACCACTCCACACATACACATTACTGCTGGTTTTACAGTTTATTCTGACTTGTTCTCCTGGTTGAACTGCTGATATTGATGGACTCTGAGTTACAGTGATCTGTCCTCTACACTCTGGAAGAAAACACACACAAAAATGAAAATTATATATGATGATATACAGTATATGATCAAAATATATATATTTAACATTAAAAAAATAAATATTATTAAAACATGTATAACACAAACCTTGAATAAACAGTGCAATGGTCCAGATGAAGATGCAGATGTTGTTCATAGTTGTAGTTTAGTCTTGTGTGATGATGAAGAGTGTGTGTGTTCTGCTCTCAGTCATGAAGTGTTAAACTCACAGCACTATAAACACTCTCAGAGCACTGAAGCATGTGCTGACAATGCAAAGAAGTGGGCAGGATTTACAACAGCTTGTGCTGACAACACACTCATATACACTAGAGTTACACAATCATGACTTTATTTAGTGTGTTTATTGTGACTCCTGAGACCAATGGCGGATCTAGAAAATTTGACATGTATGTGAATTGATTTAACAAAACAAACATAAAACACTTTTAAACTATAGTAGTTTTTGTTTAATCAAAGGTTTGAGCCCAGTGCAGTGTTCAAACAAAACAAACTGTGCATCTTTTAAAAAGTAAAAGTAGAAAAAGCAAAATGAAAATTTATTTCAAAAAGTACAATAATTGTGTCCAAGGTGTAGTGGACTACAGATATAAAACAGTTGACAGTAACATCATTTCAACTAATGTTAACTAATACAACCTTTGATTTTAATAACGTATTAGTAAATGTTGGAATTAATATTAACTAAGATTAATAAATGCTGAAGATGTGTTGTTCATTCTTAGTACATGTTAACTAATGAACCTTATTGTAAAGTGTTACCGAAAATGTACTCTTGATACTCAAGTACTTTTAAAAACAAGTTCTTCAGTACTTTTACTCAAGTAGACATCTGACTGTAGTACTTTTACTTGTACTTGAGTAAAATTTAGCAAGAGGTATCTGTAGTTTTACTCAAGTAATAAAGCTGTGTACTCTGTCCGCCTCTGGATTTAATGTGACACTTTAGTAAATTATAAAGTGGAAAGTTACATGTTAGGGTTAGTGATATATTAATCTTATTTTTAAAACACAAGCTTTGAACTTATTTCTGATTATTATTATTATTAAATTGTTTTGTTTTTCTTGTTTTTCGTAGCAATACCTGGCAACATTTTACTGTCGGCATTAAAAAAAAGCTTATGGACAAACTGTAATTGCATAAACAAACGCAATGATCATCGTGATTATCTGTAAGAAATGTATAACACTATATTAAACTATAGCATAATACAGATCTGTAGGTTATGTTACAGAATGAAATTTGCCAAAAACTTACTGGCCAGCAGGAAGACGCCTCATGCTGTTTACTTAACCTTTCACAAAGTCGTCATAAAAACATTAATTAAAGCAGTGTTTCTTAACTAGTAATCTATTCTGTCAGCATATTTGTGTTTTGATCTGTGTGAATTACAAAAATATAAGACTTGTTAGACCTGCTTTTTTCTATATTTCTTTGCACAAAACTCTCCAGAAAGTGCAATTTAATGGTTTATTTTTCTTTTTTTTTTATCTACTTTTTTTCGTTCTCTTTTAAAGATAGGATGGGGGGCCCCATACTACCTTCGCCTTGGGCCCCCAATTAGCTAAATCTGCCACTGGTCTCATTCCTATTTAACACCTATTTATCCTATTTAACATTTTCCCCTCCACAGACGCACGTCGGTAAACTAGGGAATGAACTTGCGCTCCCTGGGCGGATCGGCACAAAAAAGAGGCGTGTTTCGGCGCAAACATTCCCTGGTGCTATTTTACACTTCCAGAAAACAATTGCGTCACTGACCAGAAAAAACCTGGTCTAAAGTCAGTGGCGCGTTGTTCATAATGCTATTTTAACCGCACATGCTTGGCCATAATGTAGCAGGTACACAACGCGCTTTGATTCTCTCATCAACAGATGCAGCAGTTTTTATTTTTGCAAATCATACATTATAACAAGGAAAAATATTAACACATGAGGGAAATCATTGTGCTTTACATGAAGATGAAAAAACCGAATTACCCATTTTTTAAGGCTAATTTTATTAAGGAAGGATCAGACCTGTTTGCCCAATAGTGGCAAGAAACATATGTATATAATGTTTAACCGACGCTGATGTGCGAGAGTTTCTCCCATCCCCATACACCGTCACCTCTCTGTCTTTCACTGTCTACAAGATCGTCGGTCTCATCGGCTGTGAACGCTCCTGACGCGCGCCTGGTAAACCCGCCGTTATAATAACAATCCGTCATGCAACATGCGCACCTGCTCTTAAAGGGTATGTTGGATGGCGCTCTGATTGGTTTATTTCACGTTACGCCCAAACCACACCTATGAATAATGAAGCTACTTCAGACCAACCCCTTTTAGATTTGCGCCAGAGGCATTTATCCCGCCGGGAAAACAGCAACAGCGCCGGGACCCGCCCACAAAGTCGCGCTGTGACATCGTTCGTTAAAATAGGGCCCAATATGTGAAAACCTCTAGTTATCCTTGTATTCAGGGGCGCAACTACCCAGTTTCAGAGGGGTATGCAGCAACAATTTTAGCGCCCCCCCCCCCCCCCAAAAAAAAAAATAAAATAAAATAAAATAAATGTAATGTAAGTGTGCTATGTAATAACTGAGTAGGAAGAAATCAGAGCTAACAGAAAAAAATAAGTGCAAAATTGTCGTTTATTAACACAATTAAACTATAGCAACTCCACCTTGATGAACCCCCCCTAAGAAAACTAAGCTCCATTGTAACAGCAATAGCAGTGTTTCTCACAGGATTTTAGGTAAAACTGTGGTAGGTGGACCTCTGTTTCTCTAGGGGGGTTCGGGGCATGCTCCCCCGTAAGAAAATTTTGTGTTCTGTAATGTTAAATTCAGCAGTCTGGTGCACTTTGAGAGTTCAAAATTAAAAGCTCCAACCCATATTCAGGGTGCAAATTAAACAGAGAAAAATTTGAACCTCTTTTAGTTAGTGTCTGTCTACATTACACTACTACATAATAATAGTTATAATATTAATCCCATGATAGTAATTGCCATTAAGGCTATTGTAAAACAAATGCACAGAAAAATAAAGGAAACTTTCATAATTCGTTTTGCACTAATTTCTATACTTGAAAGATACTTGCGCATAATGACATATTTCATGGGCCAGTGTGTCAGAAAAAAAAACTAAAGCTGACTTTTTTGACCAATGCATTACACCAGCACAGCGCCGCCAATTAAGCAAAAAACAAAACAAAAACAAACAACAAACAAACAAATGGGCCGCCGATGTATGAGTTTTGTGGGCCGTTAAGACAAATAAATTAAAAAAGGAAAAGCACGTCGGCCCAGCGGGAATCTCCCGGTAGTCCCGATGGCCACCGAGATATAGATAGCCTATGCCTGGATGTCACATTTTAAATCCTACCTGTTGGCTTTCAGCAATGCATGCAGTTATTTAGCTGCTGTTGCATCAATTGACATGCCATCTCCTTTTCTCTCTTTCTTTTTCTATTTTTAGCCCCACAGCATTTTGTTTTATCCATCTTTTTCGACGACAACTAACTACTCGTACCTGCTCGCTCAGAGCTCACGGCGCCCCCGCCCGCTCGCGATATTACCCGCCCCCCCTCTCCATGAGGGCGCCTACTCTTGTTAGTCCTCTAAAATTTTATATAACATTGAAGGAATGCAGAAATGATTTAGAAACGGACAACGGCAGCTACATATAGAAATACAATATAGCCTATATATATATATATATATATATATATATTTTTTTTTTTTTACCATCGCTTTGGCGCCCCCCATTGTGCTGCGCCCCTATGCGCTGCATATAGCGCATACCCACTTTTTGCGCCACTGCTTGTATTACATTACACTGTAGGGCCATATAGCTAATAAGTAGCTTATAACAAATATAAAATCTGAAAGATTTATCACATGCACACACCAGTTATGTTTAGACTACTTAATCCTATTGTATTTGTACCTGGTTTCATTGAGTGATATCTGAGAGGAATTAGATTTATAAGACTGCTTATCTCAGGGGTCCCGAACCTTTTTTGACCAAATAGCCTTTTTTTTTTATTTATGGTTAATGCATTTTTCCAAAAGAGCCACAGTAAAATAAATATATAATATTATTATTAAAGACGTGCTTTTTTCAGTTAAATTTCAACAGCATTAGGCTAATTATTAGGTCCATAAAAACAAACAAATATTTAGCAAACAAACTTTCAATATTATTAATTGTGAAGGGCTTTCACAGTGAGGTTGAGTTATCAACTGATGAGTATAGTTCCCTCTGTCTGCGTGTGTGTGTGTGTGTGTGTGTGTGTGTGTGTGTGTGTGTGTGTGTGTGTGTGTGTGTGAGACAGAGAGAGAGAGAGAGAGAGAGAGAGAGTACTTACAGTACTTACAATCTAGTAATTACATCTACTGTGTTTACGTGAATACTTTGATATATTTCTGTATTTATTTGTTCATTTAGCTGTGCAACTGATCAAACCCCTAATAACACCGTGTCCGAACTACACGTGACACGATAAAATTCCAGCGACACCAAGAGTGTCTGTCCACACTAGACGCGACTGTGAGACGCCACACGTCAATCAAAAATCACAGCCATTCAGAACAGCGAGTGGGCGGAGTCTCTCTGTGAAAGCGCACTGTTGGCCCGCACTCACTTTGGAAATGGGTAAGGACATAATCAAATCAAGAAATAACATTATTAAAAATCAAAACATTAACAAAATATATTCATTGACTAATTTTGTTATAAAGTACAGTTGTATGTTTGCATAAAATTCATTTTGAACGCCATATTATATACTTTCAAAATCTGTCGCTTGTGGCACAGTGACCTATTTTTAACTAAAAATAAATAATGTGTACTCATAACCAGTGTAATTTCTTCGCAGTAATAGGAACCGTTTCTAAATTAGAAGCTTTGTGTGTCGCCGTCGCGTCTGGTTAGGACAAAAACTCTGATTAACATGGAAAAGATACCTTTTATCACGTGTCGCTTCGTGTGCAGTTAGGACACGGTGTAAGGCACTGTATTGTGTGTCGTAACGTAACGTCGGCACAACGGCGACCATAAGTAAATGTTATGGATACAAACAATTATTTTATATTTTTTATTAAGTTGTTCTTGTCTTTACTAAAATCTAAATTAGATAATCAAAGGGAAGAGTCACGAGGGATCAGTTTGATCGATGATTTTGGCTAACGTAATAGACTCGCTGTTTTTGCTGATGCTGAATCGTCTCTAGCATACAATACATTCATCACAAATGTAACTAAATTAAACACGTGTTTAAACAACACCTGGGGAAACACGTATGTAACCGACTCGGCCTGTAACACATGTGTAACAGTAGCTGCCTATTACTCGAGTGTAATTACAATCTGTAAGTGCAGGCTGTAAAATGTTCATTACATTTTTTAATATGTTCTTACAATGTTTAATACTAAGTAATTAATAAGTAATTACTCTGTATCACGGACACAGAAAAACGTATATTACATTTACCTTTAAAGTCTTTATAAAGTTTGCTAGACATTGATATTGTGTAGTGTGTGATCCTCCATCAGCAGCTGCAGTTTCTCTCAGCTGTATCAGTGCAGTCACTGTGACGTCTGACTGACAGAGGTTTTTGTACGACTCTTTATCACTGTGTGAACACATAACCACTGTGATAACTCTGACAGTAATAATCTCCTGTATCTTCAGTCTGGACTCCACTGATGCTCAGAGTAAAATCACTGCCAGATCCACTGCCACTGAATCTAGATGGAGTTCCAGTATAACGGGTTGATGTATAATATATCAGGAGTTTAGGAGCTTCTCCAGGTTTCTGTGAGTACCAGGCTAATAAATGATAACCACTCCACACATACACATTACTGCTGGTTTTACAGTTTATTCTGACTTGTTCTCCTGGTTGAACTGCTGATATTGATGGACTCTGAGTTACAGTATACTGTCCTCTACACTCTGGAAGAAAACACACACAAAAATGATTAATATTTATTTCACATTTTAAGAGAATTTATAATTATTGTAAAAACTGTATTACACAAACCTTGAATAAACAGTGCAATGGTCCAGATGAAGATGCAGATGTTGTTCATAGTTGTAGTTTAGTCTTGTGTGATGATGAAGAGTGTGTGTGTTCTGCTCTCAGTCATGAAGTGTTAAACTCACAGCACTATAAACACTCTCAGAGCACTGAAGCATGTGCTGACAATGCAAAGAAGTGGGCAGGATTTACAACAGCTTGTGCTGACAACACACTCATATACACTAGAGTTACACAATCATGACTTTATTTAGTGTGTTTATTGTGACTCCTGAGACACTGAGGATGTGCAGATGAACGTCCATCTCTGTGTCCATATTCAGTCATGTGACCATCATCACTGCTACACTTCCACTAGATGAAGCGCCATCACTAAAGTAAGATCATGAATCATGAGTGTGTTCAGAAAGTATCAGGACTGATTGTGAATCTCTAATCAGAGTTCATGGTGTCACTCCATCTATCATGAAGCCTCATGTGTGTCTGAAATCATCAGATGGAGAAGAAACAGGCTGTTAAAGATGGACACATATTAGAGCTTGTTCACGTTTCATGAGATTCAGAACCAGTCCAGATACTTTTATAACACACCTTGAATATGAAAACATGCAAAACACAACTTTTAGATCTTCATTGTCACACTTTCTATTGACTTTGGCTCTAATATTCAATAAAGTCATTATTTGAACAGATTCTCACTGAAGATTGAAGTGTGAAGCTGCAGGTTTTTCTGTCAATCATGATGATTGATCTGCATATGAAGAACAGAAGCATCATTATGACAAACTCAAACACAACATCATCATCCATGATCAAAGAGGTCAAAGGTCACCTCAGAGGTCACAGCTCATCCCATATATTTCTTTAAACAGTGTTATATCAGAAAGCATTTAGTCAAATCTGAATGAGTGAGTGTTGAGAAGAGCTGAGGATCTTCTAATATCAGTGTGTTGAAGTGTTGTTTCTCTCTCTCTGCTGGAGTGTGTGTTCACTCGAGTGGAATAGAGGTTTTTGTACGAGTGTTTCATTAGATTGGATCACTGTGGTACACATTCGGTGGAGGAACTAAACTGGTGATCAGTAAGTCTGTCCATTTAATCATCTAATAAAAATATAATTTAGATTTCAGAAAGTGTTTTACAGTTGTTAATAATAAATGATTATTTTGATGATTAGATGTTGTGGTAAAACTTTACTTCAAGCTTTAATGTACGATACATTATAAAGGTTTTTATAATGTATGTTATAATGCAGTATATATATTTTCTTAAATAATTGCAACCACATTTAAAATGTATTATAATACTTAAAATATCTTGTTTCATCTGAAATTGTTTGTTTTTCATGAGTGTGAAAATGAATAGATAATATTATAATTTGTTAAAACTGTGGTTACAATTATTGATGAGATCATACATGCAATATGTATAAAGGCTTTAATTAAAGTGTTACTGATATTTTTGTATAAATATTTAATCTAAAACAATGATATTATTATCAGAATAGCATTATTCCTTTCAACTAAATCAATACAATTCTAAGCATATCTCTATACTGTGTCTCACTATGAGTTTATTCAGTTTATTACAGGTTTGTTTTTCCTTCATTTATTTCTACACTGAGTTCATATTTAGTTCATCTTTTATTGTAGAAATCATACATGTAAAAAGAGATTTGACATCAGAATGTAAATGTTGCTCCTTTCTGTAGTTCAGTCAATGATACTGAATCTCTTTTGCTCATGTTGTGCTTATAATTCAGTGCTTTATAATACAAACACAGACGTTGTTTTCTAGTTCTTATAAGTTATATACATTTCTTTTTATGTGAGCTTGAGTCAAACTTTTACATTGAGTTTTTTATCTGTTGAATATCTCACTTGAGTACAAACTAACTTTATTTTGGGATTTCCAATTAAACTGAATTAAAGCAGTCTGTGTATTCCAATGTTTAGTTTGATTGATGCGGTGTGTGTGTGTGTGTGTGTGTGTGTGTGTCTCCTGCAGCTGGTCCCACAGTGAAGCCCTCAGTGTCTCTGCTGCCGCCCTCTTCTCTGCAGATCTCTGGAGACTCAGCCGCACTGCTCTGCCTGCTCAGCTCTTACTCTCCACAGGGGGCGCTGGTGAGCTGGACACTGGACGGGTCAGAGGTCACCGAGGGGGTTCTGACCAGCGCAGAGAGCCAGCAGGACGGCCGCTACAGCCGCAGTAGCGTCCTGACCCTCAGCAAAGCACGCTGGGAAGAGGGAGAGCTGTACGTCTGCAGAGTAACACATGATGGAGCTCCTCATGAGGTCTCGTTCCACAAGAGCTCTGAGTGCTGATGTTTCTCTCCTGAAGATGAGCCGTATCTGAGTGTCCTGTGTCAGGCAGGATTCACATGAGTCTAGTGCTGCAGCTGGAGTGCTTTACAACTCAATACTCAAACAGTGTGTGTGTGTGTGTGTTTGCTGCAACATTCAATAAAGCTTCTCAACAAGTTCACTTTGTGTCTGACAACATCATTCAACTAACAGATGAAGATGCAGGAGCTTTTCAGAAGGTTGATGTGGCAGTAAATGTCAAATAAAGCTCTTGGGGTTTGAACATGGTCTCTGGAGACAGAGCTGCTCTATTCTGAGAGATCACAATCACTCCACCCTGACAATGCAAATGGGCTTTCAGTCTCACTCTCTGATTGGTCACATCATCTGGACTGGAACACTTTCACTTCTGCTGCACATTTACATCTAAAGAAGGTTGTGATACTTCATATATATAAAGTATAATAAAAATGATTAAGAAACCATGATCACAACTCAAGAATCAGCCGTTGTGACAGTATTTGTGTAATAATGTAAACATTTCTAATAAATATGGAGTTCAGTCATGAAACTCTAGATCAGGTTCTCCAGCTGGACACATTTTGGACGTCTCTCTAATCTGACAAACATTTCAGGTGTTGCAGTCTCTCTATATTCAAATGTCAGAAGAGAAAATATATGTAGGCTACTAAATATTTATTAGATTAATTATATGAAATAGTCTAAAATGGCTGGATTGTCTGAGAGGAAAAGTAATTATTAAGGCGTATAATTCTTTGACGTGTTGACTCCAAGATGTCTTTGATAACATTATGATAGCATTGAGGAAGAAGTTTTTTTTTTGTAAAGGTGTAATTCACTATGAATACCACAATGAAATGTTAATGCAATATCAGTAAAGATATTTGTCAAATATACAAAAATTATTTTAAATGACTATGGTATTTTTAAATATTATTTTTCTTAAGGTGTAAGCCTATGTGTAGCTCATTGTAGCTATGCTTTAAATATTGTAGCCGAAGTCTAAATTTGTGTAGCCTGTAATGTGTAATAAAAAGTCAGCACGAGATTACAGTTGCAAAAACAGAACAGTTTATTGAAAATAAGCAACAATACAACGAAAGTGTCACAGTCTGCGTCTCCAGCACTACACTTCCCAAGATCCTCTTGTCTCCTCTCCTGAACTCACTCCCTCATTAGCCACCTGTTCCTCGTTTTGTTCATCTGTTTCACCTGTTTTCACCCCATTTAGCTTAATTCCTCTGTGTATTTAGTTCAGTTCAGTTCCATTCAGTCTTGGTCGGTCGATGTTGCATGTTACCTTGTGTTGCTCCTACCTGTATTCTTGTGATATATATTGATAGTAAAAGTTCTCTTCGTTGTAATCTGGACTCTGTCTGCTCTTCTGCCTGCACCACACCGTGACAGAAAGTAACAATAATAATGTCAATACAACACAAAGAAATGAAATTTAAACACAAAGAACAGAAAATTATTGAGAAATAGGCTATAAAAAATACAACAACAAAAAATGCTATTTATAGGCTATATGCAATGCAAATATTTTAATTTAACTTTAGTTTTAACATGAACATTATTTGTTTAGGTCCAAATAGAAAGTTTAACATTAACATTTTTAACGTTTATTGAAATTATTTTTGAACAATTGAAGTTTTCTAATTAAAATGAACATTTCTTTGTTTAATATAGAGTAATTAAGAAGCAGGCTTTGGAAAACCTTCTGGCATTAGTGCTGCGACTGCGGGCGGTTGTGGAGAGGATTTCATGGACTTTCAGCGACAATTTCCACTGCAACGACATTGTCGTTTTGAATGTTCACTTTTAATAAGGAAGTCCTCCTCCACGTCCTGTCCATCCTCTACAAGTTTAGAAAAGAGTGATGTGTGCTGTGGCAGTGGCTTTGGACATGGACGTTTTTTGCAGCATGTTGCATTTTTGGCAACGGTGAAATTTGTTTTTGGGGAAAACTCAAAATGTGCAATTCCCTCAGTTGCGGGACACAGCGACCTCGGCCGGTTAATGACGCCGGACACAGCTGTTACCGGTTGCTCTGTTTATGTCACCCAGCCCAGGCCATGATGGGATTTCTTGGATTTCGGTTTCTTTCGTTGTTGTAATAAACAGTTCTCCATCGAATTCCCTTGTGGTCAAAGAGGTGAACTGGTCGCATTTTCTGTAGCAAATCAGTCCAATTTGAGCATCCCAGAGCTGTAGCTTTATCCTGCGGTGAGGTCCTCCACCTGAGCGCTCTGAGTTTCCAGCTGTTCCAGCAGTTTTTAAGTATAATTTAAAATAATATAATTTACTTAAGAACTTACATGTTGCTTTTGGGACATTTTTTATCCTCCTCCACGGTCCGTTTAGATTTATTTGGAGGGTCTCTGTAGTCAAACTGCAGGTCGTTGACCACCGTCAGGCGTGCTCTTCTTCCACATATTATGTTCAAGCCCTCACCTGAACGACCTAAAAGGAAGACATGATGAAATTAGACATAAATATAGACTTCTGTTTGTAGGAAAATAAAACAATCTTAGAA
This sequence comes from Pimephales promelas, assembly GCF_988280905.1. Lineage (NCBI taxonomy): Eukaryota > Metazoa > Chordata > Actinopteri > Cypriniformes > Leuciscidae > Pimephales > Pimephales promelas. The sequence continues at coordinate 7,522,168 of NC_142793.1, forward strand.
AGTTGATTAAATACTTACTTGGTTATTTTGTAATTCCAGTCAATTTAACTGACGATTTACAGTTTTGCGCTCGGATGAAAAGATCTCTTTTTTCAACGCAAAAAACGGCAACTTGGTGGTAGTTGTCAATCTGCAATATCTGTTTTTTAAATGCTGATTATATAATTATGGACACGTTGTGTGAGTATCCGGTTACACACGTGTCGTCCTCGTCCAGTTTGATTCTCTTGGATGCGGATGCCATGATGAGCTGTCAGTAGGAGAATGTGATACAAGGTTGATTTTACACACTTTTATAACCTACGCCCATCAGAAGTCAGACAAGGCTAGACAATGATAGATATCAAGTCAAAAGGGTTGAATTAAAGGACAAGCAGTCTTGCCAAAATGAAACATGTTACTAGGCTATTCATAGATGCCACCTACGTCACTCCAAACCGAACGCCGCCATATTTACGCCCGATCTCGCCCGGTACAGCCGCCCAAACTGCCCATTTGACTGAGACGGAGAGACAGAGATACCTGGAGAAAATTTGTATTTTAGCCTCCGATCCTTATTTCTTACCCCCAGTTTTATTTTTTTATCCATTATTATCTGCCCCAGATAATACACATTTTACACATTTTAGATGTCTTCCCTATCTGTATTAATTTCTTTTTTGTCTTGGAGAGTCTCTACCATAGTAAATTGATAAGTTGAATCATCATTAAAAAGACACAATGTTCAGTTTTGGTCCAATACTACTGAACCATGTGTTGTTTTTTTTTTGTTTTTTTTTAGCTGTTTTGCCTCATTTTAACATAGTATGTTTTAATTTGAATAGAGTCTGTTGTCTAATGAATGACCTTAACCAACCGTAGATCATGTGGAACAAAACCTATTGTTGAAATCAGACAATATCCAACTCTTGCTGTATTTTCTAGAATGGTGAGTTCGATCTTTTGTACAGGGAATATAATGTTTTCTAATTTTGAAAATAGGGGTTTGATAGTGTTTAAGTGAAATTAAGTACATACATGTGTGTTTTAGATTGAAACAGTTTTTTCTTTTGTAAACTTGTCTTTAAAAGCAGAGGCGGACAGAGTAAAAGTACAGATGCCCCTTGCTAAATGTTACTCAAGTGTAAGTAAAAGTGTGACCGGTGCAGGCCGGGGTGGACTCGGATGACCAGTCGGCCCTTCTGACCAGACACCACCGTGAGGAGCCGACGCCACAGGTGCGCGACAGAAAGACGACAGAGGCGGAGATCATTTCAAAGGAGTAACAATCTTTATTGAACACAATATAGTAATGAGCACGAAGTTGATGTACTTCAGCGTCTTCTCTAGGTCTTCTTCAGTTATAGCTAGTTTCTGACCGAACGTCACCACTTCGCCCCACGGCGACTCCACCAACGATACGCCTTCTTTCAGACGGTAAGTACAGAGGTTAAGATTCGATACGTACGACTGATCTTTTAGGGCATAAAACGAAAGTGGCTTTCACATGGTGGAGCAATGATGGGAGTGGCACCATAAAAGTAGAGATTGCATTAAGAGATTAGGGGGTGCGTTCATTAATTAACTCTGAGCGCAGTTTCCGAACCGTCAAGAGTGTAGCAGAGCGAATTTACAAACGCACCCTAGGTTAACAAGTTCAACTGTGAACATTTCGGTGTGTAGCCTAATATGCTTAGAATTAAAAACAGTTAAATGATTAAATAGTATGAAGGATAAAAGTGCCTTGTGTCACTCCAAGTAGACGACCACCCGCATCCTAGAATCACCCCAAAACCACCCAACCTATGGTTACCTTGAGATGAAAAGGCACGGAGAATCTTTCTAGACTGGACCACACGGAGAAAGGGCAGAAGATTTTCTTCACTTAGAAGGCTCATGTCCTCCTTGTTCTCCACACCAAGTTCCTCCAGGCCTGCCATCAAGGTAGTTAGTGTTTCTGCGGGGAGGTCCGGAAGTACTGCCAAGACAGCCCTCCTGAGCTCCTCCTGTGCTGGAGCCATGTTTCTGGAAAGGAGTGATGGAGACAGATCATTGTAATGTCACACATTGTGTAGGCTGACAAAGGACAAAAATCCAGTAGATCATCATGCCTAATGCAAACAAACTGCTCTTGAGGTGTCCCCAAAACACTATAGACCCCAATGTCCCTCAACTTAACAAAACAATATTTTTCAGAGACAAAGGACACAGAGCCATGGTGCACAATGACCAGCTCTATCTTGCCAACCTCCAACTCTTCTTCAGTTTTCCCCAGCTAAATAAACATGCCCTTTTTGTATGATGTGCCCTTCACCATCACTGTGTAAGATGCTACTGTATCTTTAGATTCAAAATGCAAACCAACAACAGCTTCTCGGATTTTGTCACTAGCCATGTTTCCATCGACACGTTTTTATCCGAATTAAGTGATATCGAATGAAAAATGCCTTATGGAAACAGTAAAATTCGATGAAATTTCATGAAAATCGACTAAAATGAAATACGTTCGGTCTCATCGGATTTTCTCTTGATCGATATACGGCTAATGCGATAAAAGCTGATGGAAACGTTATTTGCCGAATAAATAATGAATTGCGATTAAGTTTTATGCCCTTTTATGGTTGCAACACGTCAGAAGACGAGTTCATTTCCGGTCTGTTTGCGCACACATGGCGGACGTCAACAAAGACAGATGTAAGTGGACAAAGCAAAAAAAGATGCTTCAACCAAAGGGTTTCCGTGAACCACGATCTCCCAGAACTGATGGAGCGCTCGTTCCCACACCACAGTCACCTCCGCTGTCGTCGGGCATAAACGGGCATCATCATAGCAATGTTTATAGCGTCGCTGTTTTCTTAGGTTAGTTTTGCTTGTTTTTACGTGGCTTGGTTGAATTGTAATGTATAATGTGGTCTGTTATTTCTAGTTAACAGACTGCGGCGCTGCTATAACACACCGTTGCCATGGATGCAGTTCAGAGACGTAACAGACTATTTTCTTTAGCAGAAGCAATACTCGTTTTTAAATCAATAAACTCGTTTTTAAGTCAATATTTTGTGTCAAATAATGTATTTATTTATTTATTTGGTTGATTTATATGTAATAAGCAGGATAATATATAGCGAGGCGGTTGTTAGCGAATACAACCGCTTCAACAACCACCTCGCGTACATTATCCCATACATATGTCGCTATCAACTGGCACATAAGCATTATTAGCCTTCAACTTGTGAAATACTTGATCATTTGTTGGTAGATGGCGCAATCCGTTTTGTCTAACAAAAGGTTGTTCGCAAAAGTTTGCTTGAATGTTGTTCGATTCAGTGCGAAAATGGATGGAAACATCTTAAAATGTCTCAAATCAATTCGATATACCAATTTGATCGCAAAACAGCATGTGACGTCATTACGTACAGGTTTTTATTCGCTTTAAAGCCGTTTGATGGAAACACACTTTCACCAGCTTTATCCGCATGTGTTTTTTCTACCGAACTTCCGATAATTCGATTGACAAGTGGATGGAAACATGGCTAGTGTTTCAGTTTCATTGTCCAACCCCTGTAGCTACTACGGTTACAGAAACACCAGCTGTCAAAAGAAAGAGATGTTGTACCAGTGAAGTGACCCCATGATAACTGGACTGGACTACAGTGAGAGCTTTCCTGAGAGTGGGCAGAGTGGGGAACACAGCTACTGTAAAGACCCATCCATACTGAGAGCTGAGTAGCATGATCTGATGAAGCCTGTGGAGAAACTGACGGATGAGTGAACCAGACTGAGGGCAGAGGTCGGACAGGGTGAGGAAGTTATCTTTCCAGCAGGAGGTGTTCAAAGTACATCATATAAGTTTACTGAGTACATCCTAATAAATGAATAAAGTGTGTGAAAGGTTTGATATTGTGTAGTGTGTGATCCTCCATCAGCAGCTGCAGTTTCTCTCAGCTGTATCAGTGCAGTCACTGTGACGTCTGACTGACAGAGGTTTTTGTACGACTCTTTATCACTGTGTGAACACATCACCACTGTGATAACTCTGACAGTAATAATCTCCTGTATCTTCAGTCTGGACTCCACTGATGCTCAGAGTAAAATCACTGCCAGATCCACTGCCACTGAATCTAGATGGAGTTCCAGTATAAAGGGTTGATGTATAATATATCAGGAGTTTAGGAGCTTCTCCAGGTTTCTGCTGATACCAGGCCATACGATTACCACTAAACACATTACTGCTGGTTTTACAGTTTATTCTGACTTGTTCTCCTGGTTGAACTGCTGATATTGATGGACTCTGAGTTACAGTGATCTGTCCTCTACACTCTGGAAGAAAACACACAACAATGATTAATATTTATTTCACATTTTAAGAGAATTTATAATTATTATAAAAACTGTATCACACAAACCTTGAATAAACAGTGCAATGGTCCAGATGAAGATGCAGATGTTGTTCATAGTTGTAGTTTAGTCTTGTGTGATGATGAAGAGTGTGTGTGTTCTGCTCTCAGTCATGAAGTGTTAAACTCACAGCACTATAAACACTCTCAGAGCACTGAAGCATGTGCTGACAATGCAAAGAAGTGGGCAGGATTTACAACAGCTTGTCTGTGTCCTGTGTCTTTTATTGACTATATCTCCCCTTACCAGTAGAGGTGGGCAGATCGATACTAATATCGATAATATCGATACCAACGTTGGTATCGGTATTGATCGATACCAACGTGAAAATATCGATACTTAAGTTTCAGTTTCTCTCGTTTTGCGACCTGACCGTGTTTGTCAAAATGCTGCAGCGGTCGCAGAGCAGAGCAAGCTCTCTGTGATCCTAGTGCTGCTCTCGCCCCCCTCTCCTGTGTTGTACCGTCACGTGACTCACCACTAGCGCGCTCCAGGACTACCACCAGTCAGGCACGCGCGGCCGCGCATTTCTACTCTACAGCAGCACAATCAGAGACGGAGAACTTGTGACTTTGTTTATTTAAGAAAAAAAATACCGAAAAGAAGTGCACTAAAGAAGAGAAACATTTTTTTGTTAACATGCTACTTGAAAAGAGAATTTTTTTTTACATTTTTTATATTTGTGAAGTAATAATTTTGTAACTTTGTTTAACAGAAGTAACCAAAAGTTGTTTCTGAACAAAAGCTTTTGTAGTACTGATTTTAACTGATTAATAACCCAAAATGCAAATCACAAAAACAAAAGTGATGAAAATTCATTTAGATTTAGGCCATGTCCACACGGACACGGGTATTTTTATAACCGTGCCTTTTTACGCGGTTCGGCCGTTCGTCCACACGGAAACGCAGTATCAGGATACTGAAACCGAACATTTTTGAAAACCCCTGCCAGGGTGAGTATTTTCTGAAACGCCGGTTGCTGCGTTGTCGTGTAGACAGTGAAACCGGAGTTTTTTCAGCGCTGACGGCTTCTGATTGGCTAACGTGGCTTTACGGTTAGGTTTATATCGCCGCCTGCTGGTGTTGCATGCTCTTGACAGCGCTTGAAAGCGTGTTTTTGCGTTTTCATGTGGACAGAGGTTTTTTTTTTTAAACGCAGGAGGGAAAAACTCTGGTTATAAAAATACCTGTGTCCGTGTGGACAAGGCATTAGGTTGAAGAGGCATCCACCCTAATTATTAAAAAGTATCGGTATCGGTATTGGTATCGGTATCGATACTGGCCCTGTATTTACTTGGTATCGGATCGATACCAAATCTAGCGGTATCGCACACCTCTACTTACCAGGTGTTAAATGAGTAAATTGTCATGGAAATACATGTTAAATGAGTCAAGGCTGTGAAAAATGGCAAATGCCATTCTTTGAAGTGTATTTATTGTTTTTATATTGATGTCTAAAAGTTTGGTTCAAGTTAACCAACTGGTGAATGCTAAACTGATGGCAGAGACCATGCAGTTACAGAAATATGAAAAACAAAGTGAATTTATACATTATTTGTGTTTTTGAGTACTAATTTAAGTTTTTCTGTGGTGGAAATACATTAGCTACTAAAACTTCTCTGTCGTTGTGGAGAGCGCAGTGCATGGTTGTATTATAGCAACGACAGCCATGGGCAAATCGGACCGAATTTTACTATTAATAATAAAGATAAGCTACTGTGCTTTATAAATGTCAGGATCTTTATTGACTCATTCTTTTTATAGAGTTGATTTAAATGCTGAAATATGAGGTTTATCTTTTTATAAAAACTTTTTTGTGTTAACCTTTTTTTTTTAGTTTAGTAGGTAACATAAAAGACACTCCTTTAAAACAAATCTTTAATGTTATTAACTTGGTGAATTGATTTCATTGTGTATTAGGCTTTTTTGAACAAGATTCTGTGTTTATGATAATTTTGGTCACTATATTCATGAAATGAAAATAATTTTCATATTGATCAACTAAAATCAACTTTAATTATGTGTTTTTACAGCAGCCTATAATATGCAAAGTACAATTTTCTATTTTCTAAATAATCTCTGATTCTGTCCTCTTCTCTGACATTTAAGAGTGACATATAGGGCTACAAAAGCTATTTTAGGTCTATAACAGTTTGGATAGTTGTTAATATGAGAGCTGTTGGAAATTATTTAAGAGATAGCCTAAGTATTGTGTTACTAAATAAGTATCTCTTTGACCCTTTAACTTTTAAAAACTCCATTGCGTGACAAATTATAGTTTAAGAAGTCATAACTAAAAGTGTGCAATGCAGAGCTCCCTTTCAAGGGAACTTCGAGCTGCGTTGTCAAACGCGATGGGAACGCTCTGCGTGATTGCGTCGTGAAGCGTCTGTACAATCAGTCCAATGAGAGAGTAGGACGTCAGGTGACGTCATCGACCAGGAAACTATAAAGCACCCTTGAGATCAGACCGCGACAGCTTCTGTAGCCTTCAGCAAGCGATCGCTGTACTCTGTCCTTGTCTATTTAATGTTGTTTGTCAAAGCCAAGAAAAGAAATATATATCACTATCTATATTTATGGCAAGCAAGATTATAGACGATGTGTGGTTCCCTGCCCTCGTTACATCACGGGTGGGGACACACATCAGCTATTTGTTTGGGAGTGGAGCATGCCAGCGGTCAGTTCTCGAGGGAGCTGCTGACTGTGGGCATTGCCAGAAGCTGTCCGCTCCCGCCGGGCGTTCTCCGAGGAGGATGGTTCGGTTCGGTTCGGTTCGCGTTCCCCGTGCGGGTCTCTCTGTTGCCGAGGCACAGAGACGACTCGCATTTCGGGGTTCGCAAATGGATCTGACAGCGGGGGTTGGGACGAGCTCAGCTCTATCTCAGCTTTCACATGCCAGATCTAGTGGACTGCGATTTCCAGTTCCGAGGAATTGGTATTGTTAGTGTTTTGTTTTAAAAAGAAAGAGTACAAAACAAATAAAAATGTTAAGAGAAATGCAGATGTTTGAGTTTTAAATGAATGATGAATAAATAAGTCCGCTCATATCTACTGAATAAAGAGGAGCTTTTAAAAGGAGGTTTTATTTATGCTTTTGCCAGTTAAAATTTTACTGGCTAGCTGAACATTATGAGATTGAAAAATAAATAAGAGTTTTTAGATTAAATTTATTTTAAAAACTAGAAAACTCTGTATCTGTGTCCAGTGTTGGTCAAGTTACATGGAAATAGTAATTAGTTACTGATTACTTCTCCAACAAAGTAATCCAATTACTTAACTGATTAGGCCTACTTATTTTCAAAAGTAATTAGTTACTTTACTAGTTACTTTACTAAGTTACTTTTCAAAAACATAATGCACAACCTGAATACGCTAAAGCATAGACCTTTCAGCCTAATCCTATTCTTTCTGCATATTCCATCATCTAAAATGTAATCAAATTAAACATTCTCTTTTTAAAACTTGTTTTATTTGTTTCAATATTTTATCTTTATGCACATTGCATTAAGCAAAAATTAAATTAAATGCAACAGTCTCAGACTAGAAGAAAATTGTTGAACATTTAACATTTCGATCATTTCTGCACATTCCAAAATTTTAATGAAAAAGACAGCCCTTCTTCTGTTAATATAAATTTCTACATATATTTCCAGCATATAAAATAAATATATTTTGTAAAATCCTTCATTTCAATAGATGTTAAAATAAAATAAAATCATGAAAGTCGCTCCTGACTATATTACAGTGTATTAACACTTACGTCTTTTAACAGTAAATTGCAGAGAGGAGTAAAAATTAGTTGATCAAAACAGAAAATGCTGTTGCATGCCGTATTTTGACTTCAAGTTTTTTTTTTTTTTTCTTCTTTCGGAGTTAAACAGTCAGCATGTAGCCGCAAGCGGTCATGTCAGATGGGGGAGTTTCACATTCCTGTACCGGCTTGTTGCGTTGGTTAACCGTGTGAGGCTGTCTCGTGACATGCTTGCTCAGATTTGAGGTAGAATTTTGACATTCTCCAACGGGGGTCCTGTTTCCAGATCAGGATGCTCTCTGCATAGTACGCAAGTCTCTCTCTCCTCGTCGTGCGCGCGATACGAAGTTTGGACTTTGGAGCAGTCTCGCATGCGCGCTCGCTCTAGATTCCGGGAGATTTTAACTAATTTGCGCTATAACAAGTCAATCACAAATGTGGCTCAACGGTTAGATTTATAGATAAACTCATCTTTCAGGCATTTGACCGACGGGATTGACACTTCAGCGCGAGAAATCAGGGGTGTGTCGTGTGAGCGTGTGTGAGAGTTGGCAGCTCGGCTGCTCTCTCCCGCGCTCTAGTCGTCTCTCACTGATGTCGCGGCGCTCATACATCATTTTTATTCACGCACGACTCATGTCACGAGACAGTCTGACTAAACGAAATCACGGTTAACTAACGCAGTAACGCAGGCTGTTTACGGAGAAGTAACGGTAATCCAATTTTTTCAATTGTAATCCCTTACTTTACTCGTTACTAGAAAAAAGTAATTGGATTACAGTAACGCGTTACTTCTAACGCGTTACTGCCCATCAGTGCAGATGTCTAATTATAGCAATGTTTGGGTACTGTATTTCAGTGCCTCGGGTTAAAGAGACTCTTGCGAGCTTTCGCTCTCCCGAGTCGGTGTCATCGTTTTTAACCCCGACGTTACCCACCAGCCATCATAAATAATGAATACATTTTTATTAGGCAGCCCCGGTGGGTATGGAATGAGTGTGAGGAGCGACTCTCTGAGGAGGGTCACAGCGCTGCCAGTTCGGTTGTTCCCGCTGGTGGCCACAGAATTATATATATGTATATATATATATATATATATGTTTTTCCGATATAAAGATAATGGAAAATAAAGATATAAATATGTCTGTTCTTCTGGACGCTCCGCTTTCAAGAAAACTATGTAATAATCCATTCAGCGGTGTTCCAGAGGTTTCTTCCTCACCAATGTTCCTGAGACTGCTGGACGAGATCAGTCTCGGCCTATTAAGCTCCTCGCAGCACAAGGTGCAAAACAGAACAGTCTAGCCAGTTAGAGATATGCAAGATCTGAGGACTGTTTTATCTCTAAAAAAGCTTGGACAAAGGAGAATCCCTGACGCCGAGGCGGTCAGGCTCATAAGGGTGGTCCCCTCTGGGGTAGGGACTGTTTTGAGAAATCGTTTCTCCTCAGCGCCCTTTGGGATGCGACTCTCTGAGGAGGGTCGCAGCACTGCTAGTTCGGTTCCCTGCCGGTTCGCCGTTTCAGGGCACCAAGGTCTCAGTGTCCCCAAACAAGCTTTAAAAAACGGCAGTCAGTTCGGTCTGGCTTTGGCTCCCTTTGAGCTCATTGAAGAGGTTTCAGAAAAATTCCTCACTTTGAAAACATTTCTCCTTGCTGTTTCATTTACCGGAGATTAGGAGATTTGCATGCCCTGTCGGTTGCTCCTTTATGCCTGGAATCTGCACGGGGTATGGTGAAAGCATTTCTATACCCTAGACCGGGTTATACTCCTTAGGTCCCAGTTAATTTTGTGGGGGCCTTATAGTGCTGCAGGCCTTTTATCCTCCACCTTTTAATACCCCAGATCAGGAACGACTGAACCATGTCCAGTTCGGGCATTAGATGCCTACGTTCACAGAGCTGCCCTGTGGCGCAAGTCTGAACAATTATTTGTCTGCCGTGGGTCACTCAAGAAAGAGTCCCCTGCATCTTAACAGGTTATGAGCAAATGGATAGTCGAGGCTGTATCATTAGCTTATGAAGCGGCTGAACAGCTTTCACCTATGGCTGTTCGGGCCCATTCTACTAGAAGTATGGCGGCCCCTACGGCCTTTATTCTGAGTGTTTCCCTTCTCGATGTTTGTAATGCGGCAGGATGTCCTCTCCACATACATTTGTCAGATTTTATGAGCTTGGCCTCTCCACTCCTCGGGCTAGGTTGCTTGCTTCTTAGTGTACGCAAGGACTTAACACAGAACGGGCATTTCTCAGCATGGCGTAGTGGGTATGGGGTTCCCATCGCGTTTGACAACGCAGCTCGAAGTTCCCTTGAAAGGGAACGTCTCAGGTTACGTATGTAACCCTGGTTCGAGAGGGAACGAGACCTGCGTTCGCCTGCCATACTTCCTGCATGCCCTGATCGACTTGCTTCAGGCCTTTCACAGAAGCTGTCGCGGTCTGATCTCAAGGGTGCTTTATAGTTTCCTGGTCGATGACGTCACCTGACGTCCTACTCTCTCATTGGACTGATTGTACAGACGCTTCACGACGCAATGACGCAGAGCGTTCCCATCGCGTTTGACAACGCAGCTCTCGTTCGCTCTCAGGGAACCAGTGTTACATACGTAACCTGAGACGGTTTTACAAGAACAAGCTCCACTCACATGTTATACACATTTAAATCCAGTTTAGTGAGAGATATTAGATTATATGTTTACTGAGTACATCCTAATAAATGAATAAAGTGTGTGAAAGGTTTGATATTGTGTAGTGTGTGATCCTCCATCAGCAGCTGCAGTTTCTCTCAGCTGTATCAGTGCAGTCACTGTGACGTCTGACTGACAGAGGTTTTTGTACGACTCTTTATCACTGTGTGAACACATACTGACTTGGAATGTGTAAACTCTGACAGTAATAATCTCCTGTATCTTCAGTCTGGACTCCACTGATGCTCAGAGTAAAATCACTGCCAGATCCACTGCCACTGAATCTAGATGGAGTTCCAGTATTAAGGCTGTTTACTCTATAAATCAGGAGTTTAGGAGCTTCTCCAGGTTTCTGTGAGTACCAGGCTAAGAAATCATTATTATACACATTACTGCTGGTTTTACAGTTTATTCTGACTTGTTCTCCTGGTTGAACTGCTGATATTGATGGACTCTGAGTTACAGTGATCTGTCCTCTACACTCTGGAAGAAAACACACACAAAAATGATTAATATTTATTTCACATTTTAAGAGAATTTATAATTATTGTAAAAACTGTATTACACAAACCTTGAATAAACAGTGCAATGGTCCAGATGAAGATGCCGATGTTGTTCATAGTTGTAGTTTAGTCTTGTGTGATGATGAAGAGTGTGTGTGTTCTGCTCTCAGTCATGAAGTGTTAAACTCACAGCACTATAAACACTCTCAGAGCACTGAAGCATGTGCTGACAATGCAAAGAAGTGGGCAGGATTTACAACAGCTTGTGCTGACAACACACTCATATACACTAGAGTTACACAATCATGACTTTATTTAGTGTGTTTATTGTGACTCCTGAGACACTGAGGATGTGCAGATGAACGTCCATCTCTGTGTCCATATTCAGTCATGTGACCATCATCACTGCTACACTTCCACTAGATGAAGCGCCATCACTAAAGTAAGATCATGAATCATGAGTGTGTTCAGAAAGTATCAGGACTGATTGTGAATCTCTAATCAGAGTTCATGGTGTCACTCCATCTATCATGAAGCCTCATGTGTGTCTGAAATCATCAGATGGAGAAGAAACAGGCTGTTAAAGATGGACACATATTAGAGCTTGTTCACGTTTCATGAGATTCAGAACCAGTCCAGATACTTTTATAACACACCTTGAATATGAAAACATGCAAAACACAACTTTGAGATCTTCATTGTCACACTTTCTATTGACTTTGGCTCTAATATTCAATAAAGTCATTATTTGAACAGATTCTCACTGAAGATTGAAGTGTGAAGCTGCAGGTTTTTCTGTCAATCATGATGATTGATCTGCATATGAAGAACAGAAGCATCATTATGAGAAACTCAAACACAACATCATCCATGATCAAAGAGGTCAAAGGTCACCTCAGAGGTCACAGCTCATCCCATATATTTCTTTAAACAGTGTTATATCAGAAAGCATTTAGTCAAATCTGAATGAGTGAGTGTTGAGAAGAGCTGAGGATCTTCTAATATCAGTGTGTTGAAGTGTTGTTTCTCTCTCTCTGCTGGAGTGTGTGTTCACTCGAGTGGAATAGAGGTTTTTGTACGAGTGTTTCATTAGATTGGATCACTGTGGTACACATTCGGTGGAGGAACTAAACTGGTGATCAGATGTAAGTCTTTTTAATTACATATTTAAATAATAAATACTATAAATATTTCAGAAAGTGTTTTACAGTTGAAACAAGAACAACATTTATTAATAATAAATGGTTATTTTGATGATTAGATGTTGTGGTAAAACTTTACTTCAAGCTTTAATGTACGATACATTATAAAGGTTTTCATAATGTATGTTAATATGCAGTATATATTTTCTCAAATAATTGCAACCACATTTAAAATGGATTATAATACTTAAAATTCCTTGTTTCATCTGAAATTGGTTGTTTGTCATGAGTGTGAAAATGAATAGATAATATTATAATGTGTTAAAGCCTTGGTTACAATTATTGATGAGATCATACATGCATTATAATGTGTAAAACAATACATAATTAATAGATTAAAAATACCTTTATAATACAATATGTATAAAGGCTTTAAATTGTTACTGATATTTTTGTATAATTATTTAATCTAAAAAAATGTTCAATACAATTCTAAGCATATCTCTATACTGCGTCTCACTATGAGTTTATTCAGTTTATTACAGGTTTGTTTCTCCTTCATTTATTTCTACACTGAGTTCATATTTAGTTCATCTTTTATTGTAGAAATCATACATGTAAAAAGAGATTTGACATCAGAATGTAAATGTTGCTCCTTTCTGTAGTTCAGTCAATGATACTGAATCTCTTTTGCTCATGTTGTGCTTATAATTCAGTGCTTTATAATACAAACACAGACGTTGTTTTCTAGTTCTTATAAGTTATATACATTTCTTTTTCTGTGAGCTTGAGTCAAACTTTTACATTGAGTTTTTTATTTGATGAATATCTCACTTGAGGACAAACTAACTTTTGGGATTTCCAATTAAACTGAATTAAAGCAGTCTGTGTATTCCGATGTTTAGTTTGATTGATGCGGTGTGTGTGTGTGTGTGTGTGTGTGTGTGTGTGTCTCCTGCAGCTGGTCCCACAGTGAAGCCCTCAGTGTCTCTGCTGCCGCCCTCTTCTCTGCAGATCTCTGGAGACTCAGCCGCACTGCTCTGCCTGCTCAGCTCTTACTCTCCACAGGGGGCGCTGGTGAGCTGGACACTGGACGGGTCAGAGGTCACCGAGGGGGTTCTGACCAGCGCAGAGAGCCAGCAGGACGGCCGCTACAGCCGCAGTAGCGTCTTGACCCTCAGCAAAGCACGCTGGGAAGAGGGAGAGCTGTACGTCTGCAGAGTAACACATGATGGAGCTCCTCATGAGGTCTCGTTCCACAAGAGCTCTGAGTGCTGATGTTTCTCTCCTGAAGATGAGCCGTATCTGAGTGTCCTGTGTCAGGCAGGATTCACATGAGTCTAGTGCTGCAGCTGGAGTGCTTTACAACTCAATACTCAAACAGTGTGTGTGTGTGTGTGTGTGTGTGTGTTTGCTGCAACATTCAATAAAGCTTCTCAACAAGTTCACTTTGTGTCTGACAACATCATTCAACTAACAGATGAAGATGCAGGAGCTTTTCAGAAGGTTGATGTGGCAGTAAATGTCAAATAAAGCTCTTGGGGTTTGAACATGGTCTCTGGAGACAGAGCTGCTCTATTCTGAGAGATCACAATCACTCCACCCTGACAATGCAAATGAGCTTTCAGTCTCACTCTCTGATTGGTCACATCATCTGGACTGGAACACTTTCACTTCTGCTGCACATTTACATATAAAGAAGGTTGTGATACTTCATATATATAAAGTATAATAAAAATGATTAGGAAACAATGATCACAACTCAAGAATCAGCCGTTGTGACAGTATTTGTGTAATAATGTAAACATTTCTAATAAATATGGAGTTCAGTCATGAAACTCTAGATCAGGTTCTCCAGCTGGACACATTTTGGACGTCTCTCTAATCTGACAAACATTTCAGGTGTTGCAGTCTCTCTATATTCAAATGTCAGAAGAGAAAATATATGTAGGCTACTAAATATTTATTAGATTAATTATATGAAATAGTCTAAAATGGCTGGATTGTCTGAGAGGAAAAGTAATTATTAAGGCGTATAATTCTTTGACGTGTTGACTCCAAGATGTCTTTGATAACATTATGATAGCGTTGAGGAAGAAGTTTTTTTTTTTGTAAAGGTGTAATTCACTATGAATACCACAATGAAATGTTAATGCAATATCAGTAAAGATATTTGTCAAATATACAAAAATTATTTTAAATGACTATGGTACTTTTAAATATTATTTTTCTTAAGGTGTAAGTCTATGTGTAGCTCATTGTAGCTATGCTTTAAATATTGTAGCCGAAGTCTAGTAAATTTGTGTAGCCTGTAATGTGTAATAAAAAGTCAGCACGAGATTACAGTTGCAAAAACAGAACAGTTTATTGAAAATAAGCAACAATACAAAGAAAGTGTCACAGTCTGCGTCTCCAGCACTACACTTCCCAAGATCCTCTTGTCTCCTCTCCTGAACTCACTCCCTCATTAGCCACCTGTTCCTCGTTTTGTTCATCTGTTTCACCTGTTTTCACCCCATTTAGCTTAATTCCTCTGTGTATTTAGTTCAGTTCAGTTCCATTCAGTCTTGGTCGGTCGATGTTGCATGTTACCTTGTGTTGCTCCTACCTGTATTCTTGTGATATATATTGATAGTAAAAGTTCTCTTCGTTGTAATCTGGACTCTGTCTGCTCTTCTGCCTGCACCACACCGTGACAGAAAGTAACAATAATAATGTCAATACAACACAAAGAAATGAAATTTAAACACAAAGAACAGAAAATTATTGAGAAATAGGCTATTAAAAATAAAAAATGCAAAAACAAAAAATGCTATTTATAGGCTATATGCAATGCAAATATTTTAATTTAACTTTAGTTTTAACATGAACATTATTTGTTTAGGTTGAAATAGAAAGTTTAATATTAACATTTATTGAAATTATTTTTGAACAATTGAAGTTTTCTAATTAAAATGAACATTTCTTTGTTTAATATAGAGTAATTAAGAAGCAGGCTTTGGAAAACCTTCTGGCATTAGTGCTGCGACTGCGGGCGGTTGTGGAGAGGATTTCATGGACTTTCAGCGACAATTTCCACTGCAACGACATTGTCGTTTTGAATGTTCACTTTTAATAAGGAAGTCCTCCTCCACGTCCTGTCCATCCTCTACAAGTTTAGAAAAGAGTGATGTGTGCTGTGGCAGTGGCTTTGGACATGGACGTTTTTTGCAGCATGTTGCATTTTTGGCAACAGTGAAATTTGTTTTTGGGAAAAACTCTAATGTGCAATTCCCTCAGTTGCGGGACACAGCGACCTCGGCCGGTTAATGACGCCGGACACAGCTGTTACCGGTTGCTCTGTTTCTTTGTGAGGAGTTATGTCACCCAGCCCAGGCCATGATGGGATTTCTTGGATTTCGGTTTCTTTCGTTGTTGTAATAAACAGTTCTCCATCGAATTCCCTTGTGGTCAAAGAGGTGAACTGGTCGCATTTTCCGTAGCAAATCAGTCCAATTTGATCATCCCAGAGCTGTAGCTTTATCCTGCGGTGAGGTCCTCCACCTGAGCGCTCTGAGTTTCCAGCTGTTCCAGCAGTTTTTAAGTATAATTTAAAATAATATAATTGATTTAAGAACTTACATGTTGCTTTTGGGACATTTTTTATCCTCCTCCACGGTCCGTTTAGATTTATTTGGAGGGTCTCTGTAGTCAAACTGCAGGTCGTTGACCACCGTCAGGCTTGTTCTTCTTCCACATATTATGTTCAAGCCCTCACCTGAACGACCTAAAAGGAAGACATAATGAAATTAGACATAAATATAGACTTCTGTTTGTATGAAAATAAAACAATCTTAGAAAGTTGATTAAATACTTACTTGGTTATTTTGTAATTCCAGTCAATTTAACTGACGATTCACAGTTTTGCGCTCGGATGAAAAGATCTATTTTTTCAACGCAAAAAACGGCAACTTGGTGGTAGTTGTCAATCTGTAATATCTGTTTTTTAAATGCTGATTATATAATTATGGACACGTTGTGTAAGTATCCGGTTACACACGTGTCGTCCTCGTCCAGTTTGATTCTCTTGGATGCGGATGCCATGATGAGCTGTCAGTAGGAGAATGTGATACAAGGTTGATTTTACACACTTTTATAACCTACGCTAATTAGAAGTCAGACAAGGCTAGACAATGATAGATATCAAGTCAAAAGGGTTGAATTAAAGGACAAGCAGTCTTGCCAAAATGAAACATGTTACTAGGCTATTCATAGATGCCACCTACGTCACTCCAAACCGAACGCCGCCATATTTACGCCCGATCTCGCCCGGTACGGCCGCCCAAACTGCCCATTTGACTGAGACGGAGAGACAGAGATATCTGGAGAAAATTTGTATTTTAGCCTCTGATCCTTATTTCTTACCCCCAGTTTTCTTTTATCCATTATTATCTGCCCCAGATTTGCCTTATATCTTGAGCATAACCCCTCGAAACAGAGCTCAATACATTACTCGTGCGCTGTATAGGGGAATACGGCTGCACGCTTCGGCTCGGGTGTGTGTGTGTGTGTGCGCACAGAGAGATGAGACATGATACACTATGAGACATGAAGCTCTTCTCTTCGAATGACAGCCAGGGTTGCCAGATGCCAGCAAGTTTTCCAGCCCAAAACCTCGTCAAAAACCGCGAGAATGCACAAAAAAACGCCCATTTTTTTGCCTTGTTTGTTTCTCGCTATGGTTTCTCGTTTAAATCATTAACTAGTTAGTCCGTTTTTCCTTTTTTAACCTGTAATTGAAAAACGAAAAATTAACAGTTGTTTTATTTTTAAAATGCAAAGTTGAACACCAAAATTTGAATTTGAACAGCAAATGCTGCAGTAAAAAAAAAAGCGTACACATTGTAAAATAAATAAAATAAATAGGCCTAGATAAGAAATATTTCTTTTTATATAATAATTAAAAAAAAAAATATTGACATATTGTTTATTTTGTCCCTTTATGAAACATTTAAAATGTCCACAAATTAATATGAAAAAAATTCGATTTTACTGGTTTTCTAAGGCCTATGTGAAGTTAAATATCTAAGCATCGTATATATAAAGAAAATAAAAAAGTTTGTGAATATTGTTTCACCAGTCTAAAAACGAATAAAGAAAGCATGTTTTTCATTATTCAATTACGAGTTAAAAAAAGGGAAAAGGAATGTACGCAAAAGTACACCGGCCTTTGACTTGGCCTATTCGATTTCAGAAATCAAATGAACGCAAAAGTAGGCTATTATAGCCTACTATTAAACTAGCGTATTTTATGTAAAATAATGCGAACAACTTAGGCTATCAATAAGTCTGTTTATTGTCAATAAAAGTCACTTGGAACAAAACCATTCAGAAACATCAAAAACATTGAGTGGATATGGACATACAAAATAACCCATTTTAAAATTGAAATTATTTCAGTTAGCAACATAAAACATGCATATAGGCATATTTATGAATAACATTAGGCTATATGAAAATCGAGTTGATTATAGAACAGGGCTGTGCTGCAGAACAGAACACAGAAACAAACAATAATTGTGTTAATAGAATTATTCTGAATAACATGTTCAAAGCGATTTTCACAAAAACATACGTCGAACTGCCTGAGGTTATTCCCCGTCCGTCAGACAGTAAGGAGCGTGAGTTTTCTGAAAATAGCTTTGAACAATTGTTATTAAGAATAATCTGAATTGATTAACACAAAAGCTGTAGTATATACTAGAGTCAAACTTATTCAACAACTGTCCGGGCGGACGGAATGTAGCTGATGTCAAGACCTGTGCTCGCGGGGAGGAGCCGCCGGCGTGCGTGAAGTGAGCTGAAGGGAGGGAGTGTCTGTTTTGAGTTTAGACCTGTAGTGGGTGTGTATGTGAGTGAGTGAATGATAGTAGCTATCCACAAGTTTCCGAGGGGCGCTCCTGTAAAAAATAAAGTGGGTGAAACTTCCGGTGACGCGGCGGAAGTAGCATTCCAATGGTGTTTTGTGTGTTAGTTAGCGAAGGTGCTAGCTGTTTTTCGGAGAATTATTTTACTATTTAAAGACACAAATCTTCATGAGAGATGTCGTTACGGAGCTCAGGGACAACATGTGCTGTTCGCGGTTGTATGTATAACCGGACTAAACTAGTTCAGTGGCTTAAACGTGATTGTTTTGAACATAAGCTGAAAACGAAATCAGAGTGATCCTGCCAGAGCCCGTCTCTGATCCTGCCAACGACTGTAGTTTCCATCACCTCCCAAAAGACGACGAATCTTCCTGTGTACATTTGTTTAAATTCTTAATGTTCTATAAACTCTATCAGCATGTGATTGGCTGTTCGCTACTGATGTTACACCTTAACTCAGGGTCAAAGCCTGTGTTGACAGAATACCAAATGTGCCAGTTAATGTTATTCAAGCAGCACATTCATTTATAATTTTGAATAAACTCCAAAGCACAATGACTAAGCGTGTATTTTTTATTTTAATTGTTTGTCAGCTCGCACAACTGTCTGTCACCATGCCTTGATGAGTATTGATTATTAATAATGTTATTATAATACTCCCAATCAGCTACTGCCGAGGGTAAAGGTACTGTTATTTCACCCTTTTTAATTTCGTTGAGGTTGTGTTCCCACATCGTTAGCTAGTTTGGATCGCTATAACTTGAATGACTGTCAACTGTTGAATGAACGAGTGTCAAGCATGTCAAGTCGCGCTTTGTTTACTTCCAACCGGAAGTCACGCCCACTTTTGACGCAAGGCCTCATGGGGTGTAGGAAACTTGTGGATTCAGAGAGTCGCTGAAAGAAGGATCTGAAGTACCGGTGTTTTGACTACAAAAACCCGTCGAACTGATCTGAAACCAGCCCAATTTTTATCCACCCGCCCAAACCCATTTTCGCCCGCAAAAAATATTACAAAACCGCCCAACCCTGATGACAGCTAAACACTTCTTTCTTCTGCCCTATTCTTTTTGTATATAATAAAATACCAGTTCGGGTTCCTCTTTCGGCTGTTTGTGACGTGTAGCCAACTGCACAACATATTGCAGGCATTACTGAGACCGTCGGTCGTAAAGATGGCAGCGCAAAGCAACAGTGACGTCATGTGACCCGAATGAATACTTTTATGCTATAGAATAACAGTATAATCAGGGGCGAAAATTTCATCAAAATGTTGGGGGGGACAATAAACATAACAATTCTCAAGAGCAAATTTTGAAGGGGACACCAATAATACAGGCAAAAAATAACAGAGGAAAGCCTTACTACTATTATTAGTGTAGCATGGAGATCATTTCATTATACTTCTTAAAATTTCTTTCTGGTTTAAGCCAGCTGCGAATCTGTTTACATACTCTCCTCACGCAGCGCAGCGATTTCATTTCATTCATTGACTCATTCTTTAACTATATTAAATGATATAAACCAACAAAATCACAGTGAAAGCGTTACAATCTAAATGCACAGCGCACCCGGACTTTCTCACCAGTGTATGGCCAGCAATATTGTAATGTTTAATGACATGAAGATAATGTCTGTTCTAAGTTATTATTGTACTGTACAATTAAAAACAATCGTTCCTGAGTCTGCAGTCTGAAAACTTTACCTCAGAGCATCCGTTTACTGAATGAATTGAGAATATCACCTGAAAAATCCAATAACCAGCAAGTCATTCAAGCAGCTGATTTCTGTAAATAAATGCAAAACTAAATGCATATTGCAGCATAGGGCGAAGTCAGGATCCGTCAGCACCGATTTGAGACAAAAATAATTTAAATTGTATATAATACTATGTAAATGGCGCTCTGTGGCGCAGCAGGGTTTTGAACACGGTCCTGAGCCGTTGCTGGGCGCCGCGGACAGACGCCGAACGGCGCCGCCGGTGTGTGTACACTTATAGAGAATAATGTGTTCGAATTTTAAAGACGTGGCACTGCGCGACGCGACGCTTCTCGTCCGGTGTGCGACCCCTTTACTGGAGTTCCACAACTACTCAAAAACTGTTTTTCTCTCCCGCCACCGGAATGTGTGTGTCTAAGGTAAAAGGGACGGAGGCAGTGGACCAATGCACTGTGAGGCAAGGGAGGGGGGTCTCAAAATGTTTAGAACGCTTTTTTCGATATTGCCCCGTTTGCATTTGTGTTATTTTATTTCTTAATTATTTTAAGAACATATCAATACATTATTTACAATACACATATTTTAATGGTTTTTTTGGGGGGACAACCCTCAGATAGGGGGGGTCCTGACCCCCCCGACCCCCCCACGATTTCCGCCTATGAGTATAATTTCAATGTTAGTTATTTATATGTATTATTTGTTTTGTAATACAGTAGGTAGACAACCAGAATGTGGCTTTTACCGCTGGCGTTCTGCCGCGGCAGTAAAATTTGGGGTGTATTTGCTGCCTTTTGCCGCTAAGAGGCGCTACAATCACAGACTTTGAAAAGTGTCCGTTTATTGTGTAATCTGCAGCTGCGCCGCGGCTCATTCAGAGCGATTGAAAGCTGGTAGCAGATTAATTTAAGTGAAATGTAGTTAAATTAAGTGATTAATCACAATACTGAAATAAGGAATTCTTCAGAAACGTGTAGAGTATCAGTGACTGTAGCGGCTGCGAAGAGGAGCTTTACAAAGATCAAGATCAAGCTGATTAACACACACATGAGGTCTACCATGAGCCGAGAGAGTCTAAGTGGACCAGCAGAGATCAGCATCCGCCATCATGAGTCTCAAACTTGGCTTTTGATTCTGTCATCGATGACTTGAGATAAAGAGCTCTAGGCGAGTGCAGTTTTCAAATGAACCGTTTCTCACATTTTTGCGCAAATAAACGTGAATAACCTCACAATTGTTCTCTGTAATGCTGAAATGTTTGCCTGGTTCAACTAGACTTTAGTACATTTCATTTCCACATAGAGTCTGGCCCCTCTCCATTGAGAAACGTTTCCTTCCTTGTAGGCGGGTTCACTATTAAAGTTCAAAACTATTGGATCTTCCCAAAATCACTCACGAGTCACGACCTGCCATAGCCAATCGCTAACGTGTGGTCGTGAGTGACGTATGTCACGCGCCGAAACGGCTGGAAACAACAAGTCCGAATGACCAGAGGATTATGTTTTCAATAGGATTTCAGTCAACGAGAGCTGCAGGTTTGGTTAATCAAGGAACAATTTTTAATGCGAAATGTATATTTGACACGAAGGACAGTGATATATTCATTCAACGGTGGAAGCTGTGTCTAATCATTACAAATACGCAGCTGAGGTCATTTCTGATCTACCGCAAATGCTGTAGCAGCTACAGTGAATGATCAGTCTGTCTCTATCTGCAGATGTGTAATAAACGACAAATTTTCATATTACGTCTTGTTGTTTCTTAATTACCTTAATTATGGTCTTCAAAGTATGTGTTTGTACATTTTTATGTGGCATTTATTTTTTTTAGTAAAACAAATCAACCATTGCCATCTAAAACTGAAAATCAAATATCTTGAAAGTATGGTTTTTCACATTTTTATTTATGACAATTATTTTTTAAAAATCACAACCAATTTGTATGAATTACAACATGTGAAACTGACACACCAACCTCCTGCACGAGTACACAAAGGGGCTCAAAATGTTCTATTCATCACAAGAATCAGTAAATGTACAGTTGGGAATATGAGCGACTGACACATGACTCCTGAGCGGATCTACAATAGTTTAGCAGCGGGACTCGGGGCTTCTGAACACCGCGAACACCAGACTAAACCGTCCGTCCAAAATGTCACGGTCATCGTGCACGAGCTGCCCAGCACAAACTTCCAACCTTTCTGCCTCCTTCACTTGGTCCTCCGTTGTGCAACAAGAGGAGAGACGACAACAATCCGGCTTTAAATTCTGTATATTCGGCAGTTTCTCTTCCAACAACGGACCGAATAGCTTTTCTCACGTCTTTCTCCGCCGCCATTACTGAACTCAAACTGACTCGCTTACATCAACGTCATCGTTCTCAGCCACTCCCTCTATTCGCTGATTGGTCCTACAAAAAATTGATTTCTGGAAACCTAAGGATACACAGCAGTCCCAGACGCAGTACTGAAGGAAAATGAAATTGAGCGGAGCCAGGCTACTGAACTGTATCATGTAATAGAGTTTTTACACCTTTTGTCGATTAGTACTTTAATTATTGTGATTTGTTTTCTTCCAGAATTGTTGTTTATTATTTATTTCACCATTTATTTAACTTATGTATATGTTAACGTTGATCAATATTCATGCTATATTATTGTAAACTGTAATTCGTATGAAAGATCTGTCTAAAATCTGCATGTCTAAAATCTGCATGTCGGTCCTGCATTCGAGAGAGATACACACATGAATGGCAGTAATAGTCAATGAACAATGAACTGGGTTAATGTATTTTAGCATAAAGAAAATATTACATTACATTTACCTTTAAAGTCATTATAAAGTTTGCTAGACATTGATATTGTGTAGTGTGTGATCCTCCATCAGCAGCTGCAGTTTCTCTCAGCTGTATCAGTGCAGTCACTGTGACGTCTGACTGACAGAGGTTTTTGTACGACTCTTTATCACTGTGTGAACACATACTGACTGTTGATTACATGAAAACCCTGACAGTAATAATCTCCTGTATCTTCAGTCTGGACTCCACTGATGCTCAGAGTAAAATCACTGCCAGATCCACTGCCACTGAATCTAGATGGAGTTCCAGTATAACGGCTGTTCACTCTATAAATCAGGAGTTTAGGAGCTTCTCCAGGTTTCTGTGAGTACCAGTGCATACGATTACCACCATTCACATTACTGCTGGTTTTACAGTTTATTCTGACTTGTTCTCCTGGTTGAACTGCTGATATTGATGGACTCTGAGTTACAGTGATCTGTCCTCTACACTCTGGAAGAAAACACACACAAAAATGAAAGATATAAATATTTGACATTTTAAGAGAACTAATAATTGTTGTAAAAACTGTATAACACAAACCTTGAATAAACAGTGCAATTGTCCAGATGAAGATGCCGATGTTGTTCATAGTTGTAGTTTAGTCTTGTGTGATGATGAAGAGTGTGTGTGTTCTGCTCTCAGTCATGAAGTGTTAAACTCACAGCACTATAAACACTCTCAGAGCACTGAAGCATGTGCTGACAATGCAAAGAAGTGGGCAGGATTTACAACAGCTTGTGCTGACAACACACTCATATACACTAGAGTTACACAATCATGACTTTATTTAGTGTGTTTATTGTGACTTCTGAGACACTGAGGATGTGCAGATGAACGTCCATCTCTGTGTCCATATTCAGTCATGTGACCATCATCACTGCTACACTTCCACTAGATGAAGCGCCATCACTAAAGTAAGATCATGAATCATGAGTGTGTTCAGAAAGTATCAGGACTGATTGTGAATCTCAATACAGAGACCCAGAAGATGTTGCCGCCGCTCTCCGTGTCCTGTGACTTTAATTGACTATATCTCCCCTTACCAGGTGTTAAACGACTAAATTGTTGTGGAAATACATGTTGAGTCAAGGCTGTGAAAAATGGCAAATGCCATTCTTTGAAGTGTATTTATTGTTTGTATATTGTTGTCTAAAAGTTCGGTTCAAGTTAGTTAACCATGTGTGTAACTGGTGAATGCTAAACTGATGGCAGAGACCATTACAGAAATATGAAAAACAAAGTGAATTTATACATTATTATTTGTGTTTTTGAGTACTAATGTAACAGTTAAGTTAACCGAGTCAGAAGTTACAGGTGAAAGTGCTTAAAAAAGGGATCCTGTTGGTTCATAAGTGACAGTGTAATGAACGTGTTCATGCTAATGGCTTGTAAAAAGATAATTATTTTACATTTACATTTAGTCATTTAGCAGACGCTTTTATCCAAAGCGACTTACATCTGGGGACTAAAACAATGTCATCGTGAAGAGGCAATAACAACACAAGATATGCTCAAAATACAATTGTCACGAGGTGACGAAGTTGAAGCGGAACCAAGTCCCGCTGAAGTTGTGTTCCCCCCGGAACGGTGCCATTGTAACACCGGGCCGGTTCCGGTTGTGTATCTGTCACCATAACAACGGTGGCAGTGTTGTAGTACTCGAGACTCGGACTCGTCTCGGACTCGGTCTCGAGACCATATTTTAATGGTCTTGGTCTTGTCATGGACTCGTGTCCATTTGGACTCGGAATTGACTCGTACTCGAACATTTTTTTTTTTTTAGGACTCGGAATTATTCCCGAGTCCACTCGAGTTCAATTAAAAATATTTTTCATGATAATAATTTTTCATGATAACAATAATAAAATATTTCTTTAAATTGATTGAAACGCCCAGTGATTGGTGATTTTCTAGTGCGCAACTGCGCATGACAAATTGTAATAAAATTACTTTTAACACCACCTACTATGTGGCCTTTTTACCCTAAACTGATAATATTTTTTAAACTCTAAGTAAATTCAGTAAAAAAAAAAGGATTTCTCTAAATAAATAAAAGTAAATTAGGTAATCAACCCTCACTGGTCTCGGACTTGACTCGGACTCGACTCTCTCTGGTCTCGGTGTCAACTCGGACTCGAGTGAGGTGGTCTCGACTACAACACTGAACGGTGGCTAATGACAGATCAACATCAGGTGCGGGGGATTTGTGATAGGGCTGTGGAGGCGAATGGAGTGTATAAAAGGAAAGTGAAGAGACAGTCGAGTGTGGTGTTCCCCCGGGAGAAATCGTTTCTTTGGTGGTGTCGCTGATTCGCGGAGGCATCTGGAGAATTTTGTGAGGACTCTGCTATATTGAGGGGCAACGGCGATTGTATGAACACGAGTTGAAGACGTCAAAGGATGGGAAGTGAGTGAATTGTGGAGATGAATTGTGGAGATTCATGCAGAGATGAACAGAGGAGTGACGTGGGCCCTTTTGGGCTTGTTGAAGACAAGACGAGCAGCAGCATTCTGGATCATTTGTAGAGGTTTAGTTGCACATTATGGAAGTCCAGCCAGAAGAGCATTGCAGTAATCAAGCCTAGAAATAACCAGGGCCTGGACAAGAAGCTGTGTCGCCTGCTCAGTTAGGAAAGGCCTGATCTTCCTGATGTTGTGCATTGCAAACCTGCATGATCGTGCTGGTCATCAAAGATTACTCCAAGATTTCTGACCGATCTTGATGGGGTGATTGAGGAAGAATTTAGCTGGATAGTGAAGTCGTGCTGTAGAGACGGGTAGGCAGGGAGGATGAGAAGCTCAGTCTTAGCCAGGTTGAGATGCAGGTGATGCTCCTTCATCCATGCTGAGATGTCTGCCAGACAGCTTGAGATTCGTGCAGCTACTGAGTGATCATCTGGTTGAAATGAGAGGTAGAGCTTGGTGTCATCAGCATAGCAATGGTAAGAGAAACCATGTGCCTGTATGATGGGTCCCAGTGATGTGGTGTAAATGGAGAAGAGGAGGGGTCCAAGTACTGAACCCTGGGGAACACCTGTGGTCAGTTGATGTGCTTTGGATACCTCGCCTCTCCATGCGACCCTGAAAGACCTACCTGTGAGATAGGACTCAAACCAGTGGAGGGAAGTTCAATATGTTTGATTCTTTATTAACGATCCATGTAATTTCAGGCAATGCTGTCCTTGCCTCATTTGAGCCCACATTTGTCCTGGAACATGAAGCTATGAAGCAGGCGTTCAAGTCAAGTCTCCTTTATTTATATAGCGCTTTTTACAACACAAATTGTTTCAAAACAGCTTTACAGAGATAACAGGAAAGAAAAGTTGTAATGGTATTGTTAAATTCAAAATTAAATGTTAAATGTCCCCAACTAAGCAAGCCAAAAGCCAATGGCGAACAAAGGCGAACAAAGGCAAAAAAGGCGACAGTGGCGAGGAAACAAAACTCCATCAGTAAGAGAATGGAGAAATAAACCTTGGGAGAACCCAGACTCAGTCAGGGGCCAGTCCTCCTCTGGCCAACGAACGATCCAGTTCATCAGGTTAGGGGTCGGAGTCATCACGCAGGTGTGGAGACGAGGTTGTTCAGGTGTCCATGAGGCCTTCACAGTGCTTGTACTGGCTAATAAAGCATGAAATAGCCCACCACACCAACTCTCCTGCCTTGCTGCAACTAGCTAATCTTTTGACTTTTAGAGATTCTCGGTGTGTGTGATCTGGACGTGAAGGTAAATAAGATAACTTATGCCTAAAAGAAAATGCCATATATGAATACTTTACTTGGATTAATTTATTTTTTTAAACTGTTTTTTTTTTTCTGTCATTGACTAGTAAGTAAAGGACACACAGTGGCTCTCCCAACATGAAGCAGTAAAAAACCTGCTAAGGAGCAAAACTGCTGTACTGGATGCCTTGGCAGACGAAGTAGAGACCCGCTAATGTCCTACTGCTAAGAGACTTATTCATTCCTTGCCACCTATCGCTTCATTGCCGGCCTTCGTCTGCAAGCTGATGTGTTCCTCACCTGGCACGCCTCTCTAAGCTCTTTCAAAAGGAGGATGTCATGTTCCTGGCAATCAAAGATCGGGGAACTTAAATAACTCAGCCATGTTTTATCTAGTCTATTTATTTGTATTTATATAGGGTACCACAATTAATATGCTTATTTTCTCCAGTTATCTGTCACCCTGGCCTTAATAAAGGGCATACAGGACTCTGGTGGTCATCAACCTGGCTCACACCTGAGTAAGTTGACCTACAATGTGGAAGGCTCTTCAGGACTGGGTGCATTTCTGCATCTCTGCCGAACATGAAAGAGGGAGAAGAGGGGTAAAGCAGGAGACAGACAGCAGTACTGCCAAAGATTTCAATCACAGGGATGATTATGTGGCTTTTGTCTAACTTTATTGATCTAAATAAAATATTGTACAGTTTTATTTATACTAATAGTTTACTGACATTTTTCATGTGTTTGATTAGGTCATCGGTTCCCAACAGGGGGGTCGCGGCCCACAAGGGGGCCTCAGCGAGCTCTGTGGGGGGTCACGGCATATTTTGAAGGTTTGAGGAATGAGCATTAAATAAAAGTCCTTAACTTTTTTCTGTTCAAAATTTACAAAATCTATATGAGTGAGTTCATCATGAATCCATTTTCCAATCCGTGTTTTTGTCTTATCCTGAACCACTATGGTACACCTATAATAAGTGTTTACATTGGGACTATTTTCCACTGGTTCGGATCGCTGCCGCTGCGGAGTATTACAGTACCTGCGTGACTCGTCATAGACGTACACAGAGAGAAGTAGTGGGGGCGTGTTTTACCTCAGACATAGCAATCGATCTCAGAGTGGCAGTGCTGAAGCTTTGAGGCCACAGTGACACCTTGTGGTGAGACCAAACACTACGCAAGAGTTTTGTGGACGTAACTTTACAGGTCAAGCAGGAAATTAATGATTTCTTATATCACAGTTTATGTGATTTAAAGGGGAACTTGGCAACTCTAGCCATTTGTTGGCTGATCTTCACTTTTGTTGTTGCGTGTTGTCTTTACGAGCTCCCCCTACAGCTGTGGGACGTATATTTCACAACACTGTCGTAAATCCCTCATTTACGGCACCCGCGTCCCCCCTTCTGCCGCTCATGTGCATTTGTTATTATCGGAGCCGGACAACTTTATCATGTGGAGGTATGTCTACCGAGGTGGGTAACACATCACACACAGGATCATGTGGCGTGTGTGTTAATGTCGAATTACAGAAAATGATTGGCCATAAAACATCAGCTGGTCGGGATTTCTGAACTGTCTGGGCACACATGAACACAATCTGCTGATAACAGACACTTTTACAGGGAAGCGCGTCAAATTATCCACTATTAACCACATTTTATGCCAAACATTGGAGATCCGTACACTCCACATTTGTGTCCTTTTAAGTAAAAGATATTAGGTTATCTTACATGTTTACTTACATCATAATAAACAAATGAATAAAGTGTGTGAAAGGTTTGATATTGTGTAGTGTGTGATCCTCCATCAGCAGCTGCAGTTTCTCTCAGCTGTATCAGTGCAGTCACTGTGACGTCTGACTGACAGAGGTTTTTGTACGACTCTTTATCACTGTGTGAACACATACTGACTTGGAATGTGTAAACTCTGACAGTAATAATCTCCTGTATCTTCAGTCTGGACTCCACTGATGCTCAGAGTAAAATCACTGCCAGATCCACTGCCACTGAATCTAGATGGAGTTCCAGTATAAAGGGTTGATGTATAATATATCAGGAGTTTAGGAGCTTCTCCAGGTTTCTGTGAGTACCAGGCTAAATGATTATTACCATGCACATTACTGCTGGTTTTACAGTTTATTCTGACTTGTTCTCCTGGTTGAACTGCTGATATTGATGGACTCTGAGTTACAGTATACTGTCCTCTACACTCTGGAAGAAAACACACACAAAAATGATTAATATTTATTTCACATTTTAAGATAATTTATAATCATTATATAAACTGTATTACACAAACCTTGAGCAAACAGTGCAATGGTCCAGATGAAGATGCCGATGTTGTTCATAGTTGTAGTTTAGTCTTGTGTGATGATGAAGAGTGTGTGTGTTCTGCTCTCAGTCATGAAGTGTTAAACTCACAGCACTATAAACACTCTCAGAGCACTGAAGCATGTGCTGACAATGCAAAGAAGTGGGCAGGATTTACAACAGCTTGTGCTGACAACACACTCATATACACTAGAGTTACACAATCATGACTTTATTTAGTGTGTTTATTGTGACTCCTGAGACACTGAGGATGTGCAGATGAACGTCCATCTCTGTGTCCATATTCAGTCATGTGACCATCATCACTGCTACACTTCCACTAGATGAAGCGCCATCACTAAAGTAAGATCATGAATCATGAGTGTGTTCAGAAAGTATCAGGACTGATTGTGAATCTCTAATCAGAGTTCATGGTGTCACTCCATCTATCATGAAGCCTCATGTGTGTCTGAAATCATCAGATGGAGAAGAAACAGGCTGTTAAAGATGGACACATATTAGAGCTTGTTCACGTTTCATGAGATTCAGAACCAGTCCAGATACTTTTATAACACACCTTGAATATGAAAACATGCAAAACACAACTTTGAGATCTTCATTGTCACACTTTCTATTGACTTTGGCTCTAATATTCAATAAAGTCATTATTTGAACAGATTCTCACTGAAGATTGAAGTGTGAAGCTGCAGGTTTTTCTGTCAATCATGATGATTGATCTGCATATGAAGAACAGAAGCATCATTATGACAAACTCCACATCATCCATGATCAAAGAGGTCAAAGGTCACCTCAGAGGTCACAGCTCATCCCATATATTTCTTTAAACAGTGTTATATCAGAAAGCATTTAGTCAAATCTGAATGAGTGAGTGTTGAGAAGAGCTGAGGATCTTCTAATATCAGTGTGTTGAAGTGTTGTTTCTCTCTCTCTGCTGGAGTGTGTGTTCACTCGAGTGGAATAGAGGTTTTTGTACGAGTGTTTCATTAGATTGGATCACTGTGGTACACATTCGGTGGAGGAACTAAACTGGTGATCAGATGTAAGTCTTTTTAATTACATATTTAAAACATAAATACAATTTAGATTTCAGAAAGTGTTTTACAGTTGAAACAAGAACAACATTTATTAATAATAAATTGTTATTTTGATGATTAGATGTTGTGGTAAAACTTTACTTCAAGCCTTAATGTACGATACATTATAAAATATTTCATAATGTATGTTAATATGCAGTATATATTTTCTTAAATAATTGCAACCACATTTAAAATGTATTATAATACTTAAAATTCCTTGTTAAATCTGAAATTGGTTGTTTGTCATGAGTGTGAAAATGAATAGATAATATTATAATGTGTTAAAGCCTTGGTTACAATTATTGATGAGATCATACATGCATTATAATGAGTAAAACAATATATAATTAATGCATTAAAAATACATTTATAATGCATAATGTATAAAGGCAAGTGTTACTGATATTTTTGTATAATTATTTAATCTAAAACTATGATAATGATAATTATTATCAGAATAGCATTATTCCTTTCAACAACAAAAATATAATACAACATTAAATACAATTCTAAGCATATCTCTATACTGCGTCTCACTATGAGTTTATTCAGTTTATTACAGGTTTGTTTCTCCTTCATTTATTTCTACACTGAGTTCATATTTAGTTGATCTTTTATTGTAGAAATCATACATGTAAAAAGAGATTTGACATCAGAATGTAAATGTTGCTCCTTTCTGTAGTTCAGTCAATGATACTGAATCTCTTTTGCTCATGTTGTGCTTATAATTCAGTGCTTTATAATACAAACACAGACGTTGTTTTCTAGTTCTTATAAGTTATATAAATTTCTTTTTATGTGAGCTTGAGTCAAACTTTTACATTGAGTTTTTTATTTGTTGAATATCTCACTTGAGTACAAACTAACTTTTGGGATTTCCAATTAAATTGAATGAAAGCAGTCTGTGTATTCCAATGTTTAGTTTGATTGATGCGGTGTGTGTGTGTGTGTGTGTGTGTGTGTGTGTGTGTGTCTCCTGCAGCTGGTCCCACAGTGAAGCCCTCAGTGTCTCTGCTGCCGCCCTCTTCTCTGCAGATCTCTGGAGACTCAGCCGCACTGCTCTGCCTGCTCAGCTCTTACTCTCCACAGGGGGCGCTGGTGAGCTGGACACTGGACGGGTCAGAGGTCACCGAGGGGGTTCTGACCAGCGCAGAGAGCCAGCAGGACGGCCGCTACAGCCGCAGTAGCGTCCTGACCCTCAGCAAAGCACGCTGGGAAGAGGGAGAGCTGTACGTCTGCAGAGTAACACATGATGGAGCTCCTCATGAGGTCTCGTTCCACAAGAGCTCTGAGTGCTGATGTTTCTCTCCTGAAGATGAGCCGTATCTGAGTGTCCTGTGTCAGGCAGGATTCACATGAGTCTAGTGCTGCAGCTGGAGTGCTTTACAACTCAATACTCAAACAGTGTGTGTGTGTGTGTGTGTGTGTTTGCTGCAACATTCAATAAAGCTTCTCAACAAGTTCACTTTGTGTCTGACAACATCATTCAACTAACAGATGAAGATGCAGGAGCTTTTCAGAAGGTTGATGTGGCAGTAAATGTCAAATAAAGCTCTTGGGGTTTGAACATGGTCTCTGGAGACAGAGCTGCTCTATTCTGAGAGATCACAATCACTCCACCCTGACAATGCAAATGGGCTTTCAGTCTCACTCTCTGATTGGTCACATCATGTGGACTGGAACACTTTCACTTCTGCAAATGAAGCATATTTGCATTTAATGAAGAAGAAAAAAAAGAAAGAAAGAAAGAAAAGAAAATCATTAATAAAACATGATCAGTTTGATTGACAGGATCATATATTACACCTAAAACATGATGATCATATTAAAACACTGACTCATTCTCTTCATAAACACAAGATTGATGTAGATTGTAATGATATAGTGTTATTAGTGTTTGTGCTGTGGTCAGTGTGTGTGTGATTGTGTTGTATGTATCAGTGCAGTCACTGTGACGTCTGACTGACAGAGGTTTTTGTACGACTCTTTATCACTGTGTGAACACATACTGACTTGTAATGTGTAAACTCTGACAGTAATAATCTCCTGTATCTTCAGTCTGGACTCCACTGATGCTCAGAGTAAAATCACTGCCACGGTTAGATATGCCACTGAATCTAGATGGAGTGTTTGAAACTCTTTGGTTTACAGAATGAATCAGGAGTTTAGGAGCTTCTCCAGGTTTCTGTGAGTACCAGGACAAACATGTATTTGAACCAGAACAGCCATGGCTCACTACTGTGTTTGTTTTGCAGTTTATCGAGACTGATTCATCAATTGTAACCGTTTTTACAGAAGGAGTCTGAGTCACAGTCACCTGTCCACTGAAACCTGTGAGAAAAAGCAGCATTGTTAATAATATTATAATCATTTATTGTGTAAATTTCTTATTTATTTATTTTTTACCTTGAATAAACAGTGCAATGGTCCAGATGAAGATGCAGATGTTGTTCATAGTTGTAGTTTAGTCTTGTGTGATGATGAAGAGTGTGTGTGTTCTGCTCTCAGTCATGAAGTGTTAAACTCACAGCACTATAAACACTCTCAGAGCACTGAAGCATGTGCTGACAATGCAAAGTGACTCTCTCTATTTAAATCATAATCTTGAAGACTGTAGATCAGTCACAAACACATTTTACAAAAACGTCCTCGTTGGAAAATGCCAAGCTATTATACCAACGCATTCTCACCCCAAGGCGTCACCTTTGACCATGCTTCAATATTTGACGTTTTAGGCGCCCTTTAGCGTCACTTACATGACGCGATCCTACGGCGTCATCTAACTGACGCTAAAGGAAAGCGTCAGTTAGAGGACGCGGTTAGGTTTAGGTATGGGGTGGGGGTAGGGTACACGCGATCCTAGGGCGTCATCTAACTGACGCTAAAGGGCGCCTAAAGCGTCAGATATTGAAGCATGTCCAAATGCTTCCCAAGGCGTCAGTTAAGTGACGCCTTGGGGGTGAGAATGGGCTGATTATACACACATTTGAGTCTATTGACAGAATCATACAGTAGCTATATTATTTATCCAGTCATTATTAATATTTAAATCGCACTTATTTAACAACTGTCGTGGAACTATTCAGATGGGGTTCAGATGTTTTGGGAAGAAGGAGGCAAGAAGCGGCGAATAATCAACATTTTTAGATAAAAGCATAAGCCAGCAGCCCCTCACGGACGAATGCTAGGAATAAAATAAAATTTGGTCAATTTTAGACTCAGTAGAAATAATTTAACCACTGTGGCTTCAAAGTTATATGTTAATGCCATGATCTTTTCACAAAAGAATTATTGCCTTACCATTTGGACGCAGGGACTACATTACAGTCAATAGAAAGACTCTATAAGCAGGCTTTGAAAAAATTGGATAAAAGGTCTAATTTATATCACCTTTGTACAATTTTAACTAAATATGGGAAAATATGATTAAATTTGGGGATATTTTTCTTGCGAATAAAATTTTGCATGGTTTGGCCCCACCTCCACTTAAAGCCACAATATGTAATTTTTCTGCTTTAAAAATATCAAAAATAACTGTATCTATGTTATATATTTCTATTTCTATTCTATTCCTATTAGTTTGTTCGTTTATTTATTTATATAGCACCTTACAGACTGCTACCGCAGTTCCAAAGTGCTGTACATTGTCATAAAAAAGTCACACAAACATGAAGACAAAATAAAATAAAAGAAACACAAAAACATCCACGTACTAAAATGCCAAAGAATACAGATACGACTTTAAGCGGTCCTTAAAAACATTTAGATCTGCGGAGGATCTAATATCCAACGGCAGATTATTCCACAGTCTAGGACCGGCGACAGAGAAAGCACGATCACCTTTCGTTTTGAGACGTGCACAGGGAACAGTTAAAAGGAACTTGTTTGCTTATCTTAATCTTACACCTACCCCATAGGGCTTATTAAGCTCAGCCAGGTATTCTGGTGCCATTCCATGAAGCGATTTAAAAACGTATATCAAAATTTTATACTGTACTCTAAAATGTATTGGTAGCCAGCCTAAAAAAGATAAGAAGGGAGTAACATGGTCTGTTTTCCTACCATTCATCAACAACCTGGCGGCAGCATTTTCAAGACGTGAAAATATATAGGCATGAACAACTTTTTCCAGGTTGCTGGCTGAAAGTATTGGTTTCAGCTTGGCTATTGCTCTCAAGTAAAAAAAGCAATTTCGAACCACTGTTCTTATCTGTCGATCGAAAGTAATGGATGAGTCGAAAATAACTCCCAAGTTCTTGTACTTGTTCCTTTGGGTACCCCTTCCATGGGCCTAAGTGGTCAAGTAAAGTTTGGCTACTAGCAGTGCGGCCAAGAATAATAATTTCAGTCTTGGTTTCATTTAATTGAACAAGATTTGTAGCCATCCACTGCTTTACTTGCTTTAGATGTGTACTTACATTAACTTCCTTGCGGAACCCGGCGAAACCGCCAAACACAAAGGGGAACACTGGACTACCACAAATAAAGCAAAGAAAATGACGAAGAAAAAAAAAGTAGTACGTATTTTTATTAGGGATGTCCCGATCCGATACTCAGGATCGGTATCGGCTCCGATCCAGCCATTTTTGCGAGATCGGGTATCGAAATCCGATATTGTGCGTATACTATTATGTTATTGTTAAGCCCCACAGAAGGCACAAACACATTCTAAAGTACCATAACGTTTTCGTGCACTCTATTATAAGTGTTCTGAAGCCATTATGTGTGTAAGAAATTAATATTTAAGTCATTAAATTCAGGATC
The DNA here is from genome assembly GCF_988280905.1 of Pimephales promelas. Lineage (NCBI taxonomy): Eukaryota > Metazoa > Chordata > Actinopteri > Cypriniformes > Leuciscidae > Pimephales > Pimephales promelas. The sequence continues at coordinate 7,556,982 of NC_142793.1, forward strand.
ACGTAAACTTTTCCCTCTCGCGGCTGTCAGTCATTCTCCATTCAGCACTCAAACAGCGCGTCGCGTTCGGTTACAGTCAATGATGAAACGATCTTCAAGATGATTCAATGTTAATACTATTATACTTTATCTGTAGATAAAGGTCTATGTTTTCGCATAAAACAACATTATCTTGCTGGACTTTATTGCTGTAACGTTAACTTAATCGTGTTACTTTCTACCAGGTGTCGGACGCTGTCGGTTAGATCACAACACTAGAGTCACTCAGCACTATTGTTCTTCATGGGCACAATAACTGAAATGTAAAACTGTTTAAAGAAAAGGTACAATAAACTACTGTATAGATAGATACTGTTTAATACACTGTCCATCAATATGTATTTCCTTTGTGCTTTGAATTTTTCAAAGCGGACTCGACGCGCAGCATGCATAGCTAGCTAGCTTTAAGTACTGAAGTACCTGTATTTTCTTATATATATATATATATATATATATATATATATATATATATAGTAGTGTTTGAATAAAGGGTGGCAGTCTTTCATAATCAACTGTTGTTGTGGACTATATACTGGAGGTATATTTTCAAGGGGCTAATTGAGGAAATTGCTAAATTTTTTATTAGTTTAAAAATAAAAGAAAAATATCGGATTGGTATCGGTATCGGCCGATACTCAGAATTTTGGTATCGGATCGGATTTGAAAAAACGGTATCGTTTCATCCCTAATTTTTATGTGTGTAAATCACGTGCCCGCTCACGAGCGCTCACTTTTAACAGACACACTGACCCCGGTGCTGCTCGCGCATAAAGCGCTCCCCGTTCACAGTAACCGTGTCGTCTCATTCAAATCAGCCAACTGTTGCTGTCAGCGAGCCGCGCACATTGAATACTCATATGAGTCAGGCTGCGAATGTACGTGCCCGCTTCAGCGCGCTCATGCTTACTAAATAAACGCCTCACCTCCGGCGCCGCGCACTCGCTACATTCCCTTTAGCCTTTAGCACATAGTGGATGCTAACGCAAACCCAGTCAAACGTTTGACTGCAGTATCTTATGCGCTTTATAATCCGGTGCGCTCTATATATGAAACATGTTCTAAAATAGGTCATTCATTGAAGGGGCGTAATATAAATATTTATATTCGTCTGTATTGTTGTTATGGACCACGATTACGCTTTGCCTGCACGTTCTGCTGCTACAGCCAGCTCATTAGCTAAAGCTCAAACGTACGGGTGAAAAATATGACCCGAGAAGGGTTTGGGACAGGAGAAGCATGACACAGGTAAACATTGGGGTTGCATTTAAAGCTTCTTGACAAGCTAAATCTACAGAGAGATGCCGTATATATTTTGTGAAACGATGATGTCATGTCATGAGCTGAGCTTGTTGTCATTGACAGCGACAACAACTCCCGTGAGCCCACGCTCTTTCCCGACGTCATCAAAGTACGTCTTTTGTTATTATTTTAAACGAGTGACCCCTGGTGGCCAAAAATCGCATACTGTACGTTTAATGAGTTTATTAGACAAAATCATAGGCCTGACCAAAGTCATTTTAGGCAAGTCATGCCACTCAGCCTTTTCCCTCTGCGCGCCGGAGTTATGTTTGGGACTTCATCATGACTACGTTTGCGTGTGTATTCGCAGCCTTTTGTTTTATGCACATGTAAGTTGTAATAGTTTATTATGTGTAACGTTATGCCTTTCTATATCTGATTTATCTCATATTGTCACAGTGTCTGGTTGTGTTCCCTTGTTTGTCACTAGAGGTCTTCGTGTTTAAGGTGTCCTTCACTATTGACTTCATTTCCCAGCATTCTGTCTGTCACTGTCACTCATCAGTTCATTGCACTCAGCTGTTTCCCGTCATCATTGTTCCCAGCTGTTCATTGTTAGTCTTGTTAGATCTGTGTATTTATTCCCTGTCTGTGTTAGTATGTGTACGGATTCGTTGTTCGATGGCACCACTTCTTTGGTCTGTTTCCTAGTTGGTTTGTGTTTAGTTTTCATGTTTGGTTTGATTATTTGGATTTTGACTGGACTATGATTTTGGATTGCCCTTTATAATAAACATCTGCAAATTGGATCTTCTGTCCCCTGTGTGTCATGACACATATTGAATGAATTTTGTGAAGAATTGAAGCGTGATCTTTGGCTCAAACGGCAATGCACGACTAATAATTACTATTGGGAGTGTCATATTACATAACATTATAAAGACAACAATATTGTAATGAAACGTGGTGAATAATTTGGGTTTAGTTGCCCTGTCTCGTTGTTCCAGAAAGAGCGCGTGCACACCATTCAGTCATTCTGAATGTCACATAACGTGGTTCAAGTTCACTTGTGTATTCACGTCATTTTTTGAAGATATTATTTGTAAAAATATGTTCATTTGGTATATATCTGACTAATCTCATATCGGTTGTGTTTCTTTGATTTAAATAACGAAAGTGCTCATCGGTTATTCATTCAGTCCGCGCTGCTCAAGCAGAAATGCACTACTAATAATAACAATGATTAATTTGTGACTGTCATCTTAGATAACATCAGAACACTATTTTATTAAATGGTTGTGAATTCATTGTGTTTGGTTGCTGTTTTCAGTGCGCGTCCACAACACATTCTGACAAGCACACGTCTGAGGCGGCGTTGGTGACACGTTCTATGAGTCGTTATATTTGATTATTAAATAATTAATTTAATTTAATTATCTATAATATTGAAACATTTTACAATCCTACTAGTCCTTTATTTAGATTAAAAACCATTCTCTTTAATTTGGTGAGGAACATAGCGTTTTGAGCAGTAGCAGAGACCCTGTCCAGCTTTTGGCCGTACGCCACCCACTGCAGCAGACGCATAATTGATTGTTAATTTAAATGACGATCAATCATGGGAATTTGTGAAAATGGACATCCCTTCAGTTTTATATTTGACATTTCCAGGTCTGGTAATCTTACTGTGACCTTTCTCAGACCAAGGGGGATTATAAGAGCTGCTGCTAATGTTTACATTTTTTTATACAAGTAGTTTACCAGATAGATTATTAAATATAGACTTAATATATTAAGGCTAAGCCTACCCATATGGATTTTTATTAACATTTACTTTATCTTGCTAAATGTTTGCAAGAGGTGAGCCAGTGCATGAATATTTATGTATTTAAATTTTCTATGCATAATTTATTTTGTTAAACTACATAAATGCCATTCTGTACCATATCCCAACTGTTACAATAAAACATCATTTGAGCAATATAACATGCATTTTTATTCAGTATATAAGCAATTGTTACGTTCCAATATGTTACGGTCGGACGGACACCACCCTGAACATAGAGGAGAGACGCACACAGGCCAGCTCGTGTCAAAAATAGGGGTATGTTTATTTAGTAGGTCGGTCAACAAGTGTCGGATAGCTTCACGAAACACAGACAGATTAGTTACAAAGGCGGAGCGCTTCTGATTCCCGGGGTGGACTGCAAAAGCTCCTACGACAGACAGCACGGCAGTGCATCGACTCAGGCTCTCGTTCTCAGGCTCTGTGTGCCCTCAGGTGTGGGTCCGGAAAGCGATTGTAGCTCGAGTATGCGGCTGCTGCTCAGGTGTAGCTCATCTATAATTAAGAGCAAGAGAAACTCAGATGTGTAGAAACACACAGCGGGCTGGGGAACGTAACAGCAATATTTTGCTTTTTATGTTAAGACACTATTGATACAGTGAGAAATGTACAATCTCAGGAAAATAGCCGCTTATCAGTTAATCGTTAATCGATCGATAGGGTTAATGAATTAATCGATAATTTGCATCCCTAGTAACAATGTTTTTGTACTTCGTTACTTGACACGTCTGGTTTAAACTAATCAATGACAGTTCCTAATTGATTATGTTTTTACTAGTAATATTGTTTAATTAGTTTAGATGTGAACCTTTCCTCTCCTCCTTCTTCTAGACGTATCCAAGTCCGGGCGTGAGGTGCCAGTGCAGCGAATGGGCAACAGTTTCTCTAAGACCCTCCAGCAGAAGCGACTGGTTCAAATCTCATCCCTGGTTAGATTACTCGCACTCGAAAGATGCCGTTACTGTTTTGCTTGTGGCCATTTTTCCTCCCCGATGCTCCAAGGACAGTTTTCACCTCATTCGAGGGTTATCGTAACTGGAAAAAGCCTACAATGAAAGACAGTGGTTTCTGTTCTCAGGCCAGATCTGAAGGCCATGTAAAGGCAATGTTCGTATGGACAGAAAACAAGAAAACTATGGATAAAAATACTTCAATGTTTGGACTAATGGATGAGCAAAAGAAGAAGCAGGAGGCTGAAAATCAATACTATATTAAAATGTTTTCCACAACAGTGTGTTTCATGGAAGCTTTCTAGAGTTTGAAGGGGCAGAACACCAGGATGCTGCCGCCTGAAGTGACAAGATTATCTTCTTCCTTGAGTACCATGGGCTGGAGCACAAGAAAAACCTTGTAGGCCAGGGCTACGATGGCGTAGCAGTGATGTGCGGGGACATGCAGGTGTTCAAGCTGAAATTAAAGAAGAAGCCAAACATGCCACAGTAGTGCACACTGCTTGAACTTAGTTATAGTAGACGCTGTAAAAAGTATGGCAGATGCAGGAAACTTCTGCTCATTATTGGAACGACTGCATGTATTCATGTCTGGGTCTTATGGACATAACAAATGGCTGGAAGTGCAGCGGGAGATGTTTGATGGTGCACAAGGGAACTCCAGCAGCAAGTGACACACGTTGGGCCTGTAGGCACATAGCATGTTGCAATGTTATGGACAGGTTTCCTGCAATAGTACAGATGCTTGAAGAGATCGCACCTGAGAACCATACACAAAGAGCTGTCGAAGCAAGAGGGATATTGGCTCAAATTGATCTGAATTTTGCTGGATCTCTTGTTCTGTTCAGAAAAGGTCCTGAGTGACTCCTGAGGAGGAGACGATGCTTGAACCCATTTCGGAGGCTATCAAAGATCGCAGTCTTGGTTTTAGTGCTTCTGCATCCTAATGCTGATGCTGAGAGGGTATATTCGATGGTTGGTTTGAACAAAACCTCAACAACAAAACAGCTTGTCTCAATCATGACCCTGAATTTGCTGGACTTGAGCCGAACTGTTTCAAATGGGAGCCAACGCCAGATAAAGAAGTCCAAAAAAGTCAACAAACACTTTCAATAAATAGTCTCTCTCACTCTCTCTCTCTCTCTCTCTCTCACACACACACACACACACACAAGATACACAAAATGAACACACGGATCCATGAACTGTGACAATTTTAGCATAGAGAAAATCGTATATTCTACATTTACCTTTAAAGTCTTTAGAAAGTTTGAACTAAACATTGATATTGTGTAGTGTGTGATCCTCCATCAGCAGCTGCAGTTTCTCTCAGCTGTATCAGTGCAGTCACTGTGACGTCTGACTGACAGAGGTTTTTGTACGACTCTTTATCACTGTGTGAACACATACTGACTGTTGATTACATGATAACTCTGACAGTAATAATCTCCTGTATCTTCAGTCTGGACTCCACTGATGCTCAGAGTAAAATCACTGCCAGATCCACTGCCACTGAATCTAGATGGAGTTCCAGTATTAAGGGTTGATGTCACATATATCAGGAGTTTAGGAGCTTCTCCAGGTTTCTGCTGATACCAGGCTAAGTAATGAACACTCCACAGATACACATCACTGCTGGTTTTACAGTTTATTCTGACTTGTTCTCCTGGTTGAACTGCTGATATTGATGGACTCTGAGTTACAGTGATCTGTCCTCTACACTCTGGAAGAAAACACACACAAATGATTAATATTTATTTCACATTTTAAGAGAATTTATAATTATTATAAAAACTGTATCACACAAACCTTGAATAAACAGTGCAATGGTCCAGATGAAGATGCCGATGTTGTTCATAGTTGTAGTTTAGTCTTGTGTGATGATGAAGAGTGTGTGTGTTCTGCTCTCAGTCATGAAGTGTTAAACTCACAGCACTATAAACACTCTCAGAGCACTGAAGCATGTGCTGACAATGCAAAGAAGTGGGCAGGATTTACAACAGCTTGTGCTGACAACACACTCATATACACTCTTGATAGAAGATTTTACTCTCAAAATAATATTAGTCAACCATTTATTATTTATTAATTGTGAAATATGTTTTTGAGAATCATGAATGTAGATCATTTTAAACATATTTGTCAAACTCAGAAATCTCTTTATGAGTACAGTCATCGGCTACACCTTTAAAAGCATGATAACAACGAGAAATCAAGAACTAAATAAATAAGTTTTACTATATTTAGAGTAATACGAAAATAGTCCATTATGGTCTTTGGAATCAATGTTGATCTGGGAAATATTTGTCTATTTTCCACATTTTCCACATGAAGTTCATCAGGTCTTATAATCAGTTCATATGAGACTTCATTAAACAATGTGGATCTGAAATATTCATAATAATTCATTTATGTCAACATCATCCATGATCAAAGACGTCAAGGGTCACCTCAGAGGTCACAGCTCATCACATATATTTCTTTAAACAGTGTTATATCAGAAAGCATTTAGTCAAATCTGAATGAGTGAGTGTTGAGAAGAGCTGAGGATCTTCTAATATCAGTGTGTTGAAGTGTTGTTTCTCTCTCTCTGCTGGAGTGTGTGTTCACTCGAGTGGAATAGAGGTTTTTGTACGAGTGTTTCATTAGATTGGATCACTGTGGTGGACATTCGGTGGAGGAACTAAACTGGTGATCAGTAAGTCTGTCCATTTAATCACCTAATAAAAATATAATTTAGATTTCAGAAAGTGTTTTACAGTTGTTAACAATAAATGGTTATTTTGATGATTAGATGTTGTGGTAAAACTTTACTTCAAGCCTTAATGTACGATACATTATAAAGGTTTTCATAATGTATGTTATAATGCGTTATATATTTTGTTAAATAATTGCAACCACATTTAAAATGTATTATAATATTTTAAATTTCCTTGTTTCATCTGAAATTGGTTGTTTGTCATGAGTGTGAAAATGAATAGATAATATTATAATGTGTTAAAGCCTTGGTTACAAGTATTGATGAGATCATACATGCATTATAATGATTAAAACAATATTTAATTAATGCATTAAAAATACCTTTATAATGCAATATGTATAAAGGCTTTAATTAAAGTGTAACTGATATTTTTGTATAATTATTTAATCTAAAACAATGATATTATTATCAGAATAGCATTATTCCTTTAAAAAATCAATACAATTCTAAGCATATCTCTATACTGTGTCTCACTATGAGTTTATTCAGTTTATTACAGGTTTGTTTCTCCTTCATTTATTTCTACACTGAGTTCATATTTAGTTCATCTTTTATTGTAGAAATCATACATGTAAAAAGAGATTTGACATCAGAATGTAAATGTTGCTCCTTTCTGTAGTTCAGTCAATGATACTGAATCTCTTTTGCTCATGTTGTGCTTATAATTCAGTGCTTTATAATACAAACACAGACGTTGTTTTCTAGTTCTTATAAGTTATATACATTTCTTTTTATGTGAGCTTGAGTCAAACTTTTACATTGAGTTTTTTATTTGATGAATATCTCACTTGAGTACAAACTAACTTTATAAACTAACAGTCTGTGTATTCCGATGTTTAGTTTGATTGATGCGGTGTGTGTGTGTGTGTGTGTGTGTGTGTGTCTCCTGCAGCTGGTCCCACAGTGAAGCCCTCAGTGTCTCTGCTGCCGCCCTCTTCTCTGCAGATCTCTGGAGACTCAGCCGCACTGCTCTGCCTGCTCAGCTCTTACTCTCCACAGGGGGCGCTGGTGAGCTGGACACTGGACGGGTCAGAGGTCACCGAGGGGGTTCTGACCAGCGCAGAGAGCCAGCAGGACGGCCGCTACAGCCGCAGTAGCGTCCTGACCCTCAGCAAAGCACGCTGGGAAGAGGGAGAGCTGTACGTCTGCAGAGTAACACATGATGGAGCTCCTCATGAGGTCTCGTTCCACAAGAGCTCTGAGTGCTGATGTTTCTCTCCTGAAGATGAGCCGTATCTGAGTGTCCTGTGTCAGGCAGGATTCACATGAGTCTAGTGCTGCAGCTGGAGTGCTTTACAACTCAATACTCAAACAGTGTGTGTGTGTGTGTGTTTGCTGCAACATTCAATAAAGCTTCTCAACAAGTTCACTTTGTGTCTGACAACATCATTCAACTAACAGATGAAGATGCAGGAGCTTTTCAGAAGGTTGATGTGGCAGTAAATGTCAAATAAAGCTCTTGGGGTTTGAACATGGTCTCTGGAGACAGAGCTGCTCTATTCTGAGAGATCACAATCACTCCACCCTGACAATGCAAATGGGCTTTCAGTCTCACTCTCTGATTGGTCACATCATCTGGACTGGAACACTTTCACTTCTGCTGCACATTTACATCTAAAGAAGGTTGTGATACTTAAAATGTAAAATATAATAAAAATAATTCAGAAACCATGATCACAACTCAAGAATCAGCCGTTGTGACAGTATTTGTGTAATAATGTAAACATTTCTAATAAATATGGAGTTCAGTCATGAAACTCTAGATCAGGTTCTCCAGCTGGACACATTTTGGACGTCTCTCTAATCTGACAAACATTTCAGGTGTTGCAGTCTCTCTATATTCAAATGTCAGAAGAGAAAATATATGTAGGCTACTAAATATTTATTAGATTAATTATATGAAATAGTCTAAAATGGCTGGATTGTCTGAGAGGAAAAGTAATTATTAAGGCGTATAATTCTTTGACGTGTTGACTCCAAGATGTCTTTGTTAACATTATGATAGCGTTGAGGAAGAAGTTTTTTTTTTGTAAAGGTGTAATTCACTATGAATACCACAATGAAATGTTAATGCAATATCAGTAAAGATATTTGTCAAATATACAAAAATTATTTTAAATGACTGGTATTTTTAAATATTATTTTTCTTAAGGTGTAAGCCTATGTGTAGCTCATTGTAGCTATGCTTTAAATATTGTAGCCGAAGTCTAGTAAATTTGTGTTGCCTGTAATGTGTAATAAAAAGTCAGCACAAGATTACAGTTGCAAAAACAGAACAGTTTATTGAAAATAAGCAACAATACAAAGAAAGTGTCACAGTCTGCGTCTCCAGCACTACACTTCCCAAGATCCTCTTGTCTCCTCTCCTGAACTCACTCCCTCATTAGCCACCTGTTCCTCGTTTTGTTCACCTGTTTTCACCCCATTTAGCTTAATTCCTCTGTGTATTTAGTTCAGTTCAGTTCCATTCAGTCTTGGTCGGTCGATGTTGCATGTTACCTTGTGTTGCTCCTACCTGTATTCTTGTGATATATATTGATAGTAAAAGTTCTCTTCGTTGTAATCTGGACTCTGTCTGCTCTTCTGCCTGCACCACACCGTGACAGAAAGTAACAATAATAATGTCAATACAACACAAAGAAATGAAATTTAAACACAAAGAACAGAAAATTATTGAGAAATAGGCTATTAAAAATAAAAAATACAACAACAAAAAATGCTATTTATAGGCTATATGCAATGCAAATATTTTAATTTAACTTTAGTTTTAACATGAACATTATTTGTTTAGGTCGAAATAGAAAGTTTAATATTAACATTTATTGAAATTATTTTTGAACAATTGAAGTTTTCTAATTAAAATGAACATTTCTTTGTTTAATATAGAGTAATTAAGAAGCAGGCTTTGGAAAACCTTCTGGCATTAGTGCTGCGACTGCGGGCGGTTGTGGAGAGGATTTCATGGACTTTCAGCGACAATTTCCACTGCAACGACATTGTCGTTTTGAATGTTCACTTTTAATAAGGAAGTCCTCCTCCACGTCCTGTCCATCCTCTACAAGTTTAGAAAAGAGTGATGTGTGCTGTGGCAGTGGCTTTGGACATGGACGTTTTTTGCAGCATGTTGCATTTTTGGCAACGGTGAAATTTGTTTTTGGGAAAAACTCAAAATGTGCAATTCCCTCAGTTGCGGGACACAGCGACCTCGGCCGGTTAATGACGCCGGACACAGCTGTTACCGGTTGCTCTGTTTCTTTGTGAGGAGTTATGTCACCCAGCCCAGGCCATGATGGGATTTCTTGGATTTCGGTTTCTTTCGTTGTTGTAATAAACAGTTCTCCATCGAATTCCCTTGTGGTCAAAGAGGTGAACTGGTCGCATTTTCCGTAGCAAATCAGTCCAATTTGATCATCCCAGAGCTGTAGCTTTATCCTGCGGTGAGGTCCTCCACCTGAGCGCTCTGAGTTTCCAGCTGTTCCAGCAGTTTTTAAGTATAATTTAAAATAATATAATTTATTTAAGAACTTACATGTTGCTTTTGGGACATTTTTTATCCTCCTCCACGGTCCGTTTAGATTTATTTGGAGGGTCTCTGTAGTCAAACTGCAGGTCGTTGACCACCGTCAGGCTTGTTCTTCTTCCACATATTATGTCCAAGCCCTCACCTGAACGACCTAAAAGGAAGACATGATGAAATTAGACATAAATATAGACTTCTGTTTGTAGGAAAATAAAACAATCTTAGAAAGTTGATTAAATACTTACTTGGTTATTTTGTAATTCCAGTCAATTTAACTGACGATTTACAGTTTTGCGCTCGGATGAAAAGATCTCTTTTTTCAATGCAAAAAACGGCAACTTGGTGGTAGTTGTCAATCTGCAATATCTGTTTTTTAAATGCTGATTATATAATTATGGACACGTTGTGTAAGTATCCGGTTACACACGTGTCGTCCTCGTCCAGTTTGATTCTCTTGGATGCGGATGCCATGATGAGCTGTCAGTAGGAGAATGTGATGCAAGGTTGATTTTACACACTTTTATAACCTACGCCCATCAGAAGTCAGACAAGGCTAGACAATGATAGATATCAAGTCAAAAGGGTTGAATTAAAGGACAAGCAGTCTTGCCAAAATGAAACATGTTACTAGGCTATTCATAGATGCCACCTACGTCACTCCAAACCGAACGCCGCCATATTTACGCCCGATCTCGCCCGGTACGGCCGCCCAAACTGCCCATTTGACTGAGACGGAGAGACAGAGATATCTGGAGAAAATTTGTATTTTAGCCTCTGATCCTTATTTCTTACCCCCAGTTTTATTTTATCCATTATTATCTGCCCCAGATAATACACATTTTACACATTTTAGATGTCTTCCCTATCTGTATTATTTTTTTTTGTCTTGGAGAGTCTCTACCATAGTAAATTGATAAGTTGAATCATCATTAAAAAGACACAATGTTCAGTTTTGGTCCAATACTATTGAACCATGTGTTTTTTTTTTTTTTTAGCTGTTTTGCCTCATTTTAACATAGTATGTTTTAATTTGAATAGAGTCTGTTCTCTGTTGTCTGATGAATGACCGTAACTGTTGATCATGGATTTTATCATGTGGAACAAAAACTATTGTTGAAATCAGACAATATCCAAGTCTTGCTGTATTTTCTGGAATGGTGAGTTCGATATTTTGTACAGGGAATATAACGTTTTCTAATTTTGAAAATAGGGGTTTGATAGTGTTTAAGTGAAATTAAGTACATACATGTGTGTTTTAGATTGAAACAGTTTCTTCTTTTGTAAACTTGTGTTTAAAAGCAGAGGCGGACAGAGTAAAAGTACAGATGCCCCTTGCTAAATGTTACTCAAGTGTAAGTAAAAGTGTGACCGGTGCAGGCCGGGGTGGACTCGGATGACCGGTCGGCCCTTCTGACCAGACACCACCGTGAGGAGCCGACGCCACAGGTGCGCGACAGAAAGACGACAGAGGCGGAGATCATTTCAAAGGAGTAACAATCTTTATTGAACACAATATAGTAATGAGCACGAAGTTGATGTACTTCAGTGTCTTCTCTAGGTCTTCTTCAGTTATAGCTAGTTTCTGACCGAACGTCACCACTTCGACCCACGCCGACTCCACCAACGATACGGCTTCCTTTGGGACTCAGACGGTAAGTACAGAGGTAAAGATTCGATATGTTCGACTGATCTCGCCGCCCAAACTGCCCATTTGAATGAGAGAGAGACATTTCTTATTTTAGGCTCCAATCCTTATTTGTTCCCCCAGTTTTCTTTTGTCCATTATTATCTGTCCCAGACTTGCCCTCCATGACATATATATATATATATCAGTCCCTCCAGAAAAACGCGATTATGCGATCGCTGAATTCAATGCAAAATCAGCCAAAGTCCGCATATTTGTGCGGGGGCCGCATTTTTTCAAATACGCCGCACTCATAAATTGCCGATTTCCTTGCAAAATATGCGGGGTTTGCATAATTTCATAATCCTCGCATTTTCGTTGCAAAAAAAGTCACGTGTATTTTAGTAGAAAGTTGAAAAATGTTCCGTTTGCTTCACACAAGAGCAGCCATTTCCCCGTTTCCATGGGAACGTTATGAAGTGACGCAATTACGCGACGCCTGACAGACTCACGGAGGCGATCGTCATCTCACAAATCGAACTCGTATAACTGTCTCACACGTTCTACCGTCACATCGTTACTTAATAAACAACATAAGATAAAAGAAGTAGCATCAAACAGAAATTACCCGCACACATGGGGTGTTCGAGGCGCACATATAACACTGCAGACAGTTCAACAGGAGCGCGCAGCTCTTAAAGGGGCCACACCTTATTTACACTCGTTACAGTCTGAAATAAAACAAGATGAGAAATGAAATATTCCCAGCACTTTCTATGATGTAGTATGCTTGCTTATCAAAGGAAGTAATAAGAAATGACTCTTACATTAGCCGAGTGAGAACAGGATGTTGGGGGAATCACTGAAAAAGAGAAATCTTTTTCATCAAACCTCAATTTTTGCAAGTTCTCTCAATTTTTGCAAATTCCTGCAATTTCATCGCATAAAATTGCATTAATATCCCGCATATTCGGTTGTTAAGTCTGACGTCACGCGTGACGTTTAGCCTCTTCCGGGTCCAAGCGCTCCGCTCGTCCATATCTTAACGTTACAACCCATAACGTTAGAGTAAGCCCTTTTCTTAAAGGACTGGCTTCGCTTCAGCGCCAGTGGGTGTTAGGGATAAAGGAAAGAATTGTAACTTACCTTATCAACTGCAGCCATTTTCTCTTTTCTTTCTCGTCACAGTGAAAGCGGTAGAATGACAGTTGAATGTCACTTGTTTTTTTTTTTTAACTCCGATCTATTTAAACAACATGGGACACAGCACTGCGGCATGTTAAAACTCGGGCAAAAGCGGTAAGCAGATAGAGAGGACCCAGCATTTGGACCCGGAAACAGTATTATCAGAGTGTGATTACGTCACGACTTAACAACCGAATTCCATCGCAGTTTTAAAGAAAACGGGCCGAGTAAGCTAATCAATCAATTTTTGCCCGCAACAATCACAAAAAAACTCCGCGTTTTTCTGGAAGGACTGAATACTATTATGGTAAATGTTATATATAAATCGCAAATTTTTTCACAAATTTTTGGAAATTACCACCACAAAATCAGTCATTTTGATCGCAAAAATCACAAAAAAAAATCGTGAAATCCTGGAGGGACTGCTATATATATAATGTACATAACTGCTCCATACAGTGGCGATCGCTTGAAGGCTTTCGAGAGTCCCGATGCTGTGGCTGGATGGGTAAAACACGGAAAAGTGCGGCACCTGGCCACCAAGGATTGATATTGAATCATGGGAAATGTAGGTATTAGAAATAAGACAAAAAATTTAGATATATGTTTTTGGCGGTAGTTTGCTCTGATTAGGTAGCGAGTTGTTAGCTAGCTAAGTGGCTAACAGCTGATAGCTTTCCAATCTCTTTTTTCATCTATTAGATGTTTCTCTCTGTCCACGCACACACACACACACACACACACACACACACACACACACACACACACACACACACACACACACACACACACACACACACACACACACACACACACACACACACACACACACACACACACTAAGATTGTTTAATATTTTTAAAAGAAGTCTCTTCTGCCCACCAAGCCTTCATTTCTTTGATCCAAGAAAAACTGTAATATTGTGACTATATTATTATTATTATTTTAACAACTATTTTCTATTTGAATATATTTTAAGATGCAATTTAAATAAATAATAAAGTGAAATGCTTTATTGTGTGTGATTTGCATGTTATTTATTTTAAGACATGTAAGCTGAAGCTAAACTAAGTTAAAATGGTTGGTTCAACTGATTTAATTGTCTTATTTTATATATATAAATGAGCTTAAATTTTAAGTTAACAGAACTAAGATTTATTTTGATCTCACATGGCCTGCACTGTGTTGGATTTACTTAAAAGATATGTGCACATTTTTTGATACAAAAATGGTGCATATATATTTTAAGTAAATCCAACTCATCATTTTTTAGAGTGTGGACAATATGAAACTAAAACGACATAAGCTTAATTTAAAATGTCTTAGGAACTACTGGATATTTAGAGGTGGATAAACGTAATTGAAAGGTGGATAAACGCACTTTGGAGGTGCAAACGCAATTCCCGAATATTGGGAGGTGGGTAAATGGCATTTACGTGCATTTAGCCTCCACTACATCCCTGGGTATGACATCACAGTACTGATTCGAAAATATACAGTGATCAACTAGAAGCAGCACTATACAGAGTACAGACGATTGGTGTATGACATCACAGTACTGATTCGAAAGCATACAGCAGACAGTGATCGACAGCACTGTACAGAGTACAGACGATTGGTGTATGCAGAGGTGTAGTTGAAGAGGTGGGTAAACTATAAATTCTGGTGGACCGACCAAGACATGGTCACCAGGTAAGGTGGGCCACTGCCTACCGGTGTATGTGTGTCTCCTGATGACATTGCTATATAGGGAGGGCTCGACATTAAGCCTTTTCATATGCTAAGTAAATCTGCCTTTCACTTGTCCGAGTAAAAAAGTTGCTTGTTCAGATTTTTTAAAAATTTGACTTATTCTTAAAAAATATTCTCATCATTGATATATCAGCTTTGATATTTAAATCACCATATTGTAATTTCTGCACCTTTAAAGGGCACCCCCCTCCCCCAATATTATTAAATGTATGCTTCATATTTCATTTTAAATTCCTAAATTTGATCAATAAATTCAATTATTTCTAATAATAAGACACCATAGGGCTGTTACTCTAGGGGTTGATCAAATTAAATCATTTACACTGAAAAATTACAATTGCATGAAATAATGTTATGAAATTGATTTTAATTTACATATAAGAAAGAATGATGCTACTTTTAAACATTTAACACTAAACCGCCAGTAGGTGGTGGCAGGCGACCGTCTTAATGAGTAAAAAAGTTCGCCTTAGGTTTAACAACCTATACTAAATTAACTAAATTAAAGAAACTAAATTAACGACATAAGCTTAATTTAAAATGTCTTAGGAACTAGGATATTTAGAGGTGGATAAACGCAATTGAAAGGTGGATAAACGCACTTTGGAGGTGGGTAAACGCAATTCCCGAATATTGGGAGGTGCGTAAACGGCATTTGCGCATTTAGCCTTCACTACATCCCTGGGTGTATGACATCACAGTACTGATTCGAAAGCATGCAGTGTACTTTGATCACCTTGACGAAGCACTGGGGAGACCGGGGGCAATTGTAACAGGGGGCAATTGTACCACACTCAATTCCTCCAATCAGAAACAAGCTAGAGTGATGACACTTAATCTGTACATGCCCAATAGGATTCTCTCTCTATCTGTGGAAAAGAAGCGTGACATTTTCAACTTTAGCAGAAGTTATTAACGACAAACTGATTTTGAGGTGTGAAAGTTATTTTTTGGATGTACAGTATTTTTCTTCTGCTGTCTAAAGTTTAGATGTCTGTCAATTTAAACTTGTATACATTTTATCCCTAGGTTATTGATTAAAAACGAACATAAACAGCACTGTAACACTGTGTTACTGTTACAGTTGCCCCCGAGCCACAAGGCCCATTGTAATAAGCTTGTTTGTGTGTGTTGACATACTTTTCTGTTAAAAAAATGAACATATTTCACTAAATTCTATTGTAAAACTTCATTTTAAAAGGGTGTATTAAAATAAATGTTTGTTCCAGTATTAACAAATCATCAATTAGCATTTTTTATATAAAATAATGTGTGTTTTATATGTGCTTGACAAAGTGGGAATATTATATAAACTCTTAAAATTAACAGCAGTAAAGTGATTACTTTGAGGTAGGCTTTTATTTGAGATAAAGTGGGTTAATAGGAGTTATTTCTCAGTGTTACAATTGCCCCCACACTGCATTTAATTGAATATTTTAGTCTTGTTCTTATAAGTAAAAATATATAAATTGTATTATTAATTAGTGCACATATATATGTTTCTTGTATCAAAAGATGACTAGTCTATCTCAAGTAGTTTGTGAGTTATTAAGGAAAATGTAAAATACGTTACAATTGCCCCGGGTCTCCCCTACAGACGATTGGTTTATGACATCACAGTCCTGATTCGAAAGCATACAGTATGATCTTGAAGCAGCACTGTACAGAGTACAGACGATTGGTGTATGACATCACAGTACTGATTCAAAAGCAAACAGTATGATCTTGAAGCAGCACTGTACAGAGTACAGACGATTGGTGTATGACATCACAGTACTGATTCAAAAGCAAACAGTATGATCTTGAAGCAGCACTGTACAGAGTACATACGATTGGTGTATGACATCACAGTACTGATTCAAAAGCAAACAGTATGATCTTGAAGCAGCACTGTACAGAGTACAGACGATTGGTGTATGACATCACAGTACTGATTCAAAAGCAAACAGTATGATCTTGAAGCAGCACTGTACAGAGTACATACGATTGGTGTATGACATCACAGTACTGATTCAAAAGCAAACAGTATGATCTTGAAGCAGCACTGTACAGAGTACAGACGATTGGTGTATGACATCACAGTACTGATTCGAAAGCAAACAGTATGATCTTGAAGCAGCACTGTACAGAGTACAGACGATTGGTGTATGACATCACAGTACTGTTTCGAAAGCATGTATGATCTTGAAGCAGCCGAACAACCAATACTTATGAAAGTAATTGGATCAAACATAAAAAAAATAAAGTATTCCTAACTTTTCAACGTTTACTTAACATATGTGTGTAACAAAAAAATATAAGCTACTAGGTGCACTTAAATGTATGCATAAATAAAATAATAAAAAAACATAATGCATGTCAACTACTACAATAATTGCATCAAAATTAAGTAAATCGATTATATCAGTTTAAGTAACTGTATGAGCCACGTGATATAGGCTATGCAATTTCCCGTGATGCCTATCCAGACAAAAAAAATATGAAACACATGTGAAGACGTTGAGAAGCGGTAAGCTTAATTTTTGTACTTAGGCCTACACATGATCATTTATTGCATTTTTGGTCAAGAAATTTACTTTTAACTGAATTTCAGAATTGCTACAAATTTTGCATCAACAATTAGAAACGTTTCTTACGAATGCAAACATTTGTAGTCTACATGTTAACGAATGAAATAAGTGTTTTGCACGCGAGTAGCTATATATTGTGTTTTTTCAAAATATATGACCATGATGTTGGCTCGTATATGCATTAATGGTGTGTTTACACCGAACGCGAATTTAATTGCGATAGCAGAGTACATTCATAGTCAATGCAAAGACGCGAAGACGCATCATTCGCGCCGGGCGTCGCGAATTGGGTGACTCGTTTGCCGCGAACGTCTTTCTCAGTAGAAAATTTTGAACTTGAGCGGGCTGCAGAAGATTCAAGCGTCTAACTAGACTTGACGTGTTTGACGCGTTCGGTGTGACCAATTCGGACTGCGCTCTCTCTCCCCCACGGATAGATTATAGGCCTACTTTATTAGCGAGTTGTTTTTGGATAAAACTAATGTACTTTGCATACTTACAAATTCCCATGTTCTCTATCTCTATTGTCTATAGGCCTACATGGATCGCGGGAACGGGGGCCTTGGGCGCGGGTTAGCCTACTTTTGGTAACGTTAACATACAAATATTAATTTCGAAAGCACATTGCCTACAGCTCCGTGTGTGCACGATTTATCATTAAATAATGGCAATCTTGATTCTAGCACAATATTATTCCTAAATGACAGCATTAATTCAGTAAATTAAACCTTCAAAATTATTATCAAAATAAGTAAATACCCTTTAAACAAAACTTTAGCTTCAAATAAAGATTGTAGATCTTTACTGTTTTCCAGTAGTTACTGCTAAAATGTTTTTGAAGAGATTCGTTCATAACCTCTGGAGGAAAGTCATTAATTAACTTCTGTTTTGTTTAAATTAATAGATATTATTTAATAGACTATTTTTTTATATTTATAGGTATTTAATAATGGACTAATTTGTTGCATTTAATTGTTTTTTTTTTATTGGTTTTTGAAAAAAATAATATATATATATATATATATATATATATAATTATATATATAGACACACACACACACACACACACACACACACACACACACACACACACACACACACACACACACACACACACACACACACACTAAGATTGTTTAATATTTTTAAAAGAAGTCTCTTCTGCCCACCAAGCCTTCATTTCTTTGATCCAAGAAAAACTGTAATATTGTGACTATATTATTATTATTATTTTAACAACTATTTTCTATTTGAATATATTTTAAGATGCAATTTAAATAAATAATAAAGTGAAATGCTTTATTGTGTGTGATTTGCATGTTATTTATTTTAAGACATGTAAGCTGAAGATCTAAACTAAGTTAAAATGGTTGGTTCAACTGATTTAATTGTCTTATTTTATATATATAAATGAGCTTAAATTTTAAGTTAACAGAACTAAGATTTATTTTGATCTCACATGGCCTGCACTGTGTTGGATTTACTTAAAAGATATGTGCACATTTTTTGATACAAAAATGGTGCATATATATTTTAAGTAAATCCAACTCATCATTTTTTAGAGTGTGGACAATATGAAACTAAAACGACATAAGCTTAATTTAAAATTTCTTAGGAACTACTGGATATTTAGAGGTGGATAAACGTAATTGAAAGGTGGATAAACGCACTTTGGAGGTGCAAACGCAATTCCCGAATATTGGGAGGTGGGTAAATGGCATTTACGTGCATTTAGCCTCCACTACATCCCTGGGTATGACATCACAGTACTGATTCGAAAATATACAGTGATCAACTAGAAGCAGCACTATACAGAGTACAGACGATTGGTGTATGACATCACAGTACTGATTCGAAAGCATACAGCAGACAGTGATCGACAGCACTGTACAGAGTACAGACGATTGGTGTATGCAGAGGTGTAGTTGAAGAGGTGGGTAAACTATAAATTCTGGTGGACCGACCAAGACATGGTCACCAGGTAAGGTGGGCCACTGCCTACCGGTGTATGTGTGTCTCCTGATGACATTGCTATATAGGGAGGGCTCGACATTAAGCCTTTTCATATGCTAAGTAAATCTGCCTTTCACTTGTCCGAGTAAAAAAGTTGCTTGTTCAGATTTTTTAAAAATTTGACTTATTCTTAAAAAATATTCTCATCATTGATATATCAGCTTTGATATTTAAATCACCATATTGTAATTTCTGCACCTTTAAAGGGCACCCCCCTCCCCCAATATTATTAAATGTATGCTTCATATTTCATTTTAAATTCCTAAATTTGATCAATAAATTCAATTATTTCTAATAATAAGACACCATAGGGCTGTTACTCTAGGGGTTGATCAAATTAAATCATTTACACTGAAAAATTACAATTGCATGAAATAATGTTATGAAATTGATTTTAATTTACATATAAGAAAGAATGATGCTACTTTTAAACATTTAACACTAAACCGCCAGTAGGTGGTGGCAGGCGACCGTCTTAATGAGTGAAAAAGTTCGCCTTAGGTTTAACAACCTATACTAAATTAACTAAATTAAAGAAACTAAATTAACGACATAAGCTTAATTTAAAATGTCTTAGGAACTAGGATATTTAGAGGTGGATAAACGCAATTGAAAGGTGGATAAACGCACTTTGGAGGTGGGTAAACGCAATTCCCGAATATTGGGAGGTGCGTAAACGGCATTTGCGCATTTAGCCTTCACTACATCCCTGGGTGTATGACATCACAGTACTGATTCGAAAGCATGCAGTGTACTTTGATCACCTTGACGAAGCACTGGGGAGACCGGGGGCAATTGTAACTAACAGGGGGCAATTGTACCACACTCAATTCCTCCAATCAGAAACAAGCTAGAGTGATGACACTTAATCTGTACATGCCCAATAGGATTCTCTCTCTATCTGTGGAAAAGAAGCGTGACATTTTCAACTTTAGCAGAAGTTATTAACGACAAACTGATTTTGAGGTGTGAAAGTTATTTTTTGGATGTACAGTATTTTTCTTCTGCTGTCTAAAGTTTAGATGTCTGTCAATTTAAACTTGTATACATTTTATCCCTAGGTTATTGATTAAAAACGAACATAAACAACACTGTAACACTGTGTTACAGTTGCCCCCGAGCCACAAGGCCCATTGTAATAAGCTTGTTTGTGTGTGTTGACATACTTTTCTGTTAAAAAAATGAACATATTTCACTAAATTCTATTGTAAAACTTCATTTTAAAAGGGTGTATTAAAATAAATGTTTGTTCCAGTATTAACAAATCATCAATTAGCATTTTTTATATAAAATAATGTGTGTTTTATATGTGCTTGACAAAGTGGGAATATTATATAAACTCTTAAAATTAACAGCAGTAAAGTGATTACTTTGAGGTAGGCTTTTATTTGAGATAAAGTGGGTTAATAGGAGTTATTTCTCAGTGTTACAATTGCCCCCACACTGCATTTAATTGAATATTTTAGTCTTGTTCTTATAAGTAAAAATATATAAATTGTATTATTAATTAGTGCACATATATATGTTTCTTGTATCAAAAGATGACTAGTCTATCTCAAGTAGTTTGTGAGTTATTAAGGAAAATGTAAAATACGTTACAATTGCCCCGGGTCTCCCCTACAGACGATTGGTTTATGACATCACAGTCCTGATTCGAAAGCATACAGTATGATCTTGAAGCAGCACTGTACAGAGTACAGACGATTGGTGTATGACATCACAGTACTGATTCAAAAGCAAACAGTATGATCTTGAAGCAGCACTGTACAGAGTACATACGATTGGTGTATGACATCACAGTACTGATTTGAAAGCATACGTATGATCTTGAAGCAGCACTGTACAGAGTACAGACGATTGGTGTATGACATCACAGTACTGATTCGAAAGCAAACAGTATGATCTTGAAGCAGCACTGTACAGAGTACAGACGATTGGTGTATGACATCACAGTACTGTTTCGAAAGCATGTATGATCTTGAAGCAGCCGAACAACCAATACTTATGAAAGTAATTGGATCAAACATAAAAAAAATAAGTATTCCTAACTTTTCAACGTTTACTTAACATATGTGTGTAACAAAAAAAATATAAGCTACTAGGTGCACTTAAATGTATGCATAAATAAAATAATAAAAAAACATAATGCATGTCAACTACTACAATAATTGCATCAAAATTAAGTAAATCGATTATATCAGTTTAAGTAACTGTATGAGCCACGTGATATAGGCTATGCAATTTCCCGTGATGCCTATCCAGACAAAAAAAATATGAAACACATGTGAAGACGTTGAGAAGCGGTAAGCTTAATTTTTGTACTTAGGCCTACACATGATCATTTATTGCATTTTTGGTCAAGAAATTTACTTTTAACTGAATTTCAGAATTGCTACAAATTTTGCATCAACAATTAGAAACGTTTCTTACGAATGCAAACATTTGTAGTCTACATGTTAACGAATGAAATAAGTGTTTTGCACGCGAGTAGCTATATATTGTGTTTTTTCAAAATATATGACCATGATGTTGGCTCGTATATGCATTAATGGTGTGTTTACACCGAACGCGAATTTAATTGCGATAGCAGAGTACATTCATAGTCAATGCAAAGACGCGAAGACGCATCATTCGCGCCGGGCGTCGCGAATTGGGTGACTCGTTTGCCGCGAACGTCTTTCTCAGTAGAAAATTTTGAACTTGAGCGGGCTGCAGAAGATTCAAGCGTCTAACTAGACTTGACGTGTTTGACGCGTTCGGTGTGACCAATTCGGACTGCGCTCTCTCTCCCCCACGGATAGATTATAGGCCTACTTTATTAGCGAGTTGTTTTTGGATAAAACTAATGTACTTTGCATACTTACAAATTCCCATGTTCTCTATCTCTATTGTCTATAGGCCTACATGGATCGCGGGAAAGGGGGCCTTGGGCGCGGGTTAGCCTACTTTTGGTAACGTTAACATACAAATATTAATTTCGAAAGCACATTGCCTACAGCTCCGTGTGTGCACGATTTATCATTAAATAATGGCAATCTTGATTCTAGCACAATATTATTCCTAAATGACAGCATTAATTCAGTAAATTAAACCTTCAAAATTATTATCAAAATAAGTAAATACCCTTTAAACAAAACTTTAGCTTCAAATAAAGATTGTAGATCTTTACTGTTTTCCAGTAGTTACTGCTAAAATGTTTTTGAAGAGATTCGTTCATAACCTCTGGAGGAAAGTCATTAATTAACTTCTGTTTTGTTTAAATTAATAGATATTATTTAATAGACTATTTTTTTATATTTATAGGTATTTAATAATGGACTAATTTGTTGCATTTAATTGTTTTTTTTTATTGGATTTTGAAAAAAATAATATATATATATATATATATATATATATATATATATATATATATATAATTATATATATAGACACACACACACACACACACACACACACACACACTAAGATTGTTTAATATTTTTAAAAGAAGTCTCTTCTGCCCACCAAGCCTTCATTTCTTTGATCCAAGAAAAACTGTAATATTGTGACTATATTATTATTATTATTTTAACAACTATTTTCTATTTGAATATATTTTAAGATGCAATTTAAATAAATAATAAAGTGAAATGCTTTATTGTGTGTGATTTGCATGTTATTTATTTTAAGACATGTAAGCTGAAGATCTAAACTAAGTTAAAATGGTTGGTTCAACTGATTTAATTGTCTTATTTTATATATATAAATGAGCTTAAATTTTAAGTTAACAGAACTAAGATTTATTTTGATCTCACATGGCCTGCACTGTGTTGGATTTACTTAAAAGATATGTGCACATTTTTTGATACAAAAATGGTGCATATATATTTTAAGTAAATCCAACTCATCATTTTTTAGAGTGTGGACAATATGAAACTAAAACGACATAAGCTTAATTTAAAATTTCTTAGGAACTACTGGATATTTAGAGGTGGATAAACGTAATTGAAAGGTGGATAAACGCACTTTGGAGGTGCAAACGCAATTCCCGAATATTGGGAGGTGGGTAAATGGCATTTACGTGCATTTAGCCTCCACTACATCCCTGGGTATGACATCACAGTACTGATTCGAAAATATACAGTGATCAACTAGAAGCAGCACTATACAGAGTACAGACGATTGGTGTATGACATCACAGTACTGATTCGAAAGCATACAGCAGACAGTGATCGACAGCACTGTACAGAGTACAGACGATTGGTGTATGCAGAGGTGTAGTTGAAGAGGTGGGTAAACTATAAATTCTGGTGGACCGACCAAGACATGGTCACCAGGTAAGGTGGGCCACTGCCTACCGGTGTATGTGTGTCTCCTGATGACATTGCTATATAGGGAGGGCTCGACATTAAGCCTTTTCATATGCTAAGTAAATCTGCCTTTCACTTGTCCGAGTAAAAAAGTTGCTTGTTCAGATTTTTTAAAAATTTGACTTATTCTTAAAAAATATTCTCATCATTGATATATCAGCTTTGATATTTAAATCACCATATTGTAATTTCTGCACCTTTAAAGGGCACCCCCCTCCCCCAATATTATTAAATGTATGCTTCATATTTCATTTTAAATTCCTAAATTTGATCAATAAATTCAATTATTTCTAATAATAAGACACCATAGGGCTGTTACTCTAGGGGTTGATCAAATTAAATCATTTACACTGAAAAATTACAATTGCATGAAATAATGTTATGAAATTGATTTTAATTTACATATAAGAAAGAATGATGCTACTTTTAAACATTTAACACTAAACCGCCAGTAGGTGGTGGCAGGCGACCGTCTTAATGAGTGAAAAAGTTCGCCTTAGGTTTAACAACCTATACTAAATTAACTAAATTAAAGAAACTAAATTAACGACATAAGCTTAATTTAAAATGTCTTAGGAACTAGGATATTTAGAGGTGGATAAACGCAATTGAAAGGTGGATAAACGCACTTTGGAGGTGGGTAAACGCAATTCCCGAATATTGGGAGGTGCGTAAACGGCATTTGCGCATTTAGCCTTCACTACATCCCTGGGTGTATGACATCACAGTACTGATTCGAAAGCATGCAGTGTACTTTGATCACCTTGACGAAGCACTGGGGAGACCGGGGGCAATTGTAACTAACAGGGGGCAATTGTACCACACTCAATTCCTCCAATCAGAAACAAGCTAGAGTGATGACACTTAATCTGTACATGCCCAATAGGATTCTCTCTCTATCTGTGGAAAAGAAGCGTGACATTTTCAACTTTAGCAGAAGTTATTAACGACAAACTGATTTTGAGGTGTGAAAGTTATTTTTTGGATGTACAGTATTTTTCTTCTGCTGTCTAAAGTTTAGATGTCTGTCAATTTAAACTTGTATACATTTTATCCCTAGGTTATTGATTAAAAACGAACATAAACAACACTGTAACACTGTGTTACAGTTGCCCCCGAGCCACAAGGCCCATTGTAATAAGCTTGTTTGTGTGTGTTGACATACTTTTCTGTTAAAAAAATGAACATATTTCACTAAATTCTATTGTAAAACTTCATTTTAAAAGGGTGTATTAAAATAAATGTTTGTTCCAGTATTAACAAATCATCAATTAGCATTTTTTATATAAAATAATGTGTGTTTTATATGTGCTTGACAAAGTGGGAATATTATATAAACTCTTAAAATTAACAGCAGTAAAGTGATTACTTTGAGGTAGGCTTTTATTTGAGATAAAGTGGGTTAATAGGAGTTATTTCTCAGTGTTACAATTGCCCCCACACTGCATTTAATTGAATATTTTAGTCTTGTTCTTATAAGTAAAAATATATAAATTGTATTATTAATTAGTGCACATATATATGTTTCTTGTATCAAAAGATGACTAGTCTATCTCAAGTAGTTTGTGAGTTATTAAGGAAAATGTAAAATACGTTACAATTGCCCCGGGTCTCCCCTACAGACGATTGGTTTATGACATCACAGTCCTGATTCGAAAGCATACAGTATGATCTTGAAGCAGCACTGTACAGAGTACAGACGATTGGTGTATGACATCACAGTACTGATTCAAAAGCAAACAGTATGATCTTGAAGCAGCACTGTACAGAGTACATACGATTGGTGTATGACATCACAGTACTGATTTGAAAGCATACGTATGATCTTGAAGCAGCACTGTACAGAGTACAGACGATTGGTGTATGACATCACAGTACTGATTCGAAAGCAAACAGTATGATCTTGAAGCAGCACTGTACAGAGTACAGACGATTGGTGTATGACATCACAGTACTGTTTCGAAAGCATGTATGATCTTGAAGCAGCCGAACAACCAATACTTATGAAAGTAATTGGATCAAACATAAAAAAAATAAGTATTCCTAACTTTTCAACGTTTACTTAACATATGTGTGTAACAAAAAAAATATAAGCTACTAGGTGCACTTAAATGTATGCATAAATAAAATAATAAAAAAACATAATGCATGTCAACTACTACAATAATTGCATCAAAATTAAGTAAATCGATTATATCAGTTTAAGTAACTGTATGAGCCACGTGATATAGGCTATGCAATTTCCCGTGATGCCTATCCAGACAAAAAAAATATGAAACACATGTGAAGACGTTGAGAAGCGGTAAGCTTAATTTTTGTACTTAGGCCTACACATGATCATTTATTGCATTTTTGGTCAAGAAATTTACTTTTAACTGAATTTCAGAATTGCTACAAATTTTGCATCAACAATTAGAAACGTTTCTTACGAATGCAAACATTTGTAGTCTACATGTTAACGAATGAAATAAGTGTTTTGCACGCGAGTAGCTATATATTGTGTTTTTTCAAAATATATGACCATGATGTTGGCTCGTATATGCATTAATGGTGTGTTTACACCGAACGCGAATTTAATTGCGATAGCAGAGTACATTCATAGTCAATGCAAAGACGCGAAGACGCATCATTCGCGCCGGGCGTCGCGAATTGGGTGACTCGTTTGCCGCGAACGTCTTTCTCAGTAGAAAATTTTGAACTTGAGCGGGCTGCAGAAGATTCAAGCGTCTAACTAGACTTGACGTGTTTGACGCGTTCGGTGTGACCAATTCGGACTGCGCTCTCTCTCCCCCACGGATAGATTATAGGCCTACTTTATTAGCGAGTTGTTTTTGGATAAAACTAATGTACTTTGCATACTTACAAATTCCCATGTTCTCTATCTCTATTGTCTATAGGCCTACATGGATCGCGGGAAAGGGGGCCTTGGGCGCGGGTTAGCCTACTTTTGGTAACGTTAACATACAAATATTAATTTCGAAAGCACATTGCCTACAGCTCCGTGTGTGCACGATTTATCATTAAATAATGGCAATCTTGATTCTAGCACAATATTATTCCTAAATGACAGCATTAATTCAGTAAATTAAACCTTCAAAATTATTATCAAAATAAGTAAATACCCTTTAAACAAAACTTTAGCTTCAAATAAAGATTGTAGATCTTTACTGTTTTCCAGTAGTTACTGCTAAAATGTTTTTGAAGAGATTCGTTCATAACCTCTGGAGGAAAGTCATTAATTAACTTCTGTTTTGTTTAAATTAATAGATATTATTTAATAGACTATTTTTTTATATTTATAGGTATTTAATAATGGACTAATTTGTTGCATTTAATTGTTTTTTTTTATTGGTTTTTGAAAAAAATAATATATATATATATATATATATATAATTATATATATAGACACACACACACACACACACACACACACACACACACACACACACACACACACACACACACACACACACACACTAAGATTGTTTAATATTTTTAAAAGAAGTCTCTTCTGCCCACCAAGCCTTCATTTCTTTGATCCAAGAAAAACTGTAATATTGTGACTATATTATTATTATTATTTTAACAACTATTTTCTATTTGAATATATTTTAAGATGCAATTTAAATAAATAATAAAGTGAAATGCTTTATTGTGTGTGATTTGCATGTTATTTATTTTAAGACATGTAAGCTGAAGATCTAAACTAAGTTAAAATGGTTGGTTCAACTGATTTAATTGTCTTATTTTATATATATAAATGAGCTTAAATTTTAAGTTAACAGAACTAAGATTTATTTTGATCTCACATGGCCTGCACTGTGTTGGATTTACTTAAAAGATATGTGCACATTTTTTGATACAAAAATGGTGCATATATATTTTAAGTAAATCCAACTCATCATTTTTTAGAGTGTGGACAATATGAAACTAAAACGACATAAGCTTAATTTAAAATTTCTTAGGAACTACTGGATATTTAGAGGTGGATAAACGTAATTGAAAGGTGGATAAACGCACTTTGGAGGTGCAAACGCAATTCCCGAATATTGGGAGGTGGGTAAATGGCATTTACGTGCATTTAGCCTCCACTACATCCCTGGGTATGACATCACAGTACTGATTCGAAAATATACAGTGATCAACTAGAAGCAGCACTATACAGAGTACAGACGATTGGTGTATGACATCACAGTACTGATTCGAAAGCATACAGCAGACAGTGATCGACAGCACTGTACAGAGTACAGACGATTGGTGTATGCAGAGGTGTAGTTGAAGAGGTGGGTAAACTATAAATTCTGGTGGACCGACCAAGACATGGTCACCAGGTAAGGTGGGCCACTGCCTACCGGTGTATGTGTGTCTCCTGATGACATTGCTATATAGGGAGGGCTCGACATTAAGCCTTTTCATATGCTAAGTAAATCTGCCTTTCACTTGTCCGAGTAAAAAAGTTGCTTGTTCAGATTTTTTAAAAATTTGACTTATTCTTAAAAAATATTCTCATCATTGATATATCAGCTTTGATATTTAAATCACCATATTGTAATTTCTGCACCTTTAAAGGGCACCCCCCTCCCCCAATATTATTAAATGTATGCTTCATATTTCATTTTAAATTCCTAAATTTGATCAATAAATTCAATTATTTCTAATAATAAGACACCATAGGGCTGTTACTCTAGGGGTTGATCAAATTAAATCATTTACACTGAAAAATTACAATTGCATGAAATAATGTTATGAAATTGATTTTAATTTACATATAAGAAAGAATGATGCTACTTTTAAACATTTAACACTAAACCGCCAGTAGGTGGTGGCAGGCGACCGTCTTAATGAGTGAAAAAGTTCGCCTTAGGTTTAACAACCTATACTAAATTAACTAAATTAAAGAAACTAAATTAACGACATAAGCTTAATTTAAAATGTCTTAGGAACTAGGATATTTAGAGGTGGATAAACGCAATTGAAAGGTGGATAAACGCACTTTGGAGGTGGGTAAACGCAATTCCCGAATATTGGGAGGTGCGTAAACGGCATTTGCGCATTTAGCCTTCACTACATCCCTGGGTGTATGACATCACAGTACTGATTCGAAAGCATGCAGTGTACTTTGATCACCTTGACGAAGCACTGGGGAGACCGGGGGCAATTGTAACTAACAGGGGGCAATTGTACCACACTCAATTCCTCCAATCAGAAACAAGCTAGAGTGATGACACTTAATCTGTACATGCCCAATAGGATTCTCTCTCTATCTGTGGAAAAGAAGCGTGACATTTTCAACTTTAGCAGAAGTTATTAACGACAAACTGATTTTGAGGTGTGAAAGTTATTTTTTGGATGTACAGTATTTTTCTTCTGCTGTCTAAAGTTTAGATGTCTGTCAATTTAAACTTGTATACATTTTATCCCTAGGTTATTGATTAAAAACGAACATAAACAACACTGTAACACTGTGTTACAGTTGCCCCCGAGCCACAAGGCCCATTGTAATAAGCTTGTTTGTGTGTGTTGACATACTTTTCTGTTAAAAAAATGAACATATTTCACTAAATTCTATTGTAAAACTTCATTTTAAAAGGGTGTATTAAAATAAATGTTTGTTCCAGTATTAACAAATCATCAATTAGCATTTTTTATATAAAATAATGTGTGTTTTATATGTGCTTGACAAAGTGGGAATATTATATAAACTCTTAAAATTAACAGCAGTAAAGTGATTACTTTGAGGTAGGCTTTTATTTGAGATAAAGTGGGTTAATAGGAGTTATTTCTCAGTGTTACAATTGCCCCCACACTGCATTTAATTGAATATTTTAGTCTTGTTCTTATAAGTAAAAATATATAAATTGTATTATTAATTAGTGCACATATATATGTTTCTTGTATCAAAAGATGACTAGTCTATCTCAAGTAGTTTGTGAGTTATTAAGGAAAATGTAAAATACGTTACAATTGCCCCGGGTCTCCCCTACAGACGATTGGTTTATGACATCACAGTCCTGATTCGAAAGCATACAGTATGATCTTGAAGCAGCACTGTACAGAGTACAGACGATTGGTGTATGACATCACAGTACTGATTCAAAAGCAAACAGTATGATCTTGAAGCAGCACTGTACAGAGTACATACGATTGGTGTATGACATCACAGTACTGATTTGAAAGCATACGTATGATCTTGAAGCAGCACTGTACAGAGTACAGACGATTGGTGTATGACATCACAGTACTGATTCGAAAGCAAACAGTATGATCTTGAAGCAGCACTGTACAGAGTACAGACGATTGGTGTATGACATCACAGTACTGTTTCGAAAGCATGTATGATCTTGAAGCAGCCGAACAACCAATACTTATGAAAGTAATTGGATCAAACATAAAAAAATAAGTATTCCTAACTTTTCAACGTTTACTTAACATATGTGTGTAACAAAAAAAATATAAGCTACTAGGTGCACTTAAATGTATGCATAAATAAAATAATAAAAAAACATAATGCATGTCAACTACTACAATAATTGCATCAAAATTAAGTAAATCGATTATATCAGTTTAAGTAACTGTATGAGCCACGTGATATAGGCTATGCAATTTCCCGTGATGCCTATCCAGACAAAAAAAATATGAAACACATGTGAAGACGTTGAGAAGCGGTAAGCTTAATTTTTGTACTTAGGCCTACACATGATCATTTATTGCATTTTTGGTCAAGAAATTTACTTTTAACTGAATTTCAGAATTGCTACAAATTTTGCATCAACAATTAGAAACGTTTCTTACGAATGCAAACATTTGTAGTCTACATGTTAACGAATGAAATAAGTGTTTTGCACGCGAGTAGCTATATATTGTGTTTTTTCAAAATATATGACCATGATGTTGGCTCGTATATGCATTAATGGTGTGTTTACACCGAACGCGAATTTAATTGCGATAGCAGAGTACATTCATAGTCAATGCAAAGACGCGAAGACGCATCATTCGCGCCGGGCGTCGCGAATTGGGTGACTCGTTTGCCGCGAACGTCTTTCTCAGTAGAAAATTTTGAACTTGAGCGGGCTGCAGAAGATTCAAGCGTCTAACTAGACTTGACGTGTTTGACGCGTTCGGTGTGACCAATTCGGACTGCGCTCTCTCTCCCCCACGGATAGATTATAGGCCTACTTTATTAGCGAGTTGTTTTTGGATAAAACTAATGTACTTTGCATACTTACAAATTCCCATGTTCTCTATCTCTATTGTCTATAGGCCTACATGGATCGCGGGAAAGGGGGCCTTGGGCGCGGGTTAGCCTACTTTTGGTAACGTTAACATACAAATATTAATTTCGAAAGCACATTGCCTACAGCTCCGTGTGTGCACGATTTATCATTAAATAATGGCAATCTTGATTCTAGCACAATATTATTCCTAAATGACAGCATTAATTCAGTAAATTAAACCTTCAAAATTATTATCAAAATAAGTAAATACCCTTTAAACAAAACTTTAGCTTCAAATAAAGATTGTAGATCTTTACTGTTTTCCAGTAGTTACTGCTAAAATGTTTTTGAAGAGATTCGTTCATAACCTCTGGAGGAAAGTCATTAATTAACTTCTGTTTTGTTTAAATTAATAGATATTATTTAATAGACTATTTTTTTATATTTATAGGTATTTAATAATGGACTAATTTGTTGCATTTAATTGTTTTTTTTTATTGGTTTTTGAAAAAAATAATATATATATATATATATATATATATATATATATAATTATATATATAGACACACACACACACACACACACACACACACACACACACACACACACACACACACACACACACACACACACACACACACACACACACACACTAAGATTGTTTAATATTTTTAAAAGAAGTCTCTTCTGCCCACCAAGCCTTCATTTCTTTGATCCAAGAAAAACTGTAATATTGTGACTATATTATTATTATTATTTTAACAACTATTTTCTATTTGAATATATTTTAAGATGCAATTTAAATAAATAATAAAGTGAAATGCTTTATTGTGTGTGATTTGCATGTTATTTATTTTAAGACATGTAAGCTGAAGATCTAAACTAAGTTAAAATGGTTGGTTCAACTGATTTAATTGTCTTATTTTATATATATAAATGAGCTTAAATTTTAAGTTAACAGAACTAAGATTTATTTTGATCTCACATGGCCTGCACTGTGTTGGATTTACTTAAAAGATATGTGCACATTTTTGATACAAAAATGGTGCATATATATTTTAAGTAAATCCAACTCATCATTTTTTAGAGTGTGGACAATATGAAACTAAAACGACATAAGCTTAATTTAAAATGTCTTAGGAACTACTGGATATTTAGAGGTGGATAAACGTAATTGAAAGGTGGATAAACGCACTTTGGAGGTGCAAACGCAATTCCCGAATATTGGGAGGTGGGTAAATGGCATTTACGTGCATTTAGCCTCCACTACATCCCTGGGTATGACATCACAGTACTGATTCGAAAATATACAGTGATCAACTAGAAGCAGCACTATACAGAGTACAGACGATTGGTGTATGACATCACAGTACTGATTCGAAAGCATACAGCAGACATTGATCGACAGCACTGTACAGAGTACAGACGATTGGTGTATGCAGAGGTGTAGTTGAAGAGGTGGGTAAACTATAAATTCTGGTGGACCGACCAAGACATGGTCACCAGGTAAGGTGGGCCACTGCCTACCGGTGTATGTGTGTCTCCTGATGACATTGCTATATAGGGAGGGCTCGACATTAAGCCTTTTCATATGCTAAGTAAATCTGCCTTTCACTTGTCCGAGTAAAAAAGTTGCTTGTTCAGATTTTTTAAAAATTTGACTTATTCTTAAAAAATATTCTCATCATTGATATATCAGCTTTGATATTTAAATCACCATATTGTAATTTCTGCACCTTTAAAGGGCACCCCCCTCCCCCAATATTATTAAATGTATGCTTCATATTTCATTTTAAATTCCTAAATTTGATCAATAAATTCAATTATTTCTAATAATAAGACACCATAGGGCTGTTACTCTAGGGGTTGATCAAATTAAATCATTTACACTGAAAAATTACAATTGCATGAAATAATGTTATGAAATTGATTTTAATTTACATATAAGAAAGAATGATGCTACTTTTAAACATTTAACACTAAACCGCCAGTAGGTGGTGGCAGGCGACCGTCTTAATGAGTGAAAAAGTTCGCCTTAGGTTTAACAACCTATACTAAATTAACTAAATTAAAGAAACTAAATTAACGACATAAGCTTAATTTAAAATGTCTTAGGAACTAGGATATTTAGAGGTGGATAAACGCAATTGAAAGGTGGATAAACGCACTTTGGAGGTGGGTAAACGCAATTCCCGAATATTGGGAGGTGCGTAAACGGCATTTGCGCATTTAGCCTTCACTACATCCCTGGGTGTATGACATCACAGTACTGATTCGAAAGCATGCAGTGTACTTTGATCACCTTGACGAAGCACTGGGGAGACCGGGGGCAATTGTAACTAACAGGGGGCAATTGTACCACACTCAATTCCTCCAATCAGAAACAAGCTAGAGTGATGACACTTAATCTGTACATGCCCAATAGGATTCTCTCTCTATCTGTGGAAAAGAAGCGTGACATTTTCAACTTTAGCAGAAGTTATTAACGACAAACTGATTTTGAGGTGTGAAAGTTATTTTTTGGATGTACAGTATTTTTCTTCTGCTGTCTAAAGTTTAGATGTCTGTCAATTTAAACTTGTATACATTTTATCCCTAGGTTATTGATTAAAAACGAACATAAACAACACTGTAACACTGTGTTACAGTTGCCCCCGAGCCACAAGGCCCATTGTAATAAGCTTGTTTGTGTGTGTTGACATACTTTTCTGTTAAAAAAATGAACATATTTCACTAAATTCTATTGTAAAACTTCATTTTAAAAGGGTGTATTAAAATAAATGTTTGTTCCAGTATTAACAAATCATCAATTAGCATTTTTTATATAAAATAATGTGTGTTTTATATGTGCTTGACAAAGTGGGAATATTATATAAACTCTTAAAATTAACAGCAGTAAAGTGATTACTTTGAGGTAGGCTTTTATTTGAGATAAAGTGGGTTAATAGGAGTTATTTCTCAGTGTTACAATTGCCCCCACACTGCATTTAATTGAATATTTTAGTCTTGTTCTTATAAGTAAAAATATATAAATTGTATTATTAATTAGTGCACATATATATGTTTCTTGTATCAAAAGATGACTAGTCTATCTCAAGTAGTTTGTGAGTTATTAAGGAAAATGTAAAATACGTTACAATTGCCCCGGGTCTCCCCTACAGACGATTGGTTTATGACATCACAGTCCTGATTCGAAAGCATACAGTATGATCTTGAAGCAGCACTGTACAGAGTACAGACGATTGGTGTATGACATCACAGTACTGATTCAAAAGCAAACAGTATGATCTTGAAGCAGCACTGTACAGAGTACATACGATTGGTGTATGACATCACAGTACTGATTTGAAAGCATACGTATGATCTTGAAGCAGCACTGTACAGAGTACAGACGATTGGTGTATGACATCACAGTACTGATTCGAAAGCAAACAGTATGATTTTGAAGCAGCACTGTACAGAGTACAGACGATTGGTGTATGACATCACAGTACTGTTTCGAAAGCATGTATGATCTTGAAGCAGCCGAACAACCAATACTTATGAAAGTAATTGGATCAAACATAAAAAAATAAGTATTCCTAACTTTTCAACGTTTACTTAACATATGTGTGTAACAAAAAAAATATAAGCTACTAGGTGCACTTAAATGTATGCATAAATAAAATAATAAAAAAACATAATGCATGTCAACTACTACAATAATTGCATCAAAATTAAGTAAATCGATTATATCAGTTTAAGTAACTGTATGAGCCACGTGATATAGGCTATGCAATTTCCCGTGATGCCTATCCAGACAAAAAAAATATGAAACACATGTGAAGACGTTGAGAAGCGGTAAGCTTAATTTTTGTACTTAGGCCTACACATGATCATTTATTGCATTTTTGGTCAAGAAATTTACTTTTAACTGAATTTCAGAATTGCTACAAATTTTGCATCAACAATTAGAAACGTTTCTTACGAATGCAAACATTTGTAGTCTACATGTTAACGAATGAAATAAGTGTTTTGCACGCGAGTAGCTATATATTGTGTTTTTTCAAAATATATGACCATGATGTTGGCTCGTATATGCATTAATGGTGTGTTTACACCGAACGCGAATTTAATTGCGATAGCAGAGTACATTCATAGTCAATGCAAAGACGCGAAGACGCATCATTCGCGCCGGGCGTCGCGAATTGGGTGACTCGTTTGCCGCGAACGTCTTTCTCAGTAGAAAATTTTGAACTTGAGCGGGCTGCAGAAGATTCAAGCGTCTAACTAGACTTGACGTGTTTGACGCGTTCGGTGTGACCAATTCGGACTGCGCTCTCTCTCCCCCACGGATAGATTATAGGCCTACTTTATTAGCGAGTTGTTTTTGGATAAAACTAATGTACTTTGCATACTTACAAATTCCCATGTTCTCTATCTCTATTGTCTATAGGCCTACATGGATCGCGGGAAAGGGGGCCTTGGGCGCGGGTTAGCCTACTTTTGGTAACGTTAACATACAAATATTAATTTCGAAAGCACATTGCCTACAGCTCCGTGTGTGCACGATTTATCATTAAATAATGGCAATCTTGATTCTAGCACAATATTATTCCTAAATGACAGCATTAATTCAGTAAATTAAACCTTCAAAATTATTATCAAAATAAGTAAATACCCTTTAAACAAAACTTTAGCTTCAAATAAAGATTGTAGATCTTTACTGTTTTCCAGTAGTTACTGCTAAAATGTTTTTGAAGAGATTCGTTCATAACCTCTGGAGGAAAGTCATTAATTAACTTCTGTTTTGTTTAAATTAATAGATATTATTTAATAGACTATTTTTTTATATTTATAGGTATTTAATAATGGACTAATTTGTTGCATTTAATTGTTTTTTTTTATTGGTTTTTGAAAAAAATAATATATATATATATATATATATATATATAATTATATATATAGACACACACACACACACACACACACACACACACACACACACACACACACACACACACACACACACTAAGATTGTTTAATATTTTTAAAAGAAGTCTCTTCTGCCCACCAAGCCTTCATTTCTTTGATCCAAGAAAAACTGTAATATTGTGACTATATTATTATTATTATTTTAACAACTATTTTCTATTTGAATATATTTTAAGATGCAATTTAAATAAATAATAAAGTGAAATGCTTTATTTTGTGTGATTTGCATGTTATTTATTTTAAGACATGTAAGCTGAAGATCTAAACTAAGTTAAAATGGTTGGTTCAACTGATTTAATTGTCTTATTTTATATATATAAATGAGCTTAAATTTTAAGTTAACAGAACTAAGATTTATTTTGATCTCACATGGCCTGCACTGTGTTGGATTTACTTAAAAGATATGTGCACATTTTTTGATACAAAAATGGTGCATATATATTTTAAGTAAATCCAACTCATCATTTTTTAGAGTGTGGACAATATGAAACTAAAACGACATAAGCTTAATTTAAAATTTCTTAGGAACTACTGGATATTTAGAGGTGGATAAACGTAATTGAAAGGTGGATAAACGCACTTTGGAGGTGCAAACGCAATTCCCGAATATTGGGAGGTGGGTAAATGGCATTTACGTGCATTTAGCCTCCACTACATCCCTGGGTATGACATCACAGTACTGATTCGAAAATATACAGTGATCAACTAGAAGCAGCACTATACAGAGTACAGACGATTGGTGTATGACATCACAGTACTGATTCGAAAGCATACAGCAGACAGTGATCGACAGCACTGTACAGAGTACAGACGATTGGTGTATGCAGAGGTGTAGTTGAAGAGGTGGGTAAACTATAAATTCTGGTGGACCGACCAAGACATGGTCACCAGGTAAGGTGGGCCACTGCCTACCGGTGTATGTGTGTCTCCTGATGACATTGCTATATAGGGAGGGCTCGACATTAAGCCTTTTCATATGCTAAGTAAATCTGCCTTTCACTTGTCCGAGTAAAAAAGTTGCTTGTTCAGATTTTTTAAAAATTTGACTTATTCTTAAAAAATATTCTCATCATTGATATATCAGCTTTGATATTTAAATCACCATATTGTAATTTCTGCACCTTTAAAGGGCACCCCCCTCCCCCAATATTATTAAATGTATGCTTCATATTTCATTTTAAATTCCTAAATTTGATCAATAAATTCAATTATTTCTAATAATAAGACACCATAGGGCTGTTACTCTAGGGGTTGATCAAATTAAATCATTTACACTGAAAAATTACAATTGCATGAAATAATGTTATGAAATTGATTTTAATTTACATATAAGAAAGAATGATGCTACTTTTAAACATTTAACACTAAACCGCCAGTAGGTGGTGGCAGGCGACCGTCTTAATGAGTAAAAAAGTTCGCCTTAGGTTTAACAACCTATACTAAATTAACTAAATTAAAGAAACTAAATTAACGACATAAGCTTAATTTAAAATGTCTTAGGAACTAGGATATTTAGAGGTGGATAAACGCAATTGAAAGGTGGATAAACGCACTTTGGAGGTGGGTAAACGCAATTCCCGAATATTGGGAGGTGCGTAAACGGCATTTGCGCATTTAGCCTTCACTACATCCCTGGGTGTATGACATCACAGTACTGATTCGAAAGCATGCAGTGTACTTTGATCACCTTGACGAAGCACTGGGGAGACCGGGGGCAATTGTAACTAACAGGGGGCAATTGTACCACACTCAATTCCTCCAATCAGAAACAAGCTAGAGTGATGACACTTAATCTGTACATGCCCAATAGGATTCTCTCTCTATCTGTGGAAAAGAAGCGTGACATTTTCAACTTTAGCAGAAGTTATTAACGACAAACTGATTTTGAGGTGTGAAAGTTATTTTTTGGATGTACAGTATTTTTCTTCTGCTGTCTAAAGTTTAGATGTCTGTCAATTTAAACTTGTATACATTTTATCCCTAGGTTATTGATTAAAAACGAACATAAACAACACTGTAACACTGTGTTACAGTTGCCCCCGAGCCACAAGGCCCATTGTAATAAGCTTGTTTGTGTGTGTTGACATACTTTTCTGTTAAAAAAATGAACATATTTCACTAAATTCTATTGTAAAACTTCATTTTAAAAGGGTGTATTAAAATAAATGTTTGTTCCAGTATTAACAAATCATCAATTAGCATTTTTTATATAAAATAATGTGTGTTTTATATGTGCTTGACAAAGTGGGAATATTATATAAACTCTTAAAATTAACAGCAGTAAAGTGATTACTTTGAGGTAGGCTTTTATTTGAGATAAAGTGGGTTAATAGGAGTTATTTCTCAGTGTTACAATTGCCCCCACACTGCATTTAATTGAATATTTTAGTCTTGTTCTTATAAGTAAAAATATATAAATTGTATTATTAATTAGTGCACATATATATGTTTCTTGTATCAAAAGATGACTAGTCTATCTCAAGTAGTTTGTGAGTTATTAAGGAAAATGTAAAATACGTTACAATTGCCCCGGGTCTCCCCTACAGACGATTGGTTTATGACATCACAGTCCTGATTCGAAAGCATACAGTATGATCTTGAAGCAGCACTGTACAGAGTACAGACGATTGGTGTATGACATCACAGTACTGATTCAAAAGCAAACAGTATGATCTTGAAGCAGCACTGTACAGAGTACATACGATTGGTGTATGACATCACAGTACTGATTTGAAAGCATACGTATGATCTTGAAGCAGCACTGTACAGAGTACAGACGATTGGTGTATGACATCACAGTACTGATTCGAAAGCAAACAGTATGATCTTGAAGCAGCACTGTACAGAGTACAGACGATTGGTGTATGACATCACAGTACTGTTTCGAAAGCATGTATGATCTTGAAGCAGCCGAACAACCAATACTTATGAAAGTAATTGGATCAAACATAAAAAAAATAAGTATTCCTAACTTTTCAACGTTTACTTAACATATGTGTGTAACAAAAAAAATATAAGCTACTAGGTGCACTTAAATGTATGCATAAATAAAATAATAAAAAAACATAATGCATGTCAACTACTACAATAATTGCATCAAAATTAAGTAAATCGATTATATCAGTTTAAGTAACTGTATGAGCCACGTGATATAGGCTATGCAATTTCCCGTGATGCCTATCCAGACAAAAAAAATATGAAACACATGTGAAGACGTTGAGAAGCGGTAAGCTTAATTTTTGTACTTAGGCCTACACATGATCATTTATTGCATTTTTGGTCAAGAAATTTACTTTTAACTGAATTTCAGAATTGCTACAAATTTTGCATCAACAATTAGAAACGTTTCTTACGAATGCAAACATTTGTAGTCTACATGTTAACGAATGAAATAAGTGTTTTGCACGCGAGTAGCTATATATTGTGTTTTTTCAAAATATATGACCATGATGTTGGCTCGTATATGCATTAATGGTGTGTTTACACCGAACGCGAATTTAATTGCGATAGCAGAGTACATTCATAGTCAATGCAAAGACGCGAAGACGCATCATTCGCGCCGGGCGTCGCGAATTGGGTGACTCGTTTGCCGCGAACGTCTTTCTCAGTAGAAAATTTTGAACTTGAGCGGGCTGCAGAAGATTCAAGCGTCTAACTAGACTTGACGTGTTTGACGCGTTCGGTGTGACCAATTCGGACTGCGCTCTCTCTCCCCCACGGATAGATTATAGGCCTACTTTATTAGCGAGTTGTTTTTGGATAAAACTAATGTACTTTGCATACTTACAAATTCCCATGTTCTCTATCTCTATTGTCTATAGGCCTACATGGATCGCGGGAAAGGGGGCCTTGGGCGCGGGTTAGCCTACTTTTGGTAACGTTAACATACAAATATTAATTTCGAAAGCACATTGCCTACAGCTCCGTGTGTGCACGATTTATCATTAAATAATGGCAATCTTGATTCTAGCACAATATTATTCCTAAATGACAGCATTAATTCAGTAAATTAAACCTTCAAAATTATTATCAAAATAAGTAAATACCCTTTAAACAAAACTTTAGCTTCAAATAAAGATTGTAGATCTTTACTGTTTTCCAGTAGTTACTGCTAAAATGTTTTTGAAGAGATTCGTTCATAACCTCTGGAGGAAAGTCATTAATTAACTTCTGTTTTGTTTAAATTAATAGATATTATTTAATAGACTATTTTTTTATATTTATAGGTATTTAATAATGGACTAATTTGTTGCATTTAATTGTTTTTTTTTATTGGTTTTTGAAAAAAATAATATATATATATATATATATATATATATATATATATATATATATATATATAATTATATATATAGACACACACACACACACACACACACACACACACACACACACACACACACACACACACACACACACACACACACACACACACACACACACACACACACACACACACTAAGATTGTTTAATATTTTTAAAAGAAGTCTCTTCTGCCCACCAAGCCTTCATTTCTTTGATCCAAGAAAAACTGTAATATTGTGACTATATTATTATTATTATTTTAACAACTATTTTCTATTTGAATATATTTTAAGATGCAATTTAAATAAATAATAAAGTGAAATGCTTTATTGTGTGTGATTTGCATGTTATTTATTTTAAGACATGTAAGCTGAAGATCTAAACTAAGTTAAAATGGTTGGTTCAACTGATTTAATTGTCTTATTTTATATATATAAATGAGCTTAAATTTTAAGTTAACAGAACTAAGATTTATTTTGATCTCACATGGCCTGCACTGTGTTGGATTTACTTAAAAGATATGTGCACATTTTTTGATACAAAAATGGTGCATATATATTTTAAGTAAATCCAACTCATCATTTTTTAGAGTGTGGACAATATGAAACTAAAACGACATAAGCTTAATTTAAAATGTCTTAGGAACTACTGGATATTTAGAGGTGGATAAACGTAATTGAAAGGTGGATAAACGCACTTTGGAGGTGCAAACGCAATTCCCGAATATTGGGAGGTGGGTAAATGGCATTTACGTGCATTTAGCCTCCACTACATCCCTGGGTATGACATCACAGTACTGATTCGAAAATATACAGTGATCAACTAGAAGCAGCACTATACAGAGTACAGACGATTGGTGTATGACATCACAGTACTGATTCGAAAGCATACAGCAGACAGTGATCGACAGCACTGTACAGAGTACAGACGATTGGTGTATGCAGAGGTGTAGTTGAAGAGGTGGGTAAACTATAAATTCTGGTGGACCGACCAAGACATGGTCACCAGGTAAGGTGGGCCACTGCCTACCGGTGTATGTGTGTCTCCTGATGACATTGCTATATAGGGAGGGCTCGACATTAAGCCTTTTCATATGCTAAGTAAATCTGCCTTTCACTTGTCCGAGTAAAAAAGTTGCTTGTTCAGATTTTTTAAAAATTTGACTTATTCTTAAAAAATATTCTCATCATTGATATATCAGCTTTGATATTTAAATCACCATATTGTAATTTCTGCACCTTTAAAGGGCACCCCCCTCCCCCAATATTATTAAATGTATGCTTCATATTTCATTTTAAATTCCTAAATTTGATCAATAAATTCAATTATTTCTAATAATAAGACACCATAGGGCTGTTACTCTAGGGGTTGATCAAATTAAATCATTTACACTGAAAAATTACAATTGCATGAAATAATGTTATGAAATTGATTTTAATTTACATATAAGAAAGAATGATGCTACTTTTAAACATTTAACACTAAACCGCCAGTAGGTGGTGGCAGGCGACCGTCTTAATGAGTAAAAAAGTTCGCCTTAGGTTTAACAACCTATACTAAATTAACTAAATTAAAGAAACTAAATTAACGACATAAGCTTAATTTAAAATGTCTTAGGAACTAGGATATTTAGAGGTGGATAAACGCAATTGAAAGGTGGATAAACGCACTTTGGAGGTGGGTAAACGCAATTCCCGAATATTGGGAGGTGCGTAAACGGCATTTGCGCATTTAGCCTTCACTACATCCCTGGGTGTATGACATCACAGTACTGATTCGAAAGCATGCAGTGTACTTTGATCACCTTGACGAAGCACTGGGGAGACCGGGGGCAATTGTAACTAACAGGGGGCAATTGTACCACACTCAATTCCTCCAATCAGAAACAAGCTAGAGTGATGACACTTAATCTGTACATGCCCAATAGGATTCTCTCTCTATCTGTGGAAAAGAAGCGTGACATTTTCAACTTTAGCAGAAGTTATTAACGACAAACTGATTTTGAGGTGTGAAAGTTATTTTTTGGATGTACAGTATTTTTCTTCTGCTGTCTAAAGTTTAGATGTCTGTCAATTTAAACTTGTATACATTTTATCCCTAGGTTATTGATTAAAAACGAACATAAACAACACTGTAACACTGTGTTACAGTTGCCCCCGAGCCACAAGGCCCATTGTAATAAGCTTGTTTGTGTGTGTTGACATACTTTTCTGTTAAAAAAATGAACATATTTCACTAAATTCTATTGTAAAACTTCATTTTAAAAGGGTGTATTAAAATAAATGTTTGTTCCAGTATTAACAAATCATCAATTAGCATTTTTTATATAAAATAATGTGTGTTTTATATGTGCTTGACAAAGTGGGAATATTATATAAACTCTTAAAATTAACAGCAGTAAAGTGATTACTTTGAGGTAGGCTTTTATTTGAGATAAAGTGGGTTAATAGGAGTTATTTCTCAGTGTTACAATTGCCCCCACACTGCATTTAATTGAATATTTTAGTCTTGTTCTTATAAGTAAAAATATATAAATTGTATTATTAATTAGTGCACATATATATGTTTCTTGTATCAAAAGATGACTAGTCTATCTCAAGTAGTTTGTGAGTTATTAAGGAAAATGTAAAATACGTTACAATTGCCCCGGGTCTCCCACACAGACGATTGGTTTATGACATCACAGTCCTGATTCGAAAGCATACAGTATGATCTTGAAGCAGCACTGTACAGAGTACAGACGATTGGTGTATGACATCACAGTACTGATTCAAAAGCAAACAGTATGATCTTGAAGCAGCACTGTACAGAGTACATACGATTGGTGTATGACATCACAGTACTGATTTGGAAGCATACGTATGATCTTGAAGCAGCACTGTACAGAGTACAGACGATTGGTGTATGA
This sequence comes from Pimephales promelas, assembly GCF_988280905.1. Lineage (NCBI taxonomy): Eukaryota > Metazoa > Chordata > Actinopteri > Cypriniformes > Leuciscidae > Pimephales > Pimephales promelas. The sequence continues at coordinate 7,600,232 of NC_142793.1, forward strand.
CATCACAGTACTGATTCGAAAGCAAACAGTATGATCTTGAAGCAGCACTGTACAGAGTACAGACGATTGGTGTATGACATCACAGTACTGTTTCGAAAGCATGTATGATCTTGAAGCAGCCGAACAACCAATACTTATAAAAGTAATTGGATCAAACATAAAAAATTAAGTATTCCTAACTTTTCAACGTTTACTTAACATATGTGTGTAACAAAAAAATATAAGCTACTAGGTGCACTTAAATGTATGCATAAATAAAATAATAAAAAAAAACATAATGCATGTCAACTACTACAATAATTGCATCAAAATTAAGTAAATCGATTATATCAGTTTAAGTAACTGTATGAGCCACGTGATATAGGCTATGCAATTTCCCGTGATGCCTATCCAGACAAAAAAAATATGAAGACGTTGAGAAGCGGTAAGCTTAATTTTTGTACTTAGGCCTACACATGATCATTTATTGCATTTTTGGTCAAGAAATTTACTTTTAACTGAATTTCAGAATTGCTACAAATTTTGCATCAACAATTAGAAACGTTTCTTACGAATGCAAACATTTGTAGTCTACATGTTAACGAATGAAATAAGTGTTTTGCACGCGAGTAGCTATATATTGTGTTTTTTCAAAATATATGACCATGATGTTGGCTCGTATATGCATTAATGGTGTGTTTACACCGAACGCGAATTTAATTGCGATAGCAGAGTACATTCATAGTCAATGCAAAGACGCGAAGACGCATCATTCGCGCCGGGCGTCGCGAATTGGGTGACTCGTTTGCCGCGAACGTCTTTCTCAGTAGAAAATTTTGAACTTGAGCGGGCTGCAGAAGATTCAAGCGTCTAACTAGACTTGACGTGTTTGACGCGTTCAGTGTGACCAATTCGGACTGCGCTCTCTCTCCCCCACGGATAGATTATAGGCCTACTTTATTAGCGAGTTGTTTTTGGATAAAACTAATGTACTTTGCATACTTACAAATTCCCATGTTCTCTATCTCTATTGTCTATAGGCCTACATGGATCGCGGGAAAGGGGGCCTTGGGCGCAGGTTAGCCTACTTTTGGTAACGTTAACATACAAATATTAATTTCGAAAGCACATTGCCTACAGCTCCGTGTGTGCACGATTTATCATTAAATAATGGCAATCTTGATTCTAGCACAATATTATTCCTAAATGACAGCATTAATTCAGTAAATTAAACCTTCAAAATTATTATCAAAATAAGTAAATACCCTTTAAACAAAACTTTAGCTTCAAATAAAGATTGTAGGTCTTTACTGTTTTCCAATAGTTACTGCTAAAATGTTTTTGAAGAGATTCGTTCATAACCTCTGGAGTTAAGTCATTAATTAACTTCTGTTTTGTTTAAATTAATAGATATTATTTAATAGACTATTTTTTTATATTTATAGGTATTTAATAATGGACTAATTTGTTGCATTTAATTGTTTTTTTTTTATTGGTTTTTGAAAAAAATAATATATATATATATATATATATATATATATATATAGACACACACACACACACACACACACACACACACACACACACACACACACACACACACACACACACACACACACACACACACACACACACACACACACACACACACACTAAGATTGTTTAATATTTTTAAAAGAAGTCTCTTCTGCCCACCAAGCCTTCATTTCTTTGATCCAAGAAAAACTGTAATATTGTGACTATATTATTATTATTATTTTAACAACTATTTTCTATTTGAATATATTTTAAGATGCAATTTAAATAAATAATAAAGTGAAATGCTTTATTGTGTGTGATTTGCATGTTATTTATTTTAAGACATGTAAGCTGAAGATCTAAACTAAGTTAAAATGGTTGGTTCAACTGATTTAATTGTCTTATTTTATATATATAAATGAGCTTAAATTTTAAGTTAACAGAACTAAGATTTATTTTGATCTCACATGGCCTGCACTGTGTTGGATTTACTTAAAAGATATGTGCACATTTTTTGATACAAAAATGGTGCATATATATTTTAAGTAAATCCAACTCATCATTTTTTAGAGTGTGGACAATATGCAACTTAAACGACATAAGCTTAATTTAAAATGTCTTAGGAACTACTGGATATTTAGAGGTGGATAAACGTAATTGAAAGGTGGATAAACGCACTTTGGAGGTGCAAACGCAATTCCCGAATATTGGGAGGTGGGTAAATGGCATTTACGTGCATTTAGCCTCCACTACATCCCTGGGTATGACATCACAGTACTGATTCGAAAATATACAGTGATCAACTAGAAGCAGCACTATACAGAGTACAGACGATTGGTGTATGACATCACAGTACTGATTCGAAAGCATACAGCAGACAGTGATCGACAGCACTGTACAGAGTACAGACGATTGGTGTATGCAGAGGTGTAGTTGAAGAGGTGGGTAAACTATAAATTCTGGTGGACCGACCAAGACATGGTCACCAGGTAAGGTGGGCCACTGCCTACCGGTGTATGTGTGTCTCCTGATGACATTGCTATATAGGGAGGGCTCGACATTAAGCCTTTTCATATGCTAAGTAAATCTGCCTTTCACTTGTCCGAGTAAAAAAGTTGCTTGTTCAGATTTTTAAAAAATTTGACTTATTCTTAAAAAATATTCTCATCATTGATATATCAGCTTTGATATTTAAATCACCATATTGTAATTTCTGCACCTTTAAAGGGCACCCCCCTCCCCCAATATTATTAAATGTATGCTTCATATTTCATTTTAAATTCCTAAATTTGATCAATAAATTCAATTATTTCTAATAATAAGACACCATAGGGCTGTTACTCTAGGGGTTGATCAAATTAAATCATTTACACTGAAAAATTACAATTGCATGAAATAATGTTATGAAATTGATTTTAATTTACATATAAGAAAGAATGATGCTACTTTTAAACATTTAACACTAAACCGCCAGTAGGTGGTGGCAGGCGACCGTCTTAATGAGTGAAAAAGTTCGCCTTAGGTTTAACAACCTATACTAAATTAACTAAATTAAAGAAACTAAATTAACGACATAAGCTTAATTTAAAATGTCTTAGGAACTAGGATATTTAGAGGTGGATAAACGCAATTGAAAGGTGGATAAACGCACTTTGGAGGTGGGTAAACGCAATTCCCGAATATTGGGAGGTGCGTAAACGGCATTTGCGCATTTAGCCTTCACTACATCCCTGGGTGTATGACATCACAGTACTGATTCGAAAGCATGCAGTGTACTTTGATCACCTTGACGAAGCACTGGGGAGACCGGGGGCAATTGTAACTAACAGGGGGCAATTGTACCACACTCAATTCCTCCAATCAGAAACAAGCTAGAGTGATGACACTTAATCTGTACATGCCCAATAGGATTCTCTCTCTATCTGTGGAAAAGAAGCGTGACATTTTCAACTTTAGCAGAAGTTATTAACGACAAACTGATTTTGAGGTGTGAAAGTTATTTTTTGGATGTACAGTATTTTTCTTCTGCTGTCTAAAGTTTAGATGTCTGTCAATTTAAACTTGTATACATTTTATCCCTAGGTTATTGATTAAAAACGAACATAAACAACACTGTAACACTGTGTTACAGTTGCCCCCGAGCCACAAGGCCCATTGTAATAAGCTTGTTTGTGTGTGTTGACATACTTTTCTGTTAAAAAAATGAACATATTTCACTAAATTCTATTGTAAAACTTCATTTTAAAAGGGTGTATTAAAATAAATGTTTGTTCCAGTATTAACAAATCATCAATTAGCATTTTTTATATAAAATAATGTGTGTTTTATATGTGCTTGACAAAGTGGGAATATTATATAAACTCTTAAAATTAACAGCAGTAAAGTGATTACTTTGAGGTAGGCTTTTATTTGAGATAAAGTGGGTTAATAGGAGTTATTTCTCAGTGTTACAATTGCCCCCACACTGCATTTAATTGAATATTTTAGTCTTGTTCTTATAAGTAAAAATATATAAATTGTATTATTAATTAGTGCACATATATATGTTTCTTGTATCAAAAGATGACTAGTCTATCTCAAGTAGTTTGTGAGTTATTAAGGAAAATGTAAAATACGTTACAATTGCCCCGGGTCTCCCCTACAGACGATTGGTTTATGACATCACAGTCCTGATTCGAAAGCATACAGTATGATCTTGAAGCAGCACTGTACAGAGTACAGACGATTGGTGTATGACATCACAGTACTGATTCAAAAGCAAACAGTATGATCTTGAAGCAGCACTGTACAGAGTACATACGATTGGTGTATGACATCACAGTACTGATTTGAAAGCATACGTATGATCTTGAAGCAGCACTGTACAGAGTACAGACGATTGGTGTATGACATCACAGTACTGATTCGAAAGCAAACAGTATGATCTTGAAGCAGCACTGTACAGAGTACAGACGATTGGTGTATGACATCACAGTACTGTTTCGAAAGCATGTATGATCTTGAAGCAGCCGAACAACCAATACTTATGAAAGTAATTGGATCAAACATAAAAAAATAAGTATTCCTAACTTTTCAACGTTTACTTAACATATGTGTGTAACAAAAAAAATATAAGCTACTAGGTGCACTTAAATGTATGCATAAATAAAATAATAAAAAAACATAATGCATGTCAACTACTACAATAATTGCATCAAAATTAAGTAAATCGATTATATCAGTTTAAGTAACTGTATGAGCCACGTGATATAGGCTATGCAATTTCCCGTGATGCCTATCCAGACAAAAAAAATATGAAACACATGTGAAGACGTTGAGAAGCGGTAAGCTTAATTTTTGTACTTAGGCCTACACATGATCATTTATTGCATTTTTGGTCAAGAAATTTACTTTTAACTGAATTTCAGAATTGCTACAAATTTTGCATCAACAATTAGAAACGTTTCTTACGAATGCAAACATTTGTAGTCTACATGTTAACGAATGAAATAAGTGTTTTGCACGCGAGTAGCTATATATTGTGTTTTTTCAAAATATATGACCATGATGTTGGCTCGTATATGCATTAATGGTGTGTTTACACCGAACGCGAATTTAATTGCGATAGCAGAGTACATTCATAGTCAATGCAAAGACGCGAAGACGCATCATTCGCGCCGGGCGTCGCGAATTGGGTGACTCGTTTGCCGCGAACGTCTTTCTCAGTAGAAAATTTTGAACTTGAGCGGGCTGCAGAAGATTCAAGCGTCTAACTAGACTTGACGTGTTTGACGCGTTCGGTGTGACCAATTCGGACTGCGCTCTCTCTCCCCCACGGATAGATTATAGGCCTACTTTATTAGCGAGTTGTTTTTGGATAAAACTAATGTACTTTGCATACTTACAAATTCCCATGTTCTCTATCTCTATTGTCTATAGGCCTACATGGATCGCGGGAAAGGGGGCCTTGGGCGCGGGTTAGCCTACTTTTGGTAACGTTAACATACAAATATTAATTTCGAAAGCACATTGCCTACAGCTCCGTGTGTGCACGATTTATCATTAAATAATGGCAATCTTGATTCTAGCACAATATTATTCCTAAATGACAGCATTAATTCAGTAAATTAAACCTTCAAAATTATTATCAAAATAAGTAAATACCCTTTAAACAAAACTTTAGCTTCAAATAAAGATTGTAGATCTTTACTGTTTTCCAGTAGTTACTGCTAAAATGTTTTTGAAGAGATTCGTTCATAACCTCTGGAGGAAAGTCATTAATTAACTTCTGTTTTGTTTAAATTAATAGATATTATTTAATAGACTATTTTTTTATATTTATAGGTATTTAATAATGGACTAATTTGTTGCATTTAATTGTTTTTTTTTATTGGTTTTTGAAAAAAATAATATATATATATATATATATATATATATATATATATATATATATAATTATATATATAGACACACACACACACACACACACACACACACACACACACACACACACACACACACACACACACACACACACACACACACACACACACACACACACTAAGATTGTTTAATATTTTTAAAAGAAGTCTCTTCTGCCCACCAAGCCTTCATTTCTTTGATCCAAGAAAAACTGTAATATTGTGACTATATTATTATTATTATTTTAACAACTATTTTCTATTTGAATATATTTTAAGATGCAATTTAAATAAATAATAAAGTGAAATGCTTTATTGTGTGTGATTTGCATGTTATTTATTTTAAGACATGTAAGCTGAAGATCTAAACTAAGTTAAAATGGTTGGTTCAACTGATTTAATTGTCTTATTTTATATATATAAATGAGCTTAAATTTTAAGTTAACAGAACTAAGATTTATTTTGATCTCACATGGCCTGCACTGTGTTGGATTTACTTAAAAGATATGTGCACATTTTTTGATACAAAAATGGTGCATATATATTTTAAGTAAATCCAACTCATCATTTTTTAGAGTGTGGACAATATGAAACTAAAACGACATAAGCTTAATTTAAAATGTCTTAGGAACTACTGGATATTTAGAGGTGGATAAACGTAATTGAAAGGTGGATAAACGCACTTTGGAGGTGCAAACGCAATTCCCGAATATTGGGAGGTGGGTAAATGGCATTTACGTGCATTTAGCCTCCACTACATCCCTGGGTATGACATCACAGTACTGATTCGAAAATATACAGTGATCAACTAGAAGCAGCACTATACAGAGTACAGACGATTGGTGTATGACATCACAGTACTGATTCGAAAGCATACAGCAGACAGTGATCGACAGCACTGTACAGAGTACAGACGATTGGTGTATGCAGAGGTGTAGTTGAAGAGGTGGGTAAACTATAAATTCTGGTGGACCGACCAAGACATGGTCACCAGGTAAGGTGGGCCACTGCCTACCGGTGTATGTGTGTCTCCTGATGACATTGCTATATAGGGAGGGCTCGACATTAAGCCTTTTCATATGCTAAGTAAATCTGCCTTTCACTTGTCCGAGTAAAAAAGTTGCTTGTTCAGATTTTTTAAAAATTTGACTTATTCTTAAAAAATATTCTCATCATTGATATATCAGCTTTGATATTTAAATCACCATATTGTAATTTCTGCACCTTTAAAGGGCACCCCCCTCCCCCAATATTATTAAATGTATGCTTCATATTTCATTTTAAATTCCTAAATTTGATCAATAAATTCAATTATTTCTAATAATAAGACACCATAGGGCTGTTACTCTAGGGGTTGATCAAATTAAATCATTTACACTGAAAAATTACAATTGCATGAAATAATGTTATGAAATTGATTTTAATTTACATATAAGAAAGAATGATGCTACTTTTAAACATTTAACACTAAACCGCCAGTAGGTGGTGGCAGGCGACCGTCTTAATGAGTAAAAAAGTTCGCCTTAGGTTTAACAACCTATACTAAATTAACTAAATTAAAGAAACTAAATTAACGACATAAGCTTAATTTAAAATGTCTTAGGAACTAGGATATTTAGAGGTGGATAAACGCAATTGAAAGGTGGATAAACGCACTTTGGAGGTGGGTAAACGCAATTCCCGAATATTGGGAGGTGCGTAAACGGCATTTGCGCATTTAGCCTTCACTACATCCCTGGGTGTATGACATCACAGTACTGATTCGAAAGCATGCAGTGTACTTTGATCACCTTGACGAAGCACTGGGGAGACCGGGGGCAATTGTAACTAACAGGGGGCAATTGTACCACACTCAATTCCTCCAATCAGAAACAAGCTAGAGTGATGACACTTAATCTGTACATGCCCAATAGGATTCTCTCTCTATCTGTGGAAAAGAAGCGTGACATTTTCAACTTTAGCAGAAGTTATTAACGACAAACTGATTTTGAGGTGTGAAAGTTATTTTTTGGATGTACAGTATTTTTCTTCTGCTGTCTAAAGTTTAGATGTCTGTCAATTTAAACTTGTATACATTTTATCCCTAGGTTATTGATTAAAAACGAACATAAACAACACTGTAACACTGTGTTACAGTTGCCCCCGAGCCACAAGGCCCATTGTAATAAGCTTGTTTGTGTGTGTTGACATACTTTTCTGTTAAAAAAATGAACATATTTCACTAAATTCTATTGTAAAACTTCATTTTAAAAGGGTGTATTAAAATAAATGTTTGTTCCAGTATTAACAAATCATCAATTAGCATTTTTTATATAAAATAATGTGTGTTTTATATGTGCTTGACAAAGTGGGAATATTATATAAACTCTTAAAATTAACAGCAGTAAAGTGATTACTTTGAGGTAGGCTTTTATTTGAGATAAAGTGGGTTAATAGGAGTTATTTCTCAGTGTTACAATTGCCCCCACACTGCATTTAATTGAATATTTTAGTCTTGTTCTTATAAGTAAAAATATATAAATTGTATTATTAATTAGTGCACATATATATGTTTCTTGTATCAAAAGATGACTAGTCTATCTCAAGTAGTTTGTGAGTTATTAAGGAAAATGTAAAATACGTTACAATTGCCCCGGGTCTCCCCTACAGACGATTGGTTTATGACATCACAGTCCTGATTCGAAAGCATACAGTATGATCTTGAAGCAGCACTGTACAGAGTACAGACGATTGGTGTATGACATCACAGTACTGATTCAAAAGCAAACAGTATGATCTTGAAGCAGCACTGTACAGAGTACATACGATTGGTGTATGACATCACAGTACTGATTTGAAAGCATACGTATGATCTTGAAGCAGCACTGTACAGAGTACAGACGATTGGTGTATGACATCACAGTACTGATTCGAAAGCAAACAGTATGATCTTGAAGCAGCACTGTACAGAGTACAGACGATTGGTGTATGACATCACAGTACTGTTTCGAAAGCATGTATGATCTTGAAGCAGCCGAACAACCAATACTTATGAAAGTAATTGGATCAAACATAAAAAAAATAAGTATTCCTAACTTTTCAACGTTTACTTAACATATGTGTGTAACAAAAAAAATATAAGCTACTAGGTGCACTTAAATGTATGCATAAATAAAATAATAAAAAAACATAATGCATGTCAACTACTACAATAATTGCATCAAAATTAAGTAAATCGATTATATCAGTTTAAGTAACTGTATGAGCCACGTGATATAGGCTATGCAATTTCCCGTGATGCCTATCCAGACAAAAAAAATATGAAACACATGTGAAGACGTTGAGAAGCGGTAAGCTTAATTTTTGTACTTAGGCCTACACATGATCATTTATTGCATTTTTGGTCAAGAAATTTACTTTTAACTGAATTTCAGAATTGCTACAAATTTTGCATCAACAATTAGAAACGTTTCTTACGAATGCAAACATTTGTAGTCTACATGTTAACGAATGAAATAAGTGTTTTGCACGCGAGTAGCTATATATTGTGTTTTTTCAAAATATATGACCATGATGTTGGCTCGTATATGCATTAATGGTGTGTTTACACCGAACGCGAATTTAATTGCGATAGCAGAGTACATTCATAGTCAATGCAAAGACGCGAAGACGCATCATTCGCGCCGGGCGTCGCGAATTGGGTGACTCGTTTGCCGCGAACGTCTTTCTCAGTAGAAAATTTTGAACTTGAGCGGGCTGCAGAAGATTCAAGCGTCTAACTAGACTTGACGTGTTTGACGCGTTCGGTGTGACCAATTCGGACTGCGCTCTCTCTCCCCCACGGATAGATTATAGGCCTACTTTATTAGCGAGTTGTTTTTGGATAAAACTAATGTACTTTGCATACTTACAAATTCCCATGTTCTCTATCTCTATTGTCTATAGGCCTACATGGATCGCGGGAAAGGGGGCCTTGGGCGCGGGTTAGCCTACTTTTGGTAACGTTAACATACAAATATTAATTTCGAAAGCACATTGCCTACAGCTCCGTGTGTGCACGATTTATCATTAAATAATGGCAATCTTGATTCTAGCACAATATTATTCCTAAATGACAGCATTAATTCAGTAAATTAAACCTTCAAAATTATTATCAAAATAAGTAAATACCCTTTAAACAAAACTTTAGCTTCAAATAAAGATTGTAGATCTTTACTGTTTTCCAGTAGTTACTGCTAAAATGTTTTTGAAGAGATTCGTTCATAACCTCTGGAGGAAAGTCATTAATTAACTTCTGTTTTGTTTAAATTAATAGATATTATTTAATAGACTATTTTTTTATATTTATAGGTATTTAATAATGGACTAATTTGTTGCATTTAATTGTTTTTTTTTATTGGATTTTGAAAAAAATAATATATATATATATATATATATATATATATATATATATATATATATAATTATATATATAGACACACACACACACACACACACACACACACACACTAAGATTGTTTAATATTTTTAAAAGAAGTCTCTTCTGCCCACCAAGCCTTCATTTCTTTGATCCAAGAAAAACTGTAATATTGTGACTATATTATTATTATTATTTTAACAACTATTTTCTATTTGAATATATTTTAAGATGCAATTTAAATAAATAATAAAGTGAAATGCTTTATTGTGTGTGATTTGCATGTTATTTATTTTAAGACATGTAAGCTGAAGATCTAAACTAAGTTAAAATGGTTGGTTCAACTGATTTAATTGTCTTATTTTATATATATAAATGAGCTTAAATTTTAAGTTAACAGAACTAAGATTTATTTTGATCTCACATGGCCTGCACTGTGTTGGATTTACTTAAAAGATATGTGCACATTTTTTGATACAAAAATGGTGCATATATATTTTAAGTAAATCCAACTCATCATTTTTTAGAGTGTGGACAATATGAAACTAAAACGACATAAGCTTAATTTAAAATTTCTTAGGAACTACTGGATATTTAGAGGTGGATAAACGTAATTGAAAGGTGGATAAACGCACTTTGGAGGTGCAAACGCAATTCCCGAATATTGGGAGGTGGGTAAATGGCATTTACGTGCATTTAGCCTCCACTACATCCCTGGGTATGACATCACAGTACTGATTCGAAAATATACAGTGATCAACTAGAAGCAGCACTATACAGAGTACAGACGATTGGTGTATGACATCACAGTACTGATTCGAAAGCATACAGCAGACAGTGATCGACAGCACTGTACAGAGTACAGACGATTGGTGTATGCAGAGGTGTAGTTGAAGAGGTGGGTAAACTATAAATTCTGGTGGACCGACCAAGACATGGTCACCAGGTAAGGTGGGCCACTGCCTACCGGTGTATGTGTGTCTCCTGATGACATTGCTATATAGGGAGGGCTCGACATTAAGCCTTTTCATATGCTAAGTAAATCTGCCTTTCACTTGTCCGAGTAAAAAAGTTGCTTGTTCAGATTTTTTAAAAATTTGACTTATTCTTAAAAAATATTCTCATCATTGATATATCAGCTTTGATATTTAAATCACCATATTGTAATTTCTGCACCTTTAAAGGGCACCCCCCTCCCCCAATATTATTAAATGTATGCTTCATATTTCATTTTAAATTCCTAAATTTGATCAATAAATTCAATTATTTCTAATAATAAGACACCATAGGGCTGTTACTCTAGGGGTTGATCAAATTAAATCATTTACACTGAAAAATTACAATTGCATGAAATAATGTTATGAAATTGATTTTAATTTACATATAAGAAAGAATGATGCTACTTTTAAACATTTAACACTAAACCGCCAGTAGGTGGTGGCAGGCGACCGTCTTAATGAGTGAAAAAGTTCGCCTTAGGTTTAACAACCTATACTAAATTAACTAAATTAAAGAAACTAAATTAACGACATAAGCTTAATTTAAAATGTCTTAGGAACTAGGATATTTAGAGGTGGATAAACGCAATTGAAAGGTGGATAAACGCACTTTGGAGGTGGGTAAACGCAATTCCCGAATATTGGGAGGTGCGTAAACGGCATTTGCGCATTTAGCCTTCACTACATCCCTGGGTGTATGACATCACAGTACTGATTCGAAAGCATGCAGTGTACTTTGATCACCTTGACGAAGCACTGGGGAGACCGGGGGCAATTGTAACTAACAGGGGGCAATTGTACCACACTCAATTCCTCCAATCAGAAACAAGCTAGAGTGATGACACTTAATCTGTACATGCCCAATAGGATTCTCTCTCTATCTGTGGAAAAGAAGCGTGACATTTTCAACTTTAGCAGAAGTTATTAACGACAAACTGATTTTGAGGTGTGAAAGTTATTTTTTGGATGTACAGTATTTTTCTTCTGCTGTCTAAAGTTTAGATGTCTGTCAATTTAAACTTGTATACATTTTATCCCTAGGTTATTGATTAAAAACGAACATAAACAACACTGTAACACTGTGTTACAGTTGCCCCCGAGCCACAAGGCCCATTGTAATAAGCTTGTTTGTGTGTGTTGACATACTTTTCTGTTAAAAAAATGAACATATTTCACTAAATTCTATTGTAAAACTTCATTTTAAAAGGGTGTATTAAAATAAATGTTTGTTCCAGTATTAACAAATCATCAATTAGCATTTTTTATATAAAATAATGTGTGTTTTATATGTGCTTGACAAAGTGGGAATATTATATAAACTCTTAAAATTAACAGCAGTAAAGTGATTACTTTGAGGTAGGCTTTTATTTGAGATAAAGTGGGTTAATAGGAGTTATTTCTCAGTGTTACAATTGCCCCCACACTGCATTTAATTGAATATTTTAGTCTTGTTCTTATAAGTAAAAATATATAAATTGTATTATTAATTAGTGCACATATATATGTTTCTTGTATCAAAAGATGACTAGTCTATCTCAAGTAGTTTGTGAGTTATTAAGGAAAATGTAAAATACGTTACAATTGCCCCGGGTCTCCCCTACAGACGATTGGTTTATGACATCACAGTCCTGATTCGAAAGCATACAGTATGATCTTGAAGCAGCACTGTACAGAGTACAGACGATTGGTGTATGACATCACAGTACTGATTCAAAAGCAAACAGTATGATCTTGAAGCAGCACTGTACAGAGTACATACGATTGGTGTATGACATCACAGTACTGATTTGAAAGCATACGTATGATCTTGAAGCAGCACTGTACAGAGTACAGACGATTGGTGTATGACATCACAGTACTGATTCGAAAGCAAACAGTATGATCTTGAAGCAGCACTGTACAGAGTACAGACGATTGGTGTATGACATCACAGTACTGTTTCGAAAGCATGTATGATCTTGAAGCAGCCGAACAACCAATACTTATGAAAGTAATTGGATCAAACATAAAAAAAATAAGTATTCCTAACTTTTCAACGTTTACTTAACATATGTGTGTAACAAAAAAAATATAAGCTACTAGGTGCACTTAAATGTATGCATAAATAAAATAATAAAAAAACATAATGCATGTCAACTACTACAATAATTGCATCAAAATTAAGTAAATCGATTATATCAGTTTAAGTAACTGTATGAGCCACGTGATATAGGCTATGCAATTTCCCGTGATGCCTATCCAGACAAAAAAAATATGAAACACATGTGAAGACGTTGAGAAGCGGTAAGCTTAATTTTTGTACTTAGGCCTACACATGATCATTTATTGCATTTTTGGTCAAGAAATTTACTTTTAACTGAATTTCAGAATTGCTACAAATTTTGCATCAACAATTAGAAACGTTTCTTACGAATGCAAACATTTGTAGTCTACATGTTAACGAATGAAATAAGTGTTTTGCACGCGAGTAGCTATATATTGTGTTTTTTCAAAATATATGACCATGATGTTGGCTCGTATATGCATTAATGGTGTGTTTACACCGAACGCGAATTTAATTGCGATAGCAGAGTACATTCATAGTCAATGCAAAGACGCGAAGACGCATCATTCGCGCCGGGCGTCGCGAATTGGGTGACTCGTTTGCCGCGAACGTCTTTCTCAGTAGAAAATTTTGAACTTGAGCGGGCTGCAGAAGATTCAAGCGTCTAACTAGACTTGACGTGTTTGACGCGTTCGGTGTGACCAATTCGGACTGCGCTCTCTCTCCCCCACGGATAGATTATAGGCCTACTTTATTAGCGAGTTGTTTTTGGATAAAACTAATGTACTTTGCATACTTACAAATTCCCATGTTCTCTATCTCTATTGTCTATAGGCCTACATGGATCGCGGGAAAGGGGGCCTTGGGCGCGGGTTAGCCTACTTTTGGTAACGTTAACATACAAATATTAATTTCGAAAGCACATTGCCTACAGCTCCGTGTGTGCACGATTTATCATTAAATAATGGCAATCTTGATTCTAGCACAATATTATTCCTAAATGACAGCATTAATTCAGTAAATTAAACCTTCAAAATTATTATCAAAATAAGTAAATACCCTTTAAACAAAACTTTAGCTTCAAATAAAGATTGTAGATCTTTACTGTTTTCCAGTAGTTACTGCTAAAATGTTTTTGAAGAGATTCGTTCATAACCTCTGGAGGAAAGTCATTAATTAACTTCTGTTTTGTTTAAATTAATAGATATTATTTAATAGACTATTTTTTTATATTTATAGGTATTTAATAATGGACTAATTTGTTGCATTTAATTGTTTTTTTTTATTGGTTTTTGAAAAAAATAATATATATATATATATATATATATAATTATATATATAGACACACACACACACACACACACACACACACACACACACACACACACACACACACACACACACACACACACACTAAGATTGTTTAATATTTTTAAAAGAAGTCTCTTCTGCCCACCAAGCCTTCATTTCTTTGATCCAAGAAAAACTGTAATATTGTGACTATATTATTATTATTATTTTAACAACTATTTTCTATTTGAATATATTTTAAGATGCAATTTAAATAAATAATAAAGTGAAATGCTTTATTGTGTGTGATTTGCATGTTATTTATTTTAAGACATGTAAGCTGAAGATCTAAACTAAGTTAAAATGGTTGGTTCAACTGATTTAATTGTCTTATTTTATATATATAAATGAGCTTAAATTTTAAGTTAACAGAACTAAGATTTATTTTGATCTCACATGGCCTGCACTGTGTTGGATTTACTTAAAAGATATGTGCACATTTTTTGATACAAAAATGGTGCATATATATTTTAAGTAAATCCAACTCATCATTTTTTAGAGTGTGGACAATATGAAACTAAAACGACATAAGCTTAATTTAAAATTTCTTAGGAACTACTGGATATTTAGAGGTGGATAAACGTAATTGAAAGGTGGATAAACGCACTTTGGAGGTGCAAACGCAATTCCCGAATATTGGGAGGTGGGTAAATGGCATTTACGTGCATTTAGCCTCCACTACATCCCTGGGTATGACATCACAGTACTGATTCGAAAATATACAGTGATCAACTAGAAGCAGCACTATACAGAGTACAGACGATTGGTGTATGACATCACAGTACTGATTCGAAAGCATACAGCAGACAGTGATCGACAGCACTGTACAGAGTACAGACGATTGGTGTATGCAGAGGTGTAGTTGAAGAGGTGGGTAAACTATAAATTCTGGTGGACCGACCAAGACATGGTCACCAGGTAAGGTGGGCCACTGCCTACCGGTGTATGTGTGTCTCCTGATGACATTGCTATATAGGGAGGGCTCGACATTAAGCCTTTTCATATGCTAAGTAAATCTGCCTTTCACTTGTCCGAGTAAAAAAGTTGCTTGTTCAGATTTTTTAAAAATTTGACTTATTCTTAAAAAATATTCTCATCATTGATATATCAGCTTTGATATTTAAATCACCATATTGTAATTTCTGCACCTTTAAAGGGCACCCCCCTCCCCCAATATTATTAAATGTATGCTTCATATTTCATTTTAAATTCCTAAATTTGATCAATAAATTCAATTATTTCTAATAATAAGACACCATAGGGCTGTTACTCTAGGGGTTGATCAAATTAAATCATTTACACTGAAAAATTACAATTGCATGAAATAATGTTATGAAATTGATTTTAATTTACATATAAGAAAGAATGATGCTACTTTTAAACATTTAACACTAAACCGCCAGTAGGTGGTGGCAGGCGACCGTCTTAATGAGTGAAAAAGTTCGCCTTAGGTTTAACAACCTATACTAAATTAACTAAATTAAAGAAACTAAATTAACGACATAAGCTTAATTTAAAATGTCTTAGGAACTAGGATATTTAGAGGTGGATAAACGCAATTGAAAGGTGGATAAACGCACTTTGGAGGTGGGTAAACGCAATTCCCGAATATTGGGAGGTGCGTAAACGGCATTTGCGCATTTAGCCTTCACTACATCCCTGGGTGTATGACATCACAGTACTGATTCGAAAGCATGCAGTGTACTTTGATCACCTTGACGAAGCACTGGGGAGACCGGGGGCAATTGTAACTAACAGGGGGCAATTGTACCACACTCAATTCCTCCAATCAGAAACAAGCTAGAGTGATGACACTTAATCTGTACATGCCCAATAGGATTCTCTCTCTATCTGTGGAAAAGAAGCGTGACATTTTCAACTTTAGCAGAAGTTATTAACGACAAACTGATTTTGAGGTGTGAAAGTTATTTTTTGGATGTACAGTATTTTTCTTCTGCTGTCTAAAGTTTAGATGTCTGTCAATTTAAACTTGTATACATTTTATCCCTAGGTTATTGATTAAAAACGAACATAAACAACACTGTAACACTGTGTTACAGTTGCCCCCGAGCCACAAGGCCCATTGTAATAAGCTTGTTTGTGTGTGTTGACATACTTTTCTGTTAAAAAAATGAACATATTTCACTAAATTCTATTGTAAAACTTCATTTTAAAAGGGTGTATTAAAATAAATGTTTGTTCCAGTATTAACAAATCATCAATTAGCATTTTTTATATAAAATAATGTGTGTTTTATATGTGCTTGACAAAGTGGGAATATTATATAAACTCTTAAAATTAACAGCAGTAAAGTGATTACTTTGAGGTAGGCTTTTATTTGAGATAAAGTGGGTTAATAGGAGTTATTTCTCAGTGTTACAATTGCCCCCACACTGCATTTAATTGAATATTTTAGTCTTGTTCTTATAAGTAAAAATATATAAATTGTATTATTAATTAGTGCACATATATATGTTTCTTGTATCAAAAGATGACTAGTCTATCTCAAGTAGTTTGTGAGTTATTAAGGAAAATGTAAAATACGTTACAATTGCCCCGGGTCTCCCCTACAGACGATTGGTTTATGACATCACAGTCCTGATTCGAAAGCATACAGTATGATCTTGAAGCAGCACTGTACAGAGTACAGACGATTGGTGTATGACATCACAGTACTGATTCAAAAGCAAACAGTATGATCTTGAAGCAGCACTGTACAGAGTACATACGATTGGTGTATGACATCACAGTACTGATTTGAAAGCATACGTATGATCTTGAAGCAGCACTGTACAGAGTACAGACGATTGGTGTATGACATCACAGTACTGATTCGAAAGCAAACAGTATGATCTTGAAGCAGCACTGTACAGAGTACAGACGATTGGTGTATGACATCACAGTACTGTTTCGAAAGCATGTATGATCTTGAAGCAGCCGAACAACCAATACTTATGAAAGTAATTGGATCAAACATAAAAAAATAAGTATTCCTAACTTTTCAACGTTTACTTAACATATGTGTGTAACAAAAAAAATATAAGCTACTAGGTGCACTTAAATGTATGCATAAATAAAATAATAAAAAAACATAATGCATGTCAACTACTACAATAATTGCATCAAAATTAAGTAAATCGATTATATCAGTTTAAGTAACTGTATGAGCCACGTGATATAGGCTATGCAATTTCCCGTGATGCCTATCCAGACAAAAAAAATATGAAACACATGTGAAGACGTTGAGAAGCGGTAAGCTTAATTTTTGTACTTAGGCCTACACATGATCATTTATTGCATTTTTGGTCAAGAAATTTACTTTTAACTGAATTTCAGAATTGCTACAAATTTTGCATCAACAATTAGAAACGTTTCTTACGAATGCAAACATTTGTAGTCTACATGTTAACGAATGAAATAAGTGTTTTGCACGCGAGTAGCTATATATTGTGTTTTTTCAAAATATATGACCATGATGTTGGCTCGTATATGCATTAATGGTGTGTTTACACCGAACGCGAATTTAATTGCGATAGCAGAGTACATTCATAGTCAATGCAAAGACGCGAAGACGCATCATTCGCGCCGGGCGTCGCGAATTGGGTGACTCGTTTGCCGCGAACGTCTTTCTCAGTAGAAAATTTTGAACTTGAGCGGGCTGCAGAAGATTCAAGCGTCTAACTAGACTTGACGTGTTTGACGCGTTCGGTGTGACCAATTCGGACTGCGCTCTCTCTCCCCCACGGATAGATTATAGGCCTACTTTATTAGCGAGTTGTTTTTGGATAAAACTAATGTACTTTGCATACTTACAAATTCCCATGTTCTCTATCTCTATTGTCTATAGGCCTACATGGATCGCGGGAAAGGGGGCCTTGGGCGCGGGTTAGCCTACTTTTGGTAACGTTAACATACAAATATTAATTTCGAAAGCACATTGCCTACAGCTCCGTGTGTGCACGATTTATCATTAAATAATGGCAATCTTGATTCTAGCACAATATTATTCCTAAATGACAGCATTAATTCAGTAAATTAAACCTTCAAAATTATTATCAAAATAAGTAAATACCCTTTAAACAAAACTTTAGCTTCAAATAAAGATTGTAGATCTTTACTGTTTTCCAGTAGTTACTGCTAAAATGTTTTTGAAGAGATTCGTTCATAACCTCTGGAGGAAAGTCATTAATTAACTTCTGTTTTGTTTAAATTAATAGATATTATTTAATAGACTATTTTTTTATATTTATAGGTATTTAATAATGGACTAATTTGTTGCATTTAATTGTTTTTTTTTATTGGTTTTTGAAAAAAATAATATATATATATATATATATATATATATATATATAATTATATATATAGACACACACACACACACACACACACACACACACACACACACACACACACACACACACACACACACACACACACACACACACACACACACACTAAGATTGTTTAATATTTTTAAAAGAAGTCTCTTCTGCCCACCAAGCCTTCATTTCTTTGATCCAAGAAAAACTGTAATATTGTGACTATATTATTATTATTATTTTAACAACTATTTTCTATTTGAATATATTTTAAGATGCAATTTAAATAAATAATAAAGTGAAATGCTTTATTGTGTGTGATTTGCATGTTATTTATTTTAAGACATGTAAGCTGAAGATCTAAACTAAGTTAAAATGGTTGGTTCAACTGATTTAATTGTCTTATTTTATATATATAAATGAGCTTAAATTTTAAGTTAACAGAACTAAGATTTATTTTGATCTCACATGGCCTGCACTGTGTTGGATTTACTTAAAAGATATGTGCACATTTTTGATACAAAAATGGTGCATATATATTTTAAGTAAATCCAACTCATCATTTTTTAGAGTGTGGACAATATGAAACTAAAACGACATAAGCTTAATTTAAAATGTCTTAGGAACTACTGGATATTTAGAGGTGGATAAACGTAATTGAAAGGTGGATAAACGCACTTTGGAGGTGCAAACGCAATTCCCGAATATTGGGAGGTGGGTAAATGGCATTTACGTGCATTTAGCCTCCACTACATCCCTGGGTATGACATCACAGTACTGATTCGAAAATATACAGTGATCAACTAGAAGCAGCACTATACAGAGTACAGACGATTGGTGTATGACATCACAGTACTGATTCGAAAGCATACAGCAGACATTGATCGACAGCACTGTACAGAGTACAGACGATTGGTGTATGCAGAGGTGTAGTTGAAGAGGTGGGTAAACTATAAATTCTGGTGGACCGACCAAGACATGGTCACCAGGTAAGGTGGGCCACTGCCTACCGGTGTATGTGTGTCTCCTGATGACATTGCTATATAGGGAGGGCTCGACATTAAGCCTTTTCATATGCTAAGTAAATCTGCCTTTCACTTGTCCGAGTAAAAAAGTTGCTTGTTCAGATTTTTTAAAAATTTGACTTATTCTTAAAAAATATTCTCATCATTGATATATCAGCTTTGATATTTAAATCACCATATTGTAATTTCTGCACCTTTAAAGGGCACCCCCCTCCCCCAATATTATTAAATGTATGCTTCATATTTCATTTTAAATTCCTAAATTTGATCAATAAATTCAATTATTTCTAATAATAAGACACCATAGGGCTGTTACTCTAGGGGTTGATCAAATTAAATCATTTACACTGAAAAATTACAATTGCATGAAATAATGTTATGAAATTGATTTTAATTTACATATAAGAAAGAATGATGCTACTTTTAAACATTTAACACTAAACCGCCAGTAGGTGGTGGCAGGCGACCGTCTTAATGAGTGAAAAAGTTCGCCTTAGGTTTAACAACCTATACTAAATTAACTAAATTAAAGAAACTAAATTAACGACATAAGCTTAATTTAAAATGTCTTAGGAACTAGGATATTTAGAGGTGGATAAACGCAATTGAAAGGTGGATAAACGCACTTTGGAGGTGGGTAAACGCAATTCCCGAATATTGGGAGGTGCGTAAACGGCATTTGCGCATTTAGCCTTCACTACATCCCTGGGTGTATGACATCACAGTACTGATTCGAAAGCATGCAGTGTACTTTGATCACCTTGACGAAGCACTGGGGAGACCGGGGGCAATTGTAACTAACAGGGGGCAATTGTACCACACTCAATTCCTCCAATCAGAAACAAGCTAGAGTGATGACACTTAATCTGTACATGCCCAATAGGATTCTCTCTCTATCTGTGGAAAAGAAGCGTGACATTTTCAACTTTAGCAGAAGTTATTAACGACAAACTGATTTTGAGGTGTGAAAGTTATTTTTTGGATGTACAGTATTTTTCTTCTGCTGTCTAAAGTTTAGATGTCTGTCAATTTAAACTTGTATACATTTTATCCCTAGGTTATTGATTAAAAACGAACATAAACAACACTGTAACACTGTGTTACAGTTGCCCCCGAGCCACAAGGCCCATTGTAATAAGCTTGTTTGTGTGTGTTGACATACTTTTCTGTTAAAAAAATGAACATATTTCACTAAATTCTATTGTAAAACTTCATTTTAAAAGGGTGTATTAAAATAAATGTTTGTTCCAGTATTAACAAATCATCAATTAGCATTTTTTATATAAAATAATGTGTGTTTTATATGTGCTTGACAAAGTGGGAATATTATATAAACTCTTAAAATTAACAGCAGTAAAGTGATTACTTTGAGGTAGGCTTTTATTTGAGATAAAGTGGGTTAATAGGAGTTATTTCTCAGTGTTACAATTGCCCCCACACTGCATTTAATTGAATATTTTAGTCTTGTTCTTATAAGTAAAAATATATAAATTGTATTATTAATTAGTGCACATATATATGTTTCTTGTATCAAAAGATGACTAGTCTATCTCAAGTAGTTTGTGAGTTATTAAGGAAAATGTAAAATACGTTACAATTGCCCCGGGTCTCCCCTACAGACGATTGGTTTATGACATCACAGTCCTGATTCGAAAGCATACAGTATGATCTTGAAGCAGCACTGTACAGAGTACAGACGATTGGTGTATGACATCACAGTACTGATTCAAAAGCAAACAGTATGATCTTGAAGCAGCACTGTACAGAGTACATACGATTGGTGTATGACATCACAGTACTGATTTGAAAGCATACGTATGATCTTGAAGCAGCACTGTACAGAGTACAGACGATTGGTGTATGACATCACAGTACTGATTCGAAAGCAAACAGTATGATTTTGAAGCAGCACTGTACAGAGTACAGACGATTGGTGTATGACATCACAGTACTGTTTCGAAAGCATGTATGATCTTGAAGCAGCCGAACAACCAATACTTATGAAAGTAATTGGATCAAACATAAAAAAATAAGTATTCCTAACTTTTCAACGTTTACTTAACATATGTGTGTAACAAAAAAAATATAAGCTACTAGGTGCACTTAAATGTATGCATAAATAAAATAATAAAAAAACATAATGCATGTCAACTACTACAATAATTGCATCAAAATTAAGTAAATCGATTATATCAGTTTAAGTAACTGTATGAGCCACGTGATATAGGCTATGCAATTTCCCGTGATGCCTATCCAGACAAAAAAAATATGAAACACATGTGAAGACGTTGAGAAGCGGTAAGCTTAATTTTTGTACTTAGGCCTACACATGATCATTTATTGCATTTTTGGTCAAGAAATTTACTTTTAACTGAATTTCAGAATTGCTACAAATTTTGCATCAACAATTAGAAACGTTTCTTACGAATGCAAACATTTGTAGTCTACATGTTAACGAATGAAATAAGTGTTTTGCACGCGAGTAGCTATATATTGTGTTTTTTCAAAATATATGACCATGATGTTGGCTCGTATATGCATTAATGGTGTGTTTACACCGAACGCGAATTTAATTGCGATAGCAGAGTACATTCATAGTCAATGCAAAGACGCGAAGACGCATCATTCGCGCCGGGCGTCGCGAATTGGGTGACTCGTTTGCCGCGAACGTCTTTCTCAGTAGAAAATTTTGAACTTGAGCGGGCTGCAGAAGATTCAAGCGTCTAACTAGACTTGACGTGTTTGACGCGTTCGGTGTGACCAATTCGGACTGCGCTCTCTCTCCCCCACGGATAGATTATAGGCCTACTTTATTAGCGAGTTGTTTTTGGATAAAACTAATGTACTTTGCATACTTACAAATTCCCATGTTCTCTATCTCTATTGTCTATAGGCCTACATGGATCGCGGGAAAGGGGGCCTTGGGCGCGGGTTAGCCTACTTTTGGTAACGTTAACATACAAATATTAATTTCGAAAGCACATTGCCTACAGCTCCGTGTGTGCACGATTTATCATTAAATAATGGCAATCTTGATTCTAGCACAATATTATTCCTAAATGACAGCATTAATTCAGTAAATTAAACCTTCAAAATTATTATCAAAATAAGTAAATACCCTTTAAACAAAACTTTAGCTTCAAATAAAGATTGTAGATCTTTACTGTTTTCCAGTAGTTACTGCTAAAATGTTTTTGAAGAGATTCGTTCATAACCTCTGGAGGAAAGTCATTAATTAACTTCTGTTTTGTTTAAATTAATAGATATTATTTAATAGACTATTTTTTTATATTTATAGGTATTTAATAATGGACTAATTTGTTGCATTTAATTGTTTTTTTTTATTGGTTTTTGAAAAAAATAATATATATATATATATATATATATATATAATTATATATATAGACACACACACACACACACACACACACACACACACACACACACACACACACACACACACACACACTAAGATTGTTTAATATTTTTAAAAGAAGTCTCTTCTGCCCACCAAGCCTTCATTTCTTTGATCCAAGAAAAACTGTAATATTGTGACTATATTATTATTATTATTTTAACAACTATTTTCTATTTGAATATATTTTAAGATGCAATTTAAATAAATAATAAAGTGAAATGCTTTATTTTGTGTGATTTGCATGTTATTTATTTTAAGACATGTAAGCTGAAGATCTAAACTAAGTTAAAATGGTTGGTTCAACTGATTTAATTGTCTTATTTTATATATATAAATGAGCTTAAATTTTAAGTTAACAGAACTAAGATTTATTTTGATCTCACATGGCCTGCACTGTGTTGGATTTACTTAAAAGATATGTGCACATTTTTTGATACAAAAATGGTGCATATATATTTTAAGTAAATCCAACTCATCATTTTTTAGAGTGTGGACAATATGAAACTAAAACGACATAAGCTTAATTTAAAATTTCTTAGGAACTACTGGATATTTAGAGGTGGATAAACGTAATTGAAAGGTGGATAAACGCACTTTGGAGGTGCAAACGCAATTCCCGAATATTGGGAGGTGGGTAAATGGCATTTACGTGCATTTAGCCTCCACTACATCCCTGGGTATGACATCACAGTACTGATTCGAAAATATACAGTGATCAACTAGAAGCAGCACTATACAGAGTACAGACGATTGGTGTATGACATCACAGTACTGATTCGAAAGCATACAGCAGACAGTGATCGACAGCACTGTACAGAGTACAGACGATTGGTGTATGCAGAGGTGTAGTTGAAGAGGTGGGTAAACTATAAATTCTGGTGGACCGACCAAGACATGGTCACCAGGTAAGGTGGGCCACTGCCTACCGGTGTATGTGTGTCTCCTGATGACATTGCTATATAGGGAGGGCTCGACATTAAGCCTTTTCATATGCTAAGTAAATCTGCCTTTCACTTGTCCGAGTAAAAAAGTTGCTTGTTCAGATTTTTTAAAAATTTGACTTATTCTTAAAAAATATTCTCATCATTGATATATCAGCTTTGATATTTAAATCACCATATTGTAATTTCTGCACCTTTAAAGGGCACCCCCCTCCCCCAATATTATTAAATGTATGCTTCATATTTCATTTTAAATTCCTAAATTTGATCAATAAATTCAATTATTTCTAATAATAAGACACCATAGGGCTGTTACTCTAGGGGTTGATCAAATTAAATCATTTACACTGAAAAATTACAATTGCATGAAATAATGTTATGAAATTGATTTTAATTTACATATAAGAAAGAATGATGCTACTTTTAAACATTTAACACTAAACCGCCAGTAGGTGGTGGCAGGCGACCGTCTTAATGAGTAAAAAAGTTCGCCTTAGGTTTAACAACCTATACTAAATTAACTAAATTAAAGAAACTAAATTAACGACATAAGCTTAATTTAAAATGTCTTAGGAACTAGGATATTTAGAGGTGGATAAACGCAATTGAAAGGTGGATAAACGCACTTTGGAGGTGGGTAAACGCAATTCCCGAATATTGGGAGGTGCGTAAACGGCATTTGCGCATTTAGCCTTCACTACATCCCTGGGTGTATGACATCACAGTACTGATTCGAAAGCATGCAGTGTACTTTGATCACCTTGACGAAGCACTGGGGAGACCGGGGGCAATTGTAACTAACAGGGGGCAATTGTACCACACTCAATTCCTCCAATCAGAAACAAGCTAGAGTGATGACACTTAATCTGTACATGCCCAATAGGATTCTCTCTCTATCTGTGGAAAAGAAGCGTGACATTTTCAACTTTAGCAGAAGTTATTAACGACAAACTGATTTTGAGGTGTGAAAGTTATTTTTTGGATGTACAGTATTTTTCTTCTGCTGTCTAAAGTTTAGATGTCTGTCAATTTAAACTTGTATACATTTTATCCCTAGGTTATTGATTAAAAACGAACATAAACAACACTGTAACACTGTGTTACAGTTGCCCCCGAGCCACAAGGCCCATTGTAATAAGCTTGTTTGTGTGTGTTGACATACTTTTCTGTTAAAAAAATGAACATATTTCACTAAATTCTATTGTAAAACTTCATTTTAAAAGGGTGTATTAAAATAAATGTTTGTTCCAGTATTAACAAATCATCAATTAGCATTTTTTATATAAAATAATGTGTGTTTTATATGTGCTTGACAAAGTGGGAATATTATATAAACTCTTAAAATTAACAGCAGTAAAGTGATTACTTTGAGGTAGGCTTTTATTTGAGATAAAGTGGGTTAATAGGAGTTATTTCTCAGTGTTACAATTGCCCCCACACTGCATTTAATTGAATATTTTAGTCTTGTTCTTATAAGTAAAAATATATAAATTGTATTATTAATTAGTGCACATATATATGTTTCTTGTATCAAAAGATGACTAGTCTATCTCAAGTAGTTTGTGAGTTATTAAGGAAAATGTAAAATACGTTACAATTGCCCCGGGTCTCCCCTACAGACGATTGGTTTATGACATCACAGTCCTGATTCGAAAGCATACAGTATGATCTTGAAGCAGCACTGTACAGAGTACAGACGATTGGTGTATGACATCACAGTACTGATTCAAAAGCAAACAGTATGATCTTGAAGCAGCACTGTACAGAGTACATACGATTGGTGTATGACATCACAGTACTGATTTGAAAGCATACGTATGATCTTGAAGCAGCACTGTACAGAGTACAGACGATTGGTGTATGACATCACAGTACTGATTCGAAAGCAAACAGTATGATCTTGAAGCAGCACTGTACAGAGTACAGACGATTGGTGTATGACATCACAGTACTGTTTCGAAAGCATGTATGATCTTGAAGCAGCCGAACAACCAATACTTATGAAAGTAATTGGATCAAACATAAAAAAAATAAGTATTCCTAACTTTTCAACGTTTACTTAACATATGTGTGTAACAAAAAAAATATAAGCTACTAGGTGCACTTAAATGTATGCATAAATAAAATAATAAAAAAACATAATGCATGTCAACTACTACAATAATTGCATCAAAATTAAGTAAATCGATTATATCAGTTTAAGTAACTGTATGAGCCACGTGATATAGGCTATGCAATTTCCCGTGATGCCTATCCAGACAAAAAAAATATGAAACACATGTGAAGACGTTGAGAAGCGGTAAGCTTAATTTTTGTACTTAGGCCTACACATGATCATTTATTGCATTTTTGGTCAAGAAATTTACTTTTAACTGAATTTCAGAATTGCTACAAATTTTGCATCAACAATTAGAAACGTTTCTTACGAATGCAAACATTTGTAGTCTACATGTTAACGAATGAAATAAGTGTTTTGCACGCGAGTAGCTATATATTGTGTTTTTTCAAAATATATGACCATGATGTTGGCTCGTATATGCATTAATGGTGTGTTTACACCGAACGCGAATTTAATTGCGATAGCAGAGTACATTCATAGTCAATGCAAAGACGCGAAGACGCATCATTCGCGCCGGGCGTCGCGAATTGGGTGACTCGTTTGCCGCGAACGTCTTTCTCAGTAGAAAATTTTGAACTTGAGCGGGCTGCAGAAGATTCAAGCGTCTAACTAGACTTGACGTGTTTGACGCGTTCGGTGTGACCAATTCGGACTGCGCTCTCTCTCCCCCACGGATAGATTATAGGCCTACTTTATTAGCGAGTTGTTTTTGGATAAAACTAATGTACTTTGCATACTTACAAATTCCCATGTTCTCTATCTCTATTGTCTATAGGCCTACATGGATCGCGGGAAAGGGGGCCTTGGGCGCGGGTTAGCCTACTTTTGGTAACGTTAACATACAAATATTAATTTCGAAAGCACATTGCCTACAGCTCCGTGTGTGCACGATTTATCATTAAATAATGGCAATCTTGATTCTAGCACAATATTATTCCTAAATGACAGCATTAATTCAGTAAATTAAACCTTCAAAATTATTATCAAAATAAGTAAATACCCTTTAAACAAAACTTTAGCTTCAAATAAAGATTGTAGATCTTTACTGTTTTCCAGTAGTTACTGCTAAAATGTTTTTGAAGAGATTCGTTCATAACCTCTGGAGGAAAGTCATTAATTAACTTCTGTTTTGTTTAAATTAATAGATATTATTTAATAGACTATTTTTTTATATTTATAGGTATTTAATAATGGACTAATTTGTTGCATTTAATTGTTTTTTTTTATTGGTTTTTGAAAAAAATAATATATATATATATATATATATATATATATATATATATATATATATATATAATTATATATATAGACACACACACACACACACACACACACACACACACACACACACACACACACACACACACACACACACACACACACACACACACACACACACACACACACACACACTAAGATTGTTTAATATTTTTAAAAGAAGTCTCTTCTGCCCACCAAGCCTTCATTTCTTTGATCCAAGAAAAACTGTAATATTGTGACTATATTATTATTATTATTTTAACAACTATTTTCTATTTGAATATATTTTAAGATGCAATTTAAATAAATAATAAAGTGAAATGCTTTATTGTGTGTGATTTGCATGTTATTTATTTTAAGACATGTAAGCTGAAGATCTAAACTAAGTTAAAATGGTTGGTTCAACTGATTTAATTGTCTTATTTTATATATATAAATGAGCTTAAATTTTAAGTTAACAGAACTAAGATTTATTTTGATCTCACATGGCCTGCACTGTGTTGGATTTACTTAAAAGATATGTGCACATTTTTTGATACAAAAATGGTGCATATATATTTTAAGTAAATCCAACTCATCATTTTTTAGAGTGTGGACAATATGAAACTAAAACGACATAAGCTTAATTTAAAATGTCTTAGGAACTACTGGATATTTAGAGGTGGATAAACGTAATTGAAAGGTGGATAAACGCACTTTGGAGGTGCAAACGCAATTCCCGAATATTGGGAGGTGGGTAAATGGCATTTACGTGCATTTAGCCTCCACTACATCCCTGGGTATGACATCACAGTACTGATTCGAAAATATACAGTGATCAACTAGAAGCAGCACTATACAGAGTACAGACGATTGGTGTATGACATCACAGTACTGATTCGAAAGCATACAGCAGACAGTGATCGACAGCACTGTACAGAGTACAGACGATTGGTGTATGCAGAGGTGTAGTTGAAGAGGTGGGTAAACTATAAATTCTGGTGGACCGACCAAGACATGGTCACCAGGTAAGGTGGGCCACTGCCTACCGGTGTATGTGTGTCTCCTGATGACATTGCTATATAGGGAGGGCTCGACATTAAGCCTTTTCATATGCTAAGTAAATCTGCCTTTCACTTGTCCGAGTAAAAAAGTTGCTTGTTCAGATTTTTTAAAAATTTGACTTATTCTTAAAAAATATTCTCATCATTGATATATCAGCTTTGATATTTAAATCACCATATTGTAATTTCTGCACCTTTAAAGGGCACCCCCCTCCCCCAATATTATTAAATGTATGCTTCATATTTCATTTTAAATTCCTAAATTTGATCAATAAATTCAATTATTTCTAATAATAAGACACCATAGGGCTGTTACTCTAGGGGTTGATCAAATTAAATCATTTACACTGAAAAATTACAATTGCATGAAATAATGTTATGAAATTGATTTTAATTTACATATAAGAAAGAATGATGCTACTTTTAAACATTTAACACTAAACCGCCAGTAGGTGGTGGCAGGCGACCGTCTTAATGAGTAAAAAAGTTCGCCTTAGGTTTAACAACCTATACTAAATTAACTAAATTAAAGAAACTAAATTAACGACATAAGCTTAATTTAAAATGTCTTAGGAACTAGGATATTTAGAGGTGGATAAACGCAATTGAAAGGTGGATAAACGCACTTTGGAGGTGGGTAAACGCAATTCCCGAATATTGGGAGGTGCGTAAACGGCATTTGCGCATTTAGCCTTCACTACATCCCTGGGTGTATGACATCACAGTACTGATTCGAAAGCATGCAGTGTACTTTGATCACCTTGACGAAGCACTGGGGAGACCGGGGGCAATTGTAACTAACAGGGGGCAATTGTACCACACTCAATTCCTCCAATCAGAAACAAGCTAGAGTGATGACACTTAATCTGTACATGCCCAATAGGATTCTCTCTCTATCTGTGGAAAAGAAGCGTGACATTTTCAACTTTAGCAGAAGTTATTAACGACAAACTGATTTTGAGGTGTGAAAGTTATTTTTTGGATGTACAGTATTTTTCTTCTGCTGTCTAAAGTTTAGATGTCTGTCAATTTAAACTTGTATACATTTTATCCCTAGGTTATTGATTAAAAACGAACATAAACAACACTGTAACACTGTGTTACAGTTGCCCCCGAGCCACAAGGCCCATTGTAATAAGCTTGTTTGTGTGTGTTGACATACTTTTCTGTTAAAAAAATGAACATATTTCACTAAATTCTATTGTAAAACTTCATTTTAAAAGGGTGTATTAAAATAAATGTTTGTTCCAGTATTAACAAATCATCAATTAGCATTTTTTATATAAAATAATGTGTGTTTTATATGTGCTTGACAAAGTGGGAATATTATATAAACTCTTAAAATTAACAGCAGTAAAGTGATTACTTTGAGGTAGGCTTTTATTTGAGATAAAGTGGGTTAATAGGAGTTATTTCTCAGTGTTACAATTGCCCCCACACTGCATTTAATTGAATATTTTAGTCTTGTTCTTATAAGTAAAAATATATAAATTGTATTATTAATTAGTGCACATATATATGTTTCTTGTATCAAAAGATGACTAGTCTATCTCAAGTAGTTTGTGAGTTATTAAGGAAAATGTAAAATACGTTACAATTGCCCCGGGTCTCCCACACAGACGATTGGTTTATGACATCACAGTCCTGATTCGAAAGCATACAGTATGATCTTGAAGCAGCACTGTACAGAGTACAGACGATTGGTGTATGACATCACAGTACTGATTCAAAAGCAAACAGTATGATCTTGAAGCAGCACTGTACAGAGTACATACGATTGGTGTATGACATCACAGTACTGATTTGGAAGCATACGTATGATCTTGAAGCAGCACTGTACAGAGTACAGACGATTGGTGTATGACATCACAGTACTGATTCGAAAGCAAACAGTATGATCTTGAAGCAGCACTGTACAGAGTACAGACGATTGGTGTATGACATCACAGTACTGTTTCGAAAGCATGTATGATCTTGAAGCAGCCGAACAACCAATACTTATAAAAGTAATTGGATCAAACATAAAAAATTAAGTATTCCTAACTTTTCAACGTTTACTTAACATATGTGTGTAACAAAAAAATATAAGCTACTAGGTGCACTTAAATGTATGCATAAATAAAATAATAAAAAAAAACATAATGCATGTCAACTACTACAATAATTGCATCAAAATTAAGTAAATCGATTATATCAGTTTAAGTAACTGTATGAGCCACGTGATATAGGCTATGCAATTTCCCGTGATGCCTATCCAGACAAAAAAAATATGAAGACGTTGAGAAGCGGTAAGCTTAATTTTTGTACTTAGGCCTACACATGATCATTTATTGCATTTTTGGTCAAGAAATTTACTTTTAACTGAATTTCAGAATTGCTACAAATTTTGCATCAACAATTAGAAACGTTTCTTACGAATGCAAACATTTGTAGTCTACATGTTAACGAATGAAATAAGTGTTTTGCACGCGAGTAGCTATATATTGTGTTTTTTCAAAATATATGACCATGATGTTGGCTCGTATATGCATTAATGGTGTGTTTACACCGAACGCGAATTTAATTGCGATAGCAGAGTACATTCATAGTCAATGCAAAGACGCGAAGACGCATCATTCGCGCCGGGCGTCGCGAATTGGGTGACTCGTTTGCCGCGAACGTCTTTCTCAGTAGAAAATTTTGAACTTGAGCGGGCTGCAGAAGATTCAAGCGTCTAACTAGACTTGACGTGTTTGACGCGTTCAGTGTGACCAATTCGGACTGCGCTCTCTCTCCCCCACGGATAGATTATAGGCCTACTTTATTAGCGAGTTGTTTTTGGATAAAACTAATGTACTTTGCATACTTACAAATTCCCATGTTCTCTATCTCTATTGTCTATAGGCCTACATGGATCGCGGGAAAGGGGGCCTTGGGCGCAGGTTAGCCTACTTTTGGTAACGTTAACATACAAATATTAATTTCGAAAGCACATTGCCTACAGCTCCGTGTGTGCACGATTTATCATTAAATAATGGCAATCTTGATTCTAGCACAATATTATTCCTAAATGACAGCATTAATTCAGTAAATTAAACCTTCAAAATTATTATCAAAATAAGTAAATACCCTTTAAACAAAACTTTAGCTTCAAATAAAGATTGTAGGTCTTTACTGTTTTCCAATAGTTACTGCTAAAATGTTTTTGAAGAGATTCGTTCATAACCTCTGGAGTTAAGTCATTAATTAACTTCTGTTTTGTTTAAATTAATAGATATTATTTAATAGACTATTTTTTTATATTTATAGGTATTTAATAATGGACTAATTTGTTGCATTTAATTGTTTTTTTTTTATTGGTTTTTGAAAAAAATAATATATATATATATATATATATATATATATATATAGACACAC
This sequence comes from Pimephales promelas, assembly GCF_988280905.1. NCBI lineage: Eukaryota > Metazoa > Chordata > Actinopteri > Cypriniformes > Leuciscidae > Pimephales > Pimephales promelas. The sequence continues at coordinate 7,632,438 of NC_142793.1, forward strand.
ACACACACACACACACACACACACACACACACACACACACACACACACACACACACACACACACACACACACACACACACACACACACACACACACACACTAAGATTGTTTAATATTTTTAAAAGAAGTCTCTTCTGCCCACCAAGCCTTCATTTCTTTGATCCAAGAAAAACTGTAATATTGTGACTATATTATTATTATTATTTTAACAACTATTTTCTATTTGAATATATTTTAAGATGCAATTTAAATAAATAATAAAGTGAAATGCTTTATTGTGTGTGATTTGCATGTTATTTATTTTAAGACATGTAAGCTGAAGATCTAAACTAAGTTAAAATGGTTGGTTCAACTGATTTAATTGTCTTATTTTATATATATAAATGAGCTTAAATTTTAAGTTAACAGAACTAAGATTTATTTTGATCTCACATGGCCTGCACTGTGTTGGATTTACTTAAAAGATATGTGCACATTTTTTGATACAAAAATGGTGCATATATATTTTAAGTAAATCCAACTCATCATTTTTTAGAGTGTGGACAATATGCAACTTAAACGACATAAGCTTAATTTAAAATGTCTTAGGAACTACTGGATATTTAGAGGTGGATAAACGTAATTGAAAGGTGGATAAACGCACTTTGGAGGTGCAAACGCAATTCCCGAATATTGGGAGGTGGGTAAATGGCATTTACGTGCATTTAGCCTCCACTACATCCCTGGGTATGACATCACAGTACTGATTCGAAAATATACAGTGATCAACTAGAAGCAGCACTATACAGAGTACAGACGATTGGTGTATGACATCACAGTACTGATTCGAAAGCATACAGCAGACAGTGATCGACAGCACTGTACAGAGTACAGACGATTGGTGTATGCAGAGGTGTAGTTGAAGAGGTGGGTAAACTATAAATTCTGGTGGACCGACCAAGACATGGTCACCAGGTAAGGTGGGCCACTGCCTACCGGTGTATGTGTGTCTCCTGATGACATTGCTATATAGGGAGGGCTCGACATTAAGCCTTTTCATATGCTAAGTAAATCTGCCTTTCACTTGTCCGAGTAAAAAAGTTGCTTGTTCAGATTTTTAAAAAATTTGACTTATTCTTAAAAAATATTCTCATCATTGATATATCAGCTTTGATATTTAAATCACCATATTGTAATTTCTGCACCTTTAAAGGGCACCCCCCTCCCCCAATATTATTAAATGTATGCTTCATATTTCATTTTAAATTCCTAAATTTGATCAATAAATTCAATTATTTCTAATAATAAGACACCATAGGGCTGTTACTCTAGGGGTTGATCAAATTAAATCATTTACACTGAAAAATTACAATTGCATGAAATAATGTTATGAAATTGATTTTAATTTACATATAAGAAAGAATGATGCTACTTTTAAACATTTAACACTAAACCGCCAGTAGGTGGTGGCAGGCGACCGTCTTAATGAGTAAAAAAGTTCGCCTTAGGTTTAACAACCTATACTAAATTAACTAAATTAAAGAAACTAAATTAACGACATAAGCTTAATTTAAAATGTCTTAGGAACTAGGATATTTAGAGGTGGATAAACGCAATTGAAAGGTGGATAAACGCACTTTGGAGGTGGGTAAACGCAATTCCCGAATATTGGGAGGTGCGTAAACGGCATTTGCGCATTTAGCCTTCACTACATCCCTGGGTGTATGACATCACAGTACTGATTCGAAAGCATGCAGTGTACTTTGATCACCTTGACGAAGCACTGGGGAGACCGGGGGCAATTGTAACTAACAGGGGGCAATTGTACCACACTCAATTCCTCCAATCAGAAACAAGCTAGAGTGATGACACTTAATCTGTACATGCCCAATAGGATTCTCTCTCTATCTGTGGAAAAGAAGCGTGACATTTTCAACTTTAGCAGAAGTTATTAACGACAAACTGATTTTGAGGTGTGAAAGTTATTTTTTGGATGTACAGTATTTTTCTTCTGCTGTCTAAAGTTTAGATGTCTGTCAATTTAAACTTGTATACATTTTATCCCTAGGTTATTGATTAAAAACGAACATAAACAACACTGTAACACTGTGTTACAGTTGCCCCCGAGCCACAAGGCCCATTGTAATAAGCTTGTTTGTGTGTGTTGACATACTTTTCTGTTAAAAAAATGAACATATTTCACTAAATTCTATTGTAAAACTTCATTTTAAAAGGGTGTATTAAAATAAATGTTTGTTCCAGTATTAACAAATCATCAATTAGCATTTTTTATATAAAATAATGTGTGTTTTATATGTGCTTGACAAAGTGGGAATATTATATAAACTCTTAAAATTAACAGCAGTAAAGTGATTACTTTGAGGTAGGCTTTTATTTGAGATAAAGTGGGTTAATAGGAGTTATTTCTCAGTGTTACAATTGCCCCCACACTGCATTTAATTGAATATTTTAGTCTTGTTCTTATAAGTAAAAATATATAAATTGTATTATTAATTAGTGCACATATATATGTTTCTTGTATCAAAAGATGACTAGTCTATCTCAAGTAGTTTGTGAGTTATTAAGGAAAATGTAAAATACGTTACAATTGCCCCGGGTCTCCCCTACAGACGATTGGTTTATGACATCACAGTCCTGATTCGAAAGCATACAGTATGATCTTGAAGCAGCACTGTACAGAGTACAGACGATTGGTGTATGACATCACAGTACTGATTCAAAAGCAAACAGTATGATCTTGAAGCAGCACTGTACAGAGTACATACGATTGGTGTATGACATCACAGTACTGATTTGAAAGCATACGTATGATCTTGAAGCAGCACTGTACAGAGTACAGACGATTGGTGTATGACATCACAGTACTGATTCGAAAGCAAACAGTATGATCTTGAAGCAGCACTGTACAGAGTACAGACGATTGGTGTATGACATCACAGTACTGTTTCGAAAGCATGTATGATCTTGAAGCAGCCGAACAACCAATACTTATGAAAGTAATTGGATCAAACATAAAAAAATAAGTATTCCTAACTTTTCAACGTTTACTTAACATATGTGTGTAACAAAAAAAATATAAGCTACTAGGTGCACTTAAATGTATGCATAAATAAAATAATAAAAAAACATAATGCATGTCAACTACTACAATAATTGCATCAAAATTAAGTAAATCGATTATATCAGTTTAAGTAACTGTATGAGCCACGTGATATAGGCTATGCAATTTCCCGTGATGCCTATCCAGACAAAAAAAATATGAAACACATGTGAAGACGTTGAGAAGCGGTAAGCTTAATTTTTGTACTTAGGCCTACACATGATCATTTATTGCATTTTTGGTCAAGAAATTTACTTTTAACTGAATTTCAGAATTGCTACAAATTTTGCATCAACAATTAGAAACGTTTCTTACGAATGCAAACATTTGTAGTCTACATGTTAACGAATGAAATAAGTGTTTTGCACGCGAGTAGCTATATATTGTGTTTTTTCAAAATATATGACCATGATGTTGGCTCGTATATGCATTAATGGTGTGTTTACACCGAACGCGAATTTAATTGCGATAGCAGAGTACATTCATAGTCAATGCAAAGACGCGAAGACGCATCATTCGCGCCGGGCGTCGCGAATTGGGTGACTCGTTTGCCGCGAACGTCTTTCTCAGTAGAAAATTTTGAACTTGAGCGGGCTGCAGAAGATTCAAGCGTCTAACTAGACTTGACGTGTTTGACGCGTTCGGTGTGACCAATTCGGACTGCGCTCTCTCTCCCCCACGGATAGATTATAGGCCTACTTTATTAGCGAGTTGTTTTTGGATAAAACTAATGTACTTTGCATACTTACAAATTCCCATGTTCTCTATCTCTATTGTCTATAGGCCTACATGGATCGCGGGAAAGGGGGCCTTGGGCGCGGGTTAGCCTACTTTTGGTAACGTTAACATACAAATATTAATTTCGAAAGCACATTGCCTACAGCTCCGTGTGTGCACGATTTATCATTAAATAATGGCAATCTTGATTCTAGCACAATATTATTCCTAAATGACAGCATTAATTCAGTAAATTAAACCTTCAAAATTATTATCAAAATAAGTAAATACCCTTTAAACAAAACTTTAGCTTCAAATAAAGATTGTAGATCTTTACTGTTTTCCAGTAGTTACTGCTAAAATGTTTTTGAAGAGATTCGTTCATAACCTCTGGAGGAAAGTCATTAATTAACTTCTGTTTTGTTTAAATTAATAGATATTATTTAATAGACTATTTTTTTATATTTATAGGTATTTAATAATGGACTAATTTGTTGCATTTAATTGTTTTTTTTTATTGGTTTTTGAAAAAAATAATATATATATATATATATATATATATATATATATATATATATATAATTATATATATAGACACACACACACACACACACACACACACACACACACACACACACACACACACACACACACACACACACACACACACACACACACACACACACACTAAGATTGTTTAATATTTTTAAAAGAAGTCTCTTCTGCCCACCAAGCCTTCATTTCTTTGATCCAAGAAAAACTGTAATATTGTGACTATATTATTATTATTATTTTAACAACTATTTTCTATTTGAATATATTTTAAGATGCAATTTAAATAAATAATAAAGTGAAATGCTTTATTGTGTGTGATTTGCATGTTATTTATTTTAAGACATGTAAGCTGAAGATCTAAACTAAGTTAAAATGGTTGGTTCAACTGATTTAATTGTCTTATTTTATATATATAAATGAGCTTAAATTTTAAGTTAACAGAACTAAGATTTATTTTGATCTCACATGGCCTGCACTGTGTTGGATTTACTTAAAAGATATGTGCACATTTTTTGATACAAAAATGGTGCATATATATTTTAAGTAAATCCAACTCATCATTTTTTAGAGTGTGGACAATATGAAACTAAAACGACATAAGCTTAATTTAAAATGTCTTAGGAACTACTGGATATTTAGAGGTGGATAAACGTAATTGAAAGGTGGATAAACGCACTTTGGAGGTGCAAACGCAATTCCCGAATATTGGGAGGTGGGTAAATGGCATTTACGTGCATTTAGCCTCCACTACATCCCTGGGTATGACATCACAGTACTGATTCGAAAATATACAGTGATCAACTAGAAGCAGCACTATACAGAGTACAGACGATTGGTGTATGACATCACAGTACTGATTCGAAAGCATACAGCAGACAGTGATCGACAGCACTGTACAGAGTACAGACGATTGGTGTATGCAGAGGTGTAGTTGAAGAGGTGGGTAAACTATAAATTCTGGTGGACCGACCAAGACATGGTCACCAGGTAAGGTGGGCCACTGCCTACCGGTGTATGTGTGTCTCCTGATGACATTGCTATATAGGGAGGGCTCGACATTAAGCCTTTTCATATGCTAAGTAAATCTGCCTTTCACTTGTCCGAGTAAAAAAGTTGCTTGTTCAGATTTTTTAAAAATTTGACTTATTCTTAAAAAATATTCTCATCATTGATATATCAGCTTTGATATTTAAATCACCATATTGTAATTTCTGCACCTTTAAAGGGCACCCCCCTCCCCCAATATTATTAAATGTATGCTTCATATTTCATTTTAAATTCCTAAATTTGATCAATAAATTCAATTATTTCTAATAATAAGACACCATAGGGCTGTTACTCTAGGGGTTGATCAAATTAAATCATTTACACTGAAAAATTACAATTGCATGAAATAATGTTATGAAATTGATTTTAATTTACATATAAGAAAGAATGATGCTACTTTTAAACATTTAACACTAAACCGCCAGTAGGTGGTGGCAGGCGACCGTCTTAATGAGTAAAAAAGTTCGCCTTAGGTTTAACAACCTATACTAAATTAACTAAATTAAAGAAACTAAATTAACGACATAAGCTTAATTTAAAATGTCTTAGGAACTAGGATATTTAGAGGTGGATAAACGCAATTGAAAGGTGGATAAACGCACTTTGGAGGTGGGTAAACGCAATTCCCGAATATTGGGAGGTGCGTAAACGGCATTTGCGCATTTAGCCTTCACTACATCCCTGGGTGTATGACATCACAGTACTGATTCGAAAGCATGCAGTGTACTTTGATCACCTTGACGAAGCACTGGGGAGACCGGGGGCAATTGTAACTAACAGGGGGCAATTGTACCACACTCAATTCCTCCAATCAGAAACAAGCTAGAGTGATGACACTTAATCTGTACATGCCCAATAGGATTCTCTCTCTATCTGTGGAAAAGAAGCGTGACATTTTCAACTTTAGCAGAAGTTATTAACGACAAACTGATTTTGAGGTGTGAAAGTTATTTTTTGGATGTACAGTATTTTTCTTCTGCTGTCTAAAGTTTAGATGTCTGTCAATTTAAACTTGTATACATTTTATCCCTAGGTTATTGATTAAAAACGAACATAAACAACACTGTAACACTGTGTTACAGTTGCCCCCGAGCCACAAGGCCCATTGTAATAAGCTTGTTTGTGTGTGTTGACATACTTTTCTGTTAAAAAAATGAACATATTTCACTAAATTCTATTGTAAAACTTCATTTTAAAAGGGTGTATTAAAATAAATGTTTGTTCCAGTATTAACAAATCATCAATTAGCATTTTTTATATAAAATAATGTGTGTTTTATATGTGCTTGACAAAGTGGGAATATTATATAAACTCTTAAAATTAACAGCAGTAAAGTGATTACTTTGAGGTAGGCTTTTATTTGAGATAAAGTGGGTTAATAGGAGTTATTTCTCAGTGTTACAATTGCCCCCACACTGCATTTAATTGAATATTTTAGTCTTGTTCTTATAAGTAAAAATATATAAATTGTATTATTAATTAGTGCACATATATATGTTTCTTGTATCAAAAGATGACTAGTCTATCTCAAGTAGTTTGTGAGTTATTAAGGAAAGTGTAAAATACGTTACAATTGCCCCGGGTCTCCCACACAGACGATTGGTTTATGACATCACAGTCCTGATTCGAAAGCATACAGTATGATCTTGAAGCAGCACTGTACAGAGTACAGACGATTGGTGTATGACATCACAGTACTGATTCAAAAGCAAACAGTATGATCTTGAAGCAGCACTGTACAGAGTACATACGATTGGTGTATGACATCACAGTACTGATTTGGAAGCATACGTATGATCTTGAAGCAGCACTGTACAGAGTACAGACGATTGGTGTATGACATCACAGTACTGATTCGAAAGCAAACAGTATGATCTTGAAGCAGCACTGTACAGAGTACAGACGATTGGTGTATGACATCACAGTACTGTTTCGAAAGCATGTATGATCTTGAAGCAGCCGAACAACCAATACTTATAAAAGTAATTGGATCAAACATAAAAAATTAAGTATTCCTAACTTTTCAACGTTTACTTAACATATGTGTGTAACAAAAAAATATAAGCTACTAGGTGCACTTAAATGTATGCATAAATAAAATAATAAAAAAAAACATAATGCATGTCAACTACTACAATAATTGCATCAAAATTAAGTAAATCGATTATATCAGTTTAAGTAACTGTATGAGCCACGTGATATAGGCTATGCAATTTCCCGTGATGCCTATCCAGACAAAAAAAATATGAAACACATGTGAAGACAACACATTCTCACCCCAAGGCGTCACCTTTGACCATGCTTCAATATTTGACGTTTTAGGCGCCCTTTAGCGTCACTTACATGACGCGATCCTACGGCGTCATCTAACTGAAGCTAAAGGAAAGCGTCAGTTTGAGGACGCGGTTAGGTTTAGGTGTGGGGTGGGGGTAGGGTACACACGATCCTAGGGCGTCATCTAACTGACGCTAAAGGGCGCCTAAAGCGTCAGATATTGAAGCATGGTCAAATGCTTCCCAAGGCGTCAGTTAGGTGACGCCTTGGGAGTGAGAATGGGCTGGTGAAGACGTTGAGAAGCGGTAAGCTTAATTTTTGTACTTAGGCCTACACATGATCATTTATTGCATTTTTGGTCAAGAAATTTACTTTTAACTGAATTTCAGAATTGCTACAAATTTTGCATCAACAATTAGAAACGTTTCTTACGAATGCAAACATTTGTAGTCTACATGTTAACGAATGAAATAAGTGTTTTGCACGCGAGTAGCTATATATTGTGTTTTTTCAAAATATATGACCATGATGTTGGCTCGTATATGCATTAATGGTGTGTTTACACCGAACGCGAATTTAATTGCGATAGCAGAGTACATTCATAGTCAATGCAAAGACGCGAAGACGCATCATTCGCGCCGGGCGTCGCGAATTGGGTGACTCGTTTGCCGCGAACGTCTTTCTCAGTAGAAAATTTTGAACTTGAGCGGGCTGCAGAAGATTCAAGCGTCTAACTAGACTTGACGTGTTTGACGCGTTCAGTGTGACCAATTCGGACTGCGCTCTCTCTCCCCCACGGATAGATTATAGGCCTACTTTATTAGCGAGTTGTTTTTGGATAAAACTAATGTACTTTGCATACTTACAAATTCCCATGTTCTCTATCTCTATTGTCTATAGGCCTACATGGATCGCGGGAAAGGGGGCCTTGGGCGCAGGTTAGCCTACTTTTGGTAACGTTAACATACAAATATTAATTTCGAAAGCACATTGCCTACAGCTCCGTGTGTGCACGATTTATCATTAAATAATGGCAATCTTGATTCTAGCACAATATTATTCCTAAATGACAGCATTAATTCAGTAAATTAAACCTTCAAAATTATTATCAAAATAAGTAAATACCCTTTAAACAAAACTTTAGCTTCAAATAAAGATTGTAGATCTTTACTGTTTTCCAATAGTTACTGCTAAAATGTTTTTGAAGAGATTCGTTCATAACCTCTGGAGTTAAGTCATTAATTAACTTCTGTTTTGTTTAAATTAATAGATATTATTTAATAGACTATTTTTTTTATATTTATAGGTATTTAATAATGGACTAATTTGTTGCATTTAATTGTTTTTTTTTTATTGGTTTTTGAAAAAAATAATATATGTATATATATATATATATATATATATATATATATAGACACACACACACACACACACACACACACACACACACACACACACACACACACACTAAGATTGTTTAATATTTTTAAAAGAAGTCTCTTCTGCCCACCAAGCCTTCATTTCTTTGATCCAAGAAAAACTGTAATATTGTGACTATATTATTATTATTATTATTTTAACAACTATTTTCTATTTGAATATATTTTAAGATGCAATTTAAATAAATAATAAAGTGAAATGCTTTATTGTGTGTGATTTGCATGTTATTTATTTTAAGACATGTAAGCTGAAGATCTAAACTAAGTTAAAATGGTTGGTTCAACTGATTTAATTGTCTTATTTTATATATATAAATGAGCTTAAATTTTAAGTTAACAGAACTAAGATTTATTTTGATCTCACATGGCCTGCACTGTGTTGGATTTACTTAAAAGATATGCACATTTTTTGATACAAAAATGGTGCATATATATTTTAAGTAAATCCAACTCATCATTTTTTAGAGTGTGGACAATATGAAACTAAAACGACATAAGCTTAATTTAAAATGTCTTAGGAACTACTGGATATTTAGAGGTGGATAAACGTAATTGAAAGGTGGATAAACGCACTTTGGAGGTGCAAACGCAATTCCCGAATATTGGGAGGTGGGTAAATGGCATTTACGTGCATTTAGCCTCCACTACATCCCTGGGTATGACATCACAGTACTGATTCGAAAATATACAGTGATCAACTAGAAGCAGCACTATACAGAGTACAGACGATTGGTGTATGACATCACAGTACTGATTCGAAAGCATACAGCAGACAGTGATCGACAGCACTGTACAGAGTACAGACGATTGGTGTATGCAGAGGTGTAGTTGAAGAGGTGGGTAAACTATAAATTCTGGTGGACCGACCAAGACATGGTCACCAGGTAAGGTGGGCCACTGCCTACCGGTGTATGTGTGTCTCCTGATGACATTGCTATATAGGGAGGGCTCGACATTAAGCCTTTTCATATGCTAAGTAAATCTGCCTTTCACTTGTCCGAGTAAAAAAGTTGCTTGTTCAGATTTTTTAAAAATTTGACTTATTCTTAAAAAATATTCTCATCATTGATATATCAGCTTTGATATTTAAATCACCATATTGTAATTTCTGCACCTTTAAAGGGCACCCCCCTCCCCCAATATTATTAAATGTATGCTTCATATTTCATTTTAAATTCCTAAATTTGATCAATAAATTCAATTATTTCTAATAATAAGACACCATAGGGCTGTTACTCTAGGGGTTGATCAAATTAAATCATTTACACTGAAAAATTACAATTGCATGAAATAATGTTATGAAATTGATTTTAATTTACATATAAGAAAGAATGATGCTACTTTTAAACATTTAACACTAAACCGCCAGTAGGTGGTGGCAGGCGACCGTCTTAATGAGTAAAAAAGTTCGCCTTAGGTTTAACAACCTATACTAAATTAACTAAATTAAAGAAACTAAATTAACGACATAAGCTTAATTTAAAATGTCTTAGGAACTAGGATATTTAGAGGTGGATAAACGCAATTGAAAGGTGGATAAACGCACTTTGGAGGTGGGTAAACGCAATTCCCGAATATTGGGAGGTGCGTAAACGGCATTTGCGCATTTAGCCTTCACTACATCCCTGGGTGTATGACATCACAGTACTGATTCGAAAGCATGCAGTGTACTTTGATCACCTTGACGAAGCACTGGGGAGACCGGGGGCAATTGTAACTAACAGGGGGCAATTGTACCACACTCAATTCCTCCAATCAGAAACAAGCTAGAGTGATGACACTTAATCTGTACATGCCCAATAGGATTCTCTCTCTATCTGTGGAAAAGAAGCGTGACATTTTCAACTTTAGCAGAAGTTATTAACGACAAACTGATTTTGAGGTGTGAAAGTTATTTTTTGGATGTACAGTATTTTTCTTCTGCTGTCTAAAGTTTAGATGTCTGTCAATTTAAACTTGTATACATTTTATCCCTAGGTTATTGATTAAAAACGAACATAAACAACACTGTAACACTGTGTTACAGTTGCCCCCGAGCCACAAGGCCCATTGTAATAAGCTTGTTTGTGTGTGTTGACATACTTTTCTGTTAAAAAAATGAACATATTTCACTAAATTCTATTGTAAAACTTCATTTTAAAAGGGTGTATTAAAATAAATGTTTGTTCCAGTATTAACAAATCATCAATTAGCATTTTTCATATAAAATAATGTGTGTTTTATATGTGCTTGACAAAGTGGGAATATTATATAAACTCTTAAAATTAACAGCAGTAAAGTGATTACTTTGAGGTAGGCTTTTATTTGAGATAAAGTGGGTTAATAGGAGTTATTTCTCAGTGTTACAATTGCCCCCACACTGCATTTAATTGAATATTTTAGTCTTGTTCTTATAAGTAAAAATATATAAATTGTATTATTAATTAGTGCACATATATATGTTTCTTGTATCAAAAGATGACTAGTCTATCTCAAGTAGTTTGTGAGTTATTAAGGAAAATGTAAAATACGTTACAATTGCCCCGGGTCTCCCACACAGACGATTGGTTTATGACATCACAGTCCTGATTCGAAAGCATACAGTATGATCTTGAAGCAGCACTGTACAGAGTACAGACGATTGGTGTATGACATCACAGTACTGATTCAAAAGCAAACAGTATGATCTTGAAGCAGCACTGTACAGAGTACATACGATTGGTGTATGACATCACAGTACTGATTTGGAAGCATACGTATGATCTTGAAGCAGCACTGTACAGAGTACAGACGATTGGTGTATGACATCACAGTACTGATTCGAAAGCAAACAGTATGATCTTGAAGCAGCACTGTACAGAGTACAGACGATTGGTGTATGACATCACAGTACTGTTTCGAAAGCATGTATGATCTTGAAGCAGCCGAACAACCAATACTTATAAAAGTAATTGGATCAAACATAAAAAATTAAGTATTCCTAACTTTTCAACGTTTACTTAACATATGTGTGTAACAAAAAAATATAAGCTACTAGGTGCACTTAAATGTATGCATAAATAAAATAATAAAAAAAACATAATGCATGTCAACTACTACAATAATTGCATCAAAATTAAGTAAATCGATTATATCAGTTTAAGTAACTGTATGAGCCACGTGATATAGGCTATGCAATTTCCCGTGATGCCTATCCAGACAAAAAAAATATGAAACACATGTGAAGACAACACATTCTCACCCCAAGGCGTCACCTTTGACCATGCTTCAATATTTGACGTTTTAGGCGCCCTTTAGCGTCACTTACATGACGCGATCCTACGGCGTCATCTAACTGAAGCTAAAGGAAAGCGTCAGTTTGAGGACGCGGTTAGGTTTAGGTGTGGGGTGGGGGTAGGGTACACACGATCCTAGGGCGTCATCTAACTGACGCTAAAGGGCGCCTAAAGCGTCAGATATTGAAGCATGGTCAAATGCTTCCCAAGGCGTCAGTTAGGTGACGCCTTGGGAGTGAGAATGGGCTGGTGAAGACGTTGAGAAGCGGTAAGCTTAATTTTTGTACTTAGGCCTACACATGATCATTTATTGCATTTTTGGTCAAGAAATTTACTTTTAACTGAATTTCAGAATTGCTACAAATTTTGCATCAACAATTAGAAACGTTTCTTACGAATGCAAACATTTGTAGTCTACATGTTAACGAATGAAATAAGTGTTTTGCACGCGAGTAGCTATATATTGTGTTTTTTCAAAATATATGACCATGATGTTGGCTCGTATATGCATTAATGGTGTGTTTACACCGAACGCGAATTTAATTGCGATAGCAGAGTACATTCATAGTCAATGCAAAGACGCGAAGACGCATCATTCGCGCCGGGCGTCGCGAATTGGGTGACTCGTTTGCCGCGAACGTCTTTCTCAGTAGAAAATTTTGAACTTGAGCGGGCTGCAGAAGATTCAAGCGTCTAACTAGACTTGACGTGTTTGACGCGTTCAGTGTGACCAATTCGGACTGCGCTCTCTCTCCCCCACGGATAGATTATAGGCCTACTTTATTAGCGAGTTGTTTTTGGATAAAACTAATGTACTTTGCATACTTACAAATTCCCATGTTCTCTATCTCTATTGTCTATAGGCCTACATGGATCGCGGGAAAGGGGGCCTTGGGCGCAGGTTAGCCTACTTTTGGTAACGTTAACATACAAATATTAATTTCGAAAGCACATTGCCTACAGCTCCGTGTGTGCACGATTTATCATTAAATAATGGCAATCTTGATTCTAGCACAATATTATTCCTAAATGACAGCATTAATTCAGTAAATTAAACCTTCAAAATTATTATCAAAATAAGTAAATACCCTTTAAACAAAACTTTAGCTTCAAATAAAGATTGTAGATCTTTACTGTTTTCCAATAGTTACTGCTAAAATGTTTTTGAAGAGATTCGTTCATAACCTCTGGAGTTAAGTCATTAATTAACTTCTGTTTTGTTTAAATTAATAGATATTATTTAATAGACTATTTTTTTATATTTATAGGTATTTAATAATGGACTAATTTGTTGCATTTAATTGTTTTTTTTTTATTGGTTTTTGAAAAAAATAATATATATATATATATATATATATATATATATATAGACACACACACACACACACACACACACACACACACACACACACACACACACACTAAGATTGTTTAATATTTTTAAAAGAAGTCTCTTCTGCCCACCAAGCCTTCATTTCTTTGATCCAAGAAAAACTGTAATATTGTGACTATATTATTATTATTATTTTAACAACTATTTTCTATTTGAATATATTTTAAGATGCAATTTAAATAAATAATAAAGTGAAATGCTTTATTGTGTGTGATTTGCATGTTATTTATTTTAAGACATGTAAGCTGAAGATCTAAACTAAGTTAAAATGGTTGGTTCAACTGATTTAATTGTCTTATTTTATATATATAAATGAGCTTAAATTTTAAGTTAACAGAACTAAGATTTATTTTGATCTCACATGGCCTGCACTGTGTTGGATTTACTTAAAAGATATGTGCACATTTTTTGATACAAAAATGGTGCATATATATTTTAAGTAAATCCAACTCATCATTTTTTAGAGTGTGGACAATATGAAACTAAAACGACATAAGCTTAATTTAAAATGTCTTAGGAACTACTGGATATTTAGAGGTGGATAAACGTAATTGAAAGGTGGATAAACGCACTTTGGAGGTGCAAACGCAATTCCCGAATATTGGGAGGTGGGTAAATGGCATTTACGTGCATTTAGCCTCCACTACATCCCTGGGTATGACATCACAGTACTGATTCGAAAATATACAGTGATCAACTAGAAGCAGCACTATACAGAGTACAGACGATTGGTGTATGACATCACAGTACTGATTCGAAAGCATACAGCAGACAGTGATCGACAGCACTGTACAGAGTACAGACGATTGGTGTATGCAGAGGTGTAGTTGAAGAGGTGGGTAAACTATAAATTCTGGTGGACCGACCAAGACATGGTCACCAGGTAAGGTGGGCCACTGCCTACCGGTGTATGTGTGTCTCCTGATGACATTGCTATATAGGGAGGGCTCGACATTAAGCCTTTTCATATGCTAAGTAAATCTGCCTTTCACTTGTCCGAGTAAAAAAGTTGCTTGTTCAGATTTTTTAAAAATTTGACTTATTCTTAAAAAATATTCTCATCATTGATATATCAGCTTTGATATTTAAATCACCATATTGTAATTTCTGCACCTTTAAAGGGCACCCCCCTCCCCCAATATTATTAAATGTATGCTTCATATTTCATTTTAAATTCCTAAATTTGATCAATAAATTCAATTATTTCTAATAATAAGACACCATAGGGCTGTTACTCTAGGGGTTGATCAAATTAAATCATTTACACTGAAAAATTACAATTGCATGAAATAATGTTATGAAATTGATTTTAATTTACATATAAGAAAGAATGATGCTACTTTTAAACATTTAACACTAAACCGCCAGTAGGTGGTGGCAGGCGACCGTCTTAATGAGTAAAAAAGTTCGCCTTAGGTTTAACAACCTATACTAAATTAACTAAATTAAAGAAACTAAATTAACGACATAAGCTTAATTTAAAATGTCTTAGGAACTAGGATATTTAGAGGTGGATAAACGCAATTGAAAGGTGGATAAACGCA
Organism: Pimephales promelas; assembly: GCF_988280905.1. Lineage (NCBI taxonomy): Eukaryota > Metazoa > Chordata > Actinopteri > Cypriniformes > Leuciscidae > Pimephales > Pimephales promelas. Next base: position 7,647,761 of record NC_142793.1, read on the forward strand.
CTTTGGAGGTGGGTAAACGCAATTCCCGAATATTGGGAGGTGCGTAAACGGCATTTGCGCATTTAGCCTTCACTACATCCCTGGGTGTATGACATCACAGTACTGATTCGAAAGCATGCAGTGTACTTTGATCACCTTGACGAAGCACTGGGGAGACCGGGGGCAATTGTAACAGGGGGCAATTGTACCACACTCAATTCCTCCAATCAGAAACAAGCTAGAGTGATGACACTTAATCTGTACATGCCCAATAGGATTCTCTCTCTATCTGTGGAAAAGAAGCGTGGCATTTTCAACTTTAGCAGAAGTTATTAACGACAAACTGATTTTGAGGTGTGAAAGTTATTTTTTGGATGTACAGTATTTTTCTTCTGCTGTCTAAAGTTTAGATGTCTGTCAATTTAAACTTGTATACATTTTATCCCTAGGTTATTGATTAAAAACGAACATGAACAACACTGTAACACTGTGTTACAGTTGCCCCTGAGCCACAAGGCCCATTGTAATAAGCTTGTTTGTGTGTGTTGACATACTTTTCTGTTAAAAAAATGAACATATTTCACTAAATTCTATTGTAAAACTTCATTTTAAAAGGGTGTATTAAAATAAATGTTTGTTCCAGTATTAACAAATCATCAATTAGCATTTTTTATATAAAATAATGTGTGTTTTATATGTGCTTGACAAAGTGGGAATATTATATAAACTCTTAAAATTAACAGCAGTAAAGTGATTACTTTGAGGTAGGCTTTTATTTGAGATAAAGTGGGTTAATAGGAGTTATTTCTCAGTGTTACAATTGCCCCCACACTGCATTTAATTGAATATTTTAGTCTTGTTCTTATAAGTAAAAATATATAAATTGTATTATTAATTAGTGCACATATATATGTTTCTTGTATCAAAAGATGACTAGTCTATCTCAAGTAGTTTGTGAGTTATTAAGGAAAATGTAAAATACGTTACAATTGCCCCGGGTCTCCCCTACAGACGATTGGTTTATGACATCACAGTCCTGATTCGAAAGCATACAGTATGATCTTGAAGCAGCACTGTACAGAGTACAGACGATTGGTGTATGACATCACAGTACTGATTCAAAAGCAAACAGTATGATCTTGAAGCAGCACTGTACAGAGTACATACGATTGGTGTATGACATCACAGTACTGATTCAAAAGCAAACAGTATGATCTTGAAGCAGCACTGTACAGAGTACAGACGATTGGTGTATGACATCACAGTACTGATTCGAAAGCAAACAGTATGATCTTGAAGCAGCACTGTACAGAGTACAGACGATTGGTGTATGACATCACAGTACTGTTTCGAAAGCATGTATGATCTTGAAGCAGCCGAACAACCAATACTTATGAAAGTAATTGGATCAAACATAAAAAAAATAAAGTATTCCTAACTTTTCAACGTTTACTTAACATATGTGTGTAACAAAAAAATATAAGCTACTAGGTGCACTTAAATGTATGCATAAATAAAATAATAAAAAAACATAATGCATGTCAACTACTACAATAATTGCATCAAAATTAAGTAAATCGATTATATCAGTTTAAGTAACTGTATGAGCCACGTGATATAGGCTATGCAATTTCCCGTGATGCCTATCCAGACAAAAAAAATATGAAACACATGTGAAGACGTTGAGAAGCGGTAAGCTTAATTTTTGTACTTAGGCCTACACATGATCATTTATTGCATTTTTGGTCAAGAAATTTACTTTTAACTGAATTTCAGGAGTTATTTCTCAGTGTTACAATTGCCCCCACACTGCATTTAATTGAATATTTTAGTCTTGTTCTTATAAGTAAAAATATATAAATTGTATTATTAATTAGTGCACATATATATGTTTCTTGTATCAAAAGATGACTAGTCTATCTCAAGTAGTTTGTGAGTTATTAAGGAAAATGTAAAATACGTTACAATTGCCCCGGGTCTCCCCTACAGACGATTGGTTTATGACATCACAGTCCTGATTCGAAAGCATACAGTATGATCTTGAAGCAGCACTGTACAGAGTACAGACGATTGGTGTATGACATCACAGTACTGATTCAAAAGCAAACAGTATGATCTTGAAGCAGCACTGTACAGAGTACATACGATTGGTGTATGACATCACAGTACTGATTCGAAAGCATACAGCAGACAGTGATCGACAGCACTGTACAGAGTACAGACGATTGGTGTATGCAGAGGTGTAGTTGAAGAGGTGGGTAAACTATAAATTCTGGTGGACCAAGACATGGTCACCAGGTAAGGTGGGCCACTGCCTACCGGTGTATGTGTGTCTCCTGATGACATTGCTATATAGGGAGGGCTCGACATTAAGCCTTTTCATATGCTAAGTAAATCTGCCTTTCACTTGTCCGAGTAAAAAAGTTGCTTGTTCAGATTTTTTAAAAATTTGACTTATTCTTAAAAAAATATTCTCATCATTGATATATCAGCTTTGATATTTAAATCACCATATTGTAATTTCTGCACCTTTAAAGGGCACCCCCCTCCCCCAATATTATTAAATGTATGCTTCATATTTCATTTTAAATTCCTAAATTTGATCAATAAATTCAATTATTTCTAATAATAAGACACCATAGGGCTGTTACTCTAGGGGTTGATCAAATTAAATCATTTACACTGAAAAATTACAATTGCATGAAATAATGTTATGAAATTGATTTTAATTTACATATAAGAAAGAATGATGCTACTTTTAAACATTTAACACTAAACCGCCAGTAGGTGGTGGCAGGCGACCGTCTTAATGAGTGAAAAAGTTCGCCTTAGGTTTAACAACCTATACTAAATTAACTAAATTAAAGAAACTAAATTAACGACATAAGCTTAATTTAAAATGTCTTAGGAACTAGGATATTTAGAGGTGGATAAACGCAATTGAAAGGTGGATAAACGCACTTTGGAGGTGGGTAAACGCAATTCCCGAATATTGGGGGTAAACGGCATTTGCGCATTTAGCCTTCACTACATCCCTGGGTGTATGACATCACAGTACTGATTCGAAAGCATGCAGTGTACTTTGATCACCTTGACGAAGCACTGGGGAGACCGGGGGCAATTGTAACAGGGGGCAATTGTACCACACTCAATGCCTCCAATCAGAAACAAGCTAGAGTGATGACACTTAATCTGTACATGCCCAATAGGATTCTCTCTCTATCTGTGGAAAAGAAGCGTGACCTTTTCAACTTTAGCAGAAGTTATTAACGACAAACTGATTTTGAGGTGTGAAAGTTATTTTTTGGATGTAATGTATTTTTCTTCTGCTGTGTAAAGTTTAGATGTCTGTCAATTTAAACTTGTATACATTTTATCCCTAGGTTATTGATTAAAAACGAACATAAACAACACTGTAACACTGTGTTACAGTTGCCCCCGAGCCACAAGGCCCATTGTAATAAGCTTGTTTGTGTGTGTTGACATACTTTTCTGTTAAAAAAATGAACATATTTCACTAAATTCTATTGTAAAACTTCATTTTAAAAGGGTGTATTAAAATAAATGTTTGTTCCAGTATTAACAAATCATCAATTAGCATTTTTTATATAAAATAATGTGTGTTTTATATGTGCTTGACAAAGTGGGAATATTATATAAACTCTTAAAATTAACAGCAGTAAAGTGATTACTTTGAGGTAGGCTTTTATTTGAGATAAAGTGGGTTAATAGGAGTTATTTCTCAGTGTTACAATTGCCCCCACACTGCATTTAATTGAATATTTTAGTCTTGTTCTTATAAGTAAAAATATATAAATTGTATTATTAATTGCACATATATATGTTTCTTGTATCAAAAGATGACTAGTCTATCTCAAGTTTGTGAGTTATTAAGGAAAATGTAAAATACGTTACAATTGCCCCGGGTCTCCCCTACAGACGATTGGTTTATGACATCACAGTCCTGATTCGAAAGCATACAGTATGATCTTGAAGCAGCACTGTACAGAGTACAGACGATTGGTTTATGACATCACAGTCCTGATTCGAAAGCATACAGTATGATCTTGAAGCAGCACTGTACAGAGTACATACGATTGGTGTATGACATCACAGTACTGATTTGAAAGCATACGTATGATCTTGAAGCAGCACTGTACAGAGTACAGACGATTGGTGTATGACATCACAGTACTGATTCGAAAGCAAACAGTATGATCTTGAAGCAGCACTGTACAGAGTACAGACGATTGGTGTATGACATCACAAGTACTGTTTCGAAAGCATGTATGATCTTGAAGCAGCCGAACAACCAATACTTATAAAAGTAATTGGATCAAACATAAAAAATTAAGTATTCCTAACTTTTCAACGTTTACTTAACATATGTGTGTAACAAAAAAATATAAGCTACTAGGTGCACTTAAATGTATGCATAAATAAAATAATAAAAAAACATAATGCATGTCAACTACTACAATAATTGCATCAAAATTAAGTAAATCGATTATATCAGTTTAAGTAACTGTATGAGCCACGTGATATAGGCTATGCAATTTCCCGTGATGCCTATCCAGACAAAAAAAATATGAAACACATGTGAAGACGTTGAGAAGCGGTAAGCTTAATTTTTGTACTTAGGCCTACACATGATCATTTATTGCATTTTTGGTCAAGAAATTTACTTTTAACTGAATTTCAGGAGTTATTTCTCAGTGTTACAATTGCCCCCACACTGCATTTAATTGAATATTTTAGTCTTGTTCTTATAAGTAAAAATATATAAATTGTATTATTAATTAGTGCACATATATATGTTTCTTGTATCAAAAGATGACTAGTCTATCTCAAGTAGTTTGTGAGTTATTAAGGAAAATGTAAAATACGTTACAATTGCCCCGGGTCTCCCCTACAGACGATTGGTTTATGACATCACAGTCCTGATTCGAAAGCATACAGTATGATCTTGAAGCAGCACTGTACAGAGTACAGACGATTGGTGTATGACATCACAGTACTGATTCAAAAGCAAACAGTATGATCTTGAAGCAGCACTGTACAGAGTACATACGATTGGTGTATGACATCACAGTACTGATTCGAAAGCATACAGCAGACAGTGATCGACAGCACTGTACAGAGTACAGACGATTGGTGTATGCAGAGGTGTAGTTGAAGAGGTGGGTAAACTATAAATTCTGGTGGACCAAGACATGGTCACCAGGTAAGGTGGGCCACTGCCTACCGGTGTATGTGTGTCTCCTGATGACATTGCTATATAGGGAGGGCTCGACATTAAGCCTTTTCATATGCTAAGTAAATCTGCCTTTCACTTGTCCGAGTAAAAAAGTTGCTTGTTCAGATTTTTTAAAAATTTGACTTATTCTTAAAAAAATATTCTCATCATTGATATATCAGCTTTGATATTTAAATCACCATATTGTAATTTCTGCACCTTTAAAGGGCACCCCCCTCCCCCAATATTATTAAATGTATGCTTCATATTTCATTTTAAATTCCTAAATTTGATCAATAAATTCAATTATTTCTAATAATAAGACACCATAGGGCTGTTACTCTAGGGGTTGATCAAATTAAATCATTTACACTGAAAAATTACAATTGCATGAAATAATGTTATGAAATTGATTTTAATTTACATATAAGAAAGAATGATGCTACTTTTAAACATTTAACACTAAACCGCCAGTAGGTGGTGGCAGGCGACCGTCTTAATGAGTGAAAAAGTTCGCCTTAGGTTTAACAACCTATACTAAATTAACTAAATTAAAGAAACTAAATTAACGACATAAGCTTAATTTAAAATGTCTTAGGAACTAGGATATTTAGAGGTGGATAAACGCAATTGAAAGGTGGATAAACGCACTTTGGAGGTGGGTAAACGCAATTCCCGAATATTGGGGGTAAACGGCATTTGCGCATTTAGCCTTCACTACATCCCTGGGTGTATGACATCACAGTACTGATTCGAAAGCATGCAGTGTACTTTGATCACCTTGACGAAGCACTGGGGAGACCGGGGGCAATTGTAACAGGGGGCAATTGTACCACACTCAATTCCTCCAATCAGAAACAAGCTAGAGTGATGACACTTAATCTGTACATGCCCAATAGGATTCTCTCTCTATCTGTGGAAAAGAAGCGTGACCTTTTCAACTTTAGCAGAAGTTATTAACGACAAACTGATTTTGAGGTGTGAAAGTTATTTTTTGGATGTAATGTATTTTTCTTCTGCTGTGTAAAGTTTAGATGTCTGTCAATTTAAACTTGTATACATTTTATCCCTAGGTTATTGATTAAAAACGAACATAAACAACACTGTAACACTGTGTTACAGTTGCCCCCGAGCCACAAGGCCCATTGTAATAAGCTTGTTTGTGTGTGTTGACATACTTTTCTGTTAAAAAAATGAACATATTTCACTAAATTCTATTGTAAAACTTCATTTTAAAAGGGTGTATTAAAATAAATGTTTGTTCCAGTATTAACAAATCATCAATTAGCATTTTTTATATAAAATAATGTGTGTTTTATATGTGCTTGACAAAGTGGGAATATTATATAAACTCTTAAAATTAACAGCAGTAAAGTGATTACTTTGAGGTAGGCTTTTATTTGAGATAAAGTGGGTTAATAGGAGTTATTTCTCAGTGTTACAATTGCCCCCACACTGCATTTAATTGAATATTTTAGTCTTGTTCTTATAAGTAAAAATATATAAATTGTATTATTAATTGCACATATATATGTTTCTTGTATCAAAAGATGACTAGTCTATCTCAAGTTTGTGAGTTATTAAGGAAAATGTAAAATACGTTACAATTGCCCCGGGTCTCCCCTACAGACGATTGGTTTATGACATCACAGTCCTGATTCGAAAGCATACAGTATGATCTTGAAGCAGCACTGTACAGAGTACAGACGATTGGTTTATGACATCACAGTCCTGATTCGAAAGCATACAGTATGATCTTGAAGCAGCACTGTACAGAGTACATACGATTGGTGTATGACATCACAGTACTGATTTGAAAGCATACGTATGATCTTGAAGCAGCACTGTACAGAGTACAGACGATTGGTGTATGACATCACAGTACTGATTCGAAAGCAAACAGTATGATCTTGAAGCAGCACTGTACAGAGTACAGACGATTGGTGTATGACATCACAAGTACTGTTTCGAAAGCATGTATGATCTTGAAGCAGCCGAACAACCAATACTTATAAAAGTAATTGGATCAAACATAAAAAATTAAGTATTCCTAACTTTTCAACGTTTACTTAACATATGTGTGTAACAAAAAAATATAAGCTACTAGGTGCACTTAAATGTATGCATAAATAAAATAATAAAAAAACATAATGCATGTCAACTACTACAATAATTGCATCAAAATTAAGTAAATCGATTATATCAGTTTAAGTAACTGTATGAGCCACGTGATATAGGCTATGCAATTTCCCGTGATGCCTATCCAGACAAAAAAAATATGAAACACATGTGAAGACGTTGAGAAGCGGTAAGCTTAATTTTTGTACTTAGGCCTACACATGATCATTTATTGCATTTTTGGTCAAGAAATTTACTTTTAACTGAATTTCAGGAGTTATTTCTCAGTGTTACAATTGCCCCCACACTGCATTTAATTGAATATTTTAGTCTTGTTCTTATAAGTAAAAATATATAAATTGTATTATTAATTAGTGCACATATATATGTTTCTTGTATCAAAAGATGACTAGTCTATCTCAAGTAGTTTGTGAGTTATTAAGGAAAATGTAAAATACGTTACAATTGCCCCGGGTCTCCCCTACAGACGATTGGTTTATGACATCACAGTCCTGATTCGAAAGCATACAGTATGATCTTGAAGCAGCACTGTACAGAGTACAGACGATTGGTGTATGACATCACAGTACTGATTCAAAAGCAAACAGTATGATCTTGAAGCAGCACTGTACAGAGTACATACGATTGGTGTATGACATCACAGTACTGATTCGAAAGCATACAGCAGACAGTGATCGACAGCACTGTACAGAGTACAGACGATTGGTGTATGCAGAGGTGTAGTTGAAGAGGTGGGTAAACTATAAATTCTGGTGGACCAAGACATGGTCACCAGGTAAGGTGGGCCACTGCCTACCGGTGTATGTGTGTCTCCTGATGACATTGCTATATAGGGAGGGCTCGACATTAAGCCTTTTCATATGCTAAGTAAATCTGCCTTTCACTTGTCCGAGTAAAAAAGTTGCTTGTTCAGATTTTTTAAAAATTTGACTTATTCTTAAAAAAATATTCTCATCATTGATATATCAGCTTTGATATTTAAATCACCATATTGTAATTTCTGCACCTTTAAAGGGCACCCCCCTCCCCCAATATTATTAAATGTATGCTTCATATTTCATTTTAAATTCCTAAATTTGATCAATAAATTCAATTATTTCTAATAATAAGACACCATAGGGCTGTTACTCTAGGGGTTGATCAAATTAAATCATTTACACTGAAAAATTACAATTGCATGAAATAATGTTATGAAATTGATTTTAATTTACATATAAGAAAGAATGATGCTACTTTTAAACATTTAACACTAAACCGCCAGTAGGTGGTGGCAGGCGACCGTCTTAATGAGTGAAAAAGTTCGCCTTAGGTTTAACAACCTATACTAAATTAACTAAATTAAAGAAACTAAATTAACGACATAAGCTTAATTTAAAATGTCTTAGGAACTAGGATATTTAGAGGTGGATAAACGCAATTGAAAGGTGGATAAACGCACTTTGGAGGTGGGTAAACGCAATTCCCGAATATTGGGGGTAAACGGCATTTGCGCATTTAGCCTTCACTACATCCCTGGGTGTATGACATCACAGTACTGATTCGAAAGCATGCAGTGTACTTTGATCACCTTGACGAAGCACTGGGGAGACCGGGGGCAATTGTAACAGGGGGCAATTGTACCACACTCAATGCCTCCAATCAGAAACAAGCTAGAGTGATGACACTTAATCTGTACATGCCCAATAGGATTCTCTCTCTATCTGTGGAAAAGAAGCGTGACCTTTTCAACTTTAGCAGAAGTTATTAACGACAAACTGATTTTGAGGTGTGAAAGTTATTTTTTGGATGTAATGTATTTTTCTTCTGCTGTGTAAAGTTTAGATGTCTGTCAATTTAAACTTGTATACATTTTATCCCTAGGTTATTGATTAAAAACGAACATAAACAACACTGTAACACTGTGTTACAGTTGCCCCCGAGCCACAAGGCCCATTGTAATAAGCTTGTTTGTGTGTGTTGACATACTTTTCTGTTAAAAAAATGAACATATTTCACTAAATTCTATTGTAAAACTTCATTTTAAAAGGGTGTATTAAAATAAATGTTTGTTCCAGTATTAACAAATCATCAATTAGCATTTTTTATATAAAATAATGTGTGTTTTATATGTGCTTGACAAAGTGGGAATATTATATAAACTCTTAAAATTAACAGCAGTAAAGTGATTACTTTGAGGTAGGCTTTTATTTGAGATAAAGTGGGTTAATAGGAGTTATTTCTCAGTGTTACAATTGCCCCCACACTGCATTTAATTGAATATTTTAGTCTTGTTCTTATAAGTAAAAATATATAAATTGTATTATTAATTGCACATATATATGTTTCTTGTATCAAAAGATGACTAGTCTATCTCAAGTTTGTGAGTTATTAAGGAAAATGTAAAATACGTTACAATTGCCCCGGGTCTCCCCTACAGACGATTGGTTTATGACATCACAGTCCTGATTCGAAAGCATACAGTATGATCTTGAAGCAGCACTGTACAGAGTACAGACGATTGGTTTATGACATCACAGTCCTGATTCGAAAGCATACAGTATGATCTTGAAGCAGCACTGTACAGAGTACATACGATTGGTGTATGACATCACAGTACTGATTTGAAAGCATACGTATGATCTTGAAGCAGCACTGTACAGAGTACAGACGATTGGTGTATGACATCACAGTACTGATTCGAAAGCAAACAGTATGATCTTGAAGCAGCACTGTACAGAGTACAGACGATTGGTGTATGACATCACAAGTACTGTTTCGAAAGCATGATCTTGAAGCAGCCGAACAACCAATACTTATAAAAGTAATTGGATCAAACATAAAAAATTAAGTATTCCTAACTTTTCAACGTTTACTTAACATATGTGTGTAACAAAAAAATATAAGCTACTAGGTGCACTTAAATGTATGCATAAATAAAATAATAAAAAAACATAATGCATGTCAACTACTACAATAATTGCATCAAAATTAAGTAAATCGATTATATCAGTTTAAGTAACTGTATGAGCCACGTGATATAGGCTATGCAATTTCCCGTGATGCCTATCCAGACAAAAAAAATATGAAACACATGTGAAGACGTTGAGAAGCGGTAAGCTTAATTTTTGTACTTAGGCCTACACATGATCATTTATTGCATTTTTGGTCAAGAAATTTACTTTTAACTGAATTTCAGAATTGCTACAAATTTTGCATCAACAATTAGAAACGTTTCTTACGAATGCAAACATTTGTAGTCTACATGTTAACGAATGAAATAAGTGTTTTGCACGCGAGTAGCTATATATTGTGTTTTTTCAAAATATATGACCATGATGTTGGCTCGTATATGCATTAATGGTGTGTTTACACCGAACGCGAATTTAATTGCGATAGCAGAGTACATTCATAGTCAATGCAAAGACGCGAAGACGCATCATTCGCGCCGGGCGTCGCGAATTGGGTGACTCGTTTGCCGCGAACGTCTTTCTCAGTAGAAAATTTTGAACTTGAGCGGGCTGCAGAAGATTCAAGCGTCTAACTAGACTTGACGTGTTTGACGCGTTCGGTGTGACCAATTCGGACTGCGCTCTCTCTCCCCCACGGATAGATTATAGGCCTACTTTATTAGCGAGTTGTTTTTGGATAAAACTAATGTACTTTGCATACTTACAAATTCCCATGTTCTCTATCTCTATTGTCTATAGGCCTACATGGATCGCGGGAAAGGGGGCCTTGGGCGCGGGTTAGCCTACTTTTGGTAACGTTAACATACAAATATTAATTTCGAAAGCACATTGCCTACAGCTCCGTGTGTGCACGATTTATCATTAAATAATGGCAATCTTGATTCTAGCACAATATTATTCCTAAATGACAGCATTAATTCAGTAAATTAAACCTTCAAAATTATTATCAAAATAAGTAAATACCCTTTAAACAAAACTTTAGCTTCAAATAAAGATTGTAGATCTTTACTGTTTTCCAGTAGTTACTGCTAAAATGTTTTTGAAGAGATTCGTTCATAACCTCTGGAGGAAAGTCATTAATTAACTTCTGTTTTGTTTAAATTAATAGATATTATTTAATAGACTATTTTTTTATATTTATAGGTATTTAATAATGGACTAATTTGTTGCATTTAATTGTTTTTTTTTATTGGTTTTTGAAAAAAATAATATATATATATATATATATATATAATTATATATATAGACACACACACACACACACACACACACTAAGATTGTTTAATATTTTTAAAAGAAGTCTCTTCTGCCCACCAAGCCTTCATTTCTTTGATCCAAGAAAAACTGTAATATTGTGACTATATTATTATTATTATTTTAACAACTATTTTCTATTTGAATATATTTTAAGATGCAATTTAAATAAATAATAAAGTGAAATGCTTTATTGTGTGTGATTTGCATGTTATTTATTTTAAGACATGTAAGCTGAAGATCTAAACTAAGTTAAAATGGTTGGTTCAACTGATTTAATTGTCTTATTTTATATATATAAATGAGCTTAAATTTTAAGTTAACAGAACTAAGATTTATTTTGATCTCACATGGCCTGCACTGTGTTGGATTTACTTAAAAGATATGTGCACATTTTTTGATACAAAAATGGTGCATATATATTTTAAGTAAATCCAACTCATCATTTTTTAGAGTGTGGACAATATGAAACTAAAACGACATAAGCTTAATTTAAAATGTCTTAGGAACTACTGGATATTTAGAGGTGGATAAACGTAATTGAAAGGTGGATAAACGCACTTTGGAGGTGCAAACGCAATTCCCGAATATTGGGAGGTGGGTAAATGGCATTTACGTGCATTTAGCCTCCACTACATCCCTGGGTATGACATCACAGTACTGATTCGAAAATATACAGTGATCAACTAGAAGCAGCACTATACAGAGTACAGACGATTGGTGTATGACATCACAGTACTGATTCGAAAGCATACAGCAGACAGTGATCGACAGCACTGTACAGAGTACAGACGATTGGTGTATGCAGAGGTGTAGTTGAAGAGGTGGGTAAACTATAAATTCTGGTGGACCAAGACATGGTCACCAGGTAAGGTGGGCCACTGCCTACCGGTGTATGTGTGTCTCCTGATGACATTGCTATATAGGGAGGGCTCGACATTAAGCCTTTTCATATGCTAAGTAAATCTGCCTTTCACTTGTCCGAGTAAAAAAGTTGCTTGTTCAGATTTTTTAAAAATTTGACTTATTCTTAAAAAAATATTCTCATCATTGATATATCAGCTTTGATATTTAAATCACCATATTGTAATTTCTGCACCTTTAAAGGGCACCCCCCTCCCCCAATATTATTAAATGTATGCTTCATATTTCATTTTAAATTCCTAAATTTGATCAATAAATTCAATTATTTCTAATAATAAGACACCATAGGGCTGTTACTCTAGGGGTTGATCAAATTAAATCATTTACACTGAAAAATTACAATTGCATGAAATAATGTTATGAAATTGATTTTAATTTACATATAAGAAAGAATGATGCTACTTTTAAACATTTAACACTAAACCGCCAGTAGGTGGTGGCAGGCGACCGTCTTAATGAGTGAAAAAGTTCGCCTTAGGTTTAACAACCTATACTAAATTAACTAAATTAAAGAAACTAAATTAACGACATAAGCTTAATTTAAAATGTCTTAGGAACTAGGATATTTAGAGGTGGTTAAACGCAATTGAAAGGTGGATAAACGCACTTTGGAGGTGGGTAAACGCAATTCCCGAATATTGGGAGGTGCGTAAACGGCATTTGCGCATTTAGCCTTCACTACATCCCTGGGTGTATGACATCACAGTACTGATTCGAAAGCATGCAGTGTACTTTGATCACCTTGACGAAGCACTGGGGAGACCGGGGGCAATTGTAACAGGGGGCAATTGTACCACACTCAATTCCTCCAATCAGAAACAAGCTAGAGTGATGACACTTAATCTGTACATGCCCAATAGGATTCTCTCTCTATCTGTGGAAAAGAAGCGTGACATTTTCAACTTTAGCAGAAGTTATTAACGGCAAACTGATTTTGAGGTGTGAAAGTTATTTTTTGGATGTACAGTATTTTTCTTCTGCTGTCTAAAGTTTAGATGTCTGTCAATTTAAACTTTTATCCCTAGGTTATTGATTAAAAACGAACATAAACAACACTGTAACACTGTGTTACAGTTGCCCCCGAGCCACAAGGCCCATTGTAATAAGCTTGTTTGTGTGTGTTGACATACTTTTCTGTTAAAAAAATGAACATATTTCACTAAATTCTATTGTAAAACTTCATTTTAAAAGGGTGTATTAAAATAAATGTTTGTTCCAGTATTAACAAATCATCAATTAGCATTTTTTATATAAAATAATGTGTGTTTTATATGTGCTTGACAAAGTGGGAATATTATATAAACTCTTAAAATTAACAGCAGTAAAGTGATTACTTTGAGGTAGGCTTTTATTTGAGATAAAGTGGGTTAATAGGAGTTATTTCTCAGTGTTACAATTGCCCCCACACTGCATTTAATTGAATATTTTAGTCTTGTTCTTATAAGTAAAAATATATAAATTGTATTATTAATTAGTGCACATATATATGTTTCTTGTATCAAAAGATGACTAGTCTATCTCAAGTTTGTGAGTTATTAAGGAAAATGTAAAATACGTTACAATTGCCCCGGGTCTCCCCTACAGACGATTGGTTTATGACATCACAGTCATGATTCGAAAGCATACAGTATGATCTTGAAGCAGCACTGTACAGAGTACAGACGATTGGTGTATGACATCACAGTACTGATTCGAAAGCAAACAGTATGATCTTGAAGCAGCACTGTACAGAGTACAGACGATTGGTGTATGACATCACAAGTACTGTTTCGAAAGCATGTATGATCTTGAAGCAGCCGAACAACCAATACTTATAAAAGTAATTGGATCAAACATAAAAAATTAAGTATTCCTAACTTTTCAACGTTTACTTAACATATGTGTGTAACAAAAAAATATAAGCTACTAGGTGCACTTAAATGTATGCATAAATAAAATAATAAAAAAACATAATGCATGTCAACTACTACAATAATTGCATCAAAATTAAGTAAATCGATTATATCAGTTTAAGTAACTGTATGAGCCACGTGATATAGGCTATGCAATTTCCCGTGATGCCTATCCAGACAAAAAAAAATATGAAACACATGTGAAGACGTTGAGAAGCGGTAAGCTTAATTTTTGTACTTAGGCCTACACATGATCATTTATTGCATTTTTGGTCAAGAAATTTACTTTTAACTGAATTTCAGAATTGCTACAAATTTTGCATCAACAATTAGAAACGTTTCTTACGAATGCAAACATTTGTAGTCTACATGTTAACGAATGAAATAAGTGTTTTGCACGCGAGTAGCTATATATTGTGTTTTTTTCAAAATATATGACCATGATGTTGGCTCGTATATGCATTAATGGTGTGTTTACACCGAACGCGACTTTATTAGCGAGTTGTTTTTGGATAAAACTAATGTACTTTGCATACTTACAAATTCCCATGTTCTCTATCTCTATTGTCTATAGGCCTACATGGATCGCGGGAAAGGGGGCCTTGGGCGCGGGTTAGCCTACTTTTGGTAACGTTAACATACAAATATTAATTTCGAAAGCACATTGCCTACAGCTCCGTGTGTGCACCATTTATCATTAAATAATGGCAATCTTGATTCTAGCACAATATTATTCCTAAATGACAGCATTAATTCAGTAAATTAAACCTTCAAAATTATTATCAAAATAAGTAAATACCCTTTAAACAAAACTTTAGCTTCAAATAAAGATTGTAGATCTTTACTGTTTTCCAGTAGTTACTGCTAAAATGTTTTTGAAGAGATTCGTTCATAACCTCTGGAGGAAAGTCATTAATTAACTTCTGTTTTGTTTAAATTAATAGATATTATTTAATAGACTATTTTTTTTTATATTTATAGGTATTTAATAATGGACTAATTTGTTGCATTTAATTTTTTTTTTTTTTTATTGGTTTTTGAAAAAAATAATATATATATATATATATATATATATATAATTATATATATAGACACACACACACACACACACACTAAGATTGTTTAATATTTTTAAAAGAAGTCTCTTCTGCCCACCAAGCCTTCATTTCTTTGATCCAAGAAAAACTGTAATATTGTGACTATATTATTATTATTATTATTTTAACAACTATTTTCTATTTGAATATATTTTAAGATGCAATTTAAATAAATAATAAAGTGAAATGCTTTATTGTGTGTGATTTGCATGTTATTTATTTTAAGACATGTAAGCTGAAGATCTAAACTAAGTTAAAATGGTTGGTTCAACTGATTTAATTGTCTTATTTTATATATATAAATGAGCTTAAATTTTAAGTTAACAGAACTAAGATTTATTTTGATCTCACATGGCCTGCACTGTGTTGGATTTACTTAAAAGATATGCACATTTTTTGATACAAAAATGGTGCATATATATTTTAAGTAAATCCAACTCATCATTTTTTAGAGTGTGGACAATATGAAACTAAAACGACATAAGCTTAATTTAAAATGTCTTAGGAACTACTGGATATTTAGAGGTGGATAAACGTAATTGAAAGGTGGATAAACGCACTTTGGAGGTGCAAACGCAATTCCCGAATATTGGGAGGTGGGTAAATGGCATTTACGTGCATTTAGCCTCCACTACATCCCTGGGTATGACATCACAGTACTGATTCGAAAATATACAGTGATCAACTAGAAGCAGCACTATACAGAGTACAGACGATTGGTGTATGACATCACAGTACTGATTCGAAAGCATACAGCAGACAGTGATCGACAGCACTGTACAGAGTACAGACGATTGGTGTATGCAGAGGTGTAGTTGAAGAGGTGGGTAAACTATAAATTCTGGTGGACCGACCAAGACATGGTCACCAGGTAAGGTGGGCCACTGCCTACCGGTGTATGTGTGTCTCCTGATGACATTGCTATATAGGGAGGGCTCGACATTAAGCCTTTTCATATGCTAAGTAAATCTGCCTTTCACTTGTCCGAGTAAAAAAGTTGCTTGTTCAGATTTTTTAAAAATTTGACTTATTCTTAAAAAATATTCTCATCATTGATATATCAGCTTTGATATTTAAATCACCATATTGTAATTTCTGCACCTTTAAAGGGCACCCCCCTCCCCCAATATTATTAAATGTATGCTTCATATTTCATTTTAAATTCCTAAATTTGATCAATAAATTCAATTATTTCTAATAATAAGACACCATAGGGCTGTTACTCTAGGGGTTGATCAAATTAAATCATTTACACTGAAAAATTACAATTGCATGAAATAATGTTATGAAATTGATTTTAATTTACATATAAGAAAGAATGATGCTACTTTTAAACATTTAACACTAAACCGCCAGTAGGTGGTGGCAGGCGACCGTCTTAATGAGTAAAAAAGTTCGCCTTAGGTTTAACAACCTATACTAAATTAACTAAATTAAAGAAACTAAATTAACGACATAAGCTTAATTTAAAATGTCTTAGGAACTAGGATATTTAGAGGTGGATAAACGCAATTGAAAGGTGGATAAACGCACTTTGGAGGTGGGTAAACGCAATTCCCGAATATTGGGAGGTGCGTAAACGGCATTTGCGCATTTAGCCTTCACTACATCCCTGGGTGTATGACATCACAGTACTGATTCGAAAGCATGCAGTGTACTTTGATCACCTTGACGAAGCACTGGGGAGACCGGGGGCAATTGTAACAGGGGGCAATTGTACCACACTCAATTCCTCCAATCAGAAACAAGCTAGAGTGATGACACTTAATCTGTACATGCCCAATAGGATTCTCTCTCTATCTGTGGAAAAGAAGCGTGGCATTTTCAACTTTAGCAGAAGTTATTAACGACAAACTGATTTTGAGGTGTGAAAGTTATTTTTTGGATGTACAGTATTTTTCTTCTGCTGTCTAAAGTTTAGATGTCTGTCAATTTAAACTTGTATACATTTTATCCCTAGGTTATTGATTAAAAACGAACATGAACAACACTGTAACACTGTGTTACCGTTGCCCCTGAGCCACAAGGCCCATTGTAATAAGCTTGTTTGTGTGTGTTGACATACTTTTCTGTTAAAAAAATGAACATATTTCACTAAATTCTATTGTAAAACTTCATTTTAAAAGGGTGTATTAAAATAAATGTTTGTTCCAGTATTAACAAATCATCAATTAGCATTTTTTATATAAAATAATGTGTGTTTTATATGTGCTTGACAAAGTGGGAATATTATATAAACTCTTAAAATTAACAGCAGTAAAGTGATTACTTTGAGGTAGGCTTTTATTTGAGATAAAGTGGGTTAATAGGAGTTATTTCTCAGTGTTACAATTGCCCCCACACTGCATTTAATTGAATATTTTAGTCTTGTTCTTATAAGTAAAAATATATAAATTGTATTATTAATTAGTGCACATATATATGTTTCTTGTATCAAAAGATGACTAGTCTATCTCAAGTAGTTTGTGAGTTATTAAGGAAAATGTAAAATACGTTACAATTGCCCCGGGTCTCCCCTACAGACGATTGGTTTATGACATCACAGTCCTGATTCGAAAGCATACAGTATGATCTTGAAGCAGCACTGTACAGAGTACAGACGATTGGTGTATGACATCACAGTACTGATTCAAAAGCAAACAGTATGATCTTGAAGCAGCACTGTACAGAGTACATACGATTGGTGTATGACATCACAGTACTGATTCAAAAGCAAACAGTATGATCTTGAAGCAGCACTGTACAGAGTACAGACGATTGGTGTATGACATCACAGTACTGATTCGAAAGCAAACAGTATGATCTTGAAGCAGCACTGTACAGAGTACAGACGATTGGTGTATGACATCACAGTACTGTTTCGAAAGCATGTATGATCTTGAAGCAGCCGAACAACCAATACTTATGAAAGTAATTGGATCAAACATAAAAAAAATAAAGTATTCCTAACTTTTCAACGTTTACTTAACATATGTGTGTAACAAAAAAATATAAGCTACTAGGTGCACTTAAATGTATGCATAAATAAAATAATAAAAAAACATAATGCATGTCAACTACTACAATAATTGCATCAAAATTAAGTAAATCGATTATATCAGTTTAAGTAACTGTATGAGCCACGTGATATAGGCTATGCAATTTCCCGTGATGCCTATCCAGACAAAAAAAATATGAAACACATGTGAAGACGTTGAGAAGCGGTAAGCTTAATTTTTGTACTTAGGCCTACACATGATCATTTATTGCATTTTTGGTCAAGAAATTTACTTTTAACTGAATTTCAGGAGTTATTTCTCAGTGTTACAATTGCCCCCACACTGCATTTAATTGAATATTTTAGTCTTGTTCTTATAAGTAAAAATATATAAATTGTATTATTAATTAGTGCACATATATATGTTTCTTGTATCAAAAGATGACTAGTCTATCTCAAGTAGTTTGTGAGTTATTAAGGAAAATGTAAAATACGTTACAATTGCCCCGGGTCTCCCCTACAGACGATTGGTTTATGACATCACAGTCCTGATTCGAAAGCATACAGTATGATCTTGAAGCAGCACTGTACAGAGTACAGACGATTGGTGTATGACATCACAGTACTGATTCAAAAGCAAACAGTATGATCTTGAAGCAGCACTGTACAGAGTACATACGATTGGTGTATGACATCACAGTACTGATTCGAAAGCATACAGCAGACAGTGATCGACAGCACTGTACAGAGTACAGACGATTGGTGTATGCAGAGGTGTAGTTGAAGAGGTGGGTAAACTATAAATTCTGGTGGACCAAGACATGGTCACCAGGTAAGGTGGGCCACTGCCTACCGGTGTATGTGTGTCTCCTGATGACATTGCTATATAGGGAGGGCTCGACATTAAGCCTTTTCATATGCTAAGTAAATCTGCCTTTCACTTGTCCGAGTAAAAAAGTTGCTTGTTCAGATTTTTTAAAAATTTGACTTATTCTTAAAAAAATATTCTCATCATTGATATATCAGCTTTGATATTTAAATCACCATATTGTAATTTCTGCACCTTTAAAGGGCACCCCCCTCCCCCAATATTATTAAATGTATGCTTCATATTTCATTTTAAATTCCTAAATTTGATCAATAAATTCAATTATTTCTAATAATAAGACACCATAGGGCTGTTACTCTAGGGGTTGATCAAATTAAATCATTTACACTGAAAAATTACAATTGCATGAAATAATGTTATGAAATTGATTTTAATTTACATATAAGAAAGAATGATGCTACTTTTAAACATTTAACACTAAACCGCCAGTAGGTGGTGGCAGGCGACCGTCTTAATGAGTGAAAAAGTTCGCCTTAGGTTTAACAACCTATACTAAATTAACTAAATTAAAGAAACTAAATTAACGACATAAGCTTAATTTAAAATGTCTTAGGAACTAGGATATTTAGAGGTGGATAAACGCAATTGAAAGGTGGATAAACGCACTTTGGAGGTGGGTAAACGCAATTCCCGAATATTGGGGGTAAACGGCATTTGCGCATTTAGCCTTCACTACATCCCTGGGTGTATGACATCACAGTACTGATTCGAAAGCATGCAGTGTACTTTGATCACCTTGACGAAGCACTGGGGAGACCGGGGGCAATTGTAACAGGGGGCAATTGTACCACACTCAATGCCTCCAATCAGAAACAAGCTAGAGTGATGACACTTAATCTGTACATGCCCAATAGGATTCTCTCTCTATCTGTGGAAAAGAAGCGTGACCTTTTCAACTTTAGCAGAAGTTATTAACGACAAACTGATTTTGAGGTGTGAAAGTTATTTTTTGGATGTAATGTATTTTTCTTCTGCTGTGTAAAGTTTAGATGTCTGTCAATTTAAACTTGTATACATTTTATCCCTAGGTTATTGATTAAAAACGAACATAAACAACACTGTAACACTGTGTTACAGTTGCCCCCGAGCCACAAGGCCCATTGTAATAAGCTTGTTTGTGTGTGTTGACATACTTTTCTGTTAAAAAAATGAACATATTTCACTAAATTCTATTGTAAAACTTCATTTTAAAAGGGTGTATTAAAATAAATGTTTGTTCCAGTATTAACAAATCATCAATTAGCATTTTTTATATAAAATAATGTGTGTTTTATATGTGCTTGACAAAGTGGGAATATTATATAAACTCTTAAAATTAACAGCAGTAAAGTGATTATTTTGAGGTAGGCTTTTATTTGAGATAAAGTGGGTTAATAGGAGTTATTTCTCAGTGTTACAATTGCCCCCACACTGCATTTAATTGAATATTTTAGTCTTGTTCTTATAAGTAAAAATATATAAATTGTATTATTAATTGCACATATATATGTTTCTTGTATCAAAAGATGACTAGTCTATCTCAAGTTTGTGAGTTATTAAGGAAAATGTAAAATACGTTACAATTGCCCCGGGTCTCCCCTACAGACGATTGGTTTATGACATCACAGTCCTGATTCGAAAGCATACAGTATGATCTTGAAGCAGCACTGTACAGAGTACAGACGATTGGTTTATGACATCACAGTCCTGATTCGAAAGCATACAGTATGATCTTGAAGCAGCACTGTACAGAGTACATACGATTGGTGTATGACATCACAGTACTGATTTGAAAGCATACGTATGATCTTGAAGCAGCACTGTACAGAGTACAGACGATTGGTGTATGACATCACAGTACTGATTCGAAAGCAAACAGTATGATCTTGAAGCAGCACTGTACAGAGTACAGACGATTGGTGTATGACATCACAAGTACTGTTTCGAAAGCATGTATGATCTTGAAGCAGCCGAACAACCAATACTTATAAAAGTAATTGGATCAAACATAAAAAATTAAGTATTCCTAACTTTTCAACGTTTACTTAACATATGTGTGTAACAAAAAAATATAAGCTACTAGGTGCACTTAAATGTATGCATAAATAAAATAATAAAAAAACATAATGCATGTCAACTACTACAATAATTGCATCAAAATTAAGTAAATCGATTATATCAGTTTAAGTAACTGTATGAGCCACGTGATATAGGCTATGCAATTTCCCGTGATGCCTATCCAGACAAAAAAAATATGAAACACATGTGAAGACGTTGAGAAGCGGTAAGCTTAATTTTTGTACTTAGGCCTACACATGATCATTTATTGCATTTTTGGTCAAGAAATTTACTTTTAACTGAATTTCAGAATTGCTACAAATTTTGCATCAACAATTAGAAACGTTTCTTACGAATGCAAACATTTGTAGTCTACATGTTAACGAATGAAATAAGTGTTTTGCACGCGAGTAGCTATATATTGTGTTTTTTCAAAATATATGACCATGATGTTGGCTCGTATATGCATTAATGGTGTGTTTACACCGAACGCGAATTTAATTGCGATAGCAGAGTACATTCATAGTCAATGCAAAGACGCGAAGACGCATCATTCGCGCCGGGCGTCGCGAATTGGGTGACTCGTTTGCCGCGAACGTCTTTCTCAGTAGAAAATTTTGAACTTGAGCGGGCTGCAGAAGATTCAAGCGTCTAACTAGACTTGACGTGTTTGACGCGTTCGGTGTGACCAATTCGGACTGCGCTCTCTCTCCCCCACGGATAGATTATAGGCCTACTTTATTAGCGAGTTGTTTTTGGATAAAACTAATGTACTTTGCATACTTACAAATTCCCATGTTCTCTATCTCTATAGGCCTACATGGATCGCGGGAAAGGGGGCCTTGGGCGCGGGTTAGCCTACTTTTGGTAACGTTAACATACAAATATTAATTTCGAAAGCACATTGCCTACAGCTCCGTGTGTGCACGATTTATCATTAAATAATGGCAATCTTGATTCTAGCACAATATTATTCCTAAATGACAGCATTAATTCAGTAAATTAAACCTTCAAAATTATTATCAAAATAAGTAAATACCCTTTAAACAAAACTTTAGCTTCAAATAAAGATTGTAGATCTTTACTGTTTTCCAGTAGTTACTGCTAAAATGTTTTTGAAGAGATTCGTTCATAACCTCTGGAGGAAAGTCATTAATTAACTTCTGTTTTGTTTAAATTAATAGATATTATTTAATAGACTATTTTTTTATATTTATAGGTATTTAATAATGGACTAATTTGTTGCATTTAATTGTTTTTTTTTATTGGTTTTTGAAAAAAATAATATATATATATATATATATATATATAATTATATATATAGACACACACACACACACACACACACACTAAGATTGTTTAATATTTTTAAAAGAAGTCTCTTCTGCCCACCAAGCCTTCATTTCTTTGATCCAAGAAAAACTGTAATATTGTGACTATATTATTATTATTATTTTAACAACTATTTTCTATTTGAATATATTTTAAGATGCAATTTAAATAAATAATAAAGTGAAATGCTTTATTGTGTGTGATTTGCATGTTATTTATTTTAAGACATGTAAGCTGAAGATCTAAACTAAGTTAAAATGGTTGGTTCAACTGATTTAATTGTCTTATTTTATATATATAAATGAGCTTAAATTTTAAGTTAACAGAACTAAGATTTATTTTGATCTCACATGGCCTGCACTGTGTTGGATTTACTTAAAAGATATGTGCACATTTTTTGATACAAAAATGGTGCATATATATTTTAAGTAAATCCAACTCATCATTTTTTAGAGTGTGGACAATATGAAACTAAAACGACATAAGCTTAATTTAAAATGTCTTAGGAACTACTGGATATTTAGAGGTGGATAAACGTAATTGAAAGGTGGATAAACGCACTTTGGAGGTGCAAACGCAATTCCCGAATATTGGGAGGTGGGTAAATGGCATTTACGTGCATTTAGCCTCCACTACATCCCTGGGTATGACATCACAGTACTGATTCGAAAATATACAGTGATCAACTAGAAGCAGCACTATACAGAGTACAGACGATTGGTGTATGACATCACAGTACTGATTCGAAAGCATACAGCAGACAGTGATCGACAGCACTGTACAGAGTACAGACGATTGGTGTATGCAGAGGTGTAGTTGAAGAGGTGGGTAAACTATAAATTCTGGTGGACCAAGACATGGTCACCAGGTAAGGTGGGCCACTGCCTACCGGTGTATGTGTGTCTCCTGATGACATTGCTATATAGGGAGGGCTCGACATTAAGCCTTTTCATATGCTAAGTAAATCTGCCTTTCACTTGTCCGAGTAAAAAAGTTGCTTGTTCAGATTTTTTAAAAATTTGACTTATTCTTAAAAAAATATTCTCATCATTGATATATCAGCTTTGATATTTAAATCACCATATTGTAATTTCTGCACCTTTAAAGGGCACCCCCCTCCCCCAATATTATTAAATGTATGCTTCATATTTCATTTTAAATTCCTAAATTTGATCAATAAATTCAATTATTTCTAATAATAAGACACCATAGGGCTGTTACTCTAGGGGTTGATCAAATTAAATCATTTACACTGAAAAATTACAATTGCATGAAATAATGTTATGAAATTGATTTTAATTTACATATAAGAAAGAATGATGCTACTTTTAAACATTTAACACTAAACCGCCAGTAGGTGGTGGCAGGCGACCGTCTTAATGAGTGAAAAAGTTCGCCTTAGGTTTAACAACCTATACTAAATTAACTAAATTAAAGAAACTAAATTAACGACATAAGCTTAATTTAAAATGTCTTAGGAACTAGGATATTTAGAGGTGGTTAAACGCAATTGAAAGGTGGATAAACGCACTTTGGAGGTGGGTAAACGCAATTCCCGAATATTGGGAGGTGCGTAAACGGCATTTGCGCATTTAGCCTTCACTACATCCCTGGGTGTATGACATCACAGTACTGATTCGAAAGCATGCAGTGTACTTTGATCACCTTGACGAAGCACTGGGGAGACCGGGGGCAATTGTAACAGGGGGCAATTGTACCACACTCAATTCCTCCAATCAGAAACAAGCTAGAGTGATGACACTTAATCTGTACATGCCCAATAGGATTCTCTCTCTATCTGTGGAAAAGAAGCGTGACATTTTCAACTTTAGCAGAAGTTATTAACGGCAAACTGATTTTGAGGTGTGAAAGTTATTTTTTGGATGTACAGTATTTTTCTTCTGCTGTCTAAAGTTTAGATGTCTGTCAATTTAAACTTTTATCCCTAGGTTATTGATTAAAAACGAACATAAACAACACTGTAACACTGTGTTACAGTTGCCCCCGAGCCACAAGGCCCATTGTAATAAGCTTGTTTGTGTGTGTTGACATACTTTTCTGTTAAAAAAATGAACATATTTCACTAAATTCTATTGTAAAACTTCATTTTAAAAGGGTGTATTAAAATAAATGTTTGTTCCAGTATTAACAAATCATCAATTAGCATTTTTTATATAAAATAATGTGTGTTTTATATGTGCTTGACAAAGTGGGAATATTATATAAACTCTTAAAATTAACAGCAGTAAAGTGATTACTTTGAGGTAGGCTTTTATTTGAGATAAAGTGGGTTAATAGGAGTTATTTCTCAGTGTTACAATTGCCCCCACACTGCATTTAATTGAATATTTTAGTCTTGTTCTTATAAGTAAAAATATATAAATTGTATTATTAATTAGTGCACATATATATGTTTCTTGTATCAAAAGATGACTAGTCTATCTCAAGTTTGTGAGTTATTAAGGAAAATGTAAAATACGTTACAATTGCCCCGGGTCTCCCCTACAGACGATTGGTTTATGACATCACAGTCATGATTCGAAAGCATACAGTATGATCTTGAAGCAGCACTGTACAGAGTACAGACGATTGGTGTATGACATCACAGTACTGATTCGAAAGCAAACAGTATGATCTTGAAGCAGCACTGTACAGAGTACAGACGATTGGTGTATGACATCACAAGTACTGTTTCGAAAGCATGTATGATCTTGAAGCAGCCGAACAACCAATACTTATAAAAGTAATTGGATCAAACATAAAAAATTAAGTATTCCTAACTTTTCAACGTTTACTTAACATATGTGTGTAACAAAAAAATATAAGCTACTAGGTGCACTTAAATGTATGCATAAATAAAATAATAAAAAAACATAATGCATGTCAACTACTACAATAATTGCATCAAAATTAAGTAAATCGATTATATCAGTTTAAGTAACTGTATGAGCCACGTGATATAGGCTATGCAATTTCCCGTGATGCCTATCCAGACAAAAAAAAATATGAAACACATGTGAAGACGTTGAGAAGCGGTAAGCTTAATTTTTGTACTTAGGCCTACACATGATCATTTATTGCATTTTTGGTCAAGAAATTTACTTTTAACTGAATTTCAGAATTGCTACAAATTTTGCATCAACAATTAGAAACGTTTCTTACGAATGCAAACATTTGTAGTCTACATGTTAACGAATGAAATAAGTGTTTTGCACGCGAGTAGCTATATATTGTGTTTTTTTCAAAATATATGACCATGATGTTGGCTCGTATATGCATTAATGGTGTGTTTACACCGAACGCGACTTTATTAGCGAGTTGTTTTTGGATAAAACTAATGTACTTTGCATACTTACAAATTCCCATGTTCTCTATCTCTATTGTCTATAGGCCTACATGGATCGCGGGAAAGGGGGCCTTGGGCGCGGGTTAGCCTACTTTTGGTAACGTTAACATACAAATATTAATTTCGAAAGCACATTGCCTACAGCTCCGTGTGTGCACCATTTATCATTAAATAATGGCAATCTTGATTCTAGCACAATATTATTCCTAAATGACAGCATTAATTCAGTAAATTAAACCTTCAAAATTATTATCAAAATAAGTAAATACCCTTTAAACAAAACTTTAGCTTCAAATAAAGATTGTAGATCTTTACTGTTTTCCAGTAGTTACTGCTAAAATGTTTTTGAAGAGATTCGTTCATAACCTCTGGAGGAAAGTCATTAATTAACTTCTGTTTTGTTTAAATTAATAGATATTATTTAATAGACTATTTTTTTTTATATTTATAGGTATTTAATAATGGACTAATTTGTTGCATTTAATTGTTTTTTTTTTTTTATTGGTTTTTGAAAAAAATAATATATATATATATATATATATATATAATTATATATATAGACACACACACACACACACACACACACACACACACACACTAAGATTGTTTAATATTTTTAAAAGAAGTCTCTTCTGCCCACCAAGCCTTCATTTCTTTGATCCAAGAAAAACTGTAATATTGTGACTATATTATTATTATTATTATTTTAACAACTATTTTCTATTTGAATATATTTTAAGATGCAATTTAAATAAATAATAAAGTGAAATGCTTTATTGTGTGTGATTTGCATGTTATTTATTTTAAGACATGTAAGCTGAAGATCTAAACTAAGTTAAAATGGTTGGTTCAACTGATTTAATTGTCTTATTTTATATATATAAATGAGCTTAAATTTTAAGTTAACAGAACTAAGATTTATTTTGATCTCACATGGCCTGCACTGTGTTGGATTTACTTAAAAGATATGCACATTTTTTGATACAAAAATGGTGCATATATATTTTAAGTAAATCCAACTCATCATTTTTTAGAGTGTGGACAATATGAAACTAAAACGACATAAGCTTAATTTAAAATGTCTTAGGAACTACTGGATATTTAGAGGTGGATAAACGTAATTGAAAGGTGGATAAACGCACTTTGGAGGTGCAAACGCAATTCCCGAATATTGGGAGGTGGGTAAATGGCATTTACGTGCATTTAGCCTCCACTACATCCCTGGGTATGACATCACAGTACTGATTCGAAAATATACAGTGATCAACTAGAAGCAGCACTATACAGAGTACAGACGATTGGTGTATGACATCACAGTACTGATTCGAAAGCATACAGCAGACAGTGATCGACAGCACTGTACAGAGTACAGACGATTGGTGTATGCAGAGGTGTAGTTGAAGAGGTGGGTAAACTATAAATTCTGGTGGACCGACCAAGACATGGTCACCAGGTAAGGTGGGCCACTGCCTACCGGTGTATGTGTGTCTCCTGATGACATTGCTATATAGGGAGGGCTCGACATTAAGCCTTTTCATATGCTAAGTAAATCTGCCTTTCACTTGTCCGAGTAAAAAAGTTGCTTGTTCAGATTTTTTAAAAATTTGACTTATTCTTAAAAAATATTCTCATCATTGATATATCAGCTTTGATATTTAAATCACCATATTGTAATTTCTGCACCTTTAAAGGGCACCCCCCTCCCCCAATATTATTAAATGTATGCTTCATATTTCATTTTAAATTCCTAAATTTGATCAATAAATTCAATTATTTCTAATAATAAGACACCATAGGGCTGTTACTCTAGGGGTTGATCAAATTAAATCATTTACACTGAAAAATTACAATTGCATGAAATAATGTTATGAAATTGATTTTAATTTACATATAAGAAAGAATGATGCTACTTTTAAACATTTAACACTAAACCGCCAGTAGGTGGTGGCAGGCGACCGTCTTAATGAGTAAAAAAGTTCGCCTTAGGTTTAACAACCTATACTAAATTAACTAAATTAAAGAAACTAAATTAACGACATAAGCTTAATTTAAAATGTCTTAGGAACTAGGATATTTAGAGGTGGATAAACGCAATTGAAAGGTGGATAAACGCACTTTGGAGGTGGGTAAACGCAATTCCCGAATATTGGGAGGTGCGTAAACGGCATTTGCGCATTTAGCCTTCACTACATCCCTGGGTGTATGACATCACAGTACTGATTCGAAAGCATGCAGTGTACTTTGATCACCTTGACGAAGCACTGGGGAGACCGGGGGCAATTGTAACAGGGGGCAATTGTACCACACTCAATTCCTCCAATCAGAAACAAGCTAGAGTGATGACACTTAATCTGTACATGCCCAATAGGATTCTCTCTCTATCTGTGGAAAAGAAGCGTGGCATTTTCAACTTTAGCAGAAGTTATTAACGACAAACTGATTTTGAGGTGTGAAAGTTATTTTTTGGATGTACAGTATTTTTCTTCTGCTGTCTAAAGTTTAGATGTCTGTCAATTTAAACTTGTATACATTTTATCCCTAGGTTATTGATTAAAAACGAACATGAACAACACTGTAACACTGTGTTACCGTTGCCCCTGAGCCACAAGGCCCATTGTAATAAGCTTGTTTGTGTGTGTTGACATACTTTTCTGTTAAAAAAATGAACATATTTCACTAAATTCTATTGTAAAACTTCATTTTAAAAGGGTGTATTAAAATAAATGTTTGTTCCAGTATTAACAAATCATCAATTAGCATTTTTTATATAAAATAATGTGTGTTTTATATGTGCTTGACAAAGTGGGAATATTATATAAACTCTTAAAATTAACAGCAGTAAAGTGATTACTTTGAGGTAGGCTTTTATTTGAGATAAAGTGGGTTAATAGGAGTTATTTCTCAGTGTTACAATTGCCCCCACACTGCATTTAATTGAATATTTTAGTCTTGTTCTTATAAGTAAAAATATATAAATTGTATTATTAATTAGTGCACATATATATGTTTCTTGTATCAAAAGATGACTAGTCTATCTCAAGTAGTTTGTGAGTTATTAAGGAAAATGTAAAATACGTTACAATTGCCCCGGGTCTCCCCTACAGACGATTGGTTTATGACATCACAGTCCTGATTCGAAAGCATACAGTATGATCTTGAAGCAGCACTGTACAGAGTACAGACGATTGGTGTATGACATCACAGTACTGATTCAAAAGCAAACAGTATGATCTTGAAGCAGCACTGTACAGAGTACATACGATTGGTGTATGACATCACAGTACTGATTCAAAAGCAAACAGTATGATCTTGAAGCAGCACTGTACAGAGTACAGACGATTGGTGTATGACATCACAGTACTGATTCGAAAGCAAACAGTATGATCTTGAAGCAGCACTGTACAGAGTACAGACGATTGGTGTATGACATCACAGTACTGTTTCGAAAGCATGTATGATCTTGAAGCAGCCGAACAACCAATACTTATGAAAGTAATTGGATCAAACATAAAAAAAATAAAGTATTCCTAACTTTTCAACGTTTACTTAACATATGTGTGTAACAAAAAAATATAAGCTACTAGGTGCACTTAAATGTATGCATAAATAAAATAATAAAAAAACATAATGCATGTCAACTACTACAATAATTGCATCAAAATTAAGTAAATCGATTATATCAGTTTAAGTAACTGTATGAGCCACGTGATATAGGCTATGCAATTTCCCGTGATGCCTATCCAGACAAAAAAAATATGAAACACATGTGAAGACGTTGAGAAGCGGTAAGCTTAATTTTTGTACTTAGGCCTACACATGATCATTTATTGCATTTTTGGTCAAGAAATTTACTTTTAACTGAATTTCAGGAGTTATTTCTCAGTGTTACAATTGCCCCCACACTGCATTTAATTGAATATTTTAGTCTTGTTCTTATAAGTAAAAATATATAAATTGTATTATTAATTAGTGCACATATATATGTTTCTTGTATCAAAAGATGACTAGTCTATCTCAAGTAGTTTGTGAGTTATTAAGGAAAATGTAAAATACGTTACAATTGCCCCGGGTCTCCCCTACAGACGATTGGTTTATGACATCACAGTCCTGATTCGAAAGCATACAGTATGATCTTGAAGCAGCACTGTACAGAGTACAGACGATTGGTGTATGACATCACAGTACTGATTCAAAAGCAAACAGTATGATCTTGAAGCAGCACTGTACAGAGTACATACGATTGGTGTATGACATCACAGTACTGATTCGAAAGCATACAGCAGACAGTGATCGACAGCACTGTACAGAGTACAGACGATTGGTGTATGCAGAGGTGTAGTTGAAGAGGTGGGTAAACTATAAATTCTGGTGGACCAAGACATGGTCACCAGGTAAGGTGGGCCACTGCCTACCGGTGTATGTGTGTCTCCTGATGACATTGCTATATAGGGAGGGCTCGACATTAAGCCTTTTCATATGCTAAGTAAATCTGCCTTTCACTTGTCCGAGTAAAAAAGTTGCTTGTTCAGATTTTTTAAAAATTTGACTTATTCTTAAAAAAATATTCTCATCATTGATATATCAGCTTTGATATTTAAATCACCATATTGTAATTTCTGCACCTTTAAAGGGCACCCCCCTCCCCCAATATTATTAAATGTATGCTTCATATTTCATTTTAAATTCCTAAATTTGATCAATAAATTCAATTATTTCTAATAATAAGACACCATAGGGCTGTTACTCTAGGGGTTGATCAAATTAAATCATTTACACTGAAAAATTACAATTGCATGAAATAATGTTATGAAATTGATTTTAATTTACATATAAGAAAGAATGATGCTACTTTTAAACATTTAACACTAAACCGCCAGTAGGTGGTGGCAGGCGACCGTCTTAATGAGTGAAAAAGTTCGCCTTAGGTTTAACAACCTATACTAAATTAACTAAATTAAAGAAACTAAATTAACGACATAAGCTTAATTTAAAATGTCTTAGGAACTAGGATATTTAGAGGTGGATAAACGCAATTGAAAGGTGGATAAACGCACTTTGGAGGTGGGTAAACGCAATTCCCGAATATTGGGGGTAAACGGCATTTGCGCATTTAGCCTTCACTACATCCCTGGGTGTATGACATCACAGTACTGATTCGAAAGCATGCAGTGTACTTTGATCACCTTGACGAAGCACTGGGGAGACCGGGGGCAATTGTAACAGGGGGCAATTGTACCACACTCAATGCCTCCAATCAGAAACAAGCTAGAGTGATGACACTTAATCTGTACATGCCCAATAGGATTCTCTCTCTATCTGTGGAAAAGAAGCGTGACCTTTTCAACTTTAGCAGAAGTTATTAACGACAAACTGATTTTGAGGTGTGAAAGTTATTTTTTGGATGTAATGTATTTTTCTTCTGCTGTGTAAAGTTTAGATGTCTGTCAATTTAAACTTGTATACATTTTATCCCTAGGTTATTGATTAAAAACGAACATAAACAACACTGTAACACTGTGTTACAGTTGCCCCCGAGCCACAAGGCCCATTGTAATAAGCTTGTTTGTGTGTGTTGACATACTTTTCTGTTAAAAAAATGAACATATTTCACTAAATTCTATTGTAAAACTTCATTTTAAAAGGGTGTATTAAAATAAATGTTTGTTCCAGTATTAACAAATCATCAATTAGCATTTTTTATATAAAATAATGTGTGTTTTATATGTGCTTGACAAAGTGGGAATATTATATAAACTCTTAAAATTAACAGCAGTAAAGTGATTATTTTGAGGTAGGCTTTTATTTGAGATAAAGTGGGTTAATAGGAGTTATTTCTCAGTGTTACAATTGCCCCCACACTGCATTTAATTGAATATTTTAGTCTTGTTCTTATAAGTAAAAATATATAAATTGTATTATTAATTGCACATATATATGTTTCTTGTATCAAAAGATGACTAGTCTATCTCAAGTTTGTGAGTTATTAAGGAAAATGTAAAATACGTTACAATTGCCCCGGGTCTCCCCTACAGACGATTGGTTTATGACATCACAGTCCTGATTCGAAAGCATACAGTATGATCTTGAAGCAGCACTGTACAGAGTACAGACGATTGGTTTATGACATCACAGTCCTGATTCGAAAGCATACAGTATGATCTTGAAGCAGCACTGTACAGAGTACATACGATTGGTGTATGACATCACAGTACTGATTTGAAAGCATACATATGATCTTGAAGCAGCACTGTACAGAGTACAGACGATTGGTGTATGACATCACAGTACTGATTCGAAAGCAAACAGTATGATCTTGAAGCAGCACTGTACAGAGTACAGACGATTGGTGTATGACATCACAAGTACTGTTTCGAAAGCATGTATGATCTTGAAGCAGCCGAACAACCAATACTTATAAAAGTAATTGGATCAAACATAAAAAATTAAGTATTCCTAACTTTTCAACGTTTACTTAACATATGTGTGTAACAAAAAAATATAAGCTACTAGGTGCACTTAAATGTATGCATAAATAAAATAATAAAAAAACATAATGCATGTCAACTACTACAATAATTGCATCAAAATTAAGTAAATCGATTATATCAGTTTAAGTAACTGTATGAGCCACGTGATATAGGCTATGCAATTTCCCGTGATGCCTATCCAGACAAAAAAAATATGAAACACATGTGAAGACGTTGAGAAGCGGTAAGCTTAATTTTTGTACTTAGGCCTACACATGATCATTTATTGCATTTTTGGTCAAGAAATTTACTTTTAACTGAATTTCAGAATTGCTACAAATTTTGCATCAACAATTAGAAACGTTTCTTACGAATGCAAACATTTGTAGTCTACATGTTAACGAATGAAATAAGTGTTTTGCACGCGAGTAGCTATATATTGTGTTTTTTCAAAATATATGACCATGATGTTGGCTCGTATATGCATTAATGGTGTGTTTACACCGAACGCGAATTTAATTGCGATAGCAGAGTACATTCATAGTCAATGCAAAGACGCGAAGACGCATCATTCGCGCCGGGCGTCGCGAATTGGGTGACTCGTTTGCCGCGAACGTCTTTCTCAGTAGAAAATTTTGAACTTGAGCGGGCTGCAGAAGATTCAAGCGTCTAACTAGACTTGACGTGTTTGACGCGTTCGGTGTGACCAATTCGGACTGCGCTCTCTCTCCCCCACGGATAGATTATAGGCCTACTTTATTAGCGAGTTGTTTTTGGATAAAACTAATGTACTTTGCATACTTACAAATTCCCATGTTCTCTATCTCTATTGTCTATAGGCCTACATGGATCGCGGGAAAGGGGGCCTTGGGCGCGGGTTAGCCTACTTTTGGTAACGTTAACATACAAATATTAATTTCGAAAGCACATTGCCTACAGCTCCGTGTGTGCACGATTTATCATTAAATAATGGCAATCTTGATTCTAGCACAATATTATTCCTAAATGACAGCATTAATTCAGTAAATTAAACCTTCAAAATTATTATCAAAATAAGTAAATACCCTTTAAACAAAACTTTAGCTTCAAATAAAGATTGTAGATCTTTACTGTTTTCCAGTAGTTACTGCTAAAATGTTTTTGAAGAGATTCGTTCATAACCTCTGGAGGAAAGTCATTAATTAACTTCTGTTTTGTTTAAATTAATAGATATTATTTAATAGACTATTTTTTTATATTTATAGGTATTTAATAATGGACTAATTTGTTGCATTTAATTGTTTTTTTTTATTGGTTTTTGAAAAAAATAATATATATATATATATATATATATAATTATATATATAGACACACACACACACACACACACACACTAAGATTGTTTAATATTTTTAAAAGAAGTCTCTTCTGCCCACCAAGCCTTCATTTCTTTGATCCAAGAAAAACTGTAATATTGTGACTATATTATTATTATTATTTTAACAACTATTTTCTATTTGAATATATTTTAAGATGCAATTTAAATAAATAATAAAGTGAAATGCTTTATTGTGTGTGATTTGCATGTTATTTATTTTAAGACATGTAAGCTGAAGATCTAAACTAAGTTAAAATGGTTGGTTCAACTGATTTAATTGTCTTATTTTATATATATAAATGAGCTTAAATTTTAAGTTAACAGAACTAAGATTTATTTTGATCTCACATGGCCTGCACTGTGTTGGATTTACTTAAAAGATATGTGCACATTTTTTGATACAAAAATGGTGCATATATATTTTAAGTAAATCCAACTCATCATTTTTTAGAGTGTGGACAATATGAAACTAAAACGACATAAGCTTAATTTAAAATGTCTTAGGAACTACTGGATATTTAGAGGTGGATAAACGTAATTGAAAGGTGGATAAACGCACTTTGGAGGTGCAAACGCAATTCCCGAATATTGGGAGGTGGGTAAATGGCATTTACGTGCATTTAGCCTCCACTACATCCCTGGGTATGACATCACAGTACTGATTCGAAAATATACAGTGATCAACTAGAAGCAGCACTATACAGAGTACAGACGATTGGTGTATGACATCACAGTACTGATTCGAAAGCATACAGCAGACAGTGATCGACAGCACTGTACAGAGTACAGACGATTGGTGTATGCAGAGGTGTAGTTGAAGAGGTGGGTAAACTATAAATTCTGGTGGACCAAGACATGGTCACCAGGTAAGGTGGGCCACTGCCTACCGGTGTATGTGTGTCTCCTGATGACATTGCTATATAGGGAGGGCTCGACATTAAGCCTTTTCATATGCTAAGTAAATCTGCCTTTCACTTGTCCGAGTAAAAAAGTTGCTTGTTCAGATTTTTTAAAAATTTGACTTATTCTTAAAAAAATATTCTCATCATTGATATATCAGCTTTGATATTTAAATCACCATATTGTAATTTCTGCACCTTTAAAGGGCACCCCCCTCCCCCAATATTATTAAATGTATGCTTCATATTTCATTTTAAATTCCTAAATTTGATCAATAAATTCAATTATTTCTAATAATAAGACACCATAGGGCTGTTACTCTAGGGGTTGATCAAATTAAATCATTTACACTGAAAAATTACAATTGCATGAAATAATGTTATGAAATTGATTTTAATTTACATATAAGAAAGAATGATGCTACTTTTAAACATTTAACACTAAACCGCCAGTAGGTGGTGGCAGGCGACCGTCTTAATGAGTGAAAAAGTTCGCCTTAGGTTTAACAACCTATACTAAATTAACTAAATTAAAGAAACTAAATTAACGACATAAGCTTAATTTAAAATGTCTTAGGAACTAGGATATTTAGAGGTGGTTAAACGCAATTGAAAGGTGGATAAACGCACTTTGGAGGTGGGTAAACGCAATTCCCGAATATTGGGAGGTGCGTAAACGGCATTTGCGCATTTAGCCTTCACTACATCCCTGGGTGTATGACATCACAGTACTGATTCGAAAGCATGCAGTGTACTTTGATCACCTTGACGAAGCACTGGGGAGACCGGGGGCAATTGTAACAGGGGGCAATTGTACCACACTCAATTCCTCCAATCAGAAACAAGCTAGAGTGATGACACTTAATCTGTACATGCCCAATAGGATTCTCTCTCTATCTGTGGAAAAGAAGCGTGACATTTTCAACTTTAGCAGAAGTTATTAACGGCAAACTGATTTTGAGGTGTGAAAGTTATTTTTTGGATGTACAGTATTTTTCTTCTGCTGTCTAAAGTTTAGATGTCTGTCAATTTAAACTTTTATCCCTAGGTTATTGATTAAAAACGAACATAAACAACACTGTAACACTGTGTTACAGTTGCCCCCGAGCCACAAGGCCCATTGTAATAAGCTTGTTTGTGTGTGTTGACATACTTTTCTGTTAAAAAAATGAACATATTTCACTAAATTCTATTGTAAAACTTCATTTTAAAAGGGTGTATTAAAATAAATGTTTGTTCCAGTATTAACAAATCATCAATTAGCATTTTTTATATAAAATAATGTGTGTTTTATATGTGCTTGACAAAGTGGGAATATTATATAAACTCTTAAAATTAACAGCAGTAAAGTGATTACTTTGAGGTAGGCTTTTATTTGAGATAAAGTGGGTTAATAGGAGTTATTTCTCAGTGTTACAATTGCCCCCACACTGCATTTAATTGAATATTTTAGTCTTGTTCTTATAAGTAAAAATATATAAATTGTATTATTAATTAGTGCACATATATATGTTTCTTGTATCAAAAGATGACTAGTCTATCTCAAGTTTGTGAGTTATTAAGGAAAATGTAAAATACGTTACAATTGCCCCGGGTCTCCCCTACAGACGATTGGTTTATGACATCACAGTCATGATTCGAAAGCATACAGTATGATCTTGAAGCAGCACTGTACAGAGTACAGACGATTGGTGTATGACATCACAGTACTGATTCGAAAGCAAACAGTATGATCTTGAAGCAGCACTGTACAGAGTACAGACGATTGGTGTATGACATCACAAGTACTGTTTCGAAAGCATGTATGATCTTGAAGCAGCCGAACAACCAATACTTATAAAAGTAATTGGATCAAACATAAAAAATTAAGTATTCCTAACTTTTCAACGTTTACTTAACATATGTGTGTAACAAAAAAATATAAGCTACTAGGTGCACTTAAATGTATGCATAAATAAAATAATAAAAAAACATAATGCATGTCAACTACTACAATAATTGCATCAAAATTAAGTAAATCGATTATATCAGTTTAAGTAACTGTATGAGCCACGTGATATAGGCTATGCAATTTCCCGTGATGCCTATCCAGACAAAAAAAAATATGAAACACATGTGAAGACGTTGAGAAGCGGTAAGCTTAATTTTTGTACTTAGGCCTACACATGATCATTTATTGCATTTTTGGTCAAGAAATTTACTTTTAACTGAATTTCAGAATTGCTACAAATTTTGCATCAACAATTAGAAACGTTTCTTACGAATGCAAACATTTGTAGTCTACATGTTAACGAATGAAATAAGTGTTTTGCACGCGAGTAGCTATATATTGTGTTTTTTTCAAAATATATGACCATGATGTTGGCTCGTATATGCATTAATGGTGTGTTTACACCGAACGCGACTTTATTAGCGAGTTGTTTTTGGATAAAACTAATGTACTTTGCATACTTACAAATTCCCATGTTCTCTATCTCTATTGTCTATAGGCCTACATGGATCGCGGGAAAGGGGGCCTTGGGCGCGGGTTAGCCTACTTTTGGTAACGTTAACATACAAATATTAATTTCGAAAGCACATTGCCTACAGCTCCGTGTGTGCACCATTTATCATTAAATAATGGCAATCTTGATTCTAGCACAATATTATTCCTAAATGACAGCATTAATTCAGTAAATTAAACCTTCAAAATTATTATCAAAATAAGTAAATACCCTTTAAACAAAACTTTAGCTTCAAATAAAGATTGTAGATCTTTACTGTTTTCCAGTAGTTACTGCTAAAATGTTTTTGAAGAGATTCGTTCATAACCTCTGGAGGAAAGTCATTAATTAACTTCTGTTTTGTTTAAATTAATAGATATTATTTAATAGACTATTTTTTTTTATATTTATAGGTATTTAATAATGGACTAATTTGTTGCATTTAATTGTTTTTTTTTTTTTATTGGTTTTTGAAAAAAATAATATATATATATATATATATATATATAATTATATATATAGACACACACACACACACACACACACACACACACACACACTAAGATTGTTTAATATTTTTAAAAGAAGTCTCTTCTGCCCACCAAGCCTTCATTTCTTTGATCCAAGAAAAACTGTAATATTGTGACTATATTATTATTATTATTATTTTAACAACTATTTTCTATTTGAATATATTTTAAGATGCAATTTAAATAAATAATAAAGTGAAATGCTTTATTGTGTGTGATTTGCATGTTATTTATTTTAAGACATGTAAGCTGAAGATCTAAACTAAGTTAAAATGGTTGGTTCAACTGATTTAATTGTCTTATTTTATATATATAAATGAGCTTAAATTTTAAGTTAACAGAACTAAGATTTATTTTGATCTCACATGGCCTGCACTGTGTTGGATTTACTTAAAAGATATGCACATTTTTTGATACAAAAATGGTGCATATATATTTTAAGTAAATCCAACTCATCATTTTTTAGAGTGTGGACAATATGAAACTAAAACGACATAAGCTTAATTTAAAATGTCTTAGGAACTACTGGATATTTAGAGGTGGATAAACGTAATTGAAAGGTGGATAAACGCACTTTGGAGGTGCAAACGCAATTCCCGAATATTGGGAGGTGGGTAAATGGCATTTACGTGCATTTAGCCTCCACTACATCCCTGGGTATGACATCACAGTACTGATTCGAAAATATACAGTGATCAACTAGAAGCAGCACTATACAGAGTACAGACGATTGGTGTATGACATCACAGTACTGATTCGAAAGCATACAGCAGACAGTGATCGACAGCACTGTACAGAGTACAGACGATTGGTGTATGCAGAGGTGTAGTTGAAGAGGTGGGTAAACTATAAATTCTGGTGGACCGACCAAGACATGGTCACCAGGTAAGGTGGGCCACTGCCTACCGGTGTATGTGTGTCTCCTGATGACATTGCTATATAGGGAGGGCTCGACATTAAGCCTTTTCATATGCTAAGTAAATCTGCCTTTCACTTGTCCGAGTAAAAAAGTTGCTTGTTCAGATTTTTTAAAAATTTGACTTATTCTTAAAAAATATTCTCATCATTGATATATCAGCTTTGATATTTAAATCACCATATTGTAATTTCTGCACCTTTAAAGGGCACCCCCCTCCCCCAATATTATTAAATGTATGCTTCATATTTCATTTTAAATTCCTAAATTTGATCAATAAATTCAATTATTTCTAATAATAAGACACCATAGGGCTGTTACTCTAGGGGTTGATCAAATTAAATCATTTACACTGAAAAATTACAATTGCATGAAATAATGTTATGAAATTGATTTTAATTTACATATAAGAAAGAATGATGCTACTTTTAAACATTTAACACTAAACCGCCAGTAGGTGGTGGCAGGCGACCGTCTTAATGAGTAAAAAAGTTCGCCTTAGGTTTAACAACCTATACTAAATTAACTAAATTAAAGAAACTAAATTAACGACATAAGCTTAATTTAAAATGTCTTAGGAACTAGGATATTTAGAGGTGGATAAACGCAATTGAAAGGTGGATAAACGCACTTTGGAGGTGGGTAAACGCAATTCCCGAATATTGGGAGGTGCGTAAACGGCATTTGCGCATTTAGCCTTCACTACATCCCTGGGTGTATGACATCACAGTACTGATTCGAAAGCATGCAGTGTACTTTGATCACCTTGACGAAGCACTGGGGAGACCGGGGGCAATTGTAACAGGGGGCAATTGTACCACACTCAATTCCTCCAATCAGAAACAAGCTAGAGTGATGACACTTAATCTGTACATGCCCAATAGGATTCTCTCTCTATCTGTGGAAAAGAAGCGTGGCATTTTCAACTTTAGCAGAAGTTATTAACGACAAACTGATTTTGAGGTGTGAAAGTTATTTTTTGGATGTACAGTATTTTTCTTCTGCTGTCTAAAGTTTAGATGTCTGTCAATTTAAACTTGTATACATTTTATCCCTAGGTTATTGATTAAAAACGAACATGAACAACACTGTAACACTGTGTTACCGTTGCCCCTGAGCCACAAGGCCCATTGTAATAAGCTTGTTTGTGTGTGTTGACATACTTTTCTGTTAAAAAAATGAACATATTTCACTAAATTCTATTGTAAAACTTCATTTTAAAAGGGTGTATTAAAATAAATGTTTGTTCCAGTATTAACAAATCATCAATTAGCATTTTTTATATAAAATAATGTGTGTTTTATATGTGCTTGACAAAGTGGGAATATTATATAAACTCTTAAAATTAACAGCAGTAAAGTGATTACTTTGAGGTAGGCTTTTATTTGAGATAAAGTGGGTTAATAGGAGTTATTTCTCAGTGTTACAATTGCCCCCACACTGCATTTAATTGAATATTTTAGTCTTGTTCTTATAAGTAAAAATATATAAATTGTATTATTAATTAGTGCACATATATATGTTTCTTGTATCAAAAGATGACTAGTCTATCTCAAGTAGTTTGTGAGTTATTAAGGAAAATGTAAAATACGTTACAATTGCCCCGGGTCTCCCCTACAGACGATTGGTTTATGACATCACAGTCCTGATTCGAAAGCATACAGTATGATCTTGAAGCAGCACTGTACAGAGTACAGACGATTGGTGTATGACATCACAGTACTGATTCAAAAGCAAACAGTATGATCTTGAAGCAGCACTGTACAGAGTACATACGATTGGTGTATGACATCACAGTACTGATTCAAAAGCAAACAGTATGATCTTGAAGCAGCACTGTACAGAGTACAGACGATTGGTGTATGACATCACAGTACTGATTCGAAAGCAAACAGTATGATCTTGAAGCAGCACTGTACAGAGTACAGACGATTGGTGTATGACATCACAGTACTGTTTCGAAAGCATGTATGATCTTGAAGCAGCCGAACAACCAATACTTATGAAAGTAATTGGATCAAACATAAAAAAAATAAAGTATTCCTAACTTTTCAACGTTTACTTAACATATGTGTGTAACAAAAAAATATAAGCTACTAGGTGCACTTAAATGTATGCATAAATAAAATAATAAAAAAACATAATGCATGTCAACTACTACAATAATTGCATCAAAATTAAGTAAATCGATTATATCAGTTTAAGTAACTGTATGAGCCACGTGATATAGGCTATGCAATTTCCCGTGATGCCTATCCAGACAAAAAAAATATGAAACACATGTGAAGACGTTGAGAAGCGGTAAGCTTAATTTTTGTACTTAGGCCTACACATGATCATTTATTGCATTTTTGGTCAAGAAATTTACTTTTAACTGAATTTCAGGAGTTATTTCTCAGTGTTACAATTGCCCCCACACTGCATTTAATTGAATATTTTAGTCTTGTTCTTATAAGTAAAAATATATAAATTGTATTATTAATTAGTGCACATATATATGTTTCTTGTATCAAAAGATGACTAGTCTATCTCAAGTAGTTTGTGAGTTATTAAGGAAAATGTAAAATACGTTACAATTGCCCCGGGTCTCCCCTACAGACGATTGGTTTATGACATCACAGTCCTGATTCGAAAGCATACAGTATGATCTTGAAGCAGCACTGTACAGAGTACAGACGATTGGTGTATGACATCACAGTACTGATTCAAAAGCAAACAGTATGATCTTGAAGCAGCACTGTACAGAGTACATACGATTGGTGTATGACATCACAGTACTGATTCGAAAGCATACAGCAGACAGTGATCGACAGCACTGTACAGAGTACAGACGATTGGTGTATGCAGAGGTGTAGTTGAAGAGGTGGGTAAACTATAAATTCTGGTGGACCAAGACATGGTCACCAGGTAAGGTGGGCCACTGCCTACCGGTGTATGTGTGTCTCCTGATGACATTGCTATATAGGGAGGGCTCGACATTAAGCCTTTTCATATGCTAAGTAAATCTGCCTTTCACTTGTCCGAGTAAAAAAGTTGCTTGTTCAGATTTTTTAA
The DNA here is from genome assembly GCF_988280905.1 of Pimephales promelas. Taxonomy (NCBI): domain Eukaryota; kingdom Metazoa; phylum Chordata; class Actinopteri; order Cypriniformes; family Leuciscidae; genus Pimephales; species Pimephales promelas. The sequence continues at coordinate 7,689,517 of NC_142793.1, forward strand.
AAATTTGACTTATTCTTAAAAAAATATTCTCATCATTGATATATCAGCTTTGATATTTAAATCACCATATTGTAATTTCTGCACCTTTAAAGGGCACCCCCCTCCCCCAATATTATTAAATGTATGCTTCATATTTCATTTTAAATTCCTAAATTTGATCAATAAATTCAATTATTTCTAATAATAAGACACCATAGGGCTGTTACTCTAGGGGTTGATCAAATTAAATCATTTACACTGAAAAATTACAATTGCATGAAATAATGTTATGAAATTGATTTTAATTTACATATAAGAAAGAATGATGCTACTTTTAAACATTTAACACTAAACCGCCAGTAGGTGGTGGCAGGCGACCGTCTTAATGAGTGAAAAAGTTCGCCTTAGGTTTAACAACCTATACTAAATTAACTAAATTAAAGAAACTAAATTAACGACATAAGCTTAATTTAAAATGTCTTAGGAACTAGGATATTTAGAGGTGGATAAACGCAATTGAAAGGTGGATAAACGCACTTTGGAGGTGGGTAAACGCAATTCCCGAATATTGGGGGTAAACGGCATTTGCGCATTTAGCCTTCACTACATCCCTGGGTGTATGACATCACAGTACTGATTCGAAAGCATGCAGTGTACTTTGATCACCTTGACGAAGCACTGGGGAGACCGGGGGCAATTGTAACAGGGGGCAATTGTACCACACTCAATGCCTCCAATCAGAAACAAGCTAGAGTGATGACACTTAATCTGTACATGCCCAATAGGATTCTCTCTCTATCTGTGGAAAAGAAGCGTGACCTTTTCAACTTTAGCAGAAGTTATTAACGACAAACTGATTTTGAGGTGTGAAAGTTATTTTTTGGATGTAATGTATTTTTCTTCTGCTGTGTAAAGTTTAGATGTCTGTCAATTTAAACTTGTATACATTTTATCCCTAGGTTATTGATTAAAAACGAACATAAACAACACTGTAACACTGTGTTACAGTTGCCCCCGAGCCACAAGGCCCATTGTAATAAGCTTGTTTGTGTGTGTTGACATACTTTTCTGTTAAAAAAATGAACATATTTCACTAAATTCTATTGTAAAACTTCATTTTAAAAGGGTGTATTAAAATAAATGTTTGTTCCAGTATTAACAAATCATCAATTAGCATTTTTTATATAAAATAATGTGTGTTTTATATGTGCTTGACAAAGTGGGAATATTATATAAACTCTTAAAATTAACAGCAGTAAAGTGATTATTTTGAGGTAGGCTTTTATTTGAGATAAAGTGGGTTAATAGGAGTTATTTCTCAGTGTTACAATTGCCCCCACACTGCATTTAATTGAATATTTTAGTCTTGTTCTTATAAGTAAAAATATATAAATTGTATTATTAATTGCACATATATATGTTTCTTGTATCAAAAGATGACTAGTCTATCTCAAGTTTGTGAGTTATTAAGGAAAATGTAAAATACGTTACAATTGCCCCGGGTCTCCCCTACAGACGATTGGTTTATGACATCACAGTCCTGATTCGAAAGCATACAGTATGATCTTGAAGCAGCACTGTACAGAGTACAGACGATTGGTTTATGACATCACAGTCCTGATTCGAAAGCATACAGTATGATCTTGAAGCAGCACTGTACAGAGTACATACGATTGGTGTATGACATCACAGTACTGATTTGAAAGCATACGTATGATCTTGAAGCAGCACTGTACAGAGTACAGACGATTGGTGTATGACATCACAGTACTGATTCGAAAGCAAACAGTATGATCTTGAAGCAGCACTGTACAGAGTACAGACGATTGGTGTATGACATCACAAGTACTGTTTCGAAAGCATGTATGATCTTGAAGCAGCCGAACAACCAATACTTATAAAAGTAATTGGATCAAACATAAAAAATTAAGTATTCCTAACTTTTCAACGTTTACTTAACATATGTGTGTAACAAAAAAATATAAGCTACTAGGTGCACTTAAATGTATGCATAAATAAAATAATAAAAAAACATAATGCATGTCAACTACTACAATAATTGCATCAAAATTAAGTAAATCGATTATATCAGTTTAAGTAACTGTATGAGCCACGTGATATAGGCTATGCAATTTCCCGTGATGCCTATCCAGACAAAAAAAATATGAAACACATGTGAAGACGTTGAGAAGCGGTAAGCTTAATTTTTGTACTTAGGCCTACACATGATCATTTATTGCATTTTTGGTCAAGAAATTTACTTTTAACTGAATTTCAGAATTGCTACAAATTTTGCATCAACAATTAGAAACGTTTCTTACGAATGCAAACATTTGTAGTCTACATGTTAACGAATGAAATAAGTGTTTTGCACGCGAGTAGCTATATATTGTGTTTTTTCAAAATATATGACCATGATGTTGGCTCGTATATGCATTAATGGTGTGTTTACACCGAACGCGAATTTAATTGCGATAGCAGAGTACATTCATAGTCAATGCAAAGACGCGAAGACGCATCATTCGCGCCGGGCGTCGCGAATTGGGTGACTCGTTTGCCGCGAACGTCTTTCTCAGTAGAAAATTTTGAACTTGAGCGGGCTGCAGAAGATTCAAGCGTCTAACTAGACTTGACGTGTTTGACGCGTTCGGTGTGACCAATTCGGACTGCGCTCTCTCTCCCCCACGGATAGATTATAGGCCTACTTTATTAGCGAGTTGTTTTTGGATAAAACTAATGTACTTTGCATACTTACAAATTCCCATGTTCTCTATCTCTATAGGCCTACATGGATCGCGGGAAAGGGGGCCTTGGGCGCGGGTTAGCCTACTTTTGGTAACGTTAACATACAAATATTAATTTCGAAAGCACATTGCCTACAGCTCCGTGTGTGCACGATTTATCATTAAATAATGGCAATCTTGATTCTAGCACAATATTATTCCTAAATGACAGCATTAATTCAGTAAATTAAACCTTCAAAATTATTATCAAAATAAGTAAATACCCTTTAAACAAAACTTTAGCTTCAAATAAAGATTGTAGATCTTTACTGTTTTCCAGTAGTTACTGCTAAAATGTTTTTGAAGAGATTCGTTCATAACCTCTGGAGGAAAGTCATTAATTAACTTCTGTTTTGTTTAAATTAATAGATATTATTTAATAGACTATATTTTTTTATATTTATAGGTATTTAATAATGGACTAATTTGTTGCATTTAATTGTTTTTTTTATTGGTTTTTGAAAAAAATAATATATATAGGTTTTTGAAAAAAATAATATATATATATATATATATATATATATATATATATATATATATAATTATATATATAGACACACACACACACACACACACACACACACACTAAGATTGTTTAATATTTTTAAAAGAAGTCTCTTCTGCCCACCAAGCCTTCATTTCTTTGATCCAAGAAAAACTGTAATATTGTGACTATATTATTATTATTATTTTAACAACTATTTTCTATTTGAATATATTTTAAGATGCAATTTAAATAAATAATAAAGTGAAATGCTTTATTGTGTGTGATTTGCATGCTATTTATTTTAAGACATGTAAGCTGAAGATCTAAACTAAGTTAAAATGGTTGGTTCAACTGATTTAATTGTCTTATTTTATATATATAAATGAGCTTAAATTTTAAGTTAACAGAACTAAGATTTATTTTGATCTCACATGGCCTGCACTGTGTTGGATTTACTTAAAAGATATGTGCACATTTTTTGATACAAAAATGGTGCATATATATTTTAAGTAAATCCAACTCATCATTTTTTAGAGTGTGGACAATATGAAACTAAAACGACATAAGCTTAATTTAAAATGTCTTAGGAACTACTTGATATTTAGAGGTGGATAAACGTAATTGAAAGGTGGATAAACGCACTTTGGAGGTGCAAACGCAATTCCCGAATATTGGGAGGTGGGTAAATGGCATTTACGTGCATTTAGCCTCCACTACATCCCTGGGTATGACATCACAGTACTGATTCGAAAATATACAGTGATCAACTAGAAGCAGCACTATACAGAGTACAGACGATTGGTGTATGACATCACAGTACTGATTCGAAAGCATACAGCAGACAGTGATCGACAGCACTGTACAGAGTACAGACGATTGGTGTATGCAGAGGTGTAGTTGAAGAGGTGGGTAAACTATAAATTCTGGTGGACCAAGACATGGTCACCAGGTAAGGTGGGCCACTGCCTACCGGTGTATGTGTGTCTCCTGATGACATTGCTATATAGGGAGGGCTCGACATTAAGCCTTTTCATATGCTAAGTAAATCTGCCTTTCACTTGTCCGAGTAAAAAAGTTGCTTGTTCAGATTTTTTAAAAATTTGACTTATTCTTAAAAAAATATTCTCATCATTGATATATCAGCTTTGATATTTAAATCACCATATTGTAATTTCTGCACCTTTAAAGGGCACCCCCCTCCCCCAATATTATTAAATGTATGCTTCATATTTCATTTTAAATTCCTAAATTTGATCAATAAATTCAATTATTTCTAATAATAAGACAATATAGGGCTGTTACTCTAGGGGTTGATCAAATTAAATCATTTACACTGAAAAATTACAATTGCATGAAATAATGTTATGAAATTGATTTTAATTTACATATAAGAAAGAATGATGCTACTTTTAAACATTTAACACTAAACCGCCAGTAGGTGGTGGCAGGCGACCGTCTTAATGAGTGAAAAAGTTCGCCTTAGGTTTAACAACCTATACTAAATTAACTAAATTAAAGAAACTAAATTAACGACATAAGCTTAATTTAAAATGTCTTAGGAACTAGGATATTTAGAGGTGGATAAACGCAATTGAAAGGTGGATAAACGCACTTTGGAGGTGGGTAAACGCAATTCCCGAATATTGGGAGGTGCGTAAACGGCATTTGCGCATTTAGCCTTCACTACATCCCTGGGTGTATGACATCACAGTACTGATTCGAAAGCATGCAGTGTACTTTGATCACCTTGACGAAGCACTGGGGAGACCGGGGGCAATTGTAACAGGGGGCAATTGTACCACACTCAATTCCTCCAATCAGAAACAAGCTAGAGTGATGACACTTAATCTGTACATGCCCAATAGGATTCTCTCTCTATCTGTGGAAAAGAAGCGTGACATTTTCAACTTTAGCAGAAGTTATTAACGACAAACTGATTTTGAGGTGTGAAAGTTATTTTTTGGATGTACAGTATTTTTCTTCTGCTGTCTAAAGTTTAGATGTCTGTCAATTTAAACTTGTATACATTTTATCCCTAGGTTATTGATTAAAAACGAACATAAACAACACTGTAACACTGTGTTACAGTTGCCCCCGAGCCACAAGGCCCATTGTAATAAGCTTGTTTGTGTGTGTTGACATACTTTTCTGTTAAAAAAATGAACATATTTCACTAAATTCTATTGTAAAACTTCATTTTAAAAGGGTGTATTAAAATAAATGTTTGTTCCAGTATTAACAAATCATCAATTAGCATTTTTTATATAAAATAATGTGTGTTTTATATGTGCTTGACAAAGTGGGAATATTATATAAACTCTTAAAATTAACAGCAGTAAAGTGATTACTTTGAGGTAGGCTTTTATTTGAGATAAAGTGGGTTAATAGGAGTTATTTCTCAGTGTTACAATTGCCCCCACACTGCATTTAATTGAATGTTTTAGTCTTGTTCTTATAAGTAAAAATATATAAATTGTATTATTAATTAGTGCACATATATATGTTTCTTGTATCAAAAGATGACTAGTCTATCTCAAGTAGTTTGTGAGTTATTAAGGAAAATGTAAAATACGTTACAATTGCCCCGGGTCTCCCCTACAGACGATTGGTTTATGACATCACAGTCCTGATTCGAAAGCATACAGTATGATCTTAAAGCAGCACTGTACAGAGTACAGACGATTGGTGTATGACATCACAGTACTGATTTGAAAGCATACGTATGATCTTGAAGCAGCACTGTACAGAGTACAGACGATTGGTGTATGACATCACAGTACTGATTCGAAAGCAAACAGTATGATCTTGAAGCAGCACTGTACAGAGTACAGACGATTGGTGTATGACATCACAGTACTGTTTCGAAAGCATGTATGATCTTGAAGCAGCCGAACAACCAATACTTATGAAAGTAATTGGATCAAACATACAAAAATAAGTATTCCTAACTTTTCAACGTTTACTTAACATATGTGTGTAACAAAAAAATATAAGCTACTAGGTGCACTTAAATGTATGCATAAATAAAATAATAAAAAAACATAATGCATGTCAACTACTACAATAATTGCATCAAAATTAAGTAAATCGATTATATCAGTTTAAGTAACTGTATGAGCCACGTGATATAGGCTAGGCAATTTCCCGTGATGCCTATCCAGACAAAAAAAATATGAAACACATGTGAAGACGTTGAGAAGCGGTAAGCTTAATTTTTGTACTTAGGCCTACACATGATCATTTATTGCATTTTTGGTCAAGAAATTTACTTTTAACTGAATTTCAGAATTGCTACAAATTTTGCATCAACAATTAGAAACGTTTCTTACGAATGCAAACATTTGTAGTCTACATGTTAACGAATGAAATAAGTGTTTTGCACGCGAGTAGCTATATATTGTGTTTTTTCAAAATATATGACCATGATGTTGGCTCGTATATGCATTAATGGTGTGTTTACACCGAACGCGAATTTAATTGCGATAGCAGAGTACATTCATAGTCAATGCAAAGACGCGAAGACGCATCATTCGCGCCGGGCGTCGCGAATTGGGTGACTCGTTTGCCGCGAACGTCTTTCTCAGTAGAAAATTTTGAACTTGAGCGGGCTGCAGAAGATTCAAGCGTCTAACTAGACTTGACGTGTTTGACGCGTTCGGTGTGACCAATTCGGACTGCGCTCTCTCTCCCCCACGGATAGATTATAGGCCTACTTTATTAGCGAGTTGTTTTTGGATAAAACTAATGTACTTTGCATACTTACAAATTCCCATGTTCTCTATCTCTATTGTCTATAGGCCTACATGGATCGCGGGAAAGGGGGCCTTGGGCGCGGGTTAGCCTACTTTTGGTAACGTTAACATACAAATATTAATTTCGAAAGCACATTGCCTACAGCTCCGTGTGTGCACCATTTATCATTAAATAATGGCAATCTTGATTCTAGCACAATATTATTCCTAAATGACAGCATTAATTCAGTAATTTAAACCTTCAAAATTATTATCAAAATAAGTAAATACCCTTTAAACAAAACTTTAGCTTCAAATAAAGATTGTAGATCTTTACTGTTTTCCAGTAGTTACTGCTAAAATGTTTTTGAAGAGATTCGTTCATAACCTCTGGAGGAAAGTCATTAATTAACTTCTGTTTTGTTTAAATTAATAGATATTATTTAATAGACTATTTTTTTTATATTTATAGGTATTTAATAATGGACTAATTTGTTGCATTTAATTGTTTTTTTTATTGGTTTTTGAAAAAAATAATATATATATATATATATATATAGACACACACACACACACACACACACACACACACACACACACACACACTAAGATTGTTTAATATTTTTAAAAGAAGTCTCTTCTGCCCACCAAGCCTTCATTTCTTTGATCCAAGAAAAACTGTAATATTGTGACTATATTATTATTATTATTATTTTAACAACTATTTTCTATTTGAATATATTTTAAGATGCAATTTAAATAAATAATAAAGTGAAATGCTTTATTGTGTGTGATTTGCATGTTATTTATTTTAAGACATGTAAGCTGAAGATCTAAACTAAGTTAAAATGGTTGGTTCAACTGATTTAATTGTCTTATTTTATATATATAAATGAGCTTAAATTTTAAGTTAACAGAACTAAGATTTATTTTGATCTCACATGGCCTGCACTGTGTTGGATTTACTTAAAAGATATGTGCACATTTTTTGATACAAAAATGGTGCATATATATTTTAAGTAAATCCAACTCATCATTTTTTAGAGTGTGGACAATATGAAACTAAAACGACATAAGCTTAATTTAAAATGTCTTAGGAACTACTGGATATTTAGAGGTGGATAAACGTAATTGAAAGGTGGATAAACGCACTTTGGAGGTGCAAGCGCAATTCCCGAATATTGGGAGGTGGGTAAATGGCATTTACGTGCATTTAGCCTCCACTACATCCCTGGGTATGACATCACAGTACTGATTCGAAAATATACAGTGATCAACTAGAAGCAGCACTATACAGAGTACAGACGATTGGTGTATGACATCACAGTACTGATTCGAAAGCATACAGCAGACAGTGATCGACAGCACTGTACAGAGTACAGACGATTGGTGTATGCAGAGGTGTAGTTGAAGAGGTGGGTAAACTATAAATTCTGGTGGACCAAGACATGGTCACCAGGTAAGGTGGGCCACTGCCTACCGGTGTATGTGTGTCTCCTATATTGCTATATAGGGAGGGCTCGACATTAAGCCTTTTCATATGCTAAGTAAATCTGCCTTTCACTTGTCCGAGTAAAAAAGTTGCTTGTTCGGATTTTTTAAAAATTTGACTTATTCTTAAAAAATATTCTCATCATTGATATATCAGCTTTGATATTTAAATCACCATATTGTAATTTCTGCACCTTTAAAGGGCACCCCCCTCCCCCAATATTATTAAATGTATGCTTCATATTTCATTTTAAATTCCTAAATTTGATCAATAATTTCAATTATTTCTAATAATAAGACACCATAGGGCTGTTACTCTAGGGGTTGATCAAATTAAATCATTTACACTGAAAAATTACAATTGCATGAAATAATGTTATGAAATTGATTTTAATTTACATATAAGAAAGAATGATGCTACTTTTAAACATTTAACACTAAACCGCCAGTAGGTGGTGGCAGGCGACCGTCTTAATGAGTGAAAAAGTTCGCCTTAGGTTTAACAACCTATACTAAATTAACTAAATTAAAGAAACTAAATTAACGACATAAGCTTAATTTAAAATGTCTTAGGAACTAGGATATTTAGAGGTGGATAAACGCAATTGAAAGGTGGATAAACGCACTTTGGAGGTGGGTAAACGCAATTCCCGAATATTGGGAGGTGCGTAAACGGCATTTGCGCATTTAGCCTTCACTACATCCCTGGGTGTATGACATCACAGTACTGATTCGAAAGCATGCAGTGTACTTTGATCACCTTGACGAAGCACTGGGGAGACCGGGGGCAATTGTAACAGGGGGCAATTGTACCACACTCAATTCCTCCAATCAGAAACAAGCTAGAGTGATGACACTTAATCTGTACATGCCCAATAGGATTCTCTCTCTATCTGTGGAAAAGAAGCGTGACATTTTCAACTTTAGCAGAAGTTATTAACGACAAACTGATTTTGAGGTGTGAAAGTTATTTTTTGGATGTACAGTATTTTTCTTCTGCTGTCTAAAGTTTAGATGTCTGTCAATTTAAACTTGTATACATTTTATCCCTAGGTTATTGATTAAAAACGAACATAAACAACACTGTAACACTGTGTTACAGTTGCCCCCGAGCCACAAGGCCCATTGTAATAAGCTTGTTTGTGTGTGTTGACATACTTTTCTGTTAAAAAAATGAACATATTTCACTAAATTCTATTGTAAAACTTCATTTTAAAAGGGTGTATTAAAAATAAATGTTTGTTCCAGTATTAACAAATCATCAATTAGCATTTTTTATATAAAATAATGTGTGTTTTATATGTGCTTGACAAAGTGGGAATATTATATAAACTCTTAAAATTAACAGCAGTAAAGTGATTACTTTGAGGTAGGCTTTTATTTGAGATAAAGTGGGTTAATAGGAGTTATTTCTCAGTGTTACAATTGCCCCCACACTGCATTTAATTGAATATTTTAGTCTTGTTCTTATAAGTAAAAATATATAAATTGTATTATTAATTAGTGCACATATATATGTTTCTTGTATCAAAAGATGACTAGTCTATCTCAAGTAGTTTGTGAGTTATTAAGGAAAATGTAAAATACGTTACAATTGCCCCGGGTCTCCCCTACAGACGATTGGTTTATGACATCACAGTCCTGATTCGAAAGCATACAGTATGATCTTGAAGCAGCACTGTACAGAGTACAGACGATTGGTGTATGACATCACAGTACTGATTCAAAAGCAAACAGTATGATCTTGAAGCAGCACTGTACAGAGTACATACGATTGGTGTATGACATCACAGTACTGATTTGAAAGCATACGTATGATCTTGAAGCAGCACTGTACAGAGTACAGACGATTGGTGTATGACATCACAGTACTGATTCGAAAGCAAACAGTATGATCTTGAAGCAGCACTGTACAGAGTACAGACGATTGGTGTATGACATTACAGTACTGTTTCGAAAGCATGTATGATCTTGAAGCAGCCGAACAACCAATACTTATGAAAGTAATTGGATCAAACATAAAAAAATAAGTATTCCTAACTTTTCAACGTTTACTTAACATATGTGTGTAACAAAAAAAATATAAGCTACTAGGTGCACTTAAATGTATGCATAAATAAAATAATAAAAAAACATAATGCATGTCAACTACTACAATAATTGCATCAAAATTAAGTAAATCGATTATATCAGCTTAAGTAACTGTATGAGCCACGTGATATAGGCTATGCAATTTCCCGTGATGCCTATCCAGACAAAAAAAATATGAAACACATGTGAAGACGTTGAGAAGCGGTAAGCTTAATTTTTGTACTTAGGCCTACACATGATCATTTATTGCATTTTTGGTCAAGAAATTTACTTTTAACTGAATTTCAGAATTGCTACAAATTTTGCATCAACAATTAGAAACGTTTCTTACGAATGCAAACATTTGTAGTCTACATGTTAACGAATGAAATAAGTGTTTTGCACGCGAGTAGCTATATATTGTGTTTTTTCAAAATATATGACCATGATGTTGGCTCGTATATGCATTAATGGTGTGTTTACACCGAACGCGAATTTAATTGCGATAGCAGAGTACATTCATATCAATGCAAAGACGCGAAGACGCATCATTCGCGCCGGGCGTCGCGAATTGGGTGACTCGTTTGCCGCGAACGTCTTTCTCAGTAGAAAATTTTGAACTTGAGCGGGCTGCAGAAGATTCAAGCGTCTAGCTAGACTTGACGTGTTTGACGCGTTCGGTGTGACCAATTCGGACTGCGCTCTCTCTCCCCCACGGATAGATTATAGGCCTACTTTATTAGCGAGTTGTTTTTGGATAAAACTAATGTACTTTGCATACTTACAAATTCCCATGTTCTCTATCTCTATTGTCTATAGGCCTACATGGATCGCGGGAAAGGGGGCCTTGGGCGCGGGTTAGCCTACTTTTGGTAACGTTAACATACAAATATTAATTTCGAAAGCACATTGCCTACAGCTCCGTGTGTGCACCATTTATCATTAAATAATGGCAATCTTGATTCTAGCACAATATTATTCCTAAATGACAGCATTAATTCAGTAATTTAAACCTTCAAAATTATTATCAAAATAAGTAAATACCCTTTAAACAAAACTTTAGCTTCAAATAAAGATTGTAGATCTTTACTGTTTTCCAGTAGTTACTGCTAAAATGTTTTTGAAGAGATTCGTTCATAACCTCTGGAGGAAAGTCATTAATTAACTTCTGTTTTGTTTAAATTAATAGATATTATTTAATAGACTATTTTTTTATATTTATAGGTATTTAATAATGGACTAATTTGTTGCATTTAATTGTTTTTTTTTATTGGTTTTTGAAAAAAATAATATATATATATATATATATATATATATATATATATAGACACACACACACACACACACACACACACACACACACACACACACACACACACACACACACACACACACACTAAGATTGTTTAATATTTTTAAAAGAAGTCTCTTCTGCCCACCAAGCCTTCATTTCTTTGATCCAAGAAAAACTGTAATATTGTGACTATATTATTATTATTATTATTTTACCAACTATTTTCTATTTGAATATATTTTAAGATGCAATTTAAATAAATAATAAAGTGAAATGCTTTATTGTGTGTGATTTGCATGTTATTTATTTTGAGACATGTAAGCTGAAGATCTAAACTAAGTTAAAATGGTTGGTTCAACTGATTTAATTGTCTTATTTTATATATATAAATGAGCTTAAATTTTAAGTTAACAGAACTAAGATTTATTTTGATCTCACATGGCCTGCACTGTGTTGGATTTACTTAAAAGATATGTGCACATTTTTTGATACAAAAATGGTGCATATATATTTTAAGTAAATCCAACTCATCATTTTTTAGAGTGTGGACAATATGAAACTAAAACGACATAAGCTTAATTTAAAATGTCTTAGGAACTACTGGATATTTAGAGGTGGATAAACGTAATTGAAAGGTGGATAAACGCACTTTGGAGGTGCAAACGCAATTCCCGAATATTGGGAGGTGGGTAAATGGCATTTACGTGCATTTAGCCTCCACTACATCCCTGGGTATGACATCACAGTACTGATTCGAAAATATACAGTGATCAACTAGAAGCAGCACTATACAGAGTACAGACGATTGGTGTATGACATCACAGTACTGATTCGAAAGCATACAGCAGACAGTGATCGACAGCACTGTACAGAGTACAGACGATTGGTGTATGCAGAGGTGTAGTTGAAGAGGTGGGTAAACTATAAATTCTGGTGGACCAAGACATGGTCACCAGGTAAGGTGGGCCACTGCCTACCGGTGTATGTGTGTCTCCTGATGACATTGCTATATAGGGAGGGCTCGACATTAAGCCTTTTCATATGCTAAGTAAATCTGCCTTTCACTTGTCCGAGTAAAAAAGTTGCTTGTTCGGATTTTTTAAAAATTTGACTTATTCTTAAAAAATATTCTCATCATTGATATATCAGCTTTGATATTTAAATCACCATATTGTAATTTCTGCACCTTTAAAGGGCACCCCCCTCCCCCAATATTATTAAATGTATGCTTCATATTTCATTTTAAATTCCTAAATTTGATCAATAAATTCAATTATTTCTAATAATAAGACACCATAGGGCTGTTACTCTAGGGGTTGATCAAATTAAATCATTTACACTGAAAAATTACAATTGCATGAAATAATGTTATGAAATTGATTTTAATTTACATATAAGAAAGAATGATGCTACTTTTAAACATTTAACACTAAACCGCCAGTAGGTGGTGGCAGGCGACCGTCTTAATGAGTGAAAAAGTTCGCCTTAGGTTTAACAACCTATACTAAATTAACTAAATTAAAGAAACTAAATTAACGACATAAGCTTAATTTAAAATGTCTTAGGAACTAGGATATTTAGAGGTGGATAAACGCAATTGAAAGGTGGATAAACGCACTTTGGAGGTGGGTAAACGCAATTCCCGAATATTGGGAGGTGCGTAAACGGCATTTGCGCATTTAGCCTTCACTACATCCCTGGGTGTATGACATCACAGTACTGATTCGAAAGCATGCAGTGTACTTTGATCACCTTGACGAAGCACTGGGGAGACCGGGGGCAATTGTAACAGGGGGCAATTGTACCACACTCAATTCCTCCAATCAGAAACAAGCTAGAGTGATGACACTTAATCTGTACATGCCCAATAGGATTCTCTCTCTATCTGTGGAAAAGAAGCGTGACATTTTCAACTTTAGCAGAAGTTATTAACGACAAACTGATTTTGAGGTGTGAAAGTTATTTTTTGGATGTACAGTATTTTTCTTCTGCTGTCTAAAGTTTAGATGTCTGTCAATTTAAACTTGTATACATTTTATCCCTAGGTTATTGATTAAAAACGAACATAAACAACACTGTAACACTGTGTTACAGTTGCCCCCGAGCCACAAGGCCCATTGTAATAAGCTTGTTTGTGTGTGTTGACATACTTTTCTGTTAAAAAAATGAACATATTTCACTAAATTCTATTGTAAAACTTCATTTTAAAAGGGTGTATTAAAATAAATGTTTGTTCCAGTATTAACAAATCATCAATTAGCATTTTTTATATAAAATAATGTGTGTTTTATATGTGCTTGACAAAGTGGGAATATTATATAAACTCTTAAAATTAACAGCAGTAAAGTGATTACTTTGAGGTAGGCTTTTATTTGAGATAAAGTGGGTTAATAGGAGTTATTTCTCAGTGTTACAATTGCCCCCACACTGCATTTAATTGAATGTTTTAGTCTTGTTCTTATAAGTAAAAATATATAAATTGTATTATTAATTAGTGCACATATATATGTTTCTTGTATCAAAAGATGACTAGTCTATCTCAAGTAGTTTGTGAGTTATTAAGGAAAATGTAAAATACGTTACAATTGCCCCGGGTCTCCCCTACAGACGATTGGTTTATGACATCACAGTCCTGATTCGAAAGCATACAGTATGATCTTAAAGCAGCACTGTACAGAGTACAGACGATTGGTGTATGACATCACAGTACTGATTCAAAAGCAAACAGTATGATCTTGAAGCAGCACTGTACAGAGTACATACGATTGGTGTATGACATCACAGTACTGATTTGAAAGCATACGTATGATCTTGAAGCAGCACTGTACAGAGTACAGACGATTGGTGTATGACATCACAGTACTGATTCGAAAGCAAACAGTATGATCTTGAAGCAGCACTGTACAGAGTACAGACGATTGGTGTATGACATCACAGTACTGTTTCGAAAGCATGTATGATCTTTAAGCAGCCGAACAACCAATACTTATGAAAGTAATTGGATCAAACATACAAAAATAAGTATTCCTAACTTTTCAACGTTTACTTAACATATGTGTGTAACAAAAAAATATAAGCTACTAGGTGCACTTAAATGTATGCATAAATAAAATAATAAAAAAACATAATGCATGTCAACTACTACAATAATTGCATCAAAATTAAGTAAATCGATTATATCAGTTTAAGTAACTGTATGAGCCACGTGATATAGGCTAGGCAATTTCCCGTGATGCCTATCCAGACAAAAAAAATATGAAACACATGTGAAGACGTTGAGAAGCGGTAAGCTTAATTTTTGTACTTAGGCCTACACATGACCATTTATTGCATTTTTGGTCAAGAAATTTACTTTTAACTGAATTTCAGAATTGCTACAAATTTTGCATCAACAATTAGAAACGTTTCTTACGAATGCAAACATTTGTAGTCTACATGTTAACGAATGAAATAAGTGTTTTGCACGCGAGTAGCTATATATTGTGTTTTTTCAAAATATATGACCATGATGTTGGCTCGTATATGCATTAATGGTGTGTTTACACCGAACGCGAATTTAATTGCGATAGCAGAGTACATTCATAGTCAATGCAAAGACGCGAAGACGCATCATTCGCGCCGGGCGTCGCGAATTGGGTGACTCGTTTGCCGCGAACGTCTTTCTCAGAAGAAAATTTTGAACTTGAGCGGGCTGCAGAAGATTCAAGCGTCTAACTAGACTTGACGTGTTTGACGCGTTCGGTGTGACCAATTCGGACTGCGCTCTCTCTCCCCCACGGATAGATTATAGGCCTACTTTATTAGCGAGTTGTTTTTGGATAAAACTAATGTACTTTGCATACTTACAAATTCCCATGTTCTCTATCTCTATTGTCTATAGGCCTACATGGATCGCGGGAAAGGGGGCCTTGGGCGCGGGTTAGCCTACTTTTGGTAACGTTAACATACAAATATTAATTTCGAAAGCACATTGCCTACAGCTCCGTGTGTGCACCATTTATCATTAAATAATGGCAATCTTGATTCTAGCACAATATTATTCCTAAATGACAGCATTAATTCAGTAATTTAAACCTTCAAAATTATTATCAAAATAAGTAAATACCCTTTAAACAAAACTTTAGCTTCAAATAAAGATTGTAGATCTTTACTGTTTTCCAGTAGTTACTGCTAAAATGTTTTTGAAGAGATTCGTTCATAACCTCTGGAGGAAAGTCATTAATTAACTTCTGTTTTGTTTAAATTAATAGATATTATTTAATAGACTATTTTTTTTATATTTATAGGTATTTAATAATGGACTAATTTGTTGCATTTAATTGTTTTTTTTATTGGTTTTTGAAAAAAATAATATATATATATATATATATAGACACACACACACACACACACACACACACACACACACACACACACACACACACACACACACACACACACACACACACACACACACACACACACACACACACACACACTAAGATTGTTTAATATTTTTAAAAGAAGTCTCTTCTGCCCACCAAACCTTCATTTCTTTGATCCAAGAAAAACTGTAATATTGTGACTATATTATTATTATTATTATTTTAACAACTATTTTCTATTTGAATATATTTTAAGATGCAATTTAAATAAATAATAAAGTGAAATGCTTTATTGTGTGTGATTTGCATGTTATTTATTTTAAGACATGTAAGCTGAAGATCTAAACTAAGTTAAAATGGTTGGTTCAACTGATTTAATTGTCTTATTTTATATATATAAATGAGCTTAAATTTTAAGTTAACAGAACTAAGATTTATTTTGATCTCACATGGCCTGCACTGTGTTGGATTTACTTAAAAGATATGTGCACATTTTTTGATACAAAAATGGTGCATATATATTTTAAGTAAATCCAACTCATCATTTTTTAGAGTGTGGACAATATGAAACTAAAACGACATAAGCTTAATTTAAAATGTCTTAGGAACTACTGGATATTTAGAGGTGGATAAACGTAATTGAAAGGTGGATAAACGCACTTTGGAGGTGCAAGCGCAATTCCCGAATATTGGGAGGTGGGTAAATGGCATTTACGTGCATTTAGCCTCCACTACATCCCTGGGTATGACATCACAGTACTGATTCGAAAATATACAGTGATCAACTAGAAGCAGCACTATACAGAGTACAGACGATTGGTGTATGACATCACAGTACTGATTCGAAAGCATACAGCAGACAGTGATCGACAGCACTGTACAGAGTACAGACGATTGGTGTATGCAGAGGTGTAGTTGAAGAGGTGGGTAAACTATAAATTCTGGTGGACCAAGACATGGTCACCAGGTAAGGTGGGCCACTGCCTACCGGTGTATGTGTGTCTCCTATATTGCTATATAGGGAGGGCTCGACATTAAGCCTTTTCATATGCTAAGTAAATCTGCCTTTCACTTGTCCGAGTAAAAAAGTTGCTTGTTCGGATTTTTTAAAAATTTGACTTATTCTTAAAAAATATTCTCATCATTGATATATCAGCTTTGATATTTAAATCACCATATTGTAATTTCTGCACCTTTAAAGGGCACCCCCCTCCCCCAATATTATTAAATGTATGCTTCATATTTCATTTTAAATTCCTAAATTTGATCAATAAATTCAATTATTTCTAATAATAAGACACCATAGGGCTGTTACTCTAGGGGTTGATCAAATTAAATCATTTACACTGAAAAATTACAATTGCATGAAATAATGTTATGAAATTGATTTTAATTTACATATAAGAAAGAATGATGCTACTTTTAAACATTTAACACTAAACCGCCAGTAGGTGGTGGCAGGCGACCGTCTTAATGAGTGAAAAAGTTCGCCTTAGGTTTAACAACCTATACTAAATTAACTAAATTAAAGAAACTAAATTAACGACATAAGCTTAATTTAAAATGTCTTAGGAACTAGGATATTTAGAGGTGGATAAACGCAATTGAAAGGTGGATAAACGCACTTTGGAGGTGGGTAAACGCAATTCCCGAATATTGGGAGGTGCGTAAACGGCATTTGCGCATTTAGCCTTCACTACATCCCTGGGTGTATGACATCACAGTACTGATTCGAAAGCATGCAGTGTACTTTGATCACCTTGACGAAGCACTGGGGAGACCGGGGGCAATTGTAACAGGGGGCAATTGTACCACACTCAATTCCTCCAATCAGAAACAAGCTAGAGTGATGACACTTAATCTGTACATGCCCAATAGGATTCTCTCTCTATCTGTGGAAAAGAAGCGTGACATTTTCAACTTTAGCAGAAGTTATTAACGACAAACTGATTTTGAGGTGTGAAAGTTATTTTTTGGATGTACAGTATTTTTCTTCTGCTGTCTAAAGTTTAGATGTCTGTCAATTTAAACTTGTATACATTTTATCCCTAGGTTATTGATTAAAAACGAACATAAACAACACTGTAACACTGTGTTACAGTTGCCCCCGAGCCACAAGGCCCATTGTAATAAGCTTGTTTGTGTGTGTTGACATACTTTTCTGTTAAAAAATGAACATATTTCACTAAATTCTATTGTAAAACTTCATTTTAAAAGGGTGTATTAAAATAAATGTTTGTTCCAGTATTAACAAATCATCAATTAGCATTTTTTATATAAAATAATGTGTGTTTTATATGTGCTTGACAAAGTGGGAATATTATATAAACTCTTAAAATTAACAGCAGTAAAGTGATTACTTTGAGGTAGGCTTTTATTTGAGATAAAGTGGGTTAATAGGAGTTATTTCTCAGTGTTACAATTGCCCCCACACTGCATTTAATTGAATATTTTAGTCTTGTTCTTATAAGTAAAAATATATAAATTGTATTATTAATTAGTGCACATATATATGTTTCTTGTATCAAAAGATGACTAGTCTATCTCAAGTAGTTTGTGAGTTATTAAGGAAAATGTAAAATACGTTACAATTGCCCCGGGTCTCCCCTACAGACGATTGGTTTATGACATCACAGTCCTGATTCGAAAGCATACAGTATGATCTTGAAGCAGCACTGTACAGAGTACAGACGATTGGTGTATGACATCACAGTACTGATTCAAAAGCAAACAGTATGATCTTGAAGCAGCACTGTACAGAGTACATACGATTGGTGTATGACATCACAGTACTGATATGAAAGCATACGTATGATCTTGAAGCAGCACTGTACAGAGTACAGACGATTGGTGTATGACATCACAGTACTGATTCGAAAGCAAACAGTATGATCTTGAAGCAGCACTGTACAGAGTACAGACGATTGGTGTATGACATCACAGTACTGTTTCGAAAGCATGTATGATCTTGAAGCAGCCGAACAACCAATACTTATGAAAGTAATTGGATCAAACATAAAAAAATAAGTATTCCTAACTTTTCAACGTTTACTTAACATATGTGTGTAACAAAAAAATATAAGCTACTAGGTGCACTTAAATGTATGCATAAATAAAATAATAAAAAAACATAATGCATGTCAACTACTACAATAATTGCATCAAAATTAAGTAAATCGATTATATCAGTTTAAGTAACTGTATGAGCCACGTGATATAGGCTATGCAATTTCCCGTGATGCCTATCCAGACAAAAAAAATATGAAACACATGTGAAGACGTTGAGAAGCGGTAAGCTTAATTTTTGTACTTAGGCCTACACATGATCATTTATTGCATTTTTGGTCAAGAAATTTACTTTTAACTGAATTTCAGAATTGCTACAAATTTTGCATCAACAATTAGAAACGTTTCTTACGAATGCAAACATTTGTAGTCTACATGTTAACGAATGAAATAAGTGTTTTGCACGCGAGTAGCTATATATTGTGTTTTTTCAAAATATATGACCATGATGTTGGCTCGTATATGCATTAATGGTGTGTTTACACCGAACGCGAATTTAATTGCGATAGCAGAGTACATTCATAGTCAATGCAAAGACGCGAAGACGCATCATTCGCGCCGGGCGTCGCGAATTGGGTGACTCGTTTGCCGCGAACGTCTTTCTCAGTAGAAAATTTTGAACTTGAGCGGGCTGCAGAAGATTCAAGCGTCTAACTAGACTTGACGTGTTTGACGCGTTCGGTGTGACCAATTCGGACTGCGCTCTCTCTCCCCCACGGATAGATTATAGGCCTACTTTATTAGCGAGTTGTTTTTGGATAAAACTAATGTACTTTGCATACTTACAAATTCCCATGTTCTCTATCTCTATTGTCTATAGGCCTACATGGATCGCGGGAAAGGGGGCCTTGGGCGCGGGTTAGCCTACTTTTGGTAACGTTAACATACAAATATTAATTTCGAAAGCACATTGCCTACAGCTCCGTGTGTGCACGATTTATCATTAAATAATGGCAATCTTGATTCTAGCACAATATTATTCCTAAATGACAGCATTAATTCAGTAAATTAAACCTTCAAAATTATTATCAAAATAAGTAAATACCCTTTAAACAAAACTTTAGCTTCAAATAAAGATTGTAGATCTTTACTGTTTTCCAGTAGTTACTGCTAAAATGTTTTTGAAGAGATTCGTTCATAACCTCTGGAGGAAAGTCATTAATTAACTTCTGTTTTGTTTAAATTAATAGATATTATTTAATAGACTATTTTTTTATATTTATAGGTATTTAATAATGGACTAATTTGTTGCATTTAATTGTTTTTTTTTTATTGGTTTTTGAAAAAAATAATATATATATATATATATATATATATATATAATTATATATATAGACACACACACACACACACACACACACACACACACACACACACACACACACACACACACACACTAAGATTGTTTAATATTTTTAAAAGAAGTCTCTTCTGCCCACCAAGCCTTCATTTCTTTGATCCAAGAAAAACTGTAATATTGTGACTATATTATTATTATTATTATTTTAACAACTATTTTCTATTTGAATATATTTTAAGATGCAATTTAAATAAATAATAAAGTGAAATGCTTTATTGTGTGTGATTTGCATGTTATTTATTTTAAGACATGTAAGCTGAAGATCTAAACTAAGTTAAAATGGTTGGTTCAACTGATTTAATTGTCTTATTTTATATATATAAATGAGCTTAAATTTTAAGTTAACAGAACTAAGATTTATTTTGATCTCACATGGCCTGCACTGTGTTGGATTTACTTAAAAGATATGTGCACATTTTTTGATACAAAAATGGTGCATATATATTTTAAGTAAATCCAAATCATCATTTTTTAGAGTGTGGACAATATGAAACTAAAACGACATAAGCTTAATTTAAAATGTCTTAGGAACTACTGGATATTTAGAGGTGGATAAACGTAATTGAAATGTGGATAAACGCACTTTGGAGGTGCAAACGCAATTCCCGAATATTGGGAGGTGGGTAAATGGCATTTACGTGCATTTAGCCTCCACTACATCCCTGGGTATGACATCACAGTACTGATTCGAAAATATACAGTGATCAACTAGAAGCAGCACTATACAGAGTACAGACGATTGGTGTATGACATCACAGTACTGATTCGAAAGCATACAGCAGACAGTGATCGACAGCACTGTACAGAGTACAGACGATTGGTGTATGCAGAGGTGTAGTTGAAGAGGTGGGTAAACTATAAATTCTGGTGGACCAAGACATGGTCACCAGGTAAGGTGGGCCACTGCCTACCGGTGTATGTGTGTCTCCTGATGACATTGCTATATAGGGAGGGCTCGACATTAAGCCTTTTCATATGCTAAGTAAATCTGCCTTTCACTTGTCCGAGTAAAAAAGTTGCTTGTTCAGATTTTTTAAAAATTTGACTTATTCTTAAAAAATATTCTCATCATTGATATATCAGCTTTGATATTTAAATCACCATATTGTAATTTCTGCACCTTTAAAGGGCACCCCCCTCCCCCAATATTATTAAATGTATGCTTCATATTTCATTTTAAATTCCTAAATTTGATCAATAAATTCAATTATTTCTAATAATAAGACACCATAGGGCTGTTACTCTAGGGGTTGATCAAATTAAATCATTTACACTGAAAAATTTCAATTGCATGAAATAATGTTATGAAATTGATTTTAATTTACATATAAGAAAGAATGATGCTACTTTTAAACATTTAACACTAAACCGCCAGTAGGTGGTGGCAGGCGACCGTCTTAATGAGTGAAAAAGTTCGCCTTAGGTTTAACAACCTATACTAAATTAACTAAATTAAAGAAACTAAATTAACGACATAAGCTTAATTTAAAATGTCTTAGGAACTAGGATATTTAGAGGTGGATAAACGCAATTGAAAGGTGGATAAACGCACTTTGGAGGTGGGTAAACGCAATTCCCGAATATTGGGAGGTGCGTAAACGGCATTTGCGCATTTAGCCTTCACTACATCCCTGGGTGTATGACATCACAGTACTGATTCGAAAGCATGCAGTGTACTTTGATCACCTTGACGAAGCACTGGGGAGACCGGGGGCAATTGTAACAGGGGGCAATTGTACCACACTCAATTCCTCCAATCAGAAACAAGCTAGAGTGATGACACTTAATCTGTACATGCCCAATAGGATTCTCTCTCTATCTGTGGAAAAGAAGCGTGACATTTTCAACTTTAGCAGAAGTTATTAACGACAAACTGATTTTGAGGTGTGAAAGTTATTTTTTGGATGTACAGTATTTTTCTTCTGCTGTCTAAAGTTTAGATGTCTGTCAATTTAAACTTGTATACATTTTATCCCTAGGTTATTGATTAAAAACGAACATAAACAACACTGTAACACTGTGTTACAGTTGCCCCCGAGCCACAAGGCCCATTGTAATAAGCTTGTTTGTGTGTGTTGACATACTTTTCTGTTAAAAAAATGAACATATTTCACTAAATTCTATTGTAAAACTTCATTTTAAAAGGGTGTATTAAAATAAATGTTTGTTCCAGTATTAACAAATCATCAATTAGCATTTTTTATATAAAATAATGTGTGTTTTATATGTGCTTGACAAAGTGGGAATATTATATAAACTCTTAAAATTAACAGCAGTAAAGTGATTACTTTGAGGTAGGCTTTTATTTGAGATAAAGTGGGTTAATAGGAGTTATTTCTCAGTGTTACAATTGCCCCCACACTGCATTTAATTGAATATTTTAGTCTTGTTCTTATAAGTAAAAATATATAAATTGTATTATTAATTAGTGCACATATATATGTTTCTTGTATCAAAAGTCTATCTCAAGTAGTTTGTGAGTTATTAAGGAAAATGTAAAATACGTTACAATTGCCCCGGGTCTCCCCTACAGACGATTGGTTTATGACATCACAGTCCTGATTCGAAAGCATACAGTATGATCTTGAAGCAGCACTGTACAGAGTACAGACGATTGGTGTATGACATCACAGTACTGATTCGAAAGCAAACAGTATGATCTTGAAGCAGCACTGTACAGAGTACATACGATTGGTGTATGACATCACAGTACTGATTTGAAAGCATGCGTATGATCTTGAAGCAGCACTGTACAGAGTACAGACGATTGGTGTATGACATCACAGTACTGATTCGAAAGCAAACAGTATGATCTTGAAGCAGCACTGTACAGAGTACAGACGATTGGTGTATGACATCACAGTACTGTTTCGAAAGCATGTATGATCTTGAAGCAGCCGAACAACCAATACTTATGAAAGTAATTGGATCAAACATAAAAAAATAAGTTTTCCTAACTTTTCAACGTTTACTTAACATATGTGTGTAACAAAAAAATATAAGCTACTAGGTGCACTTAAATGTATGCATAAATAAAATAATAAAAAAACATAATGCATGTCAACTACTACAATAATTGCATCAAAATTAAGTAAATCGATTATATCAGTTTAAGTAACTGTATGAGCCACGTGATATAGGCTATGCAATTTCCCGTGATGCCTATCCAGACAAAAAAAATATGAAACACATGTGAAGACGTTGAGAAGCGGTAAGCTTAATTTTTGTACTTAGGCCTACACATGATCATTTATTGCATTTTTGGTCAAGAAATTTACTTTTAACTGAATTTCAGAATTGCTACAAATTTTGCATCAACAATTAGAAACGTTTCTTACGAATGCAAACATTTGTAGTCTACATGTTAACGAATGAAATAAGTGTTTTGCACGCGAGTAGCTATATATTGTGTTTTTTCAAAATATATGACCATGATGTTGGCTCGTATATGCATTAATGGTGTGTTTACACCGAACGCGAATTTAATTGCGATAGCAGAGTACATTCATAGTCAATGCAAAGACGCGAAGACGCATCATTCGCGCCGGGCGTCGCGAATTGGGTGACTCGTTTGCCGCGAACGTCTTTCTCAGTAGAAAATCTTGAACTTGAGCGGGCTGCAGAAGATTCAAGCGTCTAACTAGACTTGACGTGTTTGACGCGTTCGGTGTGACCAATTCGGACTGCGCTCTCTCTCCCCCACGGATAGATTATAGGCCTACTTTATTAGCGAGTTGTTTTTGGATAAAACTAATGTACTTTGCATACTTACAAATTCCCATGTTCTCTATCTCTATTGTCTATAGGCCTACATGGATCGCGGGTTAGCCTACTTTTGGTAACGTTAACATACAAATATTAATTTCGAAAGCACATTGCCTACAGCTCCGTGTGTGCACGATTTATCATTAAATAATGGCAATCTTGATTCTAGCACAATATTATTCCTAAATGACAGCATTAATTCAGTAAATTAAACCTTCAAAATTATTATCAAAATAAGTAAATACCCTTTAAACAAAACTTTAGCTTCAAATAAAGATTGTAGATCTTTACTGTTTTCCAGTAGTTACTGCTAAAATGTTTTTGAAGAGATTCGTTCATAACCTCTGGAGGAAAGTCATTAATTAACTTCTGTTTTGTTTAAATTAATAGATATTATTTAATAGACTATTTTTTTATATTTATAGGTATTTAATAATGGACTAATTTGTTGCATTTAATTGTTTTTTTTTATTGGTTTTTGAAAAAAATAATATATATATATATATATATATATATATATATATATATATATATATATATATGTCACTCGTGACAATCGAGGGGGGGGGGGGGGGGCGGAACTATTATTTTGTGCCTTCGTTCCCATGGGGAACATTTCCGGGGGGGGGGGGGGGACCTAAGACTTCTCCGGTTCCTATTTGATGTACAGCAGGTGCGCATTGTGAGCGCGTCGATCGCTGATTGGCGCACACGTCATACCAGCACAGTTGAAAAGGTCTTTGGTTGGTGAGCGGGGAAAAGGGAGAGGCAGAAAAGGAACGACGTGTCTGAGCTGGGAAGTCCTCGACGAGTGAAAGAGTGCAACAGAGAGAGAAGTGACATACATTGGGCTGGAGCAAGCGGTATGAGGAATGATTATGACTATGTGGGCTGGTGTATGGAATTAATGATTGCCTACAGTATTGCTGCAGGAGCACCTCATTGATGAAGATAGAAGAGACGCCGTACTGAAGCCTGATTTGTGAGTGGAATGATTTTGATCTCTTAAAGTTATTCACGTGTGTTTTGCCTGTGTGGATTGCAGTGTGCACGAAGGTGGAAGTGTAATGCTTAGGCTACGGTGGTCTGTACTGATTCATCTCCCTATGAACGTCAGGGAAGAGAAGTATTACTGAACCTGGTTTCTGCCATTATTCACCATTGAACATTGTAAGGATACAGCTTCAGCTAAGCCACTCCGCCAGTTATCTACCATTGAATGATCATCTCGATGGAGAATTAACACCAGTGATTGTACTCCTTATAGCACTCTGACCTTTTTCATTCTCTCTGCCTGAGCCCCACAGAGAAGCGGATACGCTGTGAACACGCCGCTGAGCCACCGAGCCCCATTCTTTCTGCCTGAGCCCCACAGAGAAGCAGTATCGCTGCAGATACGTCGGTGAGCACCCTGACCTTTTTCATTCTCTCTGCCTGAGCCCCACAGAGAAGCGGATACGCTGTGAACACGCCGCTGAGCAACCGAGCCCCATTCTTTCTGCCTGAGCCCCACAGAGAAGCAGTATCGCTGCAGATACGTCGGTGAGCACCCTGACCTTTTTCATTCTCTCTGCCTGAGCCCCACAGAGAAGCGGATACGCTGTGAACACGCCGCTGAGCAACCGAGCCCCATTCTTTCTGCCTGAGCCCCTCAGAGAAGCAGTATTGCTGCAGTTACGTCGGTGAGCACTCTGACCCTTTTCATTCTCTCTGCCTGAGCCCCACAGAGAAGCGGATACGCTGTGAACACGCCGCTGAGCAACCGAGCCCCATTCTTTCTGCCTGAGCCCCACAGAGAAGCAGTATTGCTGCAGATACGTCGGTGAGCACCCTGACCTTTTTCATTCTCTCTGCCTGAGCCCCACAGAGAAGCGGATACGCTGTGAACACGCCGCTGAGCAACCGAGCCCCATTCTTTCTGCCTGAGCCCCACAGAGAAGCAGTATCGCTGCAGATACGTCGGTGAGCACCCTGACCTTTTTCATTCTCTCTGCCTGAGCCCCACAGAGAAGCGGATACGCTGTGAACACGCCGCTGAGCAACCGAGCCCCATTCTTTCTGCCTGAGCTCCACAGAGAAGCAGTATCGCTGCAGTTATGTCGGTGAGCACCCTGACCTTTTTCATTCTCTCTGCCTGAGCCCCACAGAGAAGCGGATACGCTGTGAACACGCCGCTGAGCAATCGAGCCCCATTCTTTCTGCCTGAGCTCCACAGAGAAGCAGTATCGCTGCAGTTATGTCGGTGAGCACTCTGACCTTTTTCATTCTCTCTGCCTGAGCCCCACAGAGAAGCGGATACGCTGTGAACACGCCGCTGAGCAACCGAGCCCCATTCTTTCTGCCTGAGCCCCACAGAGAAGCAGTATTGCTGCAGTTACGTCGGTGAGCACTCTGACCTTTTCATCCTCTCTGCCTGAGCCCCACAGAGAAGCAGTTGCACCGCTGAACAACCGAGCCTCATTCGTTCTGCCTGAGCCCCACAGAGAAGCAGTATCGCTGCAGTTACCTCGGTGAGCACTCTGACCCTGTTCATTCTCTCTGCCCGAGCCCCACAGAGAAGCAGTTTCGCTGCAGCTACGTCAGTGAGCACCCCGACTTCTTCATTCTTTCTGCCTGAGCCCCACGGAGAAGCAGACACGCTGTGTACACGCCGCTGAGTAACCGAGCTCCATTCTCTCTGCCTGAGCTTCACAGAGCAGTCACGTCGACGAAGATCTTCCTTGTGGGAATAGAGTACGGATTCCAGTGGTCTCCAATCCTGTCCAGGCCTACACGACGAAACCATCTGCTCAACATTCTTGAATTTTTAAAATAAATAAAACTTCCCTCTTAATCTGCTCATTGGTCTCTTTGTCCGTTCATTGGTGTCCTTGTGGTGTCGGCTCCTCGCGGTGGGGTGTAGGTCCGTCCGGGTGTGGGTCGGACCATCCCGGGGCGGTGACATAAGTGGCGTAGTCGGAAGGATACACCCACCGGGAGTTGTAGCGGCCACAGGGTCACGATGGCGGATGAAGAGGTGCCAGTGGGACGGACACAGGTCATGCCTGTATTCATGGGAGCTCCCTGGGCTCAGCGATATGGGGGACCGGGATCTGAGCTGGGTCTCCAGGAATGGAAAATGCAGATTTACGTACCTGGCAGGTTTGCAAGGGCTGAGCGACCCGCAGAAGATTCAGTTTGTCCTTGGGTCCCTAGAAGGGGAAGCGAAACGAGAAGTTATGGCAGCACCCGAAGTTGTGCGAGCTACTGCCAAGGCCATCTTTGATTTTCTGACCGAGCTCTATGGAGATGTTACCCCGGTGGCTGTCCTTAGAGCCCAGTTTTTTAATTATCGTCAAGGACCCAGGCAAACTCTGCGGGCTTACTCTCTGAAACTGAGAGAACAATTCTCCCGGTTGAGGGGACGAACAGACCATGGACTGGGAGAAGGGGAGACTTTGCTGCGAGACCAGTTTGTCCTGGGGCTTCGCGATGGGCCGGTTCGACAGAGTATCCGGCTTCAACTACGTAGAGATCCCACACTGACCTTCGAGGCCCTTCGACAAGAAGCATTGGCTCTAGAGATAGATCAGGGTGAAACCACCGAACCACCTGTCTGCATGGCCGCCAGTAGTGCTTGTGCCCCTATTCCTTCTGAAACAACTGACTGGAAGCAGAAGTTGCGCGAGGAGCTTTTGTCGGAGGTTAAGGGCCAGATGGTGGAGTTATCGAAAAGTCTTGTGGAAGAACTACGTCGGGGGTGGCCGAGTGACATGCCCAGGGCCCGGGATCGATCGTACTCTGATGGGAACAGAGAGCAAGGACGTCGCCCTGCCCGCCCCGCTGAACCTAGGTACCAGTGGGACGACCAGGGTAGACCTATCTGTAATAGTTGCGGGAAGCCGGGGCACATCAGTCGTCAGTGTGGCCTCCGTCGGGGCTCGCAAGGGGGTTTTTAGGTCTGCCGGCCACTGTGGGTCAAGTGGCCGGGACCCCTTTTAGAGACCCCCTTCCTGTGCCTATCCCTGGGGACGAGTGGGTTGGGCACTGCCCTGAGGTCGAAATCCAGGTCAATGGGGTGAAGATTAACTGTTTGGTCGACACTGGTTCCCAAGTTACTTTATTTACAGAGAGTCTTTCTAGAGAACTATTCAAAGACCACCGACTTCAAGGAGCCGAGGCTTCACGGCTTACGTTACGAGGGGCAAATGGGCTGGACATCCCCTACACGGGCTACGTGGTCGTTGACTTCGACATTCGTGGCATTCCCGTGTATCAGAAAGGAGTAGTTATTGTCAAGGACCACTGCTTGGGCACTCGTCGGGCTCTGTTGGGCATGAATGTCATTGCAGACTGCTGGGAGGAGTTGTTTAAGAACGGTCCGGCTCGGAGGCCGTCGAGGGAGGATAATTCCCAGTGGGAAAACATCTTGAAGGACTGCCATCGAATTCATGCTGCTGGAGACAGGGAAGACCGGGAGAGTGTGGGCCGGGTGGTTTGCCGTTATGCCTTGTCTGTACCAGCTGGAAGTGAGGCTGTGGTGTGGGCCAGGGTGCCTGCTAGTTCCTATGGACCGGAAGACTTGGTCCTGGTGGAACCCCATTGGGATTGCCAGGCCATTGACGTAGCCAGAGGGCTGGCCGTGGTTCATCATGGTCGGGTGATCGTGCGGGTGCGCAACACTAACCCCTACCCGATTATGCTCCGGCGCCATCAATGCTTGGCCCGGATCACCTCGGTGAGTCCTCAGCAAGTAAGAGAGGACAGCGACGTCTGCTTTGTTCAAGTGAGTGCGGCAGTGGTAGAGGTAACCATCCGATCGGACGACGTAAAAGCTGACCTCTCGGAGAATGGAGTTCCGGAACATCTGGTTGGAGACTCCTTGAGAGGAGAGGGGCTAGAGGAAGAGCAACAATATCAGTTACGAGAATTCTTGTCTAAATGGCAACATGTGTTCTCCACCCATGACGAGGATTATGGCTGCACGGGGGTGGTCAAACATCAGATCCCCACTGGTAACGCGGCCCCAAGCCGGGAACGGTATCGACCAGTGCCTCCCACCCTCTATTCAGAGATCCGGACCCTGTTGAAAGGAATGTTAGATAGAGGGATTATCCGTGAAAGTAGTAGCCCCTGGGCCGCCCCTGTCGTCCTAGTGCAGAAGAAGACAGGAGCTTGGAGGTTTTGTGTCGATTACCGGAAGCTGAACAGCGTAACAAAGAAGGATGCATTCCCACTCCCACGAATTGAGGACTCTCTCACCAGTCTCACTCAGGCGGCATGGTACTCTACGTTGGATTTGGCCAGTGGGTACTGGCAAGTACAGGTCGAGGGACGGGACCAGGAGAAGACTGCCTTCACGACTCCATTTGGGCTCTTCGAATGGGACCGTATGCCCTTCGGCCTGTGCAATGCCCCCGCGACCTTCCAGCGGCTAATGCAACGCTGCTTGGGGGGGCAATTGGTCGATAACACCCTGGTTTACCTTGATGACGTAATTGTATTCTCACCAGATTTTGCTTCTCATTTACTCCATCTGGAACAGGTCTTCCAAGCCATGGCGAGATATGGGTTGAAGCTCCGCCCTGATAAATGCCAGTTGTTTCGAAAGGAGGTTAAGTTTCTGGGGCACTGTGTTAGTACAGCTGGGGTTGCTCCGGATCCAGAGAAAGTCTTGGCCGTCCAGAATTGGGAGGCACCCCAGACTGTCCGTCAAGTAAGATCTTTTTTGGGCTTTGTGGGATATTATAGGCGGTTCATTAAAGGATTCTCTGCAATCGCCAAGCCGTTAAATCAGCTCCTTTCGGGCACGGGACGCTTCCGTGGTCGGGGCTCCCCCTCCGTTGACTGGCGGCCGGAGTGTGAGGAAGCTTTTCAAACTCTGAAGCAAGAATTGTTGCAAGCCCCAATCCTGGCATACGCTGATTTCTCACTACCCTTTATATTATATACCGATGCGAGTCATGCAGGGCTGGGAGCCGTGTTGGCCCAGCGGCAACAAGGGGTCGAGAGGGTAATCGCCTATGCAAGTCGGAGCCTGCACCCCGCAGAGCAGAACGCGTCAAATTATAGTTCTTTTAAGATCGAACTCCTGGCAATGAAATGGGCCATGGCAGAAAAATTCAAGGATTATTTGTGGGGGGCAAAAGTGACTGTAATCACAGACAATAATCCTTTGGTGCATTTACAAGGGGCTAAGTTAGGAGCAGTGGAGCAGTGTTGGGTGGCGGAAATGGCTAACTACGAGTACCAAATTCAGTACCGACCCGGCAGGGAACATACTAATGCAGATGTGTTGTCCAGGCTACCAGCCAGGGGAGAGAACTGTCCAATGCCGCCAGTATCATCCGACGTGGAGGAAGGTTTGTTGGTGGGAGTGGTGGAAGCCCCTGGATCCCGCTTGGGAGAGGTTCCCCCGAGTTGGGGATGGGACCCTAATCGGTGGAAGACATTGCAGGGGAAAGATGAGAGCTTGAAGAAGATCAGCTCCTACCTGAAGAGTGGAGTTGGACCTGGGGTAAGGGAGCGACAAACACAGACCTCTGTGGTAAAGCGACTTTTGGGGCAGTGGAAGCGACTTGGACTGCGAGAGGGGGTGCTCTGCCGCTCAGTTCAGGATCGGGCAACCCGGGAGATAATACAACAAGTGATAGTACCAGAAGAGCAGGTCGTGCCTCTGTTGACCGCGTACCATACCCATATGGGACATCAGGGCCAGGAGAGGACATTGTCTTTACTTCGGAGGTACTTCTACTGGGGCGGGATGGAGACGACTGTTGGGACATTCATTCAGAGTTGCCCCCGATGCGTGTTGTTTAAGTCTCGGAAGGAGAAGAAGGCCCCGTTGGTCCCCATGCGTCCTAGGGCGCCTTTGCATATTGTTGGCATGGACTACCTGACGCTGGGCCGTCCGACAGACCGGTTTCAGAATATTCTGGTTGTGACCGATCTGTTCACTAAGTTTGCTTGGGCTACGCCAACTTTAGATCAGACTGCTGCCACTACTGCGAGTGCATTGTGGAGGATGGTAATTCAGCCGTTTGGGTGTCCGGAGATTCTCCACTCCGATCAAGGTCCTAACTTTGAGTCTAGAGTTATTCAAGAACTGAGCCAGCTGTACGGATGTCGGAAAACACGCACCACCTCATACCACCCCCAAGGTAACGGAGGATGCGAGCGCTTTAACCAGACCTTATTGAGCTCGCTGGGGACCTTAGAAACTGACCACCAGGTTCAGTGGACCGAATGCCTTCCTGCCTTATTGCAAGCCTATAATAACAGTGTGCACAGCATTACCGGGTATGCCCCGGCTTTCCTGATGTTCGGCCGACATATGCGCCTACCTGTGGATTTACTCCTGGGAACGGAACCTACTGAGGGAGCTCAAAGTACTACCGAGTGGGTGGGCCGACATCATCAACAACTTTACCATGCTTACCGCCGAGTTACAGAGCACCTAAACACAGCAGCCGCAAAGAATAAGCGGTTGTATGATCGGACCGCTCGAGACGCTCCATTGTTACCTGGAGAAAGGGTGTTGGTAAGAGACAATCGACGTCAAGGAAAAGGTAAGCTTAGTGATCGGTGGGAGAGTACGCCATATGTGGTGGAACGTCAACAGGGACCAGACATGCCTGTGTACACTGTGCGGCCGGAAGGGAGGCTTGGCCCAGAGCGGGTGCTCCACCGAAACCTACTTCGGCCCTGCCCTAATTTCCCTGAGGGGAGAGAAGAAACACCCGTTGTCCCTCCGTGTTCTGAGGCACCATGGGTTGGATGGGCTGTGGCCCCTCGACATCCCGAAGTGGGAGTTGGGAGAGTGGCCCCTGTATCTCCACCCCGACGCTCCCAGCGAGATACCCGAGGGCAACCGCCGGAACGGTATGGCGCCTGGGTTGAAGATGCCTGGTTCTAGGGACTAGAACCAATTGGTGGGGGAGAGTGTCACTCGTGACAATCGAGGGGGGGGGCGGAACTATTATTTTGTGCCTTCGTTCCCATGGGGAACATTTCCGGGGGGGGGGACCTAAGACTTCTCCGGTTCCTATTTGATGTACAGCAGGTGCGCATTGTGAGCGCGTCGATCGCTGATTGGCGCACACGTCATACCAGCACAGTTGAAAAGGTCTTTGGTTGGTGAGCGGGGAAAAGGGAGAGGCAGAAAAGGAACGACGTGTCTGAGCTGGGAAGTCCTCGACGAGTGAAAGAGTGCAACAGAGAGAGAAGTGACATACATTGGGCTGGAGCAAGGGGTATGAGGAATGATTATGACTATGTGGGCTGGTGTATGGAATTAATGATTGCCTACAGTATTGCTGCAGGAGCACCTCATTGATGAAGATAGAAGAGACGCCGTACTGAAGCCTGATTTGTGAGTGGAATGATTTTGATCTCTTAAAGTTATTCACGTGTGTTTTGCCTGTGTGGATTGCAGTGTGCACGAAGGTGGAAGTGTAATGCTTAGGCTACGGTGGTCTGTACTGATTCATCTCCCTATGAACGTCAGGGAAGAGAAGTATTACTGAACCTGGTTTCTGCCATTATTCACCATTGAACATTGTAAGGATACAGCTTCAGCTAAGCCACTCCGCCAGTTATCTACCATTGAATGATCATCTCGATGGAGAATTAACACCAGTGATTGTACTCCTTATAGCACTCTGACCTTTTTCATTCTCTCTGCCTGAGCCCCACAGAGAAGCGGATACGCTGTGAACACGCCGCTGAGCCACCGAGCCCCATTCTTTCTGCCTGAGCCCCACAGAGAAGCAGTATCGCTGCAGATACGTCGGTGAGCACCCTGACCTTTTTCATTCTCTCTGCCTGAGCCCCACAGAGAAGCGGATACGCTGTGAACACGCCGCTGAGCAACCGAGCCCCATTCTTTCTGCCTGAGCCCCACAGAGAAGCAGTATCGCTGCAGATACGTCGGTGAGCACCCTGACCTTTTTCATTCTCTCTGCCTGAGCCCCACAGAGAAGCGGATACGCTGTGAACACGCCGCTGAGCAACCGAGCCCCATTCTTTCTGCCTGAGCCCCTCAGAGAAGCAGTATTGCTGCAGTTACGTCGGTGAGCACTCTGACCCTTTTCATTCTCTCTGCCTGAGCCCCACAGAGAAGCGGATACGCTGTGAACACGCCGCTGAGCAACCGAGCCCCATTCTTTCTGCCTGAGCCCCACAGAGAAGCAGTATCGCTGCAGATACGTCGGTGAGCACCCTGACCTTTTTCATTCTCTCTGCCTGAGCCCCACAGAGAAGCGGATACGCTGTGAACACGCCGCTGAGCAACCGAGCCCCATTCTTTCTGCCTGAGCTCCACAGAGAAGCAGTATCGCTGCAGTTATGTCGGTGAGCACTCTGACCTTTTTCATTTTCTCTGCCTGAGCCCCACAGAGAAGCGGATACGCTGTGAACACGCCGCTGAGCAACCGAGCCCCATTCTTTCTGCCTGAGCCCCACAGAGAAGCAGTATCGCTGCAGTTACGTCGGTGAGCACTCTGACCTTTTTCATTCTCTCTGCCTGAGCCCCACAGAGAAGCGGATACGCTGTGAACACGCCGCTGAGCAATCGAGCCCCATTCTTTCTGCCTGAGCCCCACAGAGAAGCAGTATTGCTGCAGATACGTCGGTGAGCACCCTGACCTTTTTCATTCTCTCTGCCTGAGCCCCACAGAGAAGCGGATACGCTGTGAACACGCCGCTGAGCAATCGAGCCCCATTCTTTCTGCCTGAGCTCCACAGAGAAGCAGTATCGCTGCAGTTATGTCGGTGAGCACTCTGACCTTTTTCATTCTCTCTGCCTGAGCCCCACAGAGAAGCGGATACGCTGTGAACACGCCGCTGAGCAACCGAGCCCCATTCTTTCTGCCTGAGCCCCACAGAGAAGCAGTATTGCTGCAGTTACGTCGGTGAGCACTCTGACCTTTTCATCCTCTCTGCCTGAGCCCCACAGAGAAGCAGTTGCACCGCTGAACAACCGAGCCTCATTCGTTCTGCCTGAGCCCCACAGAGAAGCAGTATCGCTGCAGTTACCTCGGTGAGCACTCTGACCCTGTTCATTCTCTCTGCCCGAGCCCCACAGAGAAGCAGTTTCGCTGCAGCTACGTCAGTGAGCACCCCGACTTCTTCATTCTTTCTGCCTGAGCCCCACGGAGAAGCAGACACGCTGTGTACACGCCGCTGAGTAACCGAGCTCCATTCTCTCTGCCTGAGCTTCACAGAGCAGTCACGTCGACGAAGATCTTCCTTGTGGGAATAGAGTACGGATTCCAGTGGTCTCCAATCCTGTCCAGGCCTACACGACGAAACCATCTGCTCAACATTCTTGAATTTTTAAAATAAATAAAACTTCCCTCTTAATCTGCTCATTGGTCTCTTTGTCCGTTCATTGGTGTCCTTGTGGTGTCGGCTCCTCGCGGTGGGGTGTAGGTCCGTCCGGGTGTGGGTCGGACCATCCCGGGGCGGTGACATAAGTGGCGTAGTCGGAAGGATACACCCACCGGGAGTTGTAGCGGCCACAGGGTCACGATGGCGGATGAAGAGGTGCCAGTGGGACGGACACAGGTCATGCCTGTATTCATGGGAGCTCCCTGGGCTCAGCGATATGGGGGACCGGGATCTGAGCTGGGTCTCCAGGAATGGAAAATGCAGATTTACGTACCTGGCAGGTTTGCAAGGGCTGAGCGACCCGCAGAAGATTCAGTTTGTCCTTGGGTCCCTAGAAGGGGAAGCGAAACGAGAAGTTATGGCAGCACCCGAAGTTGTGCGAGCTACTGCCAAGGCCATCTTTGATTTTCTGACCGAGCTCTATGGAGATGTTACCCCGGTGGCTGTCCTTAGAGCCCAGTTTTTTAATTATCGTCAAGGACCCAGGCAAACTCTGCGGGCTTAC
This sequence comes from Pimephales promelas, assembly GCF_988280905.1. Classification (NCBI taxonomy): domain Eukaryota; kingdom Metazoa; phylum Chordata; class Actinopteri; order Cypriniformes; family Leuciscidae; genus Pimephales; species Pimephales promelas. The sequence goes on from NC_142793.1 coordinate 7,724,780, forward strand.
TCTCTGAAACTGAGAGAACAATTCTCCCGGTTGAGGGGACGAACAGACCATGGACTGGGAGAAGGGGAGACTTTGCTGCGAGACCAGTTTGTCCTGGGGCTTCGCGATGGGCCGGTTCGACAGAGTATCCGGCTTCAACTACGTAGAGATCCCACACTGACCTTCGAGGCCCTTCGACAAGAAGCATTGGCTCTAGAGATAGATCAGGGTGAAACCACCGAACCACCTGTCTGCATGGCCGCCAGTAGTGCTTGTGCCCCTATTCCTTCTGAAACAACTGACTGGAAGCAGAAGTTGCGCGAGGAGCTTTTGTCGGAGGTTAAGGGCCAGATGGTGGAGTTATCGAAAAGTCTTGTGGAAGAACTACGTCGGGGGTGGCCGAGTGACATGCCCAGGGCCCGGGATCGATCGTACTCTGATGGGAACAGAGAGCAAGGACGTCGCCCTGCCCGCCCCGCTGAACCTAGGTACCAGTGGGACGACCAGGGTAGACCTATCTGTAATAGTTGTGGGAAGCCGGGGCACATCAGTCGTCAGTGTGGCCTCCGTCGGGGCTCGCAAGGGGGTTTTTAGGTCTGCCGGCCACTGTGGGTCAAGTGGCCGGGACCCCTTTTAGAGACCCCCTTCCTGTGCCTATCCCTGGGGACGAGTGGGTTGGGCACTGCCCTGAGGTCGAAATCCAGGTCAATGGGGTGAAGATTAACTGTTTGGTCGACACTGGTTCCCAAGTTACTTTATTTACAGAGAGTCTTTCTAGAGAACTATTCAAAGACCACCGACTTCAAGGAGCCGAGGCTTCACGGCTTACGTTACGAGGGGCAAATGGGCTGGACATCCCCTACACGGGCTACGTGGTCGTTGACTTCGACATTCGTGGCATTCCCGTGTATCAGAAAGGAGTAGTTATTGTCAAGGACCACTGCTTGGGCACTCGTCGGGCTCTGTTGGGCATGAATGTCATTGCAGACTGCTGGGAGGAGTTGTTTAAGAACGGTCCGGCTCGGAGGCCGTCGAGGGAGGATAATTCCCAGTGGGAAAACATCTTGAAGGACTGCCATCGAATTCATGCTGCTGGAGACAGGGAAGACCGGGAGAGTGTGGGCCGGGTGGTTTGCCGTTATGCCTTGTCTGTACCAGCTGGAAGTGAGGCTGTGGTGTGGGCCAGGGTGCCTGCTAGTTCCTATGGACCGGAAGACTTGGTCCTGGTGGAACCCCATTGGGATTGCCAGGCCATTGACGTAGCCAGAGGGCTGGCCGTGGTTCATCATGGTCGGGTGATCGTGCGGGTGCGCAACACTAACCCCTACCCGATTATGCTCCGGCGCCATCAATGCTTGGCCCGGATCACCTCGGTGAGTCCTCAGCAAGTAAGAGAGGACAGCGACGTCTGCTTTGTTCAAGTGAGTGCGGCAGTGGTAGAGGTAACCATCCGATCGGACGACGTAAAAGCTGACCTCTCGGAGAATGGAGTTCCGGAACATCTGGTTGGAGACTCCTTGAGAGGAGAGGGGCTAGAGGAAGAGCAACAATATCAGTTACGAGAATTCTTGTCTAAATGGCAACATGTGTTCTCCACCCATGACGAGGATTATGGCTGCACGGGGGTGGTCAAACATCAGATCCCCACTGGTAACGCGGCCCCAAGCCGGGAACGGTATCGACCAGTGCCTCCCACCCTCTATTCAGAGATCCGGACCCTGTTGAAAGGAATGTTAGATAGAGGGATTATCCGTGAAAGTAGTAGCCCCTGGGCCGCCCCTGTCGTCCTAGTGCAGAAGAAGACAGGAGCTTGGAGGTTTTGTGTCGATTACCGGAAGCTGAACAGCGTAACAAAGAAGGATGCATTCCCACTCCCACGAATTGAGGACTCTCTCACCAGTCTCACTCAGGCGGCATGGTACTCTACGTTGGATTTGGCCAGTGGGTACTGGCAAGTACAGGTCGAGGGACGGGACCAGGAGAAGACTGCCTTCACGACTCCATTTGGGCTCTTCGAATGGGACCGTATGCCCTTCGGCCTGTGCAATGCCCCCGCGACCTTCCAGCGGCTAATGCAACGCTGCTTGGGGGGGCAATTGGTCGATAACACCCTGGTTTACCTTGATGACGTAATTGTATTCTCACCAGATTTTGCTTCTCATTTACTCCATCTGGAACAGGTCTTCCAAGCCATGGCGAGATATGGGTTGAAGCTCCGCCCTGATAAATGCCAGTTGTTTCGAAAGGAGGTTAAGTTTCTGGGGCACTGTGTTAGTACAGCTGGGGTTGCTCCGGATCCAGAGAAAGTCTTGGCCGTCCAGAATTGGGAGGCACCCCAGACTGTCCGTCAAGTAAGATCTTTTTTGGGCTTTGTGGGATATTATAGGCGGTTCATTAAAGGATTCTCTGCAATCGCCAAGCCGTTAAATCAGCTCCTTTCGGGCACGGGACGCTTCCGTGGTCGGGGCTCCCCCTCCGTTGACTGGCGGCCGGAGTGTGAGGAAGCTTTTCAAACTCTGAAGCAAGAATTGTTGCAAGCCCCAATCCTGGCATACGCTGATTTCTCACTACCCTTTATATTATATACCGATGCGAGTCATGCAGGGCTGGGAGCCGTGTTGGCCCAGCGGCAACAAGGGGTCGAGAGGGTAATCGCCTATGCAAGTCGGAGCCTGCACCCCGCAGAGCAGAACGCGTCAAATTATAGTTCTTTTAAGATCGAACTCCTGGCAATGAAATGGGCCATGGCAGAAAAATTCAAGGATTATTTGTGGGGGGCAAAAGTGACTGTAATCACAGACAATAATCCTTTGGTGCATTTACAAGGGGCTAAGTTAGGAGCAGTGGAGCAGTGTTGGGTGGCGGAAATGGCTAACTACGAGTACCAAATTCAGTACCGACCCGGCAGGGAACATACTAATGCAGATGTGTTGTCCAGGCTACCAGCCAGGGGAGAGAACTGTCCAATGCCGCCAGTATCATCCGACGTGGAGGAAGGTTTGTTGGTGGGAGTGGTGGAAGCCCCTGGATCCCGCTTGGGAGAGGTTCCCCCGAGTTGGGGATGGGACCCTAATCGGTGGAAGACATTGCAGGGGAAAGATGAGAGCTTGAAGAAGATCAGCTCCTACCTGAAGAGTGGAGTTGGACCTGGGGTAAGGGAGCGACAAACACAGACCTCTGTGGTAAAGCGACTTTTGGGGCAGTGGAAGCGACTTGGACTGCGAGAGGGGGTGCTCTGCCGCTCAGTTCAGGATCGGGCAACCCGGGAGATAATACAACAAGTGATAGTACCAGAAGAGCAGGTCGTGCCTCTGTTGACCGCGTACCATACCCATATGGGACATCAGGGCCAGGAGAGGACATTGTCTTTACTTCGGAGGTACTTCTACTGGGGCGGGATGGAGACGACTGTTGGGACATTCATTCAGAGTTGCCCCCGATGCGTGTTGTTTAAGTCTCGGAAGGAGAAGAAGGCCCCGTTGGTCCCCATGCGTCCTAGGGCGCCTTTGCATATTGTTGGCATGGACTACCTGACGCTGGGCCGTCCGACAGACCGGTTTCAGAATATTCTGGTTGTGACCGATCTGTTCACTAAGTTTGCTTGGGCTACGCCAACTTTAGATCAGACTGCTGCCACTACTGCGAGTGCATTGTGGAGGATGGTAATTCAGCCGTTTGGGTGTCCGGAGATTCTCCACTCCGATCAAGGTCCTAACTTTGAGTCTAGAGTTATTCAAGAACTGAGCCAGCTGTACGGATGTCGGAAAACACGCACCACCTCATACCACCCCCAAGGTAACGGAGGATGCGAGCGCTTTAACCAGACCTTATTGAGCTCGCTGGGGACCTTAGAAACTGACCACCAGGTTCAGTGGACCGAATGCCTTCCTGCCTTATTGCAAGCCTATAATAACAGTGTGCACAGCATTACCGGGTATGCCCCGGCTTTCCTGATGTTCGGCCGACATATGCGCCTACCTGTGGATTTACTCCTGGGAACGGAACCTACTGAGGGAGCTCAAAGTACTACCGAGTGGGTGGGCCGACATCATCAACAACTTTACCATGCTTACCGCCGAGTTACAGAGCACCTAAACACAGCAGCCGCAAAGAATAAGCGGTTGTATGATCGGACCGCTCGAGACGCTCCATTGTTACCTGGAGAAAGGGTGTTGGTAAGAGACAATCGACGTCAAGGAAAAGGTAAGCTTAGTGATCGGTGGGAGAGTACGCCATATGTGGTGGAACGTCAACAGGGACCAGACATGCCTGTGTACACTGTGCGGCCGGAAGGGAGGCTTGGCCCAGAGCGGGTGCTCCACCGAAACCTACTTCGGCCCTGCCCTAATTTCCCTGAGGGGAGAGAAGAAACACCCGTTGTCCCTCCGTGTTCTGAGGCACCATGGGTTGGATGGGCTGTGGCCCCTCGACATCCCGAAGTGGGAGTTGGGAGAGTGGCCCCTGTATCTCCACCCCGACGCTCCCAGCGAGATACCCGAGGGCAACCGCCGGAACGGTATGGCGCCTGGGTTGAAGATGCCTGGTTCTAGGGACTAGAACCAATTGGTGGGGGAGAGTGTCACTCGTGACAATCGAGGGGGGGGGCGGAACTATTATTTTGTGCCTTCGTTCCCATGGGGAACATTTCCGGGGGGGGGGACCTAAGACTTCTCCGGTTCCTATTTGATGTACAGCAGGTGCGCATTGTGAGCGCGTCGATCGCTGATTGGCGCACACGTCATACCAGCACAGTTGAAAAGGTCTTTGGTTGGTGAGCGGGGAAAAGGGAGAGGCAGAAAAGGAACGACGTGTCTGAGCTGGGAAGTCCTCGACGAGTGAAAGAGTGCAACAGAGAGAGAAGTGACATACATTGGGCTGGAGCAAGGGGTATGAGGAATGATTATGACTATGTGGGCTGGTGTATGGAATTAATGATTGCCTACAGTATTGCTGCAGGAGCACCTCATTGATGAAGATAGAAGAGACGCCGTACTGAAGCCTGATTTGTGAGTGGAATGATTTTGATCTCTTAAAGTTATTCACGTGTGTTTTGCCTGTGTGGATTGCAGTGTGCACGAAGGTGGAAGTGTAATGCTTAGGCTACGGTGGTCTGTACTGATTCATCTCCCTATGAACGTCAGGGAAGAGAAGTATTACTGAACCTGGTTTCTGCCATTATTCACCATTGAACATTGTAAGGATACAGCTTCAGCTAAGCCACTCCGCCAGTTATCTACCATTGAATGATCATCTCGATGGAGAATTAACACCAGTGATTGTACTCCTTATAGCACTCTGACCTTTTTCATTCTCTCTGCCTGAGCCCCACAGAGAAGCGGATACGCTGTGAACACGCCGCTGAGCCACCGAGCCCCATTCTTTCTGCCTGAGCCCCACAGAGAAGCAGTATCGCTGCAGATACGTCGGTGAGCACCCTGACCTTTTTCATTCTCTCTGCCTGAGCCCCACAGAGAAGCGGATACGCTGTGAACACGCCGCTGAGCAACCGAGCCCCATTCTTTCTGCCTGAGCCCCACAGAGAAGCAGTATCGCTGCAGATACGTCGGTGAGCACCCTGACCTTTTTCATTCTCTCTGCCTGAGCCCCACAGAGAAGCGGATACGCTGTGAACACGCCGCTGAGCAACCGAGCCCCATTCTTTCTGCCTGAGCCCCTCAGAGAAGCAGTATTGCTGCAGTTACGTCGGTGAGCACTCTGACCCTTTTCATTCTCTCTGCCTGAGCCCCACAGAGAAGCGGATACGCTGTGAACACGCCGCTGAGCAACCGAGCCCCATTCTTTCTGCCTGAGCCCCACAGAGAAGCAGTATCGCTGCAGATACGTCGGTGAGCACCCTGACCTTTTTCATTCTCTCTGCCTGAGCCCCACAGAGAAGCGGATACGCTGTGAACACGCCGCTGAGCAACCGAGCCCCATTCTTTCTGCCTGAGCTCCACAGAGAAGCAGTATCGCTGCAGTTATGTCGGTGAGCACTCTGACCTTTTTCATTTTCTCTGCCTGAGCCCCACAGAGAAGCGGATACGCTGTGAACACGCCGCTGAGCAACCGAGCCCCATTCTTTCTGCCTGAGCCCCACAGAGAAGCAGTATCGCTGCAGTTACGTCGGTGAGCACTCTGACCTTTTTCATTCTCTCTGCCTGAGCCCCACAGAGAAGCGGATACGCTGTGAACACGCCGCTGAGCAATCGAGCCCCATTCTTTCTGCCTGAGCCCCACAGAGAAGCAGTATTGCTGCAGATACGTCGGTGAGCACCCTGACCTTTTTCATTCTCTCTGCCTGAGCCCCACAGAGAAGCGGATACGCTGTGAACACGCCGCTGAGCAATCGAGCCCCATTCTTTCTGCCTGAGCTCCACAGAGAAGCAGTATCGCTGCAGTTATGTCGGTGAGCACTCTGACCTTTTTCATTCTCTCTGCCTGAGCCCCACAGAGAAGCGGATACGCTGTGAACACGCCGCTGAGCAACCGAGCCCCATTCTTTCTGCCTGAGCCCCACAGAGAAGCAGTATTGCTGCAGTTACGTCGGTGAGCACTCTGACCTTTTCATCCTCTCTGCCTGAGCCCCACAGAGAAGCAGTTGCACCGCTGAACAACCGAGCCTCATTCGTTCTGCCTGAGCCCCACAGAGAAGCAGTATCGCTGCAGTTACCTCGGTGAGCACTCTGACCCTGTTCATTCTCTCTGCCCGAGCCCCACAGAGAAGCAGTTTCGCTGCAGCTACGTCAGTGAGCACCCCGACTTCTTCATTCTTTCTGCCTGAGCCCCACGGAGAAGCAGACACGCTGTGTACACGCCGCTGAGTAACCGAGCTCCATTCTCTCTGCCTGAGCTTCACAGAGCAGTCACGTCAAGTCAAGTCAAGTCACATTTATTTATATAGCGCTTTTCACAATACAGATTGTATCAAAGCAGCTTCACAGTGATAACATGTAAGTAGCACAACACAGATCAACAACATTGCTAAACACTAAATAAATAACCCCAACTGAGCAAGCTCAAAGCAAGCCAAAAGCAAAGCGACAGTGGCAAGGAACCAAAACTCCATCAGATTGGATGGAGAAAAAACCTTGGGAGAACCCAGGCTCAGTCGGGGGCCAGTTCTCCTCTGGCTTACATTCATATTGTTTAAATATAAATATTAAATATAAATATTGTTTATGAATCAAACGGCGCCGACGAAGATCTTCCTTGTGGGAATAGAGTACGGATTCCAGTGGTCTCCAATCCTGTCCAGGCCTACACGACGAAACCATCTGCTCAACATTCTTGAACTTTTAAAATAAATAAAACTTCCCTCTTAATCTGCTCATTGGTCTCTTTGTCCGTTCATTGGTGTCCTTGTGGTGTCGGCTCCTCGCGGTGGGGTGTAGGTCCGTCCGGGTGGGGGTCGGACCATCCCGGGGCGGTGACATATATATATATATATATATATATATATATATAATTATATATATAGACACACACACACACACACACACACACACACACTAAGATTGTTTAATATTTTTAAAAGAAGTCTCTTCTGCCCACCAAGCCTTCATTTCTTTGATCCAAGAAAAACTGTAATATTGTGACTATATTATTATTATTATTTTAACAACTATTTTCTATTTGAATATATTTTAAGATGCAATTTAAATAAATAATAAAGTGAAATGCTTTATTGTGTGTGATTTGCATGTTATTTATTTTAAGACATGTAAGCTGAAGATCTAAACTAAGTTAAAATGGTTGGTTCAACTGATTTAATTGTCTTATTTTATATATATAAATGAGCTTAAATTTTAAGTTAACAGAACTAAGATTTATTTTGATCTCACATGGCCTGCACTGTGTTGGATTTACTTAAAAGATATGTGCACATTTTTTGATACAAAAATGGTGCATATATATTTTAAGTAAATCCAACTCATCATTTTTTAGAGTGTGGACAATATGAAACTAAAACGACATAAGCTTAATTTAAAATGTCTTAGGAACTACTGGATATTTAGAGGTGGATAAACGTAATTGAAAGGTGGATAAACGCACTTTGGAGGTGCAAACGCAATTCCCGAATATTGGGAGGTGGGTAAATGGCATTTACGTGCATTTAGCCTCCACTACATCCCTGGGTATGACATCACAGTACTGATTCGAAAATATACAGTGATCAACTAGAAGCAGCACTATACAGAGTACAGACGATTGGTGTATGACATCACAGTACTGATTCGAAAGCATACAGCAGACAGTGATCGACAGCACTGTACAGAGTACAGACGATTGGTGTATGCAGAGGTGTAGTTGAAGAGGTGGGTAAACTATAAATTCTGGTGGACCGACCAAGACATGGTCACCAGGTAAGGTGGGCCACTGCCTACCGGTGTATGTGTGTCTCCTGATGACATTGCTATATAGGGAGGGCTCGACATTAAGCCTTTTCATATGCTAAGTAAATCTGCCTTTCACTTGTCCGAGTAAAAAAGTTGCTTGTTCAGATTTTTTAAAAATTTGACTTATTCTTAAAAAATATTCTCATCATTGATATATCAGCTTTGATATTTAAATCACCATATTGTAATTTCTGCACCTTTAAAGGGCACCCCCCTCCCCCAATATTATTAAATGTATGCTTCATATTTCATTTTAAATTCCTAAATTTGATCAATAAATTCAATTATTTCTAATAATAAGACACCATAGGGCTGTTACTCTAGGGGTTGATCAAATTAAATCATTTACACTGAAAAATTACAATTGCATGAAATAATGTTATGAAATTGATTTTAATTTACATATAAGAAAGAATGATGCTACTTTTAAACATTTAACACTAAACCGCCAGTAGGTGGTGGCAGGCGACCGTCTTAATGAGTGAAAAAGTTCGCCTTAGGTTTAACAACCTATACTAAATTAACTAAATTAAAGAAACTAAATTAACGACATAAGCTTAATTTAAAATGTCTTAGGAACTAGGATATTTAGAGGTGGATAAACGCAATTGAAAGGTGGATAAACGCACTTTGGAGGTGGGTAAACGCAATTCCCGAATATTGGGAGGTGCGTAAACGGCATTTGCGCATTTAGCCTTCACTACATCCCTGGGTGTATGACATCACAGTACTGATTCGAAAGCATGCAGTGTACTTTGATCACCTTGACGAAGCACTGGGGAGACCGGGGGCAATTGTAACAGGGGGCAATTGTACCACACTCAATTCCTCCAATCAGAAACAAGCTAGAGTGATGACACTTAATCTGTACATGCCCAATAGGATTCTCTCTCTATCTGTGGAAAAGAAGCGTGACATTTTCAACTTTAGCAGAAGTTATTAACGACAAACTGATTTTGAGGTGTGAAAGTTATTTTTTGGATGTACAGTATTTTTCTTCTGCTGTCTAAAGTTTAGATGTCTGTCAATTTAAACTTGTATACATTTTATCCCTAGGTTATTGATTAAAAACGAACATAAACAACACTGTAACACTGTGTTACAGTTGCCCCCGAGCCACAAGGCCCATTGTAATAAGCTTGTTTGTGTGTGTTGACATACTTTTCTGTTAAAAAAATGAACATATTTCACTAAATTCTATTGTAAAACTTCATTTTAAAAGGGTGTATTAAAATAAATGTTTGTTCCAGTATTAACAAATCATCAATTAGCATTTTTTATATAAAATAATGTGTGTTTTATATGTGCTTGACAAAGTGGGAATATTATATAAACTCTTAAAATTAACAGCAGTAAAGTGATTACTTTGAGGTAGGCTTTTATTTGAGATAAAGTGGGTTAATAGGAGTTATTTCTCAGTGTTACAATTGCCCCCACACTGCATTTAATTGAATATTTTAGTCTTGTTCTTATAAGTAAAAATATATAAATTGTATTATTAATTAGTGCACATATATATGTTTCTTGTATCAAAAGATAGTCTATCTCAAGTAGTTTGTGAGTTATTAAGGAAAATGTAAAATACGTTACAATTGCCCCGGGTCTCCCCTACAGACGATTGGTTTATGACATCACAGTCCTGATTCGAAAGCATACAGTATGATCTTGAAGCAGCACTGTACAGAGTACAGACGATTGGTGTATGACATCACAGTACTGATTCGAAAGCAAACAGTATGATCTTGAAGCAGCACTGTACAGAGTACATACGATTGGTGTATGACATCACAGTACTGATTTGAAAGCATGCGTATGATCTTGAAGCAGCACTGTACAGAGTACAGACGATTGGTGTATGACATCACAGTACTGTTTCGAAAGCAAACAGTATGATCTTGAAGCAGCACTGTACAGAGTACAGACGATTGGTGTATGACATCACAGTACTGTTTCGAAAGCAAACAGTATGATCTTGAAGCAGCACTGTACAGAGTACAGACGATTGGTGTATGACATCACAGTACTGATTCGAAAGCAAACAGTATGATCTTGAAGCAGCACTGTACAGAGTACAGACGATTGGTGTATGACATCACAGTACTGTTTCGAAAGCATGTATGATCTTGAAGCAGCCGAACAACCAATACTTATGAAAGTAATTGGATCAAACATAAAAAAATAAGTATTCCTAACTTTTCAACGTTTACTTAACATATGTGTGTAACAAAAAAATATAAGCTACTAGGTGCACTTAAATGTATGCATAAATAAAATAATAAAAAAACATAATGCATGTCAACTACTACAATAATTGCATCAAAATTAAGTAAATCGATTATATCAGTTTAAGTAACTGTATGAGCCACGTGATATAGGCTATGCAATTTCCCGTGATGCCTATCCAGACAAAAAAAAATATGAAACACATGTGAAGACGTTGAGAAGCGGTAAGCTTAATTTTTGTACTTAGGCCTACACATGATCATTTATTGCATTTTTGGTCAAGAAATTTACTTTTAACTGAATTTCAGAATTGCTACAAATTTTGCATCAACAATTAGAAACGTTTCTTACGAATGCAAACATTTGTAGTCTACATGTTAACGAATGAAATAAGTGTTTTGCACGCGAGTAGCTATATATTGTGTTTTTTCAAAATATATGACCATGATGTTGGCTCGTATATGCATTAATGGTGTGTTTACACCGAACGCGAATTTAATTGCGATAGCAGAGTACATTCATATCAATGCAAAGACGCGAAGACGCATCATTCGCGCCGGGCGTCGCGAATTGGGTGACTCGTTTGCCGCGAACGTCTTTCTCAGTAGAAAATTTTGAACTTGAGCGGGCTGCAGAAGATTCAAGCGTCTAACTAGACTTGACGTGTTTGACGCGTTCGGTGTGACCAATTCGGACTGCGCTCTCTCTCCCCCACGGATAGATTATAGGCCTACTTTATTAGCGAGTTGTTTTTGGATAAAACTAATGTACTTTGCATACTTACAAATTCCCATGTTCTCTATCTCTATTGTCTATAGGCCTACATGGATCGCGGGAAAGGGGGCCTTGGGCGCGGGTTAGCCTACTTTTGGTAACGTTAACATACAAATATTAATTTCGAAAGCACATTGCCTACAGCTCCGTGTGTGCACCATTTATCATTAAATAATGGCAATCTTGATTCTAGCACAATATTATTCCTAAATGACAGCATTAATTCAGTAAATTAAACCTTCAAAATTATTATCAAAATAAGTAAATACCCTTTAAACAAAACTTTAGCTTCAAATAAAGATTGTAGATCTTTACTGTTTTCCAGTAGTTACTGCTAAAATGTTTTTGAAGAGATTCGTTCATAACCTCTGGAGGAAAGTCATTAATTAACTTCTGTTTTGTTTAAATTAATAGATATTATTTAATAGACTATTTTTTTTTTATATTTATAGGTATTTAATAATGGACTAATTTGTTGCATTTAATTGTTTTTTTTATTGGTTTTTGAAAAAAATAATATATATATATATATATATATATATATATATAATTATATATATAGACACACACACACACACACACACACACACACACACTAAGATTGTTTAATATTTTTAAAAGAAGTCTCTTCTGCCCACCAAGCCTTCATTTCTTTGATCCAAGAAAAACTGTAATATTGTGACTATATTATTATTATTATTTTAACAACTATTTTCTATTTGAATATATTTTAAGATGCAATTTAAATAAATAATAAAGTGAAATGCTTTATTGTGTGTGATTTGCATGTTATTTATTTTAAGACATGTAAGCTGAAGATCTAAACTAAGTTAAAATGGTTGGTTCAACTGATTTAATTGTCTTATTTTATATATATAAATGAGCTTAAATTTTAAGTTAACAGAACTAAGATTTATTTTGATCTCACATGGCCTGCACTGTGTTGGATTTACTTAAAAGATATGTGCACATTTTTTGATACAAAAATGGTGCATATATATTTTAAGTAAATCCAACTCATCATTTTTTAGAGTGTGGACAATATGAAACTAAAACGACATAAGCTTAATTTAAAATGTCTTAGGAACTACTGGATATTTAGAGGTGGATAAACGTAATTGAAAGGTGGATAAACGCACTTTGGAGGTGCAAACGCAATTCCCGAATATTGGGAGGTGGGTAAATGGCATTTACGTGCATTTAGCCTCCACTACATCCCTGGGTATGACATCACAGTACTGATTCGAAAATATACAGTGATCAACTAGAAGCAGCACTATACAGAGTACAGACGATTGGTGTATGACATCACAGTACTGATTCGAAAGCATACAGCAGACAGTGATCGACAGCACTGTACAGAGTACAGACGATTGGTGTATGCAGAGGTGTAGTTGAAGAGGTGGGTAAACTATAAATTCTGGTGGACCAAGACATGGTCACCAGGTAAGGTGGGCCACTGCCTACCGGTGTATGTGTGTCTCCTGATGACATTGCTATATAGGGAGGGCTCGACATTAAGCCTTTTCATATGCTAAGTAAATCTGCCTTTCACTTGTCCGAGTAAAAAAGTTGCTTGTTCGGATTTTTTAAAAATTTGACTTATTCTTAAAAAATATTCTCATCATTGATATATCAGCTTTGATATTTAAATCACCATATTGTAATTTCTGCACCTTTAAAGGGCACCCCCCTCCCCCAATATTATTAAATGTATGCTTCATATTTCATTTTAAATTCCTAAATTTGATCAACAAATTCAATTATTTCTAATAATAAGACACCATAGGGCTGTTAGGGTTGATCAAATTAAATCATTTACACTGAAAAATTACAATTGCATGAAATAATGTTATGAAATTGATTTTAATTTACATATAAGAAAGAATGATGCTACTTTTAAACATTTAACACTAAACCGCCAGTAGGTGGTGGCAGGCGACCGTCTTAATGAGTAAAAAAGTTCGCCTTAGGTTTAACAACCTATACTAAATTAACTAAATTAAAGAAACTAAATTAACGACATAAGCTTAATTTAAAATGTCTTAGGAACTAGGATATTTAGAGGTGGATAAACGCAATTGAAAGGTGGATAAACGCACTTTGGAGGTGGGTAAACGCAATTCCCGAATATTGGGAGGTGCGTAAACGGCATTTGCGCATTTAGCCTTCACTACATCCCTGGGTGTATGACATCACAGTACTGATTCGAAAGCATGCAGTGTACTTTGATCACCTTGACGAAGCACTGGGGAGACCGGGGGCAATTGTAACTAACAGGGGGCAATTGTACCACACTCAATTCCTCCAATCAGAAACAAGCTAGAGTGATGACACTTAATCTGTACATGGCCAATAGGATTCTCTCTCTATCTGTGGAAAAGAAGCGTGACATTTTCAACTTTAGCAGAAGTTATTAACGACAAACTGATTTTGAGGTGTGAAAGTTATTTTTTGGATGTACAGTATTTTTCTTCTGCTGTCTAAAGTTTAGATGTCTGTCAATTTAAACTTGTATACATTTTATCCCTAGGTTATTGATTAAAAACGAACATAAACAACACTGTAACACTGTGTTACAGTTGCCCCCGAGCCACAAGGCCCATTGTAATAAGCTTGTTTGTGTGTGTTGACATACTTTTCTGTTAAAAAAATGAACATATTTCACTAAATTCTATTGTAAAACTTCATTTTAAAAGGGTGTATTAAAATAAATGTTTGTTCCAGTATTAACAAATCATCAATTAGCATTTTTTATATAAAATAATGTGTGTTTTATATGTGCTTGACAAAGTGGGAATATTATATAAACTCTTAAAATTAACAGCAGTAAAGTGATTACTTTGAGGTAGGCTTTTATTTGAGATAAAGTGGGTTAATAGGAGTTATTTCTCAGTGTTACAATTGCCCCCACACTGCATTTAATTGAATATTTTAGTCTTGTTCTTATAAGTAAAAAATATATAAATTGTATTATTAATTAGTGCACATATATATGTTTCTTGTATCAAAAGATGACTAGTCTATCTCAAGTAGTTTGTGAGTTATTAAGGAAAATGTAAAATACGTTACAATTGCCCCGGGTCTCCCCTACAGACGATTGGTTTATGACATCACAGTCCTGATTCGAAAGCATACAGTATGATCTTGAAGCAGCACTGTACAGAGTACAGACGATTGGTGTATGACATCACAGTACTGATTCGAAAGCAAACAGTATGATCTTGAAGCAGCACTGTACAGAGTACATACGATTGGTGTATGACATCACAGTACTGATTTGAAAGCATACGTATGATCTTGAAGCAGCACTGTACAGAGTACAGACGATTGGTGTATGACATCACAGTACTGTTTCGAAAGCATGTATGATCTTGAAGCAGCCGAACAACCAATACTTATGAAAGTAATTGGATCAAACATAAAAAAATAAGTATTCCTAACTTTTCAACGTTTACTTAACATATGTGTGTAACAAAAAAAATATAAGCTACTAGGTGCACTTAAATGTATGCATAAATAAAATAATAAAAAAACATAATGCATGTCAACTACTACAATAATTGCATCAAAATTAAGTAAATCGATTATATCAGTTTAAGTAACTGTATGAGCCACGTGATATAGGCTATGCAATTTCCCGTGATGCCTATCCAGACAAAAAAAATATGAAACACATGTGAAGACGTTACCTAACTGACGTTAAAGGTAAAGCGTCAGTTGTATGACGGCCCGGGATCGCCATCTACCGACGTTTAAGGGGGCCCTAAAAAGGCTGATATTGACGTATGGTCAAAATACGTCCCAAAACGTCAGTTATATGACTTTTTGGGATGAGACTGTGTTAGAGAAGCGGTAAGCTTAATTTTTGTACTTAGGCCTACACATGATCATTTATTGCATTTTTGGTCAAGAAATTTACTTTTAACTGAATTTCAGAATTGCTACAAATTTTGCATCAACAATTAGAAACGTTTCTTACGAATGCAAACATTTGTAGTCTACATGTTAACGAATGAAATAAGTGTTTTGCACGCGAGTAGCTATATATTGTGTTTTTTTCAAAATATATGACCATGATGTTGGCTCGTATGCATTAATGGTGTGTTTACACCGAACGCGAATTTAATTGCGATAGCAGAGTAGCTACATTCATAGTCAATGCAAAGACGCGAAGACGCATCATTCGCGCCGGGCGTCGCGAATTGGGTGACTCGTTTGCCGCGAACGTCTTTCTCAGTAGAAAATTTTGAACTTGAGCGGGCTGCAGAAGATTCAAGCGTCTAACTAGACTTGACGTGTTTGACGCGTTCGGTGTGACCAATTCGGACTGCGCTCTCTCTCCCCCACGGATAGATTATAGGCCTACTTTATTAGCGAGTTGTTTTTGGATAAAACTAATGTACTTTGCATACTTACAAATTCCCATGTTCTCTATCTCTATTGTCTATAGGCCTACATGGATCGCGGGAAAGGGGGCCTTGGGCGCGGGTTAGCCTACTTTTGGTAACGTTAACATACAAATATTAATTTCGAAAGCACATTGCCTACAGCTCCGTGTGTGCACGATTTATCATTAAATAATGGCAATCTTGATTCTAGCACAATATTATTCCTAAATGACAGCATTAATTCAGTAAATTAAACCTTCAAAATTATTATCAAAATAAGTAAATACCCTTTAAACAAAACTTTAGCTTCAAATAAAGATTGTAGATCTTTACTGTTTTCCAGTAGTTAAAATGTTTTTGAAGAGATTCGTTCATAACCTCTGGAGGAAAGTCATTAATTAACTTCTGTTTTGTTTAAATTAATAGATATTATTTAATAGACTATTTTTTTATATTTATAGGTATTTAATAATGGACTAATTTGTTGCATTTAATTGTTTTTTTTTATTGGTTTTTGAAAAAAATAATATATATATATATATATATATATATATATATATATATATATAATTATATATATAGACACACACACACACACACACACACACACACACACACACACACACACACACACACACACACACACACACACACACACACACACACACACACACACACACACACACACACACACACACACACACACACACACACACACACACACACACACACACACACACACACACACACACACACACACACACACACACACACACACACACACACACACACACACACACACACACACACACACACACACACACACACACACACACACACACACACACACACACACACACACACACACACACACACACACACACACACACACACACACACACACTAAGATTGTTTAATATTTTTAAAAGAAGTCTCTTCTGCCCACCAAGCCTTCATTTCTTTGATCCAAGAAAAACTGTAATATTGTGACTATATTATTATTATTATTTTAACAACTATTTTCTATTTGAATATATTTTAAGATGCAATTTAAATAAATAATAAAGTGAAATGCTTTATTGTGTGTGATTTGCATGTTATTTATTTTAAGACATGTAAGCTGAAGATCTAAACTAAGTTAAAATGGTTGGTTCAACTGATTTAATTGTCTTATTTTATATATATAAATGAGCTTAAATTTTAAGTTAACAGAACTAAGATTTATTTTGATCTCACATGGCCTGCACTGTGTTGGATTTACTTAAAAGATATGTGCACATTTTTTGCAACCCAGTCTCATATTAAAATGTACCCTGACTACGTTGGTCCAAAGTGCAAAACGTAGAGGGGTTACAATAATGGCTCTTAAATTGTATGACTGTTACATTTTTTTTGCTTATTCTTCTACTATTGTTTTCCGTCAGAGTCACGTGACTTTCAAGATTACGGCTGTGAGAACAAAAAACATGGCGGACATTTCTTTCATGTTTAGTGAAAAAAACTATATTTTCAGTTGGTTTCTGCATAAAAAACAAGTTTTGATTACATTTCTAGCGAGAAATATATATTTTATTTTCATAATATCCACTCAGTGAGTGTACATAATCACTCGTTTGCTCGTTACTGCAAATATTTTTCAGATCTCGCCAGAATAATGTGAAACTGAAACGTTTTGGTTGCTATAACATGGACGCTGCTATCTGCATATTTTGACTTAGTTTCTGCATAAAAATAAGTTTTGATTACATTACTAGCGAGAAATATATATTTCATTTTCATAAGATCCACTCAGTGAATGTACATAATCACCTGTTTGCTCGTTATTGCGAATATCTTTCAGATCTCGCCTGAATAATGTGAAACTGAAACGTTGGTTGCTATAACATGGACGCTGCTCGGCATATTTTATCTTAGTTTCTGCATAAAAATAAGTTTTGATTACATTTCTAGCGAGAAATATATATTTTATTTTCATAATATCCACTCAGTGAGTGTACATAATCACCTGTTTGCTCGTTACTGCAAATATTTTTCAGATCTCGCCAGAATAATGTGAAACTGAAACGTTTTGGTTGCTATAACATGGACGCTGCTATCTGCATATTTTGACTTAGTTTCTGCATAAAAATACGTTTTGATTACATTTCTAGCGAGAAATATATTTTTTATTTTCATAATATTCACTCAATCAATGTACACAATCAGCTGTTTGCTCGTTATTGCAAATATTTTTCAGATCTCGCCAGAATAATGTGAAATTGAAACGTTTTATATGGACCCTGCT
This sequence comes from Pimephales promelas, assembly GCF_988280905.1. Classification (NCBI taxonomy): domain Eukaryota; kingdom Metazoa; phylum Chordata; class Actinopteri; order Cypriniformes; family Leuciscidae; genus Pimephales; species Pimephales promelas. The sequence goes on from NC_142793.1 coordinate 7,742,827, forward strand.
ATCTGCATATTTTGACTAGTTTCTGCATAAAAATAAGTTTTGATTACATTACTAGCGAGAAATATATATTTCATTTTCATAAGATCCACTAGTGAGTGTATCACCTGTTTGCTCGTTATTGCGAATATCTTTCAGATCTCGCCAGAATAATGTGAAACTGAAACGTTTTGGTTGCTATAACATGGACGCTGCTATCGGCATATTTTATCTTAGTTTCTGCATAAAAATAAGTTTTGATTACATTTCTAGCGAGAAATATATATTTTATTTTCATAATATCCACTCAGTGAGTGTACATAATCACCTGTTTGCTCGTTACTGCAAATATTTTTCAGATCTCGCCAGAATAATGTGAAACTGAAACGTTTTGGTTGCTATAACACGCTGCTATCGGCATATTTTGACTTAGTTTCTGCATAAAAATAAGGTTTGATTACATTTCTAGCGAGAAATATATATTTTATTTTCATAATATTCACTCAGTCAATGTACATTGGCTTGCTCGTTGTTGCGAATATTTTTCAGATCTCGACAGAATAATGTGAAACTGAAACATTTTAGTTGCCATGGACGCTGCTATCGCCATATTTTTAGTTATTTTCTGCATAAAAATAAGTTTTGATTACATTTCTAGCGAGAAATATATATTTTATTTTTATAATATCCACTCAGTGAATGTACATCACTTGCTTGCTAGTTGTTGCGATAGTTTTCAGATCTCGACAGAATAATGTGAAACTGAAACGTTTTGGTTGCTATGGATACTGCTATCGCCATATTTTTAGTTAGTTTCTGCATGAAAATAAGTTTTGATTACATTTCTAGAGAGAAACATATTTTATTTTCATAATATTCAGTCATTGAATGTACATAATCACTCACTTGCTCGTTGTTGCTTAGAATGTTTAGATCTCGCCAGAATAATGTGAAACTGAAACGTTTTGGTTGAGTCACGTGACTTCAAGAAGGATGGGGAGAGGGTAGTTTGTAGAGTTTCTGGATGAAGTTATCTATCTATCTATCTATCTATCTATCTATCTATCTATCTATCTATCTATCTATCTATCTATCTATCTATCTGTCTGTCTGTCTGTCTGTGTGAAGGAGAGAGTTGATCTGTCAAGCTTTTTACAAACACAGCATGTGTTCTCTGGTTTTCTACAAAGTGGGAGACTTTCAGGCTTTTGAAAAAAAGATTTCAGGCAACTTTAAGGCTTTTGAAAAAGTATTTTAATATACTGTATAACAACATAAACAACAATGGAATTGAACATTTTCTTAATTCTTGGTGTTCTCCTCCGTCACCCACTGTGTCGGCCAAGTTTTCCCACTGTAATTAAAAGAGATTGTTATTAATTTAGGTCTTTACATCAGCCATGAATTTAATTCAAAACAATCATGACAAGGTTAAGGGCAATGAGGAGCAGCAAGCTACCCATTCATTCAGTAGGTTTATAAACTTACAGTAGCCTGATAACAGTCAATTGCCTGCCTATGGTAATATTTTGGTTAAGGTTTGAATCTGCATTACCTACGGTGTAGCCATTAAGACCATTTCACAAGATGTAAACAACACTGGTCCAGAAGCACTTCCTGTTTCAGTTTTTTAACACTACAAAAAAGCTGGGATAAAATACAACCAACAGAACATTTAAAACTGAATCAAAAAGTTAAACAAACATCTTTAAGATGTTTTCTTTACATGTGAAATAAAGAAAACAGTTACAAACTGAAACAGGAAGTGCTTCTGGACCAGTCTTGTTTACATCTTGTGAAATGGTCTATACCTCTGCTCTGAAGGTATCCATTGTAAAAGACCTCTGCAATTTGCTGCACAATAATTGTCTTGAAAATGTAGTCATGAAAGACCTCTCAAGTCTTTGGACTTTTGTAAATGCCTTTAACCAATGTGTGTTACTTTATGTCAACACAATGTCAACATCTAATCAAAATTCAATGTAAAGAAAAAGGAAATCCTGGCTCAGAATAAATTGGTGATTATGTCCAACATATGTCTCTCCATTATCATCAGTCAGGTTTTTCTGCCTTAAGCAATACATAACTGATAAAATACACAAACTGTAAAACTTGAACTAAAAGCTCAGTACCAAAAATTGTCCGCCCTCTCATGGACCTGATGTGATAGCACATTTTGATAAGTGAAACTCAGTCTCAGTTAGTTTTTTTTTTTTTTTTCATAGTAGATCTGTTCCCTTGTGCTGTTTAGCGTGTATGTTTAAACTTTATGCAGCATGCGACATATCATTATTTAGTTTGATTCTAAACAATTAATCCATCCAGTTAGTCTCATGTTACCCACATGCACCAAATTATAATTCATTTATATTTGAACAAGAGCTTTGCACAAAATAAATTAAAGGCAAGCCACATATAGATGACTATCCCAAATTCAACCTGTTCAGTTAAGTGGCTGAAGCAATTATGGATGTTAAATGGACTTGCACTTTTATTGCGCTTTTAGACTTTCTGGGACCTCTCAAAGTACTTTTACAATGTTCCTCACTACCACCCTTTTACACACACATTCATACAGAACTGTTTGCAGACAGGCTTTGGAGATTGGATTCCCACATATTCACACACCCAATGACACACTGGGGGGAAAGTGTGGGTTCAGTGTCTTGCCCAAGGACACTTTGACACACTGTGCCACAGCCGCCCACAAATACAAGCCAAGGCTATTACTTTGTTTTGAAGTACTAAGAATTAGGCTATTCCAATCAAAATGGAATATATGATAAATTGTACATACCAAAGTGAACAGGGCTCCCATTCCACTAACTTCATTTGGATCCCCTGTAAAAACATCAAAGTTGGGAGTTAAGGGGTTTCCAGATGTGGTGCTGCAATTCTACCGAGTACAGAGTACATCTATAACTTTTATAAATTACTCTAAAGCTAACCTTTTGCATTTTGCAGCGGATCACCCTCTTCACTGGGTAGTAAGGCTCCTTTTCTAGGATTCCATGGTTACAATCTGAAGAAAAAAAAAGAACATGAGCAAAAAAAGTAAATGAGTTTGACCTCATACATCATCAATATATATATATAAAAAAAATTGACAGGCTACACATGATATATTTATGACCTGGCTGGAAGTGAAGTATATCTGGCTAAGGCAAAAGAATCACTGTATTTGAAGTCTGATTTGAAATGGTGAGATGTAAAACTACTAAAGCTTAATAACCTTTGGTTGATTGTATCCCCCTCAGTTTCTTCCTTTTAGACATGTCTGAGGCTGCAGAATTCTTCTGCTTCTTTCTGTTGTTTGCAGACATATCTGTTGAGATTAAGGACATTTATCTGTTATTACAATGAATACTGGTCTAAATACCTTTATTCCAATAACAAATATATAATGTCACATTACAATCGGAAAGATATTTGCAGGCCAGGGTACTCATTGAAATACATGGACACTGTTCAACCATATGCTGTATGGTCACTTATTCACTCTACTAAGGGTTATACTAAGGGTTATAGAAAGATGTACAAACAGGTGATCAATTCAAGGAAAAGCCTGGAAGATGAGGGGAAAAACAACGAATGTAGTTCCTCCTACACATATCACCTTTGTCCTGTAATTTTAATATTGATGGGAGATGTGTCTTCAAGACTGATAATGCTTCAATTCACAGGGCACAGGGTCTCACAAAATGATTTACTAAGTATGAAGATTCTGTCAATCTGATTCAATAGGTTTTACAAACCCAAATCCAATTAAGCTGGGTCAACTGTAAAACAAAAATAAAAACATAATACAACGATTTTCAACAGGATCTAGACTGGGAATGTTTGGAACATTCCACAGGTGAACAGGTTCATTAAAAACATGTGAGTGTCATGATTGGGCATTAAAGGGGCATCCCAGGATTCATTCACAAGCAAGTCATCCTTGGTTGTGAATGACTGAGTCTTCTGGGGATGCTATGTGATGCTGGGAATCACAACTATAAAGGATATTACTGTAACATGGGCTCAGGAACACCTTGGAAAACAATTGTCAGTTAACACAGTTTGTCGCTACTACAAGTACTATGAGTGCTGTACACATTTAAAATAGTTTATGGAAATCATCGACGTTGTGTTCCTCGGATAAAAAGGAAAAGGACCTCCCAGATTGTTTTCAGTGCTAAGTTCAAAAGCCATGGGGGTGTGTTAGTGTCCATGGCATACCCATGCACCATGACATTCAAAATGAGTGTATCTTTGCAAACAAACAATAAAGCTTTTCAGTTTGAACATTAAACATCTTGTCTTCGTTGTATATTCATTGAATATAGGAACTTCACTGGAATAGGGGTTTGTATGATCCTCAGGGGCCAAATTTAGACTGAAGTGAATTCTATACAGCTAAGAATGAGGCACCAAACACCTGCAGTAGACTTTGGATGTGCAACCGTGCTCTCCATCATCATCAGTTCCTGCACAGATTGAAACTGTTCTGGTTGCACATTGTGGCCGATACCACCTTAGAAATTCACTTGCTAAAAGTTTTTGCTTCAAAATCTGTCAATCATCCTGTTAGAATTTTTAAACGTTATATTTCCCTTTAGTAATATTTGAAAGGCAAGTTATCCAGACCTACATATTACAGTACTTGTATAACACCTCAGAAGTCACCTCACACTAATCAGTCACTTGTATTTTTTTTTCACATTTAAATACATTTCTTCATTTACAGTATTATTTCAGTTTAAGAAGGAGAGACATATTAAATGTTTAACATGGTTATCACGTATATCCTGATTATATATATGAAAAATAATATATTTATTCTTATACACGACTAGCAATTGAATCATGATTTATATGCTATTTGAAAATATCAGCAGAACTTACTGCGTTTCTGCTGAGGTGGTTCTGTGGTGGGCTGGATGGGAGGACTGGTGGTGGGCTGGATGGGAGCACTGGTGGTGGGCTGGATGGGAGCACTGGTGGTGGGCTGGATGGGAGCACTGGTGGTGGGCTGGATGGGAGGACTGGTGGTGGGCTGGATGGGAGGACTGGTGGTGGGCTTGATGGGAGGACTGGTGGTGAGCTGGATGGGAGCACCGGTGGTGGGCTGGATGGGAGGACTGGTGGTGGGCTGGATGGGAGGACCGGTGGTGGGCTGGATGGGAGGACTGGTGGTGGGCTGGATGGGAGGACTGGTGGTGGGCTTGATGGGAGGACTGGTGGTGAGCTGGATGGGAGCACCGGTGGTGGGCTGGATGGGAGGACTGGTGGTGGGCTGGATGGGAGGACCGGTGGTGGGCTGGATGGGAGGACTGGTGGTGGGCTGGATGGGAGGACCGGTGGTGGGCTGGATGGGAGGACCGGTGGTGGGCTGGATGGGAGGACTGGTGGTGGGCTGGATGGGAGGACCGGTGGTGGGCTGGATGGGAGGACCGGTGGTGGGCAGGATGGGAGGACTGGTGGTGGGCTGGATGGGAGGACCGGTGGTGGGCTGGATGGGAGGACCGGTGGTGGGCTGGATGGGAGGACCGGTGGTGGGCTGGATGGGAGGACCGGTGGTGGGCTGGATGGGAGGACTGGTGGTGGACAACTGGTTAGTACAACCTGTACAAATGGTACAAAAAGAGGAAATTATTTACCTCCTGTAATAAGAACAAATGTCCCCTTTTTCAAGCAGTGACTGTGCTCCATAAGGAAACATCCAGTACATTTGTCTTTTGTATTCTTCTGTCTATACATGCTGCCCTATGGACTCTATGCTCTCTATCAAACTGAGGCAAGGCTGATTTTGTACTCTGATGCAAATTGTAGGATCTCATTACCCTATGTGAAGTGGAGATATGTGTTCATAGTTTTTTGAAGTTTAATTGAGCAATGCATCGAAATTGAATTGAGCAATGCATCTTGCTGTTGACTCTTTTGCTATGTATGGCAGACAATCAGTGAGCTATGTGGCTCAAACTAAGAAACTAAGTCTGCAAACAACAGTTATTTTCATAATCTAAAAGATGATGTATGAATATATATGTACACACACACACACATATATATTCTAATGTAATGACTCTGAAAGCAGAGCATTTTTTTTAAACAATTATCAAAATTGTTGGTGATTAATTGTATAACAATCTCAAATATTAAATAATTGTTGCAGCTCTAAAAGAAAAATCAGTAACACTTTATAATAATGATCCATCAATAATAAGTAACTATGCATGAAGTAATGCAGGACTAATGAGTATTACTACATTAACACTTCAGCTATTACTATTAACTAATATAGAGACAATCTTAACTTATCAGTAAGTAATATCAAATTTAGGAGAGAGTTCATTATAAGGTAATCTATAATTACTTAATGAGATAATTAAGAACTAATAGGTAATTATGACAAATTATAAATAACTAATTAAATTAATAATTACAACATTAACGTGTCTGATACATTAGAAATTGTCTCTCAACATGGTCATAAAATGCATCACTAATTACTCAAGTGTTACCTAGTCACTCTTCAAGGACTACTAGTGATCTGGACCATTATTTTAAACTAGAAAAAATATGTTTTTCACTTTAAAATAATGGTCCAGATCACTAGTAGTTCCTGCATAGTGACTAAGTAACACTTGAGTAATTAGTGATGCATTTTATGACTACATTCAGAGGAAAACATATGCCTGATCATGTCTCAGGCACACGATAATGTTCTTTATAATTAGTCAGTTAGTTAACAGTTAATTATGAGGCTAAGGCTATCTCATTGAGTAATTATTGAATACTTAATAATGAACTCTCTCCTAAATTTGATATTACTTACTGATTAGTTAAGCTTGTTTCTATATTAGTTAATAGTAGTAGCTGAAGTGTTAATGTAGTAATATTCATTAGTCCTGCATTACTTCCTGCATAGTTACTTATTAATGACTGACACACTATTATTATAAAGTGTTACAGAAAAACCTATTGGATAAAGCAAAGACCAAATTTGATGAACAGGTGAATAGCTAGTTTTGGTCCACTGTGGTTTGCCCTGTGGCAGCGCTACCAAGACAATTCCCAACTGCAATTGCTGTGTCTGTGCCACATTTATTTTTATGTTGACTGAAGTAAGATTTTAAATAATTGAACACACTTACTATTAATTAAAACTTCATAGAGAGCCTTCATCCTGTCAAGGCATTTTTCAGAATGGTCTGACAGCTGCCATTTTGGCTGGAGGACTTGTGCGGACCAGGTTTTTTTCTTCTTTGTTTTCTTTGCAATGAAGACTATGGCCTTGTACCCCAGTGTGTTTAACTTTTCGACCTGAAAATAAAGATATATATTATATAATATATACAGAAATATAAGCAATTATAAATGTCTGAAACATTGTGGGCTGTAATTATGTAAATAATAACTACAGACGCTAAACACATACCAAGACAGATGCCTCATCAATAACATGAGAGGAGGTTTGGTTTTTGTTTTGGTTTTTCAACCATGTCTCCTTTCTGGCCTCAAATTTCTGGAGTTTTTTTGCCAGTCTTTGCTTTCTTGGCTGTACTGACTGGCAATATTTGCAGGTTTTGGTGGCCACACCAATAGCTACTTTGCAGCTCACGCAGGTTGTTATTGTTGAACCTCTTGGCATCTTAAAACTAGAATATAAAAACAATCAACATTTAATGACAACCAAAGTGACAAAGGCACTTCATTATTTAAGTGTTACATTACAAATGTTTGTAATTTGGCCTAATTGGCTTTACGCACAGCTGCACTACTTCCTGAACTTAAGCCAGCTCCTTGTTTCCTGTCTGCCATTATTGGACAAATTGATTGATTCAGGTGTGCCTGACCTCAATATTCACGACAACAATAATCAGACACACCTGAATTAATCAAGTTTGGACAATAATGTCAGACAGGAAACAAGGAGCTGGCTTAAGTTCAGGAAGTAGTGCAGCTGTGCATAAAACCAACGCAAGGCTGCTCTTCAGTTTCCGGTTGGGGAGATTTAAAAGATTTAAAGATTTATACTGTCCTCCCGTCTTTGAAACAAAACTTTAATACATTTAGATGTAATTTTATATATAGTTATGTTTATAATTTAAAAAATAAGCATAAACACAATGAGTTGTGTCTGTTTTGTCTGTTTTTGTGACTAACGTTTCTTAAGTATAGCCATAGAGTATGAAAACCAATATAAGTTCTCGGTATAGCATTGGACTCTACGATTGGCGGAAGTAATCAAACATCCTTGACCTTCACCGGAAATACCACCGCGCATAGAGCCCATTCGGTTTTTATGGCCTGTGTGTCTATGCTGTGTGTCAGCTGTTGCAGTGCATTGTGGGATTTGAAGTATGAGTGAGTGATGGGAGTGCGATTTACCGCGGGCCATTAATGATAGACGTATGAAATTATACGATCACGGAAAAAAAATATCGATATGTGACTTTTAGTCCATATCCCACAGCCCTACTATTCTATGCAACAATAACCCATACTCCATAGTTGATTTCTGATTTAATGTAGTATTGGAGTAAATACACTTTTCAATTTATAATTCTGACCTCGGTTAGCACTTTGCCGCCAACTGCAGCTAACCTTAAATGCGGTGGCTTCATTCCTATAAATTAATGGTGATACATAATAAACGAAAGATGGTTTAGACAGCGCTAACGAACTTTATTATTCAGGTTCCGTAAGCATGTTAATATCAGTATTCATTACCTACCTTTGAGGGTGTACAGTATGATGGTGGTGGTCGAATAAAGCGGACAACCCACTCCCCCTCAGTTGTCAATCTGCTGATCTCTGTGCCTCTGTGATAGGGCAACCCACTTGTCAATCAGCGACCTCTCGCAGCTACGTTGCCCACACGTAAACATGTTGCCACTTTCGTGACACTTAAAAAAATTGTACTTTTACCATTTTTTTATCAAAAGAACAACGATAAGATTAATTCTTTTTCAACCTCAGACTAATTGGCCTTGGCTAATTTTCTGTGAAAAATAGAACACGTTTCAACACCCCCCAGCCCCCACCCTTATGAGGAAACAAATCTGTATAATGACATGGGTATTATAATGTAAACATGGTTTATGAGGACATTAGTGTCCTCATAAAGCAAATGGCTTACAAACATAAGCCTACTAAATGGTGTTTTTTGAATTTTTTTTTTTTTTTTTTTTTTGGTAGGTTTATGCAAGGATGACCTAACACAGTCATTCAAATCATTTATATCTGCCACAGCAAATAGGCTACACAATGCATCAGATGTTATATTTTAGTAGACAAAAAAAGTGTGTGTAGTGCTTTGTTGGTTATTTTTGTTAATCAGCCAGTGTTTGTGGGTCTGTGGACCTACTCAACAGTTTATTTTATCACAATTAAAAGCAATATAAACAGCATTTATTGTTAATATTTTCCTTTGTTATATTTCATTTAAGAATTGCAACCTTGTGTGAGAAAGGGAGGGGTAGAAACACAAAACTCACTTTTGCACTCACACTCTCACTCTCTCTCTCTCTCTCTCTCTCTCTCTCTCTCTCTCTCTCTCTCTCTCTCTCTCTCTCTCTCTCTCTCTCTCTCACACACACACACACACACACACACACACACACACACACACTCTCTCTTGTACATCTATCTTTATGAGGACATTGACACAAAGCAAACACTAGCCGCTGACCCTAACCCATCACAACTAAGTGCATAACCCGAACCCTTACCTAAACCTACCCTTAACCCAATTATAACCTTATCCCTAAAACCAAGTCTTGACCCTCAAACAGACCTTTAAAGGGGTCTCAGAAAGTGGGGACCGGCCAAAATGTCCTCACTTTACTTTCTTTGTCCTCACTCCAATGGTCTAAAACACAAAGGTAGTTGTACAAGCACACACACACACACACACACACACACACAGGGGCGTAATTTGTGGGTGTGTGGGGGGTTGGGGGGGGGGAGGGGAGATAACCCCCCCCCCCCATATTTATACCATGATCACATGAAAAATATGCAGAACATTTTTTTAACTAACATTACCCCCCAATGTTCAAACCAAATCTATGCCCTTGCACACACACAGACACACGCACACACACACACACACACACACACACGCACACACACACACACACACACACACACACACACCCACACACACACACACACACACACACACACACAAACTTGAAGCCCTCAAAGTGCTTTCTGAACCTGAAACTGTTAGGGCATATATGTCCAAATTGTCAAAAAAAAAACAAACTTTGTCATATAGCTACACCAAATATATCACTGGAAACGTCTTGGCCTGGAGAGTAATATATATTAATTTGAAGGTATCTATATTATTACTGCTTTGAGATATTGACCCTTGAACCTTAACCTCAGGGCACATTTGAAGGCTTGTAATTATGGGACAAAAAGGGTTACGGACATGAGACCAACTGTAATAGAAAGGTGTTGACATGTCTTGTAAGCTGAGTAGTCATGGTTATAGTCACCAAGGGGTGGGGGGGGGCTATGGTGTGAAAATAAAAAATCCCCCTTTGAACAAGACAATATTTAAATTCTGATGCCAAAAATGTGTTTTACATCACCTCAAATCCCTGGAATGCCACCAATAAAGTATTTACAACTTCCAATTTTAGGAAAAACCCCGGGTTAAAAAAAAAACTACAACTCCCTAGACCCCTCTTCAGTACTTGTGTAGACATCAGCAACCCAGTTGTAGTTCCTCCGTTTTAGGGCCGTGCTAGGGTTGTGAAAACATGTATCTACCCAATATATCAAATATCACAGACTGTCTAATAAATAATTATACTGCATGTATATGATCTATGCTAAGAAAAGACAAAAATGTTCGTTTAATGACGATATTTTGACTAAAACAGGAGACCAGCGCGCCAACTGCTCTGCTCACGTGACGCAAAGCAGACTTGTCCTCACCTCCATAGTAACGGCCCATGTTGCCACTTCCGCTATGAAAAATGTACAGAAAAACTCCTAAAAACACACACAAAACATTTTTTTTAAAAATAGAAAACATTATATAAACAGTCACAATATAAAACGAATATTAAAAAAATACAGGAGTATAACTAGTCTGAAAATATTTTTACACATCAAAGGAAAATATCAAAAGATTTACGTATTTCAACTGTTTTTAAAGCCTTCTTTACACGAGTCAGAGATAGTCCCAAAGTAATGTTGTACATCAGTACTCAAAACATCGAAAAGTGGTTTCTGACCTGAAAATTTACATTTATGTATATAAAATTTTGTTTTAAAAAAGATCATTAAGAATATTTTGTTTTTGTCTAATTGCTAATTTTTCCAATTAACAATTTCAAACAAAACATTTTTCCCAGAGTATCTTTTTCCCCCAATATTGTCTGGAAAAAGACTGGCTAACATTTGTTTTTCATAACTGAAGGTGTGATTTTTAAAACCATCATATTTGATGTCAATCTACTGTAGTGCCAAGTTATAAAACACAAATATCTTTAAAAACAAGAGATATTTAATTTTCCACTTAATGTCCATTTTTCCCGACAGGGAAAACAAAAACAAAACATAAATTGTTCACGTATATTATAATTTGTATGTATGTTAAAACACTGTGGTGTAAAATGTTCAGAGATATTATAATTTGTTACACTGTTAATTTGTACAATTTATTTAAGAAGTACATTTAGATTGAAGTTATGTTAAAATATTTTATTATTTTGATTTCTTTTTAAAGGCTTTGGCAATATTGTAATATTTACAGTCATTCCAATAAAGCAATATTGAATTGAGAGAGAGAGAGAGAGAGAGAGAGAGAGAGAGAGAGAGAGAGAGAGAGAGAGAATATTCTAACATGTGGAATCATAGCACACTGTTGTAGAGAATAACAATACAATAGGCTATGTACAGTTAACTACATTACATATACAAATTATATACAAATACAATGAAGCTATGTATGGATGCGCAATACATTTCAACCAATGTAATGCAAAAAACAAACAAAAAAAAAAAACAAGGTAATTTCTCATGTTTGACATCTTGTGCTTTGACATCTTCATAGAGTCATACACATTTTCTACCTAATAACTACTCTCCCAGTTCCTCATCAGTTGAGGAAGTATCCTCTAAGTCTTCCTCTTCAGAGAAGTCATCGAAGGACAATGTTTGCAGTCCAAGAATACTTTTGTATGTTGTGCGTGCTGTAGCCAGTTGTGCTTCAACTTCACACAATCTTTTCTTCAGTACAGAAAGTAGTCCCTCACGTCCTTTCTCCATTAAGCCCTCTGTACTGCCTGAAAATGTGACATTAAAATATAAAGAAATGAGCCAATGGTTTCCAGAGAAGCAAATTGAAAAAAACTATTTATTGTCCTTACATTTCCCATTGGTGTCTTCAGTGAGCTGAAAGGTAAACTCTACAATCAGTCCAGCAACACTCCTCATGTACTCCATGTGCTGCTTGACTTCACGAACCACAATAACTTCTTCTTCTTTCAGTCTAGCCAGCAGCATTACCTTGTCAAAAAGATTTTTTTTTTCCGCTCCATATCACCATGACCTGCAATACATTACGTCAAAGTGTGATCTTACAGCCTTTAAAAATATTGGGACAGAAGATATTTTGCATGCTGTACTACTACAATAGAGAAATAAACCCTGGAAGGATGAGATAGAACCCCAGCGCTTCGCGAAGGGGTTTGATCACATACATTTACAAATTGCATTCTTTTTTTTTTTTGCATAATGCCCCATGTCTTATTTTTTTAACATCAGATAACATTTTTTACATCAAATTCCATATTTACATCAAGATGTGTGCATAAAACAAATTGTATTCAGTGCATTTCAGAGGAAGTACTTACATTCCCATGGCCAGGAGTAGTTGTCCACAGCCAGGAGTTCATTGGGAGGAGGGAGTTTTTCAACTTCCCCCACAGTAGCATTGTAGTCATTGATGGCAATTTCCAAGGCTTTCTTCTCAACAGCAATCTTTTTTCTCAGTTGATGCCTTCGCTTATTCCCACCTACAATGAGAAACACAAAATGAGTGTGGATTCACACGATGACTACACAATAGCACCATACAAAATACGACTTCACAATATGCATGTATGTGTTATGATTATTGTGACAGATTTTGTGTAATCTTTTTTGCATTTTTTCCAGAATCTATTTTAAACAATCATACATTTTTTTTTTAAATAGAGGACAAAATAGATAGGTCAGGACATCTCTGCACTTTGCAGAAATATTGGAAATATTTGGATATTGCACTAAACCTTATTATGATTGACAGTTTTTCAGTATGCTGCCCTGACTTGTAGTAAACATACTTTTTTTTATATAAATGGGTTTGCTATTTTTACTATGTATAAATCAGTAGTGAATTCATTTTTTCAAAAATCTGCATTACTAGTTGCCTTTTCTGCTCTCACCAGACTGACGATACAGCTGAAATTTTCGCTGTTTGATGCCCAAATATAGCCCCTCGATGGTCCTCTGCAGGTCATTTTGGATTGTTGCTTCTTTGTATGACAAAAAAACAAATGAATGCCCATTTACAATCAGCCTCTTTTAGATCCCCTGTATAAGAGCAGAGCCAATGATGCTTTAAAATATGCCATTAAATAATTTTTTCAAATTACCTGAGGTCCACTGCTGAACATCAGACACCCACTGCTGGACTGTGTCTTGCTGTAGAGATAACTCAGCGGTGAGTTTCTCTAGGTCTTTTGTTGCCTCTGCAATCCTTTGTACAGTCTGTCCAAAAGAAATGTCCATGTTGACAAATGCTGAGACAATTTAAAAACAAAAATGTTGTTATGCATATTTGCCTAGTAAGTACCTTGACGTATCTTTTGGCCAATGTCCGGTCAAGGTTTTCTGCCTTTCGCTTGTTCCAGCCACTTGCCTGGATTGTCAGCATGTCTGTGCGAACTTGACACACAATGAATGTGCAGTAATTTAGGTTCACAGTGAGGACCAAAGATCAGACAGATACTACATTGATCATTCTCTAATATTGTCACATTAACCTGGAAATAATCATACACTTAATTAACGAGTCAGAAGATAAATTATTATAAAGAGAATCCTGATCAGTGTCTGTAAGCTGATTAGACTTATTTTCTTGTTTTCACCTATGCATTTGACCTATGCATGGAACTCTAAAATGCAAAGGCCGAGCATCAGTGTTCAAACCCCTTGGTCTCAATTTTGACACAACTATACATGAAAAATGCTTACCGGCTTTTGACATGTACTTGGAACATATGGCTGCTCGGGAGAGGAAGCTGTTAACCTGTTCAACCTCCTCCCCGATTGTTGTTCCAGCTCCTTCTTGATTGCGTCCCCCCCATTTTAACTGCAACACATTTACATGAATGTAATCATTTGGAAAACAACAAGTAAGGGCAGAGGACAGACAATCATAACATGTGGTACAAATGGTAAGAAATACATCTAATTGATTACCTCACACATCCATGAATGCGCTTTTGCATGCATGATGGAGAGAAATGGGCGCATATCCAGCAAGTCCTCCAACTCTGGACAGTGGTCCACAACTCTCTCCAGATATGGCCAATATTTGCAGAACACATCAGAGCAAAAGAACTGAACGTTCTGTGAAGCTAGCTGTTTCTGGAGATATAATGGGTATGCAAAAATTTCTCCACGGAACATATTCAATCCCTTCAACAAAACCCCATGACGGCAGACAGCCACTTCAACACCTTCCTCATCTAGTTTACTTGCAGACTTGTTGGCGGACTCTCGTGCTGCGGTCCACTGACCCGCACCACATCTCCCTTTTCCTGGATTCTTAAACAGATGAGGGCAAATACAGACATTTACACAGTTACATTTTATAAAATAAGCTGTAAATCATGATATTATGGTATTTGATGGAGTAATGCCGCTCTATCACTTACATAAAGCAAATAATGTTTAAATTTTGGGGAGAAAAACTGGCAAGCATTCATAAAAATGTGAAACTGTGGTGTTACACATGAAGAAATATAAATTTAGCTTACATGTCCAGTTTTTCCATGGATGTAATCAACAAAGGAGGACACCTCAGCATCACTGGCCAAAAAGACTCCATCAAAAAACCCATCAGGTCTTGGTCTATAGATGTAGATGTGGGTCAAATTTATTTTATAGAAGTAATTTGTACTTGATTTATACTTTTCATTGTACTTGAATGTTACACACCCTGGTTGGCTTTTGAAACGATATAATTTGCGGTTCCCATCCACTGCAACTGCCAACATGGTGGGTGTGCATGCAGGGCACTGAAAATGCTGGACCTGAGACAGCTTGTCAACCTCAAATTTGGCATAGGCCCATTCGAGGAAGGCCCTCTGCATTGTGTCCCCACATATCTTACCACTCTGAGAGCAAAAGTGAAAAAAAAAAAGGTTGGCTTCAGACAATGGTCAGGACGAAGAAAGGGCTCCATCAAGAAATATGTACTGAAACATTGGGGATTGTAAGAACAAGTCCTAACAATGAAACAGTTATTTAAAACGTAATCCAAATAAGAAATGATGAGTCCACTCACTCGCCCAAAGAGTTTTGTACGCCACTCAAGCATGCTGACAAAAGCTTGTCTTGATATCCCTGGGGCAGTGATTTTAAGATCTTCATACGTGGTGAACAAGTCCACCATGTACAAGGTCTCAAAATTGACAGTGGCTGGCCAGTAACCACTTTCAACCAGATCACTCATGGTTACTGGCAAGGTTTTTCCACAGGAGCAGTTTACTGATGGAAGGAATAGGTTGTATCTTCCTGAAATTTCAGAGAAAAACAATTATCTATTGTTCACAAGAAACAAAAAACACAATATGAAGAAATAAAAAAAAGTTACCATTCATTCCAACTAAAATAACTGGCTTTCCCCTGGAAAAGCTTGCTTGCCCAGTGGAGCAGTCGCAGCAGGGAGGAACGATTGGTAACATGCAATCTAAAAAGCAGAATTAGTTTACATATTAGTGTAAATGAAACAGTGAGGTTGTTGTTTCTATCAAACAAAACTTCATCCAGCATGTTTGTTGGAGTAAACCAGGGTTTCTGTAAGATGTAAAATAGCCTACACTCACCAAAAGGATTATTAGGAACACCATTCTAATACTATGTTTGACCCCATTTCACCTTCAGAACTGCCTTAATTCTACGTGGCATTGATTCGACAAGGTGCTGAAAGCATTCTTTAGAAATGTTGGCCCATATTGATAGGATAGCATCTTGCAGTTGATGGAGATTTGTGGGATGCACATCCAGGGCACGTAGCTCCCATTCCACCACATCCCAAAGATGCTCTATTGGGTTGAGATCTGGTGACTGTGGGGGCCATTTTAGTACAGTCAACTCATTGTCATGTTCAAGAAACCAATTTGAAATGATTCGAGCTTTGTGACGTTGCATTATGCTGCTGGAAGTAGCCATCACAGGATGGGGACATGGTGGCCATAAAGGGATGAAGATGGTCAGAAACAATGCTCAGGTAGGCCTTGGCATTTAAATGATGCCCAATCGGCACTAAGGGGCCTAAAGTGTGCCAAGAAAACATCCCCCACACCATTACACCACCACCACCAGCCTGCACAGTGGTAACAAGGCATGATGGATCCATGCTCTCATTCTGTTTACGCCAAATTCTGACTCTACCATCTGAATGTCTCAACAGAAAACGAGACTCATCAGACCAGGCAACATTTTTCCAGTCTTCAACTGTCCAATTTTGGTGAGCTCTTGCAAATTGTGGCCTCTTTTTCCTATTTGTAGTGGAGATGAGTGGTACCCATCTGCCTCAAGGTTGTGTGTGTTGTGTCTTCTTCACAAATGCTTTGCTGAATACCTCGGTTGTAACGAGTGGTTATTTCAGTCAAAGTTGCTCTTCTATCAGCTTGAATCAGTCGGCCCATTCTCCTCTGACCTCTCGCATCAACAAGGCATTTTCACCCACAGGACTGCCGCATACTGGATGTTTTTCCCTTTTCACACCATTCTTTGTAAACCCTAGAAATGGTTGTGCGTTATAATCCCAGTAACTGAGCAGATTGTGAAATACTCAGACCGGCCCGTCTGGCACCAACAACCATGCCACGCTCAAAATTGCCTAGATCACCTTTCTTTCCCATTCTGACATTCAGTTTGGAGTTCAGGAGATTGTCTTGACCAGGACCACACCCCTAAATGCATTGAAGCAACTGCCATGTCATTGGTTGATTAGATAATTGCATTAAAGAGAAATTGAACTGGTGTTCCTAATAATAATTTAGGTGAGTGTATATAACCTGAGATTAAAAAAAAATACCTTTTTCATAATAGGAGAATTTCCCTCCTTCATCCTGCTGAACAAAAGTGGATGGTGGCAGGTGTCTGAAGAACCCCTCCACCATGGATGCTCTGTTATGAAGCACCAGGGCCTCATGTGTGGAAAGGTCACAGGCTGTGCAGTAGAGTGATCGTGGTAAACAGTCTCTACACATCACTACTGCAGCCTTGTGTCCACAATGATGGCAAACCCCCTCCTTCGGCTTCTCTGATGACAACATATTGTTCACCATGAAGGGCCTTAATACTGTCCAATTTTCCAGAGAGGAAGTTTGCCTGTCCCTCCAAAGTGAGGGGAGAGGTTGTTCAGCACCATTTCCCAAGAGGTCTCTGACCTCTTGAATGAGGGAGTCTAAAAATGAAAAGGGAAGAAGGCAATGGTAAATCTGGGCAATTAACACATAACAAATGAGGAAACAAGTATAAAGGGAAAAAAACCTAAATTTTCGATGGTCACAGTGTCTTGTAGTGTCTCAGTTGTGCTGGTTGATGGAGCGCAGGAGGGTGTGACGCTTGCTGAAGAAACTGCAAAAATATGAATATCCATTTAGAACTTGCTCAATTAATAATGAATGCAACTACTGATGAAAAAACTAAAAAAAAAAATTAAAAAAAAATCAAAAAACCAACCAGTAACGTTAGCTGAATCTCGCTTTCGTCTCTCCCCAGCTCTACGTCTTTTTGGCAGAGGTTGACCATTGTCCTCATCAAGCCAAACGCACAGCTTTGTTGATTGTTTTGACCCTCCTTCAGTGCGTCCATGCTGATCCACCTAAATAAACAATTGAGCCACAGAATAAACCTCCACCCACTAAGGTTATTGCTACCTACAATCCCATTATAAAACCAATGTTATAATAAATATTACATTGTAAAAATTCACTCTAATGTGATGAATTCTGGTCCTGTACTGTACAGACAGATCTAGAAAACCCTTTCTACATTGAAAAAAAAAAAAGAACAAAAGAAAGTGAGACGTTTTTACATAATATTTAATTAAACTCTCACTGGCTCTAACGTAGGAAATCAGCTCAGCACTATAGCTTGCATTTGAATAAAGACAATGAACCTGTATAGTTGTAGAGTCTGTAGAGTCTATTATGGTCTTAGACCTTGCAATTAGCATTAATTAGTATGCTTTTCCACCACTGAGATAATGTTATTTACCTTGCACTCGTCCAGGAACGCATCAACCAGGAATATGGCATCTTCTGGTTCAAGGTGATTCATTTTTTCAGCTTGGTCAAGTTATCCACGCTTCCTTTTCCTCCTTGTTAATATATATTCTTTGTTAATGTCTACCTTTTCCTGCCTTCTTCTTCTTCTTCTTCTTCTTCTTCTTCTTCTTCTTCTTCTTCTTCTTCTTGATTCGCATCGATTTCGCGCATTACCGCCACCTGCTGTGAACTTGATCCAGAAACTCTACAACTACCCACTCCCCATCCTTCTTGAAGTCACGTGACTCAACCAAAACGTTTCAGTTTCACATTATTCTGGCGAGATCTGAAAAATATTCGCAACAACGAGCAAGCAAGTGATTATGTACATTGACTGAGTGAATATTATGAAAATAAAATATATATTTCGCGCTAGAAATGTAATCAAAACTTATTTTTATGCACAAACTAAGTCAAAATATGCAGATAGCGCAGCATCCATGTTATAGCAACCAAAACGTTTCAGTTTCACATTATTCTGGCTAGATCTGAAAAATATTCGCAGTAACGAGCAAACAGGTGATTATGTACACTCACTGAGTGGATCTTATGAAAATAAAATATATATTCTCGCTAGAAATGTAATCAAAACATATTTTTATGCAGAAACTAAGTCAAAATATGCCGATAGCATGTTATAGCAACCAAAACGTTTCAGTTTCACATTATTCTGGCGAGATCTGAAAGATATTCGCAATAACGAGCAAACAGGTGATACACTCACTAGTGGATCTTATGAAAATGAAATATATATTTCTCGCTAGTAATGTAATCAAAACTTATTTTTATGCAGAAACTAAGTCAAAATATGCAGATAGCAGGGTCCATAGCAACCAAAACGTTTCAATTTCACATTATTCTGGCGAGATCTGAAAAATATTTGCAATAATGAGCAAGGTGATTATGTACATTGATTGAGTGAATATTATGAAAATAAAAAATATATTTCTCGCTAGAAATGTAATCAAAACGTATTTTTATGCAGAAACTAAGTCAAAATATGCAGATAGCAGCGTCCATGTTATAGCAACCAAAACGTTTCAGTTTCACATTATTCTGGCGAGATCTGAAAGATATTCGCAATAACGAGCAAACAGGTGATTATGTACATTCACTGAGTGGATGAAAATGAAATATATATTTCTCGCTAGTAATGTAATCAAAACGTATTTTTATGCAGAAACTAAGTCAAAATATGCAGATAGCAGCGTCCATGTTATAGCAACCAAAACGTTTCAGTTTCACATTATTCTGGCGAGATCTGAAAGATATTCGCAATAACGAGCAAACAGGTGATTATGTACATTCACTGAGTGGATGAAAATGAAATATATATTTCTCGCTAGTAATGTAATCAAAACGTATTTTTATGCAGAAACTAAGTCAAAATATGCAGATAGCAGCGTCCATGTTATAGCAACCAAAACGTTTCAGTTTCACATTATTCTGGCGAGATCTGAAACATATTTGCAGTAACGAGCAAACAGGTGATTATGTACACTCACTGAGTGGATATTATGAAAGTAAAATATATATTTCTCGCTAGAAATGTAATCAAAACTTATTTTTATGCAGAAACTAAGATAAAATATGCCGATAGCAGCGTCCATGTTATAGCAACCAAAACGTTTCAGTTTCACATTATTCAGGCGAGATCTGAAAGATATTCGCAATAACGAGCAAACAGGTGATTATGTACATTCACTGAGTGGATCTTATGAAAATGAAATATATATTTCTCGCTAGTAATGTAATCAAAACTTATTTTTATGCAGAAACTAAGTCAAAATATGCAGATAGCAGCGTCCATGTTATAGCAACCAAAACGTTTCAGTTTCACATTATTCTGGCGAGATCTGAAAAATATTTGCAGTAACGAGCAAACAGGTGATTATGTACACTCACTGAGTGGATATTATGAAAATAAAATATATATTTCTCGCTAGAAATGTAATCAAAACTTGTTTTTTATGCAGAAGCCAACTGAAAATATAGTTTTTTTCACTAAACATGAAAGAAATGTCCGCCATGTTTTTTGTTCTCACAGCCGTAATCTTGAAAGTCACGTGACTCTGACGGAAAACAATTAGAAGAATAAGCAAAAAAAATGTAACAGTCATACAATTTAAGAGCCATTATTGTAACCCCTCTACGTTTTGCACTTTTGACCAACGTAGTCAGGGTACATTTTAATATGAGACTGGGTTGTTTTTTGATACAAAAATGGTGCATATATATTTTAAGTAAATCCAACTCATCATTTTTTAGAGTGTGGACAATATGAAACTAAAACGACATAAGCTTAATTTAAAATGTCTTAGGAACTACTGGATATTTAGAGGTGGATAAACGTAATTGAAAGGTGGATAAACGCACTTTGGAGGTGCAAACGCAATTCCCGAATATTGGGAGGTGGGTAAATGGCATTTACGTGCATTTAGCCTCCACTACATCCCTGGGTAGACATCACAGTACTGATTCGAAAATATACAGTGATCAACTAAGCAGCACTATACAGAGTACAGACGATTGGTGTATGACATCACAGTACTGATTCGAAAGCATATAGCAGACAGTGATCGACAGCACTGTACAGAGTACAGACGATTGGTGTATGCAGAGGTGTAGTTGAAGAGGTGGGTAAACTATAAATTCTGGTGGACCGACCAAGACATGGTCACCAGGTAAGGTGGGCCACTGCCTACCGGTGTATGTGTGTCTCCTGATGACATTGCTATATAGGGAGGGCTTGACATTAAGCCTTTTCATATGCTAAGTAAATCTGCCTTTCACTTGTCCGAGTCAAAAAGTTGCTTGTTCAGATTTTTTAAAAATTTGACTTATTCTTAAAAAATATTCTCATCATTGATATATCAGCTTTGATATTTAAATCACCATATTGTAATTTCTGCACCTTTAAAGGGCACCCCCCTCCCCCAATATTATTAAATGTATGCTTCATATTTCATTTTAAATTCCTAAATTTGATCAATAAATTCAATTATTTCTAATAATAAGACACCATAGGGCTGTTACTCTAGGGGTTGATCAAATTAAATCATTTACACTGAAAAATTACAATTGCATGAAATAATGTTATGAAATTGATTTTAATTTACATATAAGAAAGAATGATGCTACTTTTAAACATTTAACACTAAACCGCCAGTAGGTGGTGGCAGGCGACCGTCTTAATGAGTGAAAAAGTTCGCCTTAGGTTTAACAACCTATACTAAATTAACTAAATTAAAGAAACTAAATTAACGACATAAGCTTAATTTAAAATGTCTTAGGAACTAGGATATTTAGAGGTGGTTAAACGCAATTGAAAGGTGGATAAACGCACTTTGGAGGTGGGTAAACGCAATTCCCGAATATTGGGAGGTGCGTAAACGGCATTTGCGCATTTAGCCTTCACTACATCCCTGGGTGTATGACATCACAGTACTGATTCGAAAGCATGCAGTGTACTTTGATCACCTTGACGAAGCACTGGGGAGACCGGGGGCAATTGTAACAGGGGGCAATTGTACCACACTCAATTCCTCCAATCAGAAACAAGCTAGAGTGATGACACTTAATCTGTACATGCCCAATAGGATTCTCTCTCTATCTGTGGAAAAGAAGCGTGACATTTTCAACTTTAGCAGAAGTTATTAACGACAAACTGATTTTGAGGTGTGAAAGTTATTTTTTGGATGTAATGTATTTTTCTTCTGCTGTGTAAAGTTTAGATGTCTGTCAATTTAAACTTGTATACATTTTATCCCTAGGTTATTGATTAAAAACGAACATAAACAACACTGTAACACTGTGTTACAGTTGCCCCCGAGCCACAAGGCCCATTGTAATAAGCTTGTTTGTGTGTGTTGACATACTTTTCTGTTAAAAAAATGAACATATTTCACTAAATTCTATTGTAAAACTTCATTTTAAAAGGGTGTATTAAAATAAATGTTTGTTCCAGTATTAACAAATCATCAATTAGCATTTTTTATATAAAATAATGTGTGTTTTATATGTGCTTGACAAAGTGGGAATATTATATAAACTCTTAAAATTAACAGCAGTAAAGTGATTACTTTGAGGTAGGCTTTTATTTGAGATAAAGTGGGTTAATAGGAGTTATTTCTCAGTGTTACAATTGCCCCCACACTGCATTTAATTGAATATTTTAGTCTTGTTCTTATAAGTAAAAATATATAAATTGTATTATTAATTAGTGCACATATATATGTTTCTTGTATCAAAAGATGACTAGTCTATCTCAAGTAGTTTGTGAGTTAGCAAACAGTATGATCTTGAAGCAGCACTGTACAGAGTACAGACGATTGGTGTATGACATCACAGTACTGTTTCGAAAGCATGTATGATCTTGAAGCAGCCGAACAACCAATACTTATGAAAGTAATTGGATCAAACATAAAAAAATAAGTATTCCTAACTTTTCAACGTTTACTTAACATATGTGTGTAACAAAAAAATATAAGCTACTAGGTGCACTTAAATGTATGCATAAATAAAATAATAAAAAAACATAATGCATGTCAACTACTACAATAATTGCATCAAAATTAAGTAAATCGATTATATCAGTTTAAGTAACTGTATGAGCCACGTGATATAGGCTATGCAATTTCCCGTGATGCCTATCCAGACAAAAAAAATATGAAACACATGTGAAGACGTTGAGAAGCGGTAAGCTTAATTTTTGTACTTAGGCCTACACATGATCATTTATTGCATTTTTGGTCAAGAAATTTACTTTTAACTGAATTTCAGAATTGCTACAAATTTTGCATCAACAATTAGAAACGTTTCTTACGAATGCAAACATTTGTAGTCTACATGTTAACGAATGAAATAAGTGTTTTGCACGCGAGTAGCTATATATTGTGTTTTTTCAAAATATATGACCATGATGTTGGCTCGTATATGCATTAATGGTGTGTTTACACCGAACGCGAATTTAATTGCGATAGCAGAGTACATTCATAGTCAATGCAAAGACGCGAAGACGCATCATTCGCGCCGGGCGTCGCGAATTGGGTGACTCGTTTGCCGCCAACGTGTTTCTCAGTAGAAAATTTTGAACTTGAGCGGGCTGCAGAAGATTCAAGCGTCTAACT
This sequence comes from Pimephales promelas, assembly GCF_988280905.1. NCBI lineage: Eukaryota > Metazoa > Chordata > Actinopteri > Cypriniformes > Leuciscidae > Pimephales > Pimephales promelas. The sequence continues at coordinate 7,766,495 of NC_142793.1, forward strand.
AGACTTGACGTGTTTGACGCGTTCGGTGTGACCAATTCGGACTGCGCTCTCTCTCCCCCACGGATAGATTATAGGCCTACTTTATTAGCGAGTTGTTTTTGGATAAAACTAATGTACTTTGCATACTTACAAATTCCCATGTTCTCTATCTCTATTGTCTATAGGCCTACATGGATCGCGGGAAAGGGGGCCTTGGGCGCGGGTTAGCCTACTTTTGGTAACGTTAACATACAAATATTAATTTCGAAAGCACATTGCCTACAGCTCCGTGTGTGCACGATTTATCATTAAATAATGGCAATCTTGATTCTAGCACAATATTATTCCTAAATGACAGCATTAATTCAGTAAATTAAACCTTCAAAATTATTATCAAAATAAGTAAATACCCTTTAAACAAAACTTTAGCTTCAAATAAAGATTGTAGATCTTTACTGTTTTCCAGTAGTTACTGCTAAAATGTTTTTGAAGAGATTCGTTCATAACCTCTGGAGGAAAGTCATTAATTAACTTCTGTTTTGTTTAAATTAATAGATATTATTTAATAGACTATTTTTTTATATTTATAGGTATTTAATAATGGACTAATTTGTTGCAATTAATTGTTTTTTTTATTGGTTTTTGAAAAAAATAATATATATATATATATATATATATATAATTATATATATAGACACACACACACACACACACACACACACACACACACACACACACACACACACACACACACACACACACACACTAAGATTGTTTAATATTTTTAAAAGAAGTCTCTTCTGCCCACCAAGCCTTCATTTCTTTGATCCAAGAAAAACTGTAATATTGTGACTATATTATTATTATTATTTTAACAACTATTTTCTATTTGAATATATTTTAAGATGCAATTTAAATAAATAATAAAGTGAAATGCTTTATTGTGTGTAATTTGCATGTTATTTATTTTAAGACATGTAAGCTGAAGATCTAAACTAAGTTAAAATGGTTGGTTCAACTGATTTAATTGTCTTATTTTATATATATAAATGAGCTTAAATTTTAAGTTAACAGAACTAAGATTTATTTTGATCTCACATGGCCTGCACTGTGTTGGATTTACTTAAAAGATATGTGCACATTTTTTGATACAAAAATGGTGCATATATATTTTAAGTAAATCCAACTCATCATTTTTTAGAGTGTGGACAATATGAAACTAAAACGACATAAGCTTAATTTAAAATGTCTTAGGAACTACTGGATATTTAGAGGTGGATAAACGTAATTGAAAGGTGGATAAACGCACTTTGGAGGTGCAAACGCAATTCCCGAATATTGGGAGGTGGGTAAATGGCATTTACGTGCATTTAGCCTCCACTACATCCCTGGGTATGACATCACAGTACTGATTCGAAAATATACAGTGATCAACTAGAAGCAACACTATACAGACAGCCCATTCTCACTCCCAAGGCGTCACCTAACTGACGCCTTGGGAAGCATTTGGACATGCTTCAATATCTGACGCTTTAGGCGCCCTTTAGCGTCAGTCAGATGACGCCCTAGGATCGCGTGTACCCTACTCCCACCCCACACCTAAACCTAACCGCGTCCTCTAACTGACGCTTTCCTTTAGCGTCAGTTAGATGACGTCGTAGGATCGCGTCATGTAAGTGACGCTAAAGGGCGCCTAAAACGTCAAATATTGAAGCATGGTCAAAGGTGACCCTTGGGGTGAGAATGCGTTGATACAGAGTACAGACGATTGGTGTATGACATCACAGTACTGATTCGAAAGCATACAGCAGACAGTGATCGACAGCACTGTACAGAGTACAGACGATTGGTGTATGCAGAGGTGTAGTTGAAGAGGTGGGTAAACTATAAATTCTGGTGGACCAAGACATGGTCACCAGGTAAGGTGGGCCACTGCCTACCGGTGTATGTGTGTCTCCTGATGACATTGCTATATAGGGAGGGCTCGACATTAAGCCTTTTCATATGCTTAGTAAATCTGCCTTTCACTTGTCCGAGTAAAAAAGTTGCTTGTTCGGATTTTTTAAAAATTTGACTTATTCTTAAAAAATATTCTCATCATTGATATTTCAGCTTTGATATTTAAATCACCATATTGTAATTTCTGCACCTTTAAAGGGCACCCCCCTCCCCCAATATTATTAAATGTATGCTTCATATTTCATTTTAAATTCCTAAATTTGATCAATAAATTCAATTATTTCTAATAATAAGACACCATAGGGCTGTTACTCTAGGGGTTGATCAAATTAAATCATTTACACTGAAAAATTACAATTGCATGAAATAATGTTATGAAATTGATTTTAATTTACATATAAGAAAGAAGGATGCTATTTAAACATTTAACACTAAACCGCCAGTAGGTGGTGGCAGGCGACCGTCTTAATGAGTGAAAAAGTTCGCCTTAGGTTTAACAACCTATACTAAATTAACTAAATTAAAGAAACTAAATTAACGACATAAGCTTAATTTAAAATGTCTTAGGAACTAGGATATTTAGAGGTGGTTAAACGCAATTGAAAGGTGGATAAACGCACTTTGGAGGTGGGTAAACGCAATTCCCGAATATTGGGAGGTGCGTAAACGGCATTTGCGCATTTAGCCTTCACTACATCCCTGGGTGTATGACATCACAGTACTGATTCGAAAGCATGCAGTGTACTTTGATCACCTTGACGAAGCACTGGGGAGACCGGGGGCAATTGTAACAGGGGGCAATTGTACCACACTCAATTCCTCCAATCAGAAACAAGCTAGAGTGATGACACTTAATCTGTACATGCCCAATAGGATTCTCTCTCTATCTGTGGAAAAGAAGCGTGACATTTTCAACTTTAGCAGAAGTTATTAACGACAAACTGATTTTGAGGTGTGAAAGTTATTTTTTGGATGTACAGTATTTTTCTTCTGCTGTCTAAAGTTTAGATGTCTGTCAATTTAAACTTGTATACATTTTATCCCTAGGTTATTGATTAAAAACGAACATAAACAACACTGTAACACTGTGTTACAGTTGCCCCCGAGCCACAAGGCCCATTGTAATAAGCTTGTTTGTGTGTGTTGACATACTTTTCTGTTAAAAAAATGAACATATTTCACTAAATTCTATTGTAAAACTTCATTTTAAAAGGGTGTATTAAAATAAATGTTTGTTCCAGTATTAACAAATCATCAATTAGCATTTTTTATATAAAATAATGTGTGTTTTATATGTGCTTGACAAAGTGGGAATATTATATAAACTCTTAAAATTAACAGCAGTAAAGTGATTACTTTGAGGTAGGCTTTTATTTGAGATAAAGTGGGTTAATAGGAGTTATTTCTCAGTGTTACAATTGCCCCCACACTGCATTTAATTGAATATTTTAGTCTTGTTCTTATAAGTAAAAAATATATAAATTGTATTATTAATTAGTGCACATACACTGTAAAAAATTTCTTGTCAAATTAACAGTAACTTACTGGCAACAATTATCCAGTACTTGCTGTATTTCATTTAACAGTAAAATTACCGTAACACTAACTACAGTACTGTTAAGCATACTGCAAATTAAATAACATTATTTTACTGTAATTTCTTACCATATTGAAGTACAGAATTACACTGTTAATTTTTAATAATACTGTATAGTATGAAATGTTATTGTATTTATTTTATAGTGCTACTGTGTAACCTGTAGAAAATCTGTAGAAATATTATTTTAACTGTTAATGGGAAATAGAAAAAAGAACAATTGAAGCTTTAACTGCACAAGGTTTATTGTGTATTTTCAAACACATTAGTACATTTACATAATATACATTTAAATACATTAATACAATTAAATACATTAATAATAAAAATGTAATATAATACAATAAAAATCATGCATGACAATCATGAACAATTATGCATAAATACATGCAAAAATTATCATGAACAGGTAAAATAGAAAAGATTAAAGGGGTGCTATCTGATCAATCTATTAGAAAGATAGTTCATAACAACTCATCCACCCACTCCCTGCTGGGGTAAAACAGCTTAAACTAGTCTAAGATTGTCTATTGGTTTGAGATAGACTGTCTAACTGGTCAGTTTCTGATTTTAAAGGGTTTTTGGATGCTTTCTATCTAAGGGACCAGATTTGCAGGGCTGGGAGACACATATAAACTTATAAACTATAAAAGCTTTGACGAGTAAACCACCAATCCAGATGAGTATAACAAAATGACAAGTTATCCAGTGTCCTTTAAAAAAATAAAAAAATAAACACAAAACAACCTCATCATGCACATGTGCCATGAAAAACTTGCATTACGGTATCAATAATTATTTATATGCAGACTTATGTTCTAACTTTTGCAATAGGAAGTTTTCTATCCAAGCTTTTATGCAATTAAACCTTAAACTGTACTGTAACGTTTATTTTCACACAACAATTCTAAACAACTTGCAGATAGACAAAATTCACAGATGGATAAAAATCCGTTTAAAATGTTCTCAGTGGGTCAGTACTGGACCAAGGTATAGTAGTAGTAGTTAGATAAATAGAATAATTAAATTAGATTAGATTTACAATTCATCGGTCGTCAAGATGGATAGGGGTCTTCTTAACATGCACAGCTCACACCTGTGGAAAATGAGAACAGACAAGACAGTTAAAATATAGTACGTTTTTGTTGTTGTTTTGGCTAAACAGCAAAAACAGACAAAATGATGTCTAAAGTGTAATTCACTTAATACTAAAATCTTGTTTGTTGGACTGTTGTTTAAAATCAATTCATTTACGATCACGTGAAAACATAGGCTAAATCTTGCTTGTGTGATACTAAGTTACATGACTTAAAAAAAGATTGACAAGGCATCGTTCCCTTCAAATGAGTACATGTCAGTTTACACATAGTAAAAAAAAAAAAAAAAAAATGATATTATAGCCGACAATACTGTAGTATATGCAGTGAATGGTTCCTACCGGAACACCCCCAGGCAGTTTGTGTAGTTGGTATGACCCGGGTTTTTGTTGTTGTTGTTGATTCTAAGTTCGCTAGTAAAGTGTTCAACACCAGGCTAACTCCCTCGTGTATGTGTCGTTAATGATAACCAAAGATTAACAAAGACCACAACAAATACTGTAAATGTCACACATAGCTTTGTATTTTGGACAAAAATACACCTTGGGCGCTTTCCGCGGTCCAACTTTATCACTGAGGTAACGTTATAATGGCAGAACGCCAGGTCAGGATTTACACGAAAATAAGCGTGAAAAAATCAATAAGAGGAATCGGCACTTTAATTTTATAACAATAAATCCGAATCCTAACCTTGGATGTCCGATTTCAGGATACATTTATCGATTATCAATTCCTAACCCCTGTAAGTCATAAAATAATGAACGTGCAGGCGCTTCCACCGACTTAACGTGGTAAATAATAACAAAATGATTAGACCATTTTGACCGTATAAGAGGTTACATATGAAATATATGTTAATAAAATCACATTTAATCAAGTAAGGCTATCAACATAAAAGAAATCCGCGTCTGACTTATACAGACGTTATCGAACATTCCGCGGCCACTTCTTTCTAACGGTAATCTGTTAACTCATATGGTTTGCATAAAAATATGAATTACTAACCAGATGTATGGCGAAAACGTTGCCGACCGACAGCGACGCGATGCACGGCCTGCGTGTTCTTACAGAGGGAAGGGAACTGAAGAGTTCTTCATAAAATGGCAGCTTGTTGTGGTTATTTTTCGCGGTCATTTCGTACTAATGTATTTGAATTTACAGTAACATCCCAAATGGCTACATTGAAGAGTAGCCTATCATATACATATTATATTAAAATGTCTAGAATATATTAAATTGAATATAGAAATCGTGGTCAGCTATTCTAAATAACTTTAAAGTTATTATTAGCTAGAATCCGTTTGCATACACATTATAAGAATTATTACTTACCAGATGAAGAAGTTGCAGGTCGGCAGAAAAGACAGCAGCACCACCGACACGACAGAGAAACTTCCAAAGTCAAATATGCTCTCATGCACACCCCACTGACATAAATTATGTCATAAATTATGACTGTTAATGGTCAACCAGTGCTACATTTTTATTTTAAATGTAAGAATAACATTAGTAGGCTAGCAATTTTACCCGTGGAACTGTGTGTGGTGTTTTTCGCGGTCAATTGCACTGTATTTAGATTAACAGTAACCGATAATTTCCCAGAATGCATTGCAATTCTACAGTAACATACTGTCAACTGTGTGCACAGTACATAACTGTTGAAAAAACAATTTAATACTGTCAAAACAACTAAATCTACTGTAACTTACTGTACATAGATTATACAGTAAGAAACTGTTGAGAAAAACAGTATAATCCTGTGAAAACAACAGAAATCATTTACAGTGTATATATGTTTCTTGTATCAAAAGATGACTAGTCTATCTCAAGTAGTTTGTGAGTTATTAAGGAAAATGTAAAATACGTTACAATTGCCCCGGGTCTCCCCTACAGACGATTGGTTTATGACATCACAGTCCTGATTCGAAAGCATACAGTATGATCTTGAAGCAGCACTGTACAGAGTACAGACGATTGGTGTATGACATCACAGTACTGATTCGAAAGCAAACAGTATGATCTTGAAGCAGCACTGTACAGAGTACATACGATTGGTGTATGACATCACAGTACTGATTTGAAAGCATACGTATGATCTTGAAGCAGCACTGTACAGAGTACAGACGATTGGTGTATGACATCACAGTACTGATTCGAAAGCAAACAGTATGATCTTGAAGCAGCACTGTACAGAGTACAGACGATTGGTGTATGACATCACAGTACTGTTTCGAAAGCATGTATGATCTTGAAGCAGCCGAACAACCAATACTTATGAAAGTAATTGGATCAAACATAAAAAAATAAGTATTCCTAACTTTTCAACGTTTACTTAACATATGTGTGTAACAAAAAAAATATAAGCTACTAGGTGCACTTAAATGTATGCATAAATAAAATAATAAAAAAACATAATGCATGTCAACTACTACAATAATTGCATCAAAATTAAGTAAATCGATTATATCAGTTTAAGTAACTGTATGAGCCACGTGATATAGGCTATGCAATTTCCCGTGATGCCTATCCAGACAAAAAAAATATGAAACACATGTGAAGACGTTACCTAACTGACGTTAAAGGTAAAGCGTCAGTTGTATGACGGCCCGGGATCGCCATCTACCGACGTTTAAGGGGGCCCTAAAAAGGCTGATATTGACGTATGGTCAAAATACGTCCCAAAACGTCAGTTATATGACTTTTTGGGATGAGACTGTGTTAGAGAAGCGGTAAGCTTAATTTTTGTACTTAGGCCTACACATGATCATTTATTGCATTTTTGGTCAAGAAATTTACTTTTAACTGAATTTCAGAATTGCTACAAATTTTGCATCAACAATTAGAAACGTTTCTTACGAATGCAAACATTTGTAGTCTACATGTTAACGAATGAAATAAGTGTTTTGCACGCGAGTAGCTATATATTGTGTTTTTTTCAAAATATATGACCATGATGTTGGCTCGTATGCATTAATGGTGTGTTTACACCGAACGCGAATTTAATTGCGATAGCAGAGTACATTCATAGTCAATGCAAAGACGCGAAGACGCATCATTCGCGCCGGGCGTCGCGAATTGGGTGACTCGTTTGCCGCGAACGTCTTTCTCAGTAGAAAATTTTGAACTTGAGCGGGCTGCAGAAGATTCAAGCGTCTAACTAGACTTGACGTGTTTGACGCGTTCGGTGTGACCAATTCGGACTGCGCTCTCTCTCCCCCACGGATAGATTATAGGCCTACTTTATTAGCGAGTTGTTTTTGGATAAAACTAATGTACTTTGCATACTTACAAATTCCCATGTTCTCTATCTCTATTGTCTATAGGCCTACATGGATCGCGGGAAAGGGGGCCTTGGGCGCGGGTTAGCCTACTTTTGGTAACGTTAACATACAAATATTAATTTCGAAAGCACATTGCCTACAGCTCCGTGTGTGCACGATTTATCATTAAATAATGGCAATCTTGATTCTAGCACAATATTATTCCTAAATGACAGCATTAATTCAGTAAATTAAACCTTCAAAATTATTATCAAAATAAGTAAATACCCTTTAAACAAAACTTTAGCTTCAAATAAAGATTGTAGATCTTTACTGTTTTCCAGTAGTTAAAATGTTTTTGAAGAGATTCGTTCATAACCTCTGGAGGAAAGTCATTAATTAACTTCTGTTTTGTTTAAATTAATAGATATTATTTAATAGACTATTTTTTTATATTTATAGGTATTTAATAATGGACTAATTTGTTGCATTTAATTGTTTTTTTTTATTGGTTTTTGAAAAAAATAATATATATATATATATATATATATATATATATATATATATATAATTATATATATAGACACACACACACACACACACACACACACACACACACACACACACACACTAAGATTGTTTAATATTTTTAAAAGAAGTCTCTTCTGCCCACCAAGCCTTCATTTCTTTGATCCAAGAAAAACTGTAATATTGTGACTATATTATTATTATTATTTTAACAACTATTTTCTATTTGAATATATTTTAAGATGCAATTTAAATAAATAATAAAGTGAAATGCTTTATTGTGTGTGATTTGCATGTTATTTATTTTAAGACATGTAAGCTGAAGATCTAAACTAAGTTAAAATGGTTGGTTCAACTGATTTAATTGTCTTATTTTATATATATAAATGAGCTTAAATTTTAAGTTAACAGAACTAAGATTTATTTTGATCTCACATGGCCTGCACTGTGTTGGATTTACTTAAAAGATATGTGCACATTTTTTGATACAAAAATGGTGCATATATATTTTAAGTAAATCCAACTCATCATTTTTTAGAGTGTGGACAATATGAAACTAAAACGACATAAGCTTAATTTAAAATGTCTTAGGAACTACTGGATATTTAGAGGTGGATAAACGTAATTGAAAGGTGGATAAACGCACTTTGGAGGTGCAAACGCAATTCCCGAATATTGGGAGGTGGGTAAATGGCATTTACGTGCATTTAGCCTCCACTACATCCCTGGGTAGACATCACAGTACTGATTCGAAAATATACAGTGATCAACTAAGCAGCACTATACAGAGTACAGACGATTGGTGTATGACATCACAGTACTGATTCGAAAGCATACAGCAGACAGTGATCGACAGCACTGTACAGAGTACAGACGATTGGTGTATGCAGAGGTGTAGTTGAAGAGGTGGGTAAACTATAAATTCTGGTGGACCGACCAAGACATGGTCACCAGGTAAGGTGGGCCACTGCCTACCGGTGTATGTGTGTCTCCTGATGACATTGCTATATAGGGAGGGCTTGACATTAAGCCTTTTCATATGCTAAGTAAATCTGCCTTTCACTTGTCCGAGTCAAAAAGTTGCTTGTTCAGATTTTTTAAAAATTTGACTTATTCTTAAAAAATATTCTCATCATTGATATATCAGCTTTGATATTTAAATCACCATATTGTAATTTCTGCACCTTTAAAGGGCACCCCCCTCCCCCAATATTATTAAATGTATGCTTCATATTTCATTTTAAATTCCTAAATTTGATCAATAAATTCAATTATTTCTAATAATAAGACACCATAGGGCTGTTACTCTAGGGGTTGATCAAATTAAATCATTTACACTGAAAAATTACAATTGCATGAAATAATGTTATGAAATTGATTTTAATTTACATATAAGAAAGAATGATGCTACTTTTAAACATTTAACACTAAACCGCCAGTAGGTGGTGGCAGGCGACCGTCTTAATGAGTGAAAAAGTTCGCCTTAGGTTTAACAACCTATACTAAATTAACTAAATTAAAGAAACTAAATTAACGACATAAGCTTAATTTAAAATGTCTTAGGAACTAGGATATTTAGAGGTGGTTAAACGCAATTGAAAGGTGGATAAACGCACTTTGGAGGTGGGTAAACGCAATTCCCGAATATTGGGAGGTGCGTAAACGGCATTTGCGCATTTAGCCTTCACTACATCCCTGGGTGTATGACATCACAGTACTGATTCGAAAGCATGCAGTGTACTTTGATCACCTTGACGAAGCACTGGGGAGACCGGGGGCAATTGTAACAGGGGGCAATTGTACCACACTCAATTCCTCCAATCAGAAACAAGCTAGAGTGATGACACTTAATCTGTACATGCCCAATAGGATTCTCTCTCTATCTGTGGAAAAGAAGCGTGACATTTTCAACTTTAGCAGAAGTTATTAACGACAAACTGATTTTGAGGTGTGAAAGTTATTTTTTGGATGTAATGTATTTTTCTTCTGCTGTGTAAAGTTTAGATGTCTGTCAATTTAAACTTGTATACATTTTATCCCTAGGTTATTGATTAAAAACGAACATGAACAACACTGTAACACTGTGTTACAGTTGCCCCCGAGCCACAAGGCCCATTGTAATAAGCTTGTTTGTGTGTGTTGACATACTTTTCTGTTAAAAAAATGAACATATTTCACTAAATTCTATTGTAAAACTTCATTTTAAAAGGGTGTATTAAAATAAATGTTTGTTCCAGTATTAACAAATCATCAATTAGCATTTTTTATATAAAATAATGTGTGTTTTATATGTGCTTGACAAAGTGGGAATATTATATAAACTCTTAAAATTAACAGCAGTAAAGTGATTACTTTGAGGTAGGCTTTTATTTGAGATAAAGTGGGTTAATAGGAGTTATTTCTCAGTGTTACAATTGCCCCCACACTGCATTTAATTGAATATTTTAGTCTTGTTCTTATAAGTAAAAATATATAAATTGTATTATTAATTAGTGCACATATATATGTTTCTTGTATCAAAAGATGACTAGTCTATCTCAAGTAGTTTGTGAGTTATTAAGGAAAATGTAAAATACGTTACAATTGCCCCGGGTCTCCCCTACAGACGATTGGTTTATGACATCACAGTCCTGATTCGAAAGCATACAGTATGATCTTGAAGCAGCACTGTACAGAGTACAGACGATTGGTGTATGACATCACAGTACTGATTCGAAAGCAAACAGTATGATCTTGAAGCAGCACTGTACAGAGTACATACGATTGGTGTATGACATCACAGTACTGATTTGAAAGCATACGTATGATCTTGAAGCAGCACTGTACAGAGTACAGACGATTGGTGTATGACATCACAGTACTGATTCGAAAGCAAACAGTATGATCTTGAAGCAGCACTGTACAGAGTACAGACGATTGGTGTATGACATCACAGTACTGTTTCGAAAGCATGTATGATCTTGAAGCAGCCGAACAACCAATACTTATGAAAGTAATTGGATCAAACATAAAAAAATAAGTATTCCTAACTTTTCAACGTTTACTTAACATATGTGTGTAACAAAAAAAATATAAGCTACTAGGTGCACTTAAATGTATGCATAAATAAAATAATAAAAAAACATAATGCATGTCAACTACTACAATAATTGCATCAAAATTAAGTAAATCGATTATATCAGTTTAAGTAACTGTATGAGCCACGTGATATAGGCTATGCAATTTCCCGTGATGCCTATCCAGACAAAAAAAATATGAAACACATGTGAAGACGTTGAGAAGCGGTAAGCTTAATTTTTGTACTTAGGCCTACACATGATCATTTATTGCATTTTTGGTCAAGAAATTTACTTTTAACTGAATTTCAGAATTGCTACAAATTTTGCATCAACAATTAGAAACGTTTCTTACGAATGCAAACATTTGTAGTCTACATGTTAACGAATGAAATAAGTGTTTTGCACGCGAGTAGCTATATATTGTGTTTTTTTCAAAATATATGACCATGATGTTGGCTCGTATGCATTAATGGTGTGTTTACACCGAACGCGAATTTAATTGCGATAGCAGAGTACATTCATAGTCAATGCAAAGACGCGAAGACGCATCATTCGCGCCGGGCGTCGCGAATTGGGTGACTCGTTTGCCGCGAACGTCTTTCTCAGTAGAAAATTTTGAACTTGAGCGGGCTGCAGAAGATTCAAGCGTCTAACTAGACTTGACGTGTTTGACGCGTTCGGTGTGACCAATTCGGACTGCGCTCTCTCTCCCCCACGGATAGATTATAGGCCTACTTTATTAGCGAGTTGTTTTTGGATAAAACTAATGTACTTTGCATACTTACAAATTCCCATGTTCTCTATCTCTATTGTCTATAGGCCTACATGGATCGCGGGAAAGGGGGCCTTGGGCGCGGGTTAGCCTACTTTTGGTAACGTTAACATACAAATATTAATTTCGAAAGCACATTGCCTACAGCTCCGTGTGTGCACGATTTATCATTAAATAATGGCAATCTTGATTCTAGCACAATATTATTCCTAAATGACAGCATTAATTCAGTAAATTAAACCTTCAAAATTATTATCAAAATAAGTAAATACCCTTTAAACAAAACTTTAGCTTCAAATAAAGATTGTAGATCTTTACTGTTTTCCAGTAGTTAAAATGTTTTTGAAGAGATTCGTTCATAACCTCTGGAGGAAAGTCATTAATTAACTTCTGTTTTGTTTAAATTAATAGATATTATTTAATAGACTATTTTTTTATATTTATAGGTATTTAATAATGGACTAATTTGTTGCATTTAATTGTTTTTTTTTATTGGTTTTTGAAAAAAATAATATATATATATATATATATATATATATATATATATATATAATTATATATATAGACACACACACACACACACACACACACACACACACACACACACACACACACACACACACACTAAGATTGTTTAATATTTTTAAAAGAAGTCTCTTCTGCCCACCAAGCCTTCATTTCTTTGATCCAAGAAAAACTGTAATATTGTGACTATATTATTATTATTATTTTAACAACTATTTTCTATTTGAATATATTTTAAGATGCAATTTAAATAAATAATAAAGTGAAATGCTTTATTGTGTGTGATTTGCATGTTATTTATTTTAAGACATGTAAGCTGAAGATCTAAACTAAGTTAAAATGGTTGGTTCAACTGATTTAATTGTCTTATTTTATATATATAAATGAGCTTAAATTTTAAGTTAACAGAACTAAGATTTATTTTGATCTCACATGGCCTGCACTGTGTTGGATTTACTTAAAAGATATGTGCACATTTTTTGATACAAAAATGGTGCATATATATTTTAAGTAAATCCAACTCATCATTTTTTAGAGTGTGGACAATATGAAACTAAAACGACATAAGCTTAATTTAAAATGTCTTAGGAACTACTGGATATTTAGAGGTGGATAAACGTAATTGAAAGGTGGATAAACGCACTTTGGAGGTGCAAACGCAATTCCCGAATATTGGGAGGTGGGTAAATGGCATTTACGTGCATTTAGCCTCCACTACATCCCTGGGTAGACATCACAGTACTGATTCGAAAATATACAGTGATCAACTAAGCAGCACTATACAGAGTACAGACGATTGGTGTATGACATCACAGTACTGATTCGAAAGCATACAGCAGACAGTGATCGACAGCACTGTACAGAGTACAGACGATTGGTGTATGCAGAGGTGTAGTTGAAGAGGTGGGTAAACTATAAATTCTGGTGGACCGACCAAGACATGGTCACCAGGTAAGGTGGGCCACTGCCTACCGGTGTATGTGTGTCTCCTGATGACATTGCTATATAGGGAGGGCTTGACATTAAGCCTTTTCATATGCTAAGTAAATCTGCCTTTCACTTGTCCGAGTCAAAAAGTTGCTTGTTCAGATTTTTTAAAAATTTGACTTATTCTTAAAAAATATTCTCATCATTGATATATCAGCTTTGATATTTAAATCACCATATTGTAATTTCTGCACATTTAAAGGGCACCCCCCTCCCCCAATATTATTAAATGTATGCTTCATATTTCATTTTAAATTCCTAAATTTGATCAATAAATTCAATTATTTCTAATAATAAGACACCATAGGGCTGTTACTCTAGGGGTTGATCAAATTAAATCATTTACACTGAAAAATTACAATTGCATGAAATAATGTTATGAAATTGATTTTAATTTACATATAAGAAAGAATGATGCTACTTTTAAACATTTAACACTAAACCGCCAGTAGGTGGTGGCAGGCGACCGTCTTAATGAGTGAAAAAGTTCGCCTTAGGTTTAACAACCTATACTAAATTAACTAAATTAAAGAAACTAAATTAACGACATAAGCTTAATTTAAAATGTCTTAGGAACTAGGATATTTAGAGGTGGTTAAACGCAATTGAAAGGTGGATAAACGCACTTTGGAGGTGGGTAAACGCAATTCCCGAATATTGGGAGGTGCGTAAATGGCATTTGCGCATTTAGCCTTCACTACATCCCTGGGTGTATGACATCACAGTACTGATTCGAAAGCATGCAGTGTACTTTGATCACCTTGACGAAGCACTGGGGAGACCGGGGGCAATTGTAACAGGGGGCAATTGTACCACACTCAATTCCTCCAATCAGAAACAAGCTAGAGTGATGACACTTAATCTGTACATGCCCAATAGGATTCTCTCTCTATCTGTGGAAAAGAAGCGTGACATTTTCAACTTTAGCAGAAGTTATTAACGACAAACTGATTTTGAGGTGTGAAAGTTATTTTTTGGATGTAATGTATTTTTCTTCTGCTGTGTAAAGTTTAGATGTCTGTCAATTTAAACTTGTATACATTTTATCCCTAGGTTATTGATTAAAAACGAACATGAACAACACTGTAACACTGTGTTACAGTTGCCCCCGAGCCACAAGGCCCATTGTAATAAGCTTGTTTGTGTGTGTTGACATACTTTTCTGTTAAAAAAATGAACATATTTCACTAAATTCTATTGTAAAACTTCATTTTAAAAGGGTGTATTAAAATAAATGTTTGTTCCAGTATTAACAAATCATCAATTAGCATTTTTTATATAAAATAATGTGTGTTTTATATGTGCTTGACAAAGTGGGAATATTATATAAACTCTTAAAATTAACAGCAGTAAAGTGATTACTTTGAGGTAGGCTTTTATTTGAGATAAAGTGGGTTAATAGGAGTTATTTCTCAGTGTTACAATTGCCCCCACACTGCATTTAATTGAATATTTTAGTCTTGTTCTTATAAGTAAAAATATATAAATTGTATTATTAATTAGTGCACATATATATGTTTCTTGTATCAAAAGATGACTAGTCTATCTCAAGTAGTTTGTGAGTTATTAAGGAAAATGTAAAATACGTTACAATTGCCCCGGGTCTCCCCTACAGACGATTGGTTTATGACATCACAGTCCTGATTCGAAAGCATACAGTATGATCTTGAAGCAGCACTGTACAGAGTACAGACGATTGGTGTATGACATCACAGTACTGATTCGAAAGCAAACAGTATGATCTTGAAGCAGCACTGTACAGAGTACATACGATTGGTGTATGACATCACAGTACTGATTTGAAAGCATACGTATGATCTTGAAGCAGCACTGTACAGAGTACAGACGATTGGTGTATGACATCACAGTACTGATTCGAAAGCAAACAGTATGATCTTGAAGCAGCACTGTACAGAGTACAGACGATTGGTGTATGACATCACAGTACTGTTTCGAAAGCATGTATGATCTTGAAGCAGCCGAACAACCAATACTTATGAAAGTAATTGGATCAAACATAAAAAAATAAGTATTCCTAACTTTTCAACGTTTACTTAACATATGTGTGTAACAAAAAAAATATAAGCTACTAGGTGCACTTAAATGTATGCATAAATAAAATAATAAAAAAACATAATGCATGTCAACTACTACAATAATTGCATCAAAATTAAGTAAATCGATTATATCAGTTTAAGTAACTGTATGAGCCACGTGATATAGGCTATGCAATTTCCCGTGATGCCTATCCAGACAAAAAAAAATATGAAACACATGTGAAGACGTTGAGAAGCGGTAAGCTTAATTTTTGTACTTAGGCCTACACATGATCATTTATTGCATTTTTGGTCAAGAAATTTACTTTTAACTGAATTTCAGAATTGCTACAAATTTTGCATCAACAATTAGAAACGTTTCTTACGAATGCAAACATTTGTAGTCTACATGTTAACGAATGAAATAAGTGTTTTGCACGCGAGTAGCTATATATTGTGTTTTTTTCAAAATATATGACCATGATGTTGGCTCGTATGCATTAATGGTGTGTTTACACCGAACGCGAATTTAATTGCGATAGCAGAGTACATTCATAGTCAATGCAAAGACGCGAAGACGCATCATTCGCGCCGGGCGTCGCGAATTGGGTGACTCGTTTGCCGCGAACGTCTTTCTCAGTAGAAAATTTTGAACTTGAGCGGGCTGCAGAAGATTCAAGCGTCTAACTAGACTTGACGTGTTTGACGCGTTCGGTGTGACCAATTCGGACTGCGCTCTCTCTCCCCCACGGATAGATTATAGGCCTACTTTATTAGCGAGTTGTTTTTGGATAAAACTAATGTACTTTGCATACTTACAACCCAGTCTCATATTAAAATGTACCCTGACTACGTTGGTCCAAAGTGCAAAACGTAGAGGGGTTACAATAATGGCTCTTAAATTGTATGACTGTTACATTTTTTTTGCTTATTCTTCTACTATTGTTTTCCGTCAGAGTCACGTGACTTTCAAGATTACGGCTGTGAGAACAAAAAACATGGCGGACATTTCTTTCATGTTTAGTGAAAAAAACTATATTTTCAGTTGGTTTCTGCATAAAAAACAAGTTTTGATTACATTTCTAGCGAGAAATATATATTTTATTTTCATAATATCCACTCAGTGAGTGTACATAATCACTCGTTTGCTCGTTACTGCAAATATTTTTCAGATCTCGCCAGAATAATGTGAAACTGAAACGTTTTGGTTGCTATAACATGGACGCTGCTATCTGCATATTTTGACTTAGTTTCTGCATAAAAATAAGTTTTGATTACATTACTAGCGAGAAATATATATTTCATTTTCATAAGATCCACTCAGTGAATGTACATAATCACCTGTTTGCTCGTTATTGCGAATATCTTTCAGATCTCGCCTGAATAATGTGAAACTGAAACGTTGGTTGCTATAACATGGACGCTGCTCGGCATATTTTATCTTAGTTTCTGCATAAAAATAAGTTTTGATTACATTTCTAGCGAGAAATATATATTTTATTTTCATAATATCCACTCAGTGAGTGTACATAATCACCTGTTTGCTCGTTACTGCAAATATTTTTCAGATCTCGCCAGAATAATGTGAAACTGAAACGTTTTGGTTGCTATAACATGGACGCTGCTATCTGCATATTTTGACTTAGTTTCTGCATAAAAATACGTTTTGATTACATTTCTAGCGAGAAATATATTTTTTATTTTCATAATATTCACTCAATCAATGTACACAATCAGCTGTTTGCTCGTTATTGCAAATATTTTTCAGATCTCGCCAGAATAATGTGAAATTGAAACGTTTTATATGGACCCTGCTATCTGCATATTTTGACTAGTTTCTGCATAAAAATAAGTTTTGATTACATTACTAGCGAGAAATATATATTTCATTTTCATAAGATCCACTAGTGAGTGTATCACCTGTTTGCTCGTTATTGCGAATATCTTTCAGATCTCGCCAGAATAATGTGAAACTGAAACGTTTTGGTTGCTATAACATGGACGCTGCTATCGGCATATTTTATCTTAGTTTCTGCATAAAAATAAGTTTTGATTACATTTCTAGCGAGAAATATATATTTTATTTTCATAATATCCACTCAGTGAGTGTACATAATCACCTGTTTGCTCGTTACTGCAAATATTTTTCAGATCTCGCCAGAATAATGTGAAACTGAAACGTTTTGGTTGCTATAACACGCTGCTATCGGCATATTTTGACTTAGTTTCTGCATAAAAATAAGGTTTGATTACATTTCTAGCGAGAAATATATATTTTATTTTCATAATATTCACTCAGTCAATGTACATTGGCTTGCTCGTTGTTGCGAATATTTTTCAGATCTCGACAGAATAATGTGAAACTGAAACATTTTAGTTGCCATGGACGCTGCTATCGCCATATTTTTAGTTATTTTCTGCATAAAAATAAGTTTTGATTACATTTCTAGCGAGAAATATATATTTTATTTTTATAATATCCACTCAGTGAATGTACATCACTTGCTTGCTAGTTGTTGCGATAGTTTTCAGATCTCGACAGAATAATGTGAAACTGAAACGTTTTGGTTGCTATGGATACTGCTATCGCCATATTTTTAGTTAGTTTCTGCATGAAAATAAGTTTTGATTACATTTCTAGAGAGAAACATATTTTATTTTCATAATATTCAGTCATTGAATGTACATAATCACTCACTTGCTCGTTGTTGCTTAGAATGTTTAGATCTCGCCAGAATAATGTGAAACTGAAACGTTTTGGTTGAGTCACGTGACTTCAAGAAGGATGGGGAGAGGGTAGTTTGTAGAGTTTCTGGATGAAGTTATCTATCTATCTATCTATCTATCTATCTATCTATCTATCTATCTATCTATCTATCTATCTATCTATCTATCTATCTATCTGTCTGTCTGTCTGTCTGTGTGAAGGAGAGAGTTGATCTGTCAAGCTTTTTACAAACACAGCATGTGTTCTCTGGTTTTCTACAAAGTGGGAGACTTTCAGGCTTTTGAAAAAAAGATTTCAGGCAACTTTAAGGCTTTTGAAAAAGTATTTTAATATACTGTATAACAACATAAACAACAATGGAATTGAACATTTTCTTAATTCTTGGTGTTCTCCTCCGTCACCCACTGTGTCGGCCAAGTTTTCCCACTGTAATTAAAAGAGATTGTTATTAATTTAGGTCTTTACATCAGCCATGAATTTAATTCAAAACAATCATGACAAGGTTAAGGGCAATGAGGAGCAGCAAGCTACCCATTCATTCAGTAGGTTTATAAACTTACAGTAGCCTGATAACAGTCAATTGCCTGCCTATGGTAATATTTTGGTTAAGGTTTGAATCTGCATTACCTACGGTGTAGCCATTAAGACCATTTCACAAGATGTAAACAACACTGGTCCAGAAGCACTTCCTGTTTCAGTTTTTTAACACTACAAAAAAGCTGGGATAAAATACAACCAACAGAACATTTAAAACTGAATCAAAAAGTTAAACAAACATCTTTAAGATGTTTTCTTTACATGTGAAATAAAGAAAACAGTTACAAACTGAAACAGGAAGTGCTTCTGGACCAGTCTTGTTTACATCTTGTGAAATGGTCTATACCTCTGCTCTGAAGGTATCCATTGTAAAAGACCTCTGCAATTTGCTGCACAATAATTGTCTTGAAAATGTAGTCATGAAAGACCTCTCAAGTCTTTGGACTTTTGTAAATGCCTTTAACCAATGTGTGTTACTTTATGTCAACACAATGTCAACATCTAATCAAAATTCAATGTAAAGAAAAAGGAAATCCTGGCTCAGAATAAATTGGTGATTATGTCCAACATATGTCTCTCCATTATCATCAGTCAGGTTTTTCTGCCTTAAGCAATACATAACTGATAAAATACACAAACTGTAAAACTTGAACTAAAAGCTCAGTACCAAAAATTGTCCGCCCTCTCATGGACCTGATGTGATAGCACATTTTGATAAGTGAAACTCAGTCTCAGTTAGTTTTTTTTTTTTTTTTCATAGTAGATCTGTTCCCTTGTGCTGTTTAGCGTGTATGTTTAAACTTTATGCAGCATGCGACATATCATTATTTAGTTTGATTCTAAACAATT
Source organism: Pimephales promelas (assembly GCF_988280905.1). NCBI lineage: Eukaryota > Metazoa > Chordata > Actinopteri > Cypriniformes > Leuciscidae > Pimephales > Pimephales promelas. Next base: position 7,786,408 of record NC_142793.1, read on the forward strand.
AATCCATCCAGTTAGTCTCATGTTACCCACATGCACCAAATTATAATTCATTTATATTTGAACAAGAGCTTTGCACAAAATAAATTAAAGGCAAGCCACATATAGATGACTATCCCAAATTCAACCTGTTCAGTTAAGTGGCTGAAGCAATTATGGATGTTAAATGGACTTGCACTTTTATTGCGCTTTTAGACTTTCTGGGACCTCTCAAAGTACTTTTACAATGTTCCTCACTACCACCCTTTTACACACACATTCATACAGAACTGTTTGCAGACAGGCTTTGGAGATTGGATTCCCACATATTCACACACCCAATGACACACTGGGGGGAAAGTGTGGGTTCAGTGTCTTGCCCAAGGACACTTTGACACACTGTGCCACAGCCGCCCACAAATACAAGCCAAGGCTATTACTTTGTTTTGAAGTACTAAGAATTAGGCTATTCCAATCAAAATGGAATATATGATAAATTGTACATACCAAAGTGAACAGGGCTCCCATTCCACTAACTTCATTTGGATCCCCTGTAAAAACATCAAAGTTGGGAGTTAAGGGGTTTCCAGATGTGGTGCTGCAATTCTACCGAGTACAGAGTACATCTATAACTTTTATAAATTACTCTAAAGCTAACCTTTTGCATTTTGCAGCGGATCACCCTCTTCACTGGGTAGTAAGGCTCCTTTTCTAGGATTCCATGGTTACAATCTGAAGAAAAAAAAAGAACATGAGCAAAAAAAGTAAATGAGTTTGACCTCATACATCATCAATATATATATATAAAAAAAATTGACAGGCTACACATGATATATTTATGACCTGGCTGGAAGTGAAGTATATCTGGCTAAGGCAAAAGAATCACTGTATTTGAAGTCTGATTTGAAATGGTGAGATGTAAAACTACTAAAGCTTAATAACCTTTGGTTGATTGTATCCCCCTCAGTTTCTTCCTTTTAGACATGTCTGAGGCTGCAGAATTCTTCTGCTTCTTTCTGTTGTTTGCAGACATATCTGTTGAGATTAAGGACATTTATCTGTTATTACAATGAATACTGGTCTAAATACCTTTATTCCAATAACAAATATATAATGTCACATTACAATCGGAAAGATATTTGCAGGCCAGGGTACTCATTGAAATACATGGACACTGTTCAACCATATGCTGTATGGTCACTTATTCACTCTACTAAGGGTTATACTAAGGGTTATAGAAAGATGTACAAACAGGTGATCAATTCAAGGAAAAGCCTGGAAGATGAGGGGAAAAACAACGAATGTAGTTCCTCCTACACATATCACCTTTGTCCTGTAATTTTAATATTGATGGGAGATGTGTCTTCAAGACTGATAATGCTTCAATTCACAGGGCACAGGGTCTCACAAAATGATTTACTAAGTATGAAGATTCTGTCAATCTGATTCAATAGGTTTTACAAACCCAAATCCAATTAAGCTGGGTCAACTGTAAAACAAAAATAAAAACATAATACAACGATTTTCAACAGGATCTAGACTGGGAATGTTTGGAACATTCCACAGGTGAACAGGTTCATTAAAAACATGTGAGTGTCATGATTGGGCATTAAAGGGGCATCCCAGGATTCATTCACAAGCAAGTCATCCTTGGTTGTGAATGACTGAGTCTTCTGGGGATGCTATGTGATGCTGGGAATCACAACTATAAAGGATATTACTGTAACATGGGCTCAGGAACACCTTGGAAAACAATTGTCAGTTAACACAGTTTGTCGCTACTACAAGTACTATGAGTGCTGTACACATTTAAAATAGTTTATGGAAATCATCGACGTTGTGTTCCTCGGATAAAAAGGAAAAGGACCTCCCAGATTGTTTTCAGTGCTAAGTTCAAAAGCCATGGGGGTGTGTTAGTGTCCATGGCATACCCATGCACCATGACATTCAAAATGAGTGTATCTTTGCAAACAAACAATAAAGCTTTTCAGTTTGAACATTAAACATCTTGTCTTCGTTGTATATTCATTGAATATAGGAACTTCACTGGAATAGGGGTTTGTATGATCCTCAGGGGCCAAATTTAGACTGAAGTGAATTCTATACAGCTAAGAATGAGGCACCAAACACCTGCAGTAGACTTTGGATGTGCAACCGTGCTCTCCATCATCATCAGTTCCTGCACAGATTGAAACTGTTCTGGTTGCACATTGTGGCCGATACCACCTTAGAAATTCACTTGCTAAAAGTTTTTGCTTCAAAATCTGTCAATCATCCTGTTAGAATTTTTAAACGTTATATTTCCCTTTAGTAATATTTGAAAGGCAAGTTATCCAGACCTACATATTACAGTACTTGTATAACACCTCAGAAGTCACCTCACACTAATCAGTCACTTGTATTTTTTTTTCACATTTAAATACATTTCTTCATTTACAGTATTATTTCAGTTTAAGAAGGAGAGACATATTAAATGTTTAACATGGTTATCACGTATATCCTGATTATATATATGAAAAATAATATATTTATTCTTATACACGACTAGCAATTGAATCATGATTTATATGCTATTTGAAAATATCAGCAGAACTTACTGCGTTTCTGCTGAGGTGGTTCTGTGGTGGGCTGGATGGGAGGACTGGTGGTGGGCTGGATGGGAGCACTGGTGGTGGGCTGGATGGGAGCACTGGTGGTGGGCTGGATGGGAGCACTGGTGGTGGGCTGGATGGGAGGACTGGTGGTGGGCTGGATGGGAGGACTGGTGGTGGGCTTGATGGGAGGACTGGTGGTGAGCTGGATGGGAGCACCGGTGGTGGGCTGGATGGGAGGACTGGTGGTGGGCTGGATGGGAGGACCGGTGGTGGGCTGGATGGGAGGACTGGTGGTGGGCTGGATGGGAGGACTGGTGGTGGGCTTGATGGGAGGACTGGTGGTGAGCTGGATGGGAGCACCGGTGGTGGGCTGGATGGGAGGACTGGTGGTGGGCTGGATGGGAGGACCGGTGGTGGGCTGGATGGGAGGACTGGTGGTGGGCTGGATGGGAGGACCGGTGGTGGGCTGGATGGGAGGACCGGTGGTGGGCTGGATGGGAGGACTGGTGGTGGGCTGGATGGGAGGACCGGTGGTGGGCTGGATGGGAGGACCGGTGGTGGGCAGGATGGGAGGACTGGTGGTGGGCTGGATGGGAGGACCGGTGGTGGGCTGGATGGGAGGACCGGTGGTGGGCTGGATGGGAGGACCGGTGGTGGGCTGGATGGGAGGACCGGTGGTGGGCTGGATGGGAGGACTGGTGGTGGACAACTGGTTAGTACAACCTGTACAAATGGTACAAAAAGAGGAAATTATTTACCTCCTGTAATAAGAACAAATGTCCCCTTTTTCAAGCAGTGACTGTGCTCCATAAGGAAACATCCAGTACATTTGTCTTTTGTATTCTTCTGTCTATACATGCTGCCCTATGGACTCTATGCTCTCTATCAAACTGAGGCAAGGCTGATTTTGTACTCTGATGCAAATTGTAGGATCTCATTACCCTATGTGAAGTGGAGATATGTGTTCATAGTTTTTTGAAGTTTAATTGAGCAATGCATCGAAATTGAATTGAGCAATGCATCTTGCTGTTGACTCTTTTGCTATGTATGGCAGACAATCAGTGAGCTATGTGGCTCAAACTAAGAAACTAAGTCTGCAAACAACAGTTATTTTCATAATCTAAAAGATGATGTATGAATATATATGTACACACACACACACATATATATTCTAATGTAATGACTCTGAAAGCAGAGCATTTTTTTTAAACAATTATCAAAATTGTTGGTGATTAATTGTATAACAATCTCAAATATTAAATAATTGTTGCAGCTCTAAAAGAAAAATCAGTAACACTTTATAATAATGATCCATCAATAATAAGTAACTATGCATGAAGTAATGCAGGACTAATGAGTATTACTACATTAACACTTCAGCTATTACTATTAACTAATATAGAGACAATCTTAACTTATCAGTAAGTAATATCAAATTTAGGAGAGAGTTCATTATAAGGTAATCTATAATTACTTAATGAGATAATTAAGAACTAATAGGTAATTATGACAAATTATAAATAACTAATTAAATTAATAATTACAACATTAACGTGTCTGATACATTAGAAATTGTCTCTCAACATGGTCATAAAATGCATCACTAATTACTCAAGTGTTACCTAGTCACTCTTCAAGGACTACTAGTGATCTGGACCATTATTTTAAACTAGAAAAAATATGTTTTTCACTTTAAAATAATGGTCCAGATCACTAGTAGTTCCTGCATAGTGACTAAGTAACACTTGAGTAATTAGTGATGCATTTTATGACTACATTCAGAGGAAAACATATGCCTGATCATGTCTCAGGCACACGATAATGTTCTTTATAATTAGTCAGTTAGTTAACAGTTAATTATGAGGCTAAGGCTATCTCATTGAGTAATTATTGAATACTTAATAATGAACTCTCTCCTAAATTTGATATTACTTACTGATTAGTTAAGCTTGTTTCTATATTAGTTAATAGTAGTAGCTGAAGTGTTAATGTAGTAATATTCATTAGTCCTGCATTACTTCCTGCATAGTTACTTATTAATGACTGACACACTATTATTATAAAGTGTTACAGAAAAACCTATTGGATAAAGCAAAGACCAAATTTGATGAACAGGTGAATAGCTAGTTTTGGTCCACTGTGGTTTGCCCTGTGGCAGCGCTACCAAGACAATTCCCAACTGCAATTGCTGTGTCTGTGCCACATTTATTTTTATGTTGACTGAAGTAAGATTTTAAATAATTGAACACACTTACTATTAATTAAAACTTCATAGAGAGCCTTCATCCTGTCAAGGCATTTTTCAGAATGGTCTGACAGCTGCCATTTTGGCTGGAGGACTTGTGCGGACCAGGTTTTTTTCTTCTTTGTTTTCTTTGCAATGAAGACTATGGCCTTGTACCCCAGTGTGTTTAACTTTTCGACCTGAAAATAAAGATATATATTATATAATATATACAGAAATATAAGCAATTATAAATGTCTGAAACATTGTGGGCTGTAATTATGTAAATAATAACTACAGACGCTAAACACATACCAAGACAGATGCCTCATCAATAACATGAGAGGAGGTTTGGTTTTTGTTTTGGTTTTTCAACCATGTCTCCTTTCTGGCCTCAAATTTCTGGAGTTTTTTTGCCAGTCTTTGCTTTCTTGGCTGTACTGACTGGCAATATTTGCAGGTTTTGGTGGCCACACCAATAGCTACTTTGCAGCTCACGCAGGTTGTTATTGTTGAACCTCTTGGCATCTTAAAACTAGAATATAAAAACAATCAACATTTAATGACAACCAAAGTGACAAAGGCACTTCATTATTTAAGTGTTACATTACAAATGTTTGTAATTTGGCCTAATTGGCTTTACGCACAGCTGCACTACTTCCTGAACTTAAGCCAGCTCCTTGTTTCCTGTCTGCCATTATTGGACAAATTGATTGATTCAGGTGTGCCTGACCTCAATATTCACGACAACAATAATCAGACACACCTGAATTAATCAAGTTTGGACAATAATGTCAGACAGGAAACAAGGAGCTGGCTTAAGTTCAGGAAGTAGTGCAGCTGTGCATAAAACCAACGCAAGGCTGCTCTTCAGTTTCCGGTTGGGGAGATTTAAAAGATTTAAAGATTTATACTGTCCTCCCGTCTTTGAAACAAAACTTTAATACATTTAGATGTAATTTTATATATAGTTATGTTTATAATTTAAAAAATAAGCATAAACACAATGAGTTGTGTCTGTTTTGTCTGTTTTTGTGACTAACGTTTCTTAAGTATAGCCATAGAGTATGAAAACCAATATAAGTTCTCGGTATAGCATTGGACTCTACGATTGGCGGAAGTAATCAAACATCCTTGACCTTCACCGGAAATACCACCGCGCATAGAGCCCATTCGGTTTTTATGGCCTGTGTGTCTATGCTGTGTGTCAGCTGTTGCAGTGCATTGTGGGATTTGAAGTATGAGTGAGTGATGGGAGTGCGATTTACCGCGGGCCATTAATGATAGACGTATGAAATTATACGATCACGGAAAAAAAATATCGATATGTGACTTTTAGTCCATATCCCACAGCCCTACTATTCTATGCAACAATAACCCATACTCCATAGTTGATTTCTGATTTAATGTAGTATTGGAGTAAATACACTTTTCAATTTATAATTCTGACCTCGGTTAGCACTTTGCCGCCAACTGCAGCTAACCTTAAATGCGGTGGCTTCATTCCTATAAATTAATGGTGATACATAATAAACGAAAGATGGTTTAGACAGCGCTAACGAACTTTATTATTCAGGTTCCGTAAGCATGTTAATATCAGTATTCATTACCTACCTTTGAGGGTGTACAGTATGATGGTGGTGGTCGAATAAAGCGGACAACCCACTCCCCCTCAGTTGTCAATCTGCTGATCTCTGTGCCTCTGTGATAGGGCAACCCACTTGTCAATCAGCGACCTCTCGCAGCTACGTTGCCCACACGTAAACATGTTGCCACTTTCGTGACACTTAAAAAAATTGTACTTTTACCATTTTTTTATCAAAAGAACAACGATAAGATTAATTCTTTTTCAACCTCAGACTAATTGGCCTTGGCTAATTTTCTGTGAAAAATAGAACACGTTTCAACACCCCCCAGCCCCCACCCTTATGAGGAAACAAATCTGTATAATGACATGGGTATTATAATGTAAACATGGTTTATGAGGACATTAGTGTCCTCATAAAGCAAATGGCTTACAAACATAAGCCTACTAAATGGTGTTTTTTGAATTTTTTTTTTTTTTTTTTTTTTTGGTAGGTTTATGCAAGGATGACCTAACACAGTCATTCAAATCATTTATATCTGCCACAGCAAATAGGCTACACAATGCATCAGATGTTATATTTTAGTAGACAAAAAAAGTGTGTGTAGTGCTTTGTTGGTTATTTTTGTTAATCAGCCAGTGTTTGTGGGTCTGTGGACCTACTCAACAGTTTATTTTATCACAATTAAAAGCAATATAAACAGCATTTATTGTTAATATTTTCCTTTGTTATATTTCATTTAAGAATTGCAACCTTGTGTGAGAAAGGGAGGGGTAGAAACACAAAACTCACTTTTGCACTCACACTCTCACTCTCACTCTCTCTCTCTCTCTCTCTCTCTCTCTCTCTCTCTCTCTCTCTCTCTCTCTCTCTCTCTCTCTCTCTCTCTCTCTCACACACACACACACACACACACACACACACACACACACACACACTCTCTCTTGTACATCTATCTTTATGAGGACATTGACACAAAGCAAACACTAGCCGCTGACCCTAACCCATCACAACTAAGTGCATAACCCGAACCCTTACCTAAACCTACCCTTAACCCAATTATAACCTTATCCCTAAAACCAAGTCTTGACCCTCAAACAGACCTTTAAAGGGGTCTCAGAAAGTGGGGACCGGCCAAAATGTCCTCACTTTACTTTCTTTGTCCTCACTCCAATGGTCTAAAACACAAAGGTAGTTGTACAAGCACACACACACACACACCCACACACACACACACACACACACACACACACACAGGGGCGTAATTTGTGGGTGTGTGGGGGGTTGGGGGGGGGGAGGGGAGATAACCCCCCCCCCCATATTTATACCATGATCACATGAAAAATATGCAGAACATTTTTTTAACTAACATTACCCCCCAATGTTCAAACCAAATCTATGCCCTTGCACACACACAGACACACGCACACACACACACACACACACACACACGCACACACACACACACACACACACACACACACACACACACACCCACACACACACACACACACACACACACACACAAACTTGAAGCCCTCAAAGTGCTTTCTGAACCTGAAACTGTTAGGGCATATATGTCCAAATTGTCAAAAAAAAAACAAACTTTGTCATATAGCTACACCAAATATATCACTGGAAACGTCTTGGCCTGGAGAGTAATATATATTAATTTGAAGGTATCTATATTATTACTGCTTTGAGATATTGACCCTTGAACCTTAACCTCAGGGCACATTTGAAGGCTTGTAATTATGGGACAAAAAGGGTTACGGACATGAGACCAACTGTAATAGAAAGGTGTTGACATGTGTTGTAAGCTGAGTAGTCATGGTTATAGTCACCAAGGGGTGGGGGGGGGCTATGGTGTGAAAATAAAAAATCCCCCTTTGAACAAGACAATATTTAAATTCTGATGCCAAAAATGTGTTTTACATCACCTCAAATCCCTGGAATGCCACCAATAAAGTATTTACAACTTCCAATTTTAGGAAAAACCCCGGGTTAAAAAAAAAACTACAACTCCCTAGACCCCTCTTCAGTACTTGTGTAGACATCAGCAACCCAGTTGTAGTTCCTCCGTTTTAGGGCCGTGCTAGGGTTGTGAAAACATGTATCTACCCAATATATCAAATATCACAGACTGTCTAATAAATAATTATACTGCATGTATATGATCTATGCTAAGAAAAGACAAAAATGTTCGTTTAATGACGATATTTTGACTAAAACAGGAGACCAGCGCGCCAACTGCTCTGCTCACGTGACGCAAAGCAGACTTGTCCTCACCTCCATAGTAACGGCCCATGTTGCCACTTCCGCTATGAAAAATGTACAGAAAAACTCCTAAAAACACACACAAAACATTTTTTTTAAAAATAGAAAACATTATATAAACAGTCACAATATAAAACGAATATTAAAAAAATACAGGAGTATAACTAGTCTGAAAATATTTTTACACATCAAAGGAAAATATCAAAAGATTTACGTATTTCAACTGTTTTTAAAGCCTTCTTTACACGAGTCAGAGATAGTCCCAAAGTAATGTTGTACATCAGTACTCAAAACATCGAAAAGTGGTTTCTGACCTGAAAATTTACATTTATGTATATAAAATTTTGTTTTAAAAAAGATCATTAAGAATATTTTGTTTTTGTCTAATTGCTAATTTTTCCAATTAACAATTTCAAACAAAACATTTTTCCCAGAGTATCTTTTTCCCCCAATATTGTCTGGAAAAAGACTGGCTAACATTTGTTTTTCATAACTGAAGGTGTGATTTTTAAAACCATCATATTTGATGTCAATCTACTGTAGTGCCAAGTTATAAAACACAAATATCTTTAAAAACAAGAGATATTTAATTTTCCACTTAATGTCCATTTTTCCCGACAGGGAAAACAAAAACAAAACATAAATTGTTCACGTATATTATAATTTGTATGTATGTTAAAACACTGTGGTGTAAAATGTTCAGAGATATTATAATTTGTTACACTGTTAATTTGTACAATTTATTTAAGAAGTACATTTAGATTGAAGTTATGTTAAAATATTTTATTATTTTGATTTCTTTTTAAAGGCTTTGGCAATATTGTAATATTTACAGTCATTCCAATAAAGCAATATTGAATTGAGAGAGAGAGAGAGAGAGAGAGAGAGAGAGAGAGAGAGAGAGAGAGAGAGAGAGAGAATATTCTAACATGTGGAATCATAGCACACTGTTGTAGAGAATAACAATACAATAGGCTATGTACAGTTAACTACATTACATATACAAATTATATACAAATACAATGAAGCTATGTATGGATGCGCAATACATTTCAACCAATGTAATGCAAAAAACAAACAAAAAAAAAAAACAAGGTAATTTCTCATGTTTGACATCTTGTGCTTTGACATCTTCATAGAGTCATACACATTTTCTACCTAATAACTACTCTCCCAGTTCCTCATCAGTTGAGGAAGTATCCTCTAAGTCTTCCTCTTCAGAGAAGTCATCGAAGGACAATGTTTGCAGTCCAAGAATACTTTTGTATGTTGTGCGTGCTGTAGCCAGTTGTGCTTCAACTTCACACAATCTTTTCTTCAGTACAGAAAGTAGTCCCTCACGTCCTTTCTCCATTAAGCCCTCTGTACTGCCTGAAAATGTGACATTAAAATATAAAGAAATGAGCCAATGGTTTCCAGAGAAGCAAATTGAAAAAAACTATTTATTGTCCTTACATTTCCCATTGGTGTCTTCAGTGAGCTGAAAGGTAAACTCTACAATCAGTCCAGCAACACTCCTCATGTACTCCATGTGCTGCTTGACTTCACGAACCACAATAACTTCTTCTTCTTTCAGTCTAGCCAGCAGCATTACCTTGTCAAAAAGATTTTTTTTTTCCGCTCCATATCACCATGACCTGCAATACATTACGTCAAAGTGTGATCTTACAGCCTTTAAAAATATTGGGACAGAAGATATTTTGCATGCTGTACTACTACAATAGAGAAATAAACCCTGGAAGGATGAGATAGAACCCCAGCGCTTCGCGAAGGGGTTTGATCACATACATTTACAAATTGCATTCTTTTTTTTTTTTGCATAATGCCCCATGTCTTATTTTTTTAACATCAGATAACATTTTTTACATCAAATTCCATATTTACATCAAGATGTGTGCATAAAACAAATTGTATTCAGTGCATTTCAGAGGAAGTACTTACATTCCCATGGCCAGGAGTAGTTGTCCACAGCCAGGAGTTCATTGGGAGGAGGGAGTTTTTCAACTTCCCCCACAGTAGCATTGTAGTCATTGATGGCAATTTCCAAGGCTTTCTTCTCAACAGCAATCTTTTTTCTCAGTTGATGCCTTCGCTTATTCCCACCTACAATGAGAAACACAAAATGAGTGTGGATTCACACGATGACTACACAATAGCACCATACAAAATACGACTTCACAATATGCATGTATGTGTTATGATTATTGTGACAGATTTTGTGTAATCTTTTTTGCATTTTTTCCAGAATCTATTTTAAACAATCATACATTTTTTTTTTAAATAGAGGACAAAATAGATAGGTCAGGACATCTCTGCACTTTGCAGAAATATTGGAAATATTTGGATATTGCACTAAACCTTATTATGATTGACAGTTTTTCAGTATGCTGCCCTGACTTGTAGTAAACATACTTTTTTTTATATAAATGGGTTTGCTATTTTTACTATGTATAAATCAGTAGTGAATTCATTTTTTCAAAAATCTGCATTACTAGTTGCCTTTTCTGCTCTCACCAGACTGACGATACAGCTGAAATTTTCGCTGTTTGATGCCCAAATATAGCCCCTCGATGGTCCTCTGCAGGTCATTTTGGATTGTTGCTTCTTTGTATGACAAAAAAACAAATGAATGCCCATTTACAATCAGCCTCTTTTAGATCCCCTGTATAAGAGCAGAGCCAATGATGCTTTAAAATATGCCATTAAATAATTTTTTCAAATTACCTGAGGTCCACTGCTGAACATCAGACACCCACTGCTGGACTGTGTCTTGCTGTAGAGATAACTCAGCGGTGAGTTTCTCTAGGTCTTTTGTTGCCTCTGCAATCCTTTGTACAGTCTGTCCAAAAGAAATGTCCATGTTGACAAATGCTGAGACAATTTAAAAACAAAAATGTTGTTATGCATATTTGCCTAGTAAGTACCTTGACGTATCTTTTGGCCAATGTCCGGTCAAGGTTTTCTGCCTTTCGCTTGTTCCAGCCACTTGCCTGGATTGTCAGCATGTCTGTGCGAACTTGACACACAATGAATGTGCAGTAATTTAGGTTCACAGTGAGGACCAAAGATCAGACAGATACTACATTGATCATTCTCTAATATTGTCACATTAACCTGGAAATAATCATACACTTAATTAACGAGTCAGAAGATAAATTATTATAAAGAGAATCCTGATCAGTGTCTGTAAGCTGATTAGACTTATTTTCTTGTTTTCACCTATGCATTTGACCTATGCATGGAACTCTAAAATGCAAAGGCCGAGCATCAGTGTTCAAACCCCTTGGTCTCAATTTTGACACAACTATACATGAAAAATGCTTACCGGCTTTTGACATGTACTTGGAACATATGGCTGCTCGGGAGAGGAAGCTGTTAACCTGTTCAACCTCCTCCCCGATTGTTGTTCCAGCTCCTTCTTGATTGCGTCCCCCCCATTTTAACTGCAACACATTTACATGAATGTAATCATTTGGAAAACAACAAGTAAGGGCAGAGGACAGACAATCATAACATGTGGTACAAATGGTAAGAAATACATCTAATTGATTACCTCACACATCCATGAATGCGCTTTTGCATGCATGATGGAGAGAAATGGGCGCATATCCAGCAAGTCCTCCAACTCTGGACAGTGGTCCACAACTCTCTCCAGATATGGCCAATATTTGCAGAACACATCAGAGCAAAAGAACTGAACGTTCTGTGAAGCTAGCTGTTTCTGGAGATATAATGGGTATGCAAAAATTTCTCCACGGAACATATTCAATCCCTTCAACAAAACCCCATGACGGCAGACAGCCACTTCAACACCTTCCTCATCTAGTTTACTTGCAGACTTGTTGGCGGACTCTCGTGCTGCGGTCCACTGACCCGCACCACATCTCCCTTTTCCTGGATTCTTAAACAGATGAGGGCAAATACAGACATTTACACAGTTACATTTTATAAAATAAGCTGTAAATCATGATATTATGGTATTTGATGGAGTAATGCCGCTCTATCACTTACATAAAGCAAATAATGTTTAAATTTTGGGGAGAAAAACTGGCAAGCATTCATAAAAATGTGAAACTGTGGTGTTACACATGAAGAAATATAAATTTAGCTTACATGTCCAGTTTTTCCATGGATGTAATCAACAAAGGAGGACACCTCAGCATCACTGGCCAAAAAGACTCCATCAAAAAACCCATCAGGTCTTGGTCTATAGATGTAGATGTGGGTCAAATTTATTTTATAGAAGTAATTTGTACTTGATTTATACTTTTCATTGTACTTGAATGTTACACACCCTGGTTGGCTTTTGAAACGATATAATTTGCGGTTCCCATCCACTGCAACTGCCAACATGGTGGGTGTGCATGCAGGGCACTGAAAATGCTGGACCTGAGACAGCTTGTCAACCTCAAATTTGGCATAGGCCCATTCGAGGAAGGCCCTCTGCATTGTGTCCCCACATATCTTACCACTCTGAGAGCAAAAGTGAAAAAAAAAAAGGTTGGCTTCAGACAATGGTCAGGACGAAGAAAGGGCTCCATCAAGAAATATGTACTGAAACATTGGGGATTGTAAGAACAAGTCCAAACAATGAAACAGTTATTTAAAACGTAATCCAAATAAGAAATGATGAGTCCACTCACTCGCCCAAAGAGTTTTGTACGCCACTCAAGCATGCTGACAAAAGCTTGTCTTGATATCCCTGGGGCAGTGATTTTAAGATCTTCATACGTGGTGAACAAGTCCACCATGTACAAGGTCTCAAAATTGACAGTGGCTGGCCAGTAACCACTTTCAACCAGATCACTCATGGTTACTGGCAAGGTTTTTCCACAGGAGCAGTTTACTGATGGAAGGAATAGGTTGTATCTTCCTGAAATTTCAGAGAAAAACAATTATCTATTGTTCACAAGAAACAAAAAACACAATATGAAGAAATAAAAAAAAGTTACCATTCATTCCAACTAAAATAACTGGCTTTCCCCTGGAAAAGCTTGCTTGCCCAGTGGAGCAGTCGCAGCAGGGAGGAACGATTGGTAACATGCAATCTAAAAAGCAGAATTAGTTTACATATTAGTGTAAATGAAACAGTGAGGTTGTTGTTTCTATCAAACAAAACTTCATCCAGCATGTTTGTTGGAGTAAACCAGGGTTTCTGTAAGATGTAAAATAGCCTACACTCACCAAAAGGATTATTAGGAACACCATTCTAATACTATGTTTGACCCCATTTCACCTTCAGAACTGCCTTAATTCTACGTGGCATTGATTCGACAAGGTGCTGAAAGCATTCTTTAGAAATGTTGGCCCATATTGATAGGATAGCATCTTGCAGTTGATGGAGATTTGTGGGATGCACATCCAGGGCACGTAGCTCCCATTCCACCACATCCCAAAGATGCTCTATTGGGTTGAGATCTGGTGACTGTGGGGGCCATTTTAGTACAGTCAACTCATTGTCATGTTCAAGAAACCAATTTGAAATGATTCGAGCTTTGTGACGTTGCATTATGCTGCTGGAAGTAGCCATCACAGGATGGGGACATGGTGGCCATAAAGGGATGAAGATGGTCAGAAACAATGCTCAGGTAGGCCTTGGCATTTAAATGATGCCCAATCGGCACTAAGGGGCCTAAAGTGTGCCAAGAAAACATCCCCCACACCATTACACCACCACCACCAGCCTGCACAGTGGTAACAAGGCATGATGGATCCATGCTCTCATTCTGTTTACGCCAAATTCTGACTCTACCATCTGAATGTCTCAACAGAAAACGAGACTCATCAGACCAGGCAACATTTTTCCAGTCTTCAACTGTCCAATTTTGGTGAGCTCTTGCAAATTGTGGCCTCTTTTTCCTATTTGTAGTGGAGATGAGTGGTACCCATCTGCCTCAAGGTTGTGTGTGTTGTGTCTTCTTCACAAATGCTTTGCTGAATACCTCGGTTGTAACGAGTGGTTATTTCAGTCAAAGTTGCTCTTCTATCAGCTTGAATCAGTCGGCCCATTCTCCTCTGACCTCTCGCATCAACAAGGCATTTTCACCCACAGGACTGCCGCATACTGGATGTTTTTCCCTTTTCACACCATTCTTTGTAAACCCTAGAAATGGTTGTGCGTTATAATCCCAGTAACTGAGCAGATTGTGAAATACTCAGACCGGCCCGTCTGGCACCAACAACCATGCCACGCTCAAAATTGCCTAGATCACCTTTCTTTCCCATTCTGACATTCAGTTTGGAGTTCAGGAGATTGTCTTGACCAGGACCACACCCCTAAATGCATTGAAGCAACTGCCATGTCATTGGTTGATTAGATAATTGCATTAAAGAGAAATTGAACTGGTGTTCCTAATAATAATTTAGGTGAGTGTATATAACCTGAGATTAAAAAAAAATACCTTTTTCATAATAGGAGAATTTCCCTCCTTCATCCTGCTGAACAAAAGTGGATGGTGGCAGGTGTCTGAAGAACCCCTCCACCATGGATGCTCTGTTATGAAGCACCAGGGCCTCATGTGTGGAAAGGTCACAGGCTGTGCAGTAGAGTGATCGTGGTAAACAGTCTCTACACATCACTACTGCAGCCTTGTGTCCACAATGATGGCAAACCCCCTCCTTCGGCTTCTCTGATGACAACATATTGTTCACCATGAAGGGCCTTAATACTGTCCAATTTTCCAGAGAGGAAGTTTGCCTGTCCCTCCAAAGTGAGGGGAGAGGTTGTTCAGCACCATTTCCCAAGAGGTCTCTGACCTCTTGAATGAGGGAGTCTAAAAATGAAAAGGGAAGAAGGCAATGGTAAATCTGGGCAATTAACACATAACAAATGAGGAAACAAGTATAAAGGGAAAAAAACCTAAATTTTCGATGGTCACAGTGTCTTGTAGTGTCTCAGTTGTGCTGGTTGATGGAGCGCAGGAGGGTGTGACGCTTGCTGAAGAAACTGCAAAAATATGAATATCCATTTAGAACTTGCTCAATTAATAATGAATGCAACTACTGATGAAAAAACTAAAAAAAAAAATTAAAAAAAAATCAAAAAACCAACCAGTAACGTTAGCTGAATCTCGCTTTCGTCTCTCCCCAGCTCTACGTCTTTTTGGCAGAGGTTGACCATTGTCCTCATCAAGCCAAACGCACAGCTTTGTTGATTGTTTTGACCCTCCTTCAGTGCGTCCATGCTGATCCACCTAAATAAACAATTGAGCCACAGAATAAACCTCCACCCACTAAGGTTATTGCTACCTACAATCCCATTATAAAACCAATGTTATAATAAATATTACATTGTAAAAATTCACTCTAATGTGATGAATTCTGGTCCTGTACTGTACAGACAGATCTAGAAAACCCTTTCTACATTGAAAAAAAAAAAAGAACAAAAGAAAGTGAGACGTTTTTACATAATATTTAATTAAACTCTCACTGGCTCTAACGTAGGAAATCAGCTCAGCACTATAGCTTGCATTTGAATAAAGACAATGAACCTGTATAGTTGTAGAGTCTGTAGAGTCTATTATGGTCTTAGACCTTGCAATTAGCATTAATTAGTATGCTTTTCCACCACTGAGATAATGTTATTTACCTTGCACTCGTCCAGGAACGCATCAACCAGGAATATGGCATCTTCTGGTTCAAGGTGATTCATTTTTTCAGCTTGGTCAAGTTATCCACGCTTCCTTTTCCTCCTTGTTAATATATATTCTTTGTTAATGTCTACCTTTTCCTGCCTTCTTCTTCTTCTTCTTCTTCTTCTTCTTCTTCTTCTTCTTCTTCTTCTTGATTCGCATCGATTTCGCGCATTACCGCCACCTGCTGTGAACTTGATCCAGAAACTCTACAACTACCCACTCCCCATCCTTCTTGAAGTCACGTGACTCAACCAAAACGTTTCAGTTTCACATTATTCTGGCGAGATCTGAAAAATATTCGCAACAACGAGCAAGCAAGTGATTATGTACATTGACTGAGTGAATATTATGAAAATAAAATATATATTTCGCGCTAGAAATGTAATCAAAACTTATTTTTATGCACAAACTAAGTCAAAATATGCAGATAGCGCAGCATCCATGTTATAGCAACCAAAACGTTTCAGTTTCACATTATTCTGGCTAGATCTGAAAAATATTCGCAGTAACGAGCAAACAGGTGATTATGTACACTCACTGAGTGGATCTTATGAAAATAAAATATATATTCTCGCTAGAAATGTAATCAAAACATATTTTTATGCAGAAACTAAGTCAAAATATGCCGATAGCATGTTATAGCAACCAAAACGTTTCAGTTTCACATTATTCTGGCGAGATCTGAAAGATATTCGCAATAACGAGCAAACAGGTGATACACTCACTAGTGGATCTTATGAAAATGAAATATATATTTCTCGCTAGTAATGTAATCAAAACTTATTTTTATGCAGAAACTAAGTCAAAATATGCAGATAGCAGGGTCCATAGCAACCAAAACGTTTCAATTTCACATTATTCTGGCGAGATCTGAAAAATATTTGCAATAATGAGCAAGGTGATTATGTACATTGATTGAGTGAATATTATGAAAATAAAAAATATATTTCTCGCTAGAAATGTAATCAAAACGTATTTTTATGCAGAAACTAAGTCAAAATATGCAGATAGCAGCGTCCATGTTATAGCAACCAAAACGTTTCAGTTTCACATTATTCTGGCGAGATCTGAAAGATATTCGCAATAACGAGCAAACAGGTGATTATGTACATTCACTGAGTGGATGAAAATGAAATATATATTTCTCGCTAGTAATGTAATCAAAACGTATTTTTATGCAGAAACTAAGTCAAAATATGCAGATAGCAGCGTCCATGTTATAGCAACCAAAACGTTTCAGTTTCACATTATTCTGGCGAGATCTGAAAGATATTCGCAATAACGAGCAAACAGGTGATTATGTACATTCACTGAGTGGATGAAAATGAAATATATATTTCTCGCTAGTAATGTAATCAAAACGTATTTTTATGCAGAAACTAAGTCAAAATATGCAGATAGCAGCGTCCATGTTATAGCAACCAAAACGTTTCAGTTTCACATTATTCTGGCGAGATCTGAAACATATTTGCAGTAACGAGCAAACAGGTGATTATGTACACTCACTGAGTGGATATTATGAAAGTAAAATATATATTTCTCGCTAGAAATGTAATCAAAACTTATTTTTATGCAGAAACTAAGATAAAATATGCCGATAGCAGCGTCCATGTTATAGCAACCAAAACGTTTCAGTTTCACATTATTCAGGCGAGATCTGAAAGATATTCGCAATAACGAGCAAACAGGTGATTATGTACATTCACTGAGTGGATCTTATGAAAATGAAATATATATTTCTCGCTAGTAATGTAATCAAAACTTATTTTTATGCAGAAACTAAGTCAAAATATGCAGATAGCAGCGTCCATGTTATAGCAACCAAAACGTTTCAGTTTCACATTATTCTGGCGAGATCTGAAAAATATTTGCAGTAACGAGCAAACAGGTGATTATGTACACTCACTGAGTGGATATTATGAAAATAAAATATATATTTCTCGCTAGAAATGTAATCAAAACTTGTTTTTTATGCAGAAGCCAACTGAAAATATAGTTTTTTTCACTAAACATGAAAGAAATGTCCGCCATGTTTTTTGTTCTCACAGCCGTAATCTTGAAAGTCACGTGACTCTGACGGAAAACAATTAGAAGAATAAGCAAAAAAAATGTAACAGTCATACAATTTAAGAGCCATTATTGTAACCCCTCTACGTTTTGCACTTTTGACCAACGTAGTCAGGGTACATTTTAATATGAGACTGGGTTGTTTTTTGATACAAAAATGGTGCATATATATTTTAAGTAAATCCAACTCATCATTTTTTAGAGTGTGGACAATATGAAACTAAAACGACATAAGCTTAATTTAAAATGTCTTAGGAACTACTGGATATTTAGAGGTGGATAAACGTAATTGAAAGGTGGATAAACGCACTTTGGAGGTGCAAACGCAATTCCCGAATATTGGGAGGTGGGTAAATGGCATTTACGTGCATTTAGCCTCCACTACATCCCTGGGTAGACATCACAGTACTGATTCGAAAATATACAGTGATCAACTAAGCAGCACTATACAGAGTACAGACGATTGGTGTATGACATCACAGTACTGATTCGAAAGCATATAGCAGACAGTGATCGACAGCACTGTACAGAGTACAGACGATTGGTGTATGCAGAGGTGTAGTTGAAGAGGTGGGTAAACTATAAATTCTGGTGGACCGACCAAGACATGGTCACCAGGTAAGGTGGGCCACTGCCTACCGGTGTATGTGTGTCTCCTGATGACATTGCTATATAGGGAGGGCTTGACATTAAGCCTTTTCATATGCTAAGTAAATCTGCCTTTCACTTGTCCGAGTCAAAAAGTTGCTTGTTCAGATTTTTTAAAAATTTGACTTATTCTTAAAAAATATTCTCATCATTGATATATCAGCTTTGATATTTAAATCACCATATTGTAATTTCTGCACCTTTAAAGGGCACCCCCCTCCCCCAATATTATTAAATGTATGCTTCATATTTCATTTTAAATTCCTAAATTTGATCAATAAATTCAATTATTTCTAATAATAAGACACCATAGGGCTGTTACTCTAGGGGTTGATCAAATTAAATCATTTACACTGAAAAATTACAATTGCATGAAATAATGTTATGAAATTGATTTTAATTTACATATAAGAAAGAATGATGCTACTTTTAAACATTTAACACTAAACCGCCAGTAGGTGGTGGCAGGCGACCGTCTTAATGAGTGAAAAAGTTCGCCTTAGGTTTAACAACCTATACTAAATTAACTAAATTAAAGAAACTAAATTAACGACATAAGCTTAATTTAAAATGTCTTAGGAACTAGGATATTTAGAGGTGGTTAAACGCAATTGAAAGGTGGATAAACGCACTTTGGAGGTGGGTAAACGCAATTCCCGAATATTGGGAGGTGCGTAAACGGCATTTGCGCATTTAGCCTTCACTACATCCCTGGGTGTATGACATCACAGTACTGATTCGAAAGCATGCAGTGTACTTTGATCACCTTGACGAAGCACTGGGGAGACCGGGGGCAATTGTAACAGGGGGCAATTGTACCACACTCAATTCCTCCAATCAGAAACAAGCTAGAGTGATGACACTTAATCTGTACATGCCCAATAGGATTCTCTCTCTATCTGTGGAAAAGAAGCGTGACATTTTCAACTTTAGCAGAAGTTATTAACGACAAACTGATTTTGAGGTGTGAAAGTTATTTTTTGGATGTAATGTATTTTTCTTCTGCTGTGTAAAGTTTAGATGTCTGTCAATTTAAACTTGTATACATTTTATCCCTAGGTTATTGATTAAAAACGAACATAAACAACACTGTAACACTGTGTTACAGTTGCCCCCGAGCCACAAGGCCCATTGTAATAAGCTTGTTTGTGTGTGTTGACATACTTTTCTGTTAAAAAAATGAACATATTTCACTAAATTCTATTGTAAAACTTCATTTTAAAAGGGTGTATTAAAATAAATGTTTGTTCCAGTATTAACAAATCATCAATTAGCATTTTTTATATAAAATAATGTGTGTTTTATATGTGCTTGACAAAGTGGGAATATTATATAAACTCTTAAAATTAACAGCAGTAAAGTGATTACTTTGAGGTAGGCTTTTATTTGAGATAAAGTGGGTTAATAGGAGTTATTTCTCAGTGTTACAATTGCCCCCACACTGCATTTAATTGAATATTTTAGTCTTGTTCTTATAAGTAAAAATATATAAATTGTATTATTAATTAGTGCACATATATATGTTTCTTGTATCAAAAGATGACTAGTCTATCTCAAGTAGTTTGTGAGTTATTAAGGAAAATGTAAAATACGTTACAATTGCCCCGGGTCTCCCCTACAGACGATTGGTTTATGACATCACAGTCCTGATTCGAAAGCATACAGTATGATCTTGAAGCAGCACTGTACAGAGTACAGACGATTGGTGTATGACATCACAGTACTGATTCAAAAGCAAACAGTATGATCTTGAAGCAGCACTGTACAGAGTACATACGATTGGTGTATGACATCACAGTACTGATTTGAAAGCATACGTATGATCTTGAAGCAGCACTGTACAGAGTACAGACGATTGGTGTATGACATCACAGTACTGATTCGAAAGCAAACAGTATGATCTTGAAGCAGCACTGTACAGAGTACAGACGATTGGTGTATGACATCACAGTACTGTTTCGAAAGCATGTATGATCTTGAAGCAGCCGAACAACCAATACTTATGAAAGTAATTGGATCAAACATAAAAAAATAAGTATTCCTAACTTTTCAACGTTTACTTAACATATGTGTGTAACAAAAAAAATATAAGCTACTAGGTGCACTTAAATGTATGCATAAATAAAATAATAAAAAAACATAATGCATGTCAACTACTACAATAATTGCATCAAAATTAAGTAAATCGATTATATCAGTTTAAGTAACTGTATGAGCCACGTGATATAGGCTATGCAATTTCCCGTGATGCCTATCCAGACAAAAAAAATATGAAACACATGTGAAGACGTTGAGAAGCGGTAAGCTTAATTTTTGTACTTAGGCCTACACATGATCATTTATTGCATTTTTGGTCAAGAAATTTACTTTTAACTGAATTTCAGAATTGCTACAAATTTTGCATCAACAATTAGAAACGTTTCTTACGAATGCAAACATTTGTAGTCTACATGTTAACGAATGAAATAAGTGTTTTGCACGCGAGTAGCTATATATTGTGTTTTTTCAAAATATATGACCATGATGTTGGCTCGTATATGCATTAATGGTGTGTTTACACCGAACGCGAATTTAATTGCGATAGCAGAGTACATTCATAGTCAATGCAAAGACGCGAAGACGCATCATTCGCGCCGGGCGTCGCGAATTGGGTGACTCGTTTGCCGCGAACGTCTTTCTCAGTAGAGAATTTTGAACTTGAGCGGGCTGCAGAAGATTCAAGCGTCTAACTAGACTTGACGTGTTTGACGCGTTCGGTGTGACCAATTCGGACTGCGCTCTCTCTCCCCCACGGATAGATTATAGGCCTACTTTATTAGCGAGTTGTTTTTGGATAAAACTAATGTACTTTGCATACTTACAAATTCCCATGTTCTCTATCTCTATTGTCTATAGGCCTACATGGATCGCGGGAAAGGGGGCCTTGGGCGCGGGTTAGCCTACTTTTGGTAACGTTAACATACAAATATTAATTTCGAAAGCACATTGCCTACAGCTCCGTGTGTGCACGATTTATCATTAAATAATGGCAATCTTGATTCTAGCACAATATTATTCCTAAATGACAGCATTAATTCAGTAAATTAAACCTTCAAAATTATTATCAAAATAAGTAAATACCCATTAAACAAAACTTTAGCTTCAAATAAAGATTGTAGATCTTTACTGTTTTCCAGTAGTTACTGCTAAAATGTTTTTGAAGAGATTCGTTCATAACCTCTGGAGGAAAGTCATTAATTAACTTCTGTTTTGTTTAAATTAATAGATATTATTTAATAGACTATTTTTTTATATTTATAGGTATTTAATAATGGACTAATTTGTTGCATTTAATTGTTTTTTTTTATTGGTTTTTGAAAAAAATAATATATATATATATATATATATATATATATAATTATATATATAGACACACACACACACACACACACACACTAAGATTGTTTAATATTTTTAAAAGAAGTCTCTTCTGCCCACCAAGCCTTCATTTCTTTGATCCAAGAAAAACTGTAATATTGTGACTCAATTATTATTATTATTTTAACAACTATTTTCTATTTGAATATATTTTAAGATGCAATTTAAATAAATAATAAAGTGAAATGCTTTATTGTGTGTGATTTGCATGTTATTTATTTTAAGACATGTAAGCTGAAGATCTAAACTAAGTTAAAATGGTTGGTTCAACTGATTTAATTGTCTTATTTTATATATATAAATGAGCTTAAATTTTAAGTTAACAGAACTAAGATTTATTTTGATCTCACATGGCCTGCACTGTGTTGGATTTACTTAAAAGATATGTGCACATTTTTTGATACAAAAATGGTGCATATATATTTTAAGTAAATCCAAATCATCATTTTTTAGAGTGTGGACAATATGAAACTAAAACGACATAAGCTTAATTTAAAATGTCTTAGGAACTACTGGATATTTAGAGGTGGATAAACGTAATTGAAATGTGGATAAACGCACTTTGGAGGTGCAAACGCAATTCCCGAATATTGTAACACAGTCTCATCCCAAATCGTCATATAACTGACGTTTTGGGACGTATTTTGACCATACGTCAATATCCGCCTTTTTAGGGCCCCCTTAAACGTCGGTAGATGGCGATCCCGGGCCGTCATACAACTGACGCTTTACCTTTAACGTCAGTTAGGTGACGGGTTAGGTTTAGGGTTAAGTTTAGGTATGGGGTAGAGTTAGGATCCCATAACCTCATCTACCGACGTTTAAGGGGGCCCTAAAAAGGCGAATATTGACGTATGGTCAAAAGACGTCCCAAAACGTCAGTTATATGACGATTTGGGATGAGACCGGGTTGAATATTGGGAGGTGGGTAAATGGCATTTACGTGCATTTAGCCTCCACTACATCCCTGGGTATGACATCACAGTACTGATTCGAAAATATACAGTGATCAACTAGAAGCAGCACTATACAGAGTACAGACGATTGGTGTATGACATCACAGTACTGATTCGAAAGCATACAGCAGACAGTGATCGACAGCACTGTACAGAGTACAGACGATTGGTGTATGCAGAGGTGTAGTTGAAGAGGTGGGTAAACTATAAATTCTGGTGGACCAAGACATGGTCACCAGGTAAGGTGGGCCACTGCCTACCGGTGTATGTGTGTCTCCTGATGACATTGCTATATAGGGAGGGCTCGACATTAAGCCTTTTCATATGCTAAGTAAATCTGCCTTTCACTTGTCCGAGTAAAAAAGTTGCTTGTTCAGATTTTTTAAAAATTTGACTTATTCTTAAAAAATATTCTCATCATTGATATATCAGCTTTGATATTTAAATCACCATATTGTAATTTCTGCACCTTTAAAGGGCACCCCCCTCCCCCAATATTATTAAATGTATGCTTCATATTTCATTTTAAATTCCTAAATTTGATCAATAAATTCAATTATTTCTAATAATAAGACACCATAGGGCTGTTACTCTAGGGGTTGATCAAATTAAATCATTTACACTGAAAAATTACAATTGCATGAAATAATGTTATGAAATTGATTTTAATTTACATATAAGAAAGAATGATGCTACTTTTAAACATTTAACACTAAACCGCCAGTAGGTGGTGGCAGGCGACCGTCTTAATGAGTGAAAAAGTTCGCCTTAGGTTTAACAACCTATACTAAATTAACTAAATTAAAGAAACTAAATTAACGACATAAGCTTAATTTAAAATGTCTTAGGAACTAGGATATTTAGAGGTGGATAAACGCAATTGAAAGGTGGATAAACGCACTTTGGAGGTGGGTAAACGCAATTCCCGAATATTGGGAGGTGCGTAAACGGCATTTGCGCATTTAGCCTTCACTACATCCCTGGGTGTATGACATCACAGTACTGATTCGAAAGCATGCAGTGTACTTTGATCACCTTGACGAAGCACTGGGGAGACCGGGGGCAATTGTAACAGGGGGCAATTGTACCACACTCAATTCCTCCAATCAGAAACAAGCTAGAGTGATGACACTTAATCTGTACATGCCCAATAGGATTCTCTCTCTATCTGTGGAAAAGAAGCGTGACATTTTCAACTTTAGCAGAAGTTATTAACGACAAACTGATTTTGAGGTGTGAAAGTTATTTTTTGGATGTACAGTATTTTTCTTCTGCTGTCTAAAGTTTAGATGTCTGTCAATTTAAACTTGTATACATTTTATCCCTAGGTTATTGATTAAAAACGAACATAAACAACACTGTAACACTGTGTTACAGTTGCCCCCGAGCCACAAGGCCCATTGTAATAAGCTTGTTTGTGTGTGTTGACATACTTTTCTGTTAAAAAAATGAACATATTTCACTAAATTCTATTGTAAAACTTCATTTTAAAAGGGTGTATTAAAATAAATGTTTGTTCCAGTATTAACAAATCATCAATTAGCATTTTTTATATAAAATAATGTGTGTTTTATATGTGCTTGACAAAGTGGGAATATTATATAAACTCTTAAAATTAACAGCAGTAAAGTGATTACTTTGAGGTAGGCTTTTATTTGAGATAAAGTGGGTTAATAGGAGTTATTTCTCAGTGTTACAATTGCCCCCACACTGCATTTAATTGAATATTTTAGTCTTGTTCTTATAAGTAAAAATATATAAATTGTATTATTAATTAGTGCACATATATATGTTTCTTGTATCAAAAGATAGTCTATCTCAAGTAGTTTGTGAGTTATTAAGGAAAATGTAAAATACGTTACAAATAAATAAAAAAACATAATGCATGTCAACTACTACAATAATTGCATCAAAATTAAGTAAATCGATTATATCAGTTTAAGTAACTGTATGAGCCACGTGATATAGGCTAGGCAATTTCCCGTGATGCCTATCCAGACAAAAAAAATATGAAACACATGTGAAGACGTTGAAGCGGTAAGCTTAATTTTTGTACTTAGGCCTACACATGATCATTTATTGCATTTTTGGTCAAGAAATTTACTTTTAACTGAATTTCAGAATTGCTACAAATTTTGCATCAACAATTAGAAACGTTTCTTACGAATGCAAACATTTGCAGTCTACATGTTAACGAATGAAATAAGTGTTTTGCACGCGAGTAGCTATATATTGTGTTTTTTCAAAATATATGACCATGATGTTGGCTCGTATATGCATTAATGGTGTGTTTACACCGAACGCGAATTTAATTGCGATAGCAGAGTACATTCATAGTCAATGCAAAGACGCGAAGACGCATCATTCGCGCCGGGCGTCGCGAATTGGGTGACTCGTTTGCCGCGAACGTCTTTCTCAGTAGAAAATCTTGAACTTGAGCGGGCTGCAGAAGATGCAAGCGTCTAACTAGACTTGACGTGTTTGACGCGTTCGGTGTGACCAATTCGGACTGCGCTCTCTCTCCCCCACGGATAGATTATAGGCCTACTTTATTAGCGAGTTGTTTTTGGATAAAACTAATGTACTTTGCATACTTACAAATTCCCATGTTCTCTATCTCTATTGTCTATAGGCCTACATGGATCGCGGGTTAGCCTACTTTTGGTAACGTTAACATACAAATATTAATTTCGAAAGCACATTGCCTACAGCTCCGTGTGTGCACGATTTATCATTAAATAATGGCAATCTTGATTCTAGCACAATATTATTCCTAAATGACAGCATTAATTCAGTAAATTAAACCTTCAAAATTATTATCAAAATAAGTAAATACCCTTTAAACAAAACTTTAGCTTCAAATAAAGATTGTAGATCTTTACTGTTTTCCAGTAGTTACTGCTAAAATGTTTTTGAAGAGATTCGTTCATAACCTCTGGAGGAAAGTCATTAATTAACTTCTGTTTTGTTTAAATTAATAGATATTATTTAATAGACTATTTTTTTATATTTATAGGTATTTAATAATGGACTAATTTGTTGCATTTAATTGTTTTTTTTTATTGGTTTTTGAAAAAAATAATATATATATATATATATATATATATGTCACTCGTGACAATCGAGGGGGGGGGGGGGGGCGGAACTATTATTTTGTGCCTTCGTTCCCATGGGGAACATTTCCGGGGGGGGGGGGGGGACCTAAGACTTCTCCGGTTCCTATTTGATGTACAGCAGGTGCGCATTGTGAGCGCGTCGATCGCTGATTGGCGCACACGTCATACCAGCACAGTTGAAAAGGTCTTTGGTTGGTGAGCGGGGAAAAGGGAGAGGCAGAAAAGGAACGACGTGTCTGAGCTGGGAAGTCCTCGACGAGTGAAAGAGTGCAACAGAGAGAGAAGTGACATACATTGGGCTGGAGCAAGCGGTATGAGGAATGATTATGACTATGTGGGCTGGTGTATGGAATTAATGATTGCCTACAGTATTGCTGCAGGAGCACCTCATTGATGAAGATAGAAGAGACGCCGTACTGAAGCCTGATTTGTGAGTGGAATGATTTTGATCTCTTAAAGTTATTCACGTGTGTTTTGCCTGTGTGGATTGCAGTGTGCACGAAGGTGGAAGTGTAATGCTTAGGCTACGGTGGTCTGTACTGATTCATCTCCCTATGAACGTCAGGGAAGAGAAGTATTACTGAACCTGGTTTCTGCCATTATTCACCATTGAACATTGTAAGGATACAGCTTCAGCTAAGCCACTCCGCCAGTTATCTACCATTGAATGATCATCTCGATGGAGAATTAACACCAGTGATTGTACTCCTTATAGCACTCTGACCTTTTTCATTCTCTCTGCCTGAGCCCCACAGAGAAGCGGATACGCTGTGAACACGCCGCTGAGCCACCGAGCCCCATTCTTTCTGCCTGAGCCCCACAGAGAAGCAGTATCGCTGCAGATACGTCGGTGAGCACCCTGACCTTTTTCATTCTCTCTGCCTGAGCCCCACAGAGAAGCGGATACGCTGTGAACACGCCGCTGAGCAACCGAGCCCCATTCTTTCTGCCTGAGCCCCACAGAGAAGCAGTATCGCTGCAGATACGTCGGTGAGCACCCTGACCTTTTTCATTCTCTCTGCCTGAGCCCCACAGAGAAGCGGATACGCTGTGAACACGCCGCTGAGCAACCGAGCCCCATTCTTTCTGCCTGAGCCCCACAGAGAAGCAGTATCGCTGCAGATACGTCGGTGAGCACCCTGACCTTTTTCATTCTCTCTGCCTGAGCCCCACAGAGAAGCGGATACGCTGTGAACACGCCGCTGAGCAACCGAGCCCCATTCTTTCTGCCTGAGCTCCACAGAGAAGCAGTATCGCTGCAGTTATGTCGGTGAGCACTCTGACCTTTTTCATTTTCTCTGCCTGAGCCCCACAGAGAAGCGGATACGCTGTGAACACGCCGCTGAGCAACCGAGCCCCATTCTTTCTGCCTGAGCCCCACAGAGAAGCAGTATCGCTGCAGTTACGTCGGTGAGCACTCTGACCTTTTTCATTCTCTCTGCCTGAGCCCCACAGAGAAGCGGATACGCTGTGAACACGCCGCTGAGCAATCGAGCCCCATTCTTTCTGCCTGAGCCCCACAGAGAAGCAGTATTGCTGCAGATACGTCGGTGAGCACCCTGACCTTTTTCATTCTCTCTGCCTGAGCCCCACAGAGAAGCGGATACGCTGTGAACACGCCGCTGAGCAATCGAGCCCCATTCTTTCTGCCTGAGCCCCACAGAGAAGCAGTATCGCTGCAGTTATGTCGGTGAGCACTCTGACCTTTTTCATTCTCTCTGCCTGAGCCCCACAGAGAAGCGGATACGCTGTGAACACGCCGCTGAGCAACCGAGCCCCATTCTTTCTGCCTGAGCCCCACAGAGAAGCAGTATTGCTGCAGTTACGTCGGTGAGCACTCTGACCTTTTCATCCTCTCTGCCTGAGCCCCACAGAGAAGCAGTTGCACCGCTGAACAACCGAGCCTCATTCGTTCTGCCTGAGCCCCACAGAGAAGCAGTATCGCTGCAGTTACCTCGGTGAGCACTCTGACCCTGTTCATTCTCTCTGCCCGAGCCCCACAGAGAAGCAGTTTCGCTGCAGCTACGTCAGTGAGCACCCCGACTTCTTCATTCTTTCTGCCTGAGCCCCACGGAGAAGCAGACACGCTGTGTACACGCCGCTGAGTAACCGAGCTCCATTCTCTCTGCCTGAGCTTCACAGAGCAGTCACGTCAAGTCAAGTCAAGTCACATTTATTTATATAGCGCTTTTCACAATACAGATTGTATCAAAGCAGCTTCA
Source organism: Pimephales promelas (assembly GCF_988280905.1). Classification (NCBI taxonomy): domain Eukaryota; kingdom Metazoa; phylum Chordata; class Actinopteri; order Cypriniformes; family Leuciscidae; genus Pimephales; species Pimephales promelas. Next base: position 7,815,125 of record NC_142793.1, read on the forward strand.
CAGTGATAACATGTAAGTAGCACAACACAGATCAACAACATTGCTAAACACTAAATAAATAACCCCAACTGAGCAAGCTCAAAGCAAGCCAAAAGCAAAGCGACAGTGGCAAGGAACCAAAACTCCATCAGATTGGATGGAGAAAAAACCTTGGGAGAACCCAGGCTCAGTCGGGGGCCAGTTCTCCTCTGGCTTACATTCATATTGTTTAAATATAAATATTAAATATAAATATTGTTTATGAATCAAACGGCGCCGACGAAGATCTTCCTTGTGGGAATAGAGTACGGATTCCAGTGGTCTCCAATCCTGTCCAGGCCTACACGACGAAACCATCTGCTCAACATTCTTGAACTTTTAAAATAAATAAAACTTCCCTCTTAATCTGCTCATTGGTCTCTTTGTCCGTTCATTGGTGTCCTTGTGGTGTCGGCTCCTCGCGGTGGGGTGTAGGTCCGTCCGGGTGTGGGTCGGACCATCCCGGGGCGGTGACATATATATATATATATATATATATATAATTATATATATAGACACACACACACACACACACACACACACTAAGATTGTTTAATATTTTTAAAAGAAGTCTCTTCTGCCCACCAAGCCTTCATTTCTTTGATCCAAGAAAAACTGTAATATTGTGACTATATTATTATTATTATTTTAACAACTATTTTCTATTTGAATATATTTTAAGATGCAATTTAAATAAATAATAAAGTGAAATGCTTTATTGTGTGTGATTTGCATGTTATTTATTTTAAGACATGTAAGCTGAAGATCTAAACTAAGTTAAAATGGTTGGTTCAACTGATTTAATTGTCTTATTTTATATATATAAATGAGCTTAAATTTTAAGTTAACAGAACTAAGATTTATTTTGATCTCACATGGCCTGCACTGTGTTGGATTTACTTAAAAGATATGTGCACATTTTTTGATACAAAAATGGTGCATATATATTTTAAGTAAATCCAACTCATCATTTTTTAGAGTGTGGACAATATGAAACTAAAACGACATAAGCTTAATTTAAAATGTCTTAGGAACAACCTGATCTCACAGAATTCCGTGAAATGAACACGGACTCTTAACTCAAAATCCGTTGCAGTGTCACGGATTTGCCAAAAAATCCGTGATGTGCCCACGGAATTGATGCCTATGTAAGTCAATGACAGGCAGCATCCGTGGTCTACACACGGGCTGTTACAATACCTGCGCGCTCCCCCAATTGACGTCGTTTTATAATTTGGAAAGATATATTCTGAATTTACTTAAAGTACTTTACTTTACATATTTGATTTTAACTTGATATTGCATTGTTCTGTCGTCGTTTGATCGCTAGGATAACGTCTGGTCACCCTGAATTCCGTGACCGTACCACGGAATATTCGGTGGTCGCCACAGATTGGTTCACCGTTACTGGACGATATTGCTGCTGATTTTGATACTTTAGGTTGGCTATTCAAGCTGTCTGGGTTTGTGATGCATGTAGTCTAATTAAACTGTGAACTTTTGTATCTTCCCTGACCAGTTATAGCATTTTGCTTATTGACAAATGATGGGACCACGGGTTTCTTCCGTGACCGTACCACGGAATATTCGGTGGTCGCCACAGATTGTTTCACTTTCACTGGACGAGGTTGCCTATTGCTGATTTTGACACTTTAGGCTATTCAAGTTGTCCGTGTTTGTGATGCATGTAGTCTAATTAAACTGTGAACTCGCTCCTTATTTGACCTACCCAGCTAGGATTTTTTTGTTCTAAAAATGTTCTGAGAACATTACCATGCAGTGTTCTAATAATGTTTTCAGCGGGTAGTTTTCTTTTGGTTCCTAAAATGTTCTCTTAAAAGTTCTAATAACATTCTCTAAAAACGTTCTAAATATGTTAAATGCTAACATTGTTAGAACATTATTTCCTGACGTTCTTATAACATTTTCAGCGGGTAGTTTTCTTTTTGTTCCCAGAATGTTCTCTGAAAAGTTCTAATAACATTGTCTAAAAACATTTAAAATATGTTTATTGCTAACATTGTTAGAACATTATTCCCTAATGTTTTTATAACATTTTCAGCGGGTAGTTTTCTTTTGGTTCCTAAAATGTTCTCTTAAAAGTTCTAATAACATTGTCTAAAAACATTTTAAATATGTTTATTGCTAACATTGTTAGAACATTATTCCCTAATGTTTTTATAACACTTTCAGCAGGTAGTTTTCTTTTTGTTCCCAGAATGTTCTCTTAAAAGTTCTAATAACATTCTCTAAAAACATTCTAAATATGTTAAATGCTAACATTGTTAGAAAATTATTCCCTGACGTTCTTATAACATTTTCAGCGGGTAGTTTTCTTTTTGTTCCCAGAATGTTCTCTGAAAAGTTCTAATAACATTGTCTAAAAACATTTAAAATATGTTTATTGCTAACATTGTTAGAACATTATTCCCTAATGTTTTTATAACATTTTCAGCGGGTAGTTTTCTTTTGGTTCCTAAAATGTTCTCTTAAAAGTTCTAATAACATTGTCTAAAAACATTTTAAATATGTTTATTGCTAACATTGTTAGAACATTATTCCCTAATGTTTTTATAACACTTTCAGCAGGTAGTTTTCTTTTTGTTCCCAGAATGTTCTCTTAAAAGTTCTAATAACATTCTCTAAAAACATTCTAAATATGTTAAATGCTAACATTGTTAGAAAATTATTCCCTGACGTTCTTATATCATTTTCAGTGGGTAGTTTTCTTTTTGTTCCCAGAATGTTCTCTTAAAAGATGGCATAACATTCACTAAGAACACTCTGAAAATGTTTTGTGATGACCTTCTATAAAGGTTTAATCATAACATTTTTAAAACATTATCCCCTAACTTTCTTATAAAGTTTTTAGCGGAAGTTTATTTTTGTTCCCAAAATGTTCTCTTAAAACCCCTCAAAAATGATTAGCTATAACATTGTTAAAGCATAACATTTTATTAATCTCAAAACTAAAACATCAAAATCTAACAGGTTTAAATGGCATCCACATAAATTATTAGAAGTTCTGCGTACAGTAAATGCCCAACATTACATGAAGAACTCAGTAAAGTCACTCATGCGTCTTGACTGCGGTGTTTGCTCAGAGCACTCATCATCAGTCTTTGCTTGTTTTGGTTCTTGCCATATTTAAAAAAATAATCCAGGAATCTGTATTAATAATAGTGTTCTACTATTCTCTCTTCTAGTTGTCCAGCTGCTCCCCCAGTTAGCATTGAGCTCTGTTCTCTGTGTGCACGGTAGAGTTTTTCCTCATAGCCTAAAAAAGAAGATCATGCAAAAGTGTAAACATAAAGAATACACATACATTAAGATCACAAGCAATATTGACATTGAAAACTTTCAAAATTAGCCAGCCTAATTAGCAGTCAGAAATTATGTAAAGACTAATTTATTGAAAGTATAAATATGATAAATTATGAGTATCTTTTTTGTTTCTGTAATTTAAAACATACTTAATCCATGTATCCAATATCTTAATACAATAAAGTTTTAAAAATGGATATTTTTCTTACACAAATGCTTCGCTTTAAAAGGGCTTTATAACCCCGCCAGAGTCATGTGGTGGATTACTTTTATCATGGATGGATGCGCCTTGATAGACGGCCATTCACTGCCATTCTAAAAGTCAGAAGAGTCAGGACATTTTTTTAAATATAACTCAGATAGTATTCATCTGAAAGAAGAATGTTATATACACTGAAGCCTTGAGAAACGCTCTTTCCAATTCATTAACGTTAACCTCTAACGTTATATGAATTACTGAATTATTATTAACTTTTACTTTCAAAAGACATTAAGATCACTTTTAAGTAAAAATACAGTATTCGTATGCATAGAACACAATACCGGCATTATAGTAGGCTACCTTGGTTGTAAATGGAGACTTTATTGTGTCATCGGTAAGTTAATCATCTTGAAACAGTCCGTTTGGAGTCTGCATTAAAACAAATCTAGCTGTTATTCAAAAGTAGCATACACTCAGATTTATTGCGACTGTCATACAATTCTAAGAAAGTTAGGTCTAATACTGAAAGACATCAAGGATAAGAGAAAGCTATGTAAACTGAAAAAATACACACAAAAACTTACAGTTGTGAAAGAGTTCCGTTGACCAGGAGTTCTGTTGTTTTGGGCCAATGTGTCGCCAATTTAGACAACGGACATTCTGCGCCGATTTCTTCAACAGAAACGTTGCTTTATTTGCGCTGTTTGTCGAGTTCAAATGTTCTTACGTCATGGGAACATCGCGCTGTGATTGGTGGTTTTAAACGTCGATCTACAGCGACCTCCAATCAGCTTCTCATCTCTTGTAAACGCATTTGTCGCAACAGTTCATTTCAGAGTAGCCTAATATATCCTCAAAACACTTTACCGTATGCTGTTTTGACAATGTTCCTCTTTCATTATGGAAAATTATGCCATTATTCTATAGGTTAAAATAATTCTAAAATCTGTTACCTAAACAGCTTCCTTAAAATATCCTTACAATTTTATGAGCTTTTGTTAACATATATTATGAGATTTTGTCATCTCAGGTAAATGTCCACAAAACATTTGATGAATGTTGCTTTGATAATGTTCCTCCTTTGTTATTGTGCCAATGATTTATAAAAGATAACAACATTTCGACAAAAAATCCTCAAAATGTATCATGCAAAATGTTTGTTAAAAAGTCAATTTAAAGGAATGTTTTATTAAAAACATTTTATCATCTCAGGACTAAATAATATATCCTCAAAACATTTTGCGAACGTTAATTTGATTATGTTCTTCCTCTGTTATTACAACCCGATCTCACGACCAAATCGTACGAATTCGACGAATGATTAAAAAGTGGCTAATTCGTAACAATTCATACGACCTCACTCGTACGAATTAATACGATTTTGCTAAATCGTACATATTTTACGAATTGGCCAATTCGTATGAATTCGTACGAATGACCTACCCCTGACCCCGCCCCTTAACCTAACCATCACGTGGGTTTAGACAAATCGTACAAATTAGTACGAGTGAGGTCGTACGAATTAGTACGAATTAGACACTTTTTAATCATGCGTCGAATTCGTACGAATTGGTCGTGAGATAGTGTTGGTTATTATGGTAGGCCTACATTCAATATTTTATGAAAGATCATTCTATAAACTTTTACCTCATCAACATCCTCAAAATGTTACATTTAATACATTCTAGTTTTGTTAACACGTCACATTACAAGAATGTTTTATAAAAACATTCCATCATCTCAGGCCTCAATGATATCCTCAAAACATTTTTCGAACGTTGATTTGATAATGTTCCTCCTCTGTTATTATGGAACATTGTTTCAGTGTTTTATTGAGAACGTTGTAATATCTGTTATCTCAACAACATTCCCAAAACATCCTTAACATGTTACAGTGTTAATGTTTAAACACGTCACATTACAAACATTTTATTAAAAAAACATTCCATCAACTCAGGCCTCAATGATATCCTCATAACATTTTGCGAACGTTGATTTGATAATGTTCCTCCTCCGTTTTTATGGGACATTGTACCAATGTTTTATTGAGAACATTGTAATATCTGTCATCTCAACAACATTCCGAAAACATCCTCAACATGTTACAGTGAAAATGTTCTAGTTTTGTTAACACGTCACATTACAAGAACATTTTATAAAAACATTCCATCATCTCAGGACTAAATAACATCCTCAAAACATTTTACGAACGTTGATTTGATAATGTTATTCCTATGTTTTTATGGGACATTGTTTCAATGTTTTATAAAAGATCATTCTACAAACCTTTACCTCATCAACATCCTTAAAATGTTAAATTTAAAACGTTCTAGTTTTGTTAAACACGTCACATTACAAGAACATTTTATAAAAAAACATTCCATCAACTCAGGCCTCAATGATATCCTCATAACATTTTGCGAACGTTGATTTGATAATGTTCCTCCTCCGTTTTTATGGGACATTGTACCAATGTTTTATTGAGAACATTGTAATATCTGTCATCTCAACAACATTCCGAAAACATCCTCAACATGTTACAGTGAAAATGTTCTAGTTTTGTTAACACGTCACATTACAAGAACATTTTATAAAAACATTCCATCATCTCAGGACTAAATAACATCCTCAAAACATTTTACGAACGTTGATTTGATAATGTTATTCCTATGTTTTTATGGGACATTGTTTCAATGTTTTATAAAAGATCATTCTACAAACCTTTACCTCATCAACATCCTCAAAATGTTAAATTTAAAACGTTCTAGTTTTCTTAACATGTCGCATTACAAGAATGTTTTATAAAAAACATTCAGTCATCTCAGGCCTCAATGATATCCTCATAACATTTTGCGAGCGTTGATTTGATAATGTTCCTCCTTTGTTTTTATGGGACATTGTACCAATGTTTTATTGATAACATTCTAATATCTGTTATCTCAACAACATTCCCAAAACATCCTCAACATGTTACAGTGACAATGTTCTAGTTTTGTTAACACGTCACATTACAAGAACGTTTTATAAAAACATTCCATCATCTCAGGACTAAATAATATCCTCAAAACATTTTGTGGACGTTGATTTGATAATGTTCCTCCTCTGTTATTATGAGATATTGTGCTAATGTTTTATTGAGAACATTGTTTAATCTGTTATCTCAGCAACATTCCCAAAACATCCTCAAAATGTTACAGTGAAAATGTTATATCTTAGTTTACATTTAACCTTATAGGAACATTATTTGAAATGAGAAAACATCCTTAAAACATTCTTAAAACATTGCATTCAAATGTTTTATTTAAAACATCCCTGCAAACAAGCCTGCACTGGCCCTGTCCGGGCCCACTTAGGGCTAGCCTAAGGGCCCCCTGCAGGCTGCTAGCGCAGGGCCCATGAGAATTTGCTCATTGGCAAAACGTTGGGCCTGCATGGGCAGCCCTCACTTAGCCCTCACTAAACCCACACAGGGCCCGCACACTGGGCCCACAAAACGTTGGCCCTGCATGGGCAGCCCTCACTTAGCCGCAAGGAAGCCCTCACTAAGCCCACACAGGGCCCGCACCGCACACACAGGGCATCTACAACAATAGATCTAGTTCACAATTAATCTGTTTCACTATAAATACTTTTTGGCTAATATAACTATAAGTCTTTGGGAAAAACAATTATTCTATACATCTGAATGCAGTCACCACATAACTAATTTCTGTATTTTCACAAATGTACAGAAGTCAAAGGGATTTCAAATCAATGTATTTATTAATTACAAAACATAAAACATTAAATTCAGGTTATTATATATAATATAATTACACTATTATAAATTCACATAAAAAACAGAAACATAGAAAACAGCTGTTTTACATTATGATAAAATTTCACAATATTACTGTTTTTTTTTAAATAAATGCAAGCTTAATAAGCAGAATAGACTTCTTCCAAAATGTTTTCAAATTTTTTACCTGTATACTGTATATGATTATATACAAAATAAATAGTAGTTAATAAGATTGACACTGTATTATATCTAGTAATATTGAAGCTAAACAGAGTCCCTATAACAGTGCAATTTGTAGATTTTTAGTCTTCGAGAAAATGTTTTATGAGTTGCAAACCTCTTTTTCTTTGCTTTCTCTCTCTCACAAACACAACACATCAGTTACACAAAACATCAGTTAAATTCTTCATTGCAGGTGCACAAATCCTATTCTAAAAATTACCAAACTCATAGGGTCATATTTTTGTTGATAAACAGTAACATTTTGGCCAATTATGCACATTTCTTGGTGTATAATTTTGTGAATCATCTATACTGTTTGGCTATTCTCATGTGGTCACACTTCACTTTTCATTCACAGTCACATATGCTCAAACCCCGTGTGGCCGTGCCTTAAATGTCAGCATACATTTCTTACAGGGATGTGCAAAAGTAAATTGCGATTAATCGCATTCAAAATGAAAGTCTGTGTTTACATAATATATTTGTGTGAGCTGTATATAATTATTTTGTATTAGGGCTGTGAAACGATTAATCGCGATTAATCGCATTCAAAATAAAAGTTTGTGTTCACATAAATTATATACGTTTGTGTAGTGTGTATAATTATTTTGTATATATAAATACACACACATGCATGTATATATTTAAGACATATTTGCATGTTTGTACTGTATATATGTTTATACAAAATTAATCTTATACATAAATATAAATCTTTGATATATCAATAACACATTTTTCTTAAATATATACATGCATATGTGTGTATTTATATATACAAAATAATTATACAGACATATATCATGTAAACACAAACTTTTATTTTTGATGCAATTAATCATTACACAGCCCTATATTGTATATATAAATACACACACATGCATGTATATATTTAAGAAAATGTGTTATTCATATATAAAATATTTATATTTATATAATATAGATTATGTATTCATATATATATATATATATATATATATATATACACAGAATTTAAGTGCAAATAATTCTTAAATATATACATGCATGCATAGGTATTTATATATACAAAATAATTATATACAGCACACACAAATATATTATGTAAACACAGACTTTTATTTTGGATGCGATTAATTGCAATTAATTTTTGCACAGCCCTTTTTGTGATTTGAAAAAAAGAAAATTATTTGTACACCTCCAATGAAGAATTTGAAAAGCTGTAACTGCAGTGTTTTTTGTGAAAGAGAAAAAAGTTTGAAACTTAAAAAAAAAAAAAGTTCTCTCTGTGACTACTTTACACCTGACTACTTTTAACTGACTACGTTACACCTACAGATTCCACTGTCACAGGTGCTCTGTTTTGCTATAATGAAACCTTTACAGAACATGATCGTAATCCGCCATCCATGTAAAAGCAGAGGTCGGTGTGTTGTACAGGTACATCTGTCCAGCCAACATCTCACGCCTTGATGCCTTCCACTGTGGATCCCAGAAAACCTGCAAAAAAAAAAAAAAAAAAAAAAATACAGTTCAAAATCTATCATACATAATCATACATCTGGTATCACAAATTATTCCAGGTTATTATAACAATTCCAGGTTCAATCAGGTTAAATGCTCAATATTAGAGCTGCACAATACTAAAAACCTTAAATAAAATATTTTGTTTATCTGCTGCTATATATATTGTGATATAAAAACAAATTTCAAGAGATTATTGAGTGAATCTGTATTGAAAATTATAACAAATTACAAGTATTGATAAATTCAATAGAAGAAAAATACAATTGAAATAAGCAGTGCATGAAGTTTTTTCGGAAAATCTAACTTATCAGGTACGGAAATTGAATTATCTAATGTAAAATAAGTCTTCACTGAGGTACAGCCTCTCTCTACTCTTACAAAATGACAAACAACCAGCCTGAAAAACACATGACAATGACACAAGATAATGTCTATAATAAATAGTGTGTGTGTAATTTCTTCAGTACCGTCAGCAGAACCGATAACATCTGAGCTTATCGATACTGCAGTCTTCCTTAATTTGGCCCCAGGGCCCGTTTAATGTTTAATACCGGGTTTCGAAACCTATTCCTACGTATAGGTGAGTTCATATGGATGAAGGCCTGTTGTGTTTGGCCTCTTGGTTTGTGATGGTGATATAGCTATTGTGAAACTCACCTTCGTCATGTACTGGGTGTGGATGGCATCAAGATCTTGTCCTGAAGAATCACAGGATCAAATGATATCTCATCTGGTAACCCCCTGAATTCAGCATTTGAAAGTAAAAAGAATTTCAGTATTTATCAGTCAAACATACATAAAAAAAAAGCTTTGAGTTGGACAGTATGGTGTCTCATTGGCCAACATAATTAAAAACACACCCAGAGAAAAAATAAAATAAAAAAATAATATATATATATATATATATATATATCCATGACTATTATCCTGAATTATTATAACTATGACTATTATAACATTATATTTGCCACCTATTATTTAGCTTCTCAAGTACAATGTCACTGAAAATCATAAATCCTACAGACCCACAACAATTAAACAGTATGTATGAAGTTTTGCTTACTATAGTCGAGGTCATAGCCGTGGAGATTGTCTTGGACCCCAGGGGGTGCAGCAGGACATCTATGATGATCTTCAAGAAAATAACATGCAATGTGTCACAGAGCCAACAATATTACATTGAATTTACAATAGAACAAAGGGTTTAATACAAGGAAGCAAGCTAGAGCATAGCTAAAGAATATACATAAAAAATCTTAAGGTAATATATTGTGCAATAATGCATATGAAATTATTATCATGATTAAACAATAATTCCCCTTTGTTGTGTTTTTTTCCTGTTCCTTCTGAAATCACTTATTACCAATATTTGTAAATGACGTCATTAAGTACGTTACAATGAATTCTTTCAAGGTTAAATAAATTAACTTAGCTAACTTCCAATCACCCATTGACAAATTACCAGCAAAACAAAACTATCAAAAACTGTTATCAACACAAAAATGTGGTTAAAAACCCACACTTATGTAAAACAAGAGCTCAATTGTAACGTAAACAACTTAACGTTAGCTCTTCTGAAAACGGTTCAGTCAGATGCTAACGGACTTTATCGAAGACACAAAACTGTTTCTATAAAGTAAATATTCAACAGAAGTGTATCAATTACACGTAAGACATATATCAGGAAGGTTTGTATGTATTATTTGTGTGATTTTGGTAACTAGACTTACCTGAAAGCAGAGAAAACAACAGTGAGAGACGCTAGTTTGCTGTTTGTCAGTTGATGGGTTTCCTCGTTTCCATGGTTTCCATCTGCTCGCGCGCGCTCCTGTCTTTGAATCAGATTTGAATGCGACTCGCGCACGTACGCCCATATTGAAACCATAGAACACGTCAAAAGGCACGCAGCATTTAAATAAACATCTAGAATTATAACATTTAACAATTTAAAATATCATTAATTTTATATAATGAATTTAAACTCACTGTGTAGTTCTATGACCCATTCAGTTGACAATTATGCTTTTTAATACCATTTTGCTTTTACTTTTATTGTAAAGCAATTTCATGACATCTGTATTATATAAAGGCCTACATGTAATATAAAGAGCAACGTGTAATATAAATATGTAACATAAAGTGTGGAATGAAACTGCAACAGGCCCGTAATTTCATTACCATCTTTATATAAAGAGTGCTTTCTTATTCTCTCTATATATATCTTAAAAAAAAATAAAACATTTTTAAACAATTTAAATATATATATATATATATATATATATATATATATATATATATATATATATATATATATATATTAAATTGTTTAAAAAAAATTTTTTAAGAGAATTAAAATTACCAAGTTATTAGTGCTTTCTTATTCTCTTTATATATATATATATATATATATATATATATATATATATTAGTGCTTTCTTATTCTCTTAATATATATATATATATATATATATATATATATATATATTTTTTTTTTTAATTTTTAAGAGAATTAAAATGACCAAGTTATTATGATTAGAGGACGTACTGACGACATTGTGGGCATGTGGGCAAATCTAAATGTGGGCTACCTAAACTAAACCCGCATGGGCCCAAAGGTGCAAAACCTGCTCATGGGCCCGAATGGGATGGCCCACAGTGGGCCATCATGGGCTTAATGTGGGCAGCCCGCTAGTGTGGGCTGCTCACTGATAGCCCGCAGTGAGCCCAAAGCTGTGGGCCTCGTCTGGGCAACCCGCACTGGGCCTGTTTAGGTTTGGCGTGGGCTGGCCCTAGCCCACTGTGCCCACAGAAAGCCAGCGTCGGCCCCGCAGGGGCATGTTTGCAGGGATTAACCAAACCTCTAGGGAGTGTTAGCCAAAGTTCTAAGAACGTTCCCTGTTAGCTGGGTGCTTTTTGACAAATTCTGTGATGGCACCACGGATTTTTCCGTGATGGGCCCACGGGTTTCTTCCGTGACCGTACCACGGAATATTCGGTGGTCGCCACACCTTTACTGGACGATATTGCTGCTGAGTTTGATACTTTAGGTTGGCTATTCAAGTTGTCTGGGTTTGTGATGCATGTAGTCTAATTAAACTGTGAACTTTTTATCTCCCCTGACCAGTTTCTATAGCCTTTTGCTTATTGACAAATTCCGTGATGGCACCACGGGTTTCTTCCGTGACCGTACCACGGAATATTCGGTGGTCGCCACAGATTGTTTCACCTTTACTGGGCGATATTGCTGCTGGTTTTGACACTTTAGGCTATTCAAGTTGTCCGTGTTTGTGATGCATGTAGTCTAATTAAACTGTGAACTTCTTATCCCCTGCAGTTTGTACAGCCTTTTGCTTATTGACAAATTCTGTGATGGCACCACGGATTCTTCCGTGATGGGACCACGGGTTTCTTCCGTGACCGTACCACGGAATATTCGGTGGTCGCCACAGATTGTTTCACCTTCACTGGAGATTGCCTATTGCTGATTTTGACACTTTAGGCTATTCGAGTTGTCTGTTCGCGATGAAATGTAGCCTCATTAAACTGTGAACATATTATCTCCCCTGATCATTTTGTGTATAACAGTTTTCCACATTGTCAAATTCTGAATCCGTGATGGACACACGGATTACTGGCAGGCTCGATCAATCAAACTCCCCATCCATCAGCCTGGTGTAAATAATATTTGGACTAATTTACTTTTTTTTTTTTTTTTTACTTTAATTTACTCAATTGACAGATAGGCATATACAGACAACGAAAAAAATGATAAAGACTTATAATAAATTAATGTTAAATCGGACGTGTTGCCATGGCGGCGACCCCACGGCACTTTCGCGGTTTTTCCGTCATTGCGAGGATCCCCTCTACCAATCGGTATGTATCTCAGACCTGCTACTTATTTACTAAATATAAATGTTGAAATATAAGTTTTAATGCGTTTTAGATCGCTTGTAGGCTATTGTTCATTGCTAAATATTTGACATGATATCGTGTCTGTAAATAACGTTAGCTGCTAACGTTAGTTGTTTTTCTCTAAAAAAAAGTATGCATTTTAAGAAATATTTAAAAGACGTTTTCTCAAAATTATTTTTTTTTTGTCATTCTCCAGTAACGTTACCAACATATCATCCTCTGTAGCACCATGTACACCAAAGAAATATAGTGAAAATCGTTTATTTTTGATGAAAAGTGAGATGAAAGCATAACGTTAACGTTAGGCCCTATCCTGAAATCCATCTGATATTCTTTTTCCATCTTGTGTAAACTAAATGAAAAAATAATTTTCCACCTGGATTTATCATGTGTTCAGATTTGTTACCGAAAATATATATGCAAAATTGTGCATATTTAATGAGATATTTCCTATTTTGCATAATTAAACATACAAATTTCAAAAAGTTATAATACATTGTTTTTATATACTTGTGTAATTAATCAACTGAGGAAGGTTCATGGTGATCATGGTAATAGATTCATTTATTTTAAAAATTTTACCCTATTCATCTTTAGTGTCTCGCAATGTAGACATTAAATTTTTTTTCTCAGAGATGCATCTAATTATGCTTTCTTGTCTGTTCTACAGATTATTTGCATCTTATCTCCATTTCTCTGTCTCTATTTCAGTTTTATATAGAAAACAAAGGCACTTTTAAGAGCCACTCTTTCAATCTCTCTCTCACTGTTTCTCTCTAGTCTCTCTCTCTCTCACACACACACACTCTCTCTCTCTCTCTCTCTCTCTCTCTCTCTCTCTCTCTCTCTCTCTCACTCACACAAACACGCACGCACGCACACACTCATCTTCATATTTGTACTGTTTGTCTATTGTCTGTATTTTTGTATTGTATCTGTGCATGCACCATGTCGGAAAACCACCCAGCAGTCTTCGAAGATCCTAGTGAGGTCAGATGGCATATGGCTGCTGAAATAAGCAAGGCTCTTCTCAACGAGGCCAGGGTGAGAAATTTTGACAACTTTACACCCATATCTATGTCAAATAACTATTGGTATTACAGATTGTTTGTTGTAGTTGCTGTTGATGTTCTTGACATTTAATGGACATTGGAGTAGTGTAGTATTTTATGTCTTGTAGTTTTAGTTTTGTGTTTTTTTAATGTTAGTTACTTTGCGTCCAAAGTCCAAACATAACCATAAGTCTGATATTCTATTAGAAAACATTAATATTTTATTTTCATATAGGCTGCAATGGGAAGCCATGTCCCTCAAAGAAGAAAGAGGACTAAGAGAGGGAAAGCAGTCGCAAGCGCAGCGGCCACAAGTAACAGACGTAAGAAACGTCAAAAAAAACAAAAACCGTTGTGCATTAGGTTCGTTGTTTATTACACTGTTATAGTTTAATAATGATTATTATCTAATATCTAAATGCTGGTGAGATGTATGATGGAATTTTGTGAATTTTCTGGGGTGAAATATATGATGCTTTACAGTAAGACCCTGATAGAATAGATAACCTATTGCATTGGCCTTTACAGCTTCTGAAGTTCAAGTGATCACAGTGTCTGAGGAAGTCCCTCACATCGAAGAAGAGATGACTGCAAGTCTTGGTCAGTATGTCTGTATAATCCCTATAACATTTCCTATCCCTCCATATCAACAACTTTTCTAATGACCCTGTAAACTTTTCCTCGATTCATTGTTGTTGATGTCTCACACTTCTTCTCCACGTAACTACATTAAAAGTGGTTTGTGTTTGTATTTGTATTTTGTTGTTGTAGAAAGAATGTGCATTATATTATAAATTTTTACAATTCTGCACTCATTGCTTTTGCATAGCTCGCTTTTAGAAATTTTTTCCTATTTTGGGGAGTGATAGACACTCCTACTCTTCATTTCAAACTGGTCTATTATCGGAAGCATATTACACGTTTTGTGAAACCATTGTGATACAATGGTTTGTGATACCATGATCAAATCCATATACAGTACATTAAACCAACATTGAATGGACACTGTCATGTATGGCTTGGTCAATGTCAGATTTTAATAATTATTGTTGTACCATTCAGTCAATTTTACCTATTGTGCCTTCACTCAATCGAAGGGTTGTTTAACAGTTATTTATTTTCATTTATTTTTTTTAGATACACGTCTTCAATAGCTGAGGGACACGCTTGACTCAGTTGAGGTTAATGTGGCAGCTGAAAAAAACAGCATGGGCACAGCGGCAGCTACACGCTGATACAAGGGCAAAAGCAGCAAGGCCAGTGCTGCTTGATGCTAAACTGTCCGCTGAAAGAGATGTCAACCAAAAATGCACTATATAGGTTTGACGTCTTCGACGCTTTTACTCACATTAAAGTTTCGGCTCCTTCGATGTCAAGGCATGCCTTTTTAAAGCTACTGGAGCACCGTTCTGTTCAGGCTGGAAGGGTAAATCTGCTTGAATCATTGTAACACATAATCATATTAATGTATCTAATATTGTGATATTTATTTTCTGTAAACACTAATAATTTTTTATGTCATAGCCAGGGAATGTCTGTGCAGATACATTCCAGAAAAGTTTTTTCGAATATTGTTTTTGCAAACATACAGAAGATGTGATGTTTGAAGTAAATGACTTTTATTGTCCAGCATCAGAGGCAGCAGCATGACAAGAGTATGTCTAATACTGCATATTAAGACAGTATATCTATTGTTTATGTTTGTTTGTTTGTCTTTTCTGTTTTCTATTTGTTAAGATGAGTGATATCTAACTTTACAGGCAGATAACAGTGGAACATGTGGCGTTTCAAGGTTCAGGGCAAGTAAGGAGATGTCAAAAAAATCATCGTCCAAAATAGATGAAGAGGGCATACAAGTGGCAGTCTGCAGGTATGTGGGTAGATCAGAAGTATGCAATTGTACAGATGCCACTTGTCACACCCTGTGGAAACTCAATTGTGGATAAATGCATCAGAGTCAGGTTCAGAGTCAGGTATTTCCTAATGGGAAGTAAAGTCCTTTCCGTCCTTCAGATGAGATGTTAAACTGAGGTCCTGACTCTGTGGTCATTAAAAATCCCAGGTTGTCCTTCAAAAAGAGTCGGGGTGTAATGCCGACATCCTGGTCAAATTTGCTCCTTGGCCTCTGTCCATCATGGCCTCCCAATCATCCCCATATACTGATTGGCTTCATCACTTTATTTATTTTTAAAATAAATTACTTGATGGGGATGAGTGTTTGCGATTGAGGATTGATGGGGATGAGTGTTTGCGATTGAGGATTGATGGGGATGAGTGTTTGTGTGCGTGCGTATGTGCAAATGGATTTAAGCTTTGAATAGAGGTTTTTGATTAGCTCTGTTTTCCACAGGTCTTATTGTGTAAACAGATCATTAAAAATATTGTCCTCTTGTGCATCAGACACGGGATATTGCTGCGTGGACTGGACCACTACCGTGGCGAGGTCTTTGCCGACCCAATGTTTTTACAGAAACAATTGTCAGAGAGGGCCAATGTCACTTTCTTCTGCATGGATGTTGTCTGCAGGTAATTTTTCTCTTTCATATTGAAACTTGGTCAACCTACTGTACATTAAATGGCAAGTGCCTGTTTTTTTTTTTTCAGTCATTTTATATTGATGGCCAGGCAAAGTATTAGTTAATGCCTACTAATGCTGTGCTTCTTTTTAGGTACTGGCAGCCATACCTAAGCAAAGCGACTGAAGAATCATCCGATCTTCAACCACTGATGGAAATGAGGCCATTTCTTAGTGTGATGCATGCCAAAGCTCATACAGCAAAATGCGAGGTACCTCAAATTACTGAAATTTAGATGCAACAGTAGCCAGCAGGCAGCTAGTGCTAGAAGTCGTGCAATGATTGTTTTTTATTATTTTAAATTGTTATTAGTAGTAATATACTAAGTTGTAAGTCTGTGATTAGTATATCTTGTGTAGTATATTATGCAGATAAAATATGACACCTTTAAAGTGAAAAAGATTTGAATGTGCACATAATAAATGACATTATTTAAAGTTATGGTATGAAATTAATCCAACACTGTTGCAGGTGAGATGGGGCGGTATGAATCAGGATGGAGCAGGGAACACTGTTGGAGAGGAAGTTGAGCAAGTATGTTATTACAGACATTATTGTAACTATGTAGATATAGGAGATTTTACTGATACATTTAAGCAGTGTGTGAAGGATAAAGTACATCAGGGTACCAAACAAAGATCTATGCTTGCTCGAATGACCATCAGAGCACGATCTGAACTGTAGTTGCAACACATATTTTGTTGAAATAAAAAAGTGAAGTGAGCAGTGGTGTTTTATGCATGATGCATCACTATTTCAAGCTTTGTTCCCTCTGAGCTTCACTATTTAATTATATACACTCATTTGATCATGTTAGGGAAATTCATTATCTGCAAATTCATTATCTGCATTATCTGATAAGATATTAGTTAAACAATAAGACAAACAATAAAACAGTATGGCTACATGTTCACATATACATACATTTTTTTTATGTTATATAGGAATACATTAATTTCTGTATTGTTTATCTAGGTAAACAGCTTTCTATCCAGGGCAGCTCTTGTCACAAAGTACATGACAAAGGCAGGTTGGTATGACACAATACAAACCATACGCTATGATGAGGTATTTCTGACTTCTAAAATGTAATTTTCATGTTATCCTTGCACTAAAGTAATTTTTGTGTTTGGTCATGTCTAACTGCAATGGTCTTTCTCATGTAAACTGATCCAATCATGCATGCATATTTTTTTGTAATCAGGGAGAGAGAATATGCTTACGCAACAGGCCATGGGGTGGAACAGAAAAAAGACAGAGAACCTTCATAAAGTCTTAGCCTGCAGATACATCAAAGTAAGGGCATTTCCCAATGGTCCTTTTGCCTGACACAACATACATTTTAACAACAAACTGCAGAGCTGGCGTCTATCCATCTGTAATAAGCTCATTCATCTATTAATTTATAAACTGTAGGTTATGGAATTTCAATTTGATCTCGGTATTGTCTGAAAGCTTGTATGGTATTTTTTATTTTTGTGTGATTTAAAGATTTCCGAGAAGGTAAAGCTGGAAGTTGCCAGCTTCAGTGATTTCCGCCAGAAGAATGACATCACTGAACAAACAGCACAGCAGTGGGTGTGTGATGTTCAGCAGTGGACAGTCACAGGTAAATCACATCTGTTAATTAGTTTGTTCAAATATTAACTACTTAAGGTGATCAGACATTTTTAAATTAAACAATTTCTGAAATAATTGTGTTTCCTATTAAGAGCCAGGGAGCACAGCAGAACAGGGAGCAACAGAGGATCTCAGGGCTGAGATAGAGAGCATCATAGTGGCTCTGCTACGCAAGAAGCAGGAACTCTATCGTCAGCATGGTTGGTTGACTGATATTCAAATGGCACATTGCAAACAAACAAAAACAGTTTTCCTGATAGTTTTCTTATTTCGCTTTGCAGATAGCAACCAGACAAGACAGATAAAAAGAAGAAAAATAAGAGAATTAAAAAAAAAATGAAACAAAAGATCCAGCTGTACAATGCTATTGCAGAAGATAAAATTGATGAGGAGTTGGGCTCAAATTCGACAGAGGACTACATCCTGCCTTGGGAGAGACGTGAGGATGGTATGGTGGTAGTCCTGACATGTTCTTGAAAATGTATACCTGTCTGTATACGATATTGCAAAATCTCCCTCTCTCTCTCTCCCTCTCTCTCCTCTCTCTCTCTCTCTCTCTCTCTCTCTCTCTCTCTCTCTCTCTCTCTCTCTCTCTCTCTCTCATATGTTTTAGTTTATAACTTAATCGTAAATACTAAATCACTTTTTCATATTTCCATCTATTCCCACTACCTAAAGGTCACTCCTTCAGGTTAAAACGGTCTCTTGAGGAGGAGCAGAGCATCCTGGTTAAGGAGATGTCTCAGCACATCACATCTCTCCGTAAGGAGATAAAGGGAGTGGAGAAGCTGAAAGAGAACATCAGAATGGGCTGTAAGTCAAATTTGGATTTTTTTTTCCTCACTAACATATGTATAGTCCCTTTTCCATTGAATGGTATTGGTTCCACTCACCTCAACATGACTCTACTTGGTTTGGTTTCAAATTTTTGGTTTAATTTTCTACTGCATAAAAGTACCATTTCATGGAACCGGTTGCTATAGCGATACTGAAGCGAACTATCTTTGCATCACCATTTTGTAAAAGTTTGTAACAGCAATCACTACAGCAGAACAGATAAAATCAACAGTATTCTGAAATCATCGCATTACAGACATGTTTTTGGGGAGCAATATTTACTCTATCGGCTGTCCTGTCTCGCTAACTCTAAGCTGCTGTTGAGGACCTGCTCAGAACGTTAACATGATGCTAGCAATAACAATGACCACAGAGCTATCTGCACATCATTGTTGGAACTTCAACAGAGGTGGAACCAAAAGAGTCAAGTGGATCTGGTACCAGTCAGTGGAAAAGAGCCACAAGTTTTATTGTTTTCTACATTAGTTGTACGACTCTGCTCCACCCTCACACTTTGTTTAGCCCCCCCCCCCCCCCCCCAATGCATTATATTTTGAACAGAAATTAACAATCGCAAAAAAAAAAAATTGTTTGAGCAAAGAAAAAAAAATGATTCTGTGCTCAATAAATGTATTTGCTATTAGCCATATGCACGTGCAATAATAACCCCTCTCACTCTGTTTACAGGTGCTCTCTCAAACTTATTCTCTGCACTCCTGTCAAGTCCCTCTCTCTCTCTCTCAACCTCTTAATTCTGTGCGCGCTCAACTCTTGACATGCTCGCTCAACGTGCAAGAGCGTTACAAGTGTGCCACAAAATCAACCAATCGGAAAATTAAAGGTAAATTGTGATTGGCTATTACAGCGCAGTCTCATCCCAAGACGTCATATAACTGATGTCTTGGGACGTCTTTTGACCATACGTCAACATCTGCCTTTTTAGGGTACCCTTAAACATCGGTTAGATGACGTTACCGGATCCTAAACCTACCCCGTCACCTAACCGACATTAAAGGTAAAGCGTCAGTTGTATGACGTCCCAGGATCGTCAATATAACCGACGTTTAAGGGTACCCTATAAAGGCGGATATTGACGTATGGTAAAAATACGTCCCAAGATGTCAGTTATATGACTTCTTGGGATAAGACTGTGTAGGACTATTACGCTGTAGTCAGTTACCAGACGGGCTTTGGTTCTACTAGCGATTTGATTGGAGACAGCCAATCACAATTGACCTTTAATTTTCCGATTGGTTAATTTTGCGGCACACTTGTAACGCTGTTGCAAGTTGAGCAAGCGTGTGTGTCAAGAGTTGAGCACGAGAGAGAGAGAGAGGGACTTGACAGGAGTGCAGAGAATAAGTTTGAGAGAGCACCTGTAAACTGTGTGAGAGGGGTTATTATTGCACATTAATATGGATAATAGCAAATACATTTATTGAGCACAGAATCGTTTTTTTCTTTGCTCAAACTAATTTGTTTTTCAAAATATAGTTAATTTCTGTTCAAAATATAGTTCTCTGTGCTCAAAACTTAAAATTACTCGCTCAGGATTGAGGCACACAAATGACGCTATCCCCAGCTTCTGCAAACCCCCATCCCTCCCTGACTGCACTTTATACCTCCAATTTATGCAAAGTATAGGATGTTAAACATACAGTTTCAATGAATTTGAGTTCAATTGAATTTGAGAACAAGTAACATTTTTATGTCATATGTGGTTCTACATGCTATAATTTTTGAACAATATTAGTAATTCCCATGTTTATGTATGTTACAGATTTTGGTGACTTGTCAGAGGATGCTGCAGCTGGTTTCAAAAGTGTCCTCATGCGGAGGTCTTATGCACTGGAGAGTTTATGCCAACAAGCTGTGAGCACGGATAGTGCTATAGTTGATGACCTCCAGATACAGGACACAGAATGCAGATCGGACACTGATGACGAATATAACCTTAGTAGTCCAGAGTCAGAAGAAGATTAGAAAGGAGACCACTCTGTTTTGTTTTTAAAATCTGCTGATCCTTTCTTTTTCAACTTCAACAATTTCCAGCTTGTCTTCAACAACCTCCAGCAAGCAATAATTTATCGCTGCAGAATGGCCAGACTCTGGCTACCTTTTATTAGCAGGCTAACCCCCAAGCTATCAGACATGTAAATATGCACTAACCCTATGATAATTCAGTTATCAACATTAGGTGTTGTTAATTGTGAAATTATTTTGCACTGCAACTTCATATACTTCAATCATGAGTGTGTAATATAATTGCAATATTGACTGAATGGATTGGCCCTCTGGGTGGACTGTTTTATGCATTCTGGACTGTGACATTTCAACCTCAACTTTAGCACTTAAAGGACAATAGGGAGCTCATTTATGCTCTATTGAATTTTCTTGTGTCAGATGTGTTTTGTGGTACATGTGAGCACACAAAGATAGATTTCTTCAACTGGAAATGGCTACAATAAACTTGAATGAATTTGAAAGTGTAAATAATTTGTGATTGTAAAAAGTGCATAAAGTACATAATTGCCTTGTAGTCTTTATTCAAAATCTACATTTTACATTATACTGTCATAATATAAAAACTCTTCAGGATGCAGACGTGGCACTGGTGAAATCAAAAGTCCAAAATTGTCCATGGGACCTGGTGTCACTTGGCAATACTTAACGCGCTGTGTTGACTTGACAGATCAGAGATTTGATAAAAACCCATTAATCTTGTTTTTCATATATTCAAAACCAATGTATTTAAGCAGGATAGTATTTAAATGAACATGAAAAAAGTGATCATTTCAGTAAGGGTGATGATAGGTTCAGAGTTGGAAACAGGACAACAAGGTCGTAGCCAGTGTCTGAAAGTATAATTAAGCTGCATGTTAGAACACCAGCACTCACACTTTTCACAGTCTCATATCTCTCATCCCTGGACATTTCTCAATTTACCAGCCGACCAACTCCTCATTGACTAAGCCTATATCTGCCAGACACCCTTTTTTTCTGAAAATGGAAAGTAGAATGTGTCTTTAAAAGTTATGATAAGCTCCAAGTCCATGTTTATTCTGATTTTACTTGATTTGGATAAAAAAAAAATTATTGACTTGATTCTGATTTTACTTGATTTGGATAAAAAAAACAAAAAAAAAAAATTGACTTTTTGGTCTGCATTCATGCTACATACTATTGTATCATCAATCATGGATCCCTATCAGTTTGCTTACCAGGCTGTGGAAAATGCCATCAACCTGGCTGTTTACTCTGCTATATTTGGAGTCAATTAACACCTATGCGTGCATAGCTTAGCATATAACATGATAGATCCTCAATCTGTTCTCCAGCCTGCAAGTCATGAACAGCAATATAGATCTGTGTCACTTGATACTTTCATATAATTAAATTGGTCAATTTTAACAATATGGAAACATCAATACAGATAGGCCACCATAAGGCTGTAGAGAGGTAATAGGAGCAAACACTGTATTATACTGCTGCTGGTGGCTCGTGCCACTCGTCTGTCCTGTACACTGTCCTGCCCCACTCACTTATTGTCCTGTACCACTAGTCTATGTCCCGTGAGACTTACAAAATGTTAAAAACCTGACCCTTAACCTAATCCTAAACCTAACCCATTGGACAGTGACTAATGACGGACAGTAGGCACATCAGATGGGATATTGAGTGAGTGCCATGTGAGAGTAGGCAAGTGTCACAAAACAAAATGAGTTGTGCAGGTCAGTGCATGGGACAGCAAGTCAGTGGCACAGTGAATAGGACAGGTGGCACAAGACATGGGTTCATGGGTGGCGCAGGACGGGTCACGAGGATCAGTAGTACAAATCACCAGCAGCAGTACAGTACAGTTATTGCTCCTACTGCTGGAGGAGAAACGACCAAGATCAAGTTTGCAGATGATACCCCCATCATCAGTCCCATCAGATATAGTATGAGTCTCAGTGCTCCATGGAGGATAATTGGGATGTAGAATGAAGTACCACCAGCAAATTTCATCCTGAGGAGGAGGAGGCCAAATCCCAGTTATTAGTTGAGCCCTGATATTTTTACATTTATGGCGTCTCACATAAGGCATAATGAATTAATTGAAATGGGATATTAACATCATATTAACATTAACATAACAACACATTAATCAGACATGATCTGGACATGTTATGTGTAAACAAACTCTTCTATAATGCCATATATCTTATTCATCACTATCTGGTATGGAAGGAATGACAGACAGTCACACTTGATGGAAATTAGAAAGGATTGACACAAAAGTCTTCTTGTTGTAATCCTCCTGCCCCCTAATTAAGTCTTATTTCATTGTATATTATTTTGACCCAGCCCTCCCCTGGATACACATCAGCTTAATCACTATCATGCAAGGACAAATTCAGTATTTTGTCAGCATTTACTCTACCCATGTTAAAGTGTACATTTGTCTAAGTCTAGTTAGTGATTTCTATAAAGATGGTCTGCTGAACATCAAGAGGGAAAAGGACATTATACCTGTGACTTAGAAATACAGTAGACTAGCCAGTTACAGTATAACTACCACAATGATGAGGAAACTGATGGGACAGTGAGGACACTGGAGGAAGGATGAAAAAGAACCTGTAAGGATACACTGTACATAAGGCAGATTCATTCTGCCCATTATGGCTGGCATTAGCAAACATCCCAATTGAAAAAAAATTAATGGAGGACAGAATCCATATTAATCACATCTAGAGTGTATTCACCTCTAGCACGTACTGTAGTGTATTATATTAGGAATTAATATGAAGATTCATTGTATACAACAGCCTGCTTTGTCTTAGATTACTGTATGGCATTTCATCCCTTGACCTGGAGCATTTTGCTTTGTTGTTTAAAGTCATTGCAATTCAACAGTGACTGACTGTTATTGAGCTGAGCCCCATTTCATACATAACTTGAACCATGTTTGAGAGACAAAGAAAGAGCCCTATTTTAACATCTAAAACATAAAAACATGAAACAGTAACTTTGTGGCCGGACCTTGGGTGCTGTTGCTATTATAGCCTACCAACGGGATTCTTGGGTGCAACGCAAATCTAAAATGAAGTAGCTACATTGTTCATAGGTGTGGTTTGGGCCTAACATGAAATAAACCAGATCAGAGCGACATCTCACTATCCCTTTAGGAGCAGGTGCGCTTTCCAATTATTATATTGGAGGATTTTCCATGCGTGTGCAAGGAGCACTTCACAAGCGAGGAGAGCAACGTTCTCGTCAGGGCTGGAAAAACACGTGGCATTGTATGGGGCCCATCTCCCATAGCAACCCACCCAAATTAGCTTTGTTCAAACAGGCGTATAAAAATTTGGATGAATGTGTAAGCTAGATTTATGCCTGTTTTTCACATCTTCATGGACACAACAATGATTCCCCTCATTTGTGAATGTTTCCTTGTAAAAATGTTCATGGTTTTATAAAAAATGAAAACTGCTGCATCTGTGTGTACATGAGAAAAGCAAAGTGTATGCTCGTTGTGCACACGCTACATTGATTATGGCCAACCAGGTGCCCTTAAAATAGCATGAATAACATGCGCAACTCGCCACTGACTTTAGACTAGGCTTTTCCTGTTGAGTGGCGTGATTGTTTTCTAAACCTGTAAATTAGCTCCAGGGAATGTTTGCGTCTGTGGAGGGAAAAGTCTGCTGTGTGCAAAATAGGAATGATACATGCTGTACAAAGTCAATTGCGCTGGGTGCAAGATAGGGCCCCAAGTTACTGTCCGTCAACTGCCCACAGCCTGGCTGCAGTGTCCTTTTTTTACCTGGCAACACACCCGGGCCCCAAGTTCCCATTTTAGAGACCAAAGTAAACATTTGTTACTTAACAGCACAAACTCTTCTGCAATGTAACCATTGGTACAACAAATGAAGACTGGTGTGCGACTTGAACGGGACGTTATATAGTGTGTACCAGTCTTTGACAGATGGAGGAAGGAATCAAATGAAATGGATTCCCAATAATAACAGTCAACATACAAGAGATTAGAAAAAAAACTGTCATGTGTAATACAAATGTCCCCAGTCCTTCATACCAACAAGCCCAAATGCTGTTAGTATGATGCCTACTAAAAGAAAAGCTTAGTATATTTATTGAAGTCTTCATGTACATCCTATTATTAAAATTACTACACAAAGATCTCTGCTAGGTCACATGAGTGGGAGTGATGTCTGTTAGACATGACACGGAAAAGCTTAGTAAATACAAATCTTTATTAAAACAATACAAACCTACCAAAAAAAAAATGAACAAAATATCATAAAAAACAATCTAGCCAAGGATCAATTTGGATTTAACTTTTGTGTAGGTATTATGACAGAAACAAAATAAAACTGGAGTGAGTATCAAGCCATCTGCCAGGTTGGAGGCCAGGTTTTCCCGCTAAAAAATACAAGAGATAAATGGTTAGTGAAAAAGGTATGAATAATGACTTAACATTCAATGCTGTAACATCTACACTACACGATTACACAATAATAGAGTACAGTAATTAAGATGAAAGACAAGGTATTCAATAGGAGTGATGTTAAAGGACAACTCCGGCGCAAAATTAATTACACATTGGTACATAGTCAACCGTTCCCTGAGATTTGTTTTCATGATTAGCAAATGTAAAGAGTTGTATCTCTAAAAACTGTTTAGCTTATAATGCTAGTTTATAGGGCTTAGAGTAATGAAAATAAAAAAAAACACTAGTTAATACCACTTACAATGCTCAAAATAGCCCCACACTAACACGGTAGCATAATCAGGGTCCCTATATGCAAAACGAAGCATTGAGAACTAGAATTTGAGAATAGAAGAGAATAAGAAGATACTTTATAAAGACAGTTCACTTTGTGTATACAGACAGGAGCCATCTTTGGAAAACAGTCTTGACAATCGAACCACGAACACCGAGCCAAATGCGCCGGTGAGATGTGAACGAGCCAAAACTTGGCTCAGCGTTCATGGTTCGACTGCTCGAGACTGTTTTCCAAAGATGGCTGCTGCCTGTATACACGAAGTGGACTGTCTTTACAAAGTTTCTTCTTATTAAACGCTCTGTACACTTACGTTCTCAATGTTTCGTTTTGCATGTATGGACCCTCATTATGTTACTGTGTTAGTGTGGGGCTATTTTGAACCTTGTTAGTGGTATAAACTAGCGATTTTTATTTTCATTACTCCATATGCCCCATATACTAGCATTATAAGCTAAACAATTTTTAGAGATAAAACTCTTTACATTCGATAATCATGAAAACAAATCTCAGACAACGGTGACTATGTACCAAATGTGTAAGTAGACCAAAACTTCATTTTGCACCAGCGTTGTCCTTTAAGATTAACCATAGGCTTGAAAATAGCACCTAGAGTTTTTTAATAAACAAAGAAAAAATTCTAGACAACACCATTTACAACTGTTAATTCATAACCTAATCAAATTAAGATAGTTGTACATAGAGTATACAGTAGTATAAAGTAGATTGCAAAGACTTAAAAACTGAATTTTTATAATGCAATCTTGTCTGGCCTCGCTTAAAGCCAATCTAGCACTCAGTGATAGTAGGGTTGGTAATGAATAGTCAAGGGTGTGGCAAACACAACTTTAGGTATATCCATTACAACTATCAATTGGCTATAAGTCAATTGTTCTTATTCAGCAGTTCCCTTTGAATCTACAATGTCAAAATACACTTGAGACATATTTATTTTCCTTTTTTTTTTATTTTTGGCTCAATGTCATCTGTCAAACACAGTGGTTCTAACCAACTGGTTTAGTTGCTTGCCATGCATCGTGTTGTCTTTGAAGTTGCTGGAAGGTTTGTTTTGTGCATTGCAATGTAAAAAATGTGGTATACTAAGGCTACGTTCACACTGCAGGCTGAAAGGGACCAATTCGGATTTTTTTGACCATATGTGACCTGTATCTAATCTTTTCATGACAGTCTGAACGACACAGATCCGATCTTTTCAAATGCGACCCAGGCCAATAGGGTATGTGGTCCAAATCCGATATGTATCCAATCTTTTGAAATGCGACTTCAGTCTGAACGGCCCGGTCACATGTATCCGACCCGCACGTCATTGATACGCGACAAACGTCATAATTGTGCTTTCAAGTAGGCGGGAATAAGAAGATAAACAACAACTATAGGGGACGATGCTGAGACTAGTCAATGGAAGTAAAGCGAGGTTTATGATTTAATTAATATTTGGGGGGACAGCTCTATTCAGGCCAAA
The DNA here is from genome assembly GCF_988280905.1 of Pimephales promelas. NCBI lineage: Eukaryota > Metazoa > Chordata > Actinopteri > Cypriniformes > Leuciscidae > Pimephales > Pimephales promelas. Next base: position 7,842,446 of record NC_142793.1, read on the forward strand.
CTCGAGGGCTCTTATCAGAACTTCTGCAAACAAGTACTCTTCTGTGCATGCGGGTCAATTCTGGGTCATTTCACGTTCACACAGAAGATCACAAAAGGTCGCAATTAATTGGAAATGTGAACGGCCTTGCAAATTTTTTATTTTTATTTTTTTATAAGCCCAGCTGCACTACTTCCTGAACTTCAGCCAGCTCCTTGTTTCCTGTCTGCCATTATTCGACAAATTAATTAATTCAGGTGTGCTTGACCTCAGTAGTCATGGCAACAATAATCAGGCACACCTGAATTAATCAAGTTTGGCCAATAATGGCAGACAGGAAACAAGTAGCTGGCTGAAGTTCAGGAAGTAGTGCAGCTGTGCATAAGGTCAATTGAGCCCCTGCAGTGTGAACGTAGCCTAAGGGTGAACTGTCCAAGCAAGGGTACCATACCATAGATCGCAGGGCATCCAGTCGTACAGGAGTTCGGTCTTCCCCTGTGGAAGACAAAAAAAAAAAAAAACATGAAAATGTGTAACATGAAATATTGGATACAGATTTACAATGTAAACTTAAAAGGAATGATTTGGATTGACATTTGATCAGTTTTCAAATAATTTCAGTAATTATTGTAAGAGGAAAACCCCTCGAGATGTGACATCTAGTTTTCGAGTTCTCTAATGCATGATTGTTATAGAGAATGCACCAATAAAAGGGTTTCCCTACACAAACAATTTCTAACCCAATTTAGTGTGCTTTTCAATAATTTATCTAATAAAACCTTTGCCATCTTCCTTTGTGTGCCAGTTTTCTAAAAACTTCTAAAAACCTTATTACATTTTGTTGTACTTATTTGGAAATGAGACATTTGTACCATTCACTCTGAGACATTTTAAATGATACTAAACATAATACTCAATGATAATCATTCACATTATAACCATATGTTTCTTGAGAGAGAATGAAATGCAGATTAGGTGAGACTGTATGAGGGGGAGGTCAAATGTTCATTTCCAGCAAGGTCCTTTGTCTTTCTGAGCAGTGGTCGTTTTTTAACCAGTTTTTTTTTAACCAGTCTTCCACGACTACCGGTAAAAATAATAGGAACGAGAATATTTCCCAGAACAACAATCAGGTCCATGTTCTGATTACTTGCAGGCAATAGTCTGTCAGGATAGCAAACATCATGTAGTTAACAGGGAAGAGGGTTCCTTTCTCCACATCAAATACTGTATAAGGACCTTTAAAGGATATTTCTAGGCATTTAAAAATAAATATTTAGAGACATGGATCAAGGGCAAATTTTATCCAAGGGACAACTAAGAATTCCCTGGTGATACAATTGGCTTTATGCCCAGCTGCACTACTTCCTGAACTTCAGCCAGCTTCTTGTTTCCTGTCTGCCATTATTGGCCAAGCTTGATTAATTCAGGTGTCTGATTATTGTTGCCATGACTACTGAGGTCAGGCACACCTGAATTAATCAATTTGGCCAATAATGGCAGACAGGAAACAAGGAGCTGGCTGAAGTTCAGGAAGTAGTGCAGCTGGGCATAAAGCCAATTGGCACTATTTGTTCTGTCATGTTTCCTTGTCTGTGTTCCCGTCTTTTTCCATGTTTAGCAGTTCCCGTTATGTCTATTAGTCTTACTAGGTGTCTCTGATTAGCCACTCTCCTCATTATCTCGTTTAGCTTGTTTGCCTTTGTATTTAAGCCATGTGTCTAGCTCAGTCTTTGTGTGTTCTGGATGTTGTTCTGTTGCATCTTGTCAGTTTTGTTCTGGAGTCTTAGCCTTTGTCATAGTTCAAGTTTATTCTTAGTCTTAGTCATTGTTCTAGTTTATTTAATAAAAAACTGCTGCATTTGGATCCTGCTTCCTGCACTGCATTATAACAGATACAGTGGTTAGGTTTGTTGACATCTAAGCAGATGTTGCAGGTCCCACCTATTAAGGTACACTTTAATTTAATTTATGATGCTAAGTAACTTGAACATGGTTCAGTGGCATGTTGCTTATAAAGTGTCTTGGGCCTTGAGTAGTGTGCCCAAGAAGGAGCACTAGCACTCAGTTACTCACACCCCGTGATGCAGGACAACTTTTAATTTTTTAATCAAATACCTTTTCACAGTTTTATATGAAGTTAGCTGTAGTTTAAACCTTGCAGAAAAATTATGCTGGTTGCTGGATGGTCTAAGCTAGAGTGGGCTGAAAGAGAAATGGTGCGTTCCAGCATGTAACATACGACCAAGTAGCGATTGGTTAAAGCAGAAAACAAATATCCCAATGGATAGGTTCGTGGGGCCTCATTTATAAAACTGTGTGTGTAGGATCCTTAATAAAAGTGTATGTGTGGCCGAAAGGCAAAAATGGCATTCACAAAAATTTTTTTAGACTTATAAAACCGTTCGTACACCAGAACCTGCACAAAATTTACTTTATAAATCCCAGTCACCGGAAGATTGTGCGCACATGCTCCTCCCCGAAATAGCCATAAATGAGCTTACAACCCCTAGTTTTACTATGCATATCCTCCAAACCAGTTTCAAAACATGCTAGCCAAGATGTATTTTCTGTAGGGAAGACATCATATCAGATAACACAATCTAACTACCTCTCCAATCCTACCTTTCTCTGCTTGTCCGTATTATCCCACGGTATGGGTGCACATCCCGATTGTTGTGGGGGCAATCTTTTGTTCTCACTGTACAACATAAGAGAAATGATAAATAATAATCCAAATGCAATTGTAGCCTTGGAAAATACTTAATACTTGAAAACTTGCTTATCTACAGTATGAACACTATGCATTCAATCCATATGGAAATTAATTAAAACAATAATATGAGGAATACCCGCACAACAATTAAATTAATACTTTGTGTTGATAATGTAAAAGATGACAGAATATCAGATGTCAGATTTCAGACCTCTCTTCCTCTGATTTCGCCTTTTCCCTATATAAACAAATAGACTTGGTTCAGTACAGCACAGATATTTGAAGCTTAAGCATATTCTTTCAAAGATAAAGAACATAAATAAAGCTGAAGAGCTTAAGACCTTGTCCAGTAGGAGGTTGATCAGCCACAGCAACAGTCCCAGCCTCCTGGTCCACAGAAATTGTGGCTACTGAATCTAAAATGAGTGAAGAGACAGCATTGACTATCATCATAATATACATACAATTAGGTCATAACAGAGACCTGAAAAAAAAAAAGATATTAAAGCGATACTACAGAGTACATCATCCCACCATAGCCTTGTTGTTTGAATTTCCCATGTGCTGTTGGTAGGAAGAAGAACAAGAGAATTTGGTATAGCATAGACTACATAGCAAACCATCTGAGACCATGAGCTCTATGTTGTACCAAATTCTCTCGTTCTTGTTCCCACTGACAGCAGCATACAGTGAGCTCAAATAACAGGACTATGGTTGGAAGAACTCAGTCAGGACACTGTAAAACCTTGTACTGTAGGAGGAGGGCTTAGCAACAATTCTGGACCACCCTCAGTCCCAGCCCCCTGGTCTAAAGTCATGCCACTTGTCAAATCTGAGGATGAGAATGAGTGAAAAGAAGATGTTGTCTCTCTAACGTGTATACACAGATTATATAACACACAGTACAATTAGGGTCTATATTCACAAAGAATCTTAGGGGTGAAAGCATCTCAACATTTTAGGAGAAGAAAAAATAATTGGGCTAATCCCTAATGAGGTAATTTTAACATAATTTAGGAATTATTTTGAGCTAAAATGAAATCGTTGTGAATTTTGTGAAAGAACATAAATAAAGCTGAAGAGCTTAAGACCTTGTCCAGTAGGAGATTGATCACCCACAGCCACAGTCCCCTGGTCCACGGATATTGTGGCTACTGAATCTGAGGATGAGTGACATGGTGACATTGTGTCTTATAAAAGTTTAAATAGGTGTAGTGAAAAGACATCTGCTGCTAATGCATATTTTCACAAAAATCTCAGAGAACACAATAAAGTGAAGGCACCAAATCAAGCCAAACGCACCTTGTTCTCTTAATGGGTTCGTTATCTCAAAATTTAGAATGACAGTAGCCTCCTCAGGCTCATGGCTACTGTCTGTTGCCTGTTCTGGATTCACTAGAAGAATACAAACACACACAAAAAATGTACTTTACGCAATTAGGTCAAAATGTGAAAGCTAAGGCAAAATAATACAAAATCCACAAGCCTCAGATACACAGAGAAGCACAGTTGCCCTTACTATTTACAATCATTGATTGCTCAACACCATCTACCCCTAAATAATAATATATAAAAAAAATACATATATAAAGTTTATAGTATATAAATATAGTTTTACCTTCAACCATCATTTTAAAAATTTCATAAATGTTTTGCACACATCTCTGTGCACCTTTGCTCAACAATTCATCTTTAGGTAAGATCATTTTGGCCTTCTTGTGTGGATATTCCACCAGGAGCAAAGTCTTCCAGCCAACTGCGTGCAGCTTCTCTATCTAAAGATAAAAACAAAACAAAAAAACATTTAAAACATTTCAATTACAAGTGCTTTGGTGTGGCTGTGTATGGATCTTTGTCTGCTTATCACAATAGCACAAACCTGGGACACAAATGCAGGTCAACAAGAAATATTTAGCGTAGAAGCAGACTTTTGAAACATCACAAGGAATAGCTGTATTCAAGATTTTGATCTTTAAGATGGTAAATCTGTTGAATAAATAGCTTCCATAAATATGTTAATGCATTTTCTTGTCTCAGTCAAAACCAGAAAGTCTCCCCAGTACCCCAAAATAACTGGACTATGGTGACATAGAACAAGAAAAGTTACTTACCAAAATGATGGCATCATCCCACAAATGTGAGGTCACCTGATTTTTTTTGTGTTGGCAACCCATTTTTTTTTTTTTTTTTTGCTCGAATTTTTCAATCTTTTTGTTTAGGCGCACATTTTTAGGCTGTGGGGCCTTGCACATAGGGCACTTCTTGAAGCTATTAAAAATGTTATTTTGCATGCTGGGCAGGTCTTCTTGAGCCCTCCACCTTTTGACATGTTTTGATGCTGTAAACCAGACAGAAGGCATAATGTCTGTCACAAACATGACTTCAACCAGGTTCAGTTATAATAAAGTTTTAGTAAGTTACTGGATTTACTCCAAACATCGAAATATCAGACTTTGATGACTAACTTATGGTTATGTTTGATGGACGCTTTTTTAGTAAGTAACAATAAAAAACACAACTCAAAAACTACAAGATATAAAATACTACACTACTTCATAATACATTACGTAAATGTCTAGAACATCATACCTCAACAGCAACTACAACAAACAAAGAATATGTAGTACCAATAGTTATTTGACATAGATATGGGTGTAAAGTTACAAAATATCTCACCCTGGCCTCATTAGGATCTTCAAAGGCTGCTGGGTGGTTTTCCGACATGGTGCACAGATACAATACAAAAATACAGACAATAGACAAACAGTACAAATATGAAGATAAGAGTGTATGCGTGCGTGCGTGTGTGTGTGTGTGTGAGAGTGAGAGAGAGTGAGAGAGAGAGAGAGAGACTAGAGAGAAACAGTGAGAGAGAGAATGAAAGAGTGGCTCTTAAAAGTGCCTTTGTTTTCTATATAAAACTGAAATAGAGACAGAGAAATGGAGATAAGATGTAAAACAGCAAATAATCTGTAGAACAGACAAGAAAGCATAATTAGATATATCTCTGAGAAAAAAAAATGTAATGTCTACATTAATGCGAGACACTAAAGGTGAATAGGGTAAAATTTTAAAAATAAATGAATCTATTACCATGATCACCATGAACCTTCCTCAGTTGATTAATTACACAAGTATATAAAAACAATGTATTATAAGTTTAATTATGCAAAATAGGAATTATATCATTAAATATGCGCAATTTTTGCATATAGCTATTTTCGGTAACAAATCTGAACACAAGATAAAGCCAGGTGGAAAATTATTTTTTTTTCATTTAGTTTACACAAGATGGAAAAAGACTAGATGGATTTCAGGATAGGGCCTAACGTTAACATTAGCTATATGCTTTCATCTCACTTTTCCATCACAAAAAAAAAATAAATAAACGATTTTCACTATATTTCTTTGGTGTACATGGTGCTACATAGGATGATATGTTGGTAACATTACTGAAGAATGACAAAAAAACTAATTTTGAGAAAACGTCTTTTAAATATTTGTAAAAATGCATACTTTTTTTTTAGAGAAAAACAACTAGCAGCTAACGTTATTTACAGACACGATATCATGTCAAATATTTAGCAATGAACAATAGCCTACAAGCGATCTAAAACGCATTAAAACTTATATTTCAACATTTATATTTAGTAAATAAGTAGCAGGTCTGAGATACATACCGATTGGTAGAGGGGATCCTCGCAATGACGGAAAAACCGCGAAAGTGCCGTGGGGTCGCCGCCATGGCAACACGTCCGATTTAACATTAATTTATTATAAGTCTTTATCATTTTTTTCGTTGTCTGTATATGCCTATCTGTCAATTGAGTAAATTAAAGTAAAAAAAAATAAAATAAAATAAATTAGTCCAAATATTATTTACACCAGGCTGATGGATGGGGAGTTTGATTGATCGAGCCTGCCAGTTATCCGTGTGTCCATCACGGATTCAGAATTTGACAATGTGGAAAACTGTTATACACAAAATGATCAGGGGAGATAATATGTTCACAGTTTAATGAGGCTACATTTCATCGCAAACACAGACAACTCGAATAGCCTAAAGTGTCAAAATCAGCAATCTCCAGTGAAGGTGAAACAATCTGTGGCGACCACCAAATATTCCGTAGTACGGTCACGGAAGAAACCCGTGGTCCCATCACGGAAGAATCCGTGGTGCCGTCACAGAATTTGTCAATAAGCAAAAGGCTATAGAAACTGGTCAGGGGGATAAGAAGTTCACAGTTTAATTAGACTACATGCATCACAAACACGGACAACTTGAATAGCCTAGTGTCAAAACCAACAGCAATATCGTCCAGTAAAGGTGAAACAATCTGTGGCGACCACCGAATATTCCGTAGTACGGTCACGGAAGAAACCCGTGGTCCCATCACGGAAGAATCCGTGGTGCCATCACAGAATTTGTCAATAAGCAAAAGGCTATAGAAACTGGTCAGGGGAGATAAAAGGTTCACAGTTTAATTAGACTACATGCATCACAAACCCAGACAACTTGAATAGCCAACCTGAAGTATCAAAATCAGCAGCAATATCGTCAAGTAAAGGTGGTCGACCACCGAATATTCCGTGGTACGGTCACGGAAGAAACCCGTGGGCCCATCACGGAAGAATCCGTGGTGCCATCACAGAATTTGTCAATAAGCAAAATGCTATAACTGGTCAGGGAAGATACAAAAGTTCACAGTTTAATTAGACTACATGCATCACAAACCCAGACAGCTTGAATAGCCAACCTAAAGTATCAAAATCAGCAGCAATATCGTCCAGTAACGGTGAACCAATCTGTGGCGACCACCGAATATTCCGTGGTACGGTCACGGAATTCAGGGTGACCAGACGTTATCCTAGCGATCAAACGACGACAGAACAATGCAATATCAAGTTAAAATCAAATATGTAAAGTAAAGTACTTTAAGTAAATTCAGAATATATCTTTCCAAATTATAAAACGACGTCAATTGGGGGAGCGCGCAGGTATTGTAACAGCCCGTGTGTAGACCACGGATGCTGCCTGTCATTGACTTACATAGGCATCAATTCCGTGGGCACATCACGGATTTTTTGGCAAATCCGTGACACTGCAACGGATTTTGAGTTAAGAGTCCGTGTTCATTTCACGGAATTCTGTGAGATCAGGTTGGTGAGAAACCTTTGGCTTAATAAAGATTGTTACTCCTTTGAAACTTATCTTTGTCTCCGGGTCCTCTGTTGTGTGCCTGTGGTGTCGGCTCCTCACGGTGGTGACTCAGTTAGAGGGGGGGTGGTTGGTCACCCGAGCGTTCCTCCCCTCGACCTGTGACATATTCTTCGGATGTTCATGCCTATTCCACTAGGCGTTGTAAAGATTTGTATCTTGCCTTTTGTAGAACTACAGCTAATCAATCTACACTGAAATACAGAGGGAATTCCCTCTGGAATCATTTGGACCCTGTTTTAAAGACTAAAATCACTATAAACACTTTTAAAAGAGAGCTGAAAAAATGTTAACATAGCCTATAATTAAGTTTATTTTGTTAATTTGTAGTATTGACATGATTGATGTATTGATTGTATTGTCTTGCTTGATCATGTCATTTTATGTCCATTTTAATGAGATTTTGGGGAAGTGGTTTTATAAGACCTCATGGTCTTCTCACTTTCTCCCGCACAGTTTTGTTTTTGTTTTTCGTTAATGGGTTTGTAAAGTTGTATTTTAAATGTTATATTTGCAAATAAATAAAATCTAAAAGCTCGCGTTCTTAACGTGCGCTTTGTGGTCACGGAAAATGCGCATGAGAAACTCACGGTTTTGCAGCAAAACGTGCGCCTTCGACGTGTGATCTGCTATTTAAACGAGATTGTTTCTGTCTGCAGGTGTTTTATGCCTCAGAAGTGTTTTTGTAATAAGAAAATAAAAACAAATCTCGGCTTCACGTTCACTGTTGTTGTTGTTTGGTTTTTTTTTTTTATTATTATTATTATTATTTCAGCACCTTGGACAGTCCCTAATCCCTTGTTCGAGACATATATCGCAAATTTTCCAGTTGTATTTCCAGTAACACTTTACAATAAGGTTTCATACATTATTTATTTTAAAAAAAATGGCTTATGTCGTTTTAGTTTATTGTTCATTATTAGTTTCTTAGGTTGTTAAACCTAAGACGAACTCTTTCATATTGCGCTGCATTACTGTCAGTGTTGTTGACTACCGGTATTACTGATGGTAAGGTTGCACTGTTGACGCCTCGCGCAGCCTCTCGAGCAGAAATCTACACAATGAGCGCAGCACACACACAAACACACTCAGTTAACAACATACATAGGCTACTGACAATAAAAATCTAAATGTGGAGTTTTATATTTTTAGCATTTGTTAAGCAACATCATCTATTTTTCATGAACACCATTCTTGAAATAATCAGCCGTTTGAAAGAATAGTTTGAATGAATTAATCAATGTCTCACTCATCAAGACGGTCGCTTGCCAGTCTGCCACCACCTACTGGCGGTTTAGTGTTGAATGTTTAAAAGTAGCATCATTCTTTCCAACGTTTCTTATATGTAAATTAAAATCAATTTCATAACATTATTTTATGCAATTGTATTTTTTTTTGTGTAAATGATTTAATTTGATCAACCCCTAGGTTAACAGCCATATAGTGTCTTATTATTCGAAATAATTGAGTTTATTGATCGAATTTAGGAATTTAAAATGAAAGATGAAGCATACATTTAATAATATTGAGGGATGGATACGCCCTTTAACGGTGCAGAAATTACAATATGGTGATTTAAATATCAAAGCTGATTGATCACGCATGAGAATATTATTTCAGAATAAAAAATAAAAAATAAAAAAATGCTTTCGAATCAGTACTGATGTCATACACCAATCGTCTGTACTCTGTATTGAGCTGCTTCATGTCAATCACTGTATGCTGTATGCTTTTGAATCAGTACTGTGATGTCATACACCAATCGTCTCTGTACTGAGCTCCTTCATGTCAATCACTGTATGCTGTTTGCTTTCGAATCAGTACTGTGATGTCATAGACCAATCGGCTGTACTCTGTAGAGAGCTGTTTCAAGTCAATCACTGTGTTCTGTATGCTTTCGAATCAGTACTGTGATGTCATACACCAATCGTCTGTACTCTGTAACAGGCGCGGATTTATGGGCGGCCAGATTGACAGGTGGCACACCGAAACAGATTAATAAAAACAATTTAAATTTTTAATTTTCATAATAATAATGAATTAAGTTTGGCCATACGGCCCGCCCAACACTTTATATGATATGACAAGCGCTGAGCGCGTCCATCTCTGGCTCAGCGCCAGCGAGCGCACAGTTTGAATCTGGCAGTGATGTCACTGGACTTCGACACCCTTGCAAGGAGAGTTGACGAGGCTCATTGTTCACATGAACACCATGACTTGGTAAGACAAAGAATAGGGCCCGTTCACAGATCGCCTCTTTTGCGCACTCAAGTTTGTCATTTCAAATGTACGTTCTGATAATGGAAGCAACGTTGTCGCGACAGACGCGGTCAGGCGTCTGATTGACTCGTCAAACGCGTGCGTTTTGACAGCCAAGGGACGCGCGATTTGCCATAAAATATAACATCTTGACGACATTTATAAAATATAACATCTTGACCATATTTAATGTTAACATATATTGCATACATATTTTTATGTATAAGTATGTGTGAATATGACAAATATTATTTCCAGAGCTTTCAATCATTTTTTCATGTATTCTTCGGATGTTCATGCCTATTCCACTAGGCGTTGTAAAGATTTGTATCTTGCCTTTTGTAGAACTACAGCTAATCAATCTACACTGAAATACAGAGGGAATTCCCTCTGGAATCATTTGGACCCTGTTTTAAAGACTAAAATCACTATAAACACTTTTAAAAGAGAGCTGAAAAAAATGTTAACATATAATTAAGTTTATTTTGTTAATTTGTTGTATTGACATGATTGATGTATTGATTGTATTGTCTTGCTTGATCATGTCATTTTATGTCCATTTTAATGAGATTTTGGGGAAGTGGTTTTATAAGACCTCATGGTCTTCTCACTTTCTCCCGCACAGTTTTGTTTTTGTTTTTCGTTAATGGGTTTGTAAAGTTGTATTTTAAATGTTATATTTGCAAATAAATAAAATCTAAAAGCTCGCGTTCTTAACGTGCGCTTTGTGGTCACGGAAAATGCGCATGAGAAACTCACGGTTTTGCAGCAAAACGTGCGCCTTCGACGTGTGATCTGCTATTTAAACGAGATTGTTTCTGTCTGCAGGTGTTTTATGCCTCAGAAGTGTTTTTGTAGTGTTTTTTTTGTTTTGTTTTGTTGTTGTTTTTTAATTATTATTATTATTTCAGCACCTTGGACAGTCCCTAATCCCTTGTTCGAGACATATATCGCAAATTTTCCAGTTGTATTTCCAGTAACACTGTAGAAAAGGCCCCAAAGTTATTTTAGTGTTGCTATTATTTAGTGTAGTTGACCATATTAGGGTTTATGTTTCACATTGACTTCCGTTGATTCAGCGCTTATAACGGTGGCTGAAGCGCGCGCTGGTTTGTATACTATCTGACATCACATACTTAGTATGCAGTACGATAGAGATAGTCGGTTGGTCAGTCGGTTGTGTGAGCTGCACTTTCCCTCAGAGTGTGCGTAAATGAAAAAAAGACCACACACACACACACACCAATACTCTCAGAATTGCAAGAAAGAGGAATAAAGAAACAGAATAAGAATTATTTCTCCACTATTTATTTCATACTCTGGAACATTTGGCCTTAAGAGGTGTTCTGGCCGACACACCTGAGTGAACTTGGTGATAAATCCAGAACTAGCACATAGACTGAGTGTCTACCTATTATCTTCACTACATTGATGGTCCTTCGAGCCGGATTCACTGGGTTCACATCAGAGATGGAACGACATCCAGAGTATGATGCTATTGGTGCACGTCCCAGACGGCATATCCACCTACCTGTGCGCTATGCAGATTATGAGGTTGATTATAGAGGCTACATCGGTCAGAGGTACAGAGAGGAATCAGAGAGTTCTCACCAGGAGGGAAATGCCAGGATGACATCCCTCACCTCCCCACCAGACTCTCCCCTGCGACGCCAGAGGCGGGATGCTATTCTTCAGGAGATGGACCTGGGCTATAGGGCTGAGAGCCAACAGCACAGCCAGAAGAAGCAGCTAGCCCCCCAGGCCCAGCGGTTTCCAGAGAGAGAGTTTAGGGAACAGCTACGAAATTACTCTACTCCCTTACCTTCAGCACTGCATCCAGTACATCCGCAGAATGACAGCCGAGTTGAGTTAGATGACATTCGTCATGAAAGACACCTCCTGCAGCAGACACAGCGCCACATGGCATCAGACTTAGTTGAGCTTAGAGCGCTGCGAGCAGACATGAGACAGTTAGTGGATTCTGTTCGCAACATGCAGTCTCCAACCTCTCTTCATACCAGAAAGCCAGAGTTAACAGTGATGTCATCACAGCCACTTGTAGAAAGTGAACTCAACGCTGAAGAAGAGGATGATTGGCCTGCACCACCACCATGGCCAGACCCAGTAATTGACGAACTTATACCAGGTGACCGACCTATGCTACATTCACTTATTAGGAGAATAGATGAGGTTCCAAGAACTAAGGAAGAAGCACTGCCACCCCCAGCTCTTGGCATGTTTGTGGGCCAGTCACAAGTTTATCACTCAGCACATGAGGCCCTTCCTACTGTAAAGCCATGGGATGACACTGCCCGTTATCCACCGCCCTGGTTCAAGCCCGTTCAGTTTCTGCCGCAGCCACATCCAGCGGAGCCCAAGTACCCTACAGCTTATGGTGGTCAACGGAGTGACCTTGGCTGCAACCCAACGCCCCAACAGCGACATTCAAGCATGGCATGGGCACAGCCCTCTAAATCACCGCAGGGTTATAACTCCAACATCCCAGAGCCAAGTTATCGTGGGCCACGCCCAACAATTCCCAACTTCGCCAGTCGGGACCCAAGTGAGTTCGCACGGCTCAAGATCTCATTGGAGAACCTCCTACCACATGACGCATCTGAGCTGTTTAAATACCAAGTGTTGGTCGATCATCTGCAACTAGAAGAAGCTAGGTTAATAGCAGATGCTTACCTTAACTCTCTGACACCCTTCTCCGACACAATGGTTGCCCTGAATGACAAGTTTGGCCAACCACATCAGATAGCGCTGAGGCGTATTGCTGCTGTGCTGGACTCACCGGACATAAAGCGGGGAGACTTTGCTGCATTTGAGAAGTTTGCACTCCAAATACAGTCACTCGTGGGAATGCTGAGAACACTAGGCCACGAGGGTGAAGTGGAACTACAATGTGGCTCACATGTTTCTCGTCTGCTGAGCAAGCTGCCATCTGAGCAAAGAGCAGAGTTTCGCCGATGCATGTATCATCAGGGAACAAGAACCCACACCTTAACTAATCTTTCAGATTGGTTGAAGTACGAGTCTTGGTGCCAGGACTTTGAAGGACAGTTAGCTGTGAGAGGAGTGCGGGAGAAGCCAGTGTTCCGTCAAGAGGGTAGGAAGGGTAAGCAACCTACCTCTGTCCTCCATGGTGTGAAGGACACAGCTAAGAAACCTGAGGTGCCAGTGCCACGCAGCTCCTTCAAAGCGAACAAGAGCAAGCCATACTGTCCATTCTGCAATAACGAGGAACACTACCTCAGCCAGTGTACAGAGGTATCCAGGCTAACTAAGGATCAGCTGATTGAATGGATAAAAAGGAACAAGAGGTGTTGGCGATGTGCACGGCCACACCAGGCGGCTCAGTGCAACTTAAAAAAGACATGCAGCCTCTGCCAAGGGAAACACCTCCAGGTTCTGCATGAGGTGAATATGAGGTCACCTAAGGAGGCATCGTCAACACCGGCAGCGGATAGCCCAGGCTTAAGGGGCACAACAGAAGTTCTGTATTTGGATAGACCCACTGAAGGCAGTCGGGTTCTTCTGAAAGTTGTCAAAGTCCGCATTCACCATGGTGACCAATCAATCAACACCTATGCCATACTTGACGACGGTTCAGAGAGAACTATGCTGTTGCCAGATGCTGCGGAGAAGCTAGGTGTGCAGGGGATTCAAGAGGACCTTCCATTACGCACAATCAGAGATGAAGTGCGGACCCTCCGTGGTGCATCAGTGTCGTTCTCCATTTCTTCGCCGTCAAAGCCAAAGTCTAAGTTCAAGATTAGAGGTGCATTCACCAGTGCTTGTATTGGACTAGCTGCACATACTTACCCCATGGAACAACTCAGGAACATGTACAAGCACCTCATTGGCCTTCCCATACAGACCCTTATGGATGTTAAGCCCTTGCTTCTAATTGGGAGTGACCACCCCCATCTCGTCACTCCCATTGAACCGGTCAGATTAGGACCTCCAGGAGGGCCTGCTGCCATCTGCACAAGGCTGGGCTGGACACTGCAGGGCCCAGCGAGTGTAGTCTGTCACCTCACCCAACCACAGCAGTGTCTATTTACAACAGTAGCACCCCACCAGAGCGAGCTGATGAAACATGTTGAGAGATTATGGCAGGTCGATGATGTCCCATTCAGAAGTGAGAAACTAGTTACTCGCTCAAGACAGGACCAAGAGGCCATCCGCATCCTGGAGACCAAAACCATCAGGGTAGAGGTAGATGGCATTCTACGTTACGCTACCCCGCTGCTCCGCAAGAGAGACATGCCGCTCTTTCAGGCTACTAAAGAAGCCGTCATGCCCAGTCTACGAAGTGTCGAGAGGCGACTGGCTAAAGATCCTGCACGGGCAGAAGCCTACAGAGTGGAGATGGAGAAACTTATAAAGGCGGGCTATGTCATCAAGTGTGGACCGAATGTTTCAGCGGAGGAAGGCCGGGAGGAATGGTACATTCCTCACCATCTGGTGAGCCATAATGGCAAGAATAGGCTGGTATTCAACTGCTCCTACCAGTATCGAGGGCAGATCCTCAATGACCATCTACTGCCTGGGCCGACATTAGGAGCATCACTACTGGGAGTTCTGCTAAGATTCCGAGAGCATGCGGTTGCAATTAGTGGAGACATCAGAGGCATGTTCCACCAAGTTCGCCTCCTCCCAGAAGATCGTGCTCTGCTCAGATTTCTTTGGCGCGACATCAGTGAAGAAGGCCCTCCTGCGGTGTACGAGTGGCAGGTGCTACCGTTTGGTACAACATGTAGCCCCTGCTGTGCCACATTCGCCTTACAGCGCCACGTCTCTGATAACAGCCAGCCAGATGAAGATGTGAGGTTCTCAGTTGAGAAATGCTTTTATGTAGACAACTGCCTCCAGAGTGTTCCCAGTATTGCTGAGGCTAAGCACCTTGTAGACAAGCTACGAGCCCTTCTTGCATCTGCAGGATTCGATCTGCGTCAGTGGGCAAGCAACGAACCGGGGGTAATAAGTCACCTACCTGAAGAGAGCTGCTCTGCCAGTGTTGAGTTATGGCTGGCTCAGAACAAGACAGATACCCCAGAATCTACTCTAGGGCTAAGCTGGCTCTTCCACTCGGATGTCCTCGGCTACAAGCATCGCCATGTGGAGTACGGGGTTCCTACCATGCGCAATATATATAAAGTGCTGGCGAGTCAGTACGACCCTTTGGGGTTCATCCTACCCTACACCACCAGGGCTAAGATAATTGTCCGATCTCTTTGGGACAAACACAGAGGATGGGATGATCCACTACTACCACAGGAGCTTCTGCAGCAGTGGAAAGACTGGGAAGAAGAACTGCAAGTCTTACCTCAAGTCACCTTGCCCCGACCATACTTGCCGAAGGACGTGGACACGTCCGGTCTTCAGAGAGAGGTGCATGTATTCTGCGATGCCTCAGAAGAGGCTTATGGATCAGTGGCATACCTCCGGACCACTGACAGACAAGGTGAAGTGTATCTGTCGTTCCTGATGGCCCGTTCTAGAGTTGCTCCCAAGCGATTCCACTCTATGCCCCGGTTAGAACTCTGCGCTGCCCTTACTGGAGCACAGCTCTCACAGGTGCTGAAGAGGGAGCTTACTATCCACATTGATCAGACAATCCTTTGGTCAGATTCCACAACGGTGCTGACATGGCTTAGGTCTGAATCCTGCCGATTTAAGGTCTTTGTGGGCACCCGCGTGGCCGAGATACAGGAGCTGACTGACAGGCATGCCTGGAGATACGTTGATACTGCAAGAAACCCTGCTGATGACGTGACACGAGGGAAGAAGCTGCAAGAGCTAGTTCAACCAAATAGATGGAGCCTGGGACCAGCCTTCCTCCTGACCAGTCCGAACTCATGGCCAGAGGACCC
Source organism: Pimephales promelas (assembly GCF_988280905.1). Lineage (NCBI taxonomy): Eukaryota > Metazoa > Chordata > Actinopteri > Cypriniformes > Leuciscidae > Pimephales > Pimephales promelas. Next base: position 7,858,500 of record NC_142793.1, read on the forward strand.
TGCTGTAGAACAAGCAGAAGATAACTCAGAGCTGCGCAAGTCTACCTTCTGTGGGGTCGCCGCAGTTGCATCAAGCCAGTCGACTTCAGACGTGAGTCAGTACGGCTCGTGGAAGGAGCTGCTCGAAGAGACAGTGCAGGAGCTGCATGGGGCGGCCAACTCTAATTATAAGCCTACAGCTGAAGACTACCGACAGGCTGAACAGTTAATACTTCAGAGGGCTCAAAGGGATAGCTTTCAGCAAGAGTACAGCCTCCTGAAAGCTGGTAAACCAGTACCTAGCAGCAGTCGACTCCGCACGCTGTCTCCAGAGCTGGATGAAAGGGGAGAGCTCATTCGTGTTGGAGGACGACTCCGTCGAGCAGAAGGCCTAGAGCTGACCACTCTTCATCCAGTCATCTTAGACCCAGGTCATCGAGTAACTACGCTCTTGATCCAAGACTTCGACAATCGCCTCCTCCACCCAGGCCCAGAGCGGGTATTCGCAGAGCTTCGACGCTCTTTCTGGATCCTGCGGGGGCGTGAGGCTGTCCGGCGCTACCAGTATAGCTGTGCTGACTGTCGGCGATGGAGGGGAAGACCTGCAGTGCCGAAAATGGCAGACCTGCCATCAGCCCGTCTGCGTCTTTACAAGCCGGCTTTCTACTCTACAGGGATGGACTGCTTTGGGCCATTTGAGGTCAAAGTTGGCCGGCGCCGAGAGAAGAGATGGGGGATCATTTTCAAGTGCCTCACAACGAGGGCGGTGCACTTGGACCTCCTTACCTCCATTGATACGGATGCCTTTCTGATGTCCCTTCGTCGGTTCATTTCCCGTAGGGGAACACCTGCTGAGCTGTTTTCCGATCAAGGAACAAATTTCAAGGGAGGTGAGCGAGAACTACGTGAGACCTTCGCTGGAATGTCTAATGAATTACAACATCTCCTTGCTCCACAGAAGATCTCCTTCCGTTTTAACCCCCCAGCCGCTCCTCACTTCGGAGGGGTATGGGAGAGGGAGATACGCTCAGTTAAGAGTGCACTCTATGCCACAGTCGGTGCTCAACCTGTTCCGGAAGAAGTGCTTCGCACCGTACTTACTGAGGTTGAAGGGATCCTTAACAGTAAGCCCTTGGGATATGTGTCTTCAGATGCCAGCGACCCAGATCCAGTGACTCCCAGTGTTCTTCTGATGGGGCGGCTTGGTGGTTCGTTACCTCAGGTAGTCTACCCTGAAAGTGAGCTCATCTGTCGCCGCCGTTGGAGACACTCCCAAGTTTTGGCCGACCACTTTTGGGCCCGTTTCATCCGGCTATATGTGCCAAGTCTGCAAGCTCGCCAGAAGTGGCAGGCTACACCACCTGATATTACAGGGGACTGTGTAGTGATGATCGCTGATCCTCATCTTCCGAGGGCCCTCTGGCCCATTGGGAAAGTGGTCAAGACTCATCCCAGCCCTGACGGGCACATCAGGTCCGCTGATGTAAAGGTTAAGGAAAGGATCTACACACGGCCAGTTGCCAGGCTGGTTGTCCTCCCTGCACTTCCTTCTGGAGAAGATGGTGACGGTTCCACTCCTGCAACTACACCCCAGCCATAGAACTTTGTTGCCTTTATTGATGAGCGAATGTATTACATACATTCGGGGGCGGCTGTAGAAAAGGCCCCAAAGTTATTTTAGTGTTGCTATTATTTAGTGTAGTTGACCATATTAGGGTTTATGTTTCACATTGACTTCCGTTGATTCAGCGCTTATAACGGTGGCTGAAGCGCGCGCTGGTTTGTATACTATCTGACATCACATACTTAGTATGCAGTACGATAGAGATAGTCGGTTGGTCAGTCGGTTGTGTGAGCTGCACTTTCCCTCAGAGTGTGCGTAAATGAAAAAAAGACCACACACACACACACACCAATACTCTCAGAATTGCAAGAAAGAGGAATAAAGAAACAGAATAAGAATTATTTCTCCACTATTTATTTCATACTCTGGAACATTTGGCCTTAAGAGGTGTTCTGGCCGACACACCTGAGTGAACTTGGTGATAAATCCAGAACTAGCACATAGACTGAGTGTCTACCTATTATCTTCACTACAAACACTTTACAATAAGGTTTCATACATTATTTATTTAAAAAAAATGGCTTATGTCGTTTTAGTTTATTGTTCATTATTAGTTTCATAGGTTGTTAAACCTAAGACGAACTCTTTCATATTGCGCTGCATTACTCTCAGTGTTGTTGACTACCGGTATTACTGATGGTAAGGTTGCACTGTTGACGCCTCGCGCAGCCTCTCGAGCAGAAATCTACACAATGAGCGCAGCAAACACACACAAACACACTCATTTAACAACATACATACTGACAATAAAAATCTAAATGTGGAGTTTTATATTTTTAGCATTTGTTAAGCAACATCATCTATTTTTCATGAACACCATTGTTGAAATAATCAGCCGTTTGAAAGAATAGTTTGAATAAATTAATCAATGTCTCACTCATCAAGACGGTCGCCTGCCAGTCTGCCACCACCTACTGGCGGTTTAGTGTTGAATGTTTAAAAGTAGCATCATTCTTTCCAACGTTTCTTATATGTAAATTAAAATCAATTTCATAACATTATTTTATGCAATTGTATTTTTTTTTGTGTAAATGATTTAATTTGATCAACCCCTAGGTTAACAGCCATATAGTGTCTTATTATTCGAAATAATTGAGTTTATTGATCGAATTTAGGAATTTAAAATGAAAGATGAAGCATACATTTAATAATATTGGGTGATGGATGCCCTTTAACGGTGCAGTAATTACAATATGGTGATTTAAATATCAAAGCTGATTGATCACGCATGAGAATATTATTTCAGAATAAAAAATAAAATAAAAAAAATGCTTTCGAATCAGTACTGATGTCATACACCAATCGTCTGTATTGAGCTGCTTCATGTCAATCACTGTATGCTGTATGCTTTTGAATCAGTACTGTGATGTCATACACCAATCGTCTGTACTCTGTAGAGAGCTGTTTCAAGTCAATCACTGTGTGCTGTATGCTTTCGAATCAGTACTGTGACGTCATACACCAATCGTCTGTACTCTGTACTGAGCTGCTTCATGTCAATCACTGTATGCTGTTTGCTTTCGAATCAGTACTGTGATGTCATACACCAATCGGCTGTACTCTGTAGAGAGCTGTTTCAAGTCAATCACTGTGTTCTGTATGCTTTCGAATCAGTACTGTGACGTCATACACCAATCGTCTGTACTCTGTAACAGGCGCGGATTTATGGGCGGCCAGATTGAGAGGTGGCACACCGAAACAGATTAATAAAAACAATTTAAATTTTTAATTTTCATAATAATAATGAATTAAGTTTGGCCATACGGCCGCCCAACACTTTATACGTAATGACAAGCGCTGAGCGCGTCCATCTCTGGCTCAGCGCCAGCGAGCGCACAGTTTAAATCTGGCAGTGAAGTCATGTCACTGGACTTCGACACCCTTGCAAGGAGAGTTGACGAGGCTCATTGTTCACATGAACACCACGACTTGGTAAGACAAAGAATAGGGCCCGTTCACAGATCGCCTCTTTTGCGCACTCAAGTTTGTCATTTCAAATGTACGTTCTGATAATGGAAGCAACGTTGTCGCGACAGACGCGGTCAGGCGTCTGATTGACTCGTCAAACGCGTGCGTTTCGACAGCCAAGGGACGCGCGATTTGCCATAAAATATAACATCTTGACGACATTTATAAACCATATTTAATGTTAACATATATTACATATTTTTATGTATAAGTGTAAATATGACAAATATTATTTCCAGAGCTTTCAATCATTTTTTCATGTATACTTCGGATGTTCATGCCTATTCCACCAGGCGTTGTAAAGATTTGTATCTTGCCTTTTGTAGAACTACAGCTAATCAATCTACACTGAAATACAGAGGGAATTCCCTCTGGAATCATTTGGACCCTGTTTTAAAGACTAAAATCACTATAAACACTTTTAAAAGGGAGCTGAAAAAAATGTTAACATAAAATTAAGTTTATTTTGTTAATTTGTTGTATTGACATGATTGATGTATTGATTGTATTGTCTTGCTTGATCATGTCATTTTATGTCCATTTTAATGAGATTTTGGGGAAGTGGTTTTATAAGACCTCATGGTATTCTCACTTTCTCCCGCGCAGTTTTTTTGTTTTGTTTTTTTCGTTAATGGATTTGTAAAGTTGTATTTTAAATGTTATATTTGCAAATAAATAAAATCTAAAAGCTCGCGTTCTTAACGTGCGCTTTGTGGTCACGGAAAATGGGCATGAGAAACTCCCGGTTTTGCAGCAAAACGTGCGTCCTCGACGTATGATCTGCTATTTAAACGAGATTGTTTCTTTCTGCAGGTGTTTTATGCCTCAGAAGTGTTTTTGTAACAACAAAATAAAAACAACTCTCGGTTTCACGTTCACTGTTGTTGTTGTTGTTTTTTTTGTGTTTTTTTTAATTATTATTATTTCAGCACCTTGGACAGTCCCTAATCCCTTGTTCGAGACATATATCGCAAATTTTCCAGTTGTATTTCCAGTAACACTTTAAAATAAGGTTTCATACATTATTTATTTTAAAAAAATGGCTTATGTCGTTTTAGTTTATTGTTCATTATTAGTTTCATAGGTTGTTAAACCTAAGACGAACTCTTTCATATTGCGCTGCATTACTGTCAGTGTTGTTGACTACCGGTATTACTGATGGTAAGGTTGCACTGTTGACGCCTCGCGCAGCCTCTCGAGCAGAAATCTACACAATGAGCGCAGCAAACACACACAAACTCAGTTAACAACATATACTGACAATAAAAATCTAAATGTGGAGTTTTATATTTTTAGCATTTGTTAAGCAACATCATCTATTTTTCATGAACACCATTCTTGAAATAATCAGCCGTTTGAAAGAATAGTTTGAATGAATTAATCAATGTCTCACTCATCAAGACGGTCGCCTGCCAGTCTGCCACCACCTACTGGCGGTTTAGTGTTGAATGTTTAAAAGTAGCATCATTCTTTCCAACGTTTCTTATATGTAAATTAAAATCAATTTCATAACATTATTTTATGCAATTGTATTTTTTTTTAGTGTAAATGATTTAATTTGATCAACCCCTAGGTTAACAGCCATATAGTGTCTTATTATTCGAAATAATTGAGTTTATTGATCGAATTTAGGAATTTAAAATGAAAGATGAAGCATACATTTAATAATATTGGGGGATGGATGCCCTTTAACGGTGCAGAAATTACAATATGGTGATTTAAATATCAAAGCTGATTGATCACGCATGAGAATATTATTTCAGAATAAAAAATAAAATAAAATAAAAAAATGCTTTCGAATCAGTACTGATGTCATACACCAATCGTCTGTACTCTGTATTGAGCTGCTTCATGTCAATCACTGTATGCTGTATGCTTTTGAATCAGTACTGTGATGTCATACACCAATCGTCTGTACTCTGTAGAGAGCTGTTTCAAGTCAATCACTGTGTGCTGTATGCTTTCGAATCAGTACTGTGACATCAGAAGGAAGGCATCGACATCCATCGAATTAAGAAGCTCGATGTGAACTGCCCTGGTTGTAAGGCATTTGAAGATCAGGCCCCAGCGTTTCTCATTTCTCCTTCCTATCTTGACCAGGTACGGGCCAAAGCAGTCAACACCCGTTGAATAAAAGGGTGGGCAGAGTAGACGGAGGCGTTCTGGTGGCAAATCTGCCATTTGAGGTACCTTTGGCTGCGCTCTCCAGCGCTGACAGAGCTGACAATGGAGTTGATGGTGCTTGATAGCCTGGCGTCCTCTGAGAACCCAATACTGCCTACGTATCTCAGCATAGACTCTCTCAGCTCCCGGATGTAACAGACGCTCGTCAAATTCTTGAATAAGGAGCTTTGTTACCGCGTGTCTTGGGTCCAGTACAATGGGATGAATTTGTTCTGGGTCTGAGTTTGCAAGCCTTCTTAGACGGCCCCCGACTCGTATCATGTTGGTCAGGGGGTCCCACTCTGGAGCGAGGTTAACTAATCGACTGTGTGCAGGAATACATTTCTTTGCTTTAAGGGCAGCTACCTCTTCCGGGAAGCTCTGAGCCTGACATGTCCTCAACAAGACAGCTTCCGCCTCTCTGTTAGTCATTATTTCACTGTTTGATGTGGCCGCCCCTTGACAGGCTTGTAGAGTTGCCCTTACTAACTCTCGCCAGGTCTTGAACTGTGTAACATCGGGGAGGTTGGACTCCATTCCAACAGCCATAACAGAGTAGCACATTAGGCCTTTCAATTCAGAAACTACTTCTGACGGTGCAACTTCAGGTCTTTTGGGCCAGTGCTCTGGGCTTTGTTTCAAGAATGGAGGCCCTTGACTCCACCGACTGGGCTCGGACAAACTTTGAAGGGTTTTGCCTCTCGTTATGTCGTCAGCTGGATTATCCTGCGTGTTAACATACCTCCAAGAGCTGTAGTCTGTCAATTCTTGGATCTCGGTGACTCTTGTCCCAACGAACACCTTGTACCGGCAAGAGTCTGACTGAATCCACTCTAGCACGGTCATGGAGTCTGTCCACAGAATTGTCTGACTGATGGAGAGTGTCAGCTCATCCCTCACCAGTTTGGCCAGCTGAGCTCCAGCTAAGGCAGCGCAAAGCTCCAGGCGGGGTATAGACTGCTGCCTCTTAGGAGCAACCCGTGATCTGGCCATTACAAAGGAAACATGAATGTCACCGCTGGTTTCAACGGCCAAATATGCCACTGCTCCGTACGCTCTTTCAGAGGCGTCGCAGAACACATGAAGGGAGCTGTGCTGTTCTGCTGCAGTTGTGGAGGCTGGCATGTAACAGCGAGGAATGGAAACTGTAGAGAGTTGTTTAAGCTCGCTTTCCCAGTCAGTCCAGGTGGCCTTAAGGTTTGGCGGTAGATCGGGGTCATCCCAGTCTCTCTTTTTAGCCCACAACTGTTGGATGATCACCTTTGCTCTGGTGGTGAATGGCAATATGAACCCCAGTGGATCATATTGGGACGCCAACACCTGGTAAGCAGCTCTCATCGTCAGTTCTGCATGCTCAATGAGCCGATAATGATAGCCGAGGGTATCAGCTGCACAATTCCACCTGAGGCCTAATGTAGGTTCCATAAGGTCAACACGATTTTGCACCAACCACTGCTCTGTAGCTGATGACCGGGCTTCTGTCGGTAGATGAGCTACCACCGCTGGATGACTGCTAGCCCACTGTCTTAAGTCGAACCCTCCTTCTGCTAACATGCTACGCAACTGGTCCACAGCTTGCTTGGCTTCCGAGACAGTAGGGAAGCTTGTCAGGCAGTTATCCACGTAGAAGCTTTGGTGGACTAGCCGTTGTAGCCCTGGATATTTGGCTTCAGAATTGCAAGCATGGTGTTGCAGAGCAAAGATGGCACAGCATGGACTGCTTGTAGTACCGAATGGAAGAACCTGCCACTCGTATACATCTGGAAGGTTTCCACTCTGCAGATCTCTCCAAATGAAACGGAGAAAGGGTCTGTCCTTCGGCAATAGACGGACCTGATGGAACATGCCCTTGATATCTGCGCTCACTGCCACAGGATGCTGTCTGAATCTCAGGAGTACTCCTAACAGCGATGGCCCAAGTGTGGGACCTGGGAGGAGCTGGTCGTTCAAGGACAGGCCATGGTATCTGAAAGAACAGTCAAACACCAGTCGATGTTTATTGTTATGACTCACGAGATGATGGGGCAGGTACCATGCCTCTGTTTGTGTTGCATCCGTCTGGTTGAGCTTGACTACGTAACCTGCCTCTATGAGCTTGGCAATCTCTCCTGAATAGATTGAGGCCTTGTCAGGGTCCTTCTGGAGTCTCCTCTCAGTGTTCCTCAGATTTGCAAGGACGGACTGCATGGAGCCCTTAAGCTCTGGAGTCCCTGGGTTCCACAGAAGAGGTGTGGCGTAACGCTGTACTCCCTTAACATTGACTCGCTCAGTTTCAGATGCAAGCAACTGCATAGCCTCTTTGTCTTGCCTAGACCGGACGACCAATTTCTCGTTACGAAAAGGCAGCACATCCAGTTGCCATAACCTCTCCACATTTCTGTAAAGAAGATCATCTGGGTGGTCAGTGGAGATGAAGAAACACTGCTGCACTGGTTCTTGGCCTGTGATACTCATTTCCGCCCCTTGAAGTGCCCAGCCAAGAGCTGTACGAACTGCCACGGGTCCCCCTTTGCTGCCTTGACGAATAGGCTCTTTAGCAGTAATAAGATGAACTTGGTCTGAACCTATGAGCACCAGTGGACGTACCTTGTGAAAGGGCTGTAGTGGAACACCTCTTAGATGTGCATACCGTCTCTGAAGAGTCTGAACTGGGTATGACTGTTCCACCAGATCAATGCCAGAAGCCGTGAATGCTCCAAACACTTGATAGCGTTTCTCTGGTTTACCTCTTGGAGAGATTTCGAAGGTGACCTTTGAGCCATTGAGGTGAGTGGTGTCTGGACGGACTGTACGAAGTGCTAGAGTCTCAGGTTCACCTTTAAGCTGAAGCTGCTGGACAGCAGTAGGTAGGATCATGGTGCGCTGTGCTCCATCATCTAATATAGCATAAGTCTCTATTGTCTTTGCTTCGTGGTGCAAAAGCACAGGCACCACTTTCAGAAGGACTCTGCCTGATGCAATGGATGGCAAAAGGTAGATGCGGCTCTCTGAGGTAGCTGATGATGTATTGGTTGCACGACTTCGGGCCACACCATAGAGCACTTGAAGGTGAATACCACCACAGTCACTGCAGGGTTTCTTCAGATTACAGGTCTCAGGCGCATGGGAACGGGCACATTTCCAGCAGCGCTTACCCTCTGAAATCCACTTACAAAGATCAGACACTGACTGTTCTTTAATACTACTGCATCGGGTGATGTAGTGTTCTTTACTGCCACAGAAAAGGCAGTTGACTTTGAGGGGGGTCTTCTTCCAAGACACCTTAGGACCGGGGGATGCTGTATCCTCCATGGCTGCTGCACCATGATACAAGGCTGTACTTTGGCTTCTTGGTTTAGATGCACTCTTCTCCTTTGAACCACTGGGATCACGTTCATACTGGTAACGTTGCACTAACCTGCTAGACAATCTCTGTTGCTGAGCTTTGACGTGGAGCCACCCTGCAAAGTCTTGTAGGTTGTACGGGTTAATACTGAGGGAGTTGAGCTTCCCTTGTAGCTGGAGAAACTCTATGAAACCATCTCTTAAGTACTTTGGCAGTTTACCAACCAAACGATCCACATGCGAGCAGCAGTTCAACTCCATCCCTCTGGGTCCCTCCAAAGATAACAGCATGCTTACTAAGAGGTTAACACGGAGAGCGAAACTCTGAAAACTGCGTGCATCATTTGGTTTTACCTCTGGTGCTGTGAGGATTGCTGCTATTTCGCTCTGCGCCAGCTGATGGGGTTGGCCATATTGTAACTGAAGAGCTTGCATAGCTGCGGAGTACGGGTATGGATGATGGCGGCAGGACTGGCCAATCATTTGTGCCTCAGGCAGTTTAAGGTGTTCCAGCAAGATATGGTACTTGTATTTCTCATCTAGCTCTGCATGAGGTTCAAGAAGATTGTCTAGTGCTAACTTGAGGTTAGCGAATTCCCTTTCGTTGTCATTCACAAAATCAGGAATCTTAGGCTGGGGTGCAGCATGCAAAGGGCGATGAGGCACCAAGTATTCTGATCTCTTCAGTGGCTGGAGAGTGGATGGATGGAGAGAAGTGCCTGCAAGAGTAGGAATGTTCATGGCAGGAACTGAAGCACTGTGCAGGGTTTGAGGCACTGGCGCTAATGGAGGCATTGTCGCATAATGAGGAACTGAAAAACTGAATGCCGGTGGTGCTGCGACAGGTTGTCATGGAGAAGATGCCACTGTTGTACAGATGTAAGGCACTCCAGGATGCTGGTAGGTTGGCGTGGGAGCTACTAGCTGTGGCTGCACTTGAGGCTGAAATGCAGTTCCCGCGTCATCATAAGGGCAGAACTGTGTATTAAGCAGTAGTGGCAAAGTGTCTGTTCTTGTAACATGTTGGTGTTGGGGCACGGAGGTAGGTAATGTACCAGATGAAAGTGGTGAGTACAAAGGGAGTGAATTGACTGGCTGTATTGGCACGAAACCAGGGTTAAAGTCCTCTGCCTCTACAGTAGGTGTGTTTACATGTATTTGTGTGGCACTCACATGTCCTCGTCCTTTGGTATGTAACTCAATGTCAGGTGACTGTGATGAACAGGAAGAATGACTTGATAAGGGGGATGGATGAGGTGAGTTTCCTGGAGATGATCTCGGGGTTGGTGTGGCAGGCTTTACACTTTGCACCTCTTCTTCACCTTCTTCCATTAGGAATGATGTGATATGTTTCATCAGCTCCTGACGCCGATGCTGTCGTTTTTCATACTGCTTGAGTTTGCTTTGAAGCGCAGCCATGTCAGCAGCTTCATCTCTTTCCTTCTCAGAGATAGACTCCATTAATTCCCTCAGTGAACTCATACTTAATAAGTCTGTGGAGCTTGTAGCTGGATGCTCACCCTGGCTGGAGTCTGGTCGTGATTGACTAAATATGCCCACTGCGGCTGCTGCTCCTCTCTGCTCCACTGGCACCTCTGCTGTAGGTGGGGAGGAAAGAGCAGGTCGGTGATGGCTGTAGTCAAGGAGATACTCCTCCAGATGTTTGGGTGTGCGACGATGCCGTGAGGGTCTGCCTGACATCTCAGCATGAGGGAAAGAGGTAGATCGCTCTTCCGATGACATCACTGCAGTAGTCAATGGCTCCGGCTCGAAGGACCATACATTGGGGATTGCCCCACTGAAAACTGGTGGACTATGCCAGTGGTTCTCAAAGTGGGGTCCGCGGACCCCTGGTGGTCCGCGAGCTAAAGCCAGGGGGTCCGCGAAATAATTTACAACCTAATGTTTTTTTCCATGCTATGAGTCATGTTTTCTTTATCATCTGAAAACATGCTGTTTATTCCTAAGTAACTTATATAAAGCATTTAACATAAAACAATACAAAGTAGACACTTAAAGTTTTCTATAGATAGATAATCTATGTCTTTGCGTCAAGTAGATTAGCTGCTGTTGATTTTGCGGGACGTGCGCCAGAAAGGAGATGAACCCGCATCCGGTTCTTTTCTGTATTTTTAAAAGGCATGACATTTTGTAGTCATTTATAATGTAGCCTATACACAAATAAAAAATGGACACTTTACCGTTTCGGATGATGCACTCTTGTCTTATCTATGACCATAAATAAGAGTATTCCTGTTTCCACTGCTGAGGAAAAATTCCCATGTAATTGCGCGCCGGCGTCTCGCGTGCGCGCACAATAGTCAGTTCTAGCACTGCTACTGTAGATTTGACATTAGAAGTCTGATCATTATCAAAATAAAAGTGCATAGTGACAGGGCCGTACCCACAACTGAGGTTGCAAGGATGCACATCGCGATGATACTGACCTTCTCGTCTGAGGTGCTTCAGCAGACTAACAACGATAGCTCGTCAATGTCAAAATGTTTGAGTCGGAGTGAACTCAAAGTTCCCCGCACGACGTTTCAGTCAACGGTCATAAAGTGCGAGATACGATGTAGGCCTTAATTAACATAAACTAAACAGCTGTTTTAGATAAAAGTTTTAAAAAACGACTGAAACAATCAGTTTGCAAAGTATTAATCAAGCTCAACTTTAACAAAGGAAAAAGCAGGTCAATAGAAACATACTGTGCCCATGAGATTAACATTATGGATTCATATATTTAACATATACTGTATGTTTTTTTTAGCTAATTACAGTAGCTCAAATTAACAACGCACGCACCTATTAAACATAATGCCATTATCATTGTATTATAGGCTTATGGGCTTTATTTGTGTGCAGAATAGAAACATTTCTCTTTTAAGGCCATTCCTGATTGGAATATGTGATTGTGTTTCGTGACATCTTGACAAAAAAAAAAATGTATGCCACTGACTGACATGCTTCTACTAAATCTATAGTTATCCAATTGTGGGGCCTTAAAACACCTTAAAATGCACATGTGTAGATCAAGAACATCAAAAATTCCTAAGTGAGGGATCCTAACTAAGTGATTCCTAGCAAGATCACTTTCGTTACCTCAGTAGGCTATTTAGAAATTCCTGCATAGTACCCTGGGTGGAGACCATTCATTTTGTGCAAAAATATTTCATTTGCCTCTCACACATTAACTTTGTGCTCAATAACTGTTATAAATATGAGGGGGGTCCTTGGAATTTTTTTTCCCCTGAAAGGGGTCCCTGGCACCAAAATGTTTGAGAACCCCTGATATGCTATTGACCGCTGCAGAACTCTGGTAAAGGAGTTGGAGTCATCAGAGAGAGTTCAAGTGTTTAATGCACAAGAGTGACCATACTGGTACATGGTAGTTTCTGAAATAAATAACATAACAGAAATAAATATTCACTCACTGAATTATTCAACAACTTAAGATATTACAAACTCAAATATAAACATCTCTGTAAAGTGCACAGATACATGAAATATATTATAAATCAAGAAATATAGGCCTATATGAATCTACAATAAACTGCATAATGCAATTAAATGCAAAACACCGAATGTAAGTTATAGAAATTGAAGGTCTTCATTAGCACTGGCAGTACTAAATGACAGAGAAAATAATTTCAAAGTATTAATTAGTAAATATGAACAAACCGAGCCGCAATGCTAGCGGGATAATCTGCTCGTTAAGCAGGATCAAATTACCGTTAGAAAGATCGCTAAACATAATAAACATTATCTAAATCAGCACAGATCGTCACATTGTATTTCAACTGCAATATTAACAATATACATCGAAGGAAACTTACTTTGTCATAAACTTTCTCTTGCACATGAACGCGTGCACGATATGATCGCTCAACTCGGGTGGCTTAGTGAATAGGCAATCACACTTAGTTCGTAAGTGCTGAGAACGCTGCACTACGTTATCTGCGTACAACGCAACTTAAAACGTCACCCACGTAGGCTAACCAGCTCAATTTCTAAAGGGAGAGAATTCGCAACACATACTGACAATAAAAATCTAAATGTGGAGTTTTATATTTTTAGCATTTGTTAAGCAACATCATCTATTTTTCATGAACACCATTCTTGAAATAATCAGCCGTTTGAAAGAATAGTTTGAATGAATTAATCAATGTCTCACTCATCAAGACGGTCGCCTGCCAGTCTGCCACCACCACCTACTGGCGGTTTAGTGTTGAATGTTTAAAAGTAGCATCATTCTTTCCAACGTTTCTGTAAATTAAAATCAATTTCATAACATTATTTTATGCAATTGTATTTTTTTTTGTGTAAATGATTTAATTTGATCAACCCCAAGGTTTAACAGCCATATAGTGTCTTATTATTCGAAATAATTGAGTTTATTGATCGAATTTAGGAATTTAAAATGAAAGATGAAGCATACATTTAATAATATTGGGGGATGGATGCCCTTTAACGGTGCAGAAATTACAATATGGTGATTTAAATATCAAAGCTGATCGATCACTCATGAGAATATTATTTCAGAATAAAAAAAATAAAATAAAAAAAATGCTTTCCAATCAGTACTGATGTCATACACCAATCGTCTGTACTCTGTATTGAGCTGCTTCATCTCAATCACTGTATGCTGTTTGCTTTCGAATCAGTACTGTGACGTCATACACCAATCGTCTGTACTCTGAAACAGGCGCGGATTTATGGGCGGCCAGATTGACAGGTGGCACACCGAAACAGATTAATAAAAACAATTTAAATTTTTAATTTTCATAATAATAATGAATTAAGTTTGGCCATACGCCCGCCCAACACTTTATATGATATGACAAGCGCTGAGCGCGTCCATCTCTGGCTCAGCACCAGCGAGCGCACAGTTTGAATCTGGCAGTGATGTCATGTCACAGTACATATTTTGTCCAGACTTCGACACCCTTGCAAGGAGAGTTGACGAGGCTCATTGTTCACATGAACACCATGACTTGGTAAGACAAAGAATAGGGCCCGTTCGTTCATATGGAATGCCAAAGCTGACTTAATTAAAAATAAATATATACATAAATAAATATACGAAGAAATGTAAAAAAGCAAAAATACAAAAATAAATACATAATTAAATATACAAAGAAATGTAAAAAAGTACAAATAAATGAGTATTTATATTTTTATTTCCATATTTATGTATAATTGTATTTTTTCACACATTTATTTATTTATTTATTTATTTCTACATTTATTCATGTATTTATTTCCACTTCTATTTATTTCCACATTCATTTATGTATTTATGTTTTTATGTCTACATCTATTTATTTTCACATTTATTTATTTCTACATTTATTTATTTCCACATTTAATTATTTCCACATTTATTTATTCCAACATTTCTTCCTCCGTATTCTAATGAGAGCGGCGTGTTTTAACGCAGACATCAGCAATCGACCTCAGAATGGCAGTGCTGAAGCTTTGAGGCCACAGTGACACCTTGTGGTGTGTGACCAAACGAAACGCAAGAGCTGTCCAGGCAATGGGCTATATGCACGCATAAGTTCCGCATTTGACGTAAGGATGCTCGTCCATTTCCGGTTGTGTAGATTAAAGCGGAGGAAAACCGGAGAAAACGGGATTATGGCAGAGTCTTCAATATTTACTGTCCTCCCGTCTTTGAAACGAAACGTACATACGTTTAGATGTAATTTTATATATAGTTATGTTTATTTAATATAATTTTAAAAAGAAGCATAAACACAACGAGGGGTGTCTGTTTTATCTGTTTTTGTGACTAACGTTTCATTAGTATAACCATGGAGTATAAAATTCAATATAAATTCTCGGTATTGCATTGGACTCTATGATCGGCGGAAGTTATCGAGCATCCCTAATGCTTCACCGGAAATACCGCCGTGCATAGAGCCCATATCACATTTTAAGTCATGTGTATCACCCTAACTGTAGCCTAGGGTAGGCTAAAGGGTTAACACACATGAACAGAAACTGCACTTCAACGGGTCTGATAGCAGATACTTGGACATGAAAGCGCGTGAAAGTATCCACTATTTATAACAATGTAAATGCGGTGGATAGGGCTGATAGCTTGCGTTTGGCTTGCATTTATTTTCGATGAGACTCGCGCACAAAACGCGACTCAAAACGCGGTTTACATTCGTTTCCTCATTTCGTATGCATAACTGCGTAAGGAAACGCGAATGTAAACCGCGCATTGAGTCGCGTTTTGTGTGCGAGATGCTGCTCTTAGACACTGATTAATCACAAGGCACCAATTTTGAATTATTCTTAAATTAAACAATGGGGCATGTAATCGAGTGAGCCTCGCATCCCACGCCATGCATTCTGTATTAAGATTTTGACTTTTAATGACTTATTGACTTTTGTTCATTTTATTTTACTGATAACAGTGCCTTATTATTATAATAACTGAGTAGTTTATCGATTAATATTAAGAACTTGACATATATGATGATGTAGCTATAAGCTACAGCTATAGCTATATTTAATAAGGTTTGGGGAGATATAATATCAATTATAGGCCTATGGGGAAATATCACCAGGACCATGGGCATGACCGGTGCTGTTTGAATGGGCATATGATTCTTCTGTGCTCCATGGCGTGAGATGTAGCTCACTGCGTTTACATGAGCCCCTTTTGTTTGATTTAAGAATAATTCAAAATTGATGACTTTATCAGTAGATCAGTAGCTATCTAAGAGCAGCATCCATGTTATATGGGTTGCGTTTTAAACATTTGAATTGTCACCTGTTATGCATACAAAAGGAAACGCCACTGTAAACCACTGAGTCGCGTTTCAAACTGATCATATAGGAGTCAGTGAAATGTGCGCTGGTTTCTCTCCGCGTTCTGCGCTGGTGTGCAAGTCTTATCGACAATAAACGCAAGCTATCAGCTATCCACCGCATGTTATTAATAGTGGATATCACGCACTTTCATGTCCATTGTCCAACTATCAGACCCGTTGAAGGGTCAGGGGATCTCTGGATAATCCGTAATTCGTTTGTAATTATAAAACGAAAATACCGTTTTTCTGTTTTTTGTTTCAAATAGAAAAACCAAATAACCGTTTTTGGTGTCAGAATCAAAAAACGAAAAACAAATTAAAAACTGCCCGATTTTCGTTTTTTGGCGATCATTTTATCGTTATTCATTTTTGAACAAAGAATGAAGTGAGTCTTTGAACTTCTGTCAATTCGTTTTTCGTTTATAAACCAAAAACGTAAGTCACGTGGTCCATTCCTTATTTGGAAGCGAATGTAACCGGAAACACTTTCAAAATAAAAGTAACTACAGTTAGCGAGGTGATGGTAGACTAAAACTGAACTAATATAACATTTTTTAGTACAACTAAAGTAGCACAAGGTGTGAGTAAGACTTTAGTTAACTGAAATAAAAATTCAAACAAATAAAATAATAACTCTGGCTGTTAGGGAGAATTAAACATTTGTAAAACCATTGGTGAATAGGGCCTACAGCTATGTATGCTATGAGCAGGGCTCTGGATTGCAACTCTTTCACTAGCATATATGGCCTAAAATGTTTTACAAGCATAGTGGGTGAGTGAAGACTAAAACCTACTGTAAATGTTATATTATACTTTTATACATTTATAGTTCCTCCTCCAGGTTGTGGTTATTAGCCTCTGCAGTGGACAGATGTAGATTTATCCAGAGCCAGGATGTCACTGTGCAAAAACACAATTTATAAAATATATATTTCATAAATCATATTTTTTTAAATAAAAAACTGAACTTCACCTGCCTTCCAGCTCCCCTTTCTATCGCTATAATAGCATAGCTGCTAAAAACTCTCTTTATTTTTCCTTTGCAAATTTTTTCCAGTGTAATATTATTATGTTAGTTAAGTAGATTAAATATTTTAACCCTTGTGCATCAATTATATAGAGGACAAAAATGTCCGTGTCAAAAAACTGTCATAGAAATGTGAAGCTTGGAGCACAGACTTAAGTTGGTATCATTTTAAAGAAGACCCATGGCAGATTATTGCTGAAGTAAACTAAAGCTAAATTAAAATAATAAGTAGTAAATCCAAAAAAAAAAAGTTATATAGGTATAAGTTTATGAAAATTATTTATAAAAAAAAACATGATTTATAAAATATATATTTTATAAATCAGGTTGAACTCAAAAACTGCAAGAAAATCAAAGCCATGAATCTGAATAGGTTGTGTTCCAAATTTGAGTTGGATAGGCCTATCTCAAAAAAAATGAGCTTTCAGTAAGAGTTTGTTTGGGTGCAGTAACAGATTTCCCCCACTGGGTGCCAGCAAAACTCCACTGGTGCACACAGTGATTGGATTTTAGATTTGCAAATGAGTTTTTCTCTCTCAAATATTACAAGCACACAAACACATACACACACAAAAAAATGTATTACACACATACAAACAAACCACACTCTGACATCCACCCACACAATTATCGTTAATAAGCAGAAAACAGGAATAAAGCAATATTTGTTTTATAGGCCAAACCTGGACAACTGGCACCATCTGATAAAAAAAAATAGTAAAAATTAAACTTTTGGAGCCTTGCCAACAGAATAAAAGCCTCTTAACAAAGATTGCATCATTTTATAGTTAAATGACCTTGGGATTAAAAATTGCGGTTTCAATGGGAACCTTTTTGTCCAAAGGGTGCAGATAGGGAGTATTTTGTGTACCTAATGCAAAATCATTATTATTTTTTTTAAGAAAATGGCGGTAAAATAGTAAAATTCCATGAAAATACACACCTGTGCCAAATTAGCATTAACACAGGTTAAGTGATAAAAAAAACTGAAAAGGACAAAAATGTCCATAACGATGCACAAGGGTTAATGCAGCTTGTAGTTCTCATTAGTTAAGTAGACCTACTTGTGTGTGAAACCCAGCATTACTCGGTCAAAAATGAACTGGGACTTTCAGATCTTTTAGCGCTTTTGGGGGGTTTAATTCTGTTTGATGAACCACCAGGTAAAGGCAGTGCTCTGTACTTTTGGTACTTGTGTAAAGTAAAATAAAAGTGTTTAGTTTTTTACTTTTAGTTTTTTGGCATTTATTTTTTTCTCCCTGGTACTCGTGTCAGGGCCTCCCAGAGTTTCCCCAATACCTGTCCTGGAGGATGTGAGCCTGTGCACTGTGTGCAGGGTTTAAGGACTGATGATAGTAGCAGGACTGGCCCTTTCACCTACCATCACTCTCTCTTCAAATTAATGCTGGACAGGACAAAGCAGAACACCACTCCTTCCTCTGGCACCATAAAAGGGCCTTAATTGTTGTCACTTTCAGATATTTATGGTTTATGTTAAGCCACATCTTTGTGGATTTTGTGGCACTGCTTTTGTGGAATTGGATGATGTCAGCTTATGACTTTAATTACAAATGTACATCATATTGTACAACGGTACAGTGAAGCATGGCTCTGCATTGCAACTCTTTCACTTCCACACACAACCAACACCACACTTTATGTAAAAAAAGATTGGAGAGCATTATTTATTATCTTTAACTTCAGTAGATGTAAAACACTACAAAGGGAATGTGTTGCTCTCAGGAGGAGGCTGTAATTGTACAATGACATCCTGGCTCTGGCTAAATCTACATCTGTCCACTGCAGAGGCTAATAACCACAACCTGGAAGAGGAACTATATAAATGTATCAAAGTATAATATAACCTTATAACATTTACAGTATTTGAGTCTTCACTCACCCATTATGCTTGTAAAACATGTTAGGCCATATATGCTATTGAAAGAGTTGCAATGCAGAGCCCTGCTCATAGCATACATAGCTGTAGGCCCTATTCACCAATGCTCTTACAAATGTTTAATTCTCCCTAACAACCAGAGATATTATTTTATTAATTTTTATTTTAGTTAACTAAAGTGTTTTTCATACACAGTGCTACTTTAGTTGTACTAAAAAAGTTATATTAGTTCAGTTATCAGTCAGTTTTTAATTGGTTTTTCGTTTTTTGATTCTGACACCAAAAACGGTTATTTGGTTTTTCTATTTGAAACAAAAAACAAAAAACGGTATTTTCGTTTCATAATTACAAACGAACTACGGTTTATCCAGAGATCCCCTGACCGTTTTCATTTCACTGCACAGAGGTTAGTTATTGCGTGCATATGCATAACGAGGAACAAGTTATATATGTCATGCAATGCACTGAAACACATCTTAGGTGTTTTCTTTTCATTGCAAAAAGGTTAATTATTGCGTGGATAGTTATAACGAGTCTGTAGACATCTACACGACACATCTAACTTGTTCCTCGTTATAACTATCCATGCAATAACTAACCTTTGTGCAATGAAAAGAAAACACCAAAGATGTGTTTCAGTGCATTGAACGACACATCTAACTTGTTCCTCGTTATAACTATCCACGCAATAACTAACCTTTGTGCAATGAAAAGAAAACACCTAAGATGTGTTTCAGTGCATTGCATGACATATCAACTTGTTCCTCGTTATGCATATACACGCAATAACTAACCTCTGTGCAATGCAATGAAACACCTAAAATGTGTTTCAGTGCATTGCATGACATATCTAACTTGTTCCTCGTTATAACTATGCACGCAATAACTAAACACTGTGCAATGAAAAGAAAACACCTAAGATGTGTTTCATTGCATTGCACGACATATCTAACTTGTTCCTCGTTATGCACGCAATAACTAACCTCTGTGCATTGAAAAGAAAACAACTAAGATGCATTTCATTGCATTGCATGACATATCTAACTTGTTCCTCGTTATGCATATGCACGCAATAACTAACTTCTGTGCAATGAAAAGAAAACACCTAAGATGTGTTTCAGTGCATTGCATGACATATCTAACTTGTTCCTCGTTATGCATATGCACGCAATAACTAACTTCTGTGCAATGCAATGAAACACCTAAGATGTGTTTCAGTGCATTGCATGACATATCTAACTTGTTCCTCGTTATAACTATGCACCCAATAACTAAACTCTGTGCAATGAAAAGTAAACACCTAAGATGTGCTTCATTGCATTGCAAGACATATCTAACTTTTTCCTCGTTATGCATAAGCAGGCAATAACTAACCTCTGTGCAATGAAAAGAAAACACCTAAGATGTGTTTCATTGCATTGCATGACATATCTAACTTGTTCCTCGTTATAACTATCCACGCAATAACTAACCTCTGTGCAATGAAAACACCTAAGATGTGTTTCATTGCATTGCACGACATATCTAACTTGTTCCTCGTTATGCATATGCACGCAATAACTAACTTCTGTGCAATGAAAAGAAAACACCTAAGATGTGTTTCAGTGCATTGCATGACATATCTAACTTGTTCCTCGTTATGCATATACACGCAATAACTAACTTACTATCATATCTAACATATCTAACTTGTTCCTCGTTATGCATATGCACGCAATAACTAACTT
The DNA here is from genome assembly GCF_988280905.1 of Pimephales promelas. Lineage (NCBI taxonomy): Eukaryota > Metazoa > Chordata > Actinopteri > Cypriniformes > Leuciscidae > Pimephales > Pimephales promelas. The sequence continues at coordinate 7,879,036 of NC_142793.1, forward strand.
CTGTGCAATGAAAAGAAAACACCTAAGATGTGTTTCAGTACATTGCATGACATATCTAACTTGTTCCTCGTTATGCATATACACGCAATAACTAACTTACTATCATATCTAACATATCTAACTTGTTCCTCGTTATGCATAAGCACGCAATAACTAACCTCTGTGCAATGAAAAGAAAACACCTAAGATGTGTTTAATTGCATTGCACGACATATCTAGCTTGTTCCTCGTTATGCATATGCACACAATAAATGACCTCTGTGCAATGAAAAGAAAACACCTAAGATGTGTTTCATTGCATTGCATGACATATCTAGCTTGTTCCTCGTTATGCATATGCACACAATAAATGACCTCTGTGCAATGAAAAGGAAACACCTAAGATGTGTTTCAGTGCATTGCACGACATATCTAACTTGTTCCTCGTTATGCATATGCACGCAATAACTGACCTCTGTGCAGTGAAAAGAAAACACCTAAGATGTGTTTCATTGCATTGCATGACATATCTAGCTTGTTCCTCGTTATGAATTTACACACAATAACTAACCTCTGTGCAATGAAAAGAAAACACCTAAGATGTGTTTCATTGCATTGCACGACATATCTAACTTGTTCATCGTTATGCATAAGCAGTAAGCACGCAATAACTAACTTCTGTGCATAGAAAAGAAAACACCTAAGATGTGTTCCAGTGCATTGCACGACATATCTAACTTGTTCCTCGTTATGCATAAGCACGCAATAACTAACCTCTGTGCAATGAAAAGAAAACACCTAAGATGTGTTCCAGTGCATTGCATGATAGATATAACTTGTTCCTCGTTATGCATATACACGCAATAACTAACCTCTGTGCAATGAAAAGAAAACCCCTAAGATGTGTTTCAGTGCATTGCATGACATATCTAACTTGGTCCTCGTTAAGCATAAGCACACAACAAATAATATCTGTGCAATGAAAAGAAAACACCTAAGATGTGTTTCAGTGCATTGAATGACATATCTTACTTGTTCCTCGTTATGCACAGCTAAGATGTGTTTTCTTTTCATTGCACAGAAGTTAGTTATTGCGTGCTTATGCATATAACGAGGAACAAGTTAGATGCTCCTGTTCAATGCACTGAAACACATCTTAGGTGTTTTCTTTTCATTGTACAGAGGTTATTTGTTGTGTGCTTATGCTTAACGAGGACCAAGTTAGATATGTCATGCAATGCACTGAAACACATCTTAGGTGTTTTCTTTTCATTGCACAGAGGTTAGTTATTGCGTGCTAATGCATAACGAGGAACAAATTAGATATGTCGTGCAATGCACTGAAACACATCTTAGGTGTTTTCTTTTCATTGCACAGAGGTTAGTTATTGCGTACATATGCATAACGAGGAACAAGTTAGATATGTCATGCAATGCACTGAAACACATCTTAGGTGTTTTCTTTTCACTGCAGAGAGGTTTTTGCGTGCATATGCATAACGAGAAACAAGTTATATCTATCATGCAATGCAATGAAACACATCTTAGGTGTTTTCTTTTTATTGCACAGAGGTTAGTTATTACGTGAATATGCATAACGATGAACAAGTTAGATATGTCATGCAATGCACTGAAACCCATGTTAGGTGTTTTCTTTTCACTGCAGATAAGTTAGTTATTTGCGTGCATACGCATAACGAGAAACAAGTTGTATCTATCATGCAATGCAATGAAACACATATTAGGTGTTTTCTTTTCATTGCATAGAGGTTAGATATTACGTGGATATGCATAACGAGGAACAAGTTAGATAGGTTATGCAATGCGATGAAACACATCTTAGGTGCTTCTTTTCATTGCACAGAGGTTAATTATTGCGTGCATATTCATAACAAGGAAAAAGTTAGATATGTCATGCAGTGCGAGAAAACACATCTTAGGTGTTTTCTTTTCATTGCACAGAGGTTAGTTATTGCGTGCATATGCAAAACGAGGAACAAGTTAGATATATCATGCAATGCACTGAAACCCATGTTAGGTGTTTTCTTTTCACTGCAGAGAGGTTACTTATTTGCGTGCATATGCATAACGAGAAACAAGTTATATCTATCAAGTAATGCAATGAAACACATCTTAGGTGTTTTCTTTTCATTACACAGAGGTTAGTTATTATGTGCATATGCATTACGAGGAACAAATTAGATATGTCATGCAATGCACTGAAACCCATGTTAGGTGTTTTCTTTTCACTGCAGAGAGGTTTTTGCGTGCATATGCATAACGAGAAACAAGTTATATCTATCATGCAATGCAATGAAACACATCTTAGGTGTTTTCTTTTTATTGCACAGAGGTTAGTTATTACGTGCATATGCATAACGATGAACAAGTTAGATATGTCATGCAATGCACTGAAACCCATGTTAGGTGTTTTCTTTTCACTGCAGAGAAGTTAGTTATTTGCGTGCATACGCATAACGAGAAACAAGTTGTATATGCATAACGCTATTTGCGTTTTGCGTGCATATGCATAACGCTAAATAGCTATTTGCGTGCATATGCATAACGAGAAACAAGTTATATCTATCATGCAATGCAATGAAACATATCTTAGGTGTTTTCTTTTCATTGCACAGAGGATAGTTATTGCATGCATACATAACGAGGAACAAGTTAGATAGGTCATGCAATGCATTGAAACATCTTAGTTGTTTTCTTTTCATTGCACAGAGGTTATTGTGTGCATGTCATAACGAGGAGCAAGTTAGATATGTCATGCAATGCAATGAAACACATCTTAGGTGTTTTCTTTTCATTGCATAGAGGTTAGTTATTCCGTGCATATGAATAACGAGTAACAAGTTAGATCTGTCATGCAATGCACTGAAACACATCTTAGGTGTTTTCTTTTCACTGCACAGAGGTTAGTTATTGCGTGCATATGCATAACGAGGAACAAGTTAGATAGGTCATGCAATGCAATGAAACACATCTTAAGTGTTTTCTTTTCATTGCACAAAGGATAGTTATTGCATGCATACATAACGAGGAACAAGTTAGATAGGTCATGCAATGCATTGAAACACATCTTAGTTGTTTTCTTTTCATTGCACAGAGGTTATTGCGTGCATAAGCATAACGAGTAACAAGTTAGATATGTCATGTAATACACTGAAACACATCTTAAAGGAACACTCCGACTTTTTGGGACTTTAGCCTATTCACCTTACCCCCCAGAGTTAGATAAGTCCATACATACCTTTTTCATCTCCGTGCGTGCTATAAGTCTGTTTGACGCACCCACCGCTAGCCTAGCTTAGCACAAAGACTGGATGTGAATGGTTGCAGCTTTCATACTAATCCAAATGAGTGGCAAAATAACGCAAATAACGCAAACGTTTTCCTATTTACATGTTGTGGTTTGTATAGTCACAGAGTGTGCAAATATCAAGGCCATATGAGACACAGACATCTTTTAACCGTATAAATACTATATTTTCTGAAGGCGAAGCACTGCTACTTGGGCAGAGTGATAACAATCACCTGAGACGCACCGTGACGAGGAGCAGAGAGTTCGCTCAGTGTTGGAGTAAAGAGTCAGCAATTACTAACGTTAGATAGAAAAGCATAGTTTATCATGGGTGTTTGCTTTATTGTATGAGCTGTGCCAATGAACAGGGGAGACCAGGTAATACAGTACCATGTTTCATTGATTTCCAACCAAAAACGCACCCAGATTTATAAATATCACATGAATAAATAATTATTATTACAGGAATCAATATATTTTAAATGCAATTTATTAGCTGAACCAAATGTATTCAACAGTAAAATTGCATTACTATAGGATAGAATAAGGGAAAAGTAATAGCACAAATTGTTTTTTCTATGCATAGAATGCATTTCTATTTTACAAACTAGATTGTTTGTGCACAGACAAGAAAACATCACGTTATGCCTTTTCATTGCAACGAAGAACAAGTTAGATTGTTATGCAATCCAAGGAAACTAGATATTAGGTGTTTTCTTTTCATTGCACAGAGAAACATGTTAGTTATTGCGTGCATATTCTTTAATGCACAACGTTAGACGTTAGATGTGTTTTCGTTGAAGAACGGAATAAGTTAGATATTGAATGCGTTCCTCTGTTGCACAAAGGAACGAGTAAGTTATTGCATTGCACGACCGCTCAAGTGATGTTTTTTCGTCAGTGCACAAAAGAATTAGTAGTAGAATCCATGCGAAAGAGTCAAAGGGTCTTCAAAGGTTTTAATAAATATTAACTTATTGACTTTTGATGATTTGTAAGCTATAGATAGGTTCCTTTTTGTCCTAGTGAACATATTTCTGGCTCACGGGTACTTGATTCTAAGCCATAGAGAAGTCCATATCTGACCTATTGTACTAATTTCTGCTCTATGTTTCCTCAAATGTTTTTAAATAATATCAACTGATAGACTCAATCTGAGTTAAATAATTAATCTCATAAAACAATTAATTAATTAATTTTTAGAATTAATCTATCCATCTCATGATATTATTTCAGCCAGAAAGATATTTGACCTACTGAACATATTTCTGGCCCAAAAGTACTTGATCTTGAACTTTCCATACATACTCATAGACTCCAATAAATGCTTCCTAAGCCATGGACAAGTCCATATCTGACCTTTTGAACTAATTTCTGGTCAAAGGTTCCTCAAAAACTTTAAAACGATATAAACTTATAGACTCCTTCTGATGTTATATTACATAGGTCAATTGTTGACCTCCAGGAACACTTTTATGGCCCACGGGTCCTTGGTATGTGGGTTATTATACCGAGAGATTTACTTCTCATGATGTCATTTCAGCCAGACAAAAATTTGACCTACTGAACATGTTTCTGGCCCAAAAGTACTTGATCTTGAACTTTCCAAACATACTCATAGACTCCAACAGATGCTTTCTAAGCCATAGAGAAGTCCATATCTGACCTATTGAACTCATTTCTGGTCAAAGGATCCTCAAAAGGTTTTAAACAATATAAACTTATAGACTCCTGATGTTACATTAGCTATACATAGGTCAATTTTTGACCTTCAGAAACACATTTATGGTCCACGGGTATTTGATGTTTGGGTTAATGCACCGAGAGCTTTGCTTCTCATGATGTAATTTCAGCCATAAATATATTTGACCTACTGAACATATATCTGGCCCAAAAGTACTTGACCTTGTACTTTCCATTCATACTCATAGACTCCAACAGATGCTTCCTAAGCCATAGAGAAGTCCATATCTGACATATTGAACTAATTTCTGGTCAAAGATTTCTCAAAAAGTTTAAAACAATATAAACTTTTAGACTCCTTCTGATGTTATATTAGATATACATAGGTCAATTTTGACCTCCATGAACACATTTATGGCACATTTCCAGAAGAAAATGTGAAGTGCTTGAAGCGGCAAATCTCAGCACCCGGTTGCTAGGGTGTTCTGGGAGGTTGCTACGGTGTTCTGGGTGGTTGCTAGGGTTTTTTTTAGGGTATTCTTGGTGGTTGCTATGGCGTTGCTATGCGGTTGTTAGGGTATTCTGGGTGGTTGCGAAGGTGTTCTGGGTGGTTGCTAGGGTGTTGCTAGGCGGTTAATGGGGTGTTAATGGTGGTTGCTAGGGTGTTGCCAGATGGTTGCTGGGTTGTTCTGGTTTGTTTCTAGGGTGTTCTGGATGGTTGCTAGGCTGTTGCTTGGTGGTTGCTAGGGTGGTCTGGTTGGTTGGAGATTTACTTCTCATGATGTCATTTCAGCCAGAAAAATATTTTACCTACTGAACATGTTTCTGGTCCAAAAATACTTGATCTTGAACTTTCCACACATACTCACAGACTATGTAATATAACTTTCTGATGTTATATGACATAGGTCAATTTTTGACCTCCATGAACACTTTTATGGCCCACGGGTACTTGGATCTGTTGGTTAATATACCGAGAGATTTACATCTCATGATGTCATTTCAGCCAGACAAATATTTGACCTACTGAACATGTTTCTGGCCCAAAAGTACTTGATCTTGAACTTTCCATACATACTCATAGACCACGCAATATAACATTCTGATGTTATATTACACAGGTCAATTTTTGACCTCCATGAACACTTTTATGGCCCACGGGTACTTGGATCTGTTGGTTAATATACCAAGAGATTTACATCTCATGATGTCATTTCAGCCAGACAAATATTTGACCTACTGAACATGTTTCTTGCCCAAAAGTACTTGATCTTGAACTTTCCAAACATACTCATAGACTCCAACAGATGATTCCTAAGCCACAGAGAAGTCCATATCTGACATATTGAACTCATTTCGGGTCAAAGGTTTCTCAAAAAGTTTAAAACAATATAGACTTTTAGACTCCTTCTGATGTTATATTAGATATACATAGGTCAATTTTGACCTCCATGAACAACATTTATGGCACATTTCCTGAAGAAAATGTGAAGTGGCGCTTGAAGCGGCAAATCTCAGTACCCGGTTGCTAGGGTGTTCTGGGTGGTTGGTAGTTTTTTTTAGGGTATTCTGGGTAGTTGCTATGGTGTTGCTATGCGGTTGCTAGGGTATTCTGGGTGGTTGCGAAGGTGTTCTGGGTGGTTGCTAGGGTGTTGCTATGTGGTTGCTAGGGTATTCTGGGTGGTTGTGAAACTGTTCTGGGTGGTTGCTAGGGTGTTGCAAGGCGGTTGCTAGGGTATTCTGGGTGGTTGCGAAGGTGTTCTGGGTGGTTGCTGGGTTGTTCTGGGTGGTTGCTATGCTGTTGCTTGGTGGTTGCTAGGGTGTTCTGGTTGGTTGGAGATTTATTTTTCATGATGTCATTTCAGCCAGACAAATATTTGACCTACTAAACATGTTTCTGGTCCAAAAGTTCTTGATCTTGAACTTTCCATACAGACTCATAGACTCCAATAGATGCTTCCTAAGAAGCCATAGAGAAGTCCATATCTGACATATTGAACTCATTTCTGGTCAAAAGTTTCTCAAAAAGTTTAAAACAATATAGACTTTTAGACTCCTTCTGATGTTATATTAGATATACATAGGTCAATTTTGACCTCCATGAACACATTTATGGCACATTTCCTGAAGAAAATGTGAAGTGGAGCTTGAAGCGGCAAATCTCAGCACCCGGTTGCTAGGGTGTTCTGGGAGGTTGCTACGGTGTTCTGGGTGGTTGCTAGGTGTTTTTTTAGGCTATTCTGGGTGGTTGCTATGGTGTTGCTATGCGGTTGCTAGGGTATTCTGGGTGGTTGCGAAGGTGTTCTGGGTGGTTGCTAGGGTGTTGCTATGTGGTTGCTAGGGTGTTTGCTAGGCGATTGCTGGGGTGTTAATGGTGGTTGCTAGGGTGTTGCCAGATGGTTGCTGGGGTGTTCTGGTTTGTTTATAGGGTGTTCTGGATGGTTGCTAGGCTGTTGCTTGGTGGTTGCTAGGGTGTTCTGGTTGGTTGGAGATTTACTTCTCATGATGTCATTTCAGCCAGAAAAATATTTTACCTACTGAACATGTTTTTGGTCCAAAAATACTTGATCTTGAACTTTCCACACATACTCACAGACTATGTAATATAACATTCTGATGTTATATTACATAGGTCAATTTTTGACCTCCATGAACACTTTTATGGCCCATGGGTACTTGGATCTGTTGGTTAATATACCAAGAGATTTACATCTCATGATGTCATTTCAGCCAGACAAATATTTGACCTACTGAACATGTTTCTTGCCCAAAAGTACTTGATCTTGAACTTTCCAAACATACTCATAGACTCCAACAGATGATTCCTAAGCCACAGAGAAGTCCATATCTGACATATTGAACTCATTTCGGGTCAAAGGTTTCTCAAAAAGTTTAAAACAATATAGACTTTTAGACTCCTTCTGATGTTATATTAGATATACATAGGTCAATTTTGACCTCCATGAACAACATTTATGGCACATTTCCTGAAGAAAATGTGAAGTGGCGCTTGAAGCGGCAAATCTCAGTACCCGGTTGCTAGGGTGTTCTGGGTGGTTGGTAGTTTTTTTTAGGGTATTCTGGGTAGTTGCTATGGTGTTGCTATGCGGTTGCTAGGGTATTCTGGGTGGTTGCGAAGGTGTTCTGGGTGGTTGCTAGGGTGTTGCTATGTGGTTGCTAGGGTATTCTGGGTGGTTGTGAAGCTGTTCTGGGTGGTTGCTAGGGTGTTGCAAGGCGGTTGCTAGGGTATTCTGGGTGGTTGCGAAGGTGTTCTGGGTGGTTGCTGGGTTGTTCTGGGTGGTTGCTATGCTGTTGCTTGGTGGTTGCTAGGGTGTTCTGGTTGGTTGGAGATTTATTTTTCATGATGTCATTTCAGCCAGACAAATATTTGACCTACTAAACATGTTTCTGGTCCAAAAGTTCTTGATCTTGAACTTTCCATACAGACTCATAGACTCCAATAGATGCTTCCTAAGAAGCCATAGAGAAGTCCATATCTGACATATTGAACTCATTTCTGGTCAAAAGTTTCTCAAAAAGTTTAAAACAATATAGACTTTTAGACTCCTTCTGATGTTATATTAGATATACATAGGTCAATTTTGACCTCCATGAACACATTTATGGCACATTTCCTGAAGAAAATGTGAAGTGGAGCTTGAAGCGGCAAATCTCAGCACCCGGTTGCTAGGGTGTTCTGGGAGGTTGCTACCGTGTTCTGGGTGGTTGGTAGTTTTTTTTTTAGGGTATTCTGGGTAGTTGCTATGGTGTTGCTATGCGGTTGCTAGGGTATTCTGGATGGTTGCTAGGGTATTCTGGGTGGTTGCGAAGGTGTTCTGGGTGGTTGCTGGGTTGTTCTGGTTTGTTTCTAGGGTGTTCTGGGTGGTTGCTATGATGTTGCTTGGTGGTTGCTAGGGTGTTCTGGTTGGTTGGAGATTTATTTCTCATGATGTCATTTCAGCCAGAAAAATATTTTACCTACTAAACATGTTTCTAGCCCAAAAGTACTAGATCTTGAACTTTCCATACATATTCATAGACTATGTAATATAACATTCTGATGTTATATTACATAGGTCAATTTTTGACCTCCATGAATACTTTTATGGCCCACGGGTACTTGATCTGTGTGTTAATGTACCGAGAGATTTACATCTCATGATGTCATTTCAGCCAGACAAATATTTGACCTACTGAACATGTTTCTGGTCCAAAAGTTCTTGATCTTGAACTTTCCATAGAGACTCATAGACTCCAATAGATGCTTCCTAAGAAGCCATAGAGAAGTCCATATCTGACATATTTAACTCATTTCTGGTCAAACGTTTCTCAAATAGTTTAAAACAATATAAACTTATAGATTCCTTCTGATGTTATATTAGCTATACATAGGTCAATTTTTGACCTCCAGGAACACATTTATGTCCCACGGGTACTTGATATGTGGGTTAATATACCGATAGATTTACTTCTCGTGATCTCATTGAACTCATTTCTTGTCAAAGGTTCCTCAAAAAGTTTAAAACAATGTAAACTTTTAGACTTCTTCTGATGTTATATTAGATATACATAGATCAATTTTTGACCACCAGGAACACATTTAGGGCACATTTCCAGAAGAAAATATGAAGTGGAGCTTGAAGCGGCAAATCTCAGCACCCGGTTGCTAGGGTGTTCTGGGAGGTTGCTACGGTGTTCTGGGTGGTTGCTAGGTGTTTTTTTAGGCTATTCTGGGTGGTTGCTATGGTGTTGCTATGCGGTTGCTAGGGTATTCTGGGTGGTTGCGAAGGTGTTCTGGGTGGTTGCTAGGGTGTTGCTATGTGGTTGCTAGGGTGTTTGCTAGGCGATTGCTGGGGTGTTAATGGTGGTTGCTAGGGTGTTGCCAGATGGTTGCTGGGGTGTTCTGGTTTGTTTATAGGGTGTTCTGGATGGTTGCTAGGCTGTTGCTTGGTGGTTGCTAGGGTGTTCTGGTTGGTTGGAGATTTACTTCTCATGATGTCATTTCAGCCAGAAAAATATTTTACCTACTGAACATGTTTTTGGTCCAAAAATACTTGATCTTGAACTTTCCACACATACTCACAGACTATGTAATATAACATTCTGATGTTATATTACATAGGTCAATTTTTGACCTCCATGAACACTTTTATGGCCCATGGGTACTTGGATCTGTTGGTTAATATACCAAGAGATTTACATCTCATGATGTCATTTCAGCCAGACAAATATTTGACCTACTGAACATGTTTCTTGCCCAAAAGTACTTGATCTTGAACTTTCCAAACATACTCATAGACTCCAACAGATGATTCCTAAGCCACAGAGAAGTCCATATCTGACATATTGAACTCATTTCGGGTCAAAGGTTTCTCAAAAAGTTTAAAACAATATAGACTTTTAGACTCCTTCTGATGTTATATTAGATATACATAGGTCAATTTTGACCTCCATGAACAACATTTATGGCACATTTCCTGAAGAAAATGTGAAGTGGCGCTTGAAGCGGCAAATCTCAGTACCCGGTTGCTAGGGTGTTCTGGGTGGTTCGTAGTTTTTTTTAGGGTATTCTGGGTAGTTGCTATGGTGTTGCTATGCGGTTGCTAGGGTATTCTGGGTGGTTGCGAAGGTGTTCTGGGTGGTTGCTAGGGTGTTGCTATGTGGTTGCTAGGGTATTCTGGGTGGTTGTGAAGCTGTTCTGGGTGGTTGCTAGGGTGTTGCAAGGCGGTTGCTAGGGTATTCTGGGTGGTTGCGAAGGTGTTCTGGGTGGTTGCTGGGTTGTTCTGGGTGGTTGCTATGCTGTTGCTTGGTGGTTGCTAGGGTGTTCTGGTTGGTTGGAGATTTATTTTTCATGATGTCATTTCAGCCAGACAAATATTTGACCTACTAAACATGTTTCTGGTCCAAAAGTTCTTGATCTTGAACTTTCCATACAGACTCATAGACTCCAATAGATGCTTCCTAAGAAGCCATAGAGAAGTCCATATCTGACATATTGAACTCATTTCTGGTCAAGGGTTTCTCAAATAGTTTAAAACAATATAGACTTTTAGACTCCTTCTGATGTTATATTAGATATACATAGGTCAATTTTGACCTCCTTGAACACATTTATGGCACATTTCCTGAAGAAAATGTGAAGTGGAGCTTGAAGCGGCAAATCTCAGCACCCGGTTGCTAGGGTGTTCTGGGAGGTTGCTACAGTGTTCTGGGTGGTTGGTAGGTTTTTTTTAGGGTATTCTGGGTGGTTGCTATGGTGTTGCTATGCGGTTGCTAGGGTATTCTGGGTGGTTGCGAAGGTGTTCTGGGTGGTTGCTAGGGTGTTGCTATGTGGTTGCTAGGGTATTCTGGGTGGTTGTGAAGCTGTTCTGGGTGGTTGCTATGCTGTTGCTTGGTGGTTGCTAGGGTGTTCTGGTTGGTTGGAGATTTATTTTTCATGATGTCATTTCAGCCATGAAAAATATTTTACCTACTTAACATGTTTCTGGCCCAAAAGTACTAGATCTTGAACTTTCCATACATATTCATAGACTATGTAATATAACATTCTGATGTTATATTACATAGGTCAATTTCTGACCTCCATGAATACTTTTATGGCCCACGGTTACTTGATCTGTGGGTTAATATACAGAGAGATTTACATCTCATGATGTCATTTCAGCCAGAGAAATATTTGACCTACTGAACATGTTTCTGGCCCAAAAGTTCTTGATCTTGAACTTTCCATACAGACTCATAGACTCCAATAGATGAACCTGGCAACCGCCTAGCAACATTAGCACCTAGCAACCACATAAAAACACCATAGCAACCACCCAGAATACCCTAACAACCACCTAGCAACCACACAGAACACCCTGGTAACCGGGTGGTGAGATTTGCCACTTCAGGCTCAACATCACATTTTCTTCTGGAAATGTGCCATAAATGTGTTCCTGGTGGTCAAAAATGTATCTATGTATATCTAATCTAACATCAGAAGAAGTCTAAAAGTTTACATTGTTTTAAACTTTTTGAGGAACCTTTGACCAGAAATGAGTTCAATGACATCACGAGAAGTAAATCTATCGGTATATTAACTCACAAATCAAGTACCCGTGGGACATAAATGTGTTCCTGGAGGTCAAAAATTGACCTATATATATCTAATATAATTGACAAATGTATATCTTATATAACATCAGAAGGAGGTAAAATATTTGTCTGGCTGAAATTACATCATGAGAAGTAAATCTCTCGGTATACTCAACTTGTTAACTTGTTTTAAACTATTTTGAGGAACTTTTCACCAGAAATGAGTTCAATAGGTCAGATATGGACTTCTCTATGGCTTCTTAGGAAGCGTCTATTGGAGTCTATGAGTCTGTATGGAAAGTTCAAGATCAAGAACTTTTGGGCCAGAAACATGTTCAGTAGGTCAAATATTTGTCTGGCTGAAATGACATCATGAGATGTAAATCTCTCTGTATATTAACCCACAGATCAAGTACCTGTGGGCCATAAAAGTATTCATGGAGGTCAAAAATTGACCTATGTAGTATAACATCAGAATGTTATATTACATAGTCTATGAATATGTATGGAAAGTTCAAGATCTAGTACTTTTGGGCCAGAAACATGTTTAGTAGGTAAAATATTTTTCTGGCTGAAATGACATCATGAGAAATAAATCTCCAACCAACCAGAACACCCTAGCAACCACCAAGCAACAGCATAGCAACCACCCAGAACAACCCAGCAACCACCCAGAACACCTTCGCAACCACCCAGAATACCCTAGCAACCGCCTTGCAACACCCTAGCAACCACCCAGAACAGCTTCACAACCACCCAGAATACCCTAGCAACCACATAGCAACACCCTAGCAACCAACCAGAACACCTTCGCAACCACCCAGAATACCCTAAAAAAAACCTACCAACCACCCAGAACACCGTAGCAACCTCCCAGAACACCCTAGCAACCGGGTGCTGAGATTTGCCACTTCACATTTTCTTCAGGAAATGTGCCATAAATGTGTTCATGGAGGTCAAATTTGACCTATGTATATCTAATTTAACATCAGAAGGAGTCGAAAAGTCTATATTGTTTTAAACTTTTTGAGAAACCTTTGACCCGAAATGAGTTCAATATGTCAGATATGGACTTCTCTGTGGCCTTGGAATCATCTGTTGGAGTCTATGAGTATGTTTGGAAAGTTCAAGATCAAGTACTTTTGGGCAAGAAACATGTTCAGTAGGTCAAATATTTGTCTGGCTGAAATGACATCATGAGATGTAAATCTCTTGGTATATTAACCAACAGATCCAAGTACCCGTGGGCCATAAAAGTGTTCATGGAGGTCAAAAATTGACCTATGTAATATAACATCAGAATGTTATATTACATAGTCTGTGAGTATGTGTGGAAAGTTCAAGATCAAGTATTTTTGGACCAGAAACATGTTCAGTAGGTAAAATATTTTTCTGGCTGAAATGACATCATGAGAAGTAAATCTCCAACCAACCAGAACACCCTAGCAACCACCAAGCAACAGCCTAGCAACCATCCAGAACACCCTATAAACAAACCAGAACACCCCAGCAACCATCTGGCAACATCCTAGCAACCACCATTAACACCCCAGCAATCGCCTAGCAACACCCTAGCAACCACATAGCAACACCATAGCAACCACCCAGAATACCCCAGCAACCGCCTAGCAACACCCTAGCAACCACCCAGAACACCTTAGCAACCACCCAGAATACCCTAGCAACCGCATAGCAACACCATAGCAACCACCCAGAATACCCTAAAAAAAACACCTAGCAACCACCCAGAACACCGTAGCAACCTCCCAGAACACCCTAGCAACCGGTTGGATTTAGCTCTTAACTAATAAATTCTTTTGTAATATAATGTAATATGATATAAACTAATCAATGTGTTTATATTGTTTGAAACCTTTTGAGGACCCTTTTACCATAACAATATAAACTTCTAGAGTCCATCTGATGTTGTATTAGCTATACATGGGTCAATTTTTGACCTATGTAACACATTTATGGCACATTTCCAGAAGAAATTGTGAAGTACTGCTTGCAGTGGCAAATCTCACCACCCGGTTGCTAGGGTGTTCCCGGTGGTTGCTACAGTGTTCTGGGTGGTTGCTAGGTGGTTGTTAGGGTATTCCGGGTGGTTGCTAGGGTGTTGCTAGGGTGTTCTGGGTGGTTACTAGGGTGTTGCTAGGTGGTTGCTAGGGTGTTCTGGGTGGTTGCTTGGGTGTTGCTAGGGTTGGTTGCTTGGTAGGGTGTTGCTAAGGTGTTCTGGATGGTTGCTAGGTGGTTGCTAGAGTGTTGCTAAGGTGTTCTGGGTGGTTGCTAGGGTGATTTAGGTGGTTACTATGGTAGTCTGTGTGGTTCCTATGGTGTTTCTAGTGGTAGTGTCCAAATTACTATAGAGTTTTTATAATGTTTTTGGCAATATATCATTATATATCATCAAAAGGAGCCCATAAGTTTTTCAGAAATAATTTCAATAGGTCAGATGTGGAAAATTCTATATGGCCTAGGAACCATCAAAAGGAGTCTATGAGTATGTAGAAAGTTCAAGATCAAGTACACATGGGCAAGAAATACAGTCTTTAGGTCAAATATCTGTCTGGCTAAAATAACATGATAAGAGGTCATTCTGTATAGTATCCTGATTTTCAAAGAACACCTTAGCCAGAAATATGTTCAGTAGTTAAAATAAGGACTCTTGTATGGCTTCAGTAACATCAAAAGGAGTTAATGAGTATGTTTAGAATGTTCAAGATCAAGTACTCGTGGGCCAGAACTATATTCAGTAGGTCAAAAAGGAACCTCATGTAATATCAGAAGGAGTCTAAAAGTTTTTCTTGTTTAAAAACTTTTGAGGACCCTTTGACCAGACATGAGTTAAATACTTAAGATATTGACATTCTATATGCCTTAAGAAGCATCAAAAGGAGTCTATGAGAATTTATACAAAAAGTTCGAGACCTAGTATTCGTCGGCAAGGAATATGTTTGTGGGTCAATGAGGAACCTCTAGGCCTAGAAAGCAGTCTAAGAAGTAGCATAAGAAGTAGTCTATTTTTTATGTATAGAAAGTTCAATATCAGGTACTCGTGGGACAGATATATGTTCAGTATATGTTCAAATATCTTCCTGCTCATAAAACATCATAAGTAGTAAATATCAATGTATAGTAACCTAATGATATAGTAACCTATGTTCAGTAGATCAAATAGGAACCTTTGTATAGCTTATCATCAAAAGGTGTCTAATAAGCTTATATTGCTTAAAAACTTTTGAGGTCCCTTTTACCAGAAATGAGTTCAATAGCTATACTATGCACTGTAAAGCTCATGTGTTGTTTTTTCGTCTGTGCACAAATAAATTAGTTTGTAAAATAGAAATGCATGCAAAATCACGTTATATCTTTTCATTGCAACGAGGAACAAGTTAGATATGTCATGCAATGCGACGAAACACATCTCAGGTGTTTTCTTTTCATTGCACAGAGGTTAGTTAAAGCGTGCATATGCATAACGAGGAACAAGTTAGATATGTCATGCAATGCACTGAAACCCATGTTAGGTGTTTTCTTTTCACTGCAGAGAGGTTTTTGCGTGGATATGCATAACGAGAAACAAGTTATATCTATAATGCAATGCAATGAAACACATCTTAGTTGTTTTCTTTTTATTACACAGAGGTTAGTTATTACGTGCATATGCATTACGAGGAACAAATTAGATATGTCATGCAATGCACTGAAACCCATGTTAGGTGTTTTCTTTTCACTGCAGAAAGGTTAAATATTTGCGTGCATGCATATGCATAACGAGAAACAAGTTATATCTATCTTGCAATGCAATGAAACACATCTTAGGTGTTTTCTTTTCATTGCACAGAGGATAGTTATTGCATGCATACATAACGAGGAACAAGTTAGATATGTCATGCAATGCAATGAAACACATCTTAGGTCATTTCTTTTCATTGCACAGAGGTTAGTTATTCCGTGCATATGAATAACGACTAACAAGTTAGATATGTCATGTAATGCACTGAAACACATCTTAGGTGTTTTCTTTTCACTGCACAGAGCGAGTTATTGCGTGCATATGCATAACGAGAAACAAGTTAGATCTGTCATGCAATGCACTGAAACACATCTTAGGTGTTTTCTTTTCACTGCACAGAGGTTAGTTATTGCGTGCATATGCATAACGAGGAACAAGTTAGATAGGTCATGGAATTCGATGAAACACATCTTAGGTGTTTTCTTTTCATTGCACAGATGATAGTTATTGCATGCATACATAACGAGGAACAAGTTAGATTAGGTCATGCAATGCATTGAAACACATCTTAGTTGTTTTCTTTTTATTGCACAGAGGTTATTGCGTGCATATGCATAACGAGGAACAAGTTAGATATGTCATGCAATGCAATGAAACACATCTTAGGTGTTTTCTTTTCATTGCACAGAGGTTAGTTATTCCGTGCATATGAATAACGAGTAACAAGTTAGATATGTCATGTAATGCACTGAAACACATCTTAGGTGTTTTCTTTTCACTGCACAGAGCGAGTTATTGCGTGCATATGCATAACGAGAAACAAGTTAGATCTGTCATGCAATGCACTGAAACACATCTTAGGTGTTTTCTTTTCACTGCACAGAGCCAGTTATTGCGTGTATATGCATAACGAGAAACAAGTTAGATCTGTCATGCAATGCACTGAAACATCTTAGGTGTTTTCGTTTCACTGCACAGAGGTTAGTTATTGCGTGCATATGCATAACGAGGAACAAGTTAGATAGGTCATGCAATGCGATGAAACACATCTTAGGTGTTTTCTTTTCATTGCACAGAGGATAGTTATTGCATGCATACATATCGAGGAACAAGTTAGATTAGGTCATGCAATGCATTGAAACACATCTTAGTTGTTTTCTTTTCATTGCACAGAGGTTATTGCGTGCATATGCATAACGAGGAACAAGTTAGATATGTCATGCAATGCAATGAAACACATTTTAGGTGTTTTCTTTTCATTGCACAGAGGTTAGTTATTGCGTGCATATGCATAACGAGTAACAAGTTAGATATGTCATGTAATGCACTGAAACACATCTTAGGTGTTTTCGTTTCACTGCACATAGCGAGTTATTGCGTGCATATGCATAACGAGAAACAAGTTAGATCTGTCATGTAATGCACTGAAACACATCTTAGGTGTTTTCTTTTCACTGCACAGAGCGAGTTATTGCGTGTATATGCATAACGAAAAACAAGTTAGATCTGTCATGCAATGCACTGAAACACATCTTAGGTGTTTTCTTTTCACTGCACAGAGGTTAGTTATTGCTTGCATATGCATAACGAGGAACAAGTTAGATAGGTCATGCAATGCGATGAAACACATCTTAGGTGTTTTCTTTTCATTGCACAGAGGATAGTTATTGCATGCATACATAACGAGGAACAAGTTAGATAGGTCATGCAATGCATTGAAACACATCTTAGTTGTTTTCTTTTCACTGCACAGAGCGAGTTATTGCGTGCATATGCATAACGAGAAACAAGTTAGATCTGTCATGCAATGCACTGAAACACATCTTAGGTGTTTTCTTTTCACTGCACAGAGGTTAGTTATTGCGTGCATATGCATAACGAGGAACAAGTTAGATGTGTCATGCAATGCAATGAAACACATCTTAGTTGGTTTCTTTTCATTGGACAGAGGTTAGTTATCGTGTGCATGTGCAATGCAATCCTAAAGCAAAAGCATTGCAAATCTCTTCGTTGCACAAGGAACAAGTTAGTGTGTGCATTGTTAAGCGATCGCTCTTTTGATGTTTTCTCGTCAAAACAGAAATTAATTAGTTGTAGAATGGAAGTGCATGGAAAAGCACACGTGTTTTATCTTTTCATTTCATTGCAAAGAAAAATAAGTTAGAAAATGTAAGAATTGCAATGAAACAACACACGTTATCCAGTCAAAGCAGAAGGAAGGGTTTAGTTCTTGAATGCAATAAAGTGCATATTACATATATGGTATTTTTGATGCACAACGTTCTTCATTGCACAAAGCAACGAGTGTTGTTTTATTGCAATGCATAAAATATCGAACTTGTTCCTCATTGCAATGAAAAGAAAATGTATGCATGTGCTTTCGCATGCATTTCTATTTTACAAACTAGATTGTTTGTGCACAGACAAGAAAACATCACGTTATGCCTTTTCATTGCAACGAAGAACAAGTTAGATTGTTATGCAATCCAAGGAAACTAGATATTAGGTGTTTTCTTTTCATTGCACAGAGAAACATGTTAGTTATTGCGTGCATATTCTTTAATGCACAACGTTAGACGTTAGATGTGTTTTCGTTGAAGAACGGAATGAGTTAGATTTTGAATGCGTTCCTCTGTTGCACAAAGGAACGAGTAAGTTATTGCATTGCACGACCGCTCAAGTGATGTTTTTTCGTCAGTGCACAAAAGAATTAGTAGTAGAATCCATGCGAAAGAGTCAAAGGGTCTTCAAAGGTTTTAATAAATATTAACTTATTGACTTTTGATGATTTGTAAGCTATAGATAGGTTCCTTTTTGTCCTAGTGAACATATTTCTGGCTCACGGGTACTTGATTCTAAGCCATAGAGAAGTCCATATCTGACCTATTGTATTAATTTCTGCTCTATGTTTCCTCAAATGTTTTTAAATAATATCAACTGATAGACTCAATCTGAGTTAATTAATTAATCTCATAAAACAATTAATTAATTAATTTTTAGAATTAATCTATCCATCTCATGATATTATTTCAGCCAGAAAGATATTTGACCTACTGAACATATTTCTGGCCCAAAAGTACTTGATCTTGAACTTTCCATACATACTCATAGACTCCAATAAATGCTTCCTAAGCCATGGACAAGTCCATATCTGACCTTTTGAACTAATTTCTGGTCAAAGGTTCCTCAAAAACTTTAAAACGATATAAACTTATAGACTCCTTCTGATGTTATATTACATAGGTCAATTTTTGACCTCCAGGAACACTTTTATGGCCCACGGGTCCTTGGTATGTGGGTTATTATACCGAGAGATTTACTTCTCATGATGTCATTTCAGCCAGACAAAAATTTGACCTACTGAACATGTTTCTGGCCCAAAAGTACTTGATCTTGAACTTTCCAAACATACTCATAGACTCCAACAGATGCTTTCTAAGCCATAGAGAAGTCCATATCTGACCTATTGAACTCATTTCTGGTCAAAGGATCCTCAAAAGGTTTTAAACAATATAAACTTATAGACTCCTGATGTTACATTAGCTATACATAGGTCAATTTTTGACCTTCAGAAACACATTTATGGTCCACGGGTATTTGATGTTTGGGTTAATGTACCGAGAGCTTTGCTTCTCATGATGTAATTTCAGCCATAAATATATTTGACCTACTGAACATATATCTGGCCCAAAAGTACTTGACCTTGTACTTTCCATTCATACTCATAGACTCCAACAGATGCTTCCTAAGCCATAGAGAAGTCCATATCTGACATATTGAACTAATTTCTGGTCAAAGATTTCTCAAAAAGTTTAAAACAATATAAACTTTTAGACTCCTTCTGATGTTATATTAGATATACATAGGTCAATTTTGACCTCCATGAACACATTTATGGCACATTTCCAGAAGAAAATGTGAAGTGCTTGAAGCGGCAAATCTCAGCACCCGGTTGCTAGGGTGTTCTGGGAGGTTGCTACGGTGTTCTGGGTGGTTGCTAGGTGTTTTTTTAGGGTATTCTTGGTGGTTGCTATGGCGTTGCTATGCGGTTGTTAGGGTATTCTGGGTGGTTGCGAAGGTGTTCTGGGTGGTTGCTAGGGTGTTGCTAGGCGGTTAATGGGGTGTTAATGGTGGTTGCTAGGGTGTTGCCAGATGGTTGCTGGGTTGTTCTGGTTTGTTTCTAGGGTGTTCTGGATGGTTGCTAGGCTGTTGCTTGGTGGTTGCTAGGGTGGTCTGGTTGGTTGGAGATTTACTTCTCATGATGTCATTTCAGCCAGAAAAATATTTTACCTACTGAACATGTTTCTGGTCCAAAAATACTTGATCTTGAACTTTCCACACATACTCACAGACTATGTAATATAACATTCTGATGTTATATGACATAGGTCAATTTTTGACCTCCATGAACACTTTTATGGCCCACGGGTACTTGGATCTGTTGGTTAATATACCGAGAGATTTACATCTCATGATGTCATTTCAGCCAGACAAATATTTGACCTACTGAACATGTTTCTGGCCCAAAAGTACTTGATCTTGAACTTTCCATACATACTCATAGACCACGCAATATAACATTCTGATGTTATATTACACAGGTCAATTTTTGACCTCCATGAACACTTTTATGGCCCACGGGTACTTGGATCTGTTGGTTAATATACCGAGAGATTTACCTCTCATGATGTCATTTCAGCCAGACAAATATTTGACCTACTGAACATGTTTCTGGCCCAAAAGTACTTGATCTTGAACTTTCCAAACATACTCATAGACTCCAACAGATGCTTCTTAAGCCACAGAGAAGTCCATATCTGACATATTGAACTCATTTCTGGTCAAAGGTTTCTCAAAAAGTTTAAAACAATATAGACTTTTAGACTCCTTCTGATGTTATATTAGATATACATAGGTCAATTTTGACCTCCATGAACACATTTATGGCACATTTCCTGAAGAAAATGTGAAGTGGAGCTTGAAGCGGCAAATCTCAGCACCCGGTTGCTAGGGTGTTCTGGGAGGTTGCTACCGTGTTCTGGGTGGTTGGTAGTTTTTTTTTTTAGGGTATTCTGGGTAGTTGCTATGGTGTTGCTATGCGGTTGCTAGGGTATTCTGGATGGTTGCTAGGGTATTCTGGGTGGTTGCGAAGGTGTTCTGGGTGGTTGCTGGGTTGTTCTGGTTTGTTTCTAGGGTGTTCTGGGTGGTTGCTATGATGTTGCTTGGTGGTTGCTAGGGTGTTCTGGTTGGTTGGAGATTTATTTCTCATGATGTCATTTCAGCCAGAAAAATATTTTACCTACTAAACATGTTTCTAGCCCAAAAGTACTAGATCTTGAACTTTCCATACATATTCATAGACTATGTAATATAACATTCTGATGTTATATTACATAGGTCAATTTTTGACCTCCATGAATACTTTTATGGCCCACGGGTACTTGATCTGTGTGTTAATGTACCGAGAGATTTACATCTCATGATGTCATTTCAGCCAGACAAATATTTGACCTACTGAACATGTTTCTGGCCCAAAAGTTCTTGATCTTGAACTTTCCATACAGACTCATAGACTCCAATAGATGAACCTGGCAACCGCCTAGCAACATTAGCACCTAGCAACCACATAAAAACACCATAGCAACCACCCAGAATACCCTAACAACCACCTAGCAACCACACAGAACACCCTGGTAACCGGGTGGTGAGATTTGCCACTTCAGGCTCAACATCACATTTTCTTCTGGAAATGTGCCATAAATGTGTTCCTGGTGGTCAAAAATGTATCTATGTATATCTAATCTAACATCAGAAGAAGTCTAAAAGTTTACATTGTTTTAAACTTTTTGAGGAACCTTTGACCAGAAATGAGTTCAATGACATCACGAGAAGTAAATCTATCGGTATATTAACTCACAAATCAAGTACCCGTGGGACATAAATGTGTTCCTGGAGGTCAAAAATTGACCTATATATATCTAATATAATTGACAAATGTATATCTTATATAACATCAGAAGGAGGTAAAATATTTGTCTGGCTGAAATTACATCATGAGAAGTAAATCTCTCGGTATACTCAACTTGTTAACTTGTTTTAAACTATTTTGAGGAACTTTTCACCAGAAATGAGTTCAATAGGTCAGATATGGACTTCTCTATGGCTTCTTAGGAAGCGTCTATTGGAGTCTATGAGTCTGTATGGAAAGTTCAAGATCAAGAACTTTTGGGCCAGAAACATGTTCAGTAGGTCAAATATTTGTCTGGCTGAAATGACATCATGAGATGTAAATCTCTCTGTATATTAACCCACAGATCAAGTACCTGTGGGCCATAAAAGTATTCATGGAGGTCAAAAATTGACCTATGTAGTATAACATCAGAATGTTATATTACATAGTCTATGAATATGTATGGAAAGTTCAAGATCTAGAACTTTTGGGCCAGAAACATGTTTAGTAGGTAAAATATTTTTCTGGCTGAAATGACATCATGAGAAATAAATCTCCAACCAACCAGAACACCCTAGCAACCACCAAGCAACAGCATAGCAACCACCCAGAACAACCCAGCAACCACCCAGAACACCTTCGCAACCACCCAGAATACCCTAGCAACCGCCTTGCAACACCCTAGCAACCACCCAGAACAGCTTCACAACCACCCAGAATACCCTAGCAACCACATAGCAACACCCTAGCAACCAACCAGAACACCTTCGCAACCACCCAGAATACCCTAAAAAAAACCTACCAACCACCCAGAACACCGTAGCAACCTCCCAGAACACCCTAGCAACCGGGTGCTGAGATTTGCCACTTCACATTTTCTTCAGGAAATGTGCCATAAATGTGTTCATGGAGGTCAAATTTGACCTATGTATATCTAATTTAACATCAGAAGGAGTCGAAAAGTCTATATTGTTTTAAACTTTTTGAGAAACCTTTGACCCGAAATGAGTTCAATATGTCAGATATGGACTTCTCTGTGGCCTTGGAATCATCTGTTGGAGTCTATGAGTATGTTTGGAAAGTTCAAGATCAAGTACTTTTGGGCAAGAAACATGTTCAGTAGGTCAAATATTTGTCTGGCTGAAATGACATCATGAGATGTAAATCTCTTGGTATATTAACCAACAGATCCAAGTACCCGTGGGCCATAAAAGTGTTCATGGAGGTCAAAAATTGACCTATGTAATATAACATCAGAATGTTATATTACATAGTCTGTGAGTATGTGTGGAAAGTTCAAGATCAAGTATTTTTGGACCAGAAACATGTTCAGTAGGTAAAATATTTTTCTGGCTGAAATGACATCATGAGAAGTAAATCTCCAACCAACCAGAACACCCTAGCAACCACCAAGCAACAGCCTAGCAACCATCCAGAACACCCTATAAACAAACCAGAACACCCCAGCAACCATCTGGCAACATCCTAGCAACCACCATTAACACCCCAGCAATCGCCTAGCAACACCCTAGCAACCACATAGCAACACCATAGCAACCACCCAGAATACCCCAGCAACCGCCTAGCAACACCCTAGCAACCACCCAGAACACCTTAGCAACCACCCAGAATACCCTAGCAACCGCATAGCAACACCATAGCAACCACCCAGAATACCCTAAAAAAAACACCTAGCAACCACCCAGAACACCGTAGCAACCTCCCAGAACACCCTAGCAACCGGTTGGATTTAGCTCTTAACTAATAAATTCTTTTGTAATATAATGTAATATGATATAAACTAATCAATGTGTTTATATTGTTTGAAACCTTTTGAGGACCCTTTTACCATAACAATATAAACTTCTAGAGTCCATCTGATGTTGTATTAGCTATACATGGGTCAATTTTTGACCTATGTAACACATTTATGGCACATTTCCAGAAGAAATTGTGAAGTACTGCTTGCAGTGGCAAATCTCACCACCCGGTTGCTAGGGTGTTCCCGGTGGTTGCTACAGTGTTCTGGGTGGTTGCTAGGTGGTTGTTAGGGTATTCCGGGTGGTTGCTAGGGTGTTGCTAGGGTGTTCTGGGTGGTTACTAGGGTGTTGCTAGGTGGTTGCTAGGGTGTTCTGGGTGGTTGCTTGGGTGTTGCTAGGGTTGGTTGCTTGGTAGGGTGTTGCTAAGGTGTTCTGGATGGTTGCTAGGTGGTTGCTAGAGTGTTGCTAAGGTGTTCTGGGTGGTTGCTAGGGTGATTTAGGTGGTTACTATGGTAGTCTGTGTGGTTCCTATGGTGTTTCTAGTGGTAGTGTCCAAATTACTATAGAGTTTTTATAATGTTTTTGGCAATATATCATTATATATCATCAAAAGGAGCCCATAAGTTTTTCAGAAATAATTTCAATAGGTCAGATGTGGAAAATTCTATATGGCCTAGGAACCATCAAAAGGAGTCTATGAGTATGTAGAAAGTTCAAGATCAAGTACACATGGGCAAGAAATACAGTCTTTAGGTCAAATATCTGTCTGGCTAAAATAACATGATAAGAGGTCATTCTGTATAGTATCCTGATTTTCAAAGAACACCTTAGCCAGAAATATGTTCAGTAGTTAAAATAAGGACTCTTGTATGGCTTCAGTAACATCAAAAGGAGTTAATGAGTATGTTTAGAATGTTCAAGATCAAGTACTCGTGGGCCAGAACTATATTCAGTAGGTCAAAAAGGAACCTCATGTAATATCAGGAGTCTAAAAGTTTTTCTTGTTTAAAAACTTTTGAGGACCCTTTGACCAGACATGAGTTAAATACTTAAGATATTGACATTCTATATGCCTTAAGAAGCATCAAAAGGAGTCTATGAGAATTTATACAAAAAGTTCGAGACCTAGTATTCGTCGGCAAGGAATATGTTTGTGGGTCAATGAGGAACCTCTAGGCCTAGAAAGCAGTCTAAGAAGTAGCATAAGAAGTAGTCTATTTTTTATGTATAGAAAGTTCAATATCAGGTACTCGTGGGACAGATATATGTTCAGTATATGTTCAAATATCTTCCTGCTCATAAAACATCATAAGTAGTAAATATCAATGTATAGTAACCTAATGATATAGTAACCTATGTTCAGTAGATCAAATAGGAACCTTTGTATAGCTTATCATCAAAAGGTGTCTAATAAGCTTATATTGCTTAAAAACTTTTGAGGTCCCTTTTACCAGAAATGAGTTCAATAGCTATACTATGCACTGTAAAGCTCATGTTTTGTTTTTTCGTCTGTGCACAAATAAATTAGTTTGTAAAATAGAAATGCATGCAAAATCACGTTATATCTTTTCATTGCAACGAGGAACAAGTTAGATATGTCATGCAATGCGACGAAACACATCTCAGGTGTTTTCTTTTCATTGCACAGAGGTTAGTTAAAGCGTGCATATGCATAACGAGGAAAAAGTTAGATATGTCATGCAATGCACTGAAACCCATGTTAGGTGTTTTCTTTTCACTGCAGAGAGGTTTTTGCGTGGATATGCATAACGAGAAACAAGTTATATCTATAATGCAATGCAATGAAACACATCTTAGTTGTTTTCTTTTTATTACACAGAGGTTAGTTATTACGTGCATATGCATTACGAGGAACAAATTAGATATGTCATGCAATGCACTGAAACCCATGTTAGGTGTTTTCTTTTCACTGCAGAAAGGTTAAATATTTGCGTGCATGCATATGCATAACGAGAAACAAGTTATATCTATCTTGCAATGCAATGAAACACATCTTAGGTGTTTTCTTTTCATTGCACAGAGGATAGTTATTGCATGCATACATAACGAGGAACAAGTTAGATATGTCATGCAATGCAATGAAACACATCTTAGGTCATTTCTTTTCATTGCACAGAGGTTAGTTATTCCGTGCATATGAATAACGACTAACAAGTTAGATATGTCATGTAATGCACTGAAACACATCTTAGGTGTTTTCTTTTCACTGCACAGAGCGAGTTATTGCGTGCATATGCATAACGAGAAACAAGTTAGATCTGTCATGCAATGCACTGAAACACATCTTAGGTGTTTTCTTTTCACTGCACAGAGGTTAGTTATTGCGTGCATATGCATAACGAGGAACAAGTTAGATAGGTCATGGAATTCGATGAAACACATCTTAGGTGTTTTCTTTTCATTGCACAGATGATAGTTATTGCATGCATACATAACGAGGAACAAGTTAGATTAGGTCATGCAATGCATTGAAACACATCTTAGTTGTTTTCTTTTTATTGCACAGAGGTTATTGCGTGCATATGCATAACGAGGAACAAGTTAGATATGTCATGCAATGCAATGAAACACATCTTAGGTGTTTTCTTTTCATTGCACAGAGGTTAGTTATTCCGTGCATATGAATAACGAGTAACAAGTTAGATCTGTCATGCAATGCACTGAAACACATCTTAGGTGTTTTCTTTTCACTGCACAGAGCCAGTTATTGCGTGCATATGCATAACGAGGAACAAGTTAGATATGTCATGCAATGCAATGAAACACATCTTAGGTCATTTCTTTTCATTGCACAGAGGTTAGTTATTCCGTGCATATGAATAACGACTAACAAGTTAGATATGTCATGTAATGCACTGAAACACATCTTAGGTGTTTTCTTTTCACTGCACAGAGCCAGTTATTGCGTGTATATGCATAACGAGAAACAAGTTAGATCTGTCATGCAATGCACTGAAACATCTTAGGTGTTTTCGTTTCACTGCACAGAGGTTAGTTATTGCGTGCATATGCATAACGAGGAACAAGTTAGATAGGTCATGCAATGCGATGAAACACATCTTAGGTGTTTTCTTTTCATTGCACAGAGGATAGTTATTGCATGCATACATATCGAGGAACAAGTTAGATTAGGTCATGCAATGCATTGAAACACATCTTAGTTGTTTTCTTTTCATTGCACAGAGGTTATTGCGTGCATATGCATAACGAGGAACAAGTTAGATATGTCATGCAATGCAATGAAACACATTTTAGGTGTTTTCTTTTCATTGCACAGAGGTTAGTTATTGCGTGCATATGCATAACGAGTAACAAGTTAGATATGTCATGTAATGCACTGAAACACATCTTAGGTGTTTTCGTTTCACTGCACATAGCGAGTTATTGCGTGCATATGCATAACGAGAAACAAGTTAGATCTGTCATGTAATGCACTGAAACACATCTTAGGTGTTTTCTTTTCACTGCACAGAGCGAGTTATTGCGTGTATATGCATAACGAAAAACAAGTTAGATCTGTCATGCAATGCACTGAAACACATCTTAGGTGTTTTCTTTTCACTGCACAGAGGTTAGTTATTGCTTGCATATGCATAACGAGGAACAAGTTAGATAGGTCATGCAATGCGATGAAACACATCTTAGGTGTTTTCTTTTCATTGCACAGAGGATAGTTATTGCATGCATACATAACGAGGAACAAGTTAGATAGGTCATGCAATGCATTGAAACACATCTTAGTTGTTTTCTTTTCACTGCACAGAGCGAGTTATTGCGTGCATATGCATAACGAGAAACAAGTTAGATCTGTCATGCAATGCACTGAAACACATCTTAGGTGTTTTCTTTTCACTGCACAGAGGTTAGTTATTGCGTGCATATGCATAACGAGGAACAAGTTAGATGTGTCATGCAATGCAATGAAACACATCTTAGTTGGTTTCTTTTCATTGGACAGAGGTTAGTTATCGTGTGCATGTGCAATGCAATCCTAAAGCAAAAGCATTGCAAATCTCTTCGTTGCACAAGGAACAAGTTAGTGTGTGCATTGTTAAGCGATCGCTCTTTTGATGTTTTCTCGTCAAAACAGAAATTAATTAGTTGTAGAATGGAAGTGCATGGAAAAGCACACGTGTTTTATCTTTTCATTTCATTGCAAAGAAAAATAAGTTAGAAAATGTAAGAATTGCAATGAAACAACACACGTTATCCAGTCAAAGCAGAAGGAAGGGTTTAGTTCTTGAATGCAATAAAGTGCATATTACATATATGGTATTTTTGATGCACAACGTTCTTCATTGCACAAAGCAACGAGTGTTGTTTTATTGCAATGCATAAAATATCGAACTTGTTCCTCATTGCAATGAAAAGAAAATGTATGCATGTGCTTTCGCATGCATTTCTATTTTACAAACTAGATTGTTTGTGCACAGACAAGAAAACATCACGTTATGCCTTTTCATTGCAACGAAGAACAAGTTAGATTGTTATGCAATCCAAGGAAACTAGATATTAGGTGTTTTCTTTTCATTGCACAGAGAAACATGTTAGTTATTGCGTGCATATTCTTTAATGCACAACGTTAGACGTTAGATGTGTTTTCGTTGAAGAACGGAATGAGTTAGATTTTGAATGCGTTCCTCTGTTGCACAAAGGAACGAGTAAGTTATTGCATTGCACGACCGCTCAAGTGATGTTTTTTCGTCAGTGCACAAAAGAATTAGTAGTAGAATCCATGCGAAAGAGTCAAAGGGTCTTCAAAGGTTTTAATAAATATTAACTTATTGACTTTTGATGATTTGTAAGCTATAGATAGGTTCCTTTTTGTCCTAGTGAACATATTTCTGGCTCACGGGTACTTGATTCTAAGCCATAGAGAAGTCCATATCTGACCTATTGTATTAATTTCTGCTCTATGTTTCCTCAAATGTTTTTAAATAATATCAACTGATAGACTCAATCTGAGTTAATTAATTAATCTCATAAAACAATTAATTAATTAATTTTTAGAATTAATCTATCCATCTCATGATATTATTTCAGCCAGAAAGATATTTGACCTACTGAACATATTTCTGGCCCAAAAGTACTTGATCTTGAACTTTCCATACATACTCATAGACTCCAATAAATGCTTCCTAAGCCATGGACAAGTCCATATCTGACCTTTTGAACTAATTTCTGGTCAAAGGTTCCTCAAAAACTTTAAAACGATATAAACTTATAGACTCCTTCTGATGTTATATTACATAGGTCAATTTTTGACCTCCAGGAACACTTTTATGGCCCACGGGTCCTTGGTATGTGGGTTATTATACCGAGAGATTTACTTCTCATGATGTCATTTCAGCCAGACAAAAATTTGACCTACTGAACATGTTTCTGGCCCAAAAGTACTTGATCTTGAACTTTCCAAACATACTCATAGACTCCAACAGATGCTTTCTAAGCCATAGAGAAGTCCATATCTGACCTATTGAACTCATTTCTGGTCAAAGGATCCTCAAAAGGTTTTAAACAATATAAACTTATAGACTCCTGATGTTACATTAGCTATACATAGGTCAATTTTTGACCTTCAGAAACACATTTATGGTCCACGGGTATTTGATGTTTGGGTTAATGTACCGAGAGCTTTGCTTCTCATGATGTAATTTCAGCCATAAATATATTTGACCTACTGAACATATATCTGGCCCAAAAGTACTTGACCTTGTACTTTCCATTCATACTCATAGACTCCAACAGATGCTTCCTAAGCCATAGAGAAGTCCATATCTGACATATTGAACTAATTTCTGGTCAAAGATTTCTCAAAAAGTTTAAAACAATATAAACTTTTAGACTCCTTCTGATGTTATATTAGATATACATAGGTCAATTTTGACCTCCATGAACACATTTATGGCACATTTCCAGAAGAAAATGTGAAGTGCTTGAAGCGGCAAATCTCAGCACCCGGTTGCTAGGGTGTTCTGGGAGGTTGCTACGGTGTTCTGGGTGGTTGCTAGGTGTTTTTTTAGGGTATTCTTGGTGGTTGCTATGGCGTTGCTATGCGGTTGTTAGGGTATTCTGGGTGGTTGCGAAGGTGTTCTGGGTGGTTGCTAGGGTGTTGCTAGGCGGTTAATGGGGTGTTAATGGTGGTTGCTAGGGTGTTGCCAGATGGTTGCTGGGTTGTTCTGGTTTGTTTCTAGGGTGTTCTGGATGGTTGCTAGGCTGTTGCTTGGTGGTTGCTAGGGTGGTCTGGTTGGTTGGAGATTTACTTCTCATGATGTCATTTCAGCCAGAAAAATATTTTACCTACTGAACATGTTTCTGGTCCAAAAATACTTGATCTTGAACTTTCCACACATACTCACAGACTATGTAATATAACATTCTGATGTTATATGACATAGGTCAATTTTTGACCTCCATGAACACTTTTATGGCCCACGGGTACTTGGATCTGTTGGTTAATATACCGAGAGATTTACATCTCATGATGTCATTTCAGCCAGACAAATATTTGACCTACTGAACATGTTTCTGGCCCAAAAGTACTTGATCTTGAACTTTCCATACATACTCATAGACCACGCAATATAACATTCTGATGTTATATTACACAGGTCAATTTTTGACCTCCATGAACACTTTTATGGCCCACGGGTACTTGGATCTGTTGGTTAATATACCGAGAGATTTACCTCTCATGATGTCATTTCAGCCAGACAAATATTTGACCTACTGAACATGTTTCTGGCCCAAAAGTACTTGATCTTGAACTTTCCAAACATACTCATAGACTCCAACAGATGCTTCTTAAGCCACAGAGAAGTCCATATCTGACATATTGAACTCATTTCTGGTCAAAGGTTTCTCAAAAAGTTTAAAACAATATAGACTTTTAGACTCCTTCTGATGTTATATTAGATATACATAGGTCAATTTTGACCTCCATGAACACATTTATGGCACATTTCCTGAAGAAAATGTGAAGTGGAGCTTGAAGCGGCAAATCTCAGCACCCGGTTGCTAGGGTGTTCTGGGAGGTTGCTACCGTGTTCTGGGTGGTTGGTAGTTTTTTTTTTTAGGGTATTCTGGGTAGTTGCTATGGTGTTGCTATGCGGTTGCTAGGGTATTCTGGATGGTTGCTAGGGTATTCTGGGTGGTTGCGAAGGTGTTCTGGGTGGTTGCTGGGTTGTTCTGGTTTGTTTCTAGGGTGTTCTGGGTGGTTGCTATGATGTTGCTTGGTGGTTGCTAGGGTGTTCTGGTTGGTTGGAGATTTATTTCTCATGATGTCATTTCAGCCAGAAAAATATTTTACCTACTAAACATGTTTCTAGCCCAAAAGTACTAGATCTTGAACTTTCCATACATATTCATAGACTATGTAATATAACATTCTGATGTTATATTACATAGGTCAATTTTTGACCTCCATGAATACTTTTATGGCCCACGGGTACTTGATCTGTGTGTTAATGTACCGAGAGATTTACATCTCATGATGTCATTTCAGCCAGACAAATATTTGACCTACTGAACATGTTTCTGGCCCAAAAGTTCTTGATCTTGAACTTTCCATACAGACTCATAGACTCCAATAGATGAACCTGGCAACCGCCTAGCAACATTAGCACCTAGCAACCACATAAAAACACCATAGCAACCACCCAGAATACCCTAACAACCACCTAGCAACCACACAGAACACCCTGGTAACCGGGTGGTGAGATTTGCCACTTCAGGCTCAACATCACATTTTCTTCTGGAAATGTGCCATAAATGTGTTCCTGGTGGTCAAAAATGTATCTATGTATATCTAATCTAACATCAGAAGAAGTCTAAAAGTTTACATTGTTTTAAACTTTTTGAGGAACCTTTGACCAGAAATGAGTTCAATGACATCACGAGAAGTAAATCTATCGGTATATTAACTCACAAATCAAGTACCCGTGGGACATAAATGTGTTCCTGGAGGTCAAAAATTGACCTATATATATCTAATATAATTGACAAATGTATATCTTATATAACATCAGAAGGAGGTAAAATATTTGTCTGGCTGAAATTACATCATGAGAAGTAAATCTCTCGGTATACTCAACTTGTTAACTTGTTTTAAACTATTTTGAGGAACTTTTCACCAGAAATGAGTTCAATAGGTCAGATATGGACTTCTCTATGGCTTCTTAGGAAGCGTCTATTGGAGTCTATGAGTCTGTATGGAAAGTTCAAGATCAAGAACTTTTGGGCCAGAAACATGTTCAGTAGGTCAAATATTTGTCTGGCTGAAATGACATCATGAGATGTAAATCTCTCTGTATATTAACCCACAGATCAAGTACCTGTGGGCCATAAAAGTATTCATGGAGGTCAAAAATTGACCTATGTAGTATAACATCAGAATGTTATATTACATAGTCTATGAATATGTATGGAAAGTTCAAGATCTAGAACTTTTGGGCCAGAAACATGTTTAGTAGGTAAAATATTTTTCTGGCTGAAATGACATCATGAGAAATAAATCTCCAACCAACCAGAACACCCTAGCAACCACCAAGCAACAGCATAGCAACCACCCAGAACAACCCAGCAACCACCCAGAACACCTTCGCAACCACCCAGAATACCCTAGCAACCGCCTTGCAACACCCTAGCAACCACCCAGAACAGCTTCACAACCACCCAGAATACCCTAGCAACCACATAGCAACACCCTAGCAACCAACCAGAACACCTTCGCAACCACCCAGAATACCCTAAAAAAAACCTACCAACCACCCAGAACACCGTAGCAACCTCCCAGAACACCCTAGCAACCGGGTGCTGAGATTTGCCACTTCACATTTTCTTCAGGAAATGTGCCATAAATGTGTTCATGGAGGTCAAATTTGACCTATGTATATCTAATTTAACATCAGAAGGAGTCGAAAAGTCTATATTGTTTTAAACTTTTTGAGAAACCTTTGACCCGAAATGAGTTCAATATGTCAGATATGGACTTCTCTGTGGCCTTGGAATCATCTGTTGGAGTCTATGAGTATGTTTGGAAAGTTCAAGATCAAGTACTTTTGGGCAAGAAACATGTTCAGTAGGTCAAATATTTGTCTGGCTGAAATGACATCATGAGATGTAAATCTCTTGGTATATTAACCAACAGATCCAAGTACCCGTGGGCCATAAAAGTGTTCATGGAGGTCAAAAATTGACCTATGTAATATAACATCAGAATGTTATATTACATAGTCTGTGAGTATGTGTGGAAAGTTCAAGATCAAGTATTTTTGGACCAGAAACATGTTCAGTAGGTAAAATATTTTTCTGGCTGAAATGACATCATGAGAAGTAAATCTCCAACCAACCAGAACACCCTAGCAACCACCAAGCAACAGCCTAGCAACCATCCAGAACACCCTATAAACAAACCAGAACACCCCAGCAACCATCTGGCAACATCCTAGCAACCACCATTAACACCCCAGCAATCGCCTAGCAACACCCTAGCAACCACATAGCAACACCATAGCAACCACCCAGAATACCCCAGCAACCGCCTAGCAACACCCTAGCAACCACCCAGAACACCTTAGCAACCACCCAGAATACCCTAGCAACCGCATAGCAACACCATAGCAACCACCCAGAATACCCTAAAAAAAACACCTAGCAACCACCCAGAACACCGTAGCAACCTCCCAGAACACCCTAGCAACCGGTTGGATTTAGCTCTTAACTAATAAATTCTTTTGTAATATAATGTAATATGATATAAACTAATCAATGTGTTTATATTGTTTGAAACCTTTTGAGGACCCTTTTACCATAACAATATAAACTTCTAGAGTCCATCTGATGTTGTATTAGCTATACATGGGTCAATTTTTGACCTATGTAACACATTTATGGCACATTTCCAGAAGAAATTGTGAAGTACTGCTTGCAGTGGCAAATCTCACCACCCGGTTGCTAGGGTGTTCCCGGTGGTTGCTACAGTGTTCTGGGTGGTTGCTAGGTGGTTGTTAGGGTATTCCGGGTGGTTGCTAGGGTGTTGCTAGGGTGTTCTGGGTGGTTACTAGGGTGTTGCTAGGTGGTTGCTAGGGTGTTCTGGGTGGTTGCTTGGGTGTTGCTAGGGTTGGTTGCTTGGTAGGGTGTTGCTAAGGTGTTCTGGATGGTTGCTAGGTGGTTGCTAGAGTGTTGCTAAGGTGTTCTGGGTGGTTGCTAGGGTGATTTAGGTGGTTACTATGGTAGTCTGTGTGGTTCCTATGGTGTTTCTAGTGGTAGTGTCCAAATTACTATAGAGTTTTTATAATGTTTTTGGCAATATATCATTATATATCATCAAAAGGAGCCCATAAGTTTTTCAGAAATAATTTCAATAGGTCAGATGTGGAAAATTCTATATGGCCTAGGAACCATCAAAAGGAGTCTATGAGTATGTAGAAAGTTCAAGATCAAGTACACATGGGCAAGAAATACAGTCTTTAGGTCAAATATCTGTCTGGCTAAAATAACATGATAAGAGGTCATTCTGTATAGTATCCTGATTTTCAAAGAACACCTTAGCCAGAAATATGTTCAGTAGTTAAAATAAGGACTCTTGTATGGCTTCAGTAACATCAAAAGGAGTTAATGAGTATGTTTAGAATGTTCAAGATCAAGTACTCGTGGGCCAGAACTATATTCAGTAGGTCAAAAAGGAACCTCATGTAATATCAGAAGGAGTCTAAAAGTTTTTCTTGTTTAAAAACTTTTGAGGACCCTTTGACCAGACATGAGTTAAATACTTAAGATATTGACATTCTATATGCCTTAAGAAGCATCAAAAGGAGTCTATGAGAATTTATACAAAAAGTTCGAGACCTAGTATTCGTCGGCAAGGAATATGTTTGTGGGTCAATGAGGAACCTCTAGGCCTAGAAAGCAGTCTAAGAAGTAGCATAAGAAGTAGTCTATTTTTTATGTATAGAAAGTTCAATATCAGGTACTCGTGGGACAGATATATGTTCAGTATATGTTCAAATATCTTCCTGCTCATAAAACATCATAAGTAGTAAATATCAATGTATAGTAACCTAATGATATAGTAACCTATGTTCAGTAGATCAAATAGGAACCTTTGTATAGCTTATCATCAAAAGGTGTCTAATAAGCTTATATTGCTTAAAAACTTTTGAGGTCCCTTTTACCAGAAATGAGTTCAATAGCTATACTATGCACTGTAAAGCTCATGTGTTGTTTTTTCGTCTGTGCACAAATAAATTAGTTTGTAAAATAGAAATGCATGCAAAATCACGTTATATCTTTTCATTGCAACGAGGAACAAGTTAGATATGTCATGCAATGCGACGAAACACATCTCAGGTGTTTTCTTTTCATTGCACAGAGGTTAGTTAAAGCGTGCATATGCATAACGAGGAACAAGTTAGATATGTCATGCAATGCACTGAAACCCATGTTAGGTGTTTTCTTTTCACTGCAGAGAGGTTTTTGCGTGGATATGCATAACGAGAAACAAGTTATATCTATAATGCAATGCAATGAAACACATCTTAGTTGTTTTCTTTTTATTACACAGAGGTTAGTTATTACGTGCATATGCATTACGAGGAACAAATTAGATATGTCATGCAATGCACTGAAACCCATGTTAGGTGTTTTCTTTTCACTGCAGAAAGGTTAAATATTTGCGTGCATGCATATGCATAACGAGAAACAAGTTATATCTATCTTGCAATGCAATGAAACACATCTTAGGTGTTTTCTTTTCATTGCACAGAGGATAGTTATTGCATGCATACATAACGAGGAACAAGTTAGATATGTCATGCAATGCAATGAAACACATCTTAGGTCATTTCTTTTCATTGCACAGAGGTTAGTTATTCCGTGCATATGAATAACGACTAACAAGTTAGATATGTCATGTAATGCACTGAAACACATCTTAGGTGTTTTCTTTTCACTGCACAGAGCGAGTTATTGCGTGCATATGCATAACGAGAAACAAGTTAGATCTGTCATGCAATGCACTGAAACACATCTTAGGTGTTTTCTTTTCACTGCACAGAGGTTAGTTATTGCGTGCATATGCATAACGAGGAACAAGTTAGATAGGTCATGGAATTCGATGAAACACATCTTAGGTGTTTTCTTTTCATTGCACAGATGATAGTTATTGCATGCATACATAACGAGGAACAAGTTAGATTAGGTCATGCAATGCATTGAAACACATCTTAGTTGTTTTCTTTTTATTGCACAGAGGTTATTGCGTGCATATGCATAACGAGGAACAAGTTAGATATGTCATGCAATGCAATGAAACACATCTTAGGTGTTTTCTTTTCATTGCACAGAGGTTAGTTATTCCGTGCATATGAATAACGAGTAACAAGTTAGATATGTCATGTAATGCACTGAAACACATCTTAGGTGTTTTCTTTTCACTGCACAGAGCGAGTTATTGCGTGCATATGCATAACGAGAAACAAGTTAGATCTGTCATGCAATGCACTGAAACACATCTTAGGTGTTTTCTTTTCACTGCACAGAGCCAGTTATTGCGTGTATATGCATAACGAGAAACAAGTTAGATCTGTCATGCAATGCACTGAAACATCTTAGGTGTTTTCGTTTCACTGCACAGAGGTTAGTTATTGCGTGCATATGCATAACGAGGAACAAGTTAGATAGGTCATGCAATGCGATGAAACACATCTTAGGTGTTTTCTTTTCATTGCACAGAGGATAGTTATTGCATGCATACATATCGAGGAACAAGTTAGATTAGGTCATGCAATGCATTGAAACACATCTTAGTTGTTTTCTTTTCATTGCACAGAGGTTATTGCGTGCATATGCATAACGAGGAACAAGTTAGATATGTCATGCAATGCAATGAAACACATTTTAGGTGTTTTCTTTTCATTGCACAGAGGTTAGTTATTGCGTGCATATGCATAACGAGTAACAAGTTAGATATGTCATGTAATGCACTGAAACACATCTTAGGTGTTTTCGTTTCACTGCACATAGCGAGTTATTGCGTGCATATGCATAACGAGAAACAAGTTAGATCTGTCATGTAATGCACTGAAACACATCTTAGGTGTTTTCTTTTCACTGCACAGAGCGAGTTATTGCGTGTATATGCATAACGAAAAACAAGTTAGATCTGTCATGCAATGCACTGAAACACATCTTAGGTGTTTTCTTTTCACTGCACAGAGGTTAGTTATTGCTTGCATATGCATAACGAGGAACAAGTTAGATAGGTCATGCAATGCGATGAAACACATCTTAGGTGTTTTCTTTTCATTGCACAGAGGATAGTTATTGCATGCATACATAACGAGGAACAAGTTAGATAGGTCATGCAATGCATTGAAACACATCTTAGTTGTTTTCTTTTCACTGCACAGAGCGAGTTATTGCGTGCATATGCATAACGAGAAACAAGTTAGATCTGTCATGCAATGCACTGAAACACATCTTAGGTGTTTTCTTTTCACTGCACAGAGGTTAGTTATTGCGTGCATATGCATAACGAGGAACAAGTTAGATGTGTCATGCAATGCAATGAAACACATCTTAGTTGGTTTCTTTTCATTGGACAGAGGTTAGTTATCGTGTGCATGTGCAATGCAATCCTAAAGCAAAAGCATTGCAAATCTCTTCGTTGCACAAGGAACAAGTTAGTGTGTGCATTGTTAAGCGATCGCTCTTTTGATGTTTTCTCGTCAAAACAGAAATTAATTAGTTGTAGAATGGAAGTGCATGGAAAAGCACACGTGTTTTATCTTTTCATTTCATTGCAAAGAAAAATAAGTTAGAAAATGTAAGAATTGCAATGAAACAACACACGTTATCCAGTCAAAGCAGAAGGAAGGGTTTAGTTCTTGAATGCAATAAAGTGCATATTACATATATGGTATTTTTGATGCACAACGTTCTTCATTGCACAAAGCAACGAGTGTTGTTTTATTGCAATGCATAAAATATCGAACTTGTTCCTCATTGCAATGAAAAGAAAATGTATGCATGTGCTTTCGCATGCATTTCTATTTTACAAACTAGATTGTTTGTGCACAGACAAGAAAACATCACGTTATGCCTTTTCATTGCAACGAAGAACAAGTTAGATTGTTATGCAATCCAAGGAAACTAGATATTAGGTGTTTTCTTTTCATTGCACAGAGAAACATGTTAGTTATTGCGTGCATATTCTTTAATGCACAACGTTAGACGTTAGATGTGTTTTCGTTGAAGAACGGAATGAGTTAGATTTTGAATGCGTTCCTCTGTTGCACAAAGGAACGAGTAAGTTATTGCATTGCACGACCGCTCAAGTGATGTTTTTTCGTCAGTGCACAAAAGAATTAGTAGTAGAATCCATGCGAAAGAGTCAAAGGGTCTTCAAAGGTTTTAATAAATATTAACTTATTGACTTTTGATGATTTGTAAGCTATAGATAGGTTCCTTTTTGTCCTAGTGAACATATTTCTGGCTCACGGGTACTTGATTCTAAGCCATAGAGAAGTCCATATCTGACCAATTGTACTAATTTCTGCTCTATGTTTCCTCAAATGTTTTTAAATAATATCAACTGATAGACTCAATCTGAGTTAATTAATTAATCTCATAAAACAATTAATTCATTAATTTTTAGAATTAATCTATCCATCTCATGATATTATTTCAGCCAGAAAGATATTTGACCTACTGAACATATTTCTGGCCCAAAAGTACTTGATCTTGAACTTTCCATACATACTCATAGACTCCAATAAATGCTTCCTAAGCCATGGACAAGTCCATATCTGACCTTTTGAACTAATTTCTGGTCAAAGGTTCCTCAAAAACTTTAAAACGATATAAACTTATAGACTCCTTCTGATGTTATATTACATAGGTCAATTTTTGACCTCCAGGAACACTTTTATGGCCCACGGGTCCTTGGTATGTGGGTTATTATACCGAGAGATTTACTTCTCATGATGTCATTTCAGCCAGACAAAAATTTGACCTACTGAACATGTTTCTGGCCCAAAAGTACTTGATCTTGAACTTTCCAAACATACTCATAGACTCCAACAGATGCTTTCTAAGCCATAGAGAAGTCCATATCTGACCTATTGAACTCATTTCTGGTCAAAGGATCCTCAAAAGGTTTTAAACAATATAAACTTATAGACTCCTGATGTTACATTAGCTATACATAGGTCAATTTTTGACCTTCAGAAACACATTTATGGTCCACGGGTATTTGATGTTTGGGTTAATGTAC
The DNA here is from genome assembly GCF_988280905.1 of Pimephales promelas. Lineage (NCBI taxonomy): Eukaryota > Metazoa > Chordata > Actinopteri > Cypriniformes > Leuciscidae > Pimephales > Pimephales promelas. The sequence continues at coordinate 7,917,829 of NC_142793.1, forward strand.
CGAGAGCTTTGCTTCTCATGATGTAATTTCAGCCATAAATATATTTGACCTACTGAACATATATCTGGCCCAAAAGTACTTGACCTTGTACTTTCCATTCATACTCATAGACTCCAACAGATGCTTCCTAAGCCATAGAAAAGTCCATATCTGACATATTGAACTAATTTCTGGTCAAAGATTTCTCAAAAAGTTTAAAACAATATAAACTTTTAGACTCCTTCTGATGTTATATTAGATATACATAGGTCAATTTTGACCTCCATGAACACATTTATGGCACATTTCCAGAAGAAAATGTGAAGTGCTTGAAGCGGCAAATCTCAGCACCCGGTTGCTAGGGTGTTCTGGGAGGTTGCTACGGTGTTCTGGGTGGTTGCTAGGTGTTTTTTTAGGGTATTCTTGGTGGTTGCTATGGCGTTGCTATGCGGTTGTTAGGGTATTCTGGGTGGTTGCGAAGGTGTTCTGGGTGGTTGCTAGGGTGTTGCTAGGCGGTTAATGGGGTGTTAATGGTGGTTGCTAGGGTGTTGCCAGATGGTTGCTGGGTTGTTCTGGTTTGTTTCTAGGGTGTTCTGGATGGTTGCTAGGCTGTTGCTTGGTGGTTGCTAGGGTGGTCTGGTTGGTTGGAGATTTACTTCTCATGATGTCATTTCAGCCAGAAAAATATTTTACCTACTGAACATGTTTCTGGCCCAAAAGTACTTGATCTTGAACTTTCCATACATACTCATAGACCACGCAATATAACATTCTGATGTTATATTACACAGGTCAATTTTTGACCTCCATGAACACTTTTATGGCCCACGGGTACTTGGATCTGTTGGTTAATATACCGAGAGATTTACCTCTCATGATGTCATTTCAGCCAGACAAATATTTGACCTACTGAACATGTTTCTGGCCCAAAAGTACTTGATCTTGAACTTTCCAAACATACTCATAGACTCCAACAGATGCTTCTTAAGCCACAGAGAAGTCCATATCTGACATATTGAACTCATTTCTGGTCAAAGGTTTCTCAAAAAGTTTAAAACAATATAGACTTTTAGACTCCTTCTGATGTTATATTAGATATACATAGGTCAATTTTGACCTCCATGAACACATTTATGGCACATTTCCTGAAGAAAATGTGAAGTGGAGCTTGAAGCGGCAAATCTCAGCACCCGGTTGCTAGGGTGTTCTGGGAGGTTGCTACGGTGTTCTGGGTGGTTGGTAGTTTTTTTTTTTAGGGTATTCTGGGTAGTTGCTATGGTGTTGCTATGCGGTTGCTAGGGTATTCTGGATGGTTGCTAGGGTATTCTGGGTGGTTGCGAAGGTGTTCTGGGTGGTTGCTGGGTTGTTCTGGTTTGTTTCTAGGGTGTTCTGGGTGGTTGCTATGATGTTGCTTGGTGGTTGCTAGGGTGTTCTGGTTGGTTGGAGATTTATTTCTCATGATGTCATTTCAGCCAGAAAAATATTTTACCTACTAAACATGTTTCTAGCCCAAAAGTACTAGATCTTGAACTTTCCATACATATTCATAGACTATGTAATATAACATTCTGATGTTATATTACATAGGTCAATTTTTGACCTCCATGAATACTTTTATGGCCCACGGGTACTTGATCTGTGTGTTAATGTACCGAGAGATTTACATCTCATGATGTCATTTCAGCCAGACAAATATTTGACCTACTGAACATGTTTCTGGTCCAAAAGTTCTTGATCTTGAACTTTCCATAGAGACTCATAGACTCCAATAGATGCTTCCTAAGAAGCCATAGAGAAGTCCATATCTGACATATTTAACTCATTTCTGGTCAAACGTTTCTCAAATAGTTTAAAACAATATAAACTTATAGATTCCTTCTGATGTTATATTAGCTATACATAGGTCAATTTTTGACCTCCAGGAACACATTTATGTCCCACGGGTACTTGATCTGTGGGTTAATATACCGATAGATTTACTTCTCGTGATCTCATTGAACTCATTTCTTGTCAAAGGTTCCTCAAAAAGTTTAAAACAATGTAAACTTTTAGACTTCTTCTGATGTTATATTAGATATACATAGATCAATTTTTGACCACCAGGAACACATTTAGGGCACATTTCCAGAAGAAAATATGAAGTGGAGCTTGAAGCGGCAAATCTCAGCACCCGGTTGCTAGGGTGTTCTGGGAGGTTGCTACGGTGTTCTGGGTGGTTGCTAGGTGTTTTTTTAGGCTATTCTGGGTGGTTACTATGGTGTTGCTATGCGGTTGCTAGGGTATTCTGGGTGGTTGCGAAGGTGTTCTGGGTGGTTGCTAGGGTGTTGCTATGTGGTTGCTAGGGTGTTTGCTAGGCGATTGCTGGGGTGTTAATGGTGGTTGCTAGGGTGTTGCCAGATGGTTTCTGGGGTGTTCTGGTTTGTTTATAGGGTGTTCTGGATGGTTGCTAGGCTGTTGCTTGGTGGTTGCTAGGGTGTTCTGGTTGGTTGGAGATTTACTTCTCATGATGTCATTTCAGCCAGAAAAATATTTTACCTACTGAACATGTTTTTGGTCCAAAAATACTTGATCTTGAACTTTCCACACATACTCACAGACTATGTAATATAACATTCTGATGTTATATTACATAGGTCAATTTTTGACCTCCATGAACACTTTTATGGCCCACGGGTACTTGGATCTGTTGGTTAATATACCAAGAGATTTACATCTCATGATGTCATTTCAGCCAGACAAATATTTGACCTACTGAACATGTTTCTTGCCCAAAAGTACTTGATCTTGAACTTTCCAAACATACTCATAGACTCCAACAGATGATTCCTAAGCCACAGAGAAGTCCATATCTGACATATTGAACTCATTTCGGGTCAAAGGTTTCTCAAAAAGTTTAAAACAATATAGACTTTTCGACTCCTTCTGATGTTATATTAGATATACATAGGTCAATTTTGACCTCCATGAACAACATTTATGGCACATTTCCTGAAGAAAATGTGAAGTGGCGCTTGAAGCGGCAAATCTCAGTACCCGGTTGCTAGGGTGTTCTGGGTGGTTGGTAGGTTTTTTTTAGGGTATTCTGGGTGGTTGCTAAGGTGTTGCTATGCGGTTGCTAGGGTATTCTGGGTGGTTGCGAAGGTGTTCTGGGTGGTTGCTAGGGTGTTGCAAGGCGGTTGCTAGGGTATTCTGGGTGGTTGCGAAGTTGTTCTGGGTGGTTGCTGGGTTGTTTTGGTTTGTTTCTAGGGTGTTCTGGGTGGTTGCTATGCTGTTGCTTGGTGGTTGCTAGGGTGTTCTGGTTGGTTGGAGATTTATTTCTCATGATGTCATTTCAGCCAGACAAATATTTGACCTACTGAACATGTTTCTGGCCCAAAAGTACTTGATCTTGAACTTTCCAAACATACTCATAGACTCCAACAGATGCTTCCTAAGCCACAGAGAAGTCCATATCTGACATATTGAACTCATTTCTGGTCAAAGGTTTCTCAAAAAGTTTAAAACAATATAGACTTTTAGACTCCTTCTGATGTTATATTAGATATACATAGGTCAATTTTGACCTCCATGAACACATTTATGGCACATTTCCTGAAGAAAATGTGAAGTGGAGCTTGAAGCGGCAAATCTCAGCACCCGGTTGCTAGGGTGTTCTGGGAGGTTGCTACCGTGTTTTGGGTGGTTGGTAGTTTTTTTTAGGGTATTCTGGGTAGTTGCTATGGTGTTGCTATGCGGTTGCTAGGGTATTCTGGGTGGTTGCGAAGGTGTTCTGGGTGGTTGCTAGGGTGTTGCTATGTGGTTGCTAGGGTATTCTGGGTAGTTGTGAAGCTGTTCTGGGTGGTTGCTAGGGTGTTGCAAGGCGGTTGCTAGGGTATTCTGGGTGGTTGCGAAGGTGTTCTGGGTGGTTGCTGGGTTGTTCTGGGTGGTTGCTATGCTGTTGCTTGGTGGTTGCTAGGGTGTTCTGTTTGGTTGGAGATTTATTTTTCATGATGTCATTTCAGCCAGAAAAATATTTTACCTACTAAACATGTTTCTGGTCCAAAAGTTCTTGATCTTGAACTTTCCATACAGACTCATAGACTCCAATAGATGCTTCCTAAGAAGCCATAGAGAAGTCCATATCTGACATATTGAACTCATTTCTGGTCAAGGGTTTCTCAAATAGTTTAAAACAATATAGACTTTTAGACTCCTTCTGATGTTATATTAGATATACATAGGTCAATTTTGACCTCCTTGAACACATTTATGGCACATTTCCTGAAGAAAATGTGAAGTGGAGCTTGAAGCGGCAAATCTTAGCACCCGGTTGCTAGGGTGTTCTGGGAGGTTGCTACGGTGTTCTGGGTGGTTGGTAGGTTTTTTTTAGGGTATTCTGGGTGGTTGCTATGGTGTTGCTATGCGGTTGCTAGGGTATTCTGGGTGGTTGCGAAGGTGTTCTGGGTGGTTGCTAGGGTGTTGCTATGTGGTTGCTAGGGTATTCTGGGTGGTTGTGAAGCTGTTCTGGGTGGTTGCTATGCTGTTGCTTGGTGGTTGCTAGGGTGTTCTGGTTGGTTGGAGATTTATTTTTCATGATGTCATTTCAGCCAGAAAAATATTTTACCTACTAAACATGTTTCTGGCCCAAAAGTACTAGATCTTGAACTTTCCATACATATTCATAGACTATGTAATATAACATTCTGATGTTATATTACATAGGTCAATTTCTGACCTCCATGAATACTTTTATGGCCCACGGTTACTTGATCTGTGGGTTAATATTCAGAGAGATTTACATCTCATGATGTCATTTCAGCCAGAGAAATATTTGACCTACTGAACATGTTTCTGGCCCAAAAGTTCTTGATCTTGAACTTTCCATACAGACTCATAGACTCCAATAGATGAACCTGGCAACCGCCTAGCAACATTAGCACCTAGCAACCACATAAAAACACCATAGCAACCACCCAGAATACCCTAACAACCACCTAGCAACCACACAGAACACCCTGGTAACCGGGTGGTGAGATTTGCCACTTCAGGCTCAACATCACATTTTCTTCTGGAAATGTGCCATAAATGTGTTCCTGGTGGTCAAAAATGTATCTATGTATATCTAATCTAACATCAGAAGAAGTCTAAAAGTTTACATTGTTTTAAACTTTTTTAGGAATCTTTGACCAGAAATGAGTTCAATGACATCACGAGAAATAAATCTATCAGTATATTAACTCACAAATCAAGTACCCGTGGGACATAAATGTGTTCCTGGAGGTCAAAAATTGTCCTATATATATCTAATATAATTGACCAATGTATATCTTATATAACATCAGAAGGAGGTAAAATATTTGTCTGGCTGAAATTACATCATGAGAAGTAAATCTCTCGGTATACTCACCCATAGATCAAGTACCCGTGGGCCATAAATGTGTTCCTGGAGGTCAAAAATTGACCTATGTATAGCTAATATAACATCAGAAGGAATCTATAAGTTTATATTGTTTTAAACTATTTTGAGGAACTTTTCACCAGAAATGAGTTCAATAGGTCAGATATGGACTTCTCTATGGCTTCTTAGGAAGCGTCTATTGGAGTCTATGAGTCTGTATGGAAAGTTCAAGATCAAGAACTTTTGGGCCAGAAACATGTTCAGTAGGTCAAATATTTGTCTGGCTGAAATGACATCATGAGATGTAAATCTCTCTGTATATTAACCCACAGATCAAGTACCTGTGGGCCATAAAAGTATTCATGGAGGTCAAAAATTGACCTATGTAGTATAACATCAGAATGTTATATTACAAAGTCTATGAATATGTATGGAAAGTTCAAGATCTAGTACTTTTGGGCCAGAAACATGTTTAGTAGGTAAAATATTTTTCTGGCTGAAATGACATCATGAGAAATAAATCTCCAACCAACCAGAACACCCTAGCAACCACCAAGCAACAGCATAGCAACCACCCAGAACACCCTAGAAACAAACCAAAACAACTCAGCAACCACCCAAAACACCTTCGCAACCACCCAGAATACCCTAGCAACCACCCTAGCAACACCCTAGCAACCACCCCGAACAGCTTCGCAACCACCCAGAATACCCTAGCAACCACATAGCAAGACCCTAGCAACCAACCAGAACACCTTCGCAACCACCCAGAATACCCTAGCAACCGCATAGCAACACCTTAGCAACCACCCAGAATACCCTAAAAAAACCTACCAACCACCCAGAACACCGTAGCAACCTCCCAGAACACCCTAGCAACCGGGTGCTGAGATTTGCCACTTCACATTTTCTTAAGGAAATGTGCCATAAATGTGTTCATGGAGGTCAAATTTGACCTATGTATATCTAATTTAACATCAGAAGGAGTCGAAAAGTCTATATTGTTTTAAAGTTTTTGAGAAACCTTTGACCCGAAATGAGTTCAATATGTCAGATATGGACTTCTCTGTGGCTTTGGAATCATCTGTTGGAGTCTATGAGTATGTTTGGAAAGTTCAAGATCAAGTACTTTTGGGCAAGAAACATGTTCAGTAGGTCAAATATTTGTCTGGCTGAAATGACATCATGAGATGTAAATCTCTTGGTATATTAACCAACAGATCCAAGTACCCGTGGGCCATAAAAGTGTTCATGGAGGTCAAAAATTGACCTATGTAATATAACATCAGAATGTTATATTACATAGTCTGTGAGTATGTGTGGAAAGTTCAAGATCAAGTATTTTTGGACCAGAAACATGTTCAGTAGGTAAAATATTTTTCTGGCTGAAATGACATCATGAGAAGTAAATCTCCAACCAACCAGAACACCCTAGCAACCACCAAGCAACAGCCTAGCAACCATCCAGAACACCCTATAAACAAACCAGAACACCCCAGCAACCATCTGGCAACATCCTAGCAACCACCATTAACAACCCAGCAATCGCCTAGCAACACCCTAGCAACCACACAGCAACACCATAGCAACCACCCAGAATACCCCAGCAACCACCCAGAATACCCTAGCAACCGCATAGCAACACCATAGCAATCACCCAGAATACCCTAAAAAAAACACCTAGCAACCACCCAGAACACCGTAGCAACCTCCCAGAACACCCTAGCAACCGGTTGGATTTAGCTCTTAACTAATAAATTCTTTTGTAATATAATGTAATATGATATAAACTAATCAATATGTTTATATTGTTTGAAACCTTTTGAGGACCCTTTTACCATAACAATATAAACTTCTAGAGTCCATCTGATGTTGTATTAGCTATACATGGGTCAATTTTTGACCTATGTAAGACATTTATGGCACATTTCCAGAAGAAATTGTGAAGTACTGCTTGCAGTGGCAAATCTCACCACCCGGTTGCTAGGGTGTTCCCGGTGGTTGCTACAGTGTTCTGGGTGGTTGCTAGGTGGTTGTTAGGGTATTCCGGGTGGTTGCTAGGGTGTTGCTAGGGTGTTCTGGGTGGTTACTAGGGTGTTGCTAGGTGGTTGCTAGGGTGTTCTGGGTGGTTGCTTGGGTGTTGCTAGGGTTGGTTGCTTGGTAGGGTGTTGCTAAGGTGTTCTGGATGGTTGCTAGGTGGTTGCTAGAGTGTTGCTAAGGTGTTCTGGGTGGTTGCTAGGGTGATTTAGGTGGTTACTATGGTAGTCTGTGTGATTCCTATGGTGTTTCTAGTGGTAGTGTCCAAATTACTATAGAGTTTTTATAATGTTTTGGCTAACTAAAAGTTTTTCTTGTTTAAAAACTTTTGAGGACCCTTTGACCAGACATGAGTTAAATACTTAAGATATGGACATTCTATATGCCTTAAGAAGCATCAAAAGGAGTCTATGAGAATTTATACAAAAAGTTCGAGACCTAGTATTCGTCGGCAAGGACTATGTTTGTGGGTCAATGAGGAACCTCTAGGCCTAGAAAGCAGTCTAAGAAGTAGCATAAGAAGTAGTCTATTTTTTATGTATAGAAAGTTCAATATCAGGTACTCGTGGGACAGATATATGTTCAGTATATGTTCAAATATCTTCCTGCTCATAAAACATCATAAGTAGTAAATATCAATGTATAGTAACCTAATGATATAGTAACCTATGTTCAGTAGATCAAATAGGAACCTTTGTATAGCTTATCATCAAAAGGTGTCTAATAAGCTTATATTGCTTAAAAACTTTTGAGGTCCCTTTTACCAGAAATGAGTTCAATAGCTATACTATGCACTGTAAAGCTCATGTGTTGTTTTTTCGTCTGTGCACAAATAAATTAGTTTGTAAAATAGAAATGCATGCAAAATCACGTTATATCTTTTCATTGCAACGAGGAACAAGTTAGATATGTCATGCAATGCGACGAAACACATCTCAGGTGTTTTCTTTTCATTGCACAGAGGTTAGTTAAAGCGTGCATATGCATAACGAGGAACAAGTTAGATATGTCATGCAATGCACTGAAACCCATGTTAGGTGTTTTCTTTTCACTGCAGAGAGGTTTTTGCGTGGATATGCATAACGAGAAACAAGTTATATCTATCATGCAATGCAATGAAACACATCTTAGGTGTTTTCTTTTTATTACACAGAGGTTAGTTATTACGTGCATATGCATTACGAGGAACAAATTAGATATGTCATGCAATGCACTGAAACCCATGTTAGGTGTTTTCTTTTCACTGCAGAAAGGTTAGATATTTGCGTGCATGCATATGCATAACGAGAAACAAGTTATATCTATCTTGCAATGCACTGAAACACATCTTAGGTGTTTTCTTTTCACTGCACAGAGCGAGTTATTGCGTGCATATGCATAACGAGAAACAAGTTAGATCTGTCATGCAATGCACTGAAACACATCTTAGGTGTTTTCTTTTCATTGCACAGATGATAGTTATTGCATGCATACATAACGAGGAACAAGTTAGATTAGGTCATGCAATGCATTGAAACACATCTTAGTTGTTTTCTTTTCATTGCACAGAGGTTATTGCGTGCATATGCATAACGAGGAACAAGTTAGATATGTCATGCAATGCAATGAAACACATCTTAGGTGTTTTCTTTTCATTGCACAGAGGTTAGTTATTCCGTGCATATGAATAACGAGTAACAAGTTAGATATGTCATGTAATGCACTGAAACACATCTTAGGTGTTTTCTTTTCACTGCACATAGCGAGTTATTGCGTGCATATGCATAACGAGAAACAAGTTAGATCTGTCATGTAATGCACTGAAACACATCTTAGGTGTTTTCTTTTCACTGCACAGAGCGAGTTATTGCGTGTATATGCATAACGAAAAACAAGTTAGATCTGTCATGCAATGCACTGAAACACATCTTAGGTGTTTTCTTTTCACTGCACAGAGGTTAGTTATTGCTTGCATATGCATAACGAGGAACAAGTTAGATAGGTCATGCAATGCGATGAAACACTTCTTAGGTGTTTTCTTTTCATTGCACAGAGGATAGTTCTTGCATGCATACATAACGAGGAACAAGTTAGATAGGTCATGCAATGCATTGAAACACATCTTAGTTGTTTTCTTTTCACTGCACAGAGCGAGTTATTGCGTGCATATGCATAACGAGAAACAAGTTAGATCTGTCATGCAATGCACTGAAACACATCTTAGGTCTTTTCTTTCTTAGACTTTTAGACTCCTTCTGATGTTATATTAGATATACATAGGTCAATTTTGACCTCCATGAACACATTTATGGCACATTTCCAGAAGAAAATGTGAAGTGCTTGAAGCGGCAAATCTCAGCACCCGGTTGCTAGGGTGTTCTGGGAGGTTGCTACGGTGTTCTGGGTGGTTGCTAGGTGTTTTTTTAGGGTATTCTTGGTGGTTGCTATGGCGTTGCTATGCGGTTGTTAGGGTATTCTGGGTGGTTGCGAAGGTGTTCTGGGTTGTTGCTAGGGTGTTGCTAGGCGGTTAATGGGGTGTTAATGGTGGTTGCTAGGGTGTTGCCAGATGGTTGCTGGGTTGTTCTGGTTTGTTTCTAGGGTGTTCTGGATGGTTGCTAGGCTGTTGCTTGGTGGTTGCTAGGGTGGTCTGGTTGGTTGGAGATTTACTTCTCATGATGTCATTTCAGCCAGAAAAATATTTTACCTACTGAACATGTTTCTGGTCCAAAAATACTTGATCTTGAACTTTCCACACATACTCACAGACTATGTAATATAACTTTCTGATGTTATATGACATAGGTCAATTTTTGACCTCCATGAACACTTTTATGGCCCACGGGTACTTGGATCTGTTGGTTAATATACCGAGAGATTTACATCTCATGATGTCATTTCAGCCAGACAAATATTTGACCTACTGAACATGTTTCTGGCCCAAAAGTACTTGATCTTGAACTTTCCAAACATACTCATAAACTCCAACAGATGCTTCTTAAGCCACAGAGAAGTCCATATCTGACATATTGAACTCATTTCTGGTCAAAGGTTTCTCAAAAAGTTTAAAACAATATAGACTTTTAGACTCCTTCTGATGTTATATTAGATATACATGGGTCAATTTTGACCTCCATGAACACATTTATGGCACATTTCCCGAAGAAAATGTGAAGTGGAGCTTGAGGCGGCAAATCTCAGCACCCGGTTGCTAGGGTGTTCTGGGAGGTTGCTACCGTGTTCTGGGTGGTTGGTAGTTTTTTTTTTAGGGTATTCTGGGTAGTTGCTATGGTGTTGCTATGCGGTTGCTAGGGTATTCTGGGTGGTTGCTAGGGTAATCTGGGTGGTTGCGAAGGTGTTCTGGGTGGTTGCTGGGTTGTTCTGGTTTGTTTCTAGGGTGTTCTGGGTGGTTGCTTTGATGTTGCTTGGTGGTTGCTAGGGTGTTCTGGTTGGTTGGAGATTTATTTCTCATGATGTCATTTCAGCCAGAAAAATATTTTACCTACTAAACATGTTTCTAGCCCAAAAGTACTAGATCTTGAACTTTCCATACATATTCATAGTAATATAACATTCTGATGTTATATTACATAGTTCAATTTTTGACCTCCATGAATACTTTTATGGCCCACGGGTACTTGATCTGTGTGTTAATGTACCGAGAGATTTACATCTCATGATGTCATTTCAGCCAGACAAATATTTGACCTACTGAACATGTTTCTGGTCCAAAAGTTCTTGATCGTGAACTTTCCATAGAGACTCATAGACTCCAACAGATGCTTCCTAAGAAGCCATAGAGAAGTCCATATCTGACATATTGAACTCATTTCTGGTCAATGGTTTCTCAAATAGTTTAAAACAATATAGACTTTATTGACTCCTTCTGATGTTATATTAGATATACATAGGTCAATTTTGACCTCCATGAACACATTTATGGCACATTTCCTGAAGAAAATGTGAAGTGGAGCTTGAAGCGGCAAATCTCAGCACCTGGTTGCTAGGGTGTTCTGGGAGGTTGCTACGGTGTTCTGGATGGTTGGTAGGTTTTTTTTAGGGTATTCTGGGTGGTTGCTATGGTGTTGCTATGCGGTTGCTAGGGTATTCTGGGTGGTTGCAAAGGTTTTCTGGGTGGTTGCTAGGGTGTTGCTATGTGGTTGCTAGGGTATTCTGGGTGGTTGTGAAGCTGTTCTGGGTGGTTGCTAGGGTGTTGCAAGGCGGTTGCTAGGGTATTCTGGGTGGTTGCGAAGGTGTTCTGGGTGGTTGCTGGGTTGTTCTGGTTTGTTTCTAGGGTGTTCTGGGTGGTTGCTATGCTGTTGCTTGGTGGTTGCTAGGGTGTTCTGGTTGGTTGGAGATTTATTTCTCATGATGTCATTTCAGCCAGAAAAATATTTTACCTACTAAACATGTTTCTGGCCCAAAAGTACTAGATCTTGAACTTTCCATACATATTCATAGACTATGTAATATAACATTCTGATGTTATATTACATAGGTCAATTTTTGACCTCCATGAATACTTTTATGGTCCACGGGTACTTGATCTGTGGGTTAATATACAGAGAGATTTACATCTCATGATGTCATTTCAGCCAGAGAAATATTTGACCTACTGAACATGTTTCTGGTCCAAAAGTTCTTGATCTTGAACTTTCCATACAGACTCATAGACTCCAATAGATGCTTCCTAAGAAGCCATAGAGAAGTCCATATCTGACCTATTGAACTCATTTCTGGTGAAAAGTTCCTCAAAATAGTTTAAAACAATATAAACTTATAGATTCCTTCTGATGTTATATTAGCTATACATAGGTCAATTTTTGACCTCCAGGAACACATTTATGTCCCACGGGTACTTGATCTGTGGGTTAATATACCGATAGATTTACTTCTCGTGATCTCATTGAACTCATTTCTTGTCAAAGGTTCCTCAAAAAGTTTAAAACAATGTAAACTTTTAGACTTCTTCTGATGTTATATTAGATATACATAGATCAATTTTTGACCACCAGGAACACATTTATGGCACATTTCCAGAAGAAAATATGAAGTGGAGCTTGAAGCGGCAAATCTCAGCACCCGGTTGCTAGGGTGTTCTGGGAGGTTGCTACGGTGTTCTGGGTGGTTGCTGGGTGGTTTTTTTTAGGGTATTCTGGGTGGTTGCTATGGTGTTGCTATGCGGTTGCTAGGGTATTTCGGGTGGTTGCGAAGGTGTTCTGGGTGGTTGCTAGGGTGTTGCTATGTGGTTGCTAGGGTGTTGCTAGGCGATTGCTGGGTTGTTAATGGTGGTTGCTAGGGTGTTGCCAGATGGTTGCTGGGGTGTTCTGGTTTGTTTATAGGGTGTTCTGGATGGTTGCTAGGCTGTTGCTTGGTGGTTGCTAGGGTGTTCTGGTTGGTTGGAGATTTACTTCTCATGATGTCATTTCAGCCAGAAAAATATTTGACCTACTGAACATGTTTCTGGTCCAAAAATACTTGATCTTGAACTTTCCACACATACTCACAGACTATGTAATATAACATTCTGATGTTATATTACATAGGTCAATTTTTGACCTCCATGAACACTTTTATGGCCCACGGGTACTTGGATCTGTTGGTTAATATACCAAGAGATTTACATCTCATGATGTCATTTCAGCCAGACAAATATTTGACCTACTGAACATGTTTCTTGCCCAAAAGTACTTGATCTTGAACTTTCCAAACATACTCATAGACTCCAACAGATGATTCCTAAGCCACAGAGAAGTCCATATCTGACATATTGAACTCATTTCGGGTCAAAGGTTTCTCAAAAAGTTTAAAACAATATAGACTTTTAGACTCCTTCTGATGTTATATTAGATATACATAGGTCAATTTTGACCTCCATGAACACATTTATGGCACATTTCCTGAAGAAAATGTGAAGTGGAGCTTGAAGCGGCAAATCTCAGCACCCGGTTGCTAGGGTGTTCTGGGAGGTTGCTACGGTGTTCTGGGTGGTTGGTAGGTTTTTTTTAGGGTATTCTGGGTGGTTGCTAAGGTGTTGCTATGCGGTTGCTAGGGTATTCTGGGTGGTTGCGAAGGTGTTCTGGGTGGTTGCTAGGGTGTTACTATGTGGTTGCTAGGGTATTCTGGGTGGTTGCGAAGCTGTTCGGGGTGGTTGCTAGGGTGTTGCAAGGCGGTTGCTAGGGTATTCTGGGTGGTTGCGAAGGTGTTCTGGGTGGTTGCTGGGTTGTTTTGGTTTGTTTCTAGGGTGTTCTGGGTGGTTGCTATGCTGTTGCTTGGTGGTTGGTCAAGGGTTTCTCAAATAGTTTAAAACAATATAGACTTTTAGACTCCTTCTGATGTTATATTAGATATACATAGGTCAATTTTGACCTCCATGAACACATTTATGGCACATTTCCTGAAGAAAATGTGAAGTGGAGCTTGAAGCGGCAAATCTCAGCACCCGGTTGCTAGGGTGTTCTGGGAGGTTGCTACGGTGTTCTGGGTGGTTGGTAGGTTTTTTTTAGGGTATTCTGGGTGGTTGCTATGGTGTTGCTATGCGTTTGCTAGGGTATTCTGGGTGGTTGCGAAGGTGTTCTGGGTGGTTGCTAGGGTGTTGCTATGTGGTTGCTAGGGTATTCTGGGTGGTTGTGAAGCTGTTCTGGGTGGTTGCTAGGGTGTTGCAAGGCGGTTGCTAGGGTATTCTGGGTGGTTGCGAAGGTGTTCTGGGTGATTGCTGGGTTGTTCTGGGTGGTTGCCATGCTGTTGCTTGGTGGTTGCTAGGGTGTTCTGGTTGGTTGGAGATTTATTTTTCATGATGTCATTTCAGCCAGAAAAATATTTTACCTACTAAACATGTTTCTGGTCCAAAAGTTCTTGATCTTGAACTTTCCATACAGACTCATAGACTCCAATAGATGCTTCCTAAGAAGCCATAGAGAAGTCCATATCTGACATATTGAACTAATTTCTGGTCAAGGGTTTCTCAAATAGTTTAAAACAACATAGACTTTTAGACTCCTTCTGATGTTATATTAGATATACATAGGTCAATTTTGACCTCCATGAACACATTTATGGCACATTTCCTGAAGAAAATGTGAAGTGGAGCTTGAAGCGGCAAATCTCAGCACCCGGTTGCTAGGGTGTTCTGGGAGGTTGCTACGGCTTTCTGGGTGGTTGGTAGGTTTTTTTTAGGGTATTCTGGGTGGTTGCTATGGTGTTGCTATGCGGTTGCTAGGGTATTCTGGGTGGTTGCGAAGGTGTTCTGGGTGGTTGCTAGGGTGTTGCTATGTGGTTGCTAGGGTATTCTGGGTGGTTGTGAAGCTGTTCTGGGTGGTTGCTAGGGTGTTGCAAGGCGGTTGCTAGGGTATTCTGGGTGGTTGCGAAGGTGTTCTGGGTGGTTGCTGGGTTGTTCTGGGTGGTTGCTATGCTGTTGCTTGGTGGTTGCTAGGGTGTTCTGGTTAGTTGGAGATTTATTTTTCATGATGTCATTTCAGCCAGAAAAATATTTTACCTACTAAACATGTTTCTGGCCCAAAAGTACTAGATCTTGAACTTTCCATACATATTCATAGACTATGTAATGTTCTGATGTTATATGACATAGGTCAATTTTTGACCTCCATGAATACTTTTATGGCCCACGGGTACTTGATCTGTGGGTTAATATACAGAGAGATTTACATCTCATGATGTCATTTCAGCCAGAGAAATATTTGACCTACTGAACATGTTTCTGGCCCAAAAGTTCTTGATCTTGAACTTTCCATACAGACTCATAGACTCCAATAGATGAACCTGGCAACCGCCTAGCAACATTAGCACCTAGCAACCACATAAAAACACCATAGCAACCACCCAGAATACCCGAACAACCACCTAGCAACCACACAGAACACCCTGGTAACCGGGTGGTGAGATTTGCCACTTCAGGCTCAACTTCACATTTTCTTCTGGAAATGTGCCATAAATGTGTTCCTGGTGGTCAAAAATGTATCTATGTATATCTAATCTAACATCAGAAGAAGTCTAAAAGTTTACATTGTTTTAAACTTTTTGAGGAACCTTTGACCAGAAATGAGTTCAATGACATCACCAGAAGTAAATCTATCGGTATATTAACTCACAAATCAAGTACCCGTGGGACATAAATGTGTTCCTGGAGGTCAAAAATTGACCTATATATATCTAATATAATTGACAAATGTATATCTTATATAACATCAGAAGGAGGTCAAATATTTGTCTGGCTGAAATTACATCATGAGAAGTAAATCTCTCGGTATACTCACCCATAGATCAAGTACCCGTGGGCCATAAATGTGTTCCTGGAGGTCAAAAATTGACCTCTGTATAGCTAATATAACATCAGAAGGAATCTATAAGTTTATATTGTTTTAAACTATTTTGAGGAACTTTTCACCAGAAATGAGTTCAATAGGTCAGATATGGACTTCTCTATGGCTTCTTAGGAAGCGTCAATTGGAGTCTATGAGTCTGTATGGAAAGTTCAAGATCAAGAACTTTTGGGCCAGAAACATGTTCAGTAGGTCAAATATTTCTCTGGCTGAAATGACATCATGAGATGTAAATCTCTCTGTATTATTAACCCACAGATCAAGTACCCGTGGGCCATAAAAGTGTTCATGGAGGTCAAAAATTGACCTATGTAATATAACATCAGAATGTTATATTACATAGTCTGTGAGTATGTGTGGAAAGTTCAAGACCAAGTATTTTTGGACCAGAAACATGTTCAGTAGGTAAAATATTTTTCTGGCTGAAATGACATCATGAGAAATAAATCTCCAACCAACCAGAACACCCTAGCAACCACCAAGCAACAGCATAGCAACCACCCAGAACACCCTAGAAACAAACCAAAACAACCCAGCAACCACCCAAAACACCTTCGCAACCACCCAGAATACCCTAGCAACCGCCTAGCAACACCCTAGCAACCACCCCGAACAGCTTCGCAACCACCCAGAATACCCTAGCAACCACATAGCAACACCCTAGCAACCAACCAGAACACCTTCGCAACCACCCAGAATACCCTAGCAACCGCATAGCAACACCTTAGCAACCACCCAGAATACCCTAAAAAAAACCTACCAACCACCCAGAACACCGTAGCAACCTCCCAGAACACCCTAGCAACCGGGTGCTGAGATTTGCCACTTCACATTTTCTTCAGGAAATGTGCCATAAATGTGTTCATGGAGATCAAATTTGACCTATGTATATCTAATTTAACATCAGAAGGAGTCCAAAAGTCTATATTGTTTTAAAC
Organism: Pimephales promelas; assembly: GCF_988280905.1. Classification (NCBI taxonomy): domain Eukaryota; kingdom Metazoa; phylum Chordata; class Actinopteri; order Cypriniformes; family Leuciscidae; genus Pimephales; species Pimephales promelas. The sequence goes on from NC_142793.1 coordinate 7,934,475, forward strand.
TTTTTGAGAAACCTTTGACCCGAAATGAGTTCAATATGTCAGATATGGACTTCTCTGTGGCTTAGGAATCATCTGTTGGAGTCTATGAGTATGTTTGGAAAGTTCAAGATCAAGTACTTTTGGGCAAGAAACATGTTCAGTAGGTCAAATATTTGTCTGGCTGAAATGACATCATGAGAAGTAAATCTCCAACCAACCAGAACACCCTAGCAACCACCAAGCAACAGCCTAGCAACCATCCAGAACACCCTATAAACAAACCAGAACACCCCAGCAACCATCTGGCAACATCCTAGCAACCACCATTAACACCCCAGCAATCGCCTAGCAACACCCTAGCAACCACATAGCAACACCATAGCAACCACCCAGAATACCCCAGCAACCGCCTAGCAACACCCTAGCAACCACCCAGAACACCTTAGCAACCACCCAGAATACCCTAGCAACCGCATAGCAACACCATAGCAACCACCCAGAATACCCTAAAAAAACACCTAGCAACCACCCAGAACACCGTAGCAACCTCCCAGAACACCCTAGCAACCGGTAATGTAATATGATATAAACTAATCAATATGTTTATATTGTTTGAAACCTTTTGAGGACCCTTTTACCATAACAATATAAACTTCTAGAGTCCATCTGATGTTGTATTAGCTATACGTGGGTCAATTTTTGACCTATGTAACACATTTATGGCACATTTCCAGAAGAAATTGTGAAGTACTGCTTGCAGTGGCAAATCTCACCACCCGGTTGCTAGGGTGTTCCCGGTGGTTGCTACAGTGTTCTGGGTGGTTGCTAGGTGGTTGTTAGGGTATTCCGGGTGGTTTCTAGGGTGTTGCTAGGGTGTTCTGGGTGGTTACTAGGGTGTTGCTAGGTGGTTGCTAGGGTGTTCTGGGTGGTTGCTTGGGTGTTGCTAGGGTTGGTTGCTTGGTAGGGTGTTGCTAAGGTGTTCTGGGTAGTTGCTAGGTGGTTGCTAGAGTGTTGCTAAGGTGTTCTGGGTGGTTGCTAGGGTGATTTAGGTGGTTACTATGGTAGTCTGTGTTTCCTATGGTGTTTCTAGGTGGTTGGTAGTGTCCAAATTACTATAGAGTTTTAGTAATGTTTTTGGCAATTGATTTATATATCATCAAAAGGAGCCCATAAGTTTTTCAGAAATAATTTCAATAGGTCAGATGTGGACAATTCTATATGGCCTAGGAACCATCAAAAGGAGTCTATGAGGATGTAGAAAGTTCAAGATCAAGTACACATCGGCAAGAAATACAGTCTTTAGGTCAAATATCTGTCTGGCTAAAATAACATGATAAGAGGTCATTCTGTATAGTATCCTGATTTTCATAGAACACCTTAGCCAGAAATATGTTCAGTAGTTAAAATAAGGACTCTTGTATGGCTTCAGTAACATCAAAAGGAGTTAATGAGTATGTTTAGAATGTTCAAGATCAAGTACTCGTGGGCCAGAACTATATTCAGTAGGTCAAAAAGGAACCTATCTATAGCTCATGTAATATCAGAAGGAGTCTAAAAGTTTTTCTTGTTTAAAAACTTTTGAGGACCCTTTGACCAGACATGAGTTAAATACTTAAGATATGGACATTCTATATGCCTTAAGAAGCATCAAAAGGAGTCTATGAGAATTTATACAAAAAGTTCGAGACCTAGTACTCGTCGGCAAGGACTATGTTTGTGGGTCAATGAGGAACCTCTAGGCCTAGAAAGCAGTCTAAGAAGTAGCATAAGAAGTAGTCTATTTTTTATGTATAGAAAGTTCAATATCAGGTACTCGTGGGACAGATATATGTTCAGCATATGTTCAAATATCTTCCTGCTCATAAAACATCATAAGTAGTAAATATCAATGTATAGTAACCTAATGATATAGTAACCTATGTTGAGTAGGTCAAATAGGAACCTTTGTATAGCTTATCATCAAAAGGTGTCTAATAAGCTTATATTGCTTAAAAACTTTTGAGGTCCCTTTTACCAGAAATGAGTTCAATAGCTATACTATGCACTGCTCATGTGTTGTTTTCTCGTCTGTGCACAAATAAATTAGTTTGTAAAATAGAAATGAATGCAAAATCACGTTATATCTTTTCATTGCAACGAGGAACAAGTTAGATATGTCATGCAATGCGACGAAACACATCTCAGGTGTTTTCTTTTCATTGCACAGAGGTTAGTTAAAGCGTGCATATGCATAACGAGGAACAAGTTAGATATGTCATGCAATGCACTGAAACCCATGTTAGGTGTTTTCTTTTCACTGCAGAGAGGTTTTAACGTGGATATGCATAACGAGAAACAAGTTATATCTATCATGCATTGCAATGAAACACATCTTAGGTGTTTTCTTTTTATTGCACAGAGGTTAGTTATTACGTGCATATGCATAACGAGGAACAAGTTAGATATGTCAGGCAATGCACTGAAACCCATGTTAGGTGTTTTCTTTTCACTGCAGAGAGGTTACTTATTTGCGTGCATATGCATAACGAGAAACAAGTTATATCTATCATGCAATGCAATGAAACACATCTTAGGTGTTTTCTTTTTATTACACAGAGGTTAGTTATTACGTGCATATGCATTACGAGGAACAAATTAGATATGTCATGCAATGCACTGAAACCCATGTTAGGTGTTTTCTTTTCACTGCAGACAGGTTAGATATTTGCGTGCATATGCATAACGAGAAACAAGTTATATCTATCTTGCAATGCAATGAAACACATCTTAGGTGTTTTCTTTTCATTGCACAGAGGATAGTTATTGCATGCATACATAACGAGGAACAAGTTAGATATGTCATGCAATGCAATGAAACACATCTTAGGTATTTTCTTTTCATTGCACAGAGGTTAGTTATTCCGTGCATATGAATAACGAGTAACAAGTTAGATATGTCATGTAATGCACTGAAACACATCTTAGGTGTTTTCTTTTCACTGCAGAGAGCGAGTTATTGCGTGCATATGCATAACGAGAAACAAGTTAGATCTGTCATACAATGCACTGAAACACATCTTAGGTGTTTTCTTTTCACTGCACAGAGCGAGTTATTGCGTGTATATGCATAACGAGAAACAAGTTAGATCTGTCATGCAATGCACTGAAACACATCTTAGGTGTTTTCTTTTCACTGCACAGAGGTTAGTTATTGTGTGCATATGCATAACGAGGAACAAGTTAGATAGGTCATGCAATTCGATGAAACACATCTTAGGTGTTTTCTTTTCATTGCACAGATGATAGTTATTGCATGCATACATAACGAGGAACAAGTTAGATTAGGTCATGCAATGCATTGAAACACATCTTAGTTGTTTTCTTTTCATTGCACAGAGGTTATTGCGTGCATATGCATAACGAGGAACAAGTTAGATATGTCATGCAATGCAATGAAACACATCTTAGGTGTTTTCTTTTCATTGCACAGAGGTTAGTTATTCCGTGCATATGAATAACGAGTAACAAGTTAGATATGTCATGTAATGCACTGAAACACATCTTAGGTGTTTTCTTTTCACTGCACAGAGCGAGTTATTGCGTGCATATGCATAACGAGAAACAAGTTAGATCTGTCATGCAATGCACTGAAACACATCTTAGCTGTTTTCTTTTCACTGCACAGAGCGAGTTATTGCATGTATATGCATAACGAGAAACAAGTTAGATCTGTCATGCAATGCAATGAAACACATCTTAGGTGTTTTCTTTTCACTGCACAGAGGTTAGTTATTGCGTGCATATGCATAACGAGGAACAAGTTAGATAGGTCATGCAATGCGATGAAACACATCTTAGGTGTTTTCTTTTCATTGCACAGAGGATAGTTATTGCATGCATACATATCGAGGAACAAGTTAGATTAGGTCATGCAATGCATTGAAACTCATCTTAGTTGTTTTCTTTTCATTGCACAGAGGTTATTGCGTGCATATGCATAACGAGGAACAAGTTAGATATGTCATGCAATGCAATGAAACACATTTTAGGTGTTTTCTTTTCATTGCACAGAGGTTAGTTATTGCGTGCATATGCATAACGAGTAACAAGTTAGATATGTCATGTAATGCACTGAAACACATCTTAGGTGGTTTCTTTTCACTGCACATAGCGAGTTATTGCGTGCATATGCATAACGAGAAACAAGTTAGATCTGTCATGTAGTGCACTGAAACACATCTTAGGTGTTTTCTTTTCACTGCACAGAGCGAGTTATTGCGTGCATATGCATAACGAGAAACAAGTTAGATCTGTCATGCAATGCAATGAAACACACCTTAGGTGTTTTCTTTTCATTGGACAGAGGTTAGTTATCGTGTGCATGTGCAATGCAATCCTAAAGCACAAGCATTGCAAATCTCTTCGTTGCACAAGGAACAAGTTAGTGTGTGCATTGTAAAGCGATCGCTCTTTTGATGTTTTCTCGTCAAAACAGAAATTAATTAGTTGTAGAATGGAAGTGCATGGAAAAGCACGCGTGTTTTATCTTTTCTTTTCATTGCAAAGAAAAATAAGTTAGAAAATGTAAGAATTGCAATGAAACAACACACGTTATCCAGTCAAAGCAGAAGGAAGGGTTTAGTTCTTGAATGCAATAAAGTGCATATTACATATTTGGTATTTTTGATGCACAACGTTCTTCATGCACAATCCACATCTCTTCATTGCACAAAGCAACGAGTGTTGTTTTATTGCAATGCATAAAATATCGAACTTGTTCCTCATTGCAATGAAAAGAAAATGTATGCATGTGCTTTCGCATGCATTTCTATTTTACAAACTAGATTGTTTGTGCACAGACAAGAAAACATCACGTTATGCCTTTTCATTGCAACGAAGAACAAGTTAGATTGTTATGCAATCCAAGGAAACTAGATATTAGGTGTTTTCTTTTCATTGCACAGAGAAACATGTTAGTTATTGCGTGCATATTCTTTAATGCACAACGTTAGACGTTAGATGTGTTTTCGTTGAACAACGGAATGAGTTAGATATTGAATGCGTTCCTCTGTTGCACAAAGGAACGAGTAAGTTATTGCATTGCACGACCGCTCAAGTGATGTTTTTTCGTCAGTGCACACATAGAATTAGTAGTAAAATCCATGCGAAAGAGTCAAAGAGTCTTCAAAGGTTTTAATAAATATTAACTTATTGACTTTTGATGATTTGTAAGCTATAGATAGGTTCCTTTTTGTCCTAGTGAACATATTTCTGGCTCTCGGGTACTTGATTCTAAGCCATAGAGAAGTCCATATCTGACCTATTGTACTAATTTCTGGTCTATGTTTCCTCAAATGTTTTTAAATAATATCAACTGATAGACTCAATCTGATGTTATATACATAGGTTCCTTTTTGACCTACAGAACATGTTTCTAGCCTATGGGTAATTAATTGATCCTTCTCGTGATATTATTTCAGCCAGAAAGATATTTGACCTACTGAACATATTTCTGGCCCAAAAGTACTTGATCTTGAACTTTCCATACATACTCATAGACTCCAATAAATGCTTCCTAAGCCATGGACAAGTCCATATCTGACCTTTTGAACTAATTTCTGGTCAAAGGTTCCTCAAAAACTTTAAAACGATATAAACTTATAGACTCCTTCTGATGTTATATTACATAGGTCAATTGTTGACCTCCAGGAACACTTTTATGGCCCACGGGTCCTTGGTATGTGGGTTATTATACCGAGAGATTTACTTCTCATGATGTCATTTCAGCCAGACAAAAATTTGACCTACTGAACATGTTTCTGGCCCAAAAGTACTTGATCTTGAACTTTCCAAACATACTCATAGACTCCAACAGATAGACTCTAAGCCATAGAGAAGTCCATATCTGACCTATTGAACTCATTTCTGGTCAAAGGATCCTCAAAAGGTTTTAAACAATATAAACTTATAGACTCCTGATGTTACATTAGCTATACATAGGTCAATTTTTGACCTTCAGAAACACATTTATGGTCCACGGATATTTGATGTTTGGGTTAATGTACCGAGAGCTTTGCTTCTCATGATGTAATTTCAGCCATAAATATATTTGACCTACTGAACATATATCTGGCCCAAAAGTACTTGACCTTGTACTTTCCATTCATACTCATAGACTCCAACAGATGCTTCCTAAGCTATAGAGAAGTCCATATCTGACATATTGAACTAATTTCTGGTCAAAGATTTCTCAAAAATTTTAAAACAATATAAACTTTTAGACTCCTTCTGATGTTATATTAGATATACATAGGTCAATTTTGACCTCCATGAACACATTTATGGCACATTTCCAGAAGGAAATGTGAAGTGCTTGAAGCGGCAAATCTCAGCATCCGGTTGCTAGGGTGTTCTGGGAGGTTGCTACGGTGTTCTGGGTGGTTGCTAGGTGTTTTTTTAGGGTATTCTTGGTGGTTGCTATGGCGTTGCTATGCGGTTGTTAGGGTATTCTGGGTGGTTGCGAAGGTGTTCTGGGTGGTTGCTAGGGTGTTGCTAGGCGGTTAATGGGGTGTTAATGGTGGTTGCTAGGGTGTTGCCAGATGGTTGCTGGGTTGTTCTGGTTTGTTTCTAGGGTGTTCTGGATGGTTGCTAGGCTGTTGCTTGGTGGTTGCTAGGGTGGTCTGGTTGGTTGGAGATTTACTTCTCATGATGTCATTTCAGCCAGAAAAATATTTTACCTACTGAACATGTTTCTGGTCCAAAAATACTTGATCTTGAACTTTCCACACATACTCACAGACTATGTAATATAACATTCTGATGTTATATGACATAGGTCAATTTTTGACCTCCATGAACACTTTTATGGCCCACGGGTACTTGGATCTGTTGGTTAATATACCGAGAGATTTACATCTCATGATGTCATTTCAGCCAGACAAATATTTGACCTACTGAACATGTTTCTGGCCCAAAAGTACTTGATCTTGAACTTTCCATACATACTCAAAGACCACGCAATATAACATTCTGATGTTATATTACACAGGTCAATTTTTGACCTCCATGAAAACTTTTATGGCCCACGGGTACTTGGATCTGTTGGTTAATATACAGAGAGATTTACATCTCATGATGTCATTTCAGCCAGAGAAATATTTGACCTACTGAACATGTTTCTGGTCCAAAAGTTCTTGATCTTGATCTTTCCATACAGACTCATAGACTCCAATAGATGCTTCCTAAGAAGCCAAGCCATAGAGAAGTCCATATCTGACCTATTGAACTCATTTCTGGTGAAAAGTTCCTCAAAATAGTTTAAAACAATATAAACTTATAGATTCCTTCTGATGTTATATTAGCTATACATAGGTCAATTTTTGACCTCCAGGAACACATTTATGTCCCACAGGTACTTGATCTGTGGGTTAATATACCGATAGATTTACTTCTCGTGATCTCATTGAACTCATTTCTTGTCAAAGGTTCCTCAAAAAGTTTAAAACAATGTAAACTTTTAGACTTCTTCTGATGTTATATTAGATATACATAGATCAATTTTTGACCACCAGGAACACATTTATGGCACATTTCCAGAAGAAAATATGAAGTGGAGCTTGAAGCGGCAAATCTCAGCACCCGGTTGCTAGGGTGTTCTGGGAGGTTGCTACGGTGTTCTGGGTGGTTGCTAGGTGGTTTTTTTTAGGGTATTCTGGGTGGTTGCTATGGTGTTGCTATGCGATTGCTAGGGTATTCTGGGTGGTTGCGAAGGTGTTCTGGGTGGTTGCTAGGGTGTTGCTATGTGGTTGCTAGGGTGTTGCTAGGCGATTGCTGGGGTGTTAATGGTGGTTGCTAGGGTGTTGCCAGATGGTTGCTGGGGTGTTCTGGTTTGTTTATAGGGTGTTCTGGATGGTTGCTAGGCTGTTGCTTGGTGGTTGCTAGGGTGTTCTGGTTGGTTGGAGATTTACTTCTCATGATGTCATTTCAGCCAGAAAAATATTTTACCTACTGAACATGTTTCTGGTCCAAAAATACTTGATCTTGAACTTTCCACACATACTCACAGACTATGTAATATAACATTCTGATGTTATATTACATAGGTCAATTTTTGACCTCCATGAACACTTTTATGGCCCACGGGTACTTGGATCTGTTGGTTAATATACCAAGAGATTTACATCTCATGATGTCATTTCAGCCAGACAAATATTTGACCTACTGAACATGTTTCTTGCCCAAAAGTACTTGATCTTGAACTTTCCAAACATACTCATAGACTCCAACAGATGATTCCTAAGCCACAGAGAAGTCCATATCTGACATATTGAACTCATTTCGGGTCAAAGGTTTCTCAAAAAGTTTAAAACAATATAGACTTTTAGACTCCTTCTGATGTTATATTAGATATACATAGGTCAATTTTGACCTCCATGAACACATTTATGGCACATTTCCTGAAGAAAATGTGAAGTGGAGCTTGAAGCGGCAAATCTCAGCACCCGGTTGCTAGGGTGTTCTGGGAGGTTGCTACGGTGTTCTGGGTGGTTGGTAGGTTTTTTTTAGGGTATTCTGGGTGGTTGCTAAGGTGTTGCTATGCGGTTGCTAGGGTATTCTGGGTGGTTGCGAAGGTGTTCTGGGTGGTTGCTAGGGTGTTGCTATGTGGTTGCTATGGTATTCTGGGTGGTTGCGAAGCTGTTCGGGGTGGTTGCTAGGGTGTTGCAAGGCGGTTGCTAGGGTATTCTGGGTGGTTGCGAAGGTGTTCTGGGTGGTTGCAGGGTTGTTTTGGTTTGTTTCTAGGGTGTTCTGGGTGGTTGCTATGCTGTTGCTTGGTGGTTGCTAGGGTGTTCTGGTTGGTTGGAGATTTATTTCTCATGATGTCATTTCAGCCAGACAAATATTTGACCTACTGAACATGTTTCTGGCCCAAAAGTACTTGATCTTGAACTTTCCAAACATACTCATAGACTCCAACAGATGCTTCCTAAGCCACAGAGAAGTCCATATCTGACATATTGAACTCATTTCTGGTCAAAGGTTTCTCAAAAAGTTTAAAACAATATAGACTTTTAGACTCCTTCTGATGTTATATTAGATATACGTAGGTCAATTTTGACCTCCATGAACACATTTATGGCACATTTCCTAAAGAGAATGTGAAGTGGAGCTTGAAGCGGCAAATCTCAGCACCCGGTTGCTAGGGTGTTCTGGGAGGTTGCTACCGTGTTTTGGGTGGCTGGTAGTTTTTTTTTTTAGGGTATTCTGGGTAGTTGCTATGGTGTTGCTATGCGGTTGCTAGGGTATTCTGGGTGGTTGCGAAGGTGTTCTGGGTGGTTGCTAGGGTGTTGATATGTGGTTGCTAGTGTATTCTGGGTGGTTGCGAAGCTGTTCTGGGTGGTTGCTAGGGTGTTGCTAGGCGGTTGCTAGGGTATTCTGGAAGGTTGCGAAGGTGTTCTGGGTGGTTGCTGGGTTGTTTTGGTTTGTTTCTATGGTGTTCTGGGTGGTTGCTATGATGTTGCTTGGTGGTTGCTAGGGTGTTCTGGTTGGTTGGAGATTTATTTCTCATGATGTCATTTCAGTCAGAAAAATATTTTACCTACTAAACATGTTTCTGGCCCAAAAGTACTAGATCTTGAACTTTACATACATATTCATAGACTATGTAATATAACATTCTGATGTTATATTACATAGGTCAATTTTTGACCTCCATGAATACTTTTATGGCCCACGGGTACTTGATCTGTGTGTTAATGTACCGAGAGATTTACATCTCATGATGTCATTTCAGCCAGACAAATATTTGACCTACTGAACATGTTTCTGGTCCAAAAGTTCTTGATCTTGAACTTTCCATACAGACTCATAGACTCCAATAGATGCTTCCTAAGAAGCCATAGAGAAGTCCATATCTGACATATTGAACTCATTTCTGGTCAAGGGTTTCTCAAATAGTTTAAAACAATATAGACTTTTAGACTCCTTCTGATGTTATATTAGATATACATAGGTCAATTTTGACCTCCATGAACACATTTATGGCACATTTCCTGAAGAAAATGTGAAGTGGAGCTTGAAGCGGCAAATCTCAGCACCCGGTTGCTAGGGTGTTCTGGGAGGTTGCTACCGTGTTTTGGGTGGCTGGTAGTTTTTTTTTTAGGGTATTCTGGGTAGTTGCTATGGTGTTGCTATGCGGTTGCTAGGGTATTCTGGGTGGTTGCGAAGGTGTTCTGGGTGGTTGCTAGGGTGTTGATATGTGGTTGCTAGTGTATTCTGGGTGGTTGCGAAGCTGTTCTGGGTGGTTGCTAGGGTGTTGCTAGGCGGTTGCTAGGGTATTCTGGAAGGTTGCTAAGGTGTTCTGGGTGGTTGCTGAGTTGTTTTGGTTTGTTTCTATGGTGTTCTGGGTGGTTGCTATGATGTTGCTTGGTGGTTCCTAGGGTGTTCTGGTTGGTTGGAGATTTATTTCTCATGATGTCATTTCAGTCAGAAAAATATTTTACCTACTAAACATGTTTCTGGCCCAAAAGTACTAGATCTTGAACTTTACATACATATTCATAGACTATGTAATATAACATTCTGATGTTATATTACATAGGTCAATTTTTGACCTCCATGAATACTTTTATGGCCCACGGGTACTTGATCTGTGTGTTAATGTACCGAGAGATTTACATCTCATGATGTCATTTCAGCCAGACAAATATTTGACCTACTGAAGATGTTTCTGGTCCAAAAGTTCTTGATCTTGAACTTTCCATACAGACTCATAGACTCCAATAGATGCTTCCTAAGAAGCCATAGAGAAGTCCATATCTGACATATTGAACTCATTTCTGGTCAAGGGTTTCTCAAATAGTTTAAAACAATATAGACTTTTAGACTCCTTCTGATGTTATATTAGATATACATAGGTCAATTTTGACCTCCATGAACACATTTATGGCACATTTCCTGAAGAAAATGTGAAGTGGAGCTTGAAGCGGCAAATCTCAGCACCCGGTTGCTAGGGTGTTCTGGGAGGTTGCTACGGTGTTCTGGGTGGTTGGTAGGTTTTTTTAGGGTATTCTGGGTGGTTGCTATGGTGTTGCTATGCGTTTGCTAGGGTATTCTGGGTGGTTGCGAAGGTGTTCTGGGTGGTTGCTAGGGTGTTGCTATGTGGTTGCTAGGGTATTCTGGGTGGTTGTGAAGCTGTTCTGGGTGGTTGCTAGGGTGTTGCAAGGCGGTTGCTAGGGTATTCTGGGTGGTTGCGAAGGTGTTCTGGGTGGTTGCTGGGTTGTTCTGGGTGGTTGCTATGCTGTTGCTTGGTGGTTGCTAGGGTGTTCTGGTTGGTTGGAGATTTATTTTTCATGATGTCATTTCAGCCAGAAAAATATTTTGTTGCATTATGTTGCAAGGCGGTTGCTAGGGTATTCTGGGTGGTTGCGAAGGTGTTCTGGGTGGTTGCTGGGTTGTTCTGGGTGGTTGCTATGCTGTTGCTTGGTGGTTGCTAGGGTGTTCTGGTTAGTTGGAGATTTATTTTTCATGATGTCATTTCAGCCAGAAAAATATTTTACCTACTAAACATGTTTCTGGCCCAAAAGTACTAGATCTTGAACTTTCCATACATATTCATATGTAATGTTGACTATGTAATGACTATGTAATGTTCTGATGTTATATGACATAGGTCAATTTTTGACCTCCATGAATACTTTTATGGCCCACGGGTACTTGATCTGTGGGTTAATATACAGAGAGATTTACATCTCATGATGTCATTTCAGCCAGAGAAATATTTGACCTACTGAACATGTTTCTGGCCCAAAAGTTCTTGATCTTGAACTTTCCATACAGACTCATAGACTCCAATAGATGAACCTGGCAACCGCCTAGCAACATTAGCACCTAGCAACCACATAAAAACACCATAGCAACCACCCAGAATACCCTAACAACCACCTAGCAACCACACAGAACACCCTGGTAACCGGGTGGTGAGATTTGCCACTTCAGGCTCAACTTCACATTTTCTTCTGGAAATGTGCCATAAATGTGTTCCTGGTGGTCAAAAATGTATCTATGTATATCTAATCTAACATCAGAAGAAGTCTAAAAGTTTACATTGTTTTAAACTTTTTGAGGAACCTTTGACCAGAAATGAGTTCAATGACATCACGAGAAGTAAATCTATCGGTATATTAACTCACAAATCAAGTACCCGTGGGACATAAATGTGTTCCTGGAGGTCAAAAATTGACCTATATATATCTAATATAATTGACAAATGTATATCTTATATAACATCAGAAGGAGGTCAAATATTTGTCTGGCTGAAATTACATCATGAGAAGTAAATCTCTCGGTATACTCACCCATAGATCAAGTACCCGTGGGCCATAAATGTGTTCCTGGAGGTCAAAAATTGACCTATGTATAGCTAATATAACATCAGAAGGAATCTATAAGTTTATATTGTTTTAAACTATTTTGAGGAACTTTTCACCAGAAATGAGTTCAATAGGTCAGATATGGACTTCTCTATGGCTTCTTAGGAAGCGTCTATTGGAGTCTATGAGTCTGTATGGAAAGTTCAAGATCAAGAACTTTTGGGCCAGAAACATGTTCAGTAGGTCAAATATTTCTCTGGCTGAAATGACATCATGAGATGTAAATCTCTCTCTATTATTAACCCACAGATCAAGTACCCGTGGGCCATAAAAGTGTTCATGGAGGTCAAAAATTGACCTATGTAATATAACATCAGAATGTTATATTACATAGTCTGTGAGTATGTGTGGAAAGTTCAAGATCAAGTATTTTTGGACCAGAAACATGTTCAGTAGGTAAAATATTTTTCTGGCTGAAATGACATCATGAGAAATAAATCTCCAACCAACCAGAACACCCTAGCAACCACCAAGCAACAGCATAGCAACCACCCAGAACACCCTAGAAACAAACCAAAACAACCCAGCAACCACCCAAAACACCTTCGCAACCACCCAGAATACCCTAGCAACCGCCTAGCAACACCCTAGCAACCACCCCGAACAGCTTCGCAACCACCCAGAATACCCTAGCAACCACATAGCAACACCCTAGCAACCAACCAGAACACCTTCGCAACCACCCAGAATACCCTAGCAACCGCATAGCAACACCTTAGCAACCACCCAGAATACCCTAAAAAAAACCTACCAACCATCCAGAACACCGTAGCAACCTCCCAGAACACCCTAGCAACCGGGTGCTGAGATTTGCCACTTCACATTTTCTTCAGGAAATGTGCCATAAATGTGTTCATGGAGATCAAATTTGACCTATGTATATCTAATTTAACATCAGAAGGAGTCCAAAAGTCTATATTGTTTTAAACTTTTTGAGAAACCTTTGACCCGAAATGAGTTTAATATGTCAGATATGGACTTCTCTGTGGCTTAGGAATCATCTGTTGGAGTCTATGAGTATGTTTGGAAAGTTCAAGATCAAGTACTTTTGGGCAAGAAACATGTTCAGTAGGTCAAATATTTGTCTGGCTGAAATGACATCATGAGAAGTAAATCTCCAACCAACCAGAACACCCTAGCAACCACCAAGCAACAGCCTAGCAACCATCCAGAACACCCTATAAACAAACCAGAACACCCCAGCAACCATCTGGCAACATCCTAGCAACCACCATTAACACCCCAGCAATCGCCTAGCAACACCCTAGCAACCACATAGCAACACCATAGCAACCACCCAGAATACCCCAGCAACCGCCTAGCAACACCCTAGCAACCACCCAGAACACCTTAGCAACCACCCAGAATACCCTAGCAACCGCATAGCAACACCATAGCAACCACCCAGAATACCCTAAAAAAACACCTAGCAACCACCCAGAACACCCTAGCAACCGGTAATGTAATATGATATAAACTAATCAATATGTTTATATTGTTTGAAACCTTTTGAGGACCCTTTTACCATAACAATATAAACTTCTAGAGTCCATCTGATGTTGTATTAGCTATACGTGGGTCAATTTTTGACCTATGTAACACATTTATGGCACATTTCCAGAAGAAATTGTGAAGTACTGCTTGCAGTGGCAAATCTCACCACCCGGTTGCTAGGGTGTTCCCGGTGGTTGCTACAGTGTTCTGGGTGGTTGCTAGGTGGTTGTTAGGGTATTCCGGGTGGTTTCTAGGGTGTTGCTAGGGTGTTCTGGGTGGTTACTAGGGTGTTGCTAGGTGGTTGCTAGGGTGTTCTGGGTGGTTGCTTGGGTGTTGCTAGGGTTGGTTGCTTGGTAGGGTGTTGCTAAGGTGTTCTGGGTAGTTGCTAGGTGGTTGCTAGAGTGTTGCTAAGGTGTTCTGGGTGGTTGCTAGGGTGATTTAGGTGGTTACTATGGTAGTCTGTGTTTCCTATGGTGTTTCTAGGTGGTTGGTAGTGTCCAAATTACTATAGAGTTTTTATAATGTTTTTGGCAATTGATTTATATATCATCAAAAGGAGCCCATAAGTTTTTCAGAAATAATTTCAATAGGTCAGATGTGGACAATTCTATATGGCCTAGGAACCATCAAAAGGAGTCTATGAGGATGTAGAAAGTTCAAGATCAAGTACACATCGGCAAGAAATACAGTCTTTAGGTCAAATATCTGTCTGGCTAAAATAACATGATAAGAGGTCATTCTGTATAGTATCCTGATTTTCATAGAACACCTTAGCCAGAAATATGTTCAGTAGTTAAAATAAGGACTCTTGTATGGCTTCAGTAACATCAAAAGGAGTTAATGAGTATGTTTAGAATGTTCAAGATCAAGTACTCGTGGGCCAGAACTATATTCAGTAGGTCAAAAAGGAACCTATCTATAGCTCATGTAATATCAGCAGGAGTCTAGAAGTTTTTCTTGTTTAAAAACTTTTGAGGACCCTTTGACCAGACATGAGTTAAATACTTAAGATATGGACATTCTATATGCCTTAAGAAGCATCAAAAGGAGTCTATGAGAATTTATACAAAAAGTTCGAGACCTAGTACTCGTCGGCAAGGACTATGTTTGTGGGTCAATGAGGAACCTCTAGGCCTAGAAAGCAGTCTAAGAAGTAGCATAAGAAGTAGTCTATTTTTTATGTATAGAAAGTTCAATATCAGGTACTCGTGGGACAGATATATGTTCAGCATATGTTCAAATATCTTCCTGCTCATAAAACATCATAAGTAGTAAATATCAATGTATAGTAACCTAATGATATAGTAACCTATGTTGAGTAGGTCAAATAGGAACCTTTGTATAGCTTATCATCAAAAGGTGTCTAATAAGCTTATATTGCTTAAAAACTTTTGAGGTCCCTTTTACCAGAAATGAGTTCAATAGCTATACTATGCACTGCTCATGTGTTGTTTTCTCGTCTGTGCACAAATAAATTAGTTTGTAAAATAGAAATGAATGCAAAATCACGTTATATCTTTTCATAGCAACGAGGAACAAGTTAGATATGTCATGCAATGCGACGAAACACATCTCAGGTGTTTTCTTTTCATTGCACAGAGGTTAGTTAAAGCGTGCATATGCATAACGAGGAACAAGTTAGATATGTCATGCAATGCACTGAAACCCATGTTAGGTGTTTTCTTTTCACTGCAGAGAGGTTTTAGCGTAGATGCATAACGAGAAACAAGTTATATCTATCATGCATTGCAATGAAACACATCTTAGGTGTTTTCTTTTTATTGCACAGAGGTTAGTTATTACGTGCATATGCATAACGAGGAACAAGTTAGATATGTCAGGCAATGCACTGAAACCCATGTTAGGTGTTTTCTTTTCACTGCAGAGAGGTTACTTATTTGCGTGCATATGCATAACGAGAAACAAGTTATATCTATCATGCAATGCAATGAAACACATCTTAGGTGTTTTCTTTTTATTACACAGAGGTTAGTTATTACGTGCATATGCATTACGAGGAACAAATTCGATATGTCATGCAATGCACTGAAACCCATGTTAGGTGTTTTCTTTTCACTGCAGACAGGTTAGATATTTGCGTGCATATGCATAACGAGAAACAAGTTATATCTATCTTGCAATGCAATGAAACACATCTTAGGTGTTTTCTTTTCATTGCACAGAGGATAGTTATTGCATGCATACATAACGAGGAACAAGTTAGATATGTCATGCAATGCAATGAAACACATCTTAGGTATTTTCTTTTCATTGCACAGAGGTTAGTTATTCCGTGCATATGAATAACGAGTAACAAGTTAGATATGTCATGTAATGCACTGAAACACATCTTAGGTGTTTTCTTTTCACTGCAGAGAGCGAGTTATTGCGTGCATATGCATAACGAGAAACAAGTTAGATCTGTCATGCAATGCACTGAAACACATCTTAGGTGTTTTCTTTTCACTGCACAGAGGTTAGTTATTGTGTGCATATGCATAACGAGGAACAAGTTAGATAGGTCATGCAATTCGATGAAACACATCTTAGGTGTTTTCTTTTCATTGCACAGATGATAGTTATTGCATGCATACATAACGAGGAACAAGTTAGATTAGGTCATGCAATGCATTGAAACACATCTTAGTTGTTTTCTTTTCATTGCACAGAGGTTATTGCGTGCATATGCATAACGAGGAACAAGTTAGATATGCAATGCAATGAAACACATCTTAGGTGTTTTCTTTTCATTGCACAGAGGTTAGTTATTCCGTGCATATGAATAACGAGTAACAAGTTAGATATGTCATGTAATGCACTGAAACACATCTTAGGTGTTTTCTTTTCACTGCACAGAGCGAGTTATTGCATGTATTATGCATAACGAGAAACAAGTTAGATCTGTCATGCAATGCACTGAAACACATCTGAGGTGTTTTCTTTTCACTGCACAGAGGTTAGTTATTGCGTGCATATGCATAACGAGGAACAAGTTAGATAGGTCATGCAATTCGATGAAACACATCTTAGGTGTTTTCATTGCACAGATGATAGTTATTGCATGCATACATAACGAGGAACAAGTTAGATTAGGTCATGCAATGCATTGAAACACATCTTAGTTGTTTTCTTTTCATTGCACAGAGGTTATTGCGTGCATATGCATAACGAGGAACAAGTTAGATATGTCATGCAATGCAATGAAACACATTTTAGGTGTTTTCTTTTCATTGCACAGAGGTTAGTTATTGCGTGCATATGCATAACGAGTAACAAGTTAGATATGTCATGTAATGCACTGAAACACATCTTAGGTGGTTTCTTTTCACTGCACATAGCGAGTTATTGCGTGCATATGCATAACGAGAAACAAGTTAGATCTGTCATGTAATGCACTGAAACACATCTTAGGTGTTTTCTTTTCACTGCACAGAGCGAGTTATTGCGTGCATATGCATAACGAGTAACAAGTTAGATCTGTCATGCAATGCAATGAAACACATCTTAGGTGTTTTCTTTTCATTGGACAGAGGTTAGTTATCGTGTGCATGTGCAATGCAATCCTAAAGCACAAGCATTGCAAATCTCTTCGTTGCACAAGGAACAAGTTAGTGTGTGCATTGTAAAGCGATCGCTCTTTTGATGTTTTCTCGTCAAAACAGAAATTAATTAGTTGTAGAATGGAAGTGCATGGAAAAGCACGCGTGTTTTATCTTTTCTTTTCATTGCAAAGAAAAATAAGTTAGAAAATGTAAGAATTGCAATGAAACAACACACGTTATCCAGTCAAAGCAGAAGGAAGGGTTTAGTTCTTGAATGCAATAAAGTGCATATTACATATTTGGTATTTTTGATGCACAACGTTCTTCATGCACAATCCACATCTCTTCATTGCACAAAGCAACGAGTGTTGTTTTATTGCAATGCATAAAATATCGAACTTGTTCCTCATTGCAATGAAAAGAAAATGTATGCATGTGCTTTCGCATGCATTTCTATTTTACAAACTAGATTGTTTGTGCACAGACAAGAAAACATCACGTTATGCCTTTTCATTGCAACGAAGAACAAGTTAGATTGTTATGCAATCCAAGGAAACTAGATATTAGGTGTTTTCTTTTCATTGCACAGAGAAACATGTTAGTTATTGCGTGCATATTCTTTAATGCACAACGTTAGACGTTAGATGTGTTTTCGGTGAACAACGGAATGAGTTAGATATTGAATGCGTTCCTCTGTTGCACAAAGGAACGAGTAAGTTATTGCATTGCACGACCGCTCAAGTGATGTTTTTTCGTCAGTGCACACATAGAATTAGTAGTAGAATCCATGCGAAAGAGTCAAAGAGTCTTCAAAGGTTTTAATAAATATTAACTTATTGACTTTTGATGATTTGTAAGCTATAGATAGGTTCCTTTTTGTCCTAGTGAACATATTTCTGGCTCTCGGGTACTTGATTCTAAGCCATAGAGAAGTCCATATCTGACCTATTGTACTAATTTCTGGTCTATGTTTCCTCAAATGTTTTTAAATAATATCAACTGATAGACTCAATCTGATGTTATATACATAGGTTCCTTTTTGACCTACAGAACATGTTTCTAGCCTATGGGTAATTAATTGATCCTTCTCATGATATTATTTCAGCCAGAAAGATATTTGACCTACTGAACATATTTCTGGCCCAAAAGTACTTGATCTTGAACTTTCCATACATACTCATAGACTCCAATAAATGCTTCCTAAGCCATGGACAAGTCCATATCTGACCTTTTGAACTAATTTCTGGTCAAAGGTTCCTCAAAAACTTTAAAACGATATAAACTTATAGACTCCTTCTGATGTTATATTACATAGGTCAATTGTTGACCTCCAGGAACACTTTTATGGCCCACGGGTCCTTGGTATGTGGGTTATTATACCGAGAGATTTACTTCTCATGATGTCATTTCAGCCAGACAAAAATTTGACCTACTGAACATGTTTCTGGCCCAAAAGTACTTGATCTTGAACTTTCCAAACATACTCATAGACTCCAACAGATAGACTCTAAGCCATAGAGAAGTCCATATCTGACCTATTGAACTCATTTCTGGTCAAAGGATCCTCAAAAGGTTTTAAACAATATAAACTTATAGACTCCTGATGTTACATTAGCTATACATAGGTCAATTTTTGACCTTCAGAAACACATTTATGGTCCACGGATATTTGATGTTTGGGTTAATGTACCGAGAGCTTTGCTTCTCATGATGTAATTTCAGCCATAAATATATTTGACCTACTGAACATATATCTGGCCCAAAAGTACTTGACCTTGTACTTTCCATTCATACTCATAGACTCCAACAGATGCTTCCTAAGCTATAGAGAAGTCCATATCTGACATATTGAACTAATTTCTGGTCAAAGATTTCTCAAAAATTTTAAAACAATATAAACTTTTAGACTCCTTCTGATGTTATATTAGATATACATAGGTCAATTTTGACCTCCATGAACACATTTATGGCACATTTCCAGAAGGAAATGTGAAGTGCTTGAAGCGGCAAATCTCAGCATCCGGTTGCTAGGGTGTTCTGGGAGGTTGCTACGGTGTTCTGGGTGGTTGCTAGGTGTTTTTTTAGGGTATTCTTGGTGGTTGCTATGGCGTTGCTATGCGGTTGTTAGGGTATTCTGGGTGGTTGCGAAGGTGTTCTGGGTGGTTGCTAGGGTGTTGCTAGGCGGTTAATGGGGTGTTAATGGTGGTTGCTAGGGTGTTGCCAGATGGTTGCTGGGTTGTTCTGGTTTGTTTCTAGGGTGTTCTGGATGGTTGCTAGGCTGTTGCTTGGTGGTTGCTAGGGTGGTCTGGTTGGTTGGAGATTTACTTCTCATGATGTCATTTCAGCCAGAAAAATATTTTACCTACTGAACATGTTTCTGGTCCAAAAATACTTGATCTTGAACTTTCCACACATACTCACAGACTATGTAATATAACATTCTGATGTTATATGACATAGGTCAATTTTTGACCTCCATGAACACTTTTATGGCCCACGGGTACTTGGATCTGTTGGTTAATATACCGAGAGATTTACATCTCATGATGTCATTTCAGCCAGACAAATATTTGACCTACTGAACATGTTTCTGGCCCAAAAGTACTTGATCTTGAACTTTCCATACATACTCAAAGACCACGCAATATAACATTCTGATGTTATATTACACAGGTCAATTTTTGACCTCCATGAAAACTTTTATGGCCCACGGGTACTTGGATCTGTTGGTTAATATACAGAGAGATTTACATCTCATGATGTCATTTCAGCCAGAGAAATATTTGACCTACTGAACATGTTTCTGGTCCAAAAGTTCTTGATCTTGATCTTTCCATACAGACTCATAGACTCCAATAGATGCTTCCTAAGAAGCCAAGCCATAGAGAAGTCCATATCTGACCTATTGAACTCATTTCTGGTGAAAAGTTCCTCAAAATAGTTTAAAACAATATAAACTTATAGATTCCTTCTGATGTTATATTAGCTATACATAGGTCAATTTTTGACCTCCAGGAACACATTTATGTCCCACAGGTACTTGATCTGTGGGTTAATATACCGATAGATTTACTTCTCGTGATCTCATTGAACTCATTTCTTGTCAAAGGTTCCTCAAAAAGTTTAAAACAATGTAAACTTTTAGACTTCTTCTGATGTTATATTAGATATACATAGATCAATTTTTGACCACCAGGAACACATTTATGGCACATTTCCAGAAGAAAATATGAAGTGGAGCTTGAAGCGGCAAATCTCAGCACCCGGTTGCTAGGGTGTTCTGGGAGGTTGCTACGGTGTTCTGGGTGGTTGCTAGGTGGTTTTTTTTAGGGTATTCTGGGTGGTTGCTATGGTGTTGCTATGCGATTGCTAGGGTATTCTGGGTGGTTGCGAAGGTGTTCTGGGTGGTTGCTAGGGTGTTGCTATGTGGTTGCTAGGGTGTTGCTAGGCGATTGCTGGGGTGTTAATGGTGGTTGCTAGGGTGTTGCCAGATGGTTGCTGGGGTGTTCTGGTTTGTTTATAGGGTGTTCTGGATGGTTGCTAGGCTGTTGCTTGGTGGTTGCTAGGGTGTTCTGGTTGGTTGGAGATTTACTTCTCATGATGTCATTTCAGCCAGAAAAATATTTTACCTACTGAACATGTTTCTGGTCCAAAAATACTTGATCTTGAACTTTCCACACATACTCACAGACTATGTAATATAACATTCTGATGTTATATTACATAGGTCAATTTTTGACCTCCATGAACACTTTTATGGCCCACGGGTACTTGGATCTGTTGGTTAATATACCAAGAGATTTACATCTCATGATGTCATTTCAGCCAGACAAATATTTGACCTACTGAACATGTTTCTTGCCCAAAAGTACTTGATCTTGAACTTTCCAAACATACTCATAGACTCCAACAGATGATTCCTAAGCCACAGAGAAGTCCATATCTGACATATTGAACTCATTTCGGGTCAAAGGTTTCTCAAAAAGTTTAAAACAATATAGACTTTTAGACTCCTTCTGATGTTATATTAGATATACATAGGTCAATTTTGACCTCCATGAACACATTTATGGCACATTTCCTGAAGAAAATGTGAAGTGGAGCTTGAAGCGGCAAATCTCAGCACCCGGTTGCTAGGGTGTTCTGGGAGGTTGCTACGGTGTTCTGGGTGGTTGGTAGGTTTTTTTTAGGGTATTCTGGGTGGTTGCTAAGGTGTTGCTATGCGGTTGCTAGGGTATTCTGGGTGGTTGCGAAGGTGTTCTGGGTGGTTGCTAGGGTGTTGCTATGTGGTTGCTATGGTATTCTGGGTGGTTGCGAAGCTGTTCGGGGTGGTTGCTAGGGTGTTGCAAGGCGGTTGCTAGGGTATTCTGGGTGGTTGCGAAGGTGTTCTGGGTGGTTGCAGGGTTGTTTTGGTTTGTTTCTAGGGTGTTCTGGGTGGTTGCTATGCTGTTGCTTGGTGGTTGCTAGGGTGTTCTGGTTGGTTGGAGATTTATTTCTCATGATGTCATTTCAGCCAGACAAATATTTGACCTACTGAACATGTTTCTGGCCCAAAAGTACTTGATCTTGAACTTTCCAAACATACTCATAGACTCCAACAGATGCTTCCTAAGCCACAGAGAAGTCCATATCTGACATATTGAACTCATTTCTGGTCAAAGGTTTCTCAAAAAGTTTAAAACAATATAGACTTTTAGACTCCTTCTGATGTTATATTAGATATACGTAGGTCAATTTTGACCTCCATGAACACATTTATGGCACATTTCCTAAAGAGAATGTGAAGTGGAGCTTGAAGCGGCAAATCTCAGCACCCGGTTGCTAGGGTGTTCTGGGAGGTTGCTACCGTGTTTTGGGTGGCTGGTAGTTTTTTTTTTTAGGGTATTCTGGGTAGTTGCTATGGTGTTGCTATGCGGTTGCTAGGGTATTCTGGGTGGTTGCGAAGGTGTTCTGGGTGGTTGCTAGGGTGTTGATATGTGGTTGCTAGTGTATTCTGGGTGGTTGCGAAGCTGTTCTGGGTGGTTGCTAGGGTGTTGCTAGGCGGTTGCTAGGGTATTCTGGAAGGTTGCGAAGGTGTTCTGGGTGGTTGCTGGGTTGTTTTGGTTTGTTTCTATGGTGTTCTGGGTGGTTGCTATGATGTTGCTTGGTGGTTGCTAGGGTGTTCTGGTTGGTTGGAGATTTATTTCTCATGATGTCATTTCAGTCAGAAAAATATTTTACCTACTAAACATGTTTCTGGCCCAAAAGTACTAGATCTTGAACTTTACATACATATTCATAGACTATGTAATATAACATTCTGATGTTATATTACATAGGTCAATTTTTGACCTCCATGAATACTTTTATGGCCCACGGGTACTTGATCTGTGTGTTAATGTACCGAGAGATTTACATCTCATGATGTCATTTCAGCCAGACAAATATTTGACCTACTGAACATGTTTCTGGTCCAAAAGTTCTTGATCTTGAACTTTCCATACAGACTCATAGACTCCAATAGATGCTTCCTAAGAAGCCATAGAGAAGTCCATATCTGACATATTGAACTCATTTCTGGTCAAGGGTTTCTCAAATAGTTTAAAACAATATAGACTTTTAGACTCCTTCTGATGTTATATTAGATATACATAGGTCAATTTTGACCTCCATGAACACATTTATGGCACATTTCCTGAAGAAAATGTGAAGTGGAGCTTGAAGCGGCAAATCTCAGCACCCGGTTGCTAGGGTGTTCTGGGAGGTTGCTACCGTGTTTTGGGTGGCTGGTAGTTTTTTTTTTAGGGTATTCTGGGTAGTTGCTATGGTGTTGCTATGCGGTTGCTAGGGTATTCTGGGTGGTTGCGAAGGTGTTCTGGGTGGTTGCTAGGGTGTTGATATGTGGTTGCTAGTGTATTCTGGGTGGTTGCGAAGCTGTTCTGGGTGGTTGCTAGGGTGTTGCTAGGCGGTTGCTAGGGTATTCTGGAAGGTTGCTAAGGTGTTCTGGGTGGTTGCTGAGTTGTTTTGGTTTGTTTCTATGGTGTTCTGGGTGGTTGCTATGATGTTGCTTGGTGGTTCCTAGGGTGTTCTGGTTGGTTGGAGATTTATTTCTCATGATGTCATTTCAGTCAGAAAAATATTTTACCTACTAAACATGTTTCTGGCCCAAAAGTACTAGATCTTGAACTTTACATACATATTCATAGACTATGTAATATAACATTCTGATGTTATATTACATAGGTCAATTTTTGACCTCCATGAATACTTTTATGGCCCACGGGTACTTGATCTGTGTGTTAATGTACCGAGAGATTTACATCTCATGATGTCATTTCAGCCAGACAAATATTTGACCTACTGAAGATGTTTCTGGTCCAAAAGTTCTTGATCTTGAACTTTCCATACAGACTCATAGACTCCAATAGATGCTTCCTAAGAAGCCATAGAGAAGTCCATATCTGACATATTGAACTCATTTCTGGTCAAGGGTTTCTCAAATAGTTTAAAACAATATAGACTTTTAGACTCCTTCTGATGTTATATTAGATATACATAGGTCAATTTTGACCTCCATGAACACATTTATGGCACATTTCCTGAAGAAAATGTGAAGTGGAGCTTGAAGCGGCAAATCTCAGCACCCGGTTGCTAGGGTGTTCCCGGTGGTTGCTACAGTGTTCTGGGTGGTTGCTAGGTGGTTGTTAGGGTATTCCGGGTGGTTTCTAGGGTGTTGCTAGGGTGTTCTGGGTGGTTACTAGGGTGTTGCTAGGTGGTTGCTAGGGTGTTCTGGGTGGTTGCTTGGGTGTTGCTAGGGTTGGTTGCTTGGTAGGGTGTTGCTAAGGTGTTCTGGGTAGTTGCTAGGTGGTTGCTAGAGTGTTGCTAAGGTGTTCTGGGTGGTTGCTAGGGTGATTTAGGTGGTTACTATGGTAGTCTGTGTTTCCTATGGTGTTTCTAGGTGGTTGGTAGTGTCCAAATTACTATAGAGTTTTTATAATGTTTTTGGCAATTGATTTATATATCATCAAAAGGAGCCCATAAGTTTTTCAGAAATAATTTCAATAGGTCAGATGTGGACAATTCTATATGGCCTAGGAACCATCAAAAGGAGTCTATGAGGATGTAGAAAGTTCAAGATCAAGTACACATCGGCAAGAAATACAGTCTTTAGGTCAAATATCTGTCTGGCTAAAATAACATGATAAGAGGTCATTCTGTATAGTATCCTGATTTTCATAGAACACCTTAGCCAGAAATATGTTCAGTAGTTAAAATAAGGACTCTTGTATGGCTTCAGTAACATCAAAAGGAGTTAATGAGTATGTTTAGAATGTTCAAGATCAAGTACTCGTGGGCCAGAACTATATTCAGTAGGTCAAAAAGGAACCTATCTATAGCTCATGTAATATCAGCAGGAGTCTAAAAGTTTTTCTTGTTTAAAAACTTTTGAGGACCCTTTGACCAGACATGAGTTAAATACTTAAGATATGGACATTCTATATGCCTTAAGAAGCATCAAAAGGAGTCTATGAGAATTTATACAAAAAGTTCGAGACCTAGTACTCGTCGGCAAGGACTATGTTTGTGGGTCAATGAGGAACCTCTAGGCCTAGAAAGCAGTCTAAGAAGTAGCATAAGAAGTAGTCTATTTTTTATGTATAGAAAGTTCAATATCAGGTACTCGTGGGACAGATATATGTTCAGCATATGTTCAAATATCTTCCTGCTCATAAAACATCATAAGTAGTAAATATCAATGTATAGTAACCTAATGATATAGTAACCTATGTTGAGTAGGTCAAATAGGAACCTTTGTATAGCTTATCATCAAAAGGTGTCTAATAAGCTTATATTGCTTAAAAACTTTTGAGGTCCCTTTTACCAGAAATGAGTTCAATAGCTATACTATGCACTGCTCATGTGTTGTTTTCTCGTCTGTGCACAAATAAATTAGTTTGTAAAATAGAAATGAATGCAAAATCACGTTATATCTTTTCATAGCAACGAGGAACAAGTTAGATATGTCATGCAATGCGACGAAACACATCTCAGGTGTTTTCTTTTCATTGCACAGAGGTTAGTTAAAGCGTGCATATGCATAACGAGGAACAAGTTAGATATGTCATGCAATGCACTGAAACCCATGTTAGGTGTTTTCTTTTCACTGCAGAGAGGTTTTAGCGTAGATGCATAACGAGAAACAAGTTATATCTATCATGCATTGCAATGAAACACATCTTAGGTGTTTTCTTTTTATTGCACAGAGGTTAGTTATTACGTGCATATGCATAACGAGGAACAAGTTAGATATGTCAGGCAATGCACTGAAACCCATGTTAGGTGTTTTCTTTTCACTGCAGAGAGGTTACTTATTTGCGTGCATATGCATAACGAGAAACAAGTTATATCTATCATGCAATGCAATGAAACACATCTTAGGTGTTTTCTTTTTATTACACAGAGGTTAGTTATTACGTGCATATGCATTACGAGGAACAAATTCGATATGTCATGCAATGCACTGAAACCCATGTTAGGTGTTTTCTTTTCACTGCAGACAGGTTAGATATTTGCGTGCATATGCATAACGAGAAACAAGTTATATCTATCTTGCAATGCAATGAAACACATCTTAGGTGTTTTCTTTTCATTGCACAGAGGATAGTTATTGCATGCATACATAACGAGGAACAAGTTAGATATGTCATGCAATGCAATGAAACACATCTTAGGTATTTTCTTTTCATTGCACAGAGGTTAGTTATTCCGTGCATATGAATAACGAGTAACAAGTTAGATATGTCATGTAATGCACTGAAACACATCTTAGGTGTTTTCTTTTCACTGCAGAGAGCGAGTTATTGCGTGCATATGCATAACGAGAAACAAGTTAGATCTGTCATGCAATGCACTGAAACACATCTTAGGTGTTTTCTTTTCACTGCACAGAGGTTAGTTATTGTGTGCATATGCATAACGAGGAACAAGTTAGATAGGTCATGCAATTCGATGAAACACATCTTAGGTGTTTTCTTTTCATTGCACAGATGATAGTTATTGCATGCATACATAACGAGGAACAAGTTAGATTAGGTCATGCAATGCATTGAAACACATCTTAGTTGTTTTCTTTTCATTGCACAGAGGTTATTGCGTGCATATGCATAACGAGGAACAAGTTAGATATGCAATGCAATGAAACACATCTTAGGTGTTTTCTTTTCATTGCACAGAGGTTAGTTATTCCGTGCATATGAATAACGAGTAACAAGTTAGATATGTCATGTAATGCACTGAAACACATCTTAGGTGTTTTCTTTTCACTGCACAGAGCGAGTTATTGCATGTATTATGCATAACGAGAAACAAGTTAGATCTGTCATGCAATGCACTGAAACACATCTGAGGTGTTTTCTTTTCACTGCACAGAGGTTAGTTATTGCGTGCATATGCATAACGAGGAACAAGTTAGATAGGTCATGCAATTCGATGAAACACATCTTAGGTGTTTTCATTGCACAGATGATAGTTATTGCATGCATACATAACGAGGAACAAGTTAGATTAGGTCATGCAATGCATTGAAACACATCTTAGTTGTTTTCTTTTCATTGCACAGAGGTTATTGCGTGCATATGCATAACGAGGAACAAGTTAGATATGTCATGCAATGCAATGAAACACATTTTAGGTGTTTTCTTTTCATTGCACAGAGGTTAGTTATTGCGTGCATATGCATAACGAGTAACAAGTTAGATATGTCATGTAATGCACTGAAACACATCTTAGGTGGTTTCTTTTCACTGCACATAGCGAGTTATTGCGTGCATATGCATAACGAGAAACAAGTTAGATCTGTCATGTAATGCACTGAAACACATCTTAGGTGTTTTCTTTTCACTGCACAGAGCGAGTTATTGCGTGCATATGCATAACGAGTAACAAGTTAGATCTGTCATGCAATGCAATGAAACACATCTTAGGTGTTTTCTTTTCATTGGACAGAGGTTAGTTATCGTGTGCATGTGCAATGCAATCCTAAAGCACAAGCATTGCAAATCTCTTCGTTGCACAAGGAACAAGTTAGTGTGTGCATTGTAAAGCGATCGCTCTTTTGATGTTTTCTCGTCAAAACAGAAATTAATTAGTTGTAGAATGGAAGTGCATGGAAAAGCACGCGTGTTTTATCTTTTCTTTTCATTGCAAAGAAAAATAAGTTAGAAAATGTAAGAATTGCAATGAAACAACACACGTTATCCAGTCAAAGCAGAAGGAAGGGTTTAGTTCTTGAATGCAATAAAGTGCATATTACATATTTGGTATTTTTGATGCACAACGTTCTTCATGCACAATCCACATCTCTTCATTGCACAAAGCAACGAGTGTTGTTTTATTGCAATGCATAAAATATCGAACTTGTTCCTCATTGCAATGAAAAGAAAATGTATGCATGTGCTTTCGCATGCATTTCTATTTTACAAACTAGATTGTTTGTGCACAGACAAGAAAACATCACGTTATGCCTTTTCATTGCAACGAAGAACAAGTTAGATTGTTATGCAATCCAAGGAAACTAGATATTAGGTGTTTTCTTTTCATTGCACAGAGAAACATGTTAGTTATTGCGTGCATATTCTTTAATGCACAACGTTAGACGTTAGATGTGTTTTCGGTGAACAACGGAATGAGTTAGATATTGAATGCGTTCCTCTGTTGCACAAAGGAACGAGTAAGTTATTGCATTGCACGACCGCTCAAGTGATGTTTTTTCGTCAGTGCACACATAGAATTAGTAGTAGAATCCATGCGAAAGAGTCAAAGAGTCTTCAAAGGTTTTAATAAATATTAACTTATTGACTTTTGATGATTTGTAAGCTATAGATAGGTTCCTTTTTGTCCTAGTGAACATATTTCTGGCTCTCGGGTACTTGATTCTAAGCCATAGAGAAGTCCATATCTGACCTATTGTACTAATTTCTGGTCTATGTTTCCTCAAATGTTTTTAAATAATATCAACTGATAGACTCAATCTGATGTTATATACATAGGTTCCTTTTTGACCTACAGAACATGTTTCTAGCCTATGGGTAATTAATTGATCCTTCTCATGATATTATTTCAGCCAGAAAGATATTTGACCTACTGAACATATTTCTGGCCCAAAAGTACTTGATCTTGAACTTTCCATACATACTCATAGACTCCAATAAATGCTTCCTAAGCCATGGACAAGTCCATATCTGACCTTTTGAACTAATTTCTGGTCAAAGGTTCCTCAAAAACTTTAAAACGATATAAACTTATAGACTCCTTCTGATGTTATATTACATAGGTCAATTGTTGACCTCCAGGAACACTTTTATGGCCCACGGGTCCTTGGTATGTGGGTTATTATACCGAGAGATTTACTTCTCATGATGTCATTTCAGCCAGACAAAAATTTGACCTACTGAACATGTTTCTGGCCCAAAAGTACTTGATCTTGAACTTTCCAAACATACTCATAGACTCCAACAGATAGACTCTAAGCCATAGAGAAGTCCATATCTGACCTATTGAACTCATTTCTGGTCAAAGGATCCTCAAAAGGTTTTAAACAATATAAACTTATAGACTCCTGATGTTACATTAGCTATACATAGGTCAATTTTTGACCTTCAGAAACACATTTATGGTCCACGGATATTTGATGTTTGGGTTAATGTACCGAGAGCTTTGCTTCTCATGATGTAATTTCAGCCATAAATATATTTGACCTACTGAACATATATCTGGCCCAAAAGTACTTGACCTTGTACTTTCCATTCATACTCATAGACTCCAACAGATGCTTCCTAAGCTATAGAGAAGTCCATATCTGACATATTGAACTAATTTCTGGTCAAAGATTTCTCAAAAATTTTAAAACAATATAAACTTTTAGACTCCTTCTGATGTTATATTAGATATACATAGGTCAATTTTGACCTCCATGAACACATTTATGGCACATTTCCAGAAGGAAATGTGAAGTGCTTGAAGCGGCAAATCTCAGCATCCGGTTGCTAGGGTGTTCTGGGAGGTTGCTACGGTGTTCTGGGTGGTTGCTAGGTGTTTTTTTAGGGTATTCTTGGTGGTTGCTATGGCGTTGCTATGCGGTTGTTAGGGTATTCTGGGTGGTTGCGAAGGTGTTCTGGGTGGTTGCTAGGGTGTTGCTAGGCGGTTAATGGGGTGTTAATGGTGGTTGCTAGGGTGTTGCCAGATGGTTGCTGGGTTGTTCTGGTTTGTTTCTAGGGTGTTCTGGATGGTTGCTAGGCTGTTGCTTGGTGGTTGCTAGGGTGGTCTGGTTGGTTGGAGATTTACTTCTCATGATGTCATTTCAGCCAGAAAAATATTTTACCTACTGAACATGTTTCTGGTCCAAAAATACTTGATCTTGAACTTTCCACACATACTCACAGACTATGTAATATAACATTCTGATGTTATATGACATAGGTCAATTTTTGACCTCCATGAACACTTTTATGGCCCACGGGTACTTGGATCTGTTGGTTAATATACCGAGAGATTTACATCTCATGATGTCATTTCAGCCAGACAAATATTTGACCTACTGAACATGTTTCTGGCCCAAAAGTACTTGATCTTGAACTTTCCATACATACTCAAAGACCACGCAATATAACATTCTGATGTTATATTACACAGGTCAATTTTTGACCTCCATGAAAACTTTTATGGCCCACGGGTACTTGGATCTGTTGGTTAATATACAGAGAGATTTACATCTCATGATGTCATTTCAGCCAGAGAAATATTTGACCTACTGAACATGTTTCTGGTCCAAAAGTTCTTGATCTTGATCTTTCCATACAGACTCATAGACTCCAATAGATGCTTCCTAAGAAGCCAAGCCATAGAGAAGTCCATATCTGACCTATTGAACTCATTTCTGGTGAAAAGTTCCTCAAAATAGTTTAAAACAATATAAACTTATAGATTCCTTCTGATGTTATATTAGCTATACATAGGTCAATTTTTGACCTCCAGGAACACATTTATGTCCCACAGGTACTTGATCTGTGGGTTAATATACCGATAGATTTACTTCTCGTGATCTCATTGAACTCATTTCTTGTCAAAGGTTCCTCAAAAAGTTTAAAACAATGTAAACTTTTAGACTTCTTCTGATGTTATATTAGATATACATAGATCAATTTTTGACCACCAGGAACACATTTATGGCACATTTCCAGAAGAAAATATGAAGTGGAGCTTGAAGCGGCAAATCTCAGCACCCGGTTGCTAGGGTGTTCTGGGAGGTTGCTACGGTGTTCTGGGTGGTTGCTAGGTGGTTTTTTTTTGAGGAATTCTGGGTGGTTGCTATGGTGTTGCTATGCGATTGCTAGGGTATTCTGGGTGGTTGCGAAGGTGTTCTGGGTGGTTGCTAGGGTGTTGCTATGTGGTTGCTAGGGTGTTGCTAGGCGATTGCTGGGGTGTTAATGGTGGTTGCTAGGGTGTTGCCAGATGGTTGCTGGGGTGTTCTGGTTTGTTTATAGGGTGTTCTGGATGGTTGCTAGGCTGTTGCTTGGTGGTTGCTAGGGTGTTCTGGTTGGTTGGAGATTTACTTCTCATGATGTCATTTCAGCCAGAAAAATATTTTACCTACTGAACATGTTTCTGGTCCAAAAATACTTGATCTTGAACTTTCCACACATACTCACAGACTATGTAATATAACATTCTGATGTTATATTACATAGGTCAATTTTTGACCTCCATGAACACTTTTATGGCCCACGGGTACTTGGATCTGTTGGTTAATATACCAAGAGATTTACATCTCATGATGTCATTTCAGCCAGACAAATATTTGACCTACTGAACATGTTTCTTGCCCAAAAGTACTTGATCTTGAACTTTCCAAACATACTCATAGACTCCAACAGATGATTCCTAAGCCACAGAGAAGTCCATATCTGACATATTGAACTCATTTCGGGTCAAAGGTTTCTCAAAAAGTTTAAAACAATATAGACTTTTAGACTCCTTCTGATGTTATATTAGATATACATAGGTCAATTTTGACCTCCATGAACACATTTATGGCACATTTCCTGAAGAAAATGTGAAGTGGAGCTTGAAGCGGCAAATCTCAGCACCCGGTTGCTAGGGTGTTCTGGGAGGTTGCTACGGTGTTCTGGGTGGTTGGTAGGTTTTTTTTAGGGTATTCTGGGTGGTTGCTAAGGTGTTGCTATGCGGTTGCTAGGGTATTCTGGGTGGTTGCGAAGGTGTTCTGGGTGGTTGCTAGGGTGTTGCTATGTGGTTGCTATGGTATTCTGGGTGGTTGCGAAGCTGTTCGGGGTGGTTGCTAGGGTGTTGCAAGGCGGTTGCTAGGGTATTCTGGGTGGTTGCGAAGGTGTTCTGGGTGGTTGCAGGGTTGTTTTGGTTTGTTTCTAGGGTGTTCTGGGTGGTTGCTATGCTGTTGCTTGGTGGTTGCTAGGGTGTTCTGGTTGGTTGGAGATTTATTTCTCATGATGTCATTTCAGCCAGACAAATATTTGACCTACTGAACATGTTTCTGGCCCAAAAGTACTTGATCTTGAACTTTCCAAACATACTCATAGACTCCAACAGATGCTTCCTAAGCCACAGAGAAGTCCATATCTGACATATTGAACTCATTTCTGGTCAAAGGTTTCTCAAAAAGTTTAAAACAATATAGACTTTTAGACTCCTTCTGATGTTATATTAGATATACGTAGGTCAATTTTGACCTCCATGAACACATTTATGGCACATTTCCTAAAGAGAATGTGAAGTGGAGCTTGAAGCGGCAAATCTCAGCACCCGGTTGCTAGGGTGTTCTGGGAGGTTGCTACCGTGTTTTGGGTGGCTGGTAGTTTTTTTTTTTAGGGTATTCTGGGTAGTTGCTATGGTGTTGCTATGCGGTTGCTAGGGTATTCTGGGTGGTTGCGAAGGTGTTCTGGGTGGTTGCTAGGGTGTTGATATGTGGTTGCTAGTGTATTCTGGGTGGTTGCGAAGCTGTTCTGGGTGGTTGCTAGGGTGTTGCTAGGCGGTTGCTAGGGTATTCTGGAAGGTTGCGAAGGTGTTCTGGGTGGTTGCTGGGTTGTTTTGGTTTGTTTCTATGGTGTTCTGGGTGGTTGCTATGATGTTGCTTGGTGGTTGCTAGGGTGTTCTGGTTGGTTGGAGATTTATTTCTCATGATGTCATTTCAGTCAGAAAAATATTTTACCTACTAAACATGTTTCTGGCCCAAAAGTACTAGATCTTGAACTTTACATACATATTCATAGACTATGTAATATAACATTCTGATGTTATATTACATAGGTCAATTTTTGACCTCCATGAATACTTTTATGGCCCACGGGTACTTGATCTGTGTGTTAATGTACCGAGAGATTTACATCTCATGATGTCATTTCAGCCAGACAAATATTTGACCTACTGAACATGTTTCTGGTCCAAAAGTTCTTGATCTTGAACTTTCCATACAGACTCATAGACTCCAATAGATGCTTCCTAAGAAGCCATAGAGAAGTCCATATCTGACATATTGAACTCATTTCTGGTCAAGGGTTTCTCAAATAGTTTAAAACAATATAGACTTTTAGACTCCTTCTGATGTTATATTAGATATACATAGGTCAATTTTGACCTCCATGAACACATTTATGGCACATTTCCTGAAGAAAATGTGAAGTGGAGCTTGAAGCGGCAAATCTCAGCACCCGGTTGCTAGGGTGTTCTGGGAGGTTGCTACCGTGTTTTGGGTGGCTGGTAGTTTTTTTTTTAGGGTATTCTGGGTAGTTGCTATGGTGTTGCTATGCGGTTGCTAGGGTATTCTGGGTGGTTGCGAAGGTGTTCTGGGTGGTTGCTAGGGTGTTGATATGTGGTTGCTAGTGTATTCTGGGTGGTTGCGAAGCTGTTCTGGGTGGTTGCTAGGGTGTTGCTAGGCGGTTGCTAGGGTATTCTGGAAGGTTGCTAAGGTGTTCTGGGTGGTTGCTGAGTTGTTTTGGTTTGTTTCTATGGTGTTCTGGGTGGTTGCTATGATGTTGCTTGGTGGTTCCTAGGGTGTTCTGGTTGGTTGGAGATTTATTTCTCATGATGTCATTTCAGTCAGAAAAATATTTTACCTACTAAACATGTTTCTGGCCCAAAAGTACTAGATCTTGAACTTTACATACATATTCATAGACTATGTAATATAACATTCTGATGTTATATTACATAGGTCAATTTTTGACCTCCATGAATACTTTTATGGCCCACGGGTACTTGATCTGTGTGTTAATGTACCGAGAGATTTACATCTCATGATGTCATTTCAGCCAGACAAATATTTGACCTACTGAAGATGTTTCTGGTCCAAAAGTTCTTGATCTTGAACTTTCCATACAGACTCATAGACTCCAATAGATGCTTCCTAAGAAGCCATAGAGAAGTCCATATCTGACATATTGAACTCATTTCTGGTCAAGGGTTTCTCAAATAGTTTAAAACAATATAGACTTTTAGACTCCTTCTGATGTTATATTAGATATACATAGGTCAATTTTGACCTCCATGAACACATTTATGGCACATTTCCTGAAGAAAATGTGAAGTGGAGCTTGAAGCGGCAAATCTCAGCACCCGGTTGCTAGGGTGTTCTGGGAGGTTGCTACGGTGTTCTGGGTGGTTGGTAGGTTTTTTTAGGGTATTCTGGGTGGTTGCTATGGTGTTGCTATGCGTTTGCTAGGGTATTCTGGGTGGTTGCGAAGGTGTTCTGGGTGGTTGCTAGGGTGTTGCTATGTGGTTGCTAGGGTATTCTGGGTGGTTGTGAAGCTGTTCTGGGTGGTTGCTAGGGTGTTGCAAGGCGGTTGCTAGGGTATTCTGGGTGGTTGCGAAGGTGTTCTGGGTGGTTGCTGGGTTGTTCTGGGTGGTTGCTATGCTGTTGCTTGGTGGTTGCTAGGGTGTTCTGGTTGGTTGGAGATTTATTTTTCATGATGTCATTTCAGCCAGAAAAATATTTTGTTGCATTATGTTGCAAGGCGGTTGCTAGGGTATTCTGGGTGGTTGCGAAGGTGTTCTGGGTGGTTGCTGGGTTGTTCTGGGTGGTTGCTATGCTGTTGCTTGGTGGTTGCTAGGGTGTTCTGGTTAGTTGGAGATTTATTTTTCATGATGTCATTTCAGCCAGAAAAATATTTTACCTACTAAACATGTTTCTGGCCCAAAAGTACTAGATCTTGAACTTTCCATACATATTCATATGTAATGTTGACTATGTAATGACTATGTAATGTTCTGATGTTATATGACATAGGTCAATTTTTGACCTCCATGAATACTTTTATGGCCCACGGGTACTTGATCTGTGGGTTAATATACAGAGAGATTTACATCTCATGATGTCATTTCAGCCAGAGAAATATTTGACCTACTGAACATGTTTCTGGCCCAAAAGTTCTTGATCTTGAACTTTCCATACAGACTCATAGACTCCAATAGATGAACCTGGCAACCGCCTAGCAACATTAGCACCTAGCAACCACATAAAAACACCATAGCAACCACCCAGAATACCCTAACAACCACCTAGCAACCACACAGAACACCCTGGTAACCGGGTGGTGAGATTTGCCACTTCAGGCTCAACTTCACATTTTCTTCTGGAAATGTGCCATAAATGTGTTCCTGGTGGTCAAAAATGTATCTATGTATATCTAATCTAACATCAGAAGAAGTCTAAAAGTTTACATTGTTTTAAACTTTTTGAGGAACCTTTGACCAGAAATGAGTTCAATGACATCACGAGAAGTAAATCTATCGGTATATTAACTCACAAATCAAGTACCCGTGGGACATAAATGTGTTCCTGGAGGTCAAAAATTGACCTATATATATCTAATATAATTGACAAATGTATATCTTATATAACATCAGAAGGAGGTCAAATATTTGTCTGGCTGAAATTACATCATGAGAAGTAAATCTCTCGGTATACTCACCCATAGATCAAGTACCCGTGGGCCATAAATGTGTTCCTGGAGGTCAAAAATTGACCTATGTATAGCTAATATAACATCAGAAGGAATCTATAAGTTTATATTGTTTTAAACTATTTTGAGGAACTTTTCACCAGAAATGAGTTCAATAGGTCAGATATGGACTTCTCTATGGCTTCTTAGGAAGCGTCTATTGGAGTCTATGAGTCTGTATGGAAAGTTCAAGATCAAGAACTTTTGGGCCAGAAACATGTTCAGTAGGTCAAATATTTCTCTGGCTGAAATGACATCATGAGATGTAAATCTCTCTCTATTATTAACCCACAGATCAAGTACCCGTGGGCCATAAAAGTGTTCATGGAGGTCAAAAATTGACCTATGTAATATAACATCAGAATGTTATATTACATAGTCTGTGAGTATGTGTGGAAAGTTCAAGATCAAGTATTTTTGGACCAGAAACATGTTCAGTAGGTAAAATATTTTTCTGGCTGAAATGACATCATGAGAAATAAATCTCCAACCAACCAGAACACCCTAGCAACCACCAAGCAACAGCATAGCAACCACCCAGAACACCCTAGAAACAAACCAAAACAACCCAGCAACCACCCAAAACACCTTCGCAACCACCCAGAATACCCTAGCAACCGCCTAGCAACACCCTAGCAACCACCCCGAACAGCTTCGCAACCACCCAGAATACCCTAGCAACCACATAGCAACACCCTAGCAACCAACCAGAACACCTTCGCAACCACCCAGAATACCCTAGCAACCGCATAGCAACACCTTAGCAACCACCCAGAATACCCTAAAAAAAACCTACCAACCATCCAGAACACCGTAGCAACCTCCCAGAACACCCTAGCAACCGGGTGCTGAGATTTGCCACTTCACATTTTCTTCAGGAAATGTGCCATAAATGTGTTCATGGAGATCAAATTTGACCTATGTATATCTAATTTAACATCAGAAGGAGTCCAAAAGTCTATATTGTTTTAAACTTTTTGAGAAACCTTTGACCCGAAATGAGTTTAATATGTCAGATATGGACTTCTCTGTGGCTTAGGAATCATCTGTTGGAGTCTATGAGTATGTTTGGAAAGTTCAAGATCAAGTACTTTTGGGCAAGAAACATGTTCAGTAGGTCAAATATTTGTCTGGCTGAAATGACATCATGAGAAGTAAATCTCCAACCAACCAGAACACCCTAGCAACCACCAAGCAACAGCCTAGCAACCATCCAGAACACCCTATAAACAAACCAGAACACCCCAGCAACCATCTGGCAACATCCTAGCAACCACCATTAACACCCCAGCAATCGCCTAGCAACACCCTAGCAACCACATAGCAACACCATAGCAACCACCCAGAATACCCCAGCAACCGCCTAGCAACACCCTAGCAACCACCCAGAACACCTTAGCAACCATCCAGAATACCCTAGCAACCGCATAGCAACACCATAGCAACCACCCAGAATACCCTAAAAAAACACCTAGCAACCACCCAGAACACCCTAGCAACCGGTAATGTAATATGATATAAACTAATCAATATGTTTATATTGTTTGAAACCTTTTGAGGACCCTTTTACCATAACAATATAAACTTCTAGAGTCCATCTGATGTTGTATTAGCTATACGTGGGTCAATTTTTGACCTATGTAACACATTTATGGCACATTTCCAGAAGAAATTGTGAAGTACTGCTTGCAGTGGCAAATCTCACCACCCGGTTGCTAGGGTGTTCCCGGTGGTTGCTACAGTGTTCTGGGTGGTTGCTAGGT
Organism: Pimephales promelas; assembly: GCF_988280905.1. Lineage (NCBI taxonomy): Eukaryota > Metazoa > Chordata > Actinopteri > Cypriniformes > Leuciscidae > Pimephales > Pimephales promelas. The sequence continues at coordinate 7,971,665 of NC_142793.1, forward strand.
GGTTGTTAGGGTATTCCGGGTGGTTTCTAGGGTGTTGCTAGGGTGTTCTGGGTGGTTACTAGGGTGTTGCTAGGTGGTTGCTAGGGTGTTCTGGGTGGTTGCTTGGGTGTTGCTAGGGTTGGTTGCTTGGTAGGGTGTTGCTAAGGTGTTCTGGGTAGTTGCTAGGTGGTTGCTAGAGTGTTGCTAAGGTGTTCTGGGTGGTTGCTAGGGTGATTTAGGTGGTTACTATGGTAGTCTGTGTTTCCTATGGTGTTTCTAGGTGGTTGGTAGTGTCCAAATTACTATAGAGTTTTTATAATGTTTTTGGCAATTGATTTATATATCATCAAAAGGAGCCCATAAGTTTTTCAGAAATAATTTCAATAGGTCAGATGTGGACAATTCTATATGGCCTAGGAACCATCAAAAGGAGTCTATGAGGATGTAGAAAGTTCAAGATCAAGTACACATCGGCAAGAAATACAGTCTTTAGGTCAAATATCTGTCTGGCTAAAATAACATGATAAGAGGTCATTCTGTATAGTATCCTGATTTTCATAGAACACCTTAGCCAGAAATATGTTCAGTAGTTAAAATAAGGACTCTTGTATGGCTTCAGTAACATCAAAAGGAGTTAATGAGTATGTTTAGAATGTTCAAGATCAAGTACTCGTGGGCCAGAACTATATTCAGTAGGTCAAAAAGGAACCTATCTATAGCTCATGTAATATCAGCAGGAGTCTAAAAGTTTTTCTTGTTTAAAAACTTTTGAGGACCCTTTGACCAGACATGAGTTAAATACTTAAGATATGGACATTCTATATGCCTTAAGAAGCATCAAAAGGAGTCTATGAGAATTTATACAAAAAGTTCGAGACCTAGTACTCGTCGGCAAGGACTATGTTTGTGGGTCAATGAGGAACCTCTAGGCCTAGAAAGCAGTCTAAGAAGTAGCATAAGAAGTAGTCTATTTTTTATGTATAGAAAGTTCAATATCAGGTACTCGTGGGACAGATATATGTTCAGCATATGTTCAAATATCTTCCTGCTCATAAAACATCATAAGTAGTAAATATCAATGTATAGTAACCTAATGATATAGTAACCTATGTTGAGTAGGTCAAATAGGAACCTTTGTATAGCTTATCATCAAAAGGTGTCTAATAAGCTTATATTGCTTAAAAACTTTTGAGGTCCCTTTTACCAGAAATGAGTTCAATAGCTATACTATGCACTGCTCATGTGTTGTTTTCTCGTCTGTGCACAAATAAATTAGTTTGTAAAATAGAAATGAATGCAAAATCACGTTATATCTTTTCATAGCAACGAGGAACAAGTTAGATATGTCATGCAATGCGACGAAACACATCTCAGGTGTTTTCTTTTCATTGCACAGAGGTTAGTTAAAGCGTGCATATGCATAACGAGGAACAAGTTAGATATGTCATGCAATGCACTGAAACCCATGTTAGGTGTTTTCTTTTCACTGCAGAGAGGTTTTAGCGTAGATGCATAACGAGAAACAAGTTATATCTATCATGCATTGCAATGAAACACATCTTAGGTGTTTTCTTTTTATTGCACAGAGGTTAGTTATTACGTGCATATGCATAACGAGGAACAAGTTAGATATGTCAGGCAATGCACTGAAACCCATGTTAGGTGTTTTCTTTTCACTGCAGAGAGGTTACTTATTTGCGTGCATATGCATAACGAGAAACAAGTTATATCTATCATGCAATGCAATGAAACACATCTTAGGTGTTTTCTTTTTATTACACAGAGGTTAGTTATTACGTGCATATGCATTACGAGGAACAAATTCGATATGTCATGCAATGCACTGAAACCCATGTTAGGTGTTTTCTTTTCACTGCAGACAGGTTAGATATTTGCGTGCATATGCATAACGAGAAACAAGTTATATCTATCTTGCAATGCAATGAAACACATCTTAGGTGTTTTCTTTTCATTGCACAGAGGATAGTTATTGCATGCATACATAACGAGGAACAAGTTAGATATGTCATGCAATGCAATGAAACACATCTTAGGTATTTTCTTTTCATTGCACAGAGGTTAGTTATTCCGTGCATATGAATAACGAGTAACAAGTTAGATATGTCATGTAATGCACTGAAACACATCTTAGGTGTTTTCTTTTCACTGCAGAGAGCGAGTTATTGCGTGCATATGCATAACGAGAAACAAGTTAGATCTGTCATGCAATGCACTGAAACACATCTTAGGTGTTTTCTTTTCACTGCACAGAGGTTAGTTATTGTGTGCATATGCATAACGAGGAACAAGTTAGATAGGTCATGCAATTCGATGAAACACATCTTAGGTGTTTTCTTTTCATTGCACAGATGATAGTTATTGCATGCATACATAACGAGGAACAAGTTAGATTAGGTCATGCAATGCATTGAAACACATCTTAGTTGTTTTCTTTTCATTGCACAGAGGTTATTGCGTGCATATGCATAACGAGGAACAAGTTAGATATGCAATGCAATGAAACACATCTTAGGTGTTTTCTTTTCATTGCACAGAGGTTAGTTATTCCGTGCATATGAATAACGAGTAACAAGTTAGATATGTCATGTAATGCACTGAAACACATCTTAGGTGTTTTCTTTTCACTGCACAGAGCGAGTTATTGCATGTATTATGCATAACGAGAAACAAGTTAGATCTGTCATGCAATGCACTGAAACACATCTGAGGTGTTTTCTTTTCACTGCACAGAGGTTAGTTATTGCGTGCATATGCATAACGAGGAACAAGTTAGATAGGTCATGCAATTCGATGAAACACATCTTAGGTGTTTTCATTGCACAGATGATAGTTATTGCATGCATACATAACGAGGAACAAGTTAGATTAGGTCATGCAATGCATTGAAACACATCTTAGTTGTTTTCTTTTCATTGCACAGAGGTTATTGCGTGCATATGCATAACGAGGAACAAGTTAGATATGTCATGCAATGCAATGAAACACATTTTAGGTGTTTTCTTTTCATTGCACAGAGGTTAGTTATTGCGTGCATATGCATAACGAGTAACAAGTTAGATATGTCATGTAATGCACTGAAACACATCTTAGGTGGTTTCTTTTCACTGCACATAGCGAGTTATTGCGTGCATATGCATAACGAGTAACAAGTTAGATCTGTCATGCAATGCAATGAAACACATCTTAGGTGTTTTCTTTTCATTGGACAGAGGTTAGTTATCGTGTGCATGTGCAATGCAATCCTAAAGCACAAGCATTGCAAATCTCTTCGTTGCACAAGGAACAAGTTAGTGTGTGCATTGTAAAGCGATCGCTCTTTTGATGTTTTCTCGTCAAAACAGAAATTAATTAGTTGTAGAATGGAAGTGCATGGAAAAGCACGCGTGTTTTATCTTTTCTTTTCATTGCAAAGAAAAATAAGTTAGAAAATGTCAGAATTGCAATGAAACAACACACGTTATCCAGTCAAAGCAAAAGGAAGGGTTTAGTTCTTGAATGCAATAAAGTGCATATTACATATTTGGTATTTTTGATGCACAACGTTCTTCATGCACAAACCACATCTCTTCATTGCACAAAGCAACGAGTGTTGTTTTATTGCAATGCATAAAATATCGAACTTGTTCCTCATTGCAATGAAAAGAAAATGTATGCATGTGCTTTCGCATGCATTTCTATTTTACAAACTAGATTGTTTGTGCACAGACAAGAAAACATCACGTTATGCCTTTTCATTGCAACGAAGAACAAGTTAGATTGTTATGCAATCCAAGGAAACTAGATATTAGGTGTTTTCTTTTCATTGCACAGAGAAACATGTTAGTTATTGCGTGCGTATTCTTTAATGCACAACGTTAGACGTTAGATGTGTTTTCGGTGAACAACGGAATGAGTTAGATATTGAATGCGTTCCTCTGTTGCACAAAGGAACGAGTAAGTTATTGCATTGCACGACTGCTCAAGTGATGTTTTTTCGTCAGTGCACACATAGAATTAGTAGTAGAATCCATGCGAAAGAGTCAAAGAGTCTTCAAAGGTTTTAATAAATATTAACTTATTGACTTTTGATGATTTGTAAACTATAGATAGGTTCCTTTTTGTCCTAGTGAACATATTTCTGGCTCTCGGGTACTTGATTCTAAGCCATAGAGAAGTCCATATCTGACCTATTGTACTAATTTCTGGTCTATGTTTCCTCAAATGTTTTTAAATAATATCAACTGATAGACTCAATCTGATGTTATATACATAGGTTCCTTTTTGACCTACAGAACATGTTTCTAGCCTATGGGTAATTAATTGATCCTTCTCATGATATTATTTCAGCCAGAAAGATATTTGACCTACTGAACATATTTCTGGCCCAAAAGTACTTGATCTTGAACTTTCCATACATACTCATAGACTCCAATAAATGCTTCCTAAGCCATGGACAAGTCCATATCTGACCTTTTGAACTAATTTCTGGTCAAAGGTTCCTCAAAAACTTTAAAACGATATAAACTTATAGACTCCTTCTGATGTTATATTACATAGGTCAATTGTTGACCTCCAGGAACACTTTTATGGCCCACGGGTCCTTGGTATGTGGGTTATTATACCGAGAGATTTACTTCTCATGATGTCATTTCAGCCAGACAAAAATTTGACCTACTGAACATGTTTCTGGCCCAAAAGTACTTGATCTTGAACTTTCCAAACATACTCATAGACTCCAACAGATAGACTCTAAGCCATAGAGAAGTCCATATCTGACCTATTGAACTCATTTCTGGTCAAAGGATCCTCAAAAGGTTTTAAACAATATAAACTTATAGACTCCTGATGTTACATTAGCTATACATAGGTCAATTTTTGACCTTCAGAAACACATTTATGGTCCACGGATATTTGATGTTTGGGTTAATGTACCGAGAGCTTTGCTTCTCATGATGTAATTTCAGCCATAAATATATTTGACCTACTGAACATATATCTGGCCCAAAAGTACTTGACCTTGTACTTTCCATTCATACTCATAGACTCCAACAGATGCTTCCTAAGCCATAGAGAAGTCCATATCTGACATATTGAACTAATTTCTGGTCAAAGATTTCTCAAAAATTTTAAAACAATATAAACTTTTAGACTCCTTCTGATGTTATATTAGATATACATAGGTCAATTTTGACCTCCATGAACACATTTATGGCACATTTCCAGAAGGAAATGTGAAGTGCTTGAAGCGGCAAATCTCAGCATCCGGTTGCTAGGGTGTTCTGGGAGGTTGCTACGGTGTTCTGGGTGGTTGCTAGGTGTTTTTTTAGGGTATTCTTGGTGGTTGCTATGGCGTTGCTATGCGGTTGTTAGGGTATTCTGGGTGGTTGCGAAGGTGTTCTGGGTGGTTGCTAGGGTGTTGCTATGTGGTTGCTAGGGTGTTGCTAGGCGATTGCTGGGGTGTTAATGGTGGTTGCTAGGGTGTTGCCAGATGGTTGCTGGGGTGTTCTGGTTTGTTTATAGGGTGTTCTGGATGGTTGCTAGGCTGTTGCTTGGTGGTTGCTAGGGTGTTCTGGTTGGTTGGAGATTTACTTCTCATGATGTCATTTCAGCCAGAAAAATATTTTACCTACTGAACATGTTTCTGGTCCAAAAATACTTGATCTTGAACTTTCCACACATACTCACAGACTATGTAATATAACATTCTGATGTTATATTACATAGGTCAATTTTTGACCTCCATGAACACTTTTATGGCCCACGGGTACTTGGATCTGTTGGTTAATATACCAAGAGATTTACATCTCATGATGTCATTTCAGCCAGACAAATATTTGACCTACTGAACATGTTTCTTGCCCAAAAGTACTTGATCTTGAACTTTCCAAACATACTCATAGACTCCAACAGATGATTCCTAAGCCACAGAGAAGTCCATATCTGACATATTGAACTCATTTCGGGTCAAAGGTTTCTCAAAAAGTTTAAAACAATATAGACTTTTAGACTCCTTCTGATGTTATATTAGATATACATAGGTCAATTTTGACCTCCATGAACACATTTATGGCACATTTCCTGAAGAAAATGTGAAGTGGAGCTTGAAGCGGCAAATCTCAGCACCCGGTTGCTAGGGTGTTCTGGGAGGTTGCTACGGTGTTCTGGGTGGTTGGTAGGTTTTTTTTAGGGTATTCTGGGTGGTTGCTAAGGTGTTGCTATGCGGTTGCTAGGGTATTCTGGGTGGTTGCGAAGGTGTTCTGGGTGGTTGCTAGGGTGTTGCTATGTGGTTGCTATGGTATTCTGGGTGGTTGCGAAGCTGTTCGGGGTGGTTGCTAGGGTGTTGCAAGGCGGTTGCTAGGGTATTCTGGGTGGTTGCGAAGGTGTTCTGGGTGGTTGCAGGGTTGTTTTGGTTTGTTTCTAGGGTGTTCTGGGTGGTTGCTATGCTGTTGCTTGGTGGTTGCTAGGGTGTTCTGGTTGGTTGGAGATTTATTTCTCATGATGTCATTTCAGCCAGACAAATATTTGACCTACTGAACATGTTTCTGGCCCAAAAGTACTTGATCTTGAACTTTCCAAACATACTCATAGACTCCAACAGATGCTTCCTAAGCCACAGAGAAGTCCATATCTGACATATTGAACTCATTTCTGGTCAAAGGTTTCTCAAAAAGTTTAAAACAATATAGACTTTTAGACTCCTTCTGATGTTATATTAGATATACGTAGGTCAATTTTGACCTCCATGAACACATTTATGGCACATTTCCTAAAGAGAATGTGAAGTGGAGCTTGAAGCGGCAAATCTCAGCACCCGGTTGCTAGGGTGTTCTGGGAGGTTGCTACCGTGTTTTGGGTGGCTGGTAGTTTTTTTTTTTAGGGTATTCTGGGTAGTTGCTATGGTGTTGCTATGCGGTTGCTAGGGTATTCTGGGTGGTTGCGAAGGTGTTCTGGGTGGTTGCTAGGGTGTTGATATGTGGTTGCTAGTGTATTCTGGGTGGTTGCGAAGCTGTTCTGGGTGGTTGCTAGGGTGTTGCTAGGCGGTTGCTAGGGTATTCTGGAAGGTTGCGAAGGTGTTCTGGGTGGTTGCTGGGTTGTTTTGGTTTGTTTCTATGGTGTTCTGGGTGGTTGCTATGATGTTGCTTGGTGGTTGCTAGGGTGTTCTGGTTGGTTGGAGATTTATTTCTCATGATGTCATTTCAGTCAGAAAAATATTTTACCTACTAAACATGTTTCTGGCCCAAAAGTACTAGATCTTGAACTTTCCATACATATTCATAGACTATGTAATGTTCTGATGTTATATGACATAGGTCAATTTTTGACCTCCATGAATACTTTTATGGCCCACGGGTACTTGATCTGTGGGTTAATATACAGAGAGATTTACATCTCATGATGTCATTTCAGCCAGAGAAATATTTGACCTACTGAACATGTTTCTGGCCCAAAAGTTCTTGATCTTGAACTTTCCATACAGACTCATAGACTCCAATAGATGAACCTGGCAACCGCCTAGCAACATTAGCACCTAGCAACCACATAAAAACACCATAGCAACCACCCAGAATACCCTAACAACCACCTAGCAACCACACAGAACACCCTGGTAACCGGGTGGTGAGATTTGCCACTTCAGGCTCAACTTCACATTTTCTTCTGGAAATGTGCCATAAATGTGTTCCTGGTGGTCAAAAATGTATCTATGTATATCTAATCTAACATCAGAAGAAGTCTAAAAGTTTACATTGTTTTAAACTTTTTGAGGAACCTTTGACCAGAAATGAGTTCAATGACATCACGAGAAGTAAATCTATCGGTATATTAACTCACAAATCAAGTACCCGTGGGACATAAATGTGTTCCTGGAGGTCAAAAATTGACCTATATATATCTAATATAATTGACAAATGTATATCTTATATAACATCAGAAGGAGGTCAAATATTTGTCTGGCTGAAATTACATCATGAGAAGTAAATCTCTCGGTATACTCCCCCATAGATCAAGTACCCGTGGGCCATAAATGTGTTCCTGGAGGTCAAAAATTGACCTATGTATAGCTAATATAACATCAGAAGGAATCTATAAGTTTATATTGTTTTAAACTATTTTGAGGAACTTTTCACCAGAAATGAGTTCAATAGGTCAGATATGGACTTCTCTATGGCTTCTTAGGAAGCGTCTATTGGAGTCTATGAGTCTGTATGGAAAGTTCAAGATCAAGAACTTTTGGGCCAGAAACATGTTCAGTAGGTCAAATATTTCTCTGGCTGAAATGACATCATGAGATGTAAATCTCTCTCTATTATTAACCCACAGATCAAGTACCCGTGGGCCATAAAAGTGTTCATGGAGGTCAAAAATTGACCTATGTAATATAACATCAGAATGTTATATTACATAGTCTGTGAGTATGTGTGGAAAGTTCAAGATCAAGTATTTTTGGACCAGAAACATGTTCAGTAGGTAAAATATTTTTCTGGCTGAAATGACATCATGAGAAATAAATCTCCAACCAACCAGAACACCCTAGCAACCACCAAGCAACAGCATAGCAACCACCCAGAACACCCTAGAAACAAACCAAAACAACCCAGCAACCACCCAAAACACCTTCGCAACCACCCAGAATACCCTAGCAACCGCCTAGCAACACCCTAGCAACCACCCCGAACAGCTTCGCAACCACCCAGAATACCCTAGCAACCACATAGCAACACCCTAGCAACCAACCAGAACACCTTCGCAACCACCCAGAATACCCTAGCAACCGCATAGCAACACCTTAGCAACCACCCAGAATACCCTAAAAAAAACCTACCAACCACCCAGAACACCGTAGCAACCTCCCAGAACACCCTAGCAACCGGGTGCTGAGATTTGCCACTTCACATTTTCTTCAGGAAATGTGCCATAAATGTGTTCATGGAGATCAAATTTGACCTATGTATATCTAATTTAACATCAGAAGGAGTCCAAAAGTCTATATTGTTTTAAACTTTTTGAGAAACCTTTGACCCGAAATGAGTTCAATATGTCAGATATGGACTTCTCTGTGGCTTAGGAATCATCTGTTGGAGTCTATGAGTATGTTTGGAAAGTTCAAGATCAAGTACTTTTGGGCAAGAAACATGTTCAGTAGGTCAAATATTTGTCTGGCTGAAATGACATCATGAGAAGTAAATCTCCAACCAACCAGAACACCCTAGCAACCACCAAGCAACAGCCTAGCAACCATCCAGAACACCCTATAAACAAACCAGAACACCCCAGCAACCATCTGGCAACATCCTAGCAACCACCATTAACACCCCAGCAATCGCCTAGCAACACCCTAGCAACCACATAGCAACACCATAGCAACCACCCAGAATACCCCAGCAACCGCCTAGCAACACCCTAGCAACCACCCAGAACACCTTAGCAACCACCCAGAATACCCTAGCAACCGCATAGCAACACCATAGCAACCACCCAGAATACCCTAAAAAAACACCTAGCAACCACCCAGAACACCCTAGCAACCGGTAATGTAATATGATATAAACTAATCAATATGTTTATATTGTTTGAAACCTTTTGAGGACCCTTTTACCATAACAATATAAACTTCTAGAGTCCATCTGATGTTGTATTAGCTATACGTGGGTCAATTTTTGACCTATGTAACACATTTATGGCACATTTCCAGAAGAAATTGTGAAGTACTGCTTGCAGTGGCAAATCTCACCACCCGGTTGCTAGGGTGTTCCCGGTGGTTGCTACAGTGTTCTGGGTGGTTGCTAGGTGGTTGTTAGGGTATTCCGGGTGGTTTCTAGGGTGTTGCTAGGGTGTTCTGGGTGGTTACTAGGGTGTTGCTAGGTGGTTGCTAGGGTGTTCTGGGTGGTTGCTTGGGTGTTGCTAGGGTTGGTTGCTTGGTAGGGTGTTGCTAAGGTGTTCTGGGTAGTTGCTAGGTGGTTGCTAGAGTGTTGCTAAGGTGTTCTGGGTGGTTGCTAGGGTGATTTAGGTGGTTACTATGGTAGTCTGTGTTTCCTATGGTGTTTCTAGGTGGTTGGTAGTGTCCAAATTACTATAGAGTTTTTATAATGTTTTTGGCAATTGATTTATATATCATCAAAAGGAGCCCATAAGTTTTTCAGAAATAATTTCAATAGGTCAGATGTGGACAATTCTATATGGCCTAGGAACCATCAAAAGGAGTCTATGAGGATGTAGAAAGTTCAAGATCAAGTACACATCGGCAAGAAATACAGTCTTTAGGTCAAATATCTGTCTGGCTAAAATAACATGATAAGAGGTCATTCTGTATAGTATCCTGATTTTCATAGAACACCTTAGCCAGAAATATGTTCAGTAGTTAAAATAAGGACTCTTGTATGGCTTCAGTAACATCAAAAGGAGTTAATGAGTATGTTTAGAATGTTCAAGATCAAGTACTCGTGGGCCAGAACTATATTCAGTAGGTCAAAAAGGAACCTATCTATAGCTCATGTAATATCAGAAGGAGTCTAAAAGTTTTTCTTGTTTAAAAACTTTTGAGGACCCTTTGACCAGACATGAGTTAAATACTTAAGATATGGACATTCTATATGCCTTAAGAAGCATCAAAAGGAGTCTATGAGAATTTATACAAAAAGTTCGAGACCTAGTACTCGTCGGCAAGGACTATGTTTGTGGGTCAATGAGGAACCTCTAGGCCTAGAAAGCAGTCTAAGAAGTAGCATAAGAAGTAGTCTATTTTTTATGTATAGAAAGTTCAATATCAGGTACTCGTGGGACAGATATATGTTCAGCATATGTTCAAATATCTTCCTGCTCATAAAACATCATAAGTAGTAAATATCAATGTATAGTAACCTAATGATATAGTAACCTATGTTGAGTAGGTCAAATAGGAACCTTTGTATAGCTTATCATCAAAAGGTGTCTAATAAGCTTATATTGCTTAAAAACTTTTGAGGTCCCTTTTACCAGAAATGAGTTCAATAGCTATACTATGCACTGCTCATGTGTTGTTTTCTCGTCTGTGCACAAATAAATTAGTTTGTAAAATAGAAATGAATGCAAAATCACGTTATATCTTTTCATTGCAACGAGGAACAAGTTAGATATGTCATGCAATGCGACGAAACACATCTCAGGTGTTTTCTTTTCATTGCACAGAGGTTAGTTAAAGCGTGCATATGCATAACGAGGAACAAGTTAGATATGTCATGCAATGCACTGAAACCCATGTTAGGTGTTTTCTTTTCACTGCAGAGAGGTTTTAGCGTAGATGCATAACGAGAAACAAGTTATATCTATCATGCATTGCAATGAAACACATCTTAGGTGTTTTCTTTTTATTGCACAGAGGTTAGTTATTACGTGCATATGCATAACGAGGAACAAGTTAGATATGTCAGGCAATGCACTGAAACCCATGTTAGGTGTTTTCTTTTCACTGCAGAGAGGTTACTTATTTGCGTGCATATGCATAACGAGAAACAAGTTATATCTATCATGCAATGCAATGAAACACATCTTAGGTGTTTTCTTTTTATTACACAGAGGTTAGTTATTACGTGCATATGCATTACGAGGAACAAATTCGATATGTCATGCAATGCACTGAAACCCATGTTAGGTGTTTTCTTTTCACTGCAGACAGGTTAGATATTTGCGTGCATATGCATAACGAGAAACAAGTTATATCTATCTTGCAATGCAATGAAACACATCTTAGGTGTTTTCTTTTCATTGCACAGAGGATAGTTATTGCATGCATACATAACGAGGAACAAGTTAGATATGTCATGCAATGCAATGAAACACATCTTAGGTATTTTCTTTTCATTGCACAGAGGTTAGTTATTCCGTGCATATGAATAACGAGTAACAAGTTAGATATGTCATGTAATGCACTGAAACACATCTTAGGTGTTTTCTTTTCACTGCAGAGAGCGAGTTATTGCGTGCATATGCATAACGAGAAACAAGTTAGATCTGTCATACAATGCACTGAAACACATCTTAGGTGTTTTCTTTTCACTGCACAGAGCGAGTTATTGCGTGTATATGCATAACGAGAAACAAGTTAGATCTGTCATGCAATGCACTGAAACACATCTTAGGTGTTTTCTTTTCACTGCACAGAGGTTAGTTATTGTGTGCATAAGCATAACGAGGAACAAGTTAGATAGGTCATGCAATTCGATGAAACACATCTTAGGTGTTTTCTTTTCATTGCACAGATGATAGTTATTGCATGCATACATAACGAGGAACAAGTTAGATTAGGTCATGCAATGCATTGAAACACATCTTAGTTGTTTTCTTTTCATTGCACAGAGGTTATTGCGTGCATATGCATAACGAGGAACAAGTTAGATATGCAATGCAATGAAACACATCTTAGGTGTTTTCTTTTCATTGCACAGAGGTTAGTTATTCCGTGCATATGAATAACGAGTAACAAGTTAGATATGTCATGTAATGCACTGAAACACATCTTAGGTGTGTTTTCTTTTCACTGCACAGAGCGAGTTATTGCATGTATATGCATAACGAGAAACAAGTTAGATCTGTCATGCAATGCACTGAAACACATCTTAGGTGTTTTCTTTTCACTGCACAGAGGTTAGTTATTGCGTGCATATGCATAACGAGGAACAAGTTAGATAGGTCATGCAATTCGATGAAACACATCTTAGGTGTTTTCTTTTCATTGCACAGATGATAGTTATTGCATGCATACATAACGAGGAACAAGTTAGATTAGGTCATGCAATGCATTGAAACACATCTTAGTTGTTTTCTTTTCATTGCACAGAGGTTATTGCGTGCATATGCAAAACGAGGAACAAGTTAGATATGTCATGCAATGCAATGAAACACATTTTAGGTGTTTTCTTTTCATTGCACAGAGGTTAGTTATTGCGTGCATATGCATAACGAGTAACAAGTTAGATATGTCATGTAATGCACTGAAACACATCTTAGGTGGTTTCTTTTCACTGCACATAGCGAGTTATTGCGTGCATATGCATAACGAGAAACAAGTTAGATCTGTCATGTAATGCACTGAAACACATCTTAGGTGTTTTCTTTTCACTGCACAGAGCGAGTTATTGCGTGCATATGCATAACGAGAAACAAGTTAGATCTGTCATGCAATGCAATGAAACACATCTTAGGTGTTTTCTTTTCATTGGACAGAGGTTAGTTATCGTGTGCATGTGCAATGCAATCCTAAAGCACAAGCATTGCAAATCTCTTCGTTGCACAAGGAACAAGTTAGTGTGTGCATTGTAAAGCGATCGCTCTTTTGATGTTTTCTCGTCAAAACAGAAATTAATTAGTTGTAGAATGGAAGTGCATGGAAAAGCACGCGTGTTTTATCTTTTCTTTTCATTGCAAAGAAAAATAAGTTAGAAAATGTAAGAATTGCAATGAAACAACACACGTTATCCAGTCAAAGCAGAAGGAAGGGTTTAGTTCTTGAATGCAATAAAGTGCATATTACATATTTGGTATTTTTGATGCACAACGTTCTTCATGCACAATCCACATCTCTTCATTGCACAAAGCAACGAGTGTTGTTTTATTGCAATGCATAAAATATCGAACTTGTTCCTCATTGCAATGAAAAGAAAATGTATGCATGTGCTTTCGCATGCATTTCTATTTTACAAACTAGATTGTTTGTGCACAGACAAGAAAACATCACGTTATGCCTTTTCATTGCAACGAAGAACAAGTTAGATTGTTATGCAATCCAAGGAAACTAGATATTAGGTGTTTTCTTTTCATTGCACAGAGAAACATGTTAGTTATTGCGTGCGTATTCTTTAATGCACAACGTTAGACGTTAGATGTGTTTTCGGTGAACAACGGAATGAGTTAGATATTGAATGCGTTCCTCTGTTGCACAAAGGAACGAGTAAGTTATTGCATTGCACGACCGCTCAAGTGATGTTTTTTCGTCAGTGCACACATAGAATTAGTAGTAGAATCCATGCGAAAGAGTCAAAGAGTCTTCAAAGGTTTTAATAAATATTAACTTATTGACTTTTGATGATTTGTAAGCTATAGATAGGTTCCTTTTTGTCCTAGTGAACATATTTCTGGCTCTCGGGTACTTGATTCTAAGCCATAGAGAAGTCCATATCTGACCTATTGTACTAATTTCTGGTCTATGTTTCCTCAAATGTTTTTAAATAATATCAACTGATAGACTCAATCTGATGTTATATACATAGGTTCCTTTTTGACCTACAGAACATGTTTCTAGCCTATGGGTAATTAATTGATCCTTCTCATGATATTATTTCAGCCAGAAAGATATTTGACCTACTGAACATATTTCTGGCCCAAAAGTACTTGATCTTGAACTTTCCATACATACTCATAGACTCCAATAAATGCTTCCTAAGCCATGGACAAGTCCATATCTGACCTTTTGAACTAATTTCTGGTCAAAGGTTCCTCAAAAACTTTAAAACGATATAAACTTATAGACTCCTTCTGATGTTATATTACATAGGTCAATTGTTGACCTCCAGGAACACTTTTATGGCCCACGGGTCCTTGGTATGTGGGTTATTATACCGAGAGATTTACTTCTCATGATGTCATTTCAGCCAGACAAAAATTTGACCTACTGAACATGTTTCTGGCCCAAAAGTACTTGATCTTGAACTTTCCAAACATACTCATAGACTCCAACAGATAGACTCTAAGCCATAGAGAAGTCCATATCTGACCTATTGAACTCATTTCTGGTCAAAGGATCCTCAAAAGGTTTTAAACAATATAAACTTATAGACTCCTGATGTTACATTAGCTATACATAGGTCAATTTTTGACCTTCAGAAACACATTTATGGTCCACGGATATTTGATGTTTGGGTTAATGTACCGAGAGCTTTGCTTCTCATGATGTAATTTCAGCCATAAATATATTTGACCTACTGAACATATATCTGGCCCAAAAGTACTTGACCTTGTACTTTCCATTCATACTCATAGACTCCAACAGATGCTTCCTAAGCCATAGAGAAGTCCATATCTGACATATTGAACTAATTTCTGGTCAAAGATTTCTCAAAAAATTTTAAAACAATATAAACTTTTAGACTCCTTCTGATGTTATATTAGATATACATAGGTCAATTTTGACCTCCATGAACACATTTATGGCACATTTCCAGAAGGAAATGTGAAGTGCTTGAAGCGGCAAATCTCAGCATCCGGTTGCTAGGGTGTTCTGGGAGGTTGCTACGGTGTTCTGGGTGGTTGCTAGGTGTTTTTTTAGGGTATTCTTGGTGGTTGCTATGGCGTTGCTATGCGGTTGTTAGGGTATTCTGGGTGGTTGCGAAGGTGTTCTGGGTGGTTGCTAGGGTGTTGCTAGGCGGTTAATGGGGTGTTAATGGTGGTTGCTAGGGTGTTGCCAGATGGTTGCTGGGTTGTTCTGGTTTGTTTCTAGGGTGTTCTGGATGGTTGCTAGGCTGTTGCTTGGTGGTTGCTAGGGTGGTCTGGTTGGTTGGAGATTTACTTCTCATGATGTCATTTCAGCCAGAAAAATATTTTACCTACTGAACATGTTTCTGGTCCAAAAATACTTGATCTTGAACTTTCCACACATACTCACAGACTATGTAATATAACATTCTGATGTTATATGACATAGGTCAATTTTTGACCTCCATGAACACTTTTATGGCCCACGGGTACTTGGATCTGTTGGTTAATATACCGAGAGATTTACATCTCATGATGTCATTTCAGCCAGACAAATATTTGACCTACTGAACATGTTTCTGGCCCAAAAGTACTTGATCTTGAACTTTCCATACATACTCAAAGACCACGCAATATAACATTCTGATGTTATATTACACAGGTCAATTTTTGACCTCCATGAAAACTTTTATGGCCCACGGGTACTTGGATCTGTTGGTTAATATACCGAGAGATTTACCTCTCATGATGTCATTTCAGCCAGACAAATATTTGACCTACTGAACATGTTTCTGGCCCAAAAGTACTTGATCTTGAACTTTCCAAACATACTCATAAACTCCAACAGATGCTTCTTAAGGCACAGAGAAGTCCATATCTGACATATTGAACTCATTTCTGGTCAAAGGTTTCTCAAAAAGTTTAAAACAATATAGACTTTTAGACTCCTTCTGATGTTATATTAGATATACATAGGTCAATTTTGACCTCCATGAACACATTTATGGCACATTTCCCGAAGAAAATGTGAAGTGGAGCTTGAAGCGGCAAATCTTTGACCTTCAGAAACACATTTATGGTCCACGGATATTTGGTGTTTGGGTTAATGTACCGAGAGCTTTGCTTCTCATGATGTAATTTCAGCCATAAATATATTTGACCTACTGAACATATATCTGGCCCAAAAGTACTTGACCTTGTACTTTCCATTCATACTCATAGACTCCAACAGATGCTTCCTAAGCCATAGAGAAGTCCATATCTGACATATTGAACTAATTTCTGGTCAAAGATTTCTCAAATATTTTAAAACAATATAAACTTTTAGACTCCTTCTGATGTTATATTAGATATACATAGGTCAATTTTGACCTCCATGAAAACATTTATGGCACATTTCCAGAAGGAAATGTGAAGTGCTTGAAGCGGCAAATCTCAGCACCCGGTTGCTATGCGGTTGCTAGGGTATTCTGGGTGGTTGCTAGGGTAATCTGGGTGGTTGCGAAGGTGTTCTGGGTGGTTGCTGGGTTGTTCTGGTTTGTTTCTAGGGTGTTCTGGGTGGTTGCTATGATGTTGCTTGGTGGTTGCTAGGGTGTTCTGGTTGGTTGGAGATTTATTTCTCATGATGTCATTTCAGCCAGAAAAATATTTTACCTACTAAACATGTTTCTAGCCCAAAAGTACTAGATCTTGAACTTTCCATACATATTCATACACTATGTAATATAACATTCTGATGTTATATTACATAGGTCAATTTTTGACCTCCATGAATACTTTTATGGCCCACGGGTACTTGATCTGTGTGTTAATGTACCGAGAGATTTACATCTCATGATGTCATTTCAGCCAGACAAATATTTGACCTACTGAACATGTTTCTGGTCCAAAAGTTCTTGATCTTGAACTTTCCATAGAGACTCATCGACTCCAATAGATGCTTCCTAAGAAGCCATAGAGAAGTCCATATCTGACATATTGAACTCATTTCTGGTCAAAGGTTTCTCAAATAGTTTAAAACAATATAGACTTTTAGACTCCTTCTGATGTTATATTAGATATACATAGGTCAATTTTGACCTCCATGAACACATTTATGGCACATTTCCTGAAGAAAATGTGAAGTGGAGCTTGAAGCGGCAAATCTCAGCACCTGGTTGCTAGGGTGTTCTGGGAGGTTGCTACGGTGTTCTGGGTGGTTGGTAGGTTTTTTTTTAGGGTATTCTGGGTGGTTGCTATGGTGTTGCTATGCGGTTGCTAGGGTATTCTGGGTGGTTGCGAAGGTGTTCTGGGTGGTTGCTAGGGTGTTGCTATGTGGTTGCTAGGGTATTCTGGGTGGTTGTGAAGCTGTTCTGGGTGGTTGCTAGGGTGTTGCAAGGCGGTTGCTAGGGTATTCTGGGTGGTTGCGAAGGTGTTCTGGGTGGTTGCTAGGGTGTTCTGGTTGGTTGGAGATTTATTTCTCATGATGTCATTTCAGCCAGAAAAATATTTTACCTACTAAACATGTTTCTGGCCCAAAAGTACTAGATCTTGAACTTTCCATACATATTCATAGACTATGTAATATAACATTCTGATGTTATATTACATAGGTCAATTTTTGACCTCCATGAATACTTTTATGGTCCACGGGTACTTGATCTGTGGGTTAATATACAGAGAGATTTACATCTCATGATGTCATTTCAGCCAGAGAAATATTTGACCTACTGAACATGTTTCTGGCCCAAAAGTTCTTGATCTTGAACTTTCCATACAGACTCATAGACTCCAATAGATGAACCTGGCAACCGCCTAGCAACATTAGCACCTAGCAACCACATAAAAACACCATAGCAACCACCCAGAATACCCGAACAACCACCTAGCAACCACACAGAACACCCTGGTAACCGGGTGGTGAGATTTGCCACTACAGGCTCAACTTCACATTTTCTTCTGGAAATGTGCCATAAATGTGTTCCTGGTGGTCAAAAATGTATCTATGTATATCTAATCTAACATCAGAAGAAGTCTAAAAGTTTACATTGTTTTAAACTTTTTGAGGAACCTTTGACCAGAAATGAGTTCAATGACATCACGAGAAGTAAATCTATCGGTATATTAACTCACAAATCAAGTACCCGTGGGACATAAATGTGTTCCTGGAGGTCAAAAATTGACCTATATATATCTAATATAATTGACAAATGTATATCTTATATAACATCAGAAGGAGGTCAAATATTTGTCTGGCTGAAATTACATCATGAGAAGTAAATCTCTCGGTATACTCACCCATAGATCAAGTACCCGTGGGCCATAAATGTGTTCCTGGAGGTCAAAAATTGACCTATGTATAGCTAATATAACATCAGAAGGAATCTATAAGTTTATATTGTTTTAAACTATTTTGAGGAACTTTTCACCAGAAATGAGTTCAATAGGTCAGATATGGACTTCTCTATGGCTTCTTAGGAAGCGTCTATTGGAGTCTATGAGTCTGTATGGAAAGTTCAAGATCAAGAACTTTTGGGCCAGAAACATGTTCAGTAGGTCAAATATTTCTCTGGCTGAAATGACATCATGAGATGTAAATCTCTCTCTATTATTAACCCACAGATCAAGTACCCGTGGGCCATAAAAGTGTTCATGGAGGTCAAAAATTGACCTATGTAATATAACATCAGAATGTTATATTACATAGTCTGTGAGTATGTGTGGAAAGTTCAAGATCAAGTATTTTTGGACCAGAAACATGTTCAGTAGGTAAAATATTTTTCTGGCTGAAATGACATCATGAGAAATAAATCTCCAACCAACCAGAACACCCTAGCAACCACCAAGCAACAGCATAGCAACCACCCAGAACACCCTAGAAACAAACCAAAACAACCCAGCAACCACCCAAAACACCTTCGCAACCACCCAGAATACCCTAGCAACCGCCTAGCAACACCCTAGCAACCACCCCGAACAGCTTCGCAACCACCCAGAATACCCTAGCAACCACATAGCAACACCCTAGCAACCAACCAGAACACCTTCGCAACCACCCAGAATACCCTAGCAACCGCATAGCAACACCTTAGCAACCACCCAGAATACCCTAAAAAAAACCTACCAACCACCCAGAACACCGTAGCAACCTCCCAGAACACCCTAGCAACCGGGTGCTGAGATTTGCCACTTCACATTTTCTTCAGGAAATGTGCCATAAATGTGTTCATGGAGATCAAATTTGACCTATGTATATCTAATTTAACATCAGAAGGAGTCCAAAAGTCTATATTGTTTTAAACTTTTTGAGAAACCTTTGACCCGAAATGAGTTCAATATGTCAGATATGGACTTCTCTGTGGCTTAGGAATCATCTGTTGGAGTCTATGAGTATGTTTGGAAAGTTCAAGATCAAGTACTTTTGGGCAAGAAACATGTTCAGTAGGTCAAATATTTGTCTGGCTGAAATGACATCATGAGAAGTAAATCTCCAACCAACCAGAACACCCTAGCAACCACCAAGCAACAGCCTAGCAACCATCCAGAACACCCTATAAACAAACCAGAACACCCCAGCAACCATCTGGCAACATCCTAGCAACCACCATTAACACCCCAGCAATCGCCTAGCAACACCCTAGCAACCACATAGCAACACCATAGCAACCACCCAGAATACCCCAGCAACCGCCTAGCAACACCCTAGCAACCACCCAGAACACCTTAGCAACCACCCAGAATACCCTAGCAACCGCATAGCAACACCATAGCAACCACCCAGAATACCCTAAAAAAACACCTAGCAACCACCCAGAACACCGTAGCAACCTCCCAGAACACCATAGCAACCGGTAATGTAATATGATATAAACTAATCAATATGTTTATATTGTTTGAAACCTTTTGAGGACCCTTTTACCATAACAATATAAACTTCTAGAGTCCATCTGATGTTGTATTAGCTATACGTGGGTCAATTTTTGACCTGTGTAACACATTTATGGCACATTTCAAGAAGAAATTGTGAAGTACTGCTTTCAGTGGCAAATCTCACCACCCGGTTGCTAGGGTGTTCCCGGTGGTTGCTACAGTGTTCTGGGTGGTTGCTAGGTGGTTGTTAGGGTATTCCGGGTGGTTTCTAGGGTGTTGCTAGGGTGTTCTGGGTGGTTACTAGGGTGTTGCTAGGTGGTTGCTAGGGTGTTCTGGGTGGTTGCTTGGGTGTTGCTAGGGTTGGTTGCTTGGTAGGGTGTTGCTAAGGTGTTCTGGGTAGTTGCTAGGTGGTTGCTAGAGTGTTGCTAAGGTGTTCTGGGTGGTTGCTAGGGTGATTTAGGTGGTTACTATGGTAGTCTGTGTTTCCTATGGTGTTTCTAGGTGGTTGGTAGTGTCCAAATTACTATAGAGTTTTTATAATGTTTTTGGCAATTGATTTATATATCATCAAAAGGAGCCCATAAGTTTTTCAGAAATAATTTCAATAGGTCAGATGTGGACAATTCTATATGGCCTAGGAACCATCAAAAGGAGTCTATGAGGATGTAGAAAGTTCAAGATCAAGTACACATCGGCAAGAAATACAGTCTTTAGGTCAAATATCTGTCTGGCTAAAATAACATGATAAGAGGTCATTCTGTATAGTATCCTGATTTTCATAGAACACCTTAGCCAGAAATATGTTCAGTAGTTAAAATAAGGACTCTTGTATGGCTTCAGTAACATCAAAAGGAGTTAATGAGTATGTTTAGAATGTTCAAGATCAAGTACTCGTGGGCCAGAACTATATTCAGTAGGTCAAAAAGGAACCTATCTATAGCTCATGTAATATCAGAAGGAGTCTAAAAGTTTTTCTTGTTTAAAAACTTTTGAGGACCCTTTGACCAGACATGAGTTAAATACTTAAGATATGGATATTCTATATGCCTTAAGAAGCATCAAAAGGAGTCTATGAGAATTTATACAAAAAGTTCGAGACCTAGTACTCGTCGGCAAGGACTATGTTTGTGGGTCAATGAGGAACCTCTAGGCCTAGAAAGCAGTCTAAGAAGTAGTCTATTTTTTATGTATAGAAAGTTCAATATCAGGTACTCGTGGGACAGATATATGTTCAGCATATGTTCAAATATCGTCCTGCTCATAAAACATCATAAGTAGTAAATATCAATGTATAGTAACCTAATGATATAGTAACCTATGTTGAGTAGGTCAAATAGGAACCTTTGTATAGCTTATCATCAAAAGGT
This sequence comes from Pimephales promelas, assembly GCF_988280905.1. Taxonomy (NCBI): domain Eukaryota; kingdom Metazoa; phylum Chordata; class Actinopteri; order Cypriniformes; family Leuciscidae; genus Pimephales; species Pimephales promelas. Next base: position 7,993,081 of record NC_142793.1, read on the forward strand.
GTCTAATAAGCTTATATTGCTTAAAAACTTTTGAGGTCCCTTTTACCAGAAATGAGTTCAATAGCTATACTATGCACTGCTCATGTGTTGTTTTCTCGTCTGTGCACAAATAAATTAGTTTGTAAAATAGAAATGAATGCAAAATCACGTTATATCTTTTCATTGCAACGAGGAACAAGTTATATCTATCATGCATTGCAATGAAACACATCTTAGGTGTTTTCTTTTTATTGCACAGAGGTTAGTTATTACGTGCATATGCATAACGAGGAACAAGTTAGATATGTCAGGCAATGCACTGAAACCCATGTTAGGTGTTTTCTTTTCACTGCAGAGAGGTTACAAATTTGCGTGCATATGCATAACGAGAAACAAGTTATATCTATCATGCAATGCAATGAAACACATCTTAGGTGTTTTCTTTTTATTACACAGAGGTTAGTTATTACGTGCATATGCATTACGAGGAACAAATTCGATATGTCATGCAATGCACTGAAACCCATGTTAGGTGTTTTCTTTTCACTGCAGACAGGTTAGATATTTGCGTGCATATGCATAACGAGAAACAAGTTATATCTATCTTGCAATGCAATGAAACACATCTTAGGTGTTTTCTTTTCATTGCACAGAGGATAGTTATTGCATGCATACATAACGAGGAACAAGTTAGATATGTCATGCAATGCAATGAAACACATCTTAGGTATTTTCTTTTCATTGCACAGAGGTTAGTTATTCCGTGCATATGAATAACGAGTAACAAGTTAGATATGTCATGTAATGCACTGAAACACATCTTAGGTGTTTTCTTTTCACTGCAGAGAGCGAGTTATTGCGTGCATATGCATAACGAGAAACAAGTTAGATCTGTCATACAATGCACTGAAACACATCTTAGGTGTTTTCTTTTCACTGCACAGAGCGAGTTATTGCGTGTATATGCATAACGAGAAACAAGTTAGATCTGTCATGCAATGCACTGAAACACATCTTAGGTGTTTTCTTTTCACTGCACAGAGGTTAGTTATTGTGTGCATAAGCATAACGAGGAACAAGTTAGATAGGTCATGCAATTCGATGAAACACATCTTAGGTGTTTTCTTTTCATTGCACAGATGATAGTTATTGCATGCATACATAACGAGGAACAAGTTAGATTAGGTCATGCAATGCATTGAAACACATCTTAGTTGTTTTCTTTTCATTGCACAGAGGTTATTGCGTGCATATGCATAACGAGGAACAAGTTAGATATGCAATGCAATGAAACACATCTTAGGTGTTTTCTTTTCATTGCACAGAGGTTAGTTATTCCGTGCATATGAATAACGAGTAACAAGTTAGATATGTCATGTAATGCACTGAAACACATCTTAGGTGTTTTCTTTTCACTGCACAGAGCGAGTTATTGCATGTATATGCATAACGAGAAACAAGTTAGATCTGTCATGCAATGCACTGAAACACATCTTAGGTGTTTTCTTTTCACTGCACAGAGGTTAGTTATTGCGTGCATATGCATAACGAGGAACAAGTTAGATAGGTCATGCAATTCGATGAAACACATCTTAGGTGTTTTCTTTTCATTGCACAGATGATAGTTATTGCATGCATACATAACGAGGAACAAGTTAGATTAGGTCATGCAATGCATTGAAACACATCTTAGTTGTTTTCTTTTCATTGCACAGAGGTTATTGCGTGCATATGCAAAACGAGGAACAAGTTAGATATGTCATGCAATGCAATGAAACACATTTTAGGTGTTTTCTTTTCATTGCACAGAGGTTAGTTATTGCGTGCATATGCATAACGAGTAACAAGTTAGATATGTCATGTAATGCACTGAAACACATCTTAGGTGGTTTCTTTTCACTGCACATAGCGAGTTATTGCGTGCATATGCATAACGAGAAACAAGTTAGATCTGTCATGTAATGCACTGAAACACATCTTAGGTGTTTTCTTTTCACTGCACAGAGCGAGTTATTGCGTGCATATGCATAACGAGAAACAAGTTAGATCTGTCATGCAATGCAATGAAACACATCTTAGGTGTTTTCTTTTCATTGGACAGAGGTTAGTTATCGTGTGCATGTGCAATGCAATCCTAAAGCACAAGCATTGCAAATCTCTTCGTTGCACAAGGAACAAGTTAGTGTGTGCATTGTAAAGCGATCGCTCTTTTGATGTTTTCTCGTCAAAACAGAAATTAATTAGTTGTAGAATGGAAGTGCATGGAAAAGCACGCGTGTTTTATCTTTTCTTTTCATTGCAAAGAAAAATAAGTTAGAAAATGTAAGAATTGCAATGAAACAACACACGTTATCCAGTCAAAGCAGAAGGAAGGGTTTAGTTCTTGAATGCAATAAAGTGCATATTACATATTTGGTATTTTTGATGCACAACGTTCTTCATGCACAATCCACATCTCTTCATTGCACAAAGCAACGAGTGTTGTTTTATTGCAATGCATAAAATATCGAACTTGTTCCTCATTGCAATGAAAAGAAAATGTATGCATGTGCTTTCGCATGCATTTCTATTTTACAAACTAGATTGTTTGTGCACAGACAAGAAAACATCACGTTATGCCTTTTCATTGCAACGAAGAACAAGTTAGATTGTTATGCAATCCAAGGAAACTAGATATTAGGTGTTTTCTTTTCATTGCACAGAGAAACATGTTAGTTATTGCGTGCGTATTCTTTAATGCACAACGTTAGACGTTAGATGTGTTTTCGGTGAACAACGGAATGAGTTAGATATTGAATGCGTTCCTCTGTTGCACAAAGGAACGAGTAAGTTATTGCATTGCACGACCGCTCAAGTGATGTTTTTTCGTCAGTGCACACATAGAATTAGTAGTAGAATCCATGCGAAAGAGTCAAAGAGTCTTCAAAGGTTTTAATAAATATTAACTTATTGACTTTTGATGATTTGTAAGCTATAGATAGGTTCCTTTTTGTCCTAGTGAACATATTTCTGGCTCTCGGGTACTTGATTCTAAGCCATAGAGAAGTCCATATCTGACCTATTGTACTAATTTCTGGTCTATGTTTCCTCAAATGTTTTTAAATAATATCAACTGATAGACTCAATCTGATGTTATATACATAGGTTCCTTTTTGACCTACAGAACATGTTTCTAGCCTATGGGTAATTAATTGATCCTTCTCATGATATTATTTCAGCCAGAAAGATATTTGACCTACTGAACATATTTCTGGCCCAAAAGTACTTGATCTTGAACTTTCCATACATACTCATAGACTCCAATAAATGCTTCCTAAGCCATGGACAAGTCCATATCTGACCTTTTGAACTAATTTCTGGTCAAAGGTTCCTCAAAAACTTTAAAACGATATAAACTTATAGACTCCTTCTGATGTTATATTACATAGGTCAATTGTTGACCTCCAGGAACACTTTTATGGCCCACGGGTCCTTGGTATGTGGGTTATTATACCGAGAGATTTACTTCTCATGATGTCATTTCAGCCAGACAAAAATTTGACCTACTGAACATGTTTCTGGCCCAAAAGTACTTGATCTTGAACTTTCCAAACATACTCATAGACTCCAACAGATAGACTCTAAGCCATAGAGAAGTCCATATCTGACCTATTGAACTCATTTCTGGTCAAAGGATCCTCAAAAGGTTTTAAACAATATAAACTTATAGACTCCTGATGTTACATTAGCTATACATAGGTCAATTTTTGACCTTCAGAAACACATTTATGGTCCACGGATATTTGATGTTTGGGTTAATGTACCGAGAGCTTTGCTTCTCATGATGTAATTTCAGCCATAAATATATTTGACCTACTGAACATATATCTGGCCCAAAAGTACTTGACCTTGTACTTTCCATTCATACTCATAGACTCCAACAGATGCTTCCTAAGCCATAGAGAAGTCCATATCTGACATATTGAACTAATTTCTGGTCAAAGATTTCTCAAAAAATTTTAAAACAATATAAACTTTTAGACTCCTTCTGATGTTATATTAGATATACATAGGTCAATTTTGACCTCCATGAACACATTTATGGCACATTTCCAGAAGGAAATGTGAAGTGCTTGAAGCGGCAAATCTCAGCATCCGGTTGCTAGGGTGTTCTGGGAGGTTGCTACGGTGTTCTGGGTGGTTGCTAGGTGTTTTTTTAGGGTATTCTTGGTGGTTGCTATGGCGTTGCTATGCGGTTGTTAGGGTATTCTGGGTGGTTGCGAAGGTGTTCTGGGTGGTTGCTAGGGTGTTGCTAGGCGGTTAATGGGGTGTTAATGGTGGTTGCTAGGGTGTTGCCCGATGGTTGCTGGGTTGTTCTGGTTTGTTTCTAGGGTGTTCTGGATGGTTGCTAGGCTGTTGCTTGGTGGTTGCTAGGGTGGTCTGGTTGGTTGGAGATTTACTTCTCATGATGTCATTTCAGCCAGAAAAATATTTTACCTACTGAACATGTTTCTGGTCCAAAAATACTTGATCTTGAACTTTCCACACATACTCACAGACTATGTAATATAACATTCTGATGTTATATGACATAGGTCAATTTTTGACCTCCATGAACACTTTTATGGCCCACGGGTACTTGGATCTGTTGGTTAATATACCGAGAGATTTACATCTCATGATGTCATTTCAGCCAGACAAATATTTGACCTACTGAACATGTTTCTGGCCCAAAAGTACTTGATCTTGAACTTTCCATACATACTCAAAGACCACGCAATATAACATTCTGATGTTATATTACACAGGTCAATTTTTGACCTCCATGAAAACTTTTATGGCCCACGGGTACTTGGATCTGTTGGTTAATATACCGAGAGATTTACCTCTCATGATGTCATTTCAGCCAGACAAATATTTGACCTACTGAACATGTTTCTGGCCCAAAAGTACTTGATCTTGAACTTTCCAAACATACTCATAAACTCCAACAGATGCTTCTTAAGGCACAGAGAAGTCCATATCTGACATATTGAACTCATTTCTGGTCAAAGGTTTCTCAAAAAGTTTAAAACAATATAGACTTTTAGACTCCTTCTGATGTTATATTAGATATACATAGGTCAATTTTGACCTCCATGAACACATTTATGGCACATTTCCCGAAGAAAATGTGAAGTGGAGCTTGAAGCGGCAAATCTTTGACCTTCAGAAACACATTTATGGTCCACGGATATTTGGTGTTTGGGTTAATGTACCGAGAGCTTTGCTTCTCATGATGTAATTTCAGCCATAAATATATTTGACCTACTGAACATATATCTGGCCCAAAAGTACTTGACCTTGTACTTTCCATTCATACTCATAGACTCCAACAGATGCTTCCTAAGCCATAGAGAAGTCCATATCTGACATATTGAACTAATTTCTGGTCAAAGATTTCTCAAATATTTTAAAACAATATAAACTTTTAGACTCCTTCTGATGTTATATTAGATATACATAGGTCAATTTTGACCTCCATGAAAACATTTATGGCACATTTCCAGAAGGAAATGTGAAGTGCTTGAAGCGGCAAATCTCAGCACCCGGTTGCTATGCGGTTGCTAGGGTATTCTGGGTGGTTGCTAGGGTAATCTGGGTGGTTGCGAAGGTGTTCTGGGTGGTTGCTGGGTTGTTCTGGTTTGTTTCTAGGGTGTTCTGGGTGGTTGCTATGATGTTGCTTGGTGGTTGCTAGGGTGTTCTGGTTGGTTGGAGATTTATTTCTCATGATGTCATTTCAGCCAGAAAAATATTTTACCTACTAAACATGTTTCTAGCCCAAAAGTACTAGATCTTGAACTTTCCATACATATTCATACACTATGTAATATAACATTCTGATGTTATATTACATAGGTCAATTTTTGACCTCCATGAATACTTTTATGGCCCACGGGTACTTGATCTGTGTGTTAATGTACCGAGAGATTTACATCTCATGATGTCATTTCAGCCAGACAAATATTTGACCTACTGAACATGTTTCTGGTCCAAAAGTTCTTGATCTTGAACTTTCCATAGAGACTCATCGACTCCAATAGATGCTTCCTAAGAAGCCATAGAGAAGTCCATATCTGACATATTGAACTCATTTCTGGTCAAAGGTTTCTCAAATAGTTTAAAACAATATAGACTTTTAGACTCCTTCTGATGTTATATTAGATATACATAGGTCAATTTTGACCTCCATGAACACATTTATGGCACATTTCCTGAAGAAAATGTGAAGTGGAGCTTGAAGCGGCAAATCTCAGCACCTGGTTGCTAGGGTGTTCTGGGAGGTTGCTACGGTGTTCTGGGTGGTTGGTAGGTTTTTTTTTAGGGTATTCTGGGTGGTTGCTATGGTGTTGCTATGCGGTTGCTAGGGTATTCTGGGTGGTTGCGAAGGTGTTCTGGGTGGTTGCTAGGGTGTTGCTATGTGGTTGCTAGGGTATTCTGGGTGGTTGTGAAGCTGTTCTGGGTGGTTGCTAGGGTGTTGCAAGGCGGTTGCTAGGGTATTCTGGGTGGTTGCGAAGGTGTTCTGGGTGGTTGCTAGGGTGTTCTGGTTGGTTGGAGATTTATTTCTCATGATGTCATTTCAGCCAGAAAAATATTTTACCTACTAAACATGTTTCTGGCCCAAAAGTACTAGATCTTGAACTTTCCATACATATTCATAGACTATGTAATATAACATTCTGATGTTATATTACATAGGTCAATTTTTGACCTCCATGAATACTTTTATGGTCCACGGGTACTTGATCTGTGGGTTAATATACAGAGAGATTTACATCTCATGATGTCATTTCAGCCAGATAAATATTTGACCTACTGAACATGTTTCTGGTCCAAAAGTTCTTGATCTTGAACTTTCCATACAGACTCATAGACTCCAATAGATGCTTCCTAAGAAGCCATAGAGAAGTCCATATCTGACCTATTGAACTCATTTCTGGTGAAAAGTTCCTCAAAATAGTTTAAAACAATATAAACTTATAGATTCCTTCTGATGTTATATTAGCTATACATAGGTCAATTTTTGACCTCCAGGAACACATTTATGTCCCACAGGTACTTGATCTGTGGGTTAATATACCGATAGATTTACTTCTCGTGATCTCATTGAACTCATTTCTTGTCAAAGGTTCCTCAAAAAGTTTAAAACAATGTAAACTTTTAGACTTCTTCTGATGTTATATTAGATATACATAGATCAATTTTTGACCACCAGGAACACATTTATGGCACATTTCCAGAAGAAAATATGAAGTGGAGCTTGAAGCGGCAAATCTCAGCACCCGGTTGCTAGGGTGTTCTGGGAGGTTGCTACGGTGTTCTGGGTGGTTGCTAGGTGGTTTTTTTTAGGGTATTCTGGGTGGTTGCTATGGTGTTGCTATGCGGTTGCTAGGGTATTCTGGGTGGTTGCGAAGGTGTTCTGGGTGGTTGCTAGGGTGTTGCTATGTGGTTGCTAGGGTGTTGCTAGGCGATTGCTGGGGTGTTAATGGTGGTTGCTAGGGTGTTGCCAGATGGTTGCTGGGGTGTTCTGGTTTGTTTATAGGGTGTTCTGGATGGTTGCTAGGCTGTTGCTTGGTGGTTGCTAGGGTGTTCTGGTTGGTTGGAGATTTACTTCTCATGATGTCATTTCAGCCAGAAAAATATTTTACCTACTGAACATGTTTCTGGTCCAAAAATACTTGATCTTGAACTTTCCACACATACTCACAGACTATGTAATATAACATTCTGATGTTATATTACATAGGTCAATTTTTGACCTCCATAAACACTTTTATGGCCCACGGGTACTTGGATCTGTTGGTTAATATACCAAGAGATTTACATCTCATGATGTCATTTCAGCCAGACAAATATTTGACCTACTGAACATGTTTCTTGCCCAAAAGTACTTGATCTTGAACTTTCCAAACATACTCATAGACTCCAACAGATGATTCCTAAGCCACAGAGAAGTCCATATCTGACATATTGAACTCATTTCGGGTCAAAGCTTTCTCAAAAAGTTTAAAACAATATAGACTTTTAGACTCCTTCTGATGTTATATTAGATATACATAGGTCAATTTTGACCTCCATTAACACATTTATGGCACATTTCCTGAAGAAAATGTGAAGTGGAGCTTGAAGCGGCAAATCTCAGCACCCGGTTGCTAGGGTGTTCTGGGAGGTTGCTACGGTGTTCTGGGTGGTTGGTAGGTTTTTTTTAGGGTATTCTGGGTGGTTGCTAAGGTGTTGCTATGCGGTTGCTAGGGTATTCTGGGTGGTTGCGAAGGTGTTCTGGGTGGTTGCTAGGGTGTTGCTATGTGGTTGCTATGGTATTCTGGGTGGTTGCGAAGCTGTTCGGGGTGGTTGCTAGGGTGTTGCAAGGCGGTTGCTAGGGTATTCTGGGTGGTTGCGAAGGTGTTCTGGGTGGTTGCAGGGTTGTTTTGGTTTGTTTCTAGGGTGTTCTGGGTGGTTGCTATGCTGTTGCTTGGTGGTTGCTAGGGTGTTCTGGTTGGTTGGAGATTTATTTCTCATGATGTCATTTCAGCCAGACAAATATTTGACCTACTGAACATGTTTCTGGCCCAAAAGTACTTGATCTTGAACTTTCCAAACATACTCATAGACTCCAACAGATGCTTCCTAAGCCACAGAGAAGTCCATATCTGACATATTGAACTCATTTCTGGTCAAAGGTTTCTCAAAAAGTTTAAAACAATATAGACTTTTAGACTCCTTCTGATGTTATATTAGATATACGTAGGTCAATTTTGACCTCCATGAACACATTTATGGCACATTTCCTAAAGAGAATGTGAAGTGGAGCTTGAAGCGGCAAATCTCAGCACCCGGTTGCTAGGGTGTTCTGGGAGGTTGCTACCGTGTTTTGGGTGGCTGGTAGTTTTTTTTTTTAGGGTATTCTGGGTAGTTGCTATGGTGTTGCTATGCGGTTGCTAGGGTATTCTGGGTGGTTGCGAAGGTGTTCTGGGTGGTTGCTAGGGTGTTGATATGTGGTTGCTAGTGTATTCTGGGTGGTTGCGAAGCTGTTCTGGGTGGTTGCTAGGGTGTTGCTAGGCGGTTGCTAGGGTATTCTGGAAGGTTGCGAAGGTGTTCTGGGTGTTTGCTGGGTTGTTTTGGTTTGTTTCTATGGTGTTCTGGGTGGTTGCTATGATGTTGCTTGGTGGTTGCTAGGGTGTTCTGGTTGGTTGGAGATTTATTTCTCATGATGTCATTTCAGTCAGAAAAATATTTTACCTACTAAACATGTTTCTGGCCCAAAAGTACTAGATCTTGAACTTTACATACATATTCATAGACTATGTAATATAACATTCTGATGTTATATTACATAGGTCAATTTTTGACCTCCATGAATACTTTTATGGCCCACGGGTACTTGATCTGTGTGTTAATGTACCGAGAGATTTACATCTCATGATGTCATTTCAGCCAGACAAATATTTGACCTACTGAACATGTTTCTGGTCCAAAAGTTCTTGATCTTGAACTTTCCATAGAGACTCATCGACTCCAATAGATGCTTCCTAAGAAGCCATAGAGAAGTCCATATCTGACATATTGAACTCATTTCTGGTCAAGGGTTTCTCAAATAGTTTAAAACAATATAGACTTTTAGACTCCTTCTGATGTTATATTAGATATACATAGGTCAATTTTGACCTCCATGAACACATTTATGGCACATTTCCTGAAGAAAATGTGAAGTGGAGCTTGAAGCGGCAAATCTCAGCACCCGGTTGCTAGGGTGTTCTGGGAGGTTGCTACCGTGTTTTGGGTGGCTGGTAGTTTTTTTTTTTAGGGTATTCTGGGTAGTTGCTATGGTGTTGCTATGCGGTTGCTAGGGTATTCTGGGTGGTTGCGAAGGTGTTCTGGGTGGTTGCTAGGGTGTTGATATGTGGTTGCTAGTGTATTCTGGGTGGTTGCGAAGCTGTTCTGGGTGGTTGCTAGGGTGTTGCTAGGCGGTTGCTAGGGTATTCTGGAAGGTTGCGAAGGTGTTCTGGGTGGTTGCTGAGTTGTTTTGGTTTGTTTCTATGGTGTTCTGGGTGGTTGCTATGATGTTGCTTGGTGGTTCCTAGGGTGTTCTGGTTGGTTGGAGATTTATTTCTCATGATGTCATTTCAGTCAGAAAAATATTTTACCTACTAAACATGTTTCTGGCCCAAAAGTACTAGATCTTGAACTTTACATACATATTCATAGACTATGTAATATAACATTCTGATGTTATATTACATAGGTCAATTTTTGACCTCCATGAATACTTTTATGGCCCACGGGTACTTGATCTGTGTGTTAATGTACCGAGAGATTTACATCTCATGATGTCATTTCAGCCAGACAAATATTTGACCTACTGAAGATGTTTCTGGTCCAAAAGTTCTTGATCTTGAACTTTCCATACAGACTCATAGACTCCAATAGATGCTTCCTAAGAAGCCATAGAGAAGTCCATATCTGACATATTGAACTCATTTCTGGTCAAGGGTTTCTCAAATAGTTTAAAACAATATAGACTTTTGGACTCCTTCTGATGTTATATTAGATATACATAGGTCAATTTTGACCTCCATGAACACATTTATGGCACATTTCCTGAAGAACATGTGAATTGGAGCTTGAAGCGGCAAATCTCAGCACCCGGTTGCTAGGGTGTTCTGGGAGGTTGCTACGGTGTTCTGGGTGGTTGGTAGGTTTTTTTTAGGGTATTCTGGGTGGTTGCTATGGTGTTGCTATGCGTTTGCTAGGGTATTCTGGGTGGTTGCGAAGGTGTTCTGGGTGGTTGCTAGGGTGTTGCTATGTGGTTGCTAGGGTATTCTGGGTGGTTGTGAAGCTGTTCTGGGTGGTTGCTAGGGTGTTGCAAGGCGGTTGCTAGGGTATTCTGGGTGGTTGCGAAGGTGTTCTGGGTGGTTGCTGGGTTGTTCTGGGTGGTTGCTATGCTGTTGCTTGGTGGTTGCTAGGGTGTTCTGGTTGGTTGGAGATTTATTTTTCATGATGTCATTTCAGCCAGAAAAATATTTTGTTGCATTATGTTGCAAGGCGGTTGCTAGGGTATTCTGGGTGGTTGCGAAGGTGTTCTGGGTGGTTGCTGGGTTGTTCTGGGTGGTTGCTATGCTGTTGCTTGGTGGTTGCTAGGGTGTTCTGGTTAGTTGGAGATTTATTTTTCATGATGTCATTTCAGCCAGAAAAATATTTTACCTACTAAACATGTTTCTGGCCCAAAAGTACTAGATCTTGAACTTTCCATACATATTCATAGACTATGTAATGTTCTGATGTTATATGACATAGGTCAATTTTTGACCTCCATGAATACTTTTATGGCCCACGGGTACTTGATCTGTGGGTTAATATACAGAGAGATTTACATCTCATGATGTCATTTCAGCCAGAGAAATATTTGACCTACTGAACATGTTTCTGGCCCAAAAGTTCTTGATCTTGAACTTTCCATACAGACTCATAGACTCCAATAGATGAACCTGGCAACCGCCTAGCAACATTAGCACCTAGCAACCACATAAAAACACCATAGCAACCACCCAGAATACCCGAACAACCACCTAGCAACCACACAGAACACCCTGGTAACCGGGTGGTGAGATTTGCCACTACAGGCTCAACTTCACATTTTCTTCTGGAAATGTGCCATAAATGTGTTCCTGGTGGTCAAAAATGTATCTATGTATATCTAATCTAACATCAGAAGAAGTCTAAAAGTTTACATTGTTTTAAACTTTTTGAGGAACCTTTGACCAGAAATGAGTTCAATGACATCACGAGAAGTAAATCTATCGGTATATTAACTCACAAATCAAGTACCCGTGGGACATAAATGTGTTCCTGGAGGTCAAAAATTGACCTATATATATCTAATATAATTGACAAATGTATATCTTATATAACATCAGAAGGAGGTCAAATATTTGTCTGGCTGAAATTACATCATGAGAAGTAAATCTCTCGGTATACTCACCCATAGATCAAGTACCCGTGGGCCATAAATGTGTTCCTGGAGGTCAAAAATTGACCTATGTATAGCTAATATAACATCAGAAGGAATCTATAAGTTTATATTGTTTTAAACTATTTTGAGGAACTTTTCACCAGAAATGAGTTCAATAGGTCAGATATGGACTTCTCTATGGCTTCTTAGGAAGCGTCTATTGGAGTCTATGAGTCTGTATGGAAAGTTCAAGATCAAGAACTTTTGGGCCAGAAACATGTTCAGTAGGTCAAATATTTCTCTGGCTGAAATGACATCATGAGATGTAAATCTCTCTCTATTATTAACCCACAGATCAAGTACCCGTGGGCCATAAAAGTGTTCATGGAGGTCAAAAATTGACCTATGTAATATAACATCAGAATGTTATATTACATAGTCTGTGAGTATGTGTGGAAAGTTCAAGATCAAGTATTTTTGGACCAGAAACATGTTCAGTAGGTAAAATATTTTTCTGGCTGAAATGACATCATGAGAAATAAATCTCCAACCAACCAGAACACCCTAGCAACCACCAAGCAACAGCATAGCAACCACCCAGAACACCCTAGAAACAAACCAAAACAACCCAGCAACCACCCAAAACACCTTCGCAACCACCCAGAATACCCTAGCAACCGCCTAGCAACACCCTAGCAACCACCCCGAACAGCTTCGCAACCACCCAGAATACCCTAGCAACCACATAGCAACACCCTAGCAACCAACCAGAACACCTTCGCAACCACCCAGAATACCCTAGCAACCGCATAGCAACACCTTAGCAACCACCCAGAATACCCTAAAAAAAACCTACCAACCACCCAGAACACCGTAGCAACCTCCCAGAACACCCTAGCAACCGGGTGCTGAGATTTGCCACTTCACATTTTCTTCAGGAAATGTGCCATAAATGTGTTCATGGAGATCAAATTTGACCTATGTATATCTAATTTAACATCAGAAGGAGTCCAAAAGTCTATATTGTTTTAAACTTTTTGAGAAACCTTTGACCCGAAATGAGTTCAATATGTCAGATATGGACTTCTCTGTGGCTTAGGAATCATCTGTTGGAGTCTATGAGTATGTTTGGAAAGTTCAAGATCAAGTACTTTTGGGCAAGAAACATGTTCAGTAGGTCAAATATTTGTCTGGCTGAAATGACATCATGAGAAGTAAATCTCCAACCAACCAGAACACCCTAGCAACCACCAAGCAACAGCCTAGCAACCATCCAGAACACCCTATAAACAAACCAGAACACCCCAGCAACCATCTGGCAACATCCTAGCAACCACCATTAACACCCCAGCAATCGCCTAGCAACACCCTAGCAACCACATAGCAACACCATAGCAACCACCCAGAATACCCCAGCAACCGCCTAGCAACACCCTAGCAACCACCCAGAACACCTTAGCAACCACCCAGAATACCCTAGCAACCGCATAGCAACACCATAGCAACCACCCAGAATACCCTAAAAAAACACCTAGCAACCACCCAGAACACCGTAGCAACCTCCCAGAACACCCTAGCAACCGGTAATGTAATATGATATAAACTAATCAATATGTTTATATTGTTTGAAACCTTTTGAGGACCCTTTTACCATAACAATATAAACTTCTAGAGTCCATCTGATGTTGTATTAGCTATACGTGGGTCAATTTTTGACCTGTGTAACACATTTATGGCACATTTCAAGAAGAAATTGTGAAGTACTGCTTGCAGTGGCAAATCTCACCACCCGGTTGCTAGGGTGTTCCCGGTGGTTGCTACAGTGTTCTGGGTGGTTGCTAGGTGGTTGTTAGGGTATTCCGGGTGGTTTCTAGGGTGTTCTGGGTGGTTACTAGGGTGTTGCTAGGTGGTTGCTAGGGTGTTCTGGGTGGTTGCTTGGGTGTTGCTAGGGTTGGTTGCTTGGTAGGGTGTTGCTAAGGTGTTCTGGGTAGTTGCTAGGTGGTTGCTAGAGTGTTGCTAAGGTGTTCTGGGTGGTTGCTAGGGTGATTTAGGTGGTTACTATGGTAGTCTGTGTTTCCTATGGTGTTTCTAGGTGGTTGGTAGTGTCCAAATTACTATAGAGTTTTTATAATGTTTTTGGCAATTGATTTATATATCATCAAAAGGAGCCCATAAGTTTTTCAGAAATAATTTCAATAGGTCAGATGTGGACAATTCTATATGGCCTAGGAACCATCAAAAGGAGTCTATGAGGATGTAGAAAGTTCAAGATCAAGTACACATCGGCAAGAAATACAGTCTTTAGGTCAAATATCTGTCTGGCTAAAATAACATGATAAGAGGTCATTCTGTATAGTATCCTGATTTTCATAGAACACCTTAGCCAGAAATATGTTCAGTAGTTAAAATAAGGACTCTTGTATGGCTTCAGTAACATCAAAAGGAGTTAATGAGTATGTTTAGAATGTTCAAGATCAAGTACTCGTGGGCCAGAACTATATTCAGTAGGTCAAAAAGGAACCTATCTATAGCTCATGTAATATCAGAAGGAGTCTAAAAGTTTTTCTTGTTTAAAAACTTTTGAGGACCCTTTGACCAGACATGAGTTAAATACTTAAGATATGGACATTCTATATGCCTTAAGAAGCATCAAAAGGAGTCTATGAGAATTTATACAAAAAGTTCGAGACCTAGTACTCGTCGGCAAGGACTATGTTTGTGGGTCAATGAGGAACCTCTAGGCCTAGAAAGCAGTCTAAGAAGTAGTCTATTTTTTATGTATAGAAAGTTCAATATCAGGTACTCGTGGGACAGATATATGTTCAGCATATGTTCAAATATCGTCCTGCTCATAAAACATCATAAGTAGTAAATATCAATGTATAGTAACCTAATGATATAGTAACCTATGTTGAGTAGGTCAAATAGGAACCTTTGTATAGCTTATCATCAAAAGGTGTCTAATAAGCTTATATTGCTTAAAAACTTTTGAGGTCCCTTTTACCAGAAATGAGTTCAATAGCTATACTATGCACTGCTCATGTGTTGTTTTCTCGTCTGTGCACAAATAAATTAGTTTGTAAAATAGAAATGAATGCAAAATCACGTTATATCTTTTCATTGCAACGAGGAACAAGTTATATCTATCATGCATTGCAATGAAACACATCTTAGGTGTTTTCTTTTTATTGCACAGAGGTTAGTTATTACGTGCATATGCATAACGAGGAACAAGTTAGATATGTCAGGCAATGCACTGAAACCCATGTTAGGTGTTTTCTTTTCACTGCAGAGAGGTTACAAATTTGCGTGCATATGCATAACGAGAAACAAGTTATATCTATCATGCAATGCAATGAAACACATCTTAGGTGTTTTCTTTTTATTACACAGAGGTTAGTTATTACGTGCATATGCATTACGAGGAACAAATTCGATATGTCATGCAATGCACTGAAACCCATGTTAGGTGTTTTCTTTTCACTGCAGACAGGTTAGATATTTGCGTGCATATGCATAACGAGAAACAAGTTATATCTATCTTGCAATGCAATGAAACACATCTTAGGTGTTTTCTTTTCATTGCACAGAGGATAGTTATTGCATGCATACATAACGAGGAACAAGTTAGATATGTCATGCAATGCAATGAAACACATCTTAGGTATTTTCTTTTCATTGCACAGAGGTTAGTTATTCCGTGCATATGAATAACGAGTAACAAGTTAGATATGTCATGTAATGCACTGAAACACATCTTAGGTGTTTTCTTTTCACTGCAGAGAGCGAGTTATTGCGTGCATATGCATAACGAGAAACAAGTTAGATCTGTCATACAATGCACTGAAACACATCTTAGGTGTTTTCTTTTCACTGCACAGAGCGAGTTATTGCGTGTATATGCATAACGAGAAACAAGTTAGATCTGTCATGCAATGCACTGAAACACATCTTAGGTGTTTTCTTTTCACTGCACAGAGGTTAGTTATTGTGTGCATAAGCATAACGAGGAACAAGTTAGATAGGTCATGCAATTCGATGAAACACATCTTAGGTGTTTTCTTTTCATTGCACAGATGATAGTTATTGCATGCATACATAACGAGGAACAAGTTAGATTAGGTCATGCAATGCATTGAAACACATCTTAGTTGTTTTCTTTTCATTGCACAGAGGTTATTGCGTGCATATGCATAACGAGGAACAAGTTAGATATGCAATGCAATGAAACACATCTTAGGTGTTTTCTTTTCATTGCACAGAGGTTAGTTATTCCGTGCATATGAATAACGAGTAACAAGTTAGATATGTCATGTAATGCACTGAAACACATCTTAGGTGTTTTCTTTTCACTGCACAGAGCGAGTTATTGCATGTATATGCATAACGAGAAACAAGTTAGATCTGTCATGCAATGCACTGAAACACATCTTAGGTGTTTTCTTTTCACTGCACAGAGGTTAGTTATTGCGTGCATATGCATAACGAGGAACAAGTTAGATAGGTCATGCAATTCGATGAAACACATCTTAGGTGTTTTCTTTTCATTGCACAGATGATAGTTATTGCATGCATACATAACGAGGAACAAGTTAGATTAGGTCATGCAATGCATTGAAACACATCTTAGTTGTTTTCTTTTCATTGCACAGAGGTTATTGCGTGCATATGCAAAACGAGGAACAAGTTAGATATGTCATGCAATGCAATGAAACACATTTTAGGTGTTTTCTTTTCATTGCACAGAGGTTAGTTATTGCGTGCATATGCATAACGAGTAACAAGTTAGATATATCATGTAATGCACTGAAACACATCTTAGGTGGTTTCTTTTCACTGCACATAGCGAGTTATTGCGTGCATATGCATAACGAGAAACAAGTTAGATCTGTCATGTAATGCACTGAAACACATCTTAGGTGTTTTCTTTTCACTGCACAGAGCGAGTTATTGCGTGCATATGCATAACGAGAAACAAGTTAGATCTGTCATGCAATGCAATGAAACACATCTTAGGTGTTTTCTTTTCATTGGACAGAGGTTAGTTATCGTGTGCATGTGCAATGCAATCCTAAAGCACAAGCATTGCAAATCTCTTCGTTGCACAAGGAACAAGTTAGTGTGTGCATTGTAAAGCGATCGCTCTTTTGATGTTTTCTCGTCAAAACAGAAATTAATTAGTTGTAGAATGGAAGTGCATGGAAAAGCACGCGTGTTTTATCTTTTCTTTTCATTGCAAAGAAAAATAAGTTAGAAAATGTAAGAATTGCAATGAAACAACACACGTTATCCAGTCAAAGCAGAAGGAAGGGTTTAGTTCTTGAATGCAATAAAGTGCATATTACATATTTGGTATTTTTGATGCACAACGTTCTTCATGCACAATCCACATCTCTTCATTGCACAAAGCAACGAGTGTTGTTTTATTGCAATGCATAAAATATCGAACTTGTTCCTCATTGCAATGAAAAGAAAATGTATGCATGTGCTTTCGCATGCATTTCTATTTTACAAACTAGATTGTTTGTGCACAGACAAGAAAACATCACGTTATGCCTTTTCATTGCAACGAAGAACAAGTTAGATTGTTATGCAATCCAAGGAAACTAGATATTAGGTTTTTTCTTTTCATTGCACAGAGAAACATGTTAGTTATTGCGTGCGTATTCTTTAATGCACAACGTTAGACGTTAGATGTGTTTTCGGTGAACAACGGAATGAGTTAGATATTGAATGCGTTCCTCTGTTGCACAAAGGAACGAGTAAGTTATTGCATTGCACGACCGCTCAAGTGATGTTTTTTCGTCAGTGCACACATAGAATTAGTAGTAGAATCCATGCGAAAGAGTCAAAGAGTCTTCAAAGGTTTTAATAAATATTAACTTATTGACTTTTGATGATTTGTAAGCTATAGATAGGTTCCTTTTTGTCCTAGTGAACATATTTCTGGCTCTCGGGTACTTGATTCTAAGCCATAGAGAAGTCCATATCTGACCTATTGTACTAATTTCTGGTCTATGTTTCCTCAAATGTTTTTAAATAATATCAACTGATAGACTCAATCTGATGTTATATACATAGGTTCCTTTTTGACCTACAGAACATGTTTCTAGCCTATGGGTAATTAATTGATCCTTCTCATGATATTATTTCAGCCAGAAAGATATTTGACCTACTGAACGGAAATGTGAAGTGCTTGAAGCGGCAAATCTCAGCATCCGGTTGCTAGGGTGTTCTGGGAGGTTGCTACGGTGTTCTGGGTTGTTGCTAGGTGTTTTTTTAGGGTATTCTTGGTGGTTGCTATGGCGTTGCTATGCGGTTGTTAGGGTATTCTGGGTGGTTGCGAAGGTGTTCTGGGTGGTTGCTAGGGTGTTGCTAGGCGGTTAATGGGGTGTTAATGGTGGTTGCTAGGGTGTTGCCAGATGGTTGCTGGGTTGTTCTGGTTTGTTTCTAGGGTGTTCTGGATGGTTGCTAGGCTGTTGCTTGGTGGTTGCTAGGGTGGTCTGGTTGGTTGGAGATTTACTTCTCATGATGTCATTTCAGCCAGAAAAATATTTTACCTACTGAACATGTTTCTGGTCCAAAAATACTTGATCTTGAACTTTCCACACATACTCACAGACTATGTAATATAACATTCTGATGTTATATGACATAGGTCAATTTTTGACCTCCATGAACACTTTTATGGCCCACGGGTACTTGGATCTGTTGGTTAATATACCGAGAGATTTACATCTCATGATGTCATTTCAGCCAGACAAATATTTGACCTACTGAACTGTTCTTGCCCAAAAGTACTTGATCTTGAACTTTCCAAACATACTCATAGACTCCAACAGATGATTCCTAAGCCACAGAGAAGTCCATATCTGACATATTGAACTCATTTCGGGTCAAAGGTTTCTCAAAAAGTTTAATACAATATAGACTTTTAGACTCCTTCTGATGTTATATTAGATATACATAGGTCAATTTTGACCTCCATGAACACATTTATGGCAATTTTCCTGAAGAAAATGTGAAGTGGAGCTTGAAGCGGCAAATCTCAGCAGCCGGTTGCTAGGGTGTTCTGGGAGTTTGCTACGGTGTTCTGGGTGGTTGGTAGGTTTTTTTTAGGGTATTCTGGGTGGTTGCTAAGGTGTCGCTATGCGGTTGCTAGGGTATTATGGGTGGTTGCGAAGGTGTTCTGGGTGGTTGCTAGGGTGTTACTATGTGGTTGCTAGGGTATTCTGGGTGGTTGCGAAGCTGTTCGGGGTGGTTGCTAGGGTGTTGCTAGGCGGTTGCTAGGGCATTCTGGGTGGTTGCGAAGGTGTTCTGGGTGGTTGCTGGGTTGTTTTGGTTTGTTTCTAGGGTGTTCTGGGTGGTTGCTATGCTGTTGCTTGGTGGTTGCTAGGGTGTTCTGGTTGGTTGGAGATTTATTTCTCATGATGTCATTTCAGCCAGACAAATATTTGACCTACTGAACATGTTTCTGGCCCAAAAGTACTTGATCTTGAACTTTCCAAACATACTCATAGACTCCAACAGATGCTTCCTAAGCCACAGAAAAGTCCATATCTGACATATTGAACTCATTTCTGGTCAAAAGTTTCTCAAAAAGTTTAAAACAATATAGACTTTTAGACTCCTTCTGATGTTATATTAGATATACATAGGTCAATTTTGACCTCCATGAACACATTGATGGCACATTTCCTGAAGAAAATGTGAAGTGTCGCTTGAAGCGGCAAATCTCAGCACCCGGTTGCTAGGGTGTTCTGGGAGGTTGCTACGGTGTTCTGGGTGGTTGCTAGGTGTTTTTTTAGGGTATTCTGGGTGGTTGCTATGGTGTTGCTATGTGGTTGTTAGGGTATTCTGGGTGGTTGCGAAGGTGTTCTGGGTGGTTGCTAGGGTGTTGCTAGGCGGTTGCTGGGGTGTTAATGGTGGTTGCTAGGGTGTTGCCAGATGGTTGCTGGGGTGTTCTGGTTTGTTTCTAGGGTGTTCTGGATGGTTGCTAGGCTGTTGCTTGGTGGTTGCTAGGGTGTTCTGGTTGGTTGGAGATTTACTTCTCATGATGTCATTTCAGCCAGAAAAATATTTTACCTACTGAACATGTTTCTGATCCAAAAATACTTGATCTTGAACTTTCCACACATACTCACAGACTATGTAATATAACATTCTGATGTTATATGACATAGGTCAATTTTTGACCTCCATGAACACTTTTATGGTCCACGGGGACTTGGATCTGTTGGTTAATATACCGAGAGATTTACATCTCATGATGTCATTTCAGCCAGACAAATATTTGACCTACTGAACATGTTTCTGGCCCAAAAGTACTTGATCTTGAACTTTCCATACATACTCATAGACCATGCAATATAACATTCTGATGTTATATTACACAGGTCAATTTTTGACCTCCATGAACACTTTTATGGCCCACGGGTACTTGGATCTGTTGGTTAATATACCGAGAGATTTACATCTCATGATGTCATTTCAGCCAGACAAATATTTGACCTACTGAACATGTTTCTGGCCCAAAAGTACTTGATCTTGAACTTTCCAAACATACTCATAGACTCCAACAGATGCTTCCTAAGCCACAGAGAAGTCCTTATCTGACATATTGAACTCATTTCTGGTCAAAGGTTTCTCAAAAAGTTTAAAACAATATAGACTTTTAGACTCCTTCTGATGTTATATTAGATATACATAGGTCAATTTTGACCTCCATGAACACATTTATGGCACATTTCCTGAAGAAAATGTGAAGTGGAGCTTGAAGCGGCAAATCTCAGCACCCGGTTTCTAGGGTGTTCTGGGAGGTTGCTACCTTGTTCTGGGTGGTTGGTAGTTTTTTTTTTAGGGTATTCTGGGTAGTTGCTATGGTGTTGCTATGCGGTTGCTAGGGTATTCTGGGTGGTTGCGAAGGTGTTCTGGGTGGTTGCTAGGGTGTTGATATGTGGTTTGCTAGTGTATTCTGGGTGGTTGCGACCACATCACTTTTGGGCCAGAAACATGTTTAGTAGGTAAAATATTTTTCTGGCTGAAATGACATCATGAGAAATAAATCTCCAACCAACCAGAACACCCTAGCAACCACCAAGCAACATCATAGCAACCACCTAGAACACCCTAGAAACAAACCAGAACAACCCAGCAACCACCCAGAACACCTTCGCAACCACCCAGAATACCCTAGCAACCTTCTAGCAACACCCTAGCAACCACCCAGAACAGAACTTCTCATGATGTAATTTCAGCCAGACAAATATTTGACCTCCTTCTGATGTTATATACATTGGTCAATTATATTAGATATACATAGGTCAATTTTTGACCTCCAGGAACACATTTATGTCCCACGGGTACTTGATCTGTGGGTTAATATACCGATAGATTTACTTCTCGTGATCTCATTGAACTCATTTCTTGTCAAAGGTTCCTCAAAAAGTTTAAAACAATGTAAACTTTTAGACTTCTTCTGATGTTATATTAGATATACATAGATCAATTTTTGACCACCAGGAACACATTTATGGCACATTTCCTGAAGAAAATATGAAGTGGAACTTGAAGCGGCAAATCTCAGCACCCGGTTGCTAGGGTGTTCTGGGAGGTTGCTACGGTGTTCTGGGTGGTTGCTAGGTGTTTTTTTTAGGGTATTCTGGGTGGTTGCTAAGGTGTTGCTATGCGGTTGCTAGGGTATTCTGGGTGGTTGCGAAGGTGTTCTGGGTGGTTGCTAGGGTGTTGCTATGTGGTTGCTAGGGTATTCTGGGTGGTTGCGAAGCTGTTCGGGGTGGTTGCTAGGGTGTTGCTAGGTGGTTGCTAGGGTATTCTGGGTGGTTGCGAAGGTGTTCTGGGTGGTTGCTGGGTTGTTTTGGTTTGTTTCTAGAGTGTTCTGGGTGGTTGCTATGCTGTTGCTTGGTGGTTGCTAGGGTGTTCTGGTTGGTTGGTGATTTATTTCTCATGATGTCATTTCAGCCAGAAAAATATTTTACCTACTAAACATGTTTCTGGCCCAAAAGTAATAGATCTTGAACTTTCCATACATATTCATAGACTATGTAATATAACATTCTGATGTTATATTACATAGGCCAATTTTTGACCTCCATGAATACTTTTATGGTCCACGAGTACTTGATCTGTGGGTTAATATACAGAGAGATTTACATCTCATGATGTCATTTCAGCCAGAGAAATATTTGACCTACTGAACATGTTTCTGGCCCAAAAGTTCTTGATCTTGAACTTTCCATACAGACTCATAGACTTAGATGCTTCCTAAGAAGCCATAGAGAAGTCCATATCTGACCTATTGAACTCATTTCTGGTGAAAAGTTCCTCAAAATAGTTTAAAACAATATAAACTCATAGATTCCTTCTGATGTTATATTAGCTATACATAGGTCAATTTTTGACCTCCAGGAACACATTTATGGCCCACAGGTACTTGATCTATGGGTGAGTATACCGAGAGATTTACTTCTCATGATGTAATTTCAGCCAGACAAATATTTGACCTCCTTCTGATGTTATATAAGATATACATTGGTCAATTATATTAGATATACATAGGTCAATTTTTGACCTCCAGGAACACATTTATGTCCCACGGGTACTTGATCTGTGGGTTAATATACCGATAGATTTACTTGTCGTGATCTCATTGAACTCATTTCTTGTCAAAGGTTCCTCAAAAAGTTTAAAACAATGTAAACTTTTAGACTTCTTCTGATATTATATTAGATATACATAGATCAATTTTTGACCACCAGGAACACATTTATGGCACATTTCCAGAAGAAAATATGAAGTGGAGCTTGAAGCGGCAAATCTCAGCAACCGGTTGCTAGGGTGTTCTGGGAGGTTGCTACGGTGTTCTGGGTGATTGCTATGGTGTTGCTATGCGGTTGCTAGGGTATTCTGGGTGGTTGCGAAGGTGTTCTGGGTGGTTGCTAGGGTGTTGCTAGGCGGTTGCTGGGGTATTCTGGGTGGTTGCTATGTGGTTGCTAGGGTGTTGCTAGGCGATTGCTGGGGTGTTAATGGTGGTTGCTAGGGTGTTGCCAGATGGTTGCTGGGGTGTTCTGGTTTGTTTATAGGGTGTTCTGGGTGGTTGCTAGGCTGTTGCTTGGTGGTTGCTAGGGTGTTCTGGTTGGTTGGAGATTTACTTCTCATGATGTCATTTCAGCCAGAAAAATATTTTACCTACTGAACATGTTTCTGGTCCAAAAATACTTGATCTTGAACTTTCCACACATACTCACAGACTATGTAATATAACATTCTGACGTTATATTACATAGGTCAATTTTTGACCTCCATGAACACTTTTATGGCCCACGGGTACTTGGATCTGTTGGTTAATATACCAAGAGATTTACATCTCATGATGTCATTTCAGCCAGACAAATATTTGACCTACTGAACTGTTCTTGCCCAAAAGTACTTGATCTTGAACTTTCCAAACATACTCATAGACTCCAACAGATGAAGCCGCAGAGAAGTCACAGAGAAGTCCATATCTGACATATTGAACTCATTTCGGGTCAAAGGTTTCTCAAAAAGTTTAATACAATATAGACTTTTAGACTCCTTCTGATGTTATATTAGATATACATAGGTCAATTTTGACCTCCATGAACACATTTATGGCAATTTTCCTGAAGAAAATGTGAAGTGGAGCTTGAAGCGGCAAATCTCAGCAGCCGGTTGCTAGGGTGTTCTGGGAGGTTGCTACGGTGTTCTGGGTGGTTGGTAGGTTTTTTTTAGGGTATTCTGGGTGGTTGCTAAGGTGTTGCTATGCGGTTGCTAGGGTATTATGGGTGGTTGCGAAGGTGTTCTGGGTGGTTGCTAGGGTGTTACTATGTGGTTGCTAGGGTATTCTGGGTGGTTGCGAAGCTGTTCGGGGTGGTTGCTAGGGTGTTGCTAGGCGGTTGCTAGGGTATTCTGGGTGGTTGCGAAGGTGTTCTGGGTGGTTGCTGGGTTGTTTTGGTTTGTTTCTAGGGTGTTCTGGGTGGTTGCTATGCTGTTGCTTGGTGGTTGCTAGGGTGTTCTGGTTGGTTGGAGATTTATTTCTCATGATGTCATTTCAGCCAGACAAATATTTGACCTACTGAACATGTTTCTGGCCCAAAAGTACTTGATCTTGAACTTTCCAAACATACTCATAGACTCCAACAGATGCTTCCTAAGCCACAGAAAAGTCCATATCTGACATATTGAACTCATTTCTGGTCAAAAGTTTCTCAAAAAGTTTAAAACAATATAGACTTTTAGACTCCTTCTGATGTTATATTAGATATACATAGGTCAATTTTGACCTCCATGAACACATTGATGGCACATTTCCTGAAGAAAATGTGAAGTGTCGCTTGAAGCGGCAAATCTCAGCACCCGGTTGCTAGGGTGTTCTGGGAGGTTGCTACGGTGTTCTGGGTGGTTGCTAGGTGTTTTTTTAGGGTATTCTGGGTGGTTGCTATGGTGTTGCTATGTGGTTGTTAGGGTATTCTGGGTGGTTGCGAAGGTGTTCTGGGTGGTTGCTAGGGTGTTGCTAGGCGGTTGCTGGGGTGTTAATGGTGGTTGCTAGGGTGTTGCCAGATGGTTGCTGGGGTGTTCTGGTTTGTTTCTAGGGTGTTCTGGATGGTTGCTAGGCTGTTGCTTGGTGGTTGCTAGGGTGTTCTGGTTGGTTGGAGATTTACTTCTCATGATGTCATTTCAGCCAGAAAAATATTTTACCTACTGAACATGTTTCTGATCCAAAAATACTTGATCTTGAACTTTCCACACATACTCACAGACTATGTAATATAACATTCTGATGTTATATGACATAGGTCAATTTTTGACCTCCATGAACACTTTTATGGTCCACGGGGACTTGGATCTGTTGGTTAATATACCGAGAGATTTACATCTCATGATGTCATTTCAGCCAGACAAATATTTGACCTACTGAACATGTTTCTGGCCCAAAAGTACTTGATCTTGAACTTTCCATACATACTCATAGACCATGCAATATAACATTCTGATGTTATATTACACAGGTCAATTTTTGACCTCCATGAACACTTTTATGGCCCACGGGTACTTGGATCTGTTGGTTAATATACCGAGAGATTTACATCTCATGATGTCATTTCAGCCAGACAAATATTTGACCTACTGAACATGTTTCTGGCCCAAAAGTACTTGATCTTGAACTTTCCAAACATACTCATAGACTCCAACAGATGCTTCCTAAGCCACAGAGAAGTCCTTATCTGACATATTGAACTCATTTCTGGTCAAAGGTTTCTCAAAAAGTTTAAAACAATATAGACTTTTAGACTCCTTCTGATGTTATATTAGATATACATAGGTCAATTTTGACCTCCATGAACACATTTATGGCACATTTCCTGAAGAAAATGTGAAGTGGAGCTTGAAGCGGCAAATCTCAGCACCCGGTTTCTAGGGTGTTCTGGGAGGTTGCTACCTTGTTCTGGGTGGTTGGTAGTTTTTTTTTTAGGGTATTCTGGGTAGTTGCTATGGTGTTGCTATGCGGTTGCTAGGGTATTCTGGGTGGTTGCGAAGGTGTTCTGGGTGGTTGCTAGGGTGTTGATATGTGGTTTGCTAGTGTATTCTGGGTGGTTGCGACCACATCACTTTTGGGCCAGAAACATGTTTAGTAGGTAAAATATTTTTCTGGCTGAAATGACATCATGAGAAATAAATCTCCAACCAACCAGAACACCCTAGCAACCACCAAGCAACATCATAGCAACCACCTAGAACACCCTAGAAACAAACCAGAACAACCCAGCAACCACCCAGAACACCTTCGCAACCACCCAGAATACCCTAGCAACCTTCTAGCAACACCCTAGCAACCACCCAGAACAGAACTTCTCATGATGTAATTTCAGCCAGACAAATATTTGACCTCCTTCTGATGTTATATACATTGGTCAATTATATTAGATATACATAGGTCAATTTTTGACCTCCAGGAACACATTTATGTCCCACGGGTACTTGATCTGTGGGTTAATATACCGATAGATTTACTTCTCGTGATCTCATTGAACTCATTTCTTGTCAAAGGTTCCTCAAAAAGTTTAAAACAATGTAAACTTTTAGACTTCTTCTGATGTTATATTAGATATACATAGATCAATTTTTGACCACCAGGAACACATTTATGGCACATTTCCTGAAGAAAATATGAAGTGGAACTTGAAGCGGCAAATCTCAGCACCCGGTTGCTAGGGTGTTCTGGGAGGTTGCTAAGGTGTTCTGGGTGGTTGCTAGGTGTTTTTTTTAGGGTATTCTGGGTGGTTGCTAAGGTGTTGCTATGCGGTTGCTAGGGTATTCTGGGTGGTTGCGAAGGTGTTCTGGGTGGTTGCTAGGGTGTTGCTATGTGGTTGCTAGGGTATTCTGGGTGGTTGCGAAGCTGTTCGGGGTGGTTGCTAGGGTGTTGCTAGGTGGTTGCTAGGGTATTCTGGGTGGTTGCGAAGGTGTTCTGGGTGGTTGCTGGGTTGTTTTGGTTTGTTTCTAGAGTGTTCTGGGTGGTTGCTATGCTGTTGCTTGGTGGTTGCTAGGGTGTTCTGGTTGGTTGGTGATTTATTTCTCATGATGTCATTTCAGCCAGAAAAATATTTTACCTACTAAACATGTTTCTGGCCCAAAAGTAATAGATCTTGAACTTTCCATACATATTCATAGACTATGTAATATAACATTCTGATGTTATATTACATAGGCCAATTTTTGACCTCCATGAATACTTTTATGGTCCACGAGTACTTGATCTGTGGGTTAATATACAGAGAGATTTACATCTCATGATGTCATTTCAGCCAGAGAAATATTTGACCTACTGAACATGTTTCTGGCCCAAAAGTTCTTGATCTTGAACTTTCCATACAGACTCATAGACTTAGATGCTTCCTAAGAAGCCATAGAGAAGTCCATATCTGACCTATTGAACTCATTTCTGGTGAAAAGTTCCTCAAAATAGTTTAAAACAATATAAACTCATAGATTCCTTCTGATGTTATATTAGCTATACATAGGTCAATTTTTGACCTCCAGGAACACATTTATGGCCCACAGGTACTTGATCTATGGGTGAGTATACCGAGAGATTTACTTCTCATGATGTAATTTCAGCCAGACAAATATTTGACCTCCTTCTGATGTTATATAAGATATACATTGGTCAATTATATTAGATATACATAGGTCAATTTTTGACCTCCAGGAACACATTTATGTCCCACGGGTACTTGATCTGTGGGTTAATATACCGATAGATTTACTTGTCGTGATCTCATTGAACTCATTTCTTGTCAAAGGTTCCTCAAAAAGTTTAAAACAATGTAAACTTTTAGACTTCTTCTGATATTATATTAGATATACATAGATCAATTTTTGACCACCAGGAACACATTTATGGCACATTTCCAGAAGAAAATATGAAGTGGAGCTTGAAGCGGCAAATCTCAGCAACCGGTTGCTAGGGTGTTCTGGGAGGTTGCTACGGTGTTCTGGGTGATTGCTATGGTGTTGCTATGCGGTTGCTAGGGTATTCTGGGTGGTTGCGAAGGTGTTCTGGGTGGTTGCTAGGGTGTTGCTAGGCGGTTGCTGGGGTATTCTGGGTGGTTGCTATGTGGTTGCTAGGGTGTTGCTAGGCGATTGCTGGGGTGTTAATGGTGGTTGCTAGGGTGTTGCCAGATGGTTGCTGGGGTGTTCTGGTTTGTTTATAGGGTGTTCTGGGTGGTTGCTAGGCTGTTGCTTGGTGGTTGCTAGGGTGTTCTGGTTGGTTGGAGATTTACTTCTCATGATGTCATTTCAGCCAGAAAAATATTTTACCTACTGAACATGTTTCTGGTCCAAAAATACTTGATCTTGAACTTTCCACACATACTCACAGACTATGTAATATAACATTCTGACGTTATATTACATAGGTCAATTTTTGACCTCCATGAACACTTTTATGGCCCACGGGTACTTGGATCTGTTGGTTAATATACCAAGAGATTTACATCTCATGATGTCATTTCAGCCAGACAAATATTTGACCTACTGAACTGTTCTTGCCCAAAAGTACTTGATCTTGAACTTTCCAAACATACTCATAGACTCCAACAGATGAAGCCGCAGAGAAGTCACAGAGAAGTCCATATCTGACATATTGAACTCATTTCGGGTCAAAGGTTTCTCAAAAAGTTTAATACAATATAGACTTTTAGACTCCTTCTGATGTTATATTAGATATACATAGGTCAATTTTGACCTCCATGAACACATTTATGGCAATTTTCCTGAAGAAAATGTGAAGTGGAGCTTGAAGCGGCAAATCTCAGCAGCCGGTTGCTAGGGTGTTCTGGGAGGTTGCTACGGTGTTCTGGGTGGTTGGTAGGTTTTTTTTAGGGTATTCTGGGTGGTTGCTAAGGTGTTGCTATGCGGTTGCTAGGGTATTATGGGTGGTTGCGAAGGTGTTCTGGGTGGTTGCTAGGGTGTTACTATGTGGTTGCTAGGGTATTCTGGGTGGTTGCGAAGCTGTTCGGGGTGGTTGCTAGGGTGTTGCTAGGCGGTTGCTAGGGTATTCTGGGTGGTTGCGAAGGTGTTCTGGGTGGTTGCTGGGTTGTTTTGGTTTGTTTCTAGGGTGTTCTGGGTGGTTGCTATGCTGTTGCTTGGTGGTTGCTAGGGTGTTCTGGTTGGTTGGAGATTTATTTCTCATGATGTCATTTCAGCCAGACAAATATTTGACCTACTGAACATGTTTCTGGCCCAAAAGTACTTGATCTTGAACTTTCCAAATATACTCATAGACTCCAACAGATGCTTCCTAAGCCACAGAAAAGTCCATATCTGACATATTGAACTCATTTCTGGTCAAAAGTTTCTCAAAAAGTTTAAAACAATATAGACTTTTAGACTCCTTCTGATGTTATATTAGATATACATAGGTCAATTTTGACCTCCATGAACACATTGATGGCACATTTCCTGAAGAAAATGTGAAGTGTCGCTTGAAGCGGCAAATCTCAGCACCCGGTTGCTAGGGTGTTCTGGGAGGTTGCTACGGTGTTCTGGGTGGTTGCTAGGTGTTTTTTTAGGGTATTCTGGGTGGTTGCTATGGTGTTGCTATGTGGTTGTTAGGGTATTCTGGGTGGTTGCGAAGGTGTTCTGGGTGGTTGCTAGGGTGTTGCTAGGCGGTTGCTGGGGTGTTAATGGTGGTTGCTAGGGTGTTGCCAGATGGTTGCTGGGGTGTTCTGGTTTGTTTCTAGGGTGTTCTGGATGGTTGCTAGGCTGTTGCTTGGTGGTTGCTAGGGTGTTCTGGTTGGTTGGAGATTTACTTCTCATGATGTCATTTCAGCCAGAAAAATATTTTACCTACTGAACATGTTTCTGATCCAAAAATACTTGATCTTGAACTTTCCACACATACTCACAGACTATGTAATATAACATTCTGATGTTATATGACATAGGTCAATTTTTGACCTCCATGAACACTTTTATGGTCCACGGGTACTTGGATCTGTTGGTTAATATACCGAGAGATTTACATCTCATGATGTCATTTCAGCCAGACAAATATTTGACCTACTGAACATGTTTCTGGCCCAAAAGTACTTGATCTTGAACTTTCCATACATACTCATAGACCATGCAATATAACATTCTGATGTTATATTACACAGGTCAATTTTTGACCTCCATGAACACTTTTATGGCCCACGGGTACTTGGATCTGTTGGTTAATATACCGAGAGATTTACATCTCATGATGTCATTTCAGCCAGACAAATATTTGACCTACTGAACTGTTCTTGCCCAAAAGTACTTGATCTTGAACTTTCCAAACATACTCATAGACTCCAACAGATGATTCCTAAGCCACAGAGAAGTCCATATCTGACATATTAAACTTATTTCGGGTCAAAGGTTTCTCAAAAAGTTTAATACAATATAGACTTTTAGACTCCTTCTGATGTTATATTAGATATACATAGGTCAATTTTGACCTCCATGAACACATTTATGGCAATTTTCCTGAAGAAAATGTGAAGTGGAGCTTGAAGCGGCAAATCTCAGCAGCCGGTTGCTAGGGTGTTCTGGGAGTTTGCTACGGTGTTCTGGGTGGTTGGTAGGTTTTTTTTAGGGTATTCTGGGTGGTTGCTAAGGTGTTGCTATGCGGTTGCTAGGGTATTATGGGTGGTTGCGAAGGTGTTCTGGGTGGTTGCTAGGGTGTTACTATGTGGTTGCTAGGGTATTCTGGGTGGTTGCGAAGCTGTTCGGGGTGGTTGCTAGGGTGTTGCTAGGCGGTTGCTAGGGCATTCTGGGTGGTTGCGAAGGTGTTCTGGGTGGTTGCTGGGTTGTTTTGGTTTGTTTCTAGGGTGTTCTGGGTGGTTGCTATGCTGTTGCTTGGTGGTTGCTAGGGTGTTCTGGTTGGTTGGAGATTTATTTCTCATGATGTCATTTCAGCCAGACAAATATTTGACCTACTGAACATGTTTCTGGCCCAAAAGTACTTGATCTTGAACTTTCCAAACATACTCATAGACTCCAACAGATGCTTCCTAAGCCACAGAAAAGTCCATATCTGACATATTGAACTCATTTCTGGTCAAAAGTTTCTCAAAAAGTTTAAAACAATATAGACTTTTAGACTCCTTCTGATGTTATATTAGATATACATAGGTCAATTTTGACCTCCATGAACACATTGATGGCACATTTCCTGAAGAAAATGTGAAGTGTCGCTTGAAGCGGCAAATCTCAGCACCCGGTTGCTAGGGTGTTCTGGGAGGTTGCTACGGTGTTCTGGGTGGTTGCTAGGTGTTTTTTTAGGGTATTCTGGGTGGTTGCTATGGTGTTGCTATGTGGTTGTTAGGGTATTCTGGGTGGTTGCGAAGGTGTTCTGGGTGGTTGCTAGGGTGTTGCTAGGCGGTTGCTGGGGTGTTAATGGTGGTTGCTAGGGTGTTGCCAGATGGTTGCTGGGGTGTTCTGGTTTGTTTCTAGGGTGTTCTGGATGGTTGCTAGGCTGTTGCTTGGTGGTTGCTAGGGTGTTCTGGTTGGTTGGAGATTTACTTCTCATGATGTCATTTCAGCCAGAAAAATATTTTACCTACTGAACATGTTTCTGATCCAAAAATACTTGATCTTGAACTTTCCACACATACTCACAGACTATGTAATATAACATTCTGATGTTATATGACATAGGTCAATTTTTGACCTCCATGAACACTTTTATGGTCCACGGGGACTTGGATCTGTTGGTTAATATACCGAGAGATTTACATCTCATGATGTCATTTCAGCCAGACAAATATTTGACCTACTGAACATGTTTCTGGCCCAAAAGTACTTGATCTTGAACTTTCCATACATACTCATAGACCATGCAATATAACATTCTGATGTTATATTACACAGGTCAATTTTTGACCTCCATGAACACTTTTATGGCCCACGGGTACTTGGATCTGTTGGTTAATATACCGAGAGATTTACATCTCATGATGTCATTTCAGCCAGACAAATATTTGACCTACTGAACATGTTTCTGGCCCAAAAGTACTTGATCTTGAACTTTCCAAACATACTCATAGACTCCAACAGATGCTTCCTAAGCCACAGAGAAGTCCTTATCTGACATATTGAACTCATTTCTGGTCAAAGGTTTCTCAAAAAGTTTAAAACAATATAGACTTTTAGACTCCTTCTGATGTTATATTAGATATACATAGGTCAATTTTGACCTCCATGAACACATTTATGGCACATTTCCTGAAGAAAATGTGAAGTGGAGCTTGAAGCGGCAAATCTCAGCACCCGGTTTCTAGGGTGTTCTGGGAGGTTGCTACCTTTTTCTGGGTGGTTGGTAGTTTTTTTTTTAGGGTATTCTGGGTAGTTGCTATGGTGTTGCTATGCGGTTGCTAGGGTATTCTGGGTGGTTGCGAAGGTGTTCTGGGTGGTTGCTAGGGTGTTGATATGTGGTTTGCTAGTGTATTCTGGGTGGTTGCGACCACATCACTTTTGGGCCAGAAACATGTTTAGTAGGTAAAATATTTTTCTGGCTGAAATGACATCATGAGAAATAAATCTCCAACCAACCAGAACACCCTAGCAACCACCAAGCAACATCATAGCAACCACCTAGAACACCCTAGAAACAAACCAGAACAACCCAGCAACCACCCAGAACACCTTCGCAACCACCCAGAATACCCTAGCAACCTTCTAGCAACACCCTAGCAACCACCCAGAACAGAACTTCTCATGATGTAATTTCAGCCAGACAAATATTTGACCTCCTTCTGATGTTATATACATTGGTCAATTATATTAGATATACATAGGTCAATTTTTGACCTCCAGGAACACATTTATGTCCCACGGGTACTTGATCTGTGGGTTAATATACCGATAGATTTACTTCTCGTGATCTCATTGAACTCATTTCTTGTCAAAGGTTCCTCAAAAAGTTTAAAACAATGTAAACTTTTAGACTTCTTCTGATGTTATATTAGATATACATAGATCAATTTTTGACCACCAGGAACACATTTATGGCACATTTCCTGAAGAAAATATGAAGTGGAGCTTGAAGCGGCAAATCTCAGCACCCGGTTGCTAGGGTGTTCTGGGAGGTTGCTACGGTGTTCTGGGTGGTTGCTAGGTGTTTTTTTTAGGGTATTCTGGGTGGTTGCTAAGGTGTTGCTATGCGGTTGCTAGGGTATTCTGGGTGGTTGCGAAGGTGTTCTGGGTGGTTGCTAGGGTGTTGCTATGTGGTTGCTAGGGTATTCTGGGTGGTTGCGAAGCTGTTCGGGGTGGTTGCTAGGGTGTTGCTAGGTGGTTGCTAGGGTATTCTGGGTGGTTGCGAAGGTGTTCTGGGTGGTTGCTGGGTTGTTTTGGTTTGTTTCTAGAGTGTTCTGGGTGGTTGCTATGCTGTTGCTTGGTGGTTGCTAGGGTGTTCTGGTTGGTTGGTGATTTATTTCTCATGATGTCATTTCAGCCAGAAAAATATTTTACCTACTAAACATGTTTCTGGCCCAAAAGTAATAGATCTTGAACTTTCCATACATATTCATAGACTATGTAATATAATTAGAATTGATGTTATATTACATAGGTCAATTTTTGACCTCCATGAATACTTTTATGGCCCACAGGTACTTGATCTGTGGGTTAATATACTGAGAGATTTACATCTCATGATGTCATTTCAGCCAGACAAATATTTGACCTACTGAACATGTTTCTGGCCCAAAAGTTCTTGATCTTTAACTTTCCATACAGACTCATAGACTCCAATAGACGCTTCCTAAGAAGCCATAGAGAAGTCCATATCTGACCTATTGAACTCATTTCTGGTGAAAAGTTCCTCAAAATAGTTTAAAACAATATAAACTTATAGATTCCTTCTGATGTTATATTAGCTATACATAGGTCAATTTTTGACCTCCAGGAACACATTTATGGCCCAAGGTTACTTGATCTATGGGTGAGTATACCGAGAGATTTACTTCTCATGATGTAATTTCAGCCAGACAAATATTTGACCTTCTTCTGATGTTATATAAGATATACATTGGTCAATTATATTAGATATACATAGGTCAATTTTTGACCTCCAGGAACACATTTATGTCCCACGGGTACTTGATCTGTGAGTTAATGTACCGATAGATTTACTTCTCGTGATGTCATTGAACTCATTTCTGGTCAAAGGTTCCTCAAAAAGTTTAAAACAATGTAAACTTTTAGACTTCTTCTGATGTTAGATTAGATATACATAGATACATTTTTGACCACCAGGAACACATTTATGGCACATTTCCAGAAGAAAATGTGAAGTTGAGTCTGAAGTGGCAAATCTCACCACCCGGTTACTAGGGTGTTCTGTGTGGTTGCTAGGTGGTTGTTAGGGTATTCTGGGTGGTTGCTATGGTGTTTTTATGTGGTTGCTAGGTGCTAATGTTGCTAGGCGGTTGCCAGGTTGTTCTGGATGGTTGCTAGGGTGTTGCTAGGTGGTTGCTGGGGTGTTCTTGTTTGTTGGTGTTGCTTGCTGGGTGGTTGCTAGGGTGTTTTAGGTCGTTACTATGGTATTCTGGGTTGTTGCTATGGTGTTACCAGGTGGTTGGTAGTGTTTACATATGGTTACTAAAGAGTTTCTGTAATGTTTTTGGGCATGATTTAGCTCTTAACTAATAAATTCTTTTGTAATATAATGTAATATGATATAAACTAATCAATATGTTTATACTGTTTGAAACCTTTTGAGGACCCTTTTACCATAACAATATAAACTTCTAGAGTCCATCTGATGTTGTATTAGCTATACATGGGTCAATTTTTGACCTATGTAACACATTTATGGCACATTTCCAGAAGAAATTGTGAAGTACTGCTTGCAGTGGCAAATCTAACCACCCGGTTGGTAGGGTGTACCCGGTGGTTGCTACAGTGTTCTGGGTGGTTGCTAGGTGGTTGTTAGGGTATTCCGGGTGGTTGCTAGGGTGTTGCTAGGGTGTTCTGGGTGGTTACTAGGGTGTTGCTAGGTGGTTGCTAGGGTGTTCTGGGTGGTTGCTTGGGTGTTGCTAGGGTTGGTTGCTTGCTAGGGTGTTGCTAAGGTGTTCTGGGTGGTTGCTAGGCGGTTGCTAGAGTGTTGCTAAGGTGTTCTGGGTGGTTGCTAGGGTGATTTAGGTGGTTACTATGGTAGTCTGTGTGGTTCCTATGGTGTTTCTAGGTGGTTGGTAGTGTCCAAATTACTATAGAGTTTTTATAATGTTTTTGGCAATTGATTTATATATCATCAAAAGGAGCCCATAAGTTTTTCAGAAATAATTTCAATAGGTCAGATGTGGACAATTCTATATGGCCTAGGAACCATCAAAAGGAGTCTATGAGTATGTAGAAAGTTCAAGATCAAGTACACATGGGCAAGAAATACAGTCTGTAGGTCAAATATCTGTCTGGCTAAAATAACATGATAAGAGGTCATTCTGTATAGTATCCTGATTTTCAAAGAACACCTTAGCCAGAAATATGTTCAGTAGTTAAAATAAGGGCTCTTGTATGGCTTCAGTAACATCAAAAGGAGTTAATGAGTATGTTTAGAATGTTCAAGATCAAGTACTCGTGGGCCAGAACTATGTTCAGTAGGTCAAAAAGGAACCTATCTATAGCTCATGTAATATCAGAAGGAGTCTAAAAGTTTTTCTTGTTTAAAAACTTTTGAGGACCCTTTGACCAGTCTAAGAGAATTTATACAAAAAGTTCGAGACCTAGTACTCGTCGGCAAGGACTATGTTTGTGGGTCAATGAGGAACCTCTAGGCCTAGAAAGTAGTCTAAGAAGTAGCATAAGAAGTAGTCTATTTTTTATGTATAGAAAGTTCAATATCAGGTACTCGTGGGACAGATATATGTTCAGTATATGTTCAAATATCTTCCTGCTCATAAAACATCATAAGTATAGTAATGTAATGATATAGTAACCTATGTTCAGTAGGTCAAATAGGAACCTTTGTATAGCTTATATATCATCAAAAGGTGTCTAATAAGCTTATATTGCTTAAAAACTTTTGAGGTCCCTTTTACCAGAAATGAGTTCAATAGCTATACTACGCACTGTAAAGCTCATGTGTTGTTTTCTCGTCTGTGCACAAATAAATTAGTTTGTAAAATAGAAATGCATGCAAAATCACGTTATATCTTTTCATTGCAACGAGGAACAAGTTAGATATGTCATGCAATGCGACGAAACACATCTCAGGTGTTTTCTTTTCTTTGCACAGAGGTTAGTTAAAGCGTGCATATGCATAACGAGGAACAAGTTAGATATGTCATGCAATGCACTGAAACCCATGTTAGGTGTTTTCTTTTCACTGCAGAGAGGTTTTTGCGTGCATTTTCGTCCATATGCATAAGGAGAAACAAGTTATATCTATCATGCATTGCAATGAAACACATCTTAGGTTTTTTCTTTTTATTACACAGAGGTTAGTTATTGCGTGCATAATCATAACAAGGAACAAGTTAGATATGTCATGCAGTGCGATAAAACACATCTTAGGTGTTTTCTTTTCATTGCACAGAGGTTAGTTATAGCGTGCATATGCATAACGAGGAACAAGTTAGATATATCATGCAATGCACTGAAACCCATGTTAGGGGTTTTCTTTTCACTGCAGAGAGGTTTTTGCGTGGATATGCATAACGAGAAACAAGTTATATCTATCATGCAATGCAATGAAACACATCTTAGGTGTTTTCTTTTTATTACACAGAGGTTAGTTATTACGTGCATATAGATTACGAGGAACAAATTAGATATGTCATGCAATGCACTGAAACTCATGTTAGGTGTTTTCTTTTCACTGCAGATAGGTTAGCTATTTGCGTGCATATGCATAACGAGAAACAAGTTATATCTATCTTGCAATGCAATGAAACAAATCTTAGGTGTTTTCTTTTCATTGCACAGAGGATAGTTATTGCATGCATACATAACGAGGAACAAGTTAGATATGTCATGCAATGCAATGAAACTTATCTTAGGTATTTTCTTTTCATTGCACAGAGGTTAGTTAATCCGTGCATATGAATAACGAGTAACAAGTTAGATATGTCATGTAATGCACTGAAACACATCTTAGGTGTTTTCTTTTCACTGCACAGAGCGAGTTATTGCGTGCATATGCATAACGAGAAACAAGTTAGATCTGTCATGCAATGCACTGAAACACATCTTAGGTGTTTTCTTTTCACTGCGCAGAGCGAGTTATTGCGTGTATATGCATAACGAGAAACAAGTTAGATCTGTCATGCAATGCACTGAAACACATCTTAGGTGTTTTCTTTTCACTGCACAGAGGTTAGTTATTGCGTGCATATGCATAACGAGGAACAAGTTAGGTCATGCAATGCGATGAAACACATCTTAGGTGTTTTCTTTTCATTGCACAGAGGATAGTTATTGCAAGCATACATAACGAGGAACAAGTTAGATAGGTCATGCAATGTATTGAAACACATCTTAGTTGTTTTCTTTTCACTGCACAGAGCGAGTTATTGCGTGCATATGCATAACGAGAAACAAGTTAGATCTGTCATGCAATGCACTGAAACACATCTTAGGTGTTTTCTTTTCACTGCACAGAGCGAGTTATTGCGTGTATATGCATAACGAGAAACAAGTTAGATCTGTCATGCAATGCACTGAAACACATCCTAGGTGTTTTCTTTTCACTGCACAGAGGTTAGTTATTGCGTGCATATGCATAACGAGAAACAAGTTAGATCTGTCATGCAATG
This sequence comes from Pimephales promelas, assembly GCF_988280905.1. Classification (NCBI taxonomy): domain Eukaryota; kingdom Metazoa; phylum Chordata; class Actinopteri; order Cypriniformes; family Leuciscidae; genus Pimephales; species Pimephales promelas. The sequence continues at coordinate 8,030,347 of NC_142793.1, forward strand.
CACTGAAACACATCTTAGGTGTTTTCTTTTCACTGCACAGAGCGAGTTATTGCGTGTATATGCATAACGAGAAACAAGTTAGATCTGTCATGCAATGCACTGAAACACATCCTAGGTGTTTTCTTTTCACTGCACAGAGGTTAGTTATTGCGTGCATATACATAACGAGGAACAAGTTAGATAGGTCATGCAATGAGATGAAACACATCTTAGGTGTTTTCTTTTCATTGCACAGAGGATAGATATTGCATGCATACATAACGAGGAACAAGTTAGATTAGGTCATGCAATGCATTGAAACACATCTTAGTTGTTTTCTTTTCATTGCACAGAGGTTATTGCGTGCATATGCATAACGAGGAACAAGTAAGATATGTCATGCAATGCACTGAAACACATCTTAGATGTTTTCTTTTCACTGCACAGAGCGAGTTTTTGCGTGCATATGCATAACGAGAAACAAGTTAGATCTGTCATGCAATGCACTGAAACACATCTTAGGTGTTTTCTTTTCACTGCACAGAGCGAGTTATTGCGTGTATATGCATAACGAGAAACAAGTTAGATCTGTCATGCAATGCACTGAAACACATCTTAGGTGTTTTCTTTTCACTTCACAGAGGTTAGTTATTGCGTGCATATGCATAACGAGGAACAAGTTAGATAGGTCATGCAATGCGATGAAACATATCTTAGGTGTTTTCTTTTCATTGCACAGAGGATAGTTATTGCATGCATACATAACGAGGAACAAGTTAGATTAGGTCATGCAATGCATTGAAACACATCTTAGTTTGTTTCTTTTCATTGCACAGAGGTTATTGCGTGCATGTGCATAACGAGTAACAAGTTAGATCTGTCATGTAATGCACTGAAACACATCTTAGGTGTTTTCTTTTCACTGCACATAGCGAGTTATTGCGTGCATATGCATAACGAGAAACAAGTTAGATCTGTCATGTAATGCACTGAAACACATCTTAGGTGTTTTCTTTTCACTGCACAGAGCGAGTTATTGCGTGCATATGCATAACGAAAAACAAGTTAGATCTGTCATGCAATGCACTGAAACACATCTTAGGTGTTTTCTTTTCACTGCACAGAGGTTAGTTATTGCGTGCATATGCATAACGAGGAACAAGTTAGATAGGTCACGCAATGCGATGAAACACATCTTAGGTGTTTTCATTTCATTGCACAGAGGATAGTTATTGCATGCATACATAACGAGGAACAAGTTAGATAGGTCATGCAATGCATTGAAACACATCTTAGGTGTTTTCTTTTCACTGCACAGAGCGTGTTATTGCGTGCATATGCATAACGAAAAACAAGTTAGATCTGTCATGCAATGCACTGAAACACATCTTAGGTGTTTTCTTTTCACTGCACAGAGGTTAGTTATTGCGTGCATATGCATAACGAGGAACAAGTTAGATAGGTCATGCAATGCGATGAAACACATCTTAGGTGTTTTTCTTTTCATTGCACAGAGGATAGTTATTGCATGCATACATAACGAGGAACAAGTTAGATAGGTCATGCAATGCATTGAAACACATCTTAGTTGTTTTCTTTTTATTGCACAGAGGATAGTTATTGCATGCATACATAACGAGGAACAAGTTAGATAGGTCATGCAATGCATTGAAACACATCTTAGTTGTTTTCTTTTCACTGCACAGAGGTTAGTTATTGCGTGCATATGCATAACGAGGAACAAGTTAGATATGTCATGCAATGCGATGAAACACATCTTAGGTGTTTTCTTTTCACTGCACAGAGGTTAGTTATTGCGTGCATATGCATATCGAGGAACAAGTTAGATATGTCATGCAATGCAATGAAACACATCTTAGGTGTTTTCTTTTCATTGGACAGAGGTTAGTTATTGCGTGCATATGCATAACGAGGAACAAGTTAGATAGGTCATGCAATGCGATGAAACACATCTTAGGTGTTTTATTTTCATTGCACAGAGGATAGTTATTGCATGCAAACATAACGAGGAACAAGTTAGATTAGGTCATGCAATGCAATGAAACACATCTTAGTTGTTTTCTTTTCATTGCAGAGAGGTTATTGCGTGCATATGCATAACGAGGAACAAGTTAGATATGTCATGCAATGCAATGAAACACATCTTAGGTGTTTTCTTTTCATTGCACAGAGGTTAGTTATTCCGTGCAAATGAATAACGAGTAACAAGTTAGATATGTCATGTAATGCACTGAAACACATCTTAGGTGTTTTCTTTTCACTGCACAGAGCGAGTTATTGCGTGTATATGCATAACGAGAAACAAGTTAGATCTGTCATGCAATGCACTGAAACACATCTTAGGTGTTTTCTTTTCACTTCACAGAGGTTAGTTATTGCGTGCATATGCATAACGAGGAACAAGTTAGATAGGTCATGCAATGCGATGAAACATATCTTAGGTGTTTTCTTTTCATTGCACAGAGGATAGTTATTGCATGCATACATAACGAGGAACAAGTTAGATAGGTCATGCAATGCATTGAAACACATCTTAGTTGTTTTCTTTTCACTGCACAGAGCGAGTTGCGTGCATATGCATAACGAGAAACAAGTTAGATCTGTCATGCATTGCACTGAAACACATCTTAGGTGTTTTCTTTTCACTGCACAGAGCGAGTTATTGCGTGTATATGCCTAACGAGAAACAAGTTAGATCTGTCATGCAATGCACTGAAACACATCTTAGGTGTTTTCTTTTCACTGCACAGAGGTTAGTTATTGCGTGCATATGCATAACGAGGAACAAGTTAGATAGGTCATGCAATGCAATGAAACACATAGGTGTTTTCTTTTCACTGCACAGAGCGTGTTATTGCGTGCATATGCATAACGAAAAACAAGTTAGATCTGTCATGCAATGCACTGAAACACATCTTAGGTGTTTTCTTTTCACTGCACAGAGGTTAGTTATTGCGTGCATATGCATAACGAGGAACAAGTTAGATAGGTCATGCAATGCGATGAAACACATCTTAGGTGTTTTTCTTTTCATTGCACAGAGGATAGTTATTGCATGCATACATAACGAGGAACAAGTTAGATAGGTCATGCAATGCATTGAAACACATCTTAGTTGTTTTCTTTTTATTGCACAGAGGATAGTTATTGCATGCATACATAACGAGGAACAAGTTAGATAGGTCATGCAATGCATTGAAACACATCTTAGTTGTTTTCTTTTCACTGCACAGAGGTTAGTTATTGCGTGCATATGCATAACGAGGAACAAGTTAGATATGTCATGCAATGCGATGAAACACATCTTAGGTGTTTTCTTTTCACTGCACAGAGGTTAGTTATTGCGTGCATATGCATATCGAGGAACAAGTTAGATATGTCATGCAATGCAATGAAACACATCTTAGGTGTTTTCTTTTCATTGGACAGAGGTTAGTTATTGCGTGCATATGCATAACGAGGAACAAGTTAGATAGGTCATGCAATGCGATGAAACACATCTTAGGTGTTTTATTTTCATTGCACAGAGGATAGTTATTGCATGCAAACATAACGAGGAACAAGTTAGATTAGGTCATGCAATGCAATGAAACACATCTTAGTTGTTTTCTTTTCATTGCAGAGAGTTTATTGCGTGCATATGCATAACGAGGAACAAGTTAGATATGTCATGCAATGCAATGAAACACATCTTAGGTGTTTTCTTTTCATTGCACAGAGGTTAGTTATTCCGTGCAAATGAATAACGAGTAACAAGTTAGATATGTCATGTAATGCACTGAAACACATCTTAGGTGTTTTCTTTTCACTGCACAGAGCGAGTTATTGCGTGTATATGCATAACGAGAAACAAGTTAGATCTGTCATGCAATGCACTGAAACACATCTTAGGTGTTTTCTTTTCACTGCACAGAGCGAGTTATTGCGTGCATATGCATAACGAAAAACAAGTTAGATCTGTCATGCAATGCACTGAAACACATCTTAGGTGTTTTCTTTTCACTGCACAGAGGTTAGTTATTGCGTGCATATGCATAACGAGGAACAAGTTAGGTCATGCAATGCGATGAAATACATCTTAGGTGTTTTCTTTTCATTGCACAGAGGATAGTTATTGCATGCATACATAACGAGGAACAAGTTAGATAGGTCATGCAATGCATTGAAACACATCTTAGTTGTTTTCTTTTCACTGCACAGAGCGAGTTATTGCGTGCATATGCATAACGAGAAACAAGTTAGATCTGTCATGCAATGCACTGAAACACATCTTAGGTGTTTTCTTTTCACTGCACAGAGCGAGTTATTGCGTGCATATGCATAACGAGAAACAAGTTAGATCTGTCATGCAATGCACTGAAACACATCTTAGGTGTTTTCTTTTCACTGCACAGAGGTTAGTTATTGCGTGCATATGCATAACGAGGAACAAGTTAGATATGTCATGCAATGCGATGAAACACATCTTAGGTGTTTTCTTTTCACTGCACAGAGGTTCGTTATTGCGTGCATAAGCATAACGAGGAACAAGTTAGATATGTCATGCAATGCAATGAAACACAGCTTAGGTGTTTTCTTTTCATTGGACAGAGGTTAGTTATCGTGTGCATGTGCAATGCAATCCTAAAGCACAAGCATTGCAAATCTCTTCGTTGCACAAGGAACAAGTTAGTGTGTGCATTGTAAAGCGATCGCTCTTTTGATGTTTTCTCGTCAAAACATAAATTAATTAGTTGTAGAATGGAAATGCATGGAAAAGCACGCGTGTTTTATCTTTTCTTTTCATTGCAAAGAAAAATAAGCTAGAGAATGTAAGAATTGCAATGAAACAACACACGTTATCCAGTCAAAGCAGAAGGAAGGGTTTAGTTCTTGAATGCAATAAAGTGCATATTACATATATGGTATTTTTGATGCACAACGTTCTTCATGCACAATCCACATCTCTTCATTGCACAAAGCAACGAGTGTTGTTTTATCGCAATGCATAAAATATCGAACTTGTTCCTCATTGCAATGAAAAGAAAATGTATGCATGTGCTTTCGCATGCATTTCTATTTTACAAACTAGATTGTTTGTGCACAGACAAGAAAACATCACGTTATGCCTTTTCATTGCAACGAAGAACAAGTTAGATTGTTATGCAATCCAATGAAACTAGATATTAGGTGTTTTCTTTTCATTGCACAGAGGATAGATATTGCATGCATACATAACGAGGAACAAGTTAGATTAGGTCATGCAATGCATTTAAACACATCTTAGTTGTTTTCTTTTCATTGCACAGAGGTTATTGCGTGCATATGCATAACGAGGAACAAGTTAGATATGTCATGCAATGCACTGAAACACATCTTAGATGTTTTCTTTTCACTGCACAGAGCGAGTTTTTGCGTGCATATGCATAACGAGAAACAAGTTAGATCTGTCATGCAATGCACTGAAACACATCTTAGGTGTTTTCTTTTCACTGCACAGAGCGAGTTATTGCGTGTATATGCATAACGAGAAACAAGTTAGATCTGTCATGCAATGCACTGAAACACATCTTAGGTGTTTTCTTTTCACTTCACAGAGGTTAGTTATTGCGTGCATATGCATAACGAGGAACAAGTTAGATAGGTCATGCAATGCGATGAAACACATCTTAGGTGTTTTCTTTTCATTGCACAGAGGATAGTTATTGCATGCATACATAACGAGGAACAAGTTAGATTAGGTCATGCAATGCATTGAAACACATCTTAGTTTGTTTCTTTTCATTGCACAGAGGTTATTGCGTGCATGTGCATAACGAGTAACAAGTTAGATCTGTCATGTAATGCACTGAAACACATCTTAGGTGTTTTCTTTTCACTGCACATAGCGAGTTATTGCGTGCATATGCATAACGAGAAACAAGTTAGATCTGTCATGTAATGCACTGAAACACATCTTAGGTGTTTTCTTTTCACTGCACAGAGCGAGTTATTGCGTGCATATGCATAACGAAAAACAAGTTAGATCTGTCATGCAATGCACTGAAACACATCTTAGGTGTTTTCTTTTCACTGCACAGAGGTTAGTTATTGCGTGCATATGCATAACGAGGAACAAGTTAGATAGGTCATGCAATGCGATGAAACACATCTTAGGTGTTTTCATTTCATTGCACAGAGGATAGTTATTGCATGCATACATAACGAGGAACAAGTTAGATAGGTCATGCAATGCATTGAAACACATCTTAGTTGTTTTCTTTTCACTGCACAGAGCGAGTTGCGTGCATATGCATAACGAGAAACAAGTTAGATCTGTCATGCATTGCACTGAAACACATCTTAGGTGTTTTCTTTTCACTGCACAGAGTGAGTTATTGCGTGTATATGCCTAACGAGAAACAAGTTAGATCTGTCATGCAATGCACTGAAACACATCTTAGGTGTTTTCTTTTCACTGCACAGAGGTTAGTTATTGCGTGCATATGCATAACGAGGAACAAGTTAGATAGGTCATGCAATGCAATGAAACACATCTTAGGTGTTTTCTTTTCACTGCACAGAGCGTGTTATTGCGTGCATATGCATAACGAAAAACAAGTTAGATCTGTCATGCAATGCACTGAAACACATCTTAGGTGTTTTCTTTTCACTGCACAGAGCGAGTTATTGCGTGCATATGCATAACGAGAAACAAGTTAGATCTGTCATGCAATGCACTGAAACACATCTTAGGTGTTTTCTTTTCACTGCACAGAGGTTAGTTATTGCGTGCATATGCATAACGAGGAACAAGTTAGATATGTCATGCAATGCGATGAAACACATCTTAGGTGTTTTCTTTTCACTGCACAGAGGTTCGTTATTGCGTGCATATGCATAACGAGGAACAAGTTAGATATGTCATGCAATGCAATGAAACACAGCTTAGGTGTTTTCTTTTCATTGGACAGATGTTAGTTATCGTGTGCATGTGCAATGCAATCCTAAAGCACAAGCATTGCAAATCTCTTCGTTGCACAAGGAACAAGTTAGTGTGTGCATTGTAAAGCGATCGCTCTTTTGATGTTTTCTCGTCAAAACATAAATTAATTAGTTGTAGAATGGAAATGCATGGAAAAGCACGCGTGTTTTATCTTTTCTTTTCATTGCAAAGAAAAATAAGCTAGAAAATGTAAGAATTGCAATGAAACAACACACGTTATCCAGTCAAAGCAGAAGGAAGGGTTTAGTTCTTGAATGCAATAAAGTGCATATTACATATATGGTATTTTTGATGCACAACGTTCTTCATGCACAATCCACATCTCTTCATTGCACAAAGCAACGAGTGTTGTTTTATCGCAATGCATAAAATATCGAACTTGTTCCTCATTGCAATGAAAAGAAAATGTATGCATGTGCTTTCGCATGCATTTCTATTTTACAAACTAGATTGTTTGTGCACAGACAAGAAAACATCACGTTATGCCTTTTCATTGCAACGAAGAACAAGTTAGATTGTTATGCAATCCAATGAAACTAGATATTAGGTGTTTTCTTTTCATTGCACAGAGAAACATGTTAGTTATTGCGTGCATATTCTTTAATGCACAACGTTAGACGTTAGATTTAGACCTAATCTAATTTTCGTTGAACAACGGAATGAGTTAGATATTAAATGCGTTCCTCTGTTGCACAAAGGAACGAGTAAGTTATTGCATTGCAAGACCGCTCAAGTGATGTTTTTTCGTCAGTGCACAAAAGAATTAGTAGTAGAATCCATGCGAAAGAGTCAACGGGTCCTCAAAGGTTTTAATAAATATTAACTTATTGACTTTTGATGATTTGTAAGCTATAGATAGGTTCCTTTTTGTCCTAGTGAACATATTTCTGGCTCACGGGTACTTGATTCTAAGCCATAGAGAAGTCCATATCTGACCTATTGTACTAATTTCTGGTCTATGTTTCCTCAAATGTTTTTAAATAATATCAACTGATAGACTCAATCTGATGTTATATACATAGGTTCCTTTTTGACCTACAGAACATGTTTCTAGCCTATGGGTAATTAATTGATCCTTCTCATGATGTTATTTCAGCCAGAAAGATATTTGCCCTACTGAACATATTTCTGGCCCAAAAGTACTTGATCTTGAACTTTCCATACATACTCATAGACTCCAATAAATGCTTCCTAAGCCATGGACAAGTCCATATCTGACCTTTTGAACTAATTTCTGGTCAAAGGTTCCTCAAAAACTTTAAAACGATATAAACTTATAGACTCCTTCTGATGTTATATTACATCGGTCAATTTTTGACCTCCAGGAACACTTTTATGGCCCACGGGTCCTTGGTATGTGGGTTATTATACCGAGAGATTTACTTCTCATGATGTCATTTTAGCCAGACAAAAATTTGACCTACTGAACATGTTTCTGGCCCAAAAGTACTTGATCTTGAACTTTCCAAACATACTCATAGACTCCAACAGATGCTTTCTAAGCCATAGAGAAGTCCAAATCTGACCTATTGAACTCATTTCTGGTCAAAGGATCCTCAAAAGGTCTTAAACAATATAAACTTGTAGACTCCTGATGTTACATTAGCTATACATAGGTCAATTTTTGACCTCCAGAAACACATTTATGGTCCACGGATATTTGATGTTTGGGTTAATGTACCAAGAACTTTGCATCTCATGATGTCATATATTTGACCTACTGAACATACAGTATATCTGGCCCAAAAGTACTTGACCTTGTACTTTCCATTCATACTCATAGACTCCAACAGATGCTTCCTAAGCCATAGAGAAGTCCATATCTGACATATTGAACTAATTTCTGGTCAAAAATTTCTCAAAAAGTTTAAAACAATATAAACTTTTAGACTCCTTCTGATGTTATATTAGATATACATAGGTCAAGTTTGACCTCCATGAACACATTTATGGCACATTTCCAGAAGAAAATGTGAAGTGCTTAAAGCGGCAAATCTCAGCACCCGGTTGCTAGGTTGTTCTGGGAGGTTGCTACGGTGTTCTGGGTGGTTGCTAGGTGTTTTTTTTAGGGTATTCTTGGTGGTTGCTATGGCGTTGCTATTCGGTTGTTAGGGTATTCTGGGTGGTTGCGAAGGTGTTCTGGGTGGTTGCTAGGGTGTTGCTAGGCGGTTGCTGGGGTGTTAATGGTGGTTGCTAGGGTGTTGCCAGATGGTTGCTGGGGTGTTCTGGTTTGTTTCTAGGGTGTTCTGGATGGTTGCTAGGCTGTTGTTTGGTTGTTGCTAGGGTGTTCTGGTTGGTTGGAGATTTACTTCTCATGATGTCATTTCAGCCAGAAAAATATTTTACCTACTGAACATGTTTCTGGTCCAAAAATACTTGATCTTGAACTTTCCACACATACTCACAGACAAATGTAATATAACATTCTGATGTTATATGACATAGGTCAATTTTTGACCTCCATGAACACTTTTATGGCCCACGGGTACTTGGATCTGTTGGTTAATATACCGAGAGATTTACATCTCATGATGTCATTTCAGCCAGACAAATATTTGACCTACTGAACATGTTTCTTGCCCAAAAGTACTTGATCTTGAACTTTCCAAACATACTCATAGACTCCAACAGATGATTCCTAAGCCACAGAGAAGTCCATATCTGACATATTGAACTCATTTCGGGTCAAAGGTTTCTCAAAAAGTTTAAAACAATATAGACTTTTAGACACCTTCTGATTTTATATTAGATATACATAGGTCAATTTTGACCTCCATGAACACATTTATGGCACATTTCCTGAAGAAAATGTGAAGTGGAGCTTGAAGCGGCAAATCTCAGCACCCGGTTGCTAGGGTGTTCTGGGAGGTTGCTACGGTGTTCTGGGTGGTTGGTAGGTTTTTTTTAGGGTATTCTGGGTGGTTGCTAGGGTGTTGCTATGTGGTTGCTAGGGTATTCTGGGTGGGTGCGAAGCTGTTCGGGGTGGTTGCTAGGGTGTTGCTAGGCGGTTGCTAGGGTATTCTGGGTGGTTGCGAAGGTGTTCTGGGTGGTTGCTGGGTTGTTTTGGTTTGTTTCTAGGGTGTTCTGGGTGGTTGCTATGCTGTTGCTTGGTGGTTGCTAGGGTGTTCTGGTTGGTTGGAGATTTATTTCTCATGATGTCATTTCAGCCAGACAAATATTTGACCTACTGAACATGTTTCTGGCCCAAAAGTACTTGATCTTGAACTTTCCAAACATACTCATAGACTCCAACAGATACTTCCTAAGCCACAGAGAAGTCCATATCTGACATATTGAACTCATTTCTGGTCAAAGGTTCCTCAAAAAGTTTAAAACAATATAGACTTTTAGACTCCTTCTGATGTTATATTAGATATACATAGGTCAATTTTGACCTCCATGAACACATTTATGGCACATTTCCTGAAGAAAATGTGAAGTGTCGCTTGAAGCGGCAAATCTCAGCACCCGGTTGCTAGGGTGTTCTGGGAGGTTGCTACGGTGTTCTGGGTGGTTGCTAGGTGTTTTTTTTAGGGTATTCTGGGTGGTTGCTATGGTGTTGCTATGCGGTTGTTAGGGTATTCTGGGTGGTTGCGAAGGTGTTCTGGGTGGTTGCTAGGGTGTTGCTAGGCGGTTGCTGGGGTGTTAATGGTGGTTGCTAGGGTGTTTCCAGATGGTTGCTAGGGTGTTGCTAGGCAGTTGCTTGGGTATTCTTGGTGGTTGCTATGGTGTTGCTATGCGGTTGCTAGGGTGTTGCTAGGCGATTGCTGGGGTGTTAATGGTGGTTAATAGGGTGTTGCCAGATGGTTGCTGGGGTGTTCTGGTTTGTTTCTAGGGTGTTCTGGATGGTTGCTACGCTGTTGCTTGGTGGTTGCTAGGGTGTTCTGGTTGGTTGGAGATTTACTTCTCATGATGTCATTTCAGCCAGAAAAATATTTTACCTATTGAACATGTTTCTGGTCCAAAAATACTTGATCTTGAACTTTCCACACATACTCACAGACTATGTAATATAACATTCTGATGTTATATTACATAGGTCAATTTTTGACCTCCATGAACACTTTTATGGCCCACGGGTACTTGGATCTGTTGGTTAATATACCGAGAGATTTACATCTCATGATGTCATTTCAGCCAGACAAATATTTGACCTACTGAACATGTTTCTGGCCCAAAAGTACTTGATCTTGAACTTTCCATACATACTCATAGACCATGCAATATAACATTCTGATGTTATATTACATAGGTCAATTTCTGACCTCCATGAACACTTTTATGGGCCAGGGGTACTTGGATCTGTTGGTTAATATACCGAGAGATTTACATCTCATGATGTCATTTCAGCCAGACAAATATTTGACCTACTGAACATGTTTCTGGCCCAAAAGTACTTGATCTTGAACTTTCCAAACATACTCATAGACTCCAACAGATGCTTCCTAAGCCACAAAGAAGTCCATATCTGACATATTGAACTCATTTCTGGTCAAAGGTTTCTCATAAAGTTTAAAACAATATAGACTCCTTCTGATGTTATATTAGATATACATAGGTCAATTTTGACCTCCATGAACACATTTATGGCACATTTCCTGAAGAAAATGTGAAGTGGAGCTTGAATCGGCAAATCTCAGCACCCGGTTGCTAGGGTGTTCTGGGAGGTTGCTACGGTGTTCTGGGTGGTTGGTAGTTTTTTTTTTAGGGTATTCTGGGTGGTTGCTATGGTGTTGCTTTGCGGTTGCTAGGGTATTCTGGGTGGTTGCGAAGGTGTTCTGGGTGGTTGCTGGGTTGTTCTGGTTTGTTTCTAGGGTGTTCTGGGTGATTGCTATGCTGTTGGCTTGGTGGTTGCTAGGGTGTTCTGGTTGGTTGGAGATTTATTTCTCATGATGTCATTTCAGCGAGAAAAATATTTTACCTACTAAACATGTTTCTGGCCCAACAGTACTAGATCTTGAACTTTCCATACATATTCATAGACTATGTAATATAACATTCTGATGTTATATTACATAGGTCAATTTTTGACCTCCATGAATACTTTTATGGCCCACGGGTACTTGATCTGTGTGTTAATATACCGAGAGATTTACATCTCATGATGTCATTTCAGCCAGACAAATTTGACCTACTGAACATGTTTCTGGCCCAAAAGTTCTTGATCTTGAACTTTCCATACAGACTCATAGACTCCAATAGATGCTTCCTAAGAAGCCATAGAGAAGTCCATATCTGACATATTGAACTCATTTCTGGTCAAAGGTTTCTCAAAAAGTTTAAAACAATATAGACGTTTAGACTCCTTCTGATGTTATATTAGATATACATAGGTCAATTTTGACCTCCATGAACAAATTTATGGCACATTTCCTGAAGAAAATGTGAAGTGGAGCTTGAAGCGGCAAATCTCAGCACCCGGTTGCTAGGGTGTTCTGGGAGGTTGCTTTGGTGTTCTGGGTGGTTGGTAGTTTTTTTTTTAGGGTATTCTGGGTGGTTGCTATGGTGTTGCAATTGCGGTTGCTAGGGTATTCTGGGTGGTTGCGAAGGTGTTCTGGGTGGTTGCTAGGGTGTTGCTATGTGGTTGCTAGGGTATTCTGGGTGGTTGCGAAGCTGTTCTGGGTGGTTGCTAGGGTGTTGCTAGGCGGTTGCTAGGTTATTCTGGGTGGTTGCGAAGGTGTTCTGGGTGGTTGCTGGGTTGTTCTGGTTTGTTTCTAGGGTGTTCTGGGTGGTTGCTATGCTGTTGCTTGGTGGTTGCTAGGGTGTTCTGGTTGGTTGGAGATTTATTTCTCATGATGTCATTTCAGCCAGAAAAATATTTTACCTACTAAACATGTTTCTGGCCCAAAAGTACTAGATCTTGAACTTTCCATACATATTCATAAACTATGTAATATAACATTCTGATGTTATATTACATAGGTCAATTTTTGACCTCCATGAATACTTTTATGGCCCACGGGTACTTGATCTGTGTGTTAATATACCGAGAGATTTACATCTCATGATGTCATTTCAGCCAGACAAATTTGACCTACTGAACATGTTTCTGGCCCAAAAGTTCTTGATCTTGAACTTTCCATACAGACTCATAGACTCCAATAGATGCTTCCTAAGAAGCCATAGAGAAGTCCATATCTGACATATTGAACTCATTTCTGGTCAAAGGTTTCTCAAAAAGTTTAAAACAATATAGACGTTTAGACTCCTTCTGATGTTATATTAGATATACATAGGTCAATTTTGACCTCCATGAACAAATTTATGGCACATTTCCTGAAGAAAATGTGAAGTGGAGCTTGAAGCGGCAAATCTCAGCACCCGGTTGCTAGGGTGTTCTGGGAGGTTGCTTTGGTGTTCTGGGTGGTTGGTAGTTTTTTTTTTAGGGTATTCTGGGTGGTTGCTATGGTGTTGCAATTGCGGTTGCTAGGGTATTCTGGGTGGTTGCGAAGGTGTTCTGGGTGGTTGCTAGGGTGTTGCTATGTGGTTGCTAGGGTATTCTGGGTGGTTGCGAAGCTGTTCTGGGTGGTTGCTAGGGTGTTGCTAGGCGGTTGCTAGGTTATTCTGGGTGGTTGCGAAGGTGTTCTGGGTGGTTGCTGGGTTGTTCTGGTTTGTTTCTAGGGTGTTCTGGGTGGTTGCTATGCTGTTGCTTGGTGGTTGCTAGGGTGTTCTGGTTGGTTGGAGATTTATTTCTCATGATGTCATTTCAGCCAGAAAAATATTTTACCTACTAAACATGTTTCTGGCCCAAAAGTACTAGATCTTGAACTTTCCATACATATTCATAAACTATGTAATATAACATTCTGATGTTATATTACATAGGTCAATTTTTGACCTCCATGAATACTTTTATGGCCCACGGGTACTTGATCTGTGTGTTAATATACCGAGAGATTTACATCTCATGATGTCATTTCAGCCAGACAAATTTGACCTACTGAACATGTTTCTGGCCCAAAAGTTCTTGATCTTGAACTTTCCATACAGACTCATAGACTCCAATAGATGCTTCCTAAGAAGCCATAGAGAAGTCCATATCTGACATATTGAACTCATTTCTGGTCAAAGGTTTCTCAAAAAGTTTAAAACAATATAGACGTTTAGACTCCTTCTGATGTTATATTAGATATACATAGGTCAATTTTGACCTCCATGAACAAATTTATGGCACATTTCCTGAAGAAAATGTGAAGTGGAGCTTGAAGCGGCAAATCTCAGCACCCGGTTGCTAGGGTGTTCTAGGAGGTTGCTTTGGTGTTCTGGGTGGTTGGTAGTTTTTTTTTTAGGGTATTCTGGGTGGTTGCTATGGTGTTGCAATTGCGGTTGCTAGGGTATTCTGGGTGGTTGCGAAGGTGTTCTGGGTGGTTGCTAGGGTGTTGCTATGTGGTTGCTAGGGTATTCTGGGTGGTTGCGAAGCTGTTCTGGGTGGTTGCTAGGGTGTTGCTAGGCGGTTGCTAGGTTATTCTGGGTGGTTGCGAAGGTGTTCTGGGTGGTTGCTGGGTTGTTCTGGTTTGTTTCTAGGGTGTTCTGGGTGGTTGCTATGCTGTTGCTTGGTGGTTGCTAGGGTGTTCTGGTTGGTTGGAGATTTATTTCTCATGATGTCATTTCAGCCAGAAAAATATTTTACCTACTAAACATGTTTCTGGCCCAAAAGTACTAGATCTTGAACTTTCCATACATATTCATAGACTATGTAATATAACATTCTGATGTTATATTACATAGGTCAATTTTTGACCTCCATGAATACTTTTATGGCCCACGGGTACTTGATCTGTGTGTTAATATACCGAGAGATTTACATCTCATGATGTCATTTCAGCCAGACAAATATTTGACCTACTGAACATGTTTCTGGCCCAAAAGTACTTGATCTTGAACTTTCCAAACATACTCATAGACTCCAACAGATGATTCCTAAGCCACAGAGAAGTCCATATCTGACATATTGAACTCATTTCTGGTCAAAGGTTTCTCAAAAAGTTTAAAACAATATAGACTTTTAGACTCCTTCTGATGTTATATTAGATATACATAGGTCAATTTTGACCTCCATGAACACATTTATGGCACATTTCCTGAAGAAAATGTGAAGTGGACCTTGAAGCGGCAAATCTCAGCACCCAATTGCTAGGGTGTTCTGGGAGGTTGCTACGGTGTTCTGGGTGGTTGGTAGTTTTTTTTTTAGGGTATTCTGGGTGGTTGCGATGGTGTTGCTATGCGGTTGCTAGGGTATTCTGGGTGGTTGCGAAGGTGTTCTGGGTGGTTGCTAGAGTATTCCGGGTGGTTCCGAAGCTGTTCTGGGTGGTTGCTAGGGTGTTGCTAGGCGGTTGCTAGGGTATTCTGGGTGGTTGCAAAGGTATTCTGGGTGGTTGATGGGTTGTTCTGGTTTGTTTCTAGGGTGTTCTGGGTGGTTGCTATGCGGTTGCTTGGTGGTTGCTATGGTGTTCTGGTTGGTTGGAGATTTATTTCTCATGATATCATTTCAGCCAGAAAAATATTTTACCTACTAAACATGTTTCTGGCCCAAAAGTACTAGATCTTGAACTTTCCATATATATTCATAGACTATGTAATATAACATTCTGATGTAATATTACATAGGTCAATTTTTGACCTCCATGAATACTTTTATGGCCCAGGGGTACTTGATTTGTGGGTTAATATACAGAGTGATTTACATCTCATGATGTCATTTCAGCCAGAAAAATATTTGACCTACTGAACATGTTTCTGGCCCAAAAGTTCTTGATCTTGAACTTTCCATACAGACTCATAGACTCCAATAGACGCTTCCTAAGAAGCCATAGAGAAGTCCATATCTGACCTATTGAACTCATTTCTGGTGAAAAGTTCCTCAAAATAGTTTAAAACAATATAAACTTATAGATTCCTTCTGATGTTATATTAGCTATACATAGGTCAATTTTTGACCTCCAGGAACACATTTATGGCCCACGGGTACTTGATATTCATATTATACACGGGTATGGGTGAGTATACCGAGAGATTTACTTCTCATGATGTAATTTCAGCCAGACAAATATTTGACCTCCTTCTGATGTTATATAAGATATACATTGGTCAATTATATTAGATATACATAGGACAATTTTTGACCTTCAGGAACACATTTATGTCCCACGGGTACTTGATCTGTGAGTTAATATACCGATAAATTTACTTCTCGTGATGTCATTGAACTCATTTCTGGTCAAAGGTTCCTCAAAAAGTTTAAAACAATGTAAACTTTTAGACTTCTTCTGATGTTATATTAGATATACATAGATACATTTTTGACCACCAGGAACACATTTATGGCACATTTCCAGAAGAAAATGTGAAGTTGAGCCTGAAGTGGAAAATCTCACCACCCGGTTGCTAGGGTGTTCTGTGTGGTTGCTAGGTGGTTGTTAGGGTATTCTGGGTGGTTGCTATGGTGTTTTTATGTGGTTGCTGGGTGCTAATGTTGCTAGGCGGTTGCCAGGTTGTTCTGGATGGTTGCTAGGGTGTTGCTAGATGGTTGCTGGGGTGTTCTTGTTTGTTGGTGTTGGTTGCTGGGTGGTTGCTAGGGTGTTTTAGGTCGTTACTATGGTATTCTGGGTTGTTGCTATGGTGTTACCAGGTGGTTGGTAGTGTTCACATATGGTTACTAAAGAGTTTCTGTAATGTTTTTGGGCATGATTTAGCTCTTAACTAATCAATTCTTTTTGTAATATAATGTAATCTGATATAAACTAATCAATATGTTTATATTGTTTGAAACCTTTTGAGGACCCTTTTACCATAACAATATAAACTTATAGAGTCCTTCTAATGTTGTATTAGCTATACATGGGTCAATTTTTGACCTATGTAACACATTTATGGCACATTTCCAGAAGAAAATGTGAAGTGCTGCTTGCAGTGGCAAATCTCACCACCTGGTTGCTAGGGTGTTCCCGGTGGTTGCTACAGTGTTCTGGGTGGTTGCTAGGTGGTTGTTAGGGTATTCCGGGTGGTTGCTAGGGTGTTGCTAGGGTGTTCTGGGTGGTTACTAGGGTGTTGCTAGGTGGTTGCTAGGGTGTTCTGGGTGGTTGCTTGGGTGTTGCTAGGTGGTTGCTAGGGTTGGTTGCTTGCTAGGGTGTTGCTAAGGTGTTCTGGGTGGTTGCTAGGCGGTTGCTAGAGTGTTGCTAAGGTGTTCTGGGTGGTTGCTAGGGTGATTTAGGTGGTTACTATGGTAGTCTGTGTGGTTCCTGTGGTGTTTCTAGGTGGTTGGTAGTGTCCAAATTACTATAGAGTTTTTATAATGTTTTTGGCAATTGATTTATATATCATCAAAAGGAGCCCATAAGTTTTTCAGAAATAATTTCCATAGGTCAGATGTGGACAATTCTATATGGCCTAGGAATCATCAAAAGGAGTCTATGAGTATGTAGAAAGTTCAAGATCAAGTACACATGGGCAAGAAATACAGTCTGTAGGTCAAATATCTGTCTGGCTAAAATAAGACAGATATTTGTCTCAGGTCATTCTGTATAGTATCCTGATTTTCAAAGAACACCTTAAGCCAGAAATATGTTCAGTAGTTAAAATAAGGACTCTTGTATGGCTTCAGTAACATCAAAAGGAGTTAATGAGTATGTTTAGAATGCTCAAGATCAAGTACTCGTGGGCCAGAACTATGTTCAGTAGGTCAAAAAGGAACCTATCTATAGCTCATGTAATATCAGAAGGAGTCTAAAAGTTTTTCTTGTTTAAAAACTTTTGAGGACCCTTTGACCAGATATGAGTTAAATACTTAAGATATGGACATTCTATATGCCTTAAGAAGCATCAAAAGGAGTCTATGAGAATTTATACACAAAGTTCGAGACCTAGTACTCGTCGGCAAGGACTATGTTTGTGAGTCAATTAGGAACCTCTAGGCCTAGGAAGTAGTCTGAGAAGTAGCATAAGAAGTAGTCTATTTAGTATGTATAGAAAGTTCAGTATCAGGTACTGGTGGGACAGATATATGTTCAGTATATGTTCAAATATCTTCCTGCTCATAAAACATCATAAGTAGTAAATATCAATGTATAGTAACCTAATGATCAAGTACCCTTTGACCAGAAATGAGTTCAATGGGTCAGATAACAGTAACAGCAGTAACAGCAAAAGGAGTCAATGAGAAAGTCATGAGAATGAGAAATGTTTAGAAAGTTTAAGATCTAGTACTCGTGGGCCAGAACTATGTTCAGTAGGTCAAATAGGAACCTTTGTATAGCTTATATATCATCAAAAGGTGTCTAATAAGCTTATATTGTTTAAAAACTTCTGAGGTCCCTTTTACCAGAAATGAGTTCAATAGCTATACTATGCACTGTAAAGCTCATGTGTTGTTTTCTCGTCTGTGCACAAATAAATTAGTTTGTAATTTTACTATTTAGAAATGCATGCAAAATCACGTTATATCTTTTCATTGCAACGAGGAACAATTTAGATATGTCATGCAATGCGACGAAACATCTCAGGTGTTTTCTTTTCATTGCACAGAGGTTAGTTATTGCGTGCATAATCATAACAAGGAACAAGTTAGATATGTCATGCAGTGCGATAAAACACATCTTAGGTGTTTTCTTTTCATTGCACAGAGGTTAGTTATAGCGTGCATATGCATAACGAGGAACAAGTTAGATAGGTCATGCCATGCAATGAAACACATCTTAGGTGCTTTCTTTTCATTGCACAGAGGTTAGTTTTTGCGTGCTTATGCAACGAGGAACAAGTTAGATATGTCATGCAATGCACTGAAACCCATGTTAGGTGTTTTCTTTTCACTGCTGAGAGGTTACTTATTTGCGTGCATGCATAACGAGAAACAAGTTATATCTATCATGCAATGAAACACATCTTAGGTGTTTTCTTTTTATTGCACAGAGGTTAGTTATTACGTGCAAATGCATAACGAGGAACAAACTAGATATGTCATGCAATGCACTGAAACCCATGTTAGGTATTTTCTTTTCACTGCAGAGAGGTTAGCTATTTGCGTGCATATGTATAAACAAGTTATATCTATCTTGCAATGCAATGAAACACATCTTAGGTGTTTTCTTTTCATTGCACAGAGTATAGTTATTTTTGTTAGTAGTAGTTATTGTTGTAACAGTTGTTTCTTAGTTGTTTTCTTTTCATAGTGTCACGGGTGACAAAATCGCTCAGTAAACGGAACCTTCTTGAGAGTCCTGAGTTTCCTAGGGGAACGTATTGGGTGCAACACTCCACTACGGTTCCGGGTGTGATGTAAACATGCCCGTACTGATTAGCGCTAATGCATTGCAGGTGTGAGAGAGAGAGGAGCGGCACTCACACAGACTCCCTGTTTCATAAGCCACGATATAAAAGGGGCATTTAGAGAGTGTTTGCAGCGCGGTTGGTGGGTGTACAGTGTGTCAAGATTCCAAAGGGTTGACAAGAGAAGACATTAAAGTGGGTTGACTCTGGGCAGTGCTGGATACAGGCTTCCTTGGAAAAATCGTTGGAGTGTGGAGATCGCCCATTCGAGTTGGCTGGGAGGACTGCTGGACCGAGCTAGGGCTGGATCTGTGCTGTGGAATGAGAGAGGAAAGATAAGTGAATTGTTTTCATCCTATGAACATTTGAACCACTTGAAGAGGATACAGTGAATGTGGATCTGACTGTTGGAGGAGCTATGTGTTTCAGAGTGTGATGAGGAGGAATTAAAAGTGAAAACCCTGTAAACGAGCGCAACGGACGGAGTGGGGCCTCTGTCCAACCCTATCGTGTGAGTGAATTGCAGTGCTTTTGCCTTATTGATACACATTGATTTATTGCTGTGGAATTGAAGTGAACACAAGTGTGCTGTGTCTTTGTTGAGAAGTGGCCCCCTTCCCTGCTTACACGTTCGTGGAAGGTTATTATATCTGCCCCCGTCAGAAGCCCAGAGTGATACAGTGAACTGAAGAGAGAGTACTGTGTACTGTGACTATCCTCACCTGTTCTACTTACTGTTTGAGCCCAGAAGTATACAGCAACGCTGATAAAGTAATCGTTTAATCCACGGTTGCCCTACTGTGAACTGAGGAGAGAATACTTTGTACTGTGAAGATCCCCACCTGTTCTACTTGCTGTTTGAGCCCAGAAGCATACAGCGCCACTGGTAAAGTAACCTTATGACTCACTGTCTCCCTATTGTGAACTGAAGAGAGAGTACTGTGTACTGTGAATATCCTCACCTGTTCTACTTACTGTTTGAGCCCAGAAGTATACAGCAACGCTGATAAAGTAATCGTTTAACCCACTGTCGCCCTACTGTGAACTGAGGAGAGAGTACTTTGTACTGTGAAGATCCACACCTGTTCTACTTGCTGTTTGAGCCCAGAAGTATACAGCACCACTGGTAAAGTAACCTTATGACTCACTGTCTCCCTACTGTGAACTGAAGAGAGAGTACTGTGTACTGTGAAGATCCTCACCTGTTCTACTTACTGTTTGAGCCCAGAAGTATACAGCAACGCTGATAAAGTAATCGTTTAATCCACGGTTGCCCTACTGTGAACTGAGGAGAGAATACTTTGTACTGTGAAGATCCCCACCTGTTCTACTTGCTGTTTGAGCCCAGAAGCATATAGCGCCACTGGTAAAGTAACCTTATGACTCACTGTCTCCCTATTGTGAACTGAAGAGAGAGTACTGTGTACTGTGAAGATCCTCACCTGTTCTACTTACTGTTTGAGCCCAGAAGTATACAGCAACGCTGATAAAGTAATCGTTTAACCCACTGTCGCCCTACTGTGAACTGAGGAGAGAGTACTTTGTACTGTGAAGATCCACACCTGTTCTACTTGCTGTTTGAGCCCAGAAGCATACAGCACCACTGGTAAAGTAACCTTATGACTCACTGTCTCCCTACTGTGAACTGAAGAGAGAGTACTGTGTACTGTGAAGATCCACACCTGTTCTACTTGCTGTTTGAGCCCAGAAGTGTACAGCAACGCTGATAAAGTAATCGTTTAATCCACTGCTTCATTACCGTGCACCCACGAGAGTACCCTGTACTGTGAAGAATCCTTACCTGCCATACTTACTGTCTGAGTCTGGAAGTCTGCAGCACCGCTGGGGGAAAAGTAAGCTTTTAATCCACTGCTTTATTATTGTGCACCAACGAGAGTACTCTGTACTGTGAAGAATCCTTACCTGCCATACTTACTGTCTGAGTCTGGAAGTCCGCAGCGCCGCTGGGGGAAAAGTAAGCTTTTAATCCACTGCTTTATTATCGTGCACCAACGAGAGTACTCTGTACTGTGAAGAATCCTTACCTGCCATACTTACTGTCTGAGTCTGGAAGTCTGCAGCACCGCTGGGGGAAAAGTAAGCTTTTAATCCACTGCTTTATTATCGTGCACCAACGAGAGTACTCTGTACTGTGAAGAATCTTTACCCGCCATACTTACTGTCTGAGTCTGGAAGTCTGCAGCACCGCCGGGGGAAGAGTAAGCTTCTAATCCACTGCTTCATTACTGTGCACCAACGAGAGCTTCAACCCCCCTGCTCCATCATCGTACATCGACGAGAGTCTCTTGAACTGTGAGAAACCTTTGGCTTAATAAAGATTGTTACTCCTTTGAAACTTATCTCTGTCTCCGGGTCCTCTGTTGTGTGCCTGTGGTGTCGGCTCCTCACGGTGGTGACTCAGTTAGAGGGGGGGTGGTTGGTCACCCGAGCGTTCCTCCCCTCGACCTGTGACATCAAAGTGGCGTAGTCGGCAGGGTACACACCGTGAGTTGTAGCGGCCACAGGTACGCGATGGCGGACGAAGAGGCACCTGCGGCTCGTCCTCAAGTCATGCCGATCTTCATGGGAGCTCCCTGGGCGCAGCGCTATGGAGGACCGGGATCGGAGTTAAGCTTACAGGATTGGAAGGCGCAGACGGAGTATCTGGCTGGACTACAGGGACTGAGTGCAGCACAGAGAGTACAGTTTGTGTTGGGGTCGCTGGAAGGAGAAGCCAAAAGGGAAGTTCTGGCTGCATCGGAAGCCACACGTGCTACCGCAAAAACTATCTTCGATTTCTTGTTCGGATTATATGGAGACTCCACCCCAGTGGCCACTCTTCGTGCCCAGTTCTTTAACTATAAACAGGGGCCTACGCAGACACTGCGGGCATACTCCTTGAAGTTGCGGGAGCAGTTTGGCTGGCTGAAGGGGCGACCGGATCATGGACTGGGTGAAGGGGATGACTTGTTACGAGATCAATTCGTCTTGGGGCTGCGTGAAGGGCCAGTACGTCAGGGCATACGGCTCCAGCTTCGACGAGACCCCACTATGACCTTTGAGGCTCTGCGACAAGAGGCCTTGGCGTTAGAACTGGACCAGGGAGAGGTAACTCGCACACCAGTCTGTGTGGCAGCAAGTAGTGCCAGTGGACCTGCGCCTGTCGAACCGAGCGATTGGAAGCAGAAACTGAGGGCCGAACTGTTGGAGGATGTCAAGGGACAGATGGCGGAATTATCCCGGAACCTGCTGGGTGAACTTCGTCGAGGACGAGTTGAAGGCGGAGCAGTGGGGCGAGAGAGGTCGTATTCAGAGGAAGGGCGAGGTCCTCTGTGCCGCCCCCTACGTCCTGTTGGCCCCCGGTTCCAGTGGGACGACCAAGAAAGGCCCATTTGTATAAATTGTGGAGATCCTGGACATATCAGTCGCCAGTGTGGGCTTCGTCGGGGTTCTCAAGGGGGTTTTTAGTCCCACCGGCCACTGTGGGTCAAGTGGCCGGGACCCCTTTGCGTGACCCTCTTTCTGTTCCTGTTGCACGAGATGACTGGGTGGGACATTGCCCTACCGTGGAGGTTCAAGCTAATGGAGTCACGATAGACTGTTTGGTTGACACAGGGTCTCAAGTTACGCTATTCTCGGAGAGCCTGGCCCAGGAGTTGTTCGCAGATCATCGGCTCCAAGCAACTGAAGCTTCCAGGCTGACCCTACGGGGGGCCAATGGTTTGGACATCCCCTACACAGGGTACATCGTGGTAGACTTTCTTGTCCAAGGGGTCCCCGTCCAACAAAAAGGGGTAGTTATTGTCCGAGATCATTGCTTGGGAGATCTTTGAGCACTTTTAGGGATGAACGTTATACTGGATTGCTGGGAAGAATTGTTTCGGGGCCCGCCGGCTCGGATGTCTCCGTCACCGGCAAAACAGGACTGGGACCGAATTCTGGCCGATTGTAAAAGAGTGCACGCAGCTAATCACATAGAAGAGAGGGAAGACATCGGTCGAGTTGCCTGTAGGTATGCTCTGTCCATCCCAGCTCAGAGTGAGACCGTTCTTTGGGTCCGAGTACCCGCAAGACCCCGTGGGTCAGGCACCTGTGTCCTGGTAGAGCCTCACGAAGATTGTCAGCCAGTTGAAGTGGCTCACGGACTGGCGGTTGTCCATCGGGGGCGAGTCTCAGTAAAAGTACGGAACACAAATCCTTACCCAGTGCTCCTTCGTCGACAACAACGTCTGGCCCGAGTTTCCTCGGTACGTCCTGCCCAGGTGCACGAGCACCAAGCTGTCTGCTTCAGACAGGTGAGCCCTGCGGTGGTGGAAGTTGCCGTCCGCCCTGTTGAGGTAGAACTGGGTTCGGTTGGAGGAGGGATGCCGGCCCATCTGATGGGAGAGTCCCTGAAGGGTGAGAATCTGGAAGAGGAGCAAGTGGTACAGCTTCAGGAGCTTTTGAGGAAGTGGCAACATGTGTTTTCGAAACATGAAGAGGACTATGGCTGCACAGGGGTGGTGAAGCATCAAATACCCACTGGTGAGGCGACGCCTAGTCGAGAGCGGTACCCTATGCAGATTTCACCCAGCCGTTTCTCCTGTACACTGACGCCAGCAATGCAGGATTGGGGGCTGTGCTGGCCCAAAAGCATCAAGGAGTGGAGAGAGCGATAGCTTACGCAAGTCGAAGTTTACATCCCGCCGAACGAAACGCTGCAAACTATAGCTCCTTTAAAATCGAACTACTGGCGATGAAGTGGGCCATGACGGAGAAGTTTAAAGACTACTTGTGGGGAGCCAAGGTAACGGTGATTACAGACAACAATCCCTTAGTACACTTGCAATCCGCTAAATTGGGGGCAGTGGAGCAGCGCTGGGTGGCACAGCTAGCAAATTATGATTACCAGCTAAAATACCGTCCCGGCAGAGAGCACGTAAATGCAGATGCCCTGTCCAGACTCCCAGCCACCCAGAGAGACGATCAAGCACCCCTCGGTGCCCTTGGTACCGAAGATGAGCTGCTGGTGGCCGTGGTGGAAGCTCCCGGGGCCCCGGAGTCTGTTCCATCTAGTTGGGGGTGGGACCCCGGACGGTGGAGAGAGCTGCAGCAGAGAGATGCAGATTTGGGTCAGCTCCTGTTGTACCTCCGACAGGGAAACATGCCGAGGGCAGAGGAAAGACGGTCTCAGACGGTGGGGGTACGACAGCTTCTGAGACAGTGGAAGAGGCTGCAACTCCGAGAAGGAGTAATCTGTCGTTCAAGGCGGGATCCCCGCACACAGGAGACTGTACACCAAGTTGTTGTACCAGAGGGCCAAGTTTCGGAGCTGTTGAATGCCTATCACACCCATACTGGCCATCAGGGCCAAGAGAGGACACTGTCCCTGCTGAGGAGGTATTTCCACTGGCCTAGGATGGAAAAGAAAGTTGAGGAATTTGTTCAGAGCTGCCCACAGTGTACCTTGTTCAAACGCAGGAAAGAGGTCCGAGCCCCATTGGTCCCCCTGCGACCGAAAGCACCTCTGCATATCGTAGGGATAGATTTCCTGACTCTGGGTCGACCAACAGACCGATTCCAGAATATTCTGGTCATGACCAACCTATTTACTAAATATGCCTGGGCCGTCCCCACCGTCGATCAAACGGCAGTTACCACAGCCAACGCCCTTTGGAGAGCAGTGATACAACCTTTTGGCTGCCCAGAAACCCTACACTCGGACCAAGGTTCAAATTTCGAGTCCCGGGTCATCCAAGAGCTGAGCCGCCTCTATGGGTGCCGAAAGACCCATACGACCTCATACCACCCTCAGGGTAACGGAGGGTGCGAAAGATTCAACCAGACCTTGCTGGGGTTGCTGGGGACCCTAGAGAGTGAACAACAGGGCCAATGGGCCGAGAGTCTTCCCTCGCTGTTACAAGCATACAACAACAGTGTGCACAGTGCCACCGGTTATGCGCCTTCCTACCTTATGTTTGGGCGCCACCTCCGCTTGCCTGTGGACTTGCTCATGGGGACCGAGGCTGTGGAAAGAGGGTATAGTACCACTGACTGGGTAAATCGGCACCACCAACAACTGCTCAATGCCTACCGACGAGTCTCAGACCATCTGAGTGCAGCAGCCGCCAAGAATAAGAGACTATACGACCGGACTGCCCGAGAGGCCCCTTTGTTACCTGGGGACCGAGTGCTGGTATGGGACAACCGGCGCCCAGGGAAAGGGAAGCTCAGTGCCCGCTGGGAGTCGACGCCATATGTGGTGGAACAACGACAAGGGCCTGATGCCCCCGTCTACTCTGTACGGCCCGAAGGGAAGCCCGGACCAATACGGGTGCTCCATCGAAACCTGCTCCGTCCCTGTCCGAACTACCCGCAACTAGCGGCTGAGGCTCCAAGTGCACCACCCGCCTTAGAGGCACCTATGATAGGGTGGGCTGTGGTCCCGAGGGACCCTGAGGTTGAAGCCAGAGCGGCTCTGCCCTCGCCACCCCGACGATCTCAACGGAACACCCGAGGACAACCACCTGAGAGGTACGGCGAATGGAATTGAGGGACGCCAGTTCCAGGGACTGGAACCGATTGGCAAGGGGGGATGTCACGGGTGACAAAATCGCTCAGTAAACGGAACCTTCTTGAGAGTCCTGAGTTTCCTAGGGGAACGTATTGGGTGCAACACTCCACTACGGTTCCGGGTGTGATGTAAACATGCCCGTACTGATTAGCGCTAATGCATTGCAGGTGTGAGAGAGAGAGGAGCGGCACTCACACAGACTCCCTGTTTCATAAGCCACGATATAAAAGGGGCATTTAGAGAGTGTTTGCAGCGCGGTTGGTGGGTGTACAGTGTGTCAAGATTCCAAAGGGTTGACAAGAGCAGACATTAAAGTGGGTTGACTCTGGGCAGTGCTGGATACAGGCTTCCTTGGAAAAATCGTTGGAGTGTGGAGATCGCCCATTCGAGTTTGCTGGGAGGACTGCTGGACCGAGCAAGGGCTGGATCTGTGCTGTGGAAGGAGAGAGGAAAGATAAGTGAATTGTTTTCATCCTATGAACATTTGAACCACTTGAAGAGGATACAGTGAATGTGGATCTGACTGTTGGAGGAGCTATGTGTTTCAGAGTGTGATGAGGAGGAATTAAAAGTGAAAACCCTGTAAACGAGCGCAACGGACGGAGTGGGGCCTCTGTCCAACCCTATTGTGTGAGTGAATTGCAGTGCTTTTGCCTTATTGATACACATTGATTTATTGCTGTGGAATTGAAGTGAACACAAGTGTGCTGTGTCTTTGTTGAGAAGTGGCCCCCTTCCCTGCTTACACGTTCGTGGAAGGTTATTATATCTGCCCCCGTCAGAAGCCCAGAGTGATACAGTGAACTGAAGAGAGAGTACTGTGTACTGTGACTATCCTCACCTGTTCTACTTACTGTTTGAGCCCAGAAGTATACAGCAACGCTGATAAAGTAATCGTTTAATCCACGGTTGCCCTACTGTGAACTGAGGAGAGAATACTTTGTACTGTGAAGATCCCCACCTGTTCTACTTGCTGTTTGAGCCCAGAAGCATACAGCGCCACTGGTAAAGTAACCTTATGACTCACTGTCTTCCTATTGTGAACTGAAGAGAGAGTACTGTGTACTGTGAATATCCTCACCTGTTCTACTTACTGTTTGAGCCCAGAAGTATACAGCAACGCTGATAAAGTAATCGTTTAACCCACTGTCGCCCTACTGTGAACTGAGGAGAGAGTACTTTGTACTGTGAAGATCCACACCTGTTCTACTTGCTGTTTGAGCCCAGAAGTATACAGCACCACTGGTAAAGTAACCTTATGACTCACTGTCTCCCTACTGTGAACTGAAGAGAGAGTACTGTGTACTGTGAATATCATCACCTGTTCTACTTACTGTTTGAGCCCAGAAGTATACAGCAACGCTGATAAAGTAATCGTTTAATCCACGGTTGCCCTACTGTGAACTGAGGAGAGAATACTTTGTACTGTGAAGATCCCCACCTGTTCTACTTGCTGTTTGAGCCCAGAAGCATACAGCGCCACTGGTAAAGTAACCTTATGACTCACTGTCTCCCTATTGTGAACTGAAGAGAGAGTACTGTGTACTGTGAAGATCCTCACCTGTTCTACTTACTGTTTGAGCCCAGAAGTATACAGCAACGCTGATAAAGTAATCGTTTAACCCACTGTCGCCCTACTGTGAACTGAGGAGAGAGTACTTTGTACTGTGAAGATCCACACCTGTTCTACTTGCTGTTTGAGCCCAGAAGCATACAGCACCACTGGTAAAGTAACCTTATGACTCACTGTCTCCCTACTGTGAACTGAAGAGAGAGTACTGTGTACTGTGAAGATCCACACCTGTTCTACTTGCTGTTTGAGCCCAGAAGTGTACAGCAACGCTGATAAAGTAATCGTTTAATCCACTGCTTCATTACCGTGCACCCACGAGAGTACCCTGTACTGTGAAGAATCCTTACCTGCCATACTTACTGTCTGAGTCTGGAAGTCTGCAGCACCGCTGGGGGAAAAGTAAGCTTTTAATCCACTGCTTTATTATCGTGCACCAACGAGAGTACTCTGTACTGTGAAGAATCCTTACCTGCCATACTTACTGTCTGAGTCTGGAAGTCTGCAGCGCCGCTGGGGGAAAAGTAAGCTTTTAATCCACTGCTTTATTATCGTGCACCAACGAGAGTACTCTGTACTGTGACGAATCCTTACCTGCCATACTTGCTGTCTGAGACTGGAAGTCTGCAGCACCGCTGGGGGAAAAGTAAGCTTTTAATCCACTGCTTTATTATCGTGCACCAACGAGAGTACTCTGTACTGTGAAGAATCCTTACCTGCCATGCTTACTGTCTGAGTCTGGAAGTCTGCAGCACCGCTGGGGGAAAAGTAAGCTTTTAATCCACTGCTTTATTATCGTGCACCAACGAGAGTACTCTGTACTGTGAAGAATCCTTACCTGCCATACTTACTGTCTGAGTCTGGAAGTCTGCAGCACCGCTGGGGGAAAAGTAAGCTTTTAATCCACTGCTTTATTATCGTGCACCAACGAGAGTACTCTGTACTGTGAATAATCCTTACCCGCCATACTTACTGTCTGAGTCTGGAAGTCTGCAGCACCGCTGGGGGAAGAGTAAGCTTCTAATCCACTGCTTCATTACTGTGCACCAACGAGAGCTTCAACCCCCCTGCTCCATCATCGTACATCGACGGGAGTCTCTTGAACTGTGAGAAACCTTTGGCTTAATAAAGATTGTTACTCCTTTGAAACTTATCTCTGTCTCTGGGTCCTCTGTTGTGTGCCTGTGGTGTCGGCTCCTCACGGTGGTGACTCAGTTAGAGGGGGGGTGGTTGGTCACCCGAGCGTTCCTCCCCTCGACCTGTGACAATAGCACAGAGGTTATTGCGTGCATATGCATAACGAGGAACAAGTTAGATATGTCAATGCAATGCAATGAAACACATCTTAGGTGTTTTTTTTCACTGCACAGACCGAGTTATTGCGTGCATATGCATAACGAGGAACAAGTTAGATAGGTCATGCAATGCGATGAAACACATCTTAGGTGTTTTCTTTTCATTGCACAGAGGATAGTTATTGCATGCATATATGCAATAACGAGGAACAAGTTAGATAGGTCATGCAATGCATTGAAACACATCTTAGTTGTTTTCTTTTCATTGCACAGAGGTTATTGCGTGCATATGCATAACGAGGAACAAGTTAGATATGTCATGCAATGCAATGAAACACATCTTAGGTGTTTTCTTTTCATTGCACAGAGCGAGTTATTGCGTGCATATGCATAACGAAAAACAAGTTAGATAGGTCATGCAATGCACTGAAACCCATGTTAGGTGTTTTCTTTTCACTGCAGAGAGGTTACTTATTTGCGTGCATATTCATAACGAGAAACAAGTTATATCTATCATGCAATGCAATGAAACACATATTAGGTGTTTTCTTTTAATTGCACAGAGGTTAGATATTACGTGGATATGCATAACTGTCACAGTCTGTCGTCCTCACCTGTTTTGTCCCGTCATCTGCACCACACTTCCCCGGATCCTTTTGTTCCTCTCCCGGACTCACTCCCCAATCAGCCACCTGTTCCTCGTCCTGTCATTATCATTTCCACCTGTGTTCACCTCATTTAGTCCTGATTCCCCTGTGTATTTAGTTCTCCTTCCTTCAGTTGGTGTTGGTCGGTCAATGTTTAATGTTACGTGGTGAATCCCGTCTTCCTGCCTGTATTTATTTAATAAATCCTATGTTCTTCGTGATTTTGGACTCAGCCTGTCCTTCTGCCTGAACCCGCACCGTGACAGATTGACCGACCCAAAAACTACATGGACGCCGTGATCTTCCGGGGGATCCCCTACCCGGTCCTGCGACCCCGGTTACGGCTCGTTCCCCGGAAGTCTGCGCTCACCGTCAGCCCTGCCGAGCCCGCACTCACCGTCAGCCCTGTCGAGTCTGCGCTCACCGTCAGCCCTGCTGAGTCTGCGCTCACCGTCAGCCCTGTCGAGCCCGCGCTCACCGTCAGCCCTGCCGAGCCCGCGCTCACCGTCCGTCCTTTTGAGCCAGAATGCTCTTCACCGCTGGTTCCGTCCAGCTCTCCAGAGACTGTATGCTCTTCACTGCTGGTTCCGCCCAGCCCTCCAGAGACTGTATGCTCTTCACTGCTGGTTCCGTCCAGCCCTCCAGAGACTGTATGCTCTTCACCGCTGGTTCCGTCCAGCCCTCCAGACAACAGGGACGTCGTGATCTTCCGGGGGATCCCCTACCCGGTCCTGCGACCCCGGTTACGTCTCGTTCCCCGGAAGTCTGCGCTCACCGTCCGCCCTGTCGAGCCCGCGCTCACCGTCAGCCCTGCCGAGCCCCCGCTCACCGTCAGTCCTTTTGAGCCCGAACGCTCTTCACTGCTGGTTCCGTCCAGCCCTCCAGAGACTGTATGCTCTTCACTGCTGGTTCCGTCCAGCCCTCCAGAGACTGAATGCTCTTCACTGCTGGTTCCGTCCAGCCCTCCAGAGACTGTATGCTCTTCTCTGCTGGTTCCGTCCAGCCCTCCAGAGACCGTCCAGCCAGCGCCAGAGACCGTCCAGCCAGCGCCAGAGACCGTCCAGCCAGCGCCAGAGACCGTCCAGCCAGCGCCAGAGACCGTCCAGCCTGCCCCAGTGACCGTCCAGCCTGCCCCAGTGACCGTCCAGCCAGCGCCAGAGACCGTCCAGCCAGCGCCAGAGACCGTCCAGCCAGCGCCAGAGACCGTCCAGCCAGCGCCAGAGACCGTCCAGCCTGCCCCAGTGACCGTCCAGCCAGCGCCAGAGACCGTCCAGCCAGCGCCAGAGACCGTCCAGCCAGCGCCAGAGACCGTCCAGCCAGCGCCAGAGACCGTCCAGCCAGCGCCAGAGACCGTCCAGCCAGCGCCAGAGACCGTCCAGCCGGCGCCAGAGACCGTCCAGCCGGCGCCAGAGACCGTCCAGCCGGCGCCAGAGACCGTCCAGCCGGCGCCAGAGACCAGGATCCCACCCAGCCTCCCTCTCCCGCCTCCTCTCATCTGTCCTCGCTCTGCTCTCCTGCCCTTCAGCTCCCCTAAACCAGCCTGGTCCTTGGATCCCCGGTCTTCGCCTCACACCTCCTCCTCAGAGACACTTCCTCGGCCCCCGGTCCCATCGGCTCCCCCGTGGCTGCTACCTCCCTCAGCTCCTCCATGGTCCCTCAGTCCACCAGCTCGGCCAGGCTCCCTCGGTCCTCCGAATTCCCTGCACTCCCTCGTCATCCTCCCCTCACCTATGGACTTCCTTACTTTGGCTCCGCCCCGTTTTGTCACCCCTTCGGTTCAGTTGGACTCCTCACTCCCTCCAGTCACCCGTCAGCCCTCACGCCCTCTGACCTCACCGTGTCCCTCTGTGCCCCTGTCAGCACTTCAGTCACCAGAGCCTGCGGTGTCCCCAAGTTCCCTCGGTCCCTCCTCAGCACCCATTGTCGTCTGTCCCTCAGCTGCACCCTGGTCTCCTCTCCCATCCGCTCCGCCCCTGTCAGTCGGCCCCCTGGTGTTGTCAGCCCCACTACCATCGGCTCCACCAGGGGTCCTCCCTCCAGCTGCTCCGCCCTGGTCTCGCCCTCAGCCTGCGCCACCCTGGTCTCGCCCTCAGCCTGCGCCGCCCTGGTCTCGCCCTCAGTCTGCTCCGCCCTGGCCACGCCCTCAGTCTGCTCCGCCCTGGCCACGCCCTCAGCCTGCTCCGCCCTGGCCTCGCCCTCATCCTGCTCCACCCTGGGGGGCTGCCTCCTCCTGACCACGCCCTCCACAGCCTCCAGGGTGCCCACCCCCCCCTCCCCATTGATGTTATGGCGTGAGGCCACGCCTTCCGGGAGGGGGGAGTAATGTCACAGTCTGTCGTCCTCACCTGTTTTGTCCCGTCATCTGCACCACACTTCCCCGGATCCTTTTGTTCCTCTCCCGGACTCACTCCCCAATCAGCCACCTGTTCCTCGTCCTGTCATTATCATTTCCACCTGTGTTCACCTCATTTAGTCCTGATTCCCCTGTGTATTTAGTTCTCCCTCCTTCAGTTGGTGTTGGTCGGTCAATGTTTAATGTTACGTGGTGAATCCCGTCTTCCTGCCTGTATTTATTTAATAAATCCTATGTTCTTCGTGATTTTGGACTCAGCCTGTCCTTCTGCCTGAACCCGCACCGTGACAATAACGAGGAACAAGTTAGATATGTCATGCAATGCACTGAAACCCATGTTAGGTGTTTTCTTTTCACTGCAGAGAGGTTAGTTATTTGCGTGCATGTGCATATTCATAACGAGAAACAAGTTATATCTATCATGCAATGCAATGAAACACATCTTAGGTGTTTTCTTTTCGTTGCACAGAGGTTAGTTATTACGTGCCAACCCGGTCTCATCCCAAGACGTCATATAACTGACGTTTTGGGACGTCTTTTGACCATACGTCAATATTCGCCTTTTTAGGGCCCCCTTAAACGTCGGTAGATGAGGTTATGGGATCCTAACTCTACCCCATACCTAAACCTAACCCTAAACCTAACCCGTCACCTAACTGACGTTAAAAGTAAAGCGTCAGTTGTATGACGGCCCGGGATCGCCATCTACCGACGTTTAAGGGGGCCCTAAAAAGGCGGATATTGACGTATGGTCAAAATACGTCCCAAAACGTCAGTTATATGACTTTTTGGGATGAGACTGTGTTATACGTGCATATGCATAACGAGGAACAAGTTAGATAGGTCATGCAATGCGATGAAACACATCTTAGGTGTTTTCTTTTCATTGTACAGAGGTAAGTTATTGCGTGCATAACGAGGAACAAGTTAGATAGGTCATGCAATGCAATGAAGCACATCTTAGGTGTTTTCTTTTCATTGCACAGAGGTTAGTTATTGCGTGAATAGTTATAACGAGGAACATTTTAGATCATGCAATGCAATGAAACACATCTTAGTTGTTTTCTTTTCATTGCACAGAGTTTAGTTATTGCGTGCATATGCATAACGAGGAACAAGATATGTCATGCAATGCACTGAAAAACATCTTAGGTGTTTTCTTTTCCCTGCACAGAGGTTAGTTATTGCGTGCATGCATAACGAGAAACAAGTTAGATCTGTCTTGCAATGGCACTGAAACACATCTTAGGTGTTTTCTTTTCACTGCACAGAGGTAAGTTATTGCGTGCATATGCATAACGAGAAACAAGTTAGATATGTCTTGCAATGGCACTGAAACACATCTTAGGTGTTTTCTTTTCACTGCACAGAGGTAAGTTATTGCGTGCATATGCATAACGAGTAACAAGTTAGATCTGTCATGCAATGCAATGAAGCACATCTTAGGTGTTTTCTTTTCATTGCACAGAGGTAAGTTATTGCGTGCATATGCATAACGAGTAACAAGTTAGATCTGTCATGCAATGAAGCACATCTTAGGTGTTTTCTTTTCATTGCACAGAGGTTAGTTATTGCGTGAATAGTTATAACGAGGAACATTTTAGATCATGCAATGCAATGAAACACATCTTAGTTGTTTACTTTTCATTGCACAGAGGTTAGTAATTGCGTGCATATGCATAACGAGGAACAAGTTATGTCATGCAATAAAACACATCTTAGGTGTTTTTTTTTCATTGCACAGAGGTTAGTTATTGCGTGTATATGCATAACGAGAAACAAGTTAGATATGTCATGCAATGCACTGAAAAACATCTTTAGGTGTTTTCTTTTCATTGCACAGAGGTTAGTTATTGCGTGTATATGCATAACGAGAAACAAGTTAGATATGTCATGCAATGCACTGAAAAACATCTTAGGTGTTTTCTTTTCCCTGCGTTCCCCTGTGCATATGCTTAACGAGAAACAAGTTAGATCTGTCTTGCAATGCACTGAAACACATCTTAGGTGTTTTCTTTTCACTGGACAGGGGTCAGTTATTG
Organism: Pimephales promelas; assembly: GCF_988280905.1. Taxonomy (NCBI): domain Eukaryota; kingdom Metazoa; phylum Chordata; class Actinopteri; order Cypriniformes; family Leuciscidae; genus Pimephales; species Pimephales promelas. The sequence continues at coordinate 8,064,032 of NC_142793.1, forward strand.
CGTGCATATGCATAACGAGTAACAACTTAGATATGTCATGCAATGCACTGAAACACATCTTAGGTGTTTCTTTTCACTGCACAGAGGTTAGTTATTGCGTGCATATGCATAACGAGGAACAAGTTAGATAGGTCATGCAATGCAATGAAGCACATCTTAGGTATTTTCTTTTCATTGCACAGAGGTTATTGCGTGAATAGTTATAACGAGGAACATTTTAGATCATGCAATGCAATGAAACACATCTTAGTTGTTTTCTTTTCATTGCACAGAAGTTAGTTATTGCGTGAATAGTTATAACGAGGAACATTTTAGATCATGCAATGCAATGAAACACATCTTAGTTGTTTTCTTTTTATTGCACAGAGGTTAGTTATTGCGTGAATAGTTATAATGAGGAACATTTTAGATCATGCAATGCAATGAAACACATCTTAGTTGTTTTCTTTTCATTGCACAGAGGTTAGTTATTGCGTGCATATGCATAACGACAACGCATTCTCACCCCAAGGCGTCACCTTTGACCATGCTTCAATATTTGACGTTTTAGGCGCCCTTTAGCGTCACTCACATGACGCGATCCTATGGCGTCATCTAACTGAGGCTAAAGGAAAGCGTCTGTTAGAGGACGTGGTTAGGTTTAGGTGTTGGGTGGGGGTAGGGTACACGCGATCCTAGGGCGTCATCTAACTGACGCTAAAGGGCGCCTAAAGCGTCAGATATTGAAGCATGTCCAAATGCTTCCCAAGGCGTCAGTTGGGTGATGCCTTGGGAGTGAGAATGGGCTGATAACGAGGAACAAGTTAGATATGTCATGTAATGCAATAAAACACATCTTAGGTGTTTTCTTTTCATTGCACAGAGGTTAGTTATTGCGTGCATATGCATAACGAGAAACAAGTTAGATATGCCATGCAATGCAATGAAACACATCTTAGGTGTTTTCTTTTCATTGCACAGAGGTTAGTTATTGCGTGCATAAGCATAACGAGAAACAAGTTGGATATGTCATGCAATGCAATGAAACACATCTTAGGTGTTTTCTTTTCACTTCACAGATGTTAGTTATTGCATGCATATGCATAACGAGGAACAAGTTAGATATGTCATGCAATGCACTGAAACACATCTTAGGTGTTTTCTTTTCACTGCCCCGGGGTTATTTATTGTGTGCTTATGCATAACGAGGAACAAGTTAGATATATCATGCAATGCACTGAAACACATGTTAGTTGTTTTCTTTTCATTGCACAGAGGTTAGTTATTGCGTGAATAGTTATAACGAGGAACATTTTAGATCATGCAATGCAATGAAACACATCTTAGTCGTTTTCTTTTCATTGCACAGAGGTTAGTTATTGCGTGAATATGTATAACGAGGAACAAGTTAGATATGTCATGCAATGCAATAAAACACATCTTAGGTGTTTTCTTTTCATTGCACAGAGGTTAGTTATTGCGTGTATATGCATAACGAGAAACAAGTTAGATATGTCATGCAATTCACTGAAACACATCTTAGGTGTTTTCATTTCACTGCACAGAGGTTAGTTATTGCGTTCATAAGCATAACGAGGAACAAGTTAGATAGGTCATACAATGCAATGAAGCACATCTTAGGTGTTTTCTTTTCATTGCACAGAGGTTAGTTATTGCGTGCATATGCATAACGAGGAACAGAACAAGTAAGATATGTCATGCAATGCACTGAAACACATATTAGGTGTTTTCTTTTCACTGCACAGGGGTTAGTTATTGCGTGCATACACTGTCCGAAAAAAAGGTACAAAAGCTGTCACTGGGGTGGTACCTTTTCAAAAAGGTACACTTTTGTACCTAAAGGGTGCATATTGGTACCATAATTGTACAAATATGTACCATGAAGGTATGCACCAATATGCCTTTAGGTACAAAAGTGTACCTTTTGAAAAGGTACCGCCCCAGTGACAGCTTTCGTACCTTTTTTTTTGAGAGTGTATGCATAACGAGGAACAAGTTAGATTATGTCATGCAATGCAATGAAACACATGTTAGATGTTTTCTTTTCACTGCACAGAGGTTAGTTATTGTGTGCTTATGCATAACGAGGAGCAAGTTAGATATATCATGCAATGCACTGAAACACATGTTAGGTGTTTTCTTTTCATTGCGCAGAGGTTAGTTATTGCGTGCATGTGCAATGCACAAGCATTGCAAATCTCTTCGTTGCACAAAGGAACAAGTTAGTGTGTGCATTGTAAAGCGATCGCTCTTGAGATGTTTTCTCGTCAAAACACAAATTAATTAGTTGTACAATGGAAATGCATGAAATGCACGCGTGTTTTATCTTTTCTTTTCAATCCAAAGAAGAATAAGTTAGAAAATATAAGCATTGCCATGAAACAACACACGTTATCCAGTCAAAGCACTAAGGAAGGGTTTAGTTCTTGAATGCAATAAAGTGCATATTACGTATATGGTATTTTTGATGCACAACGTTCTTCATGCACAATCCACATCTCTTAATTACACAAAGCAACGGGTGTTGTTTTACAGTTTTTTTTAATTGTTTACACGCAATTTTGAAAACCGGGTTCTTTTTTTCAAAATATAATGACAATTATCCAAACACCACACTCAATTTGCATAATTCCTAGATTGTTTGCAAAATGACACACTTCTGTCAAAACATACACACTTCAGTCAAAAGATATACACATATTTGTGAAAATGCTATTAGTTTTCATTTAACCAACACAATCCTCAATGATCAGACACTATTGCACCCAGTTTCACACTGCTGTGATAAATAAAAACATATTTGTAAAAAACTATTTTTAGGAAATAGCATGTGCTAGATTTTTTGGCCAGACATTGTACGGAATAATTGAAAAAAAGATGAAAATGAAAAAAAAAGTGACAAACTCAACATTCTGATTAGTTTGAGATATAGGGAGATTGTACACGAATATATAAACGTAACAAGCACTGCACAACACTGATGCTGCAGACTGAATATTTCAAGTATTTATTACAATACTTACAGTATTTCTTAGCATAATCAGTTACAGCAATTAACCAAAAATGAAATCAATGAAACAAATAATATCTGTAAACAAATTACAATTACTCCATGAAGTACATACTTGACTCTGAACTAATGTAAAAGCGTCAAGAATATTGTAACTATTCAGTTACAGTATCAACCAGAGATTTGGTTGATCTCTTTGTCCAGCTTCCATCAGTGTCAGTCCATGGTTGATAACATGGTCAATAAGTGTTGCACGGATTTCTTGAGTCAAATTTGGTCCTCGTCTTCTTTGTTCAGGTTCTATCAACTCTTCAAGTCATTCTCTATCTCTACCTCTACCTAGGCCTCTTTCTCTATCTCCTTCTTTTCCTCTTCTTCTATACCTCTTTCTCCTGTTCTTCATCCTCTACCCCCTTCTCCTCATCCTCTTCCTCCTTCTCGTCCTCCTCCCCCTTACGAAAAAGAAGTTTATTCAAGTGTGCTATTAGTATACTTCTTTTAAACTAAAAACAAGAAAGTATACTTTCAGTTTATTTTTCCTGTACTTCTCAGAAGTATACTATATGTACTTCTCAGAAATATACTTCAAATTACACTTAAATGTACTTGACTTATACTGAGAGAAAAGCAAGTATATTTGTCCTGTTCTTTTACTCAATCTTTTGATCCAGAAATACTTAAAAGTATAATTAAGTATTCAAAGTATACTTGTATAAGTATTACAGTAAAAAAGTAAACTACTAGTATACCCATAAATTCACTTGCAGTACACATGAGATACAATTATGAACTAGTTGTGCACTTACTGTTACACTTACACTTAAACATATACTTTTATGTACTAAAAGTGGGCCAATTTAGTCCCAATCGGACGCGGTATTAAAATAGTACACTTACAAGTTTACTACTAGTACATAGTGACATTAGTATACTTACTACATAATGTATACTTAAAAATATACTTGAACATTACTTAAGTATACTACATAAAATGAACTTGAAATATACTTCTTTTTCGTAAGGGCCTTCATGTCCTCTTTGAGCTCCCCCTCTTATTCTCACTCTTCTTCTTTTTCTAGATCCTTCTTTTTTTGTTGAAGACTCATCTGCTGCCTTTTATAGCACACCTGAGTGCTGCGTTTTCAAATTAGCACATCTGTGCTTCCACACCTGGTGGATGTGAATATCCAATTCGTTCATTAGTGTGGTCAATGGCAAACTGGGGCTTTGTTATGAGTCAAGTCAAGTCAAGTCACATTTATTTATATAGTGCTTTTCACAATACAGATTGTATCAAAGCAGCTTCACAGTGATAACATGAAAGTAGCACAACACAGATCAACAACATTGCTAAACACTAAATAACCCCAACTGAGCAAGCTCAAAGCAAGCCAAAAGCAAGGCGACAGTGGCAAGGAACCAAACTCCATCAGATTGGATGGAGAAAAAACCTTGGGAGAACCCAGGCTCAGTCGGGGGCCAGTTCTCCTCTGGCTTACATTCATATTGTTTAAATATAAATATTAAATATAAATATTGTTTATGAATCAAACGGCGCCATAACATATCGCAGGCGTTGAGTCGTCTCATCACAGACGTTGAGTCGTCTCATCACAGGCGTTGGGGCATCCGAAATCCCCGTGAGAGGCTGGACACAAAACTGGACCTGACGAACGCCATTTTTCTCGGGACAAGCGTCCCGAGATAACAGCAGAAAGGCAGATGGGAAATAATTAGCATAGCTGATGTTCATAATGATTTCCGTTATAACTCACAAACTCTCCGTAACCCGAACTCTCCGCAACCCAACCATACGCGCCGACCCGTTTGTCTAAAAGGCTGTCGAGCCCCACTGGTGTGTTAAGCAGTTTCAGTGGCAAACGGTTCCGTATGGCATAACAGAGGACTAGAAGGTAAGCATTATGTGAATGCTTGACTAAAGAGATGCGTCTTTAATCTAGTTTTGAACTGTGTCAGCGAGTCAGAGGCTCGGACCGTATCGGGAAGGCCATTCCAGAGTTTTGGAGCTAAATGCGAGAACGCCCTCCCTCCTTTACTGGACTTCGATATCCTAGGAATGACCAGAAGCCTTGAATTTAGTGATCTTAAGGAACGCGGTGGATTGTAGGGCGAAAGAAGGTCCGTTAAGTACATAGGTGCTAAGCCATTTAGGGCTTTATAGGTCAGTAGTAGTATTTTGTAGTTGATGCTGAACTTAATAGGTAACCAGTGTAGAGATGATAAAATCGGTGTTATATGATCATATTTTCTTGACCTAGTAAGAACTCTAGCAGCTGCATTTTGTACTAACTGTAGCTTGTTTATTGAGGATGCAGGACAACCGGCTAATAAAGCATTACAGTAATCTAGTCTCGAGGTCATGAATGCGTGAACTAATTTTTCTGCATCAGAAATAGATAGCATGTTACGTAGCTTAGCAATGTTTCTAAGGTGGAAAAAGGCTGTTCTTGTAACATATGAAATATGATTTTCGAATGACAAGTTGCGGTCTAGTATAACACCCAGGTCTTTTACTGTAGTGGATAAAGTAACAGGACATCCGTCTATATTAAAGTTGTATTGTGAGAGGTTTTGTGAGTAGTTTTTTGGACCAATAAGTAATACCTCCGTTTTATCTGAATTTAATAGCAGGAAATTACGCGTCATCCAGCATTTTATATCTTTGAGACACTCTGTCATTTTAGATGAGTTAGTGTTTCTGGTCGTGATGAAATATATAATTGAGTGTCGTCAGCGTAACAGTGGAAATTAATTCCATGTTTTCTTATAATATTACCAAGTGGCAGCATATATATTGAGAATAGCAGAGGGCCTAAAACCGATCCTTGCGGTACTCCATAGTCTACTGACGTTATCTTTGATTTTTTCCCATTTAAACAGACAAAATGAGAACGGTCCGATAAGTACGATCTAAACTTAATGCCTGTCCCTGGACACCGGTGAAGTTTTGTAGTCGATCCAAGAGTATTATATGATCTATAGTGTCGAACGCAGCGCTAAGATCAAGTAGGACTAGTATTGAGATACAGCCTTGGTCAGAAGCTAAAAGTAAATCATTTGTAATTTTAACTAGCGCAGTTTCTGTACTATGATGCGGTCTGAATCCTGACTGGAATTTTTCATAGATATCATTTTCTTGCAAAAAAGAGCACAATTGAGCGGACACTACTTTTTTAAGTATTTTGGACATAAATGGAAGATTTGAAATGGGTCTGTAATTTGCCAAGTTATTTGGATCTAATTGCGGTTTCTTAATGAGCGGTTTTATTACAGCCAGCTTGTATATTTTTGGGACATGACCTAAAGATAAAGACGAGTTAATAATATTGAGGAGAGGCTCTTCCACTACAGGTAATAGTTCTTTCAGTAGTTTAGTGGGTATTGGATCTAATAAACAAGTTGTTGGTTTAGATGCAATGATAAGTTTATTTAGCTCCTCCTGTCCTATCGTTGTAAAGCGGTTTAGTTGTTCTAGAGGGTCCATAATTGAAGCTGAATCATAAGACACCATAGCGGATTGTACATTTATAATTTTGTTTCGGATGCTTTCTATTTTCGCATTGAAGTAATTCATAAAATCATTACTACTAAACTGTAAAGGTATATTTTGCTCTGGTGATGTCTGTTTATTTGTTAGTTTGTTAAAACCTTGGATTATTTTGGTTATTTTCGATTAGTTTGCGGAGATGCTCAGCCCTGGCTGTTTTTAGTGTCTTTTTATAACGTGACATACTGTCTTTCCACGCGATTCTAAAGACCTCTAAATTAGTTTGTTTCCATTTACGCTCTAAGTTGCGAGTTTCTCTCTTGATAGCATGCGTAGCACTGTTGTACCATGGTGCTTTAATTTTCTCTCGAACCTTTTTTAATCTAATTGGCGCAACAATATCTAATGTACTAGTAAGAATGGTGCTTAAACTGCTAGTCATTTCCTCTAATTCATCTGTTTGTTTGGGTTCACTTTGCAGCTTAGATAGATCAGGTAAGCTATTTGAAAATCCATCTATAGTGGTTGGAAGGATTGTTCTGGTCTATAACGTGGCGCAACATGACATATTTCAGCAATACGTATTATGCAAGTCACCATGTAATGATCAGTGACATCATCGCTTTGCGGTATAATATCTATATCAGTTGGATCGGTTCCATATGATATAATTAAATCTAGTGTATGATTTAGACGATGAGTGGGACCACTGACGTTTTGTTTGACCCCAAAGGAGTTTAATAAATCTGTAAACGCAGCCCCTAACGCATCATTTGTATTATCTACGTGTATGTTAAAATCTCCAGCAATTATTGCTTTATCGACATTTACCAATAGATCCGAGAGAAAGTCTGCGAACTCTTTTAGGAATTCAGCATATGGCCCTGGAGGTCTATATACAGTAGCCAGGGCTAGAGATAATATAGATTTCCTTCTTACATCTAAGAGCGTAACATTTAGCACAAGTACTTCAAATGAATTAAACCTGTGACCTGTTTTCTGAGTAATATTAAAAATATCTTTATAGATTGTTGCAACACCGCCGCCACGACCGATCAGACGAGGCTCATGTTTATAACAGTATCCTGGCGGAGTAGATTCGTTTAGACCGAAATACTCATTTGGTTTAAGCCAGGTTTCAATAAGGCACAGAACATCGAAGTTATTGTCTGTTATTGTCTGAAGTAAATGTGGAGACCAGAGAAATACTGTACAATACGTGAATGATGGCACTCCCAATCAAAGTACACATTATAAAGACACTGATTATCTAGTCTCAGTGTAGTTAAAAACTCTAAACAACTGCACTAATTATGCAAGATATAAACCAATGTATTGGCAATTTCACATTGATTGACTATTGATTTATAGGCTATATTGAATTTAAAATGATGATTAGATGGACATTCTGGTCAATATGAATGCAAATCCCTCAGTAAATAACCATAAATCAAGATTTGCTTTATCATGCATAAAAAAAAAAAAAATTAAATAAAAATCATAGGCTACTGATTCCGAAAATACCCTTGGCTGTAGAGAGAACCAAAGTTAATCCCAAAAGCCAAAGTTCAGGGTTGTACTTTATTATTTTCTTCTTGTTTATGTTTATGTTAATATTCACTTGTTATCTTAACATTCTATAAAAATGGTTTATTCAGTAAATATTGTTTGTTTGAACCTCATTCTGTTCTATATTGTTGTACTTATTCTTTGACTGTTTTGTTTAAAAGGAGGGAGGATTGTATTGGGCGGTATTGAGTGGCAATGGCAAATGGTTTACATGGCTCACGGCATCACAGATCAGGTAGAGGGGAGGTCAGGATTGGCAAAAAAAAAAAAAAGAACTGTATTTTTTCCCGAAATCTAAGCGTTTTTTATTTTTTTGTGAGTTTTTTTCCATTCAATCCAGATTATTTCTTTTCAAATAAATAAATAAATAAATAAATAATAATTTAAAAAACAATAAACAACAATATGAAGAACTCTTTTGCTCATTTGTCTCATCTCTGACATTTTGCAATCTTTATAAATAATTATAAGACCATAAGATGAGGCATTGCATTTGGACATAAACACGGCCAGATAAGGCAATTTGGAAGGGGACAAATTCAACTGAATATATTCCTTCATATAGCCCAGGAGGGGGGAGGAGGAGGGGGGGTTGCCCTTTTTTCAGGTCAGAGCAACTGCCCCTCAAAATTCCTGTGCACGTCCCTGCCCGAATAGGTAAAACCAACGTTCCACTAAAACACGTGCCACTGTTGATGCCGTTTGGTCTCTAGTTGGGATGGCTTGTGTAAACTTTGAAAAAACATCAGTCATCACCAATACATTTTCAAGTCCATTTGATGCAGGTTCGAGTAGCGTGAAATCAATGGCCAGAATATCTAATGGCCTCTCTGCCGTCAGGTGCCCCATAAAACTTCTTACTTTTGGTCGTACTACCTTGGCCAGGGTGCAGCGCTGACATTTCTTACACCATTCCTCAATGAATTTGAACATACCAGGCCAGTAACATCGAGATCTCACTAAACTTGCTGTCCGCTCGATTCCTTGGTGACCATGGTCATCTTGCAAACCTATAAGGACTCTTTCCCTGAGAACAGCTGGTAACACAACCTGACGAATTTCTCGATGTTCCTCTTGGGGACAGAACCTCCGATACAGTAGGCCATCGATCTTGACCAACTTCTCCCACTGACTCACCAATTCCAGCACTTCTGGTGGTTCTGATCCCTTCTCCTGTGCATCTGGTGGCCTTTGACGATCCCAATAGACAAGGAATTGCCCAATAATAGGGTCAGTTGCTTTTTCCTAGACAAGGCATCAGCATTAACATGAGAACGTCCAGGCTTATACCTAATCTCTAAATCGAAGTCTGCAAGCTGGTTAGCCCATCGTTGTTCCAACGCTCCCAATTTCGCTGTCTGCAAATGACTGAGTGGATTATTGTCTGTAAACACCAGGCATTTCCGACCCAGCAAATACTCTCGAAATTTTTCGGAAACGGCCCATTTAAGAGCCAAAAACTCCAACTTCATTGAACTGTAATTCTGCATGTTGCGTTCAAATGGTCGCAGACCTCGACTTGCAAACGCGACTGGTCGGCATTTGCCTCCATGTTCTTGAGATAAGACTGCGCCCAGACCTTGATGGCTTGCATCAACATCCAAGATGAAGGTCTTACTGAAATCAGCATAGGCAAGGACTGGAGCATTTATTAGAGCCGTTTTTTAGCGTCTGAAAAGCATTTTCACATGGGTCGGTCCAAGGTCCCCAGATTAATCTTTGGTCGTTTACTTTTCTGTCCCCTAATCATTTCTGCCACCAATGTGTTCAAAGGTCCTGCAATATGTGAAAAGTTTTTTAACAAACCGCCGATAATAACTAGCAAAGCCAAGGAAGGATCGAAGTTCTTGAAGGTAAACTGCTAGTCATTTCCTCTAATTCATCTGTTTGTTTGGGTTCACTTTGCAGCTTAGATAGATCAGGTAAGCTATTTGAAAATCCATCTATAGTGGTTGGAAGGATTGTTCTGGTCTATAACGTGGCGCAACATGACATATTTCAGCAATACGTATTATGCAAGTCACCATGTAATGATCAGTGACATCATCGCTTTGCGGTATAATATCTATATCAGTTGGATCGGTTCCATATGATATAATTAAATCTAGTGTATGATTTAGACGATGAGTGGGACCACTGACGTTTTGTTTGACCCCAAAGGAGTTTAATAAATCTGTAAACGCAGCCCCTAACGCATCATTTGTATTATCTACGTGTATGTTAAAATCTCCAGCAATTATTGCTTTATCGACATTTACCAATAGATCCGAGAGAAAGTCTGCGAACTCTTTTAGGAATTCAGCATATGGCCCTGGAGGTCTATATACAGTAGCCAGGGCTAGAGATAATATAGATTTCCTTCTTACATCTAAGAGCGTAACATTTAGCACAAGTACTTCAAATGAATTAAACCTGTGACCTGTTTTCTGAGTAATATTAAAAATATCTTTATAGATTGTTGCAACACCGCCGCCACGACCGATCAGACGAGGCTCATGTTTATAACAGTATCCTGGCGGAGTAGATTCGTTTAGACTGAAATACTCATTTGGTTTAAGCCAGGTTTCAATAAGGCACAGAACATCGAAGTTATTGTCTGTTATTGTCTGAAGTAAATGTGGAGACCAGAGAAATACTGTACAATACGTGAATGATGGCACTCCCAATCAAAGTACACATTATAAAGACACTGATTATCTAGTCTCAGTGTAGTTAAAAACTCTAAACAACTGCACTAATTATGCAAGATATAAACCAATGTATTGGCAATTTCACATTGATTGACTATTGATTTATAGGCTATATTGAATTTAAAATGATGATTAGATGGACATTCTGGTCAATATGAATGCAAATCCCTCAGTAAATAACCATAAATCAAGATTTGCTTTATCATGCATAAAAAAAAAAAAAATTAAATAAAAATCATAGGCTACTGATTCCGAAAATACCCTTGGCTGTAGAGAGAACCAAAGTTAATCCCAAAAGCCAAAGTTCAGGGTTGTACTTTATTATTTTCTTCTTGTTTATGTTTATGTTAATATTCACTTGTTATCTTAACATTCTATAAAAATGGTTTATTCAGTAAATATTGTTTGTTTGAACCTCATTCTGTTCTATATTGTTGTACTTATTCTTTGACTGTTTTGTTTAAAAGGAGGGAGGATTGTATTGGGCGGTATTGAGTGGCAATGGCAAATGGTTTACATGGCTCACGGCATCACAGATCAGGTAGAGGGGAGGTCAGGATTGGCAAAAAAAAAAAAAAAGAACTGTATTTTTTCCCGAAATCTAAGCGTTTTTTATTTTTTTGTGAGTTTTTTTCCATTCAATCCAGATTATTTCTTTTCAAATAAATAAATAAATAAATAAATAATAATTTAAAAAACAATAAACAACAATATGAAGAACTCTTTTGCTCATTTGTCTCATCTCTGACATTTTGCAATCTTTATAAATAATTATAAGACCATAAGATGAGGCATTGCATTTGGACATAAACACGGCCAGATAAGGCAATTTGGAAGGGGACAAATTCAACTGAATATATTCCTTCATATAGCCCAGGAGGGGGGAGGAGGAGGGGGGGTTGCCCTTTTTTCAGGTCAGAGCAACTGCCCCTCAAAATTCCTGTGCACGTCCCTGCCCGAATAGGTAAAACCAACGTTCCACTAAAACACGTGCCACTGTTGATGCCGTTTGGTCTCTAGTTGGGATGGCTTGTGTAAACTTTGAAAAAACATCAGTCATCACCAATACATTTTCAAGTCCATTTGATGCAGGTTCGAGTAGCGTGAAATCAATGGCCAGAATATCTAATGGCCTCTCTGCCGTCAGGTGCCCCATAAAACTTCTTACTTTTGGTCGTACTACCTTGGCCAGGGTGCAGCGCTGACATTTCTTACACCATTCCTCAATGAATTTGAACATACCAGGCCAGTAACATCGAGATCTCACTAAACTTGCTGTCCGCTCGATTCCTTGGTGACCATGGTCATCTTGCAAACCTATAAGGACTCTTTCCCTGAGAACAGCTGGTAACACAACCTGACGAATTTCTCGATGTTCCTCTTGGGGACAGAACCTCCGATACAGTAGGCCATCGATCTTGACCAACTTCTCCCACTGACTCACCAATTCCAGCACTTCTGGTGGTTCTGATCCCTTCTCCTGTGCATCTGGTGGCCTTTGACGATCCCAATAGACAAGGAATTGCCCAATAATAGGGTCAGTTGCTTTTTCCTAGACAAGGCATCAGCATTAACATGAGAACGTCCAGGCTTATACCTAATCTCTAAATCGAAGTCTGCAAGCTGGTTAGCCCATCGTTGTTCCAACGCTCCCAATTTCGCTGTCTGCAAATGACTGAGTGGATTATTGTCTGTAAACACCAGGCATTTCCGACCCAGCAAATACTCTCGAAATTTTTCGGAAACGGCCCATTTAAGAGCCAAAAACTCCAACTTCATTGAACTGTAATTCTGCATGTTGCGTTCAAATGGTCGCAGACCTCGACTTGCAAACGCGACTGGTCGGCATTTGCCTCCATGTTCTTGAGATAAGACTGCGCCCAGACCTTGATGGCTTGCATCAACATCCAAGATGAAGGTCTTACTGAAATCAGCATAGGCAAGGACTGGAGCATTTATTAGAGCCGTTTTTTAGCGTCTGAAAAGCATTTTCACATGGGTCGGTCCAAGGTCCCCAGATTAATCTTTGGTCGTTTACTTTTCTGTCCCCTAATCATTTCTGCCACCAATGTGTTCAAAGGTCCTGCAATATGTGAAAAGTTTTTTAACAAACCGCCGATAATAACTAGCAAAGCCAAGGAAGGATCGAAGTTCTTGAAGGCTTTGCGGACGATTCCATTTAGCTACAGCCGAGATCTTTTCTGGGTCTGTACTGACCCCTGTAGAAGAGACCACATGCCCCAAATAACGTACCTCTGGCCGAAAGAAGCAGCATTTACTGAGTTTTATCTTCAGGTTCTGTTGTCTCAGATGATCCAACACCAGCTCAAGTCGCTGAAGATGTTGCTCAATGGTGGTTGAGAAGACAATCACGTCATCCAAATAGAGCAACCCGGTCTCATCCCAAATCGTCATATAACTGACGTTTTGGGACGTCTTTTGACCATACGTCAATATTCGCCTTTTTAGGGCCCCCTTAAACGTCGGTAGATGAGGTTATGGGATCCTAACTCTACCCCATACCTAAACTTAACCCTAAACCTAACCCGTCACCTAACTGACGTTAAAGGTAAAGCGTCAGTTGTATGACGGCCCGGGATCGCCATCTACCGACGTTTAAGGGGGCCCTAAAAAGGCGGATATTGACGTATGGTCAAAATACGTCCCAAAACGTCAGTTATATGACGATTTGGGATGAGACTGTGTTAAATAGAGCAATAAAGACTGAAAACTTTGATCCCCAAAAATTCGCTCCATTAACCTTTGAAATGTGCTTGGGGCATTGCACAACCCAAAAGGCATCCTATTAAATTCAAAGAGCCCAAATGCGGTGCAGAAGGCAGTTTTAGCACGGTCTTTGTCAGCTACTGGCACCTGGTTATATCCACTAGCCAGGTCTAAAGTCGAAAACCACTTTGCTCCAGTCAAGGCATCCAGTGACTCCTCTATCCTTGGTAGGGGATAGGCATCCTTGCGAGCGAGTTCTGACATTGAGTTGGCGATAGTCAACACACATCCTCAGAGAGCCATCCTTCTTCTGCACCAATACAATTGGTGAGGCATATAGGCTACAACTCTCCCTAATGACTTGACTGTCCAACAATTGTCTTATGTGTGCCTTCACTGCCTCAAACTGACTAGGAGGAATTCTACGATATCACTGGCGCACCGGTGTTTCATCTATTAAAGGAATCTGATGCTCTATTAAATTTGTGCACCCCAGGTCACCATCATGCTTGGCAAAAACGTCAGAGTATCTTGTTAGCAATCGCACCACTTCCTCTTTCTCAGCCTCTGTAAGCCCAGGCAATTTTAAACCTTGGACATCAATGTTTGACACTGATGTAATAGCTTGACACTGAACAGTCACAGTATTAGGATCACATGGAAGATCTTCCTTGAACACAATGTCTTGATCTGATCTTATGACCACCTCAGCCCCAACCAAACTACCCAGTCTAATTCTTGGTGGCAAATATAAAGGTTCTGTACCAACATTAACTACCGGTACATGCACTACCCCTTGTGTACATTGCAATAAGGAAGGTGATATTAACACTCCAGCAGGCAGTCCCCCCTCACTGAAATCCTGGGGTTCTAAAAAACACACTGTACAACTTTTATTTATTTATTTATTTGACAGGGACAATGCAAACAAACATAGTGTCAAGATCAAGCATGTCACTGAAGTGTTGCATATAAAGTTTATAGCTATAGCTAATTTTCAACTTCTGTCCCTGGAAGGGCTTTTATACAGAATAAAATTTACATGATTAGCTACTTCAATAATAATAATAATAAAAAAATAATAATAATAATAAAAATAACACTAATAATAAAAATACTAATAACCATACATAGATATCATATACAACTCTAATAATTAAATGTAGTTTAAAATGAGTACAGTTTTGGTTTATTTTTAACCAATTTTTCAGCCTGGAAATTAACATCTTAAAGTCTGACACAGTCTTGACTTCAAAAGGTAAAGAGTTCCAGAGTTTAGAACTCTTTACAGAGAAGGTTGTCTGTCCAAAACTGGTCCTGCAGTATGATATTTTACAGTCAAGATTTGTGGAGCTCCTAGTGACTCGGATGTTGTCCTGTCTCACAATAAATGTACTTAGTGGCTCAGGTGCTAGATTATTAATGCACTTATAAATTCGTTTAAGAAAGGAAAATTTCATAAAACTATCAACATTCATTAAATTATATTTCTTAAAGATGCTGCAATGATGATAACTTAATGGTTTTTTATCCAAAAGTTTTATTGCTCTATTATATAAAGATTTTATTAGAATTAGAATTAGAATTAGAATAGCCTTTATTGTCATTGCACTTTTTGGGGTACAACGAAATTTAGGGTGCTCACCCGGCATACTTCAGTAACAAAGACAAGACATGGGTAAAAACAGACAGTTTCTCGTTAAAATAGAGACACAGTAATATAAAATGTGAGTATACATATACACACGTGAAAATATATGTATACACACACAAACACATACATAAATACAAAATAAATAAATTCAATTAAATTGAATAAAATTGAAAGCGTCCACTTTAAGCAAGAGTGCAGGTGGAGGGAGGTGTGCTGTTTATCTGCCCTACAGGGCACTATTTGAGTCATTGATGGAGGGTGGGGTGGGGGGGCTCATGTGTATGAGTGTCAATGGGTATTGGCTGTTCGTATAGCCCAGGGAAAAAAGCTATTCGTCAACCTGCTAGTGTGGGATATGATTGACCTGTCACCATTGACCCTGTTTATGCGTTTGATTGCAGTGGGAGCGGCTTGTGCCCATGATGTCATGCAATATGATATGTGAGAAAATATCATAGCATGTATGTACATTAAGGCTGCCTGGCTTGGAATGTAGCTTCTAATTAATTTAAGACAATTGAGATTACTTTGTAATGTTTTCTGGATTTTCTTTATATGTTTTTCAAATTTAAGTTTAATCTAAGACTAATCCTAAATATTTAAATTCTGTAACTGTATGAATTTCTTTATTTTGTAACTTAATATTACATCTTCCTTTTATTTCTATTTTTTTAATGGAAAAGCACATGGAAACTGAAACTGTGGAAACTTTTAATGTTCTTAGGGCACAATGCTGGTACTAACCTCATGGTGCCAGCTGGAATCTGCACAGGATGGCACGACTGCACTTTCTAATAACCAATGAATCCAGGAAACAAGGAACCATCTGACCGGTGACACTGTGAAAAGGCGTTTCTCCATCCTAACTCAGCCTGCCTGACCTGTGGAGCTGAAAATAGTGCTGGGCCATGTTTTTCAAACAGGTCATTATAACACTGTCCAATCACATTCATACCTAAAAGGCCAGGAGTCAGTTCTTTCCTCTGATGGAAAAAAGTATCGACGGGATCTTTAACAACCAAAATACCCTGCCCCAAAAGGGTTTGCCCCAACACAGTCACATCTGTTTCAAAATATCCCACATATGGAATCTCAAGACCATTAGCTGCTTTTAATTGAAGCCAACTACATTCTTTAAGTGTATCTACTCCTTGTCAGAAATGCTTCTCAAAAAATGACTGGGTTATCGTGGTCACCATTGACCCTGTATCTAGTAGACATGAAATCTCCACCCCCCCTATCTGGACATTTACAACAGGGCATCTGCCCACAAGACGCTGTAAGATGGTAGGGCAACAAGGTGATGGTGAAGTTTCACTATCTCCTATAACCTGGCTCAAGACTGCAGGTGCTACACTGTCAGGCTCCCCAACAGATGTCTCATTTACATTCACCTGAGGGGATCTAGGGTTTGACTCTATGGGCCATGGTTGTCGACAATATCTGGCTATATGCCCAACTCTATTACAGCTGCTTCCCTATTCCCCTCTTCCACCCACCTAAGAGCTTCACTTCGAGCCTCTAGGAGAGTAGAAGTTGGCTTCTCCCTTACCAATCGCTTTAATTCGCGCTCAGCGTCACATCTCGAACATGTTCAACAAACTGATCACGAAGCACTCTATCAGAATTTGGAACACTGCCTGGGTTTCTATTGAGAATCAAGTCCATCAAGGACATTAAAGCATGGGAAAATTCAGTAAAAGATTCACCTTCTTTTTGTTTATGTTGATAAAACCTTTGTTGTAATTGCACAAATGTCTGTCTCCCCCCATACAAGTCTCTCAAAATATCAAAAACAGACTTTGGAGATTCTCTAGTAGCTGGTGGGTGGAGTTTTATCTCCATTCTGGCTTCCCCCCCCAGATGGTCAAGCAAAAACACCACCTTTTCTTTATCAGACCAACCCCTGCCCTCAATACACACCTCAGCCTCCTCAATCCAGTCTTCAATACTCAGAATAGAGTCCATGTTCCCATAAAAACGTGGGCACTTCCGCTCCCGGGGGACATAAAGTACCCTACTAAAAGACGAAGGAGATGAAGCATTGGGATTAGCCACAGAAGAATGCGGTTGGTTAGAAGCACTGCTACTGGCCGGGGGGCGCTCTCTCGTCAGCTGCTCATTTTGTGCCTGCAGGGTCCGTATCTGCTCCCGCAAGTCTATTATTTCCTGTTCAATGTCTGTTGATGAATGGAGAAACTTCAAAGCGAAGAAAGGTGAAAATGGTCCCACGAAGACTGTGATGCTCGTCTTTACACACGATTACCGTTTACTTGAATGATATATGTAAAAAAAACAAGAAAAAAACAAAAATATGCCAGAAAACACAACCACCTTCGCCAAACCAAAGTACCCTGCCGACTACGCCAATTGTAACATGACCCAAGGAGTAAATAATCAGGCGCAAGACGGTTGTGCAGTTTCCATCAATAGGCACATTTTTTATTCAAATAATTCAGCAGTTAAAGAAAATAAGTCCTTAAGCAAATACCCACAAAATAACAAATAAAAAAATAAGAAACAAAAAACAAAAACAACAACCCACAGATGGCCACCCGCAGATACGGGGGGCGCTCGAAGGGGGTCTCGCCCTGGGTGTAATTCAAAGTAGAACCGCCACTGATCGCAGTTAAACCCAGAACGATCCCCCAGAATTAAACCGTTAGGTTTACTCACAAGCCTTCAAGCAATCCTAGATAAACTTGTCTTGCTTGTAAACCACAGTTTAACCCAGCCAGATCCTAACCCAGCCAGACCCTCTGCTTTAAGTCTATAAACCTACATCACAACCGAGACCAGACCCACCCAGTACGGTTCAGCCACCCTTGTATACCCGAAGCAAAATACTTTTCCCCAAAAGAAAACATTTTAGCTGTCTCTTACCAGAGATATTTTGGTTGCCACTGTTTTTTTTTTTTTTATATTTATTCCAGTGAAGTTTCTCCTGGACCTGATAGTGGTCGGCCCCTCTCTCTCAAGCTTACGAGGTAGAGCTGGAACTGCTCAGTCCAGGAGGCCAAACACCGCCCGCTCTCAGGTCCAGAAGGCACTTCCAAGGAATCCCACTACTCTTGACACCAAATTGTTGTGGCAAAAATCCTGTCAAACATCATCACTGTGTAAGAGACACTCAGAGTCAAATTAATAAAGAAAGAGAAGTATTTATATTTGCAAGAGTATTTTTGCAGTCCCCAACACAGCAGTTACCCTGTGGAGTGAGTGAGAGCCCTCCAGGAAGATATGAGACAGCTTTTATACTCTTTGCAAGGTTCCTCTTCATCCGCTGTACCTTTCACCCTCCCAGATAAGGTCCTTACTGCTGTTTAGTCTCTACTTAGGGGCACAAACTGGAACTGAAAACTGGCCATCCCTAAGGTCAGAGGTCCTGTCCCATATGTTCCTGAAGCGTCACGCACAACCACGTACACTTCTAAATTTTACCCATTGAATAGTTTCAATAGAAACACATGGCTCAGACTACCTACTAATGATGAAAATTTCCCCAAAAAAAGTATAAAAAAAAAGCAAATATGTGTGTGACTCCAGCGGATGCTTTAAGATGAACCCTTGGCCGCTTCAGGAGCCACCTTGATTGAAGAAACAATGGGTCACGGCATCAGTGTGTTTGTGTGGATGAAATCACAGTGAGAGCAGGTAGATGGTCACTCAAGATTTGACTTTACTGAGCCTTTCACAGACAAAACTGACAAACATGACCAAAAGCTGTTAGTGTACAGTGCATCACGTTGCTTAAACCACCCAAAATTGAAAATGATGTCATTAATGACTCACCCTCATGTTGTCCCTCATGTTGTAAGACCTCTGTTCATATGCGGAACACAATTTAAGATATTGTAGATTTAGTCCGAGAGCTTTTGTCAAAGCTTTTTTTTGTTTTGTCCGTTTCTGTTGTCAATCCGCGTTCACAAATTCGCAGTGACGGAAGACGCTGCTGATGTGTGATCTGGTGTGTCCGTGTATTCGGGTTCAAATAAATATGACTGTTCAAATAAATATAAAAATGCAAGTCTTCCTCTGTGTGGAAATCCTTAGACATGTTTGCGAAGATTGTTTTGTTTACAGCGTGGATCTCAGACTGTAAATGGAGCTCGGGCGCACCAGATTACACGTCAGCAGTGTCTTACGTCAGCGTTTTCACTGAATGCGGAACTTATGTCTCACTGAACTGGACATGGACAGTATACCGGGTATACATTTTCAATAGCCTAGCTAATGCCAGACCCAATTCTCGTTGAGACTTGGGTCTGGGAACCACATGCACAATTTCTCGTATTTGATGCGTGGTTTACGAATGCCCGGTACCGTTTATTGGGTGCTAAGAATGTCTATCAAATGCGTCTGTACGTAGCTCATAGCCAATCATTTCAATTAGAAGAACACAAGTATTAAGTAGCCTACAGTTTAACATAGATGTTGAAGTTGTTATTTGCATTGGAAATTGTCTGCGCTTGTGCTTCACACGTAAAAAAAAAAAAAAATTGTATTCAATGACTAAAGTGTCAACAATTTTAATCGAGGATGTGTGCACAGCTGAAAGTTATGCTAGTAAAGTGGTAGCTGTATATTGATATTGAAAAAAACACAACTTAGTGGCACTGTGACAACCACAGTAGGTAGTCTACAGGCATAATGACAATATGATATTAATAAATACCACTTACCATTTATAAGTTAAATGGACTTCGTCGACAACGATGACTAGCAGGTTGGTACTATACAACTCCCTGGCTAGCATGTCTTGCCACTTTGCGTTCATGCAGGCCTCTGGACTGCCGAACAGATGTTGCTATCGACAATTCTTTATTGCATTGTCTTTCTCGGGACACAGCTGAGCGGCAGATATTCCAAGGTTGACCACCTCCTGTACCTGGTCCTCCATTAGGGCGATTAATGGCGAGACAACATTAACGACTGGGGTCTCGCGAAGTTTAACGGCAAAAGCGGCTCTTTTTTTTAAATTTATAAATAACTAATATTTTTTATAAAATAAACTTTTTTATAAATAACTTGCATTCTAAACAAATTAAAACAATATCTAAGGCTGCATCAAAAGGTAGCTTCACGTCTGCTGCCATGTTGAATCCATAGATATAAATGGATATACCCCGTTCTGTGATTGGTTCCCTAAATGAGGCGAAAATCTGGCCATGGTATCCAGACTGCCTTTCAGCGTGAATAAAATCTCGCTGCGGTAAGGCAGTACTATGGGGAACCCCAGACTACATTTTCAATGGAGGGACCGAAAGCTCTCGGACTAAATCTAAAATATCTTAAACTGTGTTCCGAAGATGAACGGAGGTCTTATGGGCTTGGAACGACATGAGGGTGAGTCATTAATGACATCATTTTCATTTTTGGGTGAACTAACCCTTTAACAACAAGAAGTTCTGCATCACTTAAAGTCAAATTAAAATGGAAGTAGTGACAAAGAAGGGCAGAGTTTAAGCGGACTACGAGATTGGAGAAGTCCAGCATCCAGTTATGACATTTTGAATAAAGTTACAAGATTAAAAATAATTAAACATGCAAGAATGAATCGTTCACAATAAGATCAATAATATGCATTCATAAAATAGTAAGAGTGAATTTCCATTTCATATTGACTTTAAACAAAAAAAAAAGTATAGTATGTTTTAACTTCCATTCCATGCTGACTCATGAAAGCTGCAATCCATAGAAAATGTCTTTGTGCACGAGTTTTCTCTAGGTTACCAATAGGACGTTAATGGGCTTTATGCCCAGCTGCACTACTTCCTGAACTTCAGCCAGCTCCTTGTTTCCTGTCTGCCATTATTGGCCAAATTGATTAATTCAGGTGTACCTGACCTCAGTAGTCATGGCAACAATAATCAGACACACCTGAATTAATCAATTTGGCCAATAATAGCAGACAGGAAACAAGGAGCTGAAGTTCAGGAAGTAGTGCAGCTGGGCATAAAGCCCATTGAATTCCTCACAGATGTTCTAGAACTGGCATTCCCCAAGAGTTCAGGGTTTATGTGAAGTAAAGTTGATCCTGCTTTCAGGAAATACCCCCGAAGTAGATGGTAATAGATTGTATCATATCGTTGCCTGCAGGCTTGGTTAGAGTTGCAGAGGTGCTCCATCAATCGTCCACCATTTTAAGGAGCATGTCCACCAACACTTAAAACAGAAAAAAGAGACCATAAATAATGCTTTCTTAAAATTCAGATTTTCTATTGTTACCATTAACCATCAAAAATGATCATTTGTATGTTGTTTTTCACATATTCACATTATCTATTTAATATCATCTTGTTTATAATGATGTCAGTTTTGTGCTTTTTGAGTAAGAGTAAAGATTAGCTGTAAGGTTATGTCTTTTTTGGCCCATTGTAGGCTGTTTGTCCTTTCTTGAAATATTTCACCAAAAGTTTGGTATAACAGATATGTTGACATTTGGTTTGCTTGAATGAGTCATTTTGTTCATGTATTTAATTTTGAATTGTCTTTCGTCATCATTTTCCCTTCTTGTTTTATTTATTACTGCTTCATTGCTTAATAATTAGTATTTATGTATATACAGAATAATCATTAATATTTATAGCCATTAGGTTTGCCTTGTCTTGGGTCAAACACATAATTTTCAACAGCTTGCTGCCCTGTTTAGATTCAGTTGGTTCTGTAGTCACACCAGACTTATTCTCCCTCTGTAACAAACACAATCATCTTACTTTCATGGGCCAATTTTAATTGTATCTGGTAATTCAAACTTATTGCTAAACTAATGGCCCACAGCACAGAGAAATAGATACAACATGAGATTCTTAAGTTGCTAGAATGAGCAATACAGAAAAATCTCAATAAAGGAACAATATGCACAGTTTTAAAGTCAGAAAAACACATCCTAAGCAACTATAGCCCTCAAGATCAACTTTCCAGTTTAGTTCTATAACTGTGATCAGACTCATTTGCCTGCAGTAGCTTTATTCTGTCCTCTGCATGCGTGTACGTCGAGCATGCATATACAGATAGCTAAACACTATGTAACGTGATGAAGAGGCTTCAATGACCACTCAGAGGATGTCCATTATCTTCTTTACTTGAGTGCAATCATGTTGTTTCTCTCAATGTTACATTATTTTTGTGAAACTAAAAAGAAATACAAAAATACTAATTAGAATATAACCAAAATACAATTACTACTTACACAAATTTACATTGACATCGTTAAAGTAATTGTTACGAGATCACATGGCGATCTTTGAAATGTCCGTATAAAGCACGTGGAACCGCTAACGTGCGTCTAATATACTCATCTTAATAAGATACAGATACGAAGAATATAATATTACAATTATATGAAATAAACTTACAAGCAAAGCTTCTCTGGGGCATTACACAACAACACTGGAATCCAGAGAAAACAGCACGCGATCTCTGCTGCGCATAACTGGAAAAATGGCTACTGAAGTTTGCGTGATTGTCACTATGAAGTACAACAAATAAAGTTTTTCCGATGGAAGTTCAACTAAAACTAAAGCAAACAGCGCCATCTAGTGGGGAAGAATGGATAACTCTAGACACAACATAATACTCCCCGTCTGGTATTAAGCATAATGCCATACTTGAATTTCCAACAAGTGAATTCGAATTCACAGAGTAACTTAACACATAAGCAAAACAACCTCTGTAATAGGCCTTAAAAATGTCTTAGCAGTTCCACTCTTTGTAACTTTGAGTTCCAGTTTCCTGACTTTGCCATCTGAACTGGGGATGGCTTTGGTGACCAGAGCCATTGGCCATTCGTTCCTTTTCACCTGATCATCTTTCATGAGGACCAGGTCTCCCTCTTTGATATTAGGCTTGTTGTCTTGCCATTTCTTGCGCGATTGAAGAGATGCAAGGTATTCTCGTCTCCATCTTTCCCAGAATATGCTTGCGAGGTACTGCACTCTTTTCCACTGCTTCCGATATAGATCGGCACCTTCAAAAGGTCCTGGAGGTGCGTACGGGGTACACACCTTTTGGTTGAGGATCATTGCTGGAGTGAGGAGAAAGGGCGACTCGGGGTCAGTTGAAATGGGTACGAGAGGTCTTGCGTTGATCACAGCACACACTTCGGCCATTAGAGTTGACAGCATTTCATGAGTAAGATGTGAGGAGCTGATTTGAGGAAGCATCGAGTCTAAGATTCGTCTCGAAAGTCCGATCATCCTCTCCCATGCTCCTCCCATGTGGGATGAATGAGGTGGGTTAAAGATCCATTTGCAACCTTCCTCACTGAGGTATTTGGTCACGCTTGAATCTTTGGTCGAGACCACAAGTGCATTCAACTCTCTGCATGCTCCTTGGAAATTAGTACCACAGTCGGATCGGATGATCTTTGCCTGGCCTCGTATGGCGAAGAAACGGCGAAGCGCATTAATGAAACTTGATGTGTCCATTGACTCAATCAGTTCGATATGAATGGCTCGCACGGATAAACATGTGAATATTACAGCCCATCTTTTACTGAAGGCCTGGCCCCCCCGGGTACGGCGAGCTGAAATATTCCAAGGACCAAACACATCCAAGCCGACATTAGTAAAGGGTGGTTCCATGCTGATGCGGTCAGAAGGGAGGTCTGCCATTTTTTGTTCAGCTGTTTTACCTCTTTGTTTGCGGCAAGTGACACACTTGCGGAGGACACCGTTGATCTGTCTTTTTGCTCCAACTATCCAGAATCCTGCAGAGCGGATTGCTCCTTCTGTAAATACTCGACCTTGATGATTTACTTTCTCATGGTGATGATTTGTTAGGAGGGTTGCTATGTAACTATGGCCAGGAATGATGAGAGGGTGTTTCTCTCTGCTGAGGAGTGTGGACTGTTCTAGTCTGCCACCAATTCTTAGGAGTCCGTCCTCCAGGATAGGGTTAAGTCTCTTGAGAGAACTCTGCTTAGAAATGTCACTCTCATTTTCCAGACAAGTGATTTCTGCTTTATAAGCCTCTCGTTGTGCACACCTGATGATGACGCTTTCAGCGTGAGTCAGTAACTCGGGCGTGGACGAACAGTTGGAGTGGTGCCAGCCGCAACACGACTTTTCTTTGTTTCTGAAAGACTGAGCGACGTGAATAAGAGAAGCAACAGCTCTTTTTAAGGATCTCCAGGTTGAAAATTTTTCAAAGCGGTGAGAACCAAGACCAGAAGTAGGGTTTAAACAGGTGGTGACGTTTGCTCGCACTTCCACATCTGTATCTGGGTCGATAAGATTATAGGAAGCTTCATTCACAGGGGTGGGTGAAGGATGCCGCAGAAATGTAGGACCGGTGAGCCAGTTGGTTTCAGTCAGACGGCACGCAGGAACTGGTCTAGTAGCAACATCCGCAGGGTTTTGTGAGGTTGGAATGTAAAGCCACTGTTCTGGGTGAGTGAATTTTCGAATTCTTTGAACTCTGTTACTGACGTACACATAAAAGCGGCGAGTCTCATTGTAGATATACCCCAATACAACTTTGCTGTCTGTATAGAACAGTAGGGTGTGAGGTTTGATGTCTAGTTCCTGGACGATTTGTTCAGCCATTTCGACTGCAAGGACGGCCGCACACAGTTCGAGTCTGGGAACCGTATGTCCAGTCTGTGGGGCTAGCTTGGCTTTTCCCATAATGAATCCAACTTGACACATTCCATCATAATCCGTCACTTTCAAGTATGCAACAGCAGATATGCTCTGAACAGATGCGTCTGAGAAGATGTGAATCTCCTTTTTTACAGATTGAGAAATGGACATTACGGTGTAAGCTCTGGGAATTTGGAGCTGCTCCAAGTCCTGCAACGATTCTTTCCAGAGGTTCCATTCCGTTTCCTTTTCAGCTGCGAGGGGGCAATCCCAGTCCGACTTCCCATTCGAAAGTTCACGGAGTAGCAGTTTCCCTTGGATTGTGATTGGCGCCACCATACCAAGAGGGTCAAACAAGCTATTTACAGTCGCCAGGACTCCTCTGCGTGTGAATGGCTTGTCGCTGAGGTTGACGTGGAATGTAAAAGTATCCTTCTGAAGGTCCCAACTCAAGCCAAGACTGCGCTGTAAAGGGGCTGAATCAGTGTCTAGATTCAAATGTTTTAAGTCTTTGGCATAGTCGGCTGGAGAGAATGCGTGCATCACAGCAGGGCTATTGGATGCTATTTTGTGGAGTCTCAAGTTAGAGATAGCGAGCATATCTTTAGTAGCCTTAAGCAAACTGATAGCTTCGTTGATGGAAGGAAATGACTTGAGTCCGTCATCAACATAGAAGCCTCTTTCAATGAAATGTCTCGCATCAGCACCGAACTCCGCCTCCCCATACAAGGCAGCACGTCTGAGGCCATAAATGGCAACAGCTGGGGAGGGGCTGTTGCCAAAGACGTGGACTTTCATGCGGTATTCTACCATACTTTGGGAGATGTCGTTGTTCTTGAACCACAGAAAGCGGAGGAAGTTCCTATGATCCTCTCTGACGATGAAACTGTGGAACATTTGCTCTATGTCCGCAGTGATGGCTATTGGCTCGTGCCTAAATCGAAGTAGGACTCCTAGCAGACTGTTGTTTAAATCTGGGCCTGTTAGCAGCACATCGTTCAAAGACACACCATGGAACTGGGCGCTGGAGTCGAACACTACCCGAATTTGACCAGGCTTGCGTGGATGGTATACGCCGAAGGAGGGCAAGTACCAGCACTCCTCCCCTGGTTTCACAGGAGGAGCTGGCTCGGCATGATTGTTATTAAAGATCTTCTGCATAAACTCTACAAAGTGTTCTCTCATCTCAGGTTTCTTACGTAGTGTACGGCAGAGAGAGTTCAAACGGCTCAGGGCTTGCTCTCGATTGTTTGGAAGCCGTTGTCTACGTGCACGGAAAGGAAGGGGTGCTACCCAGCTGTTAGTGTCATCCATGAACATTTCTTTGTCCATTAACTGAATGAACTGCCTATCCTCAATTGAAGGGGCTATTTTTTCATCATTTTCCGTTCTTTCAAAGACTGAAGTGGCCGGAGGGCTGGGAGCAAATTGGGGCAGGTGAGAGACTTTAACACTTGGCTGTGCAGTTAATCTCTCCTTGAGGTAGAGTTTATTGGGACAAGGACTAAAGTAAGATGGACGCCCGTCTTCTAGAATGTTTGTGCGGTAAACACTAACAGTTGAAGGCTTGTGAGCAGCCCCAAGACACACCTCACCAACCAAAACCCAGCCCAGGTCCAGTCTCTGAGCATAGGGAGCATTTTGTGGCCCATTGCGTTGCTCTCTTACCTTGTGGACTTGGAGGATATCACGTCCAAGAAGGAGAAGTATTTGAGCATTTGGATCTAGAGGAGGGATGAGATGAGCAATAGATTTGAGATGTGGGTGGTGTTTTGCTGCTTCAGGAGTGGGTATCTCTGACCTGTCTTCAGGCATGTAGTTGCACTCAATGAGCGTAGGGAGTGGTACTGAAAGACTGCCATCTACAGGATGTGCGATGAAGTCCATAGCCCGCCTCCCAGACATTTCTGTGACTCCAGCGCATGTACGCAGAGTGTAGGGAAATTCTGTGCCCTTGAGATTGAAGAAGTCGAAGAATTCAGCTCTGGCAAGTGAGCGATTACTTTGATCATCGAGAATAGCATAGACGTTCAGTGATTTGTCTGGCTTTCCCTTAGGGTGAACTTTGATGAGACAGATTTTTGAACAGGACTGTGAACTATTTGTATCCCCACAAACCTCTGTGCATTTAGAGTTGATGGATGGGTTTGCACTTTCTCTCTCCCCGCCATGCTCTGTGTTGGGTGTTTTTAGTATCCATGGAGGTGGTCCAGGATGAAGAGCTGTGACATGTTTGTTGCTGCCACACTCTGTACACTGTATGACATTTTCACAGTCTTTGGCCACATGCTCATTCGAAGAACAACATCTGAAGCAGATATTATGCTCCTTCAAAAACATTTTCCGTTCCTCAATGCTCTTAGCTCTAAAGGCTCTGCACCGTTTGAAAGGATGGGGTTTTTTGTGAATGGGGCATTGTTTGCTGATATCAGGCTTACTGTTCGGCGAATCAGAAGAGCTGGTTGTCTGTGCAACCTCAGTTTTATGAGTAGAGATGAAGCTTCTGTCCTCTGCATGCGTGTACGTCGAGCATGCATATACAGATAGCTAAACACTATGTAACGTGATGAAGAGGCTTCAATGACCACTCAGAGGATGTCCATTATCTTCTTTACTTGAGTTTTCAGGCTTTACAGGGGCAGCTGTAGATAAGTGGAGTGCGAAACTTGGGTCGTTGCGCATATAGGACTCCCTACATACAAAATCTGTGAAAAATGTGAATGGAGGGAATGGTACCTGGTACTGAAGCTTATATTGAGACCCTTGGGACATCCACTTTTCTTGGAGATTAAGAGGAAGTTTGTTGACAATAGGTGCCACGCCCCTCGCTGTGTCCAGGAAAGAGAGCCCGGGTAAGTAGCCGCCAAGCTTTGCTGACTCCACTTCTTTGAGCAGATCTGCAAGTTCTCTTAACTTTTGGGGTTCTCTATTGCTCACTTTAGGGAAACAATCCAGCTTATCAAAAAGTGTTTTCTCAATAATTTCAGCACTCCCAAAGCTTTCTTCTAGACGGGACCATGCCATTCTACAACCGGCTGCTGGATCAGCGACATGCACAGCTCTCAATCTCTTGACTTGTTCTGAGGATTGCGGTCCCAGCCACCTTGTCAGGAGATCAAGCTCCTCGCTTGGGGTGAGCGATAATCCTTCTAAAGCACTCTTAAATGATGACTTCCAGGCTAAGTAGTTTTCCGGACGATCATCAAACTTACTAAGCCCTGAGTTCACAAGCTCACGACGCACAAGGTATCTGGCTATTTCACTCATACCTGCATGGTTTGTCGAGGGAGGCTGTTGCGTAGAACCGCTGAGATAGGAAGTCTGAGGTTGGCTCACTTTCTCTGAAACCGGAAATTTTACATAGTCTTTATGAGAGATTGATGTGTCTGGCAGGTTGCCAGGAGTGTGCTGGGGAAATGATAACCGTGCACTGGGCATTCTTAGCTGGTTTACAGTGTCTGGTCTAGGAGTTGGAATATGGTTAAGTCTGTCAACGTTCTGTGTGGCATTGCTCATGATGACAGCCGTGGTGGGAAACACAGGCGCGATCATAAACTGTTCGTGATCACAGGAGTCAGACTCTGCTTTAACATGAGGGAGACGGTGAAAACTTAATCCAGAAAGACTGTCGACATAGTCCTTTGTACGCTTTTCAATAGTCTCCGGTGGAAACGCTGTGACATCAGTAGCCGTATTAATTTCTCCTGACTCAATCTCTAATGCAGCCGCTTCAAGAAACTCAGCCTCTGCTGCTGCCGCTGCAAACTCCTTTTTATGCTGTAGTGATAACAATTCAGATTCCAGTTTAGCTTTTTCTAGAAGAACCTCAGCCTCTCTTTCCACGAAGTTTGTACGTGCTCTCACTGCTTCTGCTTTAGCTCGTGCTCTGGTTGCTGCCATACTTGCTGTGGACAATCTTGAGCTCTTGGAAGATGCAGATATCACCGATCTGGTTTCCAGTTGACGGAGTGAGGCATTAGAAGTGGACAGCTGTTGTTCTTCAGTTTTCTCTTTAACATCCATCTTGAGTCAACTGTGGAATAACTGGATGGCTGTCCTTCTCAGGAGTTTTGTCGTCAGCCCGTCATGGTGCTTTTTCACTATTCTGTCCTCTGCATGCGTGTACGTCGAGCATGCATATACAGATAGCTAAACACTATGTAACGTGATATAGAGGCTTCAATGACCACTCAGAGGATGTCCATTATCTTCTTTACTTGAGTGCAATCATGTTGTTTCTCTCAATGTTACATTATTTTTGTGAAACTAAAAAGAAATACAAAAATACTAATTAGAATATAACCAAAATACAATTACTACTTACACAAATTTACATTGACATCGTTAAAGTAATTGTTACGAGATCACATGGCGATCTTTGAAATGTCCGTATAAAGCACGTGGAACCGCTAACGTGCGTCTAATATACTCATCTTAATAAGATACAGATACGAAGAATATAATATTACAATTATATGAAATAAACTTACAAGCAAAGCTTCTCTGGGGCATTACACAACAACACTGGAATCCAGAGAAAACAGCACGCGATCTCTGCTGCGCATAACTGGAAAAATGGCTACTGAAGTTTGCGTGATTGTCACTATGAAGTACAACAAATAAAGTTTTTCCGATGGAAGTTCAACTAAAACTAAAGCAAACAGCGCCATCTAGTGGGGAAGAATGGATAACTCTAGACACAACATAATAAGCTTTCTATTTTGACAATGTGATCTAGTATTGGTGTGCATTCACATGAAGTGTGGTTCTACTGTATATGTACATTTCCTTATATTTCCAATATTATTCTATTTTATTGTTGTATATAAATTATGTTTTCAGTCACATTTATTAAATGCAGTTTCATTTTATATAAAATAGAATTTCGCTCTGCTCTGTGACAAAACTAGTTTTGAAAGATTACATGTTAAAAAAAGTCTATACATTAAAACCTAATATAATTTCTGTAATTGTTTAATCATTGTTTATCATGAATATTTATTTAGTTTGCCGTGGAACACAATAGGCATTTTCTTAGTATAGTCCTATGCTTGGACTGACAATAGAACCATAAAATATGCCAAAAACATAAATTCATAAAAGTAATAGAAAACACGGATAAACCACGTCTTCAGAATCCATAATTGTGAGGAACAGACCCAAATTTAAAGGGCACCTATTATGCCCCTTTTTACAAGATGTAATGTTGGTCTCGGGTGTCCCCAGAATGTATTTGTGAAGTTTCAGCTCAAAATACCCCATAGTTAATTTATTATGACCATTTGAAAATGTCATTTTGGGGCCTGCTTAAAAATTAGCTGTTTCGGGGACTATACCACCTTAAATGCAAATGAGCTGCATATCCCCGCCCTGCCTTTGGATGAGGGCGTAACTTGATACCTATGGCAGTCGGACAGCTGTTTTGAATGTCATTCAGCATACGTTTGAATCGGAATATATAAATAGTACGAAGAGACTCCGGCAGAATAAACATAAATGAGAATGGACCAGTACTTCTCGGTATGGTTATTTGATACATTTATGTACTTATAGAGTTGTAATCGCGTCCGGATGTGCAACATACACACACAGACACACACAAACACTGAAGCTGGCGCAATATTTTGAAACTACACACATCCTGTGATTAAGTTTGCTACGTACAAGCGAAATTACATTTATGCGAGGGACCTGTTGCGTCATGTTTACTTGTCATACAGGTGCTTCTGTGGCAAATGTGAGAAGATGGCTAACTTACAGAACAACAACTTATATGCAGTTTTTAATACAATATCTTTAAAAATATATAAATTTATAAACGTGTGGTTACACACTATACAAACAAGGTTTAAATTATATACACAGATATCCTACGACGACAACAACTTTAGACGCATTTGTTGTTGAATTGGCTGACATTGACTGAAAAGACTATTTGCTCAAAAATCATAAAAAACACTTACTGTTACTGGAGGTGACGGTGGATCGCAAACAGTAGATGACGATCCACAGTTGAGGATTAACTTTTAAGCCACAACAACAGGATTAACCCACGACCAAGGGCGTAACTTTGGGTCTACCATTGGGGGGGTTAAATTCGCGCCATATTTATTAATTAATTTATTTATTGAATAATTTTCTTTTGTAAATGATAACATGCTCATTTGCCGTTCCTGTATTAGAAATACATTGTGATACTTTTATTCCCCACTTCTGAGGTGGGAAAGGGTTCCGAGCCCCACCTGTCCCCAATCAACCCAACAAAATGTTAAGTTTAACTGTTAAAATGTATTTTATTAACATCACATTGTAAAAACTTAACATCCAATAACAGCATTAAAAACTTTCAAATAGAGAAAAAAGAAAGTGCAATTATATTATCACTTTGCATGAAATACGACTCAAAAGTAGATAGAAAAATTGTGTTTGCATTTATATAGCCTCTAATAACATAAAATTCAGAAACTGAGAAAATTGTGGACTAACGTTAGTTGTGCTTTGATTCATTTTGTCACTTTGCAAACTCCATGCTAAAAGAACAAAAAATAAAATCATAATAATAATATCAAATTGAGCTGAAGGTGGCAAATTCCTAATAATGTACGTATAAGATACCTAAAATAAGTTGCGCATAGCCTACAGCAAAGGTGTTTTAACAACAAAACACATCCACTTGCACATATTTGACAATCGGAATATCAGATCCTAATATAGCTAGCAAATTGTGAAATTCTGAATAAAAAAACAAATCAAAGCAGATCATCAGTCATTCAGCTGTTGTGGCTGCGGTGTGACAAGCAAGGAACCATTAAATGATACTACGATCAATAACGGTCGCCTTGAAAAACGTTTAAACTTACCGGTACGCGTGAAAAGGTTAAGTAAGGTTTACATTTAAATGTGTCTTTGTTTTGTTTTGAGTGTATGGTCAATAAATAAAGGAATTAAAAAGATGGGCACAAAACCTGTTTGTCGTGCCCACTCGTCTCTATTCCCCACCAGTGGGCCGCGCCCACGCGCCGCACTTTGAGAAACAGCTACTTAGCAATGGGGTACCTCCGTTTGGTCAGGATTTTTCCTTTTTTGGAGCCGACCAACAATTAAAAAATCGTTGTCTGGCTGCCTTTCAATGGCCTTTCCATCTTTCTATCCATTAGCATGCAACTTCAGCTATTTCCTCAAACCATTCACCCCAGCGACTGCGCAACGTAAACAAACTTGGTAGACAAAGCGGGTTGGGTAATACCAAGTCGGTGCGGTGGGCAGAGGGTACATTAAAATATGATACTATCTATCTTGTTGGCAAAATGTATTTAATATTAATTCGGAATCTGAATGATTCGGAATCTATTCTAATCTGAATGATGTGATGATATTCGGGGGGTTATATTAGCTGGGTCTGATTATTGAGGGGGTCATAACCCCCCTAACCCCCCCGCAAATTACGCCCATGCCCACGACAGAACGTTTACGTAAGAGACATTACTGGCTGTCGTTGAAACAATAGAGGATGATGTGTACAGATCACAGAGGGCGGGGTCTATGCCACAACCACACTGTCAATCAAACCCCTTACTCAATTCTACGTCACAAAGAGCTGAATCTTAGAACAGCTCGTTCTGACACAGTGCATATGATTTATTGAGATTTTAAAAAAACCACTGGGTGGATTTTTATCATTCTAGGCACGGCCGCATTAACCATAGGGCTAGGCGGGGCTAAAGCCCCGGGGCCCAAGCAAGGAGGGGGCCCGTGATTGGCTGTGAAGCAGATACTGCAAGCCATCTGATTACCAAAGCCTTACCACGCAACGTCCCCCACAAATTAGCCCTGTTATTTAGTGGCACTTTCCCTTGTTATATTCCATGCATCAGGGGCGGCTCGCCCATAGAGGGCGCTGGGGCGCCGCCCTCCCTCAGACCTGTCTGTCTGTTTTTTTAATATATATTATAATTTATCATTTTGAAAAATAATCTGTGTTAATTATATGATAATAATGGTTTTACTTTGAAAAGTGTTTTGAACTCACCAGAATGATATTTGCATTCACTTTCGTTACTTTTATCATGTTGGTGTAGTAGTATAGCCAATAGGCTGTCTTCTCAGGGCGCCAGTTCGCTCAGCCCCACAGTGCTGGAATTTAAGCCAATGGTTCCCCGGTTGCTATGCAAAAAAGTTTATATTTCGCCAATCAGCGTCGTCAAATTTTATGGTTTGGGGGCGCTGAAAATATCGCCCACAGTATCAGATTAGGGGAGTGCATGCGCACCACGGGACATTTTTTTACCTCAGATGAGAGCAGAATGGCAGCGCCAGTGACGTCGAGTGGAAATAATGTAAAGTTAGTCGTGGGAATTGACCTGTCTGTCTCTGTCACTCACTCACTCACTCACACACACATAAACACTGTTTCACACACATTTGATATTAAAGTTATAGGAATATTAATACCTGTGTGTTTGCTTTGTTTTTGATGTTTTTAAGTTCTGAGCTAGATTACTGTGTTTCATACTAGTTAAAATCAACTTTCTTCTCATACTTGGGTGTTACCCTCAAGAATGTTGTCCCACCCTCTCTTTCAGAGCGTTTTCTCTCTCTCTCTTTCTCTAGTATCAACACATTGTTATCAGGGGCGAAAATTTCATCAAAATGTTGGGGGGGACAATAAACATAACAATTCTCAAGAGCAAATTTTGAAGGGGACACCAATAATACAGGCAAAAAAATACAGAGGAAAGCCTTACTATTATTAGTGTAGCATGGAGACCATTTCATTATACTTCTTAAAATTTCTTTCTGGTTTAAGCCAGCGGCGAATCTGTTTACATACTCTCCTCACGCAGCGCAGCGATTTCATTTCATTCATTGACTAATTCTTTAACTATATTAAATGATATAAACCAACTAAATCACAGTGAAAGCGTTAGAATCTAAATGCACAGCGCACCCGGACTTTCTCATCAGTGTATGGCCAGCAATATTGTAATGTTTAATGACATGAAGATAGTGGTTATTATTGTTATGTACAATTAAATACAATCGTTGCTGAGTCTGCGGTCTGAAAACTTCACCTCAGAGCATCCGTTAACTAAATGAATTGAGAATCTCACCTGAAAAATCCAATAACATCAGCAATTGCCATTCAAGCAGCTGATTTCTGTAAATGAATGCAAAACTAAATGTATATTGCAGCATAGGGCGAAGTCAGGATCCGTCAGCACCGATTTGAGACAAAAATAATTTAAATTGTATATAAAACTATGTAAATGGCGCTCTGTGGCGCAGCAGGGTTTTGAACACGGTCCTGAGCCGTTGCTGGGCGCCGCGGACAGACGCCGAACGGCGCCGCCGGTGTGTGTACACTCATAGAGAATAATGTGTTCGAATTTTAAAGACGTGGCGCTGCGCGACGCGCCGCTACGCTTCTCGTCCGGTGTGCGACCTACTTTACTGGAGTTCCACATTCAAACACTATGTTTTTCTCTCCCGCCACCGGAATGTGTGTGTCTGAGGTAAAAGGGACGGAGGCGGTGGACCAACGCACTGTGAGGCAAGGGAGGGGGGTCTCAAAATGTTTAGAACGCTTTTTTCGATATTGCCCCGTTTGCATTTGTGTTATTTTATTTCTTAATTATTTTAAGAATATATCATTACATTATTTACAATACACATATTTTAATGGTTTTTTTTGGGGGGACAACCCTCAGATAGGGGGGGTCCTGACCCCCCCGACCCCCCCGCGATTTCCGCCTATGATTGTTATCCATTATCCAATTGTCAATTTGTCAAACATATGTCTACAGCTAGGGATTGATTAAACTAGATTGTTGTATTACCTATTATTTTTTGTATTACCTATATTATAATTTATCAATTATGCGTTTGCACTTTTTCTGTCAGCACACAGAGCATAATAAACATGCAACTTGTTCATTATCATTAACTGTCAAACTGTTATTATTATTATTGTATTATTTGACCATTGGTATTGACTGGTTTAAGTTATTTTATTGGTATAGGTAAGGGCATGGCCTAAGGCCTAAAATGCACCAGAATGCAGGAAATCACATATACTAAATTCAAATTTTTCTGGGGGGGGGGGGGGTGTTACACCGAGTGATTACGAGAGAGAGTTCAGAGCAGCTTACTGATGATATGAAACAAAGTCTCAACTTTCAAATATTGTCATTTAAGTAATTTAAACAATACTGTTTTCAAGTTCATATCCACCGACGTTACTGACAGCTTTGTTGTCGGACAAAGTTGCTTATTCGGCGTTATGATTGGCCAGGCCACCTGTCAATCAAACCAAACCCCGTGGGCAGCAGGGCAAAATTAAAACGTCAGGTTTTAATTTGATATGACAAATACATTTATTCTATATTTAACTTGTGAACGATCGACCTGCTGCTGCAAGTAGGCCTATAGATGATGGCTGCCTGCGCCTTATTAGAATACATAAACCAATAAATCGCCTTTACTCTTCACTTCATTCTAGTCTATTCTTAAAACACAGCGTCATCATCGACCCCACAAACTT
This sequence comes from Pimephales promelas, assembly GCF_988280905.1. Lineage (NCBI taxonomy): Eukaryota > Metazoa > Chordata > Actinopteri > Cypriniformes > Leuciscidae > Pimephales > Pimephales promelas. The sequence continues at coordinate 8,099,314 of NC_142793.1, forward strand.
TCGGTAAGTTTGAATATTAACTTGATGGATGTATAATTTTGCTTTTAGTGTTTGATTAAACTCTATATTCGCCTTAAGGACTGGCGATAATATAAGACGTGAAATAATCACGTTGGTCCACTTTGGAAAACGTGTAGATGTCACGGTTTAACCCCTTCAAACGTGAAACTTACACGTTTGCGTTAACACATTCTAGTGGAGAGATACCCGGATGTTAACCTATTTTAAAAGTATAACATTACAAATGCAGCGAACACACTAATGTCTCCTAATCTGTAAGCACTAAGGTGCTAACGGCACTGAAGTCACAGGAGTTTCTTCCCGTTGCTAAGCAACGGTAGGTCGAGTATTTAAAAGGTTATGGTTAACACGGTTAACGTGGTTTAACGTCGATTTAATGCGTTGTTTTAGCGAACCTTTTGCTTAAACAAGGAGCTGGGGGACACCGGAAAAATAGACGTTTTACTCATTTGGCTACTTCATTAAAACGTGACATTTTGACGTTTTTTTCGGCGTGGATCAAGGCAAATGAATCCTTTTCACCTTGAAAATAATACTTTTTTGCATTTTAATTAATAGAACATTTCTCAGTGATCATCAATAAAACAAAATTCAATTTTTTCTCGGTTTAATGAAAACCAATAGGTCGTTATGGCAAAGGCGATTGCGTGTAGAATAGGTAAAACGTGTAAGTTTCACGTTTGAGGGGGTTAAACCGTGACATCTACACGTTTTCCAAAGTGGACCAACTTGATTATTTCACATCTTGTCGTGATACCGGGTTGTATTTCCGGTAAAAATATTTAAATTTTGCTGCGCATCGATGTAAGTTTATCATTTAAACGCGGTTTTAAACATTGTGGTTTGGATACAAATTATTTCAAACTGCTCAGGCACAGTGAGCAGCGGGAGAGAATTCATTTTGTAAATGCTGGTTTTGAGACCATGGTGAACTTGAGACGGTTTTGCACAGCGCACTTGAATCCGACTCTGAGGTCTCAAAGCGACAGACGCTGCTAATAAAGATGCTGTCAATAATGTTAATCAAACATCAGAAAGAAAGTAATTTAACTTTACTGTGTTTGACTGAATTACTTTTGCAAAATTAACAAGAATGAATGTTGAATTTATAGTGAAAACCATGTAGGCTATTGTATATTTGATTACTTTATATAATATAATATAATATTATTCAGTGCTTAAAGTTTTTCATAAGTCGATTTATTGTGCCTTTGTTCTATTTTAATTTGTGACTCTTGTCATCAGTAAGCTTGAGATTATTTTCTTAAGCTACTATTATTTTTTGGTGATATTGAAATTGGTCACAATAATTATAAAATTTTAGTCGCAATACATTTTGATATGAAAAAAAAATCGTGTTAAAAGTAACATAACTTAAAAGGTGGCTCAGGGAGATGGTACTGAATATGTCAATGGAGAAAATAACATATATTATTAAAGGAAAGGGTAAGACTTTTGAGGATGTTTGGAATCCCTTTAGATCATTCATAGAGAAAGAGGATTGTGACCTGTTTAAAGAGACAATTGAAGATATGTGAGTTTATAGGATATATTTGTATTAGGAGGCCTTAATAGTTTGTACGTGTTTTTTTTTATTTTATTTTTTTTAATATATATATTTTTTTTATTTATTTATTTTTTTTTTATGTTCATTAATCTTGAAGATGCGAATCCTGTACAAATTGAGATATGCTAAGTTGTAATGATGCGAAAGACATCAATATGTGTCTATACTGTATTTTGTATTTTTGTTCTGGGTGTGTGTGTTTTATATGTTGGTAAAAAAGTTAATAAATATATTTAAAAAAAAAAAAAAAGTAACATAACTTAACTGTGAAGTATATCATAGATGGATAAAATGACTCGTATAATAATATAACATTTAGCTCATGTAGTTGGTGACCTAAAGTAAGTAAGTAAGTAAGTAAAATTTATTTGTATAGCACTTTTCTCAGATGAAGATCACAAAGTGCTTCACAACAAAAGAAAGCATTTACAACTCTCATAAATACATTGCATCACAAAACAAAATAAAATACATAAAATAAATAAAATAAACAATACGTACACATTAGACCAGCCTAGCCACCCTAAAATCTAGTTAAAAGCCTCTTTAAAAAGCAGAGTTTTCAGATGATTTTTAAATTGTTCCACACAATTCAAGCCGCGTATGGAAGGAGGCAAAGCGTTCCACAACCTGGGTGCAACAATTTGGAATGAACGGTCCCCCCTAGTTTTAAAATATGAAAGGGGGACAACTAATAGTCTCTGGCCTGTTGATCTCAGACTACGTGAGGATGTACGCAGCTGTATCAGGTCAGAGATGTATGGGGGTGCCTGTCCTTGTAGGGCTCTAAAAGTTAGGACCAAAATTTTGAAGTTTATTCTTAGTTTCACTGGTAACCAATGAAGTAAAGCTAAAACTGGAGTAATATGTGCCCTTTTACTCGTGTGGGTTAAAAGCCTAGCAGCAGAATTTTGGACAGTCTGGAGACGACCAAGATCCTTCTTATTACAGTTTTTCTCAAATGCTAAAACACAAAAGCCAATCCTCTAAACCAAATGACCAGTTGTCTAAACACATTTACTAAATCTAGCCATCATTTTCCAATATCAAAAACACATTTCACATGAAGACACAATTCACAAAACACAATCCTCCGTTCACATAAATCTTAACACATTTTTCCTTGCTAAAACACAAGTTGCAAAAGAACTCTGCTCATATTCTCAAATGAAAGCTTCAGTCAGCAATATTTGAACAAAATGAACACATCTGGCGTCATTCATTACACACAACAACTCAAAATTGAAAACACCTGTTGCTAATGGTGGGAAACTCAGGTAACACAACAGGTATTGTACTCTATTGCTTTCTAAGTCACAATACAATTTTTCAAGCCTGCATGTGAAAGTAGTCTATTGGTTTCAAATCAGTTGTTACTGTATTGTAAAACATGTCAATTGACAACACGCTTCTTTCTTTAGAGTTGAAAGAATGCCACATAGAGGTGTGAGGGTTGCCATATTTACAGCGGCACAAGAAACCCTCATTGTGGATATGGTTCGTGAGAACAACCTCATCTGACTCCTCATCAGACTACAGTAAATGTCTGTCTGCCACCCTATAGAGGAGTTCTTCTCATCGTGGAGATGGAAGGTTTATGACAGACAACCATACACTAGAGAACCTCCTAAGGCCAATGGAACTGGCGTGTGTTGACATCCCAGTGGAGAACTTCCAAAGATGGATCCGCCATTCCAGGGCGTTTTTCCCGCGGTGCCTGGCAAGAGACAATATAGCCTGCAATGTGGATGAGGTGATGTGGCCCGATGCAGCTCAGCGACATGATGCCGCACAGTGATTGTGGTGTAAATAAAATAAATTTAAAAATAAAATAAAAAAAACTTCACACCCTGATCATGTTTTCAAGAGTACTGTTGTGTGCAATAGATTCTGTTTTTGCATTGAGTTGTGTTACAGTAGTGTACTGAATTTACTATAGATTTATAATCTTCATATGAAACTCACAAATCTAAATGATTAATCCTCTGCAGAGATCTAAGAAGATCCATTACTGTAAAGTTTCTAAAAATATGCATTGGCAGTTATGATACAATGAACCTTCTCACAAATTGAGCATTGTGTTTTCAATTGTTTTCCTGTAGTGTGTAATGATGTGTATAGTGTTTACATTTTTGAAAGCTTCGAGCTGCTCTTTTGGTGTGAAAGTTTGAGTTTTGAAGGGAGAAGGTGTGGTTGTGTTTATGTAGCTTTAGAAAAGGGTGTTGTGTTTAGACATTGGAGAACATGGACGAAACGTTTGTGAAATGTGTTTTAGCATTTGAGAAAAACTGTAAGGCAAATAAAAAGACTGTTGCAAAAGTCTAAGCGAGACGAGATAAAAGCATGAATGATCATCTCCAACTCGGCTTTTGACACTAAGGCTCTTATTTTAGAAATGTTCCTTAATTGAAAGAAACAGTTTTTAATAAGATCTTTCGAGTGTTTCTCCAGAGACATGGCCGCATCAAAAACAACACCTAAGCTCCTGAGACTGGGCTGAACAGACGAACCTAAGTCACCAATGTGTTGCTTTATCTGAGGGATGCTCTGCTCAGGGGCAATAATTAAAGTTTCAGTCTTGGCTGAATTCAACATTAAAAAGTTGTCATTCAGCCACTGCTTGATCCTACTCAGACAGTTCATCAAAGATGAAAGTTTAAAAAACTCAGTAGGCTTAAAGGAACAGTATAACTGAATGTCATCTGCATACAAGTGATAAGAGACATCCTGAAACTGGCTTATTATCTGTCCTAGAGGGAGCATATACAGAAGGAAAAGAATCGGTCCCAGGACAGAACCCTGAGGAACACCACTCGATAAACCAGCAGTATCTGACATTTTCTGATTTATATAAACACTGAAACTTCTACCAGTAAGGTAAGATGAAAACCATTTTAGAGCTGATCCGGATATCCCTAATAGAGCCTGAAGTTTATTAAGCATAATATTGTGATCAATAGTGTCAAAGGCAGATGTAAGGTCCAACAAAACTAACACTGTGTGCTTCCCAGAATCAGCAGACATCAAAATATCGCTTGAAACTTTCACCAGTGCAGTTTCCGTAGAATGTTTTTTACGAAAACCTGACTGATATTTATCAAAGATATCATTTATCTCTAAGAAATTAGTAAGCTGCTCTGCTACCACTTTCTCTAGAATCTTTGCCATGAAAGGGAGTTTAGATATAGGCCTATAATTCGAGGGTTGCAATGGGTCTAAACTGGGCTTTTTAAGAACAGGTTCAACAATAGCATGTTTAAAAAAGTCAGGAACCACCCCAGTTAAAAGAGAAATATTGATCATTTCCACAACACAGGGGCCAATACTATCAAAAACCTGCTTAAACAGCATAGTTGGGAGAACATCACTCTGGCCATAGGAGGGCTTTAGCTTATCTAGCAGAGTAGTAATATCAGATGATGACACAGGTTTAAAGGAGAAACACGGGTAGGAAAGAGCCAAAGTACAGGCCTTGTATGCTGGAGGTGGTAAAATGCTAGCTCTGATATCCTTAATTTTCTCAACAAAGAAGTCAAGGAATACATTACTATTTGACAGAGTGAGCACCGCATTTGGAGAAACAGATAGAGAAACAATAGAGTTAATAGAATCAAATAAGAATTTGGGGTTTTTCTTGTTAGAGGATATTAGCTGAGAGAAGTAGTTAGTTCTAGCATTCTTCAGAAGTTCATTTAGAGAAGCGGTTAATTCCCTAAGGTAGAGTGTGGCGAGGGGTGCGTGGTTTGGCGAGATCTGCAGCGGGAGAGCGAGGGCGGAGCCAGGCGGTGAGTAAGCGGGTCAAGTTCAAATGACGAACACCTGTCTGTGATTGCAGTAATTGGCGTGAGGAGACCGCATATAAGCAGCCCGGGCAGACAGCACGTTTGAGAGAGACTGGGAGCTCGTGCACGGACCGGCCAGACACGACGAGTTACTTCTTCATTGAGATTGAGCCGAATGCGAAGCTGTAGCCAGCGGGAAGAGTTCTTTTTGCCCATTTACTTTCTGTTTGTGATTTGTTTCTGAGTTACGTTATTGTGAGCGCGGAGTGCGCTGTGGGAAGAGTGAAAAATAAAAGTGCACGAGCCCCAGATATCGCCGACCCTGTGTCTCCTTCAATCACCTACACTTCACATAGAACCTGATCTGTATCACACTAGTGCCGAAACCCGGGATGGAAGGGGAAGCCGCCTGCCAGACAGCCCATGCCAACCCCATTTGCGGAGGTCATCCACGCTTGCGGGCCTCCACCAACAACATCAGAAGGCGTTGCTCAAGCTGGAGGAGCAGCAACAGCGCCGGTTCGAGGCGCTCCTCCAGGGCCAGAAGGAGGACCGCGAGCAGTTCCGGAGCTGGTTGGACCGGGAGGTTCGAGAACCTACCGCGGCCGCAGCCATGCCTCTCCATAAGATGGGTCCCCAGGATGACCCGGAGGCGTTCCTGGACCTCTTTGAGAGGACGGCTACGGCCGGGAAATGGCCATCAGCGGACTGGCCCATGCGGTTGATCCCGCTGTTGTCAGGCGAAGCCCAGATCGCCGCTCAACAGCTGCCAGTCCAGAACCTCCTGGTCTTTGAAGACCTGAAACGCGCCATTCTCCAGCGGGTCGGCCGGACCCCGGAACAAAGTTGGCGCCGGTTCCGGTCACTGGAGCTCGGCGAATCCGGCCGACCCTTCGCGCAACAGCTCCGGGACGCATGCCGCAAATGGCTGGTGACCGAGGGCCGCGACGTCGAGGGAGTCGTGGAGCAGGTGGTGCTGGAGCAGTTTGTGACTCGACTCCCGAAGAAGACCTCCCAATGGGTCCAGTGCCACCGCCCGACGTCGCTGGACCAGGCCATCCAGTTGGCAGAGGACCAGATGGTGGCGTGCCCGGGGGTCGGCGAACCCTCATCTCTCTCTCTCTCTCTCTCTCCCCCCCTCTCTCTCTCTCTCGTCCTGTTCCTACTCCCAGGTCCCGAGGCGGCATCCCACCGAGACCTGCTCCCAGATGGAGAACTGGACCGGGACAGGACCAGAGCTGGAGGACACGTACCCTACCTCGGGAAATCTCTCCCTCCTCCAGCGCCGCAGAGGGCCCCGGGCCCGCGCTCTCCTCACGCCCGTTACCTGACCCGCTTCCCGCCACCGGGGTGGCGGGGAAGCCTGGGCCGGCCTGCTGGCAGTGTGGGGACCCCGGGCATTTCATTGATCAGTGCCCAATGATGGAGATCGGGACGCTGATCAGGGTCCCCGACGAGCCGCGGGCCGCCCTCGACCAAGCAGGGTTATACCAGATTCCAGTAAGTGTAAAGGGGGGTAATTATCAGGCTTTGGTGGATTCAGGTTGTAACCAGACCTCCATCCACCAAAGCCTGATCCATGCGTCGGCATTGGATAAGAGCCGCATGGTTAAGGTGCGGTGTGTGCACGGGGAAATAGTGGGTTATCCCCTGGTGCCAGTCACCATTCAATTTCGGGGCCAAAAGCATAGAGTTGAGGTGGCAGTTAACCAGCACCTCCAGCACCCGTTGATTTTGGGGACTAATTGGCCGGGGTTTAAATCCTTATTGACGTTTCTGTGCACGGGTGCTCCGGGGGAGTATAAAAAGCAGGACGGGGGAGCGTCGGTGCAGGCTGGGGAGGCTGTCCCGGGGACCTCGGGTCCTGCTCTGGAGGAACGGAGCGCGTCTGAAGAACTAATTTTTTCAGAGCGCGATGATTTTCCTCTAGAGCAGTCCCGGGATGACACGCTACAAAACGCGCTTGAGCAGGTCCAAGTGATCGACGGGCAGGCTGTCCATCCAAACCAGCCGCTCTCTTATCCATATTTTGCTGTAATCAAGGATAGGTTGTATCGGGTGACCCAGGACCCACATTCAAAGCAAGATACAACTCAATTGTTAGTTCCAAAGAGCCGCCGGGAAATGCTTTTCCAGGCGGCTCACTCTAATCCAATGGCTGGGCATTTGGGGCAAACAGCTACACTAAATCGCATAATGACCCGATTTTTTTGGCCAGGCATTCACGAGAATGTGCGCAGGTGGTGCGCCTCTTGTCGCGAATGTCAGTTGGTAAATCCACCGGCCAACCGAAAAGCACCATTGTGCCCGCTCCCTTTAATAGAGGTCCCCTTCGAAAGAATTGGCATGGACCTCATCGGGCCATTAGAACGATCTGCACGGGGGCATCGCTTTGCATTAGTCCTGGTGGATTATGCAACGCGGTACCCCGAAGCAGTGCCGCTCCGCAACATTTCTGCTAAAAGCGTCGCGAGTGCACTGTTTCAATTAATCTCCCGGGTGGGGATCCCGAAAGAGATTCTTACCGATCAGGGCACGGCGTTTATGTCACGTACTATCCGCGAATTATACGAATTGTTGGGCATTAAATCGATTCGTACCAGCGTCTATCACCCACAAACAGATGGCTTGGTGGAACGGTTTAATCGCACATTGAAATCCATGATTCGTAAATTCGTGCAGGAAGACGCCAAAAATTGGGATAAGTGGCTAGAACCCCTCTTGTTCGCTGTACGGGAGGTCCCCCAAGCCTCCACGGGGTTTTCCCCCTTTGAGCTGCTCTATGGACGCCAGCCCCGCGGGGTACTGGATGTCCTTAGAGAGGCTTGGGAGGACGGACCTTCGAATAGCAAGAACGAAATTCAGTATGTCCTGGACCTGAGAACAAAACTCCACACGTTGGGGCGGCTCTCTATGGAGAATTTGTTACAGGCTCAGGACAAACAAAGTCGGCTGTACAACAGGGGGGCTAAACTACGCAAATTTGCACCGGGAGATAGAGTGCTTGTATTACTTCCCACATCCAGCTCTAAATTACTCGCCAAGTGGCAAGGACCCTTTGTGGTCACACGGCGAATTGGGGATCTTAACTATGAGGTTCTTCGATCAGACAGGGACGGGACACATCAGATTTATCACCTCAACCTCCTAAAGAAGTGGAGTGAGGCGGAGTCGGCGATGCTGGCGACGGTAGTGAGTGGGGAGGAGGATCTCGGGCCAGAGGCGAATATAAAGTCTCGATCCGCTACTCTGGCCATTTGCGGAGATCACCTCTCACCGTCCCAGATTGCTGACATTCAAAATTTGCAAACAGAGTTTGCTGATGTGTTCTCGCCCCTTCCTGGTCGCACGAACCTCATACAGCACCATGTTGAGACCGACCCGGGTGTGGTAGTGCGCAGCCGGCCGTATAGATTACCTGAACATAAAAAGAAAGTGGTACAGGATGAATTGGAAGCGATGTTGGATATGGGGGTAATAGAAGAATCCAACAGTGACTGGGCGAGCCCGATAGTTTTAGTGCCTAAAACTGACGGCTCCGTGCGGTTCTGTGTGGATTATCGCAAGGTGAATGCTGTATCGAAATTCGATGCATATCCAATGCCGCGGGTGGACGAATTGCTTGATCGGCTCGGCACTGCTCGCTTTTATTCGACACTGGATTTAACGAAGGGCTATTGGCAGATCCCCTTATCTCCAATGTCTAAAGAAAAAACTGCTTTCACGACGCCGTTCGGATTACACCAATTTGTTACGCTTCCTTTCGGTTTCTTCGGCACACCGGCTACCTTTTAGCGTCTGATGGACAGAATCCTCCAGGCGCATGCTGCATATGCCGCGGCATACCTGGATGATATTATCATCTATAGTAACGACTGGCAGCGGCATATGCAGCACCTGCGAGCTGTCCTCAGAACGCTGCGAGGGGCTGGGCTCACGGCCAACCCAAAGAAGTGTGCAATTGGGCGCGTGGAAGTTAGGTATCTGGGCTTTCACTTGGGTCATGGACAGGTGCGTCCCCAAATTGACAAGACGGCAGCGAGTGCGACCTGTCCGAGACCTAAGACCAAAAAGGAGGTTAGACAGTTCCTGGGGCTAGCAGGATATTACAGAAGGTTTGTACATAATTATTCGGACCTTGCTAGCCCGCTGACTGATTTAACTAAAAAGGAGGCGCCAGATACCGTTCAGTGGACGGAGCAGTGTCAGCAGGCTTTTACCCAGATAAAGGCAGCCCTGTGTGGTGGCCCGCTGTTACAGGCTCCTAACTTTTCTCTCCCTTTTTCCCTGCAGACCGACGCATCGGACAGGGGGCTGGGCGCCGTCTTGACCCAGGAGATAGAGGGTGAGGAGCGGCCGGTGCTGTACATTAGTCGCAAGCTCTCGAAGAGAGAGACAATGTACAGCACCATTGAGAAGGAGGCTCTCGCCATTAAGTGGGCTGTTCTCACTCTCCGCTATTATCTCCTGGGCCGAGAGTTCACCCTCTGTTCGGACCACGCTCCCCTGCAATGGCTCCACCGAATGAAGGATACCAACGCGCGGATCACCCGCTGGTATCTAGCGTTACAGCCTTTCAAGTTCCAGGTGATCCACAGGCCGGGTGCACAGATGGCTGTGGCTGACTTCCTCTCCCGCAGGAGGGGGGGGGGGGGGGGGGGGGGGGGCTGCAGGCCGGACGGCTCCCCGGCCTGAGTCGGGCGGTGGGGGTATGTGGCGAGGTGTGCGTGGTTTGGCGAGATCTGCAGCGGGAGAGTGAGGGCGGAGCCAGGCGGTGAGTAAGCGGGTCAAGTTCAAATGACGAACACCTGTCTGTGATTGCAGTAATTGGCGTGAGGAGACCGCATATAAGCAGCCCGGGCAGACAGCACGTTTGAGAGAGACTGGGAGCTCGTGCACGGACCGGCCAGACACGACGAGTTACTTCTTCATTGAGATTGAGCCGAATGCGAAGCTGTAGCGGGAAGAGTTCTTTTTGCACATTTACTTTCTGTTTGTGATTTGTTTCTGAGTTACGTTATTGTGAGCGTGGAGTGCGCTGTGGGAAGAGTGAAAAATAAAAGTGCACGAGCCCCAGATATCGCCGACCCTGTGTCTCCTTCCATCACCTACACTTTACATAGAACCTGATCTGTATCACATAGAGCCTGTGAACTTCGAGTTAAGTAGCTTTCCATAAGCGCTCTATTTTCCGGCGTTTACTTCTAAGGCTCTGAACAGATGAATTTATCCACGGGCAGGGCTTTTTAACAGACACAATGCTTGATTTCATTGGTGCCACTTCATCTAGAATTGTTGAACATTGCCTGTTAAAAGACTCCACATACACATTTACATCACTACAACCTCCTCTAGCTGGCATGGATCAAACAAAGTAGAAAACTTCCCAGCAACATCCTGGTTAAAAACTCTCCTCTGAGCCTTAATTCTCAGAGGCGGGGGGTCCCGTGGTAAATTTAAGTTAAAGAAAACACAACTATGGTCACTCACATGGACATCCTCCACACTCACATTTACTATCTCAAGACCTAATGAGAAAACAAGGTCCAGGGTGTGCCCCTTTAAGTGAGTAGGACCTGAGACATATTGCGTAAAGTTAAAAGAGTCAGTGATAGATAAGAGATCTGTAGCTGCAATACATGACATATCATCAATATGAAGATTAAAATCTCCAATAATTAAAACTTTCTCCAGCTTGATTATGGAGGATAATCAAGTTGATACCTGCAGGGCCAGGAGGACGGTAAATTAACACACAATAAAATATGTTAACAGAACCGACCTTAATCATCTGTGACTCAAACGAGGAAAATGTTTCACAGTGGATTCCTCTGCATAAAAAACTGTCTCGGTACACAACAGCAAGACCGCCACCTCGGCGAGCCGTTCGAGGTGTCCCAATCGCTGAGCAACCTGCAGGGCAGAGCTCATTTAAGTGTACGGCTTCCTTATCCTTTTGCCATGTTTCTGTGAGGAACATAAAGTCCGTCTTTTCCGTGAAAATAAGATCGTTAATGGCATGCGCCTTGTTTGTGATGGAACGAGCATTCAGCAGTGCTAAACGGAGCGATGATGGCAGACCGGTCTCCTTAATAGCAGGTTGTAGTGGCCGCAAACACCTAGCACAGTCACGTGATTTCCAGCGGTGTCGTGGGACCAATCGCTGGTCAGGCAGGTCGGACACAGACTGCAGTTTCCCAACTGCAAGTCCACCGCCGTCCGGTGGTAACCAAAGGGGATCCCGTCCAGCGGACAGGACGAGCTGAAGGCGACCCTGCGACAGAGCACTCCCGGCACCTATATCCCGAGGAAAAACCGGCAGCAGCCACCGCGGCTGCCGCCTGCAGAGAAGCCCGGGCACCCCCATCGCCGAAGACAGCCTCATCGCGACCCGAACGCCAGCTCTGCAACCCCTTTTCCTTCGTCTCTTCTTAGGATTTCCACGACCCCGAAGCAAAAATCGGCAATCAAATAGGCTGGGTACGCACACCAGCGGAGGTGGAAAAGTTTGACTGTAACTCTCCCAGCTGTTACTGAGTCCTTCCATATACACTCCAATGTTCATCAGGGTGACACGATCGTATGTCAGAACAGCGGTAGCACGGTGGTTTAAAGGCAGGGTTAATGTGACCATAAAAGAGACGTACAAACAAATAAAAACGACATAAATGAGACGCAGCAACGGCCATGCCAAACAAAGGCGCCATCTTGCCGTCAGATACATGTGCATCAGATACCTGTGTGTGTGTTTACAGGGGTTTCACGGTTTCAAAGTGGTGGGGGGGGGCCCTGCAGTAACTCATAGCCCCGGGGCCCAGTGAGCTCTTAATACGGCCCTGATTCTAGGGTGGTTTTGCTCACACACTGCCAACACACATTTATGTTCAAACACCATGTAAAAGTGAATTTTCCATAATAGACCATTTCACAAGATGTAAACAACACTGGTCCAGAAGCACTTCCTGTTTCAGTTGTTTAACACTACATAAAAGCTGGGATAAAATACAACCAACAGAACATTTAAAACTGAATCAAAAAGTTAAACAAACACCTTTAAGATGTTTTCTTTACATGTGAAATAAAGAAAACAGTTACAAACTGAAACAGGAAGTGCTTCTGGACCAGTGTTGTTTACATCTTTTGAAATGGTCTATAGGTGCCCTTTAATTCTTTATTCAGCAATCTTCATCTCCATTCTCAGTAAAGACCACAAACCTGTCAAATCCAGTTGAAGGCAGTGATATAAAATGCTCACTGGCTCTCACCTTCGTAACAGTGACATTGTGTTTTGGGTGTATGTATTTTTGAAGGGGTCCTGAACTTTTGACATTAAAATCTTTGGTCATTGTACTATTAAAACATCCTGTTCAGAGCTCAAAACTTTCTCATTAGTCTAAAAAACATTTTTATTGACGCCAATCTGCCAGAACAAAAGGTTGTGGAATGTTCTACTTCATCACGTAATAAGGTAGCTACACCGCCTCTGCAGAAGAAGATCAACGCCTGCTTCTACATCACTACCTGTCTAGCCCTGCCCACTGATTCAGGCATGTGGTAGGTAAATAACGAGAGAGGAAAATGCAGGTCTATGCAGAAACCAAACAATAAAGTCTTTGCAATGCCTTCCTTCCGATCCAAACATAGGAAAGACTGGATGAACTTTATTTTTTCCAGACTGTCAGTTAGAGCTTGATGCTTTGTTCACTTTATTTTACAGCTGATTAGTTTACAAACAAGGCACAATTCGACGCAGGATTTTCTGAAAGATTAAAACAAAAAGACGATGATGTGCCGACTATGATCCCACAGTAATGTTGCACCACTAGGTATCAGTAACTGTTTTTATTACGTGGTCTCTATTGCTTTGTTATTACAGATAGTTTGATATACACTGAGTATTTATGCGTTTTAATTCTAATGGATGATCTGTGACCAGTGATTTCTGATATGTATTGACTCGTGTACAGGACTAAACTCTGTTTAGGAATTTTGCCAAAACTCCCGTTATAATTATGAATCTCTGATTCACATCGTATTTGCACTGTTAGTTAAGATGAAAGTATTCGTTAGTGTGCAGAATTAGCTATTTCAAATAAGTTTGCTAATCTTTAAGTAGGCACACCTCTTCAAACAGAGTGTTCAAATCAGAAGGCTAAAATCAAGGCTAAAAAAATGCCTTTTATTTAAAAAAAAAAAAAATGTAAAAATCATGCTACCATTATAAGTGCACACCAGGAAACAAAGAAACAATAAAACAATGCAGTTCATCACCCAATGACAAAATATGTGGCTTCACAGAGTGGATAGGGATACGATTTTCAGCAAATAATAACTTAAATTCTGTTCTGTACCTCAGACAAAACAAATATGTTTTGCTGGAGAATAAATTTGGAAATAAATGATTGTTATTCCACTTTTCTGTCAGTTATGTTTTTCTTTATAATTCTACGTATTATTAAAGGGTGATTTACTGCTTTTTTTCTTCGCATGATTGTGTTTATGGGGTGCAATATAACATGTATTCATGGTTTTTCTTTCTTAAAAAGTCTTATTTTTCATAAACTTCACCTTTATTGTCAGCCGCGCTCTCCTTTGTCTCCTGAACGACCTGTTGACTTCCTGAGTCTATGAAACCACTCCCTCAGAAACAGGTAGTGGGCTCAGATTGGTTAGTTTGGGCCGGCGTGTTGTGATTGGCTAAACTGTCGCTCACGTTGTCCGAAAGGTTAACGCCCATTACCTTTACGGGCGAAACGTGCCTGCGCTCCGGTCCAGATGTAAATAATGGTGTCGAACTGCAGTATCAGTTTGAGACATAATCAGAACGAGAAAGCGGCAATGAAGAGAGTCAAACAGAACCTTACCACACGGCTCTTACTAAACGTTTCTGAATGATAATTTGCTAAATTTTTTAACTTTATACACGTTAAAGTTACTGACTGGCTGCTAATGTTATACTCAAACAGCGTTGGCAATTTACTAGGGGTGTAACGGTACATGTATTCGTATTGAAACGTTTCGGTTCGAGGCTTCCGGTTCAGTACGCATACAAACCGAACGATTGCTTGGACCATTTTTCCTGCCGGCAAAATTCGTGCTGACACGGCCAACACAACGTTGCGCAACATCAAATGGCAAGCGTAATGAAAGCAGAACGAAACTGCGCTACTCGTTATGTGCTTCACGGATCGTTTATCAGTTCGGACCAGCAACATCTGTGCAGCGCGAGCCGATCTCGATCAAGCAACAATGTTAATACACAGCGCTAAGAGATCCGGTAAAGAAAACATTTGAATTCGCCACTGAGGTAATAACATCGCTGCAAGATCTAGTGAGATGCATTCACATTTCTCCGTTATTAACCGTAGATCTCTATTAGATCAAACAGCGCTGACGTGGAAACCAGGAGAAACATTGTGCTGTGAATGAACTAGTAATACTTTACGTCCACAGAACAGCAACATTCACCATGGATTTATTATAGTAACACTAACTGGAACCAGTTTGGCTGGAATGGTGAAATGCTTTCAAGTACTTCACACATCTTTTTCCAGCACTTCAAAATTCAAATATTATATAAATAAATATATATTTAAAAGTTATTTTTAATGTGATGACCAAAACATTATTTGTTCATCCTTCAAAGATGACCCCCATTTATAAACCTGAAAGTTTCAAGATCTAGGAAAACTCACACTTATTTAAAAATATTTTTTCTTTAAACAAATAGGAAATTTCTCTGGCATTTCTTTCTTTATGCTGTATCGAAAACGTACCGAACCGTGACTTTAAAACCGAGGTACGTACCGAACCGTGATTTTTGTGTACCGTTACACCCCTACATTTAACGTTTTTTATCAAATCGAAAATAACGTCATAAAGCATTTATACATGAAAAATACGTTTAAAACATTAGTACTTATATACAAAAATCAGGTCCATAATGTTTGTGCGCATTTGGCGTAGACTGTCAGGCATCGGAAGACACAGACTGGTAAGTTGAACTGGTTTATTGAAAAAGATGCACAATGAGGAATGGCAGGTGAGTAACGGGTTGGAGGATAATTGAAGGTATCTCAGAACAGTCTTAATCAAAGTCTCTTATCTGTGCAGGATGATTGGAATCGGTAGGCAGGCTGAAGAGGGAATCCAGAGGAACGGGAACAGGACTGAAGATGAAGGATCAGATGAAGGACTGGAATCAGTTAGGTATCAGGTAAGTAGCGTAGTGGGAGTCTGAGGTCGGATGTGCCGACGAGACCAAACAATGAAGAAGTGAACGGGTGAGTCTTTTAAGGTGCTGGTGAATGAGACGGGGATTGAGTGCAGGTGGTGGTGACAGGTGATGGTGATTAGAATTGCGGGGATGCCGATCGGGTGGGCGGAGTGAAGGAATCTGGCACTGAAGCAGATGTATCCGTGACAACCCAGCATCTTTCCTCGGCCCCGAAGCCTTCCCAGTCCACAAGGTATTCCAGCCGCCCCCCCCCCCCCCCGTCGCCGGGAGTCCAGAATATCGTGGACTTTGTATGCTGTTGTCCTCGGAGTCAGCAGCAGGAGGAGGAGGAGGTACATCTTCAGTACCAGACCCTGCAGGGAGAAGAGGATTAGTGTACGGTTTCAATAATGAGACGTGGAATGATGGTGAGATACGGAAGTGAGCTGGTAGTGACAATCGGTAGGTGACTTCATTGATTTGTCTCTGTATGGCGAATGGAACTATGTATCTGGGACTCAGCTTACAACAGGGCTGTCGGAGACGGATGTCACGGGTGGAGAGCTAGACCAACTGCCCGGGTTGATAGTGAGGGGTTGCAGAGCGTCTGGCATCGGCCTGGCTCTTGTGTCTCCGAACAGCCCGCTGGAGATGTACATGGGCTGAGTCCCAGACCCTCTCGCTCATCTGGAACCAATGATGGACTGCTGGAACGTTGGAGGGTACTCCATTCCAGGGGAATAGTGGTGGTTGGTAGCCGAGTATGCACTGGAAGGGAGTGAGAACGGTGGAGGATTGACGAAGGGAGTTCTGTGCATACTCTGCCCAGGGAAGATAACGGCTCCAGCTGGCAGTATGACCGCAGGTATCTCCCGATCTCCTGAATCTTCCGCTCAGTCTGGCCGTTAGACTGGGGATGGTATCCGGAGGTCAAGCTTACCGAGACACCTAGCAGATTGAAGAAAGCTCTCCACACACAGGAGATGAACTGAGGGCCACGATCGGATACTATGTCTTCGGGGATGCCGAAGTGCCGGAAGATCTGCTGGAAAAGGGCTTCTGCGGTCTCAAAAACTGTGGGTAGACCGGCCAAGGGGATAAATTTACAGGCTTTGCAGAACCGGTCTACTACCACCAGAATGCAGGTATGGAAATTAGATTCAGGTAAGTCGGTGACAAAATCCACCCCTAGGTGTGACCAGGGTCGTATGGGCAACAGGTAGGGATACCAGCTTTCCCTCCGGAAGGCAGCGTGGAACCTTGGCCATGGCACAGACTGAGCATCCTTTGATGTACCGGGAGACATCCTGTGTCATGTTGGGCCACCAATAGCGTTGTTGGATGAGCGAGAGGGTTTGGTGGCTGCCTGGGTGCCCAGAGCCCGGAGATGTGTGAACTGAGTCCATGAGGGACAGCCGGATCCGAGTGGGTACGTAGACCCGTCCCTCAGGACCTCCAGGCGGAGCAGGTTCAGACTGGGTAGCTTCTGCAATATGATCATCCAAACTCCACTGGATGGGGCTGATGACCATGGCTAGAGGGAGGATAGTTTCAGGAACTGATGAACAGGAATTAGGGTGAAACTGACAAGACAGAGCATCCGCCTTGGTGTTCTTTGGTCCTGGGCGATAGGTGACTTTGAAGTTGAAACGGGTGAAGAAAAGTGCCCAGCGAGCCTGACGGGTGTTTAGTCTTCTGGCTTCACATAAATACTCAAGGTTACGATGGTCAGTGATGACGATGAAAGGATGGTTGGCTCCCTCCAGCCAGTGCCTCCACTCTTCCAAAGCGAGCTTGATGGCGAACAGTTCTCGATTACCAATGTCATAATTCTGCTCCGCAGGGGACAGTTTTTTGCAAAAGAAGGCGCATGGATGGAGTCGGAGTGGAGTCCCCTGCCGCTGTGAGAGGACTGCTCCTACCCTGGTGGTGGAGGCGTCGACTTCAACGAGAAATGGGAGCTCTGGATCCGGAAGGACGAGGGTAGGAGCAGAGCTGAAAGACCTCTTCAGCACTTCGAAGGCGATGGTTGCTTGAGAAGTCCAGGACAGAGACTTGGCCCCGCATTCTAGGAGGGAAGTAATAGGAGCGCAGATCTCACTGAAACCTTTGATGAATCAAAGGTTTGAATCACGGTAGAAGTTGGCGAAGCCCAGGAATCGTTGAAGTTCCTTGATGTTGGTAGGGAGCGGTCAGTGAGTGACAGCGTCCACCTTCCTCTGGTCCATGGTGACCCCTTGCGGGGTGATGACATATCCCAGGAACTGGATGGATCTCTGGTGGAACTCACATTTCTCCAACTTCAAATATATTTGATTGATTTACTTTATTAATCCCAGGGGGGAAATTTATATGTCACAGCAGCACATAAATACAATAAAAATAAAATAAAAACATAAAAACAACATACACAACAACAACAGGTCTTATACTCAAATATCAATTTTTCAAAGCATTATGACCATGATTATATATATGACCATCATCTACATCATCTTATATAGCACTGATTGTAAAATCTAATTGCAGTTGGAAAAAAAGATTTTCTAAAACGCTCTTTGTAACAGCGTGGATGAATTAATCTTGAGCTGTGGGTACTCGCATAGGCTTGAGATATTTCATTAAGAGGATGATGGTCATGATTAATGAAAGTTTTCCAATCATTCTATCCTGCATTATCTCGTCTACAGTGGGTAACACGCTCCCCACGACAGAGCCTGCCTTCTTTATAAGTTTGTTTAACTTATTCTTCTCCTTTTCCAACAATCCCCCTCCCCAACATGTAATGGAGAACAAAATAACAGATGAGACTACAGAATCATAGAATGTCTTAAGTAGTACCTGACGTACCCCAAAGGATCTCAGCCGTCGTAACAAATGAATACGACTCTGACCCTTCTTATGGACATACATCGTGTTATCCGACCAGTTGAGCTTGTTGTTCAGATATACACCCAGATACTTGTGAGTTGTTACAATCTCAACCTCTGATTCTTTTATGTTTACTGGTACCACTTTCTGAGGATGTCTACTAAAATCAACCACTATTTCCTTTGTCTTACAAGCATTTAGCCTGAGATCGTTTTTATCACACCAGTCCACAAAACTCTTTATTAGCTCCCTATATTCACTCTCATCATGGTGCTTAATACAGCCAACTATTACAGAATCATCAGAAAATTTCTGGAGATGACAAGATTTTGAATTATACTGAAAATCTGATGTATAAAATGTGAACAAAAATGGTGCTAAAACAGTTCCTTGAGTGACTCCAGTGCTGCACTTCACTACTTGAGACACACAGTCCTGCATCCTTACATACTGTGGTCTATTAGAGAGATAATCAGTTATCCAATTGACCATACCCTGATGTACTCCAGCATTCTCCATCTTACTTCGTAGTAGTGAAGGCTGAATAGTATTAAATGCACTAGAGAAATCAAAGAATGTAATTCTAACTGTGCAGTCCGGGTTCTCTAAGTGACTTAGGGATTTATGCAAAAGGTAAATAAGTGCATCATCCACTCCAACGCCAGTTTTGTAAGCGAACTGTAATCTATCCTCAGCACCACACAGTAGTGACTTTATATGATTTAATACCAATCTTTCAAAAACCTTCATTAACTGTGCTGTTAATGCAATAGGCCTATAGTGCGAGAACTCAGTGGGATTTGATAATTTAGGTACGGGTACTACACATGATGTTTTCCATAAAACAGGTATTTTTTCTAAATGCAGACTTAAGTTAAAAATATAATGAACCACCCAGCAGATCTGATCAGCACAGGCTTTTAGAACTCTAGAATTAATACCATCTGGACCTGGAGATTTATTTATCTTAATTCTCTTTAGCCCACTTCTTACTTGTTCAACTGATAACGAGAAACCAGGAACATACTCACGAATGGGAGAAAATGATGAGCTTAGGGCTGGGGATGACGAGGAACTCCGTGGTAAACTACTTAATAGAGAATGTTTAGAATCATTTGACCCAACATTAAATCTATTAAAAAATACATTTAATTCATCTACCCATGTCTGATCACTAGAGGAAGTGTATCTTCTTACTTTATTCTCATGTCCTGACATCATGTTTAGATCTTTCCAGACCTCTCTCGTGTTCTTTTGTTGTAATTTTTGTTCCATTTTTGACTTATAACTCTCTTTCCCCTCTCTAATTTTTACTTTTAGTAACTTCTGTACTCTCTTTTGCTCATCTTTATCACCCACTAGGAAAGCCCTTTTTTTCTCATTTAATAATAATTTTAACTCAGTGGTCACCCAAGGTTTGTTATTTGAATAACATTTGATCTTTTTAGTAGGTACTGTGTTATCAACACAAAATATAGATGGTGATCTCTCAAGCGTTGCAGGACGAATCGTGCATGACGAATATGCTCAGGTAGGTTGGCGGAATAGATGAGGATGTTGTCGATATAGATGATGACGAATCGATTCAGTACATCACGGAAGATTTCATTCATAAATCCCTGGAAGACAGAAGGTGAGTTGGACAGACCGAAAGGCATCACGAGATATTAGTAGTGGCCTGCAGGGGTAATGAAGGCGGTCTTCCACTCATCTCCTTTTCGAATGCGAATAAGGTTATAAGCACTACGAAGGTCTAGCTTGGTGAAGATTTGAGCATCTCGAAGTTGTTCCCGGGCGGCAGGAAGCAGAGGAAGGGGATAGCGAAACTTAACTGTTGATTGATTGAGAATCCGGTAGTCTATGCAGGGGCGCAAGACTCCGTCCTTCTTGCTAACAAAGAAAAAGCTGGAAGCGGCAGGGGACGTAGATGGACGGATGTAGCCTTGTTGTAGCGCCTCCTCGATGTACTCCTCCATGGCCTTCTGTTTCAGGATGGACAATGGGTAGATCTTACCATGAGGTAGTACTGCCCCAGGCAGCAGGTCGATCGCACAGTCCCACGGCCGGTGTGGTGGAAGGGTGGTTGCCAGCTGCTTGTTGAAGACATCCTGGAACGCCCGGTAAGGAGTGGGTATCTCCGGTAGGTTATTGACAGGTGGACTCTCGACGGAGGTGGACGCGAGGGGAACCGAAGATGAAGGAGCAGAGGATGGTCGTGAAGGCTTCTTGACTGGTATGAGACAATGGTTGAAGCAGTTCTTACCCCACTGCAAGATTTCACCTGATGACCACTGGATGTTGGGGGCGTGTCTCTCCAACCAGGGGCGTCCCAGGATGATCTCCGCAGTAGAACCCTCCAGCACCAGAAATGAGATTTCCTCACGATGAAGATGACCGATTTGAAGGGTGATGTCCGGACTGCGATGTCCAATTCTTCCTCGGCCCAGCGGTTTCCCCAGGATGGATTTAACGTGGAGATTGTGGGGAATCGCTCGTTGATGTGTTTGAAGCCGTTGAAGAGTGGACAGAGATATGAAGTTGCCTGCAGATCCGGAGTCGATTAGGGCTTGTACTGGAAGAGAGCGGTGAAAATAAGCGATGATCGCTGATGTATATTTCATAGAAGAGATGGGTAGCGGTAGACGGACTGTACTCACCGCGGGCCAGGGAGGACGAATAGGACAGGTGGGAAGTTGATGACCAGTAGCTCCACAATACAGACAGAGATGATTTGTAATGCAACGTTGACGTTCTGATGAAGACAGATGATGAGATCCAATTTCCATGGGTTCTCTTGCTGGAAGGTTCAGGCCTGATGTTGGACGAGGAGGAGGAGGTATGGGGATGTCGACCATGCATGCAGTGCGGCGTTGATCAACGCGGATGGAGCGTTGGATGATGTTCTCCAGACCCACGGCGGCATCGTACTGTAGATAGCCAGTTGTAACCGAATTTCTGGATTTAGACCATGACGGTACGCCGTAATTAGCGCAGACTCATTCCATCCACAGGTGGCTGCAAGCGTGCGAAACTGCAAAGCATTGGAAGACACTGAAGGTTTACCTTTGTTTAATTCGAAAAATCTGATCTTGGACTGATATGGCATTAGAAGACTGTGAGAACACTTCTAGGAAATGAGCTGAAAAGGCTGAGAATGTTTGTGTTACCGGACCGCGATCCTTCCATAGAGCATGCGCCCAACGAAGGGCTCGTCTGCTGAGAAGCGAGATTACAAACGCCACTTTAGATCGCTCAGTGGGGAATTTCCCGGGATTCATCTCCAGATAGAGCTCGCACTGCAGCATAAACCCGTTGCACTCTCCCTCCTCGCCGGAGAATGGCGCTGGTTGGGCCATGGGACATGCAGAGGCGGTGGATGAAGAAGCCGGTGTTGTGAAGGTAGCGAGTGGTGATGAACTGATCAGGGGAATGGAGGGAGCTGGTGGGGGGATCGCCGCTGTGGTGGTGCTGGGAGTGGGTTGTAGCATGTTTGCTGGTCTGGTCTTCTGTCAGGGATCGGAAGACACAGACTGGTCAGTTGAACTGGTTTATTGAAACAGAGGCACAATGAGGAATAGCAGGTGAGTAACGGGTAGGAGGATAATTGAAGGTATCTCAGAACAGTCTTAATCAAAGTCTCTTATCTGTGCAGGATGATTGGAATCGGTAGGCAGGCTGAAGAGGGAATCCAGAGGAACGGGAACAGGAATGAAGATGAAGGATCAGGTGAAGGACTGGAATCAGGTAGGTATCAGGTAAGTAGCATAGTGGAAGTCTGAGGTCGGATGTGTCGAAGCGACCAGACAATGAAGAAGTGAACGGGTGAGTCTTTTATGGTGCTGGTGAATGAGACGGGGATCGAGTGCAGGTGGTGGTGACAGGTGATGGTGATTAGAATTGCGGGGATGCCGATCGGGTGGGCGGAGTGAAGGAATCTGGCACTGAAGCAGATGTATCCGTGACATAGACACAAAATAGCATAACTACTAGCCTAGTGGCTGTAAAGCTAGCGCTGGCATTTGAAAAAACTAAAACACAAGGCTATGTCTGGAATTATACATGCGAATACATTTAAAATGATTAAGTCTTAGCCAGGTTGTGGCCCAACAACTGCTGCCTCTGATTTTAAAGGGGGGGGGGGGGGGGGGGGGTTGACTGCTTTTTTTCTTTGCATGATTGTGTTTATGGGGTGCAATATAACATGTATTCGTGTTTTTTCTATTTTAAAAAGTCTTATTTTTCATAAACTTCACCTTTCTTGTCAGCCGCGCTCTTCTCTGTCCTCGAACGACTTGTCGACTTATGAAACCACTCCCCTTTAGAAATAGGCAGTGGGCTCAGATTGGTTAGTTTGGCCCGGTGTGTTGTGATTGGCTAAACTGTCGCTCACGTTGTCCGGAAGATTAACGCTGTAACAAAGTTCAGGGAAGAAGGAGGCATGAAACGGATAATAATAATAAAATAAAACTTTATTTAAATAAAATAAACAAACAAATTACCTGCCAGCAGCCCCTCACGGACGACTGCTGGCTACCCAAAATAAAACATAAATACCGGCCAGCAGCCCCTCACGGACGACTGCTGGCTTACCAAATATAAAATACAAACAAAAGCAGGCCTGTTCCTCTCTCGATCATCCACTCCGTCGCTCCCCCTTTATGGCTCCGCTCCTTCGTGAGAGATGCGAGACCGGTGTGCTTCACAGGTGCTGCTCATTAGCAATCGCACCACCGGCCTCGCGACTTTCTCTCTCGTCCCTCGGCCGTCCTGCTCACCACATACCCCCATCACCCCTCACAGGCCGGGGGGTACACCCGAGACTGTGCCTACTCCCCCCCTGGCGGCGGCGATCCCTAGGGGGTATGGATCGACGAGCCGAGGGAGACGGAGACGGAAGCACGAGGAGCGACGGACACGAGAGAGGGGAGAGAGGAAAAAAAAAATAAAATAAAAAAATTGGTCCGGCTCCCACAACGCGCTGCCATCTTGTCCCTCACCAGCTGGGCGATCTCCGCGGTGCCCGGCGGCGACGCTGGATGGCCCTCGGTGAACGCCTCGACGCTCCCCCGCCCCCGGTGGACGGCGACGGCTCCTCGGGTGCCTTGGGCAGACGGCAGGAGTCCCCCGCTCCCTGCTCCTCCCCTTCACTGGCGGATGGCAGCAGGCTCCGGCCCACGGCAAGCGGCGGTGACTCCTCCTCTCCCTCCCGAACGGCAGCCACCCCTCCATTTTCCAGGCGGTCGGCGGCGAGCTCGGGCGTCCCACCGGCAACTCATCCCAGCGCCCCGCTTGAGCGTCCATGGCCGCGAGTCCCCCGCTCCCTGCTCCTCCCCTTCTGTGGCGGACGGCAGCAGGCTCCGGCCCACGGCGAGCGGCGGCGACTCGCGCACCATGCTCGATGGCACCGCGGATTCCCCACAGCGGCGAGGACCCTCGGACAGCGCGTTCCTCCCTCTTCCCGGGTTTCGGCACCAGTGTAACAAAGTTCAGGGAAGAAGGAAGCAGGAACCGGATAATAATAATAAAATAAAACTTTATTTAAATAAAATAAACAAACAAATTACCTGCCAGCAGCCCCTCGCGGACGACTGCTGGCTACCCAAAATAAAACATAAATACCGGCCAGCAGCCCCTCACGGACGACTGCTGGCTTACCAAATATAAAATACAAACAAAAGCAGGCCTGTTCCTCTCTCGATCATCCACTCCGTCGCTCCCCCTTTATGGCTCCGCTCCTTCGTGAGAGATGCGAGACCGGTGTGCTTCACAGGTGCTGCTCATTAGCAATCGCACCACCGGCCTCGCGACTTTCTCTCACGTCCCTCGGCCGTCCTGCTCACCACAAACGCCCATTACCTTTATGGGCGAAACGTGCATGTCATGAGCTCCGGTCCAGATGTAAATATGTGTCGAACTGCAGTATCAGTTTGAGGCAGAATCAGACCGAGAAAGCCGCGATGAAGAGAGTCAAACAGAACCTCACCACACACGGCTCTTACTAAACATTTCTGAATGATAATTTGCTACATTTTCTAACTTTATACACGTTTGTTATACACAATAGCATCTGACTGGCAACAATAGCAACTGACTGGCTACTACACTGACACTGACACTGTTCCACTGACACTGGTGACTCTGTGGCTCTTGTTCTTCTGGATCTGTCGGCAGCTTTTGATACGATCGACCACTCGATCCTGATATCCAGACTAGAATGTGATGTGGGGCTAAAAGGTATCGTCCTCCAGTGGTTCCAGTCTGATCTCTTGGGTCGTACTTTCAGAGTGAAGCTAGGAAATTGCTCTTCGTCTGTTGCGCATCTCACCTGTGGCCTTCCTCAAGGATCTATCTTATCGCCTTCTCTCTTTTCTCTCTACATGTTACCTCTGGGCACCATTTTAAGAAGACATGGGGTATCTTTTCACTGTTATGCAGACGACACCCAAATGTAAGTCCCAATCAAGAGAAATGATCCCTCTGCCCTTTCATCATTTTTAGGTTGTCTAGATGAAGTAAAATTTTGGCTGGACCAAATTTTTTTGTTTTTAAATGAAAACAAAACAGAGATCATTGTTTTCGGGTCCACTGTTAATCCCCAGGCTGCCATCTTCGACCTAGGCAGTCTAGCGGCGTTTAGATCTTCAACTGTGCGGAACCTGGGCGTTCTACTGGATGAGTCTTTAAATTTTGATAAACAAATCTCCTCTGTAATAAGCTCTAGTTTTTATCACCTGCGTCTCTTGTCAAAAGTCAAACCTTTTCTTAAATCATAAAACTCTTGAGATGGCTGTTCATGCTTTTATCACCACACGTGTAGATTACTGCAATTCACTTTACTGCGGTATATCTAAAACTCAAACTGCTCGTCTGCAATTGGAGCAAAATGCCGCCGCAAGATTCCTCACTAATAGTCAAAAAAGTGATCATACCACCCCAATTCTGAGGTCTCTTCACTGGTTCATTGGTTCATTGGATTTTAAACTCAATTCTGAAATTAACAGGCTAATTTCAGAATTGAGTTTAAAATCCTGTTATTTGTTTACAAAGCACTATGCAACCAAGCACCTAGCTACGTAACTGAACTGCTACAACCTTATACTCCATCGAGAAGTCTGAGATCAGGCGAACAAAATCTGTTACAAGTCCCTCACTGCAGACTAAAACGCAGAGGGGATCGAGCTTTTTCTGTGGTCGGGCCTCGGCTGTGGAACAATTTGCCCATAGACGTTAGGATAGCCCCTTCTGTGATCTCTTTTAAATCACTTTTAAAAACGCATTTGTTTTCTTTGGCCTATAAATAAGGTTGTTTGTGTATGTATATGTATATACATATATGTATGTGTGTGCGTGTGTGTACATATGTATATATATAGATTTATTTTTGATAACTCTGAGATTGCTTGGGCTTCTCCTGTTCTAAGCTGTTCTTATCTTTGCTGTACTATTCTATGATGTGCTGCTATGCATGGTGTTAATGTCTTTTAATCTTTTTTTTGGTTCTGTAAAGCACTTTGGTCAGTCATTGGCTGCTATAAAATGTGCTATATAAATAAAATGAACTTGAACTTGAACTACTAATGTTATACTCAAACAGCGTTGTCAAGTTTACGTTCTTGATCAAATCGAAAATAACGTCATAAAACATATATACATGAAAGTACCTTTACAACAATAGTACTTATACAAAATTCAGGTTCATAATGTTTGTACGCGTTTGTCGTAGACACAAAATAGCATAACTAGTAGCCTAGTGGCTATAAAGATAGCGCTGGCATTTGAAAAAAATAAAACACAAGGCTACGTCTGGAATTATACATGCAAATGCATTTAAAATGTGCAGCACAGAGAGCTAGATTACGATCGTCATTTTCAGGAACATAATCAAACATAAATTGTATCCATTGTTGTCGAAGTACAGCGCCCGTGGGAAGCTCGAACACAGAAGACCTGACAGCTGGGTGAACATAACACACTTGACGAGCCGCAGAAATATGCGCATGCCCTTTTTTGCATTTTCCGGAGGGAGGGGTTGATGCAAATGTGTGGGTCCCAATCGAGTCATTTTTGTAGGCAATTTACTTCCTGATTTTTAAAAGATGATATCTCTGCTTGCACTGAACTTTCAGCGCTGCAACTTTGAAGATACTGTTCATGCACCAACAGCAACATTACACACTATTTAAAATGAGAAAAGTGAAATCACAATAAACCCCCCCCCTTAAAGTCCTCCTATTATGCTGTTTTAAAGTTTCCTAATGTTGTTTTAGAGTCTCCTACAACATGTTAACATGCATCAAAGGTAAAAAAACAACAACGTCGTAACAACGTCAGATCTGCTTGTCCTGAGGCTTCCCACACCGTAAACTAAACACGAGTGTGATGAAACATTGAAACTAGTTAGAACTAGCTAGTTTCCTACAAAAACTAGTTATTCAACCTGAACCTCCATCGCAAGGAAGACTCGAAAAGGACGTTTCTCAGTGATACACTACTCAGTTTGAGGTACATCATGAGATGTTGCAACTGTAATTCCTCACATGTCCATCAAACTCCTTATTTTACTTGTAATTATTTATTTACAAGTATTTTTCAAATTTATTGTCATTGTAATCATACATTGCTTTAGCGTGAATTACTGATGAAACATAAATGATGGTTAAACAAATCTTGCTCCATGCTTAATTTTTCCTTAAAATAGTGAAAACGACAGACAAACTGCATTAATAGACACAGTTTTAGGTAGCCCACAAGCCACAACTGATCAGCAGAAGTATTTCAGTAAGACAGTAATAATGTGAGTTAGCAGGAAAACAAGACAATTAAAACTCAGAACTAAGTATTTGACGCATCTTTCAAGAGCAAGCGGTTTGCGAATCCTACATTGAACTCCGAGATTTGAGGAGCAGTTGTCAGTAAAATAAAGGGAACACAGCTAAAGTTTAATATTATACTGCTGTGTTATCGTGGGATTAATTTTAACCACTGATTCTTCACATGCTCATCCTTGGGCAGTGTAAAAAAAAAAACTGCCTTTACTTCACATTGTAGAGCACAGCGTATTCTCGACATTATCCTCAGAAGTCAGCTGCAGGTTTGAGGGGATTCAAGTTTTCCTCGGTATCTGCACGCCCAATAAGTGGATTGGCAATATGCTGATGTTCGTCTTGACGAAGCGGCTTATGACTCGTTTCGTTTGAAAAATTATTCATTTCATTGACTCAGAGTTGACTCTTACGTTTGAAAGACAATAACTTTATATGCATTGCACTTTCAGAATTAAAACTTTGCAGGATGTTTGCATTCACTTAGAGCAATGTTACACACTACATGAAAGGTCATTTTCAAAAATCAATAGTCAAGTCAAGTCAAGTCAAATTTATTTATATCACAATACAGATTGTCTCAAAGCAGCTTCAGGTCTTGTATCTTTCACGGAGTAGATCCGGTTAGATAAAAGGAGGACGAGAGAAGACCAGGTCTGGACTATTTTATGTGTTTTGTTTACGTGTGTGTGGCAGTCGTCCATGAGGGGCTGCCACATTACTTCCTTTTTGTGTTTTTTTTTAAAGTGTGTGAACATTCGGCATTTCCGCCTCCTCCTTCCCTGAACAACATACCTCATTACAGTATGTTGTTCTTAAAAGTGTCATTTTCCTGCACATTTCTGTCCAGTACATTTTATACATTCTTTTTTTATTCTCTATAAAATGGTTATGTTGGGTTTTGGGGGTAGGGTTATGGTATCTATCTGTTTTTTAACTATAAATGCGTAAAAATGTTTATGTTTAAATGTCAATGCATTTAAAATGTCTGTGCGTAAAAAAGTCTGCCCTGTGTGTGTAATAAGTGTAAAGTGCACGCACATTGTGTACCCGCCTATAGGCGCATATTACTAATGCACCCTTTAAATAAAAAAAATATATATTTATTGACCAACTTTTTGTTGGTCAGTGCCTCAGTCTCCAAAATAGCAACACGCTAACAATGCGCCTGCCCTGAACACACCTTGTTTTCAGACCAGCACGGGCGCCATGGGCGTAAATGCATTAGCTTTTTAAAGGGTAACTAAACCCCTGGTCAGAGCCTGACTCCACCCACTAGCAATATTTGAAAAATGCTGAAAAAATGGGCAGACCCCAGCGGGGCCAGGGGGCGTGCACCTGAGAGACCCGCCGTGAGTGACAGCTGCTGTCAGACTCTAAAATAGAGAGAGACTGGAGTGACGCAAGTAGCTGCCTTTGCAACAGAGCGGCCATTTGAAGTCGAGGACTTTTCTCCCTCACCTTCACCTGAAGTGGATGAGGTTAACTGTATGTAGACACAGGGCCAAATCCATTCGAGCCGCTGGCTCAAACTGCGGTCTTAACTCCCGCATCGCGACCGGCATCTGATGAGTTTTGTCGTCGAGTTGATCTCAATAGCGCACGCTCTGTGGGCATATATTCAAATTGATATTCTGCCGCTATGTGAAAAAATCCAGCAAAATGCGCCGGCTCGTTTGTCGACCCCAGAGGATTAACTTTATCCTAACCATAAATTGTGATTAAAATATCCATGATCACTCACATCAAGACGCCGCTGCGGTGGAGGAGTCCATGCAGGACGAGCAGTGTTTGGCACTGCGTGTGGAGCTGTGTGGAGAAGCCCATGTCCACCTCTATTCCGTTACTATCCTGATCACTGTACTAAACACTGATAAATCTATGCCAACTTGAAGCTATCCTAACTGTACTATGCTACTAAGCAACACAAAATAATCTAAATTACAGTGTTGTAGTACTCGAGACTCGGACTCGTCTCGGACTCGGTCTCGAGACCATATTTTAATGGTCTTGGTCTTGTCATGGACTCGTGTGCATTTGGACTCGGAATTGACTCGGACTCGAACATTTTTTTTTTAGGACTCGGACTTATTCCCGAGTCCACTCGAGTTCAATTCAAAATATTTTTCATGATTATTAATGTATGTTAATTAGGGCTGTCGCGGTAACCGCAATATTGTAGTAGCTACCGCGCTTCTGACAAGACAACCGCAGAGGATTGCACGTAACCGCAGCAACCGCGATATTCAATTTTTTTTTATAAGGCTATATCCTTCTTGTTTTGAACGTACGTAATGCATGTGTATTGAATGTTAAACCAGTTCATAATGATCATGGTGATGTGTAGCCTACAGGCTTCACACAGATAGTGAATGAGAGAGATCGGCAGAGCGCGTGCAATTACCTCTGTCTTTGAAGTCGTGAAAAGCTTGTCGTATCAAAGGGAAGCGAAATATTTGTTGCATCATCATTTTAACGTTCTCTTCACGTGTATTTTCCCATAAATGCGCGTCAGCAGCAGCGCTGTTCAACATCCCACAGCACAAGGAAGCCGAAATAAAATCAGTGAGTCACGCATTGAATCAATGGGTCTCTAATAAGTGAAGCATCAGCTTCAGCGTTGCCTATGCGACGCATTGCTGCTCAGCTGAGCCTCGAGAAGTTGAACATCAATGTTAGAAATAATTAACATATTGTTTCTTTACATCTCTTTTAATGAATCAGCTTTTTTAAACGTGTTCGTTGAATGAACGGTTCAATGACTCGCTCAAAGTCCGTTGTCATAACAATATGCGCGCTGAGTGAAAGTTTTTCAATGCGCATATACTGTAGACGCTGTTTAGTTTCGGTTACAATGCTTACTGAAAATGTCCTCGTTTTTGTCCACATCGTAAACTTTATTTATATAGCAACAAAAACATATAAATTAAATAAATAAATGGCGGTAATACCGCATATCGCGCTATTGAGCCACTCAATATTACCGCAAGGGAAATTCCATTACCGCGACAGCCCTAATGTTAATAAAATATTTCTTTAAATTGATTGACACATCCAGTGATTGGTGATTTTCTAGTGCGCAACTGCGCATGACAAATTGTAATAAAATTACTTTTAACACCACCTACTATGTGGCCTTTTTACCCTAAACTGATCAAGTAAATTCAGTAAAAAAAAAAAAAAAAAAAAAAGGATTTCTCTAAGTAAATAAAAGTAAATTAGGTAATCAACCCTCAGTGGTCTCGGTCTCGACTCGGACTCGACCGTCTCTGGTCTCGGACTCGACTCGGACTCGACTCTCTATGGACTCGGTCTTGACTCGGACTCGACTCTCTCTGGTCTCGGTCTGGACTCGGGTGAGGTGGTCTCGACTACAACACTGCTAAATTATCTATATAATGCTATGCTAAATAGATGCAACAATACTCTATCCTGATCGTTTTCAAAAATAATCTAAATAATCTAAATAACTATATAAATGCTATGCTAACTAGATGCTAATATATGCTATCCTGATCGTTTTCATTTTCAATACTCATAAATCCAACTCCTGACTCGCTATAGTAGTTTTGATGGAACCCTGGCTTTTATACCAGGGGCTGCCAAGGGCGTGGTGAGCTCGCACCAAGGGCGTGACAGAGTGGTGTCAGAGAGTTCCCTACGTCAGATAGTACGCCTAAAGCAGGAGCTTTCCGTTTAACCTGAAGAGGGCAGCACTCAGACGTTTTTACACCATATATTTGAAAATCAAAACACTTTATACTCAATTGTCAAAAAACGTACTCGAATCAATGAACAGCATTTATGAAGCTCCATTCTTACAGATCATTAACTAAAAAAAGTTGTTTTGGTGTTTAGTTACCCTTTAAACAACGTGGCGCAGGACATAAAAATGATAACTGGGTTGGCTGAAACTTGCAAAAAACACTTGTGTCGTGCCTGGCGCTGCATTGCGCTACTGAGCAATGATAGGGCCCTAAAGGCGGGCATACACTGTGCGATGTCTGTGCGATTTCAGCAAGGTACCTACTCACACTGAACGAGTAAATCGCATGCGATGCAAAGCCAAAGTTCAGGATTTATGTGCTCACACTGTACGGTCCGATCGTCGAGCTGCGACTTCACTGCTCACACTATACGTGTAATATCTGCGATAACCCCCTGGATTGCGCCTATTTACGTGTATGTATCCAGAGATATTGTCAAAACAAGCATCGCTATCAGTATCAAGATGATTTAGTATTTTCAATTTATGCATTTAATTATTATTATTATTATATTATCATTATTAGGGGAGGCCTATAGGCTAATTTTACTATTAAATTGATCCGCTATTATAATTAATTTGCCACGCAATATTTTCACAGCACATAACCAACGTGCTGTGAGGATAATAAAATATTAATCTTACTCCTCATTAAAAATTGTCTAAAACATTTAGGTCGATTACAATGAATTATATACATATAAAATAACTATTAACAGTCTATAATATGTCCGAACATTGCCATTATTAATCATCAATGAAAATTAAAAACAGGTTTATTTCAAAAACATTGTTTGACAAAATAATAAAAGAGGTGTTACATATCAGGTGGCTTAAAGACGGTGGGTAATATTATCCATTTTGCAACACGAACTGGAGGTAAGCAACAGTAATTTGTAGCTCGTTTTTATTTTAATTTTATTTTTGCTGCAGATGAAATGGTTAAACTTCTGTTTTCGCGCAGGTGCAGTGAGGGAAAAAACACTGAGTTTAGGGCAATCGGTTCGTAGCTTTGCTTCAACTGTGCGATATAGTCACGAGGAGCGACCAAAATTTCTGACATGCCAGAAATTCATCCGACTATCCGATTGTCGATCGTGAGAGGTTAATCGCCTCTCGTTTCTCCCTGTACACTGCACGAACACTGCACGACAAACGACGCACGACAAAGCTGAAAATCAGTCCGACACGAAAATGAGTCGCACGAGTCAGAATTCGGCTCAAAATCGGACGAAAATCGCACAGTGTATGCCCGCCTTAAGGGAGAACTGAAGGCTTACAAGCATGAACAAACAAAGGGAACTAATAAGTTGATTAACAAGGTACATGTGAATTAAATTACTAATTTAACAGACAACTAGAAACAGAAAACTAAGTCACAGGACAAGATCACAGAAAAGTGGATCTCGAGGGCCAGAGTTGTGAGAGTAATGCAGCTTCCAAAAAGTCTTTGATTATGTAAGTTTATGTAAAGTACGTGTAACGTTACACATTATTACACAGAATAAAATGATGAGGTGATTGCCCACTTGTTTTATGTAACTTTATTTCTGTTATAGGGTCTTACCTCCAGCCGTTGGTCTTTGAAAGGGCTCAAATAAACGGCACGCATTGATGAGCTCTTTTAGCTGTTCGGGACAATCTGTAGGAAGTGGCTCCATGACCTTCTCTACACACACTTTTTGATAGATCTGACTCTGGGAAAAACAGTCTAAAACACAGGCACAGAACATTTAAGGGATATTTAGGGAAACAAATATGTAAAAGATAAACAGAAGAGGTTAAAAAATGTTTTTAATCAAAATTGATTGTGGTGAAGATACACACCTTTAAAAGGAACATCTCGTGTTGTAATTTCCCACAAAACAATGCCAAAACTAAAAAGAGCATGTACAATAAGTAACAGTCATCCTTTATTTTAACAAGATACACATTTTAAATTTGAGTTAGTGTGCCGTACCTGTATATCTCGCATGCCTTGTCGTAAGGATGATTGATATTCTGAAGCTGTTGTGGAGAACTGTAATGGAAAGCACTGTTCTTTTTGGATTTATTCTTCTGAAGAGAAGTTTCTGTTCTTGCCAACTCAAAGCCTCCCAACTTACAAGAAACATACAAATGAGCATATACACATAACATAAAACATAGGATGAAACCCCAACAAGTAATATTCCCTTTGGGTTAGGTTATGTTAAGTGGTAACACTTTACAATAAGGTTAATTAATTAAACATTAGTTAATGTATTAACTAACATGAACTAACTATGAGCAAAACATTTGTTACTGTTTTTTTTAATCTTTGTTAATGTTAGTTAATACAAATCCAGCTGTTCATTGTCTGTTCATGTTAGTTCGCAGTGCATTAACTAATGTTAACAAGATTTTAATAAAATATTAGTGATTGTTGAAATTAACATTAAAAATGATTTACAAATGCTAAAGAGGTATTGTTCATTCTTAGTTAATGTTAACTAATGTAGTAACTAATGAACCTTATTGTAAAGTGTTACCTGTTAAGTGTCCAGCACATTTAGAGTTTGATTGAATCTGTCAAAAAAAAATTCTGTCAAAAAGTTCTCTTAAGAAGTTTTTTGTACTTTTTGATGCCCAAGGCCCCCAAATATGATGAATCCTTATGAAATATAAGATAAGCAATATTTTCTTCAGTATAAAGAAAAAGAAAAATATATTAATAAGCTTTAACAAATACGAAATGTTTACTGAAATCAAATACTGTAATTTAAATATTGACATTTAATTTATTAACAAATTATTAAAACATTGTATGGAAACTGTTAATTTTGTATTATTATGACAACAGATTTTTTTCCCTATCCATTAGAATACCACTAAATGTATGAACCTTTAAAAAACTGCTAAATAATGCTATGCTAAAAAATAATGAATTTTGTAAAAAGCACTGATTCCTGGACTAGGAATTCTCCAATTTCCACAATTTATATTTAAAATTTTTATTTTCTTGGGTGTAGATTGGTCATTACAGCATTCAAGCCCTGCTGATATACACAATGAATCCAGTAACAGAATACCTGTTTACCTAGCTATTGTGTACATTCAGTGGTTAAAGTTTCCCTGTTAAACCCCTTCTGAAGAGCAGCCATTCTGGACTTAGGTTAAATCCAGGGTTAAAGTGGGATGTAAATTTTTTAACAAAACATTTTGTGGTCAAATTATGGCAATATTGTGAAAGAGAAAATAAATTACCTTCACTCTGTAGCCAGCAGCCACTAGAAAACAGCTGCTTCTGATGGAACCATGCACTTTAAACTTTTCTTCTGACTGATGCAATCTGTATTGTGCAAAGGATTACCACATAATGTGATTGAATTCACTACAGTATTTAAAAACTCCGTTTTTAGTCAAGAGACATAAATGAGAATAAATTAACTAGATTTGTACCTGTAGAGCCCCTGAGCTGCATCCAGACACATTTGAGTCTTTCTGTCCCAGGGCAGATTGCTATTACTGTCCAGGACTTGTCGAAGACTACCCTTCTCACAGTATTCCATGACTATCAAGTAACTTGGATTCGGTCCTGTAAGAAAACAATGAAAATCAGATGTGTTTAACTCAAAAGTTCAATCTTTGAAAATATGAAAATATTTTTTAATTAGATTAACATACCATTCTCATCCTGAACACAGATACCAAACATTCTTAAGATATTGGGTGACTCAAAGCGCTTCATGGTCTCCACCTCCTTGTTAAAGATACTCCTCAACTCACTGGAGAGAATCAACAATTACAACAAAGAAATTTTAGTTTAATCAGTCAAGATGATGATTGCAACCTTATAATGGGCTTTATATGGGGCTGGAGTGGTTGCCCAAGAACTAATGGTTCCCCCAGGAACGTTTTCTGGTTGCATTCGCACCGCCAGTAGGAACTCTGAAGTGACGTAAGCCACTCTCGTTGTTGTGAGAGCAACAAGCAAACAAACAGTGCTTGCATTCTCCGTGTTCATTAGTTTACAATCTGTCTAACACGTTATTAGATAGAACTGTTAGAGAAAGATAGTATATGAAAAGCTATTAGCGTATGCTGTGAGGTTGATGTCCAGTGTTGCTAGCTGAGCTGAAATAAATTATCTTGTTGGTCCACTCAAAGTTGCGTTGAATTTTCTCCTCTGCATAAAGGTTAAGAGGCCCATCTATCACTATTTGCCATGTCCGTATAGTTAGCTTCTGGAGTAGGCTATAATGTTAATCTGTATGTTTTACATAAATGTTACATATGTAACATTTATGTAAAACATACAGATTAACATTATAGCCTAATCTGTATGTTTATCTTTTACAAAGCTTTTAAAAAAATGGTTGGTGCTGGTGTTTCGAGTGCGTTCGGCCAATTGAGCCTGCGCGTCAGGAACGGAAGTGCTAAAAAAATCGCCAAAAACGCCAAAATTAAGTATGTGTTCTGAGTTTGTCACAGCACAGAAAAATGTGTTATTAGCCACCCAGCCAAATTTGAATGATAAAAAAAGCCGGCAAGTACATAAAATAAGCTATCAAAATCTTAAAAAAAATGAGCAGTTATCTCTGTTCTCAAACGCTGGGGGCGTGTTCGCTGGCTGCGTGGAAACCACGCCCACTCGCGGGAAAGCTGAAGACGGTGATATCTGATATTGCTTTCGGGACGGGAGAATGAACGCTAATGCGGGAGAGAGATCGCGCTGAGATCGTGTGTGCCCCGTTCACCAGCAACAGCTGATTATCAGTGAATCCCAGTTGTCTCTGAGCAAAGTTTATAAAACGATCCCGTGTAAAATGATCACTACAGAGGCGGGGTGTTGGCAGTGATCCTCAGCTCTCTAAAAACCTCTTCTTGATGTGATCATTTTTAGGGAATTTAAATAAAGATACCGATCTGTTTTGTATGATCGCATTCAGGTAGTAGCCTATGCATTTCTGTGTTGAAGGCATCGCTAGCTAGAAAACTGTAGGCTCAGCAGCTGTAGTAACTAACTTAATTGTACTGACAGTCACTCGCGATTTGAGCGGTGAATTCGAATGTGCTCGGGGAGTGTTATTGTGTGTAAGTGAGTCATCAAATAGGGGTGTGTCCAGGAGCTCATGGGCTCCAGTGCGTCATCGAGCCCTGTTTTAGCCCCGCCAAAACAATGCTTAAAATTGCAATGGTGAAAAACTGTTTAATGGTCTAACTCCGTATTTCAGTACTTCACAGTTCACAGTCTTTGTAATATGTTTTAGCAATACATATGTAACATTTATAATGTGTTTAGAACTTTTTTGTAGAATTGCCTTTACAGGGACTTTATTTAAGAGAAAGTACTCCGCCATCTTCCTCTGCCGAAAGTGACTTGAACGCACAGCCGTCGTAAACACGACTTCCCACCTCGTACATATGATCTTCCCCAGGAGGACTTGAACGCACCATTAGACCTTACTCTGAAGTAGGAGCTAAATAGAGTGTCGAAGTTATGACATCACTTTGTAGGCCAACTCGGAAGTTATAATAAATATTTTCACGTATTTGCAATAGAGATGTTATCTTATTTACATTTTACAACATGGAAATGTGTAGCGCCGCACTGGACTATATCGCGCATTGAGCTGCAGAACTGTTTGAGGCCGTTATGTACAGCTTTTTTTCTGTGCTCTTGTCTGCGCCGCTTTCAAAATATGTTTCAGAAATAATAATTTTCTTTTCGTCCGGCACTTTGCAACAACAGCATATTGTTTCAGCAGCGACTTGCACCATGTTTCCTTTAACAACCTCTGATGTTTACATTTTACGTGGCATGAGAGTCACATACCACTTGAAATCCGATCGTTCAGGCTAAAGGCTGATGTCCTGATATGTGAATAGGATTTCGAACCACATAAGAATGTAGCTTGAAACTAGTTTCATATGTTTTTTTGGACTGACAATCTGAACGTAGCCTATGTCGGGACAAGAAATAGAAGGAAGAATTCTAGTACGGCTAGAGAAGCTAGCTCGTTCGGACCTTTACCACATATTAACTTTAGTTTGTCAGTGCAATCCACGGTCTTTACATCCGAGTGCCTCCATAATGGCCGCTCATCCGGGTTACCGCCCAGTATGTGACGTCAGTGAAAACCCTCTATTAGTTCCTCCAAAAGAGTTCCTAGAACTAAAATCGTCCCTAGTTCCTGCAGTGTGAACACGCCGACATCTGGGTACCTCTGCCAAAATAAAAAGGTTCATCTCACTCATAATAAAAATGGGCTGACATTTTTCCATTTGACAACTAAATATATTTTATTACTACTATGAAACAATTTCCCATAACCAGAGTCTGTTATTACCATCTACCTGGGGCAGGGGTTGGTGTTCAGTGGGCATGAGTATCTCTTGATAGCCACAGTGAACTTGTTGTACATCCCTTTGTATAGTTCAGAATGGTTGCACTTCAGAAGTGGTTCATTAGGGAAACTGTAGGTCAGCTCTTCTGGTTTAATCTCTCTAATGTCCTGCAGATGAAGGCGGGGTTTTTTCACTGCCAACAAATGACAAATAAAAAATGTTCCGTTTAGCAACCATTATATTAATTCAGCAATGCTAAACATTTCTGAAAGCTTCATAGACATCTTGAAATTCTTAAAAAAATAAAAAGCCATGGCTTTTATTATTATTTATTTCATATGTACTTATTTATTATAAAAAAACAGAACAAAAACTTTTGTCTCCCAAATCAAAGCCACGTACAACCAACATGCAAACAAAAGTAACAAAATATGAAATTCTGTGTGTCTGGGTCAAAAAGTCTTTTGAAACATATTTTATTTTACATATCTTAGTTCATCAGGTTGTAAAATTTAATCTAGTCGACCTAATTAATAAATTGATATTTATACATAAACAGAGTATGAGTTTTGTACTTACATGACTCCAGCATGTCTTTAATACCCTGGACATCTCTTTGTGTTTGGTCAACTGTCTTTTGCACAGCATCAACTGTCGTGTTTATTCCTTTGCCCTCCTGGGCTAAAGACTGGAGCACTATTAGAAGGAAATTTTATACCATGTAATAAGTAGTTGTATCCTACAAAGTAGCCATTTCAATCCAATTCCAGTTCCATACAAAAATAAGTTTAAGTAGTCTATAACTTACAATTCCGAAGTTCCAGAAAGTCACTCTGCCTATCGTCTTCATCTTCCCGGTACCTCGTTGCTTCTTGAAACACTTTCTCTATACTCCCTCTGTGCTCGACTTGAAGCGCTAGAGAAAGTAACTGAGCCGCATCGTTCAGCCTTTCATTTAGGCCGTTGAACTCCTCGCCGAGATCATACGCTTTTGTGATGCGTTTAAAATAGCCAAGGGAAGTGTATTTCCTTACTACCCTCTCTGCTGACTCCAGAGTGAGTTTAAGTTGTTTAAGTCCATTTTTAACCTGTTCGGGCTCTGTCCCAAAGCCATGAACCTTCACAGATTCCACCAGCTTAGCCAGAGTGGACACACGGTGGGCTAAACGCTTGCAGCGCTTCTTGTTGGTCTGGACCTCCCCACATAGGGCGTACAGTTTTTCTGCAATGGCCAGAATTGGTTCTATGATGTCCATTGCAGCTGGAAATCAAATACATTTAAAAATAAATATTTCTAAGGTTAAGTGTCTTGGATGGCGGAAGCATGAAGTCAAATTGTCACAATGTAAATCTACTGTTTACTGGCTGATTTGTAAAAAGATGCTTTATTTTGAAGTATAAAATAATCTCTAAAGCAAACAACTCGAGTACAGATTATTTAACTTGTAAATTTGCAATAATGTCAACAGTAAAAATTAATTAAAAACAAACCAATTAGTTAAACAAAAATGGAAGAGATAAAGAGAGAGAGAAAAAAAAACGTGACTGTTAAAATACCTTATAGAACATCTAGATTACTATCCCTGATGGACGGATCGGATATGCTATGTCAGAACTGACGAATCGGGATCTCGCCTGAGAGCCCAATCACCTTGGAGTGTAAACTAAACGAGCCAATGCACATTGGCATGCGATATTTGCATCACGTGCCTCGCACAGTGGAAGCACGCAAGTGTCTCACTTCAAACTGTGTGCCGAGCACCCGAGACGGTGTGTGCCGGCTGTTCAGCAGTGGAATAGCAATTGTGGCAATAGACAACAGAACAAAACAACAATTGCTGCCCCTTCCAGCTCCCTGTGAGAGCTGCCTAATCCTATCGCACCTTCTGGGGTGGAGAAAGGACAGGACTTTATGCAGGGAGAATTGACCATGGCTACTCTTGACCACACAGTGAAACACTGGGACACTGGGAAAAGTACCTATGGAAAGGAATGCTACGGAGACCACATCCTGCCTCCAGGGAGGTGTCGTGGGTATTATACTTATGGACTGGCCAACCAGGCAGTGCTACATATGAAGTTCTCTGTGGTAGATTCAGCCTAGCGAGGGTGAAGTCAATACCAAGCAGAGATGGAAGAGTGTGCTCTGTCAAGGGAAAGACACAGGCTTGCTGATTGGGAAGCTGTTCCATGGAAGAATACACATGTGGGATCGCCTGTAGGGGAAACGCAACACATGGGCACCTAGTCTAGCACAAGGACTGAAATTCTGGGCACACACAAGAGTGCTAGACATAGTATTGGACGCCTCCACCTTGTCTGACCGCCGAGGGTGCTGGAGGAACTCCATGCAGGGTTCGCCAGGTGGGGAATTCACCTGTAGAGCAAATAATCGCACATATCCGGTCCTAAAAGGGGAATAGTGCTCCAAGTGAGACACTGAGCAGGTCCTTAGCATTACTGGCTACTTTTGTACAGAGTACAAGGGAGGACACAGGCTCTACATGGAGGTTTTAAAACCTCACGAATGTGTTTGGTATTGCCCGCAGCTTTAAAAATGTCTGCTGACTAAAAGCGAGGCGCCGTGCGGAATCCAACTTTCTGGGTCAAAGGAGCCTTTCCCTTCTGCTGTCCTCGATAACTGACAAAGAGCTGTTCTGAGGTCCTGAAGCTCTGCATTCGGTCCACATACAGACGCAGCAACTGGGTTGCACACCTCAGGAATGCAGCTTGCTCTGACGTAGAGGTCTTCACGGGTCCACTTGGATCCGAAAACCCGAGGTCCGACCCGAGCGGGTTCGGGTCCAAAACTCCGACGAGTGTCTCGGACACGGGTCAGGTTCGGTATTAGTGGCCTCGGGTCTCGGGTAACTTAAAATAAATATGCCTTTTCCAAATTGATTCGAGAAGACCCGAATTATTTTAAACAATGTTGGGCATTTAACAAAATTGCAGCATTTAAAACAACTCTATGACCCTTCTGACTTTTTTTTAAGTGAGAGAGCAAATCCGCGCTTTTACGTTGAATGGGATATAACAAGCATAAGCACGGTTGCCTCCGCATTTATTTACTCAGTTGCTCGCTCCACATAAACCAACCCCTCCGTTTGCAAAGAAGAACTAGTGCGCCATCATGTGGATGGATGTTTGACTACATGCAAGTCTTTGAATTGTCATTTAGCCAGGCCTGTCAATCAATTTTAAAAAGACTCCACACTGTCAGACAAGCATGGAGACGATAAAACAGATATTGCGAAAAAGGTGAGGGAAAACGAATATGTAAAACAGAAACATCCAGGGTCATCCTTATCAACAATGATTTGTGATCATTGATGATAAGGAAGGAAAAAAGACGTGCAGTTAAATGCGTTGATGCAATAATGTTACCATATTAAGATTTGATTCAGAACGTCCAATTTGACTGCTATTGTGGTTCTAATGCCCTGTTTTAATCGCATTTTATCTAAACAACTTTGCAACAATGGGATTTTAGGCTAAATAACACAATTTTATTAAAAGTCAATGACTGGTAGAATTTGAATGAAAATCTGTAGGCTATTTTAAAAACAGCCATCTGTAAATTTTACCCTGTGGTGGTTCTAATCATCGTGGTCCGGTAAATAACATTATGCCAAATGTTATAGGACATAAAGGGTTACAGTGATGTGTGATTGATATTTTAGCACTCAGTGTGCACTTGGGCATCTATGTTAAGCGCATTTTTGAGAAACGCAGGGCTGCAGGCT
This sequence comes from Pimephales promelas, assembly GCF_988280905.1. Lineage (NCBI taxonomy): Eukaryota > Metazoa > Chordata > Actinopteri > Cypriniformes > Leuciscidae > Pimephales > Pimephales promelas. The sequence continues at coordinate 8,140,414 of NC_142793.1, forward strand.
GTGCTCACTGTAAATGCCGTCTACGTTCGGGTCCAGTCGGGTTCTAAAGGAAATGGCGTCAGGTCGGGTCGGACTCGGATCTAATTTTATCGGGTCTGTCTCGGGTCGGGTTTTTCTTTTTTTAAAAATAATTTATTCACGTCGGGTTCGGGTAAGTAGTGATTCGGGTCAATTCGCGTCGGGTACAGTTTTTAGGACCCGAGAAGACCTCTACTCTGACGCTTTGTGAGTCTGGCAGGGGCTGGGACGGTCTGCACCACTTTCCTGTGACCGGCTCCAGGCTGCTGCCTGGATGGCAACAAGCAGGTGGGGGGACTGCAGCCGGCGATGGTGCAGCCAGTGACATTGATTGATGCAACGATTTCAAGAGTGCATTATTGTCGCAACAGCATCCATGTAATGAATCTCTCCACCCGCAGGCGGATTTCTTTCACTCACACACAAAACTGGATGTGCTCTTCCACATATGACGTGGTCTCGTGGCTCTCGCTGAGATATTATGTGTACATGCTCAAGCATTGTTCTGTCCGCTCTTAAATCTCTAATTGAAGCTTTCAGCCACCAGACTTTTATGATTGACTTTGACTTGTTTCACGAGATAGCATTTACAAGCTGAATGCCTTCTTTTTGGTTGAGTGACTGAATATCCTCAGTATATTCATGGAACACTATGTACGATTTTTTACCTTAAAATAATTTTTCCAAAATCATTTCAGTGGTTCAATAAGTCGTAACAGGGTGAAAAGCACTTATGCCCCCGCTTTGCGGCCCTATATCTGCTATAACCCCACCCCACTACGTAAGATTGCCAGATCGGGTCAAGTTCTCTTACGAGAGGTTCTCTCGTATTGCGTAAGCTAGTTTACGCTACGGGAAAGATTCATCTTTGCTGAGAAGTTGAAGCCAAAAAATGATTCCATAATTTTGTAATCTAGCTAGCAGCTCGTTGGTTCGCTCAGAGAAAATGCACAAGCCTATGGGAGAGCGGCGCTGAACCCGCGGCCAATGAGCGGACGGCGCTTGCTCATTGCGTCAGAGCCCGCCGAAAGGGGCGTGGCTATAGTGTATAAAACAGGCTCTCCCAGGCTCAGTCGTTGATTCTTCATCATTCAGCGAGCTACACGCATCCGCTGTCCTGGGAAGAAGCCGCCGTCGTCGAGAAGGCACCTTCTAGCGAGCTCCGGAGACTGAGGAAGCCGGCCGTCTGCCACCTTCAGCCGTCCTGCAAGCTAGCGCCGTCCGACGCCGTATCCTTTTGACTATTCCATTCCCTAAAAGAGCTCGAGCGTCTTTTTCAAGGTGCCTCGATTTTCCTGCGGTTCATGCCGCTCTCTACTCGAAGAAGGAGACCGCCACCCCATCTGCGCTCTCTGCCTCGGAGTGGAACATGCAGAGCTCGCCCTCGCCAATGGAGGATGCGACCACTGCGAAGACCTGCCTCTGTCCTCCCTGCGGGCACGACTGCAGGCGGTCAAGACCGCTCCCGCGCCGCCTCTCACTTCGCCGCGGAAGAAAAAACGCCGCTCCCAGAGGCCGCCGGAGCCCCCTGCGGATCCATGCAGGCCGCCGCTGCCGCCCACCGACCGCTCTCCCTCTCCGCCCCAGCCGGACATACAGTTGCCGCCGAGTGGCCGCTCTGTCGCCTCCGAAGACACCGCGGAAAAGATGGACTCTTGTTCGCTGCACACTTCGGACAGCGAGGACTGGTCGTCGATCGGTTCTTCGACGAGAGAGTCTGCGGGGACCCGCGCCGGCATTGAAGAGGAACTGTTGCTTCTCCTCTCACAGGCCGTCGACCGCCTGGGACTTGGAATGCCCCTCTTTCGGCTCGAAACCGCTCCGACGTGTCCGCCTCGCTGCACTCGGTGGACGGAGCCGCCGAGAGGGGATATACTGCCATGCCGCCCACCGAGGACCTGGTCGCCGCTCACCTTTGCCCGCCCTCTGCTAAATGGCGTTCTTCCCCTTCGCTTCCTTCGAAAGCGTGCAGAGCGACCTCCACTTTTCATGCTCGCGCTTACGCCGCCGCCGGACAGGCCGCTTCAGCGCTGCATTTCATGTCAGTCCTCCAAGTGCTACAGAGCGACATCTTGTGCAAGATGGCGAAGAGCGGTAGGAACCCGCCCATCCTTTCGGATTTGAGAAGCGCGACGGACCTCTCCCTTCGCGCCACTAAAGCCGCCGCACAAGCCCTGGGGAGATGTATGGCCACCCTCTGTGTTGCTGAGAGACACTTGTGGCTCACGCTTGCCGACATGGGAGATTCAGAACGCGCCGTTTTCCTCAACGCGCCTATCTCTCCGACCGGCCTCTTCGGATCTGCCGTCACGGGCATCGTCGACCGCTTCTCCGAGGTACAAAAAGCCACCCAGGCCATGAACATGTTCCTGTCCCGCCGCGCCAGCACTTCTGCAGGCCGCCCTCGCGAGCCCCCTGCCAGAACCCCGCAATAGCGCCCGCCTCAGCAAGCTCAGCAGCCCCGGGGTAGACAGGGCGGCCGCCCTCGCTCTCGCTCTGACAGCCGCCGCAGACAGCCTCCTCCCCGGGGGCCTTGACCCAAGATCACGCTGAAGCCTGATAAGCAAAAGTCTGCCTAGCACAGCTGAGAAAAAGACGGCCCTCTCCCGCTGCGGCTTGACCGCCGTCAAAGTTTCGTCCTCTGCTAGTCCCCGACGCCTCGCCGACTACAATAGTGTTTACCGCCACAAACAAGCCGGTTTGCCTGCCCGCTTGCGAGCGACAAAAAGCCGTTTTCACGGCAATCCAGAGAGTTCACAAAAAGAGCATAAAAGCCTCAAGTGTAAAAAATGTGCCCACAAGCATGTGTTCACTCATACACACAAGCACCATATGCCCCGTGTCTCCCACAGAGCCCATTCTCACAGAGCGGCCACTGACCGCTCTAGTAGCAGAAAACATAAACACGCCCACGAGCCCATGCGCGTGTCCCCCCTCTGCTCGCTCTGTCTCACGGCCCAAAAACTCCTCTCTGAGTGTAAGTCCCGTTGCCACACACACTCTAAGCGCGCCCACGCACAGTGTTCAGCCCGCTATGTGCAGCAATCAGGGCGAAATTGCCATTCATCCGCTAGCCGCATGCTGCGAAGCGTGGGAAGCCATCCCCGGCATCTCCCCGTGGGTTTTAAGCATCATAAAGAATGGCTATCTATTACAGTTTCGTCGCCGCCCGCCCCGTTCGCGCGTTCGGCTCGAATCCGCTGCCAGTCCAGCTGCGATGAACACACTCCGCTCAGAAATAGCGAAGCGGCTGCAGAAGGGCGCAATAGAGAGAGCTCCGCCATCTATGACCGAGTCGGGGTTTTACGGCCGTTATTTTCTTGTTCCCAAGAAAGATGGCGGCCTCAGGCCGATCTTAGATCTCAGGGTCTTGAACAAAGCGCTCATGAAGAGACCGTTCAAAATGCTCACAGTCAGAAAACTCCTCGCACACGTCCGCCAGGGGGACTGGTTCATCTCTCTAGACCTGAAAGACGCCTATTTCCAGATCCAGATAAATCCTCGTCACAGGCCATTCCTACGTTTCGCCTTCGAGGGTCAGGTTTACCAATATGCCGTTCTCCCGTTCGGCCTATCCTTAGCACCCCGTACGTTCACGAAGTGCATGGATACAGCGCTCGCCCCCCTGCCAAGTCAGGGGCCGCGCATTTTAAACTATCTGGACGACTGGCTGATTCTAGCACAATCTCAGACGGAGCTTCTGTCGCACCGCGCAGTTCTCCTCAACCATCTGAAAGCGCTGGGACTCTCTGTCAACTGGACAAAGAGCTCTCTCCAGCCCAGTCAAACTATTTCATTCCTTGGAATAGATTTGAACTCTATCACGATGAAGGCTCGCTTATCCACACAGCGCGCGCGCCGTGTTCAGCGTCTAGCCGCTTCCTTTCGGATGGGTACCCACACATCCCTGAAACCCTTTCAGAGGATGCTGGGTTATATGGCCTCAGCCTCTGCTGTGCTACAGCTGGGTCTCCTGCACATGCGCCGCCTTCAACTCTGGTTAAAGAGCCGCGTACCCCACCGCGAGTGGACTACGGGCCGCCAGATTATCAAGGTTACACAGACATGCATCACTGCACTGCAACCATGGTCAGTAACCGAGTGGTTTCAGAGGGGCGTTACCATGGGAACCTTTTCTTGCCGAAAAGTCATCTCGACAGATGCATCCAACACGGGTTGGGGTGCGGTCTGCGAGGGCTCACCGGCCGCTGGCCAGTGGTCGAGCCAGGAGAGTTCCCTACACATAAACTGTCTGGAAATGCTCGCGGTCGAGAACGCGCTGCGGCGTTTCCTCCCGCGCATACACGGTCACCACGTCCTGATTCGCTCAGACAATATGGCCGTGGTAGGGCTGGGCGATATGGCGATATATATCGTTACCGCGATAGAAAACGTCAGTCGTAACAGATTTTTTTATTCCGTGTATACCGCGAAATGCAAATAAGGGGGCGTGGTTAACTCCCGTGCAGCGCACGTGAGACTGATGCTGAGATTTGTCAAAGAAACATGGAGAAAGCACATGATTCATGAACAGTTCTAACATTGTGGCGCCTATTCGGCAGAGCAGAGATAGATCTTTTCGCGTCATAAGAGAACGCTCACTGCCCGATATTTTTTTCAATGAGCGAGGACGCGTTAGCCCAGGATTGGCCTCGCCGCCCGCTCTATGCCTTTCCCCCGATCTCTCTGCTACCGCAGGTCATTCAGAGAATCAGGGACACACGCCACCCGGTGCTCCTCATAGCCCCGTGCTGGGAGAATCAGATTTGGTTCCCGGAGCTCAAGCAGCTGTCGCAACCAGCCCCGTGGCCCATTCCAATCAGAGCAGATCTCCTCACTCAAGCTCGCGGCACGATCTGGCATCCCCATCCACAGCGCTGGGCGCTTCATGCATAGGTGACCAACGACTACTCGTCAATTTGCCAGGAGTTCTGAACACGATCAGACATGCCAGAGCGGAATCTACTAGAAAGCTCTATGCTGCAAAATGGTCTGTGTTCTCTAGATGATGCACCGACAAAAACTTGGACCCACGGCCGTGCGAGGTTTCGTCTTTGCTCGTGTTCCTTCAGGAGATGCTGGATAAGGGCAGGTCCCCATCCACTCTAAAGGTTTACGTGGCAGCCGTCACGGCGTTCGCTGAACCCCGGCACGCCCAGTCTTTGGGCAAAGACGAGCTAATCATCCGCTTCCTCAGGGGAGCCAGAAGGATGAACCCCCCTCGCCCCCCTACGGTGCCAGTCTGGGATCTTTCTATAGTTCTAGAAGCTTTGATAGCCCCACCGTTTGAACCACTCGATTCCGTGGATCTAAAATACCTCTCGCTAAAAAACGTTTTTCTGACTGCCCTCGCCTCAGTAAAACGCGTGGGGGACATTCACGCGCTGTCTTCAAGCGCCGCGTGTCTTGAGTTTGGACCTAATGACTCATTGTCATTCTTAAACCTAGACACGGTTATGTTCCAAAAGCGATTGGTACCCCCTTCAGGGCACAAGTGATTTCTCTATCGGCTCTGCCTGCATGCGATAGCGAACGTGACACTGATCGCCTCTGCCCGGTCCGGGCTCTGAGAGTGTACACTACACGCGCTGCTGCGCTCAGACGCTCGGAGCAGCTGTTTGTGTCGTTCGGCGGCCGCACCAAGGGTCTAGCCGCCTCTAAACAGACACTGTCTAGGTGGATAGTGGATGCTATTGCCACTGCTTACGCCTCAAAAGACCTGCCTTGCCCGCTGGGCGTCAGGGCTCATTCCACCAGAGGCATGGCCTCATCGTGGGCATGGTCCTGTGGAATTTCCATTCACGATATTTGTGTGGCTGCGGGATGGGCCTCCCCCTCCACCTTTGTCAGGTTCTATAACTTGGAAGTCCCCGCCTTACAAGCTAAATTACTGGCGGTCTAGTACTATACAGCTCTCCTATAAAAGCTGCACTATTGGGAGTCCTATCACAACCGGTTCGCCCCTTGTGCTTCCCCCTATGTGCTTATGCATTATACGTTTACAGCCCGCTATGCCGGCCGCCTTATGGGTGTATGCATTAGATGATAACGGCCGCTATGCTGGCCGCCTTATTGTCTTCTTCCATTTTAAGATTCCCCCGGTGTTTCCCCCTGGGATGCTTAGTGGTTACATAGCGCGCACGGCGTTGACCAGATGTTCCCGTAGCGTAAGCTAGCTTACGCAATATGAGAGAACCTCTCGTAAGAGAACGAATCGGTTACCTAACGTAACCTCGGTTCTCTCTAGATGAGGGAACGAGTATTGCGTTCCCGGCCGTGCGCCACCAGCGTTTCGCTTCATGCTGAAAGAAATCAACGACTGAGCCTGGGAGAGCCTGTTTTATACACTATAGCCACGCCCCTTTCGGCGGGCTCTGACGCAATGAGCGAGCGCCGTCCGCTCATTGGCCGCGGGTTCATTTTCTCTGAGCGAACCAACGAGCTGCTAGCTAGCCCCGCTCATGTTCTGCCTCAGAGATACTGCATTGACAATGATTACAAAATTATGGAATAATTTTTTGGCTTCAACTTCTCAGCAAAGATGAATCTTTCCCGTAGCGTAAGCTAGCTTACGCAATACTCGTTCCCTCATCTAGAGAGAACCGAGGTTACGTTATGTAACCGATTCGTTTCTGTAGTTCTAATGAGACATAAGAAAACTACAAATTTGACTTGCTTTACGTTTCATGAAATCATGTAACATGTACATGAATGTACATTGTCTGTGGACATCGTTCATTCCAAAGCTGGTGCTGGATAAACAAGCGTGCATGCAACAGTAGGCAGCGGTATAGCTAAATTATTTACGACAGCAGTAATGGACAACTGGCGACCGGCGGCGCTGCTGACGTGGTTTCTGTGTATATTAAACAGCAAAACGACTATTTAAATATGAACCCTGCATGTTGCACTTGTCTCTGTGAATGAACGGCGCAGACGCGCGCTTTCATTTAACGTACCTCACACACACACACACACACACACACACACACACACACTGAAGCAAGAGTGACGCTCGCGCTGTTTTCAGTCTCTGCTGCCTCACGATATAATGACATGATTCATGATCCATTCATCTTCGAGAGTCACTTCATGAGCATTTTACTGTTTAAATATGAAACCGCATGTTCTGCTTGTCTGTGTGAATTAACGGCGCAGACGCGCGGTTTCATTTAACGCTAACTTACCTCTCACACACACACACACACACACACACACACTGAAGCAAGAGAGTGACGCTCAAGCTGTTTTCAGTCTCTGCTGCCACACGATATGATGACATGATTCATGATTCCATCTCCGAGCTGTCACTTCATGAGCATTTTACCGTTTCATTTGAGAAAACTATAGGGTCATATCATATATCATACACGCACAGTAAGTCAAAGGTCTTTACGGCAACCCGTCAAAATAAAAACTTGGTTTAACTTAAAGAAATTGACAGAAATAATTATATTAGGCTACTGTACAATATATTTAACTACGTCTCCATTTATTAAAAATACTACTGTAGCCTAAATCCACTGAATGCTGTATTTTTCACTTGTTTTATATTATAAGCAATATTTCTCAGTATCATCAATATTTTCGTTTAAAACAGCATGTAGCCTTCAATGCTTTCATAAATGTACCATCATAAATAATAAAGTGATTGAATTTTCTTTTCAAGTAGTTAAATAAAATAAAATAAAAAAATAATTTTGCTGTGGTACCGAAATTGGTACCGAGAACCGTGGAATAATGGTATCAGTACCGACTACTGGAATTTTGGTACCGTGACATCCCTACTCTACTGTGTATTCATTGAAGTAGCTCCTTTGTTGGCAACCAGAGGAACTAGATAGAGGCATATCCATAGACTGTAAAAAAAGATGGACGCCCCTTCGCTCTTTTCCATCAGAGTGAACTAAAGCCGCCAGTGTCTCGGTATGACGCTGACATCTTGGACTTGAGTCTGCGCACTTGCGTGTTTCGGGACCAGTCATGTGCAGTCATGAGCAGGAAGTAAAGCCGCGAAATCAAGGCCGCGCCCTCATTCTCGCTGAATCAAACGCAAGCACACGCCCCGCACTTTCACTAAGTGTCCTCTGTCTGCTTCGTTCTTCTCCAATGATGTCTGCTGATTTCAGAACCTCGTTAAAATAAGGTAAATACAACTATTAACCACATAATCAACATTGTTAAAAAAAGTCCGCTGGTGCTTCAGTGACTACCTCGCACAGAGAACCTGTCAATCACAGCTGTCAATCATGATGTCAGAGCGCCGTTATTTTATCATCACATAACTAACTAAAAACAAACTTATTTTAAAAACGAACACTTGAAATTACATCAACGTGATAGAAACTACAGTAAATGACAGAAACTATCTTTGGAAAAAGGATATGTGAAGTGTAATTTAATTGTTTAGTTGGTCTCGCGTCTCATTGAATAACATGGGGAGGCGGGGGTTATGAGCTACATATATATAGTATACTAGGTCCGGTCACAGGGGGGGCAATCGAGACGTTTTGGCTTCACTTTTGAGGGCTTGTGTGGCACGCTTGGGCATATCGGAGGGGACTCCACCTCGCCTGAGGTAATTGAGTCTCAAACGCAACATTGCGATGGTCATCTTCCAGCAGTGGGTACATGACTCAAAATCCACAAAATCCACCTCAGTGTGCTTTAAGCCCAGACACATAAGGCAGCAATCGTGACTGTCAGTCCTTCGTTACATACCGGCTTCACTGGGTGTGTAATGTTTACACTAGAAGGTAACTGCTCTCAGGCGAGTTCTGAATTCTTCAGTTCAGTTCTGGCGTAACGTCGGACGTGACTAAATGATAGGGAACTGATTATATGGAAATATATCCATCACGATAATTTCCCCATGACAACTAGATCTAGTCCCCTCCCCTCTAAGTGAAAATAACTAGATTTTTTTTTTCAGATATGAAATGTTTATCAGATTACTTTTAAACCTACTTCCTACTTTAAACAGCTATATGACAACGTCTATATAGCTAACAGATGCTCAGAGGTTGCAAAGGTTTTACAGTTTTATTATACTGGCTTCAAAGCAGGTTACTGTGACGTTGTGCGGAGAAATAGAGCTGAGGCTGGATCCAAACGCAGTGTAGCTTTAATCACAAACTTGAAACAGGAAACAAGACAAGAAGCAAGACTCGAGAATACAAAACCACCAACGTTCACATACATAAATTCAACAACCAACAAAGACAGGGCAGAAACACAGGGCTTAAATAATCAAGGACAAACAAGCTAGACAAGATAACAAGGGGGCGTGAGAAATACGAAACACCTGGGACAAATAATCGACGGGGAATCACTAATAACGAAAACACACAAAACCACATCATGACAGTTACATTTTAAATACATTTTAGTGGCTTTCATTCTTGCTTCTAAATAAAGAAATTAAAGAAATGCAATTATGGAAAAACAAATTTGAGAAGAAAATGAAGGCAATACATGTTAAAGACGTAAACTGTTTTAGGGAATCTATTCCTCATTATAATGAAAGGAGAAGTGAAACTAACAAAATCAAATAAATGCGCAACATTTTCTCGTTCCTGTTAGAACCACTATTCTTGTCATCATAAATGTTTCCAATTAAAGGTATACTAGGCTACCATAAAATAATTGAAGTTAGTTAAGTATCATTGAAAACAATACTGCATGTTAAAATGAGACTACCTTGTCTCTCGAAAAGAAACTCAGTAAACCAAAGTTACTTTCACAATTGAATGAAGCAGAAACCACAAACAGGAAGTTTAGTTCATTGAGAAATCTCCTTTCATTTTGAGCTTACCACTGCATTTCCAGCACACCATCAGCCAAAAATCATGTTTCCCTTCATACTTAAAAATGTTATATGGAGTAATTTAAGACTTCTTTGGTGACTTTGTCCTGGTAGTCCCTTCCAGCCTTTGTACACTTTGTGTCTTTGTATTTAAAAGCTTATAATACAGGTACTTCTATAGCAGAGTGCAACTTTTCTTACAAACCCTCCAAAATACTTTTAGATCGAATCAAAACAGATATAATAATCGTAATTTTGAAAGAAAAACAGTAGTAAACGTATTATGATTATGGCACTATGACTGTAAAATTAAAAAAAACAATTAAAAAATACATTATAAATATAAATACATAACTTATACTTACTTTTAAGTTACTTTATCTTGTCAAAACTGGCAAAACCCCTATTCAGTCTGACAGAATTTGAAAACACCTAGTCTCAGCCAGGGGCGAGTCCAGACATGTTCAAGGGGCTGGGCCTTCATAAAACAGGGCGGGCAAAGGGTAGAGTATGAAACCTGCACAGCAAATTAGCAGGAAAATGTATTACAGCACTGTTTAAAGTTTAAAGTTTCAAAACAGGAAACAACAACAAACCACATATACTGGTATAAACTAGACTGTAAAAAAATGTCCACTTCTTTCAACTTAAGTTCTGTTGCTTTTTTAAATTACGTAATTGTTTGGCTGTACAAATCATTTCAACTTAAATTACATTAAAACTAATTTTAAGTTGAATCTCATGTAAAAACATGTTGCCTGACTTTTTTTTTTACAGTGGATAAAAAAAAAAAAAAATGAAATGGCTCTTCCTTTTTCTGTCAAGTCTGTCAGTAAATATTAGACCTAGTATATGAATTAATGTTAAGAATTTTTTTAACATTAAACATTGAGAAAGTATTTGTACTTGCCTCAACATGTCTGTTACGAGTGTGGTGCAGGGTGGAGAGGCATAGTCAAAAGGCTCCAGTTCAAACATTTACTAATAAATCAAATCCATACAAGGTACAGAGATGATGGGCAGAAAGGTAATCCCACACTCAAAACCAGGTAACATTAACATTAACTACACACACCTTACATAAACAAGAACTGACCAGGACTGAGGGAGAACATGCAATAAATGCATGGCTGAACAAAGTAACATAATCAGTCAATAGAACATTGGTGAATCAACTGATGAAGACAAGACACATGTGCTGAACACAAATGGGAAAACTGAAACAGGAGTGAACCAAAAACACTAAGCAGGGGAAACACAAGACATTGTGTAACAATGTCCTTTTGCAATATTGGTCTGAAACAATGAAACTTCTGGTAAAAAAAAAGTAAACTCATCATAAAAGGTTTCACTATCAGTTTGTGTTAAAGGAATCGCCCGGATGCATGCTAGCATTGCTACATTAATTTTTTATTGAAAACTCAAACATATTATTTATGTAGCAATTTAACATTTTTTAAATGGTCTACAGAGCCGTCAACACAGGTCCAGGAGTGTGGGTGGCTTGCCTTCAGTTGCGGATGCTGCCTTTTAGATTTAGAAAATGATTCTAAATTTATTTTAGAGCTCCTAGAATTCAACCAACTTTTTTTTCCTCATTCATTTGAAATAAATTACAGTAGGGCCTACATTATTAATAAATGGTGTATGTATACTGTATACTACAGTACATACACACTTATTTTATTATTGAATTTTTGGTTAAATGATGCATTAAGCTAAGCATCATGTTTGTGATTTTATTTTATTTGTCATGTATGACATATTCAAAACTGCTTTATTAATTAAGAAACGGAAGTAACTGTAAAGGTTATTTTTTTACATTTCATATTTTTAGTACAGCTATAGGGCCGTATGCATGGTTTCATAATTAGGTCACAAAATAGAGTATGCTAGGGTGTTCGGGCCCCTGAGAAAGTTTTGATTCTAACACTGGTCTACATATGTGCTTTTAATACGTTTAAAGGCCAAAAAAAAAAAAAAAGGATAACAATAGCTTTAAAACCACAGCTTCAAGCACAGCATAAGAGATACTGAAACATGAGAATCAGGTTAAATGTTGCAATGAATGATCCACAATATAACCTGGAAATACAGAAGAGACTGTGTTTTGCTAGTGGTGAAATATCATGAAATATACTGACCAATTTGTAACGCTTCACAATATCCAAATCGTCCAATTAGTTAATGTTTGTTAAATTAACATTAACAATGAGCAATGCATTTTTACAGTAGTTATTATTCTTTGTTAACATTAATTCATAAAAATGCAGCTGTTCATGTCGGCGCATGCAGGTCCATTAAATGGCCTTTTATTAACATATAGAACTTTTGATTTTAATAATGCATTACTAAATGTTATAATTAACGTCAACTAAGATTGAAAAATGCTTTAGAAGTATTGTTGTACTTAAAAAGTGTACGAACGACGGGCCCTGTCCCAGAGGCAGGATTTGTTTTGAAGAGAAATTGCCAAATTAATTAAGTACTTACATACAATTATTATAATATATATTAAGACACTTGATCCTCACCTGACTATGGCTTTGTAAACTTTATCCATGATGTGGTTTATAATGGACATTGGTACAGAAACAGTGATACACACTCTTGGCTTACTATGACTATTCTCTGCTGTCAGACGACGAGATGTTTGTCCCGTTTTAGCCACTGTAGCTTTTTCGAAACGGAGGGGAGAGCAGTGGGCTGAGACCGCTAGATGTCACTAAAAATCACACACTGCATCTTTAAAGGAATTTAAACAATATACCATTTTGTGGCTTTTTAAGATTATGATTGGTCAGATCGCCTGTCAATCAAACTCCCTGCAAAGGGTCAATTCATCCACTGTTTTTTTTGTGTGCCTATTTTGCGCAACGCAAAATGCCACTAAAACTTAACCTACTTAGGGTACTTCTCATTTCTTGGTTGTGCTTCTTCGTTTCCATCTCTCGCTTCCTTTTCTCGTGTCTTATACCGAATTCACACTGAGCGATTTTAAGCACGATTTTCTCTCACTGCAGGTTTTGGGAGATCGCAGGCAAATGCCCGAAATCAAAGGCAATTCGGTGCTCATTCATGTGAGACACAATCACACAATGTGAATGTTCAAAGACATTTGCCGATGCTCATGAGATATCTGGTATGCTACATATCTGGACCTGTCGGTGATTCAAAATCCTGCTGTATGAAAGTGTTCTGACTGACTCTCTTTGGGGAGAAGTCAGCGATCTATCTTGCAGTGTGCACACAGCAGCAACTGAATGCTGGCCTAGATAGTCTTGCAGTGTGAATAGAACAGTGATCCCACTTTGAAAATCATGCCGTGTGAACTCGGCATTAGCTCCAACCCCCTTAGGATGCGAGGGAAGGATACACCTGTGTATCCTCGCTCATGACTTCTCAGGAAGCTTCCTTGTTCCTTGCCTATTAGAGAATTGAGATGTCCTTCAAGATTGCCGAGTTCGATCAGTTTCCTGGTCACAGGCTTAGGAGCGAGGAAACAAAGCATCAATTTGAGTATTGAGTAGCAACCCTTACCTCAAGCTCCCTTTGCCAAGTTGGCCTCTTTTCCCTAGACCAGTGGTTCTCAACTCCAGTCCTCGGGACCCACCGCTCTGCATATAGACCTTTCTCACAAAAAACGGAAATCTGTAATTGTTGTGGAAGAGGAGTTCCTGTCAACCGTCAACACATCAGTAAAACATACCCGGGGTAGAAAAAATTGATCAGAGAGTCTTCACAACTTCGAAAAAATGTAAACTTTTCATGGTCCAGTTGTTGATGACTTTGTAAAATGGTGTGGTGATGCTTGTCTGCAGCTGAATGTATCTAAGACCAAAGATATGACTATTGATTTCAGAACTGACGCTCGTTCTTCCCAATATACGTTCATTAAAGGTGAGAAGGTGGAGTGTGTGGAAAGTTATAAATATTTAGGGACTATTATTTACAATAAACTGCGTTTTGATGTGAATACCAAAAAGAAGTCTGTCAGTTTTATTCAACAGTTATGTTCTTAAGTAGTGACCTTTTTTTGCACTGCTCTTGCTATGAAACTCTCAAAGATGACAAACAATATACTGATTGTAGCATGATGATGCTGTTGTCTGGCTCATGTCTCCCTAAGTGACTTTTAATTTGCTGCAGCTGTGAATGGTTCTGGGCAGTTAATTTTGAGCCAATCGCGAGGGCTACACCTCTTTTATAAACCGGGACTTTTATTTTGACAAATGGTGTTACCGGTACGCGTCCTGTTTACCTGCCCAGCGACCTGATGTCTGCCTGGTTATCGGTCTACCGAAGTGCCGCGAGTATGATTGGCTTCATTTCTCTTCTCTTTTACTCCTTAACTTTATAGCTTGGGCTTATAGGTAATGTTTTGTGCCGTAGAATCCCCTGTGCGGCAGCAGCCCTTTCACAAGCTGAGTGTGCGCCCTGTGACCAGCAATCAGAGCTCAGGGCCTGTGATAATCATAGGTATGTTTTATGCCGAGTGATAGTTGAATGGTTGGGAACTCTTTGTAAATTGACATCCTGTGCATTTTAGGGAGTGCTAATTAACCGGGGGTGCAGCCGCAAGTTGGCTACATCGACGCTGAACATCTGCTGCTTTGCTTGACCATCTTTCATGTTGCGTGTTGCTCACGGGCTTTCTCCGCTGTACCAGGCTGCCTCTTTTCACGGGATTTACGATTATGGGATCCGTGGCGGACTCAAGCTAGCGAGTGTCTGGCCTGTTTCAATGTTGCTTGCTGGACTCAGTTGGATTTCTCCTACCTCTCTGTGTTGTGAATGTTTGAGTAATGTTGTAAAACGTGGTTGATGTATTGGCATCATTTCTTTTCGTTTGTTTTGTTCTTTTTATTGGTTAAAGTTGTTTGTGTGTGTTTATTTTATTCACACTGTTGTCTGGAGGCCTTTCCCCCTCTGCTGATGTTCAAGGGGATTGGCCCATTTGTTATGATTGTTTTTGTTTGTTTCCTTGTGTTGTCCACACTGACGGGAGACCGTGGAAGTTGCTGATCGTCAGTGTGGCATTTTTTTCCCTTCATTTATTAGTTGTTATGGTTTATTAATGTTGTATGTTTGTTGATGTGAGGGTTAGTAGTAGTTATTCATATGGTAGGTTCATGTAATCCTTCTGGGTGATTTACTGGACCTGTTCATTGTGATCGTGTGTACGCAACTGTGTAACTCTCATATGTCTTTTTGTCTAGGTGCTGAGAGCGGCCAGTGGGAGCAGTACCCAGGCGGTGGTGGGTCCCTTGATGTATGCAGTGATTGTGTGTTCACTAGTGTGGTTAAATTTTTTGAGGTGTGTGTGAACCCGGCACGTGTGATTGGGGTGTTTCCCATGGATGCTCATCGTTGGAGCTACTAGTCTCCCACTGGCAAGCTTCAGCACAACACTGTGTGTGTGTGTGTAGGAGTGAAGTTGGTGTATGTCTTATTGCATTGATGTAAGAAAATAAATAAATTCTATTTTGGTATTGGACCACTGTCTCTGGCTGATCCATCAACGAACTTGAGTGCCTGGTTGAACCAAATACTTAATTCTTTGGGTGTAAGTCCCATCGTGGCGTAGTCTGCAAACTGCCTGGGCCTAAGCCCTGAAATCTGCTAAGTGTCTGTCCCCCATTCTGCCACATTTGGCGTATAGTCGGCAGGGTTGATGGTTAAAGCCAGAGATTGGTTCAAATTTTGTTTTTCGTTTTTTTGTTTGTTTTGTTTTTTTGTGTTTTTTTTCTTTTACAAGCAAAGCAGCAGCTGTTCGTTGGTGGACCGATGACGGGGCAGGTAAGGTGGGGATTGGTTCTTGTTTTTTTTTGCCAATTGGATTGTGCATTGCCAAAATATGGAACGGGGTGGCCAAGGGGAATGAGTTACAGGAGTTGAGGGACTTGATGGCTTAGATGGAAGCTGATAATGAGCGCCTACGTCAGACCCCAGGCCATGTCCCTACCCTGGCTCCTGGCCCTGCTTTTGTCTTTTTCATTGAGTAGCCGTAAAGGTAGGGGACCTGTAACCAGTGCCTTACTCACGTTTTAGCCGTTATGTCTGAGAACTCGTGTATCACTTGTTTCTCCTGTTTTAGCCGTCATGTCCGAGAACGTGCGTATCACTCGTTCTCGTTGAGTAGCTGTAAAAGCAGAGAACTTTTAACGAGTGTCGTGTTTTTAGAGTAGCCGTCATGACAAGAGGACTTGTACCAAGTATCTCTCGTGTTTCTTGTTGTGTGGCCGTAATGGCAGAGAACTTGTAGCAAGTGTCTCGTGTTTCTAGAGTAGCCGTCATGGCAAGAGGACTTGTACCAAGTATCTCTCGTGTTTCTTGTTGTGTGGCCGTAATGGCAGAGAACTTGTAGCAAGTGTCTCGTGTTTTTAGAGTAGCCGTCATGACAAGAGGACTTGTACCAAGTATCTCTCGTGTTTCGTGTTGTGTGGCCGTAATGGCAGAGAACTTGTAGCAAGTGTCTCGTGTTTCTAGAGTAGCCGTCATGGCAAGAGGACTTGTACCAAGTATCTCTCGTGTTTCGTGTTGTGTGGCCGTAATGGCAGAGAACGTGTAGCAAGTGTCTCGTGTTTCTAGAGTAGCCGTCATGGCAAGAGGACTTGTACCAAGGGTCTCTCTGTTCGCTCTATTAGCGTCCTACAGTGAAGGTGAGTGTCTTGGGGTAATCGTCGGGCGCCGATTAAAAAAAAACCCGGGGCAGATTGTAGCATGATGATGCTGTTGTCTGGCTCATGTCTCCCTAAGTGACTTTTAATTTGCTGCAGCTGTGAATGGTTCTGGGCAGTTAATTTTGAGCCAATCGCGAGGGCTACACCTCTTTTATAAACCGGGACTTTTATTTTGACAAATGGTGTTACCGGTACGCGTCCTGTTTACCTGCCCAGCGACCTGATGTCTGCCTGGTTATCGGTCTACCGAAGTGCCGCGAGTATGATTGGCTTCATTTCTCTTCTCTTTTACTCCTTAACTTTATAGCTTGGGCTTATAGGTAATGTTTTGT
Organism: Pimephales promelas; assembly: GCF_988280905.1. NCBI lineage: Eukaryota > Metazoa > Chordata > Actinopteri > Cypriniformes > Leuciscidae > Pimephales > Pimephales promelas. The sequence goes on from NC_142793.1 coordinate 8,157,252, forward strand.
GCCGTAGAATCCCCTGTGCGGCAGCAGCCCTTTCACAAGCTGAGTGTGCGCCCTGTGACCAGCAATCAGAGCTCAGGGCCTGTGATAATCATAGGTATGTTTTATGCCGAGTGATAGTTGAATGGTTGGGAACTCTTTGTAAATTGACATCCTGTGCATTTTAGGGAGTGCTAATTAACCGGGGGTGCAGCCGCAAGTTGGCTACATCGACGCTGAACATCTGCTGCTTTGCTTGACCATCTTTCATGTTGCGTGTTGCTCACGGGCTTTCTCCGCTGTACCAGGCTGCCTCTTTTCACGGGATTTACGATTATGGGATCCGTGGCGGACTCAAGCTAGCGAGTGTCTGGCCTGTTTCAATGTTGCTTGCTGGACTCAGTTGGATTTCTCCTACCTCTCTGTGTTGTGAATGTTTGAGTAATGTTGTAAAACGTGGTTGATGTATTGGCATCATTTCTTTTCGTTTGTTTTGTTCTTTTTATTGGTTAAAGTTGTTTGTGTGTGTTTATTTTATTCACACTGTTGTCTGGAGGCCTTTCCCCCTCTGCTGATGTTCAAGGGGATTGGCCCATTTGTTATGATTGTTTTTGTTTGTTTCCTTGTGTTGTCCACACTGACGGGAGACCGTGGAAGTTGCTGATCGTCAGTGTGGCATTTTTTTCCCTTCATTTATTAGTTGTTATGGTTTATTAATGTTGTATGTTTGTTGATGTGAGGGTTAGTAGTAGTTATTCATATGGTAGGTTCATGTAATCCTTCTGGGTGATTTACTGGACCTGTTCATTGTGATCGTGTGTACGCAACTGTGTAACTCTCATATGTCTTTTTGTCTAGGTGCTGAGAGCGGCCAGTGGGAGCAGTACCCAGGCGGTGGTGGGTCCCTTGATGTATGCAGTGATTGTGTGTTCACTAGTGTGGTTAAATTTTTTGAGGTGTGTGTGAACCCGGCACGTGTGATTGGGGTGTTTCCCATGGATGCTCATCGTTGGAGCTACTAGTCTCCCACTGGCAAGCTTCAGCACAACACTGTGTGTGTGTGTGTAGGAGTGAAGTTGGTGTATGTCTTATTGCATTGATGTAAGAAAATAAATAAATTCTATTTTGGTATTGGACCACTGTCTCTGGCTGATCCATCAACGAACTTGAGTGCCTGGTTGAACCAAATACTTAATTCTTTGGGTGTAAGTCCCATCGTGGCGTAGTCTGCAAACTGCCTGGGCCTAAGCCCTGAAATCTGCTAAGTGTCTGTCCCCCATTCTGCCACATAATATTAATTTATCCCTTGTACACTCAGATTGTTAAATACTCAGAATGGTAAATATATTTTTTAAATTTATATGTAGCCTACTGTTGTGTGTTCTTAGTTATCTTATTTTATATTATGGTGTATATTTTTATGTGTTTATTACTCTACAAATTGCCCAGGGTTTCTTCATAATACACAATTCATAATTGTCACGGGGTGGTGCAGGAGTGCAGGCAGAAGGAACAGGAGGAGTCCGAATTCACACGAAGATACTTATTTAATTCAAAATTACAGGCAGGAAGACAGGATAACACAGAGTAACAATCAACATCGACTGACAAAGACAGACTGAATGAGATGGAACTAAATACAGACAGGAATCAAACATAACGATGTGAAGACAGGTGAAACTGATGAATAAGACGAGGAACAGGTGGCTGATGAGGGAGTGAGTTCAGGAGTGGAGACAAGAGGATCCTGGGAAGTGTAGTGCAGATGACGAAGACAGACTGGTGCAGACGGAGGACTGTGACATCACTCCCCCCTCCCGGTAGGCGTGACCTCACGCCGTAACATCAACGGGGAGGGGGGGTGGGTGCCCTGGAGGCTGTGGAGGGCGTGGTCTGGAGTAGGAGGCCCTCCAGGGCGGAGTAGGATGAGGGCGTGGCCAGGGCGGAGCAGGATGAGGGCGTGGCCAGGCCGGAGCAGGCTGAGGGCGTGGCCAGGGCGGAGCAGGCTGAGGGCGAGACCAAAGTCAAAGTCAAAGTTTATTTATAAAGAACTTTTAAAAACAACAAGTGTTTGACAAAGTGCTGTACACTTGTATCCTATTTCACAACTACAAACCGTCAACGACACAAAATAAAAATAAAAAGCCAGAAACAAATAATCGACAATACAAACACTCACCTAGCTTCAAAAGCCAAACAGTAGTAATAGGTTTTAAGACTAGATTTAAAAGCAGCAAGAGTTTGAGCCTGTCTGATGTACAGGGGCAGATTGTTCCAGAGCTTTGGTCCTGTTACTGCAAATGCTCTTTCGCCTCTGCTTTTCAACTTCACCCGAGGGACAACTAAGAGCAAATGGTCAGCAGACCTAAGCGCTCTTGATGGAGCATACAGCGTAATCAGGTCTGACAGATACTTCGGTGCAAGACCATTAAGAGATTTGAAAACAAACATCAAAATTTTAAAATTAATCCTAAAATGGACAGGCAACCAATGAAGAGAGGAGAGAACAGGGGTAATGTGTTCACGCTTCCGTGTACCCGTCAACAGGCGAGCTGCTGCATTCTGGACCCTCTGCAGTCTGGAGAGAGAGGCCTGGCTAATGCCAACATAGAGGCCATTACAATAGTCCAGACGCGATGAAATAAAAATATGAAGGAGTCTTTGGAAGTCTATATAAGACAGGAAAGATTTGACCTTGGTGAGTTGTCTCAACTGGAAAAAACTTGACTTAACTACTTGGTTAATCTGTTTATCCATCTTAAAATCCCAGTCCAAAATAACACCTAAGTTCTTGTCAAGTTTCCCACTTTTTTATTCAGCTCTGCCCAAACTTGATATGGCGTTCAAACATTGAAGGACGCAAGAGAAAGCAACTCATTGACTTGACTGTTTATTTTCTGGAATTGCAGAGGTATTTGCAGAAGCAGTAGTCAGCAATAGGTCAGAAATAGATCAGCAATAGATCTGCAACAGATCTGCAATAGGTCTGCAATAGGTTGATAATCTTTAAAGATAAAAATAAACAAAAGAAACACACATTAATATAAAAAAGATGTTATTTAAAGTAACATTTTAACATCACCATATTACCTACAATGTAAATCAACTAAATCAAAATGCTTTGACAAGAAAAAATAAATGTTAACAAACTTAAACACCTTTCCCTCAAATCACACCAAATCATACAAAATCTTAGCATCAATCAGTAATGTAGCAAGCAAACTAGCAAAATCCATCAAATATGCTAAAACACAATACTGATCTCTTACAACTTATAGATTACATCAAAAATAAATAAATAAATTCATGTTCATACCAGTTGCGTCTTCAAGTTTGAATTAGTTTTAACTGAATGTGGGTGAAATTCGTTGCAAGTCCAGCAAGAGATCTTCTCCAAACTTTTCACCTGCATGTGCTCTTGTGGTGCACCACTTTATTGTGCCCCCTTGGAAACAAACCCTCTCAATGGTTCCTGCCCAGTCACCACACTGCACTGTCCTCTACAGGAATTTTTGAGTATGACAGAATTTAAAGAAAAACCTCATTGTTTTGCCGAAACACCTCCCACTTGACCTCCTGGTTCATGAACCTAAGGAGGTCACTCCAATCACCTTCAACACTTTCACTTTTGTTCTTGATTTTGTTCTTCTAAAGGAAGCAAAACAATCAGTCGTCTTACATCCCTATGAAGGATTGTAGAAGGGATTTTGGTTGACAGTTTCTTCACTTTATCTCTTTGGAAAGGCTTCACAGTTGGGACTGGATAGCTGGGAAAAGTTCTGACATGTACATCTCTGACGATGCCCTTCTTGTCAATACTGACACTGATGACTCTAGCAAGTTTGTACTGGCCCCTCCAGGCATTTTGGTCAGCAAGCCAGACAACATCTCCAACAGTCACGTTCCTATGGGTTGTGTGCCATTTACTTCTCACAAATAGATTGGGCCCAGCTAACTGACTCCACTTCCAGAACCGGTCAACTTCTGTTTGGATAGCTCTCAGCCTCTTGTATGGGTAGTTTTCAAAGTCAAAGCATCCAAAATCTCCTCTGGGTCCAGTTCGTCCAAGTAAAAGGGAATTTGGGCTGACATATTCTATGCAGTCTTCCCGGCTTTGAGTTCTGGCATCTACAGGCCTTTCATTGGCCAGGTTAGCAGCCATATATATAAATGTCTGAAACTCACTCCATGTAAAGAGTCCTTCTCCTCCCAGGTTGTACAAAGCCCGCTTCACTGTGTGAACAGCTGCTTCTGCAGCTCCATTTCTGTGAGGGGAGTCTGCTGGGTGGATTTTCCAGCTCCATTCTGTTCCATGCAAGGAAGCTTCATTCTCAAGCTCAGACTTATTTAGTTGATCCAGGAAGAGATAGAGTTCTTTCAGTGCAGGTCTGGCACCCACAAAATTCTTTCCAGGATCTGACCACAGTTTCTTTGGGTGCCCTCTCAGTGCTGTGAATCTCTGGTAAGCCATTGGGAAGCCTTCAGTTGACTGGTCACTGACAACATCTGTGTGTATAGCTCTGGATGACATGCAACAGAAGACAATTCCCCACACCTTGAGCTTTGTTTTCTTCTTCACCTCGTCCTTGACTTCATACGGTCCAAACAAGTCCACCGTTGTATACTCAAATGGTCTGGCTGGTGTTATCCGCTCAGATGGAAGGTCACTCATGATCTGTTGGCACTTTCTGGCCCTAGCCTTTCTACACACAATACAGCTATCAAGACTCTTTTTAGCCAGCTTTCGACCTTTCACTATCCAGGCTTTTTTCCTCATCCGGAGAAGTGTGCCGGCTATTTCTTCATGATTTTCACTATGAGCCTCTTGAGCTAGGAGAGTGGATATCCACGCATCATAGGGTAGAATGGGTACAGCAGTTTTGTCCTCATCAAAAGTCTGGAACCTTCCTCCACAAACTAAAAGCCCAGTCTCTTTCTCTTTATAAACAGCGAGTCTGTTGAGAGTGGTGTCTTGAAAGGTTATACCTTCTTGAGCTGCAAGGAACAGGTCTCTTAGTGCATCTCTACACTCCCCGACAGTGAGTACAGCTTGTTTGGCTCTGGACCTCCAATTTGTTGAAAAAGCTCCCTCCCACTTTGGTTTATCTGAGGCTGAATTCTTGTTCAACAACTCTTTCCATCTTCGTGCAGCTCTCCAAACCCAGGCAATGACCCGGATCAGCCTGGTCAGATTGCTGAATTTCTTGATGTCAATCAGATTAGTTACTGCAGAGCCGCTTGGTAATCTTCGGATCTGAATCTTAGATTCATCTGGGTTAGCTTGCTGTACACCCCTCTTGTCTTTCTTGGCCTGCATTCTAGTCAGTGCTGCTGAGAAAGCTTTCCTCTGAAGTTTATTTATGCCTTCTTTGGCATATGTGGCGACTTCTTTGGCTGACTTATGTGGCCATTCTCCCACAGGTTGTCGTAGAAACGCTGGTCCATCCTGCCACATGGAACCTTCCTGGAGGTCTTCTGGGGCTGCCCCTCTTGTTATAGCATCAGCACTGTTCAGGTATCCTGGAATCCACCACCAGTCTTCGACTGATGTGGATTTTTGGATCTCCCCAACTCTATTTGCGAAAAAAGTTTGATATCCATAGCTGTCTCTCTGGATTGCTCCCAGCACAGTTTGACTATCCAGCAGATGGAGCCATCGTTCAACTTCTATTCGACTGTGCTTCTCAACATAATTTCTCAGTCGTGCTGCATAGACAGCGCCACAGATTTCAGCTTTTACTGGTTCTCCCTTTTGGTCCAATGGTGTGAGTTTTGCCTTAGACTCCACCAATCTGACTTGGATGCCTTGCTCAGTCTCCCATCTGAAATACACTACGGCTCCATAGCTCTTGTCACTTCCATCAGAGAATGTTATTCCCCAAGGTTTTCCAATCTAGTTGACTGGTGTGAGACTTCTGTGGAAAGTGATTTGTCCAAGACGTGTGTATTCCTCAAAGAATTGGATGGCTTCTTCCCTCAATTTTTCCGACAAAGGTTTGTCCCAAGTGTCGCGGGTCAAAGTTTTGCCTCCAGCTTCCTGAAATGCCTTTCTGACAAGAATGGCACCCCTCTGTTTGACAGGTGTGACAAGGCCTATTGGGTCATACAAGCTAGCTACTTGGCTCAGCAGTTCTCTTCTTGTGAGTGGGTTTGGAGTTTTCTCTCTCACCTCTTTATCAAGGAGATTTTGTCCAACTCTCATTCTATTTTTCCTCTTTGAAAAATTGATTGAAGTCATGAGATACAGTTTATCCTCTTCAACAAGGTATCCGACTCCAAGAGCTTTATTATCTCCTTCCCTCATCTGGTTTGGAAGAATAAGTACTGTGCTTGACTCCGCTCTTTGTTCTCCTGGTACAATCTCCTGCCTCCCACTTTGACTTGACCAGACCCAGGGCTTGAGGAAGAACCCACCTGCCTTCAGGATCTCCTCAACTCCTTCGATGTTCTGGCCCAGCTTTTTCAAGTCATTATGGGAAGTTAGGATGTCATCGACATAGGCATCCTCTTCAAGAATCCCACGTTCCTCTTCCAGGTGAGCGAACATGGGTAATTTGGCAGTCTCTCTCATGGCCATTTGTGCTATGCACCCTGCTGGTCGATCGCCAATGTTGACTCTGGTAATCACATACTCTTCAATCTCTTCCTCTTCAGTGTCTCTCCAGAGAAATCTGTGGAGGTGCATCTCCAGATCTTTCAACCACACAGAATTGTACATTTTCCTGATGTCACCAAGGGCAGCATGGACGCCTCTTCTGAACCTGAGTAGTACTGCTCGGATGGGATTGAGGACATCAGGCCCTTTCAGCAGAAGGTCATTCATGCTGATCCCTTTAAACTTCTGGCTGCTGTTCCATACCAGCCGCACAGGTGTTGTGAGAGAATGCGGATTTGGTGCCACCAAGTGGCTGACATACCATACTGGCCCTTTCCAGCTGGCAATGATCTCTTTAGTGAGTTTCTTCGCTGCCCTTCTCTCCACCATCTCATGGACTTGTGCGGTGTATGCTATTTTCCACTCTGGCTCTTTTTTGAGTTGTTTCTCTGTTCTCATGAAGGTGGCTTCCACTCCACTCCTGTTGTTGGGAAGGGAACTTGGATCTTGAATCCACAGGTATCTTGTGTCCCAATGTGGCTTCTCACTGTGAGAATCTGCTTTGACGTAGGTGAGGCCCTTCTTTATGACTTCTAATTCTCTTTCTTCATTTAGAGTCATCTCCTTACCTCCTGGCTGGCAATTGCCACACCGGCATCCTCCACACTTGGGCTCGCAGGCTGCTCCAATGCTGTCCCATTTCCACCAGTTTAGAAACTCTTTACTAGCTACTCTGGTTTCAGCTTTGAACTCTTGTGCTTCTGTGATCTCTTGATACCTCACTGCCGATGCCCTCATGGACCGAGCAAAATGCGTTTCTGAATTGTGCATCGCTATATCCATCTCTTCAAAAAGATCTGGATGCGCTCCACCAACAGTCTTTCCCAGTGGGCTTTCCCATAAAACAAGGTCTCCAATCACCTTCACTCTTTGTGGAGCAAGTCTTCCCTCGCGGTGGCTTACCAGTAGCTCAATACTCTCCGGTCTCCTCAGATCTTCTAAATTGACTTCTGGGAAGAACCTCTTGAGTTGCTCAGGCTTGATGACTTTGTGGATGTTGGCAATTTCATTCAACCCATAGCAGATAAGCTCATGAGCTCTCTCCGTGCCCATAGGCATCTTGATCCTCACTTTAAGAAAGTATCTTCTAGTTTTAACATTCATGTTCATTCCTCCAACTCCATGAATAATTAAAGAAATGTTTTCACTTCGAAGATTTAATCTCCTGGCGGCTTTGTGGGTGATGTAGTTTGTATCTGATGCTAAGTCGATCAGAGTCCCAATCTTTTCTCCTGCATTAGCAGTTACCTCGAGCAGCATTAGTATAACTGGCAATTCTTTTATAGCACTTGAATCAGTCACTCCAAGCTGACTCTTCTCACCACAGTTTGTCTTCCCAGTGATGTTAGTGAATGCTTTCTTGAATTTCTCTGCCATCTCTGGGGAGAGCTTAGACACAAATTCCTCTTGCTCCTCCGTAAGCTTATGCCTTCTCACATGGGATTGTCTTCTGTCTGAGTCAGTTCTCTTGAAATCTCCCTTCAGACAAAGAAAGAAGTGATGATCTCTTTTACAGTCTCTGTTCCTGCACAGGTAAGTATCTTTGCATTCATCATCTTCACCATGACAGATTAAACACCTTTTGCATGCCCCTAGCTTTTCTACAGCAGCCAACTTTTCCACAGGCTTCAGTTCTTTGAAACGCTTGCAAAAGAAGATCTTTTCTCCATGCTTTTCATCTCCACAGACAACACATCCGCCTTTCCTTGTGGAACGTGTGGACGCATATCTTCTCTCCATACAAGCATATTTCTTTTCTGGCTTTTCACTAACTCCCAACTGCTCTAACTTCTCTAGAATTTCTTCTTGTGTTTTCAGAAATTTAAGAAGATTCTCAAAGTGATTGTCCGGTGTTACGCCATTTGCTGGGTTAACCATGAAGACAAGCCAATCTCTTTTCATGTTGTCAGGTAACTTACTTTCTATTGATTTGATCACCAGAGGGTTGTTAATGGCTCCCGTGTTTCCAAGTTCTGTGAGGTCATCCAGGGCCTTCTCTATATTTTGAATTAAATCAATGACTTTTCTTGGCTGATTTGCTCTTAAAACAGGAATCTTCTCAAGATCTTCAATAATTTCCAAAGCAATTGTGGACTTGTTTCCATATCTATTCTCAAGCACTCGGAATATGTCTTCAGCAGTGTTGTAGGTAGACAAACGGAGCTCTCTGCACATCCTGTCGTCTATGCTGTCAAAGAGTTGTATCTTTTTAACTTCAGCTGAGCCAGTTGGTTCTCCCTGCTTTTGTAGACTTTCCCAGTCTTTCCTCCATCGATGGAAATTCCTTTTACATCCATTGAATTTGGGTAGACTGGTTGGCTTTATTCTCAACGTTGGTTGTGGTTGTGGAACTGGCATGGGTATCTGGGGAACCCTCGCTCTGTCTCTTTCTTCTTCTGCTATTCTTTGTGCGATGATGAACTCCACCTTTCGTGCTTCAAGGTTGCTACTGCATCCTTTCAGATTCTTTACTCTAGTTTCCAGACTGGATTTTTCGTCTTCTGGAATCCACATCTCCCAAGCTGCTAGGGTAGTGATTACACCTTGGATCATTCTTTTTGCGCCATCCAGCTGGAACTCAAAACCATCTCTGTTTACAGCGACAACGGGTGTTGCAGCAGCTCTATCACAGGCTGTCTCTGCTTCCTGGATTGCTGTTCCCATCTCATCTTTACCATATCTTGACCATAAGTTGAACAGGACAATTTGTTTGACCTCTTCCAATCTTACCTCACATTCATGGATTGTCTTCTCGAAATCAGCCTGCTGCTGCTTATCAAGTTCAGCTTCTTCACCATCTGACATGTCCGCTTCAATGTCTGCCAGTAAACCAGCTCTATACTCATCATTTGTCTCGCCGACACTCCTTGCCTCAGAAATGAGTTTTTTGAACTCCTCTTGTAGTTCACTTTTCATCAAGTTTTTGGCTCCTCTGCTGAGGAAGTTTGCCTGCCTGGTGAATGCACTCTTAGCCAAGGTCCTCTCTTGCTTTAGCTGCTTCACTGCTTTTCCAAAAGCTTCCTCTGCCATTGCGAGACGATTTCAGATGATTCTCTTTCACTGCGTCGACACTTTGAGACGTTTAGGCCTTTGATCCTTCTATCTTCATTGCCACGCTGATTATCAACTGTCAAGTTTCCCACTTTTTTATTCAGCTCTGCCCAAACTTGATATGGCGTTCAAACATTGAAGGACGCAAGAGAAAGCAACTCATTGACTTGACTGTTTATTTTCTGGAATTGCAGAGGTATTTGCAGAAGCAGTAGTCAGCAATAGGTCAGAAATAGATCAGCAATAGATCTGCAACAGATCTGCAATAGGTCTGCAATAGGTTGATAATCTTTAAAGATAAAAATAAACAAAAGAAAGACACATTAATATAAAAAAGATGTTATTTAAAGTAACATTTTAACATCACCATATTACCTACAATGTAAATCAACTAAATCAAAATGCTTTGACAAGAAAAAATAAATGTTAACAAACTTAAACACCTTTCCCTCAAATCACACCAAATCATACAAAATCTTAGCATCAATCAGTAATGTAGCAAGCAAACTAGCAAAATCCATCAAATATGCTAAAACACAATACTGATCTCTTACAACTTATAGATTACATCAAAAATAAATAAATAAATTCATGTTCATACCAGTTGCGTCTTCAAGTTTGAATTAGTTTTAACTAAATGTGGGTGAAATTCGTTGCAAGTCCAGCAAGAGATCTTCTCCAAACTTTTCACCTGCATGTGCTCTTGTGGTGCACCACTTTATTGTGCCCCCTTGGAAACAAACCCTCTCAATGGTTCCTGCCCAGTCACCACACTGCACTGTCCTCTACAGGAATTTTTGAGTATGACAGAATTTAAAGAAAAACCTCATTGTTTTGACGAAACAGTTCTTTACATGTGGCTTCACTAGTGGATTCAATTCCCCAAGATCCAACTGTAAGGATTCACAAGGACCAGGGCGGAGCAGGCTGAGGGCGAGACCAGGGCGGAGCAGGCTGAGGGGGAGACCAGGGCGGAGCAGATGGAGGGAGGACCCCTGGTGGAGCCGAAGGAGACGGGGCTGACAACACCAGGGGGCCGACTGACAGGGGCGGAGCAAGTGAGAGAGGAGACCAGGGTGAAGCTGAGGGACTGACGACACGGGGTGCTGATGAGGGACCGAGGGAACATGGTGACAACGCAGGCTCAGGTGTATGAAGTGATGCCAGGGGCACAGAGGGACACGGTGAGGACAGAGGGAGTGAGGGCTGATGGGTGACCGGAGGGAGTGAGGAGTCCGACTGAACCGGGGGGGTGAAATGACGGGGTGAAGCCAACAAATGGAAGTCCAGAGGTGAAGGACGGGTGATGAGGGACCGGAGGGAATCCAGAGGGACGAGGGAGCCTGGCCGAGCTGGTGGACTGAGGGACCATGGAGGAGCTGAGGGAGGTAAGAGCCACGGGGGAGCCAATGGGACCGGGGGCCGAGGAAGTGTCCATGTGGAGGAGGCGGGAGGCGAACACTGGGGATTCACTGACCAGGCTGGTTTCGGGGAGCTGAAGGGCAGGAGAGCAGATGGAGGACAGATGAGAGGAGGCGGGAGAGGGAGGCTGGGTGGGATCCTGGTCTCGGGTGCAGGCTGGACGGTCTCTGGCTGGACGGTCTCTGGCTGGACGGCCTGTATGGTCTCTGGCTGGACGTCTGGGCGGTCTCTGGCTGGACGGTCTGGACGGTCTCTGGCTGGACGGTCTGGACGGTCTCTGGCTGGACGGTTTCTGGCGCTGGCTGGACGGTCACTGGCGCTGGCTGGACGATCACTGGCGCTGGCTGGATGGGGCTGGACGGAACCAGCGGTGAGGGGAGTTCAGGCTCGGGAGGGCTGGACAGAACCAGCGGGGAGGAGAGTTCAGGCTCGGGGGAGCTGGACGGAACCAGCGGAGAGGAGAGTTCATACTCGGGAGGGCTGGACGGAACCAGCGGGGCGGAGAGTTCATGCTCGGGAGGGCTGGACGGAACCAGCGGAGTGGAGAGTTCATGCTCGGGAGGGCTGGACGGAACCAGCGGGGCGGAGAGTTTATGCTCGGGAGGGCTGGACGGAACCAGCGGAGTGGAGAGTTCATACTCGGGAGGGCTGGACGGAACCAGCGGGGCGGAGAGTTTATGCTCGGGAGGGCTGGACGGAACCAGCGGAGTGGAGAGTTCATACTCGGGAGGGCTGGACGGAACCAGCGGAGCGGAGAGTTTATGCTCGGGAGGGCTGGACGGAACCAGCGGAGAGGAGAGTTCATACTCGGGAGGGCTGGGCGGAACCAGCGGGGGAAGCTCGGGCTCGGCAGGGCTAACGTGGAGCGCAGGCTCGGCAGGGCTGACGGTGAGCGCGGGCTCGGCAGGGCTGACGGTGAGCGCAGACTCGGCAGGGCTGACGGTGAGCGCAGGCTTCCTGGGGACGAGAATTAAACGGGGCCGCCGACTCGGGTGGAGAATCCCCTGAAAACTCACTGCGTTCATGTTGCTTTGTGGTCGGTCGATCTGTCATGGGGTGGTGCAGGAGTGCAGGCAGAAGGAACAGGAGGAGTTCGAATTCACACGAAGATACTTATTTAATTCAAAATTACAGGCAGGAAGACAGGATAACACCGAGTAACAATCAACATCGACCGACAAAGACAGACTGAATGAGATGGAACTAAATACAGACAGGAATCAAACATAACGATGTGAAGACAGATGAAACTGATGAATAGGACGAGGAACAGGTGGCTGATGAGGGAGTGAGTTCAGGAGTGGAGACAAGAGGATCCTGGGAAGTGTAATGCAGATGACGAAGACAGACTGGTGCAGACGGAGGACTGTGACAATAACAGGCTACAGAAATAATAAACCTAAACAATGGTGGGTTAGTGAATGGTGACATGAGAAGTAGAAAAGATCACAGGATCAATAACATACCACGGGATAGCCTGAATCCATTTCCGTTGAACTTCATCAACAGGGAACTGAGGGAAGGAATAAAAACGACAGATATGGCTGATTTTGGGAATAACAAAAAAAGGCCGGTGCTCAACAACTCTTACTAGTTGCTTGTCTATTTGTTCTGACCAGAGCGGAAGAAGATTACCGTGACAATTGTGTATTTCCAGTCTCAAATACGGAAGTGGTGAGAAAGGTCCATTGCGTATGTCTCCCTTATTTAACACACCTGATTCAGATCCTCAGCTTGTTAGGATAGACTCTATGAATTGAACTGAGTGTGTCAGATAAGAGAGACATACAAAATGTGCAGGGCAGAGGGTCTCGAGGACTGGAGTTGAGAACCACTGCCCTAGACTAGCCCCAGAATTCATTGCACGCCAATAAGGACAGGATTTTTTTTTTGAGAGAGAGAGAGAAATTGCCAAATTACACTTTTAAACGTAGTATTGGTTTAAAAATATCCGATTAATAAAAATGTAAAAAACAACAACTTTTAAATGCTCAGTCCAACATTCGCATACAGCCTTTGAATTGGAACACAGTCAATGATTCAATAGGTGTCACCATCGTACAGTCTATATACATGTCAGACCCAAGTTTATTAGATCTATGTCGTGCAGTGTGATCTGTAGTGATCTTATAGAATTGCCAAAATCGCAGTCTGTTGGAGGCACAACTGACGAGGACTTCACAACGGACTGTGTTTGCTGGGGTAAGCTTTTATACTTTAGCTTGGTAATAACGCTTTTTATCTCATTTATCTCTCTTCTATATTTGAATTTATCTACTTTATGTAGCTACTACAAACACGTGCATTAAGTCCTCATGGATTTTATAAAATGTAAAAAAAATGCTTTAATAAATAAATAAGTGTAAATTGCAAATGCTGTTCTTTAAACTTTCTTCATCAAAGAATCCTGAAAAAAAATGTATACACAAATCCGGCGAAACACGGAAGTAAATCAGCACCGCCATTACTGCGGGCCTTGCTGCTGCGGAAGTAGCGCTTTGTTCTTGTGGGGCTCATAATAACATTCCCTGTAATGTTAGTTGTTCAGAGAAGGAATACCCCCCAAATGTTTTTAATTTATGTTATTTTATTGTTATTGTTCATCTAGTTCATTTGCATTATAAATTTATGATGGGGAAATGTGTTTAAATTAACGTTGATGCAAATGCATAAGTTTATAGTGAGTAAAGCTCAAGCAGGCATGTAGTTATAGTGATCCTACAGGAGAGGGCGCCCACAGAAGAGAGGTGCAGGCGTGAAGTAGGAAGAGAAGAAGAAGTGTTTAGAGTAGTGTTGTGAGCGCGCGCAGCGCTAGTGTACTGCGACTGAATGCCGTGTAATGTAAGCAGTGAAGAGATTAAAAACGAACCCATCAAACTATATGCACGTCTGGGAATTCATTCATTTCGACATGCAACAAACTTGGAGGCACCGCTGGTATTTGTGAGAAGTGCGAGCCGGAGTGCGAGACGAAGGGATCACGAGAAGGAACACCGTGAGAGCGGAGAGTTTCGGCCGAGGAAGCGCGCGTGCATACTAGCGTGAGATGGATCTGGAAGCTCTAGCCGAACGTGTAACGGAGAGACTGTGGCTGTTGACACTCGAACAAGTGAAGGAGGTATGTGATTGTAACAAAATCCCTACCGCAAATGTCTCTACTAAGCGCACACTTATCATAAAGATTACAGAGTCGATTGACGCCGCGATTGATAGCGAGGAAGAAGACGTGGCGAAGCAATATTTGTGTTCAATGTTGTCGTTCATGGAGGCGCAGGGAGAGAACGAGGATGAGGAAGATGGCGGCAGTAATAAAATCGAGACAGTCAGCTCCCGGATTGAACAGGATGTAGTGAATGAGGCAGATTCACAGCAAAATCCCTCTGAACAACAGATCGGAAATACTACGATGAGAGATAAAATGGGAAGATTAAAAGTGAAAGAGGGTGAGAGAGGGAAAAATCAGCCTCTAGAACAGCAAGAATTTATTGGCATGGCCCCTGAAGTCACTGTGAGGAGAGATTTCAAAGTCTGCGGTCAGATTGGAGAGAGTGGGCAAAAGGATAAACTGTCATTCACTAATTTGATGCACCAGGTTGACAGAGGACTGAGGAGAGGCCACTGTGAAGCAGAAATTATTGAAGCAGTAATAAAAGCTATAAGCCCAGGATTGAGTCTACGCAATATGTTGGAAATTAAAAGAGATCTCACACTTTCACAGCTGAAAACAATATTGAAGGGACATTTCAAAGAGGACAGTTCTACAGACCTGTACTACAAACTGTTGAACATCACTCAAAGTGCCAATGAATCACCACAAGCCTTCCTTTTCAGAGCCATTGAGCTAAAAGAAAAACTGTTGCGCTCTTGCGAAGAAGGTGGCGAGTATTTCAGTACGGAGCACATTCAGAAAAAGTTTCTACACTCGGTTGGCACAGGTTTGACCAGTGATCATATTAAATTTCAGATGAGGCCGTACCTGGACGATTCAAAAATCTCAGATGAAATGTTGATAAACAAAATGAACGAAGCAGCCGGTGATGAAACAGAGAGACTAAATAAACAAAAGAAGAGCACCGGAAGTAAAGTGGCAAAAGTACACAAATTGTGTCCAGAAGTGCAGGCTCATCCATGCATGCAGGATGAAATGACTGCCAAAGTGCTGGTTCAGGAACAAACAAGTGAGGTTGTCAGACGGAAAGGCAAAGAGACATCAGCAACGGAGGGGCGGAGAGAATCAGAGTTATATGAGATGGTAAAACTCCTGAGAGACGAAGTTGCGGAACTCCGAAAAGGACAAAACAACCCTCCTGAGCGTATAGTCAAGGGAAGGTCCAGCTACAGAAAGGGATGCAGAGCTTGTCAGGAGAAAGGAGAAGAGGATCGATGCGAGCACTGTTTCAGATGTGGAGCTGTGGGTCATGCCGCCCGGGGCTGTAGAGCACCAAAGAATTCAGCAGAGGGCAGAAGTGATGTAAAAATATCTGTTCATTCAATGAGACCAGACAGTTCAACCTCCATTCTGAGTTACTGTGACCCACAAGAGAAAACTCAAGAGCTCCTGCGACAAAGAATTAAACAGCTGGAGGCGGAGTTAGAACAAAGAGGAAAAACCGAGCATGTTAGAGCTACCACCTACACCAACCACATACCTTTACGACGACATCCAAAATTGGAGAACCTCATTGGTCCAAGATGTATGGTCGACTGTTTCTTTGAAAGCGTGCCGGTGCAGGCGCTCTGGGACACAGGGTCGCAGGTGACCATCATTAATCAGGAATGGAAGAATATTTGTTTTCCCCACATTGCGAAACGCAGCTTAAGTGAGCTGCTGGACGAAGGTGAAACCCTCATTGGCCGAGCAGCCAACCAAACCGATATACCCTTCTCGGGATGGGTGGAGTTGAATTTTCAACTTGGGCGGAAAAGAGGGGCCCAGGCAGAACTTCTGGTGCCTGTGCTTCTCTCCAGTGAGCAGGGCGTGGGGCAGCCTCCGATCATTGGCTATAATGTTATTCAGCAGCTGGTGACAAAGGGAATGGAGCAGCACCCTGATATAATTCCAGAAGTGGTAAAGGAAGCCTTTTCATGTGACTGCAATAAAGCGGTTGTATTGATTAAAATGATGCAGAATGACGGCCAAGTTGTAAGAGAAGGAATTGTGAAAGTTGGACGGATTACTACAGTAGTTGCTGCCGGACAGACTAAAGCGGTGAAATGCAGAGTGAGAGCTGGTCCTCTAGTTTCCAAACAGGAAGTCCTGTTCGAGCCAGAAGTTATTCCACAATGGCCTGAGGGACTTGATGTAACTAAGATGGTGATCAGCCTTCAGAAGGGAAACTTGACTAAAGTTCACATTCCAGTTACCAACATCAGCAATGTGGACATTATGCTTGCTCCCCGCACTGTACTAGGACGAGTTCAGCAAGTCAGGTCCATTTATCCAGCAGACACCAAACCTGCTACTGTGAAGTCAAAATGGAATGATATTGGAGAGGATGTGGTGACAGCGGGAGTAGTGGTCACTGAAGGGAAGGACGTGATAAGCCGTGAGGTGAAAGATCTGAAAGAGATTGACAACACTGGACAGGATACTAATAGTGTACTATGGGACCCACCAGTGTCAATTGAACACCTCAACCCAGAGCAACAGAGGAAAGTTAAACAGCTGCTGAGGGAGGAGAGTGCAGTATTTTCAAAGGATGAGAACGATGTGGGTTGCATCCCGTCACTCTAAATGAGAATCAGACTGAGTGACACTACACCAGTAAAGCGCACATATGTCTCCGTTCCAAAACCACTACACAAGGAGGTGAAAGAATATGTGGAAGACCTTTTGAATAAAGGATGGATTCAGAAATCTCGCTCCTCCTATGCATCTCCGATCGTTTGTGTCCGAAAGAAAGATGGTAGTTTACGTCTTTGTATAGATTACCGGGAGCTCAACCGCAAATCCATCCCAGATCGTCATCCTATCCCACGGGTACAGGACATGCTAAACAGTTTATGTGGAAGTACATGGTTCTCGGTCCTGGATCAGGGGAAGGCGTATCATCAGGGGTTTGTGGAGGAGGGGAGTCGACCATACACAGCCTTCATAACACCATGGGGCCTTTATGAATCGGTTAGGATCCCCTTTGGGCTGTCCTCTGCCCCTGCCGAATTCCAGCGCAGTATGGAGGAGTGTTTAGTAGGACTCCGGGATGACACCTGCTTTCAATACTTAGATGATAACCTCGTGCATAGCAAGACATTTGAGGAGCATCTCCGTGATGTTAAGGAAGTGTTACGCCGCTACCAAGATCATGGAGTGAAGCTTACGGCTAAGAAGTGTGAATTGTTCAGGGCTGAGGTAAAGTTTCTGGGGAAAATAGTTTCTAAAGGGGGCTACACTATGGACCAGAAAGGAAATTGCACCCGTGCAAGCACTAAGAGACCGTAAGCCTAAGACGGTCGGAGACCTGAGACAACTGCTGGGGTTCCTGTCATATTATCGCACGTACATTCCCAGTTTTTCCCAAATGGCCAGACCCCTCTATGAACTGTTGTCAACAGGGAAGCCTCCAGGAAAGGGGACAAGTAGTAAAGAGGACAACGGTAAGAAGGGTCGGGGCAAAGTGAGAAAGACAGCTCAACTTCATTCCAGTTGGCCTATAGCTTGGACAGAACAACATCAGAATGTCCTCAACCAACTCCTTGAGTTCTTGCTGCATCCTCCCATTATAGGCTACCCTGATTTTGAACAGCCCTTCATCTTACATTGTGATGCATGGCAAGACGGACTGGGTGCCGTTCTGTATCAGAGGCAGAAAGGGAAACTGGTGGTCATTGGCTTTGGGTCTCGGACCCTAACAGCTCCAGAGAAGAATTATCATTTGCACTCGGGGAAACTAGAGTTCCTGGCAATGAAATGGGCCATTTGTGAACGATTCTGTGAATACTTATATCACGCAACCTCCTTTGTGGTCTATACCAGTGTTTCCCAACCCTGTTCCTGGCGGCACACCAACACTGCGTGTTTTCTTTGTCTCCCTAATCAAACACACCCGATTCAACCCATCAGCTCATTAACCCACCTGATTATGAGCTGATGGGTTGAATCAGGTGTGTTTGATAAGGGAGACAAAGAATACACGCAGTGTTGGTGTGCCACCAGGAACAGGGTTGGGAAACACTGGTCTATACGGACAACAACCCCCTGACATATGTTTTGTCCACGGCCAAGCTCAATGCCACCACCCACAGATGGATAGCAGAGTTGGCTGACTACAACTTTACCATCAAATATAGACCAGGCCGTGTACACCGAGATGCTGATGGGCTGTCAAGAATGCCTTTGGACATGGAGAGTTACATGCAGACCTGTTCGCAAGAGGCTAGCCCAAGAGTCATAGCTGCTGTCACGGACGCACTTCTTCGGAAGCCGGAGGAAGATGAGCCCTGGATGTGTCCAATCACCCTAACAACAATTTTCTCTGAGGTAGAGCTGGAGCAAGGAACAACACAAGAGACCAAAGTGACGTGATGAGTTGACTGTTCTGTATAGGCAGAGAAACAGGCTGTTTGTGGATGAGGAAGGAGTACTGTGTCGACGATCAGCAGGACGCACCCAGACAGTGCTGCCCGGAAAATACCGCCAGTTAGTGTTCAAGGAGCTTCATGAGGAGATGAGCTGATTGGAAAAGCTCTCTAAACAAGGTCGTCCACGCGTATAACTGTACACGCAGCGAAGTGACAGGTTATGCCCCTTATTACCTTCTGTATGGCAGACACCCGAGGCTGCCCATCGATGTAATGTTCCGCTTGAAGCCAAGGGAGAGTGGAGCGTCGCACAGTGAGTATGCTGCCAAGTGGAGAAAGCGCATGAAAGAGGCATATGAATTGGCATCAAGGACCGTTCAGAAGGAGCAGAGGAGAGCAAAACAAGGCTACGACAAGAAGATATATGGAGCAGATCTACAACCAGGAAACAGAGTTTTGGTGAGGAATCGGGGAGAAAGAGGCGGTCCGGGGAAACTCCGGTCATACTGGGAGGATAGAGTGCATGTTGTGACGGACAGGAAGTATGCAGACGGCCCAGTGTATGTGGTTAAGCCAGAACGTGGCCCAGGGGAAACGAGGGTCCTACACCGAACCTTTTTGCTGCCTTGCGACTTCCTACCTTTTGATGATGTCCAGCAGAACGAGAGTAAAACACAATCAAGGGGGAAAGTGTCAGTGGCGAAGGGGAAAAAGGACACACATCAAGTGAAGGCTGAGATGAAAGAGGATTCTGAGGACGAGGATGACTGGAGAGCCTGGACTACATTGCCGAAACAGCAACGTGCAGAGAGAAAAAGCCGACCAAGAGTGGAAGAGGATGAGTTCAGTTCAAGGGCAATGGAAGCAGATTTGGAGCAAGAGCCAGAATGCGAGCATGTACTGCCCATGGAAATGTGTGATGAAGAGGACAGAAATTCAGAGAAGTCGGCAGATGATTTGGAGGATGAGAATGAGGTGGCAGACGGGGGACAGGAGACATCATCCGGGGGGGCAAACGACATCAGCCCAGCATCAACTCACCTGCCACAAAGAAAGTATCCTTTCAGACTAAGGCACCCACCAACAACATTGACATATGATACATTAGGTACACCCTCTATTACACATAGAGTCATTTGATTTCATAGTTGCTATGGGAAGTGGTTAAAACAGTTCAAAGGTTCATAATGAAGACAAAGTTAATGGGATTATGTTTACTTTAATACACATAAAGTACCAGTAAACAGACATTGACACATAGATTGCTAAAATATGATGATTCAGTCAGAACAGCACTTATGTGGGTCTGTGTATAGAGCATAGAGTATGTTTACGGTTGCAAACTTTCAGCACTTGATGCATATGGCCCGTCCCATGACGGAGCAATGTTTCAGACATTATATGGCCAGTGGTGTCTATTTCAGCAGATGACATGAAATGGGAGATAAATGTCATGCAATGACAGGTTCAAGACTAATGAGCATCAAGTAAAGAGACTGACTCCCTTATGTACTTCTTTGTAAGACTCTATGAGACTCTGGGAACTATGGAATGCTGAGACAGCATTCATTTTTGGAGGGGAGAGTGTGGGGCTCATAATAACATTCCCTGTAATGTTAGTTGTTCAGAGAAGGAATACCCCCCAAATGTTTTAATTTATGTTATTTTATTGTTATTGTTCATCTAGTTCGTTTGCATTATAAATTTATGATGGGGAAATGTGTTTAAATTAACGTTGATGCAAATGCATTAGTTTATAGTGAGTAAAGCTCAAGCAGGCATGTAGTTATAGTGATCCTACAGGAGAGGGCGCCCACAGAAGAGAGGTGCGGGCGTGAAGTAGGAAGAGAAGAAGAATGGTGCGTTCTATTATAGCCAACGAACCGACTCGGACCTCGGATTTGACGTCACGTCCACACTTCAAGCGTTCTATTTGTTTTGCGCGTCCGAGTCGGAGAAAAAAATGGACGCCACCCAGAAAACTGTTATAATGGTCGCACTAGCCGAGTACCAGGCACTTACATTAAAAAAAAAATTATTATGACTACACCTTTTTAAAACGCAGCCATTTGAACTTGAAAATGTTCACTTTATTAATGTTTTTCATGTTAATCTTCTGTTAGCAACGCTAGCAACGTCAGTAATTGCACTCACAACAACCGATTCCCATACCTACAGGGACGCAGTAATACGAGTGATTATAACCGTCATTTAAAATACCAAATCGGTTCAAAAACAATGAAAACGAATCGGTTACCTAACGTAACCTCGGTTCTCTCTAGATGAGGGAACGAGTATTGCGTAAGCTAGCTTACGCTACGGGAAAGATTCATCTTTGCTGAGAAGTTGAAGCCAAAAAATTATTCCATAATTTTGTAATCATTGTCAACGCAGTCTCTCTGATGCAGACCATGAGAGGGCTAGCTAGCAGCTCATTGGTTCGCTCAGGGAGAATGCACGAACCTATGGGAGAGCGGCGCTGAGCCCGCGGCCAATGAGCGGACGGCGCTCGCTCATTGTGAAAGAGCCCGCCGGCGTGGCTACAGTGTTTAAAAGTAGCTCTCCCAGACTAGTTCGTCGATTCTTCAGCATGAAGTGAAATGCTGGTGGCGCAAGCACGGCCGGGAACGCAATACTCGTTCCCTCATCTAGAGAGAACCGAGGTTACGTTAGGTAACCGTTTCGTTCTCTTACGAGAGGTTCTCTCGTATTGCGTAAGCTAGCTTACGCTACGGGAACATCTGGTCAACGCCATGCGCGCTATGTAACCACTAAACATCCCAGGGGGGAAAGAACACCGGGGGAATCTAAGTGGACGAAGACAATAAGGCGGCCAGCATAGCGGCCGTTATCATCTAGTGCAAAACGCCCTAAGGCGGCCGGCGTAGCGGGCCGTGAACGTATAATGCATAAGCACATAGGGGAAACACAAGGGGCGAGCCGGTTGTGATAGAACTCCCAATAGTGCGGCTTCCTATAGGAGAGCTGTATGGTACTAGACCGCCAGAATTTTAGCCTGTAAGGCGGGAACTTCCAAGTTATAAAATCTGACAAAAGTGGAGGGGGAGGCCCATCCCGCAGCCACACAAATGTCGTGAATGGAAATTCCGCAGGACCATGCCCACGATGAGGCCATGCCTCTGGTGGAATGAGCCCTGATGCCCAGTGGGCAAGGCAGGTCTTTTGAGGCATAAGCAGAGGCAATCGCATCTACTATCCACCTGGATAGCGTCTGTTTCGAGGCGGCTCTTGGTGTGGCCACCGAACGACACAAACAGCTGCTCCGGGCGTCTGAACGCAGCAACGCGTGTAGTGTACACTCTGAGAGCCCGAACCAGGTAGAGGCGATCAGCGTCACGTTCGCTATCGGATGCAGGCAGCGCCGATAGAGAGATCACTTGCGCCCTAATAGTTATCTGCAACTTGTGAATAGGGTTGCCATAGGTATGTAATTTCAGGTTAGTATGCGTTTAATATTTTGTTTTTTTTTTAAACACAAAAGTTTAAACATTTGTTTTGGTGTTTCCATTGAGGCAATTAGGCCATTTGATGCAATTAATGGGCTCAAACAAGATGGCAGCGCCCATAGAGTTCGCAGCGGATTTGTGTAGCCTATAGGGTTTCCAAAACAATTTTATAAGCAGCACAACTGTTTTTAACACTGATAATCATCAAAAATGTTTCTTAAGCATCAAATCATCATATTAGAATGATTTCTGAAGGATGTGACGCTGAAGACTGCTGAAAAACTGACGCTGAAAATTCAGCTTTGCTCACATGAATAAAATATTTTAAAATATATTCACAAATTATTTTAATTTGTAATACTATTTCACAATATTACTGTTTTTACTGTATTTTTGATTAAATAAATGCAACTTTGGAGACTCAAAAACAGGCTGTCAATTCATAAAATCAGCTATGATGAGTTAATTGACCAGTTTCAATAAAATTTTTGGATACCTCCATGACCGATTTAAACAAATGAGACAGAGGACAAATATGTACAAGAAAAATCATTAACACTTCACAAATAAGGTTTTATTAGTTAACATTAGTTTAGTTAACATGAACTAAGAATGAACAATACTTATATTGCAGCATTTATAATGTTAATGTTAATTTAAACATTAATGCAAGTAACATGAACAAACAATGAACAAAATATTTTTTTCTAACTAACATTAAGAATGATTAATAAATACTGTAACAAATGTACTACTCACTGTTAGTTTAATACATTATCAAATTAACTAATGAGGCCTTATTCTGAAAAGTGTTGGTGGTATAACACTGGTGGTAAAAACCTGCATGTTGGTCTGAGACCTGCTCTTTTACCGTTAATTTTTATGCCAATTAAAGTTATCTTCTCACATGGACATAGGAGCATAGATGGTTGATGACTGCGTTCACCTTTGTCATGTAGCCTAGTTAAAATTGTGCCTTCAGATCAGTCCTGATTTTAGCAGTGGCTCGTTATGGGCGAAGGAATAAGCGGCCTTGTCTAATTAGCTAGATGGATTTGAGGACGCTGATTGGCTCAAATTTATCTTTGAATACGGCCCTGTTCCAAATAGTAGGCCTACACTTCATATGCACTTTTGGTCTTGGTGGACTTACAATGGCCGTTAAGTCCATGAGACCGTCAGACCGTAGACTAGAGTGTCCCATTTGTCATATTAGGTTTCAGAAGGGCGCCCCCTTGCGGTTGAAATGCGTGCTCGATGCGCACTTTAGCCGAGCCCGCACTGATGCGGATCAACACAACCAGGCACTCACTCATTGGAATTTCGAATTAGACTACTCTGCTGGTACCAGAAAGGCACGTGTGTATGTAACCCGCCCTCTCTGAGCCTCGGAAGGAATTTGATCACAGTCTTTCCTCGTTAAACTGGACTGGAAACGTCGCCTTGAATCTCTGAACTTAGAGAAAACTGGTAGACCGTGGTCACGCTCATGAATTTTGTGGGACGATGAAGCGTACAGGTGAGAGTTTTTCTTTTCTTTTTTTACATGGATAATTCAAGTCACAACTACAACCATTTTAATAGTAATCCGATTTTTTCTTTTAAGATATTTTTAATAGGCCTACAAATTGTATTATTTAAAAGTCAAACGGCAAAACATATTTGTCACCACTGGAAAGTTTGTTTATACTCGGTTGAACTGAGTTTTTAAAGGCAAAAGCAAAGAGACACTGACTAGTTTTCACATGGGTAAAATGCCAAATATTTCTGTAACAAATTAGCTTTCTATACGTTTTTATTATTATTATTTTTGTATTAATGTTTTTTAATACCTTTAGAAATATTCACTGGATCAAAGAGTCTGACAGCTATTCACGATTCTACCATTTATTTTTAATGTTTATTTATTTATTTTTTTGTGTGTAAATTTAATAGAATATGCAATAAATGTGGATTAATTCCATTACTGCTAAGGACTCTCAATGCCCCTTACCAAAAACAAGTATATTTAAAGTTAATTTTTATTAAGTATAGTGAAGTAAAGATCAAGTATATTTACTAATATCAATGTACTATAAGTATATTTATATAAGTTAGTGAATTGTTTCAATACTACTTGGGACTAAATTGGTGTATTTTTTTAGTGTATAAAAGTATACTTTTAAGTATTTTATATTTATAATTTTATATTTCACTCGTCTAGTACAATTATGTGGTTTTGTTTCATTAATACTGTATACTGTATGCCCACTAAACAGATTAAAATGTTATCTGATCTAATCAAAACAATATACAAGTCAAACAAAAATATTTTTTCAATAAAATACAATTATTAACTTTTTATATAAAATCATGCCATTTTTTAATAATTAAAAATAGCATTTTTTGAGTTTGACAAACACACCACAAAACACAGATATACACCATAGTTCTAAACATAATAATAATGAATAATTTCTGTACATTGACTCATTCTTTATTCACCTTTTTCTCATGGTTTCTCAATAGAATTAATAAAAGTATAGAAAAGAATAGCAGTTCTAATAGGGACTCATTGTTACGCAGTGTGTCAACACGCATCAACTGTGCAACTAAGATTTAAACCCAGCTAGTTTCTTCTGCTGGTTAGACCAGCATTAAAAAACTATCTCAACTGTTAAATAACAGATATAAGATTAACATAATATTAGATTTGTCTAGTTTTAAATAAACACACACACACACACACACACACACACACACACACACACACAAAACTGTGATGAAAAATGTATACTTGAAAGGAGTAGTTCACTTTTAAAAAACTTTTGCTGATAACTCACCCCATGTCGTTCTTTCTTCAGTCGAAACGAAATTAAGGTTTTTGATGAAAACATTCCAGGATTTTTCTCCATATGATGGACTTTACTGGTAACCAAACGGTTCAAGGTCCAAAAGACAGTTTCAGTGCAAACTGCAAACTGTTCAAAGGGCTTTAAACGATTCCAGACGATGAATAAAGGTCTTATCAAGTGAAACGGCCGCTCATTTAAAAAAAAAAATAACAAAGATAACAAACAAAAATATCAAATGGTCACCTTGCTCTGTTCTGTGATGCACGTTCGTGACTCTCCTGTTCGAACTCGTTCATCAAAATGAACAAATCTTTTTTTCGTGTCATTTGGTTCATTCAACAAACGAAATGAACTTTTTTTTAAATGAGCGATCGTTTCACTTGATAAGACCCTTATTCATTGTCTGAAATTTAAATCCCTTTGAACAGTTTGCAGTTTGCACTGAAACTGTCTTTTGGATATGTTCAGCAGATATGTTCAGCCAAGAACTACTCCTTTAAGAAATGCACATTTGCTATGGTTAAATAAATGTACAATGATTTCTTCCAAAGATTTTTTAATTTTGACAACCAGTAAATACACTAAGTTTTAAATACACTGGTTCGTTTCTTCTGCGTACTTCCATATTCAAATAGAAACACGCCACAGGAGCTTCCTGAGATTTGCTTTCGAAGGCATGGCATACCAATATTCATTGCATGCGTTTGGGCATTCCCTAGTGGGGACGCAGCGCTTTCTCCCCTCAGAACGAGGGGAATGCGCATTTTGAATGATCTAGATGATTGGCTGATTTTAGCTCACTCAAGGGATGTGCTAATCAGTCACGTGGAAACGCTGCTTCACCATCTGGATACACTGGGACTGTGTGTGAATGTGCAGAAGATCGTGTTTATTCCTAGTCAGAGTATAACATATCTGGGCATGTGTGTCGACTCAGTGGTGATGCAAGCCCACCCTTCTCAAAACACATAGAGATCGACTCTGCGCAGGAGTCGGAGAACTCCTCCGACTGAGGCGGGGAATTTTAGAGGCTTCTCGGGCCGATGGTGGCAATTTCTCCATCTGGGCCTGATGCATATACGGCTGCTGCAGATTTCCCGCTGAGGGCGTGGTCTTCAGGTCACATGTGAATTCTGGTCATTCACATTTGCGTTTGCGCTCTGAGACCGTGGCGCAACCAAGATATGTTCAGCCAAGTAGTGCCTTTGGGAATAGTGACACAACGCACCGTGGTCTCGACGGATGCGTCGACCTCAGGCTGAGGAGCAGTGTGCTTGGGCGTGCCAGCCTCAGCTCTATGGTCGGAGTCACAGAGAGAGTGGCACATAAACCGTTTGAAATTAAAGGCAGTGTCCTTCGCCCTGGAAGCTTTTTGTTCTAGGTTGAAGCAGCAGCATACTATTTCAAACAGACAACATGTTATGTGGTTTCATACATAAATCGCCAGGACGGTTGTGGGCAGATCGACACTTTCTCTCCATCAGAGCGGTGCATATGCCCGGTCTCCTAAACTGGGACATGCTTGGACATGCTTTTGAGGAACAGGATTCCTGAAGGAGAGTGGAGGCTTCATCCCCGGATTGGTGCGAATGATTTGTGATCCATTCGGGAGGGTGGACATGGATCTGTTTGCCACAAGCGAGAACACACACTGTAAGATGTCCTTCTAGCTATCTCACTCCCCGCTGACTGGAGATGTTCTGACATTGCTTTGGCTGAAAGCCAGGCTTCACGCGTTCCCTCCGGTAAAGATTCTGCTTATGGTGCAAAATCAAGGAGGAGAGAGCCCGATCTGGCTGAACAAGCCCTGGTTTGCGGACCTGGGAGAGATAATGGTGGCTCCCCCATGGCAAATCCCCCTCAGGAAGGGCCTGCTGTCTCAGGCGAATGGCACAATATGGCACTTCATCCCTAAGCTGTGGAACCCTCATGTGTGGCCACTCTAGTTTTCAGGGCTCTCTCTCTACAGCCATCCGAGCCCCTAGCTTCGATAGCGTTTAAGGAGCTCTCCCTGAAAATGGCTTTAGTCCTTGCTCTCGCCTCTGCGAAGCGCAATGGAGACTTACACATGTTCTTGGTGAACAATGATTATATCTGTTTTGGACCCGGCGACTGCAGTGTGCCGGGCTATGGGCTACGTGCCGAAGTCACTCTCTACACCGTTCAAAGCACAGGTTTTTTCCCTGTCTGATTTAGCGGCATTGACACTGTGTTTAACCCTCATGCTTGAGGGCTTATTGTGTTGTTTCTGCCCCGGATCAGTGCAGCCTTGGCTTTCAGTGCGTTTGGATATGCAAATTTGGATAGGGTCAGAGCTGATGTCTCATTGGTCTAGTTTCGCCTATCAGATCCGAGCATTCCTAGCGGCACGGCTATTGGCTGGCTGTGTCTCATACTTGAGTGGTGTAGCTTGACCCCGTTTCTCAAGGCTTATCCACACTACTCTCACGGCAGGATTTAATACAGTTCCCACAGTGTTGCTACGCAATGTAGAGTTACCTCTCTCGAAAGGGAACGTCTCCGGTTACTATCGGAACCTCGGTTCCCTGAGAGGCAGGAACGAGACTGCTGTGTTTGCTGTTTGCAAGCATTCAGTCATGATTCTAACGCAATTGTCGCGTCCAAGCTGGCCATAGTCCATAAGATTTCAACAAAAGTGGAGAAGGGAGGAGTTCCCGCAGCATTGCTACGCAATGTCTCGTTCCCGCCTATCAGGGAACCGAGGTTACGATAGTAACCGGAGACGTTTTCGGTTCTGACAGACCCCAAGCCTAATGGATGGTTAAAAAAAACATCAACAATGATTGACATTTAATGAATTTAACAACTTAAATAATATTTATATTTAATATTACTAATAAAAGTTCTAAAAATTTTACATTATGTTTCAGGTATTAAAAAATACCAGCTGTACCAGATATGTAGTTTGTTTATGCTGTTCTTGTCATAATTAACAAAAACAAAAATGAATAAAAACCATCTTTCCAAGAAAGTACATTCTTTCTTTGCCGTAAATTGTGTTAAAGGTGGAATACCTAAGATTTTTGCATTAAAATATACCAAAATCACAAGGCCAGTGTTGTATATTTAGTTAAGATGATAACTTACAATATTCCAAATGTTTCAAACAATGTTTAAATCGCGAGAAAATTGAGATTTTAACCAAGGAAACGGGGCGTGTGAGCAGGGGTGAGCTGGGAGTCGCGAGTCAATCGCATCATATCCGCTTACCTCGGTTTCCGCTCGTACTACGTGTAGTCCTGGACAAATGCGGTAGTTGTAGTTGTGCGTTAGTGTCTATCAAGCAAAATGTACATGATTTTTTATAAAGTTACCAAAAAGGAGGACAAGCCACGTCAACTCCTTGCAAGAGACCTGCCCCTTCAAACCCTCTCCACCATAGCTTCGTCCAGTGACGCGTACAGTAACATCTGTGATAACTAATTTACTTTTAAACCTGACTTCTCTTGCGGTTCTCTTGCGGTATTTCAGTTTAAGGAAAAACAAGCATGTCATTAAACGCAACATTTATAGAAATCGAACTTTACCTCATCCATGACAACTAATTTTCGATTCCTGTCTGACTGATTTATCCACGGTGGAGTTGAAAACAACAGTTCCCATCATTCCGCGTTCCTCCACGTCGTCATCAAGCAAAGCCGTTGTTGTTTTGAATGTAGCGCCCTCTAGCGGCATCTAAATCTTAGGTATTGTAGCTTTAAATCTTCTACTAGATTTTAATTCAGAGAAAAAATATATTTTTTAATATTATTCATATTATTTTGACAGTAGGATATTTAAAAAGGACAATTAAACAAACATGCACGAGCAGCGACCACGCCACAACCGTGGTTGTTAGAAATTATTTATTGAAGTTGGGGATGAATAGAAAAAGGATGAAGTGGAAGGGGGAAATGGATGGTAGTCAGTTTGATATGTTATTGAATTGAGTTGGGGATGAATAGGAAAAGGAAGAAGTGGAAGGGGGAAATGGGTGGTAGTCAGTTTGATATGTTATTGAAGAGAGTTGGGGATGAATAGGGAAAGGATGAAGTGGAAGGATAATATTCAGGTTGGTCTGGGCGTCTGGTGTTGGCGGCTAGAAGACTCAGAGTGGGGGCATCATCTCAGTTAAATGTAGGCCCTAGGTCGAGTGATTAGGACCCCCCCCCCCCCCCATAAAAACCTGGAAGGGAAGTGAAGAGGGCATGATATGGATGGTTGAATGTAGGGCTGCAACAACTAATCGATAAAATCGATTATAATCGATTATGAAAATCGTTGTCAACGAATGTCATTATCGATTAGTTGGTCTGATTACGTCACGGGGATTGTTTACATGGTACATGCGCTTCTTACATGCGCTTCTTACATGCGCTTCATGAGGCACACACGCAGTCTCTCTCCCTCGCCGGTCTGTGCGCAACACGGACGGTTTGGAGCACATTATCTTCTGTCTCGCATGTGCACTCTTGATTCCGTGAGTTTGAACTAATTTGCGGGCATCAGGAAACCGCTATCAATATGCAGCATACACGAAAATCATTCACCTTTCGGCAAATTCGCCGTTTTGAAACCAAAATAGGTGACCTGCGTTAATCGTGTATACTTTATGAAGCCATACTGTAGTATAATGTGAGATAGAAATGTATATTTAAGTCATTAAATTCAAGTTAACGTAAGCTTTTCCCTCCACTGCGGCTGTCAGTCATTCTCTATTCGGTGTTCAAACAGCGCGTCACGTTACAACAGTTAACATGATGAAACTCTTTCCAAGATGATTCAATGTTATTATAATAATTGAGCCGTAGATAAAGGTCTATGGTTTCGTAATATAATGACTATCTTGCTAGACTTTTATTGCTGTAACTTAATCACTTTCTACTGAGTGTCTGTTAGATCACAACACTATAGTAGAGTCGGCGCAGTATAATTGTTCTTCACGTGCACAGTAGCCTAACTGAAATTTAAAACTGCTAAAAGAAAAGGCTTAATAAACTATTGCAAAGATACTGTATAATACACAGTCAATATTGCTTCCTCACTAAACAGCTGTGCATCTGATTTTTAGATGTTTTTCATGAATGTATAACAACAATACAAAGAGCAATGTGTAACGTTTTACCAGAGTTAGTGCTACACTTATTGTCTCTTATTTTTTCCCCACTAAGGAATGTTTTTTTCACTAAATGTTCAGATTTTATAAAATTCTTGTGATTTTTCTAGGCTAAGTTTTTCTGAGTTATCCACTAATCTAGTTTACAATAGCATTTTTGTCATAGGTTATGGTCATATATATATTTTTTATTTGTTGTTTTTCTATATAATGAAGTTGTCTGTATTAAGAAGATTGTTTAACACACAAAAGAGTGTGGTTTTTAGGGTTTTAGGGTTTTATTTAGTTATAATAAACAAAAAAATGAAATAAATTTTTTATCCGATTAATCGATTAATCGAAAAAATAATCGTCCGATTAATCGATTATCAAAATAATCGTTAGTTGCAGCCCTAAATGCATGTGAGAGGGATGGGAAGGGAGGATTCGAGAGAATGAGACAAACAGCACTGTAAGGGGTGGCCCAATATAAGAAGGTTTTGAGATGTCAGGTGACTGGTTGAGGCATGGCCCCGCTCCCAAACCTCAGTTAACTAGTCAACTCCATGAAAAAGTGTCCCAGGGACAAAATGTGCTTTAATGGTCAACTGTATTTCAACCAGAGTGTTCTTTTCTTGTTTTTCTGTCTCCATGTGGTTTTCTTTTCTCAGTGGGTGATCATAAACCTCCTGTGGCTCCAAAACCAAAGGTTCTCCCAAAACCAGTGCAAACAGAACGTCCATCCGCTTCCGAGTTGTGTGTTTACCAACATAACCCACTTGCTGTTAAAAGTAAAGTTAAGCCTGAAGTAGCACCAAAACCATGCCTTTTCAAACCTCCCTCTCCTTTCAATTCAAAACATCTCACATCCAAGGAGGTCCATCAACCTATTTTACAAGAAGAGTCTGACATCACAAAGAATGTTGGCGTTCTAAATTTCAGAAATGGAATGCACACTGGGAACAACAAGCCAAAGTGGGATTACGTAATTCCAATCTGTGTATGCAATGACCAAAATTGTGCTGATTGCTCACCGAAGGAAAACAACCAAAATGTTAATCAACATGGGAACAGTCTTGATCCGTGTAAAGCAGGAAATACAGAATGTCCCAGAGAGAGTTCATCCAAATCTCCCCTGAGAACACAGGAGGAAGAAAAGAATTTGGTGTCACCTATTTTGTCAAAGTGCATATCTCGTCTCCACTCATTCAATAACGATAATTTCCATCCAAGTGAAAAACCTCAGAGTGTTTCTGCGATGCAAACTACCAAGAAACACCAAAAAAACATGATCTCTAGCATTAATTCATCTGTTGATAGTGGCCAAACACCAGAGCCTCTAAAATGCAGTGTGCATTGTAGTCAGCCCCCTAAGCCTCTTAAGAAAGCACCACCAGTTGCCTTGCCGCGCAAAAATAAGATGGAGCAACCCAAAATTATCCATCAGGAGTCAGCGGGCCTTACCAAGTTTACTGCCTTACCTGTTGATGTAAACAATCCAGATCCATTATGGAGAGAAAGTCCTAACAAGGTGAACATCAATGCGAACATCAATGCTGTAAGACATTCTAGAGAGATCAAAGGTCCTCAGGCCATAAGGAGCTTTAAATGTACCCCGTGTAACAGCCAGGGCACCCCAGCACCTGTCCCACGCCAGAAAATCCCTAAGCTGCAACAAAATAAAAACCAGCAATTTGGTGTACAGGGGACTGAAAATAAAGAACAAAATCTGTTTGTATCTTCTGAGGTATCAAGCAACACCCATCTGAAGAAGTCATCCCAGAAACCTCAACCTGATAGGCGAAGGCACGATAACATTGGGTCTACAGAATTTTCAGCAGAGAGACTTCCTAAAAAGACTCCGGCATTCAAAGGTCCACTAAGAAATGATGGTCACATTAATGCAATAAATACAGAAAGAAATCCCCCTCTTGCATTTGACGGACAAATTGCCAATCAGAACCAAGCAAGTGATGTGCCAAAAAAGAAGACCGGCTTTACTCTCAAGCCTAAATCAAAGTCCTTATCCTCAGCAGATATACATAAACCTGATGGCCTCAATAAAACCTCCTTTCTAAGGATAATGGACCTTGACTGTGTCAAAAAGGTTCCCAAGTTATCTGTCAAGAGTGGGCTGGTCCTTGATCTCACTCCAGTTATGAATGAGGATACAGAGGAAAGCCACAGTGAAATCTGTTCTCATACACTGGTGTCACTGCACAGTGGTCACCTTGATGCGAATATACCTCAAGATGAGCAGAGTGCAGATGAAGATCTCACAAAACATCTAGAGAATTCTGGTGAATCTGAACATGCATATGAAGATATCCCAGAATATGAAAATCTGCCTCCTTTTAGCACTACAAAGGCACAGGATGCTGATATATTCCAAAATCAGTCAACTATGTATGAGGACGATGGTATTTATGAAATTCCAGATCTGTTCCCTGAACACTACACAGACACCAAAAATCAACAGTTTCTTAAAAGGTACATTTTTTGCTGATTTGAATAGTTGAGATGAGGAAATTTAATTCCTGAATTTGAATTGAAGAAGCAAAATGAAGTACTGCATTTGATTTGCAAAATATAGAATTACAATTAAAATTTTAATTTATTTGCTGAAAATAACACCCTAGAACAGCTTTGATGTTTTTTTTTTTTTAAATTGACGTTTACAGGCCTCGACAGACATTTATAGTTTGATTATATCATCAAATTTACCATCAAAATGTATAAATTTATTAAAAAATCTATACCAACAATAATAAATAGTCTTGGTTTAAAATATATAATGGCCCTAAAAAGTATTTGGACACTTAAGCAACACTTTATGGATGTAATATTTATGATTATTAATTTAGATTTAATCAACAAAGCCTGGGCTATATTTTTACATGCAGTCTTATTTGATTTAGGGCTGTTTTCTTGTTTACACTCCAATAATTAGACACTTCCTGACTAACAGCAAAAACAAAACTTTAGGTAAATACAAAGTGAAGAAGTTTGATTTATGTGACAGCCATTACTTTTGTGACAGCCATTACAGCACATACTTTTAAAATCTGGGAGGCTTTTTGATTTTTTTTTTTTTCAGAAATGTGTTGGAAGAAGAGCAAGAATTGGAGGATATGCATTCGGAAGAAGATGAATGCAGCTCAGAAGAGGAGGATGACACCATCAATAGAGAAAAACAGGTACTGTATTCACATTTTTGTGATAAAAAATATTTTGGGTATTTTCACAATTTGTCCTTTTCAGGGTTCTGAGCACGGTTTGGGCCCATATGTGAATTCTCCAAATGATCTCAGACCCTTTTAAAGCAAAACAAACCAAATTCATTTCAGGAGGACATCAGATGCCTCTGTACATTCATCATGTCTGTGTCTGCTGGCAGATCTCTCCAAATTATTTATTCATGCCATGCATTTGAGAGAGACACAACTGTGTGAACGCATTGTTTATATTTTTGTGTTGCCTGCAAGATATTTAATTAATATTAATATTAATTAATATTATAATTAATATTATTAAACCACTGCATGGAATTAACTTAATGTATGTTCAATAGTAAACGAAGTAAATGATGGCATGTTCTCATAATGCCTGATATCACCAGTTGATTTAAAAAAGAAACAGTATGAATACAGAGGTCCCCATTATTACTTATGTGGACATAAAAGGATCTGAGTGTGAAAGCACCCTACTGTAAATGTTATGAAATGCTTAATAAGATACAACATTTCATTGTCACGGTCAAGTGCAATTTATAAATACGTTCTATACATAGATTAACTACAGTTAAATATTTTGTTTTGAATACATTTTTTCTAGACTGAGAAGAAGACGACCAATAAATCGAAACACATTGTAAATGAGATCTTGTCTTCTGAGAAAGTGTAAGTGTTTTATCCAGTCAAAACTTTTTTAAAGGAACATTACCATGTCATTCTTTTTTTTTTTTTTTTTTTTTTTTTTTTTTTTTTTACTGTCGAACATACAAGTAGAATTTTGAAGAATCTTCATACAGCCCTTTTCCATCCAGCGCTTTTGTTAAATTTCTGGTTACCCTGTTTCAAGTTTTGTAATATGTGGATGTTACTTTCTGGAAAAGAGTTTCATCAAATTCTCCTTTTGTGTTCCAGAGAATAAAGAAAGTCACAATTTGGATCTTAATGTTTGCATTAATTAGTCCTCTTTTATAATACATGTGTATATTTTTTTATGTTTTCTTTATTATACTTTTTCTCTTTATTTATTCACAGATTTGTGCAAGTACTAAAGCTCCTCCATGTAGTAAGTGTTTCCAGTAACTTGTTGAACTGATTTAGGTGCAGTCCCGTTAGGTAGGAAACATTACACATAAGCCCTGCTTTTCACCCATTTCATGAAATGTGAGTTAATCAGTCACATGGGTTGTTTTCCAAATCTGCTACTTTATTGTTGAAATCACACTGACTTGCAGTCACTTGCAGTCAGTGTTGGTAATCTGTTACTTTTACCGCATTTATCAGTGTTTTGTTGGAATTGTTTTTTTCAAATAGCAATTCAGTAGCTTCAGTGTGGGTGACTGAAGTTCAGTGGTAGTAAAGTTAACTATCAATAGTTAATGGCTTTAGTTTTTCAGGACCTAAATCTGTGTACTGAGTAAATAAACCAAGTTTCCTTAAACAATGAGTTCACCCTCATGTCGTTCTCAACCCATATACATGTGATGAAGAAACTGTGTTAAATGTTAACTGTGTTAATTTTTACTGTGTTAAGAAACAAAGTCTTATTAATCCTAAAATAATTATTTAATTTTCTATAGTTTAATCTCACTTCCCTAAACCTTGCAGGATTTTCGTGAAGCGGTACTGAAGGCCTCCTGTCAGGCGGTAAAAGCCGTGATCGATGAGCGAGTCGTGAACCAGATCTTGTGTTCTTTGCCCCAGCTGTACGAGCTAAATTGCGACCTGTTGAAGGAGCTGGAAGAACGGGTTACTCACTGGTAATGCAACTGCACCAACATCAACAAATACCAGAAAGCAGCAATCTTGCATACCTTCTTATTTACATTTAAACTATGGGAAGTCACCCTTACAGTAGCTCTACAGTGCATTTGTAGGTTTGCTGTGATTTCATGGACATTGTCCCTGTAGAACCTGTTTAAAACCACATCATGTTTGTTATAGCCAAGCTAGTGAAAGAAATCAGATAAATTGGTCAATGGCAAATAACAATGGCATATAAAAGAAAACAATTGTGTTACGTTCTTAAAGATGGGTAAGATGTCCCATTGAGCCAGCTCTCTGACCAGGAATCATCCGAACCTTCCCTCACGTTCCATTGCCCCTGCTCGTCATAGAAAATTTGTTTTCAAGTCTTTGTATTTATGAATTGCAGTTTTAATGTAGTGACAATTATGAGCATCAGATCATTGCCTATATACTCATTGGGTCTAGCCTGACTTCGTCATACTCATATTCAAGAAAGAATATGAGTGATTCAAGAAAGAAAGAATATATTCAAGAAAGAATATGAGACTGAAACTCCTCCATTGGGTTTGATTATGAGGTGTGTCGTAACCGAACCAGGACAAAAAAAAACCTCTGCACTCAATTGGATAGTCAGTAGACCTACCAACCAATCAGAGCAGCGCATAAGTCAACTCCTTTGCATAGCGCAGTTTTCAAATACAGAATGTATAGCCTAACTTTATTTATTTTAGAAGTTAAAGGTTCTCTAAGCGATGTGGGGCCAAAACATTTTTTGTCACATACATCAAACGTCTCCTCACTATCGGCTAGCTGACTGTCCCCTAAACACACTGTAAAAAAACGCGGTCTCTGTAGACACCACAGGCTCCACAAACGGCAACAAATCAATCATGTCTCACCCGGACCACGAAACCTAACAAACAGTGTTCCAGCCAATCACTGGCAAGAAGTATTTGAGGGTGGGTCTGGGGGGTTAGTGCGCTTGCACATGAAGGGGGTGTGTGTGTGAAGGAGATAAGCATCAGAGGGAAGTTTGAAAAATGGCCGACTCACGACCAAATAGACGTCGTTCTGAAGAACAAATTAAAAAGAAGAAGGAGTCGGATAAAGAACGTGCGAAGTTCCGAATTTACATCGGTAGCAAAGCTTTTGAACGATGGCGAGAACTCCGGCGGCAGAAGGGCTTCCAGTCCGACGTCAGGTTGCTCTGTTTTTGCTGGACAGGTGGGTAACGTTCAATTGTTTTTTTTCTTCTAAATTGACGCTTTCTGTTCGCCAAACCCACACAAGGATATAATTAGCTAGAAATGCACGTTCACAATTATTTCAGGAAGGACGGAAGGGAGGGGGAGGAGATGAGATGCGGCGGAGGGAGGGTCTAGCTAGCCTCCGATTTGTTTGAAAATATTCCGAACGTCAACAACACCCAGGATCGCTCAGAGAACCTTTAAATAACGAGTGTTACTTCTTTTACTTACTTCTCCATGAGTGCTACCAAAGGAGAAACCACAACGACCACAGGCTTTTCATTACGTCCCATGATCTTCTTAACGACCGTCAGAGCCAGCTGATAAGTTACACTTTTCCCAAATCATGTAGGAAGGACGCCAAAAATATCTTTCCGATCGACAAATGCC
Source organism: Pimephales promelas (assembly GCF_988280905.1). Lineage (NCBI taxonomy): Eukaryota > Metazoa > Chordata > Actinopteri > Cypriniformes > Leuciscidae > Pimephales > Pimephales promelas. The sequence continues at coordinate 8,193,886 of NC_142793.1, forward strand.
TTGATTGCAGTTCTCTGTTTGTCTATTAAAATGAATGCGCTGTCGATTTTTTTTTTTTTTTACAAAAGACACGACAGCGGAATCTATACATCTCAATTCTCCAGCTGCAGTCATCTTTGACAAGCGCACTTTGATGACGTGAGGATTACGTTACTGAAGACCACCTGTCAATCATCGTATAAAGCCCTCCCTGGCAATTTGATTGGCCCGATGATTTCTGAACCGATCATAATTATTCCTCAATGGATCGAGTCCAGACCGAACTTCCCGTCCAAAAAATGTTGTGGGCGGAGTTCGGGCTGGCATCCAGGCTACATTGGGTCTAATTCCATAAAGCATTTTACCCACAAAAGGTGTGGAAACTAGATATGACGAGTCATTTTCAAGTTATTTAAAAAAGGCATTATACATTTTTGGTAACATTTTAGTTTAGGGTTCAATTTTCACTAATTCTCACTATTAACTAGCTGCTTATTAGCATGCTTATTACTTGTTTATTAGTACTTAAAGCACACATTAATGCCCTACTCTGTATGACCATATACTACTTCCCTCAATCATACCCCATACCTAAACTTAACAACTACCTTACTAAGTAATAATAAACAGTAATTAGGAGTTATCGAGGCAAAAATCGTAGTTAGTGAGAATTAAACTAAACTAAAGTGTGACCAAATTATTGATAAAAACTAAAGGTTTTATTTAAAAATGAATTTTTAAACTGAATTGGCCTGTTCTGTCATCATCTGTATGAACCATAGGTATGAACACACAACAATAGATTTGCTAGTTACTCCTTAGCCACTGAAAATATTGACATCTGCACTTGCCATCTTGCAGAATTAGCTATGTCCTTTTGGGAAAACATTCTTTTGAATCTTTTCAATTAAATAAACTGGTCTTGTTCACAACACTGGTCTCGAAACGTATAGTACAGGTTTGGACAACATGTGTAAACAAATGGTTGTATTTTTATTTATAGAAGTTTCCTTGTTCAATCAGGAACAAGCATTGTCGTGTAGCAGATATATTTGTGAAGAGAGGACCTTATCTCAAAATGTACTCCAATTATATTTGTGAGTTCTCCAAGAATGTGGCACTTCTAGAAGAGCATTGCCGGAAAAACCCAGCATTTGCCAAAGTCGTCAAAGAGTTTGAGGTAATAGAACCACTCCGACTTGTTTTTAATTCATACCTTAAATGCCTTTGTAGTGATGTGAATAGTCTCTCAGGTGGTTTTGTTTTTGTTTTTTTAACTTCAATTATTATACACTTTAAATATCCGTAATTTGATAATTATCCATATTTGATTGTGTTATAGTGGAACTATTGCAAGTAGGCCTATACTTTAGGTATACTTTAAATAACAAAGTTACCAAAACTCCTAATTACGAGTTGTGCTGATGTTCAATGTGCATTTTAATTCGTAAATAGATGCTTTCTGACATGACTTAAGACCTATTTATAGTGGGCCACAAATACATTTAGTTACACTAAAGTATATATGAATATATTGTGCTTAAGTATACTATGTTTTCACAAAAAAATCAACTTCTGTCTTTCTTTCTCTGCCTTACTTTCTCAATGATACAGAGCAATCCATGCTGCGCTAACCTCGCAGTGAAACATTACATGCTTAAACCTATCCAGAGGATTCCACAATATCAGCTCCTCCTAACTGGTGAGAATTTTTACACTTTAGAAAGATTTTATGAAGGAAATGGGAGTGCTTTCCTATACATAAATCACTGCCACAATGCTAGGGTGTTGCTATGCGGTTGCTTAGGTGTTCTGGGCATGGCAGTGCAGTTTCTAGGTTATTTTGAGTGGTTTCCAGGGTGTTGCTTTGTGGTTTCTAAGGTTTTCTGAGTAGTTTTTTCAGCACATAGTGGTGCAGTTGTCAGTGAGTTAGCTTGTTACACACTGACACTAAGGTGTTTTTAGTGCGTGTTTTTTTAGCACATTGCAATGTGTGTTTGATTGGACTGACACCTTTGAACGAGATCTGAACTGAAATGGATGATGACACCCCTGTTTTCTGCAAAGCTGCTTTGATTGAAATAATTTCACAAATGAAATGAAAACTGAACTGACTACAGCTGAACAATGACACTATTGTGTTTTTAGAGCTGCTTTACATCACAATTGATTCCTGTTCGCATCCTTGATCATTATTTTCCTGTTTATCACTGTAAAACATCTTTGAAATAATCGTTATTGTATAAATCACTGTATAAATAAAGATGACTCGAACTTGGTTGCAACAAGTTGTTTGACCAGATTGTGTTGTTCTATATGGTGTGTTTCGATTAGTAACACATTGTGGTTCAGTTTGCTAGGGTATTGTGGATGGTTGCTAGGTTGTTGCTATCCGGTTGCTAAGGTATTCTGGGTGGTTTTAAGCACAACATGCAGTAAGTGTAATTTTAGTACACTTAAGAGGTAAGAGGTTTTAGCTTATTGCAGTTGCTAGCCTAGCACTGATCTGTATAATGACTAAATTGCTCATTGCATTCTGAACTGCCATCAGGCGGTGAAGTGTTTGAGCGGCCATCTTACTATTCCCTAGCGACAGTAGCGACATTAAAATCATTCGATTTGCAGCGTCTCAGTCTCACAGGATTAAATGTACGACATATGTATTTACATTATTTGTTACGTGTTGTTTGTAATGTTTATGGTCTTTTCGGGAAAAAATAAGTCATATGTTGATATTGTTAATGTGGGTGTATCTATTGCGCACTTTCGACAAAGATAACCGACCTTACAAAAAATATATTTCTTTATGTACGTAATTATGGAGGAAATATTAAACATGAACATGCAGTATATCTGGAATTGATTAGAAAAGCCTATACAATTCAAATTAAAAAATTAATTGTACTATATTGTATTAAAATGTAAAGTTTACCATGCATGCATCAACTTGGAAATAAAGCAGTCTGTTGTAAAAAATGTATGAAATACAGCAGTGCTATTTGTCTGAATAAGTTATGATGTGTTTTTATTTCCTGATTAATCAACATATTGCAGACTTGTATTTTGCACAAGTTGTTATCAGTATTAGAAGACAAGGACATTACCAACAGAAATACAAAAACAAACTACCAAATTACTAATTTCGTGGATCAACCACTGTCTGTAATGTAGAAATAGCATGGGGGCAAAGGCGTTGTGGTCGTGTCCAGGTGCTGGTTCGCCGTATGATCTGGATCCGGCCTGGAAAGACATTCCAATAAATGGAAAGACATTAGCGTAGATGCCGTTCTTCTTATGATGTAACAAGTACATCAAATGAAGTGTCCTTTGTTCCAGTTGACCTAATCTATGCAGCCTAATAAGCATTTAACTGATTTGATAGAAATGAAATACAATACAATAGAAATGTATAATGTTCTATATGATTGGCAGGTTAAAGAGATGCATTTTTAGTCTAGATTTAAACTGACAGAGTGTGGCATAAATTACATAAATAACAGGATTATTGTAGATTTATAGATTATTAAATTATTGGAATTGCATTACAGTCAATTTCTATTGGTTTGAAACTAAAGGCAACATCATGGAGGCAGCATTTGCAACACGTGATTGTGTTTGCTGGGTAATAGTATGTATCATATACAAACAGGATAATGGCCGCTGAGAGATGCCCTTACGTGACTAGATGAAGTTTAGAATGGAAACTGGCTAAAAATGAGCTAGTGAAATGGCAACTTCCAATTGTTTATTATTAATATATATATATATATATATATATATATATATATATATATATATGAAGAGTTCAGATGCAAAAGCCTCTAAGTGCCATTTGCAATTTTCTTCTAGAATGATAATTTTTATCAAGCTTGTATATTTAAGTTCAGTGATTTCACTTAAATGGCAATTATAATTACCTATTAATTGTTATTTAAGTGAAATTACTGAACTTAAATATACAAGTTTGATAAAAATCATCATTAAAGAAGAAAATTTCAAATGGCATTTAGAGGCTTTTGCATCTGAACTCTTCATATATATAATGTATGCATTTCAAATATATTTAAATTACTCTCAAATTTTTTAATATTTATATTTTCCTCAGATTATTTGAACAATCTAGATGAAGAATCCCCAGACTACAGAGATGCAGAAGGTGAAAATGAAAGCTCTCGAAATCTTCCATTGTTAGACACACCTTTAATTCATCTAAATACATACAGTACAACCAAATCCTGATCTGAAATTTTTATTATATGAAAATAATGATATCCTGATAAATCTCTACAGCTGCCCTAGTGATAGTAAAGGAGGTGGCTAATCATGCCAATGAATTCGTAAGACAAGAGGTAATTCAGAATCAATTTTTTTACTTTCTAAAATAACTATAAATTTTCTTGATAAATATTGCAAAATGCAATTTTTTTGTTTTCAAACAGGATAACTCCCAGAGGCTCTATGAGGTTCAGTGCCGCTTGATTGGGAATCATGTGATTGTCAAACCAGGAAGGGTAGGTTAACAACAACAGTTCACTCTTGTTGAAATTGTAATGAATAAACTGGGAAGAATAGCGAGTTACTCAGTTGTTTATTAGAATGAACAGAAAATCCAAATATTCAAAGTGCCCCCTAGGGGTATTAAAAGCGGTCTTCCATTCATCCCCCTCCCTAATGCGGACCAAATGATTAGCATTTCTTAAATCCAATTTCGTGAAGATAGATGCTCCTTGCAACCTCTCGAAGGCTGAAGACATCAACTGCAAAGGATAAGTATTCTTTACCGTGATGTTGTTCAACCCTCGGTAATCAATACAAGGTCCCAATGATCCATCTTTCTTCCCCACAAAAAAAAGAGAGAATCAGCCCGAGACTTACTGAACACCTCCTTCAGATCCCGATACTCCGTGGGCACATTGGATAAATCCACTGTCTCCTCCTGTAACACATGAACAGAAACAGACGGACAGGCAGAGTCAAGACAGGACTTATGACAAAAACTGCTCCATGCCGCTACTGATTTGAGCTGCCAGTCTATTTTGGGATTGTGACCGGTGAGCCATGGGTGACCAAGAACGATGGGTGCAAGCGGAGTGTTCAGTATGTAAAATGAGATGGTGAGAGTGATTGCCTGACGTGATGAGGTTGATGTCTTCAGTAACCAGAGATATAGTGGGGAGTTTTTGACCGTTGAGGGCGTGCACTGCAATCTGATGGGTGAGTGGTTTGAGGGGAACTTGATGGTTGAGTGCAAAGTTGTGATCCATGAAGTTACCTTCGGCGCCCGAGTCCAGAAGTGCATGACAATCGTGACGGTGGTTGGACCATCGGAGTCTAACAGGAAGGAGAGTCGATGTCGATGAGGTCTTCGCGGTGGAGATCCCACCCGATAGTAGCCTCATACTTGCTATCGGGCTCGGCCTTTTAACGGACAGTTGTAGGCAAAGAGTCCCGCTCCCCCACATTACAAGCAAAGGCCCTGGGATCTCCGCCTTTCCCTCTCATCCCGGGAAAGCCGGGCTCAACCCACCTGCATGGGCTCGGGATCGTAGACGGGGCTGACCGCGTCCCCACCTCCAGCACGATGACCCTCAGATTCCGCTGAAGAACGGTAGTTGGGTACTCTCCGCTCCACTCGAGACAGCCTGGCTTCCACTCTTAATGCTAGAGCGATTAAATCGTTGAGTTTTGGTGGTAAGTCCATGGCATAAATCTCCTTTTGGACGCAGTCAGCCAAACCATGCAGGAACATATCCCACTGTGCCTCCTCGTTCCATTGGCTCTCCGCCGCCAGAGTCCGAAACTTGATAGAGTAGTCCGACACGGATCGTTGTCCTTGCCGCAACTTGGCCAGCATTCTGGCCGCTTCTCTGCCTCCTAATGCCTCGAAGAAGAAATGCATGGAGCATCTAGTTAGGTGAACCCAATTTTTGTTGAGCTTTTCTGGGCTGGTAAACGTGGCTCCGACTGGGAGGGGTCCACTGGTGGTATTTGGGGAATCGGCGGTGGGACCAGAGCAGCGGGAATGCGCAGCTGTTGGACTTGCTGGGTGAGCCCGGACACCTGCGCCACTGAACTGCACGAGCAGTGTCGTTGATGTTTCTCTCTTGATTCTCCATCCGCCGTCTGCTGTTGTTGACGAAATCCTCCAGGCTTTCAGAAGTGCCGCTTCTGAAATGCTGCTTCCATTTTTGGTCAGATCGTTCTGTAACGAATAAACTAGGAAGCAAGCAATAGTGAGTTACTCAGTTGTTTATTAGAATGAACAGACACAGTCAAAACTGTGAACAGACACGCACACACATACAACAACAGAAACACGGAACATGAAGAAGACATAGGATTTACCAACTGTGACAGAACTATTTGCAACAGTAAATGCTTTTGAAATATATCAATGTATGTTTCTTTAGGTTTTGTTAAAGGAAGGGATCTTGATGAAGCTCTCCAGGAAAGTGATGCAGCCTCGAATGTTCTTCTTAGTAAGTTAAAGTTGTCAATTCTCATTCAATTGTATTAAAAATAACATGAATCAATATTCACAATGCAACTGTACATGAGACATATTTCCAAGTGAAACACTCTATTCAGTGTGCAGGGCTTCATTTTACCATAGGACTTAATTTGTTCATAGTTGTTCATAGATGTGAGTATGTATTAGTGAACAATAGAATATATACAGTATATATATTTATAAAACGGTTAGTTTGAATCCTTGATTCTGATTGGTCAAGAACTGTGCTTTATTCAAGATAAAACACGGCTATGACCGCTTCACCCAACGGTTCTATTGATCGCTTCGCAACACTGCGGTTCTATGTTGTTTTTATTTGAGCTTTCATGCATTTTACACATTGGAACGTTGTTGCTGTTCACGCTCAGGGACTATTTTTTCTCACGGAAGGAAGGCTTTTAGTGATTTTAATTCAAGAAAGTTGCACTAATACATTGTTTTTTACTTTAATATTGTGTGGCTCCGCTTCGCGTCGTGCCTAACAACGCCCTTCAGCCGTTACTTATTCACGATACAGCACAGTCTCTCGTACCTTATTGCTTACAACAAAATCGAATCAAAGGCAGAACTTGTGGTATTTTTTTTGTAATGTTGATTTTATGTGAACTTTTGTGCAGGTACTTTCAATGTCTATAATGTTAGGGTTAGGGCAATTTTTATGTAAAAAAAAAACCCCTAAAATATGTTTTGATTCTTTTTCTTGCTCTATAAAAATGTATTTCTATTGTATTTGAACAGACAAACGATTGTCTTCTCTATACCACGCAAGTAGCATCTGGAAATTTCAAACTGAACAACGTACTGCCATTAGCTAGCATGAAGGTGAGATCTTTATTCTAAATTTATCATATTGAAATGAAATATAGTTTTGTTTTAAATAAATAATTAAACAATTTTCATCAATGATTTTTGTAAAAAGAGCAATATTTATAAATTTCATATTGTCTTTTCTCTTTTATTATCTGTATTTTCCTCAGGTTAGTAAACCTAGTCAAGAGGGGTATCAAAATGAGCTGAACATTGAGAGTGTTGAACGATCTTTCATTTTATCTGCCAGGTGAGCATCTTTAAAAAGTTTTAAATCATGTGGGTCGATGATGTGATGCTCATTTTTTGTCCTATCCATTCATTTACATTTACTTTAAAGTTAAATAAATAAATAAATAAATAAATAAATCTAATTCTGTCATTATTTATTCACCTTATGTCGTACCAAACCTACATGTACACTAAAGAAATTTTAAAGAATTTGTCAGTGACAACATTGTATGGAGAAGGGAAAGTCAGTTTTCTAAATATCCTCTGTTTCACAGAAGCAAGAGGTTTGGGGTTATACAGGTTTGTACTACGCTATGCTTGAATCGGACTAGCTGATGAATGTTCTAAGGTGCGCAACTATTTTTAGGGAAGCGCACGGCTAAAGTAGTTCCTTGACCGCATTACGGTTCCATATAATAATATTTATATTTAATATTTATATATAAACAATATGAATGTTAGCCAGAGGAGAACTGGCCCCCGACTGAGCCTGGGTTCTCCCAAGGTTTTTTTCTCCATCCAATCTGATGGAGTTTTGGTTCCTTGCCACTGTTGCCTTGCTTTTGGCTTGCTCAGTTGGTGAGATTTAATATTTAATATTTAACAATATTATTGATCTGTGTTGTACTACTTTCATGTTATCACTGTGAAGCTGCTTTGATACAATCTGTATTGTGAAAAGCGCTATATAAATAAATGTGACTTGATTTGACTTGACTTGACCATATCACTTCACGTAGTTACTGTAATTGTAACGGTCACCAGGTGGAGTGGCCTTGAGAGTCACCAGAGGGCACTCCACACACCAGATGTTCATGTTTCACTCACAACTACATTTCCCAGAACTCACTGCTCGGACTCATCATCACTGATCACATTCACCTGTACCTCATTCACTGATTGCATTCACCTGTGTCTCATCCTGTTAGTCTGTCTATATATACCTTGTGTTCACATTCACTCACCGCGAAGTCTTGTTGTACTGTGTGTGCATTTCTGAGCGGTTTCCGTGTTTGTTTTCTGGTTTTTGACATTGGATTGTTTTTGGATTCTGATTATTGCTGCCTGCCCTGACCTCTCCCTGTTTCTTGGATTCCCACTGTGTATTCTCCTTTGTCCTGTCTGTTGATTCTCGACCCTGCCTGTACGACTATTCTTAAATAAAAGCTGCATTTGGATCTTCATTTGGGTTTGGTGGACAAAGCTGAGGATCATCACGTCCACCCTGCCGAGCCTGAGCTCCACGTCAGCCCTGCCGAGCCTGAGCTCCACGTCAGCCCTGCCGAGCCTGAGCTCCACGTCAGCCCTGCCGAGCCTGCGCTCACCGCCAGCCCTGCCGAGCCTGCGCTCACCGTCAGCCGAGCCTGCGCTCACCGCCAGCCCTGCCGAGCCTTCGCTCACCGCCAGCTCTGCCGAGTCTTCGCTCACCGCCAGCCGAGCCTGCGCTCACCGCCAGCCCTGCCGAGCCTTCGCTCACCGCCAGCTCTGCCGAGTCTTCGCTCACCGCCAGCCCTGCCGAGCCTTCGCTCACCGCCAGCCCTGCCGAGCCTGCGCTCACGCCAGCCCTGCCGAGCCTGCGCTCACCGCCAGCCCTGCCGAGCCTGCGCTCACCGCCAGCCCTGCCGAGCCTGAGACGCTTCACTTCAGCCCTGCCGAGCCTGAGACGCTTCACGTCAGCCTTGCCGAGCCTGAGACGCTTCACGTCAGCCCTGCCGAGCCAGAGACTTTTCACGTCATTGCCTCCGAGCTAGTGCCTAAGGACAAGATGGCCGCCTCGAGCCAGTGTCTAAGGACAAGATGGGCGCCTCCAAGCCAGTGTCTATGGACAAGATGGCCGATTCTGAGACTGTTCATGTTACTTCTGCAAATCCAGTGACTGTTCACGTCACTGCCTCCGAGCCAGCATCTAAAGAGAAGATGGCCGCCTCCAAGCCAGTGTCTATCAGTGATGCGCGGGTCAATGTATAAACAAACCGCAACCGACCGACGTTTTCAACTACCCGCCCGCAACTCGGACCGCAAAAAAAAGTAAAAAAATATTGTACCCGACCCGCTTCCTGACCGCATTTTTTAAAAGTAGTAAATGCTCATCGGAGCGTTATTGGGCCATAGACGTGTAACAACACAGCATCGCAAGAAGACGTAGGCCTGGCCTATACACATAAAGGCAAAGCCAGCACTTTGGTCATTATATTTCATTATTTCAGCAAATGTCTCCCACACTTTTACTCTTTCTATTTGCGGAGCTTCCACTCCCCAGTCTTCACCTGTTCTCTTGCCGCCTCCATCTCTGCAGACTGTAGTGATCATAGACATGGCCGGTTCGTGAACGAATTGTTCTTTTGAACCGGTTCTTTTTAGTGAACCAGTCGAACCTACACTAAATAGAACTGAATCGTTCGAAACAGTTCGCGTCTTGCGTCAGTGCTGCTCCACAAGTTAGTTACTTACTTTCAGACATGCCTGACAATCGAAATAAATCAATATCCTGAATTCTATTTTACTCCAGTAACTCCAACAGTTCACTGAACCGAGACATGTTGGTGCCACTGTTGAGAGAAGTGATGAGCACGAGCAGCTGATACTGCGCATAGATACTGCGTACTACCGAACGCACAGGGACAGCGGTTCTCGAATAGAACCGAGAACTGTTTAGACTGAGCTTGTGTGTTATCTTCGTGCCAGTTATTCAGCCAATAATGTGTAGGGCTGTATATTTCATCAAAAATTGTGTCTAGTACTAATACAAATGTTTAATTGGCATCTTTTTTCAAACGACCCGACCGACCGCGACCCGAATATCATTAAAAACATTTTTGGATGACCCGTAACTGCGGGTAACCGCGGGTGACCGCAGGCACCCGCTCATTTCAGATCAACCCGCGCATCACTGGTGTCTATGGACAAGATGGCAAATTCAGAGACTGTTTATGTTACTTCTGCCAATTCAGAGACTGTTCACATCACCACCTCCAAGCCAGTGTCTAAGGACAAGATGGCCGCCTCCGAGCCAGTGTCTATGGACAAGATGGCAAATTCAGAGACTGTTTATGTTACTTCTGCCAATTCAGAGACTGTTCACATCACCACCTCCAAGCCAGTGTCTAAGGACAAGATGGCCGCCTCCGAGCCAGTGTCTATGGACAAGATGGCCGATTCAGAGACTCTTCATGTTACTTCTGCCAATTCAGAGATTGTTCACATCACCACCTCCAAGCCAGTGTCTAAGGACAAGATGGCCGCCTCCGAGCCAGTGTCTATGGACAAGATGGCCGATTCAGAGACTCTTCATGTTACTTCTGCCAATTCAGAGATTGTTCATGTCACCGCCTCCAAACCAGTGTCTAAGGACAGGATGGCCGCCTCCGATCCAGTGTGGCTGGACAAGATGGCCGATCCAGTGTCTCCAGACAAGATGGTCGATCCAGTGTCTCCTCCCGAGCCAGTGTTTGTTTCTGTGTTTGTGTCTGTCCTTATGACTTGTCTTCACCGCCGTGGCCGCCCGAGGGGTCTTCACCGCCGTGGCCGCCCGAGGGGTCTTCACCGCCGTGGCCGCCCGAGGGGTCTTCACCGCACTGGCCGCCCGAGGGGTCTTCACCGCAGTGGCCGCCCGAGGGGTCTTCACCGCAGTGGCCGCCCGAGGGGTCTTCACCGCAGTGGCCGCCCGAGGGGTCTATGTAACGGTCACCAGGTGTCACCAGAGGGCACTCCACACCAGATGTTCATGTTTCACTCACAACTACATTTCACAGAACTCACTGCTCGGACTCGTCATCACTGATCACATTCACTGATTGCATTCACCTGTGTCTCATCCTGTTAGTCTGTCTATATTCTGTCCTTGTGTTCACATTCACTCACCGCGAAGTCTTGTTGTACTGTGTGTCTGCATTTCTGAGCGTTTTCTGTGTTCGTTTTCTGGTTTTTGACTTTGGATTGTTTTTGGATTCTGATTATTGCTGCCTGCCCTGACCTCTGCCTGTTTCTTGGATTCCCACTGTGTATTCTCCATTGTCCTGTCTGTTGATTCTCGACCCTGCCTGTACGACTATTCTTAAAGAAAAGCTGCATTTGGATCTTCATCTCTACGTCTCGGAGCAGTTTCGTAACAGTAATAATGGAAAATAGACACAATACCAATATAGCGCACTGACATAACAATATCAAAATGACAAACAATTTATATTTTTTTGAAAGTGAATTTTAATATTTATGGTGAACATGACATTTTAACTACTGGCCAACAGCAGTAGCCTATTGGAAAGTCCAGATGAAAAAATAAATAAAAAAGGAGTGGACATTGAAGGCAGCCGGCAACAACAAAAGACAAAACAATCAGTGAAGAACAGCTGGACAGATTCGAAGGCGAAAAACATGAAGAAAACACCAACTAAACAAAAGCTTGGGCTGTCAATGTTTTTAATGTCTGACTTAAGGCCAAAAAAGTAGATTGAGATGGGACATACGCTTTAAATGCCCAGCTGCGAGCTTTCTATGCCACCGTCCGAAACCAGTCCAGCGCAGAGTTGACCCTGAAGGTCAACTTTTCTTTCCCTAAGAGCTGGCCTGATCCGACATATATCCAAATACAACATCATTGGGCAATCGGAATTCAAGTCATCCAACAGCGTATTCAGAACTGTCCACAAAAGGTTGGAAGGTTGTTAGAAGAACTTAGTTATACACATAAAGACAAAAACCTGACAAATGTTTTGAAATAAATCATCTGAACAGCGTTTTGAGGTGTGGTCACTATAGTTTAAGCAGAATAATTGACTCCGGGCCATTGAATTATTGAAAAATAATGCACACCAGAGGTGTAATCTGCTTCTCGCCGTGGCCGTAGTACCACCTTGGGTTGGTGTGGATTATTTTTCTTATAATTCAACAGCTCATTGTCAATTATTCCTTACTTGGTATGACAAAAGAGTAAATAAATTATGATTTTTTTCCCAACAATGTGAATACTGAATCTTATTTATTTTATGCCCCATAACAAAAATCATACAATTGAATGTTTCTGATGTACAAACCCTCATGGTTTTATCCGCAAAGCTCTGCTGCATGTCGAGATGAGTGGCTACAGGCTATTTCTAATGCAATCAACGATTATACTGAGAAAGAGACCACCTTCGCCTCAGTTAGAAACCCTGAGATGGTAAACTGACTCATACACTTTATATTAATCTTCATGTGTGCAATTCTGTTGTAAACTAAATCAATGAAATTTTCCAGGCAACCCCAGACATTGTAGACATTGAGGCCCAGCTGGGAACCAGGCGCCCAATATGGATCCCAGATCAGAGAGTCACTATGTGTATGATCTGTACCTCTGAGTTCACCCTTGCCTGGAGACGCCACCATTGCAGAGCCTGTGGGAAGGTGAGAAGATTTTGCTCCCTTTAGACCCCATTTACATCTGATATTAAATTACATTCTTGGTAATCCATTCACAAGAAGCAAAACCAGAGTAGCGATGCATGTCCACTGTGTGATCCAATCACTCAAAACACTTTCTGTCATAGCCAGGCATAATTTGCAAGTGGGACGGGTTGATATGTCCCCACCCCTTTTTGCCAGGGTCCATATTGTCCCCACCACTTTGTCCCCACCACAAGGACATGCTCTTGATTAGGGCTGCATGATATTGGTAAAAAATGGCATTGCGATATTTTATTTTTCCATGATGTATATTGCGATATATAAACAGTTTCTCCAGATGACTTGAATAGCTCTATTTGGAAAGAATGAATCATTCTAGAATGACTGGGGTGGTTTTGTCATGGAGTAAATCCGCATTAAAACACACTAATATTAATAGAATGTTAACTAATGTAGTTAACTAGACTTTAATAAATGGAACCTTATTGTAAAGTGTTTCCGATTGATGTCTCTTGAGTTCAGTTTTGGATAGATCAGTTGTTTCAACCATTCATTAAAGTGAATCAGTTCAAATGAGTCATTAGTTCACGAATTGGACGTGACCACGGACCTATCCCAAGAGGTCCTCGCTGCAGTCTGTAGCATGATGACGTAGCTGGATGGTCCAATACGCAGTGGACGCTGTAACAGGCTCATGCGCAATAGTCAAGTCAAGTCATCTTCATTCATATATCGCCTTTATCAATGTAGCTTGTTTCAAAGCAGCTTTACATAGATACACATATATTGTAACAGAGATTGTTTTGGCTTTATAGTGGTTCGTGAATAATGCTATTTTCCAGTTAAAGTTGGTTTTGAGAGAAGATAAGGCAACTTTATTTTAGCAAAATTCACAACCAGTTGTAGTTCAGAAGAAAAAAAAAACTTTGGTCTTCCGAACTTTTACCGTCATGTATTCTCAAAGATATTCAGTCGACTCAATTCATTTATATAGGCAAGGGAGGGAGAGAGAGAGTAAGACCAGGGCTTTCACTCTCTCAGTTAAACGAGCACAGAAGTCACTCATCGTCATCACTCACCCATCAACCTTTGGCAGGACAAAAATGCGCTTTAGTAAGGCTGACCGAAAACAGCGCGCAAGTTCCAGTCTTCATGCGCTTGATGTTTAAACTGACATGACTTGCAAATAGATAAACTCTCACACTATGATGGTTAAACTTTGCAATTAATCACCAAATCACTAGCGTTACTGCTGGCATGTAGCCTACTGATTATGAATAACGGATTGACTACAATCCCTAATTGACATCATCACACATCCTTGCGATGTGACTATCGTGGATGCGCACATCGCAATATCGATGCTAAAATGATACATCGTGCAGCCCTACTCTTGATATACAATCACTAATGAACACCAATGGCTTTAATGAGAAAAAGAACAAAACAAGGGCAGATTAGAAACTCTTTGACACACACAAGCTGGATCACTCCTCCATAGGCTTCTAAGGAATTGAAACTTGCCCCGGCCCAGAAAAGTTATTAAAGACATCGTTAAAATAGTCCAAGTGACTACAGTGGCTCAACCTTAAGTTTATCAAGCGTCGAGAATACTTTTTGTGCGCAAAAAAAACAAAACAAACAAAAATAACAACTTTATTCAACTATTAATTTCCTTCTCTGTGGGCCTTGAGTTAGTTCATGTAGTGTAACAGCGCAGCACTTCTGAGTTGTACGTCACATGCATCACACACATGACCAGCGTCAGCCAATAGTGAGCCTACATGTGATGTACAACACGCAGAATTTTCATTTTGGGGTGAATTTTCAACATGAAGAATCTCATTGTAACATAAGTCCATTGATGGTGAGTTGCATGTGAATACAAATGGTAAATGGACTGCATTTATATAGCGCTTTCATAGACCTAATCGCCACCAAAGCGCTTTACATTTGCCTCACATTCACCCATTCATACACTCATTCATACACCGACGGCGGTGTCAGCCATGCAAGGCGCCAGCCAGCTCGTTGGGAGCAGCTGGGTTTAGGTGTCTTGCTCATTGACATCTCGACACTTGGTCAGGTGGAACCGAGGATTGAACCACCAACCTTTCGGTTTGTAGACAAACATGAACAAAATAAACAAAAATCTGTCTTGAAACATGAACTTAAACTTGAGCATGGATTTAAAGGTTAGTTCACACCCAAAACTACATTTTCTGTCATTAATTACTCACCCTTGTGTAGTTTCAAACCCTTAAGTCCTTTGTTTAAATACACATAGGAAAATTAGTCTTCGGGTTATGACGTCATTCTTGCACAACTCTACTAGCGACACCAGTGGCCGTTAATAAACTGCAAAGACTGAGCGTGATTAAGGCCCTGATATACTGACTGCGAATTTCTGTTCCGTTCTTTGCTTAGAAGTAAAAAGAAGTTGGAAATACCTTTGCAGCATCATACAGTCAAAGAACATCCTAAATCCGTAATTTATATGTAAGCAATAAGGTATGAGAGGCTATGCTGTATCGTGAAAAAGTAACGGCTGAAGGGAGTTGTTAGGCACGATGCGAACCGGAGTAACCACTTTAGCCGTTACTTATTCACGATACAGCACTTGCCTCGAGTACCTTATTGCTTTTATAAAACGGTTACTACACAATAAAAATATTAAAGGGAAAAAAAATTATTAGTGCAACTTTCATGAAGTAAATTCACTAAAAGCCTTCCTTCTGCTAGAAAAAAATAGTCACTGACTATGAACAGGAACAATGTTCCAATGTCTAATATGCATGAAAGCTCAAATAAACACACCATAGGAACTGTAGGGTTGCGCAGTGATAAAAAGAACCGTTGGGTGAAGCGGAAGTAGATGTACAGTGAGAAATGAATGCAACAAAGGTTGTTTTGGTTGTATAGAAGCTCTAGAAGAAAGTCATTGTCCAGTTTAAATAAGTTTAGTGTTGATTCATTTCCATGGGAAAAAAAAGTTATTAGTTAATTTGTCTTAGCAGCATGGAGAACAAGAGTTCTAATACAGTGCAGAGCTCTTACGGCATTATCCTGAACATTTTATTCATTTAATATGTCATTGAAAGGAAGAGAAAGGTTCTAAACATCACATCCTTTTGATTTTCCTGGCAAAAACATCCCAAATTATTTACATAAAAATCAGTCTACCAGCTTTAAAAGACAACAGGGAAGGACTTGTTTTTTAAGTTTTGTTACAAGCTGTTTAAACACTGGCAATAAAAAAATCGATGAATACATGAAAATTATATACATATAGCCCCTTCATATTCATTTATATAAAAAAAAAAATATTTGAAAAAATTATAACGTAAAGTTTTGTTATATGTGATTGTAAGGGAAATATTGCGTGTAAAGTTTTCTTTCAGTCTTTCTGTGGCAAATAATTGTTCAATAATGCTTATGTGCGCATGCCTTCTTCTCTGTTCAATGATGCTTATGTGCACATGCCTTCTTCTCTCTTGGCTTGTAGGTTGTATGTCAGGCCTGTTCGACTAATGAACAGCCACTGAAATATATGAAGAATCGCCTTGTGCGAGTTTGCGATCTCTGCTTTTCTGCATTGCAGCAGAGCAATTCAGGTTCATCCAGCAAACACACTCATACAGAAACACTGTCTGCTTTAATGTATTTTTAATGTATTTGTATTGATTTCTATAAAATAAGTGCCTGTGTGTCATTTTACTCATATTAGGTGACGAAGCACCCAGTAATGTGGCTCTTTCACCTAAGTCCCCTGGTTCCTTTCCATTCAGAAAGCAGAAGAAAATACCAGCAGCCCTAAAAGAGGTGATGATCCAAAGAACTGCAACTGTCTTTTAGATGCCAATCAAAACTGACTTAATCTGACCTAATATAATAAAGACAGCTTCCAGTTCACAGTGTATCGAACCATTTACCAGTTACATTTATGAGTTAATTTCATTTTCAAACGTTTGGAATTTTTCTATTTGAAGATGAGAAATGGATACTTTTATTCAGCAAAGATGCATTAAATGTGACAATAAATAAATGTATAATGTTACAAACGATATTCAAATGAATGATTTTGAATCATAAAAAATTAAGGTTTCCACAAACATATTATGCAGCAAAAAGAGTTTTTCTATTTAAAAAAAATACTTCTTTCAAAAACATTTTCTTAGCAATCTTAGCAATCCCAAACTTCTGAACAGTAGTCTCAGTATATTGAATCCATTCATTAATTTCAGGTTTCAGCGAACACAGATGGGTCATCAATGAGCGGCTACTTGGAGCTCTCCAACAGGAAAGCCAACAGGAAACCGTGGAAACGGTTCTGGTTTGTCATCCTGAACAAAGTTCTGTACACATATGCTGCCAGTGAGGTAAGACTGCCCCCCCCCCCCAACACACACTTTCATTTGTTTTACTTCAATGAAAGGTTATATATTTGTGACTTTTAAAAATATTATCTTTGATCATATTTAAGAAAGACCAATAATTCTGACCATGACTCTGTGTATATTTGGAGATCTCCATTCATGAAATAAAGTAAACATTTTGCTGCAAATCCCAACCAGTTAAAAAAATTGTTAACATGACAAGTCACCCTGAAAACTTAAAAAGGATTAGGTGGTGTGAGATAATACTATTATGATGAAAGACTAGGCTACTAAGACAAGTGTTTGGAATTTGGCATGGCATGCATAGGTGAATTGAGCACAATAAAACCAAGAAGGTGTATTAAGAAAATAAATCTGAGACGGACTGAAATGATCAGGGAGGTAAAGGCTTCTCCTATTTCTAGTGCTTCTGCTGTTTTGAAAGGATAGTATCTATCCACTGTGGATGGTAATTATCCAAGTAACTTGGTGGGTCAAGTTTCTGAGTACACAAAAATAGTAATTGATGTGTAAATCTGGCCAATCATTTGTTAATGTGACGTTTCTGTCATCAAACCAGCAAATGAGCGAGCAGTTTTTCAGCTTAGTTTCAATTAACTTTTTTCTCATCAAAAGATGTAGTTTTTCTTTTTATTTATTTATTTATTTTTTTACAGTTCCTCACGTCTACCAATATAAACTGCATTTTTTTACATTGTGAAGTGAATGCTTTATGACCAGTGACCACGCTTTATTGTATTTAATCAACCAATGAATCCACTGTTACCAGTTCATTGCACTTGATAAATGTATTTTATATACTATATTATAATATTTTCAGTTGAATTTTTTTATTTATATATTATTTTTGTTGTTGTATCCATGCAGGATGTAGCAGCTCTGGAAAGTCAACCCCTTCTCGGATTCTCTCTCCAAACAGAGAAACCAGAATCTTCATTGTGTTTTAAACTTTATCACAAAAACAAGCTCTACTACATTTTCAGAGCAAGTGACAGTCAGATCTTTAAAAGGTAAATTTATTGATGTAAAATATTTAAAATATGAAGGTACTACACATGTAGTAATAATTACATAATAATATTACATTTAAATATTATAATCATCTTACAGTATATACATTTTGCCTCTCTTATAGATGGATTGAAGCTATCCAGGAAGCCACGGTTCTATAACCTTCTCTTCCTAACAACCTTGACAACTATCAGACCAGATCTTCATACAAGACAATATTAAAGTTATCTAAGATTAAAGTTATGACTAACTTGTTTAAATGTGTGGCTCACCACTTTTGTATGTACAATTGTTACAAAGAAAATTGTGAAGTGAGTGTTTTTAGTTATTAAATTCATAATATATCTGATAATGCTTTTGCATAATATAGTAAAAATTATTAAGCAGTTATATATATATAATTTATGGCAAAGCCATTGTACAACCAGGTGCACTCAATAAATGTATTTTTTTTAATAGTTTTTTCTTTCATTTCAGTGTTTTGTCATTTTAGAGTGTTATTTTAGAATATTCTTTATAGCCTACTTTAGAATATTTTATATTGTATTTCAATTAGAAAATAAAAGAAAATATTTATTCTATTCAACTATTTATTATCATTTAGGCTCAGGTGAACGTATTTATAGTATTACGAGCCTTCCGTGTCACTCCGAGAGAATAACCTGAGGTAATACTATGGTAATGCCTCCAGAAGGACAGGTAGGGGGGTGAGACTGATCTGAACTGGGTCAGGGGTCACTCTGCCTACGTCACAAGCTTCTAAGATGGCGTTTTGATGACGACGGGAGAAGTAAGGACCCCTGCCCTTGTTCAAAAGGTATTTGAAAATAAATATGTTTGCTTTCGTATATATATATGATTTAAACGAACGCACTGTGTTGAACTTAAGAATTAATATTGATTATTAAAACACAAGCAGCATTAAATGCATAGCGCGATCCGCTTACCTAGCCCACAGCAGCCTTGCAAGGTATCATTTCCTGTTGTTTTTTTTTTTTTTTTTTTTTTTACTTTAAACGAGCTTAAAATTATTCAGTGTATGTCTCTTTGTTAACATCTATACTATCATCCATAGTATTCAGGCGTGGCAGAGATTATAAAATAATTATTTTGTCATATGCGCACGTAAGCACGTCTGTAAAGGATTGGTACCAGCAGTTCCGCATTTATTAAGAAACAGATACGTGCATTTTTTTACCTAGGACCCACCGTGTGCTTTAGCGAGCTTGGTCGTATTATTTTCGACGAGTATGTTGATGTTTTTTTCTAAATAATATTTTGAAATGAAATCAAAACTCGATTTAAAACACGTAGTTTCAAAATTTTATTCAAATACCAACCCCAATTAATTAGCACATGCGCGTTTGGACATGTTATCTTTAACCCTCAGTTTTTAACGTTAGACGTTAGATTCGTGTTTGTGGATCAATACAACACCAAACATGGCTCAAAATGTTTTGCAATGACTCTAAAATACTTTAATTATGACTAATATGCCAATGTCCCTTTGAAAATGAACAAAGCTTTTGCTAAGTAAAATGCTGTAGTTTGTGCAGTGTAAAATCATAATAAATAATTGTATTTCTTCAAATAGTCTAAGCTTTATACATTTCTTTTTCGTTTTTAGCTTGATACAATAGCTTGAGTGACTGTTATGGCAAAATAATGTGTACCATGGGTGTTTTTGGTAAGAGACATGAATATATTTTTCTCTTCTCGATCTTAATGCCTTCAAAACACTTCATGACCACAACTGTACACATCTCATTTGTTTTTTGTTTTTCAGTAGATAAATTGTTGGCAAACTCCCATGAAACATTGTAGTCCATAGTTGGTCACTACACTCTCAAACTATTTATTTGGTGTATGTGAATATTTTGCAGTCAATCTTCTTTAAATTAGTTATACTTAACATCAGTAATTTTTTATTGAACCATTAATTTTAGTCCATTTATGTCATCCCAGTGATTCATGGGAGTAATTTGTATAATGAAAGAACTTAAACTTAGCGTGAAATTGACTTTTTTCCTAAAATGCAAATGATTTTATTGTGAAAACTTTTCTTTTTTTGTTATGTCGCTACTTCCATTTAAGGTTGGCTCGATACCACAATTTTGGCTTCTGTACGATAGCATTTACATTTAACCATTTAGCAGACGATTTTATCCAAAGCGACTTATTAGCAGTCTGTTGATACATTTATACCTTACTTGCAGCCTTAAAAGATAACTGAATTAAAACAATTGCATTAAGAACCGTAGATAAACTCTGCAGTAACACATGTGTTGCTTGTTTTCAAGCATAAATATATAATCAGCACTTCTCAGTGCTCCATACTTGTAAAATTCAAGTGATAGCTGGTGTAAAGCCAAAACAATCACTGTAAAGCTGCTTTGAAACAATCTATATTGTTAAAAGCACTATATAAATTAAGGTGACTTGTTGACTGACTTAAAGGATAGAGGCTAGAGACACCCTCCCTCCTCCTCATCTGCGCACTGACACCCCAAACTCCACCCCTAGGGCCTTCTTGTCAGTTACTGGCTGGAACAGTTTGTTATGTTTCGTGGAGCGGGTTGCCGCAGTTTGTTTTTGTTGCCATTTGTGGAGCCTTGGTTGTCTAGTTTTTTTTTTTTTTTTCAATTTGTTTTAGTTAATGGTAGTACACTAGGGTTTTCATAACATTGAAACTACCCTGCTGAAAAATCCAGCTAAAACCAGCCAAGGCTGGTTGGCTGGTTTTGGCTGGTCTCCCAGCCTGGTTAGTTGGTTTATCAGGCTGGTTTTAGAGGGGTTTTGAACACTTTTTCAGCTGGTCAGGCTGGTCTTAGCTGGTCAAGTTGGTAGCCAGGCTGGGAGACCAGCTTAACCAGCTAAGTCAGGCTGGGAGACCAGCTTGACCAGCTAAGCCAGGCTGGGTGACCAACTAAAACCAGCTACTTCCAGCTTAAACCAGCTAAGACCAGCCAACCAGCCTAGGCTGGTTTTAGCTGGATTTTTCAGCAGGGTAGGGATGGGACGATAACCGGTTTCACTATAAACCGTGATAAAATGTACTGACGGTTAGTATTATCGTTTAAAATTTAATTATCATTAAAACCATGTTTGATTACCGCGATTTTAATAACTCACTGAATCCTGTCGGCCAGTCTGACGCAGGCGCGCAGCACGCAATATTTTTTTAAATTACTATTCGAGAAGGAATGGCGGAAGGCAGTGACCGTGCTCAGGAGATTTTTCAGCCTTTTAAGAGGACCAAATCTGAGGTGTGGTCATATTTTTGGGTTTTACAAAAGTCCTGAGGGAAACTTTATCGAGGATGGTCACCCTGTAGGCCGAACAAAAAGTCACTGCAATAGAAACACTTCAAATCTGCCGAGTCGTCTTGTGTGATCATCACCCGAACGCAAGGCAAGTTAACTTTGACCTCAATACCAAAACTACGTCTGGGAAACAATTGGGCATGAAATGTTGTTTTGAGTTGAAACATTTTATGTCACTCACTTGAAATAGACGTGAAGCTCCCGCGAAGAAAAGTTCATAGCAAGTGGATTTGAGCCAAAGACGAACGAACAACTTCAAACAAGACTATTATTAAGAGTGATATTTTAAGGGATAGTAAAGTATAGATACATCACGTATTAAACCGATTTTATTTTTACCACATAATTACGGGGACATATTGAATTGATAATGAGATTAGCTAATGTTTTAAATCTTACCTGTTTATGAATTCATTTTGTAAAACAATCGTCCAGACAAGATATATCACACCAATATTATCAAACTCTGTAAGCAATAAATCAACTCTGATTTCATTTTTGCGATACAATCAAAAACCGGAGACGCAAGACGGCAAGTTGTATTTGAATGAAACAAGAGCGCGCGTCCGTTGTGAATGTTATGGATGTGCGCTGTGTAATAATGCGTTGCTATTGACGACGGGCATTATAAAGAAGCAAATGCCATAGAATAGAATCTTGCTTAAAAAACTGCATAGAGAGACTTGTTTTATTTGTTGTTTGTTGATTTTCAATTATAAAATGAAATGTTTTCAGTGTGAGCATCAGTTCTTTTTGAGCACTTTCATAAATTTTTACCAAAAACCGTGATAATATTGATAATCACGATTATTTTGGACACTATAATCGTGATATGAAATTTTCATACCGTCCCATCCCTAATTGAAACTTGTGGTCCGTTCTTCGTATGTGGATTACTCAATTAGCTGGGTTTCATTGTTGGCGATTTGACATGATCATGACATGATTTTTACGGGGAGGTGATAGTTAAAGGCGGTCCCAGCCACTGCTATTCTTTCAAGAGTACCCTAACAAACCATATTATAATATTAATATATTTTACTGTAATAAATTTACAAATAATATTATAATGTTGTGTAGTCCATCATAAAAAATGACACAGCAGGTTGCTGATCATGGTTTCGAGAATCAATATATCTGCCATTTCCTATGAACACAAGAACATGCTGTAATCTCAGACAATTTAGGCTAATCCAGAATCTGCAAATTCGTTTTGAAACAAATTAGCCAGAGATCAGTTATCATGATTAGAAGATCTGGCATCTGTCAAATAATCTCGGATGTATTAATCGAGGTACAAAGAATGGGCCCCTGACTGAAGCGCAAGCCCTATGGGAAAAATTTGGTCTCAAAATGATTAACACGATTATTTAGAATTAAATAAATGTGTAGCAATTTGTACAAATAGAGAGATTTTTGTGAATACAAATGTTTTCTTTTTTTAATAATAAAAAAAAATAATATTATATTAGAATGTGTGTTCTAATTTGCACATGCAATAAAAAAGATGTGGATCAGGTGATTCATTGATCCACACACACACTGTCTGAGAAAACCTGCTATCGCTAGATGGCACGTAATCAAGCATTCTTCCTCATGTAAGACGCTTAATGTGGCTTAAGAAAGTGATATTGAAGCAACACATTTAGTACACAACCTATTAATAAAACTTAGCTTACCTTTTTCAAACTAGCAGAAAAACATATGTTTCCTCATTATAAAGAAAATACTAAATGTAATGGAAGGTTTACATTATAAGACCAAACTCTGCAAGACTATAGGCCTACCTTATTAATAAAGCATTGTATAGGCAAGCAGATTAAATCAGATTATTAACACAACATATGAGGTTAGGCATTTCTCTCCCATTGAAAACCATTATAAACACGCTATACAATAACGTGCTGCATGTTCATGTACTGAGTTTCAATATCACCCTCTTACTGCATTAAGCCACGTTAAGCATTTTCTTAATAACAGGTTCTATGAGAGTAAAATGATATAGGCATAGACAAGAGCATATAGAATGTGAAAGTGAAGTGCAAAGTTTCACGTTAAGGGCATTTTCCTCCCGTAGAGTCTGTTAAAAACAAAACGCTTAATGTGAAATTTCGCAGATGCGTTCATATTCTAGGCTTATTTTTATCTGACTGTTCATATATGTATAGCATATTAAGCTATTCGTAATATACAAACTTTGGAATGTCTGTTTAAATGTTAAAAGTCGATACACTTATTTTCGCCGGACATTTATTTTCCCTTGCCACTATTCTATGGAGTCGGCAGTCTTACAAACATACCGATAGCCGATTTGTTTGAATAATATGCAACAATTGTATATCGACATGAAATATTATTTCAAAATGACCTACATATGTTATAGCTGCATATTTATACATGACAATGTTTTGATGCCATAACGCACATCTGCCAATTAAACAGCTTTAAGACTGCTTTAAAACATAAAATTTATAGGAATAAAAATTACTTAAATTCCAGCTTATAGTAGGTTCCTATTGGTTAGACTGACTTACACAGGTGACATGTTTACCATACTTCCCTTCATGTATGTACATGTACACAATTATTTTTTCAGCAAAATTACTGTAATTCACCAAAAGGTGTTCTTTCTTTTTTTTTTCTTGTTCAAATGGTTGTAGTACTAGTGCCCAGACTGACTTACTACAGTTGAAATTGTGCCAATAGAATGGTCATTAGGAACATATTACCACCTTTGGAACATGAAAAAAAAAGTTTTGGTGAGTTACAGTAATTGTGACGCTGTGCGGAGAAACAGAGCTGAGGCTGGGTCCAAACGCAGTGTAGCTTTATTAAACAAACTTAAAACAAGACACTAGAAACAAGACTCGAGAGACGTGAAAGCACCAACGTAGCACACATAAATACAATAACCAACAAAGACAGGGCAGAAACACAGGGCTTAAATCAGGTGAACTAAACACGATGATAAAACACAGGTGCATGAAATAAACCATAATCAGTCCAGGGTAAAACAAGAATGAAACAATAAACTAGGAAGGAGTACCCCCCAGAGGCTCAAGCGGGCACTCCAGCCGCAGATCGTCACATAACCCCCCCTCTAAGGAGCGGCTTCCAGACGCTCCTAGAACAATCCAGGCGGGGGGCAGAGTGAAGGTGATCCCGGGGGAGGGACGGAGGGCCAGGCCCGTGCAGGGGAACGGGACCCGGACACAGGCAAGGCGGGCCTGGGCCGTGGAGCGTGGGTGACCAGGTTGGAGCAGGACGTGATGGCGGCCAGGGCGGAGCAGGGCGTGATGGCGGCCAGGGCGGAGCAGGGCGTGATGGCGGCCAGGGCGGAGCAGACTCAGGTGCGGTCCATGTCAGTGCCGCCTCCATGGCCCCCACAGAGTACCTACTGCCCCCCCCCAAAAAAATACTTGGGGAAATTCCCGGGAGGAACCTCTGGGTGGTGAACGGGTACAGGAAAGGCCTCCCGGAGCTTGAAGGGTGCAGGCAGAGCGAGGCGCAGAGGCGGGGCCGGCAGGGCGAGGCGCAGAGGCGGGGCCGGCAGGGCGAGGCGCAGAGGCGAGGCCGGCAGAGCGAGGAGTCTGGGCACGCTCACCGGGGCCTGGCGAACCATACGAGTCCTCCTTCTCCTCCTCCTGCGGCGGCGCGTCACAGGGCTAGACACACTCGCTGGGCTGGACAACTCACTCACTTGAAGAGGAGATGCAGCGCTCACTTGAAGAGGAGATGCAGCGCTCACTTGAGGAGATGCAGCGCTCACTTGAAGAGGAGATGCAGCGCTCACTTGAAGAGGAGATGCAGCGCTCACTTGAAGAGGAGATTCAGCGCTCACTTGAAGAGGAGATTCAGCGCTCACTTGAAGAGGAGATTCAGCCACTTGAAGAGGAGATTCATCCACTTGAACAGGATCACTCACTTGAACTGAAGATTCACTCACTTGAACAGGAGACTCGCTCACTTGAACTGAAGATTCGGCACTCACTTGAACTGAAGACTCAGCCCTCACTTGAACTGGAGATTCATCCACTTGAACCGGAGATTCATCCACTTGAACAGGATCACTCACTTGAACTGAAGATTCACTCACTTGAACCGGAGACTCATCCACTTGAACCGGAGACTCATCCACTTGAACCGGAGATTCATCCACTTGAACCGGAGATTCATCCACTTGAACAGGATCACTCACTTGAACTGAAGATTCATCCACTTGAACTGGAGATTCATCCACTTGAACTGGAGATTCATCCACTTGAACTGGAGATTCATCCACTTGAACTGGAGATTCATCCACTTGAACAGGAGATTCATCCACTTGAACAGGAGATTCATCCACTTGAACAGGAGATTCATCCACTTGAACAGGAGATTCATCCACTTGAACAGGAGATTCATCCACTTGAACAGGAGATTCATCCACTTGAACAGGAGATTCATCCACTTGAACAGGAGATTCATCCACTTGAACAGGAGATTCATCCACTTGAACAGGAGATTCATCCACTTGAACTGAAGATTCACTCACTTGAACCGGAGACTCATCCACTTGAACTGGAGATTCATCCACTTGAACCGGAGATTCCCTCGCGGGGCTCACGTGAATCGCGAGTTCGGCTGGGCTGACGTGAAGCGCGGGCTCGGCTGGGCTGACGTGAGTCGCGGGCTCGTCAATGCGCACGTGAAGCGCGGGCTCGTCGTGACTGACGTGAACCAGTGGTGAAGACGACGAGGGCTTCGCGGGTAAAGTACACTCGGCAGGTGTCGAGTAGAATAAGCGCGCAGTAGTGAAGAGGTCCTGCAAGGAACAAGCCCGAGCGACATACCCGTCAAGAGTCCAGTTGGCAAGGTCCCGCGGCATCCATCGAGCGATCTCATAATCCAGCCCATTCAGAAACAGGCCCATGAGCTGGATATCATCTAGCGCTCTCACACTGCTAATGGACAGGAACTCCTTCGCGTACCTTTGGACAGACCGGCCCTCTTGCAAGACTGACGACAGGTATTCTGTCATAGCCCGGTTGCTGACGACTGCTGGACCCATTTTGAGGTTGGTTATTCTGTGACGCTGTGCGGAGAAACAGAGCTGAGGCTGGGTCCAAACGCAGTGTAGCTTTATTAAACAAACTTAAAACAAGACACTAGAAACAAGACTCGAGAGACGTGAAAGCACCAACGTAGCACACATAAATACAATAACCAACAAAGACAGGGCAGAAACACAGGGCTTAAATCAGGTGAACTAAACACGATGATAAAACACAGGTGCATGAAATAAACCATAATCAGTCCAGGGTAAAACAAGAATGAAACAATAAACTAGGAAGGAGTACCCCCCAGAGGCTCAAGCGGGCACTCCAGCCGCAGATCGTCACAGTAATAAAAAGAAAAAAAAAAGTTTTGTACTCTAAAAGCGAGATATTGGATGAATAGTTCATAATATACAGTTTGTCAGTCTGCCCAGCAGGCGTTTACTATAACCTTGTAAATATTGTTAATTTGAATGAATGATTGGATTTTGAGTGGAATATCAAACCTAAAACTTACTTTACTGCGCTCCCGGTTGCTTTCCCCTACCAATGCAAAGTTAAACACAGCTGCAAAATGTTAAGCGTTTTCTTTTTAACAGGCTCTATGGGATAAAAATGCCCTTAATGTGAAACTTGGTGCATCACATACATATTCTATAGGCTCTTATTTTTAGGCCTATATAGTTTTACTCCCATAGACCCTATCATAAAGAAAACGCTTAAAGAGCCCATATCATAGCATTTGAAATGTTCCTATTTTTGTTTTAGGAGTTCCCAAAAACAGTTTAACATGCATGCAAGGATAAAAAAACACTTTATTTGTCTTATTATATGCATTTATTTTTAACTGATTTGCTCACCGACTCCCAAATGATTCGTACAACGACTCATTTTTCCAAACCACTCCTTTGCATGACGCTAATCGGCGGTGATTGGTCAGATGACAGACCCAGTCAGTTATTGTTTGTTAGCATAACGCATAAACATATTGATAAAGCACTGCAGTACTACAAGACGATCTATTCTTTATGACAGCTCCAATAACAGAGACAAATATTTCACATATTTAAAAAAAAATTGACATTGGAGACCTAGAAGCTGCGCTGAGCGTAACTTACACACACACGCGCGCACACACATACTTATCGCACCTTCCCTCCTCACGCCCGACGCTACAAAACCGTTCAAAACCCATAAAAGCAACAATTATTAATAATACTTACAGGTTGTGATTCATAAGAGGAAGCTGATCCATATACACTGGGTAAGCAAGTTACTGAGCCCTCCTTCAGGAACAACCGCTTGCGAATCCACAATTGAATACATTTATGTTATTGAACAATTCGTAATTAAAATGATGAAAAAACAAACGGGCTATGCTGTTGTGGTATTGTTGCATTTGCAAATATGAACTCTAACCACCGATTCTTCACATGCTCGTCCCTGGTAAATGAAAACAAAGTGGCTGAACTATCTTTGCATTGTAGAACACAGCGTCTTCTCGACATGATGCTATGATGAAGTATTTGAATGTGTAGACTTCAAGTTTACACTTCCGCCTGCGCGCAGTAACTGGGCGTGGCCAGCATGTCTCTACGTCACAATGTAACAGCTAATGACTCGTTTCAAAAACAATTCATTTCATAGACTCAGAGTCGACTCTCACTTTTGAAAGACAATAACTTTATATACGGTGCACTTTCAGATAAATCTTTGCAGGATGTTTTCATTCCCTTAGAGCTATATTCCACACCATATGAACAGTCATTTTCAAGAATCCATGATAGGGGCTCTTTAATGTGCCTTAATGCAGCAAAATGGGGATGTGCTAAAACTCACTAGCCTGTACACCTTATTGGACATATATATACTATATGATATATATATATATATATACTGTAATGCATTAAGCATTTTTATAATGGTTTTCTTTGGGAGAGAAATGCCTAACCTTGCGTGTATATATATAAAAATATATATATATACTGTAATGCATTAAGCATTTTTATAATGGTTTTCGTTGGGAGAGAAATGCCTAACTTTGCGTGTTGTGTTCATAATCTGATTTAATCTGCTTTCTTGTACAAAGTATGCTTTATTAAAAAGGTAGGCCTATAGTTAGCCTAGTTTGGTCTTTTAATGTTAGCCTTTTGTCTTAATTAATTTTGTTAAGCGTTTTCTTTATAACGAGGAAACATTTGATGACATTAAGCATTGGAAGAACACTTGATTGCATGCAGTTGTCTGTTTTACCAGGCTACTGACATCTAGAGACAGCAGCTTTTCTCAGAAAGTGTGTGTGGATCGTGAAAGGCTCAACCTGTGGAGTAAAGGTCTCAAAATCCAAGTGAATCAAATAGGACCGACTCAGAAACGAGTCGATGAATGCATGTGTGACCTGATCCACAAATGCACATCTTTCTAGTAGCATGCACAAAATCTGATTCATTTAATTCTGAATTTTTGCACACATCTACAACATTTATCAAGTTCACGGATAATTGTGCATGCATGTGTTAATCATTTTGAGACTAAATTCATCCCATACAAGCCCCTCTCCCCTGATATATCAATTGCACACGCAGCTCAACCGACTCGGGAGACTACCCGCCGCAGGGAAGATGAGTAATGAGCTATTTAACAATTTTTTTTTTCATGCGTAAATAATTTGTAAATAAAAGAATAGTTATGCTAATCTTTAGATGACTGGCTGTAATTTGTGATCGAGTTTTAGCCATCTTCTTTAGCTCGCTAATAATTGTCATAATAATCTGACTTGAGTGACAGAACAGGCAATAACAATGTTAGCTGATTGTTTTTGTGTCAAGACGTGACAACTTATCAAAGCTTCAGACAACAATGTTAAAGTCCCACCCACACCTTCACAGCGTTTTGTGATTAGGTGGGGCTACACACTCACTGGCCAAAAATTGTTGTCCAGAAACATCCTGAGCACAGGAATTCAAGAAGAAATTACAGGCACATGACAATTTCTTTGTTGACATACACACACCTCCACTTCTAGTGCACCATAAGTAATAATTGAAAGGCATTATTTTTACTATACTTTATTTTTTCTTTATTTCTTTTTCTATACTTTATTTTTTCCAAAAATCCTTCGTAGAGCACCTTTAAGGCAAAGCAGATGTTATTGATTATCCGTGAGGGTCTGTGGCACTCCAAAATAACATTTAGTCATCCTTTCTTACAGTGACACCAATGCAAAACATCAAGGGTAGGCGATGGAGCTCCCCAACTACGCCAGTCAACTGCTTCTCCAGCTCAATCAACAACGCTCAAAGGGCTTCCTGTGCGATGTCATCATCATGGTCGAGAACACACTCTTCCGAGCCCACAAAAGTGTCCTCGCCGCCACCAGCCACTACTTCAAGTCCCTTGTCCTTCATGATAACCTCATCCACCTTGACCCTGATATGGTGGATCCAGCTGTTTTCCAGCAAATTCTGGATTTCATCTACACTGGCAAGTTGTCAGATGAGATTTTTGAGGCTCTGGATTTGAGCTCTCTGCTCACCACAGCTAACTTCCTCCAGCTCAATGACCTCGCAAACCTGTGCTCCACTAAGATGAACCAAAATGGATCCCTCAATAGCGTAGCATGTGGGAGCTCCAAATCTTTATTTCGCCTGTATGAAGACCACTCATCAGACACTGAAACATACACGTGTATGACTCCTCCCAAAAAAAGGCATAATTCTGAAAGTAAATGTAGGAAAAAGCAGGACTTGGGGTTGGATTTGACTAAGAAGAATGTAAAGTCTGAGACGAATGATTCGTTTTTTCTTTCTAGAACCATCTCCAACAATATGCAGCTAGGAATAAACGGGAAGTGTGTTCCAAAGAAAGAAAAGTGGATAATTCCTTTGGATGGAGCCCAGGAAAGAAAAAGGGAGGGATCCCGAAGAAAATCCAAGGTCAGTGGTTACGTTCCTCTTAGCAGGGTTGGAAGTCAACTAAGCCAGAATCAGACTTTCACTTTACAGTTGTCTGTAAAGAAAGAGAAAGGAATTGGAGGGAAAACAGATGAAACTGATGGCCAAAAACCAAACAATGGCAGCACCAATTTTGTGTATCAAAAGGACACCTTTCTCAAAGAAGCTGAAGGGGACAACCCTTACGTTTGTATTCCATGTGAAAAGGGTTTTCCCTCCTCCGAGAGTCTCAAGTCACATGTGGAAAGTCATTTGGATGGAGACCTGGATGTGAAAGTGGAGGATGAGGAGGAAGAGGAACGTGATGGAGACGCTGGAGTCACCAGAGTCTCGCAAGAAGCTGCTGAAAGCCTGGAGCAAAGTCCCAAAAAGTCCCTCAAAGATGTTGACACCTTGCGTCCATTCCCTTGCAACATTTGCGGCAAGATGTTCACACAGCGCGGCACTATGACCCGCCACATGCGCAGCCACCTCGGCCTAAAGCCGTTTGCGTGTGAGGAGTGTGGTATGCGCTTCACCAGGCAGTACCGTCTCACTGAGCACATGCGTGTCCATTCAGGGGAGAAACCTTATGAGTGCCAGGTCTGTGGTGGGAAGTTTACGCAACAAAGAAACCTCATTAGTCACATGCGGATGCATACCTCAGCATCTTAGAACAGGTCAAAGAGCCCTAAACTTGAATAATGCAGATACCAACAGTTCTCCATAGTGCTTTAGTTTAGGTTCTTTTAACTAGGGTTCAGTTCTCCTGAACACTACAAAGATTCATCTAGATCTTCTTTACAGTTTTATCTTCATCCACAAGAATTCTATCTCAAAAAGGAAACCTTTGTAGTCTAATCTAAAATATGTCTTTTGCAAAGTTTACTTTTGGATCTAATTTAGGGTTCAGTTTCAGCCACAAATTCAATTCTTAAATTTTACAAAGATTGTTCCAGAGCTATTTAGCTATGTTCACACGGTCAGTCCAAATCTGATTATTTGTGCATCCTATTGGAATCTGATCTAGATTATTGACTGTCCACACTGTGTATCGTAACTGTTCGTACCTGATTTGTGTGTCCGGTGGTGCTCTTTCGTTTTATAGAATATCTCCATTGGTTTCTATGGCAATGACGTTGCGTTGCACCAAAAACAACACTTGGGGGGTTTGCAATACAGATGTTCTCTTATTTACATCTTAAAATGTGTAGCCACCGCGCTGGACTACTACATCTGAGGCAGCGGCAGAAACATAGGAGGCTGGTATGAGCGGCTTTATTCCGTGCTGCCATCTCCGCCAGGCTTAGAATTCAACATGTCTCCATTATATTGTAATTTTAAGCTTGACCGACACTTTGCAACAACACAACTTTGTTTCTACAGTGGCTTTCAGAATGTTTGTTATAACAACGTCTGGCATGTTTACGTTTTACGTGGCCTTAGAAAGTGACATAAATGAAGAAATGCAATTTAAATAGGATTTCAAACCACATATGAATGTAGCTTTTTCCCATTCACATCTGCTTTATGATCAGAAACATATGATCAGATTAAATTGAATATGCTTAAAAATCGGATTTGGACTGACCGGTCTGACGAGATTTAGGACTGGAGGGCTGCCTTCCTGTAAACAAGGGTTTCAACCCTGCTTCAATCTATTTATAATCTGTTTCAGGTGTGTTTGATTAGGGATGGACCTAAACTCCTCCAGAGCCGGATTTGAGAAACCTGCAAAACTGTGGCCCTCCATGAGTTTGAGTTCGGCACCCCTGATCAAGAGCGTTTTTTATACATTTCTGAGAATTTGTGGCCAAAACCTCTGTAGCAAATCAAACCCTCTAGAACACTAGAGATTATTTAGATTAATTTAGTTTACCTTTTGAGCTAATCTCGTATTCAGTACGGATATTGAGTCCTTTAAGATTCTAATACTCTAATACACCGATTTCCTTTTTGAGCTTTTCTAGGGTTCGTTTCATCCACAAATTCTAGAATAATCTGCAAATGAAACTTCTGAACATCTAGAGGATTATTTGTAGTATGTTATTTTTCTATTCTCAAAAAGAAAACCACCTTTGTCTAAACTTGGGTTCCGTAAGGTTTCTCTACAGTTCACTTTTTTTTTTAAGATAATCTAGAGTCCAGTTTTGCTCCCAAATCCTACATAGGATTATCGTGATCTTTGTTTTGAATGGCAATGCCATTTTCTGATCAGTATATAAATGCCAACTTCAGCCAATACCTGCTGTTATACCTCTTTCTATGAATTTCTATAAATTTTCTTCTTGTGCATGAATTGTTTATTGTTAGTGTGTAGCTAAACAAATGTTAAATTTATCCACTTGTAGTTTAGATGTAGTTTGATCTATTAAAACGAAAATTACCTCAAATTGCTAGTAATTATCTCCGAACTGAAACAACCGAATGTTTCTGGTGATGCCAGTTATTTTACAGCCGTGACTTGCTATACCTCTCGAATGTAATTAGGAATTGTGAAATGGTTTAGGCTTCAGAAACTGACCGCTATAATAAAGCTATCTGGTTGTTTACTTGAATACACAAACTTGCTACCTCAGATTAAACCAAACCCTCTGATTAGCCTGTATGAGATTAAGACTACATGTTGGATTAGAAAACCTACATGATGTCTTCTATAATACAGTCACTCTGTCTAGTTGAATTGAGCTTAAACTGACATCTGATCCAGAACAGGGGAAAACACACTGCCTGTTTTAATGTACACTTTTCAGGGGGTCAGGTAATACTTCACTGTATCTGAGCTTGTGAAGTCATATTGCTTGAGCAATTAGGGTGTTTTGATGTACAGTTCCAAAGAAATATTGAATGTTGAAATGCTGAAGAAATATTGTAAAACTATATAACCAAATCTATATTCTTGCTAAATATTTAAGTCTAATTTATGCTTCTTTCAATTCAGGTTTATATTATAAAATCTTTTTCTTTTTATTAATATTTTTTTTCAGGGGTTTTCCTTTGGGATTTTTTTTTAATTAATATTATGATTATTTTCCAATGCTTCAACCAATGGCTTAATGTATACAGCATGTTGTCCATATTTTCTTGTGGCATGTGCATTGTTCTTATGATTTAAAAAAATGTTAGGTTTAGCAGATTGCGTTCTTGCATTTAGTGTTGAAATGAGACCAAAAGCTTCAAATCAAAACCTACTGTAAATATCTTTGGGTATCTTAATGTAAATGACATGTTATCATTTGATACATTACTGAAACGTTTACTTGTTCAGATATTAAATGATTTTCTTGCGGTTTAACGTCTAACGTCAACTACCTCTGGTTGGGTTTTTTCATGCTGGATGGCTTTTTAAACAATACCCAATTCTGAGGTTGTTTTGTAGTTCGTTGCCTGTTCTGGTAATATCAACAAGGGTACTTTAAATAATAGATCAACTAGTCAAATTATTTAATTTGCTGAATTACCATTGCAGGCACTCTTTGTTCAGTTGTGCTTGCTTTTTTCTCTCTTTGCTTTATAAGATTATTTGACATTGTCTGTAAATCAATATAATTCTATAATATTCAGGAACTTTTTATTACTTAATGGGGCTTGAAACTGAACTTTAAAACTGTGACAACACTTTCATTTGCATCCTCTGCAAACCTCAGGGAACATTTTAGGGACGCATCCCAATTAACTTTTTGAACCATAAAGCACCATATAACCAATGTTTTTGCAGCTAATTTGATTTAGACACGTTTCTATATATTCACTATAACTGACACAATATGCCTTCTGAAGGTTTGGCAGCTCTTTCCATTAGCAGGTTTGTGTGTATGTGTAGGGTTTTGATGTGGTTTTCTTTTGAAATGTCAAGTACTTTGTTCAAAAATAATGATACTAAAGTATTTGCAACTTGTTTATGAAAACCAAAGCACATTTTCACTCTTTGAAAATTTTAAAGTCCTGTTGTAAGTAACATTGTTCTCATTTATGACATGAAATAAAATTAAATGCTGATCAAACAACTTCACTTTTGCTTTTTATTGATGTGGATTTTTACAAAAAAAAAAAGCTTCTGCAGAAAATATGTATTGTATGCATGCAAAATTATAGCATCTTT
The DNA here is from genome assembly GCF_988280905.1 of Pimephales promelas. Lineage (NCBI taxonomy): Eukaryota > Metazoa > Chordata > Actinopteri > Cypriniformes > Leuciscidae > Pimephales > Pimephales promelas. Next base: position 8,228,597 of record NC_142793.1, read on the forward strand.
GAAAATGACTTGCCACCAATAGTTGACTAAGGTTTAGCTATGTTGGGGAATAATTGATGGCTATTGGGAATAACATATCAATAAAAACTAATATTTTCAATGCCAAGAAAGTAAATATCTCTTAATAACAAATGTAAAAGTCAAATCTAAATAAAAAATTATATAACATTTTAATCCGATATCTGACTAAAAATATTTTACTGATAACTTGCATTTTATGATTTCACCCTTATATATTAAAAATAAAGTAAAGGTTGTGTGTATTTGGCGTGCTGTTTTTTGCCCCGTACTCCCCCATCCCAGCTGGGATAGAAATAGAAGTGAGGACATGGGGTGGTGGTGGTGGGATGCTAGAAAACTGTCTTAACAGAGGTAAGTCTGCTGTGTGTATACACACAAACACATACATTCAGGAGAAACTCAAAAATTAGAATATAGAATATCATGCAAAAGAATTTCTGTAATTAAACTTAAAAGGTGGTATATTATAGACTCATAATGTATGAGTATATAGACATGCAAAGTGAGATATTTCAAGCCTTTATTTGTTATTATGATTATGACTTACACCTTTATGGAAACTCCAAATTCAAAATTAGAATATTAATCTTTGGGATGTACCCAAAAAGTGAAAGTGAGGAGCATTTCTAGGTACAAGTTGGAAGCGGCCTACCTTACATATTTCAAGGGTGCTGAGTCCAAAAAAATGGTACCCAAGCGAAATTTTGATTTTTTTTTACCTTCTAATTTGCATATCAAAATGGTAGCCAAATTGCCTATCTTGCTCAGTCATTGGACCATTTTCCCCTATTTTTTTTTTAAGGCAATCAAGATGAGGAAATTAAGTTTCTAGATCGATAGTCAAGGGTCAGAGCAAAGATATATTAGAGGCTCACTGCCTTATTTATTTGCAAAAAAACAACTTTTAAGGCGAGACACTAGTGAATAGGGTAAAAATTTTAAATAATAGGCTAGATATCACCATGAAACTTCCTCAGTTGATTACTTACGCAAGTAGGCTAGCCTATATAAAAATGTATTATAAGTTTTTGAAATTTGTATATTTAATTATTCAAATTGGGCATTATCTCATTAAATATGCTCAACTTTGCATATATTCTCGGTAGACAGATCTGAACACATCTTACCCTATTCACCTAGTGTCTCGCCTTAAAAGTTGATATTTGGCAAATATATACATAAAAAAGGCAGTGAGCCTCCAATAGCCTATATCGATCTAGAAACTTCATTTCATCATCTTGATTGACTACTTATAAAAAAGTGCTCTTCACTTCTTGAAAAGGTTTTCAAGCCATAATAATCGAAATTATAACAAATAAAGACTTGAAATATCTCACTTTGCATGTAATCTATATAATATATTAGTTTCACCTTTTAAGTTGAATTACTGAAATAAATTAACGTTTGCATGATATTCTATTTTTTTAGTTTCACCTGTATATCCTGTTTCTAACTGAGTTGATGAATGAGCTCCTCCCATGTTAAGGTTAATTATCCGATCATGCTCCTTCTGAATTTTGTTAATCTGAATTTTTTGTCATCATGTTGATTAAAAAAATAGTCAAGCATTGTGAAAATGTAAATATCATTGCGTACTGCAAAATGTAGGCCTATAGCATTTATATAACAGCATAACAATTTTTAGACACTATACACACTGCACAAAATGCTTTTCGAACAGAGCCAAAAGCTCTAGGCAACAGTGTTTTCATATCTTGTCCAGTGGGTGGCAGCAAGACTCCACAAAGTGATAGATGTGATCACCATTATTCAGTTTGGGAATTTTGTTTCAGTGCTTTGTTGAGCTGACAGCCTCATTGCAGCCTTCACCCCCCAGTAGAGACCTACCTGTCACAGATCTGCATGCTCACACAAGCAAGTTGAGTCCTCTTGTCCTAAACCTTCACTGAACTTAAGATAAGGCCCAGTGTTTTCACATGTAAATGTCTGCAGTGTATTGTTAGCACTGAGTGCCTCAGAAGATTTCTTACGGCGTGCAGGGTGTTATCTGATGGCGTGCAGGCCATGCAGTGTCGGACAAGCAGAGAAGAGAATAGAACAGCTGGCAGCATCCCACGTGCAGAGAGAGACAGACACTCTGAGCAGGGTGGGAACTTGCATACTAAGATATCTACAAACATAGAAATCCCCTTTGTGGCATTATCGGAGAGCGGACAGCTTGGGCTGTGCACACACAGACAAGTACACAGTGGATAAAGCATTCAGACCAGTTGAATAAGAAGTCTTGGCTCACTTTGGTCTTATCTCACTTTTGCATAGTGTTTGCATAGTTAAAGTTTCAGTGACCCACATCTGTTTGGTTGCTTGTTTTAACCATTCAAACTTTAAGGGTTAAATTTGTTTTGTGTGGACTGTGTGTGTGTGCAATTGTAAACAGGTGAGTTGATGTGAAAATGTAAACTGTGACAAAGCAGAAATCCACACATACAATAAAATAAAACCATGAAGATATCCATGGAATTATTTGATAAGAAAAATTGACTTCATTATTGAACATGGGTACAAAGAATCAACAAAATTTAAAGATTTGAAACAAACTGAAATTGAAATGCAATTGATTTTTTCTTAAATGTTTCAGTAGACAAAAATGGGCCAGAAATTAGCCAAATAAATGTCACTTCTAACACTGTAAAAAAAAAGTGAACGTGTTGTACTATCATTAAGCACAAAGCAGGTTGTGTCCTCCTGAATGTCCAGGACTTGGTATGTCAATGTGCAACAAAAGAAGTAGGCTATATCGAATGTCACTTTTGTCCTGTGCATTCCAGGTTGCAAGGTGGAAACTGGCTGAAAAAGAGAAAAATTTGCTGTAATTGGCACTCGCACAATAGTGTAAGGGTCAATGGGGCTTATTGTAAAGTAGCTACACGACGAAAGCTGCAAGGCGCATTAAAACAGAAGACATAATGCAGAGTGTTTGTTGGCAGTAAATCAGAACGTGTGAATTCAAATGACCAGTGTTACACTTTATCAAGGCCCTGTTCGTGTCTCCTCGACGTCCTCGTGATATATGACTTTCTGTATCAGTAATAAATGTAATGTGCTGTGTGCGCACTCGCCGAATACTCTTGTGTAGCCCATGTTCTCGCAGACGCATTTATCAAAAACAGCGCTTTATCAGCATGCTTATGTTCTCTTATAAATATTCCTACGGCTGAAGTGTAGCTAGGTCAGAAACTCACAGGCACAAAAGAATATTGAGAATAAAAGGCAGAAAGTGTAGCGCTGCTGAGAGGACTGATGTGATTTGAGTTGAGCTTTTGTTCCTGGCTCTAGCCCCGGACACCCCCCCTCCCCCCCTTCCTCAGTGGGACAACAGCGCGGAATGAAGGCCTATTCAGCGGAGGGAGTGGTGTTAGGCGAACACCCCCCGCATCTTCATACCCTCGTCCCGTCCTGGTCACCAGCAACGCTATGTTTGTGCCTGTCAAGGGGGCCGGAGGGATCCACCCCTGAACTCAGCCATCACTCTGCAGGCTGTGTCTACATAACACAGTCTTATTCCAAGAAGTCATATAACTGACGTCTTGGGACGTCTTTTGACCATACGTCAACATCCGCCTTTTTAGGGTACCCTTAAACGTCGGTTACATACAACTGACGCTTTACCTTTAACGTCGGTTAGGTGACTGGGTAAGTTTAGGGGTAGGTTTAGGTCTGGGGTAGGGTTAGGATCCGATTGACGGGATGGAACACAACTAGAACACTCCCATTATAATCAGCAAAGCTAGGAAAGAACTGCTTTAGCATCTGCAACCAATAGGCTATTTCACAAAAAAATTGTATTAATAATTGTACACATTTTGCCTATTTTTTAAATTGTTTACATATTTATATTTTACAGCTTTTATTACTGATAGAAAAAATAATTTTGATTTAAAGAATTTTTTTTTATTCGACAGACTGCAATTTAAATATCCAATAAATAACAAATTATTAATCTTGCAAAATGCAATAGATTATTTTATGTTAACTTTTCGATAAGTCGTATGTTGTAAGGCACAAATGTGCTTGCTTGTGGTAAAGACCATTCATTGACTGTACAGCCATTCTATAATATTTGATAGGCCTCTCTAAATTGTGAATAGATCAAACCTTTTGCTGTTTAACTGTTTTATATATAAAAAAGGAAAGTTAAAGGGATAGTTCACTTTGAAATTAATTTTTGATGTGTTTTAGCTTACCTCAAGGGCATCCAAGATGTAGGTGTCTTTGTTTCCACAGTATTTTCAATTTTGATATTTTCAATATTTTCAGGTCAAACCATTCTTGTCTATCAGTCATATAATGGAGGTCTATGGGGTCCACCTCAAAGAGCATGCACAGAGAAGTCCAAATTAAACATGATTTAATGACTCGTAAATTCAAGTACATGTTGATGGTCTAAGACACGAAACGAGCGGTTATCAACGTGTATCAATGAAACGAGCGGTTATGAACGTGCATCAATGCAACGAGCGCAGACCGAAGCGCCCTCGCCCTCAGAGTACTTGGATGTCACTGTGATTACAAGAGGTAAAAACGATATAAATACTGTTCGTTTTCTCACACAAAACGCTTGTTTCGTGTCTTAGGCCATCAATGTGTACTTACATTTACGAGTCATTAAATCATGTATAATTTGGACTTCTCTGTGCATGCTCTTTGCAGTGGACCCCATAGACCTCCATTATATGACTGACAGACAAGAACGGTTTGACCTAAAAATATCAAAATTGAAAATACTGTGGAAACAAAGACACCTACATCTTGGATGCCCTTGAGGTAAGCTAAAACATATCAAAAATTAATTTCAAAATGAACTATCCCTTTAAGAATAACTTTTATCTTAGTAATATTTCATGAACTGGAAGCTACTTATGTTTACTTGTGTCACATGCATGTTCTGTTTTAATTCAGTTTTCATTGAGTTCTGTTTCTGTTTGCAGTAGTTTGCTATTTAGTTCATATACCCCCTACCCTGCATGTGTGTTTCCTAACACTTTATGTTTTTGATTGATTAGAGCCCTCGGTTCAGGTGTACTCTGTTAATTATCTTGTTAGCTCCTTTGTTTGCCCGTATTGAAGCAGTTTTAGTTTCTGTTTCTTTTCTTGCATTGCTGTTGTTTTACTTCGATGTGTAGGCCTACACAGTTGTCATTTCTCCCAGTTCTCTCATTTGTTTGATTAAAGTCAGTTTGAGTATGTCCTTTGTCATGCAATTCTTCGTAGCCTCCTCTGTGATGATTTGATTATCCATACTGTCACAGTCTTCGTCTGCACCAGTCTGTCTTTGTCATCTGCACTTCATTTCCCAGGATCCTCTTGTTTCCACACCTGAACTCACTCCCGCAATCAGCCACCTGTTTATCGTCTTGTTCATCTGTATCACCTGTTTTCACCTTGTTCTGTTTGATTCATGCTTGTATTTAGTTGGCTTCTGTTCAGTCTGTCTATGTGAATGTTACCCTGTGTTTGCGCCCGTGTACCTGTATCCTTGCCTGTTCTTCTGTGAGTAAAAGTTATATTAATTGGAAAACTGGACTTAGTCTGATCTTCTGCTTGCACCACACCGTGACAGATAGACCGACCACACAAGAGATAAAGTGGGGCTATCGTTGTGCTCTATCTACCAAGATGGCCGTAAGATTGAATCTTACATTGAGGACTTCATTAAGTTTAGCCATCAAACCTCCCTGACCGAGCAGCAGGTGATGGACCTATTTTGGAGTGGTTTGGATCCACACATGCACTGATTCCACCCGGAGGTCCCGGTGAGACCATCGAACGGTATCTCGAGGCGATCTTAAGATGGTGGGGCTCCCCGTTCATGGTCAGTAGCGCCCGTTCTGAGCCCTCCTCACCGCTGGTCCCGTCCAGCCCTGCCGAGCCTGAGCCCTCCTCGCCGCTGGTCCCGTCCAGCTCCGCCGAGACCACTTCACCGCTGGTCCCGTCCAGCTCCGCCGAGACCACTTCACCGCTGGTTCCGTCCAGCCCCGCCGGGCCTGAGCCCTCCTCACCGCTGGTTCCGTCCAGCCGCGCCGGGCCTGAGGCCTCCTCACCGCTGGTTCCGTCCAGCCAGAGCCCGAGACCGTCCAGCCAGAGCCCGAGACCAGGATCCCACCCAGCCTCCCTCTCCCACCTCCTCTCATCTGTCACCTGTCAGCCCTTCTGCCTACCAGCCCTCCGGTTCAAGCCGGTGGATTTGCCTCCAACCTCCTCTACCTGGACGGTCTCGGGCTGGACGGTCTCGGAGAGGCTGGACTGAACCAGCGGTGAGGAGGGCACAGGCCCGGTGGGGCTGGACGGAACCAGCGGTGACGTGGTCTCGGCGGGGCTGGACGGAACCAGTGGTGAGGAGGGCTCAGAACGGGCGGTACTGACCATGAACGGGGAGCCAAACCATCTTAAGATCACCTCGAGATACCGTTCGATGGTCTCACCGGGACCTCCGGGTGGAATCAGCACATGCAAGTGTGGATCCAAACCACTCCAAAATAGGTCCATCACCTGCTGCTCGGTCAGGGAGGTTTGATGGCTAAACTTAATGAAGTCCTCAATGTAAGATTCAATCTTACAGCCATCTTGGTAGATAGAGCACAGCGTTAACCCCGCTTTATCCATCTCTTGTGTGGTCAGTCTACCTGTCACGGTGTGGTGCAAGCAGAAGATCAGACCAGTCCAGTTTTCCAATTAATAAAACTTTTACTCACAGAAGAACAGGCAAGGATACAGGTAGACGGGCACAAACACAGGGTAACATTCACATAGACCGACAAGGACAGACTGAACAGAAGCCAACTAAATACAAGCATAAATCAAACAGAACAAGGTGAAAACAGGTGATAAAGATGAACAAGACGATGAACAGGTGGCTGATTGCGGGAGTGAGTTCAGGTGTGGAAACAAGGATCCTGGGAAGTGAAGTGCAGATGACAAAGACAGACTGGTGCAGACAAAGACTGTGACACATACATTATTTTAGAAACTTTGTGTTAAAATGTATCAAATGGGATAGATCAGGCTTTTGAGAAACATTTACCCTTTTTTATGTTTTTTGTACATCTCTCAATCTTCATTGTTTTGCATTTACATTATATTTTTATGAAGCATAAGAATAAATATGCATTTTTTGTCTGTTCTGCTGAAGATATCACTAATTTACTTTACAAGCTATCAGAATTTTGTACTTTTTGGCCATATCAACTGCACCAAATTACATATTTTTGTTCAGTTTGGGCCTCTGAATAAAATCAAAATCAGCCTCTGAATAAAATTGCATCAGATACAAAAAAACACATATGCAATGTTTAAAAATATATATTTTAAATAAGTTGTCTATGTATAAAATTGTCTAGGGGAGAGCGGGGCACTAACACATTTTGGTTTTGGCTCAATTAATTAAAAATAATTAGGTTAGATTACGTTTTTTTTTACACAAGCAACATACACATCTCTGCTACAAATGAACACTTAAAGTTTTTTTCTAGGGCCTACCATTTTTGTACATTTGCACTGAAAGTGACAGAAGTGTAAATGTTACAACTTACCCCATATGCGGGGTTAATTGTAACAGACAGAAGGGTTAGTTGTAACACTTGTGTTTAACACATAATTCAGTACTATTTTATTTTTATTGTTTGTGCATCTGTATAGACAGATATCCACACATCCATCCCTCATCCAATCATCCTTCTATTGTGGATCAATATCATGGATAGAGACATAGAAAAGGGCTGCACAGTTTTGCAATAAATAATAATAAATACAATTATAAAATTGCAATTAAATTAGATATGTGTGTGGCAGCTGAATGTACAATTATTATTATTAATAATAATAACAGTAATAATAATGCAAATGAGCTTAAAATAAAAATTTAAAGGGTTTATTACATTAAAAACAGGCCATATTTTAATAAATAAACAAGTTATCATTCATAGTACACTAAATTTTGAACATTTTAAATTCCAACATTGTTTTTGAAAGTCCAACATAGTATACTCAAACCTGAAAAGTTTTGTGGCTCCTTTTTTATTTGATTATCATTGTAGGCTACACTTGGCGGCTTAGTTGTAACACAACTAACTCCGCTGTGTATTGCATATTTTAACCCTCTAGCTAACAGTCGCTAGGAATTGCTGACATGTTTCAAAATGGTGCTATGTTTGAGCCAACAAAACAGTGATTAAGGCAGTATAAAGTTAGATTTGGAAACGTTTACAAACAAATCAGGAACTGAAAAAAAATCTATGATGAAAAAATGTACTTGCATGGTGTCAAAACACTCTTTGTCCTGTAGTATCTTCACAAAATATTATCAAAACTTTCCGCAAATTTGCGGGAGACCGTCTTCTGGCAGCAAGAGAAAAAGAGCGAAAAGACAACCTGCTTGGTCCTGATGAATGTAAAAAGTCTGTTACATTTAACCCTGTGTTAGGTTGTGCCCCGCGCTCCCCTATATTTTGATTGTAAAGTTGTCTAAATATTGGTGGGACTTCTTTTCTTTGTGGATGCACTTCTTGTTATGTTTTTCAATACCCACGATTGTATTTTTGTGTGTGTGTGTGTGTGTGTGTGTGTGTGTGTGTAGCTAAGTAAACAGATTCTTTCTTGTGTCTTTGCATATATCATGTCAAAGTTATGTGTGCTCATATAAAGTGTTTTGCTCTGGCTAACAGAAGAGGCTGTGGCCTCCTCTTATACGGTTGTTAATGACCATTCTCTATCACTACTAGACCCTAAGGCCTAAGCCATCTGGGGGTCTCTTCCCACCTGTGTGTTTTTCTGTCTGTCTGTTCAAGTGTGTATGCTTAGTTATCTTTGTGAGGACCAGTTTAAGTTTTATAATTTAAATGCTGACTTTAAAATCTATTGCTGAATCATCTTGACTTTATTCTTTTCTCAAACTTTGTTCGCTTCTCCCCCAAAAGTAGATATATACTCGTCCTTGTTCAATAAATCAACTATTCTACCATTGTTTTCCCACAGGTATGGGGATGAATACTCACTCAGATGAAAAAAGAGGAGAGAAAGGGGAACCAGAGTGGATATTTTTAGCCTAGACCTTGTTTCTGATTTGTGACCACAAAAAGCAGACTCGTTTAGCAAAGCAGACATGAATAACCATTGTAAAACAAATAAAAATACTATAGTAGAGTCTAGCTGCATCTGTGGTGGGTTGTCTGTGTGATTGTGGTATTATGCTCAAGAGGATGTAGGTTCAAATCCTGCATGCGACATATACCCTTATCCTATCCCCCACTTTTTTTGTCTTTTGACTTAGATATGTAGAAGTATAGTGTAGAAGAACTATAATGTAGAGAGTTCATTCAGTTTGGAAGATTTTGGACTGTGCAGGTTTGTTGAAAAGAAATGTGTCAACCCTGTTACATTAAATTTTTACAATGCAATGTGTAACAGAGTGGACACTTTAAACATATGAAGCCCATTACTAGGGGGAAAAAACATGCAAGGAAAAGATTAACATTTAGGAGGAATTCAATAGATGTATAAAGCCAAAGATCGACACGTTATGTTTTAACACTGTTATACAGGCTAAGTCTTTTGAAAATGATGAAAAGATAGAAATGCCCAACCGATCCTTTAAAACTGATGTAACCTATATGCGATTTAAGTAGCACCAATCTGAAAAGCATTAGCTGATATAAAAAATTGGATGATTAGTAATTTCCTAATTCTGAAAAAACAAAACAAAAAAACACATTAGACCAAATAACTCAGCACGTATAACCTAAAATGTATAAAACCTGATGTTCTGTCAAGTGTTCGTCATCAGTAAGGAAGCTGTGTGCTCTTTGATACCAATTTTTCCTTTGAAAGCCACGTTTCGCCTCTGTAAAATCGTATTCTTCCACAATAAAACATCTAAATTACGACATATGCTTTCAATGACAAATGCAATAGATTACTTACAAAGCACTAAATGGTTTAGCTCCCCGGTACTTGAGCGAGCTCTTAACGCATTATAGCCCTTCACGTCTATTGATATCTCAAAACTCTGGCCAGTTGATATTAGAATATCAAAATTGACTGCAGGCGGTAGATCTTCTTCCTATTTAGCGCCAAAACTCTGGAACAGTCTTCCTAACATTGTTCGAGAAGCACACATACTCTATCAGTTTAAATCTAGACTAAAAACAACTCTCTTTGGCTTGGCATACACATGGCACATTATCAATTTCTATAATTCAAATCATGTAAAATGATTATTAGGTTGCATAAACTACGTAGGTCAGCCGGAACCGGGAACACTTCACATAACATCTGACGTACTTATGACAACTTAAGAAGAATGGCTTCCATGCTATATGCTCTCTGCCACCAAAACGATGAACAGCAAGGAAACTCACAGCAACTTATTTCAAAAGACCGGTTTCAGTGATGTTTTGTCTTGAGTCTTTGTTCCATAACACATAGGTACTAATCAGTCATTTTGATTTTGTGTTAACTGTGGTACATCTAACCATGAAGCAAGACAGTTGATTAACATTATATAGCCTATTCAGTGTTTCATGGGGACAACTGTAGGAATGACACAGAAGGTAAAAGGGCAATTAAAAACGTTAAGTAGCCTATTTCCATTTTCAGTGTTTCAGTTTCCATGTTTTAAAGGGTTAGTTCACCCAAAAATGAAAATTAAGTCATTAATTACTCACCCCCATGCTGTTCCAACCCCGTAAGACCTTCGTTCATCTTCGGAACACAAATAAAGATATTTTTGATTTAATCTGAGAGCTGGATCACTCTTCCATTGGCTTCCTAAGGGACTGGCTCTTGACGGCCCATAAAGTCATTAAAGAAAATGTTTTAATGTTCCATGTGCCTACAGCGGCTCATTTATAAGTTTATCAAGCGACGAGACTACTTTTTGTGTGCGAAAAAAAACATATAAATAACGGCTTTATTTGACTATTCCATTACTTCCTTATTGGCGCATGCGCGAGAACTGAGACGAGGACGTTCTCCTTCGACTTGTTACCGGCTGCTCACCGCTTAGGAGTTTTACCGCCCCCTACCGTATAAGATGATGTGCTGATATAGCTGGAAGTGCAAAACTTTCTGTTTACAAGCAGAGGAAGATGCGCGCTGTACATACGCTTTTCAATTAGCGTATTTTCCGCACTACAAGGTGCACTTAAAAGCCTTTAATCTTCTCAAAAAACGACAGTGTGCCTTATCATCATCTTATACGGTAGGGGGCGGTAAAACTCGTAAGCGGTGAGCAGCCGGTTACAAGAAGTGGTCGAATGAGAACGTCCTCGTCTCAGTGTCACAGGTCGAGGGGAGGAACGCTCGGGTGACCAACCACCCCCCCTCTAACTGAGTCACCACCGTGAGGAGCCGACACCACAGGCACACAACAGAGGACCCGGAGACAGAGATAAATTTCAAAGGAGTAACAATCTTTATTAAGCCAAAGGTTTCTCACAGTTCAAGAGACTCTCGTCGATGTACGATGATGGAGCAGGGGGGTTGAAGCTTACATCTCCCCAGCGGTGCTGCAGACTTCCAGACCCAAGAGAAAGTATGTCAGGTAAGGATTCTTCACGGTACAAAGTACTCTCGTTGGTGCACAGTAATGAAGCAGTGGATTAGAAGCTTACTCTTCCCCAGCGGTGCTGCAGACTTCCAGACTCAGACAGTAAGTATGGCGGGTAAGGATTCTTCACAGTACAGAGTACTCTCGTTGGTGCACGATAATAAAGCAGTGGATTAAAAGCTTACTTTTCCCCCAGCGGTGCTGCAGACTTCCAGACTCAGACAGTAAGTATGGCAGGTAAGGATTCTTCACAGTACAGAGTACTCTCGTTGGTGCACGATAATAAAGCAGTGGATTAAAAGCTTACTTTTCCCCCAGCGGTGCTGCAGACTTCCAGACTCGGACAGTAAGTATGGCGGGTAAGGATTCTTCACAGTACAGAGTACTCTCGTTGGTGCACGATAATAAAACAGTGGATTAAAAGCTTACTTTTCCCCCAGCGGTGCTGCAGACTTCCAGACTCAGACAGTAAGTATGGCGGGTAAGGATTCTTCACAGTACAGAGTACTCTCGTTGGTGCACGATAATAAAGCAGTGGATTAAAAGCTTACTTTTCCCCCAGCGGTGCTGCAGACTTCCAGACTCAGACGGTAAGTATGGCAGGTAAGGATTCTTCACAGTACAGGGTACTCTCGTGGGTGCACGGTAATGAAGCAGTGGATTAAACGATTACTTTATCAGCGTTGCTGTATACTTCTGGGCTCAAACAGTAAGTAGAACAGGTGAGGATATTCACAGTACACAGTACTCTCTCTTCAGTTCACAATAGGGAGACAGTGAGTCATAAGGTTACTTTACCAGTGGTGCTGTATGCTTCTGGGCTCAAACAGCAAGTAGAACAGGTGTGGATCTTCACAGTACAAAGTACTCTCTCCTCAGTTCACAGTAGGGCGACAGTGGGTTAAACGATTACTTTATCAGCGTTGCTGTATACTTCTGGACTCAAACAGTAAGTAGAACAGGTGAGGATAGTCACAGTACACAGTACTCTCTCTTCAGTTCACAATAGGGGGACAGTGAGTCATAAAGTTACTTTACCAGTGGTGCTGTATGCTTCTGGGCTCAAACAGCAAGTAGAACAGGTGTGGATCTTCACAGTACAAAGTACTCTCTCCTCAGTTCACAGTAGGGCAACAGTGGGTTAAACGATTACTTTATCAGCGTTGCTGTGTACTTCTGGGCTCAAACAGTAAGTAGAACAGGTGAGGATATTCACAGTACACAGTACTCTCTCTTCAGTTCACAATAGGGGGACAGTGAGTCATAAAGTTACTTTACCAGTGGTGCTGTATGCTTCTGGGCTCAAACAGCAAGTAGAACAGGTGGAGATCTTCACAGTACAAAGTACTCTCTCCTCAGTTCACAGTAGGGCGACAGTGGGTTAAACGATTACTTTATCAGCGTTGCTGTATACTTCTGGACTCAAACAGTAAGTAGAACAGGTGAGGATAGTCACAGTACACAGTACTCTCTCTTCAGTTCACAATAGGGGGACAGTGAGTCATAAAGTTACTTTACCAGTGGTGCTGTATGCTTCTGGGCTCAAACAGCAAGTAGAACAGGTGTGGATCTTCACAGTACAAAGTACTCTCTCCTCAGTTCACAGTAGGGCGACAGTGGGTTAAACGATTACTTTATCAGCGTTGCTGTGTACTTCTGGGCTCAAACAGTAAGTAGAACAGGTGAGGATAGTCACAGTACACAGTACTCTCTCTTCAGTTCACAAATAGGGAGACAGTGAGTCATAAGGTTACTTTACCAGTGGTGCTGTATACTTCTAGGCTCAAACAGCAAGTAGAACAGGTGGGGATCTTCACAGTACAAAGTACTCTCTCTTCAGTTCACTGTATCACTCTGGGCTTCTGACGGGGGCAGATATAATAACCTTCCACGTACGTGTAAGCATTGATGAGGGCCACTTCTCAACAAAGACACAGCACACTTGTGTTCACTTCAATTCCACAGCAATAAATCAATGTGTATCAATAAGGCAAAAGCACTGCAATTCACTCACACGGTAGGGCTGATCAGAGGCCTCGCTCTGTTTGTTGTGCTCACTTTACATGGGGTTTCACTTTCAATTCCTCCTCCACACACTCTGAAACACATAGCTCCTCCAACAGTCAGATCCACACTCACTGTATCCTCTTCAAGCGGTTTAAATGTTCATAAGTTAAAATCAGTTCACTTATCTTTGCTCTTTCCTTTCCCAGCACAGATCCAGTCGATAGCTCAGCCCAGCAGGCTTCTTACAAACAATCACTCTGATCCAGCAAGCTTAAATGGGCGTCTCTCCCTTTCCCCTGTCCCTTCCTTGTCAGTGGGTCCTCCATCTGAGCCTCCTCCATCTGTGTCTTCCCCGTCTGTGTTTCCCCCGTCTGAGCCCTTTTCTCCCTCCTGTCTGTCTCCTTTTATCTTGTTTATCTTGACTCGTCAAACAGGAAACCTGTGTGAGTGCCGCTCCTCTCTCTCTCGCACCTGCAGGGCATTAGCGCTAATCAGTGCGGGCATGATTCCATCACGCCCGGAACTGCAGTGGTGTGTTGCACACAATCCGTTCCCCTAGGGAACTTGCGACTCTGAGGAGGGTTCCGATCGCCAAGCGATTTTGTCACCCGTGACATCAGTTCTCGCGCATGCGCCAATAAGGAAGTAAGGGAATTGTCGAATAAAGCCATTATTTATGTTTTTTTCGCACAAAAAGTAGTCTCGTCGCTTGATAAACTTATAAATGAGCTGCTGTAGGCACATGGAACATTTAAACATTTTCTTTAATGACTTTATGGGCCGTCAAGAGCCAGTCCCTTAGGAAGCCAATGGAAGAGTGATCCAGCTCTCAGATTCAATCAAAAATATCTTTATTTGTGTTCCGAAGATGAACGAAGGTCTTACGGGGTTGGAACAGCATGGGGGTGAGTAATTAATGACTTAATTTTCATTTTTGGGTGAACTAACCCTTTAAAAGGTATACAAATGTTTAAAGAATTAACGAGTCATGTCCAGACATTCTTTCAGTTACTTGATCAGCCCAATGGTATTTTCGTCAGTGATGACGATAACAAAATGATTTCGTTGACGCACCGTTTTTTTTTATGACGATAACGCGACGATGATTAGCTAAAAATAGCTCTAAGGTCCAAATTTCAATTTTAACCGTTCTATTTAATCAGAAACGATCTTAAAACAGGGCTTTAAGCATAAAATACCGAACTAACCAAGACTAAATACAGTTTACAGTATTCAGGGATTGTCTTATTCATTTCAACACACTCCAAGTGTTTGTTTCATACTTTAAATTCAAGTATGCATTCCTAACAACCTGTGTTCAATGCACCTCAGTATTAGATATTTATTTTATTATTTTGTTTCAGAATGTTTGCAACTTTGCAGTTTGCACAAGTTAAAGATAGACAGGGTTGTTTGTGTTTACAAATAATATGCATCTTATACATCTTATAATATGCATCTTATACATCTTACATATGCATATATTGATGTATCTTATACATCTTATATATAAGATGTATAAGATACATCAATACATCTTATATATGCATATATTTATGCATACTATGTTGTTCATTGCACTTTAGCAAATAAAGCCACAATTGCCAAAGTAAGTATGTTTTTATTCCTGGCTTTTTTGGAGTAAAACATTCCACTGTTACCACTTTACACTGTGTGTAATGTTCTAGTGGCTCAAAGCTAGTTTTTTGCTGTTTAAACTTTAAACCATTCCTTTATTACTGTGATAACTGGTGAAAATAGCATTTAATATTCAGGGGTAAAACTATAACTTGAAATATGGGGATAAGAGGTTTCTGCCCAATGTGACAATGAAGTACGGCTTGGCAATGGCAGCACTGCATCTCCATCAATGAGAAAGTCTAGTTTATTATGCAAAGGTTTTAAGGTTAGCTTGTTTTATGAATTGCAACACTTGCTAAACCTGTCGAACCTAAGCCCATTTCCAGTACTTTTTAACCTAAATTAATTTGTTAAAGACTACTATTTTTTTTTCTTTTACTAAAATTGACTAAACTGACTAAAACCTTTTTGTGTTTTCGTCGACTAAAACTTGACTAAATCCTTTTGTGTTTTCGTCAACTAAAACTTGACCAAAACTATTAAGTTTATAAATGACTAAAATGTGACATAAAAAGCATTTTCGTCCAAAAGACTAAGACTAAAACTAAAAGGGCTGCCAAAAACAACACTGGATCAGCCAAAAATGTTAAAGATCTGGTTGGCTGTGGCCTGGGATGCGTCATGTCCGACTCCTCCCCGTAGCTGTTGTTGACAGTGGACACAGGTATGCGCCATTAGCATGCATGTAGCAAGGTCCGTTTTTTTCTGTATGCGTGGGAGTAGGGTTGGGTATCGTTTGAATTTGAACGATTCTGATTCCGATTCCGATTCCTTGTTTCGATTCCGGTTCCCAACGATTCTCGATTCCGATTCTTTTAAGAGGCAGGGTCAAAAAAGTTTAGCTAACCTTGCTAACCAACGGCCTTTCTGACGGAAATAATCGTTTCTGAAGGAAATAATCCTTTCTGAAGGAAATATTCCTTCTGTAAAAATACTCCTTTTGTCACAAATTTTGCATTTTGCCGAGATTTCGTTATTTTTAGAAAAGTGAAGCCACACTTTGGACCGCAGACGTAAGCTACTCATGTTCGACTCGCACGGTTATGCCAACACTTCCGGTAGACGCTTCTTCGTTGGTGTTGTTCAGCGGTTTCTTCTTCCGCTTGGCGGACTGTGAATATCGAAACTAGGAATTGAAATTTGAACTTTTGAACGATTCCGGGAAAAATGAAAAGTTAGTCCTGGTTCCAATCGATACTCGATTCTCGATACCCAACCCTACGTGGGAGTAATGATTCATTGTTGCTTCCTAGCCTGTCTTTTCTCCTCCTGGTTCTCTTGGCTTGTTTAAAGTCTATATGCTAAGACTGCTAATCCCTCCGTATTCCCTGTATCTCCGCTGTATCTCCGCTGTATCTCCGCTGAACGGCAATTGCCTGAATACCGCATACCCGTGCTGGTGAAGGGATATTAGGGCTCACTTCCATTTCTTCGGATTCTCTCTCTCTCACTCGTGAGCGATCTGTTTCGGCTGTAGTTGCAGTCCTGTTTGCCTTCCCTCCGTCATACTACGAGAACGCTGTATTTTCCAGCTGATCTGGTGGTTTGTCGCTGTCTGGTTTCTTTACATCATTGTTTAGTGTATTTTTGGGTTGCCATTCAATAATTCGTAAGGAGAATATCACTCTGCGGTTGCTCCTTTCAAGTTTGTTTACCTTATTATTGGTATTGAGTTAATTTGTTTTTGTTTATTGTGCCAAAAACTGTTTATTGTTCTGGATTTGATTTGACAGGACTTTATTCCTGCCTGTGCTTGTGATTATACCCTAATCAAATTGTGATTTATTGCACTGTTTTGAGATTTGTTTCTTTTTTTGTATTTTCTTTCAGTCGCCGAGGTCCCACTGGTGAAGGGTCTCTTGTGGTGGTGGTGGTGCTCCTTCCACGGTTGCCGTGCAGCACTTTTGAAGTGTTTGGTTGTGTGAGCTGAGAGCACGGTGGTGTGAGTGAGTGTGCAAGTGTGCTTTTGACTGACTAGCTTTATGATCACTTCGCCGTGGTGAACCTCGGCCCTGTAAGGTTGCAGTTTTGTTTTTCAGTCGTGTGGTCATTAGTTTTTGTACATTGTGTTATGTCATTTGTTGCCTTTGTTTTTTTTTTTTAAACACTCATGTCAGCCATGCAATAACTATCCATCTGAAGCCATCCTGGTGCAACTGAGGTTATTGTGAATTTCATGCTCTCTTTTAAATAGGATTTTCTAATAATAAAATGTATTTACTTCATGATACCAACGTTTCTGCCTACCTTTTTATGAGAGTCGAACCTGTGTGACCTAAATTTTTAGGGATCATTCATATTTCCCAGGGTGAAATTCCCATGGGTGGCGTAGTCTAACTTTGTGTCTGAAATCTATAGCTTACTACTCCGTCACATAAAGTTCCAAAAAAACGTCTCGGTTACGTATGTAACCCTCGTTCCCTGAGTAGGGAACGGAGACGTTACGTCAGAAGTGATGGAGATTGGGGGTTCCCTTTCAAGGGAACTCAAGCTGCGTTTGGAACGCGGTGGGAACGCTCTGCGTGATTGCGTCGTGAAGCACGTGTATAATCTGTCCAATGGAAGAACAAGACGTCATGGGCGATGACGTCATGACCAGGAAAACTATAAAGCACCCCAGAAAATAGACCGCATCAGCTTCTGTGCCTTCACAAGCGCTCTCTGTATGAAATTGTCCGTGTCTGATTTATTGTTGTCTGTCTGTTCACAATATATCGTGTAATGGCTAAACAAGAATACAAGCGTTGTGTTGTTCCCTGCCCTCGTTTCATCACGGGTGGGGACACACATCAGCTCTGTGTTGCTTGTTTGGGAGTGGAGCATGCCCAGTCAGTTCTCGAGGGAGCTGACTGTGAGCATTGCGATAAGCTGTCTGTGAAGACGCTCCGCTCTCGCCGGGCGTTCTTTGAGGAGGACGGTTCGGTGCGCGCTCCCCGAGGCGCGGGTCCCGCTGCTGCCGAGGCACAGCGTCGGCGCTCGTCTTGGGGATCGCAAATGGATCTAACAGCGGGGTTTGAGACGGGCTCTGCCCTTTCTCAGCCCTTACCTGTTGGATCTAGTGCCTTATCTCAGGGAGAAGCACGCGCTGCGGTTTCTTCTCCCCGGGATGAGGCACAAAGTCTGCGACTATCCAGTTCTGAGGAATTGGATGTCGTCAGTATTGATGCAAGTGAACATGAACACACGAAACCATATCACAAGTCACTTGTAGATGAGGAGCTCATGGAGGTTTTAACTCGTGCTGTTTCTAGACTAAATATTGAGTGGCCAGAAACAGGAGAACAGGATGTTTGCAGAAATAAAAAGAGTTTGTTAGACGAGAGATTTTTGCCATCCAGAGTGCAGCCTCCACGCCGGGGACTCCCGTTTTTTCCCGATCTCCACACTGAGGTGTCGAGGTCGTGGAAAAAGCCGGTGTCTTTCCGTGTCTTTAATCCCCAGACACATAATTATAGTAACGTTATGGGGATGAAGGACGCGGGTTTTATGACGATGCCTCAGGCTGAAGAGACGCTCGCGAGCTATCTCTCTCCTGAGTCAGCGTCATCTCTCAAAGCCCCGGCATTACCCACCAAGCCATTAAAATCAACTTCAGCGCTGGTGGGTAAAGCGTATTCGGCGGCGGGTCAGGCTGCGGCATGCTTGCATACCATGTCTATTTTGCAAGCGTACCAAGCCGACCTGCTTAGGGATTTGGATGATTGTGAGGAAGTCAGCGCTGACGTGATTCGCGAATTACGTCGCGCGACGGATCTATCTCTCCGTGCCACCAAAGAGACGGCTAAATCTGTGGGTCGATCTATGTCAGCTTTGGTGGCTACTGAGCGCCATCTGTGGCTTAATTTAGCTGATTTAAAAGATAAAGATAGATCTGTCCTTCTGGATGCTCCACTATCACCTTCTGGTTTATTTGGTGATTCTATAAACACAGTTATTGAAAGATTTCAAGAATCTAAGAAACAAAATGCAGCATTCCAGAAGTTTCTTCCTCGCCGATCTAATATCCCTGAGACTGCTGGGCGTTCTGATCAGTCTCGGCCGACTACGAGCTCCTCGCAGTACAGAGTACAGCAGAAAGTAAGCGTCGCTTCTCGGGCTCCTCCTCAGGCAAAGGGGAGGGGGGGGGGCCGGGCTGGCGTTCGCAGTCGAAGCCTATTAGAGACAGGCCAGATCTGAGGACTGTCATTGTCTCTAAGAAAGCTTCGGCTAAGAAGAAGTCCTGACGCCAAGGCTGTCAGGCTTCTGAGGGTGGTCCCCTCCGGGGAGAAACGGTTTCGAGGAATCGTTTCTCCTCTGCGCCCTCCGGGGGGCGACTCTCTGAGGGGAGTCGCAGCGCCGTCAGTTCGGTTGTTCCCTGCCGGTTATCCGTTTCAGGGCACCGAGGTGTCGGCGTCCCCAGACGATCCTCCGAGGAGGGTCGTAGAACAGTCAAGTCGGTTGTTCCCTGCCGGTTATCTGCTTCAGGGCACCGAAGTGGCTCTTCAATTAAATCCAGAGGCCAGTCTCGAGAGACTGGTACCCTTAGTAGATTTTTTGGCAGCGTGGAAACTTCTGCCAAATGTATCTCATTGGGTCCTGCAGATTATACAATCGGGTTACAGAATTCAGTTCGGTTCTCGTCCGCCCAGGTTTATAGGGGTTCTTCCCACCGTGGTGAACTCCGAGCAGGCTCTGGTCATGGAGCAGGAAGTACTGACACTTCTGCAAAAAGGAGCTATAGAGAGGGTTCCTCCTCCCAGCAGAGAGTCAGGGTTTTACAGCCGCTACTTTATTGTTCCAAAAAAGGATGGGGGGTTACGTCCTATTCTAGACCTGCGTCTTTTAAACCACACAGTTCAGAAACTCAAGTTCAAGATGCTTCCACTCAAACAGATAGTGTCACAGATTCAGTCCGAGGACTGGTTTGTGACGATAGACTTGAAGGACGCTTATTTTCATATTTCCATCCATCCTCATCACAGGAAGTTCCTGAGGTTCGCTTTCGGGGGAGAGGCGTACCAATATTGGGTTCTTCCGTTCGGCCTAGGGTTATCACCCCGCACTTTCACGAAATGCATGGATGCAGCCCTGGCTCCTCTCAGATTCCAGGGCATCCGTGTGTTAAATTACATCGACGATTGGCTGATTTTAGCTCACTCAGAGCAGATGGCAGTTCGGCATCGAGATGCCGTTCTGTCCCATTTGAAACGGCTAGGGCTGAGGCTTAACGCCAAGAAGAGTGTTCTCCTCCCATCTCAGAGGACGAACTTTCTGGGTGTGGTATGGGATTCGACAACGATGCGGGCACAGTTGTCTCCAGCACGTATTTCATCGATTCTCTCAGCCGTAAAAGGGGTGAAACTAGGCCGGTCACTCACTGTGAAACAGTTTCAAAGACTGTTGGGTCTCATGGCAGCTGCGTCCAACGTTATCACTTTTGGCCTTCTGTACATGAGACCCCTGCAGTGGTGGCTCAGGACCAAGGGGTTTTCCCCGAGGGGAAATCCATTTCGCTTGATCAAGGTCACGCGGCGCTGCCTTCGTGCCTTGGTCATGTGGAGCAAACCTTGGTTCCTCGCCCAGGGCCCAGTGTTGGGGGCTTATTGTCGACGCGTTTTGCTTTCGACGGATGCTTCCCTCACAGGGTGGGGGGCGATCATGAGTGGTCGCTCAGCGAGAGGTCTTTGGCAGGACCATCATGTTTCCTGGCACATAAATCGTTTGGAAATGATGGCGGTGTTTCTAGCTCTCAAGCACTTCCTGCCAGACCTGAGAGGCCACCATGTGCTTGTCCGCACGGACAATACATCGGTGGTCTCGTACATAAACCATTAGGGGGGTCTGAGGTCACGTCACCTCTGCAAATTGGCTCATCAGATCCTTCTGTGGGCCCAAGGGAAATTACTGTCTCTCAGGGCAGTTTTTATTCCAGGGCATCTGAATCAGGGAGCAGATATCCTGTCAAGGCAGGGGCTGAGGCCCGGGGAGTGGAGACTTCACCCCGAGGTGGTGGAACTCCTGTGGGAGAAATTTGGTCGTGCTCAGGTAGACCTTTTCGCATCTTTAGATTCAACTCATTGTCAAATGTGGTTTTCCCTCACGCACCCAGCTCCTCTCGGACTGGATGCGATGGGTCAGGTTTGGCCGAGGCTGCGTCTGTACGCTTTCCCCCCGATATCTCTGATTCCGGGAGTTCTGGAGAGGGTTCGCCAGGAAGGGGTCAGTCTTTTGTTAGTAGCCCCGTACTGGCCGGCCCGAGTCTGGTTCTCGGACCTAGTGTCTCTTCTAGACGGCTCTCCATGGGAGATTCCGATCAGGAGGGACCTGCTGTCCCAAGCAGGGGGCTCAATTTATCACCCTCGCCCGGAGTTGTGGAAACTGTGGGCTTGGCCCCTGAGGGGGCCGAGCTCATAGAGTCAGGTCTCTCGACTGAGGTCGTGGAGACCATACTCCAATCTAGAGCTCCCTCCACGAGAAGACTTTACGCTTTGAAATGGAAACTGTTCTCTACTTGGTGTGTAGAAAGCAATTGTAATCCTGTTAGCTGCCCGATTGGTACAGTACTTGATTTTTTGCAAGAACGGTTTTCTGCTGGATTATCCCCATCCACTTTGAATGTGTATGTCGCGGCTATTTCTGCCTACCACTCTCCTTTGGGTGGTTTATCTTTGGGGAGAGATCCCCTCATTGTTCGGTTTCTCCGTGGCACTTTGAGGCTTAGGCCTGCACAGCGCACGAGAACACCGGCCTGGGATTTGGCCGTGGTACTGGAAGGTTTGGCTTTGGCTCCCTTTGAGCCCATTGAGGAGATTTCGGAAAAGTTCCTCACATTTAAGACTTTGTTTCTCATTGCTATTTCTTCTATTAAGAGGATAGGTGATTTACAAGCCCTTTCAGTGGCCCCTTCGTGCTTGGAATTTGCTCCTGGCATGGTTAAAGCTTTTCTTCACCCTAGGCCAGGTTATATTCCTAAAGTACCCACTAATGTGTCGGGTCCTATAGTTCTGCAGGCCTTTTGTCCTCCACCTTTTCTCTCTCCTGATGAGGAAAAGCTTAATCTGCTGTGCCCTGTTCGGGCTTTGGATGCTTATGTCCACAGATCTTCCCTGTGGCGTAAATCAGATCAATTGTTTGTCTGTTTCGGGTCAACTAAGAGAGGTTGCCCTGCCTCCAAGCAGGTTATGAGCAAGTGGGTAGTTGAGGCTATTACACTTGCTTACGAAGCGGCCGGTCAGCCTTCACCTTTAGCTGTCCGCGCCCACTCGACTAGGAGTATGGCGGCCTCTAAAGCCTTATTATCTGGGGTTTCATTGCACGATATTTGTAGTGCGGCAGGTTGGTCCTCACCGCATACATTTGTTCGTTTTTATGACTTGGACCTAGGCTCCACTCCAGGGTCTAGGGTGCTTGTGTTTTAGTGTGCTATTCTATTTCATACAGTACAGGCATTTGTCATATGGCGTCGTGGGTATGGAGTTCCCACCGCGTTCCAAACGCAGCTTGAGTTCCCTTGAAAGGGAACGTCTCAGGTTACGTATGTAACCCTGGTTCCCTGAGAGGGAACGAGAGCTGCGTTCGCCTGCCATACTTCCTGCATGCCTGTGATCGACTTGCTTCAGGCCTTTTCAGAAGCTGATGCGGTCTATTTTCTGGGGTGCTTTATAGTTTTCCTGGTCATGACGTCATCGCCCATGACGTCTTGTTCTTCCATTGGACAGATTATACACGTGCTTCACGACGCAATCACGCAGAGCGTTCCCACCGCGTTCCAAACGCAGCTCTCGTTCCCTCTCAGGGAACCAGGGTTACATACGTAACCTGAGACGTTTCGCATAGAAAGCCAATCCTCTTCGAGTATTTAAAAACGAGCCAATGGCATGCAATGCCTTGGGGCTGCGGAATTTTGCATAGCGTACTCCGCCCTACTCCGTGAGTATAAAAGGAGGAAGTGAACGCAACCGCAGTATGTCTTCGCTGAGGAGCCAAGACTGAACTCGGCGTCTACCCAGCGATACAGCAGAAGTGGCAGGGAGACGTAACGTCTCCGTTCCCTACTCAGGGAACGAGGGTTACATACGTAACCGAGACGTTCCCTTTCGTAGTCACTTCGAGTTACGTCAGAAGTGACGGAGATTGGGGGTCTGTGCCATCACGCCATCTTCAAGCTGTCTTCCAGTGCCCTGCGAAAGTCTGGACCCCTGCCTTACCTTTTTTTTTTTTTTTTGGGGGGGATCCCACTTTGACACAGGATTACCAAGGTACACTGGGAAACATATCCCGGGAGGGACATGCTACCAGCTGCCAACCGAAGGGAGGACTTACGAATACACATATGGCCACATAGGAACGCATATGGAAACACTGGAGCACCAACCGCAGGTGGCTACTAAAATTCAACTCCAGGGGTGGCAGATGGCTTGCCAAGGGAAGACACATGCTCAGAGAGGCTTACAGTGGATAAAACACATGAGACGGTTACCAAGGGGAACCGTACGCATGGAGGCACCTAGCCAGCATCCAGAGCAACAGCAGTGGTGCCCGCATCGTCGGTGCTGGAGGACTCAAGACTTCAATGGAAGAACTGAGGAGATATCGCACTTATCCAGTCCGGGGAGTGGAGTGGCGAGCAAGCGAAGACACCTGAGCGGATCCAGAACTGGCCGAACGAGTACGTGAGAGGATACCGGCTCAATTCGCAGATTATAGAATCTGGCGAAGGTGTTGGGTGTCGCCCAGCCTGCAGCTCTGCAGATGTCTGTTAGCGAGGCGCCATGCGCTAGAGCCCAAGAGCAGGCCACACTCCGAGTGGAATGGACCGTCACACCAAGGGGGCACGGCCGGCCTAGCTGCTGGTAAGACAAAGCGATGGCGTCCACTCTTTCAGTGGGACAGCCGTTGCTTTGAGAGAGCCCTTCCCTTCTGGCTCCCCCCATGACAGACAAAGAGCTGGTCTGAGGTCCTGAAACACTGTGTTCTGTCGACATAGGTGCGGAGAGCACGTACCGGACAGAGCAGTGCCAAGGCTGGGTCTGCCTCCTCCAGGGGCAGCGCTTGCAGGTTCACCACCAGGTCCCGGAGGGGAGTGGTAGGAACCTTGGGCATATATCCAGGCCGGGGTCTCAGGAATACGTGAGAGTAAGCCGGCCC
This sequence comes from Pimephales promelas, assembly GCF_988280905.1. NCBI lineage: Eukaryota > Metazoa > Chordata > Actinopteri > Cypriniformes > Leuciscidae > Pimephales > Pimephales promelas. The sequence continues at coordinate 8,252,955 of NC_142793.1, forward strand.
GAACTCCAGGCACACTTCGTCAACAGAGAGTGCGTGCAGGTCCCTTACTCTCCTGATGGAGACCAATGCAATCAGGAGTGCTGTCTACATAGGACAGGGCAAAAACTCACCGACTGCAAAGGCTCCAGGGGAGGCCTCTGCAGAGCACCCAGGTCTACTGAGAGGTCCCCAGAGGGCAGGAGGGGAGGGAGGCGGATTTAACCCCCTCGCTCCCCTCAGGAACCTGATGACCAGGTCATGCTTCCCATAGACTTACCTTTCACTGCATCATGAGACGCGGCAATGGCCGCGACATAAATCCAAAGGGTGGAGGGCGACAGCCTACGCTCCAACCCCTCTTGCAGGAAGGAATCACGACTCCGATCGAACATCTCCGGGGGTCTTCTCAGCGAGAAGAACACCAATTGACGAAGAGGTTCCACTTCAACGCATAAAGGTGTCTCGCGACGCTCTTGCGGAAGTGATGGTTGCCGCCACCGCAGGTGGCAGCGAACTCAAACCTGCCTCGTCCCGTCCAGGAGCCACACGTGCAGCCTCCAAAGATCGGGACGAGGGTGCCACAGAGTGCCCCGTCTCTGAGAGAGTAGGTCCGGTCTCAGAGGAATAGGCCAAGGAGGTGCTGTCGCGAGGAGCATGAGTTCGGAGAACCACGTCTTGGTGGGCCAGTAGGGGGCTACCAGCAAGACCTGCTCCTCGTCCTCCTTGATCTTGCACAACACCCGTGCAAGGAGGCTCACTGGGGGAACGCACACTTGCGTGGGCCCTGTGGCCAGCTGTGCGCCAGCGCATCCGAGCCGAGAGAGCCGCGGGTCAGAGAATAAACTGGGCGCAGTGGGACGAGTCCCGAGAGGCGAACAGGTCTATCTGTGCCTCCCCGAACTGGTCCCAAATCAGCTGGACCGACTGGGGATGAAGTCGCCATTCGCCGGAGATGGGACGGGCCCGGGACAGCTCGTCGGCTGCCCAGTTCCGGTCTCCAGGAATGTAACTGCACGAAGGGACCTCAGGTGCTTCTGACTCCATATCAAGAGGTGGCGGGCGAGCTGCGACAACCGGCGCGAGCGTAGACCCCCCCTGGTGGTTGATGTACTCTACTGGAGCCTCTGAAATAGTTTCAGTGGAACCGCACTCTTGCCCTCGAACTGTCAAAGACAAGCCAGCAGTGAGTGCGCGCGCTCGTTCGTGAGCTGCGCGGACATGGCGACCGAGTCTATCTCCATGCCGAGAAAAGAGATCCTCTGCACGGGGCAAAGTTTGCTCTTTTCCCGGTTGACCCGAAGGCCCAGACGGGCTAGGTGCCGTAGCACCAGGTCTCTGTGTTCGCAAACCTGAGCCCGAGAGTGTGCTAGTATCAGCCAGTCGTCGAGATAGTTCAGGATGCGAACCCCGTGTTCGCGAAGGGGAACAAGGGCTGCCTCGACGATCTTCGTGAAGACGCGAGGGGACAGAGCTAACCCGAATGGGAGAACGGCGTACTGGTATGCCTGGCCCTCGAAGGCAAACCGAAGAAATGGTCTGTGTCGAGGGAGAATGGAGACATGGAAGTACGCGTCCTTCAGGTCGATCGCTGCAAACCAATCCTGATACCGAACACATTCGAAAATGTGTTTGGCCGTGAGCATTTTGAACGGTAGTCGATGGAGAGAACGGTTCAAAATGCGCAGGTCCAGGATCGGTCGTAACCCACCGGTCTTTTTTGGGGACAATGAAGTAGGGGCTGTAAAGCCCGGACCTCACCTCGGCTGGAGGGACCGTCTCGATTGCACCCTTCGCCAGCAGGGTCGCAATCTCCGCTCTCAAGACTGGGGCATTGCCACCAACCATCGTGGAGCGAACTCCCCTGAAGCGGGGAAGAGACCGTGCGAACTGGATCGCGTAGCCGAATCTGATCGTTCTGATGACCCAGCGGGATACCCGGGAAGCGCTAGCCAGGCTTCCAGGAAGTGAGCCAACGGGGTCATGCGAACCACAGACGTCCCCCCGGAGGGGCAGCGAGGCGGGTCGACCGGCATGCGTGCAGGAGTTACCCCGTCCGGATGCACCGTCGAAACCCGCTCCCCGACAGAAGAGACCAGGGAAGGCAGAGCGTTCCACGGGGGTCTGTTCTGCCGGGGGTCTGGCGACAGAGGGGGAAGGGATTGGCGTAGCCCGGGGACGACACACGCACCCTTCCGCGCCCTCCGAGACAGAGAGAAATGAACGGGGCGACGCACTGGACGTCGTGCGCGCTCATTCCAGTCTGTGTGCTCAATGACAGTGTCAGCTTTTCCTCAACCAGCTCAGGGAGCTAGCTAGAACAAAAGATTCTCCCCCGGCCCTCCACCGGGGAAGGAGGGGCCCTGCCACCGCCTCCTGAGAAAAACCATGACACTATCACTGAGCGGCCCGCCTCAGGAACATCGCTTCGCCTGGCGTTTAGCGGGGCACACGGCCTGAGGGGAGGGGGGGGGGGGCTGGGGGGCGCTTACCTGTGGCCTCCTCCGCGACGCGAACCGGCTGAAGGCTGCTGCTGGGGCCGCGTGGGAGGGAAGGGAGCCGCAGGGGGGCGTCCTCGGCGGCGAGCTGGCGGAGGCGTCCGAGCCGACGGCTGGTTGGAGGCAGCAGCTGGCCGTCGGGGCAGAGAAACCGCCTTCGTCTGCTCCTAGGCGGTCGAGAAGTGCTGGCCAAAGTCCTGGACCGCACCGCCGAACATTATGATGCTCCTGGACCACAGCGGTGGGCATCACCTGACCAAGGGAGCGAGCGACCGCCTCCGTGACCCGTTTAAGGACAAGGTAGGCGGCAGGCTCGCAGCTCGCTTGGTCCGTCACCTCCTTGTGCAGATTCCTGAGCAGCTAGCTTTGTAGGTGCTCATCATATGCAGGGCGGAGGCTGCCTGTCCCGCCGCTCTACAGAATCGCGCCGCCATAGACGACGAGAACCCATAGGCTTTGGAGGGGCATCTGAGAGCAACCGCCGGTTGACCGGGGGAGCCCCAGCGTACCCACAGACAGCCGCATCGCCGAGGGGAGGAAGGGCGGGGGACTGAAGCACGCTTTTTTTTTTTATTATTATTTTTTTTTTATTTATTTTTTTAGTGCGTGTCAGTTCCGCATGCAACTCGGGAAAAAAAGGAAATTGGGGTTGGCCGTGGCCGTAAGGCGGCAGCGTTACCCAAAAACCAATTATCCAGCCGCGAGAGCTCGGGATAGGGCGGAGTTCCACCCCCACCCGATGCTCACGGAGGCCCGAGATAGCACGGCCATCATCGCGGGATCAGACACGGCGACGCCGACGCTCCCAAGGGAGGCAACGCGGCTGCATCCTCACTTCCCGAGGAGTCAAGCCCGCCTTGTGATGCTGCGATCGTCATCGCATCATTCTCTGGAGCGCCGAGCGAAACAGACGGTACCTCAGAGAGGCAGACGTCTGAAGCGATACAGCGCTCACTGGCTCTAACACTGAGCGGTGGGTGTGACCCTAGAAACTAACGTCGGGGTCTTTTGTCACACATTCACCGTCATATCACCCTATCCGCGAGTCGAACAGCTTCTATTTTAAGAAGCAGAACGAGTAACGGACACGGGGACTCTCACTATCAGATCATTGAGTCTCGATCACAGTGTAGAGATGCTCATGTTCCCATTCAGAAGGAACATGAAACATCCGCGAACGCTGCTCTGCATGCTGAAGCCCAGGCACACACAGAGCAGCGATCGCGACCATCAGAGAATGACATGAGACGAACGCACCCAGAAGAACACGGGCGAGTCGTCTTTAAAAAGACGTGCCGCGTGCAGCTCTTTCACTTAAAGAGAGGAGGAAATTCACTCTTTCAGCGCTGAGGCGACCAGGGAGAAGCGCAAAGTCTGGCAGACCACTGCTCAGATCGCAGGCAATGCAGAGTCTCGCTGGGTACCGCCGTCACACCAACACTGAAGAGGACGCTCGTCTCGAAGAGTCTTGAACAGTGAGAATGGCTTTCAGGAGTGAAGAGTTCTCTTGGCTCCGAAGCGAAAACATACTGCGGTTGCGTTCACTTCCTCCTTTTATACTCACGGAGTAGGGCGGAGTACGCTATGCAAAATTCCGCAGCCCCAAGGCATTGCATGCCATTGGCTCGTTTTTAAATACTCGAAGAGGATTGGCTTTCTATGCGAAACCCCCAATCTCCGTCACTTCTGACGTAACTCGAAGTGACTACGAAAGGGAACTTTTGTTTCTTTACCCAAATACTTTGTCACTCTGAATTTGGTTGTCTGTAACTGTACTTCAAGTAAAGGTTACTATAGTGATCTCCACAGCCACATTTCCTATACAAAAGCAGAACAATGCACCAATTAAAAGATGTCTTGCTTAAGCTTTGACCTGCTTTATACCCCAAAGAGGAAGAGACAGTGCTTGCAGACACAAGGCCAAACACAATGGAGTTGTAAAATATCACAGGCTAATAATGCAGATACACCCACACACACCAAAACAAAGTGGCAACCCCCTAACAAATAAGCATCTGTAAATATTGTTGCTCAGGGTGACAGCATGTTGAACTTCTGACCCCTCATTCAAGGCAGTTTGGCCATTATTTGCATGTTACGGATGCATTACAGACCCGATTTGTGCACTGTCCCTGCTAGATTAAAATGATCTGAAATCACAGTACATGGGCCAAATTGCCTGGATTTTCAAACTTTGTGAGCCAATTTGGCTAACATTGCCTCATAGAAAAGGAGTAATGGTTCTCTTTGCAAGCCCCCAAGCTGCAATAACAGCTATTCTATGTATAGCATCATTTAAGTAGATGCTAACAATAGACAGAACACAAACCCAAATAATGCGTGATAACAGGGCCTTTGATATTCAGACACTATATGATAGTATAAAATGAGCATTTGCTTACTAAACATTGAAAATTTGTAAGCATATTGCTCAGTAGTTAATTTGTGACAAAGAATCAAGCATTATCAAATTGTGCAGACATACACACACACACACACACACACACACACACACACACACTTATATGTATATATATATATATTTATATTTACCAGGCTTTTGTGTTTTTACAAAGAAAAACACAAGAAATGGTTGTGAAATGGTACATTTGTCTTTCTGAATGATGATGTGCTTGATGATGCAGTATTATATTGAAGTGCCCATTGTAGAGTGTTGCATCCCAATGCTCCTATCGCTTTGATGTCTTCATGACCTGTTTATGTTTTGAAGGTTTAAATGGAACGAATTTTGGCTGGCACTTCTGTAACCAAAGCTGTCTAGTCTCACATAGCCAGACATTCAGACTGACAGCAGAGAGTCTGGACTCTAATTGCAGCTTTTATTGGCCAAGGACCGCCCAAGAGGATGTTTGACTGCCATGGAACGCAACCAATCACAGTTTGTTTCGTTTTGCGTCATGTTTAGGGGGTGTGAAAATATAACTTCAATTTCCCTTCAATAACAGACCAGTGTGTACAACTCTTGGACGTATTTTAATTAATCTATACCATATACTTTATATACTTCTTATGGTTTTGAAAATCCAGTGTTTAGTTGATCCTGAAAAGCACTCAATAGCCGCGTTTCCAATGCCAGGCCAGGGCCAAGCCGTGCTAGTGTGTGCCAGGGCCAGTCACTTCCGGGGCTTGATCGGGGCTTACTCAGGGCCAACGGCCAGGATTTCTGGCCCGTCAAATACCTTGGGCCAAAGCGGGCCAGCTCGGGCTAGAGGCACATTTCACTTTTTTATATCGCGCAAAAAAATCACTGCTTGAAATGGAGAATCGCCTGTACGAAGATAAAGCTCTTCTGAGCATTTTGGCAGAAGAAAGGGTATGATGTCAATTTGACGGCGTGTGAAGAAACGAGGATGTCGGCGTGTGAAGAAACATCGATGCTGAACTTTCTAAGCTGAGCATTCAGCGAGCACCGCTTCAAGTTCAGGAAAAAATAAAAAAGGTGTGGGCGCAGTATTGTACAAGGCGATTAAAACGCACAATGGACAAAGCAGAGTTCAGAGAAGGATTTTTCCATGGTTCGACTTGATGGACGGTGTGCTGGGTCACCGTCCCTCTGTTAGTGGCGACTCCCGAGACAATTTCAGCCACGGCCATTGAGTTAATATACATACTATCTTTCTAACTTAAAAAATAAATTATTTTATAATACCCGCTGAAATGGGTTGGGTTGTATGACGTTTGATCCAGAAAGGCGTGTTGGGGGGGGGGGGGGGATTAAGGGCAACGCTGTGGGGCTACTGGCCCACTAACTTGGCTCCCTGTTAGCTCTGGCCCAGCCCTAGCCCGGCAGTGGAAACGCGGCTATTGTTACAGTTGCTTTGGCGTCATGGCATCTTTGTGTCCAGGCGGACTGTTAAAGAACACGTCACACACGTCTCTAGGACATCCTGTAGAATTCAACCAATCAGATGATGACGTTTAGCCAGCAAACGCAAGCATTCATTGGCCTGACTTCTGAGGCTGAGACTACACACGGTGTTGATGGTGCTTGCCTGGGAAGCTTAATTGCGCTTAGTTTGTGCTTTTGGGGGAGATAAACCAATGAAATGCATACTAGTCATATAGTTGTCAATAAATAATAAACTGGGTAATGTATTTTAACGATAATGTTAAAATACCCACTTAATTCTGCATGTCAGATCATGTATCTAAAAATTCAGGAGAAAAACACAGAATTGTGAGATTTAAAAATACTAAGGGCCCTATTTTAAGGATCCTATATCATGGTGCACGGTGCAAGTGCACTTAGGGCGTGACCGAATCCACTTTTTCTAGTTTAACGACGGGAAAAATGGTCGCCGTGCCCGGTGCAAGGGTTGTCCCTGTGCTCTTAATGAGTAATGTGTGTGTTTTGGGTGCAACATGCAAAAAAAACAAAACAATCAGAGTCTCATCTCCCATTCCCTTTAAATGCCAGTTGCGCTTGTGGCATGGTGGATAGTTGATCCACCATGCCACACGCCATTTACATGGCGGAATTTGCAAGAGGAAAAACTGAACGCTTCTCTAGTGAGGAAACGGATCTGCTCGTGCACGAGGTTCAAGCGTGCAAGCAGACCATCTACGAGACAAAGTGTAGGCACGCTGTGGACCCGCACATTACTAATGCACTCTTTAAATAATAATAATTAAAAAAAAATTTAGACCAGGTTTTTGTTGGTCGGTGGTTTATATCAGTTGCCACAAAATAGCAACCCACCAACAATGCACCTGAACACACTTTGTTTTCAGACCAGTAACCCATGGGCGCACAAACGGGCCAAATGGATTTGCTTTGATTAGCCACACCAAGTAACTTTTCCTCTGCGGTCGCTGCTGTAAATAATTTACCACAGCCTACTTGTCGCACACACTCTCATTCTTTATCCAGCACCTCTTTGGAATGAACGATGTCCACAGACAAGGAAGAGTATGTTGCATGATTTCATGAAAGTATGATGCATTGCGACATCAGAAACGATGAAAAAACAAAATAATGATTATTTTAACGCTTGACGAAAAGCAAGTCAAATTTGTAGCTTTCTTATGTCTCATTAGAACTACAGAAACACGACCCGATCTGGCAATCTTACATAGCGTGGTTATAGCAGATACCGAAAAGCGGAGGCATAAGTGCCTTTCACCCTGTTATGACTTGATGAACCACTGAAACGATTTTGGAAACATTATTTTAAGGTAGAAAATCTTACTTAGTGTAAACAACGTGGTGCAGGACATGAAAATGGTAACTGCGTCACAGGCTGAAACTGGCAACAAAATGAGGTGTAAGCATTGCATGGGGTGTATGATAGGGCGATAAATGTGAAATATAAACTCTTGAGGAAAGGCAAGATTTGTGAGATATTTTTTTTTATTCTTTTAATCTTTTATTCCATGGCGGAAATAAGCTTCTATTGTTCAGGTACCTGAATAACGAATCTCAATTATATTGCTACAGGCTCTGGACTCTATCGCCCTCTTGAGTACTGGTGTTTGTTACCGTCATAGTAACATACAAATCATGCATTGGGAAATATTTGTGTAAACTTACTTCACTCAAAAGCTACTTTACTGGCCCATGTGCAAATGAGGATGAAGCCACAGAGAGACTGGGAGAATAGAGCGGATGATAAAAAACTTAAATCGGAGCATCTGCTCGGGAGCAGCATCTGCATCTGATAGGGTGCTTCAACACATCAAATGCTCTCAGACAAGACTGAGAGATTTACTGAGAGGATATTTATTCCCAGACAAAACAAATGCTACTTGTGACTCTCTAAACCAGGGACCCGGGAGGTGGAGGGGGTTTACATAGCAGAGCTCGGCTCATCCTCTTAAATTGCAGGACCAAGAAAGTTTGTGAAAGGGTGGAAATCTACATGCTGGGGGCTTAGGACAGCGGCCACTCAATGGATCAGTTTAGTCATCACAGCAGGACTTGGGATTCGTGATAGATCCGAGTCTTTCACTCATCGATACTTTCTGTTTGGAATTCAAGAAGGGAGATTTCTCCCAACAACCATCTGAAACCATCTTAGATCAACAGAACCACCTTCGAGGCCTTTTTGTTTGCGCATCAGTGCATTAATCTGTGCCTCCAAAATCTCTCCCCTCAAATGCTGGTAGACCACCACTCCTCTCCCTCTCCGCCCAAGGCAGCAGTGCCAAGCCGAGCCGCTTTCTCATGTTAATCAAACACTTTGTCCCAGGGTGGATTATCCTGCCGTGGCTTTTGTTCCAGCCCCTAGCAGAGCCCCGCGAGGTCGACCTCGGCCTCCGCCTCAGATACAAAGATCCCTTGCGCATGCAGCCCAGTGCTGAGCACGTCCCTCCACACACAAATTAGTCAGGTACAATTCAGCACTCACTGCGAAGAGGCCCCCCGCTCATTAAAAATGACTGCACATACTCCCCGACCGCCAGCGTGAGATACAATCAAATGGGGGCCCATTTTCAAGAGCTTGTTATGGCAACGCACGTAACAGATCTGTACGCTGATGTTTTACTGCATCACATGTTGCATTGTGAAAGCTCCCTAATTACTACACTAAAAAAAAAAAAATCTCTTTACTGTCTAAAATTTCTTGTGTTGATTTATCTTGATTCTCCAATTTGTCTCCTGTGAAAAATTTCAGAAAACATCTCAAGAGTCAATCAGAATCCATAACTGAGGCGACATAACAGCAGTGTGTCTATTTTTGTTTTATATGCAGGAGTTTTGGGAGAAACATTCAAAAGTTAAAACATGAACATATCTGAGACATCCATTCATTCTCCTGAGCAACATTATTTCTCACTGAGATGTGACTGAGATGACTGAGATTTTTCGAAGGAAAAAAGTGCCCAATACTGAAATGTCACACATTTCCATTTGCCAAAAGAGATCTCGACAATGTCTCAAACCGTGCTCAGATTTGTGCTCGAGATGCAAAAGCCACAAAAAAGAGATCTTAATAAGAACACCAATTTCACATAAAATTAATCACATTTGTTTTTATTTTTATTTTATCAAGAAAAATCAAGTTGATACTTAAATGAAAATCTGAGACCTCCATTAAGAAACTATTAACAGGAATTACAGGAATTATTGTTCATTAGTTACATTTACAAGCAAACAACTTAAAGGGTTAGTTCACCCAAAAATGAAAATTAAGTCATTAATTACTCACCCCCATGCTGTTCCAACCCCGTAAGACCTTCGTTCATCTTCGGAACACAAATAAAGATATTTTTGATTGAATCTGAGAGCTGGATCACTCTTCCATTGGCTTCCTAAGGGACTGGCTCTTGACGGCCCATAAAGTCATTAAAGAAAATGTTTAAATGTTCCATGTGCCTACAGCGGCTCAATTATAAGTTTATCAAGCGACGAGACTACTTTTTGTGCGAAAAAAACATAAATAACGGCTTTATTCGACTATTCGATTACTTCCTTATTGGCGCATGCGCGAGAACTGAGACGAGGACGTTCTCATTCGACCACTTCTTGTAACCGGCTGCTTACCGCTTACGAGTTTTACCGCCCCCTACCATATAAGATGATGATAAGGCACACTGTCGTTTTTTGAGAAGATTAAAGGCTTTTAAGTGCACCTTGTAGTGCGGAAAATACGCTAATTGAAAAGCGTATGTACAGCGCGCATCTTCCTCTGCTTGTAAACAGAAAGTTTTGCACTTCCAGCTATATCAGCAAATCATCTTATACGGTAGGGGGCGGTAAAACTCCTAAGCGGTGAGCAGCCGGTAACAAGTCGAAGGAGAACGTCCTCGTCTCAGTTCTCGCGCATGCGCCAATAAGGAAGTAATGGAATAGTCAAATAAAGCCATTATTTATGTTTTTTTCGCACAAAAAGTAGTCTCATCGCTTGATAAACTTATAATTGAGCCGCTGTAGGCACATGGAACATTAAAACATTTTCTTTAATGACTTTATGGGCCGTCAAGAGCCAGTCCCTTAGGAAGCCAATGGAAGAGTGATCCAGCTCTCAGATTAAATCAAAAATATCTTTATTTGTGTTCCGAAGATGAACGAAGGTCTTACGGGGTTGGAACAGCATGGGAGTGAGTAATTAATGACTTAATTTTCATTTTTGGGTGAACTAACCCTTTAAAATGTTTATACATATCCATAGGATTATACATATGATAATATCTTCATGAAGTTTATACATATCTTCATGAAGAGCATATCTTCATGATTTATTAACATTTGCTTTAGGAAAATTGCATCCTATGTTTTCACTTTACTTAAAGCCATCAGTGATGCAAAGTTAGTAACTGTATTATCACTCATAAAAATTATTTATAAGAACACAACACAGCTATTAATAACAATATATTCACTTATTTGACAGAAATTTAAATGACAAAAAGGTCACTGTAAAATAATATTATAATAACATTACAGGTCGCATCTTTATGAATACATTCATGGAATCATACTGTCAGGATTCCATCCACGTCCCATGGGCCCACATAGGTAATCTCTAAATGGGATATGAATGGGAAAAACATATGGGGCCCACTTTGATAAAGCATATGGGTCAGACATGGGCAAACACTATCAGTCCCATATAGGTCACCTACCTATGGTAGTACGATATCGACCTACCCATATAGGTAGGTGACCTATACAGTATATAGGTCACCTACCTATATGGTCTACCATATCACCTACCTATATGGTAGACCACCCAAGGTAGTTCACATATAGGTAATCTCTATATGCTTTATGAATAGGGAAATACCTATCACTTTGATAAACCATATGGGTCAGACATGGGCAAACACAATCAGTCCCATATAGGCTCCCTACATGGGCCCAAGGTAGTTTACACATAAGTAATCTCTATATGGATCCTTAATGTGGAAATATATACGAGTATAATTGTTAATATAATGAATTATGGAATAAATATAAATTTTGCATCTGTAAAATACCCTACCATGGAATATTTAGTTGTGAGGAAATTTCACTAATAGACTATCATGGTACCTCGCTTGAATTCACTGAGCTCCTTAAAGTGACCTATGTTTTCACACATGTTTGTAGAAGCACCTGCATGCCTAGATGCTTGATTTTATACAACTGTGGCCATGGAAGTGATTGAAACACCCCCATTTAATGACTTGGATGGGTGTCCCAATACTGTTGGCAATATAGTGTATGTGGGTCCAGTATAGGCCATGGCTTATCAGATCCAGTCCTGGAGTGTTGGTGTACAGCAGACATTAGTTCCAACCCTAATCATTGACACTAAATATTAGTGTCAACTTTTATAAAAGTGTCAACTTTTAGTGGTCTAATTTTGTGAGTTACAGCAATATGCTTATCTCAATATAGCTATTTTAAAATTTATACAAATGGTTAAAAATATCCTGAAAATGGTCACTGTTGAAGAACGGGTTACAGAAGCTAATGGATCTGTTATCTATCAAAACAATGGAATTATAATGGCTTAGAGATGGGTAGAACAAATCAAACCCCTAGCAACAGCCATATACCCTTATTCAATGGAAATGACTTTTCTGGTCGGTTAGTGACAATGTAATTCTAGAGATTTTAAATATTGGGGTTAGGGTTAGGGTTTTGATTATTGAAAGGGGCACTTCAGTCCAGATGATGAAATAGCCCAAGTAAAGAAAATTAGAATGTAAAATCAGGGTTTGAAGGGAAAATCCAATGTAAATTCAAAAAATCATATTTGAAGCATATCTACAAGAGAGAAAAGGACATTACTCATCAGCTACGCTTGTTTATGTTTCTAAGACATTTGATCATCACCTGTTATCTCCGACTGAATATCCATCTGCACAATAAAACTTATAAACTTGCCGTCCAGTCTGTTCCATCTGTGAGCCCTGACACATACGACTGACTAACTAATGCTTAAAGGGATAGTTCACTTTGAAATTAATTTTTGTTTTTTAATGTTTAATTTTGTTTATGTTTTTTTTCCACAGTATTTTAAATTTTGATATTTTTAGGTCAAACCGTTCTTGTCTGTCAGTCATATAATGGAGGTTTTTTGGGGGGGGTTCACCCATGCGTCCACCTGAAAAAGCATGCACAGAAAAGTCCAAATTAAACACGATTCAATGACTTGTAAATGTAAGCACACATTGATGGCCTAAGACACGAAATGAGTGGTTTGTGTGGGAAAACGAACAGTATTTATATCGTTTTTACCAGCGCAGTCTCATCCCAAGACATCATATAACTGACGTCTTGGGACGTCTTTTGACCATAGGCTACGTCAACATCCGTCTTTTTAGGGTACCCTTTTAAGATTATTAATATCTAAATATGTTTAGATCTTCAAATTTTCTTTATAAATATGACTGCCCATATGAAATTAATTTCGTTTTTTTTAATGTTTAATTTTTAATGTTTTAGATTACCTCAAAGGCGTATGTCTGTTCTTCTGCTGAACACAAAAGAAGATATTTTGAATAATGTCAGTAATTCCATTTTTTTTTTCCTACTATGGAAGTCAATGGGTCCAGTTAACTGTTTGGTTACTGACATTATTCAAAATATTTTATTTTGTGTTCAGCAGAAGAAAGATATTCATACAGGTTTGAAACAACTTGAGGGTGAGTAAATGATGACAGAATTTTCATTCTGAAGTGAACTTAAATATCAGTGTATAATGGAATATCAGCATGCACATTGAAAAAGCAAATGAATGGCTTATAAGGAATTCTAAAATAATATAAATGTAACTATAACTTATCTTGTAATGCAGTTTATACTGGATTAAATGGATCTTTATAAATACATTTATAAAATAGTAATACTTGTAGTCAATTCTGCTATAATGCATTATAAGCATGGTATTCATAGAAACTGTTACAAAATTTCTCTCTGTAATATCACATCCCAACAAATAAGAACAAAGCAAATCTTTTTATCACAGCAGTTTCTCATAAATAGTAATGCAAATGAGCAAATGGTCAGTTTTGCTGAAGTCTTTTGCATTCATCAAGGGATTTAGAAGAGATCTCAGCAGTATCTCAGCAGTGTCTCAAACTGTGCTCAGATTAAGATTCACCGTAATTTTGCTGAAACAATTTGTCCCATTGTCTAACCCATCTCTATTGTTGGTTCTCCCATAGCATTTGAGGAGAAACGACTCATACAAAGTAGTTCAATGAAACAAGAATAAGACATCCAGAAAGTAATAAGAGCTATCAAAGAGCTACATCTGAGCAAGATTCCTTCTGGATGTATCATCTGAGCTCTCAGAATGAGATACACTTCTCGTCATAGCACCAATCTGTTTTGCAGACACTTTTCCCCTGTGTTTGGCATCAGGGCATATCCAGTCTTCTCCTCTCAACCCTTTGGTGTTTGAGAACTGCACAAGCTCTCACAGGTTTGTTAAATAGAGACACGTTGAGTTGTCAGGTGGTAGACCAAGTTCTGCACAGTAGCCTTAACTTGAACCAATGCAGGCTGAGAATGAAGGGACTACAAAGGTAATGCACTGTAGTAGAGTTCAATTTTTTCACAACAATTTTAAGCACTAATTGGAAGTTTTGTTTTTGTTTTTTTGTGAACCTATATTGTATTTTTGCATATTTACAGTATTACATTTGTTTACAAATAATTAAGGCATGAATTTGTAAAATTATGACAAAAGGATAGACCATTTTTGTTTTATCTTGTGAAACAAAAGGATGTGCACTGATATTAGGCTGCATAAACTAGATCAGCCAGAGCTGTGAGCACCTCATAACACCTGATGTACTCGTTACATCCTACACTCTAAAAAATGCTGGGTTGTTTTAACCCAATTTTGGGTCAAATATGGACAAACCCAACGGCTGGGTTAGTCCATATTTGACCCAAAGTTGGGTTAAAACAACCCAGCATTTTTTAGAGTGTAAGAAGAATGATATTTACGCTAGAGTTAGTCTTTCTGTTTATCATGAAGTTTACTGTAATCAGCCGGATCCGGGCCGTATCAAGACCAGATGGAGGACCTGCGCCTAGACACGACCACAACGCATCATCCCTGAAGTGTTAGCAGAGATTAACGCTATTTTCTTCTAGAAACAGACTTTATTTTCCTGTTATCACTGTAAAGCTGCTTTGAAACAATATATATTGTAAGAAGCGCTATAAATAAAGGTGACTTGACTTGATTGAGATGTTATTCACTACTGTTGGCAACGGTGGATTTTGGCAACTATAATGGATTGTCTCAGGAAATTGGCACGTTAAAGGTGTGCATTTGTACTAAAATTATAACAAAAAATTCAGACCATAGATAGATTTTCATTCAACTTGATGGGACAAACTAAGACACCAATAAAAATGTTCTTCTATTTTCTTTTTATTAAATACTTTTTCATACTGGTTGAAACTCTGTTCACATCCTGATAGCAATCAATGATATAAATGGTGTAAATATAAATTTTTAATTTTTTCTAAGAAAAGAAAAGAGAGAGACAGAGAAAGTGGAAGAGAGAGAGAGAGAGTTTCGAACAGTATAACAAAATATAAGGAGTTTATGCAGTGTTTAAATGTCATAACTACTGTAAATATGAGATGGCAATCATGACATTCTGCTTGGAGGGATCTTATGCTTTCAAATCTAGCTTGCTAGTCTCTACGAAACTGCACATCCTAACTTAAATATAAATGTTGACATACAGTGCTTGAGCAAAATTATAGCAAAATAAAGACGATGAAATAATCTCCTGGGTTTCAAGTAATTGACCCCCCAAAGAACGAAATCTTTCTTTCTGAGAGTTCTTTGGCTTTTAAATCTTAAATCTTTACCATCTTAATTTTTTTTCAAATAAATAAACCCATCCAATCAACATTTAAACAAACAAATAAATACATACATAAAGTGAAGTCACATTAACACAAGTGTTCTTCTTTAAAGCATGACAAAAAAATAAAGTGCACTTTTCTTCACAAGGGTCTGAACAACAACATGCTAAACCCCACTCAAAACAAACTTAGCTAAGTGCTAGCATTTTGGTATTGAGTGTTTCAGAAAATATACAAATTTAGATACAGGATTTACTATGTCAATGCCTATAACACAAAAAATACTGTGGTTGAATGACAACTGTTTAAGAACAAGCATAAGTGATTTTGCATGGTTAGAGGTCCAAGAACTTCTCAGACATCCTTTTTTTTTTGCATTAGATTACATTAAACCAGGAACCAAAGCTTAAGGCTTGCAAGAATGGTCCTTCCAGTCTTAGACACCCCCAGAGCAGGGGGTGATAGATGAGCCAAGGCCCACCTCATAATTTTATTAGTAAATTAGAGCAATGACATTTACCCTTTAAGGCAGACTTTACAGGTCACCATTTTTCCTTCAAGCTAACTGAAAACATGTTTGGAGTAAATGAAGCAAGAACAAGAAGAGTAATTTGATTGTGTGGTGTCTCCATATGGCTGGATGTTTGTTCTTTTGGTGGCCAGCTTCATATGGATGGTGTGGCACCGCTGGGCCATCGGAACACAACAAACGTTGTTCAAATGCCAAACATCCTCCCCCACTCCTATAAAAACATACATGACGAATCTGGTTAGGGAATAAAAGATGGAGAGGACAATGGAGGGTGGAAAAGTGGAGGATTGGCGTGGGGTGAAAGAGGGGGTGTCAAGCAATCCACAAAAAAACCTCAATGGAGTAACATTGGGGACACACAAAAACACAGCCACCTCTTTTCTGCTCTGCACGACTGAAAGGGCCAGATAAGGGAATTCTGCATTTCAGAGACAGGCGTCAATTCAGCGCTGTTGGGTTTTCAGATTGCTGGCATTATGCATATGTGTTTGAAAGTTTAGGCTGATAATGCAGCACTTTGTTTGACAAGTCTTATTCTTTTTGGGGTACACTCTCTTTTTTGTGCCATGTATTGTGATGCAAGGCATTAGCTGAGCTTGCCTGTGTAAAGACATAGAGGTCAAGGTCTAACTTTCACAGCCTCTGAGATCTTACACATAAACAAGGTTTATTTATAACAAGCAAGAAACATTTATAAAAGACACAATACAGAGGGACTTGCATAAGAAAATGTTGGCTTAAAGATATACAAAAAGATTTGTCAGTCATTTTCTATATGACAGAGGTTGCATTTTTCAGAAAATACATACATTTTGTCTTTTACAATATACAAAAACTGCTGAAACTAGTAAAAAAAAAAAACCTTACAAATTTTAGCAATGTAGATATAGTAAAATACAAGTACAATTTCTGGCTAGAGATCCTTTCCCGATCCTATTCCCCTCCTCAGATTTCTTCCTGTCTCCTCTATGCTGTTCTATCCAATAAAGCGCCGAATAGAATAATATTATTTTCAAGCTTTATTTTTATAATTCATATTTTTAGATACATTTTTTTTGTCATATGGATATTTTTTAAGAGGTGTGCTATACTCAGCAATGCCCTAGCAACCATCCAGTGGGTAACCCCCAGAAAAAAAGGTACAAAAGCTGTCACTGGGGCTGTACCTTTTCAAAAGGTACACTTTTGTACCCAGAGGCTGCATATTGGTACCTTAGTGGTACATATTAGCACCTAAAATGTACATATTAACACCTAAATGTACATTTTTATTATTATTATTATTTTTAAATGTACATATTAGTACCTAAAATGTACATATTAGCTCATGAAATGGACATATTAACACTTAAAATGTACATATTAGGACCTAAAATGTACATATTAGCTCCTGAAATGGACATATTAGCACCTAAAATGTACATATCAGCACCTAAAATGTAAATATTTACACTTAAAATTTACATATTAACACTTAGAATGTATATATTAGCACCTAAAATGTACATATTAGCATCTGAAATATACATATTAGCACCTGAAATATACATATTAGCACCTGAAATGTACATATTAGCGCCTAAATGTACATATTAGCACCTAAAATATACATATTAACACCTAAAATGTACATATTAGCAACTAAAATGGACAAAAGTTTAGCTTTTGAAAAGGTACAGCCCCAGTGATAGCCCCAAATACTTGACATCATGGCAGTGAGTTTTGTACTAGTACCGCTGATTTTTTTTCTATAGAATTTTTTTAATTATATTTGCAATATATTTTTCCTATGACTACACAGTTCTTATACTTTCAACATGCAGGATCATTTTAGATGTCAAACCAAAACAGTTGATGTTTTGTTTCATGTTATTGTGACATGTTGCTAACATGTGGCCTTAGGGATCTTCAGAGCAAATGAGCTTTCAGTTGCCATTTATGTGTCATAAACAGAAGAGTTTATTTCTTTGCAGCCATCATATTGTACTTGAGCATAATTAGTTCAACCCTAGGCTAGATTAGGCAAAGACTCTGAAACGTAAACTGATCTGATCTAAAGATATATCATTAGCTCCATATATCCCACCTGAACCCCTTTAGCTAAGTTTCTTTTTCACACCCTGGATATTCGCCAACTACAGTTTTATCGGTTTCTTTTCAAAGAGTAATAACATAAATCATAAAAGACGCATTGCTTGGATGTTTAAGGGCAAAAAGATTAATCAAGACTGTGTTTTGCAAGGCTGCGTGCATGTGTGTGTGTGTGTGTGTGTGTGTGTGTGTGTGTGTGTGTGTGTGTGTGTGTGTGTGTGTGCATGTGTGTTTGGAAAATTCCAGTGTGAGGTGAGCTCAAGGTAACTTCGAGTGGGGATAGTTGAGAAAATAGCGTTTACCTAAAAATCTAGCATTAACTTCAAGAAAGAGCAGAGCTTTTCATATAATCAGTTCCACAAAACTACCAAGTGTCTTTTTAAATGTTGATTATGATTATGTGTGTCTATAGTGACATATGAGCAGCAACCTTTTTATTTTGGGTAATGTACGCCCCATTTGCCAAAATGGGGGGTGACAAATACTGTAAGGGGTTATCTATTCTAAAAAGTGTATTGTTGCTCTATCAAATGATTAACCAAATTCACATCAAACTACACACTGCTGTGAACAATGTAAAACTACTATTCTGTGTCTTCTGCTTGTTCAGTGTGCAGTGGAGTATAGGCCTACAGGAGTTTGTCATAACACTGAAAACATGTATGTGCACAAATACACTTTGTATGTAGTGTATAGTATCTATGCACAAATATTGCACAATTGATGAATTTGACAGTTATTGAGCTTGAGCTGACAAATTACACTATTGACTTACACTAGAGCTGCTGACATTTGATACAGCAAAAATGAATTTGTTACTATTGTGAAGCCACAACAATCTGAATTGTATAAAGCACTTTAGAAACAGAGGTGACGACTTGTTTGTATATTCAGTATATATTTACATAAACAGAAAGTCAAGGGTCAAAAAAGTATTTGTTTCTCAAAATATTGAGTTCCCTTTCGAAGGGAACTCAACAATACGTCGAATGACGCTATGGGGAACGCCTCAGGCGTGACAGGTGTCTGAAATCAAATATCAACTCACAGTAATCAGGTTGACCGGCGACAGCCCGTGCATCATCAGCTTGAATGATGAGCGCGTCAATCTGGATGTATAAGAAGGGCGCCTTGAAACCGTGACAACATCTTTTCGTCTTCAGGGACTGTTTGTCTGTTTGATAGTATCAACGATTAAGCGCGCAGAGACGTGGAGAAACACTTTGCGCGAGTGTGCCGACTTGTGTCCAGATATTTGACACCGGAGGATTCACACGATCTGTGCGTGTTCTGCCTGAGAGAAGAGCATTCGCGGGAAGCTCTCGAGGGAGTTTTTTGCGCAAACTGAGAGTTTTCCTTTCAGAACTCTCTGCTCTCGTCTGACCCACTTCTCGAGGGAAGTGGGCGCGGCATCTGAACCCCGCGGTTCCGGTTCCCGCTCGGGCTGAGGCTCAGTGGCGGTTGAGCTCGTGGAGCTTTCAGATGGAGCTGGCAGATTATCGGGAGAGGGGCGTTAACCTCGCGGATGATCTACCAGCTGACGAGGGTGAGTTACAGATTAATGTTGAACATCTAAGAAGAGAGAAAATGAGCGCTTTCTCTCTTTGGTGAATCTGTAACTGTTCTCTTTGGGCAGGGCAGGAGTTGGCTGTAATATATATATATATATATATATATATAAAAGGATGTCAGTTTGGTTGAGACCGAATCATTTCAGCCCTCCTGCCCAGTGTACGCTGAGCTGGTTGACATTATGGGGCGCGCCTCAGACAGATTGCTGTTGCAGTGGAGGCGCGTCTGGGAGGAACCCGCTCATGGTATTTTGGATGGCTGGTTCCTCCCCACCCATAAGCCACCAGCCCGGATGAGCCTTCCATTCGTTTCCGATCTCCACGCTGGGATCGAGAGGGTATGGAAAAATCCGTTCTCCTCACGTCTCTATCTGCATCAGCGGGATAGTTTCGCTGCTGTGGAGGGAGCCGTGGAGAACGGATAAGTGTCGAGGCCGCCAGTGGACGAGACGTTGGCTAACTATCTCGTCTCTGGTTGGTCCTCTTCACTAAGAGCTCTGACCCTGTCATCCAAGCTGCTCAAGACATCTTCATGCTTGAATGACAGAGCGTACACGGCAGCAGGTCAGGCAGGTGCGGTTCTGCACGCCCTTGTGGTCCTCAGGCCTACCAGACCGATCTGTTGCGGGACTCCGGGCCACCAAGCAATCTGCTGTTCTGTCGGTGCTATGGTGGCCACGGAGAGACATCTGTGGGAGCTCCCACATACTGTGGTTGCCAGGTTACAGGCCTCACCAGGCCTTCCTGGTTATGAGCTCCCACTGATTGTGGTCACCGGGTTACAGGCCTCACCAGGCCTTCCTGGTTATGAGCTCCCACATGCTGTGGTCGCTGGGTTACAGGCTTCACCAGGCCTTCCTGGTTATGAGCTCCCACACATTGTGGTCGCCAGGTTACAGGCCTCACCAGGCCTTCCTGGTTATGAGCTCCCACATACTGTGGTCGCCAGGTTACAGGCCTCACCAGGCCTTCCTGGTTATGAGCTCCCACATACTGTGGTCGCCAGGTTACAGGCCTCACCAGGCCTTCCTGGTTATGAGCTCCCACATACTGTGGTCGCCAGGTTACAGGCCTCACCAGGCCTTCCTGGTTATGAGCTCCCACATACTGTGGTCGCCAGGTTACAGGCCTCACTAGGCCTTCCTGGTTATGAGCTCCCACACATTGTGGTCGCTACGTTACAGGCCTCAAAGGGGCCTTCCTGGTTATAGTTCCCACATACTGTGGTTGCCGGGTTACAGGCCTCACCAGGCCTTCCTGGTTATGAGCTCCCACTTATTGTGGTCGCCAGGTTACAGGCCTCACCAGGCCTTCCTGGTTATGAGCTCCCACATGCTGTGGTCGCTGGGTTACAGGCTTCACCAGGCCTTCCTGGTTATGAGCTCCCACATACTGTGGTCACCAGGATACGAGCTCTCACGTACTGTGGTCGCCAGGTTAAAGGCCTCACCAGGCCTTCCTGGTTATGAGCTCCCACACATTGTGGTCGCCAGGTTACAGGCCTCACCAGGCCTTCCTGTTTATGAGCTCCCACATACTGTGGTCGACAGGTTACAGGCCTCACCAGGCCTTCCTGGTTATGAGCTCCCACACATTGTGGTCGCTAGGTTACAGGCCTCAAAGGGGCCTTCCTGGTTATGAGTTCCCACATACTGTGGTGGTCAGTTTACAGGCCTCACCCAGCCTTCCTGAATGTGGGCTCCCACATGATGCGGTAGCCAGACTACAGCCTCACCACCTTCCCTGAGCACTTTGCTCCCACTCTGTGGTCACCAGGCTTCAGGCTTCATTGGCCTTCCTGGTTGTGAGTTGTCACATGTCAGGTTGCAGGCTTCACCAGGCCTTCCTGAATGCGAAACCCCCACTTTTCGTGGTCGCTAAGTTGTAGTGGTGAGTCTTCACATGTCAGGCTGCAGGCCTCAGCGGCCTTCCTGAATGTGAGCTCCCCATGCATTGGGACTATCGGGTGTTAGGCCTTGTCAGGCCTTCCTGATTATGGGTTCCCACTTGTTGTGGCTGCCAGGTTACAGGCCTCAAGTTCGGCCTTTCTGAATTCAGAGTGAAGTACACTAACCCCTACTACACCTATTATTGTGGTAAATCACATGACGGGATGTCTTGTGTACTTTCTAAAATCCATTTTGTATGGTAAGGGTCACGCGTGGTATGCTTCGGTCCCTTCTTATGTGGCTCAGACCCCGGTCTTCCCTTGGGTCCCACTTTAAGTGGCGTCCTGTCACTGGCTACAGGGACGCCCTTCTCTGGCTAACTTCTGGAAGAAGTAGCTTCCACTTGGTGGAGTAAGCTCCCACAGGTTGTGGTCACCAGGCTGGGTCTCACTGACCTTCCTGAGTACGAGCTCCCACCCAATGTGGTCGCCAGGTTACAGGCCTTACCAGGCCTTCCTGGTCATGAGCTCCCACACACTGTGGTCGCCAGGTTACAGGCCTCAACAGGCCTTCCTGGGTATGAGCTCCCACATATTGTGGTTGCTGGGTTACAGGCCTCACCAGGCCTTCCTGAATTCAGAGTGAAGTACACAAACCCATACTTCACCTATTATTGTGGTAAGTCACCCGACGAGATGTCTTGTGCACTTTTTAAAATCCATTTCTTATGGTGAGGGTCACGCGCAGTATGCTTCGGTCCCTTCTTATGTGGTTCAGACTCCGGTTCTTCACTTTGGGTCCCACTCTAGATGTGTCTTTGTCGCAATACATTACGACAGGCAGTTCCCTTGTTCGAGCTATCTCCCACAACTGGTGGTTTTAGGTCTCATTAGACCTTTTTCGAAGGTAGCCCCACATTGTGGGTCTGTCAGGTTCTAGCCTCTGGCTTTCCTGAAGGATGAGCTTCCACATGCTGTGGTCGTTGGGTTTCAGGCCGCACAACGTACGGCCTTCCTGACATGAGCCCTCATGTATCGGAGCTCCCCACACATGGGGTCATCAGGTCTTAGGTCTCTTTGACCTTCCTGATTTTGATCCCTCTCTTACTTCCTCAGTGCTCAAAAGCGAGCACTGGGTGGAAACTCGTGGATTGAGTGTACGATTCCCATTGGTTCGAGGTTGAGTCACACTCTCCGGAGGATCCCGTCTCTGTGATCCGAAACTCGATGGTTTCCGCCAGCTTCGCGGGCCTTCAGTTTTTGGATGCCTTTTCTAGGCAATTTCCAGAGGCTCTGTCTTGGACGGACAGGCTATGGCCAGACTGTGTGTCTTAGTACAGATCACCAGGCCAGCCTGGGGGCATTTCAGGAGGAGTGTTCTCCTGAATAGTGACTGGCTGGGGGTCCCTTTGGCCCCCTAGCCACACTCCCTAGAAGGGACCCCTTCTATTTTGAAGTTGTGGTCCTAAAGCCTTTGAGCTGGCCCT
Source organism: Pimephales promelas (assembly GCF_988280905.1). Taxonomy (NCBI): domain Eukaryota; kingdom Metazoa; phylum Chordata; class Actinopteri; order Cypriniformes; family Leuciscidae; genus Pimephales; species Pimephales promelas. Next base: position 8,275,785 of record NC_142793.1, read on the forward strand.
GATTTACTCACGTTATTACGTTCTGGTTTTTCTTGGTTCATTAGCTTGGGCTATGACCGGTAGGGAGTGCTGTCACTGACAGCCCGATGTAACATAGGGTGAGTGGTTTCAGTGTTTCTTGGAATTACTGGTTCTGACAGTTGTCACTGCCTTTCGGCATGCACTCCCCTCAGCATGGCGGAGTGGGTATTTCGTTCCCCATAGCGTCATTCGACGTATTGTTGAGTTCCCTTCGAAAGGGAACGTCTCAGGTTACGACTGTAACCTATGTTCCCTGAGAACAGGGAACGAGACAATACGTCTCGTTGCCATGCCTCGGGGCCTGCCTGCAACAGTCCCTTCAGACGATAGGATGTTGTCACGGTTTCAAGGCGCCCTTCTTATACATCCAGATTGACGCGCTCATCATTCAAGCTGATGATGCACGGGCTGTCGCCGGTCAACCTGATTACTGTGAGTTGATATTTGATTTCAGACACCTGTCACGCCTGAGGCGTTCCCCATAGCGTCATTCGACGTATTGTCTCGTTCCCTGTTCTCAGGGAACATAGGTTACAGTCGTAACCTGAGACGTTTTGATTTCTAAGTGAAAAAATTATGTGTATGTGTTTTCACATATGTTTTTTTTTCTGGGTTAATAGGTAAATAAGTGACATTTAAATGCCAGTTTGTTTCCCAAATGAAACACAGAGCTGTTAGTTTTGAATGATTTGTTTAATGTACAGAACTGTGTTTAGCATTTTGCAAAAAAAAAAAATAAATAAATAAAAATAATAATAATAATAATAATAATAATAATAATAATAATGTGTTTGCAGTTTTGCAGACTTGGTCTGAAGATTACACTGTAAACATTTGCTGCAAAAAAGAGCCCAATTTGTATAATAACATTTTCCATTAAAACAAAAAGTGTGCACAAAATGCATTCTGGGCGATATTTGTCGTTTTCGAGAAAGTAAAGAAATATACTGTGAATTACAGTAACAGCACTTAAAGTCAGTACTCAGAAGCTGTGTTTCAAATCACACCCTCAGTCACTGTTAATGTTACTAATATAGTCCACCTGACTAAGTGAATAAAAACAAGTGAGTTAATTCAGACACTGATGAACACCTGAACAAGCATAATCACTGAAGGAAAGGGGAAATTTACTTATTTATTTATTATTTACTTATTTATTTACTATATTTATTTATTTCATTTGTCTACAGAAGTTCTTATTAAAAATTGACAGAGGTTTCCTTTGATGTTACCATTATGGTGATCAGTGTTTGCTTTAGTTGGGCTGTTGACCCTTGAATTTTGAACATTAGTTTTCCTTTAGCTGCTGCAACCGTGTCTTTAAAATACATTTTCTATGGTCACAAAAGCAGAAAGAAAACCGGATCAGATGAAAGTTGCATTTTGTTTATAGTCTTAATCATCATCTAGTGGCGCAAATCACTGGTCTCATTTACTGTCTTATGTATTTTTGATCATGGTATCACTGTAATTTTACTGATGGAGATCCATTAGAGTTTTGACAACCAGAAAATATGAAGGAGTTAAAAAAAAGACAGTTAATGCTCAAAATATTTCATCAAAACATAACTTTTAAAAACACCACACACACACAGACATCAAGAATTCATGCTGCAATGCATAATGGAACAAAAATTGTCCATGACTCCCAGCATGCATTGTGGCATGTATAAATTATGCAGCTGAAGTGTCAGTTTATTTTCTTTAATTTTTACTTTTTGTTTTTATTTCTACTTGTTTTTTGATTTTCAGATTTGATGTTGTCTTTTTTTGTTGACTGCCACTATTGTTAAGATTCATTGGATGATTCTTCATGTCTGTGTGTCTCAAAGCCATAGTGTAATATGATTTGGTGAATGATTTCGCCAAATTTAAAGATTTAAAGATCCTTCATTTCTGATTGTGCAGTACTGCTTGATGTTTTGCTGTAGTTTCACAGTGTAAAAATATAAAATTAGGTGTATTATCATTTTTGATAAGGGATTAGACACAGCTTGAGACTGACATGGGATGCAAACATTATATAATAATAATAGCCAACACCTGATCTCATTTTTGTTGGCTTTGTCTGCCCAAAAAAAAAGGTCAATCTGGTTAGTGAGAAGTGTGGCTGGTAATGCTATTTTTTGGAGTTGTTTAATCCTCCTCTGCTGAGATCTTGAGAGATTTAATGTCTTCTCTGGCTGGAAGTCAGTTTTAGTTCTTGTGTTTAGCTTTTTTCTGTTCTTGTTGTTCCTCTGTCTTTCAGTGATTCTGCTTGTTAACAGCAGGTGTTCATCACTAATGCTCAATCATCAGATAATTAATCACTGAATTATATCATTAACATCAACACTGCTTCAGTGTTACTCCAACGCTGGACACAAACATGTTCATTTAAAACAGAAATTCATTTTGCATAACACACTATAGACTTCCTAAATTCAAAATTAGGCTGCATAGTTTAGATCAGCCGGAACCGGGAACACGACCCGTAAATCCTGATGTACTTGGTACATCATAAGAAGGATGGCGTCTACGCTAATATCAGTTTCTCTGTTTATACCGAGGGACACTCTATGGTGGACCTGCGCCTGGACCCATCCGGACTGATCCTTAGTGCCGGCCTCATCGACAGGACAGCCATCGGCAATGATCGTCAACATCGTCTCCAAACCGGCGTGATTACTTCGACTTCCAAACAGATGGAAATGGACAAATTCTCTTAATGTTTCAATCCAATTTGTTTTGTAATCACTGTTCCTTCGTTGACCAGAGGAGAACTGGCCCCCGACTGAGACTGGGTTCTCCCAAAGTTTTTTTTTCTCCATTCAGTCACCTGATGGAGTTTTGGTTCCTTGCCACTGTTGCCTTGCTTTTGGCTTGCTCATTTAATTTTCAACAATATTATTGATCTGTGTTGTATTATTTTCATGTTATCACTGTGAAGCTGCTTTGATACAATCTGTATTGTAAAAAGCGCTATATAAATAAACATGACTTGACAATTAATATTGAACAATATTATTGACCTGCCTGCATTGACACCATTATATGAGAACTGCACTGAACTGAGGTGGACGATGACATCACAGTTTTCCAAACTAGTGCATTTTTTTAACTGTAAAAAAATAACAATAATAGAACGCTAATAGAATAAAGTTATTTTTTGAATGGGTCGGTACGATCAAATATGTATTAGGAAGTCAATGCTTACAAACCATAGTTTTGGTTCATGGAATTGATAAAACTGGGATTCAGTGACACTTATTAATGTGAATTTCTTTTAGAAAGGTTAAAATTTTGTGCAAGCTGTTTGTAAAGCAAACTTTACTGAATATAGCAATGTGATTTTAAGCTAATTGCACTATATTCTTCAATAAAGGGGACTGTCAACAAAACTGCATCTACATTTGCTCATTAAATTCTTAAAGAAATTCAATTACTCGATTAAATATTGAGACAGTTTTGTTGATGATCTAAAACAATACCAAATGTTGTTGTTCTTATATTTGATAACCGCACATTGTAAATTGTCTTCAAGCTAGCAAACAGAAGGTTTCTGGTTCACTTTTACATTTTTCAGCAATTGTGTCCTCAAAAGCCCAGAAAAACACACACATCCTCAGGCCAACCTCTGACATCCCCAAGCTCAGATTTTTTTTTTATATTCAAGTGAACTTCTTCATTTGGAGTGTGAGACAATGCGGCCTGGTTCTTTTGTGTGTGTGATATCCCACAGAGCCACAATATGGCCAGTCAGGGATCAATGGGGCCAAACAATTGATTTAACCAAAAGGGCTCTGCAGGGAGGGCCCTCAGGGGCCGTGGCTTGCTGGGTACCATGTAGACTGCACGCTCTCTCAATCTCTTGGCAGAGGAGCATGAGACGGGCAGGGGATAGGGGCCATCAGACATGGGCGGATGGGATGAATGCCTGTCTACATACTGAACTTGATTTCTGGAGTTCAGATAATGCACCTATACACACACATCTCTAGGCCATATGTAGTGAACAGATGGGTGAGCGGGAAATACTTTAAAACTTACGGCTACTATAGCATATGACAATAGCCCAGAACAAGCTCTTGGAGAGTTTGCACCATTTTCAGTTTTGTCTTAGATGTTTCTAATACAGCTCATTGGGACAAATCTAAAATTGACAAAACAATTGTTGACATACAGATGCAGTATAGTAACAAAGTACAGAAATATAAAAATGAATGAGAAAAATGTGAATTCATATTGAAATTTCATAATGACTATAGGGGATTATCACGCTGATACGTAGTACTTCCGGATTCTGTGATCTTTGTGCACTGCCACTTCCGTTGAATCACTGATCTCGCTGGCGAACTGATGAAGGACTACACTAAGTTTATTTATAAGGAATCCCTGGTAAATTAGTCTGACTCACTAAAGGGCGAAGGGGTAAATTAGTCTGACTCACTAAAGTTTTAATCCACTTCTTCCTTATACTCAATTCAGTCGGGAATCCATGAAAACTTAAGTAGGGTTGGCGTTGTTGGTTAGATTTACAAAGTGGAACAGAGCGGTAACATATATAGCCTTCGTCTCAGGCATTGTTGAACTGCGTCGGAAGTGGACATGCACAAATCTAGAGAAGATACAAATGAGATTACTGGCAATAGGCATACTAATGTCCTGTCACGAAATTGCTACATGAAAACACAGACTCCTTCGATTTTTTCAAGGAAGCATCTAGCTAAATTTAATTAAGTCTAAATAAATTTTTTATCTTTAAAGATTCATACATACTGAAACTGCTTCAGACTTGTATTTCTCTTCATTTTTCTTCCAAAAACGTTGAAAGTGACATTGGGCCCTATCTTGCACCCGTAAATTATAAATTATAAATTATAAAATTAATTATAAATTAATAAATAAATTATAAAATTATAATAAATAATTATATAATTATATAATTTTATAATAAATAAATTATAAAATTCCTTATTATAAGGAAAAATATATAAACATGAGGGAAATCATTGTTCTGTCCATGACGATGGGAAAAATAGGCATAAAGCTTACACAGTTACCCAAATTATTATATGCATGTTTAACCGAAGCTAATTTGGGTGGGTTTGTCCGATAACCAATGTTACTTCTCTTTCTGTTACGGCCCTAACGAGAACATCGATCTCCTCGGCTGTGAACCGATGCTGAAGCGCGCCTGGTAAATGCGCCGTTAAAATAGTAGCCTATTGCACCATGGAACAAGCGCACCTTATTGGTTTGTTTCCTGTTACGCCCAAACCACACCTATGAATAATGAACCTACTTCAGACCAACCCCTTTTTAAACTTGCGCTGAGCGCAAGAGTCATTTATCCCGCCGGTTAAATAGCAACAGCGCCCAAGACCCGCCCACAAAGTTACTTGCGCTTTGCGCTTGCTACTTGCATTTCAGATCGTTAAAATAGGGCCCATAAAGTTCTAACATTTCCCTATCAGTGAAAGGAATGTTAATATTCCATAAGTAAGCAATAAGGTACTCGAGGCTGTGCTGCATCGACGCGAAGCAGAGTGCCTGCAACCCCTTCAGCCACTACTTATTCACGATAAAGCACTTGCCTCGAGTACCTTATTGCTTTTATAAAATGGTTACCACACAATAAAAATATTAAAGTAAAAAAAAAAAATGTATTAGTGCAACTTTAATAAAGTAAAATCACTAAAAGCCTTCCTTCCGCTAGAAAAAAAATATTCCCTTACAATGTGTAACATGCATGAAAAGCTAAAATAAAAACAACATGGGAACTGCAGTGTTGCGCATTGATAAATATAACTGTTGGGTCAAGCAATCATAGCCATGTTTTATCATGAATAAAGCACATTGACCAATCAGAATCAAGGATTGGAACTAACCGTATTATAAGCGTCTATAAGACACACCAGGAGGCAATTCCTTTATATGTCTGGACCATCTGTTGAGTCCAGAACCAACACAGCAATTCCTAACACAATGAAACAAGCCTGTGTTATGCACACACACGATCAGCTATCTCCATACCAACATGCATGTGCATGAGCAAGAGCGAAAAAAGAAGAAGAAGGTTTTTACTTTAAACTGCTGGATACGAATATATCTCTGGTCATTAATAGTAATAGTAATCACTAGCGGTTGCTCTTTCATAGCTTAAATGACTTAATTGAGGTCTTAATGAGTGGATTTTTAAAATAAATTTAATCCATTTAAACATGATTAAAACAGCAATGTGTATGTTGGCATAGACTATCCCTGTCAAAATTACAGGGATATTACAGAACATTATTTTTTTTTAGATGTCAACCAATTTGATCAATTTATTACCTGAACTGACATTATTCTAATAAACCTGTTTTTTTGTTTATTACAAATATTGTTGTCTTTTTGTTAAATTTGCTAAATACATATATGTAAAAGTAAAAGAGTATGACCAGAAATTAACTCATTTACAATTTATATATATATGGCAACTACAGCTACATGAAACAAGGTGTCATTTACTTCTTGTTTCATGTGTGTGTGCATATGTGTGTGTGTGTGCATAACACAGGCTTGTTTTATATGTATATATATATATATATATATATATATATTTGTGTCAGAACAAAAAACTTTTCTCTTTACCTAAATCTTGTGTAGTATTTGTAATGTCTTTGTTGTTGTTTTCTCCCTCTTGAGCTTGACCTTTTAAGGTCAAGGGAGCATTTGTTACAAGCTGCCATCCGTGCAGTCTGTCTCCCATAATCGACATTTAATGGAGGCAAACTTTAGATCTGTTCTTCCCAGGCACAGCTCTGGGCAGAGGGGGAGTGGAGAGAGGTCAGTTGTCTTTTCTGCCAAGCCCATCTGTCCAACATTCCACATCAGGACCATCATCCATCCACCCACAGCGAAGGGGAGGAGCAACAATCAGCCCCGCCCCCTGCTGACTGCTTGACCTTCCCTGGCTTTGACTGTGCTCAACAAAACACTTGCTGACATGCACAGTGTGCTCCTCTTGTGACAAGATGCAAAACAAATTGTTCTGTGCACACTGAAGAAGTTTGCGGATACACTTGACGGATGCCCTGTTATCCTGCATGAAACAAAGAAGACTAAAGCCCTGATTACAGAAATAACAATAATCATAACTATGACTTAGAGTCCAAACTAACAGAAAATAATGTTCTGTCTAAGTTTAAAGGGATACTCCACCCAAAAATGAAAATTCTGTCATCATTTACTCACCCTCAAGTTGCTACAAACCTGTATGAGTTTCTTACTTCTGCTGAACACAAAGGAAGATATTTTGAAGAACTATTGGTTCTTTGGCACCATTGACTTCCATAGTAAAAAAACACAAAAAAAAAAACAAACAAACAAAAACACTATGGAAGTCAAAGATCCAATTGTTCTTCAAAATATCTTCCTTTGTGTTCAGCAGAAGAAAGCCACTCATACAGTTTTGCAGCAACTGGGTGAGTAAATGATGACAGAATTTTCATTTTTGGGTGGAGTATCCCTTTAAGTGTGCAATGCAGTTTTCTGATTCTGAATGTTTTATATATATATATATCATAAGTATATATATCATTCATCAGTTGAAAGAAATCATTCTAAATGTGATATCTGAATATCTTTATAGTTGTGGTGTGGACTTCAATATTATCATACAATTAGAATGATTATTACAACTTTATAGTTATCCTTACAGTTATATAGTGCTTTAGAAATGAAAATCAATTTAATTAGTAATTTAATAACTAATAACTAATTTAATTTAACAGATCTCTCCTTGCGCAAAAAGAATCAGTTATTGACTTTGCATAACTTTTTTTCTATGAACTTTCTTGTGAAAAGATTAAACTGAAGTTTTAAATATATTAGTATATTTCAGTGAAATTATATTATTTCGTTTAGTAAATCTGACTGTATATACAGTTTATTACAGTATATTACAGTTTTCCTTGATTTTACTGTAATCTACCGACAGCTGTAGTTGCCAGTAAATTGCTGTTTTTTTTACAGTTTGATGCTGTAAATTAATTTCCAATTGATTACTGTTAAATTACGCTTCTCTTTTAAAATTTTTTTATTTGACACATTTAACCCTTTTAACCCCACTGCAAAATCTTTCGTTTTAAATGAACACTTGTATGTCCACACAGGAGGACTGGGAAGTACAAAGCGAAGCAAGACGAGTCTAGACACGAAAATTAAACAAAGTTACCCAAGCGGCTCAAATAAAAGAAAAAAGAAAAAAGACGCCTATATGAATTTGGCAACACTGCCAAAAATGACAAACTTTTTTACGCCTACTGTTGGGGATGCATGCCGCTACAGCAGCAGCTGTGAGTGACGCTAGTTCAGGATAACATACTTACGTCGTGCCTGTTAGACAGAAAGGGCAAAAGTAAATATAACATTTATTATGGGTTTATGTGATGATTGTTTGAAGTTCATGTAAATTAAAAGTTGATTTACATTTTTTGAAGCCTAATAAATATTATTTTTCGGCTTTCAAGTACACTGTAATGTTGGATGGCTATAATTAATGTTTAAAATTAGGGGATTTTTTTTTTATCTAGAAATTAATGGCTGTATTAGTATCAGTACTGAACTTTATTCATAAAAAGATGCCATCAAACTATTTTAAAGTATTTAAAATATATTGTCTTTATGTTGTCTCTACATTCATTTGTAGATTAACAGTGAATTACATGATATAAACTAATATAAACCCATAAAAATGTTTGTTTGTAGAGTGTTTGAAATGTCAATCTCAAGTGCAATTGCAACATCACTCATACAAAGTAAACTATTTATTTTGACAATATTTGACTGTTTGTGATGTTCTGCTAAGTATGTATTGCCGGTTGTATTGAAATTGATTTGATCTTTAAAAAAGAATAATCAGTGCGGTTTTCTGGCATTTTGGCATTTCTGGCATACGTAGGCTACCTTCGCTTTGGGCCCCAAATTTGCTAAATCCACCACAGGAAATCTTATTATTAAAATACGGCCTAAAACTCTTTCTCATTATTTGCAGTAAATGATTAGTAAAAGGAGGTCCTTAACCTTGTACATGTTGATCAACCTCAGCAGGTAAAAAAAAAGAACTGTGAACACAGAGACCTGGTGCTCCGGCACCTAGCCCGTCTGGGCCTTCGGGTCAACCGGGAAAAGAGCAGACTTTGCCCCGTGCAGAGGATCTCTTTTCTCGGCATGGAGATAGACTCGGTCGCCATGTCCGCGCAGCTCACGAACGAGCGCACGCACTCACTGCTGACTTGTCTTCGACAGTTCGAGGGCAAGAGTGCGGCTCCACTGAAACTATTTCAGAGGCTCCTGGGGCATATGGCATCCACGACCGCAACGCCGCTCGGTTTGCTTCATATGAGACCGCTTCAGCTGTGGCTTCGCGATCGAGTCCCGAGGTGGGCATGGCATCGCGGCTCGCTCCGAGTTCCAGTGACTCCAGCGTGCCGCCGAACCTTCTTCCCGTGGTCGAACCTCAGCTTTTTACGGACCGGCGTCCCTATTCAGCAGGTTTCCAGGCATCTCGTTGTCTCCACGGATGCATCTACCACGGGTTGGGGTGCCATGTGCAATGGGCATGCAGCCGCGGGTTCCTGGACAGGACCCCAGCGCCTCATGCACATCAATTGCCTCGAGCTGCTGGCAGTACGTCTGGCCCTGCACCGCTTTCGAGCGTTACTCAGGGGTCAACATGTGCTTGTCCGTTCAGACAACACCACGGCAGTAGCGTACATCAACCACCAGGGGGGTCTACGCTCACGCCGGTTGTCGCAGCTCGCCCGCCACCTCTTGTTATGGAGTCAGAAGCACCTGAGGTCCCTTCGTGCAGTTACATTCCAGGAGACCGGAACCTGTTAGCCGACGAGCTGTCACGGGTCCGTCCTATCTCCGGCGAATGGCGACTCCATCCCCAGACGGTCCAGCTGATTTGGGACCAGTTCGGGGAGAAACAGATAGATCTGTTCGCCTCCCGGGACTCATCCCACTGCGCCCAGTTTTATTCCCTGACCGAGGGTACGCTCGGCTCAGATGCACTGGCGCACAGCTGGCCGCGGGGCCCACGCAAGTATGCGTTTCCCCCAGTGAGCCTTCTTGCACGGGTGTTGTGCAAGATCAAGGAGGACGAGGAGCAGGTCTTGCTGGTAGCCCCCTATTGGCCCACCAAGACGTAGTTCTCCGAACTCATGCTCCTTGCGACAGCACCTCCTTGGCCTATTCCTCTGAGACAAGATCTACTCACTCAGAGACGGGGCACTCCGTGGCACCCTCGTCCTGATCCTGGAGGCTACACATGTGGCTCCGGGATGGGACGGGGCAGGTTGAGTTCGTTGCCACCTGCGGTGGCGGCATCCATCACTTCCGCTAGAGCGTCGTCCACGAGACACCTGTACGCGTTAAAGTGGAACCTCTTCGTCAGCTGGTGCTCTTCTCGCGGAGAAGACCCCCGAAGATGTTCGATCGGAGTCGTGCTTTCCTTCCTGCAAGAAGGGTTGGAGCGTAGGCTGTCGCCCCCCACCCTTGGGTTTATGTCGCGGCCATTGCCGCGTCTCATGATGCAGTGAAAGGTAAGTCTATGGGAAGCATGACCTTTTCATCAGGTTCCTGAGGGGAGCGAGGGGGCTAAATCCGCCTCCCTCCCCTCGTGCCCTCTGAGGACCTCTCAGTAGATCTAAGTGCTCTGCAGAGGCCTCCCCTGGAGCCTTTGCAGTCGGTAGAGTTTTTGCCCTGTCCTATGTGACAGCACTCCTGATTGCATTGGTCTCCATCAGGAGACTAAGGGACCTGCACGCACTCTCCGTTGACGAAGTGTGCCTGGAGTTCGGGCCGGCTTACTCTCACGTATTCCTGAGACCCCGGCCTGGATATATGCCCAAGGTTCCTACCCCTCCTTTCTGGGACCTGGTGGTGAACCTGCAAGCGCTGCCCCTGATGGAGGCAGCCCCAGCCTTGGCACTGCTCTGTCCGGTACATGCTCTCCGCACCTACGTCGACAGAACGCGGTGTTTCAGGACCTCAGACCAGCTCTTTGTCTGTCATGGGGGGAGCCAGAAGGGAAGGGCTCTCTCAAAGCAACGGCTGTCCCACTGGATAGTGGACGCCATTGCTTTGTTTTACCAGCAGCAAGGCCATCCGTGCCCCCTTGGTGTGACGGCCCATTCCACTAGGAGTGTGGTCTCCTCTTGGGCTCTAGCGCACGGCGCCTCGCTAACAGACATCTGCAGAGCTGCAGGCTGGGCGACACCCAACACCTTCGCCAGATTCTATAATCTGTGAATTGAGCCGGTGTCCTCTCACGTACTCGCTTCCGCCAGTACTGGACCCGCTTAGGTGCCTTCGCTTGCTCGCCATTCCACTCCTCGGACTGGATAAGTGCGATATCTCCTCAGTTCTTCCATTGAAGCCTTGAGTCCTCCAGCACCGACGATGCGGGCACCACTGCTGTTGCTCTGGATGCTGGCTAGGTGTCTCCATGTGCACGGTTCCCCACGGTAACCGTCTCATGTGTATTATCCACTGTAAGCCTCTCTGAGCATGTGTCTTCCCTTGGCAAGCCATCTGCCACCCCTGGAGTTAAATTCTAGTAGCCACCTACGGTTGGTGCTCCAGTGATCTCCATATGCGTTCCTATACGGCCATATGTGTATTGTAAGTCCTCCTTCGGTAGGCATCTATAGCATGTCCCTCCCGGGATATGTTTCCCAGTGTACCTTGGTAATCCTGTGTCAAAGTGGGATCCCTGTAAAAAAAATAAAAAAAAAAAATAAAAGAAGGTAAGGCTCAGGGGTCCAGACTTTCGCAGGGCACTGGAAGACAGCTTGAAGATGGCGTGATGGCACAGACCCCCAATCTCCGTCACTTCTGACGTAACTCGAAGTGACTACGAAAGGGAACGTCTCGGTTACGGATGTAACCCTCGTTCCCTGAGTAGGGAACGGAGACGTTACGTCTCCCTGCCACTTCTGCTGTGGCTCCTCAGCAAAGACATACTGCGGTTGCGTTCACTTCCTCCTTTTATACTCACGGAGTAGGGCGGAGTACGCTATGCAAATTTCCGCAGCCCCAAGGCATTGCATGCCATTGGCTTGTTTTTAAATACTCGAAGAGGATTGGCTTTCTATGCGAAACCCCCAATCTCCGTCACTTCTGACGTAACGTCTCTGTTCCCTACTCAGGGAACGAGGGTTACATCCGTAACCGAGACGTTCTTCATGTCCACCTTCCTCTGAAAAGTGTCCAAAGTGGCTAAAAATAATTTCTTGACAGTTGAATTCTTCCGTATTGTTTGAAATCGCCTTTCAGGAGGAAAATGCAGCCTGACTAGAAAAAAATTTAAACAAATGTGCAGTCGAAAACCCTAATGATGTGATTGGCTAAAAATAATCAAGGATTCCCCCAGCGAGTCAATGAAAACAGCGCATTTTAGGAGACCCACTCGAGTGATTCGGGAAAATCCGGCACAGAGATTTGGAACACAATGGCGGCCGCTATTTATTGATAAGTCCACATACCTACATTTTGAGCGCGCACATGTGATTAGGCTTGTTTGAGATGCGCCTTGCCTCGCCTGAAATGTAGTCGAGAGTAGGCGGCTGCAGTGAGAGGGGGAGTGAAAAAAGCGCAGACAAGCCGGACAGATCTCGGTTCTCGCAGTGGGTCAGACACCTGTGAGATCAAAGACTGATATTACGGGATTAACGGGATTCACGCTCGTGCACATGTTGCTAATAAACTAGGTGTCATTTAAGTTCTGTTGCTTTTATATGAAAATAAATATAAGGAACAAGACACCCAAAGTACTTGTTATTTACAGTAATTACATTCCAAATATGTGTTTATCAATCATTTTTTCTTTAATACAGACATGTGTTTTTATAGCCTATATTGTTTTAATAAACATGATATCAGAGTTTTAAAATCAAACATGTTAAAAGAGAACAATTCATCACTGTTTAAACCAATGAGGATTAAGCTGTGTCGTAAGCAAGTCGTTTCCCGTCGTGCTTTTGATCAGCAAAGTCAGTGGAGAGCAACTGCGCGCGACTGCAGAATCCGACAGGTGCTCCTTGCGCTCGCGAGAGTTTTTTGACTTACGTCGACATGACATCAGAGCCAGGCGGACCGCTCTCGGACACATTTCTAACCGGCATGCATCTCGCGCTGATCACCTGTGATCGGTTCTGCACAGATTTTGCTCATCTCAAACAAGCCTACTGTGTTCACTGGCCACATACTTGTGTTTTAGTCACATGTGGTGTGAGCGCATGTTTGTTTGTGCCATGTGCTCTCTTGTCTGTCTAACCCTGCCCATCTTGTTACTGATAATTGGTTCATTTGACTCACCTATCCGTTACCTGCTTTATTTGCTCCCTATTTATTTGAAGTCCTGTGCTAGATTGTCTTGTATATGACTCAGGATTACTTGAAAGTTACAAGCAGGAGAGTTTGATTGAGGTTAGGGATAAAGTCTGCTGGAAAGTAGATCTGGGCGTCCAAGATCCAAGATGTCAACGTCTTTCTTTCTTCAGTCGAAAATAAATTAATGTTTTTGATGAAAACATTCCAGGATTTTTCTGAACAAAAAAATGAAAGAATCAAGATTTTTTCATTTTGATGAACGAGTTTGAACAGGAGAGTCACGAACACTCATCACAGAACAGAGCAAGGCGAGCATTTGTCCTCATAAAACTTAAACTTTTTTTTATTTATTTTTGAAATGACAGATCATTTCGCTAGCTAAGACCCTTATTCATCGTCTGGTGTCGTTTAAACCCCTTTGAAGCTGCACTGAAACTCTCATTTGGACCTTGAACCGTTTGGTTCCCAATGATGTCCATTATATGGAGAAAAATCCTGGAATGTTTTCATCAAAAACTTTAATTTCTTTTCGACTGAAGAAAGAAAGACATGGATATCTTGGATGACATTGGGGTGAGTAAATTATCTGCAAAAGTTTTTTTTTAAAGTGAACTACTCCTTTAAGTAAAAACAAAATACTGAATTACGCTGTCAAGCCGCATTTTTCATTATTAACTATTATACTATAACTACTATAAATTATAAATATTTCCCTAAAACTAAAGAAAAATATTTGTTTGATAATTTTTGATTATAACTTCTTGTAACAGGGTTGATTAAACTTGACAGACAAACAGACATTTAAAAACAACCTTTTTGTGTGTTATTTTATATCAGAAAAAGAAAAACATAGTTTAAAACTTTAAAACATAATGAGATACCAAAAGGTGCCATATTCATGGAAAATGCATCTACATCTAATATTGTATGGGGACTGATTTCCCCTAAACTCATGACAAACATACTGTAAACAAAGTCCTTAAAAGCAGCACAGTCAACTCGAGAAATCATTCAAAGGGTAAAATAAAATACAGCTTATGACAGAAATGTGCCTGGAGCTGATTTTTACAAAAGGTTATCCCATGTCTCCCTGAAAAATGCAGTTTTTTTGTTGTTGAGGTATTTGCCTCCAGTAATTCATTCATATAATAGACACCTATTAAAAACATAATTTTTTAGGGACAGTGCAATTTGAAATACTCACACACATTTACAGCCCTGTCTCCACCCAACTGGCAGTCTGCCAGAGGATGGCCAGAGGCCTGAATGTTATGAGCAGTGGTGCACAATAATACCCCAACAACTCTTTCACAACACCATTCTCACGAGTATTCTCCATTTTTAGTCCTGTGCATATTCCTAAGTGTGTTCTCGATGTAATTTGTGAAGAGTTTAGAAAAAAAAACAACAACATATTTTCAGTATTAAAAAAGTAAAGTGTAACCAAACAGTGATGAGAATGACTGTTTCCAAATGTTTCTAGTTAGTACTTTTGTTGAGTTTTTGTATTGTTATTTTTTTAAATATGCCTATTTAATAAGTTTTGGTTCATTTTTAGTTATTTTAGTACTTAAAGCTAACCTAAATGGAAATGAAAAATGTTGTCCTGAATGAGAGCGGTTTATTTTTCGTATTTTATTTTTATTCATGTAAAGTAAATTTTAATGTTTTCTTCTTTCCACCTTTCACAAAGTTAATGAAAATACATTTCTACCTTCATTTCATCATTTCTTGGGTGGATTTGGATTTGAATCTGTCTCATTGTTTTCCTCGCACTGAAAACTCATTATGAAATGTGTTAGTGAACATGGTGTTCAGATGTGAAAACTTCAAGACACAAAATAAAATCTGTTTCTTGTAATGGATTGCACTTCATGGGTTCAACCTTTGAAAAATTTAACAAAAGCATGTTGTCTTCATTATGATCATGATGATAATTGGTATCAGATCGAACCTGCAGTAGCTGTCTGAATTATTATATACACAATTTTATTCACTTACAATGTATGTTTATGCATGAGAAACCTGCACCTCCTGACCACAACTTAAATCAGCTGAATCAGATTTCTTACAGAAGTATTAATGCATACGCAAAGGAGAAAGTCATCTGTCAACAGTCATTTCTCTTTGACATGCTCTCACTGATTGATAACTAGTTGAGTAGACGCCTCGGGGAGTCATAACTAAAGGTAGCGCATTTGATCTTTACTCTATCAGGGAATTTGGCACATCTCTAGAATAACGAGTTTCCGTGAAGATCACCGTTTGACCCCAGATCTGTGCGTGCCCCGTTATGATTATTTAGATTCACAGATAAGTTATCAGTATATCTGATTGAGATAATGGATTTCAGCAAGATTCTTTTAAAACCTCAAAAAAAACCTTGGCTATTTTCTAAAATTACACTTGTCACTTTGACAAGTGTAATTTGACTTGTCTCTTTAATGGAAAAAGGCATCTTGAGGGAATAGCTCACTAAAAAAATAAACTCATTTACTCAGCCTCATGTCATTTCAAAGTGCTTATGACACATTCCTCTGTTATAAGTAATAAAATATTGCAGAACGTCCTGGCTGTCAAGCTACGAAAATGATTATAAAATTGTCCATAACACAGGTTTGATGGAAACGACATTCTTGCAAAACTCCAATAGCTAAAATGAACACTGGCAGTAAAACACTAACAACTTATATTCCTTTTTACACAAATTATGATTAAAGGAGTATGTATGGCTTTTCTGACATAGTAAACTTTCTCAGTATAGTTCACCAGGTACATCATTGCATTTGGAAGTCGTGTGAACCATGAGTCATGATAAAAGAGCTCAAAGACTTAGAAGGAAGCCAAAATGGCATGGTTGCATCAGCAAATGTGCTTTTATCTCAGGTTTGCGTTTGTTAACACTATTGGTTACGTTTAGGGTCGTGTGCAGTGTTGCTGGTACATTATTTTCTAATGCAATAAGCATTTTAGCAACACTCACCAAACATGGACATGCTTCAATATCTGACGCTTTAGGCGCCCTTTAGCGTCAGTAGGATGACGCCCTAGGATCGCGTGTACCCTACCCCCACCCCACACCTAAACCTAACCGCGTCCTCTAACTGACGCTTTCTTTTAGCGTCAGTTAGATGACGCCGTAGGATCGCGTCATGTAAGTGACGCTAAAGGGCGCCTAAAACGTCAAATATTGAAGCATGGTCAAAGGTGACGCCTTGGGGTGAGAATGCGTTGTTAATGAACACACTGTCAGAGCTGCCAAAAAAGACAACGTATAATAGTTAAAGGTGTAGTTCACTTTTAAAAAAAACTTTTGCTGATAATTTACTCACCCCCATGTCTTCCAAGATGTCCACGTCTTTCTTTCTTCAGTCGAAAAGAAATTAAGGTTTTTGATGAAAACATTCCAGGATTTTCTCCATATAATGGACTTTATTGGGAACCAAACGGTTCAAGGTCCAAATGAGAGTTTCAGTGCAGCCTCAAAGGGCTTTAAACGACACCAGACGATGAATAAAGGGGGTCGCACACCGGGCGCGCAGCGCCATGTCTTCAAAATTCGAACACATTATTCTCTATGAGTCTACACACACCGGAGGCGCCATTCGGCGTCTGTCCGCGCCGCCCAGCTACGGCTCAGGACCGTGTTCAAAACCCTGCCGCGCCACAGAGCGCCATTTGCATAGTTTTATATTAAAATTGCATTTATTTGTCTCAAATCGTCGTTAATGTACATACTGACTTCACCCTGTGCTGCAATATACATTTAAGCCTATTTAACATTCCTAATTTCCCTAATTCCTAACAGCTTGAATAGTCATATTGGGAAAAAAACGTAAAACAAACATAGCCTTTTTAAATCCATTTTTCAATACTCTATCATATTAACCATACACTAACTGGGTTATTATTATTATTAAGTACCAGTCTAAACCCATCAGTGCGACATATTAATGCATAGGCGATGTAACGTTTGCCTCACGTGGTTACATTCACGGTCGTGTAGAGCCACCTATTGGATTTACCAGAACACACTTCAGGTAATTTCTGTAGCGTAGCAGCGGAGCGAAATGGACGAAGAAAAACTCATCAATGAAGTAGGGAGTAGTATGAAGGAGTAGGGAGTAATCAATGAAGTAGTTGCCTAGACAACGGATAACGTTACAACAAAATAACAGACTTAACAAGGTGATAGACACGTTTACTTGGTTAATAACGTTCAAACATCAGCTATTTTATTCACTTAACATAAAAAAATATATATAATACATCCAGTTTAAACTCACCCATCTTGCAGCTCTTGATTTCTACCAGGAGTTGATTCAAAACTGAGCTCTTGCGAATAGAATGTGCGCGTCCGGTGTGCGATACCCGTTTGTTCTAGACGTGGCGCGACGCGACGCGGCGTGGCGCTGCGCGCCCGGTGTGCGACCCCCTTAAGGGTCTTATCTAGGACCCTTCGTGTCATGACTCGAAAAAAGATTTGTTCATTTTGATAAACGAGTTCAAACAGGAGAGTCATGAATGCTCATCACAGAACAGAGCAAGGCGAGCATTTGTGCTCATAAAACTTAAACTTTTTTATTTATTTTTTAAATGACCAATCGTTTTGCAAGATAAGACCCTTATTCATCGTCTGGTGTCATTTAAAGCCCTTTGAAGCTGCACTAAAACTTATTTGGACCTTGAACCGTTTGGGTCCCATTGAATTCCATTATATGGAGAAAATCCTGGAATGTTTTCATCAAAAACCTTAATTTCTTTTCGACTGAAGACAGAAAGACATGGATATCTTGGATGACATGGGGGTGAGTAAATTATCAGCAAAAGTATTTTTAAAAGTGAACTACTCCTTTAAGAGCCCAACAAATGGAAACATCAATTACCGTTATAGTGACTTCAACCGCATCTGGGCTGTCACAATGTTGCTATGTGGGTTTGTACGTTAGCATGGACTCACTAATTTTAATTGTAACTAAACAAGAGTATGACAATCAGAAAAAACTTTTTCGTCTTGGTTGGGGTTGAATCGAACCAGTTACTGCGCCCACATCATTGGATTAATACACCATGTGAACCAGCTGCAAATAACAGACGAACAATCATCCACTAACATGTGTAAAATGTGCACAATGTGTAACATTGTGTAAAAATTAATTCAATTGCCCATCATCTCAGGATACCTGGAATCGATTGTTATAAACACCATCAAACCGATAAGAGCTTCAGATCTTCTAATGTTTCTCTATGGCACTGAAACCTAAAGCTGTCCAAGTTCCCTGTGCAACTGATCTTGTTGGTGTGTTGGTTTTTTACAGCCACTAATGTTCATTTAGGCTGGAAACAGAAGTGAAAAGTATGTATATATTATGTATATGAACTGTATTGTGGAGTTTTGTAATATAGGTAAAGACATGTTTTTCCATTGAACATATTATTTCCCATTTTTCTTCCCATTCTATTCATTAACACATAATGTCTCTGTCCTAACCTCCGGGTTACTTGTCATTCACTGTCCTGTCACTTTGGACAGCAATAAGCTACTGTAGAGTTATCTGCTCTGTTATCAAACAGACATCAGCCTTCACTGTGAATGCCTTTAGATAGGGGTGTCAGTAGTCTGTAGGAAACACTGCTTTGAACAAACCCCTAAACATATTAAACTTTGGCGTGTAACTCATCCAGCACGATGTGAATGATACAGAATTATGGTTTCAAAATAAAACTGGTGGAAAAACTTCATACCTAGAGTATCTTAGAGATTCAAGGATAACCACCAAGGAACCCTTCAAAGCAGTCTAGATTTTTGAATGTAGTGATCATGTTTTAATTTATGTTTTACTTGTGTAATCTAGAATATAAGCTGTCAATTTGTGAAAAGAAACCTGGAATGTGACTGTTGAGTCTATATATAGAACTGTAGCTCTAGGCCTGAACTACAACAACACACACACACTTGGACACGCAATGAACTGCTGCAGTTTGGAGTGTGTAGTAATAAATACAAGATGCCAGAGTTTCTGTCAGTGTTAAACAGCCATCAGCCCTCAGCTTTGTTTAAGAAATAAGCATTGACTTCATGATGGAATCGGAGGGAGATACAGGTATGAATGGAGATTCAGACATTCAGTTTGATAACATATGGTTGATGTTCTGGGTGGACAAAATAAAAAACAAACTGCTTAAAAAAACGCCCAAAATGCTTAAGCCCCTTGCCATCTGGGCTCAGGCTTGGGAATCCGTTGTGTGTGTCAAGCTAGGTTATGAACACAATCAAAGTTAAGTCGAGTCATCTCATCCTCATTTATATAGCACTTTTAAAAATGTAGATTATTTCAAAGCAGCTTTGGTTTTATAGTGATTCTTGAATAATGTTTGGTAACACTTTAGAATACGGTTCCTTCGTTAATGAATAACTACACAAGAACTAATGAGTAACACTATATTAACAACCTAGTAACTACTATTAACAAACAAGAATCTCTGATTAACGAACTAGTAAGTAATAGCGCACAGACGAAAGTGGTAGTTCACTATTAACTAATCAATAACTACTATTTTTTTAATACTTCCCAGAGAACTACTGGAAAACGTTTATTAACAATCTAGTAACTACTATTAACTAAAAGAAACTCTTATTAACGAATTAGTAAGTAATAGCGCACAGATGAAAGTGTTACTAGATACTTCTGTGGGAATTACTAATTATTTGGATTCGTATTATAAAGTGAAGATCATTGGAAGTAACTAGTAATTACTCAAGTGTTACTAAAGACATTTTCTAAAAGTTACTAAAGTTCACCAAAAAATCTCAAACATTTGCACAAATCATGACTAGATCATGTAGTAACACTTGAGTAATTACTAGTTAGTTCCAATGATCTTCACTTTATAATACGAATCCAAATAATTAGTAATTCCCACAGAAGTATCTAGTAACACTGTCATCTGTGAGCTATTACTTACTAATTCGTTAATAAGAGTTTCTTTTAGTTAATAGTAGTTACTAGATTATTAATAAACTTTTTCAGTAGTTCTCTGGGAAGTATTAAAAAAAATAGTAGTTATTGATTACTTAATAGTGAACTACCACTTTCGTCTGTGCGCTATTACTTACTAGTTCGTTAATCAGAGATTCTTGTTAGTTAATAATAGTTACTAGATTGTTAATATAGTGTTACTCATTAGTTCTTGTGTAGTTATTCATTAACGAAGGAACCGTATTCTAAAGTGTTACCTAATGTTTTTTTCCAGCTAAAATTAGTTTTGATTGATTCACTTCTGTCGAAATGATAATTTGTTATTAAATTAGGGGCCGCTAAGACGACACCATTCTCTCTAAACCGACTTTAAACGCGAAACTGTGATAAACGCTGCAACCCGGTCTCATCCCAAGACGTCATATAACTGACGTTTTGGGACGTCTTTCGACCATACGTCAATATTCGCCTTTTTAGGGCCCCCTTAAACGTCGGTAGATGAGGTTATGGGATCCTAACTCTACCCCAGACCTAAACCTAACCCTAAACCTAACCCGTCACCTAACCGACGTTAAAGGTAAAGCGTCAGTTGTATGACGGCCCGGGATCGCCATCTACCGACGTTTAAGGGGGCCCTAAAAAGGCGGATATTGACGTATGGTCAAAAGACGTCCCAAGACGTCAGTTATATGACTTTTTGGGATGAGACTGTGTTAAACGCTGATGGCGCTCACATACGCATTGAGAATTGATTCTACAGTTATGTGTGTTTGAATATATGTGCGCAGGTTTGTAATTCCGTACAAACTATGCCTAAACAAACTACTTGTCTTACCTATAAATTTTGATACAGAAATGTATTTCATTTTATCACTTCGGGGTTGGTACGTGAACCGAAATTTCCACAATGTAGAGTGGTATAGGGATCCTCCATAGGGAGTTGGCACTTCAGCACTGCGTTGTCATCGAGTCAAGGCAAAAGTCCTTCGTCAGATCTGAAACGGCCTGGATCCGGCAGGCTGCGGGAAAACCTCGGCATAAACAAAGGCACTAAAATTAGCGTTGATGCCATTCTTCTTATGATGAAACGAGTACATCAGGATTTAGGGAAAGTGTTCCCAGTTCCTGCTGACCTATGCAGCCTAACATTGAATTATAGAAGTCGATAATGTATTATGTGAATGCTAGGTCAAAGAGATGTTTTTAGTCTAGCTTTGAACTGACAGAGTGTGTCAGCTTCCCAGACAATGGTAGGAAGACTGTTCCAAAGTTTTGGTGCTAAATAGGAAAAGGATCTACCGTCAGCAGTTGATTTTGATATTCTAGGTATTATCAATGGCCGGAACTTAGAGATCGCAATAGACGTGAAGGACTATAATGCGTTAAGAGCTCGCTCAAGTACTGGGGAGCTGAACCATTTAGTGCTTTGTAAGTGGCTGCCTATTAAACATTTTATACATTTTTAAATATTGCTGATTAATGCAGTGTTGACAGAACCGGGCTAATATAGGCATACTTCCTGTTTCTGGTAATAACTCGAGCTATGCTGCATTTTGAACAAGCTGTAGTTTGTTTATTAAGCGTGCAGGGCAACCACCCATAATAGCATTACAATAATCTAGCCTTGAACGCATAAACTAATTGTTCCACATTTGCAAATGAGAGCATATGGCATAATTAGATATATTTTTAAGATGGAAAAATGCGGTTTTAGAGATACTAGACACAGAGTGGGGGGCGTCAATCTGTCAATCAGAGTAGTCAATCAGAACCTGAAGAAGAAAAGGTTATCACACTGGATAGTGGATGCAATTTCATTAGCTTATGCTTTTGTGGGCCTTCAGTGCCTCATTGGTGTGAGAGCCTACTCCACCGGGGGCATGGCCGCCTCCTGGGTCTGGTCCGGTGGAGTATCTGTCTGGACATCTGTGTGGCGGCCGGCTGGTCCTCACCGCCCACCTTCGCCAGATTTTACAATTTGGACATCCCTGATCTCCAAGCACGGGTCCTGTCTATCTAAACCTTGACCTTGCTGTACGTCCTCGTGGCCTGAGCCTTGTGTTTGTTCTTGCCCTAATATTTTTCCAATTGGTTTAATTAGTCATCAAGTTTACTTGTTCTGTTAATCATCTTGTTAGTTCCCTGTTTATTTATATTCTGTGTTTTACCTCATTCTTGGTCCGTTCTCATTTGTGTTATAGTGTGTGTAGTTTTTATATTTCCCTATAGTCTCCTGAGTTCTGTCATTTAAGGGTGTACTGAATGTACAAGTGTACATTCAATATAATTCAGCACATTTCTTTTTCACAAGGGGACCCTTTCTCATCAAAATTACTTTGATGCAAGTGTATAGTTTATCATATAATTATTTATTATATTTTATTATGAAGACACTTAATTACTGTC
The DNA here is from genome assembly GCF_988280905.1 of Pimephales promelas. Taxonomy (NCBI): domain Eukaryota; kingdom Metazoa; phylum Chordata; class Actinopteri; order Cypriniformes; family Leuciscidae; genus Pimephales; species Pimephales promelas. The sequence continues at coordinate 8,298,557 of NC_142793.1, forward strand.
CCACAATAGCTGTTTAAATTGGCCAAAATGTTTCACAATATTGATGTTCCGTAGTGTATAACTTACAGCAGTGTGATGACGTGACAGACAGTGGTATTTACCATGGTTTGCGGGCCCGAGTACAGTTGTAGCCTCGAAGGGCAGGAGGGGAGGAGGTTATGTGTACAGTTTGAGCCTGGAGCACTGGTTTTATTTCCAACAAACTTGACTCCAGGATGGGTCTTGCCCCTTATGCTTCCACGAAAACCACCAACCATATAAGTCCTGCATATATGGGCTGTCAGTCATGAAAGTCTTTGAACCCATGATTACATTAGCACACTCTTGAATTTCCTTGTGAAAAAGACGTACAGCATAATAATGAGAATATAAACTCCAATATAAAAATAATAAACTTCTAGTATTATTTCATATTATTTCTAGTAACTCCTAGTAGTATTTCATCTACTTTGTCTAGTATTATGAAAAGACCCATTCCTCTTTCACCATGTTTGTTTCTGCTCAATGATACATCGTCTTTAAATTTAACTATTAATAACAGGCGTCTTCTCTAGGCCGCCAAAAAAATGATAGTTTGTCGCTGGAAACCACCACATACATTATTAATGAGTAAATGGTTATCTTCTTACCGGGAAATTGCTTAATTAGAGTTTTCTACAGCACGTTTACATTTTACAAAATCCTTTAATATTGATTGCTGGTCAGAGCTATTAGAAATAATAAATGAAATTTAGATAAGTCAGTAGGTAATTTTTTTTTTTTTTTTTTTGGGGGGGGGGGGGGGGGCAAAAATAAAATAAATAAAAATTTATTTGCATTTAATGTAATGTTTAGTTTTGTTATGTAATTATTACTCAGAATATTGTATTGACCTATGTGGTTTCTATAATATGAAGGAGGAGGCCTGATTTCTTTCAATGTTTTATGATGTAATGTGGATTTTTGTGGTTTTCACAATGATGGAGGTAGGATGGACGGGTGGCAATGGGAAAGGGTTGATGTGTATGTGTGTGGATGTGTTAGAGTGTCGAGTATGTTTTTTTTGTGTGTGTGTGTGTTGCTCATACCTTGAGCGAATCTAGCTAGGGACTGGAGAGTGTGTTCCCTTTCGTAGTCACTTCGAGTTACGTCAGAAGTGACGGAGATTGGGGGTTTCGCATAGAAAGCCAATCCTCTTCGAGTATTAAAACACGAGCCAATGGCATGCAATGCCTTGGGGCTGCGGAAATTTGCATAGCGTACTCCGCCCTACTCCGTGAGTATAAAAGGAGGAAGTGAACGCAACCGCAGTATGTTTTCGCTTCGGAGCCAAGAGAACCTCTTCACTCCTGAAAGCACTGTTCAAGACTCTTCGAGACGAGCGTCCTCTTCAGTGTTGGTGTGACGGCGGTACCCAGCGAGATTCTGCATCGCCTGCGATCTGAGCAGTGGTCTGCCAGACTTTGCGCTTCTCCCTGGTCGCTTCAGCGCTGAAAGAGTGAATTTCCTCCTCTCATTGAAAGAGCTGCACGCGCACGTCTTTTTAAAGACGGTTCGCCCGTGCTCTTCTGGGTGTGATTGATTTCTGTCGTCATCTGATGGTCACGATCGCTGCTTTGTATGCCTGGGCATTTCAGCATGCAGCAGCAGCGTTCGTGGATGACTCATTTTCCTTCTGTGGGAACATGACCATCTCTACACTGAGGTCGAGACTCAATGATCTCACTTGAGTGAGAGTCCCGGTCCCCCCCGCTCGATCGGTTTCCTCCATAGGGGGCCCGTCGACCCGGGGACCTGGTGATTTACGGTGATGGTGTGGGATAAGCCCCGACGATTCCTCGGGCCACACCTCCCGCCTCAGTGCGAGAGCCAGCGAGCGTTAGTTCGATTCAGTCGGTTGCTTCTTCGGTGGCACCGGCTGCTTCGGGCAGCGCTCCAGATGATGATGCGATGTCGATCACAGCATCACTAGGCGGGCTTGACTCCTCGGGAAGTGAGGATGCGGCCGCGTTGCCTCCCTCGGGAGCGTCAGCGCCGCCGTGTCTGATCCCGCGATGATGGCCGTGCTATCTCGGGCGTCCGTGAGCATCGGGTGGGGGTGGAACTCCGCCCCTCCCCGATCTCTCGCGGCTGAATAATTGGTTTTTGGGTAACGCTGCCGCCTTACGGCCACGGCCAACCCCAATTTCCTTTTTTCCCCGAGTTGCATGCGGAACTGACACGCACTAAAAAATAAATAAATAAATAAAAAAAATAAATAAATAAAAAAGCGTGCTTAGTTCCCCGCCCTTCCTCCCCTCGGCGATGCGGCTGTCTGTGGGTACGCTGGGGCTCCCCCGGTCAACCGGCGGTTGCTCTCAGATGCCCCTCCAAAGCCTATGGGTTCTCGTCGTCTATGGCGGCGCGATTCTGTAGAGCGGCGGGACAGGCAGCCTCCGCCCTGCATATGATGAGCACCTACAAAGCTAGCTGCTCAGGAATGTGCACGAGGAGGTGACGGACCAAGCGAGCTGCGAGCCTGTCGCCTACCTTGTCCTTAAACGGGTCACGGAGGCGGTCGCTCGCTCCCTTGGTCAGGTGATGCCCACCGCTGTGGTCCAGGAGCATCATAATGTTCGGCGGTGCGGTCCAGGACTTTGCCCAGCACTTCTCGACCGCCTAGGAGCAGACGAAGGCGGTTTCTCTGCCCCGACGGCCAGCTGCTGCCTCCAACCAGCCGTCGGCTCGGACGCCTCCGCCAGCTCGCCGCCGAGGACGCCCCCCTGCGGCTCCCTTCCCTCCCACGCGGCCCCAGCAGCAGCCTTCAGCCGGTTCGCGTCGCGGAGGAGGCCACAGGTAAGCGTCCCAAGAAAAGAGCCCCCCCTCAGGCCGCGTGCCCCGCTAGATGCCAGGCGAAGCGATGTTCCTGAGGCGGGCCGCTCAGTGATAGTGTCATGGTTTTTCTCAGGAGGCGGTGGCAGGGCCCCTCCTTCCCCGGTGGAGGGCCGGTGGAGAATCTTTTGTTCTAGCTAGCTCCCTGAGCTGGTTGAGGAAAAGCTGACACTGTCATTGAGCACACAGACTGGAATGAGCGCGCACGACGTCCAGTGCGTCGCCCCGTTCATTCCTCTCTGTCTCGGAGGGCGCGGAAGGGTGCGTGTGTCGTCCCCGGGCTACGCCAATCCCTTCCCCCTCTGTCGCCAGACCCCCGGCAGAACAGACCCCCGTGGAACGCTCTGCCTTCCCTGGTCTCTTCTGTCGGGGAGCGGGTTTCGACGGTGCATCCGGACGGGGTAACTCCTGCACGCATGCCGGTCGACCCGCCTCGCTGCCCCTCCGGGGGGACGTCTGTGGTTCGCATGACCCCGTTGGCTCACTTCCTGGAAGCCTGGCTAGCGCTTCCCGGGGTTCCCGCTGGGTCATCAGAACGATCGGATTCGGCTACGCGATTCAGTTCGCACGGTCTCTTCCCCGCTTCAGGGGAGTTCGCTCCACGATGGTTGGTGGCAGTGCCCCAGTCTTGAGAGCGGAGATTGCGACCCTGCTGGCGAAGGGTGCAATCGAGACGGTCCCTCCAGCCGAGGTGAGGTCCGGGCTTTACAGCCCCTACTTCATTGTCCCCAAGAAAGACCGGTGGGTTACGACCGATCCTGGACCTGCGCATTTTGAACCGTTCTCTCCATCGACTACCGTTCAAAATGCTCACGGCCAAACGCATTTTCGAATGTGTTCGGTATCAGGATTGGTTTGCAGCGATCGACCTGAAGGACGCGTACTTCCATGTCTCCATTCTCCCTCGACACAGACCGTTTCTTCGGTTTGCCTTCGAGGGCCAGGCATACCAGTACGCCGTTCTCCCATTCGGGTTAGCTCTGTCCCCTCGCGTCTTCACGAAGATCGTCGAGGCAGCCCTTGTTCCCCTTCGCGAACACGGGGTTCGCATCCTGAACTATCTCGACGACTGGCTGTTACTAGCACACTCTCGAGCTCAGGTTTGCGAACACAGAGACCTGGTGCTACGGCACCTAGCCCGTCTGGGCCTTCGGGTCAACCGGGAAAAGAGCAAACTTTGCCCTGTGCAGAGGATCTCTTTTCTCGGCATGGAGATAGACTCGGTCGCCATGTCCGCGCAGCTCACGAACGAGCGCGCGCACTCACTGCTGGCTTGTCTTCGACAGTTCGAGGGCAAGAGTGCGGTTCCACTGAAACTATTTCAGAGGCTCCTGGGGCATATGGCATCCGCGGCCGCGGCAACGCCGCTCGGTTTGCTTCATATGAGACCGCTTCAGCTGTGGCTTCGCGATCGAGTCCCGAGGTGGGCATGGCATCGCGGCTCGCTCCGAGTTCCAGTGACTCCGACGTGCCGCCGATCCTTCTTCCCGTGGTCGAACCTCAGCTTTTTACGGACTGGGTCCCTATTCAGCGAGTTTCCAGGCATCTCGTTGTCTCCACGGATGCGTCTACCACGGGTTGGGGTGCCATGTGCAATGGGCATGCAGCCGCCGGTTCCTGGACAGGAGCCCAGCGCCTCATGCACATCAATTGCCTCGAGCTGTTGGCAGTACGGCTCGCCCGGCACCGCTTCCGAGCGTGCTCTAGGGCCAGCATGTGCTTGTCCGCTCAGACAACACTACGGCAGTAGCGTACATCAACCACCAGGGGGGGTCTACGCTCGCGCCGGTTGTCGCAGCTCGCCCGCCACCTCTTGATATGGAGTCAGAAGCACCTGAGGTCCCTTCGTGCAGTTACATTCCTGGAGACCGGAACCGGGCAGCCGCGAGCTGTCCCGGGCCCGTCCCATCTCCGGCGAATGGCGACTCCATCCCCAGTCGGTCCAGCTGACTTGGGACCAGTTCGGGGAGGCACAGTTAGACCTGTTCGCCTCTCGGGACTCGTCCCACTGCGCCCAGTTTATTCTCTGACCCGCGGCTCTCTCGGCTCGGATGCGCTGGCGCACAGCTGGCCACGGGGCCCACGCAAGTGTGCGTTCCCACAGTGAGCCTCCTTGCACGGGTGTTGTGCAAGATCAAGGAGGACGAGGAGCAGGTCTTGCTGGTAGCCCCCTACTGGCCCACCAAGACGTGGTTCTCCGAACTCTTGCTCCTCGCGACAGCACCTCCTTGGCCTATTCCTCTGAGACCGGACCTACTCTCTCAGAGACGGGGCACTCTGTGGCACCCTCGTCCCGATCTTGGAGGCTGCACGTGTGGCTCCAGGACGGGACGAGGCAGGTTTGAGTTCGCTGCCACCTGCGGTGGCGGCAACCATCACTTCCGCAAGAGCGTCGTCCACATGACACCTTTATGCGTTGAAGTGAAACCTCTTCGTCAATTGGTGTTCTTCTCGCTGAGAAGACCCCCGGAGATGTTCGATCGGAGTCATGCTTCCTTCCTGCAAGAGGGGTTGGAGCGCAGGCTGTCGCCCTCCACCCTTTGGATTATGTCGCGGCCATTGCCGCGTCTCATGATGCAGTGAAAGGTAAGTCTATGGGAAGCATGACCTGGTCATCAGGTTCCTGAGGGGAGTGAGGGGGCTAAATCCGCCTCCCTCCCCTCCTGCCCTCTGGGGACCTCTCAGTAGACCTGGGTGCTCTGCAGAGGCCTCCCCTGGAGCCTTTGCAGTCGGTAGAGTTTTTGCCCTGTCCTATGTGACAGCACTCCTGATTGCATTGGTATCCATCAGGAGAGTAAGGGACCTGCACGCACTCTCTGTTGACGAAGTGTGCCTGGAGTTCGGGCCGGCTTACTCTCACGTATTCCTGAGACCCCGGCCTGGATATATGCCCAGGGTTCCTACCACTCCCCTCCGGGACCTGGTGGTGAACCTGCAAGCGCTGCCCCTGGAGGAGGCAGACCCAGCCTTGGCACTGCTCTGTCCGGTACGTGCTCTCCGCACCTATGTCGACAGAACGCAGTGTTTCAGGACCTCAGACCAGCTCTTTGTCTGTCATGGGGGGAGCCAGAAGGGAAGGGCTCTCTCAAAGCAACGGCTGTCCCACTGGATAGTGGATGCCATTGCTTTGTCTTACCAGCAGCAAGGCCTTCCGTGCCCCCTTGGTGTGACGGCCCATTCCACTCGGAGTGTAGCCTCCTCTTGGGCTTAGCGCACGGCGCCTCGCTAACAGACATCTGCAGAGCTGCAGGCTGGGCGACACCCAACACCTTCGCCAGATTCTATATCTGCGAATTGAGCCGGTATCCTCTCACGTACTCGTTTCGGCCAGTTCTGGATCCGCTCAGGTGTCTTCGCTTGCTCGCCACTCCACTCCCCGGACTGGATAAGTGCGATATTTCCTCAGTTCTTCCATTGAAGTCTTGAGTCCTCCAGCACCGACGATGCGGGCACCACTGCGTTGCTCTGGATGCTAGCTAGGTGCCTCCATGCGCACGGTTCCCCATGGTAACCGTCTCATGTGTATTATCCACTGTAAGCCTCTCTGAGCATGTGTCTTCCCTTGGCAAGCCATCTGCCACCCCTGGAGTTTAAATCAGTAGCCACCTGCGGTTGGTACTCCAGTGTTCCATATGCGTTCCTATGGGGCCATATGTGTATTCTTAAGTCCTCCCTTCGGTAGGCAGCTGGTAGCATGTCCCCTTCGGGATATGTTTCCCAGTGTACCTTGGTAATCCTGTGTCAAAGTCGGATCCCCAAAAAAAAAAAAAAAAAAAAAGAGGTAAGGCTCGGGGGTTCAGTCTTTCGCAGGGCACTGGAAGACAGCTTGAAGATGGCGTGATGGCACAGACCCCCAATCTCCGTCACTTCTGACGTAACTCGAAGTGACTACGAAAGGGAACGTCTCGGTTACGTATGTAACCCTCGTTCCCTGAGTAGGGAACGGAGACGTTACGTCTCCCTGCCACTTCTGCTGTATCGCTGGGTAGAGGCCGAGTTCAGTCTTGGCTCCTCAGCGAAGACATACTGCGGTTGCGTTCACTTCCTCCTTTTATACTCACGGAGTAGGGCGGAGTACGCTATGCAAATTTCCGCAGCCCCAAGGCATTGCATGCCATTGGCTCGTGTTTTAATACTCGAAGAGGATTGGCTTTCTATGCGAAACCCCCAATCTCCGTCACTTCTGACGTAACGTCTCCGTTCCCTACTCAGGGAACGAGGGTTACATACGTAACCGAGACGTTTTGGCTGGGTAGGATATGGGGAGGAGAAGAGAAACTTGCATCTGAACAAGCAATATTGTGTGCCTCTGTTATATTGGTAATGATGACGTAGTCAGCCTATTTCTCTCCTGTGAAAATGTTTCCCTCTCCAGTGTGTAAATGAGGATTGTAAGAAATTGAATAAATAATTGATCACAAAAAATAATAATAATAAATAAACATAATAAACGTCTCGGTTACGTATGTAACCCTCGTTCCCTGAGTAGGGAACGGAGACGTTACGTCAGAAGTGACGGAGATTGGGGGTTTCGCATAGAAAGCCAATCCTCTTCGAGTATTTAAACACGAGCCAATGGCATGCAATGCCTTGGGGCTGCGGAAATTTGCATAGCGTACTCCGCCCTACTCCGTGAGTATAAAAGGAGGAAGTGAACGCAACCGCAGTATGTCTTCGCTGAGGAGCCAAGACTGAACTCGGCATCTACCCAGCGATACAGCAGAAGTGGCAGGGAGACGTAACGTCTCCGTTCCCTACTCAGGGAACGAGGGTTACATACGTAACCGAGACGTTCCCTTTCGTAGTCACTTCGAGTTACGTCAGAAGTGACGGAGATTGGGGGTCTGTGCCATCACGCCATCTTCAAGCTGTCTTCCAGTGCCCTGCGAAAGACTGAACCCCCGAGCCTTACCTCTTTTTTTTTTTTTTTTTGGGGATCCGACTTTGACACAGGATTACCAAGGTACACTGGGAAACATATCCCGAAGGGGACATGCTACCAGCTGCCTACCGAAGGGAGGACTTATGAATACACATATGGCCACATAGGAACGCATATGGAACACTGGAGTACCAACCGCAGGTGGCTACTGATTTAAACTCCAGGGGTGGCAGATGGCTTGCCAAGGGAAGACACATGCTCAGAGAGGCTTACAGTGGATAATACACATGAGACGGTTACCATGGGGAACCGTGCGCATGGAGGCACCTAGCTAGCATCCAGAGCAACGCAGTGGTGCCCGCATCGTCGGTGCTGGAGGACTCAAGACTTCAAAGGAAGAACTGAGGAATATCGCACTTATCCAGTCCGGGGAGTGGAGTGGCGAGCAAGCGAAGACACCTGAGCGGATCCAGAACTGGCCGAAACGAGTACGTGAGAGGATACCGGCTCAATTCGCAGATTATAGAATCTGGCGAAGGTGTTGGGTGTCGCCCAGCCTGCAGCTCTGCAGATGTCTGTTAGCGAGGCGCCGTGCGCTAAAGCCCAAGAGGAGGCTACACTCCGAGTGGAATGGGCCGTCACACCAAGGGGGCACGGAAGGCCTTGCTGCTGGTAAGACAAAGCAATGGCATCCACTATCCAGTGGGACAGCCGTTGCTTTGAGAGAGCCCTTCCCTTCTGGCTCCCTCCATGACAGACAAAGAGCTGGTCTGAGGTCCTGAAACACTGCGTTCTGTCGACATAGGTGCGGAGAGCACGTACCGGACAGAGCAGTGCCAAGGCTGGGTCTGCCTCCTCCGGGGGCAGCGCTTGCAGGTTCACCACCTGGTCCCGGAAGGGAGTGGTGGGAACCTTGGGCACATATCCAGGCCGGGGTCTCAGGATCACGTGAGAGTAAGCCGGCCCGAACTCCAGGCACGCTTCGTCAACGGAGAATGCGTGCAGGTCCCCCACCCTCTTGATGGAGGCCAATGCAACCAGGAGTGCTGTCTTCCTGGACAGAAACTTTAACTCTACCGATTGCAAGGCTCAAAGGGATGCCTCTGCAGAGCACTTAAAACTACCGAGAGGTCCCAAGAGGGTACGAGGGGAGGACGAGGCGGATGCAGCCTCCTCGCTCCCCTCAGGAACCTGATGACCAGGTCGTGCTTCCCTAAGGACTTACCTTCCACTGCTTCATGAGAAGCGGCAATGGCCGCGACGTAAACCTTAAGGGTGGAGGGCGACAGCCTGCGCTCCAACCCTTCTTGAAGGAAGGAAAGCACGACACTGATCGAACATCTCCGGGGGTCTTCTCCGCGAGAAGAGCACCACTTGACGAAGAGGTTCCACTTCAACGCATAAAGGTGTCTCGTGGACGACGCTCTTGCGGAAGTGATGGTTGCCGCCACCGCAGGTGGCAGCGAACTCAAACCTGCCTCGTCCCGTCCAGGAGCCACACGTGCAGCCTCCAAAGATCGGGACGAGGGTGCCACAGAGTGCCCCGTCTCTGAGAGAGTAGGTCTTGTCTCAGAGGAATAGGCCAAGGAGGTGCTGTCGCGAGGAGCATGAGATCGGAGAACCACGTCTTGGTGGGCCAGTAGGGGGCTACCAGCAAGACCTGCTCCTCCTCCTCCTTGATCTTGCACAACACCCGTGCAAGGAGGCTCACTGGGGGAAACGCATACTTGCGTGGGCCCCGTGGCCAGCTGTGCGCCAGCGCATCCGAGCCGAGAGTGCCGCGGGTCAGAGAATAAAACTGGGCGCAGTGGGACGAGTCCCGAGAGGCGAACAGGTCTATCTGTGCCTCCCCGAACTCGTCCCAAATCAGCTGGACCGACTGGGGATGGAGTCGCCATTCGCCGGAGAGGGGACGGACCCGGGACAGCTCGTCGGCTGCCCAGTTCCGGTCTCCAGGAATGTAAACTGCACGAAGGGACCTCAGGTGCTTCTGACTCCATATCAAGAGGTGGCGGGCGAGCTGCGACAACTGGCGTGAGCGTAGACCCCCCTGGTGGTTGATGTACGCTACTGCCGTAGTGTTGTCTGAGCGGACAAGCACATGCTGGCCCTTGAGCAACGCTCGGAAGCGGTGTAGGGCGAGCCGTACTGCCAACAGCTCGAGGCAATTGATGTGCATGAGGCGCTGTCCAGGAACCGGCGGCTGCATGCCCATTGCACATGGCACCCCAACCCGTGGTAGATGCATCCGTGGAGACAACGAGATGCCTGGAAACTCGCTGAATAGGGACGCCGGTCCGTAAGAAGCTGAGGTTCGACCACGGGAAGAAGGTTCGGCGGCACGCTGGAGTCACTGGGACTCGGAGCGAGCCGCGATGCCATGCCCACCTCGGGACTCGATCGCGAAGCCACAGCTGAAGCGGTCTCATATGAAGCAAACCGAGCGGCGTTGCCGCGGCCGCGGATGCCATATGCCCCAGGAGCCTCTGAAAAAGTTTCAGTGGAACCGCACTCTTGCCCTCGAACTGACGAAGGCAAGCCAGCAGTGAGTGCGCGCGCTCGTTCGTGAGCTGCGCGGACATGGCGACCGAGTCTATCTCCATGCCGAGAAAAGAGATCCTCTGCACGGGGCAAAGTTTGCTCTTTTCCCGGTTGACCCGAAGGCCCAGACGGGCTAGGTGCCGGAGCACCAGGTCTCTGTGTTCGCAAACCTGAGCTCGAGAGTGTGCTAGTATCAGCCAGTCGTCGAGATAGTTCAAGATGCGAACCCCGTGTTCGCGAAGGGGAACAAGGGCTGCCTCGACGATCTTCGTGAAGACGCGAGGGGACAGAGCTAACCCGAATGGGAGAACGGCGTACTGGTATGCCTGGCCCTCGAAGGCAAACCGAAGAAACGGTCTGTGTCGAGGGAGAATGGAGACATGGAAGTACGCGTCCTTCAGGTCGATCGCTGCAAACCAATCCTGATACCGAACACATTCGAAAATGCGTTTGGCCGTGAGCATTTTGAACGGCAGTCGATGGAGAGAACGGTTCAAAATGCGCAGGTCCAGGATCGGTCGTAACCCACCGGTCTTTTTGGGGACAATGAAGTAGGGGCTGTAAAACCCGGACCTCACCTCGGCTGGAGGGACCGTCTCGATTGCACCCTTCGCCAGCAGGGTCGCAATCTCCGCTCTCAAGACTGGGGCATTGCCACCGACCATCGTGGAGCGAACTCCCGTGAAGCGGGGAGGAGACCGTGCGAACTGAATCGCATAGCCGAGTCTGATCGTTCTGATGACCCAGCGGGATATCCCAGGAAGCGCTAGCCAGGCTTCCAGGAAATGAGCCAACGGGGTCATGCGAACCACAGACGTCCCCCCGGAGGGGCAGCGGTGCGGGTCGACTGGCACGCGTGCAGGAGTTACCCCGCTCGGATGCGTCGAAGCCCGCTCCCCGACAGAAGGGACCAGGGAAAGCGGAGCGTTCCACGGGGGTCTGTTCTGCCGGGGGTCTGGCGACAGAGGGGGAAGGGATTGGTGTAGCCCTGGGACGACACACGCACCCTTCCGCGCCCTCAGAGACAGAGAGGAGTGTGTGGGCTGACGCACGGGGGCATCGAGCGCACCCACTCCAGTCTGTGAGCTCAGTGAGGATGTCAAGTCTTTCTTTAACCAGTTCAGGGTGCTGCCCACCCGTGGGTGAGCAGCGGGGAGCTGAGAACAAAAGATTCTCCCCCGGCCCTCCACCGGGGGAAGGAGGGGGCCTGCTACCGCCTCCTGGGAAAGACTCGAGATCGTCACTAAGCGGCCCGTGTCAGGATCTTCGCTTGGCCTGGCGTTTAGCGGGGCGAGCGGCCTGAGGGGGCTGTGACGCCGGCCTGCGGCCTCCTCGACGCCGGGGCCCGGGTGAAGGCTGCTGCTGGGGCCGGGCGGGAGGGAGGGGAGCCGCAGGGGGGCGTCCTCGGCGGCGAGCAGAGGGAGGCACCTGCGCCGATGACTGGGTGGAGGCAGCAGCTGGTCGCCGGGGCAGGATGTGTTTGATGGCCTCCGTCTGCTTCTGGGCGGTGGAGAACTGCTGGGCGAAGTCCTCGACCGCACCGCCGAAAAGGCCAACCTGGGAGAGCGGAGCGTCGAGCAGACGAGTCCGCTCAGCGCTCCGCATATCTGCCAGGTTGAGCCAGAGATGGCGCTCCTGAACCACCGAAGTGGCCATCACCTGACCGACGGCGCGAGCGGCCACTTTCGTTGCCCGGAGAGCAAGGTCAGTGGCGGACCGCAATTCTTTAAATGCCGTCGAGTCAGTCCCGCCCTCGTGCATGTCTCTGAGCACCTTCGCTTGGAAGACCTGCAAAGTGCTCATGGCATGCAAAGCGGAGGCCGCCTGTCCCGCCGCTCTATAGGATCGCGCCGCCATAGCAGACGAGAACCCACAGGCTTTGGATGGGTGCTTAGGAGGACCACGGGTGGAGGCGCTCTGTGGACACAGCTGCATCGCAACAGAGCGCTCCACCGGGGGCATCCCAGTGTACCCACGGGCGGCCCCACCGTCGAGGGGGGGAAAGGCGGGGGAGAGATCGCGCTCTCGAGTGGACAAAGGAGCCCCCCAAGAGCGCGATAACTCCGCATGCAGCTCGGGGAAAAAAGGTATCGGAGTTGGCCGTGGCCTTGCGGCGGCAGCTTTGTCCAGAGACCAGTTATCCATCCGCGAGAGATCGGGGCAGGATGGAGGTTTCCATTCTAGCCCGATACTCCCAGCGGCTCGAGACAGCATGGCCGTCAGCTCGGGATCTGACACGGGCAACGCTGGCACTCCCGAAGGGGGCAACGCAGCCGCATCTTCCTCTCCCGAGGACTCAAGCCCGCCTAGTGATGCAGTGATAGACATCACATCATCATCTGGAGCGCTGCTAGAAGCAGCCGGCGCCGCCGAAGAGACAGCCGACTGAATCGAGCTGGCGCTCGCTGGCTCACGCACTGAGGCGGGAGGTGTGGCCCGAGGAATCGTCGGGGCTCTATCCCACACCGTCACCGTTAGATCGCCGGGTCCCCGGGTCGACGGGCCCCCTTTCGTGAAGGAAGCCGATCGAGTAGGGGGGACCGGGGCTCTCACTCTAGTGAGATCATTGAGCCTCGACCTCAGTGTGGAGATGGTCATGCTCCCACAGAAGGAACATGAGTCATCCACGAACGCTGCTGCTGCATGCTGAATGCCCAGGCATACAAAGCAGCGTTCGTGACCATCAGATGATGACAGAAATCTACCACATCCAGAAGGGCACGGGCGAACCATCTTTAAAAAGACGTGCCGCGTGCAGCTCTTTCACTTTCACTTTTAGAGAAAGGAGAAATTCACTCTTTCAGCGCTGAAGCTACCAGGGAGAAGTGCAAAGTCTGGCAGACCACTGCTCAGATCGCAGGCAATGCAAAATCTCGCTGGGTACCGCCGTCACACCAACACTGAAGAGGACGCTCGTTCTCGAAGAGTCTTGAATCAGCTTTTAGGAGTGAAGAGGTTCTCTTGGCTCCGAAGCGAAAACATACTGCGGTTGCGTTCACTTCCTCCTTTTATACTCACGGAGTAGGGCCGAGTACGCTATGCAAATTTCCGCAGCCCCAAGGCATTGCATGCCATTGGCTCGTGTTTAAATACTCGAAGAGGATTGGCTTTCTATGCGAAACCCCCAATCTCCGTCACTTCTGACGTAACTCGAAGTGACTACGAAAGGGAACTCCAACTATACATTCAATGCAGTTCAGCATGCACTAGTTTACAGCTTTAGTAGTTTGGCATAATATTTTATAATCATGTAGAATATTTTACTTTCCAAAACTTGAATTAATAATTCATGAAATCAATAATTAATTATATGTGTAAACATTTGTGTGTGTGTGTGTGTGTGTGTGTGTGTGTGTGCATGTTTGTGTTACCTTGAAATTTTCTTTATCCCTTTCAACCATTTTTCCTGCTCTCCAGGCCTTGCTAACCACTTCACCATGGTAAGTCAAAGTCAGTAAAGCAGGTGTAGGGCTATAGCAGAAAGCTTTCGTTTGCTTAACAAAGCTGTCAGAATACATCATGCATTGTGACACTGAATGCCGCACAGAATTAAAGTACTGTTCTTAGTCAGACAAACAGAGCTCTAGGCAAACTTGCACACAAACAATTAACAGTAGCTATGCTCTATGCTCTATCTATGCGCTATACTTTGAATCTTATTTCTTTTTTATTTTACGTAATAATAGTTTTCTAGATTATAATAACAAGATAAGTAATATTTTTTATTTAGGCTTTAATCTGAATTTTGTACTGCTTTCCAACTCCCTCCTGTGAGAAACCACAGAAAGGAATTTAGGCAAATCAGAGTTACCTGCAGTCACGAAAGGAAGACCCCAAGGAACTTTCTCCACCCATAAACCCCATAACGCTTTGCATGAGACATGAGCCAACCTGCCCGGGCGGCCCGCCACATCCACAACCAAACATCAGTGAAGAGAATGACACTACTAAGTAATCTATCATCTGTCTGTCTGTCTGTCTGTCTGTCTGTCTGTCTGTCTCTCTATCTATCTATCTATCTATCTATCTATCTATCTATCTATCTATCTATCTATCTATCTATCTATCTATCTATCTATCTTTCTTTCTCTTAGGATGATGTACTTTGGAACTTTACTCATCAAAGAAATGTGCATTAATCACACTGTAACAAAGGCACTTTAAAATAAAGTGTAACCTTATATTTTTCAAAAACAGTATTTGCAGACATTTTAATATTAATGAAATAAGTACACTTTGTTTCTTAACACTTTTAAAAAACGGCATTTTTTTACATGACAAATTAAACGTTTTACTTGAAATTACTTTTTAAATTATTGTTAAAAAATAAGTTAAATAATGCTTTAAATAAACCAATTTCATGTGTTGCCTATAACATTGCCCAGTTTTGCCTTGGTTTTGGTTGCATATAGGACTTCCAGTCACACTGTTTCCTGTGTCCTGCAAGTCATCAGTTGCCATGGACATTCATTTAACGATTACACCTGTTAGTCAATATAAACGATACAAATTTGGCCTACAATAGAGATTTTAAATCTATATGTGATAATGCATGTTGACGCAATCTACCTGCAACATTTAGAGCCACAAACTGCAACCGGATGCAACGCATCATCGTATTCGTCATCTTGAGTAAACATGGCTGAAAGCGAATCGGAGGAGCTGTTGAAAAGACCGCCACTTTTGAGCAACTTAATATATAAATCTATATAGAAGAAGTAATAAGTTTTTAAGTGTATTAAATTTAAATGTGAAGTCTTGTGAAAGTGTGTAGATGTATTAGCCTACTGTTTGTGTTCAAATAAAATAGCAATGCTGAAAATCTTTTATATTATTTCATAAAAAAGACACTAATAATAAAAATACTGCTTTTAAATCAAAAATAGAGGATAAATGTTGTGTTTGTCGTATGTACAGCCATAGATCAGTTGCGCACCATGCACGTGCTGCTCCTGCGCCCCATATACACACCGCAACACACACTACACACTGCACACGGAGTATATGTGAAACAGGCGTGTACTAAAGGAAAGAAACCCTATACTTTTTCTTTGTTAAAGTCTCTGGAGATAGTAGCCTACTTGAATTTTATTTATCTGTAACATTCTCTTGTATAATTACAGTTCCCTTTCGTAGTCACTTCGAGTTACGTCAGAAGTGACGGAGATTGGGGGATTTCGCATAGAAAGCCAAACCTCTTCGAGTATTTAAACACGAGCCAATGGCATGCAATGCCTTGGGGCTGCGGAAATTTGCATAGCGTACTCCGCCCTACTCCGTGAGTATAAAAGGAGGAAGTGAACGCAACCGCAGTATGTTTTCGCTTCGGAGCCAAGAGAACCTCTTCACTCCTGAAAGCCATTCTCACTGTTCAAGACTCTTCGAGACGAGCGTCCTCTTCAGTGTTGGTGTGACGGCGGTACCCAGCGAGATTCTGCATCGCCTGCGATCTGAGCAGTGGTCTGCCAGACTTTGCGCTTCTCCCTGGTCGCTTCAGCGCTGAAAGAGTGAATTTCCTCCTCTCATTGAAAGAGCTGCACGCGCACGTCTTTTTAAAGACGGTTCGCCCGTGTTCTTCTGGGTGTGGTTGATTTCTGTCGTCATCTGATGGTCACGATCGCTGCTTTGTATGCCTGGGCATTTCAGCATGCAGCAGCAGCGTTCGTGGATGACTCATGTTCCTTCTGTGGGAACATGACCATCTCTACACTGAGGTCGAGACTCAATGATCTCACTTGAGTGAGAGTCCCGGTCCCCCCCGCTCGATCGGTTTCCTCCATAGGGGGCCCGTCGACCCGGGGACCTGGTGATTTTACGGTGATGGTGTGGGACAAAGCCCCGACGATTCCTCGGGCCACACCTCCCGCCTCAGTGCGAGAGCCAGCGAGCGTTAGTTCGATTCAGTCGGTTGCTTCCTCGGTGGCAGCGCTCCAGATGATGATGCGATGTCGATCACAGCATCACTAGACGGGCTTGACTCCTCGGGAAGTGAGGATGCGGCCGCGTTGCCTCCCTCGGGAGCGTCAGCGCCGCCGTGTCTGATCCCGCGATGATGGCCGTGCTATCTCGGGCGTCCGTGAGCATCGGGTGGGGGTGGAACTCCGCCCTATCCCGATCTCTCGCGGCTGAATAATTGGTTTTTGGGTAACGCTGCCGCCTTACGGCCACGGCCAACCCCAATTTCCTTTTTTCCGAGTTGCATACGGAACTGACACGCACTAAAAAATAAATAAATAAATAAATAATTTAAAAAAAAAAAGAAGCGTGCTTTAGTTCCCCGCCCTTCCTCCCCTCGGCGATGCGGCTGTCTGTGGGTACGCTGGGGCTCCCCCGGTCAACCGGCGGTTGCTCTCAGATGCCCCTCCAAAGCCTATGGGTTCTCGTCGTCTATGGCGGCGCGATTCTGTAGAGCGGCGGGACAGGCAGCCTCCGCCCTGCATATGATGAGCACCTACAAAGCTAGCTGCTCAGGAATGTGCACGAGGAGGTGACGGACCAAGCGAGCTGCGAGCCTGCCGCCTACCTTGTCCTTAAACGGGTCACGGAGGCGGTCGCTCGCTCCCTTGGTCAGGTGATGCCCACCGCTGTGGTCCAGGAGCATCATAATGTTCGGCGGTGCGGTCCAGGACTTTGCCCAGCACTTCTCGACCGCCTAGGAGCAGACGAAGGCGGTTTCTCTGCCCCGACGGCCAGCTGCTGCCTCCAACCAGCCGTCGGCTCGGACGCCTCCGCCAGCTCGCCGCCGAGGACGCCCCCCTGCGGCTCCCTTCCCTCCCACGCGGCCCCAGCAGCAGCCTTCAGCCGGTTCGCTTCGCGGAGGAGGCCACAGGTAAGCGTCCTCCCCCCCCCCTCAGGCCGTGTGCCCCGCTAAACGCCAGGCGAAGCGATGTTCCTCAGGCGGGCCGCTCAGTGATAGTGTCATGGTTTTTCTCAGGAGGCGGTAGCAGGGCCCCTCCTTCCCCGGTGGAGGGCCGGTGGAGAATCTTTTGTTCTAGCTAGCTCCCTGAGCTGGGTGAGGAAAAGCTGACACTGTCATTGAGCACACAGACTGGAATGAGCGCGCACGACGTCCAGTGCGTCGCCCCGTTCATTCCTCTCTGTCTCGGAGGGTGCGGAAGGGTGCGTGTGTCGTCCCCGGGCTACGCCAATCCCTTCCCCCTCTATCGCCAGACCCCCGGCAGAACAGACCCCCGTGGAACGCTCTGCCTTCCCTGGTCTCTTCTGTCGGGGAGCGGGTTTCGACGGTGCATCCGGACGGGGTAACTCCTGTACGCATGCCGGTCGACCCGCCTCGCTGCCCCTTCAGGGGGACGTCTGTGGTTCGCATGACCCCGTTGGCTCACTTGCAAGCCTGGCTAGCGCTTCCCGGGGAATCCCGCTGGGTCATCAGAGCGATCAGATTCGGCTACGCGATTCAGTTCGCACGGTCTCCTCCCCGCTTCAGGGGAGTTCGCTCCACGATGGTTGGTGGCAATGCCCCAGTCTTGAGAGCGGAGATTGCGACCCTGCTGGCGAGGGGGGCAATCGAGACGGTCCCTCCAGCCGAGGTGAGGTCCGGGCTTTACAGCCCCTACTTCATTGTCCCCAAAAAGACCGGTGGGTTACGACCGATCCTGGACCTGCGCATTTTGAACCGTTCTCTCCATCGAATACCGTTCAAAATGCTCACGGCCAAACGCATTTTAGAATGTGTTCGGTATCAGGGTTGGTTTGCAGCGATCGACCTGAAGGACGCGTACTTCCATGTCTCCATTCTCCCTCGACACAGACCGTTTCTTCGGTTTGCCTTCGAGGGCCAGGCATACCAGTACGCCGTTCTCCCATTCGGATTAGCTCTGTCCCCTCGCGTCTTCACGAAGATCGTCGAGGCAGCCCTTGTTCCCCTTCGCGAACACGGGGTTCGCATCCTGAACTATCTCGACGACTGGCTGATACTAGCACACTCTCGAGCTCAGGTTTACGAACACAGAGACCTGGTGCTACGGCACCTAGCCCGTCTGGGCCTTCGGGTCAACCGGGAAAAGAGCAAACTTTGCCCCGTGCAGAGGATCTCTTTTCTCGGCATGGAGATAGACTCGGTCGCCATGTCCGCGCAGCTCACGAACGAGCCCGCGCACTCACTGCTGGCTTGTCTTCGACAGTTCGAGGGCAAGAGTGCGGTTCCACTGAAACTATTTCAGAGGCTCCTGGGGCATATGGCATCCGCGGCCGCGGCAACGCCGCTCGGTTTGCTTCATATGAGACCGCTTCAGCTGTGGCTTCGCGATCGAGTCCCGAGGTGGGCATGGCATCGCGGCTCGCTCCGAGTTCCAGTGACTCCGACGTGCCGCCGAACCGTGCCGGAGTTTCCAGGCATCTCGTTGTCTCCACGGATGCGTCTACCACGGGTTGGTGTGCCATGTGCAATGGGCATGCAGCCGCCGGTTCCTGGACAGGAGCCTAGCGCCTCATGCACATCAATTGCCTCGAGCTGTTGGCAGTACGGCTCGCCCTGCACCGCTTCCGAGCGTTGCTCAAGGGCCAGCATGTGCTTGTCCGCTCAGACAACACTACGGCAGTAGCGTACATCAACCACCAGGGGGGTCTACGCTCGCGCCGGTTGTCGCAGCTCGCCCGCCACCTCTTGATATGGACTCAGAAGCACCTGAGGTCCCTTCGTGCAGTTTACATTCCTGGAGACCGGAACTGGGCAGCCGACGAGGTGTCCCGGGCCCGTCCCATCTCCGGCGAATGGCGACTCCATCCCCAGTCGGCCAGCTGATTTGGGACCAGTTCGGGGAGGCACAGATAGACCTGTTCGCCTCTCGGGACTCGTCCCACTGCGCCCAGTTTTTTTCTCTGACCCGCGGCACTCTCAGCTCAGATGCGCTGGCGCACAGCTGACCACGGGGCCCACGCTAGTATGCGTTTTCCCCAGTGAGCCTCCTTGCACGGGTGTTGTGCAAGATCAAGGAGGACGAGGAGCAGGTCTTGCTGGTAGTCCCCTATTGGCCCACCAAGACGTGGTTCTCCGAACTCATGCTCCTCGCGACAGCACCTCCTTGGCCTATTCCTCTGAGACAAGATCTACTCACTCAGAGACGGGGCACTCCGTGGAACCCTCGTCCTGATCCTGGAGACTACACGTGTGGCTCCGGGATGGGACGGGGCAGGTTTGAGTTCGTTGCCACCTGCGGTGGCGGCAACCTTCACTTCCGCTAGAGCGTCGTCCACGAGACACCTGTACGCGTTGAAGTGGAACCTCTTCGTCAGCTGGTGCTCTTCTCGCTGAGAAGACCCCTGGAGATGTTCGATCGGAGTCGTGCTTCCTTCCTGCAAGAAGGGTTGGAGCGTAGGCTGTCGCCCTCCACCCTTTGGATTTATGTCGCGGCCATTGCCGCGTCTCATGATGCAGTGAAAGGTAAGTCTATGGGAAGCAAGACCTGGTCATCAGGTTCCTGAGGGGAGCGAGGGGGCTAAATCCGCCTCCCTCCCCTACTGCCCTCTGGGGACCTCTCAGTAGACCTGGGTGCTCTGCAGAGGCCTCCCCTGGAGCCTTTGCAGTCGGTAGAGTTATTGCCCTGTCCTATGTAGACAGCACTCCTGATTGCATTGGTCTCCATCAGGAGAGTAAGGGACCTGCACGCACTCTCTGTTGACGAAGTGTGCCTGGAGTTCGGGCCGGCTTACTCTCACGTATTCCTGAGACCCCGGCCTGGATATATGCCCAAGGTTCCCACCACTCCCCTCCGGGACCTGGTGGTGAACCTGCAAGCGCTGCCCCTGGAGGAGGCAGACCCAGCCTTGGCACTGCTCTGTCCGGTACGTGCTCTCCGCACCTATGTCGACAGAACGCAGTGTTTCAGGACCTCAGACCAGCTCTTGTCTGTCATGGGGGGGGCCAGAAGGGAAGGGCTCTCTCAAAGCAACGGCTGTCCCACTGGATAGTGGACGCCATCGCTTTGTCTTACCAGCAGCTAGGCCGGCCGTGCCCCCTTGGTGTGACGGCCCATTCCACTCGGAGTGTGGCCTCCTCTTGGGCTCTAGCGCATGGCGCCTCGCTAACAGACATCTGCAGAGCTGCAGGCTGGGCGACACCCAACACCTTCGCCAGATTCTATAATCTGCGAATTGAGCCGGTATCCTCTCACGTACTCTTTTCGGCCAGTTCTGGATCCGCTCAGGTGTCTTCGCTTGCTCGCCACTCCACTCCCCGGACTGGATAAGTGCGATATTTCCTCAGTTCTTCCATTGAAGTCTTGAGTCCTCCAGCACCGACGATGCGGGCACCACTGCTGTTGCTCTGGATGCTGGCTAGGTGCCTCCATGCGTACGGTTCCCCCATGGTAACCGTCTCATGTGTATTATCCACTGTAAGCCTCTCTGAGCATGTGTCTTCCCTTGGCAAGCCATCTGCCACCCCTGGAGTTGAAATTAGTAGCCACCTGCGGTTGGTGCTCCAGTGATTCCATATGCGTTCCTATGTGGCCATATGTGTTTCGTAAGTCCTCCCGGTAGGCAGCTGGTAGCATGTCCCTTCCGGGATATGTTTCCCAGTGTACCTTGGTAATCCTGTGTCAATTCGGATCCCCAAAAAAAAAAAAAAAAAAAAAAGAGGTAAGGCTAGGGGGTCCAGACTTTCGCAGGGCACTGGAAGACAGCTTGAAGTTGGCGTGATGGCACAGACCCCCAATCTCCGTCACTTCTGACGTAACTCGAAGTGACTACGAAAGGGAACGTCTCGGTTACGTATGTAACCCTCGTTTCCTGAGTAGGGAACGGAGACGTTACGTCTCCCTGCCACTTCTGCTGTATCGCTGGGTAGATGCCGAGTTCAGTCTTGGCTCCTCAGCGAAGACATACTGCGGTTGCGTTCACTTCCTCCTTTTATACTCACGGAGTAGGGCGGAGTACGCTATGCAAATTTCCGCAGCCCCAAGGCATTGCATGCCATTGGCTCGTGTTTAAATACTCGAAGAGGATTGGCTTTCTATGCGAAATCCCCCAATCTCCGTCACTTCTGACGTAACGTCTCCGTTCCCTACTCAGGGAACGAGGGTTACATACGTAACCGAGACGTTTTGCATAAATGGCCTAAAAAAAACTACTTGCCCACATTTAGCAGTTTGGTTTTCCTTATGGTCTATCTAACCTGTTCTGAAATGGTTCTATTATTTTATTTTTTTTTTTTTTTTATTTCAGGCAATGGCACAAAAGTACAAGGCAGACAAAATGTTTGTTAAGTCATACAGTGCAAAAAGAAACAAGAAACAAACAAAAAAACAACAACAAAAAACAAACAACAACAAAAAAACAAAAAAACAACAACAAACAAAACAAATCGAATTCTACCTGAAAGGGAGTGGGAAGAAGAAAACTTATTTAATCCCACCCCAGTTCACCACTTGGTGATTAATACATTAAGCTTCATGTTTACTTTGGTCACGGATTGTTTACATAGGTTGTATCATGGTGGCGTTACCACAGTCACAATAATTTATTATAACAACATTATCAAACAGTTTAAGAAGAATAAACAATACCAACTATGGTAATGAACAATATACCAATGATGGTAATGGACAATATACCAACGATGGTAATGGACAATATACCAACGATGGTAAGGAAACATTGAGCACATGTTAACATTATAAGACAGAGTACAACATCAATATAAATTAAAAATCCTCCTCTCTGTATTTTAACCAGACCCTATGTTTATATGACAATTTAAATTGATGGATAGTTTGACATTGCTTTTGTTGTAAGTCCAGTTTGTTCCAGAGTTTCACTCCACATACAGACACACAATAATGTTTACGAGTAGTTCGGGCTCTTGGTAACGAAAAATATCCAAAGCCTCTCAAGTTATGAGCTCGCACAGGAATTTGAAAAAAACGTTGTAAGTTAGGTAATAAGTTGTTAAATGCTTTATAGAGGACTATTGTTGTATTATATTTTACAAGATCATCGAGTTTTAACAAATTTGACTGCTTAAACAGCTTATGAGTATGTTCTAAGTAACCAACCTTATGAATGACCCTCACGGCTCTTTTCTGTAATATAATCAGAGGATTTATTGTGTTCTGATAATTATTTCCCCACACTTCAACACAATACATAAGGTATGGTAGTACCAAAGTGCAGTATAGGGTACGGAGTGCATTTTTATCAAGGTATAGTTTTGCTTTGTTTATAATTGAGAGGCTTTTGGAGATTTTTCTTTTAATGTGTCTGACATGGGGCTTCCAAGACAATTTACTGTCGATTATTACCCCCAAAAATTTATACTCACTCACAATTTCAATTTGGGTATCACCAATACTTATTCTCTGTTCAATCAATTTGCTACGATTACCAAACATCATTATTTTAGTTTTGTTTATGTTCAAAGATAATTTGTTTGTATCCATCCATTTTTTTATTATATTTAATTCCCTGTTTACCACATTTACGAGCTCCTTATAATCATCACTACTATAGAATATATTCGTGTCGTCTGCAAATAGTATGAGTTTCAGTACTTTGGATATATAATTATAATTATAATTTATATATCATGATTGCAAGAGGCTGCAATGTATATCGCAATGGATTTTAGGCTATATTGCCCATCTCTAGAGCAACACAGGTGTGTTTTGCTGTTTCAGCCTGACGCAGTTATCATTTTCACGTCCTTCTCCACGTTGTTTCAAATAGCAAATGCATTTGTGCCCATGGGCTGCTATCAGAATGACAAGTCCTTGTATCATTGTTATGGATAAGACAGTCAGCTGTCATGTTGTCTGTCATGTACTCTGGAGGGATGTTCTGTTGTAAACTATGGCTAAAGTTTTGATGACCATTAGTGTAAATTGTACGTAAGGTGTGTGTAACACACGTTAGTGTATGTGGGAGATTGATTGCAAGAAACTATACAAGATTCACATTTATGCTTTTACTGTTTGGACTAATTTGTTGACAGACCATGTCAAAGCACAAAGAAAAAGCCAAACAAAAAACAAAAATACAAACGTGAACAGGACAGATTTAGAAAAAAAGTCTAATGGAAATGTATAGACACATGCTTGACATATTATGACAACTTGTTCAACCATTTTGCTTGTAAAGACTAACTAATGCCTAAATGTTAGGGTTAGGGTGGGGGTGAGACTATTCAACAGAGACCCATTATAATACATTTTGATCAACCTGACATAAGCAATTGATAATGTTGGAAACAGCAGAGAGTTGTACATAAACATTTGCATGGATGTATGGCATTTGCAGCTTGTTCAACCTTATTTTTTATTTTTATTTTATTTATTTTTTTTTTTTTGATGTGAAGTGACACAAATGATGTGAAGATTGAACAGGTAGTTTTTAGAATTTCAATTCTGATCTGAGAAACGTACCAAAGCAACTGAGAAAAACTGTAAGAGAATAGAGACAACCCTTTTAGACCATTTTTCCCGTCATTAAACTAGCAAAAGTGGATTTGGACATGCTCTAAGTGCGCGTGTCCGAGCTTAGATCGTTAAAATATTGAGTTAATCATCAATGTGGATTTAAGTTCCTCATTTCCTTCCGGTCGTTATCTGGAACTGTTGTTTGTTCCTCTGTTACATTGCCTTTGATTGTTTGGATTATTCTCCTCATGTTGGAATTTTACATTACCTTTGATTGTTTGGATTATTCTCCTCATGTTGGAATTTAAAAAAATAAATAAATAAATAATAAAGTCTTTAATTATATATAAGATTATTATTTTTTTACTTAAAAAATAAATAATTAGTAAAAAAGTAAATAGTTAAATATAAAATTAATTATTTACTTACTAAACATTCCATCATCTTCTTCGTGGACCTGAATCCATGACAAACTAAAGCACATGTAAAGTATGTGATTATAATTGTAACAGTGTATTATTTGATATTACAATTAGGACACAATTAAGTTATGTTATTTCTATAAGATTTTTACATGACTCCTTTTAAAAGTTTGCTTTAGTTTATTTCTTTTTCAAAAGTGCCTAAGACAATAATGTACACTAGAAATATATTAATATAGGCAGCAATATCCATTTACACTAAGTAAACAGAAACTATTCTCTTTTTACTAGTAATCTAGAATACTTCCATAGTTGGAAAAATGTTGAAGTCATCAAATAGTCTGGATTATAAATTATAAATAGATGAATTATCTACATTATAAACAGATGCTGCAGCTGAGGCTAAAATCTGTCATTAGTTCATACATTTACTATTTTCTAAACGGTGAATGGCCCTAGGGACCGATTTAGACAATTTAATTATGCTATTCATTGGGGCAGGCCTTACGAAAAGAAAGTTATTCAAGTGTGCTATTAGTATCTTTCCTTTAAACTAAAAATTAGTAAGTATAATTTCAGTCTATACTTTTTATGTACTTCTCAAAAATGTATTTTATATACTTAAAATTATCACTTAATCAATAATTAATAATAAATAATCACTTAAAATTGCACAATGCAAATTAGCACGTAATTAGATTATGCACCGTTTGCCCATGTTAACAAACAATAAAAAAAAATTTAAAATACATTTTTTGTTTGTCTTGATGTAATCAACTCTAAAGGTTGATGACACTAAAGGTTAAAATTTTTACCCTATTCACGTGAGAAAATGAATGAATAGGTGTATGAATAGGCTATATTTGGGTCTTTTTCAAAACATTCCCCTAATGGGCTTTTTCCACCTTAGGACATATTGAGGATACAAAATCAGGTGAGTTTGCTTCTGTTGCAATTTGTTCTAAGTTGACCATCATTTTGGCTTAAAATGACTGGACTAATAGTTTTACATAGGTTTATAAACTTACATTGTTTGAAATATTGAAAGAAACAGATGTTTCTGAGTATGTGATTTTTTTGTGTGTGTAGTCTATGAAATAATTCATGAAGCTAGAATAAGACATAGTTATGAACTATAGTTGTGCACTACAAGTTTGGTACACTGGTACACTTATAGTACAATTAAACGTATACTTAAAAAGTGGGCCAATTTAGTCCCAAGCACTATTGAAGTAGTACACTTACAGTACAAGTAGCACATTGATATACTTACTACATACACTTTATATATTTTTTATATATATCTTTATATAAATATATTTGAACTTTACTTAAAGGGACTCTGTGTAGGAATTACCCCCATAGTATTTTGCATTCAAACGAATTTTGCTCTCCAGCGCCTCGCTTTTTCAAGTGCGTATTGCATCTACGGTTGCCGTTATGTACCAAAAATGCTATGACAGGATGTCTTGTAGTAACACTTAATCGAGTTTTTCTCCGGGTGAACAGGTTTGTAACTTAAAAAAAACAGCAACTTATGTGTTAACTTATGTGTACAATTTATTTCTAGCTGTATAAATTAATTTTAATTCTCTGTACAATCTTATCCACATAGCAAAATCACAATTTTAGCTAATTGATCATTTATATAAAAAAAGAAAGCTATAGAAAATCTTACAGAGAGCAATATTTTCTTCAATATTTTCTTACTTTCATTATCTCTATATTCTTACTGAATTTATAGGTTATAAAGAATTAACTTACAAACCTTGTTTTTAGCACCTTCCTTCACAATAGCTGCGAGTAAAGTACACTCTAAAAAATGCTGGGTTGTTTTAACCCAACTTTGGGTCAAATATGGACTAACCCAGCCGTTGGGTTAAATTTTTACATTACATTTTTAACCCAGCATTTTGGGTTTGTCCATATTTGACCCAAAATTGGGTTAAAACAACCCAGCATTTTTTAGAGTGTAGTCAATAGCTGCTATTCATCAAAGACCTTGTTTAACGTTTTTACCTAAATGTTATACTGTCTATATAATAAAGTACACAACCAAGCAATGACAAAAAAATTAAGTCAGACTGTAACATTGACTAACCTGTCGAGGAGAAAGCAGGCAACTTCAGCGTCTCTTCTGAAATCTTTCTGCTGCATTAGCTCTTTCCACGGTTGAAAACGCTATCCCGATATTTAAGGCCATTGCACACCGAGTACGAAGTTTTCGTATGCGTATTTTCGTGTACGTCAGCCTAAAAATTCGTCACGCATAAAAAACCTTGCACACCGAGTCCGTTGCGTATTTATTAAACCTTTGCGGGAAAAAACGCAAAAATATCAAATGGATTCGTCAAGCAGTGAGGATGATTTTTGCCCTCTCTCATATTGAAAAGAGAAGAAAGAGAAAATATTATAGAAAATATTAATATCCATCCAATCCTGAAATTGCGCCGAGAGGAAGGAGAGTTCCTTATCAAGGAGTTGCGAATTTATCCTGAGCGATTCAAAATTTACCTCAGAATGTCAGTGGGACAGTTTGATGCTTTGCTAGCGGTTCTGGAGCCACATATTAAAAACAAGACCACCAATTTCCGTGAACCAATCGATTCTGAACGGAGACTGGCAGTGTGTCTGGTATGGACCAGGTATGGACACACACACAAACACACACACACACCCGCGCGCGGCCCGGTGGAAGCGCTGGGCAGACAGAACAGCTAGGCTGTTATTGTGTATTGTGCCCAAATAATACATTAGTTATCGAATAGGCTGCTCAATCACACTTTATTCGATCCTAAGTTTCAATCTGATTGGAAGGGGAGGTTTATTAATTTCATAATCCAATATAGAGAAGAGAACATAAACACTTGATCGAATTGAAAACCGAAACTGAAAACACGGCGCATAATGTTCAATGATTTGAGGACGAGCTCCCCCGGCCCTGAATTGTCAAAAGACCTCTCAAAATGCTGGCTCTGGATGCGAAAAACGCAGAAAATCGAACCCGATCCGATTAATTTTATGACGGAAAAATGAATGGCCTTGTTTTTTGCAATCTCCGGTCACGTTTCCTTTTTCGTTCAAGTCTGACCTTTTTTTGCGAGGAGGATGCATTCTCCTGTGACTCGGCATATGGTCCGCCATTACAAATAATAGAGCAAAAGAGCAATCAGCAATCATAGGAGTGATGCAGCCGTTTAAACTTGCAGGGAATGCGCCTCTCAATGTGACTATTATACTATTACTCTCTGCTATTATAGTTGTCAAGATGGCGGAACGGACATGGAAGCCTCCGTGAACCTACCCGTCCCATGTACATAAAGATAATAAATTCTTCATTTACGAGGATAAGTCGGATAATTTGCAGAGGTATTTGTACACCATTGAGGACATATTTATGAATAAAAATATTGATTTCAGATAATAAAATACCTAAAAATCTACACAGTGTCCCTTTAAGTATTCCCTTTTAAAATTAACTTAAAGTATACTTCTTATTGTAAGGGGAATGAAGTCTGGTTTCACGTTAGTGTCTTGAGAAATGCAGCAGCTCCGGTCCAGAGACACGATAACACAGAGCGGATCATTTGCGTGAGTCGACACATACCAGAAAACATATCAGAACCATTTGAATTCTGCACAAAATGCTGTATTTTAAGCCATATGGAGGAGATCAGGAGGAGAAAATATTGGAGATTAGGGGGAAACTGCTGTTTTACCGATTTAAACCAAAAGCTGCTGGCTATTTTGAAATGTGGAGGAGCTGTTTGATATGTCCCTCCCTATCTTTCTGTTTCAGTGAAAAATAATCGTGATTTTAATGGTAAAAGACTGTAAAAATACTACAGTGCAAAACTGTTAATTGGTTAACAGAAAGTTTCCATACTATATACGGTAAATAACTTTTAAAATAATTTTACTGTAAAATACCATTAAATTTAGTTTTTGAAAGTGAAAATGAACAACTCATTGTATAATTTACAGTTAAAAACCGTAAATTGACATTCCCACAATTCCCTGTGTGACACTTCATATTTTATGTATTTTTGTTTAAATACCGTAACTAATATGGTTCTTCATAGTTTTCTAGTTTTTTATTAAGTAACGTTTATTGCATTTGTTTTTTTTTTATGTGTGTTACCATGATGGTATTTAATGTTTGTGTGAATGACACTGTGCAACTTCTTTATATATTAACTATCTAATGGAAGGCTACTTGTCATGAGCTTTGAGTGATCATGTAACTCTCATCACTGCTGTGATGATTGTTGGTTGTCAGTGTATTACAAAAACAGATATCAAAATTTCAAAAGGTTGCTAAATAAAATTTTATCAGAAAATGAAATACGGTTTATTACTGTAAATCTTAAGTAAAGTGTGTAAAACCAATAATGTTTATAGCGTATTTTTAACGGTAAAGTTATTTTTTTTCTTACGTTAAATATTATGGTTTTTATTTTTTACAGTGTGTAAATTACGTCAACACATTAAATAATGTTGCGTGTTTTAGGGCATTTCAGTGGTGTTTTAATGTGTGCTAAAGTCTACTTAAGGTTTACCACCATTTGGTACCATGGTGCACTATGGTGTTAGTTAAATGGCCTTGGAGAATCCTGTAAAAATCGTTGTAACCTTATTCTGCACATATTACTTGTAATAGACAGACCTACACAAGATGTTTCTTGTATCATATACAGTAAGACAGTTATTTTGCTTCTCTTGTTGAAATCAGCCTTGAATTAATAAGGTCTTTGTGTCTTTGTCGTACAACGCTAATGCCCCCCTAAACGTCCCCTAAACAAACTAAAGGGTCCAAATTTGCACTCTACAGTACACAAGCACCACCAGCCTGAAGCCTCTCCCTCGGTGAAAAAGACTGATGTATTTATCCTGTTTGGGCATTGAAAAAAAGAGAAAACTTCTACTTGCAACCATTTACTGAAAAAGGGAATTAAAATCTTTGGTATAAAGACCCTATTAGTAGCAGGACTCATCATTTGCATAACAGTGGCCTTATCCTTCAGCTCATAAAAGAGAGACGCTTTCTCAAATCTCTGAGAAAAATGGCCTCTTTGGAAGCGAGGAGAGCTAATAATCAGCTCTGTGCCTCTAAAAGCAGAGAGGGAAAATACAAACAAGGTTTCTTCGGGAGGTTAGCGTGGCTGTCTGCATGAGGATGGAGGCATGACGGCGAGAAAATGACAAACACAACGCCCGCTAAAAGACCTCAACGCATGAGATTGTTAAGCATTGACAGGGCAAGTCTCTTGTAGCCTGACTGACCCATACTTGTGTGGGATGTGGAGATTAACTTTAGGAGAAGTTATCTTTTAGTTAACATTAAACAACCTCTGCTTAAAGGAGAACTCCGATGCAAAATGAACCTTTGGTCTAATAAAACATCGGTACATAGTCGACCATTCTCTGAGATTTGTTTTCATGATAATCGAATGTAAAGAGTTTTATCTCTAAAAACTGTTTAGCGTAACGCTAGTACTGGGGGCATTTACTAAGTAAAAAGAAATCGCTAGTTTACACCACGAACCTGGCTCAAAATAGCCCCACACTAACACAGTAACATAATGAGAGTCCCTACATGCAAAACGAAGCATTGAGAACTTTGTAAGTGTACAGACCGTTTAATAAGAAGATACTTTATAAAGACAGTTCACCTTGTGTGTACAGACAGGAGCCATCTTGGAAAATAATCTTGATAAGTCGATCCCCGAACGCCGTTCATACAGTTCAGCTCACTCAGCACGTTGTTCGTGTTTCGATTAGTCGAGACTGTTTTCCAAAGATGGCTCCTGTCTGTATAGACGAATTGAACTGTCTTTTAAAGTATCTTCAGGGGCGGCCTTACCTATGTTTCAACAGTTTCAATTGAAACGGGCCCCGCCCTCCAAGGGGGCCTCAACAGACCGGCAAAATCCCATTCATATTCTCCGTTGGATATTGATTTCCAGTCTCAAACACGAGGCTTGCAAGCTACCAGTAGCTCACCAAAGGGCCGTTCACATATCGCGTCTTTTGCGTGTTCAAGTTCGTTATTTCAAATGTAGGTGTGAATTGAAGCGACGCGCTCATTTTTTCCAGGCGCAGCGAGATGAAAAAAATAGATAATTTTCAGAATCCCGCAAGCACACCGCAGGTCATGTGACAAGAAAGAGCTTCACCCTTTCCGTAACAACATTGAAAGCTCCGTCAACATAAAGGATGAGGGTGCACCCAAACACTACAGGTGTTTTTCTCTTCTCTGTAAATAAATCTTGTAGCAGAGCTACGTTGTGGAGAGCGCAATGAATGGTTGCATAGCAACGATAGACGCCACGGCAAAATCAGACCCCGAATTTTACTATTAATAATAAAGGATAAGCTACTGTGCATGGTAAATGTCAGACTTTTTTGTACAATTATTTAAAGGCTGAAATATGTAAGGTTTATAAAACCTTTTATAAGAAAAGTAGACTACACATTTCTCATTTTTTTTTATTTTTTTATTTCTGATTCTGTTATTTTCTCTGTCATTTAAGGGTGACATATATAGGCCAACAAAAAACTCTTTTAGGGTCTAAAAAAAGTTTGGATAGCTGTTAATATGAGAGTTATGAGACATTATTTAAGAGATTTAAGTATTGTACTCTCGGCCACTTTCATTTTTAAAAAGTAGCTCTCAAATGAAAAAAAGTTGGAGACCCCCAAGGTAGATTGACCACGAGCGGTGGGGTTGTGAAATTAAAGTTTCTGCTTCTATAAAAGCTACAAGCTACAAAATCAACCTTGTTATTTGCAAACACTGACCTCTCTGATTGGTCAAAGTCGCGGTTACCATGGTGACGTTTAACACCCTGAAAACTGCTTAAGCGAACTAGAATAATTTCCGTAGTATTTATACATTAGTCTTTTTTGCTGCTAGGTTAAAATGTTATTTTGAACAGAATATTATACGATGAAATGAAACAAACAGTCAATCAAAGTACACCAGGTTTCAAAATACTGGCTATTGTTGACATTACAAAACCTGCTTAGACTTTGATGTTTCAGTTTTACAGATATTTGCATGAAAAATATGTAATCCACCTTTTTTACACTGCATTTGTTGGTTGGGAACTGTCCACATGTACAGTAACGTTCACATTCAAAAGCATTCCAGTAAAAAACAAATATTTTTTTCACCTCTCACTGCACCTGCACCTCTCACTGCATCTCTCACTGCACCTCTCACAGCACCTCTCACTGCATCTTTCACTGCTCCTGCATCTCTCACTAGGCCTGCTCTTCTCCCTGGGCCCCTTGCTCTTACTCTTCCTCATCCAGACGTTACAGTGTTTATCTTTTTCTATTTCCAAAAACATTACTCTTTACTGTAAAGGCCTCCTTTTACTGTATAAGAGTCAATGTAATAGAAAAAAATAACCTGAGATGTATTGTTTTTGAACTGATTTCATTGCAGAAGCAGAGGTTTTACTTTTTATACTGTATCTAAGGTTTGGAATATTGTTTTTGCTATTTTGGGATGGTCTGTGTTAACATTTGTAAATACTACAAAAACAATCCATAATTTTATTGAGAGGTATAGCTTGTCTGTTAAGAAAATGTAAGCATTGTGGAAATGTGTTCACTGACTGCATTTTGTGTGAAAACAATATGAAATGTGTGAATGGTATGGCCACAAAAGATCGATGTTGTGCTAATTGTGTTTATAGTTTTGAAAATGTGACAACTGTTTGGACAAATGCTTTTTAGCGACTGAAAAAAACAGTAATACCATGATATTATTAATCATTGTTAGTAATATTTTTTTCCAGGATTCTTTGATAAATTGGTAGTAAGTTCAAAAGAAAAACATTAATTTGTAACAGA
This sequence comes from Pimephales promelas, assembly GCF_988280905.1. Taxonomy (NCBI): domain Eukaryota; kingdom Metazoa; phylum Chordata; class Actinopteri; order Cypriniformes; family Leuciscidae; genus Pimephales; species Pimephales promelas. The sequence goes on from NC_142793.1 coordinate 8,330,485, forward strand.
GGTCTTTACTGTCATGCAGAATCCAAGTATTAGTTTCATTACAAAGCATCACACTGACACAAGCATTTAAACGGTATTGTATACACAAATTATAATAAATAAATTTACCCTCAACTTCTGTATATGAAAATAACTGACTCAAAAGCACTTTGCATTTTGATGAAATTTGCAAATGTTTTCATCTGAACTGGTGACATGCAAACAGCTCACACTGTTCAACTACTGTCAAAGGTGACTGTTCCCCTTTTTGTGAACTAACAAAACCATAAATCAGTTAAGATCCCCATGTAAATGGGACTTAATGTGGATTTGGCACAGAAAGCCATTGATTTTCCTCTTGTATGCTGTTATTATATTCACATTAAAGACACATTTTACCTGTTTGTTTTGCTTCAGGCCAGGTTGTTACAGTAACACCACATGTGTCATTCACCACCTCTCTTGTGGGAATTCATATCTTGGGCATTAAGCTTTGCGTTGGAGAGTCAGTTGCTTCACTCCCCACCAATTATGAAAAATGCAAATGTGCAGTTGACAGTACATGTTACAGCAGTGTGACTTGGCTTTTCTTTTATAACCACCAGGGAACAATACCGCAAACCTTGTGGTTTGTAGAGGAGAACATGTTATTAGTTTACTGTAAAAAAAAAAAAAAAAAAAAAAATCACATAATCCCAAAAAGTAAATCTTTTTTTATTATTCAAAAAATCCAAAACCTTTTACCTAATCAAATTATTATATACTTTATACCCATAAACACACAATTAATTAGTTTATAATTTAAGAAGTAATTATAATTTTTAAAGTAATAATTAGTTTACGTGTGTGTTTGCTGGCTGTACATGTATTGTATTGTACCTGTGGCTGGACGTGTTTTAGACATGCCACCACAGTGAGACAAAGTGAAGCAATCCTGAGTAGAGCAGGAGAAATATGTCTGAGCCGCCCACTGCGTCATTGAAAGAGACTGAGCTATTGTCCTGCAATTTCCCTCACTTCATTAGTGTCACACTAAGCAGATGGTCCCTTTCAGAGTACACATACACATACAGAGAAAGAGAGAGAGACAGAGAAGCAATATGGCTTTAATGAATTCTACGCCATGATCCACATTCAGTGTAGTCAAGTCATTCGCATAATTTGCTTTGCTCATCAGCGTTCAAGAATGTGATTTCAATTATAAAAACCTAAATAAACTAAACCCTGGTTAATTGAATATGACAAGAAACAAACACACTGTTTGATTTAATCAGCAGGTCTATAATTAATTTAGCTTTTTGTCATTATACACACGTGTCTAGAGTTTTGATAACAAAGTGTTTGCTGCTAGAAAGTCAGTCAATATTAGCATACGAAGGATTTGCTATTTGCTGCATGATCAACACAGGAATGTGGAAATATATTTGTTCAATGGCCTTTGAGGTGATCCTGTAGCCTAGAAATCTAGACGCACCCTAGCGGCAGCAAAAATTATTTTGCAGCAAAGTGTGGTCTAGCAACTCTCCATAGACGTTTTAGCTGGAAAAACTCAACTCTGGTAGGGCCAATTACATCGTGTATAGAGTCGGCGGGCGGGCTTAACAAAGTGATGACAGAGTTGCGACGATCAGAGCAAGCTCAGACATTTTCGGTTTTAAGCCGTTCATCCTCGGATGCGGCCGGCGCCGCGCGCGCTGTTACAAAAAAGCTTTTGCTTGACGATCAACTTCGTCGAGGACAAAGGCTTTATTGCGTGTCAACGCGCGCTCTGATCGGTTATGGTGCACGGACCTCTCCCGAATCATCTCCACCACTCCGAAGCACCACTACTCCGCCTCCGTTTCCCTTGTAAGCTGATATTAGTATTTAAACATTCTCTATGATGTTATTTTTTTAATGACACACTACTGTCTATTTGTCTCTCACACACAAACACACACTGACATACTGTCTCTTTCTCTCTCACACATATGTAGGCTAGTTATAAACTCTTTAGACATTTAATGATTAGTGTTTTATTTTTAAAGTTTGTGGGTCGTGTAAAAAATAAAAAAAAATCCCTTATTTTGGGGATGTATTCTGGGAAATCTCCCTTATTTTCAATGTTCAATGTTGACAGCTGGACTGGATGCGGTAAAAGTTTAATATATCAACTTGCTCCGCTGAGTACGTCACCTTCTTCGTTGCTCTGATTGGCTTTAGCGCTATCCAATTGCGTACAGAGAGAATTTGAAAGACAACCGTTTATCCCACCCCTCGGATTGAGCCCTGTCAATGAAGAGTTTCCAGACCTAACATCTTGATGTAGGTCTGGCATGCCAGGCTAGAATGCGTTGGCTGATATTAAAAATAGTAATGCCTCTTCACTCTAAATAAATATGGTTCTTTAAAAATTATTTAGACATAGAAACATTTCTATTTAGAACCGTGTCATCCTGATATTTATATGCTGAAATGGTTCTTTGTGTTCGAGTTTAGGGTTCTGTATTCCCGCCTTTTTTTTTTCAAATCTGTAACTGTCAAAGCCTCCTCATTACTGATGTCCTGGAGCTCAGCTATACAACTACAGTTACTCACAGACTTCAACATACTCTGAACAGGTAAATGATTTCTTTCTTAAAATGACAATAAATTATAGCTTTAAAATTTGTAACAATCATTTCCTAATACTTGTGTCTTTTTCTTTTTTTTAGCTTACAGTAATGAACATGTAAGTGTGAGCAACTCTGTTCAGTTAAGACTTTTAAGACTTTTATTAAAAGATATTTATGACCCATGTTGTTTGATTTAAAAAAAATCAAACTACAAAGTTTTTTGGGGGGATTTTGTATGTTTGGACATAAAGCTATCCTATATCACTTTTTTCCTTTTAACCTGGAAAAGGGCTAATAATGACCATAATATGTTTTACATAATCAAATGGAAGAGACACAATGTAACTCTAAACTCAATTTGTTTATTTCAGAGGCTGTATCTGTAGATATGATAGGTTTCATAACCTTATCATCTGCAGAGAGGAACTGCCACTCAGAGTACACTACACACATAATGAAGGATATAAAGACATCATTAGAGGATTGTGAAGATATTTCACAAAAACTTTCACTACATCTATATCGTGTTCAATGTCAATTGTTATTTATTAATGTATTAATGTCATTTTTGTTACAATCTGCCATGTCAATGAAAAAAACAACTACCTAATAGACACAACATGCTGTTAAAAAAGATTTAAACAATTTCTTTTTTTTTTTTTTTTTTTTTTTACAATCACCAGAACCCGTTTCTCAGTATAGGTAATTTCTTCGAAACTCTTCACACAAGCCCCTTTCACACAGCGCGCTGATCCCAGAAAACTTGCCAGAACGCCTTCTGTGTGAACGCAAACATGACCCGGGATTGATGCCGGCATCGATCCCGGGTTGGGGACCTAGTAACATTGCTGGGATCAGTCCCGGAACGCGCGCTGTGTGAACAAAAGCCAGGACCAATGCCATAAGGGGTATGTCATAGTGATGACACTCATGCCATCGCACAACTCTGTTGCTCTTAGAAGAAAGTTTGTGTTCGTCATCAACAAAGAAAGGACGAACAAATGTCTGCAAACTGGAACGAAGCAGAGACCAGGAGCTCCTCACTATCCACTCTGAACCTGAGATCATTCAACAGCTTTGTGGAACGGTGTGTGCGTGTACATGTTTTCGACACGTACGTTACACGTCTCATCCTGACGTCATGTGTCTTTCCAGGATCTTTATGGGTTGTGTGTGAACGCACTCACAGATCCCGGCAAATCACGGGCAGTGTGAATGAACCGAAATCATACAATCCCGGGACAAATGCCGGGTCACATTATCTGTGTATATAGCACCTCTCACTGTGTACTGTACTGTACTGTATTTATCTGTGTACTTTTCCGGAATCTCTGTGTGAAAGGGAATACAGTGACCACAGCAGACATCAATATGGGCCCAGATCCTCAGCAAAGACCACAAGTCCTGCCACAGATCCTACCCAGCAAACACAGAATGTTCCCCTAACATTCCCGAATGGTCCAATGAGGTTATTTTTTTGGGAACCAAACAAGAACGTTCCATGTAGGTTATTTTTAGGTTCCATTTTTATAACGTAAGAGATGTTCCCGGGAACATTCCCTTCCTTAAGGGAAAGTTCTAGGAACGTTCTGGGAACCAAAAACTAACGTTCCCAGAACCTAAATTTGTTTGCTGGGATATGGCCAGCTGCAACTCCTCCCCACCACTGATGCAGTTTGAGTGCCTACTGTCGCCTCTGGCATGCTAACAACTTAACACGACTAATACCGGAATCAAGACTAACTCAAACTAAGAGCTCATATACACTGCAGACAAATGGAGAAACTAGACACACCTGACCTACGGAACCTAAGCAATTAGAAACTATAAAATCAAACCGAGAGAAAACGAAAGAGAACTATCAGACTAGAAGATTAAAAAAGAAATTCAAACATGAACAGAGCAGAGAAACAGCTAAAAAAACTAAAAAAAAATCAAAAAAAAACTCAAAACGTGACAGTACATCCCCCTCTCAGAAGTTGCGTCCCCGCACGAAAATAAATCCACAGGGTTGGGAGGGTTTTGCCCCGGAGGCTGACGAGGGGTGGCTCTAGCTCAGGGAGCCAGGGAGGTGAAGGCAGTTCAGGGGACCTGGCTTTTGTTGGTAACTTTCTGTGTCATTTCCCCTTCAAGAATGTAGTGTGCCGTTACTGTGAGATAATGATGAGCCGTTCTCATCCCAAAGCGCCATATACGACGCTTTTGCAAAAGCGTAAATATCCAACGCACATGGCACCCTTTAACGTCAAATGAGACGCAGATATATTTGGGCAGAAGGCGCCCCCTAGTGGTCTAACCCTAACCCTACACCATACCTAAACTTAACCATAACCGAAGTGTCTCATTAGACGTTAAAGGGTGCCATGTGCGGTGGATATTTACGCTTTTGCAAAAGCGTCGTATATGGCGCTTTGGGATGAGAATGCGTTGTAATGATCTTAAGAGAGACTTGGCAGTGCAACTTTCCCTACAGTTGTTAGCTCCTTGTAAAGTTTTCCTTTTCTACTTTTACCATGCAGGTATTAAGCTGTTGGACAAGCTGTCCCTGGAAGAAGGTGTGTACTTTGGGTTGAGCGCCCTGGTCCTCTTCCTGGGAATAAACAAACGTCGCTAGGTTAGCTCAAAATATTATTTTTTAAAAATAATTTCCCCACTAATGTAACACCTACCTAAATGATAGTGACTCAAAATAAAAGGGATGCAGCCCTTTGATTATAAATGCTGTGATCATGTCCTCAGTTTTTTCTATTCCAAGCGAGGAAGAATGGGGTCTCACATGTGACATTTAGTGGCGTCCTTGCTATGCTAGTACCGGCTAATGAATGGCACTCAGCACTATAGGGATGCGCAATGCATCCTACACTGTGCATTCTGTCAATTCTATACGGTGAACCAGCCGCAGATGCTTTGCCATATTGGTGGTGACACCTTTCTTGCACCAGATTCGCACAGTACACAGTAACACTTAGCTTTGTCTTCGGACATTGCAAAATTTAGTCACACTTTGGAGCGCTTCCTGCGGCCCATCATGTAAACCCACGTTTAGATTAGTGCGGAAGGCCCTGTTAGATCACAGAGTCAGGTCCTCAAAAACTTAAAAATTTGATTCCAGAATTTGATTCCCAACCCTTGTGATTGGGCCTCCCTAGTATGACCTAGTGTGAGTCATCGACCTCACATCGAAGTGACTGACAGATTCAGTTACATTTCAGAACACTTAAGCAAACTTTCTTTCAAATGGATACTTCTGGGTTGATACACTGACTTTGGCATCAGCAACAAAAGAAATGGGAAGCCTTTTCTCCTCTTGTGAAAATGTCCTTAGGGAGGTTGCAGCCATGGGCAGAGGAGGAGGAAGAGTAAAACCAATGAAAGGGGCATTCCACCTCTGGAAAGATGAATGTGTATTTAAAATGGGTGATTTATGTAGAAGAAATGTGAAAGTATTCTTTAATTTGGAGCTTTCTACACTGAGAAAAGACAGAAAATTTATTTTTGGCTTATGTGGATGAAGGACAGCAACTCCCAGAATGCATTTGCTTCGCTGCCCTAGGAGGCCACGCCTACCACTAACATCGCAGTAGGTAAACAACAGTCTAACTAGTGATTCTCCATGATAAATCTGTCCGAAAATGTGTTTCGAGATCGCCCAAAAAGCCCTAAATGGTTTAGCTCCTGTGTATTTAATGGACCTTTATTCGCCCTACAATCCACCGCGTTCTTTAAGATCACTAAATTCGAGGCTTCTGGTCATTCCTAGGATATCTAAGTCCACTAAAGGAGGGAGGGCATTCTCGCATTTAGCTCCGAAACTCTGGAATAGCCTTCCCGATACGGTCCGAGGCTCTGACTCACTGTCACAGTTTAAAACTAGATTAAAGACGCATCTCTTTAGTCAAGCATTCACATGATGCTTAACCTTTTATTCCTCTGTTGAATCAGATCAAATGCATTAATACTGTGGTAACCCGAGCAGATAAAGATGCACGCAGACGTTGCTGTTTAGCCTTTTTAATAAACTCAGCAGACGGTACAGAAAAGCGGCTTGCAAAAACGGCCACAACCAAAACATCCGGGGAGCCCCCCCACTTAACTAGGACCCGCGTGAAACACAATCACCAAACAAAGGTTCCGGGTTCCACCCCGGCCTACATAGCCAATAGTCCCTCTGCAACAAATACTATAAAACTTGAAACGTCTCTAGGTTATTTGTATTGGTTGCATAGTATTTACAGTCATTACTTTCCTGTGTGTATTGTGTGGATGACGGGTGGTTGGGCAGATATTGTGTTTTGCGGTAGATGGTATGCCAACTGTTGCCACTGAAACGCATTTCCAGTGGGGCTCGACAGCCTTAGTCAAACGGGTCGGCGTGTATGGTTGGGTTGCGGAGAGTTTGGGTTGCGGAGAGTTTGTGAGATTGTTGTTTTTTAACATCTACAGTACTCTTGTGTAATGGAAATCATAATGAACATCAGCTATGTTAATTATTTCCCATCTGCCTTTCTGCCGTTATCTCGGGATGCTTGTCCCGAGAAAAATGGCGTTCGTCAGCCCCAGTTTTGTATCCAGCCTCTCATGGAGACTTCAGATGCCCCAACGCCTGTGAAGAAACGACTCAGTGCCGACAATATGTTATGCCCTTAATATTACATGTTTAACTAAATGTATTTTTTCCATGTACTTTTCTGAAATGCACTTTCTGTAAAGCTGCTTTGAAACAATATGTATGTTGGCCAGAGGAGAACTGGCCCCAACTGAGCCTGGGTTCTCCCAAGGTTTTTTTTCTCCATCCAATCAGCTGATGGAGTTTTGGTTCTTTGCCACTGTTGCCTTGCTTTTGGCTTGCTTAGTTGGGGACATTTAATGTTCAAAAACATTATTGATCTGTGTTGTATTACTTTCATGTTATCACTGTGAAGCTGCTTTGATACAATCTGTATTGTAAAAAGCGCTATATAAATAAATGTGAATTGACTTGACTTGACTTGACTTTTGCGTTCTACAGTCGTCATTCATCATGTTTACTGTGGGGAGCGGGACGAGTGAGGGCCGTGTGGAGAACGACGCGAGTCATGTTTACTGTGGCGAGCAGGGATGAGTGAGGGATGTGTGGAGAACGACGCGAGTCATGTTTACTGTGGCGAGCGGGGACGAGTGAGAGCTGTGTGGAGAACGACACGAGTTACTATGGCGTGCAGGGACAAGTGAGAGCTGTGTGGAGAATGACGCGAGTTACTATGGCGTGCGGGGACGAGTGAGAGCTGTGTGGAGAACGATGCGAGTCATGTTTACTGTGGCGAGCGGGGACGAGTGAGAGCTGTGTGGAGAACGACGCGAGTCATGTTTACTGTGGCGAGCGGGGACAAGTGAGAGCTGTGTGGAGAACGACGCGAGTCATGTTTACTGTGGCGAGCGGGGACGAGTGAGAGCTGTGTGGAAAACGACGCGAGTTACTATGGCGAGCGGGGACGAGTGAGAGCTGTGTGGAGAATGACGCGAGTCATGTTTACTGTGGAGAGCGGGGACGAGTGAGAGCTGTGTGGAGAACGACACGAGGCCGGTGGCTTGATTACCGATGAGCGGCACCTGAGACGTAACCTTTCTCCTCAGAACAAGAGCCTGCTAGCTTAGCGTCCAAAAAAGATGTGTAATCCCAATCCTCCATAATGCATCCGTCTGCGTGTTGTTCAGTACCTTCATCCATATTTTCAAAACGTTTCTGCCAGTGAAATCAAACGCACTGGCACTGATTTGTGATAGGTCTGTTAGCGCATTAGGTCCAACCCCCTATGGGCGGATTTGAAAGGGTGGGATCTTGTGCTTGTAGTTTTTTCAGAAATCCCCCTCTCTTACACTTCCTCCTACAATGACGTAAAATGACGATTTCTGCGTCATTGTAGGAGGAAGTGAAAAAGGTAAATAGAAGATTTCTCTTGTCTCAGGGGAAAATGAGAGAGTGTTGGACGACCATTCAATAGTATAACTGGGTTTCTAACAATGGAAAGCTTAATGCAAATGGGTGGAGTTACCCTTTAAAAGTATTAAAAAGCGCTTGTGACTAAACCTTGTAACTCCATTGACTCTTCAGACTGTCAGTCAGACCTCATAACTCCATCTGCGTCAGTTGTGAATGAAGTGCTGCACACAGTTTGGAGGGAGATCTCTGCTTGTTTACAATATTAGGGTAAATAAAGAACTGTCTGTTTGCAAGTACGTTTTTTTAACTCAAGAAACACTATTTATAAAAACTAATGTTTTTTGTGTTTGAGGAGCGGAGAAGAGTGTCTTAGAGTGGCTGTGTGTATCATGTTGCAGAGATTTTGGCCAAATGTCAGAAGAAGAAAAAACGTCTCGGTTACGTATGTAACCCTTGTTCCCTGAGTACAGGGAATGGAGACGTGTCGTCGGGGAGTTCCCTGACGAATTGGGATCACACTAGGGAGCCTTATTACCTATGATAGAATTAACAACGAGCCAGTAACCATTGGCATGCAATCTTTGCATTCCGCGAGCCGCCTACAAGCGCGGATATAAAAGCGGAAGTAAACATTGCATAGACACTTTTCTCTGAGGAGCCGAACAGAGTCCAGCCCTCCGCGAAGGTACAACAACATGGCGAAGGGACGACACGTCTCCGTTCCCTGTACTCAGGGAACGAGGGTTACATACGTAACCGAGACGTTCCCTTTCGTCCTGGGAACTCCAACGTGTCGTCGGGGAGTTCCCTGACGAATTGGGATCCCTAATAAAACGCCATGGTGCTGGCCCCTTCCAGCGCCCAGCGACGCTACCCACGCAGTTTCAGAAATAACGGTAGCTAGCTAGGGACTCACACTGCTGTTCCGCAAGACCCAATCAGTGGACATTGGATAACACTGGGAAAGCGTGCCCAACCCAAAGAAGAGGAAGGGAACGCTGCGGAAGCCAGCCGCCTGATGAAGGCCTGGAATACACATATTTACTAGCCCAGGGGGATAGTGAAACATATGGCAGTCCCTGAGGTAGTCCCAAGGCTCACCCGTAGCTTCATACGCTCGGGTGATAGCATCCACTAACCAGTGAGCTAACCTCTGCTTGGAGACAGCCTTCCGTTTCTGCTGGCCACCGTAACAAACAAAGAGCTGGTCTGAGTTCCTGAAGCTTTACGTTTTGTCAATGTAAACCCGCAGGACGCGGACTGGACAGAGAAAAGCTAGGGCTGGGTCTGCCTCCTCCTGGGGCAGCGTTTGCAGGTTCACTACCTGGTCCGCGAAGGGAGTGGTAGGAACCTTTGGCACATATCCGGGGCGGGGTCTCAATATAACACGAAAATGGCCCGGCCCAGAACTCTAGGCACGATACGTCGACCGAAAACGCCTTCAGATCCCCGACCCTCTTGAAAGAGGCCAATGTTAACAGGAGCGCTGTCTTAATGGACTGCGGCTGCCATATGCCCAAGGAGCCTCTGAAATAGTTTCAGGGGAACCGCTGTCCTGCCTCGAAAGGATCTGAAGCAGGTGAGCACTGACTGGACGCGTTCCACCGTAAGGCGCTCTGTCTGGGCGACCGAGTCCTACTCCATAGAGCTTTTCGTGATAGAGCTTTCTCTGTTGTTGCGCCAAAGCTCTGGAACAGTTTACCTTTAACCATCAGGATCTCTCCATCCTTGGCTGCTTTTAAATCAAGTTTAAAAACCTATTTTTACTCTCTTGCTTTTGAATAAGGTCATGTATTTATTTTTAAATTAGTCGGTGTTCTACAGGTTGTATATGTCGATACACCAAAGGTTTTGCTACTTGCTTTTATCTCTTTTTGCTTTATTTATTTTATTTTATTTGAACTATTTTATTGTACTGGAAAGCACTTTGGATCAACTACGGTTGTGTTAAACTTGTGCTCTATAAATAAAGTTTGACTTGACTTGACTTGAATGTTTATCAGTCATATGGAATTTGTATCAATCACATAGAAAGGCTGAATGATGACATGAATATCCTGGTCATTAAACAATGCGCAGTTGTAATATGGCAAATAATACAGATGTTTAAAGAACAATTAATCGGTATTTTACAATTAAAGGGTTAGTTCACCCAAAAATAAAAATTAAGTCATTAATTAACTCACCCCCATACTGTACCAACCCTGTAAGACCTTTCTTCATCTTTGGAACACAAATGAAGATATTTTTGATTAAATTTGAGAGGTGGATCACTGCTACATAGGCTGCCTAAGGGATCGAAACTTGACGGCCCAGAAAGTCATTGAAGAAAATGTTTAAAGGTGCAAAACTCAAGTCTGTGAGTTTTTGCAGAACTACGCCCCCTCTGGCGACATGGGAAACTGCAACCAGAGGTGTGCGCGCTCATGGAACTTACACACACACGCACATTTGCACGAGCTGTTCATGACCAAAGGAGCATCAGCCGCACACATCTTTTGTTACAGTCATAATGTCTTCAGAGGTAATAAAGTTATAAATCTGCAAGCCATTTAAAATATATGAAAGGAAAGGCATTTGAGTAAATTACACACTCATGTGTGTGTTTGAGGGGGAAACGGGGAAAGAAAAAAACGGGGAAAGAAAACTTTGGTTTTTGTTTCCATCTATCTCCATGTTGAACTGTTTTATGTGCTTACTGTATCCACTTAAGATTGTATTATCATGGAAACACATTCATGAACAATATAAGTTATTACTTTGTATAGGACCCTTTTGAGCCCTAGAGCATACCGGAGATCTCTTGTTGAAAGCCTCATGTTGAAAGCCTTCCCGATGTTGACTCTCATCTTATTCCAACGTCTGGCACTAGACAAGAGTTTTATTTTCTTTGTCTCACGTGGAGTTTGCATTGGGGTTTGGGATGAACTACAAGCTGGTCTGTTTGGGGCTGTTTACACCTGGCCACTTCATGCATTTTCTCAGATCGGATAGCTACCTGATTTATCAAAACGATTCCATACAGCTGGTCACATAAATGTGTTTTTGCAAAACGGATATAAATCCGATCTTCAATTCCCGCGCTATATACAGATTTAATGAAGTGCACATCACCGAAAGCAACAGATATGAGCTGGATTTTATTCATCGGCTAATTTCAAAATCAGCAAAGAAAGCAATAAGAGAGAGCGGCAACAGCCCTGGTAAGATCATTTCATTTCGTTAATTTTAAAGGAGTGATGAACTGAGAAATCAAATTTTCCTTGAGCTTTTGACATCTAAGAGGTCATCATATTATAAGAATATCCTGTAAGTTTCAGAACTGAAAACGTCCTTGTTAGTCCATTAAAAGCTTTTATTGACACAGCCTCTAAAAACGACTCATTTTTAAAAGTGGGGAACTATGACGACAAAGAGGATAAAACACCACCCCCACAGAAGATAATCAACGCCTGCTTCACCACGGCAGGTTTAGCCCCGCCCACCGATTCGCGCATTACACACATAACATAAGTATCATACATGTACATGCTTACCTTGTGATGACAAACTGGATCGCTACGGAGCAATACAGAATATTGTGCAGTGCCTGGTTGTGCAAGACAGTCGCTGCATAAGCTTCCTGTGGATTCCAATAGGACTGCATGGATAAAATTTATTTTTAATGACGTTCCAGCTGATGAGGGTAAAACATCGTCGTCTGTTCGCTTCATTTCACTGAGGATTGTTTTGTCAACAAGACTGGATTTGCAGACAGATTAAGAGTAAAGAACGGTGCTGTGCCGTCTATATTGGATCTGACAGGAATATTGTGCAACACACGGACTCTGGGTTGAACATATATGGGCGAATCCGGTTGCCATTTGACAACATTGGACGTTTTCCCCCACGTACACCGATATGCAAAACTGTTCTCCACTCGCAGCAGTGGGTGTTTACTTCCAAGTCTTCAGTGCGACACGCCCATAAAAACCGACTGTTTTTTAGGTAACGTAGGCTCACAACCAGGGTACAAAATAGCCTATTACTTGTTCATTTTGATGTTTTTGAATGCAAAAACCAAGCGAACGTTATAAGTTGACCTCAGACAACAATATAATAACATTTAAAAAGCCAGTTCATGACCCCTTTAATGAAGATGGTAGCGTTAAGCGTCTGCGACTTACTTTCACTTTGATTTGCGATAGATTGCGGCGCGCTGGCTTGATGAATAGGGGCTCAGCTGCTCATCTGAGGTGATCGATCATGCGTGTCGCAGTAGCATCATCATATCTGACTAAAATAACATGACAGATATAGCCAGTTTCGTCTGTAATGCGGCCCAGACCTAGCCTGGTTCAACCAGACTCTTGTTCATTTCAGTAAAATGAAATTGAGCGGAAGTGCGTAGGAGGGCGCAGCCAGGCTAGCCCAGACCACGTCCTCCAAGTGATTTGAGCGATCGGATTCGGATTCGTCTACAGTTTTACAACGAATGGTAAAACACCTGTTGGAAAGCATCTTTTGCAGCGATTTTTGTGTGAGCATATCAGTGAACACCCCAGACCACTCGGTGAGTTTCACATCTTTGTAAACTAAAGTTTTATGCATTTAATGAAGGATTGTTCCTGTGCACATATGCAACCATTATTGTGAAGGTGGGTGCTACCACAGAATCCGAAAATTCTCGGGACAGCAGCATCTGTCTAAAAAACAATCTTAACCATACTATTTCATCAGAAACGATCTTAAAACGGGGCTTTAATTATAAAACAACGAACTTGTCCTTTAAAGAGCACCTATCATGGATTCTTGAAAATGACTGTTCATGTAGTGTGGAATATAGAATGAAAACATCCTGCAAAGATTTATATCTGAAAGTGCAGCGTATATAAAGTTATTGTCTTTCAAAAGTGAGAGTGGACTCTGAGTCTATGTAATTAATTGTTTTTGAAACGAGTCATTAGCTGTTTCGTAGTGGCGTAGATACGAAACATTAGCTCATTGGTCGCTCCCAACAACTGCGCGCACAGACGGTAGTGTAAACTTGAACTCTAGAACACATTCAAAAACTTCAGCTGAATAGCGTCATGTCGAGAAGACGCTGTGTTCTACATTGCAAAGATAGTTCAGCCACTTGTTTTCATTGTCCAGGGACGAGCATGTGATGAATCAGTGGTTAGAGTTCATATTTGCAACGATACCACAACAGTATAGCCCGAACCTTGTGTTCTCATTATTTTAATGACGAATCATTCAAAAACATAAATGAATTCAAATGTGGATTCGCAAGCCGGTTGTTCCCAAAGGAGGGCTCAATATCCTGTGTATATGGATCAGGTTCGTCCTCCTCCGAATCACAATCTGTAAGTATTATTAATAATGTTTGCTGTAATGTTTTCTGTAGCATAAACAATATATTTATATTCTGTTGTGTGTGTTTTGTACACTCCGCGCAGCTTCTAAGCGGGGTAAAGTTAGTTTTGTTTTTTTATATTCCCCAGACATTCACTGAAAAATGGCAATTACCTCCTAAACGACATAGCCAAATGTCACTTCGCTCTATATAATAAGCACTGCCCCTCAAAAGCCGCCGCAATGTGAGTTTCGCCGGGAAAGCTCACTCTTGATGGAGACGCGAGTAAGGGACCGTGTGGAAAGTGCACTTTTTCTGACATGTTTGTTCATACACTGTATACAATTTTCAACACTTGACAAGGCAAGCTATAATCCATTAATGGTGATGGGCGTTCCTTTGCCGACAATCTCTCCCTACGGTTTACCAATAACAACTGACTGGGTCATTTGACTAATCGCCGCAGATTCGCGTCACTCAAAGTTTAGGGGAAATGGGAAAATGAATCGTCGAACGAATCATTTGGGAGTCGTTGAGCAAATCAGGTAAAAATAAATGCATATTAAAAGACAAATAAAGTGTTTTTTTTTTATCCTTGCATGCACGTTAAACTGTTTATGGGAATTCCCAAAACAAAAATAGGAACATTTCAAATGCGATAGGAGCTCTTTAAGTTTATTGTTAGTGGTTGCAAAGGTGTTCCGGGTGCTTTTTAATGCTACCATCAACTTTTTCAAGAATTTTCAAGAATGATTGCCAACATTCTTTAAAATATTTTCTTTTGTGTTCAACAGAAAGAAATTCATACAGGTTAGGAACAATTTGAAGGTGAGTAAATGATGACATAATTTTTATTTCTGCTTGAACTATCCCTTTAAAACTTAAATTTAATTCCAGTCCAAAAAGTTAAAAAGCTTTTATTCACATCATGTAAACATTCCAAATGACTAAAACACTGCACACTGATGCATTTCGGCCCTCCTCGGAGTGTCTTATTTATGTTTTTATTATTTATTATTATTTGTTAAAATACGTTAACCGCTATTAGTAGCAAACTTGTAAAACACAACATTTTTAAATCTCTTTTAAAATACAGTATAAAGTAAGCCTGCCACTTACATTTGAATTGTTCAGTCTTAGTCTTAAACAACAGCTCCAGGTCTGGCTTGATTGATCACACTAACTTCATTACAGCACAGTGACATTAATAAGAAGAACAAACTCTTTTAAGTTAGCCGCCTGTTCCTACTGTGACAGGATTTGACTGAGTGCAGTTATCAGATACTTACGTACTTCAGTTCTCACGCTGTGCCATTTAAACGCCATCTGAAATCTGCCACTCAGGAATCTGATTAAGGACCTTCTCGAAGAATAGAAGGACAAACCGAGCATTCCTCAGACCTAAACGAGATTTTGTGTGGAATACACAATTGCTTACAAACTCACCAACGCTTACACATATACAGTAAGTAATACCAGCCAGAGCACAGATATTTTCAATTTAGTCATGTAAATTATCTTTCTTTTTTCCTTCCTATTTCATTTTTCCTTACAGTTTTTTTATTCGCTTTGGTACTATTTTCACAAGTAAGGTGTACATTTTCAAAACTCTTAGTGCTTAAATCACAACAGATCATCAAAAGTGCACTTTTGTCAAACATTTCATCATGTTTTCAACTGTGTTAGTACAATTCACACAATCGCAAAGTATCCTTTTCACAACACAAAATAAGTGTTTCATCTACATTATTGTTTCATTCACAGTAACTGCCTTTCATAAAGCTCTTGCTATCAAACTTTTGATTTGCATCTCTTTTTGTTCAGTTTAATACTTTTGTCTATTATTTAATCCAACAGATCTTAATGGTTAATCAATTAATCATTTGGTAAACCTATAGATTTTCATTTCAGCAATATACAGTATATGGATTTTAAGAACTACAGAAATAAAATGTGTGTTTGCATGAATATTTAAATTACATGTAACCACACCTGATGAATACTCGTAATAGCTAATTGATTTCACATAGTGGTAACCACAATTGGCCACTATATACTGTAACATTCATTGTGATGTGGACAAGAATCTACGGCCAAATGCTCAGGACAGGCTTGATCCAAATTACAGTAATTTACTGTAATGTGTGCACTAAATGTTATGTTTTGTTCTCATTTAGTTACATTTGATTACAGAAAGTATACATATGTTACAATTATATCTGAAAAATAAAAACTATACAGTAATTTGCCTAAATGATTGTAGAGGATGTCTTCATTGATCCTTCACTTGATTACATATATGATGGATATTTATAAATTATAGATTATGTAAATGTTGGGTACTGTAAGTGTATTGCCTAATGTTACAGTAAAACTGTGTAATCTGTCTTTTATAGTACTGTAGCATATTCATTTCAGCACGTCTATAAGGCCGATTTGAAACATGTATCTTGCATTGTTTGCTGTTGGATGAACTGATTGTTAAAAGTACTAAACTGAAAGAAGATCATATTGTTGTGTTTCAGTGATTAAACCAAATGTTCTCATTACATATTACAATAATCTTGTGTTTGAAATAATGATTATGTGGACTGAAAACATGTGCAACTGACTGAAATCATTACATCAGGTTTTGAAAGAATGACTAGCTGCGTCACAAGTGTGATCAGTTTGGGTTTTTGTACTAAGAGTTTTGAAAATATACACCTTACTTGTGAAAATAGTACCAAAGCGAATAAAAAAAACTGTAATTTTGTAGTTCAAAAACTCTAGAAAGTGTGCATTTTGAATGATCTGATTATCATCAATTATGTAATGTTGACTTTCTTTATCATACCTATTTAATGCACTTTGAATAACCATTGTGTATGAAATAGGGGAGAGCGGGGCACAACCTAACGCATTTTGGTTTTGGCTCAATTAATTAAAAATAATTAGGTTAGATTCATATTTTTTTTACACAAGCAACATACACATCTCTGCTACAAATGAACACAACAAGTTTTTTTCTAGGACCTACCATTTTCGTACATTTGCACTGAAAGTGACAGAAGTGCAAATGTTACAACTTACCCCATATGCGGGGTTAATTGTAACAGACAGAGGGGTTAGTTGTAACACTTGTGTGTCACACATAATTTAGTACTATTTTATTTGTATAGTTTAGTTTGATATTGTTTGTGCATCTGTATAGACAGATATCCACACATCCATCCCTCATCCAATCATCCTTTTATTGTGGATCAATATCATGGATAGAGACATAGAAAAGGGCTGCACAATTTTGCAACAAATAATAATAAATACAATTATAAAATATTGTAATTGCAATTAAATTAGATTTGTGTGTGGTAGCTGCACGTACAATTATTATTATTAATAATAATAACAGTAATAATAATACAAATGAGCTTAAAATAACAATTTAAAGGGTTTATTACATTAAAAACAGGCCATATTTTTAATAAATAAACAAGTTATCATTCATAGAACACTAAATTTTAAACATTTTAAATTCCAACATTGTTTGTGAACGTCCAACAAAGTTAAATGTATACTCAAACCTGAAAAGTTGTGTGGCTCCGTTTTCATTTGATTATCATTGTACACTTGGCGGCTTAGTTGTAACACTGTGTTACAAATAACCCCGCAGTGTATTACATATTTTAAGCCTAGCTAACAGTAGCTAGGAATTGCTGACATGTTTCAAAACGGTGCTATGTTTGAGCCAACAAGACTAAGGCATATAGATTTGGAAACGTATACACCCAACCCACAAAAAAAATCTATGATGAAAAAAATTACTTGCATGGTGTCAAAACACTCACACCGTATTCTGGCAGCAAGAGAAAAAGAGCGAAAAGTCAACCTGCTTGATCCTGACTGGCTATGTAAAAAGTCAGTGTTAATGTACTGTACATTTAACCCCGCGTTAGGTTGTGCCCCGCGCTCCCTACACAAGTTTTATCTAAGTGGCAAGGATGTTCAAGAGTTTTGGGATGGGTTTCTAGAACTGCAACATAATTCATGTGTAATGTTGGTTGTTAAACAGACCCTTACACCAGCACAACAACTTCCTCCAACTCCAACCACAATGAAAAGATGTTGTTAAATGTTAATTGTTAATTAAATGATTAATCCAGGATGAACAGGAAAATGTCAGTTACAATTTGTACACCCCTAAATGGCTGGTAGTACCAGCATCCAATCAGCATCCAAAATATACCAGCATCCAACCAGCATCCAAAATATTGCTATTGCTAACAATAGTAATTAATAGTAATAGTAACTAAGCAATAGTAATAGTAATAACCATAACACCCCTTACAAAAAAAGTGGTATCATAATACTGCATATCACAGAACTGAATGAATACCATATGATCTTACCATATTCAGATTTGGACTATATGCCCAGTGGGTGATCAATGGTGAGCGAAACTAGAGGGGAAATGGTGTTATTTCTTTTATTACCCATAAACCCCTGGAGATGGGCTCTGACTGTGTTGTAAAAGGCTTGGCATCTGTCTCAGTGTTGACATACAAAAGCTCACCAATATCTAATCAAACCATCTCCAAACAGCCTGCCTAATGGTCACACAAGGGAGACAAATGCCAAGTTAAATTGGGCTTAACAAATCCATAAAGCAACAAACACAATATTATCTCATATTAACATTAATAAGAGATATTTGTCCTGGTACTGACTAAGCCTAACTTGGCCATAAGCTAAATGCTAAAGAATTAAGCTGTAATACATATTTCTATAATTGTTATAGATCAGCAGTGGTGGAATGTAACGAAGTACAAATACTTTGTTACTTTACTTAAGTACATTTTTCACGTATCTTTACTTTACTTAAGTAGAATAAATATTGCATACTTTTTACTTTTACTTCGTTACATTTTGCAGCAATTATTTTACTTTCTACTCCACTACATTTCTACAACTTCTGTTACATTTTCGTTACATTTTCTGATCAGTTTTTCCCCTGCCAAAACGTAATCTGACCGTCCGTTCGTTGCACGTTAGTCTCACTAGTGACGTTTGGTTGCCATAGATACATCAACCCGGTTACACTAAATAAAATGCGCCTCGCACGCAGTGTGTTTATCGTACAATTTATACCCGAAAATTTGTTTTTACGTGCAAACGCACCGTGTGTAATATACGTTTGGTTAGGATTATGGCAAGCCAAGAGGTTCAGAATTACACCATAAATTAATCGCGTTTACTGCCAAACAGAGTTATTAACATATAGTAGGCTAAGGATAAGCATGATGTGTATATTGCCGAATTGCAAGCTTGTTTGAGAAATGATGACAACAATTTTTTTCCATAATTATTGAACATCATTATAGGAGTATTAGGGTGAATGAGTTAGAATTAAATGTTTTATTAATCATTAGAAAATAGACATTAAGAGAATAAATTGTTATGCAAGTACTTTTACTTTTAATACTTAAAGTACATTTAAAATCAGGTACTTTTTACTTTTTAATTAAGTATGGCTGTCATTGTGTTACTTCTACTTTTACTAAAGTAAATATTTATCTGGTTATTTGTACTTTTACTTAAGTACTGAGATTCAGTACTTCCTCCACCACTGTAGATCAGCCAGGCTCTCACACCAGCCAATCACAGTGCACTCCCTCACACCTGCACCAGTAACACTTTAGAATACGGTTCCTTCGTTAATGAATAACTACACAAGAACCAATGAGTAACACAATATTAACAATCTAGTAAATATTATTAACTAACAAGAAACTCTGATGAACTCTGATAAGTTATAGCACAGATGAATGTAGTAGTTCACTATTAACTAATCATAACTACTATTTTTTAATGTTTCCCAGAGAACTACTGAAAAAGTTTATTGACAATCTAGTAACTACTATTAACTTAAAAAAACTCTCATTAACAAACTAATAAGTAATAGCTCACAGATGAAAGTGTTACTACATACTTCTGTGAGAATTACTAATTACTTGGATCCGTATTCTAAAGTGAAGATCATGGGAGCTAACTAGTAATGACTCAATATACTTCTAAAGAAATTTTGTAAAAGTATACTAAAGTTCACCAAAAATATCTAACGAATGAAATGACTTTAGTGTTTGGTTGCACAAATAATGACTAGATCATGTAGTAGCACTTGAGTCATTACCAGTTAGTTTCAATGGTCTTCACTTTATAAAACAAATCCAAATAATTAGTAATTCCCACAGAAGTATGTAGTAACACTTTCATCTGCGCACTATTACTTACTGAAAGTTTTTTTTAGTTAATAGTAGTTACTAGATTGTTAATAAATTTTTTCAGTATAGTTCTCTGGGAAGCATTGAAAAAATAGTAGTTATGGATTACTTAATAGTGAACTACCACTTTCATCTGTGAGCTATTACTTATTACTTCATTAATCCGAGTTTCTTGTTAGTTCATAATAGTTACTAGATTGTTAATATTGTGTTACTCATTGGTTCTTGCGTAGTTATTCATTAACGAAGGAACCGTATTCTAGTGTTACCCCAGTGTCGTCCCTCACACACCTGCACCTCATCATCATCATCATCACTATCACTATAAAGACACACTCCTCACCATTGTTCATTGTCTGGTCACATTCGCATGAAGAGGACTACTTAACTTATGATCACCAAACCTGATTCTTATATATTCTTCAACAACCAATCTCCACTCCAGTCTCTCGTCTCTCCTCTGTGTCTTTGGTGTTCCTTGTTCCTGTCATGTGTCTCATCCACCATTAGTCTTCACACCTGAAAGAGGAACCATTCCACTCAATGCCTGCACACCAAATTATCATTGTTCATATCACTTGCCTGCATTCTGTTCCCACTCTTTGTCAATAAACTCCTATTTAATTTCTATATCCATCTCTTGAGTCTGCTTCCGTAAGAATGAATTGCTATAGAAATAACAAATTGAATTATCTGGGACAGTGGCATATAATGGTCATGTTTTTGACTCTTAATATTCTCAATTTGTTAAATATATTGTGTATGAATTCAATGACTTGACCACACCTATTTTAGGATCAGCATGTTATCATTTTTAGAATTAAAAATTATTTGATTTTTTTTTCTTAAAGTAAAAAGTCACGGTGATGCAATTGTCCACTAAGAAAGAATTCTTAAAACATAAGTTATTTGGCTTAACTAAAACCGTATTCTGGACAAATGTGGGCAAAATAGTTGATTTATTTTTAAAAAATACTTCCCTTGATCTGAGCGGTACAAGACTTGGCTAATTTTCCCAGGTTTGCCTCCTGAACACACACATTTTTTTTACTCAATTCTACAATGTTAAGTGGGTGAAAAAAAAAAATCCTTAATCTTGTATTTGGGTCAAAAATGGGCATCCATAGAAATGAATGGGAAACACTGTCATTTAGAACATTCTTAAATAAGCCAAAATAAGACACCAGGTGACAGCAAAGTCACTTCATCTTTAGGTTTTAGCTCTAAGAACTTATTGGAATGATATTTTAATATAGTTAAAACATTTTAAAAAAATAAAACTTTTTGAAGTAAATAAATTTTAAAAATACCCCCAAAATTAAAAAAAAAAACACCATAAGACAAAACTTTATCGAAGACAGTGATGTAACATTTATAATAAATAAAAATTAGGATCAGACCTGAGTCCTCTGTGCCCACATTTTTCCACAATTACAGGATTAAGGGCTATAAAGTGAATACGGTTGGAGGGCTACTCTTATCTTATATTGTGTCACAATATCGTTGGTCTGCTGCTCAGTCACTACATTTTCCATAAGCCTTGAGTCTCTGCACACACTCCTCACAAATCACCCGCACATGCAACCCATCTAGCCTCTCATCAAGCACACACCTCGATTCACATCATGGTCCGTTCTTGTTCAGACCATGTTGGACTACTTACCTGTTCTGCTGTCAGCAAAGACCATTACCATCATACTCGCCAAACACGTCGAGGTGTGTGCATTTATTCAACCATCCGTCCACGATGTGTTGGCTGCAGTGCACCTGTAAATACAAGTCATCAAGTTAATCTGTCACCATTTGATCTGCATACTTACCCATATTCACCATTCTGCTGTAAATAAACCTCACTGTTATCTGCATTTCTCTATGTATTAGACTACATTCTGTAAATAATGTAAACAAAGGTCAATAAGTTTCTTAAATATCTGGAAAGGTTAGCTATTTCAGGTGAGGTGTGACTCTCCACAAAAATAATGTAATTTATGAATGATTCATAACATTTGTTAAATACGTTTAAAAACTTGTTGGTCTATTTAAAGTGTAAGGAAAATATGAAGTGCTGAGTCCGTTTCTTCAATGCTCAGAACAGGTGTACTTCTGTCTTTGTCATCTCTTGCTGTCATATTTAATGACTACTTTTCACAGATTAACAATTATGAGGCCTGACCGTAAAAGGCCGTCTAAAAGGCTTATCCACACTTCAAATCTAAATGAGGCACCAATCAATTGGCCAGCATTATTCTGCCTGTCCGTCTGAGAGAGGGATCCTGTGCCACTGTTAAATTGTGCTGATTGGCCGACTGTCTACTTTAACTCATGGCTGAAAGGATGTCCATTTCGAGTTTTCTTTATAACTCAAAACACCTGCTTTTTAAATGTTCACCGTCTCCTGTGTTGAAACACTTTTCCAGCGAGGTGGTCTGGGTTGGACGGGGTGAGGGGTGGAGGTTGGTGCTGTTGGTGTGTGGAGGGTGGTGAGTGAGTATGTTTGAAGACCTTGGCTCACAGCCACAGTTGGAACAAAAAGGAGGACTCTCTTTACATGCATAGCCAGACAGACTAGACTATTCTGGCTTTCAGAAAAGAAAAAAAGTTGGAAAAAAAACAGGCCCTTTTAGTATTTCCTCCCAAAACATTTTAAAGGATTTTCATTCCTCATTGTTGATTGGTCAAACAATAGAGGTTGCACTATGCAAACTGGCTGCATCTGATTGCATTTGTTTTCAATATTGCATATGAAGCAGACAGCAAACTGAAGCCATCTCCGCAAATATCAACAAAGTGATCAAATAAGAGGGGATGTGTATAGCTAATACTTGGAGAGACAGGTGCAGAAGAGAGAGGCCCATCAGGTGAGGCGTTTTGGACCAGCGTTTAGTCTTGACTGACAAATTACAACACCTATTAAGTCCTACATCAGTCAAAAGTAAAATATAATAGCATCAGGTGTTAGTAATAGTGATTTAGTTTTAGAAGTTCAGTACAGTAGCCTACAGTAAATAAATATTGTTTCTCAACATATCTGGGAACAATTAATGTTTTGTTTTTGTTGCTTTGTTTGTCTGTGGATGGGAAGCTACAATTTAACCACTAAAGCTAAATATCTTTTAAAAAATAAAGCCTAAAATTAAAAAAGCTAAAACAACCAAAACTGAGGATGAAACTCAACATAAAGCTAAACTAAAGTTATATCTAAAACTGAAGCTAAAATAAACTCTAAAAGGCTGATTAAAGCTAAAATAAAGTTAAATCTAAAATTAAAGAAAATATCTAAGCTTGCTGTAAACTAAAAGAGTTAAAACAATGAATCTTAAAACATGTAGACTAAAGCAAGAACAAAAGTTAAAAAGCCAAAACTGAGCTTAAACTATAGCTAACTCTAAAATTAAACCTTAAAGTAGACCGTATAAAAGTGCAGAAGGCTATCTTTGTAAATATTCAGATTACTGAAACCAGATAAAATGTGAAAGTGAACAAAAGGGGCTTTCTGAATTCCGGTAACATGTGACTTAATGCTATTTTCTACCTTTTCAAAAGAGGTACCATTAATTCCTTTCTTTTTTCTTTCCACTGAAATCAGCTTAGTGCCATTTTGCCTTGTCAATAAGAGCACTCCATCAATCTGCAACAATTGCATATTTCAACAAAAGGCTTATTAAGGCATTTCACTTCCTTCCAAAAAAGATTCCACATCAATTCAACCTGATTCTTATAGCGATCAATGGCACACTCAATCTCTCTCTCTCATTCTCTGCCTTCTCTGGCCTTTTCATTCATTCACCCTGGGTGCGTTAACTATTGTGTGTATTTGTTTGTACGTGTGTGTGTGTGTGTGTGTGTTTCTGGGCAGTGTGTCACTCAGGGCAGTTAAACTATGCCCAGTCTTTGGCCAGATCAAGATAATTAACTGGAGAGGTCACAAACTAATGAAATGAAAAGAGTCCCACAAAATGGTGCTCACTAATCCTATTTGCTGGGACATTATTCGAAAAGCCAAGAATGGAAAAAAGGAAAAGAGCAATGTGGGGCATTATCAGTAAGAAGGAATAGTATTTTAAGAATATAACCATATTTATCTGGCTGTGTGACCTTTCAATAGTTTGTTTTTATTTAATACAGATAAACGATACACATTGAATGTAGTTTTTTCTGTTTCTTTATAAATATAATAGAGAATATATATTTAGCTATGCAGGGATGTACACTACTGACAAATTTATGTGATGTATGTAATTACTGAATAGTGTTTTAGCCATGCTAATAGTCATGCTTATAAGCAGGTTCACCTGTGAATTATTTTAGGCATGCTCACAGATGTGAGGAAATTTATTTAGATATTTATTATGTGGCTCTTCAGCAGGGTCAGGCACAGTAAGATGTCTTCCAGTGAAATCAGATTTGAAACACTTTGACATTTACACAGCATATCATTACATGTAGAATACTGTGCAGTGCATTTCCTTTAATATGTGGAAGTTGAAAGGTGCTGCATAACACAAGAGAATAAACTTCAGTGCACTTCTACTTCTTGCAGAAGCTCAGATGGGATGAGTAACATATGTATATGAACCTCATTGATTCTTGTGCAAGCTGAATCGTGCTACGTAATACAAAAATTAACCTCATTGGTTCTTGCAGAAGCTCAAAAGGTCTGCGTAAAACACACAAATGAATCACATTGGTTCATGAGGAAGCTCAAAAGAGTTGCATAACATATGAGAATGAATGTCCTTGGTTCTTGATGAAGCTCAAACGTGCTGCGTGACACAAATGAAGCTCATTGGTTATTGCAATAGCTCAAACAGGCTGCATAACACGAGAATGAACCCCATTGGTTCTTGATGAAGCTCAAAAGGGTTGCGTAACATCAGAATGAATCTCATTAGTTGATTCAGAAGCTCAAATGTACTGCGTAGCACGAGAATGAACCTTATTGGTTCTTGATGAAGCTCAAAAGGTCTGTGTGACACACGCGAATGAACCTCATTGGTTCTTGAGGAAGATCAAAAGGTCTGTATAACACACTCGAATGAAACCTCATGGTTCTTGAGGAAGCTCAAAAGGTCTGTGTAAAACACGCGAATGAACCTCATTGGTTCTTGAGGAAGATCAAAAGGTCTGTGTAACACACTCGAATGAACCTCATGGTTCTTGAGGAAGATCAAAAGGGTTGCGTTGCGTATAACATATGAGAATGAATCTCCTTGGTTCTTGCGGAAGCTGAAACATACTGTGTAACGCATAAATGAACCTCATTGGTACTTGATAAAGCTCAAACGGGCAGCATAACACAAGAATTAACCTCATTGGTTCAGAAGTTCAAAAGGTCTGCGTAAAACACGCAAATGAACCTCATTGGTTCTTGAAGAAGATCTACAGGGTTGCGTAACATATGAGAATTAACCTCATTGGTTCTTGATGAAGCTCAAAAGGGTTGCGTAACATGAGAATGAATCTCATTGGTTGTTTCAGAAGCTGAAATGTAGAAGCTGAAACAATATGTAAAAATTGGGGAATAAAGGGGAACAACCAAAAAACAACTTGGAGAATTAAAAAAAAAATATTGGTAACACTTTACAATAAGGTTCGTTAGTTAACATTAGTTAACTACATTAGTTAATATGAACTAATGAATAGCACATATACAGCATTTGTTAATCTTTGTTAGTTTTTTTATTCGCTTTGGTACTATTTTCACAAGTAAGGTGTACATTTTCAAAACTCTTAGTGCTAATATCACAACAGATCATCAAAAGTGCACTTTTTTCAAACATTTCATCATGTTTTCAACTCTGTTAGTACAATTCACACAATCACAAAGTATCCTTGTCACAACACAAAATAAGTGTTTCATCTACATTATTGTTTCATTCACAGTAACTGCCTTTCATAAAGCTCTTACTATCAAACTTTTGATTTGCATCTCTTTTTGTTCAGTTTAATACTTTTGTCTATTATTTAATCCAACTGATCTTAATGTTTACAGTTTTTGCCCATTGCTTACACACATTTTGCTAAATTTGGCTCATTGTGTCAAAACTCTACACAAAAGCAAATAAGACACAACATTGGAAAATAAACCATTCACATCTATGTCAAATTTAAACTCTACTATCAAAACCTAACAATCCTTTGTCAAAATGTCACTCTGATGACAAAATGATACCCACTTGCATCATATGAATACACTTTCAGATCAGCAGCAACACACTAGTCTACTTTATATAAAAAACTACAGTCTTTTGTTGTCAATGTTTTATTCAATTCCATAGAGGGCATGTTTTCACAGTTACCAAAAAATGAAATAATGAATTCAAAATTATTAAATTAGTATATTTTACAGTACAGAAAATTCAGTTAAATCAAAAATAAAACAAACAACACAATATTACGTATAAACACAGAAAAACACAATTGTGCGCAAGTGGGCTTATGGATCCTGCCGTCTGTTGGGGTCTGGCCACAGGATCTCATCAACATCACAAGCAATGTCTTCTCTTGCTAAGCATCGGGGAAAATATCCCCTTGTGTGCCGAATCCATCCCTGGATTGACCTCACCTCAATGTCTCTGCAGGCCTGCTCCATTGCCTGCAGAAGAGGCATACGGGCATGTGGTTGGCGGTCATATACACGCCATCTCCAAGCGGAAAAAAATTCCTCTATAGGATTTAAAAATGGCGAGTAAGGGGGCAAATACAGAATTTCAAATTGATCATGGTTTGTGAACCAGTCCTGGACCAGAGCAGCCCGATGGAAACTGACATTATCCCAGACAAAAACAAACCTGGGCTGCTCTGGTCCATCCTGTACAACTGCATCATGAAGGGCATCTAGAAATGTTATTATGTGTTGTGCATTATAGGGACCCAGTTTGGCATGATGGTGCAGTAGCCCTCGAAGACTTATGGCAGCACACAAAGTGATATTTCCCCCACGCTGCCCTGGGACGTGCAAAATTGCCCTTTGGCCAATGATATTACGTCCCCGTCGTCTGTTTTTGCTAAGGTTGAATCCAGCCTCGTCAATGTAAATACATTCATGCGGCTGGGCAGCCCCATCCATGTCCAAGATTCTCTGTAACAAAAAATACATTTTGTGGATGGCTTTACTCAAAGCACACACTTACACTACTATACAGAACCGAACCGACCCATCCCACCACAAAGATACCGGTGTAGCTTTCTGAATGAATCTATGTGGTACTAATCCAGTGGTATTCATCTGTTACTGTGCACCCATTCTTTATTGTAAATGTAAAGGACTGAAACACTTACCTGCACATATTCATGTCGAAGTTCTTTGACCCTGACACTGTTCCTCTCAAATGGGACCCTGTACAGTTGCTTCATGGTCATGTGGTGCTTTACCAAGATCCGTCTGATAGTTGTAATGCTTACTCGATTTATGTTGTTGAATACTTGTCTATCTGCAAGTATTTGTTGCTGTAGCTGGTGGAGACGGATTGCATTGTTTGCTCTGACTAGGTTCACTATGGCAAGTTCCTGCTGTTGCGTGAACATGCGTTGGCGTCCACCCCCAGCAGGTCGTCTTGTCATTCTGCAGAAAAATGCAACCACAAATTGTTCTCGTTTTCTTCTTTTTTACAGTACTGTGTATACTGAACTTTACTGTATTTACCATATACAGCACTGAAACATCTCAACACGTTACAGTATCATGGTATGTTTCACAAAACTACCACTTTTGTTGAAAAAAAGGAGCTTTAGCACTCTGGAATACAATACATGTGATACAGTAACGTGATATGGTACAGTACTGTAAATACTCTAGATACAGTCTGAGTAGAGTAGAGAGTTGAAGACATACCTGTTTTCCAGTCGGAATGTCCTTATTATGGATGAAACTGTGAAGCGGCTTAGATTAGGATGGACTCTCTGCCCAGCTTCCCTCATAGTCAGGCCATGGTTTATAACATGGTCCACCAAAGTTGCTCTTATGTCATCCGAAATAATGGTCCTTGTGTGGCCTCTTTGACCACGTCCTCGTCCTCTCTCTCTCTGTCCTCCTCTCTCTCTCTGTCCTCCTCTCTCTCTCTGTCCCCCTCTCTCTCTCTGTCCTCCTCTTCCTCTTCCTCTTCCTCTGCCTCTAGCTCTCCCTGCCTCCATGCTTGCAAAGTTCTCAAAACGGCTTAACTGAGGCATTTTTGTAGCTGGCTGATTGGTGTTCATTTTTGTAAGTAAGTGTTTTCAGGTGTGTGTCTATGTCTTTTCAATTAACCAATGTGTGTTGTATTTTGAATAGATGTGTTTTCCCAATGGTACCCTGAGATTTCATTTTTGAACTAAGTGTCTTATGTATGAAATAGTGTGTAGTGTCTAGGAGCAAGTGTGTTGCAGAAAGGAGCAAGTGTGTTACAGAATTGCAACTAAAGTGCAAAGCAGCGCATTTGTTTAAGGTATGGTTACACTTTGTTTAAGGTATAGTAAGAACAACTTCAGGTTATGTTACTTTGGTTTAAGCATGTGTCTATAGTGTTCAAGCAATGGGCAAAAACTGTAATCAATTAATCATTTGGTAAACCTATAGATTTTCAATTCAGCAATATACAGTATATGAATTTTGAGAACTACAGAAATAAAATGTGTGTATACTCGTTATAGCTAATTGATTTCACATAGTGGTAACCACAATTGGCCAAATGTGTGCACTAAATGTTATGTTTTCTTCTTATTTACGTAGTTACATTTCATTATAGAAAGTATACCTATGTTACAATTTTATCTGAAAAATAAAAACTATAATTTGCCTAAATGACTGTAGAGGATGTCTTCATTGATCCTTCACTTGATTAGGCCTACATATATGATGGGTATTTGGAAATTATAGATTATGTACGTAAATGTTGGGTACTGTAAGTGTATTGCCTAATGTTACAGTAAAACTGTGTAATCTGTCTTTTATAGTACTGTAGCATATTCATTTCAGCACTTCTAAGGCCGATTTGAAACATGTATCTTGCATTGTTTGCTGTTGGATGAACTGATTGTTAAAAGTACTAAACTGAAAGAAGATCATATTGTTGTGTTTCAGTGATTAAACCAAATGTTCTCATTACATATTACAATAATCTTGTGTTTGAAACAATGATTATGTGGACTGAAAACATGTGCAACTGACTGAAAGCATTACATCAGGTTTTGAAAGAATGACTAGCTGCGTTACAAGTGTGATCAGTTTGGATTTTTGTACTAAGAGTTTTGAAAATGTACACCTTACTTGTGAAAATAGTACCAAAGCGAATAAAAATAACTGTAACAAAGATGAACAAATGCAGTAACAAATGTATTCCTCATGGTTAGTGCATGTTAGTAAAAACATTAACTAATGTTAACTAATGAACCTTATTGTAAAGTGTTACCAAAATATTTATAGTATTATAGAACTAAGGGGTACTTATTCTATTATTAAGATACAACAATCTAACATTTGGGAGCAATTTAGTGAGAACATTCACTGCGTACCTTTTTGTGGCAATTGTGTATCAATACATACTGTATAGGCTTTTTAAAAATTAAAATTTTAAATAAAATAAAAAAAGGTTAAATAAAAAAAGATTTATTTATTTTTTGCAGATGTTGAAAATTTTTGGGCTAACATGTTTCAAGGCAAGAAAAGCTAAGACTCTTGTGGTGCTTGTATAATAAATAAAGGTTTCTGAGTCAGTGATGATTGTGTGTATGCATTTTTATTGTACTTACTTACCCTGTAACTACAAGGAACAAGAGGGTAACAAATACCACTACATGAAACAAGAGTATCTTTCCCCAATATTTAAGCAAAAGTTGCAATAGTCCTTGTGTTACGCAACACATTTGAGCTTCAGCAAGAACCAATGAGGTCAATTCTCATTTGTTATTCAGCCTGTTTTAGCTAATGCAATAACCAATGAGGTTAATTCTCGTGTTACACAGTATGTTTGAGCTTCTACGAGAAAGAATGAGGTTTATGATCGTTGTCACAGGGTAAGCCTGCGACTGTGCATGGACACACACACAAACATACACATGCACGTTACGCGCATACACCGGCGTCATGTATTACAGTCTGTTAGCCGACATATATTTATGTATGCATGGACCTGTGTAACATTTTATATCATTGTGTTGTAAACTTGTTGTATGATGGTCTGTGTGTAGTTTTATCTGAGTTATGACCACTAGTAATCGTATACGAGTGCATATGATTATGCTAATAGAAGTGTCTTTTCTCATGCGGAAATAAATCACCACCACGAGTATTTGATTAACATATTTTATTGATTAAAGTGGAAGAGATATAGATGATGCTTACCATGTTGTGATGAGTCGTTGGCCAAATCTGTTCGGTTGAACATCCGGTCTATTTATAGGTCTTTTGTCCGCGCCAATTAGCGGCGCGTTCATGTAAATGACGTCACCGGACAATTTATTCTCATAGTTTTTAAGTTATGGGGTTTCTTTGAATATACATATATATATATATACTTGTGGATATGATTAATTATATATTTGTTTATTTTTATTTATTACTTTTGTTATTGTTTTTGTTTTCTTTATTATCATGCATTCCTGTAAGTGTATGAAATGTGTTACCTTTAAGGTGGTATGTTCCAGAGTAGGAGGAGTCAGGGCTATAAAATGACTCCAGAAAGTTATTAGGGGAGTTGAGAGATAGGAGGTGAAGGAGAGGTCTAGACAGACCATGGACTGCTTGTGAGTTTGTAACTCTGGGAAAATACTACTTATGTAGTGCTTTTGCACAGGTCAGGTTATGCTCTTTTGCTTGACCTTATATGTTTGTGCAGTCATATATTTGGTTGCCTCTAAGTTTTGTTTTTTGTTTTTTCTGTTTTTTCCACAAATTCTGAGTGACTGTCACCCTGCACTGCAATAAAAGCACTGTTAACCCTGGCCAACTGTTTCCTTTGTCAATGGGAGCCTCCAACCGCTCAAGGCGTTCATAACATCTGGTGTCAGAAGTGAAGCTTCATAACAGTTGGTGTTTAACAGCGGCTAAAGTGACTGTAACTTAAAAATGCCACCGAAGACCAGGGGTCAGGGGTCAGAAGGAGATCAAGGTGCAGTGGGTGGCGTTCCAGAGGAAGGTGTCCAAGCTGTTGAGGTCCCAACCACCGCAGGAGATAGGGCTGTGACAGCCCTGGCAGGGATGTTTCAAGCCTTTCTGGAGTACCAGAAGGACAGGGATGAGAGGCAAGAGAAAGAGTCGGTACGACGTGAGCAGCAGTACAAGGTCCTCAATCATCAGGTCACACAGATGCAGATGGACGAGGAGCATGCCAGGCATAAAGTTGCCCATTTAGACCAGGCAGGTTTACGAGTGCTGAATCATGTGCCTCCATTGCCAAAACTACAAAACAGTGATGATGTGGAACATTTTCTGACCACCTTTGAGAAATTGGCAGAAGTATTCAGGTGGCCAAGAGAAGACTGGGCGATTCATCTGATTCCCTTGCTCACTGGAAAAGCGAGAGGTGCTTTTGTCGCCATGGCACCTGCCTTTACCTCTGACTATGACAAAGTCAAAGAGGTGATTCTCAAGAAATATGAGATTAGTCCAGAAACACATAGACTGAGATTTCGTTCATTGAGCACAGACACTGAGGAGTCCCCAACAGAGTTGTACATTCGCTTAAAAGACTTGTTCTCAAAGTGGGTCCAGTTGGACGTGAGCAGTAAAACCGAGATAATGGAGACCTTGGTATTGGAGCAGTATATGAGAGTGCTGTATCCGGAGGTGAGGATCTGGGTGAAGGAGAGAAATCCCAGTACCGCAGGAGAAGCAGCTGACCTGGTAGAATCCTATATAGCAGCGCGAAAGGGATCTTCTGGGGCCTTTCGGTACTCTGGTGTCTTCCCGGAGGCGAGAGGTAAGTCTGTGGGGTCAGGGGGTAGTTCGTTCTCTCAAACTAAAGCAGGATGTACACGTACGTTAGTACAGTCACAATATATAGCTAGAGAGTCATGGACTGAGGAAACCGTAACGGTTTGTTGTCTACATGGAGATAAGTCAGAATTACCTACTGCTGAGGTGTATTTGGAGGTTAACAAGCAGTCATTTTTGATGAATGTAGGTGTTACCACAAACCTGCCCTATCCTGTGTTGCTAGGAACTGATATGCCCATATTAGCAGACTTAGTGCAGGAGACAGCTTGGTGTGGGATAGTTACTAGAGCGCAGTCGAAAAAGTATACCCGGGTAGCACAAACTGAAGATTCGATAGATTGCACCCTGCAGGATATGCCGTTTTTTCTGGAAGAAAGTCTAGCTGAAGAAGGGTTGTCGGAGAAAGATAGATTGGACAAACGCAGGAAAAAAGTGGCAGATTTGATTGATAGCTCACAACAGACAAAGTTTGAGTGGGAAGAACCAGAGATTGCTGAGTCAGAGTTTGTCATACCCAGTGAATTAGGACAGCTTCAGAAAGAGGATGCTACCTTGTCTGAATGTTTTGGGAAAGTTAGCAAAGATGCAACTGTTAGTTCATTGTATGGTGAGACGTTTATGGTGGAACAAGGTCTTCTTTACAGACAGAGTGAAAAGGAAGGTTCGCAGTTAGTGGTACCCAAATCTCAGCGCAGAAAGGTGTTAGAGCTCAGCCATTCAATTCCTTGGTCAGGTCATATGGGATTCATGAAGACATTGAGGAGAGTTTCTAAACGGTTTTATTGGCCCGGTATGTATACCGAAGTGAAAGAATATTGCAAAACCTGTCCTGAGTGTCAGTTAGCAGTTGGTAGGGCACCTGCAAAGGCACCTCTTGTTCCGATACCTGCAGTAGATACACCTTTTGAGAGGATAGGGGTGGACATTGTTGGACCGGTGGAGAGAAGTCAGAAAGGGAATCGTTTTATCTTGGTGGTTTGTGATTATGCAACCAGATACCCCGAGGCCAACCCTTTAAGAGACGTTACTGCAAAACAGATTGCGGCTGCACTGTTAAACTTCTTCTCACATGTAGGCATTCCTAAAGTAGTTTTGACTGACCAAGGCCCCAATTTCATGAGTCGTACCCTAAAACAAGTCTATCAGTTACTGGGCATTAAGAGAGTTCGGACTACTCCGTATCACCCCCAGACTGATGGTCTGGTAGAAAGATTTAATCAGACCTTAAAAGGAATGTTGAAGAAGTTTGTGTCTGAGAATGGAAAAGACTGGGACAAATGGCTGCCTTACCTTTTTTTGCTTACCGTGAAGTTCCTCAAGCATCCACTGGGTTTTCTCCTTTTGAATTACTGTTTGCTCACCAGACTCGGGGTCCATTGGACGTTTTGAGAGACAGTTGGGAAGCCAATGACAAGCCCACCAAGCAGAACATTCTTTCGTACATCCTCAAAATGAGAGAGAAGTTGCAACTGGCATCCACCCAGGCACGGGAGAGTGTGCAGGAGTCACAAGTGAAACAGAAGATATGGTATGACCAGAAGGCCAGGTCTCGAACTTTCCAAGCAGAAGAGCAAGTGTTGTTGTTACTTCCAACGTCAGAGAACCGACTGTTGGCCAAATGGCAAGGCCCATATCAAGTGAGGAAGAAAGTTGGTCCAGTAGCGTATGAAATAGAAATGCCATCCAGAAATAAACCTTTGCAGACTTTTCACGTCAATATGTTGAAAAAATGGCACAGTCCGCCTGCACAGCCAGAACCAGTAAGAGCGGAGGTGAAGGACCTCTTGGTAAGGGCAGTACAGGAAGAGGACGAAGTAGAGGAGCAGTTCTTGCCTGTTGGTGGAAGTGAGTACCCTTTAAATTTTCAATTCAGCAATATACAGTATATGAATTTTGAGAACTACAGAAATAAAATGTGTGTTTGTATGAATACTTACATTAAATTACATGTAACCTCACATGATGAATACTCGTTATAGCTAATTGATTTCACATAGTGGTAACCACAATTGGCCAAATGTGTGCACTAAATGTTATGTTTTGTTCTTATTTACGTAGTTACATTTCATTATAGAAAGTATACCTATGTTACAATTTTATCTGAAAAATAAAAACTATAATTTGCCTAAATGACTGTAGAGGATGTCTTCATTGATCCTTCACTTGATTAGGCCTACATATATGATGGGTATTTGGAAATTATAGATTATGTACGTAAATGTTGGGTACTGTAAGTGTATTGCCTAATGTTACAGTAAAACTGTGTAATCTGTCTTTTATAGTACTGTAGCATATTCATTTCAGCACTTCTAAGGCCGATTTGAAACATGTATCTTGCATTGTTTGCTGTTGGATGAACTGATTGTTAAAAGTACTAAACTGAAAGAAGATCATATTGTTGTGTTTCAGTGATTAAACCAAATGTTCTCATTACATATTACAATAATCTTGTGTTTGAAACAATGATTATGTGGACTGAAAACATGTGCAACTGACTGAAAGCATTACATCAGGTTTTGAAAGAATGACTAGCTGCGTTACAAGTGTGATCAGTTTGGATTTTTGTACTAAGAGTTTTGAAAATGTACACCTTACTTGTGAAAATAGTACCAAAGCGAATAAAAATAACTGTAACAAAGATAAACAAATGCAGTAACAAATGTATTCCTCATGGTTAGTGCATGTTAGTAAAAACATTAACTAATGTTAACTAATGAACCTTATTGTAAAGTGTTACCAAAATATTTATAGTATTATAGAACTAAGGGGTACTTATTCTATTATTAAGCAACGTGATCTCATGAGAATACGTATGTATGTGTACGTAAAGTGTCGTTCTATCATACGTATATATAATTACGTTTTATATGCGCAGAAACGTATAATACTGACGTATTTACAGTACTAAAACGTAAAATATTTACGTATTGACAGCACAAAAACGTAATTTATTTACGTATGAACAAATCCACCGACGTACACATTGTACGTATCACAATTTATGCATATTAATATCGTAGCATTATGTTTTGACTATTGCATCCCACTGTCTTATTAATGAAGTTTTCAGTCGCATTATTGATATAATACTCATAAATATTAACATTTTGCTCGTTTCGCCTGCATGGTGTTAAACAATACACTATAAAACCTTAAAAAATACATTCTTTAACGTTACTCGTTCAACCATTTTGTAATAGTTTATTTACCTTGAGACACATAAAGCGTTTTCTCCTATAAAACACAACAAAAATTCACAAAAGACATCAATTTTAATAGTTTGATGTAATCCAAATCTTTAGAATCCATATTGTTTGCAAGAAACAACTCCTAATTCAGCGATTTCAGCCTCTTATCCAGTCTTGATCTCCATTCTCAGCAGCGACCGTAACGTTACAAGTCAAACCCCGCGCTGGTGATGAATTCAAATTCAAATATTGCGCCCATACGTCATCTTTTACGGCAGCGATATCAAACGTTCATTGGCTCTTCCCTGCTTCGTCACAGTTTGCGACATGAAGGACTGTAGACGGTTGGTTAGTTTAGTTCATTTGAATTTTGAAATGGAGAAGCGCGAACCAACCGAAGCCGGATTAACATTTTCATTAGTAATTTAATTTCTGCTCTGTACTTCATACAAAACTATTACAATACTGCCAGAGAGAAGACTGCGACTGCAACGCTTCATCATGTGAACGGCTTTTGGTATCGGTTTTGACATTTTCGCAATAAATAAATTATTGTGATTATACTTGTCTGTTAGTTATGTTTTTCTTCATAATTGTAGTTTTTTTACGTAGTTTTAAGGAATTGTTATGGTAGGTTTAGGGGTAGGAGTAGGTGGCTCAAAATATATTTTAATGCTATATTGTTAATAAAACTGCCCTTTCCCAACACCTGTCTGTTACGTTTTATCCTTTTTTATATTAAGTATAAAATGGGTATGTTTAGGTTTGGGATTAGGGTTACGGGATCTTACATTTATCTATAAAATAGTAAAAAGGGAAACTATCCAGATATCTTTATGATATAGAATATACGTAAATAGTTTACGTTTTGTAGCTGTAAAAACGTAATAATGTTACGTTTAAATGTTGCAGATACGTCTATATTATACGTTTCAGCATCTATCCAAACGTACTAAAAAGTACGTTTTCTATCTTTGCAAAAACGTAAAATAGCTACGTATTAACAATGAGACTGTAACGTACGGACAGAGACGGTCGGATCCATGTGCAGCACTTTATTAAAGCAAGCAGACATGAACACAGGCAAACACTTAATCAAAGGGGCAATCCAGAAACTCGTGGTCTAAACAGGCAATGGTCGAGGCAGGCAGCACAGGTTCGAGAGCAGTCCAGGAAACAGGCAAGGGTCAAGAGTCCAGGGAAACACGGAGACACAGAACAGGGAATAACGCTCGGAATTGTACGTTTACAGGGTAACAAGACTTCGCAAGGGACACAGGGAAAACTCAGGCTTAAATAAGGAACTCAATAACCAATAATGAAACACAGCTGAACATAATGAAACACAAAGAGTCCATGGGGAAACAAACATGGGGAGAGGGTGCCCTCTAGTGGCTCTCGAGGGCACCACGGCTGCTGATCGTCACATAACCCCCCCTCTAAGGAGCGGCTTCCAGACGCTCCTAAGAGCTCCGGGGGGAGGTCAACGGGGGCTGGGATGGAGGGCCAGGCCCATGGAGAGGCAGGAGGCCCGGCACATGGAGAGGCCTGGGGCCGTGGAGCGTGGGTGACCAGGAAGGAGCAGGACGTGATGGCGGCCAGGGCGGAGCAGACACAGGCGAGGTCCATGACAGCCTCGCCTCCATGGCCCTCACGGACTCAGAGGTCCATGTCAGGATCACCTCCATGGCCCCCACAGAGTACCTACTGCCCCCCCCCAAAAAATACTTGGGGAAATTCCCGGGAGGAACCTCTGGGTGGTGAACGGGTACAGGAAAGGCCTCCCGGAGCTTGAAGGGTGCAGGCAGAGCGAGGCGCAGAGGCGGGACCGGCAGAGCGAGGCGCAGAGGCGGGGCCGGCAGAGCGAGGCGCAGAGGCGGGGCCGGCAGAGCGAGGCGCAGAGGCGGGGCCGGCAGAGCGAGGCGCAGAGGCGGGGCGGGCAGGGCGAGGCGCAGAGGCGGGGCCGGCAGGGCGAGGCGCAGAGGCGGGGCCGGCAGGGCGAGGCGCAGAGGCGGGGCCGGCAGGGCGAGGCGCAGAGGCGGGGCCGGCAGGGCGAGGAGTCTGGGCACGCTCACCGGGGCCTGGCGAACCAAACGAGTCCTCCTTCTCCTCCTGCGGCGGCGCGTCACAGGGCTAGACACACTCGCTTGGCTGGACAACTCGCTCACTTGAAGAGGAGATGCAGCGCTCACTTGAAGAGGAGATGCAGCGCTCACTTGAAGAGGAGATGCAGCGCTCACTTGACGAGGAGATGCAGCGCTCACTTGAAGAGGAGATGCAGCGCTCACTTGAAGAGGAGATTCAATTACTTGAACTGAAGACTCACTGGACAGACTAAATTCAACACTGGACACACTTGATTCACTCGGCTCAGCACTTGACTCACTTGACTCGGCACTCGATTCACTCAGCTCGCTATTTGACTCACTTGATTCACTCAGCTCGGCACTTGACTCACTCGAGTCGGCTGGCACGCTCTCAAACTCCGGTTCGACCCGCGACACCTCTGCTGTCTTAGGAACAGCACTTTTAACAGGGCCAGTGCGGGATACGGGCTCGAGGGGTCCGACATGATGAGTGGTTTTGGCAGGAACGATATGCTTAGAAGCTCCTCTGACGGTCCTTAAGGGAGGATCAAACAGTTTAGCGAGCTGAGGCTTATGCGGCGTGCGGAGTGAGTGAGAGAAATCCGCCGCATACGAACCTCCCCGGCGCAGGGAAAAGAGCAGTTCCTCGAGACCCTCCTTTTCTGCGGGGAGTTCAAAAGCCTTTCTGAACAGGGCGGTAAACACGTCGAAAGAAGGAAACGACATCCCACCTGGTTCCCAAAACGTGCCTGCCCACTCCAGAGCCTTTCCAGTTAACAGTGAGCAGATGAAAGAAACGCGGTCGATATCCGAGGCGTATAACTGGGGCTGATGACTCATGTACCAGCTGCACTGCTGCAGAAATCCTTCACACGCTTCAGGTGAGCCATTAAACTTCTCGGGAAACGGCGTACTGGAATTACTGCATGCGGTACTCACACTGGGTTGCGGTGGAACAGGTGCAGCGGGGGTTTGGGCTTGATTAGCCGCTGTGCTTGAGCTCTGCGGAGACCATGATTGCACGGAGCTAGCTAGTTCCTCGAGGAGAGAAGTTAGTCTCGCCAGCTGAGAACTATGAGAGGCTAGCATTGAAGAGCGGGTCTTGACCACGGCGGATAGATGCAGAAAGTCTGCTGGATCCTCGTTTGGCGAAGTCTTCTGTAACGTACGGACAGAGACGGTCGGATCCATGTGCAGCACTTTATTAAAGCAAGCAGACATGAACACAGGCAAACACTTAATCAAAGGGGCAATCCAGAAACTCGTGGTCTAAACAGGCAATGGTCGAGGCAGGCAGCACAGGTTCGAGAGCAGTCCAGGAAACAGGCAAGGGTCAAGAGTCCAGGGAAACACGGAGACACAGAACAGGGAATAACGCTCGGAATTGTACGTTTACAGGGTAACAAGACTTCGCAAGGGACACAGGGAAAACTCAGGCTTAAATAAGGAACTCAATAACCAATAATGAAACACAGCTGAACATAATGAAACACAAAGAGTCCATGGGGAAACAAACATGGGGAGAGGGTGCCCTCTAGTGGCTCTCGAGGGCACCACGGCTGCTGATCGTCACAGAGACCAGGCTGTATTAAGATACAACAATCTAACATTTGGGAGCAATTTAGTGAGAACATTCACTGCGTACCTTTTTGTGGCAATTGTGTATCAATACATACTGTATAGGCTTTTTAAAAATTAAAATTTTAAATAAAATAAAAAAAGGTTAAATAAAAAAAGATTTATTTATTTTTTGCAGATGTTGAAAATTTTTGGGCTAACATGTTTCAAGGCAAGAAAAGCTAAGACTCTTGTGGTGCTTGTATAATAAATAAAGGTTTCTGAGTCAGTGATGATTGTGTGTATGCATTTTTATTGTACTTACTTACCCTGTAACTACAAGGAACAAGAGGGTAACAAATACCACTACATGAAACAAGAGTATCTTTCCCCAATATTTAAGCAAAAGTTGCAATAGTCCTTGTGTTACGCAACACATTTGAGCTTCAGCAAGAACCAATGAGGTCAATTCTCATTTGTTATTCAGCCTGTTTTAGCTAATGCAATAACCAATGAGGTTAATTCTCGTGTTGCACAGTATGTTTGAGCTTCTACGAGAAAGAATGAGGTTTATGATCGTTGTCACAGGGTAAGCCTGCGACTGTGCATGGACACACACACACACATACACATGCACGTTACGCGCATACACCGGCGTCATGTATTACAGTCTGTAGCCGACATATATTTATGTATGCATGGACCTGTGTAACATTTTATATCATTGTGTTGTAAACTTGTTGTATGATGGTCTGTGTGTAGTTTTATCTGAGTTATGACCACTAGTAATCGTATACGAGTGCATATGATTATGCTAATAGAAGTGTCTTTTCTCATGCGGAAATAAATCACCACCACGAGTATTTGATTAACATATTTTATTGATTAAAGTGGAAGAGATATAGATGATGCTTACCATGTTGTGATGAGTCGTTGGCCAAATCTGTTCGGTTGAACATCCGGTCTATTTATAGGTCTTTTGTCCGCGCCAATTAGCGGCGCGTTCATGTAAATGACGTCACCGGACAATTTATTCTCATAGTTTTTAAGTTATGGGGTTTCTTTGAATATACATATATATATATATATACTTGTGGATATGATTTATTATATATTTGTTTATTTTTATTTATTACTTTTGTTATTGTTTTTGTTTTCTTTATTATCATGCATTCCTGTAAGTGTATGAAATGTGTTACCTTTAAGGTGGTATGTTCCAGAGTAGGAGGAGTCAGGGCTATAAAATGACTCCAGAAAGTTATTAGGGGAGTTGAGAGATAGGAGGTGAAGGAGAGGTCTAGACAGACCATGGACTGCTTGTGAGTTTGTAACTCTGGGAAAATACTACTTATGTAGTGCTTTTGCACAGGTCAGGTTATGCTCTTTTGCTTGACCTTATATGTTTGTGCAGTCATATATTTGGTTGCCTCTAAGTTTTGTTTTTTGTTTTTTCTGTTTTTTCCACAAATTCTGAGTGACTGTCACCCTGCACTGCAATAAAAGCACTGTTAACCCTGGCCAACTGTTTCCTTTGTCAATGGGAGCCTCCAACCGCTCAAGGCGTTCATAACATCTGGTGTCAGAAGTGAAGCTTCATAACAGTTGGTGTTTAACAGCGGCTAAAGTGACTGTAACTTAAAAATGCCACCGAAGACCAGGGGTCAGGGGTCAGAAGGAGATCAAGGTGCAGTGGGTGGCGTTCCAGAGGAAGGTGTCCAAGCTGTTGAGGTCCCAACCACCGCAGGAGATAGGGCTGTGACAGCCCTGGCAGGGATGTTTCAAGCCTTTCTGGAGTACCAGAAGGACAGGGATGAGAGGCAAGAGAAAGAGTCGGTACGACGTGAGCAGCAGTACAAGGTCCTCAATCATCAGGTCACACAGATGCAGATGGACGAGGAGCATGCCAGGCATAAAGTTGCCCATTTAGACCAGGCAGGTTTACGAGTGCTGAATCATGTGCCTCCATTGCCAAAACTACAAAACAGTGATGATGTGGAACATTTTCTGACCACCTTTGAGAAATTGGCAGAAGTATTCAGGTGGCCAAGAGAAGACTGGGCGATTCATCTGATTCCCTTGCTCACTGGAAAAGCGAGAGGTGCTTTTGTCGCCATGGCACCTGCCTTTACCTCTGACTATGACAAAGTCAAAGAGGTGATTCTCAAGAAATATGAGATTAGTCCAGAAACACATAGACTGAGATTTCGTTCATTGAGCACCGACACTGAGGAGTCCCCAACAGAGTTGTACATTCGCTTAAAAGACTTGTTCTCAAAGTGGGTCCAGTTGGACGTGAGCAGTAAAACCGAGATAATGGAGACCTTGGTATTGGAGCAGTATATGAGAGTGCTGTATCCGGAGGTGAGGATCTGGGTGAAGGAGAGAAATCCCAGTACCGCAGGAGAAGCAGCTGACCTGGTAGAATCCTATATAGCAGCGCGAAAGGGATCTTCTGGGGCCTTTCGGTACTCTGGTGTCTTCCCGGAGGCGAGAGGTAAGTCTGTGGGGTCAGGGGGTAGTTCGTTCTCTCAAACTAAAGCAGGATGTACACGTACGTAAGTACAGTCACAATATATAGCTAGAGAGTCATGGACTGAGGAAACCGTAACGGTTTGTTGTCTACATGGAGATAAGTCAGAATTACCTACTGCTGAGGTGTATTTGGAGGTTAACAAGCAGTCATTTTTGATGAATGTAGGTGTTACCACAAACCTGCCCTATCCTGTGTTGCTAGGAACTGATATGCCCATATTAGCAGACTTAGTGCAGGAGACAGCTTGGTGTGGGATAGTTACTAGAGCGCAGTCGAAAAAGTATACCCGGGTAGCACAAACTGAAGATTCGATAGATTGCACCCTGCAGGATATGCCGTTTTTTCTGGAAGAAAGTCTAGCTGAAGAAGGGTTGTCGGAGGAAGATAGATTGGACAAACGCAGGAAAAAAGTGGCAGATTTGATTGATAGCTCACAACAGACAAAGTTTTGAGTGGGAAGAACCAGAGACTGCTGAGTCAGAGTTTGTCATACCCAGTGAATTAGGACAGCTTCAGAAAGAGGATGCTACCTTGTCTGAATGTTTTGGGAAAGTTAGCAAAGATGCAACTGTGAGTTCATTGTATGGTGAGACGTTTATGGTGGAACAAGGTCTTCTTTACAGACAGAGTGAAAAGGAAGGTTCACAGTTAGTGGTACCCAAATCTCAGCGCAGAAAGGTGTTAGAGCTCAGCCATTCAATTCCTTGGTCAGGTCATATGGGATTCATGAAGACATTGAGGAGAGTTTCTAAACGGTTTTATTGGCCCGGTATGTATACCGAAGTGAAAGAATATTGCAAAACCTGTCCTGAGTGTCAGTTAGCAGTTGGTAGGGCACCTGCAAAGGCACCTCTTGTTCCGATACCTGCAGTAGATACACCTTTTGAGAGGATAGGGGTGGACATTGTTGGACCGGTGGAGAGAAGTCAGAAAAGGAATCGTTTTATCTTGGTGGTTTGTGATTATGCAACCAGATACCCCGAGGCCAACCCTTTAAGAGACGTTACTGCAAAACAGATTGCGGCTGCACTGTTAAACTTCTTCTCACATGTAGGCATTCCTAAAGTAGTTTTGACTGACCAAGGCCCCAATTTCATGAGTCGTACCCTAAAACAAGTCTATCAGTTACTGGGCATTAAGAGAGTTCGGACTACTCCGTATCACCCCCAGACTGATGGTCTGGTAGAAAGATTTAATCAGACCTTAAAAGGAATGTTGAAGAAGTTTGTGTCTGAGAATGGAAAAGACTAGGACAAATGGCTGCCTTACCTTTTTTTGCTTACCGTGAAGTTCCTCAAGCATCCACTGGGTTTTCTCCTTTTGAATTACTGTTTGCTCACCAGACTCGGGGTCCATTGGACGTTTTGAGAGACAGTTGGGAAGCCAATGACAAGCCCACCAAGCAGAACATTCTTTCGTACATCCTCAAAATGAGAGAGAAGTTGCAACTGGCATCCACCCAGGCACGGGAGAGTGTGCAGGAGTCACAAGTGAAACAGAAGATATGGTATGACCAGAAGGCCAGGTCCCGAACTTTCCAAGCAGGAGAGCAAGTGTTGTTGTTACTTCCAACGTCAGAGAACCGACTGTTGGCCAAATGGCAAGGCCCATATCAAGTGAGGAAGAAAGTTGGTCCAGTAGCGTATGAAATAGAAATGCCATCCAGAAATAAACCTTTGCAGACTTTTCACGTCAATATGTTGAAAAAATGGCACAGTCCGCCTGCACAGCCAGAACCAGTAAGAGCGGAGGTGAAGGACCTCTTGGTAAGGGCAGTACAGGAAGAGGACGAAGTAGAGGAGCAGTTCTTGCCTGTTGGTGGAAGTGAGTACCCTTTAAATCTTCAGCATTTGACAGTGGAACAAAAAAGTCAGTTGCAAAATTGTATACCTGAGCAGCTGTTCCAGGACACACCTGGGAAGACAGATCTAGTACAACATCACATTTATTTGAAGGATGTGAAACCGATCCGACAACCAGTGTACAGAGTTCCAGAAAGGCTGGTGCCCATCATGAAGCAAGAGTTGGAAGTTATGCAGAAACTAGAGGTCATAGAACCATCAGTAAGCGAGTGGAACAACCCCATTGTGCTGGTGCCAAAAAAAGATGGGTCCCTAAGGTTCTGTTTGGACTTTATAAAACTCAAGTCGGTGAGCAAATTTAATCCTTACCCTATGCCCAGAGTGGATGATTTAATTGAACAGCTTGGTAGTGCACAATACCTCACAACTCTTGATCTGTGCAAAGGCTATTGGCAAGTGCCCTTAAGTCCAGACAGTAAAGAGTTTACAGCGTTCAAGACTCCATTTGGGCACTACCAATTCCGCGTGCTTCCTTTCGGGCTACATGGGGCTCCTGCGACTTTTCAGAGGATGATCGATCAGATCCTTAGTGGAACTGAGAAGTACGCAGCGGCATATTTGGATGACATCATTATCTTTAGTAGGACATGGCAGGGTCATCTGATACATCTCAAGGAGGTGTTAAATCGAATAAAAAATGCTGGTCTTACTATTCGCTCAGACAAGTGCACGATAGCTAAGGCAGAGACCTGTTATCTTGGTCATGTGCTGGGGCATGGAGTCATACGCCCTCAGGTTGGAAAGGTGGAGGCCATTAAACAGGCTGAGCGGCCTGTAACCAAGAAGCAAGTAAGGTCGTTCCTTGGCCTGGTGGGGTGGTATAGACGCTTTATCCCGAACTTTTCTGAGAAAGCCTTAGCCCTTACTGAGCTCACAAGGAAGAACAAACCCAACAAGCCTAATTGGACTGCAAACTGTGAGCGTGCTTTTATGTACTTGAAAGATGCTTTATGTGAAGAATCAGTGTTGCAGAGTCCGGAGTTTGACCAAGTTTTTACAGTGCAGACTGATGCTTCACAATTTGGCCTTGGGGCTGTACTTTTGCAGGGAGAACAAGGACCCATTGCTTTTATCAGCAGGAAACTCCTTCCACGAGAGACACGGTATTCAACCGTAGAGAAGGAATGCCTGGCGGTCAAATGGGCCTTGGACTCTTTCAGGTACTACCTAATGGGTAGGAGGTTTAAATTAGAAACTGATCATCGGGCACTGGTTTGGCTGGGCCGAATGAAAGACACGAATGCTCGTATAACACGGTGGTTCCTGGCTCTGCAGCCATTCGACTTTGAGGTTGTCTATCGGACTGGCTCGGAAAACTGCACCGCAGATTTCCTCTCCAGGACACCACGAGTGGTGTCTGGGGAAGGGGGAGTAAATGTCACAGGGTAAGCCTGCAACTGTGCATGGACACACACACACACATACACATGCACGTTACGCGCATACACCGGCGTCATGTATTACAGTCTGTTAGCCGACATATATTTATGTATGCATGGACCCGTGTAACATTTGATATCATGTTACGTTGTACGTTTGAGCTTCTGCAAGATTAATGAGGTTCATTCTCATATTACACAGCACATTTGAGCTTCTGCAAGAATCAGGTTCGTTCTCATTTGTTAGGCAGCCCGTTTGAGTTTTGTAAAGAACCAATGAGGTTCATTCTAGTGTTACGCAGCACGTTTGAGGATCTGCAAGACCCAATGAGGTTTGTTCTCTTTTGTT
This sequence comes from Pimephales promelas, assembly GCF_988280905.1. Classification (NCBI taxonomy): domain Eukaryota; kingdom Metazoa; phylum Chordata; class Actinopteri; order Cypriniformes; family Leuciscidae; genus Pimephales; species Pimephales promelas. The sequence goes on from NC_142793.1 coordinate 8,375,439, forward strand.
ACGCAGCCCGCTTGAGCTTTTGCAAGAACCAATGAGGTTCATTCTCTTGTTACACAGTATGTTTGAGCTTCAGCAAGAACCAATGAGGTTCATTCTCGTGTTACACAGTATGTTTGAGCTTCAGCAAGAACCAATGAGGTTCATTCTCGTGTTACACAGTATGTTTGAGCTTCAGCAAGAACCAATGAGGTTCATTCACATGTCAAGTCAAGTCAAGTCACATTTATTTATATAGCGCTTTTCACAATACAGATTGTATCAAAGCAGCTTCACAGTGATAACATGAAAGTAGCACAACACAGATCAACAACATTGCTAAACACTAAATAACCCCAACTGAGCAAGCTCAAAGCAAGCCAAAAGCAAGGCGACAGTGGCAAGGAACCAAACTCCATTAGATTGGATGGAGAAAAAACCTTGGGAGAACCCAGGCTCAGTCGGGGGCCAGTTCTCCTCTGGCTTACATTCATATTGTTTAAATATAAATATTAAATATAAATATTGTTTATGAATCAAACGGCGCCATAGCATATCGCAGGCGTTGAGTCGTCTCATCACAGGCGTTGAGTCGTCTCATCACAGGCGTTGGGGCATCCGAAATCCCCGTGAGAGGCTGGACACAAACATGTGTTACACAGTTTGAACTTCTGCAAGAACCAATATGGTTTATTTTCATGTGCTACGCACCCCCATTTTGTTCTTGCAAGAACCAACGAGGTTCAATTCTCGTGTTACGAAACACGTTTGAGCTTTAGCAAGAAACAATGTGGTTCATTCTCATGTTACGCAACCCTTTTGAGCTTCCTCAAGAAACAATTAGGTTTGTTTTTATATTAAAAAGCACATTTGATCAAGTGCAAGAACCAATGATTTTCATTCACGTATTTATTACACAGCACGGTTGAGCTTTTGCAAGAACCTCTGAGGTTCATTCGCGTGTGTTATGTAGCACGTTTCAGCTTCAGCAAGAACCAATGAAGTTCACTCTCGTGTTACCCAGCATGTTTGATATTCTGCAAGAACCAATGAGGTTTATTAGCATGTGGGCGAACCAGTTCTTTGTGTTTCGACAGCCAAAGAACCGGTTCTCGGCCAGGAAAACTGGTTCCAAAGCGGCACCAACTCTTTGCTGGACTAGAACCGTTCTTTTACCACGTCATGCTTACGTCAGGGACTGGGCTGGGTTTAGATGTGTTCTAAACATCTTTTCTGACCATAATAAAGGATCGCAAAGCCAGGAGAAACATTTGCAGAAACACAATGGAGTCCACCTTTATAATTGTTTTGCTTGAAGTTGGCGCAAGCATTTCTATTAAAAAAAAAACAGTTTTTTTTTATTGAAAACATTATAAGCAAACAACAAAACAGTCACAATATAGAACAAATAAATTGAAAGAAAAAAAGACAGGGGCACATAACATAACTAATCAGAAAAGATATCATATCAAAAGAGAAGATTAAAAGACTTACATATTTCAATTGTTTTTAAAGCCTTCTTGGTAGACCTACACGAGTTAGAGGTAATCCCAAAGTAATGTTGCAAGCGTTTCTAGCTAAGACAAATGACGGCGAGACAGTGACGAAACAACGTCGTTCCCTGGGCTCTGAACAGGTTCTGAAAGGGTTCGCAAGTTGAACCAACTCCGAACCAACTTTGAACCAGCACCAGTTTCGAGCCAGTTATTTTTTGGTGGAAAAGGGGTAAATGAGGTTCAGTCTCGTGTTTATTCTCGTGTTACACAGTACGTTTGAGCTTCCACGAGAACCAATGAGGTTCATTCTTGTGTCACGCAGACTGTTAGAGCTTGACTTGAAGTCAAGTCAAGTCATCCTCATTTATATAGCGCAATTAACTTTTAACAATGTAGATTGTTTCAAAGCAGCTTTACGATAAACATACAATTTAAGGTAACAGAGATTGGTTTGCTTTTATACCATGTTATGTTATTTTCCTGCTAAAGTTATGATTGATTCACTTCCGTTGAAATGATCATTTGTTATTAAATCCATTCTCTCTAAAACTGTTTCTCTCTAAAACCATTCTCTCTAAACAGACTCTAAACGTGAACCTGTGATAAAAGAATTGATTCTATAGTTATGAATCAATTCCCTACAAACCATTCCTAAACAAACTTGTCTTGCCTATACATTTGAGGTTGTGCAGTAAATTTAACTTTAAAGATCCCCATCTCTCATTTTCACTCAAAAGTTCAATTTCATGTCATAGAATAAAGATTCCACTCGAAAGCAGCAAATAGTGCAAAAACAGCCAAACCAACCAGACCTCCTGGTTCATTAGCCAATTCAGTGAATTCCAGCTCCAACAGTCAGATTTCTAAACAGATATAAGCTCACTATCAGAAGTCTAGCAGCCCCCTGCTTTAATGAACTTAATTAGCAGCTCTGTCTGTGTGGAATTACCCTGAAAATCAGGAATTCTGGGCAAAAAAAAAAGGATGGAAAGCTGAAAAGAGTGAAAGAGCCACAAAGGGGGGGGGGGTGTTTGAGGGGTGAATAAAGTGTGGGGGGGTGGGGGGGATTAAAATTGTTTGAATTAAGTCCACACTCTACACATTCATCTGTTATTCTGCTCAAATCTGGGTTTTGTTCAGGCCAGAGTAAAGTAACGTCAATCATCTCTACCCGTTTTTTGTGCGACTTAAGTAATTGTTATGAAATTGCTTTCGCACATAATGAGGGTCTCCATCCCCGGCACAGCACCCGAACCTCCCATCTATATTAGGCCTAAAGGTCAAGAGAGAGCGAGCAAGAGAGTGAAATTCACCACTACCAAACCGCTCGCCCCCTGAACACACATCAAAGTGACAGGAGCGTCCAATCAGATTTGTCTAACAGGCATTACATGATGAATATGGTGCAGCAGTGGCACAAAGGCTTCTTTGTGTGGGCCTGGAGTGAAGGCCATTCACGGCTCCAAACAGCCAGCCAGGGTGGAAGTAAATGGCCAAAAGGCTCTCATCAGAAAAAAAAGAGAAGCCAAACTTGTGTGGTACAATGGTTCATGCAAATGACTTCAAACCCCCTGTCCTCAAATCTGTGAGACACGGTTAGGTCGTCTGAAGTTTAGACAGCTTAGTGCTGTCAAAGTGTTAGGCTCTGCATTTTCAAACTTTCTTCTGTCTAACTTTTGAGTGAAAAGCAAGTTTATCTCCCTCCTCCTTAAAGACATGAGTATTGTGATTTTTTTGTTAGGATTTATAGACATCCTGAGGTTTTTAGAGAAAGCAGAAGAGATTTATCTGTAGATGGAAAGGCGGGACGCTTCTGGGACAGGAGCAGGATAAGGAAAGACAGAAAAATGTGGAATTTGTAGTACAAATACTAAAAGTTTAAAAAATCATTGGTCAGACAATATACTCAAGCATTTAGACAATGTAATTTTGTTCATTTATTTATTTTAAAAAGACACCTTTAGAAACCCTTAGAAATTTACATTTTTCATTTGTTTTCTATTAGGTTTTTTTCAGCACAGTTACTAAAATTCATGGCACATCTAAATAAAGTTTATAATACTGATTTTTGTGACTTTTTAAACATTAAATAAAAATAATAAAAAGAGACACAATATATAACACAAAAAACTACCAACTACAGCAACATTTGAGCAGTACGGAGACATAAATAATATAAACTATATTGCATCTTAACAATTACAATTTTTGTTTTTATTTTTGTTTTTCCATTTGTCTCATTGGACAGTTGAGTAAGTTGAAACCCAATACTCATGTTTAAAAGTGTAATTTGGCAATTTCTCTAAAAACAATCCTGTCATCACAGGTGTGCAATGAATGCTGCTCGATTAGCCAGCCAAGGATCATTTGGTGTTTCCTTCATTTCACAGGAAACCATGGTCGCATTTGGAGGAGCCTTTGAATTGGGACGGCCCTCTTCACGCCGCGGTGACGCCGTTGGACATGGATGCAGCCTCTGAATTGGGACGCAGCAATCGTCTCTACGACAGGGGACATTGTGTTTTAGCATGTTGGTTTGAAGTTAGCATGAATGGAAAGCATCAAATTACACTACAGCTACAGTACTTTAGATTATGCAAGTCAACTGTATCTACAATAAAAACCAATAAAAACTTTTCTTCCTGAAAATCCCATTACACTGACGCGTAAGAAAAGAGCTGGTGATGCCATCAATATCATACACTGCATCACCTTTTTGAGCTCACAAGAGAAGTGCTGTTACTGTGATCAACAGCACATTTTGGTACATTTTATGACCAAAAATGTTTTTATCCATAATCTTTGATGGAAACATATTTACCACATAAATCCCTCAATCCCTCAATCAAACCAATCTCTGTTAAATTATGTTCATCTCAAAGCTGCTTCGAAACAATCTACATGGTTAAAAGCGCTATATAAATGAGGATGACTTGAAAAAAACTTTTTTCTTATTTTGTCTTAACAGGGGATGTGATTTCTAACTGGAATCATCATAAGGGTTTGGTAGTAACATTTTTATTGAACTGTTAAAACTATCCCTTGTTACAGCCACATCTTAGCTAACTGTTTTAGCATGTTGGTTTGAAGTTAGCATGAATGGAAAGCATCAAATTACACTACAGCTACTTTAGATTATGCAAGTATCTACAATAAAAAACAATAAAAACTTTTCTTCCTGAAAATCCTGTTATCCACCTCAATTGAGCACATACGTTTTTTTTGTGGACATTTTTAGAATTAATATACATGTCCATCATTTCCATCAGAGCGCTGAGTCGCCGTGGAAAGAGTGATTATAATAAAGCACACAAGCTCCAGTATTCGCCGACCCCTTGTCTTCTTCCATCACCCACACTGAACCATCATTTCATCTTTGTTCTTCAATAACATTCTTGAATAAATTGAGTTTGTGTGAATCTTATTTCAGCGTCGGCCAAGCCACCCATTCTCAGAATTTGTCCTTAACCCATACAAGTTAGTGCATACTAATTAGGAACATAGGAGTGACACGCACACACTACAAACCGTGATACACACACACTGCAAACCATGACACACATACCCCCGGAGCAGTGGGCAACCATTATGCTGTGGTGGGCACCTCAGTCATTTCCCGCCGGTACTGAAATCAAACCAGAAACCTTTGGGTTACCAGTCGCACTCGCTATCCATTAGGTCACGACTTTCCCACTGTTACGTCTATCCCGAGACTGTGTTACAACTCACTCCAGTAGTGGGGTAAATTGTAACAATGGAAATCTTTGTGTTTGACAATAACTCACATAATCTGTGATCGTGTTGTACATGTCCACGTAAGTTATATTTGTAGCAGACAAATATGGCTACGATGTATAACGTTTTTAGAGCACAAACTGCTGAGTTACCGATGCTCAAGTGAAAGGTGTTACTTTCATCCCTGGTGTCCCCTAGACCTTATTTACAGCAACACCATCTTTGATTTTCAACAGGAATCATGGATAGACATACATCTCTTCTGTGGGTTATTTAATGTGCTGGATTGTTCTGCTGATGAAATATCTTTCCAAGAAATCTTACAGAGGATACTACTAAAGCTTTGCAGTCAAGTCCTCACAGCCTTGATTTCATACCTGTCTTGCCTGGCTCTGAATAAGGCCTAAAACAGACCAGCCTGTAAAAACTCTTCACAAACCTTTGAAAATCCAGTTGACCCTTTCCAGGTGGATCGGTAGAGAACACAATTGGAGGTAATAAATCCTTATCTTGAGCAAAATAAGCTAGCTGACATTCAGTGCAACCGGTGCCTTTTATTTAGAATTCATACAAATATAATATTCAAAATATTTAAAGTACCGATTTTGAAGAGTGTGCATGTGCGAACGTTCTCTACTGTGTAAGAACGAGCCAAATATTGAGTCTGGTAATAAAGCAAAATATCTGAGAACAATTAGAAATAGTCCTCAGATTACATGTCTGTAATTTATATATAAAAAATCTAGCATTAATTGGATCTCAAACAGTTTAATTAAAAGTAGTTATTCAACGTGGTTGAATGATACTTTGCGACAATGGGTTTCAGGAAACAGTCGTGACTAGCTAGTTGATTTCAACGATGCATCGTACTATGCTAGTGAAGCAGCGAACTACATCGTTGTATGGGAAACGCACCTCAGCTTAGTCCAGTTTTCATATAATGGCGTCAATGCGGGCAAATCAATATTATTGTTATTATAATAATTGTTATTATTAAATGTCTCCAACTAAGCAAGCCAAAAGCCAAAGGTGACAGTGTCTAGGAACCAAAACCCCAACTACATTGTGACAACTATTTGAAGTATTGTGTTCTGTCATGTGTGAGAACGGAAGTGAATGAGTAAATGGATGTCCCATTTCTCGTGTGATTAGTTGCTTAAAGGATTAGTTCACTTTTGAAAAAAACTTTTGCTGATAATTTACTCACCCCCATGTCATCCAAGATGTCCATGTCTTTCTTTCTACAGTCGAAAAGAAATTAAGGTTTTTGATGAAAACATTCCAGGATTTTTCTCCATATAATGGACTTACATGGGAACCACACGGTCCAAGGTCGAAAAGACAGTTAATAACAGTTTCAGATGCAGCTTCAAATGTCTTTAAACGACACCAGACGATGAATAAGGGTCTTATCATGCGAAACGATCAGTTGTTTCAAAACTTATTCCAAAAATGTAACTTTTCTAAGGATACGAAATACGAATACGAAGGATACTGAATCACGTTCAGAAGGTCACGGGCGACGTAGCCGTAAGTACAAAGTCAGTGTTTACAAGTTGAACGCATAGGTTGAACGTGCAAACTAACTCAAACGCTGTTTACAAAAAAAGGATTTAAAAGGTAAAACAACGATGTCGGACGATTTTGATTCTGTACTTCCGGCTACGTCGCCCGTGACCTTTTGCACGTAATTACGTATTACGTATTACAAACGCGCCTCACAGTATAGAGCAAGGCTAGCATTTGTCCTTAGAAAAGTTACATTTCACGAGTTCACACTTACATATAATTGAGGAATAAGATTTAATGCGTATTTGGCGTGCTGTACGGAGGGAGGGCTCCGAGCTCGAATTCAGCCCGAACCCAGAGTACTCCCCGCCTATGTAAGTGATTTTTTAGAAAGAGGAGTGTGGAGAACTAGGAGTGTGGAGAAGGGGTGGAGGAGGGATGCTGCAAACTGTCAATGAATCGAGGTAAGACTGCTGATTTGTACCCTCTCATCATTGATTGCTGATTGCTGTCCACTCGTGTTATCTGAACATGCTCCTCCCGAACTTAGTTAATAAAACTTCATTTTTGGAATAAGTTTTGAAATAACCGATCGTTTCGCATGATAAGACCCTTACTCATCGTCTGGTGTCGTTTAAAGACATTTGAAGCTGCATCCGAAACTGTTATTAACTGTCTTTTCGAACTTGGACCGTCTGGTTCCCATGTAAGTCCATTATATTGAGAAAAATCCTGGAATGTTGTCATCAAAAACCTTAATTTCTTTTCGACTGAAGAAAGAAAGACATGGACATCTTGGATGACATGGGGGTAAGTAAATTATCAGCAAAAGTTTTGTTAAAAGTGAACTAATCCTTAAACTCCTGACAGACACCACAATGACACATGAGGCTGAGACTACAGCAGAATGGACAACAGAGTTACTAGTTTATGGTTTACAACCATAGCGTCCGAAAACTGAGAAATGTGGCCTCAGTGCCTCCACATGGCGGCAGGAAGGAGACGAGGCACGTCTGAATCCAGTGATCGTGTCACATCCTGTCTACTGAGATACCTTCGTCTTATTCTTAAAGGCAGCATTTTTTTTTTTTTTTGCTCAAATATTCAAAAAATGTATATGAATTTTTTTTCTTCAGGCTTTGAAATCAAATATTGCTCAACAGGCTATAAAAATAAACCCAGGTGTGATTACCTTCTGAAGAAAGCCACTACATGCCAAGACAAAGTCCACTTTCATCACTTTACAAGCAACAGTGGCTTGATTCTCATCCCCAGTAGCAGGGACGTGCACAGGGGGGTTGCTCAGGTTGCCCGGGCAACTGCCCATATGCCCTTCTCGACTCAGGTTGCCCTTCTGAGGAAAAAAAAATAAAAAATCTTACAATGGATGTAGAATTTCACGTAGGCCTAGACAAAAAATAATATAAAAATCGCAAAGCCTCATTCACTTCCAAAAAAAAAAAAAAAAAAAAATTGAAAGTCAAACTGTTTCCACGAGACCATAGACTGCACGCGACCGGTGCGGTAAGGCACCGCAAATTACTCAGGCCGCGCCTCCATCTCGTGTCGTGCGCTAATTAATGTGTACGACCATGATGCATCAAAATGAAGCGAAACTATCCTTCTCGTCACGAAAAGAGGAAGAAGAAAAACATGAGAGTGAATTGAGGGAACAGCAGTCAGGTAAACTTGTGTTCTGTCCTCACTAGTGTCCGCAAAGTTTGATGGTTTGTCTGGGCAGGCAGTGCATCTCTTGCATCACTTTTTGCCCGTCAAAAGTGAGAGTAAAATACCATTATTTATTACGTTTTGTTTTTGATAAACGACAAAGTGCAACAACATTGTTTGTTTACTACAGCTCGGAAAACATAACCGCGTCGCGTGTGTTGCGTTCATATGCGCGTGCACGAAATGAAACTCGCATTTTTCAAGCAGAAATGTGGAGACCAGAGAAATGATGGCACTTCCAATCAAAGTACACATTATAAAGACACTGATTATCTAGTCTCAGTGTAGTTAAAAACTCTAAACAACTGCACTAATTATGCAAGATATAAACCAATGTATTGGCAATTTGACATTGATTGACTATTGATTTATAGGCTATATTGAATTTAAAATGATGATTAGATGGACATTCTGGTCAATATGAACGCAAATCCCTCAGTAAATAACCATACATCAAGATTTGCTTTAACATGCATAAAATAAATAAATAAATAAATAAAAATCATAGGCTACTGATTCCGAAAATACCCTGGCTGTAGAGAGAACCAAAGTTAATCCCAAAAGCCAAAGTTCAGGGTTGTACTTTATTATTTTCTTCTTGTTTATGTTTACGTTAATATTCACTTATGTGAATGGTAATGTTATCTTAACATTCTATAAAAATGCTTTATTCAGTAAATATTGTTTGTTTGAACCTCATTCTGTTCTATATTGTTGTACTTATTCTTTGACTGTTTTGTTTAAAGGAGGGATGATTGTATTGGGCGGTATTGAGTGGCAATGGCAAATGGTTTACATGGCTCACGGCATCACAGATCAGGTAGAGGGCCCCTTAGCAGAATTTTGCTTAGGGCCCCAGGGGGAGGTCAGGATTGGCAAAAAAAAAAAGAATTGTATTTTTTCCCGAAATCTAAGCGTTTTTTATTTTTTCGAGTTTTTTCCATTCAATCCAGATTATTTCTTTTCAAATAAATAAATAAATAAATAATTTAAAAAACAATAAACAACAATATGAAGAACTCTTTTGCTCATTTGTCTCATCTCTGACATTTTGCAATCTTCATAAATAATTATAATACCATAAGATGAGGCATTGCGTTTGGACATAAACACGGCCAGATAAGGCAATTTGGAAGGGGACAAATTCAACTGAATATATTCCTTCATATAGCCCGTGAGGGGGGAGGAGGGGGGGGGGGGTGCCCTTTTTTCAGGTCAGAGCAACTGCCCCTCAAAATTCCTGTGCACGTCCCTGCCCAGTAGTTTAGTTTACGGCAGGCGTGACTGGAAGCATCACACAGATGCGGGCCCTTTCATAAATACAGCAACAACAACAAAACAAAAACATATTTAAAATACATAATTCCATTCAAAGTATTATTTTTTAAGGGAATTAAGAGTTTTATTTAGAAAGGATACATTTAATTCAAAATCAAAAGGTACTGCAAAGACATCTATAATATTACAAAAGATCTGTAACTGTCTTATTCATCAAAGAAACCTAAAAAAATGAAACATCGGAAATGTTTTCAAAATGACTGAAGACTGGAGTAATGATGCTTAAAATTCAGCTTTGATAACAGGAATAAATTACAGATTTAGATTTAAATCTGTCGAAAAATATAGATTTTATATTTTTTGTTTTATCAAGAGGTTTAATTACTATTTTTGCATTCTTTTGCAATTATTAGTCTGGATCAAATTTTCTTTAGACAATTCATTTTGATGGATGTTCTCAAAATTGCTGGGGGTGCCGTTGAATATAGCAGTCACTTGCATTGAATATTAAGAGTTCATTCTCTAATAAACTAAAGTCGACCCGGTATTAAGACGAAACACAGTGACATGTCATTTTGGACCCCATGAAGGTCAGCAAAGATTAACTATATTTCAAAATAAAACAATAGCCCACCAGTAGGTGATTTGTGCTGAGTATATTTTTCTTTTGGTGCCCTAAAAGATATAGAAGAATCCATAAAGAGATGAATAATTGCTGTCATAAATCATTCCCTTATTTATAAAACTCCAGCCGAGAGGGTTCATCAGCCAGCCAATGGGGTGGAGCAGATGTGTCCCAAACACAGACACGTGCTTCACACCTGCTCAAAACAGCTCTCTCTGTGTGTGTGTGTGTGTGGGGGGGGGGGGGCATTATTATTTGACAGTTTTTGAAGGACCTTAATTGCTCAAATAGATCTTTATCTTGCCTTTCAGAACCATAGACCACTAAAACTAATCGGTTACACTTTATTTTAAGGTGTCATTGGTACAGTGAAATTATATTTAAAGCAGTAGTTCACTTTTTAAAAAAAAAAAACTTTTGCTGATAATTTACTCAACCCCATGTCATCCAAGATGTCCACGTCTTTCTTTCTTCAGTCGAAAAGAAATTAAGGTTTTTGATAAAAACATTCCTGGATTTTCTCTATATAATGGACTTCAATGGGCACCAAACGGTTCAAGGTCCAAATGAGAGTTTCAGTGCAGCTTCAAAGGGCTTTAAATGACACCAGACGATGAATAATGCCGAGTTCAGACTGCATGATTTTAGCCACGATTTTGGCTCGCCGACAGGTTTTGAGAAATCGCCGACAAATGCCCGAAATCACAGGCAAATCGGCGCTCGTTCACGCGAGTGACAATCACGCAGTGTGAATGAACAAAGACGCGAACTGAGAGAATCACCGACAAGTCGCCGACGCCCGTGAGATATTTGGCATGCTAAATATCTGGACCTGTCGGCGATTCAAAATCCTGCTGTGTGAAAAGTGTTTTGACTGAAAACTACATCGGCGATCACCGGCAGCCAGTGAGAGAGCAAGATACAGAGCAGCAGGGAGTTCGGGGAGGAGTTATAGATCACATATCAACATGATATGGCATTGTTTCAACAAAAAAAGCTTCTTCTCGGTCTATTTGGACACAATAAATGGAAGAAAAATTAGTAGAAATTTGGCAGGAGCACTCGTGTCTGTTTCACCAGCTGTACCACAACCGGGTCGAAAAAAAAAAGTCTCACGTGAGAACTCCGGTCTTGCACGTGTGGTGTCGCGCGTTGTTTCCTTTTCATATCTCACGCGTGTTTGTTGTGAAATGTAGTTTGCGTGCAGCGTGCTATACAGAGTCTGTCGGCGATTTTTCTAAAGTCATGCAGTGTGAAACCTTCTGTCGCCGATCCATTGTCCAGTGTGAACACAGCAGCGACTGAATGCTGGCCAAGATAGTCATGCAGTGTGAAAAGAGCAGCGACCTGACTACTTTGAAAATCGTGCAGTCTGAAAGAGCCATAAGGGTCTTATCTAGCGAAACGATCGGTCATTTAAAAAATAAATAAAAAAGTTTGTTTTATAAGCACAAATGCTCGCCTTGCTCTGTTCTGTGACTCTCCTGTTCAAACTCGTTCAGGAAATCAGTCTCGAGCAGTCGAACCACGAACGCAGAGCCAAGTTCTGGCTCGTTCACATCGCACCAGCGCACTTGGCTTGGCGTTCGTGGTTCGACTGCTTGAGACTGTTTTCCTAAGATGGCTCCTGCCTGTATTCGCAAAGTGGACTGCCTTTATAAAATATCTTCTTATTGAACGGTCTGTACACTTACAAAGTTCTCAATGCTTCGTTTTGCATGCAGGGACCCTGATTATGCTACCGTGTTAGTGTGGGGCTATTTTGAGCTTTGTTAGTGGTATTAATTAGCAATTTTTATTTTCATTACTCTATGCATTATAAGCTTAACAGTTTAGTTTAATTTAGTTGAGGGTTAGTTGCATGTAATGCATAATTTACTGCTATTACTATGGTAAGTTCTGTACATGTAACAAGGACACAAATAAAGTGTTACTACGTTATTTAAATGTCTTAAATTAAGTCTTTATGCATGAGCTGCTCTTATTAAAAACTCTAAAGAAAACGTCTCGGTTACGTATGTAACCCTCGTTCCCTGAGTAGGGAACGGAGACGTTACGTCAGAAGTGACGGAGATTGGGGGTTTCGCATAGAAAGCCAATCCTCTTCGAGTATTAAAACACGAGCCAATGGCATGCAATGCCTTGGGGCTGCGGAAATTTGCATAGCGTACTCCGCCCTACTCCGTGAGTATAAAAGGAGGAAGTGAACGCAACCGCAGTATGTCTTCGCTGAGGAGCCAAGACTGAACTCGGCCTCTACCCAGCGATACAGCAGAAGTGGCAGGGAGACGTAACGTCTCCGTTCCCTACTCAGGGAACGAGGGTTACATACGTAACCGAGACGTTCCCTATCGTAGTCACTTCGAGTTACGTCAGAAGTGACGGAGATTGGGGGTCTGTGCCATCACGCCATCTTCAAGCTGTCTTCCAGTGCCCTGCGAAAGACTGAACCCCCGAGCCTTACCTCTTTTTTTTTTTTTTTTTTTTTGGGGATCCGACTTTGACACAGGATTACCAAGGTACACTGGGAAACATATCCCGAAGGGGACATGCTACCAGCTGCCTACCGAAGGGAGGACTTAAGGATACACATATGGCCACATAGGAACGCATATGGAACACTGGAGTACCAACCGCAGGTGGCTACTGATTTAAACTCCAGGGGTGGCAGATGGCTTGCCAAGGGAAGACACATGCTCAGAGAGGCTTACAGTGGATAATACACATGAGACGGTTACCATGGGGAACCGTGCGCATGGAGGCACCTAGCTAGCATCCAGAGCCACGCAGTGGTGCCCGCATCGTCGGTGCTGGAGGACTCAAGACTTCAATGGAAGAACTGAGGAAATATCGCACTTATCCAGTCCGGGGAGTGGAGTGGCGAGCAAGCGAAGACACCTGAGCGGATCCAGAACTGGCCGAAACGAGTACGTGAGAGGATACCGGCTCAATTCGCAGATTATAGAATCTGGCGAAGGTGTTGGGTGTCGCCCAGCCTGCAGCTCTGCAGATGTCTGTTAGCGAGGCGCCGTGCGCTAAAGCCCAAGAGGAGGCTACACTCCGAGTGGAATGGGCCGTCACACCAAGGGGGCACGGAAGGCCTTGCTGCTGGTAAGACAAAGCAATGGCATCCACTATCCAGTGGGACAGCTGTTGCTTTGAGAGAGCCCTTCCCTTCTGGCTCCCCCCATGACAGACAAAGAGCTGGTCTGAGGTCCTGAAACACTGCGTTCTGTCGACATAGGTGCGGAGAGCACGTACCGGACAGAGCAGTGCCAAGGCTGGGTCTGCCTCCTCCAGGGGCAGCGCTTGCAGGTTCACCACCAGGTCCCGGAGGGGAGTGGTAGGAACCTTGGGCATATATCCAGGCCGGGGTCTCAGGAATACGTGAGAGTAAGCCGGCCCGAACTCCAGGCACACTTCGTCAACAGAGAGTGCGTGCAGGTCCCTTACTCTCCTGATGGATACCAATGCAATCAGGAGTGCTGTCACATAGGACAGGGCAAAAACTCTACCGACTGCAAAGGCTCCAGGGGAGGCCTCTGCAGAGCACCCAGGTCTACTGAGAGGTCCCCAGAGGGCAGGAGGGGAGGGAGGCGGATTTAGCCCCCTCACTCCCCTCAGGAACCTGATGACCAGGTCATGCTTCCCATAGACTTACCTTTCACTGCATCATGAGACGCGGCAATGGCCGCGACATAATCCAAAGGGTGGAGGGCGACAGCCTGCGCTCCAACCCCTCTTGCAGGAAGGAAGCATGACTCCGATCGAACATCTCCGGGGGTCTTCTCAGCGAGAAGAACACCAATTGACGAAGAGGTTTCACTTCAACGCATAAAGGTGTCACGTGGACGACGCTCTTGCGGAAGTGATGGTTGCCGCCACCGCAGGTGGCAGCGAACTCAAACCTGCCTCGTCCCGTCCTGGAGCCACACGTGCAGCCTCCAAGATCGGGACGAGGGTGCCACAGAGTGCCCCGTCTCTGAGAGAGTAGGTCCGGTCTCAGAGGAATAGGCCAAGGAGGTGCTGTCGCGAGGAGCAAGAGTTCGGAGAACCACGTCTTGGTGGGCCAGTAGGGGGCTACCAGCAAGACCTGCTCCTCGTCCTCCTTGATCTTGCACAACACCCGTGCAAGGAGGCTCACTGGGGGAACGCACACTTGCGTGGGCCCCGTGGCCAGCTGTGCGCCAGCGCATCCGAGCCGAGAGAGCCGCGGGTCAGAGAATAACTGGGCGCAGTGGGACGAGTCCCGAGAGGCGAACAGGTCTAACTGTGCCTCCCCGAACTGGTCCCAAATCAGCTGGACCGACTGGGGATGGAGTCGCCATTCGCCGGAGATGGGACGGGCCCGGGACAGCTCGCGGCTGCCCGGTTCCGGTCTCCAGGAATGTAACTGCACGAAGGGACCTCAGGTGCTTCTGACTCCATATCAAGAGGTGGCGGGCGAGCTGCGACAACCGGCGCGAGCGTAGACCCCCCCTGGTGGTTGATGTACGCTACTGCCGTAGTGTTGTCTGAGCGGACAAGCACATGCTGGCCCTAGAGCACGCTCGGAAGCGGTGCCGGGCGAGCCGTACTGCCAACAGCTCGAGGCAATTGACGTGCATGAGGCGCTGGGCTCCTGTCCAGGAACCGGCGGCTGCATGCCCATTGCACATGGCACCCCAACCCGTGGTAGACGCATCCGTGGAGACAACGAGATGCCTGGAAACTCGCTGAATAGGGACCCTGTCCGTAAAAAGCTGAGGTTCGACCACGGGAAGAAGGATCGGCGGCACGTCGGAGTCACTGGAACTCGGAGCGAGCCGCGATGCCATGCCCACCTCGGGACTCGATCGCGAAGCCACAGCTGAAGCGGTCTCATATGAAGCAAACCGAGCGGCGTTGCCGCGGCCGCGGATGCCATATGCCCCAGGAGCCTCTGAAATAGTTTCAGTGGAACCGCACTCTTGCCCTCGAACTGTCGAAGACAAGCCAGCAGTGAGTGCGCGCGCTCGTTCGTGAGCTGCGCGGACATGGCGACCGAGTCTATCTCCATGCCGAGAAAAGAGATCCTCTGCACGGGGCAAAGTTTGCTCTTTTCCCGGTTGACCCGAAGGCCCAGACGGGCTAGGTGCCGTAGCACCAGGTCTCTGTGTTCGCAAACCTGAGCTCGAGAGTGTGCTAGTAACAGCCAGTCGTCGAGATAGTTCAGGATGCGAACCCCGTGTTCGCGAAGGGGAACAAGGGCTGCCTCGACGATCTTCGTGAAGACGCGAGGGGACAGAGCTAACCCGAATGGGAGAACGGCGTACTGGTATGCCTGGCCCTCGAAGGCAAACCGAAGAAACGGTCTGTGTCGAGGGAGAATGGAGCCATGGAAGTACGCGTCCTTCAGGTCGATCGCTGCAAACCAATCCTGATACCGAACACATTCGAAAATGCGTTTGGCCGTGAGCATTTTGAACGGTAGTCGATGGAGAGAACGGTTCAAAATGCGCAGGTCCAGGATCGGTCGTAACCCACCGGTCTTTCTTGGGGACAATGAAGTAGGGGCTGTAAAGCCCGGACCTCACCTCGGCTGGAGGGACCGTCTCGATTGCACCCTTCGCCAGCAGGGTCGCAATCTCCGCTCTCAAGACTGGGGCATTGCCACCAACCATCGTGGAGCGAACTCCCCTGAAGCGGGGAAGAGACCGTGCGAACTGAATCGCGTAGCCGAATCCGATCGTTCTGATGACCCAGCGGGAACCCCGGGAAGCGCTAGCCAGGCTTCCAGGAAGTGAGCCAACGGGGTCATGCGAACCACAGACGTCCCCCCGGAGGGGCAGCGAGGCGGGTCGACCGGCATGCGTGCAGGAGTTACCCCGTCCGGATGCACCGTCGAAACCCGCTCCCCGACAGGAGAGACCAGGGAAGGCAGAGCGTTCCACGGGGGTCTGTTCTGCCGGGGGTCTGGCGACAGAGGGGGAAGGGATTGGCGTAGCCCGGGGACGACACACGCACCCTTCCGCGCCCTCCGAGACAGAGAGGAATGAACGGGGCGACGCACTGGACGTCGTGCGCGCTCATTCCAGTCTGTGTGCTCAATGACAGTGTCAGCTTTTCCTCAACCAGCTCAGGGAGCTAGCTAGAACAAAAGATTCTCCACCGACCCTCCACCGGGGAAGGAGGGGCCCTGCCACCGCCTCCTGAGAAAAACCATGACACTATCACTGAGCGGCCCGCCTCAGGAACATCGCTTCGCCTGGCATCTAGCGGGGCACGCGGCCTGAGGGGGGGCTCTTTTCTTGGGACGCTTACCTGTGGCCTCCTCCGCGACGCGAACCGGCTGAAGGCTGCTGCTGGGGCCGCGTGGGAGGGAAGGGAGCCGCAGGGGGGCGTCCTCGGCGGCGAGCTGGCGGAGGCGTCCGAGCCGACGGCTGGTTGGAGGCAGCAGCTGGCCGTCGGGGCAGAGAAACCGCCTTCGTCTGCTCCTAGGCGGTCGAGAAGTGCTGGGCAAAGTCCTGGACCGCACCGCCGAACATTATGATGCTCCTGGACCACAGCGGTGGGCATCACCTGACCAAGGGAGCGAGCGACCGCCTCCGTGACCCGTTTAAGGACAAGGTAGGCGACAGGCTCGCAGCTCGCTTGGTCCGTCACCTCCTCGTGCACATTCCTGAGCAGCTAGCTTTGTAGGTGCTCATCATATGCAGGGCGGAGGCTGCCTGTCCCGCCGCTCTACAGAATCGCGCCGCCATAGACGACGAGAACCCATAGGCTTTGGAGGGGCATCTGAGAGCAACCGCCGGTTGACCGGGGGAGCCCCAGCGTACCCACAGACAGCCGCATCGCCGAGGGGAGGAAGGGCGGGGAACTAAGCACGCTTTTTTTTTTTTTTTTTTTTTTTTTTATTTATTTTTTTTTTTTTTTAGTGCGTGTCAGTTCCGCATGCAACTCGGGGAAAAAAGGAAATTGGGGTTGGCCGTGGCCGTAAGGCGGCAGCGTTACCCAAAAACCAATTATTCAGCCGCGAGAGATCGGGGAGGGGCGGAGTTCCACCCCCACCCGATGCTCACGGACGCCCGAGATAGCACGGCCATCATCGCGGGATCAGACACGGCGGCGCTGACGCTCCCGAGGGAGGCAACGCGGCCGCATCCTCACTTCCCGAGGAGTCAAGCCCGCCTAGTGATGCTGTGATCGACATCGCATCATCATCTGGAGCGCTGCCCGAAGCAGCCGGTGCCACCGAAGAAGCAACCGACTGAATCGAACTAACGCTCGCTGGCTCTCGCACTGAGGCGGGAGGTGTGGCCCGAGGAATCGTCGGGGCTTATCCCACACCATCACCGTAAATCACCAGGTCCCCGGGTCGACGGGCCCCCTATGGAGGAAACCGATCGAGCGGGGGGGACCGGGACTCTCACTCAAGTGAGATCATTGAGTCTCGACCTCAGTGTAGAGATGGTCATGTTCCCACAGAAGGAAAATGAGTCATCCACGAACGCTGCTGCTGCATGCTGAAATGCCCAGGCATACAAAGCAGCGATCGTGACCATCAGATGACGACAGAAATCAATCACACCCAGAAGAGCACGGGCGAACCGTCTTTAAAAAGACGTGCGCGTGCAGCTCTTTCAATGAGAGGAGGAAATTCACTCTTTCAGCGCTGAAGCGACCAGGGAGAAGCGCAAAGTCTGGCAGACCACTGCTCAGATCGCAGGCGATGCAGAATCTCGCTGGGTACCGCCGTCACACCAACACTGAAGAGGACGCTCGTCTCGAAGAGTCTTGAACAGTGCTTTCAGGAGTGAAGAGGTTCTCTTGGCTCCGAAGCGAAAACATACTGCGGTTGCGTTCACTTCCTCCTTTTATACTCACGGAGTAGGGCGGAGTACGCTATGCAAATTTCCGCAGCCCCAAGGCATTGCATGCCATTGGCTCGTGTTTTAATACTCGAAGAGGATTGGCTTTCTATGCGAAACCCCCAATCTCCGTCACTTCTGACGTAACTCGAAGTGACTACGATAGGGAACTGGTATTGTCCTCGTTTGAAATGTATCAGCCTCCAGGTGAAATCCAAGTCATTATTTCAATTATTAGCAATATTTTGTCAATAATATTGTCAATAAACAACTTCAAACCAACTCAGATAAGTCGTTTTGCCCTTGAGCCTCCTTATTTTATGTTTTTCTATATAGAATTGCATAAATGAGGACGCACAAAGGCAAAACGACTTCTTTGAGTTGGTTTGATAGGGCTGAAAAACTCAGTTTGGGTTCAACACTGACAGTAAAAATAGCTTTGTTTAGCCTGATCGCGCTCAGACAAGACATCTTTGTCCTTAGAAAGGGTAGAAAAGCCCATAGTGTCTTAAAGAGAAGCATTCTTCCACATCCGCAGGGATGTTTTATCACCTGTCAAGCAGGGAAAACATATGTCTTCCCAAGCTGGAAATCAACCAGAAACAATGACGTATGCATAAATAGAGCAGATTTATTTATAAAAACATTTCCACAAAATATATTTGTTAAATCACTTATGTACACTACAAAAAATAAAAAATTAAAAAATGGACAAGTGCATTGAAAAAAAAATCTGCCATGTATGGTTTCACAGGAAGAACTACTGTACATCTAAACAATAAAACTTTGATAAATACAGATCGACAGATCAAATCTTCTCCAGTGTTAAAAACAACGTTGACCTATAACGGAATGGTTATTATTACAACAAACTAACAGTTCATTGTCACAAAGAATTGGCTTACAAAAAATATATCTTCATCTTTAACAATACAAAAAAGTTATTGTACAAATTTCAACGCAGACCTGGTAGTTGGTTGTAGGCAACACATCTGGTGGATTCCACATGGCCCAGATGTGGGCCGGATCTGGCCCGAGTCTGTGTTGCTGTCTGGGAATAATCAATATTCCCAATAACTTGACATTCTTGGAATTGACTAGGGGAGTTTGTTTCATCAAAATAACATAACAGGACATAAAGAACATGCCCACAATTGCACTTATGAAGGGTCAGGCAAAGGTCTAATTCAGCAGTCTTTTTGTATTGTAGAAGCTCGTGGACCCCACTGGGGTTTGAACCTACAGCCTTTTCCAGCTTAACCACTAAGCCACGACACTGTATGCTGAGCCAGCAATCTGGGAAGTTTAGGCTATTTTGAAACACAGTGGATGGTTTCAATCTCGTACCAGCAACAAACCAGCATCATAGCTTAAAGTGGTCAACAGACCAGCAAGAAACTAGCAGCATGTTCCAAAATAGCCTCATATGGCCTGAACTGGGTTTCCCAGCAGTCCCATGGAAAGTTTGGGTGCAGGATAGTAAAATCTCATCAGTAGCGATCAAACCAAGTGGTGAAGTCCAGCAGCTCTTGGTCCTCAGAGCTGAGGTGCTCGTAACTCCCTTCATCGGACGAATAGGACGAGTGCGGCGACTCTGGGTCTGCGGAGTACGCGTTCGAGAGCGTCGGCGACGGAACGCCGCACTGGAAAGCGGCAGAGATCGCGTCGTGCTCGTCTAGCAGCTGCTGCAACGCGCGGATGTACTCCACCGCCGAGCGCAGCGTTTCCACTTTACTCATCTTCTTATTGGCCGCGCCGTTTGGGACGTGTTGACGCAGCGTCTGGAATCCCATGTTGACCTGTTTGACGCGGTTCCTCTCGCGTTCGTTGCGTCGCGCCACCGCGACGGGCTGCTGCTGCGGGATGCTGTACCCCAGCCCGTTGAACGTGAGTCTCCGCTTGCAGCGCAGGAGTTCCGGTGAGCTCGAGCGCTGTCTTTTCAGCACCTTCAACTTGGTTTGGCTCGGGAGCGCGCACTCTTGCAGGGTGATGGACGCGTTGCATGCACTTTGCGCCAGTTGCGTTGCAGTATTCATCTCTTTTGGTAAGTCTAGTGTAACAAGAAATCCACTATCACTGTCAAACAAAAAAGTGGTGACGCACGACTCTCGTGCCTTCCGCGTGGTCGTTCGGGAGTATTGTGCTCCGAGTCTCGCTGTCCCTCGAATCTGATACAAACTTTGGCAGCCCTCTGCTTTTTCAACACGCGTCCGACACCCCACCCCCTTTGAAGACGCACGCTTCTTGCGCGAGACTCCGCCCCCGCCGGGTGACGCTCCGCGAGCCGGGCGCGTGGCTCCGCGAGCTCAATAAACAATCGGACGCTTTCACTGCGCCAGCACGCGCTGTGTGCTCATTTACATCCCAATATCTGCAGCCTCAAAGCCTATTGGTGGATTCAAACGCTTTTAAACTGAATGACAGAGACCACAAAATGTGCTGAATAAAAGGTGAATGGCTTTATAGATGCTTTTGAAAAGAAACTAAAATTCTTTGAAAGCGTTCAGATTAGATTTATCCTCTTGTGCTCTGTTACATCCAATACAAATTCACTTCCAAAAATACCAACATACAGACATGTAATAAGATAAAGAATATGAATTGGGCTGTATGTAAAGGCAGTGATCATCAGTTGATTCAAAAAGTCTAATATCACTAATGAAAATGCAGAATCATTTTAAAATCCAGCTCTTATATGTAATGGCACCAGTGGCTACTCAAGCTGGAACTGGTGGTTGCGTTACTTTCATTTCATGATGTTCATGTTCTCTTTCATGTTCCAAAGAGAAAGAAAGTCTGACAGAGTTCACACGGTCAGTCACAAATTGGCCTATAAATATTGACCCATTGATTGAATCGTAAATCCTATTTATTTTACACAATTTTTCTATTTATTTCACATATTTTTTATCTAACTTTTCTTTGATTTACTTTTTTCAAAATCCAATTTTTTACAGAATAGACATTTGAAACTTACTGTACATATTAAATATAGGCTACTATATAATGTTATGTGATAAAATATTTATTTGTACTGAAATGTCACCTTTCCTCCTCTGCAAGTGTCTTTCTGAATGAAAAGTCTATTTTTAATAATATAGGCCTACCCATATGGGCCTATTTTTGAAAGTAAAGGGAATGCGTAAGCATATACATTATAAAGTCATAACAAATGAAGACTACTGTTGCTGCAGACCTGACATTTTGTTGTTTTATTTGCTCATCTAATACCTCCTGTTATGTGTTACTCACGGTAGTTGCAGTGGTAGCTGCCTACCAGTCAAATATTGATGTCTTCGCAGAAATCTGACTCCCTCTAGTGGCAAAAAGAGGTGTTGCTAAAAACATTTCTTTAGTCTTGCCAGGATTGTATTTTGCTCCATGTCCTGATAATTCAGCAACTATAAAATGAATCACTGAAAAATGAATCATGTCACAAAGCTCAAATTATGGTTTCTTGAACATGACTGCGAGTTCACCACTCAAATGGCCATCAGAGCCACCAGATCTCAATAACTATTACAGTAACATTAGGTAATTGACTAACATAACTATTTTAATTCATACAACTCTAAATGTTAAACTCTAGAGTTTAACATTTAGAGTTGTATGAATTAACATTAGTGAATAATGATTGCAGTTTTTCTCAATTGCTTTGGCTCAGTTCTCAAATGGTTTTTTTTTATTTCCCAAAACATTAAGTTCAGATCTCTGAACAATTCGCTTCTTTTTCACATCAGATTGGAATTTCTTATTGAGTTGAGCAAATTGCAAATGCTTTGGCACATGTGTGCAAAGAGTACATACAACTGTCTGCAGTTTGGACAACAAATAATTGTATATGGCTTGTTGTTCAAAACTGATGACTCGATTCTCACTTACACTGTCAAACACTTCAGAACTTCTCAGACATTTTTTATTGTGTAAGCCATAACATTCAAAACGATCTATTCAATTATCATAATTAGTATACATGCATGTATATTCTAAAATATATCTGACATTGACATTGTTTGTAATGTTTGCTAAATTGGCACATGACTTCTAATTGCATTCGCAATCTAATTGCAAATTACCTCTAATATGAATCAACCATTTAACCATTTAACCAATCAACTTTGGGAGTATATATATATATATATATATATATATATATATAGAATGGAGGACATTCACAACCCTGAACTGCAGCAACAAGCTCATGGAAGAGCAATTGGAAGGCGTGTAAGAATACGTGTTGGTGGTAGAGGAAGAAATAATCGAGGAAGAGGTGGAAATAGAAGAGTCAGAGTCTCTGATGAAATCAGAGCCACACTTGTGGATCATGTCATAAATCTGACCATTGCAGGGGATGGTTGCGGCATTCAAGGAGATTTTTTCCACTGTGTGTGGCAATGGTAACATCAGATGTGATGTTGATGAAAATATTTGGCCTGACCAACGTGAGCGACAAGATGTCCACCAAGAATAATTTGTTTCTTTTTTTTTTCTTCATGAATGTTATTTTTTGTTTTTTTGTATTTGTGGTAATACACAAATATGAAATGTAAAGTGAAATCTTGTTACTCTTGTCAGTTACTTCCTACATGTACAGTAAATACACTTTTTGTATTGTGTATATACACATGAAGTACAAAAATAAACACTGTAAAAATACAAATGTTCATAGAATTTTTTTTTTCTACATACTATTGACTTTTCTCAACAAATATGAGATTTGTTTACAGTAAACCCTTAATTTTTATGGTTGACTGTTGTGGTGAAAAAACAACTAAACATTTTGACCAGTGTGGCTCACACAATGACAAAAATACTTTAGATTTTGGTGGCCTTGGCCAAATTATTGACAAAATAACTAGGTTTTGAAGCATGAATTAAATGTTTTGGGTGAGTAACTACATTTTGCAGACATGCTATAAAGTTTTGAAGTTCCTGCAAACAGTTGTGACATTTGCACTCACAGTTTAGAGAATGTTAAGACTGTTTCGTGTGTGCCAAAAGCAATTGAGAAAAACTGTAACAACACCTTTTACAGCAGCTAATACAATGTTACTGTAACTTCTACTCAATATGAGTAGAAGTTAACATTGTAGCTGCTGTAAAAAGTGTTTTTAATAATTATTAACTAATGTTAATTCATACAACTCTAAATGTTAAACTCTACTACTGTAATAGACTAACATTTACTGTAAACTAACATTTAAAGCATTCACTAATGATAGATAGATAGATAGATAGATAGATAGATAGATAGATAGATAGATAGATAGATAGATAGATAGATAGATAGATAGATAGATAGATAGATAGATCTTTCTATCATGGAAGAGCGGATGCATAATGATAGATAGATAGATAGATAGATAGATAGATAGATAGATAGATAGATAGATAGATAGATAGATAGATAGATAGATAGATAGATAGATAGATAGATAGATATCTACAGTATTTATCTATCTATCTATTTATCTATCTGTAAAACTCGAACAAGATAGATAGATAGATCGTTATTATTTCTGGTTACTTAATAATTATGTAACTTCCATTTCTATTGTGTAGGAGTTGTATCACCAGCAGAGGGCAGAAGACAACCACCGTTGATCATTAGTAGACCTCTATGGTAGACCTTCAGTCACCAGTCAATTACCATAACTGGATAAAACCAAACCTATAGTCACACTTTCTGTTGTTATCATTATCATATCATAAATGTTTATCTGTTCAAATATACATCCACAAACATAGCCAAGAAGTTTTAGAATAATGGAATAGAAATGGATGTACAACTACTGTGGTGGTGAAAGATCACAGTTTTGTCCAGCGATGGTGTTCTGAATAAATAGGTTTTTATTTCCACGCAGTCACAGGTGTCTGACACTTTCTCTCTGTTTTTCATGAAATCACCAAAAAAAGGGAAATGAAAACACTATATTGCTCGATGTAGGCGAGGAGCTCCCTGTCAGCTGACTGAGGTCAAGAGGCTTTAGCATTGGGGAAACAACCACACGCCGGAGGAAAGCTCTTCCTTGGAGTCTGTAGAGAGAAGTGCACCCTTACTCTGAGATTCGTTTCCTTTTTCCACTGCTAAACAACACACACATGCACTCCAAACTTCAAGGGAAAGTGCAGTGAACGTGCAATATTAATAACAGCACTGTCATAGTTCTCTCAGGTAACAGCTGCCCTGCCAAATATATGAGATAGTGTTGAAGAAACTACACACACCACTGAAACTGTGCTCTCATGATACCAATCCCTCTTATACCATTCAGTTTGGGGACCAAAGGTTGCGATTAAATCACTCTATTCAAAACAATAAAACAGTATATTGTATTTAGATGTATATTGGACCAACATCAGACTTTAATTTCTTTAATGTTGAGCATTTTGAATGACTAGCATTAACCCTCTGTCCCAAAGGATTTAGAAGGGATAAAAATGTCATCATTCATTCTCCATATGTCATTCGTCCATACATGTATGACTCTTTTCTTTTCATTTTTCCAGTGGAAAAGAAGACATTTTAAAAAATGTATGGTTTTGTCCATACAATGCAGTGTTTTAAAATTCATTGACTTTGCGGTCAAAATGGCCCAAACAACAAGAAACAGAGCAAATATAATGGATTTATTATATTGAAATTGTGAGTAACAGTTAATCTCAACTAAATAGGTGTAAAAAAAAAAAAAAAAAAAAAAAAGGACTGACACAGGTAAGATAATTCAAGGCCTTATGCATATTTATCTAAATGTTTTCAGGTAAATCAGTGTTTTGTCTGATTCACACGTCAGAGAAGGGTGCATGTAACAAAATAAATTCCATTGTAATCTGAGCAGTGTAAACATACTGTTTAAAGTTCATATTTTCTCATGACGCATCTGTTTGAACTCTGTACTCTTATGCACTATGCACACAATTAATTAGGCCTACATGTTGATAAGACATTACAATCACAATAAACAAGGCCTTTGTATCAAAATATCACTTAGCATTAAGCAGCATTGACCAATCACAAAAAGTTGCTTTGAATGTTAATTTGACATACATACAAATTCAAAAATAGTGTTCAGTCTCTATCACATCCATAAAACTACTCGAACAACACTGAAATGCAACAGCATGTTCAGGGGTCACAGAAAATCTCAACAGTAATACTGTTGTAATTACAAGAACTGTTTACTATTTTAATATATTTTAAAATAAAATATATTCCTGTGATGGTAAAGTTGACATTTTCCAGTCTTTCATTCGTTATTCTTACTGTAAAAATGAATGAGCTTTATCTAATCAAAAAAATTGGGGCAACAGATTACAAGCAATATTATTAATTCAATTTAACAAATTAGAATTGAGTAATGATTATTCAAATGCATTCCTTAAAAGTAAACCATTTAAAATGAGTAAAACTTACCAAAAAAAACAACCAAAAAAAAACGTACATTTACGTCGCCATCAGTGTAGCCTATGTTTTAGGTTTCTCCTTCAGTGATTCTGCCTGTTAACATCAGGTGTCTTCAATGTTGGCAATATAAAATAAAGAGTTCTTAATCTTTGACGTCTGTCTGTTATTCAGATATTTTTGTTTATTTTTTTGCTGTAGCCTAAACTTTACTCATTTTAAATGGTTAACTTTAAAGGAATAATTTGATTAGCCTAATTATTACTCAATTCTAATTTGTTCAATTTAATTAATAATATTGCTTGTAATCTGTTGCCACAATTGTATTGATTAGATGAAGCATAATCATTTTTACAGTTGAAATGAGTAATAATCTAGACAATTTTTGAATATTTTTTTTACTACAATTGCATAATAAATGCCAGTTGGGCCTAATTTATTTTTAAACATCACTTTGTCTTTATAATATCACAGTTACTTGTCATCATATTTTTGTGTCCTTGCCATCAACGAAGTTTGAATACCCCCTGAGTCTTTATCTAAAATAAATGAAAGTGGTGGAAAACCCGGCGGTGTAACAAACATCCTCGTTTATTTGTAAAGCCAATAGATGTCATCGTCATGATCAGCCTTCACCTTAAAACGGATATGATGATGATGCAAGACGACGAATTATTGCCAGTTTTATGGTTTTATTTTCAGTTTCTCGCTTTCTCTTGAAACCCCTCCTGTCCTGTCTACTATTGGTCCTGTCTGTAAGGGGGTGTGCCTGTGTGACGCTTCATGGATACATATAAAACACACGACACACACCAAACCGATGTAAACTACGAGGTAGAAAACCTTCTTC
This sequence comes from Pimephales promelas, assembly GCF_988280905.1. NCBI lineage: Eukaryota > Metazoa > Chordata > Actinopteri > Cypriniformes > Leuciscidae > Pimephales > Pimephales promelas. The sequence continues at coordinate 8,401,867 of NC_142793.1, forward strand.
AGGACCTATAATCATATAGCAGCGATGCAGAGGTAAGATGATGGAATTATCATTATTATTAAGGCTCAAAACCTAGTGCACGAGCACGACCCAATACGCGTTCCGTTAAAGAGTCGCTGTAATAACAAAACAAAACAACTCGCATTTGACGCATGTGTAGCCTACGTCAGTGAACGCCAAATACAACACGCTCCTGTCATCCGTCATTTCCCTCTGATTTTAGATGATAAGTTATTGGTAAGGGTTAGGATTAGGACTAAACTTTTGGACAGGAATGTTGCTCCATGGTCTCTAGCCTCGGTTTGGGCTGCAGTCATGAAGTGGGTACAGCTGATTGGACAACAGATAATGGAATTAAATTGCATAAATAAAACTATAAATATGAAATATAAGTAAATAAACTATTTAAGTATCATCGAACCTCCATTTTTAAATAAAAAATACATAAACATTTTCAATTTTAGTATAGGCCTACTTTCAAATATAATTTATTTCTGTGTGATGCAATAGAAATATCACTAACAATAGGCCTATTCATGTTATATTCACAAAAGTTTGGGGTCGGTAGTTTTTTTAATTTTTTTTTTTTTATGTGTGTGTGTGAAAGCTTTTTTTAGTGTTTTATTCAGCAAAGATGTGTTAAATTGATACAAAAAGTTTTTATTGTTAGAAAAGAGTTCTATTTTGAACAAATGCTGTTCTTTCAAACTTTTCATTCATCAACAAATCCTGAAAAAAGTGAAAATTAGGGCTGTAAAACGATTAATCGCGATTAATCGCACCCAAAGTAAACTGTGTACATAATATATGTACACAATATGTGTGTGTAGTGTGTATAATTATTTTGTATATATAAATACACACACATGCATGTATATATATTTAAGAAATATTTGCATGTAGGTACTTATATATTATAAGCTTATTATATAAGCTTATATATATATATATATATATATATATATATATATATATATTTATACAAAATGTATATTATACATTAATATAAATATTTGATAATACCACATCTTTCTTAAATATATACATGCACATGTGTGTATTTATATATGCAAAATAATTATACACACATATATTTTGTAAACACAAACTTTTATTTTGGATGCGATTAATCGTTTCACAGCCCTAGTGAATATTTGCATAGTCAAATTATAGGTCTTATTTTAGGCCTATGTGCACAAATTTGCATGCCGTTTAAAAAGTGAAAGGTAATATGAAATTCTAAAAAAGAAATAACTATTTTTGGCTATTATTTTGGATGTTTTATTTTAAAATTTTAGTTTGAATTAAATAGAAATTTAAATTAGATCAAAATATAGTTGTTAATATTGTTAAAGTTCAACCAAAATCCTTATATTTCATTTATTACAGAATATAATAACCACCGCAGTGTTGCATACATATTGTATATAAGTGATTTGAATATTTATTAATTTATAAAAAAATGCTTATCAATGTCAACATTAGCTGTCTGACATACAATGACATCACTTTTTTTGATCTCTCATTGATTTCTTTTAAGCAGCACGATGGGCAAACCTCAGTTCGGCCCGTGGCTTATACAGCAGGTGGAAAGTGGGAAGTATGAGGGATTGCGCATGATAGGCAACGATACATTTCGAATCCCTTGGAAACACAACTCTAGAAAAGACCTTGGGGACGAGGATGTTAAAATATTTAAGGTAACTTCCTTCTTTCATCTCACATTTCACTTCTGCATGAACGAGGCATATGCAGTCTGAAGATCTCCAAAGGGGGCGTGGCTTTAAAAGGGGGCGGGGTTTCATACCCATTAAGTGGAATTCACCCTAAAAGTTATTAAACTCATGTGATACATCATCTGGATTGTAATTACAATAACTTTTTATACAATAACTATAACTATAAGGTGTTGTATTTTTGGTCCGTTCAGGAGTGGGCTGTGGTCAGCGGGAAGATCAACGAGAACCCTTACGACAAAGCGAAGTGGAAGACAAATTTCCGTTGTGCGCTTCATAGTCTAAAAAACTTTGCGATGTTAGAGGATCACTCCAAAGATGCGGAGGACCAACACAAAGTCTATCGCATTATCCGTCCTCAAAGTGAGTTTAATTGCTTAATCTGCATTTGTCATGGGGAAATGAGTTGATTGTAAAGCTCTGTTGACATTGTTCTTCAGATTGCCAGGAGATACCTAGGCCCGAGCCGGTTCAACTTCAGCTACCATTCATTGCTGACATCTACAGTGCATCTGATTACATGTCTGAAGAGATGGAGGTAAGATTTATCACTGGTAGTAGACATAATAATATGTACACAATAAATTGAATTCATTATTTTTTTTTAAATATGAAATATTTTTAAATATTACATGAATTATAAATTATACACTACTGGCCAAAAGTTTGGAATAATTGTGATAATTTGGAATAATTCGGCTCACCAAGGCTGCAATTATTTGATCAAAAATTCAGAAAAACAGTTAAATATTATTACAAATAAAAAGGAGAAAACTTTAAAATATTGTAAAATGTAATTTATTTATGTGATCAAAGCTGAATTTAATCCAGTCTTCAATTTTACATTGTCCTTCGGAAATCATTCTATGTTGATTTGTTGTCAGTTTTTGCTGCTTAATATGTTTGAGAAAATTCAATAATTTTTTTAGAGAGGTACTTTTATTCAATAAGGATACATTGAATTGATCAAGAGCTTTATAATGTTGCAAAAGATTTTGCTCTCAAATAATTGAACTTTCTATTAATTAAAGAATTCTGAAAAAAATACATAGCAGTTTCCACAAAAATATTTTCAACAATTAGAAACATTATTAATAATTCAGCCCCATTAGTAATTGTAAATGATTGAGCAGCATATTAGAAAGATTTCGTAAGCATCATGTTACACTGAAGACTGGAGTATTGATGCTGATATGGGGGGGTGGGGTGGGGGGGATTTTGCGGGGTTGGGGGGTCATAATTATTACACATTGACCAGTAGTTTACAAAATGATTGAAATATATTTTAAAAATATATAATAAATATATATATTCTATTATGTCTGATACAGCAGGAATTGCTCAGCCAAGTGGAGGAAATGCATCTTAATCAACATGCAGGTAAAACATTTACTATATACATTTATCTAATCATCTTCGGCCCCGATCCGGCCCACGTCTGGTACTTGTTGAATCCACATGTACCATATGACACTTTATGGTGTCTGGGCGGGGGGGGGGGGGGGGGGGGTATGGTCAGAGGAAGTGATGTAGATGAGGCTCTTACTTTGGCATATTCACAAAATACCCTTTCTATCCACAGAACCCCAACCATGGGACACCTGTTCCCAACAACACATACTGACTCCCTCGAGGAGCAACTTTGAGACGAACTACTCAGATCATCCATGCATGCAGAACAACACCCCTGCCCCGGTCCTGCAATCCGACACTAATGGTAACACAACCAGCTGTCGCAGTTTTATTCAACCCAAGTCCATGAGAAATCATAACTGTTTTACAGAATTTTAATATTTCATTTGAATTTGGTTCATTAGTACAAAAACAATTTTAAGAGAAAAACAAACACCCCAAACCTAACTGTAAGTGGGGCAAAAACTTATGAATGAAATTACAAATTCTTCTGAACTTGTCACAAATTTGCCAAAAGGAATAGTAATGAATTGTCATGAGACTGCGTTAGCTTTATTTGAACCATTGACTGTTCATATCTAAAACATTGTACATATAGTAGTGTTTCTCTAAATTGTGTTGTACAATGTTACTTCTAGTCCATCAATGCAACCCTCCTAATCTCTGGGACCTGGAGATCACGATCAACTACAGGAGAATAGAAGTTTTGAAAACTCGCCTGTCTTCGCCACTCGTTCAGTTTCACTACCAGTGTGACCCATCTGAGCTGAGCGGAACGCCGATACGCTTCCCGACCACCGAGGGCCTGGTCGACCACATGCAGATTCACTTCACTAAACGCATCTTCGACAGCATTCAGAGAGGCCTGCAGCTGGAGGTCAACCAGTCCGGCATCTACGGCTTCCGGCAGGACAAGTGCAAAGTCTTTGTCAGCACCAGTGACCCCTCCGAGATCCACAACCCAGAGCCCCGAAAACTGCATCAGAACACCAGGGAGCTTCTGCTCAGTTTTGATAAGTTCGTAAAAGGTATAAACGATGAGAAAAGATACATATTGCACACTGAATAATCTCTAGAATATGTTGAATTAATATCCAACTACTTTAAAATGACCAAAAACATGGTATAAAGCAGGGTCCACCATTTGCAACCCGATTACCATGACTGTTCCAATGAAATATTCCTTAACAATGTGGCATACAGGAAGTGACGTCATCATAGGGCCCTTATTACAGCATGGCAGGAAGAAATCAAATTCCATTTTTTCTTCTTCTCATAAATTACAGAATTGTATGGAAGCTTGTTTCCGCCACTGAATAAAAAATAAAAATAAAATAATTGCGACTTTTTATCTCACAATTGCGAGATATAAAGTCAGAATTGCGAGATATGATGTCAAAATTGTGAGAAATAGTCACAATTGCGAGACATAAAAGTTGCAAATGCGTTTTATAAAGTCAGAATTGTGAGATATAAACTTGCAATTGCGACTTATCAGGCTAATTATAAGGGGGGAAAAAGACTCACTTTTCCCCCCTCAGAATAGTTTAAATCTCACAATTCTGACTTTATATCGTGCATTTCTGACTTTATAACACGCAATTGCGACTTTATATCTCACAATTCTGACTTTATAACAGATAACACGCAATTGCGACTTTATATCTAGAATTCTTACTTTATATCTTGTAATTCTGACTTTATAACACGCAATTGCGACTTTATATCACGCAATTCTGAGTTTATATCTCGCAATTCTGACTTTACATCTCGCAATTGCGACTTTATATCACGCAATTCTGACTTTATATCTCGCAATTTTGACTTTACATCTCAATTGTGAGATAAAAAGTTGCAATTACCTTTTTTTCATTCTGTGGCGGAAACAAGCTTCCATAGAATTGTTTTTAGAATTTCTTCTTAAATTTTTTGGCAAATATGAGTTTATCAAGAACTACAAATCAGTATTTGATCCCAAACTACCGTGTGACAGGCTTTTAGAACTACATCTTTATCGTTATATATCTACAGTTATCATCCTTGGGGTAAATGGGCCTTTACTCATTTTGGGACTTATAGCCTAAATGTTATTAAATTTAATAATTATTGACAATTAATTTTAAATAAAACAAAAAAATTCACTGACCAAATGTTGAAAAATATATGTATAAATAATCAAGTCCTAATTTGTACCGTATTATGGAAGTCTGTGGGGCGAGTGTACAGCACAGCGGATTATATTTTAAAGTATGCTACTTTAACACAATTTTAACCTACGATTATAATATTACACATTCTTGCATTACTATTGACAGATCCCAAAACCAAACTTCACATTCATGCTTTTAAACCCTCCTGGACACTTGCCCCATTGACTTCCATTGTTAGTGTTTTACCTTTGTTTTTAAGTTTCTATTGTCACTGACAGTGATGCTGCCTGAAAATAGACCAGAACAACCTGTATTACAAGCGGTGTGTTTTTCCCTTCTGATTGGATCATCACGATTATTTTTCAGACCTGATGGATTTTAGAGAGAACAGACGGGGGTCTCCGGATTATACCATCTACCTGTGCTTTGGGGAGAAGCTCCCGGACGGAAAACCACTGGAGAAAAAACTCATCACAGTCAAAGTAAATATCTCAAAACAGAAACACATTAGCTCTTTTTGTGTGCATTTCAAGTGTTATACCATATCCTTTTTTTCCATCTCCACAGGTTGTGCCTCTGATATGCCGTGAACTTCACGAAAGAGCTCAGATGGATGGAGCGTCCTCTCTTCGAAACGATAACGTCAGCTTGCAGATCTCCCACAACAGCCTTTATGACCTTATTAATTCTTTGGGTCTGCCTTCAATGGACTAAAGTTTCTGTTTTCACCATTAAATTACTCAGCCGTCCTTAAATTCATAAATTCTCTCTGCTACTGTTATACTTCTAGCACAAGGCAAACCGAAAGAACTCTTCAGAGGTAGTTTCCATGGGGTATTCTGAGGGTATTTAATTATAATCTCAATGAAACTATTGTTCAAATGTTCAGAAACCTCTCCTTGTTAACATTTTCTAATGAGGGATACAGCCTCGTTTTAATATCTTGTCTTCTAGTGAAGAATCTTTCACGCTTTGCCCAAAGGGCTTAATTCGCTTCATGTTCATTGCTTTGTTTATGACTGTGATGTTTAGAAAGTTTGACATTTAATGGAGTCGTTTTAAAAAGCAGTGGTTGATTGTTATGGGTGTTAGTTTATTAGATAATGCTGATACCAATATCTAAACAGCTGAGGCTAATGAACATGTAAAAATATCATACATATAAAATGTAATAAATATGCGTGTATATATATAAAGTGATATTTTGTTTTATTTATTGTATTTAGATTTAAGATAGTGAATAAGATGTACTCAATTTAAAATTCACCTGCAACACAACACATTTCACAAATAGAAAACGTCTAACTTAACATTATTTCTGGAATATGAGACTTCAGTGTGCATGAATCCTTAAATATCAGCACATTTTATGACTGTAAAAAAAAAAAAAAGCAGGAAGCATGCTAAAGATTTTTTCTTTTATTAAATAAAGAATCTAATAAAAATATTTACACAAACAGTGGATCACGAATCATGTATTCTGTGACTGCTTGGATTCACATGATAAAGTTCACTTGGTTCACCGAGAACAGAATCCTCTCTGACAGGAAAAGACCGGCGGTTTGCAACATTTCTGCACGCCTCACTGTGAGATACAACTGAAGTTACATGAGATCAATTCAACATTTCTCAAGCAATTAAAATGACATAATTAATGAAAAGGGTTTAGAAAATCCCAACATTTTGAATTACACTCTACAGCCATCATTTACAATTAACTTTTCTGTCAAATCTTTTCACTGAACCTTTAGTAATGCATAAAGAAATGGTTATTTTCTAGGCTGAAAGTCATTTGTAAAAGCTGTCATTCACTGACAGAACAAAAAACAACAGCAATTAGAAAAAAAAAAACAATTGACAAACACATCATCTGGCAGGATTTATCAGGAAATCTGCTAAACAGCCACTTTTCACCTGAACAGAAAATATCTATCATAGCCATTCACGTGTGTCATGAACCATATCGTTTTACATTTTCAAAAAAACTATTCGATGAGGGTGAGGTCTACTTCCAGTGTTCCTGTTTTACTCGTAGTAGTAAACTAAAAGATTTTAAAGAAATGTGTCAACCAAATAGATTTCATAGTCTCATAAAGACTAGATAACAATATTTTAACTCAAATAAATGCTCTTTGTAAGTTTTTGGAGAGATCACAGAATGTCCCAGAGGATCTTAAGTATTTACGGCATATATGTGACGTACCAAAAAAAAAAAAAAAATGAATTCGCTCTTCAATGATGGAATCTTATTTATGATGGATCTTTGATGTTCACCAAGTATTGTGTGTGTGTGTGTATATGTATAGTCTGATGATGCAAGACCCTGACTAATGACTTAAACTTCCTGTTGGATAAGCTTAAAATAGCAAAGAAACACAACACCCTCTTGAATACTCGTTTTAAACAATGGCAACGTAAAGATTTAACATATCTTGTCTTCAGACGCACCCAGAGACTTTCAAATGATTTTTACATTCAAAAGAAAACAAACAAACATTCAAAAAGGTTCATTTGATTACTGACAAAGACGTTGAGCCCTTAAGAGTTTCCTACGTCACTGTAGAAATGCACAGATTAAAAAAAAAAAAAAAAATCCACAGATGATTGCTAATGGTACTGTCTGAAAAGGACATAGCCGTTTTACCATTGACTTCACACTGAAGTTTGGAAGTCTTGCGGGACGTCTGCCTGTGAGTTTCCCCCAGTTTCCTCTTTCCTGTGTTTTCTTGCATGTTTATACTTCTCCACGTAAGCTTTGACCAAGTTAACCACTTTCACCGGGTTGATCTCACCACTCTTGCTATGACACACCTTGTTAATGAAGGAAAACAAGACATTAATGGAATAATTGTCATGTAATAACATAATTATTTCATAATTAATTCAAGAAATTAAAAAGAAATCAAGGGGTGGTGATGGCGCAGTGGATAAGACACATGCCTTTGGTGTGAGAGGCCTGGGTTCGAATCCACTGTGAGACACCAATGTGCGACCTCTGACATATATAGCAATTGTAAGTCGCTTTGGATAAAAGCATCAGCTAAATGAATAAATGTAAGAAATTGCCCACTGAAGAGAAGGGCATCAAAATAGAATAGTATTTGCATATGCTAATGTGCTTGGATTTACTTGGGGGGGGTAAAAGGAAGTAAATATGAAAAGAAAACATCTGACGTCACGCAAGTTACCTTCTGAACGGCTTTACGCAAAATCTCTTTGTACTCTTCCTTCGTGATGTCTCTCTTCTGATAGAAGGGCTTTATTGCAAGCTTGACCTCCTCTATTGCTCGCTCTTGCATATGAAGTTTCTTCATGTACTACAGAAAGACAAACAATGAATAAAAACTCATGAGGCAAGGCAATCAAATTAAATGAGTCACCGATGTGATGAAATTGTGCTTTATTGACCTTCTCTTTCGGATCGGCGTCCCCTTCTTTGTGGGATTTTGGTTTGCTGGATTCCTCTTGGGGAGGAAGGCTGGAGACTGTTGCTTTTATATCAGCCTTAGATGAAGCTTTATTCTTTAATATGAAACAGATTCATGGGATTATTGTAGTGCTGAAGTACCCATAATATCACTCAAGCTTGAAACTGCCCACAATGAAAATTCCCATTAACCAAGTTTCAATGATTTATAAGGGCTTGACTTCCTGTGATCTTCCGGGCTTTCCCTTCGCTTAAGGGAACGTGAAGCAATCATTTAATCAAAAGCACAAACTTGGAAAAACATTTTTTAAATACATATGAAGAGTTCAGATGCAAAAGCCTCTAAATGCCATTTGAAATTTTCTTCTTTAATGATGATTTTTATCAAACTTGTATATTTAAGTTCAGTAATTTCACTTAAATTTTTGTTATTTAAGTGACATTACTGAACTTAAATATACAAGTTTGATAAAAATCATTAAAGAAGAAAATTTCAAATGGCATTTAGAGGCTTTTGCATCTGAACTCTTCATATTTTAATTATAATTATGTAGCTGAGAAATGCAAAACTTGATAAACTTTTTTTTTCAGGGACAGTATTCAGGGACACTCCTTGTGAAAGAAGGAATGCACAATTTTCAAGTGTAATGCTAACTTTCATTTCTTCTGAAGTGAAGCCTTATAAAGCTGATTTCAGTTTCTGTCACATGGGTAAGTAGGAATTGCATCATGAGCAAACAATTTGAGCGGTGATATGATGACACCCTCTGGTTTCTTAGAGCAACTACATATGAGGCACAATAATTATAACATGCACTAGTATACACAAAAAACTTGTTCTAAGAGCTCTTATTACTTAAAAAGTTTCGTCAATAAAATTCTGTGTTTTCTAGAGCTGCTCCTGTCATGGAGAAAAATCTTCTCAATCTTGAAAAAGTAACACTCAAGAGTTCCAGAAGTCAAAATAAGATTTTATTGGGGAAAGCAGAAACACCTGCAGGACATCTGACCAACTCACACTTGTTTAGCTTTAACCAATGACCTCATTTGCAGGTGCTCTCCTCCCTTTTCTATTGCTGGAATCTCCCTAACACTTTCGCCACAGTTACTTCATTCCTGGGCTATAAGGAAGGGTGGGTGGCTGACTCCCAACCAGTCAAATAATACTTTAATTGTCCCACAAAATAATTATTCAGTGTTTTTGCCAATTATTTTTTATCAAGAGAACATTGAAGCTGCTCTTTTGGTTCACATGGCCTTCAACAGTGCAGATGCCAACCGCAAACAACTTTAGTTAAAATCCCTTTGCTTTCGCCTTTGACTTGTGTTTGACCATGAGGCCTTCAAAACACACTAATAGTATTCAGACTATATCTACAATTATTTTCTTACTTATAGGATAAGTAAAACATTTCATCACTCCAAACAAGCATGATAGTATGTGGGAACCCAAAAGAAAGTATTGTAAAAAATGTCTGTTTTGTCTTCCAAAGACTAAAGTCATAAGTGTAAAACAACAAGGGTGAGTAAATTATGACAATTTTAGTTTTATTTGGAATCTATCCCTTTAAAACACTGGAAGAAATAAAGTATAAGATGAGTTTGTACCTGACCGGAGGTTTGTTGGGATGAAGCAGACCTTCGCGACCCTTCTTGCTTGAGCTTAAGTTTGAAGAGTGCAAGTTCTAAATAAGCCATGGGACAACATTCAAAACAATTTTACTAAATTTTCAAAATATTTTAGTTTTATGTAGCCTGAATGCTTCAGATCAAGCCTGATGTGACTAAAGCCCAGAACACACCAAGCCGACCCCGACAAACTAGCGCTGATGAAAGCCGACTGTGTTGTCGCCTCTCGTCGAGGTAAAAAGCTGCACTTGAACACACCGAGAGAACTACAGGCAACTGTCAGCTAGAATGTGCGTTCTGCGCCTGTGTGTAATGAGACAACTGTCTATTTCTGCAGATAAATTAGTCTATATTCGTCATTCAGAAAGGAAAACCGACGCTGCCGGCTGCAGATGCAGATTGTTTACACTGTAAACAAAGCAGCGCGTGCTAACCGTTTTGAATATCAGTCCTGCTAAACGCTTTCTTTATTCCACTCTGCTCATGTTAATATTGAAATATTCGCCAATGAACACTCAGGTAAGATGGCATAACATAAGAACAGCCTTCTATCTTTACCGTTTTGACTTCTTTGCTTGCTGTTTGGCTTTTATTCTCTTGCATTGACTCTTTCACTAAGCTGAACAGCCAATCAGAGTTCTCTCTTTACCCGACGGCTTGGTTTTGGTTGACACCAATTCAACAGGTCGAATCCAGCGAATCAAAGCCGACGAGGACTATTTTCAGCCGATTAACACAACGAGGAAACTTAGTTGGCCGACGCACAAAAACTGCCCGACGGCCGACCGTCGGCTTGGTGTGTTCCGGGCTTAAATGTGTAAAGTAGAGCATAAAACAATTTTACTCACTGCTTAATTTATCAGACTGGGGTTCTTCTGGTTCCTGCAAATTCCAAGTGACTCGCTTTCCCTGCGGCTTGGACTTGGCACCAGCTGTAACAGTTTCAATAATTTGCTCATTCGCTGCTGGAGCCTCTGGAAGCGCAGACTTGGGGTCGACACCTTCTGTTGAGTCGGCCACAGAGCTCTCACTCATTTCTTTCTTAATGAAGTCCAAGTTATCAATCAAGTAATCAATGCTAATATCTTCATCGGATGACACAACAGGTTCTTGTTTTATTGGGGGGTCTGGTGGTTGGAGAGGTGACAACTCCATGTCCTCCTCTAAAAGCGGCGACTGATAGGACTCAATGGGCTCCTTTTTACAGTTTGCCGGGTCTATGTCAGGTGTGTCTGAACCGATGACAAGAGGGTTATCACTGCAGCTTGGAGAATCATCGTCATCAAGCCATATTTGCTCGATTATCATTTTTGGTGGCTCAACCATTTCTTGCAATTTCATTTCCTTTTTACAGTTCTCAGTGTCTATGTCAGGTGTATGCGAACCGATGACGAGAGGGTTGTCACTGCAGCTTGGTGAATCATCTTCATCAGGCCATATTTGCTTGATTTTAATCTTTTTTGGCTCAACCATTTCTTGCAATTGAATTTCATCCTGAAAGCCAGTGTGCCTCTTTTCTAAATCCACACTTTTCAAATTCATTTCACTAAGATTTGGTGATTCCTTGAGGAAGATGTTAAAAGACATCTCTTCATGTTTCATCTCTTTAACACCATCTAATTCTCCACAGAGTTCCTCCTCCTTTTTGAAATCTTTCAACTCCTGGACAGCACCAATGGGCCAAGGTTCCTCTTGTTTAATTTTTTCGGACTTAAGAAGCTCAAGCGAAACATCTTCCTTGCTTTCTTTAACTCTTCTAGTCTGATCACCATGTCTTGATGACCCAAGACCACAAGTTGTGATGTCAACCAACTGAGTCTCTTGTTTATTTTTTTCAGACTTAAGCAGCTCAAGCGAAACATCTTCCTTGCTTTCTTTAACTCTTCTAGTCTGATCAACATGTCTTGATGACCCAAGACCACGAGTTGTGATGTCAAACAAATGAGTCTCTTGTTTAATTGATGGTTTAACTGAAGTAGTCTCATGTTTATGTGCTCTTGCATCTCTCTCTGTCTTCACCTTTGTTGTAGACCTGACTGAACCAACAGCAGGCGTTTGTAACTCAGTGGACATGGGCTCTGCAGACTTATGAGAGCTCCTTTCTGTGCGTCGAGAGGGCTCTGATCGATCCTCTTGCCTTTTTCGCTCTCTAGACGTTGATCTTGATTTTGACCTCTGTCTCTTTAACCTATTCTCACCCTTATCCTTTGATGCCTTCTTCCTTTCTCTGGATCTAGATCTACAAAACGAACGAGATCGAGAGCGCCTTCTTTCTTTTGATCTCTTCTTTCGTCTTTCTCTCCCTCGGTTGTCATTCCTCTCACGACTCACTCTTCTCCCACTTGTCTTCCTCTCTCTACTGCTGGAACTCGAGGAACACCTCCTGTCTCTTGACCGTGGATATCTTCTCTCTTTCGATCTTGAGCTGTGCCTCTCTTTTGATTTCGAACGGGATCGCCGCCGATCCCTTGACCTTGAGCGTGACCTCCTCTTTTCTTTTGAGTGTTTCTTTTTATGGGAATCTTTAGATGAAAGGCTTTGCGATTTTGATGGTGACTGCTTCCTATCCATGCACTGGGACTGGTGAGGTCTTTCCATTTTTACGTTAGTAGCATTAAAGGTACCACTGACTGAAGGTAGCTCTTTACACAACCCATTTCCTTTGGATGCTTGGATTGCTAGAGACTCTTCAAGGGACTTTGATTGGGGCCTGACGGGTTGAGGTTCAGCCTCAGGCTCAGACTTCACCTCCAACTTAACGTTTTTGTCACTGCACGACGAGCTTGATCTGGAGTGCTCTTGAGCTTTCTGAAATGGACTTTCTGGAGTTTCACGACTTCCAGGATCTATGCTAGCATTATCTGAAGATCCTGTGGCAACCCAACTGTGAATTGCGTCTGAATGATGTGGCGATTGTTTGCACGGTTTGTCTCTGCAAGGATCTGGCTCCGTTTTAACTTCTGCACACATTTCCGAGTCTCTCTCCATATCAGAGTCCGCATTCACAGACTCAGATTTGATTTGATGACAGGCATCCTCATTGACTCCAACTGGTACCCGAGGCTCAGTATTTTGGGTGCTAACATCAAGACCCTCACCTTCTGGTTCATTATCAGATGAATCAGACCCCGTAGGGTTAAAGGGGTCATAGACCTCACACTTCTCTTCTTTGCTCTTCTCCTCCTTGGCCTTTGTTTTTAATGACAACAGCATGTGTTTACTTTTATTACTCTTCTTTGTTGATTCCTCCTCATTCCCAGACAGAGTCCCTCCTGATGCAGAAAGTCGCCGAGCTTGCCATGGGTTTCTGCTAGAGTTTATACGGAAACTGACAGAAGAAGAGGACGAGCACGAGTTTGAAGAGGCACTGAAAGATGATGTACTGGAGGTGAAAGAGCTAGAAAATGAAGAAGCAGCACCAGTTCTGTCTGATCTTTGACTCGGAGCATCCACTGTCCTGTTTTGCTGACTTGTACCCATTCCTTGCTGATCAACGGTACGTTCCCTACCTGTATTGCCAGCTAAGCTGGTCACTGAAGACCCAGGCAAAGTGCTGCTACTGCTGTCACTGCTACTATTTGCACTGGGGGTACTGTCCCTTTTAATTTTTGGTATCCTTGGCAATACAGAAACATCCACCCATACAGGCTTTGGAGGGGGCTTTCTGACAGGCGGCTGTCGGGCAGGTCCCTCCTGGTCTTGATGGGGAGAGTCAGAAGAGCTATTTGACACCCTTGAAAGGGGTTGACCTCTAATCCCATTAGTGCTCAAGTGGCCATTTCCAGGTCTTGGTGTATTTAAGCTGATAGGCCTGTGAAGTGCACATGGATGCAGATTAGGATGACCCAAGGGAAATGGGTGAGGGTGAGGAAGATGCGGAGAGTGTATGGGTGGAGATGTGGGAATCTGTGGAGTGGAACAGGACCCATGAGAATTGTGTACTAGTGGAGGCCTCCTCAATGGGCTGGAGGAAGGACCAGCCTGTTCAGAGGGGTGGATGAGACTTGTTTCTGTGTTTGGTGTGTTTCCTGGTTCCCCTGAGCCTGATTCTCCAGGGATAGTGTTCATTGGCAAGGACAAGGACACTGCAAGGAACAAACAAACATTTGACTTTTGAACGGATGGCAGTCATGCAACATCAACTCAATTATTACTGAACGATCTATACAGGTGCGTTTAGGAAGTAACAAAAATGCCTGGCTTATGTTTGTATATATATATATATATATATATATATACTGTATATATATATATATGGTAACACCGACTATCGTAGCAAGCCTGGAGCTCAACATTCATGTGAGAGGTCTCCTATTCAGAGAATAATTACGTCCTGTCCTGTGTCCTGAATGTTCAAGAACAAGTTTAAGTTTTTGCACTTCAGTTAATGTGTAGAAGATAATGTTTACAGAATTAAATGTGAAATTTTATTAAAGTGAGTTGAACAGTCTTATTTTGCTAATTTTTTTGTTATGTCTTTGAATAATATGGGGAACATGATTCGCAATATATTGCAGAATCGAATCGCAATACTTGCTTGTATCGCAATACTGTATATTGAGAATCGCAATAATATTGAATCGTGGCCCAAATATCGCGATAGTATCGAATCGTCACATTTTTGCCAATTCCCACCCCTAGTGAGTGAGTGACGTTCAGGAAGAGGTGACTGACACAGGCTGCTCCACACAGCAACAGAGAGCTGAGCAAAAAAAAAAAAAAAAAAACACTTAACTGCAACACTATTTTTGTTGAATAGATGTTTGTACCTTAACTGGGTTCCGGAGGCAGTTTATAACTTTTGGGTAGTGGAGTTTGATTGGGAGATTATTACATTACGCTGCATTATTGACGTCTGCAGTCAGGTGCTCTCTTGTTCGCTCTGTTTACTCTGTAATTATTTGTTTTTATTACATGGCTTGATTTAATTCTAATGTAGAATGAGGTCTGTTATTTATTAATAACAGACCGCTGCTTTAAGAACACACCGTTGCCATATTAAAGGCATAGTTCACTTTGAAATTAATTTTTGATATGTTTTATCTTACCTCAAGGGGATCCAAGATGTAGGTGTCTCTGTTTCCACCGAATTTTCAATTTTGACATTTTTTGGTCAAACCATTGTTGTCTGTCAGTCATACACTGGAGGTGAAGGGGGTCCTCAATCTGTTCACCTCAAAGAGCATGCACAGAGAAGTCAAAATTAAACATGATTTAATGACTCGTACATGTAAGTACACATTGATGGCCTAAGACACGAAACGAGCGGTTTGTGTGAGAAAACGAACAGTATTTATATCGTTTTACCTCTTGTAATCATAGCCATGACAAAATGATCTGACGGCACGGGCGCTTCGGTCTGCGCATTCGCTGGAAGTGATCGCTTGCGCGCCTACGTCACTCTTTGTTTATACAGAGATTTCGGTTTTACCTTTTACCTTAAAAGTTTTACCTTTCACTAAACATATTTAGATATACGGGAAACCGCAATGGAAGACGATTTCGGTATATCTAATTATGTTAAGTAAAAGGTAAAATTTCCGAAATCTCCGTGTAAATATTGAGTGACGTCACACGCAATCGATCACTTCCGGCGTAACAGTGAACTGATTCGGTTCGGTTCAGTTGGACATTGAACAACTGATTCAGATACTTGGATTACACGAGGTAAAAACGATATAAATACTGTTCGTTTTCTCACAAAAACCGCTCGTTTCGTGTCTTCAGCGATCAATGTGTACTTACATTTACGAGTCATTAAATCATGTTTAATTTTGACTTCTCTGTGCATGCTTTTTGGTGGACCCCCTTAGCCTCCAGTGTATGACTGATAGACAACAACGGTTTGACTGAAAAATGTCAAAATTGAAAATACTGTGGAAACAAAGACACCTACATCTTGGATGCCCTTGAGGTAAGCTAAAACATATCAAAAATTAATTTCAAAGTGAACTATCCCTTTAAGAACACACCGTTGCCATGAAAAACAGAGCGTTGCCATGGATTCTAAACGTTGAGACGGAACAGACTATTTTTTAGCGGGAGCAATACAATAATTTTTAAATCAATAAACTCCTTTTTAAATCAATATTTTGAGTCAAATGATTTATTTATTTGGTAGGTAGCCATGTAATAAGCGGGGTTATGTATAGCGAGGCGGTTGTTATAGCGAATACAAACCCTTCAGGCTGATTCAAGACCCCTCCGCCTCGCTATACATTATCACTTACTTATTCTGTCTGTTAAGCGTCCTCCAACATGGACAGGTGGTGGTGGGGTTCATAATGTTCACAATTGTATTTTATTAGTTCTTGTTTTAACCATGGATGAGGTAATTAGACTGTTATGTTATTTTCTTTTAAATGACGTTCCCTGTCATGTTCATTGCTGGGTTTATAGAAAAAACATCAACCAATGTTGCATATCATCCACAATTATTATAATGGATATAATTAAAGAATCCTTACACTATAAAGTAAATTAGAATAGTAACACAAAAAAATGGATTTTTACGCCTATTTTGAATTTTACTCAAATACAAATACTTTTTCCCCCTCAACAAATACAAATACCGGCTGGGACCTATCAGGTACATTGCTAGCCTGGCTGACGTAAGACCGACGTATCTGGGAACCACATGTTCATTTTCTTGTATTTGAGGCGTGGTTTACGAATGTCCAGAGCCGTTTATTGGGTGCTAGAAATGTCTTTCAAAAGTGCCTGTACGTAGCTCATAGCCAATCGTTTAAATTATACCAGATAACGTATGTAGAGCGAAAGAAATTAGACGAGGAAGAGGACGATGGGTCAGAGATTTATTTGCGTTCTAAACTACAATATCCAAGGCTGCATCAAAAAGTAACTTCGCGCCTGCTGCCATGTTTGATTCATAGGTATAAATAAACTGCTTCGGTGTGTTGCATAGACATTGTCATCATCTTGCTGCTCCCTCCCCGTTCTGTGATTGGTTCCCTAGATGAGGCGAAAATTTGGTCCATGGTATCTATCCAGACTACATAGCCATGTGAATAAAATCGCGCTAAGCAAAGGCAGTATTGGGAAACCCAGGCTAGTACACAGCTAATTTCCTCAAGGATTTTTTTTTTTAAAGGGACAGTGAAGATTAATCAACATTCATATAGATGTAAAATATACCCAAGTTATCCCAAAGGCTAATATAATGCTATAGATGTAAAATATACCCAAGTTATCCCAAAGGCTAATATAATGCTATAGATGTAAAATATACCCAAGTTATCCCAAAGGCTAATATAATGCTAATAGATGTAAAATATACCCAAGTTATCCCAAAGGCTAATATAATGCTATCAACTATACAGGGAACCCAATTGGTATATTACTATCATATTAAAGGATAAAATTAAATGATGTAGGCTAGGGGTGGCACGGTACATGAAAAAACGCTTGTCTCGGTTGAGCGTGTGTGCGTCTCACGGTTCGACGCATGCGCAATGCAGCCACGTACCGTATGTGTAGGGCTGTCGCGGTAACCGCAATATTGTAGTACCGCGCTTCTGACATGTCAACCGCAGAGGATTGCACGTAACCGCAGCAACCGTGATATTCAGCTTTCAATGCGCATATTATATACTGTAGACGCTGTTTAGTTTCGGTTACATTGGTTACTGAAAATGTCCTCGTTTTTGTCCACATCGTAAACTTTATTTATATAGCAACAAATACATATAAATTAAATAAATAAATAAATGGCGGTAATACCGCATATCGCGCTATTGAGCCACTCAACATTACCGCAAGGAAAATTCCATAACCGCGACAGCTCTACGTATGTGACGTGCGTTTTCTTTTCTCGCGACATATGCTTGTTCGACTTGGACCGGCGCTGCACAGAGCGACCGGTGAATAACATCAAACTAGTGCGAGAGCGGCGGCTCTGTATGCTTTTCAATCACTTTCGCGGTATTTGATGTCATTACCGATCGCTCTGTGCAGTGCCGGTTCAAGTTAGTAAACAAGCCAGTTAAAGTGGAGTATGGAGCGCTGCAGGTCACGGCACGCGGAGAAATGGCAAGTGGGACAGATGAGGGAGTTGGAGGATGCGCCAGCGTCGTATAAGTCTATAAGTCCGGTGTGTGGGGACATTTTGGATTTCATGTTATGATATTTTAATATAACGCTACAGTGGCACTTTATGTTTAGATAACAGCTTCAGTCAAATGTTTCCAAATCCTGCACTTTAATTTCAAGTGAAAAAAAAGTACCCTCACTCTCTGGGAATAGAAGCATTGTTGATACTAGGTGTTTCTCAATGTCAAGGATACTTCCTTGGCAGGACGGGTCCTTCCAAGTCATTTCCTTCAGAGGCTAGGCAAGGGTCCTCTTTAGCTTTCGGAGAACATGTAAATGGAACAGGCTAGCAAGTGCACGTCATTGCGTCATTACATCAGTGAAAGGTCCGCTTCGGCGCTGCAAAAATCATTGTGCTGGTGTACTGCACTGTTTAAATACACTTGACAGTCCTTATTTTGTCTTGTCAGTCCTCATAGAAATAAATAAATAAAGGGATAATGTATAACCAGGCGGTTGTTATAGTGAATACAACCCCGCAAACTCTAAAGCAGAGGGGTCTTGATCAGCCGGTTGTATTCGCTGTAACAACCGCCTCGCTATACATTTTCCCACTTATAACATGGCTACCTACCAAATAAATCAATAATTTGACACAAAATATTGATTTAAAAATGAGTTTATTCATTCAAAAACGATTATATTACCGGAGTTAACAGAACTACCTCCATAGCAACATGATCTAACGTTAGCTGTTAAAACAAAAAAGGCTATGAAGTAAAAATTAAAAAGTTAATCACCAGTAAAAGGGAACAGCTTTAAATCCCCTAAGCAAATTTGAGCCGATATGTGAAATAGTTTAACAAACATTAAATAAATGGCTAAACTGAAATTATACTTGCTTACATTTGAAAGCATATTGCCGTTATCACTCCGACTCCGCTAACGGTCGACATTTTTTTATTTTTTGAACAAGATAGCAAAGCTGCGCATAGGATTGTGGGTGATTTAAGCTACACATATGCATCCTTTCCTGTGTATGGGATATTTTCCGAACGAAGGACTCAGTCCTTGGTTGAAATTCTGAGGATCCTTGACATTGGAACAGTCCTCCGACGGACGTCGATGACGTAGCATCCTCGAAATTCCGGCTTCCGAGGATCCTTCCTTGACATTGAGAAACGCCTACTGTCTTTTGTGTTGAGGTTGAACTTATGTTTAACTTTATGTTTATGGCCTTTGCTATTGCTATAGCTTATTATAGGCAATGAGGTTTCATGTATATTGACTTATTCATAAAAGACAGTGTTTTAAGAGTTCCTCTTTTTTTCTTTTAAAAGATAGAATTTTTGTAAGAGCTACAAAAGTTGGCAGTTGATAAATGCAAGTTAATTTCTTTGTGTAAAATAAGATTTGTGTGAAAAAAAAAATGCACAAGTTCTTGTAGACATAGTGATAAACATTCTCCTTTTTTTGCCAAATAAACGAAAAGCATGTCAATGTCTTCTCTCCTGCTGTGTCAAAATCTCACCTAGCTTTCCTCTGAGATAGTCCCAAAATGTGCTTAAAGTCAAAGAGTCAAATTCAGTTTGTGCATGATTGCATGAATATCATTTTTTTATACTGTAGTGTGGATAATTAAGCTATATATCACATGCTGAAGTACATTTCTGGAGTGTTAAAGATTAAAAGAAAAAAATAACAAGAACCGTACAGAACCGAAAAACGTGACCCTAAAACCGTGATACAAACCGAACCGTCGGTTTCGTGAACCGTGCCACCCCTAATGTAGGCTACTTACTTTTAAATTATACGTTTTTATAATAATAATAATAATATACTAATAACGTTATAATTAGGGCTGTCAAACGATTAATCGCACGAATAATAAAAATTTATATGTAAAATATTTACATTTATATATAAAATATAAATTATATATAAATCTATATACAGTATACATGAAAATATTTCTTAAAATACAAACGTGTGTGTATTTATATATATATAAAATAATTATACACAGTGCATCCATAAACATTATGTAAACACAAACTTTTATTTTGGATGCGATTAATCGCGATTAATCGTTTGACAGCCCTAGTTATAATTTTACATTTTGAATGACAATTATGTTTCTACACTGTTTTTTTTATGTATAAACATTCAATTGGCTGTCACATGAAGAATTTATTCAAACCTTAAATATTGAAGAACAATAAAAATATAATGAATATGGAATAGAGTTCATATATTTCTCAAAATGCTCCTCTCTAAGTTTATTTTTCTAGCTGACTAAAACGAGTTTTTGGACAATGAATGGCTTTTCAAGTAAATATAACATAACGTGACTTTGTTCTCAAGCATTAAACATAGAACGCATATCAAGAGAATCGCACCACCGTTCCAGTTCATCAGAACTCAGTCCACCTCCTACATGTCGTCTCGGGTTCGGTATCCTGGTGCGCTACCGGGTACGCATGACAGCTTTCCCATTTTTTCACGCGAACAGTATCCCGTTTTGAACTAAACCGCCATTGTGAAAGCACCCAATGTCTCCAAAGCATGACTTACCGGGTTTGGTTGCTTTGAGGGAACCATCTCTGTTGATGACCACATCAGAACTGTCCATGAGGAGCATGCTCTGACCACTGAGGATACTCCCCAGCAGGTCTGATACAGGGGCAACATCTCCCTCATGTGGGACACTCACACCTTGCCTGGAAACCACCACACAACCAGGATTTAAACACCCATTTAATCCTCAAACATATTTTCATTGTGATTTTCATCACCTTGAAGTAGAAATCATCTGTTTCCTCCATCGTGACCATAAAGAGTGATTCCCCCCCTCTAGTAGTTACCTGGAGAGGCCGGCAGATATGGGTCTGGCCACAGGCTGATGGGACCGCAAGGCAGAGCGGGAGAGGCCACGGCGTTTAGCTTCCAGAAGAGAGGATGGTGTTGGAACTTGATTTTCATCCTCCCTAACAAGATAAATTGGAAGATTAACTTAGACACTCAAGCACTCACTACTTAAAAAGAGTTGCCAAATATAAAACCAATAGAACTTCACCTATCATCAATGGGGTCTAGGTCAAAGGGATCTCCGTACACAGAGAGGGAGGCTGCGCCAATTTCTGCCCGCATACTTCCTAAACTGTACTCTGAAGGCCGATAAACTGAGGGAATAATGGAACCAGCCTTGGGCTTCTTAATCCCTAAACTCCGTGCAATACGACCTCTGGAATTAGTTTCCTTCTTTTTGACCTGAAGCGACAAAACAGTTTTGATTTTAACACTTTCTTGCCAGATATAAAATTGCAAACTTTCACGCGTTCTTGCATAGAAGAGGTACAGTAAAGCAATACTTTTAATCAGAAAATCATTTATAAATGATTTGCTTTCAAAAACCAAAAAATAAAGAACAAAAACTGTAAAAATGCTGTGGTTCCACATCTGCCAAGAACTTACCAGTTTTCTTCTAAATTTTGTTTTGCTCCCTCTGCGTTTCGGTCTCTTCACTCCCATGCCTTTTTTTGTTTTCCCCCCAGAGATTGCTGAGGATTTGCTTTTGGTTTTCCTTCTTCTAACTGGTAAGAGAATCCCATTTAGATCAGACAGAATCACATCCAGGTTAATGAAAACCAAAACACTGATTATACATAGTACTATGATCCATTTCAGATTAACCAATGGCCATTTTCAGATTAACCAATGACACGCATCTCAAAAGAGTCTTCTGTAAACCATGTGTTATTTTAGAGTAGGGTCTCTGATAGGGCTGGGCGATATATCGAATATGTACGATGTATCGTTATATTTTTTGAAACGATATGGAATGAGGCAATACCGTTTATATCGATACAGTAGTTTGATATGAGCACATCTGAAAAATAGCGGAGGTTGCAGTGTGAGCTGCTGCAGTGAAAGTAGCTAGGCTACGTAGTACAATTTGTCCTAAACATGACACAAGCTTATATTAATTGCGTCAAAATCACTTTGATATAGTTTACAAGTTTAAGGCAGCTTGCCGCCCTGTCAAATGCTCTGACAGACACTGTTGCTGACTGACAGATATACTTGCGCTGTTTAATGCGTTTGAGATGTGGTGCTTTCCTCAGTGCTCAACTTACATTTCACAGTTATATTCTCCATCTGTAAATGTTAGAAAGTAAAGCAAATATGTCCATTTCACAACAAATATGTCCATGTCAGAAGAGGACGAGCTTCTGCAAGTGAATCTCCGCTAAAATTCATGCTTCCTTGAACGAGCGCCGGCGCGCGCATGCGCGTGAATAGTACTACGTAGTACGCAATAATTCTGACTAAAATAAACATATTGCTAAAATATTTGTTGTTGGAGAAAATAAATGTGCCATATGTGGAATTTTAAACCTACAAGTATATATTTTTAATGAAAGTGAAAGTGATTATAATGGGGTAATCAAATGCAGGCTAATATAATTAGTTTGTGCTTTTTTTTTTGTTTTTATTTTCATTTTTAGTTTAGCTTTTAGTCAATATAAAAACAAAAGCTTTTTGCACATAATATATTGCATAGCCTATATTATATTTGTTTCCATATCCTTCAATATCAACATTGTTTGTAGGATATCATTGGGCCGAATGTGAATATACTGTATATGTATATATATATATATATATATATATATATATATATATATATATATATATATATATATTTTAATATAAAGATTTTCTTTATCTAAATAGAAAACGTAGAAAGTACCGAGATATATATCGTATATCGCCATTTGACCAAAAAATATCGAGATATGATTTTTTGGCCATATCGCCCAGCCCTAGTCTCTGATTTCAACACTGCTGTTCAAAAGTTCAGGGTAATTATTTTTCTTTGAAAGAAAGAAATACTTTTATTCAGCTAGAATGCATTAAATGTATCAAAAGTGACAGTAAAGACCTTTATAATATTGTTCTTTTGAACTTTTTATTCATCAAAAAACGTTAAAAAAAAATGCTTCCACAAATATATTAAGTCACTCTGTGGTGAAAATCAAGTTTTAATGTTGTTTACATGTCTATATGGTGTTTTTAATTGTTGTTCATGACACTGATTGTTAGAAGGCAGCTGTCTAACTCTGAGATGGCGAACAGGAACATGGTTTGTGTAAGAAACACATTAGCTGTTTGATGATCTAGTCAATCCAAAAGCTAATCATATTAATTCCCGTTATGTGTCTGACGTTGAAAAGAGTGATACCATTGTGCAGAGTTTACCTCAGTAAGTTGACCGAGTGGATCTCTGAACTGGTGTGAGTGAATGGAGGCGGGGCTAATTTGCATATTAATGGATCCGCGTGTACTAAATGAAGCATCGGTGTAGTTACATTCAAGCTATTTTAAGGCATGAAGAAGAATCTTCCACATGAAAAAAAAATATAAAAATGTAATTTTGGTGATCAAAGATAAAAGTATTGACTACAGGGGGACTTAAAGCAGCAAAACTGTTTTCAACACGGATAAGAATTTCTTCTTGAACACCAAATCATCATATTAGAATAATTTCTGAAGGATCATATGACGCTGAAGACTGGAGTAATGATGCTGAAAATTCAGCATTGATCACATTTTAAAATAATATTACAATAGAAAACAGTTATTTGAATTTGTAATATTCCACAATATTACTGTATTTAATCCAATAAATATTTTTTATGTATATTTTTTAAGATTTTTGGAGTATTTTCATATTTGACATTTACCTAAACAAATCTTAATACCAGGTGTAAACAGTTGGTCTACATTGGCGCTTTTCCATTATCAGTACCAGCTCGACTCGGCTCGGCTCAGCTCGCTTTTCGTTCCGTTTTCCATTGCAGACAGTACCGCCACAAATAGTTCCTGGTCGTCATAGCGACGCCTTTCGTTCCTCGTTGCCCCATGAAGCTCTCGCTGGATCCTCTCTTCGGCCACCAAACAAAAGAAAAGTCTGCACCTCCTCGTTTGACCACGGCTTATTCTTCCAAGTTGCCATTATAATAATAGTTAGTTTAGTAACTGTCTCTGGCCAAACTATTTCAAAATGGCGGGGTTATTCTGTAATAAAATATTTGTGTAATGACACAGTGAATGGTGACGATTCTCTCTGACCAATCAGCAGTTGGCAATGTTTTCACGTGACATTTTAGTATCGCCTCAGTTCAGCTCGCTCAGAACCTCACCGGAAATGACACAAAAAAAGTACCCAAAAACTTTTACACAGTGGAAAACCAAACAAAGGTGAGCCGAGTCGAGTCGAGCTGGTACTGTGTAGTGGAAAAGCGCCATTTGTCTCACCTGTCTTTCTCCTCCGGCGGGTTCTGGAGTGAGGCGTCAAGTCTCGTACATACACGGCTGTGCTGAGTCCAGCCACTACAGCATTGATGGTCTCATCCAACCACGTGGACTGCATCATGTATCTGGGAGTAAGCTAACACACAATACCACACAAATCAAGCACTCACTCATCTCACAACAGCACTGCAAAAAACATTCCCAAAGAAGAGTTTGTTCAATCACGAAACCCAACCATGAGCAAAAGTAAGTGATATTAATTTTTTTGTTGTTCATGCTTCCAGCATTTTAAGAATCCCATTCCCTTGCATTTCAACAAAACAATGTGAACATCCAAATTATCCGGTTATTTTAGGATTAAACAAACCAGTTAGACCTGCTTCATCATCCCAGTGACACACACATCTCAGCCACTGTTACACACTTGTGATTAGAGAGCAAAGCAAAAGCATCATGCAAACCTGTGCTGCTGTGCGTGCCTGTGTGATGCGATGTCTGTTGACGTTGGCCCGAACTCGTTCGCTCTGCTGGGTCCGTGCGATCGCTCGGGTCGGTCTGGCCCGGGAACGGCTGGTGGTGGGGAGAGAGCTGCTCTCCTCCTCACTAATGTGTTCAGAACCTAAAATAATTAGATGAAAATGATGGTTATTACTACAAATATGTAACAAATCTTAATGTAATGTTAATGTAACAAGTAGTTGTGAGAAATGAAAGATGACCTGACGTGCGGTTGCTGGCGACGCACTCTGGGCAAAACCATTCCTCCACAGGAACCGAATCCAAAGGTGGCGTGAGACATTCCATGTGGTACCTTCCATACAAAAGGGAGAATGATATAGAGTAAGTAGTCAAATGGAAATTAACCAATAAAACGGCGTCCCTGTAAATAGGTGGGGCTAATAAAGTACTTAACAACAAACACAAGTTCATCCAGTCAAACACCCTAAATGTGTTCAAATATAGTGGAAGGAAAATCTATAAAGAGGAAAACACCTATTTTTGCAATTCTTGAGCATTTTATATATTATATTACTATTATAATCATTATCATTATTATAATTTGAATGAAGCTGAAGTAGCGACAGATCTTTTCTTCTGTATCGTGGCAAATTTCAGAAAACAGATTTTCGAAAAAAGAAAAAATGTTGGTTGTTGATTGGTTGAAGGCAGATCTGAAAGCAGGGCTGCGTTCAGCCCCGGCAAAACGTTGCACAACGTTTTTTAAACAGAAACGGTGGTGCGTTGAACACACTGTTCTGATGACACAAGAGTTGCAACTATGGCAGCTGAGAAGGCCATTCTTTGTGAATAATTTTCGGAGCCTGATGAAGTCGGTATAAATGTGTTTAATACTAGAAAATATGCCCGATGTTACAGTTACTGCACTTGCTGCCCAGAAAACAAGAGAACATCCCAATCGAGTGAAGGGATTTGTGGAAACTGAAATGGAAGCACACATCTTACCTAATTCAGACTAAAACACATCTATTTAGCCTCACATACTGAATTTATTTGTAGTTCATACTGTTTTAATACCCTGTATTTTCTTTCTCACTTTTAGGAAAAGCACCTAATTACCTACATTTTTTATTTCTATACTATATGCCATACACTTGTAATGAAGCTAAAAATATAAACAACTAGATTATTATGTTGATATATCCTATATTTTTACAATAAAACTTACGACAAACATGTCTTCTAACATCCTCAGTTGTTGTGTATAGCGAGCTGCATCGAACACATTTGTAAATGACTTTCCTCGAACCCATTGTGCGAGTTCACTTTAATACCGCATGCTTTACAGTATATACATGTTGCTGCTGATTGGACTGCAGTTCTGACACACCCACCAAACAAGAGAAAACGTATCTCAAACCCCGTTGCACACCGGTGCACGCCATTTCCAGGAAACATGACATTCAACCCGGAAACCATAGCAAAACGTTGCGCACCGTTTTGAACTTTAACGTGCCCCAGGTTGAAGCAGGGGTGGAGTTTTAAGTGGACCACATGACTGGATCAGCCAGCATACATCACCATAGAGAAGCCTGACCTCTTAATTGGAAGAGTGAGTTACACACATTTTTAATTTCGAAATATTAATAAAAGAAAAAAAAGTTTGAAAAATAAAACATGCACAAATGATTTCTTCACAATAAGATCAATAACAAGCATTTGGAAAATAGGGTGACTTTTCATTTGATACCATTTTTTGACTATTCCTGAAACCTTAAATCCCTTTTTCCGATTTTAAAACAACACTGACAAACTTTATATAAACAATGATTTGAAAATATACAGTGTCATTATTCAAATCCAAAACAAAGCTTAAGTAACAAATAAGCAGTTGGCACATGTACCTCTGCACTGGCCAAGAGGACTAATCAGTCATTTGTGATCAATGAATAATAGGGGTGTAACAATACACAAAACTGACGGTTCGGTTTTCCCACGGTTTTGACGTCTCGGTTCGATTCGGTTCGGTTTAAAAAGCTAAAATGGCTTTTTTTAAAGTGGTTTAATAATAGAAAAAAAAAGGTCTTTGTCTTTAAATTAATTCAATTACAATTAAACAATTCACAAGGATTAAGGTTGTAGCCTGGACTTTTAACCTAAATTCAGATGCTATTTATTTTTTAGATATAATAATCAACACACAACACATTGTATCAAAACATGTAAACTGAACATAAGGCAGTTTTTACATTAACTTGTGTTTTTACTCTAATAATTTACACAGTTGTCATTTTCATTAAAAGATATTTTTAACATACATTAAATAATCAATAATCAATATCATTACCAGGTTAAGTAAAATATAATATACAGGCTAACATAGTGTATTTATTTAGTGCAAGAGTTCATTTATAGGGATGTTCGCCAGCGTCATATGTGACGTCACGAAATGGGTGTGGGCGCGAACTGGTTGGCAGAAAGAACCAAAACATACGCAGCAGTCTATGTGTTCTGTCAGCAAAACGATAATTCTTTGTACGAAAAAGCTAAAAGGAGATATAAGGTAAAGCTTTTATATAACCAGGGTTCATGTTCTATGCCTGATCCATATCGCCTGAGTGAGAATTGGAGCAAAAGCCTGAACACATGGCCAGATTTGACATTCGGCGACATCTACCTGTATCTCATCGACACGCCATCTATGTTTATCAGAGAGTCAATGAAGGCGTACAAATCTTTAGATGCCTAAGTCATAATTACGAATATTACTTGTGTTAACTGGATAACTGGTAAATTTGTTACAACTAGAGTAAAATTTTGAATCAAAATCATCTTACCTCTGATATATAACATTGGTCAACATATATGTAAAAATGTATCAAAGAAAATACAATAATTTGCCCTTAATCTATAAGGGTGTGTACACAGATGATACACTGACTGTACAGTACCCAATCTTTGGGTTGAATTATGACTTTATAATACTGTGCGGCAAAGGGCCATTACTTTTCTGCCAACCAGAGCACATGTAACCGCGTCGTGACGTCACGGGCGAAGATCTCTATTGGAACCAAAGTTGTGGACACTGAATCACTTGCCTGTTGAGGTAAATATAATGCTAGTGACAAGCTATGCTGTTTTATTGACGTCTTTCCGCTGCTGAAACACTGACTGAGCGATTACACGAGTTATGATGCCTTTCAGTAAGTATGCTGTATCTTTCAACATACCTTCAGGTGTCCATTCTGTAACTGAGGAAGAGATGATCGCGTTTACTCACGCGCCGCACTGCCGCTTGAGATGAAGAGCCTAGTATGCCTACAGCGATCTGTCAAGCCACATCAAAGAGCGCCAAAACGCCATTTATTGTTTGAATTTCGTGATCAACTAGACAGAATTCGAAAGATTACACCTTGCTTATTATCGAAAGTAACAAAACACAGAGCTTGTTATTTGGTGTTAATGGTGGTTAGACTAGAAAACTGAATTCGTGTACTGTACACATGAGACATGAGGTCCATTGAGCCAGGTTGAGCAGGGCCAGGGTAGCAGGGGGCGGGGCGGGCGTGAGTTCAGTATCATGGTTTTTCGGTTCGGTTCGAAAATCGTTACACCCCTAATGAATAAGGAAATTATTTAATACTTTTATACAGATAACTGGGGCAAACTGATCCTTTTGTAAATCAGAAACAATCTTCTGAATTAATAGATTAAAAACTCTGATACGTCTCATTTACAAAAGGTAAAAGACTCACCTGCTTATTAGCTAGTGTTCCTGAAAACCTTAATGAGCTCGTTCAGGTGTGTTTGATTAGGGCTGGAGCTAAACTCTGCAGGAATTAAAGTGGATCTCGAGGCACACATTTGCCCACCACTGTACTAGACCTAAGCCAATCTTATTGAGTGTTTTTATTATCAATTTAAATAAAAACACTCAACCTGATTAATTTACATTACACACTCCAGGAAGTCTATAAAGTTGATTATGAACAAAAAATAACCATGGCAAAAAACGCTAAAAGTCCACAAGTCATTGGTGCTCTTTGCCCAAATGAGTGTCTCAGTATGTAGTACTATAGTGAATTTATATATTTATTTTATGTTCATCTATATACAGTACCCAAGTACACAATTCATTTCTTACCCAGCATCACAGCCATCACACAGCAGCAGGCGATCTTCACGGTCTCGACCCCCGCAGACCTCACAGCTTGTCTGATCCAAGTCCAGCTCCACCTGTTCCTCCTCAGGTTTTACAGGCTTCTTAACTGCAATCTAAGCACACACAAACTAATGCTCTCCGATCTGCTTAACTAAGGCTGATATTTGGTATGTTCAACTTCAAGTGGAGTCAGAAAAATCGTCATTACGATGCCCAAGCACAAGAATGACAGAGAAAAGTTATATTTAGAAAGGGGGAAACTCATAATACACAAGAAATATTTACATTATAAGCGATTTGAAACACTGATCTACAGAGGTCAGTGAGCAGGTCTAATAATCACACAACTTTCACATTTGTGAAACCATTTTGTAATATCATCTATGAATAACTGATAGAAATCAATATTTTTTATTTGGGTTTATTATTGACAATATATTTCTTTCAATGCAGAAAACGTGAATGGAATCACAGAATCTTGTCATAAAATTGGAATTTACTGTAAAACACAATGTTGTCATAAAAACAAACATGAAGGACAGATCTGGTGTGGGACTCACTGTTTTTTTTACTTTTCCGCCATGACACTTTCTCAGGAAAATGTTCTCAAAGACTATTCGGTCCACAGGACAGGAGTTGGCATTCTGAAAACAATAATACATTTAAAATGTGACATTATTGTTTATGAGCAAGGGTTATGGTTAACTAAAACCATTAAAAACAGTTTTGTTACTTCAAATAAAATAAATGTTAACTGACCAAAAGAAAAAAAAAATCTTTAAAAACAACTTGTTTTATTTCAACTAGTTGCTAAGGTAATTTTTTTTAACAATGTACTTAAATTAACTTATACAATTAATTAATTATATTAACACCGAAATAGAAATTATTTATAAAAAAGGTAACAAAAAAATACATATAAACACAAACAAATCTAAACGAATTAATTAAAAAAAAATCAATTATGCATCTCTGACATGATCATCGGGGTCCAAGCACCAGTGGCTAATGTGGATGATTAGTGATCCAACTTAAATGGATCTTACGATGTTGTTTTTATAGCAAAGTCCATCTTGAATCACCACAAAGTTAAGGTTTGATGATAAAATGTGTGGACATATATTCAACATTTAAATTTAGATGAATTGCATGTCATAGGATGTCAGAGGACAAATTCAGATGAATGTGAAGATATAATTTGCAGCTCAAATAATTTATCTAAAGCTTTTATCTTAAGGCCCTTTTCATTTTTATAATTTATTTCTATATCTGTCCGTTGGCTCATAAACTTATGCATGCATTTTAACACGTCAGTGTTTGTTTTATTATTCACGACAATAAATGTCTATTGCTTAAGCTCCATTGCTATGCGTCATGGTTTGTCACTGTAGTTTCCCGAACACACACACAAGAAATTAAATGTTTAACAATATGTTTTCAATGCTCCTTTTTGAAGTTTCTCTCAGATCTGTTTTAACTCCATTGCTGCTTAAACAAGTGGACACCACAACTGTGTAAATTAATGAGAGACTACAAATTAGTGCCTGAACAATTTAGTTTAACACACATTAATATTTCCATCATGTTGCAAAAACCCTCTTATAAGGGTAATGTATTTAAAGCAATATCTCATGTAGGTTTTTTAAATATACACATATTATATATTATTATATATATTTAAAGTCCCCGTGAAATCAAAATTGAACCTATTTACTTTGTTAGCGCATATTACTAGTCTTGTGGTGAACAATTAATCCGTGCAAGTGAATATATATTAAAAAAATGTTTTACCCTAGTAATCTTTAATCAAAATCTGAAAAGTTTGGAACGGTCTGGAACGGTTTCTTTTTCTGATGACGTAGATTTCACAGTTTGGGTGGGGAAACGCTTAACCACTCCCCTCAAACCGTTAGTTTGCTATGAGCGAGAGATGGAGAGGAGGAGCGCTAGAGTAAAACCCTGCCCTCTGTTCAATATTCCGTTTCACTTGGAAATACGTCACAGCACTGGAGAAAAATCGTTTGCAACTTCCGGTTCACGGGGACTTTAATATAATATATATTTATATCTTGCATATCATTTGCATGTGATTATTCATCCACGTGAGACCATGTTAAGGTTCAAGACGTTAGGAAAATATGAAATACAGATGTGCCATGTCACAATATATATTTTTTTTTTTAAGTAGCCTATATCCTTGCCTTGTTTTTGAATGAATAAATCAAATAATGTCAAATACATTTCAGATAAAGATTTTCTCAATCTTTTCCTCTGGCCAGTATTTTTAATGAATTTGTATTTTAATGGAAACAGATAGACATGGTAGTGGATTATTTGGAACTATTTTCTCAGACAATCTGCTATTATCATGATTAGCAATTATCTCTAGATAAAACATTAAAACACTGCATGCCAGAGGGAAAATGTTCAAAAGCATTGCATCCACAACAAATATATTTCTATTTATTGAATTTTTTTTTTTAACTTCTCAGTAATGATTTCATGTAGTTTAAGTGTTTGTTATTGAAATACACCTCTGGTGCAACTCAGACACATCATCAGTGATGTATCCTGGGTTCATTGGGTGTTTCGGGTCTCACAACATCATACACCCTCGCCCAGGTGACCCAGCCAGGGTTGATCAGACCCTGGCTTGTGTCTGAGTAGCTTGTATGATCCATGGATCGCCCCGCTTGATCCACAGCCATCTTGACGCCTTTTCGGCGGCGTCCGTGATGTTCTTGACGGCTTTCCTGATGTGCAGTCCCTCCACTCCAAGCATCTTGAGGGCCCTAATCAGTGACTGGCCGACGAATCCTCTGCACCCGACCTCGATGGGATTACATCGGGTCCTCCACCCCCTGCTTCGGCATTCACCTGCCAGCTCCTCATACTTGGCCCTCTTCCTCAAAAAAAGCCTCCTCCATCCGGTCTTCCCAGGGCACAGTCAACTCCAGCAGGACCACTTGCCTTGTTATTTCTGACACCAGGACAATGTCTGGCCTGAGTGTGGTCACTGCGATGTTTTCTGGGAATTTGAGCTGTTTCCCAAGGTCGACCTTCAGCTGCCAGTCCTGTGCGGTTGCCAGCAGCCCCCCTGATTGCTTCAGGCGCTGGTGTGGCTTCTCCCCAGCTTTAACAAAGGCGATGTTCTGTCTTGCTGGTCGCTGGTATCTACTGCATGCGATTTCAGTGCTGATAACCTCTGCAATGACCCTCAGTACTTGGTCGTGGCGCCAACGGTAGTGCCCCTCTCCCAGTGCTTTTGAGCAGCAGCTCAAGATGTGCTCCAGTGAGCCTCCCCTCTGGCAGAGTGGGCACAGTGGTGTCTCTGCTAGGCCTCAGCGGAAGAGATTGGATGGACTGGGGAGGACATCATAAACAGACTGAACCAGGAATTTAATCCGGTGTGGCTCAGACTTCCACAATTCTGTCCACGATATTTTCCGGTCTGCTGCCTGCTCCCATCGAGTCCATGCTCCCTGCTGCCTCATCCCGACTGACCTGCTGCAGCGGATTTCTTCCACCCCAGCTCGGACCTCCTCTTGAATCAGCTGTCTCCTTTCCTTTCCCTGGGCCTTGTTAAAGCGAGGTCTTGGATTGTTCCCGAGTCCTGCCCGTCCATGCTACTGCCCCCACCAGCTCACTATGTCGCAGCCGTGACTCAGCCTGATCTACTGCCTCTTGGGCCTTCCACTTCCTGCCGGTTCTGACTTCTATGCCTGCCGAGGAGACCTTGACGTCGCTGGAGTCTCTATACAGTAGCACCTCTCTTGATCGGGTTACCATAAATTCTTCCTTCAGACTGCTGAAGGGCAATTTTAGGTTGTTCTTCCTCCCGTACAAGGCGATGTCACTGAGGCTTCGTGGTAGGCCTAGCCACTTCCGCAGGAAACAGCTGACTTTCTTCGCAAAGCATTCGACGATGGTAATTGGCACGTCGTAGACCAGCAGTGGCCAGAGCAGACGGGGCAGGATGCCGTGCTGGTAGATCCAGGCTTTAAATTTACCTGGCAGCCCTGACTTGTCCACAGCCGTCAGCCAGATTACCAACTGGTTAGTTGTTGTCTGGAGAGCTGCGGTGTCCTTCAGGGTGCAGTCGTAGATCTTACCCAGACTCTTGACTGGCTTTTCTCCGACAGATGGTATCTGGATGTCTCCAAGTGAAAAGCGGAACTGGACTGTAACCTTCCCTTTCTTTACCACCAGGGACCTGGACTTAGCTGGCTTAAAGTCCATCCTAGCCCATTTGATGAGGTGCTCGAGCCTTTGGAGAATCCATCTGCACCCCGGAACCGATGCTGTGGTCACCGTCAGGTCATCCATAAATGCTCTGATGGGGGGCTGCCGTATGCCTGACTTGGTGAGTGGGCCTCTGCACTCTACCTCTGCAGACTTCACTAGCATATTCATCGCCAAAGAAAACAATATCACGGAAATAGTACATCCCGTGATAATGCCCTTCCCAAGCCGATGAAATGCAGAGGTTTCTGCTCCAGAGGTGACTCTTAGACTGAAGGAATTATAGTAATCCAGTATGAGGTTCTTAATCTTGTCTGGGACGTGGTATCGGTCAAGTGCGGCTTCTACCAGTCTATGAGGGATTGACCCGTAGGCATTGGCGAGGTCGAGCCAGAGGACTGCCAGATCCCCTTTGCCTTCACGTGCCTCACGTAAGAGCTGGGTGACAACTCCTGTATGCTCGATACATCCTGGCATCTTTGGGACTCCCCCCTTCTGCACCGAGGTATCGATGTACTTGTTCCTCAGAAGGAACTCCGTCAGGCGTCGGGCAAGAATACTAAAGAAAATTTTGCCCTCAACACTGAGGAGCGAGATGACTCTGAACTGCTCGATGGTACTTGAGCTCTCCTCCTTCGGAATCCAGACACCCTCTGCATGTCGCCACTGTTGCACCACCTTCCCCCTCCTCCAGATGACCTTTATTAGTTTCCATAACGTCTTCAAGAGTCTGGGGCACCTCTTATAGACGACGTACGGCACTCCACTCGGGCCTGGTGTGGAGCACGTTCTAGCAGCCTTGACAACTTCTTCAACTTCCTTCAAAGTTGGCTCCCTGGTGTTAAACGCCGAGGTGGGTTCCGGCGGAGTTATCAACATTTTACATGGCCCGAGCTCTTTGTCTCTTGCACTGTCACTGTAGGTGGTGCTGAGGTACTTGTTAACCTCTTCTTCAGAGCACGCAAGATGGCCACTTTTTTTCTGCCCGAGGATCTTCTTCGTAAATCCAAAAGGGTTAGAAATGAAGGCGACACGTTTCCTGGCTCTCTCTTTGCCCCTCCTCCTATGCCACTCAGCTCGCCGGAGGGTGGTTAGTCTTTTCCTTAGGGTGTGGCGGAGTTCTTCCAGACCAGCCTTTTCCTCCTCCCTAGCCTGCTTGAACTGCCGCCCGAGCAGTCTGAGCTCACTCCTTAGCTGGCTGATCTTCACTTCCCGTCGGTTTGGCTCTGCCACACCTCTGGTCAGCTGTTGTTCCTTAATACCAAACCTTTCGGCTCCGATGCTGATGATCAATGCTGACAGAGCCCGCAACTTCTGGCCTACACTGCCCCTCACGGTAGCTTCAAGGATTTTGTCCAGGTCCTCATCGAACTGGAGCCACTCTCTCTCCTTGTTGGCAGCAGGCCACTTGACCCGGCGGTGTTCGGAATGTCTGACATGGGGTGGAGCTTGTGGTGCGTGGAGGTTCTGGGCACTGTGGGGTGACTCCGGGCCGGGCTCCTCCTGCGTCTCACCAGGTATTGGACCTGTGCGTTGCACCACTTGCTTCCCGATCAAGCATTTCATTTTAGCCTGGTGGATCTTCAAGCCATGCCGGTTCTTGCAGACTTTGCCACATACGCAAACTGCACTCATTGTCGTTTCTCCATAAGCATTGGTCGTTACCTGTGTGTCCGTCCTGTTGGGGTGCTCATTCTCCCCCCCTCTCGGGCACCCCTGGGGGTATGAATCATTAGGGGTTTTCGTAGCATGTTTATGGGTGCATCCTCACGGAAGCTGCAGTCTGGGTTGCTGGCCCTTGCTGCCCCGGTTACTGTCTTCCCAGTTTTACGTTTAACTTCATTAACGAGAATAGCATATTTAATCTAAATGTTTATCAGAAGTAAAACATAGTTTCAATCATTTTTTTCATTTATTTAAACTGTTATTGAGAACGTGCACTGTATTTATTAGCCTACTCATGAAGATTCATCTGCCGTTAGATTATGTGCGCCAGTTTCACTAAACGGCCCAACGCGCGTGCTGGCTCGGTCTCCAATTCCCTTTGTCTCCTGAATGTGCGTACGCACGGCTCAAAGTTTGCTTAATGGTGCGCACAATCTCCCGTCAAGTTTGTTTTTTATAGATCACAAACTTTGCGTGGAAACTGGCGTACGTACGTTTCCAGCCCCGTTTTGTGCGTACGCACACTTTATAAATGAGACCCCAGGTGACTGTGGGGGCCATTTTAGTACAGTTCGAGAAACTACTTTGAAATGATTCAAGCTTTGTGACATGGTGCATTATCCTGCTGGATGTAGCCATCAGAGGATGGGTACATGGTGGCCATAAAGAGATGGACATGGTCAGAAACAATGTTTCAGGTAGGCCGTGGCATTTAAACGATGTCCAATTGGCACTAAGAGGCCTAAAGTGTGCCAAGAAAACATCCCCCACACCATTACACCACCACCAGCAGCCTGCACAGTGGTAACAAGGAATGATGGATCCATGTTCTCATTCTGTTTATGCCAAATTCTGACTCTTCCATCTGAATGTCTCAACAGAAATCGAGACTCATCAGACCAGGCAAATTTTTTCCAGTCTTCAACGGTCCAATTTTGGTGAGCTTTCGCAAATTGTAGCCTCTTTTCCAATCTGTAGTGGAGATGAATGGTACCCGGTGGGGTCTTCTGCTGTTGTAACCCATCCGACTCAAGGAGTGAGTATTTCAGTCAAAGTTGCTCTTCTATCGGCTTGAATCAGTCGGCCCATTCTCCTCTGACCTCTAGCATCAACAAGGCATTTTCGTCCACAGGACGGCCGCATACTGGATGTTTTTCCCTTTTCACACCATTCTTTGTAAACCCTAGAAATGGTTGTGCGTGAAAATCCCAGTAACTGAGCAGATTGTGAGACACTCAGACCGGCCCGTCTGGCACCAACAATCATGCCACGCTCAAAATTGCTTAAATCACCTTTCTTTCCCATTCTGACATTCAGTTTGGAGTTCAGGAGATTGTCTTGACCAGGACCACACCCCTAAATGCATTGAAGCAACCGCCATGTGATTGGTTGATTAGATATTTGCATTAATGAGAAATTTAACAGGTGCTCCTAATAATAATTTAGGTGAGTGTATATATATATATGACATGACATAATGACCACTAGGAGGTGCTCTAGGTTTATGTTTTCCTTGATTGGTTTACCCTGAAGAGATACAAGTATCAACATACTTGTTGATACTTTACTCATAACATTCAACATTTGTTGTGTTTTATCGTGAAATGAGAGTTAAGTGTCTTTATTAAAACTAATGGATTATCAGTGGATATCGGATTATCTGCAGTGTCCACAGATATAACCGTGATCCGCACATCACTAGTACAAAATTACATACATTTTTTAATGGAAGGTCATTCAGATGTGATGCTTTTAGCCACTGAAATTTGATGTATTTTTTTTTTTTGTGTGTGTGTGTGTGTGTGTTTTTTTTTTTTTTTAGGTATCGGAGTCATATAGGATGTGTTTCTAGCCCTTAGGGTTCCAAAATCCAAACTGCCACCTTACAGTGCCAAATAGTCACGGACGGGTGTGTGTCAGTGTGTCCGAGTAGCAGTGCTCAATTGGGATCATTCTGTTAATTTGAGGGTCTCTACAAATTACGGTCCATGCACTTTTAGGGAGGAAGATTAAGAACATCAGTACAAACGCAAGTGTTCCAGCACTTCGGTGCTTGGACTCGTAATAAAATAACAGTGTTATGAATAATACCGCATCAACAATAAAGTTGTTTCCCCAGTATTATCATATTATGAATAAGGCTGAATAACTGTAGAAAATCACTGACCAAATATGGATGAGATCTTAATGCACAAGTTACGTAAAGGGTCTAAGCTTGTCAATCTTACCTTTGACCATTCCAGAATGCAGTCCAGACAGAAATAGTGTTCGCAAGACTCCGGTGTGGCCACGGGCTGCTCGTGGAAGGAGTTCAGGCAGATGGGGCATTTTTCTGAGTCCTCGTCTGAGCTCAGGTCAGCTGCATGCACAGGAGCCTCCCCTGCAGCCGCTGCTTCCAGGACGTTACCAGAGTCCTCATCTGAGGAAACAAGTGCGGCGCTTGAGTGCTTTTCCTACTGGGTTTGGTTGAAAATTGTGTGGCCGGTCTTATGATATGCATATTTTAAGGCAAAATACAAACACATCACTCCCACCGATTTAAGGTCCACATGATCTGATATCGACTGGAAAGCACTTTATATGACTGAAATTATATTGTGGTTAGAAATGCTTTTGGTTAGATTAGTTTTATATTAGTTTGGATTCATAATAAAATGTAGTAATTAAGAAACAGAAGTTGCAATCATCTTTTGTTCTATATTGTGAAGTTTTTCTAAAAATGAAACGAATGAGAAATTGTTTTTGATATTTGACTTGATTATTTCCATCAGAATTGATTGATTGATGAAATTTGCTAATTGCTCTCACAAATCATTTTGATTAAAGATTACGAGGGCACGTTAATTAAAAAAAATATATATATATATTGATATTGATATGCATAAGGGTCAGAAATTAACTTTTTAATTAAGGGGCAATATTTATTTTTTAAGGAAAATTTTTATCAGTTTAAATGTATCAGTGTTGTATTTGTCAAATATTTAAATTGAACCAGTTATAATCAATCACAATGCTACAATTTTTTTTTTTTTTTTTTTTTTTTTGCAAAAGTGGAGCAGAAGCAGTATCTGATATGGAACTTTTGTATATTTACACAGAATGTTTAATGCTGTTAAATGTAAATATATGTATGATTATTTCTCTTGATATTAGAATAATGATTATTAATGTTGATTAAAAGAACATTTTTGTGGGGAAACAGCACATCATATTCAAAACAAACTAAGAACCATTCATAAATTAGCTTATTGCATTTTATGGATTAGAAAATCAAGACTTCACATTGGTTATTTCAATAGCATGAAAAACAAAACAGTTAATCAAAATGGAAATATTGAACGCAAGCAAAGAATACTGAAGCGAGTCAAGATATGCAAGTATTTCACAAAAACTCCCGTTACAATAACTGAAACTGAAATAAAATAAATAAGTCTACACTGTAAAATGAATCTCTTATTTGCATCTTTTCTGCACTTTGTTGTTTATGATGAGAATTTGTGCTGAGATTTGTGATGAGAAAAATGCAGGTTCAGAATTCAGTGCAATGAACATGAACTCTGAATCTAATTGGAAATTGCATTCATAAGTTGAACAGAAACGAGTGTGCTTGGTTATAATGCTCAACACTGCATATGAAATATGATGCAACATGAGCAAATCTACTGTAAATGTAATGCCGTAATCGATATTTTTCATTCATTTTACATTGCACTTTAATCGTGATCAAGCTCAACTTGAGGGCTTTAACTTGTTAAATTGACAAGCATAAAAAAAGTCAATACAAGCATGTTAGAGTTAAATCTTACTTTCACTTTCACCCTCATCTTCCTCCTCCTCCTCCTCCTCTCCATCAAGGACATCCTCCTCTTCATCATCATCATCATCATCCTCCTCCTCACTGCCTGTTTCTCTTTCCTCTGATTCCCCCTCATCTTCTGAGTTTTCCTCTGATTTGGAATGACATGCAGGAAGAGAAGTCATGTAAAGTGAAAGAGGAAACTAAATAAAAATATGTTTTTAAAATGCAATAAAGCCTAGTATATCAAATTTCACAAATTTCTAAGGCATCCAAATGATCAACATGACAACTCTGCTGAAAAACATGATGTACACAATCTACTACATGCTTTCTGTCATCTGATTGATAGTTAATATTTTTTAGCAAGTAAAAGGTCTTCTAGTATAATAATAAAAATGTCTCCCACCTGGAAGTCATGGCACATGTTTTTTGTTGTGAAATCTTTACTGATTTTTTTTTTACATTGTTAGAAATATTTCAAGATGAACACTTACTGTAACTGAACTGAAGCACTAGTTCACTTTGAAATTCATTTTTGATATGTTTTAGCTTACCTCAAGGGCATCCAAAATGTAGGCGTCTTTGTTTCCACAGTATTTTCAATTTTGATATTTTTAGGTCAAACCGTACTTGTCTGTCAGTCATATTATGCAGGTAATTGGGGTCCACCTCAAAGAGCATGCACAGAGAAGTCCAAATTAAATATGATTTAATGACTCGTAAATGTACACATTGATGGCCTAAGACACAAAACGAGTGGTTTGTGTGAGAAAATGAACAGTATTTATATTGTTTTTACCTCATGTAACCAAAGCAACGTCCAAGTGATCTGAGGGCGTGGACGCTTTGGTCTGTGCAAGCGCCGGAAGTGATATCTTGTGCGTGTACGTCACTCACTGTTTACACTGAGATTTCAGAAGTGTTATCTTTCACTGTGAAGATCTAAACATATTTAGATATACAGGAAATCGCAATGGAAGACGATTTCGATATATCAGCACAGACAAAGTTGAATTTTTTCGCAACCGCGCGATCACTTCCGGCGCTTTCTAGCGCTTGCGCAGACCGAAGCACCCTCGCCCTCAGATCACTTGGACGTGGCTGTGGTTACAAGAGGTAAAAACCATATTAATACTCTTCGTTTTCTCACACAAACCGCTCGTTTCATGTCCTAGGCCATCAATGTGTACTTACTTTTACAAGTCATTAAATCATGTTAAATTTGGACTTCTCTGTGCATGCTCTTTGAGGAGGACCCCATAGACCTGCATTATATGACTGACAGACGGTTTGACCTAAAAATATCAATATTAAAAATACTGTGGAAACAAAGACACCTACATCTTGGATGCCCTTGAGGTAAGCTAAAACATATCAAAAATTTATTTCAAAGTGAACTATCCCTTTAACTTGATTTATCCATATATCAAGTTTGATACAAACTTAAAGGTTAAAAAAAACATTTATTAAAAAAATAAATGCACATGTCAGACTTTACAGAGTTAAATATGGTCTACATAATTTAAGGTCCACCACACATATGCTTCTCTGTGTTGTTCCATTTGCTGCTGACACAAGACCACTAACCGTCATCAGAGATAATGGACATGGCGGGTCTTTTTCCTTTCCCATGGGAGACGTTCCTGTTGATCAGCTCATCCTGGCTGTCCTCCTCATCCATGGTTCTGCACTGATTTAATCTAGATATTTTTCAGCACTGAACAACCTGTAGGGCACATAAGCATCATCTAATGTGAACATCCACTCCAAATGTGACCAAAATGTAAAGCGTCAAACAGAATTAATAAATCAGAAAAATCCAATAAACCAGAATGACTAACTTATAATTATAGACATAATTTATCAACATCCATCTGATAGATCAGTGTACTCATTTTAAAACACAAGATCACACAATCTATTAGTTTAGATTTTTCACATCGGGCTGAAACGTCCTCTTGATTTAGTAGTTTGATACAGATGGTTCAATGCACACATAACTCTCAATGCTTCTATTGTACGGACATGTTATTGACTAGATGCTAACGGCTAACATCAAGCCAGCTAATAAAACACTAGCTAACCTGCTTCATTTTACCCACATTCCAGGACAATGATAATGCGGTTGTAAACATGAAAAACATTCAATGCAAACACCAAAAGTCATATTATTTAGTGAAAGTGAGCCTTGTGCACTTGCACCATAGCTAATGCTAAAGCTAACACGCTATCGATGTTTCTTGTCCTTAGTCTAAATTTAACTCATCAGCTGTTTTTGTTATGTACTATCCAGGCCCTATAGAACAGCTTGTATAGGCGGTAAATGTCTCATTTATTGAATTCATATGGGAGTTTATAATATTGAGTATTTGTACCTACCCAGTAAGGTTGTATAAGACATTATTTGTGTTTTGAAGTCCACTCGGCGTTTGTCTTTGACGCTACCGGTTCGAATCCTACTATGGCAAGGAATTGCTCATGAATATTAATACAAGTTTCGTGAGGTCCGCCCAATGGGGTTTATTGCTGTCAAATTTTACAAATAATTCTACTTTGGGCGAATGTTTTGGCTTACTATGAATATTATTAACAAGTTTACCAAGCAAATTCAGCACGACTTGATTAAGGGGTTCAAGAAACCCTACTTTAATTGTTAGGATTTGTATAATTATTTGCAATTTAGAATCATCAGCCAACACACAATATTATAGCCCCCAGTGTTTTTAATTAATAATACAACTTAAAAATGTTCCACATAGACTGTAAATCTAGATGATTCAATATAAGTTTATCTGTCCAGGCCTACTGTCCAGCCTGCACTGATTATTTTCATGGATTCTGGCTTAGTCCACTTTGTCATGAGCTCTCAGACATCTTTGGGCTCAGCATCCCAGCTTTCCTGGGAGAAATGACTCAAACATTACATTACAGATTTCTAATCATCTCAACCCCTTTTTATTAAACTTACTGTCCATACTTGCCCTACAAAGCAAAAAGGCAGTCTGCATTTTTGGTCAAACAGTTGTTATTATCATTTTCATGACATTCAAGGCATCCTTTGTTATACAAAACATCATATCTCAATTGTGTGTCGTTTCAGAGAAAAATGGTAGTCGTTTGCACAGTAACTGCAAAAAACCCATAGTCATTTTTCTCAGTTCTGCACTCTGCATAACTGCCTTTTTGCTTTGTAGGGCAGCATAGCAAAAAACCCCAAAACAGATTCTACTTAATTGGAAAGACAGAACAGAACTCTCAATTAATCAATCACTCAATTATTATTAGTAACTTCATTATAGATTCGTTCAAACCTGGTCCCCTTTTTTTCAATACCTATCTAAATAGGAGAACTGATTCCTCTTTGTCATAAACCAAAAAAAACTCATAAGGAACATTTTGTACCGCTTTATATAATACATGTAGCCAGGGGCGGAGCCAGACTTTGTAAACATTCGGGGCTTAGCCCAAACAAACTCTAGAATCACAGTCCCGCCCATAGATGGTCACGCCCACAGCCCGAGAGAGCGCTGGTGCCGGAAGTAAATTTCCCATTAATTTCTCCCATTGACATTTTGTAAATCATATCTAAAGAGTATTAGAGCATCATCATAATTGCGTTCCATTCGACTGTAAGTGGACTGAGAAGTGAACTTCACTGGGTATTTTGCCATCTTAAGAGAGATTCCAATTCGAAGGGAACGAACATGTTCAGTTCGAAGGGCACTGCAAACAGCAAAGGGAATAAGGGAACATTGATACATCACTTCACAGGAAGTCAGTGAAGTCCACTTCAACTGATACCGTGTTCAGGGAGTAGGGAGCAGTGAACACTTGTGTAGGGACCCTGTCGAATGGAACGCACCTACTGAGGGTAACCAGCTACGGCCTATGGCTACGGCTGAACTCATTAGCATACAACATATCATTTCGAGTGAAAAAACGAAGAGAAAATAAAAATAAAAAGTCAAGGGTACAAGCCTATGTATATATTTTCATTTCCGAGCAAAGGAACTACTCCTCCCATAAACCACCGCGCCTCACTAAAGTCGACTGAAAGCCACCATGAAAGAGCCTTTTGAGTGACTTCCAAATCTGACTATGGCCACGTGAACTTTTTCTCCAGTGAATTTTATATAGTGAATGTGCAGGGAAACTCCTTTTCCTAGATTTACTGAAGCAAACACATTTGCAGCTCAACATGCAAAAACATTGAGTATCTGGCTCGCTTATTAGCTAAGCTGTGGCAACTGCACATCCAATGGCGCGGGGGCGTCTCAGAGGTGCGACCAATGAACTTAGCTCTACGTCATTACGCGATCTTCAGTCTTCGCGGGGTTTCAGACATGTGACACGATTTCCACCAATCAGATGCATCACTGTTGGATTGTGGGATTGTTCAGGATTGTGGGTAATGAAGTACTTATCCAATGCATCGCAAATAAAAGGCATTTATCTTAAAACACTTTTGGTGTTTATATGATGAGCATATACGATCGCTTAGTACAGCAGCTGCTTTTAAGTCTACCATGTATGGTTACGTTTTTATGGCTTATTTCTCAAATGTCAAGGGATAAATTGTATAAAACTTTTACTTCCGGCACCGGCTGTGGGCGGGACTGTGATGCTCGAAACAAAAGTATTTTATTTTATTATTTTTAGTCTTTTGTTGTTGTTGTTGTTATTTGTAAGGACACTATATCAGCTCATTAGAACTGATCTGCATGCAGTGAAAACTGCAAAATCCAGAGTAGAAGGTTTCTGAATAATGCCCTGCCTCGCTTTCCCTTCCCAGCATGGTGGATAAACAAGCACAATAAGAACTAGGGTTTATAGTTGACATTGAACATTCACATACATTAAGAATAATTTCTCAGCTCTGTAGGTCCATGCCATGCAAGTGCAGAACTTTTAAACTCCAATGGATGACATAAGTAAATTAGATTTTTAGTTTTCCTTTAGACTAACAACTAGTTTATTAATCCCCAATTTACACAAAACGTACCAGCATTTGTACTCAAACCCACACTCCAAACAAGTGGAGTTTGAGTACATCCTCCAGAAGAGCTGTTTGTAGCGAGACGACTTATTTTTCCAGCATGCAAAAAAATGAACTTAACATTTAACATTATCAATGATGTTCTTGTTATGCGCTTTATTTTTTAATGTCAATATTTACTTTCTAGCCATAAGAAGTGTGCCTGATTCTTGAAATTGTCATCCCAACTATGCCCCTGAACCTTGAGCAATTAAGCCAATGAGAGGGGCATGTAGGCAGTATCTTCTTCTTGAAGAACAACTTGAAGAAGTATGTTCTTCAGCAACGCTCCTGATAACTGAAAAGAGAGCAATAGTTAGCACAGGCCATTAAAAAAAATGTTAAAAAGCACATTATATAACATTATTCAACTACCTTGAAGATGAAGCATGATGGAGGGTCATCGTCTTTTAACAGCTCACCCTTAAAGAAAAATATAAGTGGATTAAAATTTTGATACACATTTTAAATCATCATTAAAATTGATTATGCATACCTTGCTAAAAACAGAGGGCACAACTGGGATTTGGTCTGCTAAAATGAAGTAATTTAAATTTAGCTGGCCAATATTATAGTTACATAATTTGAAACCCAGCATATATATATATATATATATATATATATATATATATTGTTTCATATAGGTT
This sequence comes from Pimephales promelas, assembly GCF_988280905.1. NCBI lineage: Eukaryota > Metazoa > Chordata > Actinopteri > Cypriniformes > Leuciscidae > Pimephales > Pimephales promelas. The sequence continues at coordinate 8,446,598 of NC_142793.1, forward strand.
TCAGGGAGTGCAGAGCATTCTTCTTCTTCTGAAAGAGGATTAGAATAAAAAAGTGAGAAAAAAAAACATTTTCCATTCATTTTTAATTTGACAAAAAATATAAGCAAATATATAAAAAGCTGACAATACCAGCTACAACAGCTCATTTTCTCTTTCGCCCACATCTTCCACAATTGGATTGTCATGCAACAAAAACAAAGTAAGCGAACTAGTAGAATATCTAAATTAATTGAATGCAAGATGCATTGCACTGATCACAAATTCCAGTAAAGACTTTTGTAAATAAATTTTTACATCTAAATGAAACCAAGACTGAGTTTATTGTTTGCGGTTTTTGTGGAGCCAGTATACAGCACAAATAGACACTGATCGATTGCTGTATGCAAAAACATTTTATTTTACACATTCATTAAAATTTTACCCAATAAAACATTTTATTTGTTATCCTAAAGGAATTATATAATAAAGGAATATCTATAATCATTTGAAAACAATCATAAAGGATATTATAGGAATTTTGTTCAGGATTAAAGCATGGAACAAAAGACTAATGTATGGTCAGACAATCTTACTGATTCCAAAAGACTAATAATAGGCTAATATCTATATTTGTGTGTATAGATAGATAGATAGATATGAAACGTCATGCTTACTGATCTCCACTAGATGGAAGCACTATCACCAGTTCAGTTTCAAGTCTGAATAAACTTAAATTAGTTCATATGTCCATTAGTAGAAAGAGCAGAGTATTTAAACTAAATTCATTCATTTTTGATATTGTCTCTTTTTTTATTTTATTTTTTTAAAATTTACCAGTAGTCAGAAAACAACAAGCAGTCAAATTAAACTTTACTTTAATAAGTGTATGTGTGCATAATGTGTGCATAAAAAACAAGCAATGGATTTCTTATATGTGTTTTTAATATAATTTTTATTCAATTCAGCTTCTTTTTAACCCATCATTAGTTTATTTACCTATATAAGATATTGTTTACATAGAATCTATAGTTATAAACAGTGAATATTAATTCCTCATTTATAAAAAATCTTAATTTGTCACATAAATGTTCAACTAGCCTACAGCAGTTTCATTTACATTATTAAAGTCGTCAGATTACCAATTCACCAACATTCATTACAAAATACTTCTAATAGTTGGTGTTTGTTGTTGTTATTGTTTTTGCTTTTATTACTTTTATTATTGGTGTTGTTGTTATTTTTGTTATTTTTTAGTTTTGCCATTAATTTTATTGTTGTTATTTAAATTGTGTTGTTTTTATTAAATTTGTTGTTTTTATTTTTGTAGTAGTTTAAATGTTTGTTGTTATTATTAAAAAAATAAACAAATAAAAACAACCACATTATTTTTTAAGCACGAGTGTGATCCTACTATGGCAAGGAATTGCTCATGTCATGAATATTAATACAAGTTTCGTGAGGTCCACCCTTTGGGGTTTATTGCTGTCAAATTTTACAAATAATTCTATATTGGGAGAAGGTTTTGGCATATTATGAATATTAATTAGCAAGTTTACCAAGTAAATTCAGCAGGGCTAGATTCATATTAAGGGGTTCAAGAAACCCCATTTTAATTTTTAGAATTTGTATTATTTGCAAATGCAATTTGGAATCATCAGCCAACACACAATATAGCCTAAACCAGTGTTTTTAATCAATAATACAACTTTGAATTTTTCCCCATTGATTGTAAATTGTATTTTTCTATCTCTTGCAATATAATCCAGATATATATATATATAAAATTCAATATAAGGTTAACACATACAAACTGCAGCGCATATTAAAAATAACAACTGTCCATACTGACCAGGCTCCACTGATGATTATTTTCATGCATTCTGACTTTGTCAGTCTGGTCTCAGGTCATGAGCTGGGACATCCTTGGGCTCAGCATCCCAGCTTTCCTGGGAGATATGTTTTCCCAGGAAATATGACATTAAAGATTTCTAATCATCTCAACCCCTTTTTATTAAACTGTCCATAGCAAAAAACAAAAAACAAAACACAGATTCTACTTAATTGGAAAGACATAACAGAACTCTCAATAAATCATTGGCTCAATTATTATAATTTATTAGTGACCACAATTAACTGAATTTGGACATAATATATAGATTCTGTCATGATCCTGGCTCGTTCTCTGTCCCCCCTGCTGGTTATTCGTTCACTCACTCACCCACTTGCCGCTTTCACTTTCATTACTGACAGCTGTTATCACTTTTCATTAGGCTCATCTCTCTCCACCTGTCTCTCGTTCCCCCCTCATTATCTTGGCTTTTTCTTACCTTCTCTTTCTTGTCGTGTTGTCAGTTTGTTCGTAAGTTTCAATGCGTGCATCTGTCTAAGTCCGGTCCAGTCCTGTCTAGAAGCATATCTCTGATTACTTCGAGTATTATTCTGTGTCCATGCGATATACTTCCAGAACCATACCTGCTAGGAGTCTGAGGCTGTGTTCCTTCTCCATGCTCGCTATCCCGGCCCTGTGAGTTTCTGGGTCCCTACTGCTCCAGCTCTCTGCTCATCTTTGCCTGAACCACAGAGGGAGTTTTCTGTTCAAGTTCGACTGCCTGCTCTACAGGAGCCTTCTGTTGCTGTTTAATATTATTCCTCTGTTACAAGTACCTGTGGTCATCCTGCCATTGCTATTAAAAGAGCTGTGATTGTCACCCTCGCTTCTGAGTCCTCTCTAAATCCATCACAGAACAAACTGACCAAGAATGGACTCAGCGAATGGCAACGCGTTCCAGTCCGCTGTCGAACATCAGGGTGTTCTCCTGGGCAAGCATGAGGAGGACATCTCCGCAGCCAGACACGCGGTCGAGACATTGGCCGCCCAGATGTCGGATCTTTCCTGTCAGGTCCACAACCTGCGTCTCCAGCCTCCCCCCTCGCTGGGGTCTCATGATTCTCCGGAGCCCCGGATAAATAATCCGCCCGTGTACCTGGGTGAGGCCACACAGTGTCGGTCGTTTCTGACCCAATGTGAGGTAATATTCTCCCTGCAACCATTGACGTACGCGAAGGAACGCACTAAGGTGGCGTACGTTATCTCCCTTCTCGCCGGCCGGGCACGGGAATGGGCAGCGGCTAACTGGGAGGCGGAGAGGGATTGCGTCTTCAGCTTCGCATTGTTTAAGGACGAGATGATCCGGGTTTTCGACCGTTCTGCTCACGGCGAGGAGGCTTCGCGGTTGCTGTCTTCTCTCCGGCAGGGGAGGCGCTCGGTTTCGGATTTCTCCATAGAATTTCAGACTCTAGCTACCACCTGCGGCTGGAACCAACCCGCGTTGGTCGCTCGTTTTCTGGAGGGTCTCAACTCCGAGCTGAGAGAAGAGATCCTTATCCGAGAGGTCCCCGCTCGGCTCGACGAGCTCATTCAACTGGCGATTCGAGTGGAGAAGAGATTCGACTTACGACGCCGAGCTCGCCGCATGGAGCCTGTCCTGGGGTCCACGCCCACTGCTGGTTCCGTTATACCTGCTCCGAGTTCGGATCCCGAGCCCATGCAGCTTGGAGGTCTGCGAATCTCCCCTAAGGAACGGGAGAGGAGACTGGTTGATCGTCTTTGCATGTACTGTGCTGCCCCCGGCCACTTTGCTCTGTCGTGCCCAGTAAAAGCCAGCGCTCGTCAGTAGGCGGAGGGTTACTGGCGAGCGCAATCTCTAGAGAGATCCCTTCAGACTCTTGCACTACTCTACCTGTGCATCTTCAGTGGTCCAGTTCATCTGTCTCCTGCTCTGCCATGATCGACTCTGGGGCCGAGGGAAATTTCGTGGATGAGAAGTGGGCCCGGCAGCAAGGTATTCCCCTCACCTATTTAAAGCATTCAACCCCCCTTTTCGCCCTAGACGGTAGTTCCCTTCCTAGGGTTCTAAGAGAGACCGTTCCACTGACTCTTACCGTTTCTGGTAATCATCGAGAGACTATTTCTTTTCTTGTTTTTCGTTCGCCCTTTACTCCAGTAGTATTAGGTCATCCCTGGCTCAAACGTCATAATCCCCATATCGATTGGTCCCTTGGCTCTATCTTGTCTTGGAAGTTATCGTGTCATGTTGATTGTCTTGTGTCTGCTGTTCCTCCTGTGTCTTCTGTTTCTGTGTTTCAGGAAGAGGCAGGGGATTTGTCTGGAGTACCGGAGGAATATCACGATTTGCGGGAGGTATTCAGTCGTTCCCGGGCCACTTCTCTCCCTCCTCACCGTCCCTACGATTGTAGTATTGAGCTTCTCCCGGGTACCACGCCCCCTCGGGGAAGACTTTATTCTCTCTCGGCTCCTGAACGGGAGGCGTTGGAGAATTATTTGTCTGACTCTCTCAAGGCTGGTACTATTGTCCCGTCCTCGTCTCCGGCCGGTGCGGGTTTTTTCTTCGTCAAGAAAAAAGACGGCTTTTTGCGTCCCTGCATAGATTATCGGGGGCTGAATGACATCACGGTTAAGAACCGCTATCCCTTACCACTGATGTCATCAGCTTTCGAGATCTTGCAGGGCGCAAAGATTTTTTCTAAGCTTGATCTTCGCAATGCTTACCATCTCGTACGAATTAAAGAGGGGGACGAGTGGAAGACCGCTTTTAATACACCCCTCGGGCACTTTGAATACCGGGTCCTTCCGTTCGGTTTGGTCAACGCCCCCGCCGTTTTTCAAGCCCTTGTCAACGATGTCCTTCGGGATATGCTAAACGTGTTCGTGTTTGTGTATCTCGATGACATATTGATTTTCTCACCCTCCCTCCAAGTCCATGTGCAGCATGTACGCCGCGTACTTCAGCGCTTACTCGAGAATCGCCTCTTTGTTAAGGCTGAGAAATGCTCTTTTCACGTACCTTCCGTTACATTCTTAGGTTCGGTCATCTCGGCTGAGGGAATCAGTATGGATTCGTCTAAGGTCCAGGCGGTAGTTGACTGGCCCGTTCCTGACTCTCGTGTCGCGTTACAGCGCTTTCTTGGATTTGCTAATTTTTATCGCCGCTTTATACGCAATTTCAGTCAAGTAGCCGCGCTGCTCACCGCCCTGACCTCAGTTAAGTCCTGTTTTAGGTGGTCAGAATCCGCTCAAGAGGCTTTTGACCGTCTAAAGGTTCTCTTTACCACCGCACCCATTCTGATCATGCCGGATATCACTAGACAGTTTATTGTCGAGGTCGACGCGTCGGAAGTAGGGGTAGGCGCCGTTCTTTCTCAGCGGTCAGCCTCCGATAACAAGGTACATCCTTGCGCTTTTTTTTCGCACCGTCTGTCCTCCGCGGAACGTAATTACGATGTCGGCAATCGGGAACTGCTCGCCATTCGTCTGGCTTTAGGCGAATGGCGTCAGTGGTTAGAGGGTTCCGCCGTTCCTTTTGTCGTCTGGACCGACCATCGAAATTTAGAATACATCCGTTCCGCAAAGAGACTGAACGCACGCCAGGCTCGTTGGTCGCTGTTTTTCACGCGCTTCGACTTCTCCATCTCTTATCGGCCCGGGTCCAAGAATGTTAAACCGGACGCGCTGTCTCGCCTCTTTGGTTCCTCCTCCTCTTCTTCCACCCGGGAGGAGATTATTCCCCCTGGTCGTGTGGTGGGAGCGGCGATTTGGGGAATCGAAAGACAGGTGAAGCGTGCTCTTTCCCATGCCGTCACTCCGCGCGATTGCCCTAGAGGCTCTTTATTCGTTCCGGTGCTCGCCTAGCCGTCCTCCAGTGGGGGCATTCTTCCAAATTGTCAGCCCACCCCGGCGTTCGGGGCACTATCGCGCTTATTCGCCAACGCTTTTGGTGGCCCACCTTAGTTCATGACGCACGTCGTTTTATCGCTTCTTGTTCTGTCTGTGCCCAGACCAAGGCTGGTAATTCTCCGCCCGCTGGTCTGTTACGCCCGCTGCCAGTTCCTACTCGTCCGTGGTCTCATATAGCGCTCGACTTTATCACGGGTCTCCCTGCTTCGGCCGGTAATACCGTCATTCTTACTGTGGTCGACCGTTTTTCTAAGTCCGCGCACTTCATCCCTCTCGCCAAGCTTCCCTCTGCCAAGGAGACCGCCCAGATAATGGTTAATCATGTTTTCAGATTGCACGGTTTGCCCACCGACGTCGTTTCTGATAGGGGCCCGCAATTCTCATCACAATTCTGGAAAGAATTTTGTCGTCTTATTGGTGCCACCGTCAGCCTCTCTTCTGGGTTTCATCCCCAGACTAACGGTCAGGCCGAACGTGCCAATCAGATTGTGGCCCGCATTCTCCGCAGTCTGGCGTTCCGTAATCCTGCGTCTTGGGCTGAGCAGCTTCCCTGGGCAGAATACTCACACAACTCTCTCCCATCTTCTGCCACGGGGCTCTCACCCTTTCACTGTTGTCTCGGCTACCAACCTCCGCTCTTTCCCTCGCAAGAGACCGAGTCGAACTGTCCCTCCGTTCAGACGTTCATCAGTCGCTGCAAGCGTACTTGGAGGAGAGTGAGATCGTCCCTTTGTCGTGCTAGGAGACGCATGAGCATCTCGGCCAATAAGTATCGCATTAAGAGTCCCCGCTATTGTGTTGGCCAGAGAGTGTGGCTCTCCACTTCCAATTTACCTCTTCAGTCCGAGTCTCGCAAGTTGGCTCCCCGTTTTATCGGGCCATTCCGTATAGTCAAGATTATTAATCCTGTCGCCGTCAAGCTTCATTTACCTCCTAACCTTCGTCGCATCCACCCGGTTTTCCACGTCTCCTGCGTTAAGCCCGTCAATCGCTCGACTTCTCGTACCGCGTTCTCGGCAGTCCGTGTGGAGGATTCTCCTGTCTATACTGTCCGTAAGATCTTGGATATGCGTCGTCGGGGTCGAGGACATCAGTACCTGGTCGATTGGGAGGGGTACGGGCCTGAGGAGAGAAGCTGGGTTTCCCCCCGGGACATCCTGGACCCCTCGCTCACTGGATGATTTCCTCCGGTCTCGCCAGGGTTCCTCCTAGGGAGCGCCAGGTGGCGCTCTTTGAGGAGGGGGTACTGTCATGATCCTGGCTCGTTCTCTGTGCCCCCCTGCTGGTTATTCGTTCACTCACTCACCCACTTGCCGCTTTTACTTTCATTACTGACAGCTGTTATCACTTTTCATTAGGCTCATCTCTCTCCACCTGTCTCTCGTTCCCCCCTCATTATCTTGGCTTTTTCTTACCTTCTCTTTCTTGTCGTGTTGTCAGTTTGTTCGTAAGTTTCGATGCGTGCATCTGTCTAAGTCCGGTCCAGTCCTGTCTAGAAGCATATCTCTGATTACTTCGAGTATTATTCTGTGTCCATGCGATATACTTCCAGAACCATACCTGCTAGGAGTCTGAGGCTGTGTTCCTTCTCCATGCTCGCTATCCCGGCCCTGTGAGTTTCTGGGTCCCTACTGCTCCAGCTCTCTGCTCATCTTTGCCTGAACCACAGAGGGAGTTTTCTGTTCAAGTTCGACTGCCTGCTCTACAGGAGCCTTCTGTTGCTGTTTAATATTATTCCTCTGTTACAAGTACCTGTGGTCATCCTGCCATTGCTATTAAAAGAGCTGTGATTGTCACCCTCGCTTCTGAGTCCTCTCTAAATCCATCACAGATTCGTTCAAACGAACCTGGTCCCCTTTTTCAATACGTATATTGGAGAACTGATTCCTCTTTGTCATAAACCAAAGACTCATAAGGAACATTTTGTACCGCTTTATTTAATACATGTAGCTTATATCCTGTCAGCTTGTGTCGATTACTTTTCTTATCATAATTTAAATTCTACTGCCCTTAAAATTTGTTGTCTTCTTTTTCTCTTTGTTTCTTTGTTGTCTTTCCAGTATGTCAGTAGGTATTAGTATTTTGTATTTGGTATAAATGACAACAAACTATTTCTATAATAGATAAATAAGTATTACTTAATATACTGTTCTACAATTATCTTTAGATTGATGTTATTTATGTATTATAATGTTCTATATGCTATACTTTCATTTCTTTTCTAGGGTCTATGTAAATTTGACATATAATTGTTATAGCTATTATTATTGTTAGTGGTGGTACTAGCAGTATTGCAATTTATAATATTGCAGAAAAATGTGTCCTCCATTTCTCTCCCCTTTCTTAAAAAATTCCACATTTCAATTCCCGATTCCAAAACATTATTTATTGTCTGGGACTGGGTCTCTTATTGTTATTTTGTTTTATTTTATTTATACATGTCATTGGTCTCTTATTTATATAAGCAGCTGTGTCTTGTTAATAATAAAAAAAAGAAAAGTATCATTCTGCTTTAAAACTGATCAACCAGACCAAACCGTATAGGCCTAGAGACTTACAACCTGGCCAGAAGTCTCAATTTGGGGAGACATTGGAGACATTGAAAACATTCTGGATTCATCTGCTTTTATGTACATAATGTGGTTTATTAATAAGGTGTGTACAGAGTTTGATACCACTTTTAATATCACTGTCTCATTGAGCCATGTTAATCGTTTTTCACATTAAGCGTTAGAATGTCCTACATCTTTGCTTCAGCTTTTCGAATGTAGAAGTATGATAAAAACATGACAGACTATAGCCTACTGTATAGGCCTATACATTTTATGTGGATAAAGGCATATTCTGTACATGCACATATATTAGGCCTAGAAAATATGTTGTTTAAGCAAATATCTCTTTATTATGAGAAAATATGTTGTAAAAGCGATATAACATCATCTCGTTATTTGGACATAATTGAGTGGAAAAAATAATGTGGTAGCAATCCACCATTGTAGTTTCATGCACAAATATATGTTTGTGTGTTTCACATGTCTGCGCAAGTCTAATGTCAATGCGCAAGTGTTTTAATGTGTTTAGCAAAGTGTTTCGCCCCTGTATCTCATGTATGGGCAAGTCTAATGTAAACAACACGCAAGAGTTTCAATGCGTTTCGTCCCATCCGGGCTCCCGTAGTCCTCTGTTGCCATCTGCTGGTTATAAACGTAATTTTGTACAGTGAATAAGAATGTTCTGGAGAGTGATTTTGTGGCTCTTTGTGATGGTACCACGAGCCGTCGGTCATTGATCGATCGTTGGCTTCTGGTAGGGATGTAGACTCGTGGGAGCGGGTGAAAGTAGGAGTGCTGAGCCAGTGGTTGGTAAGCAAGTGTCAACGCCTTGAACTTGATGCGAGCAGCGAGTGGCAGCCAGTTCAGCGAGATGAACAGAGGAGTGACGTGGGCCCTTTTGGGCTCGTTGAAGACCAGACGAGCAGCAGCATTCTGGACCTTTTGTAGAGGTTTAGTTGCACATGATGGAAGTCCAGCCAGAAGAGCATTGCAGTAATCAAGCCTAGAAATAACCAGGGCCTGGACAAGTAGCTGTGTTAAATGCTCAGTTAGGAAAGGCCTGATCTTCCTGATGTTGTGCATTGCAAACCTGCATGATCGAGCTGTCTTTGTAAAATGGTCTGAGAAGGTCAGCTGGACATCAAAGATCACTCCAAGATTTCTGACCAACCTTGATGGGGTGATTGAGGAGGAATCTAGCTGGATAGTGAAGTCGTGCTGTAGAGACGGATTGGCAGGGAGGACGAGAAGCTCAGTCTTAGCCAGGTTGAGCTGCAGGTGATGTTTCTTCATCCATGCGAGATGTCAGCCAGACAGTTTGAGATTTGTGCAGGTTCTGTGGGATCGTCTGTTGAAATGAGAGGTACTGTAGATCTGGGTGTCATCAGCATAGAATGAAAAGAAACCATGTGCCTCTATGATGGGTCCCAGTGATGTGGGGTAAATGGAGAAGAGGAGCGGTCCAAGAACAGAACCCTGGGGAACCCCTGTGGTGAGTTGATGTGCTTTGGATACCTCACCTCTCCATGCGACCCTGAAGGACTTACCTGTGAGATAGGACTCAAACCAGTGGAGGGAAGTTCCAGTGATGCCCAGTGATGAGAGGGTGGACAGAAGGATCTGATGGATCACAGTGTCGAATGCAGACAGATCCAGGAGAATGAGAACTGATGATTTGGAAGCAGCTTTTGTGATGCCCTTTCTTGAAGCCTGATTGGTTGACATCCAGCTGGTTGTTCAGAGACAGGAAAGGTGATACTTGGTTGAAAGCAATTCGTTCAAGTGTTTTAAAAGCACTTGAACGAGTTGCTTTCATTATAAAAACATGTAAAATCACATTTTGTACTGAGCTCTCACACAATGATTAATGTGTGAAACCTGAAAATGGTGATATACATTTATGCATTTGGCAGACGCTTTTGTCCAAAGAGACTTACGTTGCATTTCAAGATAAACATTTTTATCAGTTCTTGCTTACCCTAGCTGGGAATCAAACCCATGACCTTGGCATTGCAAGCGCCAACACTCTGTTTTAGCTACAGGAGATTGTTTGACCCTGATGTGATCCAGAGGAGATTTGCTGAAAGCTTTTTGTTACATATAATTTATTTCAAATCTACATCTGCAACAACATGTGTGTGTGTAAGAATGCTTGGTGTGTATTAAGTATTTCTGTTTAAGCCTTTCATTCTTTTGTGTGGATTTTTGTGTGTGCAGTCAGCCTTACATTTTGTGTGGTGGCCTAGATGGCGTGAAGGTCTTAAGCAGCTGAGATATGAAGAAATTGCAGCTATATTCATGAATTAAACTTTCAAAGGTGGAAGATTGTGACAGGCACACGCCACACAAGTGTGTTTACGTTTTTTGTTTGTTACAATTTTGTTTACTTCTTTACCCTTCCCTATAATTTCACAAAACATAATTAATTTATACATTAACACTATTTTTCCTCAGATGATCAATATGCATTTTTCAAATTGACTGGTGAATAATTCTGATAGGGTTGTTGTCCTTATTAATCATTAATTTTAGTCACAGTATTCAATTGTTTGCATTATTTACTATATTTAGAAGCATTAAGAGTGTGAAAACTAAAATTAAAATAAAATAAAACAAAAATTCCTTTTGGAAAATTTAGTGCATTAGTTCAAGTATCTTTATTCACAAAACTTTTGAGGTAGGGGAAAGAAAGAAAACATATTTCAATGCAAAGTTTCTCGAAGGAAAGCATACATTTGCAAAATGCAAGCATCCGCTTTTTCCTATCTATTTTTACTTTTATTTCTTAGGGGGCTCCCAGGATCCATATTCGTTAGATTATTTGTAAATTAATGTAAATGGAAAATGATTCTAAAATAGAGTTTTCAAAAGGACTTTTCGCGCCATCCCCCCACCTCCCCCACCCCATCTCTCTCTCTTCCCCCCTTCTCTCTTTGCATCCTTCGTACGTGCACATCCACACTAGCTTCATGGCTTTACACAGGCAAACAGAGCGAACAGGCGAACAGAGTCCAACCACTTTCAAGACGCGGGTGGAGCTCTTTTTTTCAAAAACACATAAAAGCGATATATAATTGTATCAGCTGAGATATAGTACATGAGAGTCCACTTTCAAAAATCAAAATGCAAAGTGTGATGCGGAAATTACTTGAAATATAGCAGAAAAGCGGAAAGTAAGTGCGCTGAAAATGGTTCATTCCTAAAGTACGACGTGCAAAACCGAACGCGCCGCACCCCGCTATAACACTCAGAAAATCCACCAAGAACTGATGGTCATGGACACGCCCTCCTGACGCTGTAATTCGATAATACAATTTAATAGGCGGGGTTTCAATGAAGGGCTCGGTCGACTATTGGCTAACTATCACGTCAATCAAACGCTGTTTTGCATAAGCAGGTCAGGTTGACGTTGCAGGGGAGTGGGCAGGGTTGGGCTAGCCGAACTTCTCCGCTGGTGTAGTTGACTATCCTCAATTTAATACTTTATTTGAGAAATTATTTACTTTGCGTGTGTTTTGATAGGACACCATTAAGGAATGTTGGTTTTGCTCTTCTCCGAGTAATTAATGGGTTTATTGGGAAGTTAAGGTGAGTAAGTGTGTCTTTTAGCTCTAATTGTCTGTCAAAATCTAATTGTTATCAGTTTATTTGAACATGAACAGATAACCTTGCATAATTGTATACTTTAATATTTCAGCTTTATTGTTCTTGAATGAGACATATATAGCGATATGTATCATCAATATTTTAAAATGAGACTTATATAACGTTAATGAATCAAAACATGGTTGGAAAATGCCTTATTCATATGTACTAACATATTCATATCCATAAACCATGGTCGAATAATCGTTTAGATTATTTATAACTCTTATAATTATAATTTATAATTATAAGAAAGACTTTTGTATATATGCATATATCCATCAGTACAGTTGCCGAGTGATGTGCTATATAACGTTATATGTATTCGGACATTGACAGTGATATTCTCCGGACTCGTGGGTTCCTGTGGCTTCTGATTTCTGAAAGCAGGTAAGCCACTGACTAACGCACATTGCGCCTGTTCTCCACTCCACTGTGCGTGTGACAGCGGCTAACCAGCTTTTGGATGTGTGCCTGACTCACTGGGACTGTCCCACTGGAGACTCCTGAACGGACACAGCCAGGGGAGCGACACTTCTGGCTCCACTGGCCCTCGACGAGTCTTTTTGTTCCTGTTACTCAACTGGTAATTCTCTGTGCGTGAAATCAAGCCTGTTCGATTCCCATGAGCACGTGTCCCGAATAAATGCACGGTGATCAATGTATACAGTAAACATGTTGAATGACACCAGACAGTCACAGTTGTTTTTTCTAGTACTTTTATATGCAATAATAATGTTACTAATATATTTTGCATGCAATCTTCAGCAGCTCTGAACTTCTGAACCTGTAGGTACAGTAATACAAGTCCAGTTACAGTAGCTGTGGGAGTGTGTGTCTCTGTGTCAATTGAAGCAACTTTGAATCAACAGTGTGACAGTCAGTGTTATCTTCCATTCATTTATCATTAAACTTTCATTTTGTTCACTCTCTTCAGTTTTGGTTTTGTACATTATGTGGTTTAGACTTTGAGGTTTTCATGATACAGTATGCCAATCAAATTAAATATAGAAATTACAAACTAAATCTAAACGTTTAGTATCTCACAAAAGTGAGTACACCCCTCACATTTCAGCAAACATTTTAGTATATATTCTCAAGAGACAATATAGAAATTAAATTTGGATATGTTTAGACTAGAGTAGCCTAATCACTGTACAGCTTGTAGCAGTGTATATTTACTGTCCTCTGAAAATAACTCAACATACACTGTAGCTGCATGGCAACAAAAGTGAACATGTCAAAACTCTCCAAGTGTCAATATTTTGTGTGAGCACCAGTGTTATCTAGCCATTGTATTATTTAATTTAGTTATATAAAAAATCCTAATGTTTCAGAATACAAATATGCTTTTAGCAACAGAATATTAAAGGTTATGGTGAGATTGTGCTAAAGAAACGAGTAATATGACACTAAGTTATTAAAAAAAATGTCTTGTAAAGCACAAACTGCACTTTAAATTACATAAATCTCACTAAATTTAGTTGATTTATGGATACATGTTGGAGTTTGAGGTCCAACAAATGTGAATCCTGCCTCCTAACATTAAATCAAATTTCCTGCAATCGATTCTTTCTAATATCTAGCCGTTATTGGGAAATATGTAACTGAAACATCATTATTGTGTGTCGGATTGCATTAGCGCTGTTAGTGGCTCTGGTCCACCCAAGGGAACTAAGCACAGATTAGAGATTTGATTTGATTGAATCACTTTTGAATCTGCCTTTTTGTTGTGATTAAACCCCCTTGGTGTATTTATGTAAAAAATATGAAAAAAAAAAAAAAATTCTCATTAATGTAAATTCATGAGCCACGCCTTTACGCATGTATATCCGTGTCTATCCTATATAGTTCCTGCTGACAGCCATGAGAGGATTGGAGGCTTATCTACTATGGCATACTAAGTTCCTTGATCTTATCTGTATATAATCCACTTGCGTAGTTATTCATGATATCAAAACAGCCAAGCTAAAGAGAACAACTCAGACAAACACATAAATCAGGGTTTTTTTTAAAAACAGAATCATGCTTTATAGTGAAGTGGAGGAACAGATCTGTGATATTGTGCCGCGTTTTTTCCTGTTATATTAGTATAGGACAATTCTGGGTTTAGATTATGTCTCCTAAACTTAATTCCAAGAACCATATTTGATCAAATCAGATTCAGACCATATAAGTTAACATGAATAGGTGATGATATAAGAATGTAATAAATAAAAAAATATATGTTTATTACAATTCCAATTTATTAGAATAATAAAAACAAATCAACATTAATGAAAATACAGCTGAAACTCAAAAAATTAGAATAATGTGCAATTCATTTCAGTAATTCAACCTAAAATGTGAAACTAATGTATTATATAGACAAAGTGAGATATTTCAATCCTTTATTTGTTATAATTTTGATGATTATGGCTTACAGTTTATAAAATCCCAAATTCAAAGAACATTGTGAAAAGGTTTTCATAGCTGCCATAATCATCAAAAAAATCATAACAAATAAAGACTTGAAATATCTCACTTTGCATTTAATGAGTCTATATTAGTTTCACCCTTTAAGTTTAATTAATGGAATTAATGATCTTTTGCACAATATTCTAATTTTTCAAGTTTCACCTGTATTTATACTTTTGAAAGAAATAAATAATATATTAATATTATGTATATTAAATGGGAAATTTATTGTAGTAAAATATAATTATACAAGCATATAGATAAAAATAACTGTATATATATAAATATATATATAAATACAATATAAATATATATATATATATATATATATATACACACACACACACACACACACACACAAATGTTTATTTATGGAGGTCAGAACAGCTAAGTATAATATTGTGCAATTTGTTTTACTCAAATTATCTTAATAATGTGTGTATAATAATAATAAATAAGTGAACTTTGGACCCCACTGTATACTCTGTGTCATCTTAGAAAAATTATATTTAGTTAGTTTTTGTTTTTTAAATGTCTATATGGTTTCATTACTCTTTTCCATTTTAGTAGTTATTTTAGTACATCAATTAAACCAAATAAAAATGAAAAGCTGAATAATTTATGGTAACACTCAACAGTAAGGTCCATTAGTTAATGTTATAATCCATTAACTAACAATGCATGAGAAACATATTTGTATTTGTTCATGTTAGTTCTAAAAATACAACTGTTTCATTTTAGCGCAGGTCCAGATAATATGAACAGATACAACTTTTGATTTTAATCATGTATATAAAATGTTGAAATTAACATTAAGTAAGACTAATAAATGCTTTAGACATATTGTTTATTGCTAGTTAATGTTATCTTAACTAATGGTAACCAAATGTAACCTTATTCTGAAGTGTTACTTTTATTTATATTTTATTTCAATCACCAATTTTCATAGTTTTAGTTCTAATGTAAACAAATAACATGGTAGACTGCAGTTGTGTGATTTAAACACTCATTTTAGCCTATAACATGTATATTATTAACCCAGTGTAAGAAAACATCCTGTGTGTTTGCTTTCTCTTAACATCTGAACTTTGTGAATCAGTAATGAAGAGTCCCGTCGAAAACCATCAAGAGCAAGTCATCTAAGACACAATGCACAGTCTTTATTAAATACATAAACAAAAGTAAAAGTCCTCGAGATAAAATCTGGTAATATTTTACAGTAAATACATGTTTTTTTGAAATGTACCAAAAAGTAGTAAATATATCATTAATATATATATATATTCATATATACAGGATATATATGACATGAACTGTTATACTGATGCCAGTTAAGATGAATTTAAGCAGAAAGCCACTCTACATCCTTAGCCCTGCTTCAGGTTTATTACCGCCAAGACGATTCCCTGGAAGTCAGGACTGCAAGACACATAGAAAAGTACACTGAGTGAGGCTGTTGGGTTTAGAAACCATGATAGGTACAAAAATACTTCATCTGTGGAGGTTTCAGACACACTCCCATGCACACAGCAGCCGAGAGAACAGAGGAAAGTCCACACGCCTCACTTAGCAGTCACTAAACCAGAAACTCAGTCTCACGGAGGAATATGTAATATAGCACAAGGCATCGATAATGTGTGGGAAGGATGAATTCGACATCATCGGTTCTTTGGAAATAGCGAATACACACAGAGACGTCCCAACAGTCCAACAGGTTTATCCCCGATAGTAGCAGATACAGACCAGAGAAACACTTGTGAAACATCTACTGATGATATTCTTGTCATTTTTATCTTGCTTGCTCATCACAGGAAGGTTTCTCGTTAGTATAAGTATCTAGCCACTGGTTCTTCTTTTAAAAAAGTCCCCAGCTTTGTAATCGTTTGAAAGCATCAGAGTGGAAAAGTTTATATTTTGAATACTTGTAAATGCGGATCAGATGCCACAAACGAGATTCTTTCAAAATGACTCTTTTATGTACACTGTATAGTTGTTTAAGCAGACAAGAGATATTAACATGTCACATCATTAGACGTGTTAAAGTGATAGATCACCCAAAATTGAAGATTTTGTCTTGATTTATTCACTCTCATGATGTCCAAACCTATATGATTATCTTTATTCCATGGAAAACAAAAGGAGATATTTCGCAAAATGTTCAAGCTGCTGCTTTTCCATTCGAAACCATATATTAACCAGTGGCAAGATTCACAAAACATTCTTAAAGGGACAGTTCACCCGGAAACGAAAATTCTATCATCATTTACTTCATTTCGTCCCAAACACGCGAGACTTTGGTTCATCTTTGGAACACAAATGAAGATATTTAAATGAAACCTCCATTGACGGCCTACGCAACTACCATTTTGACGCTTCAAAAAGTTCATAAAGAGACCGTAAAAGTTTAGCCCAAGTTTTCTGAAGAGACACGATCGCATTTATGATGAATTTAGGCTTTTGTTTACATAAAAACATTGATCAGCCAACCTAAACAGAAGCTCAAACGTGATGCGTAACGAGAGAATGAACCTTATTGGTTCTCGCACGTCAAGCGAACATGCTTGAACTTCCGTTTACCACAACTGATGTGAATAAAAGACTAAATCTTTTTATTTTATAAAGTGATTCTGTCTCCAGAAAATTTTGACTAAACCACTCAATACAAACTTTTTGAAGCGTTAAAGTCGTAGTTGTATAGTATTTCAATAGAAGGACAGAAATCTCTCAGGTTTCATAAAAAACGAACTTTATTTGTGTTTTCGAAGATAAACGAAAGTCTTACGTGAGTAAATTCATTTTGGGGTGAACTATCCCTTTAAAAGCTCATCACTGGAAAAACATTCAGTTACATGGAAGAAAGGTATATACCTTTGGAACCCCAAGTAAAGTAAATGAAAACTGAATTTTTATATATAAGATGAAGTATACCTTTAAGAACACACACACAGAGAGAGAGAGAGAGAGAGAGAGTGAGAGAGGCACTATAAATCAGCGAAACAGGGCTGAAAACAACACAATGTAAGGACACCAAACTGGGACAGAAGAGCGTAAAAAAAGAAGAGGTATGTAGAGCTCAAAGAAACACAGAAGAAACACTTTAGTTTGCGAATTTTAAGTCAAATTGCATCTTCATAAGCAAACATACCTCAACTAGACTTCAACAAAAGTTGTTATCAGCTTGTCAAGATGTAATTTGGAACCAGCCACTATCCCTTAAACTAAAGTGTTGAAGAACACAGGTCATGGTAACACTTCTTAATGAAAGGCACTACATACTGACAATGTAATATGTGACATCCATATTTACAGACCCAAGTAGTTCAACAAAATCAGCATATATTGTACATTAATAATACTAATATACAGAGACTGTATATATCGGTAATGTTGTGTAAATCAGTTGATGCAATGCCTTTCAGGTAAAGTGCTACAATAATCAGGCATGTTGAAGGAAAGAGTGCTGTTAAGGGAGGGGGGGGGGGGGGGGGGGGGCACCATGCAGGCACTGTCCCGCTGGGGTTGAGGAGCAGGGAAGCAGCAGCGGGAGTCTGTCACACATACACACCCTCAGGGTTCAGGCTGGACACCAGCGGGTGCTGCAGGTTTCGAGGGTGACCAAGGAAATGCTTAGCCGTGGCACGTGGGGGGGAATCTGTGGCAATTAAATATGGGGTCAAATATACAACAGCAACATCATATAAACACACATATCTGTGCTGGCCATATAATGACCATAGTACTGTACTATTTGTGCAGTATGCTATGTGTATTCATGGAATGTATGGAGTGTACAACCAAAAATCATTGAAAGAAATGCTGTATCCCACAATGCAACCCACTTTTTATTTCCAGCTGAGATGTCTCCTTCTTGATCAATATTCCTTGACCAATTTTCACGTTACTCTAATATTTAAATCCAAGAAGATGACCAAGCGCTATTTTTCGAATTAAATATGCATAAACATTAATGACTGGGTAATATGACAACAAAGTGAGACAATTTACCATTACATATCGCATACTGATTCACAAGTTCACAATAGGGAATGGCGTGATATGAAAATTTTGGCTGATACCGATAACCGATAATTCTTTATATTTGAAAGCCGATATATTGGCCGATAATTCTAAATCCAAATCTTTATATAACTTTTGTGAGTCAAAAGTCTTACCATTAAAAGCCTGTCCAAAGCACACAATTATAATGCTCTTATTATAATTTTATAATGTTACACTTTTTTTTAAAGCGATTCCTATCTTATTTCAAGCAAGGCAAACAGCTGAAGGAAATTATCAATTATTTATCGACTTTAATATTTCGGCCAAATGATCTTATCGGGCCGATAACAATAGCATAAAAATTTACATGTATCGGCCGATAACGATATGGTGGCCGATATGTTATGTATATATAATATTATGTTTAATATAGCGAGCATCATCTAGTTATCCTGTTGGAGATATTTTTGTTTTTGTATTAAAAAGTCTTAAAATGCAGGCTATACTGTAGCACGCTAAAATAAATACGAAGATTAGTATGGTAGTATGCTATTACAAATTTAGCCTTTAAAAACAGCAGATTATGTGATTCCAGTTACCACATCACTAACACAATGTATTGTAGGATATACTATTCTGTAGTGTTTATTTTGTATAGTGAACATTATAAATCAGTAAATCATTTGGGTATTCCAAGTATTTGTGCGAATACACACTATAGTACTATGTTAGTATGCAACTAGTGGGTAGACGGCATACTACCAACTAGTTGTATACTAACATAGTACTACAGAGTGTATTCGCACAAATACTTGGAATACGCAAAAGATAAGTGTAGTATGCAGTAAACTGTATGCTAGTTTTCATTTTTATACACTGCCAGGCCATTAGATGGCGATGAAACACTAAAGACTGAACACGTAATACGCACATCGGACACATCCTGAATTTGTCCCCGCCTCCTTTTGGGGGAGAACAAACTAGACTCCCCATAGACTTCAATACAAAATAGCGGCAAGAACCAACGCCCGTACACTGCCGACAGGCGTAAATTACTTAAGAAATCACTAATATAAAACATGTCAAGTAATTATATGTCCACCCTGCCTGCCATAGAGCGTGAAAGATATAATTACTTGACATGTTTTATATAAGTGATTTCTTAAGTTAGTTACGCCTGTCGGCTGTGTACGAACGTTGGTTTTTGCCGTTATTTTGTATTGAAGTCTATGGGGAGTCTAGTTTGTTTTCCCCAAAAGGGGACGGGGACAAAATAGACAGTTAAGTTCCCGGATGTGTCGGTTGTGCATATATGCACATGCATGGTGTCATCATCTTCAGAGATTTGTCGTTTTTGTTGTTTACACAGAGACCGTTTTCAAAGGTTTGCGTTTTAGGCACCCAAAACGCTGTTTTTGTGTAAACGAACGGCCAAAACACAATTTTTTTTTTTAGGTTTTTAGTTGAAAACGCTGTTGTGTAACCAGCCCCGTAGTGTGTGCAGGCCATACCATTGTGTTTGTCCTGCTGTTGTTGAGTCAGGTCCAGTTCTTCTGGGTGTTCATTAAGGTCTGTGCGGGATTGAGTGTGGGTGGGCAGGGCTCCAGCCTGCTGGATAAACTGTTGTAAATTACACTGTCTGAGCTCCTTATTCAACTCCTCCACTTCCTCCTGCTTTGCCTACACACAGAGAGAACAGACCATCACAAACATCCTGGTGACTAAAATCAAATCAAGTACAGTTTAAATCATTATGAAGATGAATTATTCAACTCAGTCAGTTGCTGCACTGTATGTTGCTAAGAGTCCTAAAATGGCCAACAACCTACTTTCGGATACATTTGAGATTTTTTGCATTTATTATTATCAATTATTTAAGTAGTACCTTTAATGTAAAGGTACACACATGTACGATGTTCACACATGTAAACCTTTCGTTTTAATCTTGTGAATATCTGAATACTTCTAATTCCACCAGCAATCACAAGGGGGCGCCATGTTTCAGCAGCAACAACAGCCAAGGCAGTAGGTTTGTGCCCTGCGGCTCTGTTTACAGTAATCTCAGGATTTGTCCTCTGTGTTTGTTTGACACCTTTACGGCTGTAGGTTTCATGTGTTTAACAAGAGAAGCTAAATTAAAATGCAGACAAGTCAAAGGTAATCACAAAGTATGTGACACAAGTAATCACTTGAGTTTCTATTCACAACAAACTATGATAATTCACCGTGTGGTCGTAGAGGAAGAGCAGCCTACTTCACATGCAAGACTCATCCAACGGGAATAGATTTTGATTATGTAAGATCCGGTTAGTCATGGTTGATTTTCTTGCTTTTTGGAAGAAGGAAGATTTTTGAGTGGCACTGTGATATGTAGTAGTTCAGATCATCTTCACAGACCTGGAAGTCTTTGATTTAAGTCACTGGAAGAGTGAAATATTGAAATGTCTGGTGCATAATTATCTACAGTGTGAAATATATACATGCCTAGCAGGAAAGGAAACTCATTTAATAGGTGTATACCTTTATTTTGTCCTTTCAAGGCATAAAATACACAGAAAATAAAATAAATGTATGCGTCTCCAAATAAAAACATTAGTTTCTGTGCACAGAAAAGTAGGTTAAAAAAAGACTGAGTGTGAACATCTGAATCATTTCAAAAGGTGAGCTCCTTTGTTCACTTTCAGATTTTCAGTTCATTGCTCGTACGCCCTTTGCCTGAGGGGACAGTAAAACCTGCCAGGATTTTGCAGCCAACAGCTATAAACCTCTTTCTTGAGCCACGCCCTCTCTGCTTACCTTCAGCAGAGTCTCCGCCCTCCCCAAAGCCTTCTCAAGCTCTACAAGTTCTGCCTCCAAGTCCTCCCCCTGCTTTTGTCGACTTTGAACATCTGCCTTGACTACTCCCAAAGAGTCTTTTGAATCGGGCTGATTGGGCAAGGTGTCCACCTGTAGCATTTCCCTCTGAACGTCCTTTTCAAGTTGAATTGCGCGAGTGTTGAATTCATACAACTTTTGCCCACAGTCATCCAGTTTGGCACGCAGCTCTCCTAACCGCCGCTTCATCCCGCGCTCCCTCTCGGTCTCTAGCTTTAGTTCCTCCTCCCAGAACTCCTCGTCCACCAACTCTTGCTGGTTCTTCCACAAGGTACTTTCCAAGACTTCCATCTCTGCCTGCAGGGACGACTCCTCTGTAGACGCCTGGTCCCAAGTCTCGCATTCCCTGTCCAAGTCCACCAGCTGGGACTCAAGGGCACGGAGCTGCTCCTGCTGCTGGAGAACATGCCGAAACACCTCCTCTTTAGATGGCGCCGGAAGGTACGCCGTGTGAGGAACTGGGGATGCCCTCTGTTCAGGAGAGGGTGTTTTACGAGCTTTTGTATGAGGAGAACAGGAAGGTCCCAGGTTGAAGGTTAAGGATTTCTTCGGTAGTCCTCGTTTAGGTTCTGACGTGGATGGTTTGGAGTGAGGGAGGGTGCGGCTGTGCAGACTTTTATCTTCACTGCTGCTGGGACCGGTCCGCCGCAGGAAGAACTGCACCTCACTGCTATGTTGGCCCAGTTTGGCCAGGGACTCCAGTGGGCGCTCATTGGCCAGAAGCTGCCGCTCAGTGTCCCTCAATCTCTGAATGAGAACGTAACGACCCGTCTGGCCTGTAGAGAGCACAGGGGTAGTTAGTGTCCAAAAAATACACTACACCTACTTACTTTTCTCTACCCTTTATATGTGGACAACCCCCTTGGATCTGGGGGAACTGTCCTTGGGTTAAGCGTCTTGCTCAAGGGCACTATGGCAAGGGTTCATTGACCACCACTTTGTTGGCTTCCAACCAATAATCTACTGGTTATCCAACCTAGATCTAATGAAATGCATCTCGATAGCACGCATTGTGTTTATCGTGCAATTTATACCACTGTAAACCCCTTGGGTAGGATTAGTGGTGTGGGGCACATGCGTATTATACGTTTGGGTAGGATTAGTGGTATTGCACACCATAAAGTGTGTATCATATGCACGTAAAAACGAATTTTCGTGCATAAATTGCATGATAAATACAATGCATGCTATAGAGACTAACATTCTTTGAATGACTAACCTCACCTCTTTAAGTTCATTCTCAGAGGTACTTACCAATGGCTTGGGCGAGTGCAATGACTACATCCTGGCATGACGTCTCTTCCGACAGGCCGCAAACCACTCGTACAACTCCATCCACCCAAACTTTCAGCTCCATCAGAGACACAGGACACAGATCAGCTTACATCAGCAATGCATGACAATGTCTGGATTCTGAAATGACAAAACAGCAATAGTGACAAGTTAACGCAACATGTTTTGATGGTCTGAAAAAGATTCAATAATCCATTGTCATTTTTAGTGATACCTTGCAGGTGATTCAACAGTTTTTTAAAACGTTTTATTTTTAAGTTGACGGCATCCTAAAAAAAAGCGACGCCCATGGTACAAGATGCAATACAATGGCCGAGGACATCCATGGGACTTACATTCACATAAAACAACAGTGCACAAGAATCCATGGCCAAAACCCAAAGTACTGGAGCCCTTCCTTAGTTAAAGTCATCTGTGGACAGGGGCGTAGTTTTGAGGTACAGAATTAGGGTATTAATTAAATATATACATCACACGTTCAGAGCTTTAATACATGCTAAGTTTCCCTCTGTCTGAACTGAATGGACCAATCATCAGCGCAATATGACTGAAGCCTGGTTTATTTAATTGTGCATCTGTGGCCTGCAAAATACGATCTAAAACAGCCACAAATTAAAAAGAAAAATGAAAAGAGGAAAGAAAATAATCTTGCACCAACATAAATTAGAAAAATTAAACTTAATCTAATCTATTCATGACCAACAAGAATTGATCACATTGTGTATTGTATTTATCGTGGTAAATTCTGATTAACTTGTATTGAATTTATAATCAATAATCTGTTATTGAAATATATTGTTCTACTATTACAACAGTGGCATGTTGTAGCTATAGTTTCTAAATGTGTAGGTTGCTATTTTTCACAACAAAAGCTATACAGCAGATCAATAAAAAAACATTGGGCTCCTAAGGAGACATAAATGGTCTCACCTATAATTATAGACTTATTGTAACAAATGATATAGCTAAACAATTAAAATAACTATAGCACAGTTTCATAAGGGCAAGTATAGCTCATTATAAAGTGTTAAAATCAAGAGCTTTAAAGATATTCTTGATTTATTAACCAAACAATCAGTTTTCCCCATGTGTAAAAATGTGTTGTGACTTACAAGAAAACCTGACTTCAGATATTCATCATGGCCGAAATCATTAAAAGTCTGATAAATTGTTAAAGGAGTAGTTCAAAAACTTTTGCTGATAATTTACTCAACCCCATGTCATCCAAGATATCCACGTCTTTCTTTCTTCAGTTGAGAAGAAATTAAGGTTTTTGATGAAAACATTACAGGATTTTCTCCATTTAATGGACTTCATTGGGAACCAAATGGTTCAAGGTCCAAAAGACAGTTTCAGTGCAGCTTCAAAGGGCTTTAAACGACACCTCACGATGAATAAGGGTCTTATCTAGGAACCTTTGAGTCATGACTTGTAAAAAGATTTGTTCATTTGGATGAACAAGTTTGAACAGGTGAGTCACAAACATGCATCACAGAGCGGAGCAAGGCGAGCATTTGTGCTTATAAAACAGACTTTTTTATTTATTTTTTAAAAGACCAATTGTTTTGCTTTATAAGACCCGTATTCCATATCGTTTAAAGCCCTTTGAACAGTTTGCACTGAAACTGTCTTTTGGACCTTGAACCGTTTGGTTCCCATTGAAGTCCATTATATGGAGAAAAATCCTGGAATGTTTTCATCAAAAACCTTAATTTCTTTTCGACCGAAGAAAGAAAGACATGGACGTCTTGGATGACATGGGGGTGAGTAAATTATCAGCAAAGGTTTTTTTTAAAAGTGAACTACTCCTTTAAGGAGTAGGAAATAAACAATTTCAAAGTAAAGTTAGTTTGACTTTCCATGGCACTTTGAAGTGGAAAATTCTGTCAAACTGATAAGGTCCCACATTCTTAAATATAAAACAGCTACATCATATATCCTATGTAAACAAGTAATTGTTAACTAGGCTATTACTTTATTGGAGTTATGTTATCAACCAACTTTGCATGTGTGGATAGGTAGAAAAATCCACAAAAGACCATTTTGCAAAAATAAATCAAACAAACAAACAAATCTACCGAAGCTTCCTCTAAAGCCCCGAGACCCTAGTGAAAAGGTTCACTCTTCAATGTTCAGACCAAAACTACGTCCTCATGGAGTGTGAGAAGACAAACGGCCAAAGTCCCAATCTCTAAGTCTAAACTTGTCAAACAAGCACTATAAAGAAAAATCAAGCTATTTTCTACTTCAAGTTGTTTCTACCTGATTGCTCAAACTCTGCAGGATATCCAGCCATGAGACATGAAATCATGATTGAACATCAGGTCCAGTGGGTAAGCAAATTTCAAGAGTTATTATTAGCAGGAGGTTGATGGACTCATAGCTCTGCTCCAATTAACTGCACTGCTGGCTCTCTTCAAAGGCATTTTAGCAGATGAATGCTTAAGGGAACAGACAGGCAGAACTTAGTTGTTCAGAGACTGCATGTGCTTGCATGTGTTTCTGACTCCACTTTGAAGCCCCACAGCAGGAACAGATGGCACTACTAAGGTAAGGTGTAGCATCTGAACGTTTTAGCCGTGCAGTTATTGAGCGAATCCCAGTTTGTGAGATTAATAAGAGTGAGACAAAATGAATGTTGTCTCTGTGCACTTTTGACTGTTACGTATTACAGGCTTTGTGAGGAAATTCTACGGTAAAGTCTACTGCATTAACTAAAGAAAACAAACAGTGCTGCTGAGATACAAAGCAGACCATTTAGCAGCTGGTAAGTACTAGATGATGGATGCTCTATCTCTAGGCCTGAAAGTCCAGTTTAACAGAGAATAAAGAGAATGAGGGTGAGAGGAGCAGGAACATGTCTGGGTCATATTTTGGCTTTCAAATCTAAATATATAATGTACTGTATATAAATATCTTTTTGTTATGCATTGTGTGTGGGTATATATACACACTCACCTAAAGGATTATTAGGAACACCTGTTCAATTTCTCATTAATGAATTATCTAATCAACCAAACCACATGGCAGTTGCTTGCATGCATTTAGGGGTGTGGTCCTGGTCAAGACAATCTCCTGAACTCCAAACTGAGGCCCCGTTTACACGATGGGAAAATGCAGATATTTCTCTGCGTTTTGCCCTCTCATTTACACGAAAACACAGTTTTTATCATAGAAAACGATTATTTCTAAAAACTCCGGGCAAAGTGGAGCTTTCTGAAAACGCCGGTTATGTGTTGTCGTGTGAACTGGGAGAAACAGCAATTTTGGTTCTCTCTTGTCGATTCTGAGGATTCTGATTGGCTTGCGTGGCTTTGGGATGGAAATTAACCTTTTTGTCCACCGGCCACTGTGGCTGGTGGATTTCAAAATCTACCAGCCACTCAATGTTTTTACCAGCCACTATCTTGTTTTGAACCGACAATGCATGTGAAAATTAACACAACAAAATCTACAATACTACTTAACCAGTTTATTTAATCAATATTTTAATCGATTTAATCAAGTCTCAATAAGAATACTGACATTTTCTCTATCTCTCTTATACACACACAAACCATAAACTGATATACATTTCTTTAAATTAGTAGGGCATATTAAACAAAAAAACTGAACAGATGCTAAACCGCATTCTAAGCTGGAGGATGCTCTCTCTGCAAGAGTAAGTTGTAAAACTTCAAATAATAGCCAAGTAGACGCCTCTTTTACATGCCTTGGTGTGGCGACCAGGCCAGCTGACAGTCTTGCCTGGGCCCTGGACAAGATAATCTTATGGGACCCCCAGCACCCCCTATACGCCCAGATCTCTCATTTCCCCTTGCTCTTCCTCTCCTGTTCCCCTCCTCTGCTCTTCCATCTTGAAAAGACTTCCATGTTTTTATTTTATTTTTATAAAACACCATATATTTTACCCACACTGAATAAAAACACGTTTAAATGGGTAATTTTCTTTTCTGACATAGCCTACTTTTCTTTTCTGACATAGATATGAAAAATCTGTCAAATCAAAGTGTGCTTTCACTTTTAATTAAGCATGGACAGTGATCTGGCCCATTATCTGTTCACCGATGCCGACAGTGACACATTTCAGGCGGCTTTTTATTTCTCATCTCCATATATATATATCTAGTAATAAAGCTAGGGAGGAAAATGAATTCTTTGCTAATACTTCCTCATCATCGTGGAGAGCGCAGTTCGCACCGCTTTCTGATTTCCACAAGCGCGTGCTCTCCCGTGGCGTCTGTCGTTGCTATGCAACAATGAACTTGCGCTCCTCTAAAAACGAGCGCGCCGCGTCGCTTTTATGGGCTAATAGTAGATCCGGGAATAGCGCGCGGGTAGATGTTCACGCGGCTAGCTCTTTACCACACAAGAGAGCTCGACGGAAGAAAAAGTGTCCACCGTCGGGTGAAACGCATGCTATTTTTATTTACCCGCCACGGTGGCTGGTAGGTGAAGTGAATTTACCCGCCACAACACAAAATCACCCGCCACCAGCCAAATGGTGGCGGGTGCTAATTTCCATCCCTGACCCCTACACTGCCGCCAATAGGTTTGGCATAGTTATGCTCGACGGCGTATTTATGCGGTTGTGTGAACGATGTTATTTTTGAAAACGGAGAGGGGGAAATATTCGTTTTGCTAAATACCCGGTTTTGTGTAAATGTGGCCTGAATGTCAGAATGGGAAAGAAAGGGGATTTAAGCAATTTTGAGCGTGGCATGGTTGTTTGTGCCAGACGTCTTGAGTATTTCACAATCTGTTCATTTACTGGGATTTTCACACACAACCATTTCTAGGGTTTACAAAGAATGGCGTGAAAAGGGAAAAACATCCAGTGTGTGGCAGTCCTGTGGGCGAAAATGCCTTGTTAATGCTAGAGGTCAGAGGAGAATGGGCCGACTGATTCAAGCTGATAGAAGAGCAACTTTGACTGAAATAACCACTCGTTACAACTAGGGATGGGTACCGAAACCCGGTATTAAACGGGCCCCGGTGCTCAATTTTGAAAGACCGCTGTATCGATAAGCTCGGACGTTATCGGTTCTGCTGTCGGTACTGGAGAAATTATTTATCATTCCTATAAAGACGTTATCTTGAACATGTTTATATCGCCAGCCTTTTCTATATATAAACTATATTTTAATTAAACCATTTGTCTGTGATGCAAATTTGAAATTCGCAGTTCAGCAGAGAGAGAGAGAGAGAAGAGAGAGAGCGATCTCTCACGCAAAGCCACAGCACGCGCAACACGACAGCCCTGCTTTATGAGTGACAATGAGGACAGAACTAAACATTCAACGTGGTTACACTTTAGATGTGGGATATTATTCTAATATATTTTGTATTTCGGCTTCCAAAGATTATAAAAAGAAGATATTTGAGATAAAACCGTTAAAAAACAAGACGCATGATCTGTCCAGCTTAACTTCCTTTACTTCACAGCACTGCGGAGCGCTGTACCCAAACGTACCGTCAGATTCAGCACGATCGGCGATTGTTGCAAAATGCTGTCTTCTACTGTTGCAAGATCAAAAAATGGCTATTAAAAACACAAAAGCCTGCGCAAGAGCCTGTTCACAAGGCGGTGCGCGCTCCGAAACGGACTGCAACGAGACAAGAAAAGTAGCCTATACTTTGGGCTTCGTGTGTCCTCCTTAACTATCAAATATACATACAAATGTCAAAATGACCAGCTCTGAGATTCGCTTAAACACAGTTTATTCACTTAAACACAATTATGTCTTAAATGGACGTAAATAATAGGGAGAAAATGATGGTGCTTCAGTTACCGGTTACCGATTAGATTTTCACTCGGTCTTAAAGGGGCAGCAGTCTAATAGCCTAAACCTGCTGACGATTCAGCCATTAATGCAAATCAAACAACAAAAGGCAGAAAAAATCACTCACAGCTTTTGAATGAGTAACTTCAGATTTAATAAGCATTAATCTATCTATGATAAACTATACAGTGCTATTTTATATTTGATTACTAAATTACGTTTCTTTTCAGACAGAAACAATTACCTGAAAAGATATGTTAGTACACCTTCCTGAAATTAAAGCACTTTTGTATATAATTTGTATCTTTGATTGATTTTATTCTTGTGTTTTTACTTTTTGTGTTTTTTTTTCTTCTTATGTGTCCTTTTTGTATATAAAACAAAAAAGCCTGCACATTGCTGCATAACAAAAATATATTTTCTTTGTTTTGCTTTTTCTATTTTACATTTCAAAATATAGAGTTTAATTAATATGTTCTTAATTCTTTAAAAAAAAAAAAAAAAAAAACACCAAAAAGAACCGATAAGAATACCGTTAAAGTACCGGATCGATAAGCGGTATCGGTAAGAGTAGTAATACCGATAAAACCTTAATGATACCCATCCCTAGTTACAACTGAGGTATGCAGCAAAGCATTTGTGAAGCCACAACACACACAACCTTGAGGTGGATGGGCTACAACAGCAGAAGACCCCACCGGGTACCACTCATCTCCACTACAAATAGGAAAAAGAGGCTAAAATTGGCAGGATAATGCACCATGTCACAAAGCTTGAATCATTTCAAATTGGTTTCTTGAACATGACAATGAGTTCACTGTACTAAAATGGCCCCCACAGTCACCAGATCTCAACCCAATAGAGCATCTTTGGGATGTGGTGGTACGGGAGCTTCGTGCCCTGGATGTGCATCCCACAAATCTCCATCAACTGCAAGATGCTATCCTATCAATATGGGCCAACATTTCTAAAGAATGCTTTGAGCACCTTGTTGAATCAATGTCAAGTGCTTAATTTTCTTCATTCTAAACCTTCAAAACCTTTCCCAATTTTTCGAATACCTTTCTCATTTTGATTTTGGGCTGAAATGAACATGTTTTAATGAAATTCAACTATTTTTTTTTTACATTTGGAAACGCAATCAACTGTGACAAAGTGTTTCTGAAAGCAGCCACTTGGCATTTGAGCCATCTAAATAAATAATTAGAAACCAGCCAAAGCACACCATCTTGTACGAGTCATTTGATATTTAGGCCACAAACGGTGTAATGACAGTGAGTTTTTACAACACAGGCTATGTTTACACACCAGGTATTGAGATGCGTTTTGGTCGATTGGATCCCAAGACGAGGGAGACACAATCCTGTTTAGACCTGGTGTTTTAATCCATCTCTTTTGTCCACATATGTCCTGATTTCTTCGAGGGGAGGGTCTATGGGCAGGTAAATGTACAGTTTTTTTTCAGATCTTTCGATCTAATGGATGAAATAAGCACACGCTATTTACATATGAACACGACCGGAGAAAACAGAAAAACTTACACAGAGCAGCAGCTTTAGTTTGTGCTCTGACAGCCGCAAGCCCAGCCGAACGCTGTGAGTGTGTGTTAGAAATCAGGAATGCTGAGAGAACATTGTGCTTGGTACATTTTTCATCTTTAAACCAAACATGGGTCTTCAGTCGACAAAGTTTAAAATGTGCAAATGTGTTTTTGACTACCTCTGGAAGTGGTCGAAAAGAAAGTAGACAAGCTCAAAACTTTTTAGACCCCGTTTACACCTGTATTTAGTGTAATCCAATTGACCAAAACACACTATAATACCAGGTGTAAACAGAGCCAGATTACAAAACCTAGTAGTTTAGGTAAAAAAAAAGTCACTCCTAAACTTAATATCGGTTTTCTTTCCACTTTTCCACCTGCTGCTTTGCACAAGTCTCTTAGTCTATTGTTTTTCTGTTCTTCAAAAACTCTGAAATGGTGCTGAATGCACTGAGGCATTTCCATCCACACTGAAGCAGAGGAATGCCACCTTGTTGGGCCACGTGAGCGGAGCGAAGAGTAAAACAAATCTCCTTTTGTCTCCTGCACCTCTAACAGGCTCATACTGAATCAGGTCCGTGGCCTCAGGGTAAACTCCTCAACGCAGCCCACTGAAGTTACCAGTCCAATAATGCACTGGAATGTGAAAGATGAAGCGCAGAAGAATCAACAGGTGTCAAACTCGGACAGTTGCACTTATGTTCACTGTATTAGTGTTAGAACATTAAACATTTTAGCATTGTGATTTGACTCGCAACAGGTTTGCATTTGAGATTTGGGTGGATCTCCGTCAACAACTTTCATCTTAAAATCACTCGCACATGTCCAGACCCACTGCTTCAGAAATGCAGACCCACCCCAGACACGTCTAAAACATCCTGGTCTCCTCCCTTCTGAGCGTCGCCTCCAAAAGCTATGATTACTGGAATGATCCCGTTCCTCTCTCTCATCATCCTCTTTATGTTTTGCGGGCTGTTGGGAATATGTCCTGAGGAACAAGCGCGCTGTTATTGTGCAGGCGTGGCGCTTTCTCTTGATGCAGAGTTTATTAGCCAGCTGTTCTTCCAAACACTACTGTGTGAAGTTGCCATTAATAAATCAGTGTAAATGTATTAGACAGTTAGAGGAGTAAAGCTCTCGGGGGAGATAGAGTAGATTCACACAAGCACATCTGCAGAATGAAGCCCGTAAACACCAGCTTGCCCCACAAGAGAGGACAGCAGTGCTATCTTTTAGCAATTCAGCTGTTTAATACACAAAACGTGAAAGTAAAAATAATTCATGAGTCTAAATTGAAGTTACACTCGAAGACTATGTCTATTACAGGATTAAACTTGTTGTGCTACAGACATGAATGATACCTTAAACAGTGAAAATGCGCTGATATTTTCCAAACAGTTCAGGCCTGGCAGGTCAAAAATCCAAAACACCCTAGCAACCACCAAGCAACTACCCAAAACACCCTATTAACTACATACAAACACCCTAGCAACCACCAATCAATTACCTAGACGCCCTATCAACCAAATAGAAATGTGTTAATAACAACCCAAAAACCCTATCAACCACATGAAGCACCCTTGCATCCACCAAGCTAACGACCGACCAAAACACCCTAGCAACTACCTAATAATTGCCCAGAACACCCAATCAACTACATAAATGTGTTACCTCACAGAAAGCAGAAACACCCTAGCAACCACCAATCAATTATCTAGACATCCAATCAACCACATAGCAATGTATTAAACACTTAAAAACACCCCATCAACTGCCCAGAACACCCTATAAACCAAACAGAAACATGCTAACAAACAACAACCCAAAACACCCTAGCAACACCCTAGCAACTACCTAGTAACTGCTCAGAACACCATATCAACTACATAGAAATGTGTTACCTCTCAGAAAACAGAAACACCCTAGCAACCACCAATCAATTATCTAAACATCCTATCAACCACATGGCATTGTATTAAACACCTAAAACACCCCAGCAACTGCCCAGAACACCCTATAAACCAAAAATAAACATGCTAACAAACAACAACCCAAAACACCCTAAGCAACTGTTCAAAAAATCCTAGCAACCACTCTGGCAACTTGCAGAACATGTCAGCATCCACATAGCAACTAGCAACTTGTTAACAACCATTCAAAACCCCCTCGCAACCCCATAAGCAACAACCCAGAACACCATAGTAATAAGCCAAATATTAGCCGCCACTTTTGCGCCACTAAACAAAAATTGAAAGCATTTGTTTTGTCTGTTCTTCTCCATGTAACCCAATGCATTTCTTTAAGCAATGAAATATCTTGTCAAACATCAAGCTGAAAAATCAAGCTGAATTTCACGGGTCACTTGCCACAATGGCAATAAACGAGCAAAATTACAACTGTTTGGCTCATGGTGGGTGTTCATTTCATACTGTTAATAATATGAACACAAGGCCATTTGTGGTTGCATGCAATAAGGCCAGTGTTTTCTGCTACAGAAGCCAATGCTGTTGGTAGATGTAAAGCTGGAAGCTGTTGATGTACATACTGTATATCCCATGATGCACTACATCTTCAGCCCCCATTTATGCACAACAACTGCTCTTTCTTACAAAATACCTGTGAGAGTGAGAATGAGAAAACAGCTGTTTTTTTACCCGCCCACAAAAAACGTCTAATTATTTTGCAGCTTTAAACAAAACAGTGGTAAAACACAAGGGCAGGTTGGGACGGTTCTCACTGCCAGCTGTTGAGTGGCTTTGGTTAAACGTTTCCTCAGCAGTCGATCACTGAATGATGGAGGTGCCGAGGAAGCAGAGGGATTGTGTCATGTGGAGAATTATTACTGTCTCGACTCATTATGGATCAATCAGTGATTTATTAGGATTGCATCTCCAATCACCAGCAGTGATGCATCAGCAACATCTCTGGATAATGCTCTTTCATATAGAAATTAAAAAAAACATTAATGTACTATGGAGAATATTCAGACTATGGATTTATCTATTTGCCCAATTTAAAATGCAATACAATTTAATCTAGAATCTACTCCTTTAAATGCAATACACATTATTGCATTTAAACACTTCACTGAATGCATTAAATATACATTGATTCTTATGAAAACTTTATTCAATTCAATATTTATGAAAGTTATTCAATCAAGAGCAGTGAGTCACTCCACTCACTCACTCACACCAGCTCAGAGATCCACTCGTTGACGATCACAGGTTGATCTGATTGGTTAAAAGGTAGTTTGTGACGTCAGAAACACCAACGATTTAAAATTACGTTTTTGAGAGTGTACGCGTTTTTTTCTTAAAGCCTATTAAAAACACCACACAGACATATAAACAACATAAAAAGCTTGATTTTAAGACCGAATTCACTTAAAACATTACTGAATACTGACTTTATGTAAATACTCACCAATACGGACATTTCGACATATTTGTGTGTATATTTCATCATTTAAGTGCACACCTGAAACCCTACATATACTTTGCTCGTCCGATTTCTGCTCAGTCCAAAAATATTGATAACATCACCTTGCATTTGTAGGCATGTCCAAATATTTGACCAATAAAATGCACTCTAGAATCACAATGTTCCACCTCCAAATACCATCTGTAACTGAGTACCAATAAGTAGCTAATCATTGTCCATCCATAGCTGTGATGTAAACTAAAGACTAATGTTTTTTCTTCATCTTCCTTTTTCAAAGGGAAATATGCCAGCAATGGAAGGATAATTGTGACCGGCCGGTGTGGCCAGCTTGTGGACAAACTAATTAGCACAAAAAATTCATGGCTGGCTGCATAATTCTGTAACAACCGTACTGTCCCATTCATTCATGGAAATCCCGCTCACACTTCTGCATCCAAATAACCATCAAACAACTCCAGGCAAGTTCTGAACATGCCCCCCGCCAACAACATTAGATGAGTCAAGTTGGTGGTTAATATTTTTGTACTCATTTCCTCTTTGAATAACTGATTAGTCTTCTTTGAACAAACATGCACCTTTAAATATGTCATTGCCTTCACACATGAGTTACAGACGGATCAGCGTGCATTGAGAGTCTCCATCCATAACCTGAACAGGCATTCCTTCATAATTGCCTTGTTGCCAGCACAAACGCAATCAGAAACTGAACGCAGTCCAAAATCTGCAATTTGTCTAATTTCCAAATCCAAACAGATATGTTTAAAGGGAACATGAAGTAAAATTTTAACTTTTTTATTTACTGGTCTTATAGTTGACAATTCATTGGTAAATGTTCCTCCAAAACAGTTTGTTTTCATAAATTCAACCATAGATTTGCTTGCTCATATTATACCCTAACATTTAAAGGAGTAGTTCACTTTTTTATAAGCTCAAATGGGCGCCTTGCGCTGTTCTGTGATGAGCGTTTGTGACTCTCCTGTTTGAACTCGTTCATCAAAAAGAGTTCACGAAAATCTTTTTTTCGTGTCATTTGGATCATTCAACGAACGAACTGAACGAATTGACTCGAAAAAAGATTTGTTCATTTTGATGAACGAGTTTGAACAGGAGAGTCACGAACGCTCATCACAGAACAGAGCAAGGCGAGCATTTGAGCTTGATAAGAGTCTTATTCATCGTCTGGTGTCGTTTAAAGCCCTTTGAACAGTTTGCACTGAAACTGTCTTTTGGACCTTGAACCGTTTGGTTGTTCCCGCTTTCTTTTGAATCTCTATCATTCCTTGTTGTTTATATTGCTAAATATAACATACTCATCATCACTATGCATCTGATATTGTCTAATACTACATTAATCACTAACTTGTCATCTGTGTTTAGTCTTTTTTCTTTCATTCATTTTTACGAGTTCAAACTACTTTGGCAAGTCGAAATTAGTCAACAAACATGGTGAGTCATGTCATCTCCTGATATTGTGCCTTTTCACTGCCTACATGTTTAGTGTAGCCTCCTCTGTCAGTGATGAGGGTTTCACACATGCTTAATTCTGAGATGTTTTTGAGACAAATTCCAAACACAGACAATTTCCCAACAAAACAAACCATAAATGACACAGCTAATGAGGACACACAAAGCTAACAAGAACAACATCCCAGACACACACAGACTTTATTTATAATATATGAACTACCACAGTCCTGTAGCCTACAGCTCTTGGACCATGTGTTGAGGAGTAGCTAAAGGAGTAGTTTACTTTAAATAAAAAAACTTTTGCTGATAATTCACTCACCCCCATGTCATCCAAGATGTCCATGTCTTTCTTTTTTCAGTCGAAAAGAAATTAAGGTTTTTGATGAAAACATTCCAGGATTTTTCTCCATGAACTTCACTGGTAACCAAATGGTTCAAGGTCCAAAAGACAGTTTCAGTGCAAACTGTTCAAAGGGCTTTAAATGATTTCAGACGATGAATAAGGGTCTTATCAAGCGAAACGATCGCTCATTTAAAAAAACAAAAAACAAAGTTTAAGTTTTATAAGCTCAAACTTTCGTGACTCTACTTTTCGAACTCGTTTATCAAAATGAAGTTATCTTTTTTCGTGTCATTTGGTTCATTCAACGAACGAAATGAACGAATTGACTCGGGAAAAGATTCATTCATTTTGATGAGCAAGACAACCATTTGTGCTTATAAAACTTAAACTTTGTTATTTTTGTTTAAATGAGCGATCGTTTCGCTTGATAAGACCCTTATTCATCGTCTGGAAACGTTTAAAGCCCTTTGAACAGTTTTCAGTTGGCACTGAAACGGTCTTTTGGACCTTGAACCGTTTGGTTCCCACTGAAGTCCATTATATGGAGAAAAATCCTGGAATGTTTTCATCAAAAACCTTAATTTCTTTTTGACTGAAGAAGACGTGAAGACGTGGACATTTTGGATGACATGGGGGCGAGTAAATTATCAGCAAAAGTTTTTTTTAAAAGTAAACTACTCCTTTAAAAGCAGCATTACTACAATTTGAACTGAAGTGCGTAATTTCTGCTCTACTAGTGGCACTAAACGGAATTGCAATCTGATTGAGTTTTACATAAAACTGTATTGTAACAAAAATGTGTAAAATGTTCTCCATCGCAAATGTAATTTAATTTTAGCAAATAAGTTTAGAAAATTGCTAAATTTGCAGAATAGTGCCTCCAAGTCCATAGCGATATAATGACGGCTCATGGCTTTTCCAGTCATTTATGATTTACTGTATAATAAATTAAGGATGAAGATTTCTAATGTCTCTGACCGCATGAATGATATGAACGCCTCTAGACAGAGGAATGTCGAGGGCACCAAAAGTGACCAGGCTTCACCTCTAACCTAAACAAAGGCAGCCTGGGAAAACAAACAAAGCTGTCTCTGCTCACTGCCCAGAAATGCCTCCTTGGCTTCAACAAGTGGGATGCACTCACACACACACACACACACACACAAAGAGAGAGAGAGAGAGTGCAAGTGTGTGGGCACACATTTTTGGAAAGGTGCATTTTGGTCTTTCGAATCAACTTTGCAAAAAGCTCGTAAATTAAATGTGAATCTTGGGTTTTAAAACATCTGGAAAATAATTCTGTGTGCGACCACAAGAAAAGAATCTGTTAGACATAAGCATAATGCATGGGTTGTAATTCCAGTCATAAAGACAGGTGGGGTGGTTTTCACTTCTCATTAGAGGAATCAACCAGGTGTAAGCAGACCATAAGGGAATCTGAAGAGAAAATAGTACGAGCCTTATAAGACAAGCCCTGTAAGAAACCAGCTCTGAAAGATTATGTTCTCTTGCGTGGAGCTTTGTAGTTTGTCATACGCAATTAAATGTGTTTTTCCATAGAGGAAATGAAATCAGAAGAACTTGTTTACCGACATCACTAAACAGCCGTTCCAATTTAAGCCACTGTACAAAATCTGCTTGCATAAAGCTGAGACTTCTGGTTCATAAGTTATTTAATACTCTTTTACATGCCTGCTGCACTAAATAATTCAAAACGGTGTTCCACACTTTATATAAACTAGCGTTCCATTCCAGATTAATCTAAATGATGAATATCAAAGCCTGAGGTGTAAAAGACAGATCGCCAACAAAGGAAGTCCCGGGGCATCGGCCTATTTACAATGCAAGGCAGATCAGGTGTGCAGACTGTGAGAGGCTATAATAAAACAGGAAAACTCCCTTGTGGTCAGACAGTAAAGACCTGGACATCTTTGAACAGGTGCACAAACTGTGCATCCAACATCAAATTCCTTCTAAAGCGAGACTTCATTTAAAGTCAACATGAAATCAAAGTTGATCCCATTTCCTTATACATCATGATTCATTGTGCATGATCCAATAACGTATTTTGTTCTTAATAAAAAAACTTGTCTTTGTAATATTTAAATAATAAAATGTTTACTAGAGATGGTCTGGATGGTTATAGTGATTTAAAAACCAACTCGTCAGTTAGAGAGGTTGACTAGAGCGCTGATCTTTTTTGTAGTTTCATTTATCATTTACGTGCTCTAAAGATGAACTGATGAAATTTCAATATTTTTTAAAAATGTACTTAAATATATACTCAACCATCTAATAGTCATTTAGTGAGGTAAACCAACTCCTCAGTTACAGATTCTGGCGAGTTTAGTTAATTTTGGTGGTACTCTAAAATTGAAGTGATAGATGCCATTCCAACATTTTTTAAATAACCGTATTTAATATTTAGCCAAGGGGTAGTGTAGTCAGTGAGGTTAACTAGCAAGTTTATCTAGATTTTTTTATCTTTACTTCCTGAACTTGAGCCAGCTCCTTGTTTCCTGTCTGCCATTATTGGCCAAACTTGATTAATTCAGGCCCGGTCCACACTACTGCGTTTTCGTTTAAAAACGGAGAATTAAAACGAAAACGATCTCCGTCCACACTAGCGTTTTACCTGCGTATTAGAATTTATCTCCGTCCACACTAAAACGACTGAAAACGTGGATCACGTGACCATTCACCAACACTGGGCATGCGCGCGCCGGTGTAAACAGTGGTTGGCGAATCAGGGAAAGATACGTCATGACTGATGACACCCAATCATAGAGCCGAG
This sequence comes from Pimephales promelas, assembly GCF_988280905.1. Lineage (NCBI taxonomy): Eukaryota > Metazoa > Chordata > Actinopteri > Cypriniformes > Leuciscidae > Pimephales > Pimephales promelas. Next base: position 8,484,523 of record NC_142793.1, read on the forward strand.
CGTGAGCCTCTGCGTCATCGTTTGTAAACTCCTCCGTTTTGTCTCGTCCACACTACAACGCCCTCCGGAGATTCAAAACGCAAAACGCAGCTGCAGCGTTTCTAAACTTCTCCGTTTTAGGTCTTCGTTTTTCCCGTTTTAGTGTGGACGGGAGGTGCAAACGTAGCAAAAGGTCTCCGTTTTTAAACCAGGCATGTGATTGGCTAAGGACAAAAAAGCAGGAAAATATACGAAGCCCGAACACCACACGCCCCCCCCCCCAAAATCGATATATATCCCAATATCTTTTCCGCAAAGCGAGAGTAAATGTTCAATCAAAGTCAAATATAGTCTTCACTATATAAATTATACATTGATTCTTATTAAAGCTACTATTAAAGTTCTCAGTCAAGAGCAGCGAGTGATTTCCTTTGTGTTTTGTTGTTTAATTAACATTAAATAGATAGTTCTCCCAAAAATTGTAATTGTCATAATTTACTCTCTCAAGTTGTTTTAAACCTGAATAAGTTTCTTTCTTCTGTTTAAATTATTTGGAAGAATGTGGGTAACCAAACAGTTGATGTACCCCAGTGATTTCCATAGTAAATTTTTCCCTATGGAAGTCAATGGGGACCAACAACTGTCTGGTTACCCACATTCTTCAAAATATCTTCTTTTTTGTTCAGCACAAGAAATAAATGAATACAGGTTTGGAACAACATTACAGTGAATAAATAATGACAGAATTTTTATTTTGGGGTCAACTATCCCTTTAAGAACAAGCGGCTGCATTTTTATTATTAGGGCTACTGTCACTTTAAGACCTGTACGCGACACGTCTAATATACACGGAGCATTTGACAAGCAGATTTCTCTCAATTTTCTCGGTTTGCTTTGAGTTTAGACATAACCAAATGTTCTTATGTAAACCTTGTGTGTATTTGAGAGTATTAGCGAAATAATACTCGAAAGATAACTTAGTCCAACAACCAGGCGCTGTTAGACAAGCTTTTAGTGCATGTGCACGTCGGGTGTTCACGCTCAGAACAGCGCATCAGCAGTGAATGACATGTTTAACCGGCAAGGCTTTAATTAAAGCACATGCAAATTAACTTTTGTGAACTCGCTGAACTGATGTAGCCGTTCCTCTGCGTTAATATTGCGAGTATTTGTCGCGTTGTACACTAATGCTGTTGAGACGGAGGTGTCAGGACTGCAACTGACAGAATGCACGATATAGCTGCTACATATTTCTACAAAAGCAGTCAGCAGCTTGCTTGGAGCAATGGATCATAGCGCAAATTTGAAATATATCGATATATCGCCTAGCCCTGGTGACCTAACTGTGATGTTGTCAACTGACAACGATACATTACCAGCGCGAGAGCGACTAGAGATACGAAATTGAGCAGGTGAACAAGCCGAACCAATTAGACATTCTCTGGCTGAACGCAAATTTATCCTTGTTGATACTTTGGAAGGAACCTTCTGTACGCACGTCAGCCAGTTATGGGTTATGTCATTATATTCTCTCCTTTTCATTCCGGCTGCCGACACCCGTTTTTTTTTTTTTTTTTTTTTTACAGATCTGCATGATTCACGTAGGTCACATTTTCAGGTCGGAAAATCCGGAATTCCGGATTAATCCGGAAAAATCACATCCCTGTTAAACGAAAACGCAGTAGTGTGGACGGGGCCTCAGGTGTGTCTGATTATTGTTGCCATGGCTACTGAGGTCAGGCACACCTGAATTACTCAATTTGTCCAATAATGGCAGACAGGAAACAAGGAGCTGGCTGAAGTTCAGGAAGTAGTGCAGCTGTGCATAAAGCCAATTTGGCGCTGTATTTAGAAATGCAATTTCTATAGCTTGTGATAATCTTCATATAAAGTATTTCATACTTAACTAACTAGTCAGTTAGTGAGGTTGATAAGGAATATGATCTAATTTTTAAACTTAGATCTGCAATTTCAATATTTTGCAATAATTATTATTTTTTACATATATACAGTATTTTATCCTTAACCATTTTAAAACAAACTTCTCACATATTGTATTACTGTATATACTTGATTCCCCAAACCATCTTCACTAGCCGACAAATTATGCTGCTTTAAAGAGGAAGAAATTAGTGACATGATTTCTCAGCGAGGTTTATAGCATACTGACATTGTGTTTTGTTTTAGCGAGCTTACAGTTCCAGTTGTTAAACAACCAAACATTTGAAGTGTCCATGGTGATTTGAATGCTGACCAATGCTATCTTAACTCTGTAGAGCATGGTTTGTTCAAAACCCATGTTAAATTCAAATCAAGTTGATAAGCACTTTTCCACAGTCCATCTTTGCCCAAGGTCAAGGGTCTGTATTTGGACCTTTCAAGTTTCAGGGAATGTTTGCAAAAGGTCTGGAATGTGCAGTTTTAGTGACACATCCAGTCCCTGTGGCGGGAAACCTCACAGTTGATTCACTGACAAAAGTGGAATGTGTGTGTTGCGAAACAACACATTCCTGGTGTGTGAGCATTGCGAAGTGCATGCATTCTTGACTCCCCCCTGCCTGGTTTATTCCAATTAAGCTGAAAAAAAAAAACATGATAAAGAGTTACCTCCCACCAAGAGAGTGGATGAGGCGTCCTCAATTCCAGCACCCAAAACAACACACCAGTGTCAGGATCCATAAGTTAAAATCTCATTCATATTTACCATCAAAGAATTTTTGTATCAAACTTTCACTACACATATTCCATGACAAATCGACCAGGTTGCTATTTTGGTGTATTTGGTAACACATGAACCTGCCAATGTTGATTGTTGATTCTAGGGCTGCAACTAACAATTATTTTGATAATCGATTAATCGGACAATTATTTTTCCGATTAATCGGATAAACAATTATGTCTAATTTTCATTTTTTTTGTTCATTATAACTAAATAAAACCCTAAATCAGGGTTGTTAAGAGCAGGATGAGGCCTCGATGATCTGATAATCACTCTTTTGTGTGTTAAACACTACTCTACTTAATACAAACAACTTCATAATAAAGAAAAAAAAAATATATATATATATATATATGGGTCAGTGACATGCTGCACTGATTTGCACTTCCAGGAGCAATAAATATGACATAAATATTATATAAAATAGGTTTAAAATTATATATATGTTTTAATCTCACATCATTTGTCCTCCTCACTGTTCATGATTCTGTTCAGTTTCAAAAATAGGTAATTTTTAGACTATTAATATGCCTGCAGAAGTCCTGTTACTTCAGCAGTCGAGCAGTGGCGCATATGGGAGCTTTGGGGTATCGGCACTAAGCAACAGTGGCCAACTGCTTGTGGTTTCCAAGGGAGGATATTTATATGGGTGAATCCCGCCGAAAAATAGCGTACTCACTCTCTCATTATGTGAGCTTTGCGAAATAATTACCTAAACAGCCTCGGATTGTTCACATGGTTTCAAGGCTCCAAAGATGCATCGGGCAGAAAGACAATGTCTGTGCAAGTGTCCTGGGCCAGACAAGTGTTTTAATTAGTATGCGTGTGAATCCAAGAACCATAGGAGATTGATTTTTCAGTCAAGACATGGGAACCAAGGATGATACAAAGTTACAACTCAGAGGATTGGGATCTAAGCTCTTTCAGATTATCAAAGCTTATCAAACAACTGAGCTTTGTGAGAAAAGCTGTAAAGGGTGTCAGGATGAGACATGAGAAAAGGAGAGACAGACTAAACCTTTTCCTGAACTGTGATTTTGTAGAATAAAAATAACAGCAGCTGCTAAGGCGAGGAAGAAAATAGAAGCATCACCTGCTTTCAAAAAAATGAAGGCACCTTAAAAATAACTTAATTTGTCTCATGAACTCACCACTTTGAGAGAAGATTGTTTCAAATTGGAGAGAAGAGCCAAATCTGAGAATATCTAATATTCAACATTTACAAAAACAGTGTTCAAGATTTCAATTCAAATTATTTTCAAATTCTAGTTTTAAATAGCCTGAATGTGTCAAGTTTGAATCTTTGTGTTCTATATTGACTTTCATTTCGTTTTGATGTTTAAATTTATTTAGTCTAAATATGTGATGTGGTGTAACATTTTGGCGCAAAATCAACCTTTGGTCTAATAAAACATTGGTACCCAGTCAACCGTTCTCTGAGTTTTGTTTTCATGATAATCGAATGTAAAGTGTTGTATCTCTAAAAACTGTTTAGTGTATAACGCTAGTAATGGGGGCATTTAATAAGTAAAAAGAAATCGCTAGTTTATACCACTAACAAGGCTCAAAATAGCCCCACACTAACACAGTAACATAATGAGGGTCCATAAATACAAAACGAAGCATTGAGCACTTTGTAAGTTTACAGAATGTTTAATAAGAAGATATTTTATAAAGACAGCGCCATCTTTGGAAAACAGTCTCGACAAGTCGAACCACGAATGCCGTTCATTCAGTTCAGAAGTTCGCTGAACTTCATAGTGTTCAGCTCACTTGGCACATCATTCGTGGGTCGACTTGCTAGGATGCACAAAAAGTGTTCTCGTCGCTTAATAAACTCAAGGTTGAGCCACTGCAGTCACTTGGACTATTTTAACGATGTCTTTAACTTTTCTGGGACGGCAGGTTTCAATAACATAGAAGCCTATGGAGGAGTGATCCAGCTCTCAAAAATATCTTAATTTGTGTTCCGAAGAAAAACGAAAGTCTTACGCGGCTGGAACTACATGAGGGCGAGTAATTATGGACAGCATTTTAATTTTTGCATGAACTATCCCTTTAAGTGCATGGGTTTGATTTGGCTAGAAACTAACCTGACCTTGAGAGCAATCAAAGGCTTTTTATTGTGTTATCTGGGAATCTTCACACTTTTGAACATATTTTTACACCTTTCTGAGATTGTCAATGGAGTGTGAAAGCTTATACGTCATGAGAGAGTATGTTGCAGAGAACTAGAAAGATCCAGATAACGATAGAGAGACACAAGGAGAAGGTTTTCACTGAATATTTACAAAGCAAGTGAATGATTTGCATGTAAGGTGAAACTGTCCATGTTAAAAAAACAAAAGCTTTAACAAACCTTAATGAAAGCTCACATGTGTTACTCAACATTGATCCAGAGAAAGCCAATGATGCTTAGTGGTCACCACAGGAGTCAATGAAACTCAAACTGTTCATCACTTAACATGATGTGTTTCCTACTGCCATGGGCATACGAGTCAAAAACTAAAAAGGAGCTTGCCCTGGTCACATTTAAAAAAAAATTGCATGATACAGAAAAGTAAACCTATTTAATATCAAGATAAGCACATTTCCCCCAAATTCTTATTTACAGTATAATTACTGTGGCACTATATATATTTCCTATATGCTTTGTGCAAATTATGGAAGTAACTTCCATATACTGTAAACAATGAGCGAAAGGTTTACTCTATGAGCACAACAATGAGCATTTTCAAAAACTGGGGACAATGAGATGACATTATTATTCTACTCACCCATCAATTTAAATGTGTTAATTAACAAATTACTACAACCGTCCATTAACCTTAAACGATCATTTACACCGCAATAATAAGGATGTGTTAATTATCACTGTAGTTACTGTGATATCACAGAAAACACACACACACACACACACACACTTAGCTAATCTAAATGTGGACAGCCATAGACATAATGGTTTTTTATACTGAACAAACTGTATCTTCTCTTCCCTTACACTAACTCTACCCCTAAACCTACCCATCACACACTCACACACTAACCCGACCCCTAAACCTACCAATCACACACACTAAGCTGACCCCTAAAACCTACCTATCACACACACACTAACCTGACCCCTAAACCTACCCATCACACAAAATTTTCTGCATTTTTACAATTTTTCAAAGCCTTTAATTACTTTATCTTTATTCTAGATTTCCAGACGTCCCTAAAGGAAAGTTTTTGGAGATTTTGGTCACTTCTGTCTACAAATCTGTCCCCAAAATATAGTAAAGTAGGTACACAAAGACTTAACCTTTTAAAGGAGTAGTTCACATTCCAGGATTTTCTCCATATAATGGACTTCAATAGGAACCAAACGGTTCAAGGTCCAAATGAGAGTTTCAGTGCAGCTTCAAAGGGCTTTAAACGACACCAGACGATGAATAAGAGACTTATCTAGGACCCTTCGAGTCATGACTCAAAAAAAGATTTGTTAATTTTGATAAACGAGTTCGAACAGGAGAGTCACGAACGCTCATCACAGAAAAGAGCAAGGCGAGCATTTGTGCTTATAAAACTTTATTTATTTTTGAAATGACCGATTGTTTCGCTAGATAAGACCCTTATTCATCGTCTGGTGTCGTTTAAAGCCCTTTGAAGCTGCACTGAGACTCTCATTTGGACCTTGAACCATTTGGTTCCCATTGAAGTCCATTATATGGAGAAAATCCTGGAATGTTTTCGTTTTTCTTTTCGACTGAAGAAAAAAAGACATGGACATCTTGGATGACATGGGGGTGAGTAAATTATCAGCAAAAGTTTTTTTTTAAAGTGAACTACTCCTTTAAATACAAATATTGAACACTTGTAACTTTCTGACACTTATTATAGTAACAGTTTTGTTGTTTTTTGATCAAACCTCAACATTTTGTCTACAGCGGTTGAAGCTTATAACATTATAAATCTAATTACCACTTCATTAACTACAACCCAACTTAATGTTTAACAATATGTCTGAGAACGGCACTGGACTCTCATGTTTTCTCCAGAAATGCTTTATAGCTGAACAGAAGTCATTTCAATATTGAGGATCATTAGTTATTGAACAGAACTGAATCAACCCTGCACTGACCTCCGCTGAACAATGTCAGTTTACACATGTTTTCGAGCTGTTTACAGCAGGACTGAATTCTGTTTGCATCACCGATCATCCTGTTTATGACTGTAAAGCTGCTTTAAAACAATAGTATAACACACTATATGAATAAAAGTGACTCGACTACGACTACAAGCATTACTGAAACTCACTCTCCAGTACAACACTTCCCATGTCCCTCTCGCTCTCGATCAATGGCCACACATCTCTAATGTACAGCTGTGCGCTCGGACCTGCTGTTCCTCATCAGTGACATGACGGAGCAATCACGTCAGCATCACCTAAACAGCTTAACAAGAACAAGTGCTGAACTGACACTTCAACAGAGCTGAGCTGGGCACTTCTTCAAAACATGACCTGCTGCCTTTCACTCTACGTCACGAGACTTAAGTTGGTTAGTCATGAAATGTTTCACGTGACCACATGTTCCTCAGGTGCCGCATGACAAATGAGCAAATATGATAATGATATTACATGACTCCTAATGATATAACCAGACTTTGTGTCTGTGCTTGACTTTAAAGCACGCACTCTGGTCATTAGCAGAGCGAGTGTGGTTAAACACAGATCGACGGGGGGATCGGCTTAGATTAAAAGCAAACAGCAAGTTCATAAAGGACTCGCCTTGTTAAAGAAGCATGATTAAATGTAGCTCTGAACACTCAGGAACATAATTAAACCCAGGCTCGCGGCCCACGCTATCATCAGTTATTCGTCATATTAGGATTCATGTCTCATTTTTCATTGAGGTCTCATATTTAAAAGGTCTCCCTTCTGGAGTTTTCCAAGAAAATCAGCAAAGTTTGCAATTTAACATCAAACGTCTCATATTTATCTCATTTGATCCTTCTCAAATCAAATGTTCAGTTATCCACGCATATATGTCTCCAGAAAGACTCAAAAGTCTCGCTTGTGTCTCTGGAGCTTCAGAGATCTCAACAGTCTCAAACAGCTAATACTTATTCCTAAAATACAAAAGCTTGCTATTAAACATTAAAAATTGGATTATAAACTCAAAGATTTTGTTCTATGTTTTCCAAATTCCTTTTAAAGTTCCTTTATACACTTAATGTAGTCTAATGTTTTATTTGTCCAAAGATATTTTTTAACAACTCAAATCTATGAAATGAGAATAAAGAAATAAGATTAAATGGAGAACAATGTGAGGCTTTTGCTCAAGTTACAGCTCAGATTTGCTATGATTCATCTACAGTCATATTATATGAGCTAGGCTATATCCACATTACTTTTATAGTTCTCATTTGTGTATATTTTAGGAAAAACATCTCAAAAACAGAGTCAACGCTTAAAAGAAATGAATCAAATACCTCCATTTAGTCTTAAAGAGCAACCTCTGAGCAATAACGTTTCCCTCTGAATAAGGCTTGATGTAAAGAGATCTTAGACGGCTCAGGAACAACAGGTTGATTTACAGCAAACAAACAAGCGGAGGACAGTTTTCTTACCTCATAAATACAGAACTCCTCCTGGCTCTGCCGGCTACTTCCACATGAACGCAGAAATGTCCTGCTTCGAGAGAGACGTGCAGGTGGTGTGTGTATGTGTGTGTGTGAGTGTGTCCGGGTCTTTAACACTCCTCTAGAGTCTGACAGCACTTCCCACTCACATCTGCAGCTCTAGCACTCTTTTCTCTCTCTCTCTCTCTCTCTCTCTAAGCTCCGCCCCCGTCTCCAGGTAGGAGGAGTGTCTTGTCTTGTTTTGTTTTGAGTTTCTGTTCCGTCACTATTAAGTCCTTCACAACCACGCCCATCCATTTAGTTCACTTAATGAGGACATACTTGACTTAGACCTCAGTTGGTTTTCTAGACCTAATAATAATCGCAAGCATTAACATAACCCTTACAGCAAAAAACATTATTTGTATGAAATGTTGGCAAAAACACTTTGAGCAAAAATAAGGTTGAAATAAAGTTAATTTGTATCATTAAGTATTGCATTAAATCACATGAACTAACAACTTGCAATGAGCAAAACTTAATTTAGATAGCATTTTTCTTATCTTGATGTGTTTTGCATGAGTGAGCATTTGGAGGTGTTTTTCACACAGCTTGTATCTGTGTGTGAGCGTAACCAGATGCTTGTGACGAAAGTCACATGTTCAGCTTTTCAAACAAATTCGGTCACCTTTGGTACCCAGAGCAAAGCTGTGTTGCTCACAGTCCAGAAGACTTCACGGCTTTTACTTCTAAAAGACCGCAGGAGAAATAAAAAAAAGAGACTACATTTAATCTCACAGCTGTCTAGGAGAATCAATGAGACGAGATCTCATGTGTGATGTTTCTTTTCAATAGATAATACGCACTGTTGTAAATGAGAGCTTAAACACACACACACACACACACACACGAGATACACTGAAACCGGACCATCAGCTTCCCACTGAAACCATACAACACAAACTCAAGTGGACAAACAGTTCAATCAAAAATCATTATGGTTATGTGGGTGAATCTATTGAAAAGATGTCTGCGTCATATTACAAAAACAAATAAATCAAATAAACTGTTTTGCATTAAAAAAATTAAGCCAATTTATGGGACCATTAAGAAGTTTGTGACAATTCAGGTAATTTTCCTAATAATGTTTCATTACTGTAATGTGTCCAAATGCTTTACTTTCGAGTTTATGATTTTCATTCTCAATAATGATCTTGTTAGTTTCTCATTATTATAATACAGAAATAAAAATCATCCTAGACACAATTAGTGTTATTATAAATTAATTAAAAAAATGGAAAACAATATGGCTATGCAGCGGCTCCTTGCCACTGCCGCCTTTTTGCCTATGGCTTTTGGCTTGAGGACTGAACTGAGCAGAACAATGACATCATGGTTTTCTCCAGAGCGGCTATATACAGTATATATAGACCTAAATTACTAAAACTATTAAATAAATTAACTTTTTTACAACAAAAATTAACCATCACTGAATTTACTTCAGCTGTTGCTATTTTCTTCTAGACAAACTTTGTTGTATTATTTTCCTGTTATCTCTGTAAAGCTGCTTTGAAACAATATGTAGTGTAAAAGCACTATATAAATAAATGTGACTTGACTATAAATCAGAAGAAATACAATTATATTATATATTTTGCCTGAATAAAATTAAGCTGAAGTTGGGATACGTAACCTACAAGAACTTTAGCCACAGATGCATTGAGTAGTGAACTACTGCAGATGTAAACATGTGGTTTCTATAGCCCTATACAGCAATTTCACAATGACAATGTAATGAGTTCCAACTGAGCCTTTGGCCTTATTTGTTCACACAACGACACACAACAAAACCAGCAGTCAATTATTAATGCATCCTCTCACTTTGTACGCCACCAAGAGCAATACAATTACCTTCGGCACCTTGATAACAATAATGCTTTATCACATAACAGCAGTCAATGCTCAACACATTGGCACTATACGATAAATAAAGCCTCTTCCAATTTAGTAAAGTGTGAACAAGGCAGGTTTAGTGGCCAACATTAAGGGATTAAGGGTGATTATAACTCTTGGTTTTATCTGTTTTACGTTCCACTGACAAGTTTGAAGCATTCCTGAGGGCAAACCTGTAATCTCGGCTCATCCCCCCCCGCGGCGTCTCCGACCCCCCACGCTTTCTAGAGCCGTCCTGTCAGGGTTACTTAACATTCCCACAGTTTCAGGTTACAACCACATTTCAAAATGTGCGAATTTAATAATATGCACCAAATAATCTTTTGTATAATTTGCTAGCCAATACAACAGTAGTCTTGGCCTCTGTATTGCCACCTATTGGTGAGGATGTAGAGTCTGAATATTATAGCCAATAAATGTTTTTTTTCTCCTATGATTAAATAATTTGGCAAACATAAATGTCCGCAAACAGAAATACAGCGAACAGTATTTGTTTGTATTTGAGGTAAAACCGGTATATAATGTGAGTTTATCATTTTAAACTGATTTCTCAAGTCTACAATTTGTTTGTTTGTTTATCATTTGATATTATGGACATCATAAAGCATGCCTGAGATAATTAACATGACCTACTTTATGAGGAAACACAACTCAACTGCAAAAGGACCTGAATAGGAACGCGACGACTTCCTTACCTAATCCATCTTGTCATTGCATTTCCATTCGCAAACAAAGCCGTTTGTAGCATTGTAAAAGAATAAATATTCCAGCATAAAGAAAAGCACACTCAGTGGTTAAGCTTGTTTCAACATAAAACATGAACAGCTGTGACTCAGTGGTTTCCCTCACACAAATTTCATAATTCGTCCCGGAGATGTTTTCAAAGCACAGGTGCACTTTGAAGAATCCAATGACAGAGACTCTCTAAAGTCTCTTTAGATCAGTGGACAAAACATGGACAGGTGTGCCGTGCTCAACACACACCACTGCATACTACATTAACAAGCCATAATAGTGACTGAACACTATGATTAAGGGCATTAGTCTACATTTTGTTCCTCAGATCAGATCTTTTCAGGTGGACTCCACACTATTAAAGGTGCTATATGTAACTTTTCTTCTAAAATGAATCCGTTTTTTATTGCCTGTGTGTGAAGGGGTTGTAATCACACATTACAATGATCTACTTATCGGGTTGTGCTATTACCTCTGAAGGCCAGTTTTCCTATTTCTATTTGAAGTCTCCGGGTCAGATTTTCTGTGAAATCCATCGGATGTGACGTCCAAGCCTCTCTCCTTTTTATATACAGTCTATGCGACGGCACTGCAGCGAACGACACAAGTCTGATAATACCAAAAAACTCCTGCCTCCAGCACAACACACACTCCAACAAAAACTCCACATAAATATACAAAACAAAACAAAAATGTATCAGCTGAAGCTCGTCAGGCCAAACGTGAATCGGATCGACATCGGCAGAGCGATTGAATTATGAAGAGACCTCTGCTATTTTTATCGTGATAAATTATAAGTTTTCAGTTATGCTGAAATAATGGTAAACTGTAATGAAATATCAAGGTAAACTACAACATATATGAGACATGAAATGAATACAAAAGACTATTCCTGGATAACAAAAAGTCGGTGCTTTAAGGCCCCTACACACTGGGACGAATATCAGCGCGCGTTATTCGTCAGCGTTTTTCAATGCATTTTTTTGTGTTCACACCCAAGCAATTTTCGCTGACGATGAGCCGAGTGAACATGCAAATTCCCTGACATTAGATGGCGCCAATTTGCTCTGCAACACCACTCCATAACAGTTCTCTTTTATCAAGATGTTTGTAGTCCCTGTTACGTTTGTCATTTACAGTAGTTCTTTATGTTCTAGCACCAACAGAACAGCAGCTCTACATTCATCTTGCCTTGCATCTTCCTCGCTGTGTAGTGTAGACGGCGATGGGTATATCTTGTTCGCCGCTGCATACGTGTTCTCGGCAAGACCGTTTTGTGTTTGAGTTATGTTTTACTGTAACCGTTTTACGCGTTGGTGTGAACACTCACATTGGCGCCCTTTGTTTAGTCACGAGGCATTAAACGTCGGCAATTAACGTGCGTGAAATTCATCTCGGTGTGAACAGGCCTTTAGGATGTAACTTTTATTTTCTGTACTAGTAATGTTACTTCCTACGATCTTACTGTTACACTGAAATTGTTCAGTAGTTCACAAACCGTTTTCGTTATCATATTATACATTCACCTACATTGCTGATTGTGAAAGATACACGAATAGTTAGTAAAATACCTTATGATAACACCACGAATGTAGCATTATCATGGTATACGAGCATGTGTTACATGTGTGTCCTGTGGTCCCCCATTCTTTGTGTATTTGGTTCAGTCCTGTTTCTATTTTCCCGCTCCTTGTTTGTATTCACCTTAACCTGTGTTAGGTTTATTTGCCCCAGCTGTGCCTTGTTCCCCTAGTCTGTTCTCTGTGTATTTAAACCCTGTGTTCTCCTCACTCCTGGTCCGTTCTTGTTGATGTATAGTGTGGTTACTGTTTCTCCTGTGATTGTTTGATTAAATTCCTGTTGCCTGGATTTCCTGGTCTCCTCGTGCTTCCAGTACCACACAACCCGTAACAGAAGAACGGACCTTTATGCAGTATGGATCCCACAGATCTACTCCTCAACCTTACCCAGAATCACCGCTCTATTGAGAACTACGTCGAGGAATTCCTCCACCTTGCCCACCAGGTGTCATGGAAGGAGAGAGCCCTCAAGCACTCCTTCTGGATAGGTCTGGACGATCCACTCTTTAGGCAATTCCCAGCTATTGCCACCACGTGTTCCTTGAGGAAATATATTGATAACATCCTGTGGGTGAGTGGATCATCCTACATCATCGAGGAAGTTATCCCAGATCTCCCTTCTGTTCCTGTCTCCCCGCTGTCTCCAGTGTCTCGTCCCACCGAGACAGACCAGGGTCCAGAGCCTCGTCCCGCAGAGACCCTCCAGCCCGAGACCGTCGCGCCTGAGCCCGTTGCCTGCCCGCCAGCGCCTGAACCAGTGTCCACTGTTCCTGAGCCGGAGTCTTGTCCCACCGGGACAGCCAAGCCGGAGTCTCATCCCGGCGGGACAGCCAACCCGGAGTCTCGTCCCGGCGGGACAGCCAAGCCGGAGTCTCGTCCCGCCGAGACAGCCAAGCCAGAGTCCCGTCCCTCCGAGACAGCCAAGCCAGAGTCCCGTCCCGCCGAGACAGCCCCGCCAGAGTCTCGTCCCGCCGAGACAGCCCCTCCAGAATCTCGTCCCGCCGAGACAGCCCCGCCAGAGACTGTTGGTGACCCAGCTGCCCCTAATCCGTGGATTCACCCCAAATATTTTTTGGGGGGGCCCTATGTCCCAGCCACGTCCGCCTGAAGGGTCTTCACCGCCGTGGCCGCCTGAGTGGTCTTCACCGCCGTGGCCGCCTGAGAGGTCTTCACCACCGTGGCCGCCTGAGGGGTCTTCACCGCCGTGGCCGCCTTAGGGGTCTTCACTGCCAGGGCCGCCTGAGGGGTCCGCTCAGCCATGGCCGCCCGAATGGTCCTCACCGCCATGGCCGCCCGAACAACCTGCTCCGCCCTGGACATCCGAGGGTCCAACAGCTCCGCCCTGGACACCCAAGGGTTCGTCTGCTCCGCCCTGGACGCCCAAGGGCTCGTCTGCTCCATCCTGGCCACGCCCTCAGCCTGATTCGCCACGCCCTTAGCCTGCTCCACCCTGGCCACGCCCTAAGCCTGTTCCGCCACGATCTGCTAAGCCCTGGCCACGTCCACATCCTGCTCCGCCCTGGTCACGCCCTCAGCCTGCTCCTCCACATCCTGCTCCGCCCTGGTCACGCCCTCAGCCTGCTCCGCCATGTCTATGCCCAGGCCACGCCCTCAGCCTGCTCCGCCATGTCCGGCTCCGCCCTGGTCACGCCCTCAGCCTGCTCCGCCCTGGTGGCTTCCTGCTCTGGATAGGCCTCGCCCTGGTCAGCCTCCAGGGCGCCCACCCCATTGAAGTTCTAGGGCGCGAGGCCGCGCCTTTTCTGGAGGGGGCGTAATGTTACATGTGTCTCCTGTGGTCCCCCATTCTTTGTGTATTTGGTTCAGTCCTGTTTCTATTTTCCCGCTCCTCGTTTGTATTCAGTCCCTTCACCTGTGTTAGGTTTATTTGCCCCAGCTGTGCCTTGTTTCCCTAGTCTGTTGTCTGTGTATTTAAACCTTGTGTTCTCCTCACTCCTGGTCCGTTCTCGTTGATGTATAGTGTGGTTACTGTTTCTCCTGTGATTGTTTGATTAAATTCCTGTTGCCTGGATATCCTGGTCTCCTCGTGCTTCCAGTACCACACAACCCGTAACAGCATGGAACATTAGTTCAACATCAAGCTGATTAAAGTACCCTATTATTGTAATGTTGCAGTGGGAGTTTACATGAGTTTCCAGCATGTTGTGTGATGCTTTCTACGGTGTGTTAAAAGTCTCAGTAGGCGCATTTCCATTACAGATTTGCGCAAAACTTTTGCGATATTTTCCAAATGTCGATAAAAAAACTACTGCGAAATGACGGCATTTCCATTAACCGATGTTATGCGACTAAAGCGTCTTTTTTCTCTCTCGCGGTAAGTCATTCCAAAAATCATGGCAATGGACGTTGGTATATCACAGCCATGCACCGCACTAGACATTATTATTATTAATGGAAGGAGACGTGCGTGGTGTGTATTAACTCTGTCTCGTATTATGTCCAAACGATCAGTGTACTTGCATTCGTTTTTCCCTTTTTTAACCCGTAATTGCAAAACTAAAAAATGAACGTATTTTTAAAACGCGAAGTTGAACATCAACATTTTAGTTTGACCACACCAATGCTGCACTATATATATATATATATACACATACACATCTCACCGAATTTTAAGATATTTGTTTATGACTTTTTGCCCCTTTAAAACATTTAAAATATTCACAAATTGATATGGGAAAAAAATGTAGATTTTACTGGTTTTCTAAAGCCAAATTAGAACCTGGAAATGATATTTTTCCCACAGTGCTGAATGAGAAGAGCCATAACCACAGCCAAAGGGGGTTCATCCACATTTTAACCAATACTTTTCCATAACTTTTCCATGACTTTTCGGGACATTTCCATGACTATATATTCCTGAAACAGTCTGCTCATAGTGAAGTCCTGCGCAGAAGTTTTTTTTTGATTATTATTATTATTTTTTATATAATTCACCAACACTGCATAACATTTCGGCACACAGGGGTAAAAAAGTCAGCGAGTGATAGTACTGCCTGGTGCTTGGCGTCTTTAGCATGGCTAGCTGGTGCTGATTCTCCCATATTAGAGATGTCAATTTTCTTAGCAATAGTAAATGAACATAGTAAATGTAACATTGGGATGTACCAATACCATCTTTTTCAGAATCAATCCGATCCGATACCAAAAATTCTGAGTATCGACCGATACCAATCCGATTCCAACGCAGTTTTTTAAAAAGTTTTTTAAAAAGTTTTTTTCTATTCTTACACACTCTGTGTGTTGAACTAATAATCACTCTCGTGTGTTATACACAATCTATGTAATACAGATAACTTCATTATAAAGACAAACAACAAATCCAAAAAATATATATTATTATAATCTATGACAAATTCTACTAGACTAAACTAAATTAGTGGATAATACACATTGCTCTTTGTAATGTTGTAAAATACATTCATAAAAACAAAATAACAAAAATCAAAAAGATAAATTATTTTAGATACAGCCAAGGCTACTATAAAATTGAGATATGTTTTAAATATGTAGTACAGATGTTTAATGAGGCAGCAACATGTGATAGATAGGACAGAACAAGAAAGGCTATTAAAGAATTAGTTCACTTTTGAAAAAACTTTTGCTGATAATTTACTCACCCCCATGTCATCCAAGATGTCCATGTCTTTCTTTCCTCAGTCGAAAAGAAATTTAGGTTTTTGATGAAAACATTCCAGGATTTTTCTCCATATAATGGACTTCAATGGGAACCGGATGGTTCAAGGTCCAAAAGATAGTGTTAATAACAGTTTCAGATGCAGCTTCAAATGTCTTTAAACGACACCAGACGATGAATAAGGGTCTTATCATGCGAAGCGATCGGTTATGCTAGCAAATGCTAGCCTTGCTATATTCTCTGAGGCGCGTTTGTAACGTCACGTAATACGTAATTACGTTCAAAAGGTCACGGGCGACGTAGCCGGAAGTACAGAATCAAAATCGTCCGACATCGTTGTTTTTCCTTTTAATTCCTTTTTTTGTAAACGGTGTTTGAGCTAGTTTGCACGTTCAACCTATGCTTTCAACTTGTAAACACTGACTCTGTACTTTCGGCTACGTCGCCCGTGACCTTTTGAACGTAATTACGTAATACGTGACGTTGCAAACGTGCCTCACAGAATAGAGCAAGGCTAGCATTTGTCCTTAGATAAGTTACATTTTTGGAATAAGTTTTGAAATAACCGATCGTTTCGCATGATAAGACCCTTATTCATCATCTGATATCGTTTAAAGACATTTGAAGCTGCATCTGAAACAGTTATTAACTGTCTTTTGGACCTTGAACCATCCGGTTCCCATGTAAGTCCATTATATGGAGAAAAATCCTGGAATGTTTTCATCAAAAACCTAAATTTCTTTTCGACTGAGGAAAGAAAGACATGGACATCTTGGATGACATGGGGGTGAGTAAATTATCAGCAAAAGTTTTTTCAAAAGTGAATTAATCCTTTAAGCTTTCATTGCGTCACTGTATTATCATATGAAAGGCTCCAATTCAGTGAGGCACAAAGCGTTTATGCGCATCCCGAGTGGAGAATGATGCGCTTGAAGCCACATTGAGTCACAGCGTGTCGAGTCCGCATTGAAAATTTCAAAGCACAAATGAAATACATATTGATGGACAGTGACGGGTATTATACAGTATCTATCTATGCAACATTTTATTGAGCCTTTTCTTTTAACAGTCTTAAATGTCAGTTACTGTGCGCGGGAAGAACAATGATAGTGCTCTGACTCTAGTGTTGTGATCTAACCGACAGCGTCCGACACCCGGTAGAAAGTAATATGATTAAGTTACAGCAATGAAGTCCAGCAAGATAAAGTAGTTTTATGCAAAACCATTGAGCTTTATCTACAGATCAAGTATAATAATATTAACATTGAATAATCTTGAAGATAGTTTCATCATCGACTGTAACCAAACGTGACGTGCTGTCTGAATGCTGAATGGAGAATGACTGTCAGTCATTCTCCATTCAGCATTCAAACATTCAAACAATAAAAACTGTTATTTAAAGGGATAGTTCACTTTGAAATAATTTTTTAAATATGTTTTAGCTTACCTCAATGGCATCTAAGATGTAGGTGTCTTTGTTTCCACCGTTTTTTCAATTTTGACATTTTTCAGTCAAACCATTTCGCAATTTTAATTTGCGCAAATTGAAGGGTAATGGAAACACAGCTAGCGTGGGCATGTCCCATGAGTGCTCGCTCTTGTGTTCAAGCAAGCGCAAGAGCACGAGTGCTCTTGTAAAAATTGGTTGCAATCTGAAACATCAACGATAGAGGCCGCTAAAAAAATACATATAGCACCTTTAATTGCAAGTGATCAAAAAAGATTTGTCTTGTAATCCAGATTACAAAGAAACCTATATGTTTCTTTATAAGCATTGCAGAACTCCTCCAACCACAGGGAAATGCCCAAATCTTTGTCGGTGTTTACCATTTGAACACTATGAATACTTCTGTCATTTCTATCACCAGCTTTGATGTTATCGTTGTGTTGCGCTGAGAGAGATTTGAACAGCCAGAGTGTCCAGATTGAGTCACATCTGTAAAAATGTGATTGGAATCTCATTTCAAAATACTTCCATATGTGAATTAAATCCAATTTCATGTAGGTTTTTTTCTGTCAAGACCATCTGGATGAACATGGCCTTAGTATAGTACAGCCAAAAAACCCTTTTTGTGTTTCATGGAAGAAACAGTCATATGGGTTTGGAACAACATAATGGGGAGATTTTCTTGTTTGCGTGGACTATTCACTTAACTGCACATATACAATGGCTTTGGAAAACTATTTTTGGAAAGGCTATGAACCTTACATTATGTATCTTTCTTATTACAAATAACTGACAAAGCTCTTCATTAAGAGAGAAGTGAAACATTTTTGTTTAACAAAACAATCTGACCTTGACAGAAAACTACACAAAAAAGAAAAGAAAAAAAGCAGCCCATAATTGCACCAGACATTGTGTGAACAGGTTGTGGCTTTAAATTATATGAGCGGTCTTGTGGTGTACGGTCTTCTGTTTTTTTAATCACATAATGAAGAAAGAAGAAGGAATAAAGAAAAACATGTATATATATATATATATATCTATACACACACACACACACACACACACAGTACTGTGCAGAAGCTTTAGGCAGACGAGTATTTTCGCCTCAAAGAAATGGTTTTAAGCCAGTTATTTACATATTTTGTTGTAGTGTATCAGTAGCAAATATCAGTTTACATTTCCAGACATTAATTGTGCTATCAATTGTAATAATCCAGTAAAATTACATATATATACATATATATATATATATATATATATATATATATATATATATATATATATATATATATAGTGAACTCGGGGTGATTGGGAAACTTTTTGCCATTGAGATGGGAAAATAATGTGCATGCACAAAAATACTTTGAAAAAGTACAAAAATAAATAAATAAATAAATATATTTAAATTAACTTTATTTAATTTTTTACTTGACATTTATAGAGGTGTTTAATTTAAATGCCTAAAATGGCAATGAAAGTTTTTCAAAATCAAGGGGAATACAAAGAATGTACATTTTATTAACTTGCCATTTGTGTATTATAGCATCTCATCTTTAGCTTTAATATCAGTACTGGAATCAATTTTCTTTTGAAGCAAAGAAAAATATACAGAAAAGCAAAATCCAAAATGGTTAGGAAACAACCTTTCAGTCGGGAGGCAACACATGATGCTTTAAAAGTGCAATCTTGTTTATACACAATATGCATAAAGCTTCTCTAGATGAAGTGATGGCAGAAACAAACCAAGGTAGCACTGCCTGACTGTTGTTGATGGCAGCGCGGTTAAATATAGCCCAACTCTGTCATTACGGTCACCACATGATGACAGAGTTCTTTGTCATTTGCTGGGATTTGTGTGCAGTGCAACTTGCACTTCTCATTTTGCAGTTAAACTCCAATAACTCAGTAAAGAAAAGCCCCAAATCACACTGTCAACAATAAAAGTGTTCTCTTTTCTCCTTAGGCTGAAGACAATACAAAACGGCTTGAGTTTCAGGTCTATTTTAAACGCACACTCAATGCAAATTATATTCAACAACATCTAAGAGTTTGAAGAAATATTCATCTTTCAATAGAAGTAAAGCTTGCACTAAAACACTCACAACCACAAAAGTCTATAATACAATTCAATCTGAACTCTCATACCACTATTTAGTTTATTTCCTCAAACCGAAGTTAAAGGGTCACTTCACTCATTTGCAATAAGCTTTGTATCTTTAGAAACCAAGTCATATTTTTGAATGGTCATGGTTTATTCCCTTATTTTCCCCTTAGATGGGAGAAATAATGCTGTGTTCACGTGCTATGGAAAATAGGATATTTTTCACTTGTGAACTGGTATTTACCAGTGTGTTGCGTTCAAGTGCTTTTGTTGTCGTAATGTGGTAAAAAGATGGAGATCCAGACCTGTTATTTAGCTAAAACTATTTTAGATTGCTTAAGTCATCTGCTACAGCAAGAAAATGATTTATCAAAACTCAAAAGGTAAATAATATGCTGTATATTTTCTAGATCATGAATAGTATATAATTTTTTTACCATTCACGACTCTCGCGGTGCTCTCCGCCATTTTGAAATGGTCAAAGGTTATCTCATCTCGGCAACTCGTCCATCAAAATATTCTACGAGTTGCCCAGTGGGAAATACCACATGAGGTGTTTCATGTGCATTTTCCACGTCGGCTTTTGGTATTTACCATAATTACCATAGCACATGAACGCAGCATAAGGATTTAAAGGGGTCATGAACTGGCTTTTTAAATGTTATTATATTGTTGTCTGAGGTCAACTTATAACGTTCGCTTGGTTTTTGCATTCAAAAACATCAAAATGAACAAGTAATAGGCTATTTTGTACCCTGGTTGTAAGCCTACCTAAAAAACAGTCGGTTTTTATGGGCGTGTCGCACTGAAGACTTGGAAGTAAACACCCACTGCTGTGAGTGGATAACAGTTTTGCATATTATAATGAGTTTAACTCACCCGTCGTGTACTACGTGGGGGAAAACGTCCTATGTTGTCAAATGGCAACCGGATTTGCCCATACATGTTCAACCCAGAGTCTGTGTGTTGCACAATATTCCTGTCAGATCCAATATAGACGGCACAGCACCGTACTTTACTCTTAATCGGTCTGCAAATCCAGTCTTGTTGACAAAACAATCCTCAGTGAAATGAAGCGAACAGACGACGATGTTTTACCTCATCAGCTGGAACGTCATTAAAAATAAATTTTATCCACGTCACGATAAGCAGGAAGTCATATTTCATTAAAATCTTTAGAACTACAAAGATTAGCTCATTATTATTCCAGGGTGTTGGACACAATCACCCTCCAAGCCTATTACAGATCAGTGGGTGGGACTTCACTTGCAGAAACTGAAATCAATATCCACCATCTTGTTTGGAAGCCAAGCTAACAAGTGCTGTGGAGATAGTAAGTTATGACAATGACGGAAGCCTGACTAAACATCCAGGTAACATGCAGTAATTCACCATACAGAAATAAATACAAACGAGGAGTAATTCATGCATGAGTTTGCCAATGTAACGTTAACGGGATCTGTTGTTGTGGGAAGCAGGAGGCAGGAAGCGGCAAACATTTAGGCAGTTTAATAGTAAAATGAACAAATACAAAACGAAAGCATAAGCCAGCAGCCCCTCATTGGCGACTACTGTAACGTTACACACAACAGAAACAAAACACAACATAAAATCAGGCCCGTTTCTCTCTCGATCTGACGTCGTCGCTCCCCGTTTTATGCTTTCGCTTCTCCGTGAGAGACGCAAGACCGGCGCGTGCCTCACAGGTGTCTTTCATTATCAGTCTCTGTTATAACTCACACCACCGGCCTCGCGCAGAGCGCCGTCCTCTTACATTCATCGCCCTCAATCGTCCTGCTCGCCACAGCCAACTAGACATTTTGTGTGAAAAGAATTTCAAACTCCGGTGACAGCTAATGTTAGCCTTGTAGACGGAAGAGTGAATTCTGTTTGCGCTGTTCCGGATTAGTGGGCGTGGCTTGCGGAACTGTGCATTGTGGGACATGTAGTCTCTTCATATATAGGGGCCCCTTTCTGTCTTTTCTCGGTCAAGAGGGCACCAAATTTAAAAAAAATTATTTTACATTTCGACTGCATATATGATCCACTTTCAATAAAGATTAATTTTGCAATTGGTGAAATGCTCCTTTAAAGGGATAGTTCACTTTGAAATTAATTTTTGACATGTTTTAGCTTACCTCAAGGGCATCCAAGATGTAGGTGTCTTTAGCCCCTTTCACACAGCGAGTTGATCCCAGGAAATTGCCGGCAAATTGCCAGAACGCCTTCTGTGTGCACGCAAACATGACATGGGATTGCTTCTGGGATTGATCCCTTGTTGGGGACCTAGTAACATTGCCGTAATCAGTCCCGGAACGCGCGCTGTGTGAACAAAAGCCAGGACCAATGCCGTAAAGGGTGTGTCTTTAGTGATGACGCTCGTGCCATCGCGCGACTCTGTTGCTCTTAGAAGAAAGTTTGTGTTCATCATCAACAAAGAAAGGACGAACAAATACCTGCAAACTAGGGCTGCACGTTTTCAAGTTTTTCATTAACCGTTAACCGAGGCCCTTATCGGTTAATACTCGGTTAATAGTGTGCGCGCCGCAACCTCGAGATACAGAGTTATTTTTTAACACCTTTAATAACTGGTTGGACCCCATTTGAAACGAAATTAATTTATAAAAATAAAACGCAGTGGTAAGTTCAGAGCAGTTAAAATAGGCGCGTTTCCATCACCCTTCAAACTGAAATGCCAATTGAAAATACGCACATTGGCAACACGTCCATTTCGCAAAAACTCCGTGTCCGCAAATAATAATAGCCTAATAATTATCATTATTGTAACATTTTATAGGCTGCATATGTAGAAGACGCTTTTATCCAAAAAAGGAGCAAAGCACAAATAAACACAATATTTTGAAGCATATGTGTGTGCTTAGTGTGGAGGCTGCGAGACGCCCATGTGAACTTGCAGTTTCATTGCAGTTCTTTCAGTGGAAACAACTTAAAATACTCTTTCATTTCTGGTCATACAGAAAATAATAATAGGCTACATTATTCGCAAATACATTTATTTGCGTAAACTCACAATAACAAGAAAACGTTGTGCTTTAACCTCCTGAGACCCTGCGTGCACATACGGGGACATCACATTTTTGGTTCTGTGCAGCATAATACTTAATTCTGTGTGACTGGAACATGTTTTTCACAAACGAGGACACTTACACTGCCATCTGGTGGCGTCAGAAGAGAAAAAAAATTAACATAAATAATTTAAAGATGGCAGAGAAAACAGGTCACATGTCACGCAGCCACTCCAGACCAAAACTTCCACAAGGTAAACAATCTAATAACATTTCATTGTTGATTCTTGTTAAGTTATGCATAATAGTGTTGTATGTTTGAAACGGCATGCACATTTGACAAAATTTTGTAAAAATAAAGATTTACCAAGCTGCTAAAGTTGATGTCCCCATATGTGGACATTGGGACTAAGCTTCGTTGAAACTTGCAAAAAAAATGAAAATTTGTAGTTGCATTGAGCTTCGTGGCAGGCTCACACACTCGAGCGCGCGCACACACACACACACTCAACGGGGCGGGGCTTCACTCACGATCGCGCATGCACACATACACACACTTGCTCACTCGCACACACACACACACGCGCGCACTCTCTCTCTCTCTCTCTCTCGCTCGCTCACTCACTCGCTATCGCTTACACACACATCACTCACTCGCGATCGCGCGCACACACACACACATACGCTCTCTCTTGCTCGATATCCACCGTGGTGGAGCTCTGAAAATCAAAAAATCCCCTGAAAAAGATGGGCTGATTTTTAGAATTGCGCATCCAATGGTGCACCTCTCCTGGGCACGAATAAAGCCCATGGAGGGTTCAGGGGCAACAGTTACACAGTCTTTCACACCGGTTAAGTGTGATCCACTGTTCCCACAGATAAAAAGAACATTTCTAGTTTGGAGAAGCAGAAATTTTGGAGCATTGCAAAAAAGAAATCAAATTTTCAATTTGTTTTGGATATGTTTTTTTATGTGGATATTATATATTATTATGGATATTATATTTCATTATTATATTTATTTTGTTTTTCCATATCAATTTTCAGAAGTTATGCATGCAAGAGTAACAATGAAAAATGTTCAGGCACAATGCTCATGCAGTAAAAAAAAATAGATTTGCACTTTTTTACACAATGGTGTATTGATTGTTTTCTGTGCATACAGACAATTTTTTGTTTTTTCAAAAAGTGCTTCATGTTCAAATATAATATCTGGTTATATTTCTTGCTCCCTCCTAACCCCAAAAAGCTAAGAAATCTAAAAGCACACCAAACCAAAACTCAGGTCTCAAGTAGTTAAGATAGACCCACTGTCCTTGCATGAGGACATCATTTTATGCAAAAACTACTTCCTGTACAAAAACAAATTTTAGTTATTATACTTATTAGGTCCTACTTGTCCCAAATAGCAAGAAAAATTATAAAATGCACACCAGGCAAACTCTCGGGTCTCAGGAGGTTAACAAACAGGCGCGCTTCATGATTTCCGTGAAGTGAAGCGCGAGAACTGAAACAGCCGCATTCGAATTTGTTCGTTTTAAATTGGACATTTAAAGCTTTAAATGTCCAATTTAAAACGAACAAATTCGAATCAAAAGCAATATCTCCTGACTATGTAATTATGTAGCTTAGCTAATTATGTATTTCTAAAGGTGCATACGGGGATGGAGATTTGTTTTTAGGAGAAACTGATTTAGAAAACAATAGTTTATTAATAAACAATTAATCCCTCGTTATTTTATATTATTTTTTCAGACACATTTTATCAGACACATTTATTATATCTTATAAATCATCTATAAATCCCCTTTCTGTAGGCTGTGGTTACGGCTCTTCTCATTCAGCACTGCGGGGGAAATATAATTTCCAGGTTCTAATTTGGCCTCAGAAAAACCAGTAAAATCTTTTTTTTTCCATATTCATTTGTCAAATATTTTAAATGTTTAAAGGGGCAAAAAAAAAAAAATCAAACAAATATCTGAAAATTCGTCGATATATGGTCTATATATTTTTGCGCAGCATTGTCCTACAGTTCAAATGAACATTTTGGTGTTAAACTCTGCGTTTTACAAAATACAACAACCGTTCATTTTTCGTTTTGCAATTAGGCCTACGGATTAAATAAGGGGAAACGAATAAACACAACAGTACACTGACCGTTTGGACATATAGCCTACGAGGCAGAGTTCTTTTTTAAAATTCATAAAAGATAGGAGGAATAGCCTACTAGACAAAACCTCAAAGAAATGCCACAATCAAGACCGCGGAGCAGAAATGAGGGAGAAACACACAGAAACTCTGCGATTGGATGACACACCACGTCTCCTTCCATAAATTAAAAAAAAATTTTTTTAACTTAATTATTCTGGCAACCACAGCTGCCAGTTTTTTCTATAAAAATGAGAAAACATTTTTATAGTGTATCAGTTAGATCTCATCTAACTAACATCCATATATCTCATTTTGCTATACTTAGTGTTCATATCCACTACCATTCATTTGAGTCAGTGCAATTTTAGTTTGTTGTTGTTTATAGAAAGAAATTAATCATTTTATTAAGCAAGGGTGCATTACATTTATCAAACATGACATTAAAGACATTTATAATGTAACAAAAGATTTCTATTTCAAATAAATGTTCTTTTTTTGGCATTCATTTTTTTAGCATTCTACTCAAAGAATGCTAAAAATAAAAATATATATTACGGTTTACATAACAACATAAGCAGGAAATAGTTCGCTGGTGTCCAGGCCTTGGCCAAGCTATCTGTTTGCTGGTTTTAGAGGGGTTTTGGGTATTTGTAAGGTTTGGAGACCAGCTGGCCAAGCAGATAAACACCAGATAACACCAGCTTGGCCATGCTGGGAGACTAACTAAACCAGCTAAGACCAGCAAATCCCTGGCCACAAGTATGAGCAATGACAACAGTAATGCTTGTCTTGTTAAAGACGCTAACATCTGGATTTCTGTAAGACAGTACAACAGCTTTATCCTACAAGGTCACGTCTCCAGCGAGAGGTACACACGATTTGGAGGTGCGGTTTTGGGTGGGCCGGTTGTTTTTCTTTTCTGTCAGAAAGGCTTTCAGAAGCTCAGGAATAGGGGTATGAACAAAATCACCTGTCATGAGTCTGAGGGGTCATGGGGCACAAGAAACAAAAGGACTCATCTTTCAAAGCCCCCCGGCTTTGTCTGACAGATATCCAAACATAGAGAACAATGACGCTTTCAAAACATTTCACTTCCATCCTTCATCGCCATCTAAGAGCTACAGACACATATAAAGATGGTGTTGTTCCATTTCATAGAAATTAGTATTGTTAATTCATTTGTAGATCCCAAAACCCAAATGTCATACAAATTTCAAAACATTTCCAACAGATGTTACTGAATTGTAGACAGCTCATCTTCAGTATGAATGAAGCTTTGTTCGGCTTCTGGAACGCTCTAGGTGGTAGAGAGATGATAATAAAGGCCGGTTTGTGTAAATGACAGTGTATTGGGTGGATTCCAGACAAGGAATCATTCCTGAGGAAAACAGGTCAACAGGAATTTCAGGATTGAAACGAGAAATGACGCCATGTCATTCAACAAGTACTTACATCCTCAGTCATCAATACACAAAAGAATGATTACACGTTGCACATAAACTATGTGCCCAAAAGTTGACACTTGGGTCATAACTTAAAAATAAAATTAAAAAATCAAGTGGTATTTATTTTAACCCTGGAGAACCCACGGGGTCAAATGTGGCCATTGTTAATTGCTGCTACCCAAAATGAACAAACAAAACAAAAATTGTCAAATTTAACTTCTGGTCCCTGCATAGAGACACCTAGAGGATGAAAATTTAACTCACAAGTGTCAAGGCCCGTGCACACCAGGACGAATATCAGCGCGCGTTATTCGTCAGCGTTTTTCAACATGTTTTTTGTGTTCACACCCAAGCGATTTTCGCTGACGATGAGCCGAGAGAACATGGAAATTCATTAGGTGGCGCCAATTTGCTCTGCAATACCACTCCATAACAGTTTTCTTTTATCAAGCTGTTTGTAGTCTCAGTCGCGTTTGTCATTTAGTTCTTTATGTTCTAGCACCAACGAGAACAGCAGCTCTACATTCATCTTGCCTTGCATCTTCCTCGTCTTATTTCTTCCTGGCTGTGTAGACGGCGACGCTACTTGGCGTAGATCTTCTTCACCATTGCATATGTATGCTCGGCAAGGCTGTTTTGTGTTTGAGCGCCCCCAAGTTGTGTTTTACTGTAGCTTTAAACACGTGAGCAAAAGCGCCAATCTCATTGGTCGGATCGTTCTTGACGCAGCGCGTCAAACTAAAAAAACAAACCGAGGCGTTTTTTTAAAAAAAAAAAATGTCGCTTTTACGTGTGACGTTTTACACGTGGGTGTGCACACTCACATTGGTGCCCTTTGTTTAGTCACGAGGCGTTAAACGTCGGCGAATAACACGCGCGAAATTTGTCGTTCAGAGTGGTAGTAACAAGATGGCTGACCACATGCAGTTTTGTTGAGCTGGAAACTTATCCAAACAAAATAAGTCTTCTCAGCAAACCAGCGGTTGGCAAAATTGCGTATTTTTTTTGTTAATCTATTTAGCATTAGCTTGCAGAATGCATAGAAGTGCATTTTAGATTCTTTTTGGATAAATGATCAACTCTGAGCTAGTTCAAAAAACGATGGCCCAAAAATGACCCTTTGGGTGTGTGGGTTAAACAAATCAAAATGACCCTTTGGTTCTTTTAGTGACTTTGATGGAGAATGGTGACAGTCCTGTATTTGGCTAAAGCCTTGATAATATATGTTTCTAAGTTACCTCAGTAGTACAGGGCCAGAGACTAATAAAGTAGTATATCTTTACAGGGAGTATGGCTGCTCCCTTTTCAGGACAGGGAAAGCAGCAGAGAAAGATCACGGTAAGACAAGTATTGGAGCAACTTGAAGCTGGTGACTTTGGCCTTGAATTGGACAGCGATTCTGATTAATTGTTTCAACCACATGGAAGTGATGGTGGTGAGTCTCAGTGACTCATCCAATGACTTGTCCAGTGATGAAGATGTGCCGTTTGCCGAGACTGATAGCCCACAGATGGAGCCAAATCATGCCGCAAAAACTTACAGTTGGCGAAATATAATGTGAGCACTTTTAAAACAAAACTCTTCACAATGAGAAGTTTGTTGGTTTTAAAATATACAACAGATATACATAAGCAATAAGGTGCGAGAGGATGTGCTGTATCGTGAATAAGTAACGGCTGAAGGGCGTTGTTAGGCATGACACGAAGTGGAGTTATTCACGATACAGCACTTGCCTCAAGTACCTTATTGCTTTTATAAAACGGTTGCCACACAATATTAAAGTAAAAAACAATGTATTAGTGCAACTTTCTTGAAGTAAAATCACTAAAAGCCTTCCTTCCGCTGGAAAAAGTAGTCCATGAGCGTGAACAGCAACAACTTTCCAATGTGTAAAATGCATGAAATCTCAAATAAAAACAACACAGAACCGCAGTGTTGCGTAGTGTTGCGCAGCGATCAATAGAACCATTGGGTGAAGCGGTCATAGCCGTGTTTTATCGTGATTAAAGCACAGCTCTTGACCAATCAGAATCAAGAATTCGAACTAACCGTTTTATAATCCAATACGACGGACACATCTAGCCAGGATCACACAAACACCATCGGATTCAAAAGTGCGTCCGCATGCATTTTTGAAATCATATCCTTAACAAATGGCCTCGGGACCATGTCCTGTATTTACATAAAAAGTATTTGTACGGAAAAAAAAATATGAATCTCCTAACTCCACGCCAAAAAGAGCAGATCATAGCAAACCGTACAAATGAGATCACATGAAACTGGGAAAATCAAAATAGTAAAACATTATTGTGAGACTGTTCTTGCCGGATTTGTTTCCAGATGCCACTGGATTCATATGTTTTATCTAAGGCAACAACAACAGGACTACCAATAAAAAAAGGAAAGAAAAAAAAAACATAAAAATACTAAACTACTGTAATATCTCATTCACGGATATACAACACAAAACCTTTACAGAGAAGCACCATCAAGAAGTATTTTTTTGGCAAGTGTTTCCTGAATTCACCTTCTCTCCCTGAAGACTTTGACTAAATTGCATTACCATGGTAACACAAAAAAAATGACTAATTACCATGACCAAGATGTTCGTAATTAGAAAAGCCAGAAAAACATCTCTTATATCATGGAACAGCACAGCAAATCAAGTTATTAAACTAAATCTAACATGTTTAAACTCCACAAGTTTGCATGAAACTACAAGACATTGAAAAATGAAGCCCTGGATGCCCATAAAAGCGAGTTACTCACCTACAATGCTATCTTTAGAAGTGCAAGACTCGTCTGAGACAGCGAGACAGTTGAGGCCACCTGATGTGGTACGTGAGAGTCCGTGTGAAACGTTAGGAGGGGCCCGGAGACAATCTGAAGTGGCGCCGCCATTCCGTCGCCATGGAGACTGATGCTCTTTCAAAGCCACTGGCCAATGGCGAGGCACTGCGATTGTGTTGGGACAGAAGTCACATGACCAGTGTTTGAGCAGCACACAAAACATGAGTGGGGTGGGCAGGAGTTGTCGGGGCATTTGGGGGAGGAATGGACGCTTGGAAGAGTCACAAAAGAAATCAAACGGCGAGCGATCCCACCATGGTGAGGCACCAACTTCATGCTTGTTTAGGGGCCATTCCTTCAGCCAAGCAAAACCAGTGACCTTTAACAATCACAGAGAATCTGTCAAAACACATTCTTTTTCCACTAAATGCAATAGCTGTTAAACCAAACTTTGATAAAGAGGTTAAAAAACGCACTTGAAGTATAACAACGCTCCCTCAAACTATAAAACAATTTATGTTCAATTGAGTTTTGAATGAGTTCATGGTGTGATATGAGGTTCATCATGTTCATAAGTGCCCTACAAACACTGCAGTGTCTCTGATGTAATCATAGAGCAATATTACGGTCCATAAAACTCCAGTCAACAATAGTTCATCTCTGGGGTAAATAATAAATTGTCAGTTTGCAAAAAGGGATACATTTTTTCTTTAATTGATCTTACTGTGACAGGAATGCAAATAACGCAGACACAAAATGTGCAACCTTGAAGAGTTCAAGCAGAACGGGACACGCAGAATCAGACTGGTAATACTGACTTATACCAAGATTTACATTAAGAGGGCAAAGCTCAACCACAATCCAGCCTGTTCATAGTTTACCAAAAATATTAAAATACTAAATATTCAGTGATTATTTACTCACATCACATCTTTATCTCACATCATTCTAAACCCGTATTACCTTATTTCTTACATTGAAAACAAAGGAAATATTATGAAAAATGTTCACACTGCTCAATTTCAAGATTTGAAAGTAGACGATGGCCATACAAAAAACAAAAAAACAAAACTTTTGTAGCCCTCAGTAGCCCTTTTACTTAATAAAAAAAAAGGTTTCCTTCATCTCAGTGGAATAAGATTTTATGACTTTTCATACATTATCTATCTATACACACACACACACACACACACACACACACACACACACACACACAAACTGGGCTTGTTTCGGTTGTTCTGAGGGTGTGTAAAAAAAATGTTTACACTTCTGGTCTTCTGGGGGTCAATATGACCCCACATTAAAATGAATGGGAAATGTGAAAAAAACTAAATATATTTTCTTCATGAGTCAAAAAAAAATATAATAAAAAAAAAATCCGGCATAAATCTGAAAATTTTAACACAGAAATGACCGAATTTCGAATGGACTCGAAGACCATTTGAAGGTTAAACCGTATGTCAACAATTTCTATGCATGTCACACAAAGCCATTACACATTTTTAAAAATATTTTTCAAATTAAAAAGGTATTTCCACAAATATGAATTACTATTTCATAAATATAATTTGGTTTTTAAGGGTTTTACCATATGACAGTTTAGTTTTACCATTGACAGTTTAAGTACTGTATTGTAAAAGGAAGCATTACCGATTTTTTTTTGCACCCACCCAGAGAATCCCAATTTCAAATAGTTGTATCTCAGCCAAATTAAAAAATGGACACATAAGACTGCTTTTGTTGTCCAGGGTCACATCAAATTATTTAGCGATGCTCATTCATTTTTTCTTCTGAACTGCCCTGTTTCGAATTCGATAAATTAGAATGTGTAACATAATGAAAACATAAATGCAGTAAATAAAGATTTGTGTTTCAGGAACTTTAAGTGGTAATTCCCAACATATTTCTCTCATGAGAACGTAAAGTGGAGGCATAACTCATGAGGAATAGCTAAGCCTACGTGTGTGAGATGTGAAGAAGTATGCGCTATCTCCAGATGGTACATAAGCTCTTTTTGTTCTCGATCCATCTAGCAGCTGGACAGATGAGTCACTGTGAACTGAAGAGGTTTTGCAGGAGGAGAGACAGACACTTTTTGATTCCCATGTCCGCCAAAAACTTGCCCACTCCATCCAGAAAGAACATGGTAAATCACGTTTGGGGAGGAGGGCGTGCAAGGAATGCTATTGCAACAGATATATTATGACTGCAGAAATAATACAAATTACATAATGTGCAATCAATAAAATTGTCGTCACATTAGCAAAATTGCAACAACATTTTGTGGGTGAAAAATGTCAATTTTTCATTGCCAATAGTTTAGAAACGTAGTTGTGCTGGGCTGTATGCCAGTTTCAATTTCACACACAATGTGCGTTTTAAATACCGCCATATAGAAAATACCATGTGAGCCTTATGATTTCTGCAATGCAGAAAACATGGATCGAATCCAGTCACAAATGGAACTTGAGAAATGTCAGGGATTTTGCCCCTTTTTTAGATGAATAAATCAAAATTAGGGTTGTACAAAACAGAAAACTGATACAAAACCCCTTTCAATTGTCAAATGGTTATTTTGATAATTTGATAATTTGTGAAAACAGCAATTGGTCATGATATTAAAGAAGCCAATATATATATATATATATATATATATATATATATATATATATATATATATATATATATATTTTTTTTTTCCTGTAAAACTTTAAATACACATTTATCTGAAACCAGGGGTCGTGTATTTTGGGCTTATTTTTTCAGACCAGATCGCTTCCGAAAACTAAAATGACAAATGGGACACCCTACGGTGTTGTAACCTTAAAGTCCCACTGAAGTGTCTTGGAACAGCTTTGTTTGATGCCTTTACGTAATTTCCACTAAAACAGGAAGTTAAGGTGAGACATATTGAATGGCTCCTCCCCCTTTTCAAATAGCCAATAACGTTTAGTTTCCCCTCACAGACTGCGAGTCGCACTCGACTGCATCATGGAAGCGAATCCCAGTGCTGATGATACGTTTGATTCAATAGTAAAGGTGTGAATAAATTCTAGACATTTCATTATTAACCAACGTACAGTTGGAAAACATAATAAAGTTGTCAGTCCTAGTAGCCTATAGGTAATGAACCCCGCCTCCTCATGTTATTCAACAGCATGTGAGACCAACTAAATTAAATTAAATTACACTTCAAATATCGTATATTCGTTTTTCCAAAAATGATTTATGTTTTTACTGTAGTTTTTATCACGCTGATGAAATTTCAAGTGTTTGTTTTTAAAATAAGTTTGTTTTTAGTTGCGGTGGTGGTGACGTCATGATTGACAGCTGTGATTGACAGGTTCAGTGAGCGAAGTAGACTTTTTTTTCAGGATCTTCAGAGGACTGAGGAGATTGGAGCTAAATTTAATATCTAAATTCTATAATTAATAAAAAAAAAAGTGCAGGAGCGTGTGCTTGCGATTGATTCTGTGAAAGTGAGGGCGGGGCCTTGATTTCGCAACTTTACTTCCTGTTCACGACTGCGCATGTCTGGACCCGAGATCGCTTCTGTGCAGACTCAAGTTCCAAGGTATCAGCACCATATCGGGATACTGGCGGCCTCACTTCTGACCAATGGAAGAGAGTGAAGGGGCGTCGTCCATCTTTTTTTTACAGTCTATGCTCCTGACGTGTCAGTGGTCGCTTTGGCCAGGTGGTTTATAGCGTGGTTTATATCAGGGTGCGTTATTCGTCAGCGTTTTTTAACACGTTTTTTGTGTTCACACCCTAGCGATTTTTACTGACGATGAGCCGAGTGAACATGCAAATTCATTCCCTGACATTAGATGGCGCCCATCTAGCATGCAATACCACTCCATATCAGTTTTCTTTTATCAAGATGTTTGTAGTCCCTGACGCGTTTGTCATGTAGTTGTTTATATTCTAGCACCAACGAGAACAGCAGCTCTACATTTATCTAGCCTTGCATCTTCCTCGTCTTATTTCTTCCTGGCAGTGTAGACGGCAACGCTACTCGCCGCATGTCTTCTTCGCCGTTACATATATGTGCTCGGCAAGACCGTTTTGTGTTTGAGCGCCCCCAAGCTGTGTTTTACTGTAACTTTAAAAGCTCCAAACACGTGAGCAAAAGCGCCAATCTCATTGGTCGGATAGTTTTTGACGCGGCGCATCAAATTCAAAAAACGAACCTGAGGCGTTTTTAAAAAAAATGACGCCTTTACGTGTGCCGTTTTACGCGTCGGTGTGCACACTCACATTGGCGCCCTTTGTTTAGTCACAAGCCGTTAAACGTTGGCGAATATCGCGTGCGAAATTCGTCCCGGTGTGAACAGGCCATTCTAGAGAGCATTTAATTGGACAGAAAATGTAATGAGAAGCTGAAGTCCGTGGTGCAAATTATGCAAATTTTATCATTCTTTTGGAACAAACCATCTTATTCAAAACCTTAATGCAAACATAAAAGCTACAAATGCACATGATGTGTGGCATTTGGGACAGGGCCTCTCTTCACTACGATATGGTAGGTGAAAAACAGTATGTGACAAAAAGAAGTGTGTCTGTCTGAATTAACAGTACTCATAAAAGAGTACGCAAAATCCAAAGGACACTTTACCATCCCATGAGGCCACAGGAGAGGATTAATGAATGGCAGTGAAGCAACGCCGATCCAAGTGCGCTGAACTGTGCAGAATCTCATATGATCCGTTGTTTTCAGAAGAAACACAAACACAAACCGTTTACTTGTCTTCAATATGTACACGTAGCCTACTGTTCGCGCTCACCTTATCACCTTATTCACATCTCACCAGCGCACTTGGATCGGCGTTCGTAGATCGACTGGTAGAGACTATTTTTCCAAGATGGCTTCTTCCTGAATTTGCGAAATTTACTGTGTGTATAAAACATCTGCTTAATGCTTATTAAACTGTATGGACACTGACAAAGTTCTCAATGCTTCGGTTTGAATGTAGGGACCTTTGTTATGCTGTCGTGTTAGTGTGGGGCTATTTTGAGCCTTTTTAGTGGTAATAACAAGCGATTTTTATTTGTCATTACTCTATGCCCTATATACTAGCATTATACTAGCGTTATAGGCTAAACTGTTTTTAGAGATAAAACTATTTACATTCGGCAATCATGAAAACAAATCTCAGATAACGGTTGACTAGGTAACAATGTGTAATTAGACTAAAGGTTCATTTTGCGCCGGAGTTGTCCTTTAACTACACACATTCATACTATATACACAACAGTACTCAAGAGAGTATGCGGTTTTGGACGCAGCCACACACCAAAGGACGTGTGACACTCATGTTTTCAGCGTCTGCCTCACTACATGAGGACAAGAACGTGTGAAGTTCATCCGAGAGCTGATCTGAGAGTTACTCACCAGCATTTCACTTGATAAAACTATTGCATATACACACAGAAATGTAAAGGTTTTCACGACAACCCATCAAAATAAATGTTCGGTTTAACTTAAAAAAAAAACAAAAAAAAAAAACATTACTATTGCACTGTAGAGTGTACTTCTTCAAATAATAATAAACACACAGAAACTCAAAATTCTTCATTACAACCCGCCAGAATAAATGCTTGGTCTAACGTCAAGAAATTATGAAACAAATATGTTCAAAATAGGCTACTTATTGCAGTATTTCTGCAGTATATAATACTGTACCCAGTGAGTTTCCTTTATACACAGTCACAGACTACACGATGACCCACTACTTGTAATATACAACACATTTCAACAGAATGCTATATCCCACAATGCAGTGCGTTCAAACTAATCGGCCATTTTTAGCCTGACAACAAAACCCACAAGTAATAGACCCTTCGCAAAGACCTGCCTCCTTAGTTACTGTTGCTATGTCCGACAAGCCATATCCCTCTCACGCAGTGAGAAAAAACTAACAACACGGAGCAAAGAGGGCAGTAAGAATTCACCAACAAAACAGAGCAGGTTACTTTTGATATGAAACAAGTCTCAGCTTTCAAATTTTTTAAGAAATTCAAACAATACTCTTTTGTGGCGTGACAGATCACTGTAATGCCTCAGTTCAAGGCAAGTGGCGCGTGAACTGATCATCACTACCTACAAGTTATAGCACATAATAATAAACATGAATGAACATTGTTTCAACCGCGAAAAGATGTCAATACACATTATTTTTCAAGTTCACAAATATTAATCTACTAACTCTCCTGTCTGGTTTGTTTGTTGTTGCTGATTCAGCATTATGATCGGTCAGACAAATTGTCGATCAAACTCACAGTGAATTATAATTATAATAACCATGATTTTGTACATCTCTGGCTTTAGCTTATAATTTGATCAGACTGTCAAAACTTTACATTTTTTGAACACCAAATTTTACTTTCTAAATTGAAAACTCAAGGTAGATCATTTGGAACCACCTTGAGCAATATAATATCGCCGTTATTTTGAACTCTCTACTGACATCTACTGATGTGGATGAAGCGTCATGTAAAACGATTATAATTATAATAAGCATTGTCAAAATTCCATATTTTATTGAATTTTTCACCCATCATATAATTTATTCTGCAACCATATGGATCTAATAAAAGGGGTAATTACAGAGATAAGATTAGTAGTTTCAGTCTGGTTGTGTGCCTTCAAAATGACGACAGGAGAGACTTCATCTTGTGTGTGTACATCATATCATCATATAATTGCTTCATGACTCACCTGTCACAGATATAAGTAATGACTGCACAACTGACATGACTCAAAGCATCACATCCCGACAAGACACTGCTTCCATTACCACAAATAAGCCCCATGACAGTGATGGGTTTTCTGCACATAAAGCAGGCATTCAATTCAGTTATAATAATATACCTCTCTTGCTTACCTCAGCACTGGTTACATTTACACTTAGTCTGCTGTATTTTCCAATGTTAACGGATTAAGTGGATGGATGATGAGCAGAGCATGGTTAACACTGGTCCAGAGAAATCCGTGTAACGTTAATTCAATTTCCTAAACAATAAATTAATATCAAATGTCACTGCATTAGATACATAGATACAAACAAATACTGCATCTTTTCTCAGAACTGACCGAGCCTCCTTTTTTCTTTCTTTTTACAGTATTTCTTACCCAGCAGGTGTCACGTTGAATTTAGTGGATGTGTGAAGTGGATATGTTTCCTAGCATGTGGAATTCATCATTTTAACAATATGGACATGTGACGTATGAGTGGTATGACAACCAGAAGCGTCAGGAGAGTTTTACTGGAGGAGGTTTGTTTTGTAAAGACATTGCTTCCAACGAAACAAACTTCATGTTACCAAATTAAGAATGTGCATATACATATACTTACCACTGACGCAATGCATTTTCCCGCACTTTTTCGTCCAATACTGCTGAAGGACACTGTGTGTGTGTGTGTGTGTGTGTACACTTATAAAGCGACACGACGCCACACAAATTCACAACAACTCTCCAGTCCCAGTCTCACCAGTCTGTGCTGTGAGTGAACGCAACGCACGCTTGATGGAATCGTGACGTCAACGCTAGTCGACCAATCAAAAAAGTTTGTGCGTGCGTCGCGTCGATAACTCTTTAATTACAAAGGATTGCTTTTAGGTATGCAGTTTCTTTCAGAATATAATTTACCTGTAACTCCCAAAGAGTTTACCACAGTTATGGATGCTATTGCTTCTGGCATACTCATACCTTTCAAAAATAAAACTCTCTCTTTGGGTTTAGGTTTACCTTCGCCTAAACCTGTCAACACACATATCACTGGGCAAAAAAAGGAAAAAATTATAAAGTAAGAGTTATACTCCTCGAGAACATTGTCTCTGCCCCTCCACAGTCTCATATTGGAATGCGCTTTTTGATTATTGAAACAGTTATTGAACAAATGACAAATGATTATTGATTATGGAAACAAATATATGGTCCATATAACAAAGGTTTTCCTCACAAACAAAGTAAACTAGTATATTTTAAATTAATTCATAATATTTACCCTGTCAAAAAAAAAAAAAAAAAATTCCTATCAAAAAAACATTAAACCTCCTCTTCATTTGCAGTTATTTGCAGGTTGTGTAATATGCTACTCTGCAACTTTGGAAAGATATTGTTCATCTCTCTGCTGAAACCTTTAGATTTTATATTCATAAATGCAAGTTTTTAAATTGTAAACCTATTTTTTGGTATTACACAAGATAAAACATTACTAGATTACAATTTCATATTATCTTAACACAAAAGCACTCAGAACATGACAATTCACACTAAGTAGGCTACTGAAGAATAACAGAAGCATAAAGAAAAAAACACTTCACCAACACCATAGCGCAAAACAAAAAGCACAAACTAGACAGTAAAATAAAACGAGAAAGAAAAAAAGAAAGAGGCCATTTTAAAATACGAGAATGAAAAAAGAGGCCATTTTTTAAATTAAAAAAAAGAAAAAAACATTAATACTTATTGTTGTGTTCTAATTATGTTGTTCCACATTATGTTGTCGCATAATGTCAACAAAAAAGCCACTGATTGTTTCCCCACCCTACAATTGTTTATTTAGTCGAAATAGTTGTAAATACAACAAAATGTATTGTAATATTTGTTGTTTATTGTAGGTGTATATTCACTGAAATGTAACTGCCACATTTTATCATAGATCCATATATATATATATATATATATATATATATATATATATATATATATGCACTTTGTCACACTATGCTGGACTCAAAATGAGATGAGCAGAGAAACTTAAAAAAAGACCAATTAATTTCATTCTCCATTTGCCTTTATTAACAATCAGCTTTTGATATTTAGCTCTAACCCTCCAACACATTTCTTACTGTATTTTAGCCATTTTATGTTTATTTGATTTAGTTATTTTATCATTACGTTATATATCTGGATGTACACTGAAAAACCATGTTTAAAAAAATATTAGAAAACCTAAATACTGTCCAAAATGCTTAAAAAACTTAGACCATGTGGAAATTATTGACAGGCTAATTATATCTTAGAACAACACTTATCTGACATATCATCGCTGCATGGGAAATATTTCAGAAACATATGGAATAACAGTCTTGCACCTGCGTCTACTCTGAGTCTGCACACACTGTACCTGCAAGACCAGACATGTTAGGAATCTGACAGATGTGGATGCTGCGCTGCTAGAGATCCACAACAGGAAAACATGATTGAAAGTCCTCTGACATTAACATCAACAATGGGACACTTACAGTGTTATTTCGCTGTATTAGTGTTCACATAATATCGGGGGACGAATATGGACCAAGACACTCTCCTGTCAATTTAACATGGAATACATCTAAAATAAAGCAGAGAAAAACAAGCATTTATCATAATGGAAATGGCGCCCCCTAATGATTCAGCAATGTATGTGACAACTTCTACAGATATTACAGTGGTTCTGAAACCCTGTAAACCTGTGGTGAAAAGATGACCTAATCTGACCCACAATCCATCAGTGTGTGTTTCCTCGAGCGGGCAGGAGGTTTGGTTCTGGAAGCCTCTGCAGGGCAGCGTTGGCTGTTTGTGGACGTCTGGGTGTCAGTTTTGTAAACGTGTTAGGGAGTGTTATTGGTTTGTGCTGGATGTCCGAGTATTGATGATTCCTAGTATCCTCTGACCTAAATTGGGAGAATATATTGTAGTCAGAAATGCCTTTGTTAAAGTAATAGTCCACACAAATATGATTGACGGGAATATACCGTTGCGCTCTGAGAGGGGAGACCGCAGGACTAGCAGAGGGCCTATGAGGTTTGTGGAGTACTTGAGGAGACACAGTCTGAGATGATACAGTCATAATACTCTGGGGACACAGGTTTCTGAGATCAGGCCCAGGAGTCTCCTCTGAGGGTCTGGCTTTACTGATGTCAGCAGAATGAGGTCTGAGTCTCCTGATGCGGATCTGTGTTATCCTCCGGCCAGCAGGGGGAGTTGCTGCAGAGAGTGGCGGTGAGGGAGACATGGAACAGCCTGATGAAGACGTTAGCCTCAACATCTCGAGACATTCTGTGAGAAAGAGGCACATGATTAAAAAAAATAGACGTGAAGAAACACATGAGGATCATTGAAAGAGTAGTTCACTTTTGAAAAAACTTTTGCGGATAATTTACTCAACCCCATATCATCCAAGATGTCCATGTCATTCTTTCTTCAGTCGAAAAGAAATTAAGGTTTTTGATGAAAACATCCAGGATTTTTCTCCATATAATGGAATTCAATGGGAACCAAACGGTTCAAGGTCCAAAAGACAGTTTCAGTGCAAACTGCAAACTGTTCAAAGGGCTTTAAACGATTCCAGAAGATGAATAATGGTCTTATCAAGCGAAACGATTGCTCATTAAAAAAAAAAAAAAGTTTAAGTTTAAGCTTAAATGGTCGCCTTGCTCTGTTCTGTGACGCTCCTGTTTCGAACTCGTTCATCAAAATAAACAAATCTTTTTCAGAGTCATTTGGTTCATTCAAAGAACGAAACGAACAAATTGACTCGGAAAAAGATTTGTTCATTTTGATGAAAGAGTTCGAACAGGAGAGTCACGAACGTGCATCACAGAACAGAGCAAGGCGAGCATTTGTGCTTATAAAACTTAAACTTTGTTTTTAACAAAAAAATAAAAATGAGAGATCGTTTCACTTGATAAGACCCTTATTCATCGTCTGGAATTGTTTAAAGCCCTTTGAACAGTTTGGACTGAAACTGTCTTTTGGACCTTGAACTGCTGGAATGTTTTCATCAAAAACCTTAATTTCTTTTCGACTGAAGAAAGAAAGACGTGGACATCTTGGATGACATGGGGGTGAGTAAATTATCAGCAAAAGTTTTTTTTAAAAAGTAAACTACTCCTTTAATATGTGAGAGGAATAATGTTACTTACCTGGTGAGGGAGATTGAACGGATGAATCAGGAGAGCTTGTGTCTCTGCAGACAGTTCTGTCTTTAGTGATGTCATCACTGCTGAAACTATGATTGTGGCTACCTTCATCATCATAGTCATCATCACTGTGGTGGATTCTCATTACCTGCGGCTGCCGGTCCTCAAAAGCCAACAGATGTCTGTCGAAAGTCAATGCAGTGTACATTCTATCACAGTCTATCATTCTACATGTGTTTGTGTGTGTGTGTGTGTGTTGGAGTTTCAGTACTTGTTGTGCTCAATCCTCCAGCTTCTGAGCTCAGCAAAAACACCACTACGGTCCTCACTGCTCGACTCTTCATAGCTATATGTGTGTTCAGGAACGTAACTGCTGAGCTGTGGTGTTCTGAGCTGAGCAGATGGAAAAAAAAACTGTTTTCACGATGTCTTTAATACCCAATTGTATTGCTGTTGAAGCTTCATGTACAGTATATGGATCAGTATGAACAGATTCACCTTTGTTTTCTGTCTTCGTACTCGAACAACCTGTAGTGGATTCCCACAGAAAACGCTGCCAGAACCTGTGGAAACGTCACCTTTCACACATCACTTTCTAACATGTACCAGAAACCAGTAAATATGTCATATATTATACACATATAATAAATATGAATATTGTAATATTATTTATCTATTATGTAGCGGCTGGACAGATCAGACACACAATTATTTGTTATATTTAATAAATAATCCACTTGAGTTGTAAGACTCCCCCTCAAGACCAAAGGTCCAATCAGAAGTTCATGCACAGATGCAAATCATGAAGTCACATGCAGCATCGCAGACCATTGAACAAACACAAAACACACTTCTATCCATTCATTCATAGACAAATCTTTCTATTAATGAACATGCAAATCCTCAGGACATTATGTGTATTATTAATGTTTTATATATTGTCTTTTTTGAATTGTATTCTGCTGCATGCATTATGATATAACTACTGGATAATGTAACCCTCATGGTATCATGCTTCATATCAAAATAATCCTTGTTTAACTCTCTACCCACTGGTTAGATCACCTCCTCATAATGTGCATTGTATTGTTATATTAATCAGAGTATAAAGGGAATTTCATGCAAATGAGATTCTTCCAAACAAAGAAACTATTACCGCTTGAAATTACACCCTCTTCATTGGGCCTCAAAGTGGTAAGTACACCACTTAAGTTTGTTATTCTTAATTAAAGAACCTGATTGCAAATTCATAAGGAAGAAAAATAATGCCAAATGTGTTTGAAAAAAGCTTGTTGAATTTCACTAATTGAAAAAAAAATGCATTGCATTATCCATGTTTGGATTTTTATATCCATTTTTATGGAGTGAAATTCAACCTGGTTGTATATATATATATATATATATATATATATATATACACTAACAGCAGATGGAGATTATATTGAATTTGTGGAAGCGAATTTATACAAGAGAAAATTGCCTGTCGAATATTATAGGTTGTATTAAAAAAAAACAAAAAAAAAACATTGAAATAAATATTTAGGAAGGGAAATCTGAAAGGTTAATATTTATTATTGAATTATATTTTATATAATTTTAATAATGAAAATGTGTTTGAAATCTTTTGATTCGAAATATTCATAGCTTATGCAAAGTTCACACTACAGGATTTTAAGCCCGATTTATGCTCGATTTGCAAATCGTTGAGCTCGCCGACAGGTCAGGGTGTTATCAAGTGCAAATTGCGGGGGATTAGCGGATGATGAACGCTTGCCAATCTGTTAGTATGAAAGAACCAACAACGCTATACGGCTGCTCACCGCTTAGGAGTATTACCGCCACCTACCGTATAAGATGATGATCCATATATAAGGCGCTCCGGATTGTAAGGCGCACAGCACTGTCGTATTTGAGAAGATTAAAGGCTTTTAAGTGCACCTTATAGTGCGGAAAATACGGTAATCGAAACTCGTATGTACAGCGCGCGTCTTCCTCTGCTTGTAAACAGAAAGTTTTGCGCTTCCAGCTATATCAGCACGTCATCATATA
The DNA here is from genome assembly GCF_988280905.1 of Pimephales promelas. Lineage (NCBI taxonomy): Eukaryota > Metazoa > Chordata > Actinopteri > Cypriniformes > Leuciscidae > Pimephales > Pimephales promelas. Next base: position 8,526,668 of record NC_142793.1, read on the forward strand.
CGGTAGGTGGCGGTAATACTCCTAAGCGGTGAGCAGCCGGTAACAAGAAGTAGTCGAAGAAGAACGTCCTCGTCTCAGTTCTTGCGCATGCGTTCTGGAAATCTCTTCAATTCTCGTCTCAAAGCCCATAAGGAAGTAATGGAATAGTCGAATTGTCACAGTGTCTGGATGTGTTCCCTTGTTTGTCCACTAGATGTCCTCCTTCCCCACTGTGTCATTCACTTCTGGAACTACATTTCCCACGATCCTTGTTTTATCATTGCACTCAGCTGTTCCTCATCACTGATCATTGCACTCTGCCAATTCACCATTATCATTGTCATTCCCTGTGTGTATATATACCCTGTCTGTTTCAGTGTGTGCCATGGAGTCCTTTCAATTATCACGCCACTTCTGAGGTCCTGTTTTCTTTGAGTCTTGTTTTTGGTTTCCTGTATATGTTGGATTGCCTTTGGATTTTGACCCTTGCTTGGACTGGTTTACGGATTTTGGATTACCCTTTAAATAAACAACTGCTCTTGGATTTAATCCCTGTTTCCTGTGTGTGGATCGTGACACGAATAAAGTCGTTATTTATGGGTTTTTTTTCCGCACAAAAAGTGTTCTCGTCGCTTGATAAACTTATAATTGAGCCGCTGTAGGCACATGGAATATTTAAACATTTTCTTTAATGACTTTATGGGCCATCAAGTGCTAGTCCCGTAGGAAGTCTTTGGAGGAGTGATCCAGCTCTCAGATTCAATCAAAAATATCTTTATTTGTGTTCCGAAGATGAACGAAGGTCTTACGGGGTTGGTACAGCATGGGGGTGAGTAATTAATGACTTAATTTTCATTTTTGGGTCAACTAACCCTTTAAGGAACAATATTTGCCCCCTAAATTCATTTCCCTGTTTTTCTTTCATTTCATTCATTTACTTTCATTTTTCATTTTGCCCATATATGCATGAGTGTATGTCTTTGTTTAGACTTTTATAAAGTATTTTTTTTAACTTTATAAAAAAATGTTCAATAGTGCAATGATGGTAAAAAAAGTGATACTTTTAAATATTAAACTAAAACTGCCAGTAGGTGTCTTGATGAGCGAGTCTTCGGGCCCTATTTTTATGATCTAAGCGCATGGTCTAAACTCTAAAGCGCATGGCGCAAGCACATTTAGGGTCGTGTCAGAATCCACTTTTGCTAGTTTAATGCTGGGAAAAACGGCCGCCGCACCTGTTGCATGGTGTAGCAAAGTTCAGGGAAGAAGGAGGCAGGAACCGGATAATAATCAAAAATAAAACTTTATTTAAACAAAATAAACAAACAAATTACCTGCCAGCAGCCCCTCACGGACGACTGCTGGCTTACCAAATAAAATATAAAATACAAATAAAAGCAGGCCTGTTCCTCTCTCGATCATCCACTCCGTCGCTCCCCCTTTATGGCTCCGCTCCTTCGTGAGAGATGCGAGACCGGTGTGCTTCACAGGTGCTGCTCATTAGCAATCACACCACCAGCCTCGCGACTTTCTCTCACGTCCCTCGGCCGTCCTGCTCACCACATACCCCCATCACCCCTCACAGGCCGGGGGGTACACCCGAGACTGTGCCTACTCCCCCCCCGGCGGCGGCGATCCCTGGGGGGTATGGATCGACGAGCCGAGGGAAACGGAGACGGAAGCACGAGGAGCGACGGACACGAGAGAGGGGAGAGAGGAAAAAAAAATAAAAAATTTGGTCCGGCTCCCACAACGCGCTGCCATTAATTGTCCCTCACCAGCTGGGCGATCTCCTCCGCGGTGCCCGGCGGCGACGCTGGATGGCCCTCGGTGGACGCCTCGACGCTCCCCCGCCCCCGGTGGACGGCGACGGCTCCTCGGGTGCCTTGGGCAGACGGCAGGAGTCCCCCGCTCCCTGCTCCTCCCCTTCACTGGTGGATGGCAGCAGGCTCCGGCCCATGGCAAGCGGCGGTGACTCCTCCTCTCCCTCCCGGAAGGCAGCCGCCCCTCCATTCCCAGGCGGTCGGCGGCGAGCTCGGGCGTCTCACCGGCAACTCATCCCAGCGCCCGGCCTCGAGCGTCCATGGCCGCGAGTCCCCCGCTCCCTGGTCCTCCCCTTATGCGGCGGATGGCAGCAGGCTCCGGCCCACGGCGAGCGGCGGCGACTCGCGCACCATGCTCGATGGCACCGCGGATTCCCCACAGCGGCGAGGACCCTCGGACAGCGCGTTCCTCCCTCTTCCCGGGTTTTGGCACCAGTGTAACAAAGTTCAGGGAAGAAGGAGGCAGGAACCGGATAATAATCAAAAATAAAACTTTATTTAAACAAAATAAACAAACAAATTACCTGCCAGAAGCCCCTCACGGACGACTGCTGGCTACCGAAAATGAAATATTAAATACCGGCCAGCAGCCCCTCACGGACGACTGCTGGCTTACCAAATAAAATATAAAATACAAATAAAAGCAGGCCTGTTCCTCTCTCGATCATTCACTCCGTCGCTCCCCCTTTATGGCTCCGCTCCTTCGTGAGAGATGCGAGACCGGTGTGCTTCACAGGTGCTGCTCATTAGCAATCACACCACCGGCCTCACGACTTTCTCTCACGTCCCTCGGCCGTCCTGCTCACCACACATGGTCTAAAAGGGTTTGCCCTATTCTCTAAATGAGTAATCGGCGTGTTTTGGGCGTAACATGCAATAAACCAATCACAGTCTCAACTTTCATTCCCTTTAAAAGCCAGTGGCGCTTGCTATTTACATGGTGGAATTTACTAGCCTGACTTCGTCATACTCATATTCAAGAAAGAATATGAGTCTAAAACTGCTCTATTAGGCTTTGATTATGAGGCGTGTCGTAACCGAACCTGGAAAAAAAAAACCTCTGCACTCAATTGGATAGTCGGTAGACCTACCAACCAATCAGAGCAACGCACAAGTCAACTCCTTTGCATAGAGCAGTTTTCAAATACAGAACGTAGCCTACTTTATTTATTTTAGAAGTTAAATAACGAGTGTTACTTCTTTTACTTACTTCTCCATGAGTGCCACCAAAGGAGAAACCACAACGACCACAGGCTTTTCATTACGTCCCATCTTCTTAACGACCGTCAGAGCCAGCTGATAAGTTACACTTTTTCCAAATCATGTAGGAAGGACGCCAAAAATATCTTTCCGATCGACAAATGCCTTGATTGCAGTTCTCTGTTTGTCTATTAAAATGAATGCGCTGTCGATTTATTTTTACGAAAGACGCGACAGCGGAATCTATACATATCAATTCTCCAGCTGCAGTCATCTTTGACAAGCGCACTTTGATTAAGTGAGGATTACGTTACTGAAGACCACCTGTCAATCATCGTATAAAGCCCGCCCTGGCAATTTGATTGGCCCGATGATTTCTGAATCATAATTATTCCTCAATGGATCGAGTCCAGACCGAACTTCCCGTCCAAAAAATGTTGTGGGTGGAGTTCGGGCTGGCATCCAGGCTAGGAATTTACAAGCGGAAAGACTAAACCCTTCTCCAAAGAGGAAACAGATTTCCTCGTGCGCGAGGTTAAAGGACAAGTTCGCAAGTTCGGTATTTTACAATTAAAGCTCTGTTTTAAGATCGTTTCTGATGAAATAGAATGGTTAAGATTGCTTTTTAGACAGACGCTGCTGTCCCGAGAATTTTCAGTTTCTGTGATTGCACCCGCCCACCTTCACAATGGTTGCTTAGCTTACAAAGATGTGAAACTCACCGAGTGGTCTGGGGTGTTCACTGATATGCTCACACAGAAATCGCTGCAAAAGATGCTTTCCCACAGGTTTTATCGTAGTTTTTGTCCAACTCCATTGACTTGTATTGTATGTTCTGTGATGTACGGTATTACTCCGCTGCCGGAAACGGAAATGGGGTTATTTGTATTCTTTCTGTAGTCTTATGCAGTCGCGGTATCGTAGGCTACACTATACAAGTGGTTTGCTTGCAATTGGCAAAGGTGCATTATCGCCACCAACTGGGCTGGAGTGCCTATTGGTCAAGCTCTCAACGGAAGAATGTACGGTTGTGAGGCATTCGGAAAAATAGGTCTACAGTTTTACAACGAATGGTAAAACACCTGTTGGAAAGCGTCTTTGGCAGCAAACTGAGCTGCTTTGAGACACTGAAAACATTGGATCATGAACTGCTTGTGTGTAAACGAACACATTGCTGAAACACGCGACGTATAAATAAATGCATAGACTTTGTGATTAATAATCACACTAAGCCATATCGCTATTTTGATTTTACTTCAATGAATCGTACAGATGTGTGTCAAAATAATGCAGGAGTTTTACCTTTAGTTAGATCACTGGCTTCCTGGTTCAAAATGGCAATGTCTAAGCCAGGTGACCCTGGTCTCGACCAGCTGCAGGAAGTAAAAGGTCTGGCACTGCCTGGCCTGGAGGAACTTCTCAGATCGACAGGCTGGGCTGAAGCAGGTCTGACGCCGCACACACTGACACATCTCTCTTCTAATGGAGCGAAACATTCTTAAGCATATCAAGTGATGCTGAAACAGTCTTCAGACAGTCTTGGTAGCAACTACTTGTCGTTACCTCTATCTGTATTTGTGTTCTCCAGGCTGTCATTAACTGAACCATCTTTGATCGATTCTTTGAGATGAGTCCAATCCTGCTGTGAAGTTCTACAGCATTGAGGTTTGTCCTCTTCAGCAGGAACGTCATCAAGGAAGCTAAGCTGAGGGATCATCTCACGGACCGCAGACCTGTAGTTGTAGTCTAATACCTGTTCATCAAACACACAAACCAAATGTGATGAATCTATCTGGAATACAAGTGTATTTTGTGTTGTTCTAGCCTAAACACTGTAGCAACCCACCCAGAATACCCTAGGAACTTCAAAACAACATGCTAACAGCTATATATGGTGGCAACTTATTTCTTATTATTATACATTTTGAAAACAGTTGTGGTGCTTAAAGGAGAACTCCGGCGAACAATGAACCCTTGGTCTAATAAAACATCGGTACCTAGTCGATCGTTCTCTGAGATTTGTTTTCATGATAATCGAATGTAAAGAGTTTTATCTCTAAAAACTGTTTAGCGTATAATGCTAGTAATGGGGGCACTGACTAAGTAAAAAGAAATCGCTAGTTTATACCACTAACAAGGCTCAAAATAGCCCCTTGCTAACACTGTAACATAATTAGGGTCCATACATGCAAAACGAAGCATTGAGAACTTTGTAAGAGTACAGACCGTTTAATAAGAAGATACGTTATAAAGACAGTTCACTTCATGTATACACAGCAGGAGCCATCTTAAAAAAGTCTCGATAAGTCGATCCCCGAACGCCGTTCATACAGTTCAGAAGTTCGCTGAACTTCATACAGTTCAGCCAAAGAGTATAGAAGAACAAGAGGCGAAACTCTGATGCTTTTTTGGTAACAGCCACTAGATGGCGCTTCGGTAGCGCGGCAGCCATATCGGGGTGAAAATTCCAACTGGAGTTACTGGACAACAGCACAGATAACAGTTTTTTGAGGTAGTTTTTTCTTGCATTAGTGAGTATTTCCATTGTATGCAACTTTACACTTTTACTACTATTATTAGTTACCAACTCCACTAGGCCTACAATATATTTTGGACGTTTTAATCCCCTGGATCATGCTACAAACATGATGATCATTGATGCGCTGTGTCCGTTATCCTATAATAACTTTATGAATTGATATTTTAACTTTATGAATTGATATCATTTTATTCTTCACCTATCACACTTAATGTGGAGAGTAATATAGCCTAATGAATCAAATCCTCAAACTTCCCTGTCTCAAGTTATGTGGGGGTAAAAGCCCGGTTAAAGGTATAGCGGAGGATTTTCTTTTTCCGGGTGGGTAGTTTATACTATTGGTCCACCTAAGTGTCAATCATTCTGGTGATATGTTTACGTAAGGCCGTCGTACGTGCTCATCCCTATGAAGTTTTCACTTTAAGGTGTATTATGTCGGAGTTACGGTTTCAGCCATTCCTTTGAAAATGGCTGAGGGTCGAAAGAGAAAAAATGTTTACGAAATGTATGATAAGAAGAGAAAGGCCGCAGAATATAGAAACAAGACCAGAGTGATTTTGGGTGAATATCACATGCTGGCGTGCGCTAAAAGCACAGGTTGGGCTTCTCACTGATGCCGCAGTCGCGAATATTCTACCAGACAGGTAAAGTTTGTCATGCTATTTGGAGAAATCCATTTAAAATCACTAGTAAAAGTTAATGCAAGCTACAATGCTAGCCCTGGCACGAGTCATGCACCGCATAGACACGGTAAACATCTCAATTTGTCTAAAGTAGCCTTTTGACCAAAATGGTAAATGGTATCACGCTGAAATATTCTAAAATCTTGTGTGTTCATATTCTAAAACCTTGTGTGTTTATTATTACACAAATGCAACAAGCTACTTCTCCATATGCAACTATGTATAAAAATAACGTATTAACAATGAGAGATATTAGGTTAAGGACCAACGTAATAGCACTGCTTATATGTAGCTATGTAACGTAATTGCGATTTGCAAAATAGTTTCCTCAGAACGTATTTCGTGTGATACAGGGTTGCACATATCATGTCTTGAGTCCTCGGTCACTCAATCGATCAGTATAATAAGTAAATAAAACACGGAAGGGCATTTGACATGTTGTCTTTTATATGAATATTTTTGAGTTAATTTAGAATTTGCAACATAATTGTGCAAGGCGTAATAGACGTTCCCTCTCGGGAGCAAGAGTGTTGTGTTTGTGCATGTGCATTTTTTTTTAAAATTGGAGAGGGCGGGTCTTCTCTAAAATTCGGAAAGATCCTCCGCTATACCTTTAAGTAGCAACTTCTTTTTTTTACTGCTATGTGAGTTAAATAATCACCTAGCCTAATTATTTCAACCTAAAAATGATCTCTGCACTGGACTAAATATATGACTGCCGAGTCGCTTTCACCCCGAAATGGCGGAAGCGTAGGGCTGCTGCTGGGCGCTGGTGTTGCAATGGAAAGTTCTATTGGCTTTCACTTCTTGTCAATATACGTTCTTTGGTTCAGCTCACTCAGCACGACTTTCTTGGTTTGACTTATCGAGACTTTTCTAAGATGGCTTCTGTCTGTATACATGAAGTGAACTGTCTTTATAACGTATCTTCTTATTAAACGGTCTGTACTCTTACAAAGTTCTCAATGCTTCGTTTTGCATGTATGGACCCTCATTATGTTACTGTGTTAGTGTGGGGCTATTTTGAGCCTTGTTAGTGGTATAAACTAGCAATTTCTTTTTACTTAGTCAATGCCCCCATTACTAGCATTATACGCTAAACAGTTTTTAGAGATACAACACTTTACATTCGATTATCATGAAAACAAATCTCAGAGAACGGTTGACTGGGTGCCGATGTTTTATTAGACCAAAAAGGTTCATTGTTCATGTTCATCATGTTTTGACTGAGATGTACTTTGTAGTTTGCTACCATGGTTTCGGATTAGTTGCACACCTGTTCCATATTTCTTTGATTGCCATCCTCTGTGTATTTAAGCCCTACGTTTCCTCAGTTTTGTGTTAGTCTTTGAAGTTTATCAAATTTGGATACTTCGGTGTTAGATATTTTCAGACCAATCTCTAAACTTTCGTTTCTTTCCAAAATGTAACAGAAAGTTGTATTTATACAACTAAAGTCCTTTTTAAGTAAACATGTTTTTCAATAGTGGTGGGCAGATCGAGGCTTCGTGAAGCACTGAAACAGTTGAACCAAATGTGCCATATTGTGTCGAGACTTCGAATCAATCCGACACCCTTCTACACTGTGACTAGTGGTCACTTGCAGGTGTTGCAAGTGAATCTTTTTTTTTTTTTTTTTTATTATTGTAGCTATTTTTCTAATATGTGAAGCTTGTAGCCTGTATGCTCCTCACTGTGCAGAATGTTATTTTGGTCCTGACAAATGAATAATAAAAGAAATCAAGCCACAATGTCTCACTTTTTAGATATTCTTTTTTAAAATATTAATTTCTCTTCTTTTGAAGGCTGGAAATTTTTCTTTGGTCTCACCAGACCTATAAAACATAAACATACAGTATAAACATATCAACATCATATCATATCAGTGCTGTACATCTGTCATCTGTCTATCACAACACTGCAGTTTAGCCTACCCCATACACGCTGTATATACAATATACTCTCTCCAGAAAATAACCATTTAGGGTGGTTTATTCCAGTCAAAAAAAAATCCTCTCTAAAAAACCCATGAGTTGAAGATTAGTTGACTTCACTTATACAGATGTGCGATTGTGTTTTCTTCCCGACTCTGTCAATCAAATGATGAAGCGGCGGAGCACTCGACCCGTCGAAACACTCAGAAGCTTCATTTAGCCGTAGTCACGTGACATGGGTGTTTTGAATCACGTGCCGGATCAGTGTTACGACACATCTGCATTTGGAATCTCGCAAACCTTCAGAACGACAGTTTCGCGTCTGACATCGCTAGTTTTCAAGAGGTTTTCCAGTCTGGCTTTAAATCCCTTCACCGCACAGAAATGGCCCTATTGAAAGTTTTTAATGACAACTACTTGCTACTTGCCACTGACTCAGGTGATTACACTGTTCTCATGCTTCTAGATCTTACGGCTGCATTTGACACTGTAGGCAACAACATTTTAATCTCTCGTTTGTAACATTTTGTTGGCATTAAGGGTACAGTGTTCGAGTGGTTTAGGTCTTACTTGTCTGAAAAAAGCTTTTCTGTTTACCTTGGAGATTTTGTGTCCTCCTCCGCATCTTTTTCACGCGGAGTTCCCCAAGGCTCCATTCTTGGACCTATCCTATTTTCCTTATATGTACTTCCTCTAGGCCTAGGGTCTATTTTTGAGAAGTATGGCATCTCATTTCACAGCTACACAGATGATACACTGCTCTATCTGCCTCTGAAACGAAAGATGTTAACTCAATAGTATTATTGTTGCGCTGTCTAAAGGATATTAATGCCAGGGTGACCTTACATTTTTTAAAAATTTAATGAAGGTAGAACAGAAGTCATAATAGTTGAACCTGGGGGTGCCTGTGAGTTTCCTGATTTGGATTTGGGTGCTATAAAACCAATACATGAAGTCTACAGTAAAAACCTGGGTGTTATAATAGACAGTGAGTCTAAACTGGATAAACAGATTAAATTAGTAATCAAATCCAGCATTTGATGCAGTTATCGAAAGTCAAGTCTTTTTTTTATCTTTTAATGATTTTGAAAGGGTTTTACTGTACATGTTTTTATTTCAACATGCCTTGACTCCTATAATGGCCTCTATTCATACTTTGCACGTGACGTCACAAGTACTGGGTGGCGGGCAAGAACGTGTCTAGCAACGAAACGCAGTAAACTAATCAATGATCGTGCCAGGACGGCACCAGTTTAAATATACAAAAGTTGGTGTTTTGAGGTGTAAACGACACGCCAGATAGTTGTTATGCGATTGGATGCACTAATGTCAATCATGTAATCTTAAAGGGTAACTAAACCCTAAACCAACTTTTTTTTAGTTAATAATCTGTAAGAATGGGGCTTTATTAGTGCTGATCATTGATTCGAGTAATGTTTTTGAAAGTTCCCTCTCAACCTCCTTCCACCCCCTCCATCCTTCATTTCCATCTCGAGCTGCTATCACACCGACTGAGGACAATGGTGAAACTGCCAAGCCCACGACTCCACCTCAGCTCAGCCTTGGTACTCCAGACCTTGAGTCACCCTGGGTCTTCATCTCCTCGTTTCTGCCCGGGTCTCTTCCTATCACGACTTCAACTCAGTCAGTCGGGCTCCAAGTTGCCAAGTCAGACCAGCTCCAAGTATCCTTCGCCACCATCGGTTCTGCCCTGCTCAAAGTCTCCTTTGTTGCAGGTGATGGTCCCTCTCAACCTCCCTCTCCCTTCTCCTCTTACTAAGCCATCCAGTTCCCTGGCCTCACCTTCGCTGTTTCCCTTCAGCCCCTCAGCTCATCCAGTGGTTGCTTTCCAGCTGCTCGGATCCAGGTTGGGATTCTCAGCTGTCAGCTCCACTTTGGGGTGAGGATCTTTCAGCTCCACCTCGAGCCTCTGTCACACCGACTGAGGACAATGGCAAAACCGTCAAGCCCATGTCTCCACCTTGGCTTCGCTATGGCAATCCAGACCTTCTGTCACCCTGGGTCTTCATCTCCTCGGTTCTGCCCGGGTCTTTTCCTATCAAGACAACTCAGTCGGTCGGACTCCAAGTCACCAAGTCAGACCAGCTCCAAGTCGCCTTTGTTGCAGATGGTCCCGCTCAACCTCCCTCTCCCTCCTCCTCCATCCAGTTCCTTGGTCTTACCTTCAGCCCCTCTGTTCCTCCAGTGGTTCCTTCCAGCTGCCCAGATCCACGTCAGGCTTCTCAGCTGTCAGCTCCGCTTTGTGAGGATCCTTTAGCCCAGGGTTTCTCAAACTCGGTCCTGGAGGGCCGTTGTCCTGCAGAGTTTAGCTCCAACCCTGATCAAACACACTTACCTGTGAGTTTCTAGTGATCCTGAAGACCTTGATTAGCTTGCTCAGGTGTGTTTGATTAAGGTTGGAGCTAAACTCTGCAGGACAGTGGCCCTCCAGGACCGAGTTTGAGAAACCCTGCTTCAGCCCCACCTCGAGTCTCTCCGGAACATATGTGTCACATTGGGTATTCATCTCCTCGGACTTCAAGTCAGTAGGTCGGGCTCCTAGCTCCAGCTTGGCTCATCCCTCCATTTTTTCTACCGCTCATCTTCTCCCTCCGTCGCTTCCTCCCTGGCTCCAACCTCCATCATCTCTGTCTTGATATTTCCTTCTACCAGCCCCTATGGTAAAGTTTATCTCTAGATCCTTGTCCACCTCCAGAACCTCACCCTCCCTCATCTGTTGGACTTGTGCAGCATGAGGACTCAATTTCCTGGGTAGGGGTGTTATGTCACAGTCAAGTCATGATTAGTTTCTTTATCATATCTTGTTTGGTTTAATAGATTTGTTGTCATGTTCTGTTTAGTTTCTTTGTCACAATTTTCCCTCTCACTGGTTTTCCTGAGTTCTAGTTCATAGTTTGTTACCATGATTTGTATTGAGTTGCACACCTGTTAGTTCCTCTCTCTATGAAGCCTCTACTTCTAAAAAGTGCAATGTGCTCTGATTGGTTGGCTGGACAAGTGCGTTATGATTGTTATGATATGTTATTTTTTAAATATTAGCATCGGCCGATCAGTTTTTCTGTTTGCCCGATGTATTGGAAGCCAGACTTTTATTTTGACAAGTACCGAGAACGCTGGCTCTGAGAACAGCAGCACCTGAGCAAACAGCACTTTCTATTCTCTGTCTTCATTAGTTGTGATCTCTGTTTAACAGTTTTGAGTAATATTTTACTGGATCGAACTGATAAACAAATTAAACTGTATATGAAAAAGTATTATAGTGTTTGATTTTATATTATTAGTAATAGTAACAGAAAGCCAAACACTATTATACTTTAAGATTTACCGTCAACAGAGTCAGAATAGTCTGTCCATATGAATTGAATGCGGACCGGAAAGTTTACAGTAGCTCAAACTATGAAACGCTATGGGCTCTATGCACGGCGGTATTTCCGGTGAAGGTTTAAGGATGCTTGATAACTTCCGCCAATCGTAGAGTCCAATGCAATACCGAGAATTTATATTGAATTTTATACTCCATGGTTATACTAAAGAAACGTTAGTCACAAAAAAACAGACAAAACAGACACCCCTCGTTGTGTTTATGCTTCTTTTTTAAATTATATTAAATAAACATAACTATATAAAAAATTAGATCTAAACCTATGAACGTTTCGTTTCAAAGACGGGAGGACAGTAAATTTTAAAGACTCCCGTTTTCCTCGGTTTTCCCCCGCTTTAATCTCCCCAACCGGAAACTGCATCCTTGCGTCAAATGCGGAACTTATGCGTGCATGTATAGCCCATTGTAACGGTCACCAGCTGGAGTGCCCTAGAGAATCACCAGAGGGCACTCCAGATTAGACTATTATCACTCACAAACTACATTTCCCCAGAGAATGTCTAATTGAAGAGAACTGGCACTGGCTGGTTACTTCCGGTTTCTGGACTGGCTGCAGTAACATGTCTCTGTCCATGCGGGGGCGCTCGCGGTCGAGTGCAGAATGAATGGAAGTCAATGGGGTTTCCACTTTTCTCAGGATGTAATTTTTTTGTCAAGTAATTTGAAAGTTGAAAATTGAAAAGTTGAAAGTTGACACTAAAAATTGCATTTTTAAGTTCACTTATCTGTTCTAAAAATCCGTTCAAAAACGTGATGACGTCACACAATAGCAGAATGTTAGCCATGTTCCGGCCAACAATGGCCAAACCTGTAAGACATCGAAAGGACATAAGTACTCGTTCATTCGACTTTTGGCCTATAATCTATATTGAACTTGCGGAATCAACAATAAAATCTATGTTGATTTAACGAATAGCAGGTGAAAGAGACACATTTAGCCGTTTAGCCCCATAGACTCCCATTCATTCTGCACTTGCCCGCGATCACCTCCAGTGGAACTGCAACCAAGATGACACACAATAGGGCTAATAGGAAGTGCCAAGGCTCTCCGTTAGACGGGCTTTGATTTCCCATAACTCACTGCTCGGACTCATCTTCACTGATCACACTCACCTGTACCTCATTCACTGATTGCATTCACCTGTGTCTCATCCTGTTAGTCTGTCTATATATACCTTGTTCATTCATTCACTCACTGTGAAGTCTTGTTGTACTGTGTGTCTGCATTTCCGAGCGGTTTCCCGTGTTTGTTTTCTGTTTTTGACTTTGGATTGTTCTTGGACTTTGATTTTTACTGCCTGCCCTGACCTCTGCCTGTTTCTTGGATTCCCACTGTGCATTCTCCATTGCCTGTCTGCTGATTCTTGACCCTGCCTGTACGACTATTCTGAAATAAAACTGCATTTGCATCTTCATCTCCCTGTCTCGGAGCAGTTTGTAACAGCTATATTGCCGTGTCTGAATGTCATATTCATGTAATTTACACCTTGTCTTTAATTTGTAAAATTGGATTCTCACTGCGCACAAACTTGCCAGATTATGGAGTGCCCATTTGGTTACAGTGTTAACTTCCTTTTTATTTATTTTTAATTGTTTCAAAAATGTCTTTATATGTGAAATACTGTAAAACGTCTGTTTAATTAGGAGATATAGTAGTTTAAAAAATTATTTCTACTTTATTAAATATTAATTCAAATAAATGTACGTTAAGTGTATGCGTGTGTGTATTTTAATATATATATATATATATATATATATTGATAGATAGTGTTCAAAAGAACAGCATTTATTTTAAATAGAAATCTTTTTAAAACTAATTCAGCAAGGACATATTAAATTGATCAAATCACTTTTGTGTCACGGGGTGTGGTGCAGGGGTGCAGGAGTGCAGGTAGAAGGAGCGGGAGGAATCCAGATTGACATCAATTTACGGGTTTATTTGAAACATACAGGCAGGAAGGCAGGGAAACAGGAGCAGACACCGGGTAACATCAAACATCGACTGACAAAGACAGACTGAATAAGATCGAACTAAATAGACAGAGGAATCAAACTAAATGGAGTGCAAACAGGTGAAAATGATGATGAACAGACGAGGAACAGGTGGCTGATGAGGGAGTGAGAGCAGGAGAGGAAACAAAAGGATCCGGGGAAGCGTGGTGCAGATGACGAGACCAACAGGTGAAGACGATGACTGTGACATCACTCCCCCCTCCCGGTAGGCGTGACCTCACGCCGTAACATCAGCGGGGAGGGGGGGTGGGCGCCCTGGAGGCCGTGGAGGACGTGGTCAGGCGCAGGAAGCCCCCCAGGGCGGAGCAGGATGAGGGCGTGGCCAGGGCGGAGCAGGAAGCGGGCGTGGCCAGGGCGGAGCAGGATGAGGGCGTGGCCAGGATGGAGCAGGATGAGGGCGTGGCCAGGGCGGAGCAGGATGAGGGCGTGGCCAGGGCGGAGCAGGATGAGGGCGTGGCCAGGGCGGAGCAGGATGAGAGGACCCTTCGGGTGGCCACGGCGGAGAGAGCCCTTCAGGAGGCCGTGGCGGTGAGAGCCCTTCGGGAGGCCACGGCGGTGAGAGCCCTTCGGGCGGCCACGGCGGTGAGAGCCTTTCAGGCGGCCGTGGCGGTGAGAGCCCTTCGGGAGGCCACGGCGGTGAAAGCCCTTCGGGAGGCCACGGCGGTGAGAGCCCTTCGGGCGGCCACGGCGGTGAGAGCCTTTCAGGCGGCCGTGGCGGTGAGAGCCCTTCGGGAGGCCACGGCGGTGAGAGCCCTTCAGACGGCCGTGGCTGGGACACTGGGCCCCCCCCCAAAAAATATTTGGGTTGAGTCCCCGGGTGAAGGGCAGATGGGGAGTGGATGGTCTCGGGCTGGACGGTCTGGACGGTCTCGGGCTGGAGGGTCTGGACGGTCTCGGGCCGGACGGTCTGGACGGTCTCTGGCTGGACGTTCTGGCCGGTCTCTGGCTGGACGGTCTGGCCGGTTTCTGGCTGGACGGGCTGGACGGTCTCTGGCTGGACGGGCTGGACGGTCTCTGGCTGGACGGTCTGGACGGTCTCTGGCTGGACGGTCTGGACGGTCTCTGGAGGGCTGGACGGAACCAGCAGTGAAGAGCACACAGACTCTGGAGGGCTGGACGGAACCAGCAGTGAAGAGCATACAGTCTCTGGAGGGCTGGACGGAACCAGCAGTGAAGAGCATACAGTCTCTGGAAAGCTGGACGGAACCAGCAGTGAAGAGCATACAGTCTCTGGAGAGCTGGACGGAACCAGCAGTGAAGAGCATTCAGTCTCTGGAGAGCTGGATGGAACCAGCAGTGAAGAGCATACAGTCTCTGGAGAGCTGGACGGAACCAGCAGTGAAGAGCATACAGTCTCTGGAGAGCTGGACGGAACCAGCAGTGAAGAGCATACAGTCTCTGGAGAGCTGGACGGAACCAGCAGTGAAGAGCATACAGTCTCTGGAGAGCTGGACGGAACCAGCAGTGAAGAGCATTCAGTCTCTGGAGAGCTGGACGGAACCAGCAGTGAAGAGCATACAGTCTCTGAAGGGCTGGACGGAACCAGCAGCGAAGAGCATACAGTCTCTGGAGGGCTGGACGGAACCAGCAGTGAAGAGCATACAGTCTCTGGAGAGCTGGACGGAACCAGCAGTGGAGAGCATTCAATCTCTGGAGAGCTGGACGGAACCAGCGGTGAAGAGCATTCAATCTCTGGAGGGCTGGACGGAACCAGCGGTGAAGAGCATTCAGTCTCTGGAGAGCTAGACGGAACCAGCAGCGAAGAGCATACAGTCTCTGGAGAGCTGGACGGAACCAGCAGTGAAGAGCATACAGTCTCTGGAGAGCTGGACGGAACCAGCAGTGAAGAGCATACAGTCTCTGAAGGGCTGGACGGAACCAGCAGCGAAGAGCATACAGTCTCTGGAGGGCTGGACGGAACCAGGAGTGAAGAGCATACAGTCTCTGGAGAGCTGGACGGAACCAGCAGTGGAGAGCATTCAATCTCTGGAGAGCTGGACGGAACCAGCGGTGAAGAGCATTCAGTCTCTGGAGAGCTAGACGGAACCAGCGGTGAAGAGCATTCAGCCTCTGGAGAGCTGGACGGAACCAGCAGTGAAGAGCATACAGTCTCTGGAGAGCTGGACGGAACCAGCAGTGAAGAGCATACAGTCTCTGGAGAGCTAGACGGAACCAGCAGTGAAGAGCATACAGTCTCTGGAGAGCTGGACGGAACCAGCGGTGAAGAGCATTCAGTCTCTGGAGAGCTGGACGGAACCAGCGGTGAAGAGCATTCAGTCTCTGGAGAGCTGGACGGAACCAGCGGTGAAGAGCATTCAGTCTCTGGTGAGCTGGACGGAACCAGCGGTGAAGAGCGTTCAATCTCTGGTGAGCTGGACGGAACCAGCGGTGAAAGCTCGGGCTCGGCAGGGCTGACGGTGAGCGCAGGCTTTCTGGGGACAAGCATCAAGCGGGGGCGCCGAAACGGGAGTTCATGCTCGGGAGGACTGGACGGAACCAGCCGGGCGGAGAGTCTATGCTCGGGAGAACTGGACGGAACCAGCGGAGCGGAGAGTGCACACTCGGGAGGGCTGGACGGAACCAGCGGGGGAAGCTCGGGCTCGGCAGGGCTGACGGTGAGCGCAGGCTTTCGGGGGACGAGCATCAAACGGGGCCGGCGAATCGGGTGTAGAATCCCCTCGAAAAACCCGGCGTCCATGTTGCTTTTTGGTCAGTCGATCTGTCACGGGGTGTGGTGCAGGGGTGCAGGAGTGCAGGTAGAAGGAGCGGGAGGAATCCAGATTGACATCAATTTACGGGTTTATTTGAAACATACAGGCAGGAAGGCAGGGAAACAGGAGCAGACACCGGGTAACATCAAACATCGACTGACAAAGACAGACTGAATAAGATCGAACTAAATAGACAGAGGAATCAAACTAAATGGAGTGCAAACAGGTGAAAATGATGATGAACAGACGAGGAACAGGTGGCTGATGAGGGAGTGAGAGCAGGAGAGGAAACAAAAGGATCCGGGGAAGCGTGGTGCAGATGACGAGACCAACAGGTGAAGACGATGACTGTGACATTTTGATCTATTTAATATGTCCTTGCTGAATAAAAGTACTAATGTCTTTAACCAAAAGACTCCAAACTTTTAAACAGTAGGGCACATCTATATCATTATCAATCACTTGTTTCTGTGAAAGGAAATGCTAAGGGCTGTTTTCATCCGCAGTAAAGGAAGTGAGTGAAAGACAGAGAGAAAGCAAATGAGGGCACTGTTCAATGAACTTCATTTACCACTTCATGAATATTCAAAGCAGTTTGTTCACTCACTGAACACTTGCCCCAGTTTTGTACTCCTGAACTGAAAACAGTAAAAAAATTGCAACCAGAACCAAAAACTGAAAGAAGTAAGGGGCAATCAGTTTAAATAAAAGTGTTGATATGTGTAAAATGAATTGTATATATATATATATATATATATATATATATATATATATATATGAAGAGTTCAGATGCAAAAGCCTCTAAATGCCATTTGAAATTTTCTTCTTTAATGATGATTTTTATCAAACTTGTATATTTAAGTTCAGTAATTTCACTTAAATAACAATTAATAGGTAATTATCATTGCCATTTAAGTGAAATCACTGAACTTAAATGTACAAGCTTGATAAAAATGATCATTCTAGAAGAAAATTTCAAATGGCACTTAGAGGCTTTTGCATCTGAACTCTTCATATATATACAGTATATGTGTGTGTGTGTGTGTGTGTGTGTGTGTGTATTTATATTATAAAATAAAGATGAAAATAAAATATAAATACTTTGGCAGCTAAATGAAACAAAATATGTTTAAACTGAAGTACTAAAAAATCTCAAATTAAAATGAAAAGTGAAAATACACAAAATGAAAAGCTAATTCAAAAAATGTATAATAGTATGTACATTTTATAACAACAAAAAACTATATGTCTACATCTCTACATACATTTTATTTTTTATTAAATGCTTTAAATACCATTTTAAATTAAAGGTATTGTAGGTAGGATGTTTATAAAAACTTTTTTCCAAATTTGTTTAAACTTTCTATATATCAATGCATAATTAAAATGTAAGTACTCTGATAAAAAGAGTATAAAAATCGAGTGACTCTAGACCGTTTGATCTGCACTAAACACAGCTCATTATTTCCAACCGGGACGAAACAAAGGATTGGCTCAGGCGACTGTCACTCTCGCAACTATGGCAACCACCCTTTTGCCACACACCACCTGCGCACTTGCGCATACCCGTTTGATTTGAGTAATTCAAGAGGCACGGACCCTAGGAATAGCAAAACAATGGCAAAATAAGACCAATCTAAATTCACATATGCAGTTTGCAAATGCAAACCAGGCAAAAAAGGAAGACAGTAACTTTACTAGAAAAAGGTAATGAACAAAAAGTCTTTGGATAAACAACGAAATAAAATGCGTGTCATTATCGTCGTGGCTTTCCAGCGATGGCGAGAACTGAGGGACCTCAAGGGGCTGAAAAGTGTCGCCTTGATGGCTTTATTCCCGCTCTTTCTTTTTGAATTTTGATCATACATATTTTTTCTTTGATACACATCTTTTTTAATGTTAATTAATACAAATGCAATTGTTCATTGTTATTCATGCTAGCTCAGGTCCATTAAATAATTTTAACTCAACAGATACAACATTTGATTTTAATCTATAAGTAAATGCTGAAAATAACTTTAACTAAGGTTAAAAAAAATACTGTAAATGTATTTTTCATTATTAGTTTATGGCATCTATTGTTTAACAAATGGAACCTTATTGTAAAGTGTTACCAAATATTCTTACTGACTTATTTTGTTCTGCTCGGCCAAATTTCCCTCGTCCATTTTGGGTCTCTAATATCAAACATATTATTGTGTCATTTCTATATGAATGTGGAGGGGCAGCATTACACGAAGCGGTAAAAGGTAATTAATTCTGATTTAATGGACTATATGGAGACATCCCGATCTGTCGGGACCATTAGTCTGGTCCACCACAGAGAGAAGCTGAGCCTCATGTACCTCTGGCATGCCTGGACTGGGACAGGTGCACACAGGGTTTCCTTCCATTGAAAGCGTTCTGAGCTTTCCACAACAGCCTAAATACATCAACTGAGCCAGATCATCGACATTATTCCCCTCCAGGTCCAAGAGCTCCAGGTGTTCCAGCATACTGACTGGAGTCAGGTCTGAGATACTGTTATATGCCACATACAGCTCCTGAGGAAAACATAACACAGAGCAAGATTCATTTATCAGATGACTCTTTTACTTGTATTCAAAAGTTTTAAAACATAAACAATTTTATATTATTTAATACTTCATAATACTTATTATGTCTATAAATTGTGCTATTATGCTTATTTTTGTCTATAAAAAAAGGTCTCCTATTAAAATACGTCCACATTAAAGGGTCACTCCACCAATTTGCATTAAGCTTTCCATTGTTAGAAACACAGTTATACTATTGAATTGCCGTGCAACACTCTCCCATTTCCCCCTGAGACGAGAGAAATCTGCTATTTACCTTTTTCACTTCCTCCTACAACGACGCTAAAATCGTCACTTTTACGTCATTGTAGGAGGAAGTGTAAGAGAAAGGGATTTCTGTAAAGACTACAAGCACTAGATCTCACTGTTTCAAACCCGCCCATAGGGGGTTGGGCCTAATGCACTAACAGACCTATCACAGATCAGTGCCAGTGCGTCTGATTTCACCGGCAGAAAAATTTTGAAAATATGGACGAAGGTACTGAATACGCAGACGGATGCATTATGGAGGATTGGGATTACACATAGTGTCAGATAGTGTTGCTTTCGTCAACGAAAATTATGACTAAATATCATCGTCAACGAACCTTTATCACGTGACGAAAACGAGACGAGACGCAACGTAAATGCTGGTCGTGTGACGATGACTATAACTAAATGTATAATGCAATATCGTTGACGAAAAAAAAACGAGACTAAATGTGGTTTACAAAAATAAAAACTATGCTAAAATGTCTCTTCATTTTCGTTGACCAAAACGAGAAGAGACGAAATGTTATTTAACGTTATTTCGTCTCGTTTAGCCTACTTGCATTATTAGTATGCAGCATTTCTGTTTCCTGTGTCACTTCAGGGGCTGCATCAGATCGCACTGTGCAAACGCATGCGACTTCAGATCCTCAAGCCCCACTCGCGACATTATTTAGAAGAAGCAGTTGCGTGAGTTACAGCTGTTTCACACACACTCCGTGTGTAGCGTGTATGCGGTGCGTGTTGCAATGTGTATGCAGGAGCAGCGTGCGTTATTGCTTTCACGTGTGCTGCGTTTGCTGTGCGCAACTGATTAACGGCTGTACCACAATCACAACATTTATTCTCTATTTTTTATTTCAAATCAGTATTTTAGCCTACATCCATTGTGTCGCGTTGTTGAGGTACTGTCTGTGTAGATCTCTCCTAGAGTAGATAACGCTCCACGCTCCGTGATCTACTAGGAGTAGATCACGCTCCTAGAGCGCGCGGTATGAGCGCTTATCTATAACTGTTATAACTGTAACATGGGTGCGGGAAACATACGCACTGCAAATGGAGTATGTGTGAAACAGGCGTTAGCATAAACGACAACAAACAAAGTTAAGTCTGACACAGAGAAAGAGATTCGTCTTTGGGAGAAAAAGAAAAAAATGACATTTCATTTCATGAAAAACTTTAATTTCATCATGTGTGTAGGCTATAACATGTTTGGTTGGTAAAATAAATATGTTGTAAATTCAATTCATAGCGTCTTCCTGGATGTATTCTTGAGTCTATAAGGTAACAACAATATAAGAAGATAACTATAAGAAGATAAGATTGTTTGAAATGGGTTTGGCTAAAAGAAAAAAAATGGTTTCGTCTATAGGCTAGCCTACTACTAGGTAGGCTTCTTATATATTGACTGGGTTAAATAGAATTGCCTACTAAAAAGAGACTAAAATACAATTTTCATTGACTAAAACTAGACTAAAATGCAGTGTTGGGGAAGCTACTCTGAAACTGTAGTTTGACAAGCTACAAGCTACTCGTAAGTTAAAGTAGTTAAACTACAGTCAAGCTACTCTTTTGGAAAAGTAGTTAGCTACACTACAAGTTACTATCAAAAAGTAGCTAGCTACATTGAAACTACTTTTGCTTTTTTGAACAACGTATATTATTAATAACTGAATAAGTGTCTGAGGACAGAAGGGGACAACAATACTTTTTGAAATCATAATTTTATTGCACTGTTTTAAACACTAAATGTTTTACTTGTAAAACATTTAGTGTTTAAAACAATGCAATAAAATTATGATTTCAAAAAGTATTGTTTTATTACAGACAACACCCAAATATCTCAGAATGTTTATCAAAAGTGCAAAATTGCAACAAATAGCCTACAACATTGCAAGAAAAAAATATACATCCAACGTAAATTGCATTTACATTTTCTCAAAAATACCGATTGAACTTGGATAAATAAGGCCATGGATAATTAACTTTAGTTGTTTCTCCATCCTCCAAATCTTCCGTCACATCTTGCTCCATCATCATGTGTGTGTCAACACACTTCTGTACGTCAGTGAACCGTTAGCCGCAAGATGCGTGATTAAACAACAGGTGGCGGTAATGGCAAAAAATGAGTTTGTAATCTAAAAAGAAGAAGAATATCCTTGCATCTCGCCGATTCGCGCAGACTCGACGACAAACGCAATGTAGCTTTTGCTCGAGCTACACCGCTACTTGCTGCAAAAAGTAGTTAGCTACTGGAAAAGCTACACTGTTTAAAAAGCAACTGAGCTACAGCCAAGCTACTGAAAAATTTTGTTAAGATAGTAGCGTCGCTACTTGTAGTTAACTACTCCCCAACACTGCTAAAATGTCATCGGTTTTCGTCGACTAAAACTAGACTAGACTAAAAAAGAGTATGAACATGACTAAAACTAACAAAAACTAAAATGTCAGCTTGACACAAAGACTAGACTAAAACTAAAATTAAAACAGGCCGCCAAAAACAACACTAGTGTCAGACATCTTTTTGAAAGCTAAGCTAGCAGGCTCTTGTTCTGTGGAGAAAGCCGAGTAGAAACTTTAGGGGTTACCGTCGTCTTTTTCCCGGACATGTCTGGCCGTCAATGTCCGGGATTTAGCTTTTGCTTTCTGCGGTCGCCATTCATCGTTTACATGCACAGCTTTTGTTTCAATCTAACTGAATTCATTCCATTGGTGAATCTGAATGTAGTGTTTACATGAACGCTAAACAAGTGATCGGTTGATGTGCGTTTTAACATTGCTAAGAAAATTCCCGCTCCTCCGTGAGAGATACGAGACCGGTAACTTACGTCTCATCGGTACTCACGCCACCGGCCTCACGTCGTTCTCCACACGGCCCTCACTCATCCTGTTCGCCTCGGTAAACATGATGAATGACGACTGTAGAACGCAAAAGCCGAATCCCGGACATTTTGGGCGATCTCGAAACACATTTTTGGGCAGACTCATCACAGAGACTCACTAGTAGCCTAGACTTGTTGTTGTTTAACTACTGCGCGGTTACCGGTAGGCGTGGCCTCCAAAAGGGCAGCGAAGCAAGTGCATTCTGGGAGTTGTTGTCTTTCATCCACATAAGCCAAAAATACATTTTCTGTCATTTCTCAGTCTAGAAAGCTCCAAATTCAAAAATAGTTTCACATTTCTTCTACATAAATTACCCATTTTAAATACACATTCATCTTTCCAGAAGTGGAGTGACCCTTTAAGAAAAATAAATACTTTTTACTGTGCCTTCCAAAAAAAAAAAGAGTTTAATCAATTCAGTCTCTGTAACCCTTTGGTTCTAAGTGTTGTTTGATACCTTTAAGCTGGCAAGAGCAGGAATTCCCTCCAGGTCGGTCAGACCGCATCGGGACAGCCATAACACCTGCAGGTGGGACAGCCTGGTTCCCAGATCCCTGAGGAAATACTGAGAATAATAAGAACATTGCATTCTATGAAATTGAATGTAGTCTGTTGTGCATTCTTTAAAATATTAGTTTATTCTTATGTTTGTAGATGGTTGTACATGTAACACAACCTGTCCATGTTGGCAAATATCATTTTGAAGCCCAAATTTTCATTTGCTGCATCCCAATTCGCATACTATCCGTCCTAAATAGTATTCGAAAATAGAATTAGTGCGTCCCAAACTGTAGTATGTTGTAGTGTAGATCGTGTAGATCGATGCACACTCTAACGGCTGATATAGAGAGCCTAAGTCCCGCCCCTCCGCTTCCAGCTCATGGGACCTTATTTCGGAAAAAAATATGAATGGTAGTCAATGGCGAGAGACAACTTATCTTTTTATTCCATCTGAACTGTGCCCTCAATTACACATATGATTTTGTTAATTTAAAAGATAATTCTGAAAGTCAAAAACGTCGCAGTTTGTCATTCAACAAAAGAGTAACATTTAGTTTTATGTGAAAATCGATCTGTGAACTACATCTCCCGGGAAGCGAAACGAGATCCGCTGCTCGTGAGTGTGCAGTCTGGTACAAAACACTCAGGTATGACGGCGTAACGTTACGATTATAACGTAAGACTGTAGAAACAATGACAGACAGCCTCAGTAAAGTTAGCTTCATTCATTGGGAGAAAATGTGCGCCTTTGGGGTTTGTAGTCTTTGTAATTACATATTTTCACAGTCTTATACCTCAACTGTTTTACATCAAACTGCAACTTTCTTTACTTTAAAATGTATCTTTTAAATTGACAAACATCATATGTGTAATTCAGGGCACAATTCAAACGAGATCAAAATATTTGTTGTCTCTCGCCATTGACTACCATTCAATATTTTTCCGAAATAAGGTCCCATGGTGGTCGACCGGAAGGGGAGGGACTTAGGCTCTCTATTGCCCACAACCCTTTGAGCATTGAATAAGGATTCAGTTAGAACTACAAACACGAGTAAAAAGTGTTAATAAACTACAGACACGGAGGACACGCGAGATGTTGAGAGGTTTAGATAAAGAGGTTTGAGTGATTAATTAACACTATCTGACCTGACGTAAATTAATTTATTAAATGTTCTTCACATTATATTGCATCTGCAGCAGCATTGTGAACTTTTGTAAGGATACGTTTAGCCATTACTTTTTAAATGCATCATCATTATATTCAAATTGCAAAACACGAGGAAAGTATACATGAAAGACCCATGACTGGCAGATTATCGTGCTCCGATACGGTAAGAAATCAAATTTTATGAGGATTTTAACTGTGACGAGATGATTGACAGGGCAGTTTATGGTGACAGGATGCACACGACAGAGCTGTCCGTTAAAAATGACGTGATAGTATGTCCCAAAGCTTGCCTACTTTTTTGCTACACACTCAAAAGTATGTACTTTTTCTTCACAAAAAGAGTACATACTTTTAGGGCGTAGTATAAGTAAGCGAATCGGGATGCAGGGATTGTCTTCCCATGTGAAAAGTACATGTATGAAAATGTACTATTTTTAAATGTACTAGTTAGTACTATGTACTAAAGCGATAATTCAGCCCAAAATGAAAATCACTTACCCTTGCGCTGTTGCAAACCTGTATGAGTTTGTTTCTTCTGTTGAAAAGAAGACAGGTTGAATATACTGTAGAAAAGAAGATACTTTAAAGAGAATGTTCTGGTTACCAACATTGTTCAAAATATCTTCTTTTTTGCTCGGTAGAAGAAAGAAACTCATACAGATTTGGAAAACTTGAGGATTAAGTGATGACAACATTTTCATTTTTGGGTGAACTCCCTTTATGAGCAGTATTAATATTCTGCTAAATATCTTCTGCTGTGTTCCACGGAGAAAAGTCATTCAGGGTTTAGAACGAGGGAAAGTAACTGTGATGACATATTTTATATTTTTGGTTGAATTATTTCTTTCTGGATGTAACAAAGTAACAGTAATGTTGTGGAATTGAGGTCTTACCGCACAGATGAGATCAAACTGTTGTTCATTTTCAGCTGTGTAAGTTTAGGCAAGTATATTCCTGTGAGACAAAACACAAACATTCATCAGATTTCATAAAGGTTATGTCTTCATTGTCCATCCAGCCATTTCAATCCAAACAGCAATCACATGATTTGGACCATTTCTATTTTTTCAAAAAATTTTTTTAAATGTGACTGATTTTTATGCCAACATGTGGCTCCCCCAAATTCGTAATACAAGCATAATGTAAAAATAGATATATTATCAAAAAAAAAAAAAATACAAAAAAAAAATATATATATAGGCTACATTTTCTAAATAAATAAATAGCATATTTTAACAAATAAAAATCTCACCAAAGTTGTCTAAAGTGTCCTGTCTGGTGTCAACACACATCTCCAGCGACTTCACTTCTTGTAGATTTTCTGATCCAGTCAGGATTTTCTGAGAGGGGAAAAAAGACATTGAATCTATAAACATCAGGTGGTTTTGCGTTAAATGTACAGTACAATAACGTCTTTTTTTTTTTTTTTTTTTACATTTATCGCCCAATTCATAGGAAAAGTTAATGTTTAGCTTTTATATTAATTGAGAGCCTACCAACTTTTCTGGTGAGAGACATAGTTGATCCATCATCAGGTCGGAGATATCGGGGCCAGCAGGTTTAGGGTTTGATGATATAAACTCATCCACTGTGTTCTTCTGCGATGCTTCACTCGACATCTGCAACTTTTGCTTTCCTGTCCTGAATGTTAACAGTTTTAGAGAAAATGGCAAACTTAATGATTTAAGTAAAATGTGTCATACTATGTGCGTTCTATCTTCATACATATTAATTATTTTCTTACCTATTGAGCGTTAACAACGTGATTGTTCGGAGTGTGAGCATTCGTCTTCAGCCTCACTCAACAGCAAGTTTGGATAGCAACGGGAACTACTTCCTGGATACGGGGCACGTAGGGTTTGTAGTTTGTGGGGCCAGCCAGCCTCATAAATAATAAAAACATTGCTTATATGTTTAAAAAGAAACATAAAAGTTACCAGACAGGAATAATAGGAATTAATATATATATATATATATATATATATATATATATATATATATATATATATATATATATATATATATATATATATATATATATATATATAAATGTTTAAAGATAGCACATGCTCAAAAAGTTACCCTGGCTGCAAATAAGTCAATTTTTTATTTCGCTTTCAATTTTATTTGATCTCTTTCTTTCTAGAAGTAGGGTATATGGACTCAAAAGTCTCAATTGAAAAAAAAAAACCCTCAGTTATACAATTGTAACCTGATTTAGTTATAAACTTCAACAATGAATAATTGAAGTACTTTAGCCTAAATAAAAACATTAAGTGTCACAGGGTTAATACAATCCATTTTTTTTTTCAATTAGATCAATTCAACAGGTTTTTTTTTTTTTTTTGTATTTCAAAAACATTTGACATTATTTTACTTTAATTCACTTATCCATAAATCTTTTGCATAATCACACTCCAAAAATAAATTTATAGTTTCTAAATGAGAACTAAATTGCATCATATAGCCACACACGAAGAGAGATAGACATTCTCTGGAGAGAATGCAAGGACAGCAGCTTGGTAACCATATATATATATATATATATATATATATATATATATAATTTAGTTATGCAATAAAAAATGATACAGTACGAGCAACTTTATTGTGGCGGGTGTGGATAGTAGGCCTACTAATCCCATTGGTTGTTGTGTTATTAAGGGTGGGACAAAGCATTGTGATTGGCTGTGCTCTTGGTTGATCAGCCCGTCAGGCACTGAACGAGCCACCGATCAACGTCACCAGTATCTACTTAATATTCACAAGCTCAGCCTTTGCCATAGTAAGATTGGTGAATCTGCTGCCGGGGCGGTCCTGTGTGTTGTGTGGGGCTGGGCGTAGGCTGTACTACTGCTGCTCACACACACAAACACACACACACATACAGCGGAGCACATTGTTCACACTGAACAGTCTGCTACATATAATACAATCCAGGAAAATCTCGATAAACGAAGTCTGCTGAAGAGTGACTGTATCCGGGGAATCAGAGGTGAAGTGTACATTTTTTGCTATTAAACCACAAATCGTTTGCAGTCAATGTATTGTAACGTGACTCAAAGTGGCAAATATTGTTTACCTTAAACATATTGCTATTATCGGGCACAATTGCCCTATATTTATGGTAATGATCAGTGCGTTTTTATAATCGCATGAAGAATGTTTACATATGTGTGATGTGAACAATCAGTCATCGATAGATCTATAGATTCCAGTACTGTTGTGAATTTTCTGTATCCTGCGTTTTATTCAAAATGGGTTGTTTGGAATTTAAATAGAAAACTCGTTTAGTGTTTATTTAATTAGTTTATATTTTTATTCACCCTTCACATGGAAACCTGTTCAATCATCTAAAAAAAACTGAATCTTTTCATTTACATTGAATCAGACTCTAGTAATCGATCAAACTGACCATGGCTTCTCTTTACCGACAACTTGCATTTATTGGAAAAGATTTCAAGTCCAACAATGAATGTAAACATGTTCTTTAATTGTATAATTTGTTAAGTTTTGGTGGCATCCATGTGACAGTTACGAGCCTCTCTGTAAACTCGGGTGACGCCCCATAGCACCCGACGAACAATTGCAAATTCTACTATGAAGAAGACTAGCTCATGCATATTAAGTAGTGTTCGCCGTAGCGTTCCAATGGCGACGCACTGTTTGCTGAATATCAATTAGTTTCTGCTGACGTCGCTTAGTAGCCCACCAATGACAATGGTTTGATCATGAATATTAATATACCTCAGCATAGTAGGATTCGTAATTCCTGGACTATGAAGAGCAGTGCGGAAGTTTAATAGTATGTTTTATAGCAGAACAGGCACGTTTAGGTGGCTTGAGTACTTAAGCAGCTCTACAGAAGTTATATTGCACCTCTATAATATTTATGGGCTACTGCACAGTGTGATTCGTAGATTTTATCTTTAGTTTCAAAATGAAAGTAACCAATGTGTTTTTCTATAGCCTTATAGACTGTTAACTGTTATTTTGAGATAATGTCAGAAGGTACTATCGTATAATGCGTCTCCATTTTATGAACTATTTTTTACAGGCTCTTTTCAATGTGAGGGAAATATGAGCCTGATATTATTCTTGTATGCCTTTGTTTTCGGCCGTGCCAAAGTCTATAAATTTGAACCAAAATCTTCTGAAAAACAGGTGTAAGCCAGTCTGGGATGTTTTTTGGTCTCAGTAGGTGTCCCAGACAGGTCTGTTGGCTGGTTTTAAAGTGGTTTTGGGCATGTCAGGTCTGCGATCACTCATTTTCAAAGAAACAGTTTCAGGCCTCCCAACATTCAGTCAAACGATTAATAAAAACTCGTTCCGAGTGGTTGGTCGCTACTGTGTTCAGATGGCCTAGCTGAAGACCAGCCAGGTTAATCTAGTTATGATGACCATCTCAAACCAGTGTTTTTCTTATTCACTACAATTATTTACATTTATGCGTTTGGCAGACACTTTTATCCAAAGCAACTCTGCATTTCAAAGTACACAATACACATTTACATTCTTATCAGTTCTTGGTTTCTCTGGGAATCAAACATAAAAACGTAAACTTATAAAAACTCAGGGTATCGTTACACAACAATGATATACTAAAAACAGAAAAGTTTTCCTTTGTGTTTTTCGCGTACAGACGACAACGTTTTCAAAACAATCCCCATTCACACAAATCTGTGAAAACGACTAGGAACGCTGTATTATTCATGCCAGACCAGTAGTTGGCGATGTCATTTGTTTTTTTTATACTTTATTTGAATTTCAAGACAATATTACAACAAAGATAAAACAAATACAAAATCATCTTAAATAATAATAACAAAAAAAGTAGCAATGTCATTTTGTAAAGAAAAACTATGCGTCTATAGAGTGAACATGGTTACACATGCGCATCACGTCATCCTACGTTTTTGTAGTTTACTTTACACAGAGACAAAAAGAGTATCGTTTCCAAAAATCTTGCACTTTGAAACACGTTTTCAAAAGTTTGCATTTTTTAGGCTCCCAAAATCATTTAATTCGTATTGAGTTTCAGATATTTCGGAAGTATTTATATATATTTTTTTTTTTCATTTTCACTGTGCGCATGACGTCTCATGTCAAATGTTTCCATTGCATTTATCTGCAACATAAAAACAATATCTTGAAGTGTCTGCAGTGAAGGGCAGCAGAATTAGGCTAGACAGATGTAATGATCTGGCTAGTGATGGTTATTTTGGGGGATGATGTCAGGAGCTCACTCAGCCTGGATCTGTTATGGTTTCTCAGTATTCGATTCCTTCGATTCCATTTCCCATGTGAGATTCCTTTTACTGTCTGATCCTGACTGGAAATCACTTAGGCCTTCTTCTTTTGTAGGGTTGTGGCTCAGGGAAAATTGATACTTGAGATTCTATTGGGACCATTTACTTGTGCTCTAACAGAATGTTTAGCAATATAAGATTTAAAATCACTGTAATTGTCAGGACATAAAGGTTCTCAATGATGAGGCAAATAATATTCATTTCAGATTGATGTCCATAAAATGCAGACCTGATAATGTCAGTAAGTTTATCCTGAGCTTAACTATTGGGTTTTAAAGTGACCTGTTCATATTTACCGCTCATGGTGACAGATTGAATGTATACTGCAGATCTTAGTGCCAACGTCTAGTTCTTGCTTTCACACTTTGCTGTAGATTTTGAATGATAAATCATATTGTTGCTTTCATAAGCAATCAGACTTGCAAAATCAAAGGTTGCTTTCACACTTTAAAGGTCATAAAGTTACTATAATATTCTTATGCTTGAATGCCTTTGGGCGTGCTTTTTAATCTTTATACATCTGAGCAAAAACTTGCTGAAAAAAATATGCTTTATTATCACCAAATATTGGATTCAATCTTTTAGCGAACTCGTTTTCTTTCAATTAGGACAGCTTTGTATTTCTTTTTAGAACTTACTGATTGTAGACCTCCTTTAACTGAGTTTATGCACCTCAGTTTTTGAGTGAAAAAAACATCATTTGTGGATAGATTTGTCAATATTTAACAAAATATGGGAAACAATGTGCACTGTTTATCACACTGGTGTGCTTTAATGTTTAACAAGGAAGTTTGTTTTAAAATGCTTTTATTTAATTAGTACAAAACGGAACAAAGTCACACTTGTGGTGTTCTTGGTCAAAATTGCCAGCCTACAAAAAAACCCCAAAAAAACGTATAAAGTGTTTTTTATGCTATATCTCCAAATATTGGATTCAGTCTTTGATGTGAGTCAGTAAAGTCAGAAAGTTTTAGTCCAATGCTATAATGGTAACTAGCATTTTCGGGGAAAATAAAATCCTCTCCGGGTCAAAATGGACTGAATTAAAATAAGCAAAAATGTCAAAAGTTTTCATTTAGGTGTAAACCAAAAAGTTTGTGTAATTAAATTTGGTTAATAAGATTTTTTTTTAGGGTTCATTTTCACAAGTGATAAACCAGTTGTAGTAAAGTTCTTCAGTAATGAGCCATGAAGAAATTTTGCATATTGCTAAACAAATGTATTAAAAGTGCGTCCATGTTTACCTGTTGTAGTGTATCCATGTTGTGTGCAAAAAAAAATAGATCCTGACAGTCAAAACTCATCAGATCTGTTTTGGTCAATGATTTTGGCCCTCCAGCCCAAAACTAACTTTTGAATAGGTTTGGAAAGTAACCACCTAGAAACAAAACACACACAGAATCCTCATGTGTAAAAATTTATTGGAAAAAACTAAAGATCCTATTTCAAATCTGGGCACCCACTGTGTAAGTGTTGTGCAGGTTTAGCAGTTTTATTCCAGAGATAGTCTGAAGATTGTTGGGAGATACAAGCATAGGTATATAAAGGCTAGATGTGTTACGGCGGAGTTTCCATCGTCATCACCGGCGGCCATCTTGTCACAGACAGGCTTTCTGGCGGGCTCTGTGGTATCTGATGTAAGAAATACTCTTATCTCGTTGAAATCTTGACGGATTTACAAACGGTTTGGTTTCTTACAAACGTTATTAACGTGGCTATAATTCTGGATGATAGTTTATTTATACACGTATTATTCATAAGTATGCAGTATCATAACTACATCTCTTTCGTTTATAAAAAACCAGACTGTTTGAAAATCGGTAGAAAATTGAGCAAGTTACGGTGATTTAAAAAGTACATGCACCATTAAAACAATGTTACCAATGAGCGAGCTGCCTGTGACAAGATGGCCGCCAGGTGCTGACGTCGACCTCCATTGGCCAGCAGCGCGGACGACACATCTAGCCTTTATATACATATCTATGGACACAAGGCTTCATGGCTCTACCATTGGAGAAAGTGTAGCGGCGGCTAACTTGAATCACGTGTGCCTTGATAACCAATCACATTACAGCCTTGATGTCATTGACTTTCGTTTGGAGTAGTGCGACAGTCAGTCATTGTTTGTGTTTACTTACCATAGAAATCATAACTGTCGCGCAATTGACCCTTCGCTAAGCCCGCCCTCCCTAGTTACTGTTGCTACGCCTGTCAAGCTTTCGCGGCTGGCAAATCTATTATAGCTTGGATTCACCGATGTCAGACATTCCCAATGAGATAATTAGTCATTTTCGGCGAACAAGTGAAATATCTGAGAGAGCAAGAAAAAAAGGCCTGCAGTATTCCATTCGAGGGATATATTCACGACATAATATGCAACCGATTAGAGAATAATTTCTTAAAAATTGAAGCTAAAGCCTAACGTTATAGTCCCACCGAAAGCAGCCGCCGCCTCATATGCTGACCATTCAAATGGGAAACAAAAATTGAGGAACAGCTATGCTCGTGCACAGCAGGGTATGTGAAAATAATCCTAATAATTATAAATCAAACAGCTTATCCATAAATCTTGTGGAATAACACTAATACCGGGAGAGCCGCGATCGGATTGGGTTAAAGTTAGTCGGGTAGTAGGACGTCGATTAACAAAATGCTGAAATATATTTTAAAGTATGT
Source organism: Pimephales promelas (assembly GCF_988280905.1). Taxonomy (NCBI): domain Eukaryota; kingdom Metazoa; phylum Chordata; class Actinopteri; order Cypriniformes; family Leuciscidae; genus Pimephales; species Pimephales promelas. Next base: position 8,558,333 of record NC_142793.1, read on the forward strand.
CAGTGAGCCTCCGTCTTGTCTTTAATCGTCTTGTTATTTTACGTTATATTATTGTGACCAAAGAACCGTCAATATTTCCAAGCAATAGGTGTTTTTGTTAATCATGTTGACATTTACCGGTAGTTGTGAATGGGTCTCCCACACTGTTTGATCACGCCCATCATTTTTCCCCTTGGCTTTTAGAATTTTTGGAAGGAAAACAATTCCTCTCCCCCGTCCAAACTTTAAGGGTACCGATTTCAGATTTACACAATCCATACGCACAATGCTTCAGCATGTTTCCCTCGCTCGAAAGCTTGCCAGACCTCCCGCGCGTAGTTACGGTTGCTAAGACACGATTGGCCAGTGGTGGTTTTCGGGCGTGGCTTAGCGAAGGGTCAATAGCTGGGTTTCAGTCACGTGATTATGATGATGCGCGAAATTCAGATGGAGGGCGGGGAGTGAAGAGCGCAATGGACAACATGGAGGAAAGTACATACTGTACTACTTTACACGCTATTACAAGAGAAAAATAAAAACAAAAAATCAAACAAATGTTGGATGTGATCCGTACGTTATGAAGAGGAGCGATTTTTTTTTTAACTGAATTGAAAGATTTTCCAGCCATCGAGGCGGTAGATATCATCAACTACCTCGTCTTGTAGACATACTTTGACTTTACAAAGTTCGGAAACATTACACATTACACAAACATAGCCACTTAAGTATTAACTCACCTTTGACGAAGTGATCACTGCACACACAGGCATTTTCCCATTCAGCTCCTCCCGACCGCAGACGTAGGTTTGCAAACCGTTTTCCCCCCCTTATGAACAACAACTTTTGGTACACGATAAAAACTCCTCGTGGTTTGATCGATTTAAGTAACCATAAACGACGCAAAACATACGCATTTTGAGTTTGTTATAGTTATTTCTAAGTACAGCAAATTACTTCCTGCTTTCCATTTGCATTTCACGCCATGGCAATGCAGTGGCGTGACATCATATTAGAGCCCGATCGATAAAGGATTTTGAAGGCCGATACCGATACAAATATTTTTGGGTTTTAAAATCCGATATTCCGATATATCGGCCGATATTTTTTTTTTTTTTTTGAAACTGGACACAAATTTTGTCATGCTTATTTGAGTTAAGAGAACTGATGGGGATGTTCTTTTAATTGTTATTCAAGCAATGTATGTATCGTGACCAACTCAATGAGTGTTGCCAACAGGAACGGTGTAGAGTTCCCTCTGGTGGACAAACTATACAACTCCAACACTCATGACATGGTTGAAGCGTGTTTCGTCCGTTTTTATTTTATTTTTGAAATATAAATTTATCGGCCATTATAACTGCCGATACCGATAGTTTGGAAAATGCCTAATATCGGCCGATAATATCGGTCTGCCGATATATCGGTCTGGCTCTACATCATATGAAAACAAGAAAACAATATTGTCTATGACTATTTTTTTGCTGTAAACTTGAAAAATAGATCAATCCAAAACTAAAGATTAAGAGCAAACATGTTTCAGATTTGCAGACTGGGTGTCATTAAATAATAAGCTATTTCCTCACAAAAGCATTTTGTATTCAGAGTAATGAAGCCTCCATTGACATTTTATAAAAAAAAAAAAAAAACGGCCTCTGTTCTCCTTCCCTGCGTATTGAAGCGTTATCAGGCATTACACTTTTATTCGGCTTAGGTTGCAGGATTGCCTTCATGTGGCTTCGTTTATCCCCAACCGTACAGGACTACGGGGGCTCATTAGGACCCATTTGAAGCCCCTTGGCACTTTGGCGCTAATTATGACTCTTAGAAAGAGTGATATAGATCGCACTGGAAAGAACCCGATGGGATGCGTCTCTACTGAACTCCATCCCAAACAACAGGTTGCTCTGACAGAAGGTCCTAATCAAACTTTCATTGCCCTCTGAGTGTGTGTATAATTCAGTTCTTCCCTCATTGTGCCCTAGTTTAGTTAAAGGGGTTATCCAAAAGAGGGCCTAAATTTGGGCATACTTTGATTAACTGTGTTAAATTGAAACTGAAACTCTATCAATCATCTCTGGTTTTACGCAACGTTAATACAACGTGTAAAACATTTTCCTTAGAATGACAAATTGACTTTCATTGTGTTCATGTTTAACTAGTTTGATAAAGCACAATTTCGAATGACTTATATCAACAGGTTTTTTAAATGTAAATTTGGACATATTTACTTCTCGTGTCCTGCATTTTACTGCATGCACTTCACAAGTGCACATAATTTTATCATAAAACATGTACACTCACCTAAAGGATTATTAAGAACACCTGTTCAATTTCTCATTAATGCAATTATCTAATCAACCAATCACTTGGCAGTTGCTTCAATGCATTTAGGGGTGTGGTCCTGGTCAAGACAATCTCCTGAACTTCAAACTGAATGTCAGAATGGGAAAGAAAGGTGATTTAAGCAATTTTGAGCGTGGCATGGTTGTTGGTGCCAGACGGGCCGGTCTGAGTATTTCACAATCTGCTCAGTTACGGGATTTTCAAGCACAACCATTTCTAGGGTTTACAAAGAATGGTGTGAAAAGGGAAAAAAATCCAAAATGCGGCAGTCCTGTGGGCCTTGTTGATGCTAGAGGTCAGAGGAGAATGGGCCGACTGATTCAAGCTGATAGAAGAGCAACTGACTGAAACAACCACTCGTTACAACCAAGGTATGCAGCAAAGCATTTGTGAAGCCAAAACACGCACAACCTTGAGGCGGATGGTCTACAACAGCAGAAGACCCCACCGGGTACCACTCATCTCCACAACAAATAGGAAAAAGAGGCTACAATTTGCAAGAGCTCACCAAAATTGGATAGTAGACCGGAAATATGTTGCCTGGTCTGATGAGTCTCGATATCTGTTGAGACATTCTGTTGATTCAGAATTTGGCGTAAACAGACTGACAACATGGATCCATCATGCCTTGTTACCACTCTGCAGGCTGGTGGTGGTGGTGTAATGGTGTGGGGATGTTTTCTTGCCACACTTTAGGGCCCTTAGTGCCAATTAGGCATCTTTTAAATGCCACGGCCTACCTGAGCATTGTTTCTGACCATGTCCATCCCTTTATGGCCATTATGTCCCCATCCTCTGATGTCTACTTCCAGCAGGATAATGCACCATCATGTCACAAAGTTTGAATCATTTCAAATTGGTTTCTTGAACATGACAATGAGCCCCACAGGCCACAGTCACCAGATCTCAACCCAATAGATCGTCTTTGGGATGTGGTGGAACGGACATAAATTATCATAAAGCCCTGATGGTGAGCTCTTTAAATTTTGCCAGTGAGCAACCTCCCATCAATGTAAAAATGTATACTTAGTTATTACTATATTTTTATTCTTCTATTACATTTACCCCAATGTTTTGTTTAGCTTTCAAGGGGTTAAGGGAGTAATGCATAGTGGCATCATGAACTCCCTGCCCTTCAATTGCTCAATTGTGCGTGTGTGAGTGCTTGCGTGTGCGAGTGCAGTTACTCATTAATCCTCCAGCACTTCCAGCACTCACAGATACACTGTGCTGGACTCTCATAAGTTACAGTCACCATAGTACCAAAATCCTTTGTCTTTTCATTAATCATTAATGCTACAGACCCACCTCTGCTGGTCTTGAGTTGCACCTACAGCCGCAATGACGACTAATAATAAAACTCCACACCCTGGGACTAATATAGTCTGTCTGGTGATGTGCTGTCATGGAAGGCTGTGACCACTGTTGTGTCTTAAAGTGAGCCTTTTACTGTGTTGTGGGAAATGTAGCACTGGGGCAATGAAAAGTAAGTAGACCGCAATAAAGAAAAGCACATTTGCAAAGTTCTTAAATGTACTCTTTGTATTCATGTTGAGTTTTATATAATTTAAAAATTGTTTATACCATTTGCTAGAAAAGTTTTAATTCAAATATATAAAAATTTATATATAGAATAAGACGAGTAAATCTATTTTAATTTACATAATGTAAAATTTCTGATATTTTCAACTTTTTATAGCAAGGCGAGGTTAGTTCACGTTGTAAAGGAAAATGTGGTGTACCTCTCCAAAAACATTGTGATTATTAATTACCAATATTTAAAATAATACTTTTTGCCTTGAAAAATGTAAAAATAATTTGACCATTTAATTAGTTAAATAGCACGTAGCACAATCCGCATTAGCATTATGCTATTTATGAATTAGTATTAAAGTTATTTGCAAAAAAAAAAAACTTTTTTTATCTTGAAAAAAATAAATATTTTAAAACATTTTTGAAAATAAGGGAAAAAAATAATACTTTTTACTTAGTTGGAAATGAAGGTTGACACTTTATTTTAAGGTGATAAAGTAATTACATTGTTGTTACGAAGCTGGAGACGAGATGAGATCCATGTGCAGCTTTATTTAGAATCATCAAACAGGCAGGGGTCAGGAAAAAGCAAAACAGGGATATCAGAGAGTGAGCACAGAGAGTCGTCAGGTAACAGGCAGAAGATCAGGGCAGGCAGCAAACAGGCAGAAGTCAGGAAACAAACCAGGATCAAAACCAGAGAAACCAGAAACAGGATATACGCTCAGAAATTACAAGCCGTGGCAATGCAATACTTCGCAAAGAGTCCTTGTATGAGTGTAGCTTATATAGGCAGTCTGAAATGAGGTGCAGGTGTGTGTGTAATCAGTCACAGGGAAGAGGCATTATGGGAAACGGAGTTCTGGTGGGAGTGATCAGTTCAGATGTGGAGTGCCCTCTGGTGATTCTCTGGGGCACTCCAACTGGTGATCGTCACATAGCCCCACCCCAAAGAGCGGCTTCCAGACGCTCAAAACAAACAAACAAACAAAACTGTCCAGGTGGGTGGTGGAGCGGAGGCGGATCTAGGGGTGGGATGGAGGACCAGGTCCGTGGAGCAGAAGAGGAGCAGGCGACCAGGGCGGAGCAGGCTGTGCAGGCGGCCAGGGCGGAGCAGGCTGTGCAGGCGGCCAGGGCGGAGCAGGCTCCTCGGGCGGCCACGGCGGTGAAGACCCCTCGGGCGGCCACGGCGGTGAAGACCCCTCGGGTGGCCACGGCTGTGAAGACCCCTCGGGCGGCCACGGCGGTGAAGACCCCTCGGGCGGCCTGGGCGGTGATGCCCTCTCAGGACCAGACACCGGCTCGGGACCAGACACCAGCTCAGGAACAGACACCGGCTCAGGAACAGACACTAGAACAGAAATGGTCACAAACTCAGGAACAGACACTGGGTCGGCCATCTTGTCCGGAGACACTGGGTCGGCCATCTTGTCCGGAGACACTGGGTCGGCCATCTTGTCCGGAGACACTGGGTCGGCCATCTTGTCCGGAGACACTGGGTCGGCCATCTTGTCCGGAGACACTGGGTCGGCCATCTTGTCCGGAGACACTGGGTCGGCCATCTTGTCCGGAGACATTGGCTTGGGGTCGGCCATCTTGTCCGGAGACATTGGCTTGGGGTCGGCCATCTTGTCCGGAGACATTGGCTTGGAGGCGGCCATCTTGTCCGGAGACACTGGCTTGGAGGCGGCCATCTTGTCCGGAGACACTGGCTTGGAGGCGGCCATCTTGTCCGGAGACACTGGCTTGGAGGCGGCCATCTTGTCTTTAGACACTGGCTTGGAGGCGGCCATCTTGTCTTTAGACACTGGCTTGGAGGCGGCCATCTTGTCTTTAGACACTGGCTTGGAGGCGGCCATCTTGTCTTTAGACACTGGCTTGGAGGCGGCCATCTTGTCTTTAGACACTGGCTCGGCAGAAGTGACGTGAAGCGTCTCTGGCTCGGCAGAAGTGAAGTGAAGCGTCTCTGGCTCGGCAGAAGTGAAGTGAAGCGTCTCTGGCTCGGCAGAAGTGAAGTGAAGCGTCTCTGGCTCGGCAGAAGTGAAGTGAAGCGTCTCTGGCTCGGCAGAAGTGACGTGAAGCGTCTCTGGCTCGGCAGAAGTGACGTGAAGCGTCTCTGGCTCGGCAGAAGTGACGTGAAGCTTCTCTGGCTCGGCAGAAGTGACGTGAAGCGTCTCTGGCTCGGCAGAAGTGACGTGAAGCGTCTCTGGCTCGGCAGAAGTGACGTGAAGCTTCTCTGGCTCGGCAGAAGTGACGTGAAGCGTCTCTGGCTCGGCAGAAGTGACGTGAAGCGTCTCTGGCTCGGCAGAAGTGACGTGAAGCGTCTCTGGCTCGGCAGAAGTGAAGTGAAGCGTCTCTGGCTCGGCAGAAGTGACGTGAAGCGTCTCTGGCTCGGCAGAAGTGACGTGAAGCTTCTCTGGCTCGGCAGAAGTGACGTGAAGCGTCTCTGGCTCGGCAGAAGTGACGTGAAGCGTCTCTGGCTCGGCAGAAGTGACGTGAAGCGTCTCTGGCTCGGCAGAAGTGACGTGAAGCGTCTCTGGCTCGGCAGGGCTGGCGGTGAGCGCAGGCTCGGCAGGGCTGGCGGTGAGTGCAGGCTCGGCAGGGCTGACGTGACGAGGCCCTGGAAGCTCTGCTGAGACGTGACAAGGCTGAACAGGCTCTGGCTGGCGGGACCCGGGAACGACAGTCCTCTTGATCCTCCGCACTAACTTCAGCGGGGGATCTGCCACACTGGCAACCAGTCCTAGACGGCCATAGACCGATCTGGTGACAGGCCTAATGGTTGACGTGGCGTGAAGATTTTCAGGCTGGGTGGGCGAGGCGTGAAGAGACTCAGAATTGGCAGACGTCAAACTCACAGAAAGAGTTGAACTGCTCAGTTGCAGGGCCAAGTCAATATACTGTTTTAGAGTCCAGCTAGGGTCATGCAATGGCATAAGGAAGCTTAGCGGCTCAGATAATCCTCCACGAAAAAATATCATTAAGCAAACCTCGTCCATGCAAGTCAGATGAGCAAGGTCCAAAAAGTCCATCACATAACGCTCAATAGTTTGATTTCCTTGGCGGAGACGCATAATTTGGGCTGCTGGATTCATTTTGGTAACACTGCTGGATCTTGGTGCGGCGAAGTATTCTGTTACGAAGCTGGAGACGAGATGAGATCCATGTGCAGCTTTATTTAGAATCATCAAACAGGCAGGGGTCAGGAAAAAGCAAAACAGGGATATCAGAGAGTGAGCACAGAGAGTCGTCAGGTAACAGGCAGAAGATCAGGGCAGGCAGCAAACAGGCAGAAGTCAGGAAACAAACCAGGATCAAAACCAGAGAAACCAGAAACAGGATATACGCTCAGAAATTACAAGCCGTGGCAATGCAATACTTCGCAAAGAGTCCTTGTATGAGTGTAGCTTATATAGGCAGTCTGAAATGAGGTGCAGGTGTCTGTGTAATCAGTCACAGGGAAGAGGCATTATGGGAAACGGAGTTCTGGTGGGAGTGATCAGTTCAGATGTAGTGCCCTCTGGTGATTCTCTGGGGCACTCCAACTGGTGATCGTCACAATTGTACTTACTCAAATTTTAATTACCTACTTGTTCTTACTATAGGGTTATGGTTAGGGTAAGGGTTTGGTTTACATTTACATTTATTCATTTACTGACGCTTTTATCCAAAGCGACTTTTGCTATATATGTCAGAGTTGCACGCCTCTGGAGCAACTAGGGGTTAAGTGTCTTGCTCAGGAACACATTGGTGTCTCGCAGTGGATCTCTCACCCCAAAGGCATGTGTCTTATCCACTGCGACATCACCACCCCGCCATGGTTTAGGGTCAGTTACTTGTTATTATGCATAATCTACTATTATTACTATAGTAAGTACATGTAGTAAACATGGACTGTAAAAAATATGGACAAAGCGTCTGTGACGTCACCCATAGACACTCTGAAGAACGGGTTTGAGGCTGTTTATGGGGGGTATGGGTGGCGCCATACTCGAAAATCTTGGGAAATACAAAATACAAAAGTTTCAGAAAGGATACAGAGGTGATATGATGTGTTGTGTCCAGAGTATGTGAGCGGAGTGGAGTGGGAGCGGAGCGAGGAGTGGAGCGGCATGATTTTGAATGGAGCGCTGAGCGGATTTTTTAAAAGTCGGAGCGTCGTGGTTTTCACTCGCTCCGAGCGCGCTCCACTACCGCTCTATCACGAGGACAATTCATGCCAACGGCTCATTATAGAACTGCATTTTTAGTAAGGATTCACGTGTTAAACACATTACGCTAGCATGATACAGATGGATCACTCAAATCAGAAAAAAATGTGAGGGTTATGAATGATGATGCCGATGGACATGAGTGGCTGAGGGAGGTTATAGTTATCAAGCCTGTACTGAATATGAGCGGGCACCACGATCTCATGAAAGTGCGAATCTATAGCACACATTTTATTTCTCGTGCCTATTATATGCCAAAAAATTGTTTGTGCGTGCAAATGATGCACACTAAACCCCTTGGTTTGGATGGGTGTGAAGTGCGTTCTTGCCATTAAGTGCGTATCGTAGGCTATGCCCACGAGAAATAAAATATAGATAGCCTACGCACTTTCATGAGATGGGGCGCTGGATCGGGCGGGGTGAAAGCACATTTTAAACGGGTAACACTTATTCACCAACGCAATCGCTTTCTCACTAATGCATTGCATTCAAACAAATGTAATCATACAGTCGGCTATCTGTCAGTATTTGATTTTAAATGAGCATGAATCTGTGAGAAATGTAGCGACCCGTAGATAAATAACTGATGAAAACGTTGTTATTTTCTTCTTTCCAAACAAAATGTGCTCTGCAAAAAGCAGCAATGATATTTAATTTATAATGCTGATAACCTGTAATAAGCATAGCATGTCATAGGAAAAGTTTGCACACTGTCCAAATCCAATAAACAACATTGCAACTATTCTCCTAACGTTGTTTTTTATTTTTTATTTACTATGCCTATGTATCTATTATGATGAGGAGACATTTTGTGAGATTTTAAAGCATACTTAAATACTTTATTCGGAATTTCCTTGGGGAGCGAACACGGAGCGGTGTTTCTGATATCAGTGAGCGAGGAGTGGAGCGGGAGCGGTAAATGGTGAACCCGGAGCGGAGCTGGAGCGGAGTGATTATATAATGCTTGGAGCGTGGAGGGGAAATTGTTGCCACTCCACTCCGCTCACATACTCTGGTTGTGTCAGATCATGGCCGAGACGTCAAATTCACTCGGCGCAGCCCGGTATCAACTGTCAAAGTTAACCGCCCCTTATTCGTCATACATTTTATATCTAAATATGTGAATTTTAATATGAAATAAAATTCACCCCCCTCGCAGTTGGCAGGCACCCGGAACATATTGAAGATTACAATAAAAGTCCATGGGACCAAACTGCAAACATATGAATTTATGCTGTGAAAACATATTTTAACATGACGTCTATGGATATTTGCTCCCTTTTGGGACCGGCCTCTAGTGGATTTGAGATGTATTGCATCTAGCGGATTTTGAGATGTATTTATCGCACTTCCGGGCAGTGTCGGGACTCGGACTTATTCCCGAGTCCACTCGAGCACTTACTGATTGTAAAAATTGTAAGTCATATAATAAAATTACCTTTACACTACTATGTGGCGTTTTTACCATTACAGTGTACATGATTCCATGGTATGTTTGGTGTATGGTGCCAATTTTATTGTTACCACCAAATATTTTACATATTCTTGTAGATATCTTTAAGTCTGGTTTGAGACCCAACCGTAGGTTTTCCAACCTCTCTGGTCTCGGTCTCGACTTGGATTCGACTGTCTTTGGTCTCGGTCTCGACTCGGACACGACTGTCTTTGGTCTCGGTCTCGACTCGGACTCGACCCTCTATGGTCTCGGACTCGAGTGAGCTGGTCTCGACTACAACACTGCTTCCGGGTAGGCTTCATCTTTCAGATTAGAATGTTGCCGCTTGGTTGTAACTAGGGATGTGACTGTAAGGAAATTTTCCCAGCAGTTAATCTATGTGTGACAACACTCGCTTTTACCTCGCTTTTAAACTCGCTAATTCAGTGCGAACCTAGAGAACTGAACCACAGCAACTTTATACTAAGGAAATTAATAACAAACACCTGATATGCAGACTGATCTCATGAAGTAGCGTGTGTATGACACGCCAATTCGTATTTCCATTTTTGGCGTGCTATCAAGACGCATAATCGCCTTTCAGCGTGTTTATGAATGCCATTGACTTAACGTTATATAAATATATGACTTACCTCAACCCCGTCCCTAAACCTAACCGTCACTGGGGTTAATGGCATTTATGACTCTTCCCTCACCATCCTAGGTAAAAAAAAGATATGACTTACCTCAACCCCATCCCTAAACTTAACCGTCACTGGGGTTAATGGCATTTATGACTGGAGATTTGACTGCGTGTTCAGACATGCGGAATGACGCGGAAGTTAATGGCGTAGACATATACGCATACACGCGGATACACGCGGATAGCTCAAAATGCGTAGAGATAACACGCCACCTGACTCGAAAGTGGCGTATATGTTTACGCAAAAGTCATGATGTCATGTTGATAAATGAATCTCAATAGCAGCTAATAAGAGGCAGGAAAACCAAACAAAGGAAAATAAGAACTAATTCATAAACTGAAAGTCCATGAAAGTAACTGAACATAACTGTTACAACGTTGTTGAAGGTGTTTATGCGTATATGGTGTTATGAAACATTGCCACATTGTCAGTATAGCATCATGCATGTAAATATAGTTCCCCCCAAAATAAAAATTCTGTCATGATTTACTCACCCGTGTGTAATTTCAAACCTGTATGACTTTCTTTCTTCTGTGGAACACAAAAGAAGATATATAGAGTAATCCAATGGGAATGAAACCATATGACCTCACAGTCAGGACAACATCAACCACCCAAAACCAGCGCAACCAACCTATGACAGAATAACCAATGAGGGTGAGCAATGGACGGTAGCTGGATCACATTCAGAGTTAGAAATGTTGTTTTAGACCATGTTGAAACTTGAAATGAAACCCACAAAATGATCAGCTATCAGATAAAAGCTGGGTGTGCTGCAAGCTCGGGTCTTGTTTCAAGTTCCAGGATGCGTTTCATGTTTCATAGTTTATCTCCTTTGCATCTCTTTAAGAGTTTGTTCACTGAGTGCTAAACAGTGGAAGATTGGAGATTATTCCATATTATTCTCTTGGTCTTGGATTACCGCAATCCTAAAGGCCCTTTTTTTTCTGGGTGGCCGATTAAAAAGGTTGAATCACTGGCGGAGACCGTCGATGAGAGAGTTTATTTGATTTATTGTGGTTTCTCTCTCACATAATACTGTATAAATTAGGGATGCTAGCGATTAATTGATGATCGATTAATTTTCGATAATAATTTAATTGATAAAACTAAAGCAAGCAAGCAAGCAAGCTCAGGCGTGTGCTGTTAAACCGAGATACAAGTAAGACACGAGGAGAAAATAAACGAGTGCGCCAGAGTTGTGTGTGGGCTCATTTTATGTTTAAAGGCTAGAGATACATCCTCATGACTATAAATTTGCGTGTGCATTCGCAACAGTTTATTTTGTGCAAATGACAGTTAATATTATGTTTTTTTTTTTGTAGGGTTAAATATCTGATTTATCTCATATAGGATGCATTTGGTTAATAATTAACGTGGGATAAAGTGCTGGATGATTGAGATTTGGGACTGTCATATTAGAAAACATTTTAAAGGGAACAATATTGTAATAAAGCTTTGTGAATTCATTGGGTTTAGTTGCTGTGTTGTTCCAGGAAGAGCACATCCACAACAGGAGTTACACATTCTGAACATGCAATCACAAATGATATAAAAAACTAAGATATCATTCTGATTTGACTAGGAATTAGCATTGAGAGTGTTAAATCATTAACAATCGATCAATCAATGAATTTAACTCACTCTTACTTTTCAAAATGACTAAAACGTCATTCGAATTGGACAAATAATCAATTTTCTTTCTAATTTCTCCCTAAATAATCAACATCATGCATCATATTATTAAATGAGTAGTTTACTTTTCAAAAAACTTTTGCTGATAATTTATTCACCCCCATGTCATCAGAGATGTCCACGTCTTTCTTTCTTCAGTCGAAAAGAAATTAAGGTTTTTGATGAAAACATTGCAGCATTTTTCTCCATGTAATGCACTTCAGTGGGAACCAAACGGTTCAAGGTCCAAAATACAGTTTCAGTGCAAACTACAAACTGTTCAAAGGGCTTTAAATGATTCCAAATGATGAATAAGTATCTTATTAAGCGAAACTCGCTCATTAAAAAAAAAATAAAGTTTAAGTTTTATAAGCTCAAATGGTCGCCTTGCTCTGTTCTGTAATGCACGTTCGTGACTCTCCTGTTCGAACTCGTTCATCAAAATGAACAAATCTTTTTCCGAGTCATTTGGTTCATTCAACGTACGAAACGAACGATTTGACTCGGAAAAAGAAACGTTCATTTTGATGATATAAAACTTATAAAACTTAAACTTTGTTATATTGTTTCGCTTGATAAGACCCTTATTCATCGTCTGGAATCGTTTAAAGCCCTTTGAACAGTTTGCAGTTTGTACCGAAAGTGTATTTTGGACCTTGAACTGTTTGGTTCCCACTGAAGTGCATTTTATGGAGAAAAATTTATTTTCGTCTGAAGAAAGAAAGACATGGACATCTTGGATGACATGGTGGTGAGTAAATTATCAGCAAAAGTTTTTTGAAAAGTGAACTACTCCTTTAACAACACGAATTATCAATGTATGAATCAAACTTACTAAAGCCGTGTTTCCACCGGAGGAACTTTCCCCAGGAACTAGGGACTGGGGGGCTGATACTCGGTGTGTTTCGATTTATAGTTTCGACTACGCATTTTTGACTCTACGCAGCATATTAAATCAACCACCATTCTTAAAAGTCTGTTGTGGCGTGTGCAGTAAGAGTTGTTTACTATTCGAATCAACAATGGAGTTTAAAAAATACAACTAATGGACATACTAACACACGAATACTTTCCCAAATGTTTATGTTCACTTAAGACACAGCCAAGTACGTTTGAGTGAAAACTTGCCAAGACATGCATTTCAAGATATTTTTGTGTGTATTTGTCCATTTAAGCACATACCCGAAGCACAAAGTAGCCTGTTGTCCGAATGTCCGTGTTTCGCTCCATCACAAAAAGCCGTCTGGAGAACAGCGTCTCTTTAACTACTCAATAAAGGAAGACTGTATATTATTAATCATGATCATGTTACACCTGACTGATTTGGATGTTACATAGGCCTACTGTAGGAAGGGCAACAGTGCACCACTTTAAAGGAAAGGAACAAAATGTGGCATTGTGTTTTCATAATTGTAACGAGTTTGTTATTCGAGGTAGAAGGAGGCAGAAACGCTTCACAACTTTAATCCAATAAAATAAACAAACACAAAATGAACGTAAAAGCGGCAGCCCCTCATAGACGACTGCCACACTCATAAACAAAACATAACATAAAAGTCCAGGCCTGGTCCTCTCTCTTCCTTCACTGTCGTCACTCTATCTTCTCCATGAGAGATACAAGGACGGTGTGGCACGCAGGTGATGCTCATTATCACTCACTCCACCACCCGCCCGCCCTGCTTGCCACAATAATCATTGGAAGACAAAATTAAAACCATCTTTGAGGGCAAGGGGCCCCCTGGTGGTTCGGGGATGCTATGCAACTTGCGTATTTTTCATATATTGTAGGGAGGACTGGCACTGCGTCCATAGTTGGCTTACGATGCTTTTGGAAAACGCACCCCAGATTGGCTGTTCAGCTTAGCGAACCAGTGTACTAGATAAAAAAAAATGGTTGTCGCTTGACTGTAGTGTTTGTGGTGTGTTCAAGTGCAACTTTTTGGCCCAGACTCAGGTAACATGAGGCAACAGCACAGTCGGCTTTCACTGCCAAGTTCTTTGATGTCGGTTCGGTGTACTTGGGCCTTTACATAGATGAATAGCTAAAGAAATAGACAAGGTTCTTAATATGCTTGTAATAATTTGCTATCTTCAATAGTCAGCGATTTGGAAGTCGGACAATAAGACTTCTTTTATGTTAATTTTAAAAAAGCACTGCTTCGCCAACAAATTTTTAGTGAAGCCAAGTCACATTTATTTATATAGCACTTTCTACAATACAGATTGTTTTAAAGCAGCTTTACAGTGATAACAGTAAAATGATTCAATGATGCAAACAAAGTTCATTTCAACTAAAGCAGCTTTGAAAAGAAAATAGTGTCATTGTTCAGCTGAGGGCTGTTCTCCTCCGGGCAACGAATGAACATGGTGTCATTATGACTATATGGGCTGTGCCAGAAATCAGATTGTACATCGGGAGCATCCATAATATAGCATGCCTGAATCCTATATTAACCATACCTTAAGGCCTGAAAAGGATCTTTGTTGTGTCTATGTAAGATCTGAAACATCACTGAACATGGAAGCAGTGGGAGGTTTGTTTGTATTGATAGTTTTGCTGGTTTCTCCTCAGGTGTGGTGAGAGGTTGAAGAGGCGTGAAGGAATGACTGAATATAAACTGGTGGTGGTGGGTGCTGGAGGCGTGGGCAAGAGCGCTCTCACCATCCAACTCATCCAGAACCACTTTGTGGATGAATATGACCCTACTATAGAGGTAATGTGTGTGTGTGTGTGTGTGTGTGTGTGTGTGTGTGTGTGTACTTGTCTACCTATCTAAGAGGGGACTTTGGTGTCGTTACACACTCACTAACAGGGGACCGCCGAGGGAAGTGGGGACATTTTTCAAGTCCCCTGTTAGTTATGCCTTAAAACATGTTAAAATCAACTAAAAAACGCTCTGGTGAATTTTTTACATTTTTGACCAAGTGGGGACTTGCGAGTGTGTGTGTGTTTAAGCCCATACTCAGCAGCGCTCCTGTAGGCTGGAGCAAGAACTGCAATGGCCCATTAACACACGTCGTTCACACTTCTCTATTGTCTGAATGCCTTGCTGTCCCAGAGGCTCTGAGACTGTAGAGCTGCTGGTGAACTGGCTGCTTATAGGAACTTTCAGTAACTTTATAATAACTGCATGGTATTAATCATTAGTTAAGCATTAGTGAACTGATAATTCACCATTTATTAAGCATTAAAATACATTAATAAGCAGTATATATGTAAATACAGCTATAAATGTTTTTTTCTTGTTTTAATAGCATATCTATAATGTGTTTAATAATTGTATTTTCATACTTTATTAATGATCAATTTACATCTAAATGAAGTATAGCATTATTTACAAACCAGTTATTTAGGAGTTGTCAGTGGTTCATAAGATCACTTAGAATGTGTGAGTAAATTATATATATTATTTTTAGGGCCGGGACTCGATTAAAAAAAAATCTAATTAATTAGAGGCTTTGTAATTAATAAATCGAAATTAAGCGCATTTTAATTGCATAAATATTTGAACTGAGAACAGTGAGAAGATTTTTTTTTCACATGGATTTTTAGTATATCATTTAATAATGACTGAATACATAAGCTTAAGCAACAAAATATTGTTTATTTTTGTTCAACCAAATCCAACAGACCAGTGCAATTGTATATGTTTTGCGTTGAGGTGAAACTTGAGGGTCGATGTGATATGCGAATTCCTTGTTGCATAGCTTGCACACAACAACCATGCTCTTAATGACGCTTCCATCGGTTCGTTCTTATAACTAAATTTCCCATCCACAGGACCAACCGAAGGGGTCTCGTCAGCGTCTTCGTTCATGTTCACTGCTTTTTTTTTATTAGCTGAGGCATAGACTGTAAAAAAAAGTCATGAACGCTAGTTGGTGCTCCAGTATTATCAGTCCGCCCAGGGCTGGACTGGGACAAAAAAATCGGCCTGGGCATTTTGGCCCAGACTGGCCCACTACATATGAACATACACACAACTGAACTGTGTACGCCCTTGAATATGTATACCAACAACTCCTATTAAAACCACCAACCCCATCTAATGAGTGAGATGAAATAACTACTAAGTTTAAAATACAATTCTCCTATTGCATTGGCAATACCAGTCTTTCTCACAAGATGTTTATATATTAACTGTATATTAACGCCACATTAATTGTGGCGTTCCGCAAGGCTCTGTTTTGGGCCCTAAGTTATTTTTGTTATATATAAACGATATATGCAAAGTGTCGGATGTTTTAAATTTTATTCTTTTCGCGGATGATACAACAATTTATTGTTCTGGCCCAAATCTTACAGAGCTTGTGTTGGTGGTAGAGAAAAAAATGTATAAACTAAAGAATTGGTTTGATTTAAATAAATTGTCACTAAATTTAAATAAAACGAAATTCATGGTATTTAGTAATAAAGAGTTAAATAATGAGATCAGGATTACTATTAATAAAAATATTTTAGAAGAGTAAATCATATAAAATTTCTTGGAGTAATTATTGATTGTAAAATGACATGGAAACCGCATATTTTTAATGTTCAGAAGAAAGTATCTAAAATAATTGCAATTCTGTACAAGTTGCAGTATATCTTGAGTAAAAATGCATTACATTTACTTTATACTTCACTTGTTACACCATACTTAACGTATGGTATTGAAATTTGGGGAAATACATACAAAACTAGAACTAATCCAATCTTTTTATTACAAAAATTTTATTAATACTTTATTTAAATAGTCGAGACCAATAGCGTTTTAAGGGGAGATGTTTAAAACCAATCTAATATTGCCAGTTTTTGTAATTTAATTTAAAAGCTATTTTAATCTATGAAAAATAATTACTTATCTTGACAAATAATCAACCATATACATAAGTTTTCAGTGCATGTTTTTATTTTATCTTATGAGACCAAACAATGCTAAACTATATTAATATATAGTTTGTGCCATGGCAAATTGTTTTGGCTGAGGGCAAAGTGAAGTTTTATAACTTTATTATGTAGGCTATTTAACTTTAACTTTGTAGCCTATTAGAGAGCCTACTTATGTTTAACTGAATTGTTTGCTTTATTTCTCATTGTATAGCTTATTATAGCCTACCTATTAGGGTACTTATACCTTTGAACGGGATATTAGCATTAAAACTGACATTTAACAAAAAAAGAGACATGGTTGTGTAATTTTATATATTCTAAAATATATAAAATATTATATTACTATTCATTCTCTTCACTGTATGTGTACGTATAATACAATAAAACGACACAACCCTGTCTGTTTGTTAAATGTCAGTTTTAATGATAAATAATGTTATATATTTTTAAAATGAAAACAAAAAGAAGCAGGTTTGTGTTTTAGCTATATTTCGTGTTGTTATAAATATATTATAATCAATGTGCGTTGCCTGAACCACATTTGTGTGGCCATTTATATGTTTTTGATAATAATTATGTTCATTTATAAATGAAAAGAGGCACAGTGGTGTTGATGAAAAAAGGCAGAGTTGATAACCGGAGTAGCCGCGTGCTGAGTGACGCGATCAAGAACGCGCTGTTAGCAGCGTCCTCTCGTCCTCGGGAGTTTGTTCTCTCGAGTCGAACTTGGCAAGTCCGAACTACCAAGGACGCAAGTCCGAAGTTTGTGTACTTGGTATTGAGAAACGACCAATATTGACCCACGTTCTGTTTTCTATCATGGGACCGCAGCAAACGAGCTGTGGCCTCTCCTGACAAGATTGAGTGAACAGGGTCCAGGGAGCAGTTTTTCCGTGAGCGGGAATTGAAAAACCGGAGTGGACCATGAGCAAAGT
Organism: Pimephales promelas; assembly: GCF_988280905.1. Classification (NCBI taxonomy): domain Eukaryota; kingdom Metazoa; phylum Chordata; class Actinopteri; order Cypriniformes; family Leuciscidae; genus Pimephales; species Pimephales promelas. Next base: position 8,576,020 of record NC_142793.1, read on the forward strand.
GATTACAGAATGCTTAGAGTGGAGAGAGGAACGTGCTTTCGCTCCACTCCAGGCTTTATCACATCCCCCCTCGGCAGGGTGAATACGCATCATCTTTCCTTAATTTAAGACCTATTCAAACTAAAAATAAGACATTTATCACACTGTTCGCGAAATGAAAGCCTATTTACGGCCTTAAAATTATGAAAAGTTAATTTAAGACATAAGGACAGACGGGAACCCTGCAATTGACGGATATCCGTCATAGACCCGCTGCAATTAAAGGAAATCCGTCGAAGCGACGGAGAACTTTAATCCCTGTTTATGTTTCGAATGTTTTGATTGATTGATTGAATGATCTGTAAATGACCAAACCGAATAAATGAAATATAGTATTGGTCAGCGCACCTCTGTCCCTCTAGGGGGGTTCGGGGGCATGCTCCCCCGTAAGAAAATTTTGTGCTTTTTAAAGGGTTAGCTCACCCAAAAATGAAAATTCTGTCAGTATTTACTCACCCTCATGTTGTTCCAACCCCGTAAGACCTTCGTTCATCTTCGGAACACAAATTAAGATATTTAAGATATTAAGATCGCTCCTGCATACAGTCCGTAGGCTTCTTGAGGGAATGACACTTGCTGTCCCCGAAAATACATTAAAGACATCGTTAAAATAGTCCAAGTGACTTCAGGGGCTCAATCTTAACTTTATCAAACGACGAGAATATTTTTGTGCACAAAAACAAACAAAAATAACGACTTTATTTCAACTATTCACTTCCTTCTCCATGGGCCTGTAGTCAGTTAACGTAGTGTGATTGCGTAGAGCTACGTCACACGAAGGCTCACTATTGGCCGACGCTGGTCATGTGTGTGATGCGTGTGACGTATAATAACAGAAGCTTACGCTATTAAACTAGTAACCTGACTCGCGCAGAGGGAGAAATAAACGAATAGTTGAAATAAAGTTTTTAATATCTTATCTTCTCCTCCTTCAATACAGCAAGGTTCTAACAGAGACAAACACTTCTAAAAGACATGAATGAATGTGCTGTGATTATATCCCACAACCCCAACCAGCTATCTGGACAGTGATTGGGTCTCCAGATTACTGTTGCTACAGAAATGCTAATTTCTCTTTGGAAACAAACAGACGCCTCCAAATATGTTAAATGGGGTGGCTGTTACTTACATTGGTAAATACTGCTGTTATAATAACACTTAATTTTGACCTTATACACTGCAAAAAACAAAAGAAACAAAAAAAAAACAAATATAAAAGTAAATTTAAGACTTAGTTATAACATAGATTTTGTGATAGATCTTATTATTTACTTCAGATTAGTTTTAATAAAATATATTTATTTTAAATGTCCCAAAGAAATAAACACCATATAACTTTCAGATTATTTTGTCTGCAACATTTTATGTAAGTCATTAAAAGTCCTGTTACAATTCCCGTTTAACAATTAACAATACATTTTTACTCCTGTTAATTTCATATTGGTGTATTTCACCTGGGGTAGTCTTACACCAAAACAAAACAACAGCAAAAATGAATTTAATTAAAAATCTAAGAAAATTATGTACATCGAGCCACATTTACACCTGTTATTAACATGAATTTTCACCAATCTGATCACAAGAAATTAAAAAGACAAATGGCTGTTTACACATAGTCACTTTAAACGTGTATGTCACCATGTGTGATTGGATTTCAACCTACTTGAAAGTGTTAGGTTTCTGTCTGTGTTTTATTCCTTTTTTGTCGGTTCTTATCAGTGTATGGTTTTTCAGCTCATTGTGGTTTTACCAATGTACTTTAAATAAACTGGACTGCTCCATTTAAATACAGCTTTTATTTCATCCTCGTTTGCAATCATCATGGCCGAAAGTAGACAAGATCAAACTCATTCAGATCCTGATTACATCTGTATATCATTGTCCCAATATGATTGTATCTAAAAAAATATATAAGTTAATGCCAAGTGTATAGGACCTTGTTTATTTTTTTGAATCAGTGAATATTTACATACATACACATTCAATCACTAGTTTTTGTTGCTGAGAGGTAGACAGTAAAACAACAATATGGTAATCTCTACAATATCCTCGTTTATGTTTAAAAATATAAATAAGTTAAAAGATAGAAAATCATATCATGGTTTTAGCTTTGTTGTGTTCCTAGATCCATTTACCACATCCATGTTTTAGACATTCCAAATATGTATTATCAAGTATTATCAATTGTATAAGTTTTTGTATTTGAGCTAACATATCTGTTTAATACTAACAGTCTGAGTAAGTAACATTAAGCTCTCAAGTGTCTGCTTACTAAAGCAAGATTTATGACATACTCATCATATTTCATTTATTCCCCACCTGCTAAAACAAGGGCTGTCTTAGAAAATGTTAATGTGTTTAAGTATAAACATTGATATATAAACGTGTAAAAATACATGTGGTGTGATTTGACTGTATTGTAAACAGCTCTGCTAAATTACAGAGCTGAGGGCTATTTCACAAAACCAAGATAGTGGATTAAGCCGGGATTTTCCAGATATCCTGGCTGAATTAAGCCGGGACTCGGTTTCACGAAAGCAGTAGCACATAAGTTACCATGGCGTTTTATTCTGTGCAGCTAGCCTGCTCCAGACCAGGCTAACAGCCAGGCTTAGTCAATCCTCGTGCCTTATCTGTTCAGTCAGCGGTCATGCAGATCAGAATCCAATGTGTTTTGTCAGTTATTCCGTTTTGTCATCTATAAGTTCAGCGCAATTTTATCAGTCTGCATTAAAATACCTCAGATACATATTGGCATTCAGTCAAGCATAGCCTATTATTGTAACATTATGATGGTAGCCTACCATTATTAACTATAATAATAATTATCCATATGGGCATTGTTACTATTCAATTGTGTTTTTGAAGACAGATAGGTCTTTAATAGTCTATTGTATGTGATGATGAGGGAATTAGAGAAATGGCTGATAAAGAAGCAAAAGTTTTGTCAATGAAGTTTTGGCATGCCCATTTTTGGATGACATCTGATGAAGCACTTATATTGAGAAGGCCTTTCAGACGTGAAAGAGTGTTTCGGGACAGGTCCGACCCATTGGCTTTTCCCGACAATTACCTGCAAGAGCGTTAGGGTAGAAGTGGAGGAAAATGCCCCCCTTAAGGAAAATGTGACATTACTGTAAAGCAAAACATAAATGTGACTAGAATTGCCATCCCAGTTTTGAGTGTCTTTGGCAGGAGTTATTTACCAAATATTAAAATTGCTCAACCTTCATAATTAATTTGTTTTTTGACTGAAAATATTTTTGTACAAAGAGGGTGTTTTGCCCCAGCGGTGGGGTAAAACACCCCCCAAGGTGGGGTAAAATGCCCCCTTTCTTACCAACCAGTTTCCTTCATAGATCAACAGCAAAATGAACATAGTTTTTAATCTCTAAAAGTAAAAGACAAGTAATGCAACCTGTAAGACGTAATGAAACGACGTCTCTCATGACATTGAAACAACGTTGATTTTGCTCATCGAATTAACGTTGAACGTCAGACGCGGCATTCTTCAAAGCTAAATGAAAATCGAAAATTGGTTCGCTTTCATAACGTTGAAACAACGCGTTGATTTCAAGTTGATTTTCCGTTAGTTTTGAAAGAATGACGCGTCTGACGTTGGTTCAACGTTAATTCGATGAGCAAAACGATGTCAGATCAACGTTGTTTCGATGTCATATTTCCACGTTGATTCAATGTCAGTTTGCTATCTGGGCTACATTTTGATGTTAAACCCACTACTGTTTTATGTCTGATCTCATGACATTTCACACTTTTTTCATACATATTTTACAATAATTCATACGAGTGCGGTCGTAATATTTAGATTCCTCATAAAATGCATACGAATCGCTGAGTTTTTACCTCAATTACATCAGAAGTAACTGTAAATAAATTACAGATAAATTAAGAGTAATCCCTTACTTTACATTTTCAAGGAAAAGTAATGAAATTACAGTAACTAATTACTTAGTAATTAGTTACACCCAACACTTGAAGTATGGCGCACGCAACTTATCCATTGTAGCATCAATGAATCTGTGATGGACTGTGTGGTCTGTTGAAGAAAGCTGTTGACTCCCACTTATCTGAATTACTTACACCTGGCTTGACATAGCCGCTCCTCCTGAGCCTGGTTTGGCCTTTGTGAAACTGATAAAGCCAGGATGCACTGATCACACTAGGTCAAGCCCAGCTTTATCTCTTATCCTGGATTTCTAAATTCTGCTTTTGTGAAACAGCCCTCTGATTGAAACATATCCCAATGGCTGTGATCGGACGCTTTCTCACTGTGTTTTCAGTCCCTGAGTGGACTGAGCTGCAACCCCCACTACCTGCAGGACATTAGCATCTCTATGGAGAACGGCTTCAAAGGCCAGGCTGTGAAAGTTTACCTTAGACCTAAAAATACACATGCTTAAACAAGTCATCCTATACTTAAAACACTCTGAGGACTCTGCATGTATTTTTTGAGAGATTCAACAAGAGGAACTATTAATATGAGCTTTCGTTTCAGATGTGGTATAAAGGTTTAGTTAAACCAACAAAAATATGAATGCCCATGGTAATCTGCTACATCCCTATAACATCATTTGATTTATAAATGAGCAGATTTTTTATTTATTTATTTTTTTACATTGTGGTAAATTACTTTTTTCTGTCTTTTAAAATATTTTAAATAGTAAATTAATTGGGGTTATACCAATGTATTGGTGAGTAAACAGTGAACTAGATTAAATATGCATGGAACTCCAAATAAACAACACATGGTCCAGTACTTTCTTAAAGGGATAGTTCACTTTGAAATTAATTTTTGATGTGTTTTATCTTACCTCAAGGGCATTCAAGATGTAGGTGTCTTTGTTTCCACAGTATTTTCAATTTTGACATTTTTCAGTCAAACCGTTGTTGTCTATCAGTCATACACTGGAGGCTAAGGGGGTCCACCAAAAAGCATGCACAGAGAAGTCCAAATTAAACATGATTTAATGACTCGTAAATGTAAGTACACATTGATGGCCTAAGACACGAAATGAGCGGTTTGTGTGAGAAAACCAACAGTATTTATATCGTTTTACCTCTTGTAATCACAGTGATCTGAATCTGTTGTTCAATGTCCAACTGAACCGAACTGAATCAGTTCAATGTTACGCCGGAAGTGATCGCTTGTGTGTGACGTCACTCAATATTTACACAGAGATTTCGGAAGTTTTACCTTTTACTAAACATATTTAGATATCCCGAAATCGTCTTCCATTGCGGTTTGGACTTCTCTGTGCTGCTCTTTGGTGGACCCCCTTCACCTCCAGTGTATGACTGATCAACCCGATCTCACGACCAAGTCGTACGAATTCGACGAATGATTAAAAAGTGGCTAATTCGTAACAATTCATACGACCTCACACGTACGAATTAATAAGATTTTGCTAAATCGTACATATTTTACGAATTGGCCAATTCGTATGAATTCGTACGAATGACCCACCCCTGACCCCACCCCTAAACCTAACCATCACGTGGGTTTAGACAAATCGTAGGAATTAGTACGAGTGAGGTCGTACGAATTAGTACGAATTAGACACTTTTTAATCATGCGTCAAATTCGTACGAATTGGTCGTGAGATAGTGTTGGACTGATAGACAAGAACGGTTTGACCAAAAAATGTCAAAATTGAAAATACTGTGGAAACAAAGACACCTACATCTCGGATGCCCTTGAGGTAAGATAAAACATATCAAAAATTAATTTCAAAGTGAACTATTCCTTTAATGTCGGTAATTTAATGCATTCAGTAATCTGAAGTAACCAATGCTATTATAATACATTAATTAAGTGTATTTATCTTATTCATATGAGCTCATAAAAACACAACCGTTTATAAGTTTATAGTAACTCTTAAAAAACACAACCTCATTGAAAATGGGTAGCACTTTATAAGTTTCCATTTATTAATATTGTTTTTTAACCAAATTAATGAAAATGAACCAACCACTTATTTTTTTACTAACATTAAGTTTTACTAACTTTTTTTTTGTTGTTTAAATAATTTGTTGGTTAGTTAGTAAAGTGAGTAAGGGATGTAGGCTACATCCAGCCGTCTATTATCGAAAAATAAACACTGAGAAGGGTGAATGACCCAGATGTGAAGTAGCCATATAGTAGCAGCTATTCACTAGTGTGAATTGAGTTGTTTTAGTTACAAAAAACAGCAATATCCTTTCATTGACATAGTGCTTAAAACTATTCTTTTGGAATGTGTGGTTAACGATTTACATTCAAGCTAGGTAAATTTGCCTTTACATATGATAATCACAGGTGATTGCAGTTTAGTAACTTCCTGCATGTTTTTATCTCGCTAGACCAGGTGTTAATAGACTACATTAAATGCTTCAATTCACTAGCAGATATACTAGCAGTGAAACAATCAGAGGCAGAATTAAGACAGAAAATCATATTGTTGTTGTAAATAAGCTATTCATCTAAGCGGATTCATTCATCAACTATTTGTAAATAACCTGTTCAGTTGTAACAAGTGTATCGACTGTTTTTGCTTCGGCACTTATTATATTGTCTGCTCTACTCTTCGCAAAAGCTGGAAAAACATTTTGGCCACAACTTAGGGACGTGAAAAGGGCTGTCACTCATTTACTTCACCTTACTTTATAGTTAATTCAACGTTTACATACTGGTGGTTGATGTAAAACGTTAAAAAAGTTAAAGTAAATAGGATTTTTAAAAGTAAAATACTTTTGTTTAGGTTCATTATGTAAAAAACAGGAATTTTACTTTTTAAATGGTTAGTTCTGTGGATATCTTAATAATATGGTATCTGTTTCTCTATGGCATTTTATTTAAAAATCTTTAATCCCAATCAGAGCATTTGAGCAAAGATTGCATTGCGCTCGACCCAATCCAAGCAAACGTTCCACTTGTGTGCCGCTCACACTCACATCTGATCAAATCCCGCTCCTACAGGTTGTTTCTCTGTGCTAGATATATCGTTCTCTTTGTCATAAACTTCTTGATCAAATGTCTTAATTGCAGTTGGCTTATGGATAACAGTTAAGATATTTGTGGATTTAACATCCTTAGCTCTTTAACCTAAAAAATGTATTAATCTTTGTGAGGAGCGCATGTAAGCAACCGGTAATTATGAATATTTTTTAACTGGAAGTTATTACAAGCACTCACTTACGGTTTCTTATTTTGGGACAAAAAAACAACAACACAAAAATAACATAAACATGCACTTCCATTCATCATCTGAGCCACACCAAATAAAAACAAACATACATTAAAAAATACACTGTGGATATTTTGAAAACATCTTAAAAAATTGAATTAGGGACTGACTGGACATGTAAGGGGTGCAATTGTTAGAAATTATTTTTGACAGAATCAAAATGGTTTCAGTAATGGTTTTAGCTTTGTTGTGTTCCTAGATCCATTTACCACATCCATGTTTTAGACATTCCAAATATGTATTATCAAGTATTATCAATTGTATAAGTTTTTGTATTTGAGCTAACATATCTGTTTAATACTAACAGTCTGAGTAAGTAACATTAAGCTCTCAAGTGTCTGCTTACTAAAGCAAGATTTATGACATACTCATCATATTTCATTTATTCCCCACCTGCTAAAACAAGGGCTGTCTTAGAAAATGTTAATGTGTTTAAGTATAAACATTGATATATAAACGTGTAAAAATACATGTGGTGTGATTTGACTGTATTGTAAACAGCTCTGCTAAATTACAGAGCTGATTGAAACATATCCCAATGGCTGTGATCGGACGCTTTCTCACTGTGTTTTCAGTCCCTGAGTGGACTGAGCTGCAACCCCCACTACCTGCAGGACATTAGCATCTCTATGGAGAACGGCTTCAAAGGCCAGGCTGTGAAAGTTTACCTTAGACCTAAAAATACACATGCTTAAACAAGTCATCCTATACTTAAAACACTCTGAGGACTCTGCATGTATTTTTTGAGAGATTCAACAAGAGGAACTATTAATATGAGCTTTCGTTTCAGATGTGGTATAAAGGTTTAGTTAAACCAACAAAAATATGAATGCCCATGGTAATCTGCTACATCCCTATAACATCATTTGATTTATAAATGAGCAGATTTTTTATTTATTTATTTTTTTACATTGTGGTAAATTACTTTTTTCTGTCTTTTAAAATATTTTAAATAGTAAATTAATTGTATATCGCCTACTTTCTTTAAATGCTGCACCATCCCATAGTTTGATATTATTTTTGAACTTTTCCTTTATTAACTTTATCATGTTTTATCTGCCATTGATATAGGTTTGTGTTCTGTGCTCTATTTAAAATGCATGCAAAATAATACTAATTATGAAAAGTACTTTTTCCTGATCCAGTTGATGTTTACAACTGGATTTAAAACTAATTTACCAACAGATTCTACCCTTATGTTAATCTAGCTATTTGATTTCAATCACAAAACATTTGCATAACAGAACCAATAGTAATGTTGGCTAACTGTGGTTTATCCGATGGCCCAATCACTGCTCCGATAGCAGAACGTATATCTCTCTATTCCAGGTTCCTAATTCACACTTCATGTTTGGCATTTGGAAGAGCACAACTTTAGAAGACTTCAACGAGATTGTTTCCTACATTGGAGAGTTATCTTTCTATTATAGTTTAAAGATTTATCTACCTACAAGATCCCAAGATCCTAAGCGCACTGAGCCATTTCTCATCTCACTTTTTTTCTTTCCGAAGTAAAAGGTAAGTTGTACATTCTAACTTCATTTTATGATGATTTTTAAATGCTAACATTATACAATGTTTTTGCATCCTCTTACAATGTAAATGTGCATGCAGATTGGTATTATTGATATTCAGTTTCTTTTTAAAATGATTTTATAAAAATACTTGATATAAAAAGTATAGTAAAAATGTAGTAAATTATCAGCCACATTGTCATCTTTTCAATAAGTTATTGTCTACACAATTCTAAGGAGTTTTTTTTTAGAGTATTTTCTATTTTTTTTTTTTTTTACTTAGCATATGCACTATATCCTGCATAAAATGTTCTTATATTTCACAGGAAAATGAGACCCAAAAGAGTTTCTCCTGAAAAGGAAGCCTTGTACTTCATTGCTTCGGGGAAAGATAAAGACACATTCGAGAAAAAATTAATGTGTGAAGAGAAAGGTAAGTTACGGCATTCAATTCTGCCATCAGTATGACTTTGCAAAACTTAATTAAAAGCTAAGTTTGGTCTCTAAATAATGTCGAATGGTTGGGTTTAAAATGTGTAGCTAAAAACAACAGGCTGTTAAAAAAAAACACAAGAGAAACAAAAAAACATGATTGAATCAGTTAAAGGTGGATTTATATCTGTTTTCCTGCCTGTATTTATGCTAGCTGCTGATGTCCAAATTAAACTCCATTGTGTAGATGTGCGAGTGATCTTGATATTATTTGTATGTAACTGCCAGTTAGACTCCGGGGGCCTGTTTAACAATGGAAATTATCAATATTCAGTGTCATGATACATATGAGTTTTGTAGTTTTGCACTTTTAGATGTAGATATCGTATTTGTTTTCCAAGCAGGGCTACCATTTAAAACAGTTTAGACAACCTTAACAACTTTATGAATCTTTTCTCATACTTAATTTACACTTATTTATACCCAATTTATTAGGTTTTGGAGTAATCGCCACAAAACATATTGAGCCAGGAGAATTCCTACTGGAGTATGTTGGAAGACACATGGCTGGATCTGAAGGAGAGACCCTGCTCAAAGACTACTCAGCTGAAGATGCAGTTTTTTTATATTTCTACTCCTTTTAGGGACAATCTTACTGGTAAGATTAAATTAATGAATGTTCTAATGAAGTATAATTACATCATATTATGGTATGTTTATATACAGTGTTTTTAAAATATTTCACCATACAGTGTTGATGGCAGTAAAGCTACAGAAAATCTCGGACGATACATAAATGATGACCACATCAAGCCAAACAGCAAAATTAAAATAGTAAGTCTGTATTTAATGTTTTCGTATTGTTTGTCTTATTCTTTGTTTTAATTACTCCTTTTATAGAGCCTCATCTTGATTGTAGCATTATTTGACATTACAAACTAGACAGTTGTGGGTCTTTCAAATGTTGTTGTTTTTGTTTTCAAATGTGTGTTTGTGTACTTTTGTGACCAACAGATAATGGATGAAAAGAAAATGCCACATTTGTGTGTATTTGCGTTAACAAAAATCAAGCCAATCATACCAAAGAAAAAATCATACCAAAGCCTATGGACTAGTATGCAGGAGTGATCCAGCTCTCAGATTTCATAAAAAATATCTTAATTTGTGTTCGGAAGATGAATTAATGTCTTACGGGGTTGAACAACATGAGGGTGAGTAAATACTGACAGAATTTTCATTTTTGGGTGAACTAACCCTTTAAATGCTTTGCTTAAGTTGATGAAGACCTCCACTGTGTATTGCTTTATCCTCAGTTGCAGATGTAATTTTTCCTATGAGTTCAATTAATGCCAAAGCAGTTAATCTTTTTTATCTCTAAAGCCATATTGTTTTTCATTAAATAATTTGTGTTTTTCTAAAAAAAAAAATTATTTTTTGAGCAAACAACTTTTCAAGGATTTTAGAAAACCGAGAGAGCAATGACACTGGTCTGTAGTTGTTAAAGTGTAGTTATACATTTCTCCCAGCCCTGCAAATCTGGTCCTCTAGTTATAAAGGAGCCCAAAACCCTTTAAAATCAGCAACAGACCAGTCTGACCAGTTAGACAGTCTATCTCAAACCAATAGACTATCTAGTTTAAGCCCCCCCCCCCCCCTTTCTAATAGATTGATCAGATAGCGCCCCTTTAATCTTTTCTATTTTACCTGTTCATAATCATTTTTGCATGAATTGAAACGCATGATTGTTCATGATTTTCATGCATGATTTAAATTGTATTATATTACATTATTATTATTCATGTATTTAATTTTATTCATGTATTTAAATGTATATATGTAAATGTAATGTGTTTGAAAATACACAATAAACCTTGAGCAGTTAAAGCTTCAATTGTTCTTTTTTCTATTTCCTATAGTGCTACTGTGCAACCTGTAGAATATGTAGAAAATCCATAGAAATATTATTTTAACTGTTAAATAATACTCTATTTCTACGGATTTTCTACATATTCTACAGGTTACACAGTAGCACCAAATAAATACAATAACATTTCATAACTGTATAATACTATACAGTATTATTAAAAATTAACAGTGTAATACTGTACTTTAATATGGTAAGAAATTACAGTAAAATAATGTTATTTGATTTTACAGTATGCTTAACAGTACTGTAGTTAGTGTTAAAGTAATTTTATTGTTGAATGAAATACAGCAAGTACTGGATAATTGTTGCCAGTAAGTTACTGTTAATTTGACAAGACATTTTTTTACAGTGTATTTTATACAGAATATAAAAAAAGGATAAAACATAATGGACAGATGTGTTGGGAAATGGCAGTTGTATTAACAATATGGCATTAAAATATATTTTGAGCCACCAATCCTACTCCTACCCCTAAACCTACCCCTAACAATTCGTTAAAACTACGTAAACTAACGTTACAATTATGAAGAAAAACGTGACTAACAGAAAAGTATAATCACAATAATATATTTATTGCGAAAATGTCAAAACCGCTACCAAAAGCCGTTCACATGAAGATGCTTTGCAGTCGCAGTCCTCTCTGGCAACATTGTAATAGTTTTGTATGAAGTACAGAGCAGAATTTAAATTAATAATCAATGAAAATGTTCATCCGGCTTCAGTTCGCAGCTTCGCACTATTTCAAAAGAACTAAACCAACCGTCACAGTCCTTCATGTCTCAATCTGTGATGAGGCAGGGAAGAGCTAATGACCATTTGATGTCTCTGCCGTAAAACACGACGTATCGCTTCTCAAGGGCGCGATTTTTGAATTTGAATTCATCACCAGCGCGGGATTTGACGTGTACGGTTGCTGCTGAGAATGGAGGCGAAGATCACGACTGGATAAAAGGTTGAATTAGGATTTTTTTCTTGTAAACAACGTAGGCTATGGATTCTAAAGATTTGGATTACATCAAACTAATAAAATTGATGTCTTTTGTGAATTTATGTTTTGTTTTATAGGAGAAAACACTTTCTGTGCCTCACGGCAAATAAACTATATTACAAAATGGTTAAACGAGTAAAGTTAAAGAATGTATTTTTAAGGTTTTATAGTGTATTGTTTAACACCATGCAGGCGAAACGAGCAAAATGTTAATATTTATGAGTATTATATCAATAAATGAGACTGAAAACGTAATGAATAAGACAGTTGAATGCAATAGAGTCAAAACATAATGCTACGATTTTAATATGCATAAATTGTGATATGTACAAATGTGTACATCGGTGGATTTGTTCAAATGTAAATAAATTACGTTTTTGTGCTGTCAATAACGTAAATATTTTACATTTTAGTTCTGTAAATACGTCAGTATTATACGTTTCTGCGCATATAAAACGTAATTATATGTACGTATGATAGAACTACACTTTACGTACAAATGCATACGTATTCTCATGAGATCACATTGGATTTTAGTCGACTAAAATATAATGGGTTTAGTTAAATTGTAATGCGTTAATTTAGAATTTAGAATAGAATAAAATGTACAAACCCATACACTCCCGAAGAAAACATCTATTAACCTATTAATATAAATGATTTAAAAGTCTGAACATGCAATACAGATACGGATTTAACTACTGTGATTTAAAAAATATCTTAAAATTAAATAAAAACCACTTTTCCTAAAGTACAACACAGCCTTTTCAATGGATGATATACAGTATGCATTCTTTATAACCATGCATACATCCTTCTTTATTCTTTCAAGCAGAAATATTCTTTGTGTAAATTAAATATAATTAATCCTTATTATACTAAAGCTATTAACAAACTGTGATTGCTTTTCTCTTTTTCTTTGGTTGCTTGATCAATATTAAGGACACAGACCACATTATGTTTGTTGCCACTTTCACTTTAAGACGTCGGATTATTTCCAATGACATGCGGATCCAATTGCACTGATGCACATCCGATACACTCACAACTGTTTAAGACATAACCGACATAATTTACATGAATACTGTCCAAAGCGGACATTTAAAGCACTCAATAACCTTGCCCCTTCATATTTATTGGACCTTCTTAATATCTATATTCGATCTCGGACTTTAAGATCGTCTTCCTCGCTCACTCTTGTTCTCCCTAGAACCCGCACTACTTCTATGGGGTCCCGGGCTTTTAGTTTTGCTGCTCCTTATTTATGGAACCTGCTGCCACAGGATGTGCGAAACAGTGAAAGTATTCATGTTTTTAAATCTTGCCTTAAGACCCATCTTTTCCGGCAGGCTTTTATGTTTTATGTGATTTTTATATATATATATATATATGTGTGTGTGTGTTAGGGCTGGGCAAAAAAAATAGATTTTTCGATTAATCGTTTTTTAAAATGTGGCCGATTCAAAATCGATTCTCAACGGCCTCGAATCGATTTTTTCCATATAAAGGAAAAAAGGGCTCGCGGACGCGGTGCGGCGTCTTCTCGTCTCACTGCACTAGGCAAGCACTAAGCTAGGGTTGAAACGATTCCTCGAGTTACTCGAGTTACTCGATTACAAAAATTCCTTGAGGCAAAAAATCTGCCTCGAAGCCTCGTTAAATGACGCAGTTCCTATGGCGCACGCAGGGATCTGATTGTTTCACACGGACCGTTATTCAGGAAGCACACCACAGCGCATGATACATATGACTTCATAAATTGCAGAGAATGTCTAAAGTTTGGGATCATTATATGTTTATAAAGGGAGAGAACAAGATGCAATGTGTCTGCAAAGTATACCTGGCAGGGCTGCCAACTCTCACGCATTCAGCGTGAGACTCGCGCAATTCGATTTTTCACGCTGCGTGTATATCCCTTCGGTCAAATGCCTGAAAGATGAGTTCGTCTATAGATCTACCTGTTGAGCCACTCGTGATCGACTAGTTTTACCGCCGCATATTAATTCGCAAGTTAAAATATCCTGTAATCTAGTGCGAGCACGCATGCGAGATGTTGAGCTCCTAACCGCGGCTCGCGCACGACGGCAGAGAGGTAAGCGAGCGCGTGCACCCATGTCTCTCTCACGCGCCAGTCAGACCAATTGCGGCAATTCATCATATGCTTAAACTTTTATGTAGCCACGCAACAAAAATTTCAGCATACATTCACCGGGACGTGATGGAGGAACAAATATTGTGAGACACACACACACACACACTCTGATGTTTGTCTTGAGATTACAGTTGAAAAAGTCTGATTCTTATTTATAATTGTTTTATTTCCATTTATTTATTTTTTATAAATTGTACACATTTGTGTACCTGTTTGGGTTGATATTTTATATTAATATATTTTTGTTTCCAGGTGGGTAATTTGCAGAAGGTGCAATCCTTTTTTTGTAATGTTGTATTAAGAAGACAAAACTAAGGCCAAATGGGCTTTACTATTTAAGTTTGTATTCAAAGTTTTACATGTTATGGGCTACATGTAACAGGTTTTACAGTAAATTGTTTAACTGTATTGTTATATAATTGTTGGCACTGGCACTTATAAACACGGGTAAAAATTGCAATAATTAGTTGTGGAGCCAAATGTTGCAGTTGGAATAAATACCTCTATTTTCTTTTAAATAAATAAAAGCCAAACACCTTATCATTTTCGTAATACATTATTTGTTTTGGTTGCTTAAAAACACACATAAACAAATTATCCGATTACTCGATTAATCGATCAATTAAGTGCTAGATTAATCGATTACAAAAAGAATTGATAGCTGCAGCCCTACACTAAGCGCTGCAGCTGTCGATACACACTTGCGTTTAGGAGTCGGGACACGACGAAATATTCACTTGCACAATCGGGCCAGCATTGCATCGTAACCTATGATGGTAACTAACGTTTATAATTTTCACGTCTTTTTAAGTTTTAGTTTAAACATTCAAGCAATATTAAACCATCCCGTGCTCGCGCACTCTCAGAGATGTCTTTCACTGCGTGCACATACAGTAAAGCCAATCCGCCTCAAACAGCTCGCCTGAAACAAACGTTTTATCCCTGGATTATATCGCTTTAACAGTTAAAAACACGCAACATTATGTCAAAACTCTGGTATTGGTGAGTAACCTCGTAAAGACAGTCTAATGTCTTAAATAAGCATTAAACGCGTGTGACAGACAGACAGTACAAATGAGACAGGGATCCGTTCTTAAAGTGAACGCAGCCATATGTGTCTGTCATTAATTCTGTTGAATTAAAACAACAGAATATAGCATTAATTCTAAGCAATCAGAATTAATAGCCTTTGTATTTAATTCAGTCTGGACTAAAAAGACTATCCAGTGTTATTTTACATTGGATTACTTTATTCATTTTCTGTAGTATTTCTGACATACCAAAAAAACTCTTTATTCTATTCTATTTATTTGCTACTTTTTTTCAGTTTAATTCGAAGATTGAAATCAAGCTTCCATGTGTTACTTAAACTCTTAACAAAAACAAAAAACAACAAAAAAAAAACATTTAGGTAAGATCAACGTTAAAAAAAATGTCTAAATATTTATATTTTTATTTATCTATATCTATCTCAAACATAAAATAACATGATCCTGTTTGATCAAGCTGTGTGACTGTTCTGACTTTTTTTGCATATTGCATCAAAATCCTGTCTATTCTTTGTATGCATTTAGTGTATCTAGAATAAAAAGAGTTTTATATACAGGTTTGTGGCTCTTAAAAAACTTTTGCTGGTAATTTACTCACCCCCATGTCATCCAAGATGTTCATGTTTTTCTTTCCTCAGTCGAAAAGAAATTAAGGTTTTTGATGAAAACATTCCAGGATTTTTCTCCATATAATGGACTTACATGGGAACCAGACGGTTCAAGGTCCAAAAGACGGTTAATAACAGTTTCAGATGCAGCTTCAAATGTCTTTAAACGACACCAGACGATGAATAAGGGTCTTATCATGCAAAACGATCGGTTATTTCAAAACTTATTCCAAAAATGTAACTTTTCTAAGGACAAATGCTAGCCTTGCTCTATTCTGTCAGGCGCGTTTGTAACGTCACGTATTACGTAATTACGTTCAAAAGGTCACGGGCGACGTAGCCGAAAGTACAGAATCAAAATCGTCCGACATCGTTGTTTTACCTTTTAATTACTTTTTTGTAAACAGCGTTTGAGTTAGTTTGCACGTTCAACCTATGCGTTCAACTTGTAAACACTGACTCTGTACTTACGGCTACGTCGCCCGTGACCTTTTGAACGTAATCCTGCTGCCGCCACAGAGTGCCATTTAGTTTTATATAAAGTTTAAATTATTTTATTGTCTCAAATCGTTGATAATGTATACTGACTTTGCCCTATGCTGCAATAAATTTAGTTTTGCATTCATTTACATAAATCAGCTGCTTGAATGACAATTGCTGATGTAATTGGGTTTTCATGTGAGATTCTCAATTCATTCAGTTAACTGATGCTCTGAGGTAGTTTTCAGACTGCAGACTCAGCAACGATTGTATTTAATTGTACAGTACAATTATAACATAGAACAAACATCTTCATTTCATGTCATTAAACATAACAATATTGCTGCCCATACACTGATGAGAAAGTGTGAGTCCGGTGTGCGATACTTGGAGTTGTCCTAGACGTGGCGCAGCGCTGCGCTTCTCATTCGGTGTGCGACCCCCTTTACGGATGTGTATTTCACTGCCACTTCAATTCACTGTTCACACACACACACAAAGTCCCCACTTGGTTGGATAGATATCATTCAGAAAGTTCCCTCTTGGCTAGTGTGCAGCGACACTTCTGTGTTAATACATGTATATGTTAGTAATATAGACGTGTGTGTGCAATGGCACATAACTATGGCAAGTAAATTGTTAGGGACTGCATAACAAAGCATAGAAAGTATATGAAGAGAGAGCGTTAAATAAGAAAAATAGTATATATATATACATAATGTATATAATAGATGTATAATTTAACTGTAATGAAGACATATTTCACTGCCAGTTCACACACACAAAGTCCCCAAAACAGAAATATTGTGAAATATTATTACAATTTAAAACAGTGTTTTTCTATGTGAATATATATATATATATATATATATATATATATATATATATATATATATATATATATATATATATATATATAATGTATATAATAGATATATAATGTAAGCGTAATTAAGAAAGATTTCACTGCCAGTTCACACACACACACACACACAAAGTCCCCACTTGGTTGGATAGATATCATTCAGAATGTCCCCTCTTCGCCAGTGTACAGCGACACTGCTGTTAGTAGTATAGAAATATATAGTTTTAGATCGGTAAGATTGTTTATGTTTTTTAAGAAGTCTCTTCTGCTCACCAAGGCTGCAATTATTTGATAAAAAAACCAGTAATATTGTGAAATATTATTACAATTTAAAACAGCGTTTTTCTATGTGAATATATTATATATATATATATATATATATATATATATATATATATGAAGAGTTCAGATGCAAAAGCCTCTAAGTGCCATTTGAAATTTTCTTCTAGAATGATCTTTTTTTTCAAGCTTGTATATTTAAATTCAGTACTTTCACTTAAATAACAATGAGGATTACCTATTAATTGTAATTTAAGTGAAATTACTGAACTTGAATATATAAGCTTGATAAAAAATGATCATTTTTGAAGAATATTTCCAACGGCACTTAGAGGCTTTTGCATCTGAACTCTTCATATATATATATATATATATATATATATATATATATATATATATAATGTATATAATAGATATATAATGTAAGCGTAATTAAGAAAGATTTCACTGCCAGTTCACACACACACACAAAGTCCCCACTTGGTTGGATAGATATCATTCAGAATGTCCCCTCTTTGCCAGTGTACAGCGACACTGCTGTTAGTAGTATAGAAATATATAGTTTTAGATCGGTAAGATTGTTTATGTTTTTTAAGAAGTCTCTTCTGCTCACCAAGGCTGCAATTATTTTTTTTTTAAAAACACAGTAATATTGTGAAATATTATTACAATTTAAAACAGCGTTTTTCTATGTGAATATATTATACACAGTATATATATAAATATATATATAAATATATATATATATATATATATATATATATATATATATATATATATATATATATATATAATAGATATATAATGTAAGCGTAATTAAGAAAGATTTCACTGCCAGTTCACACACACACACAAAGTCCCCACTTGGTTGGATAGATATCATTCAGAATGTCCCCTCTTTGCCAGTGTACAGCGACACTGCTGTTAGTAGTATAGAAATATATAGTTTTAGATCGGTAAGATTGTTTATGTTTTTAAAAGAAGTCTCTTCTGCTCACCAAGGCTGCAATTATTTGATAAAAAAAAAACAGAAATATTGTGAAATATTATTACAATTTAAAACAGTGTTTTTCTATGTGAATATATATATATATATATATATATATAATGTATATAATAGATATATAATGTAAGCGTAATTAAGAAAGATTTCACTGCCAGTTCACACACACACACAAAGTCCCCACTTGGTTGGATAGATATCGTTCAGAATGTCCCCTCTTCGCCAGTGTACAGCGACACTGCTGTTAGTAGTATAGAAATATATAGTTTTAGATCGGTAAGATTGTTTATGTTTTTTAAGAAGTCTCTTCTGCTCACCAAGGCTGCAATTATTTGATAAAAAAACCAGTAATATTGTGAAATATTATTACAATTTAAAACAGCGTTTTTCTATGTGAATATATATATATATATATATATATATATATATGAAGAGTTCAGATGCAAAAGCCTCTAAGTGCCATTTGAAATTTTCTTCTAGAATGATCATTTTTTTCAAGCTTGTATATTTAAATTCAGTACTTTCACTTAAATAACAATGAGGATTACCTATTAATTGTAATTTAAGTGAAATTACTGAACTTGAATATATAAGCTTGATAAAAAATGATCATTTTTGAAGAATATTTCCAACGGCACTTAGAGGCTTTTGCATCTGAACTCTTCATATATATATATATATATATATATATAATGTATATAATAGATATATAATGTAAGCGTAATTAAGAAAGATTTCACTGCCAGTTCACACACACACACAAAGTCCCCACTTGGTTGGATAGATATCATTCAGAATGTCCCCTCTTTGCCAGTGTACAGCGACACTGCTGTTAGTAGTATAGAAATATATAGTTTTAGATCGGTAAGATTGTTTATGTTTTTTAAGAAGTCTCTTCTGCTCACCAAGGCTGCAATTATTTTTTTTTTAAAAAACACAGTAATATTGTGAAATATTATTACAATTTAAAACAGCGTTTTTCTATGTGAATATATTATATACAGTATATATATAAATATATATATAAATATATCTATATATCTATATATCTATATATATATATATATATATATATATATATATATATAATAGATATATAATGTAAGCGTAATTAAGAAAGATTTCACTGCCAGTTCACACACACACACAAAGTCCCCACTTGGTTGGATAGATATCATTCAGAATGTCCCCTCTTTGCCAGTGTACAGCGACACTGCTGTTAGTAGTATAGAAATATATAGTTTTAGATCGGTAAGATTGTTTATGTTTTTAAAAGAAGTCTCTTCTGCTCACGAAGGCTGCAATTATTTGATTAAAAAAACAGTAATATTGTGAAATATTATTACAATTTAAAACAGCGTTTTTCTATGTGAATATTTTATATATATATATATATATATATATATATATATATATAATGTATATATAATGTATATAATAGATATATAATGTAAGCGTAATTAAGAAAGATTTCACTGCCAGTTCACACACACACACACAAAGTCCCCACTTGGTTGGATAGATATCGTTCAGAATGTCCCCTCTTTGCCAGTGTACAGCGACACTGCTGTTAGTAGTATAGAAATATATAGTTTTAGATCGGTAAGATTGTTTATGTTTTTAAAAGAAGTCTCTTCTGCTCACCAAGGCTGCAATTATTAAAAAAAAAAAAACAGTAATATTGTGAAATATTATTACAATTTAAAACAGCGTTTTTCTATGTGAATATTTTATATATATATATATATATATATATATATATATATATATATATATATAATGTATATATAATGTATATAATAGATATATAATGTAAGCGTAATTAAGAAAGATTTCACTGCCAGTTCACACACACACACAAAGTCCCCACTTGGTTGGATAGATATCGTTCAGAATGTCCCCTCTTTGCCAGTGTACAGCGACACTGCTGTTAGTAGTATAGAAATATAGTTTTAGATCGGTAAGATTGTTTATGTTTTTAAAAGAAGTCTCTTCTGCTCACCAAGGCTGCAATTATTAAAAAAAAAAAACAGTAATATTGTGAAATATTATTACAATTTAAAACAGCGTTTTTCTATGTGAATATATTATATATATATATATATATATATATATATATATATATATATATATATATATAATGTATATAATAGATATATAATGTAAGCGTAATTAAGAAAGATTTCACTGCCAGTTCACACACACACACAAAGTCCCCACTTGGTTGGATAGATATCATTCAGAATGTCCCCTCTTCGCCAGTGTACAGCGACACTGCTGTGTAGCAATATAGACATGTATATGTTTGAGCATTATATAATGACACACCCACACACACACACATATATGTGTATAAGTATGTATAAGTTACAATATGAAGACAAGATTTCACTGCCAGTTCACTTCACTGTTCACACAGACACACAGTTCAATTGCAGGCTATATGAGTCCCCTGTTGGTAAGGTAGACATCGGCCAGAGTTTCAGGTCCCCACTTGGCATGTTTTTTTAAAAATAAAAAAATGCATATTTAAAGTTATATTATGAAAAAAGACCTTAAAAGAGAATTTTGTACGTCATTTTTGTTTCTTCAAAATGACCAGAAACACTAGTCCCCTCTTGGCCAGTGTAGAGTGATAGTCCCCTTTTAGTAATATAGACGTGTATGTGTGTGTGTGCACATTCACTGATCTCAGCAAGTGATATACAGTATCATCTATATAAATAATATAATATATATGCTAAGGATGCTGATACACAGTTATACACAGATAATTCATTTAATTCATTAATGCTACACTATGTAACTATTTTATTAATGAGAGAATAAGAGAGTGCAAAAAGAATCCATCTTCCAAAAAACTTAAATTTTTTTCTGTTTGCAAATTCAGCCATGTAAATAAATTTTAAAAGGAACGAGAGATGAGACTCTGATTGGTTTATTGCATGTTACACCCAAAACACACCAATTAATCATTAAGAGAAAAGGGACAATCCTTTTTAGACCATGCGCCGGGAGCGCAGACCATTTTTCCCGTCATTAAACTAGCAAAAGTGGATTTAGACCCTTAAAATAGGGCCGCATGTCTTTACTTTACTCAGATTCACTTTGAAAAACCATAATGATTTATATTTTTAGAGCGGTCGCTCTGGATTTCATGGGAAATTGCATAAATAATCATTTGCCCGTGCATTTCACATCACTGTATGATGTAATGTTAAGATTAGTTAGTTGTTAAAACAAGCGAAATATTGACCATGCAAAACTGCAAACCTTTGTGGAATTACCAGTTGTATTACCAAACAAAAAAAAAAAAACCTGTCTGTAATAAAACCTGAATCAACATTTGCTTGGTTTGACACCCACATTTGTAAGTGTTTAAAAGTCCCCCGGGGATGGATCATTCCAAAGACTGGTCTGGACCCAGAGGAGCCAATTCATGTGTGAAAATGATTCTTCATGCTCCTCCCAACAATTCTTTCCCAATCTGATCCTGATGATTCTTGACATTGTCATCCTGGAATATGGCCATGATGTTTCTTCCTACATGGTTGTTCAAGAAATGAAAATCTACACACTCCATCAGTTATTATTAGAAGTACTGTTTTTTTTTGTACTATTATAGTATTTTCTACTTTTATTTTAAGTTTATTAATCTTGTTATGTTCTTAGTATTTGTTTTTTTGTCATCTTTAATATTTATTTAATATTTAGTCAACGTAATTAATTGTATTATTTCCACCTAAACTTATTTATTTCGGTTAAATGCTAGGGCAACATTCTACTTTTTATTTAATATTGACATATTTATTTAAGTTAGGTTTATTTCAAATGCCAAAAATGATTTTTAATACTTTCAGTTAACAATAAGAAATAAATCTTTTGTACTGTACGTCTGGATATCGCATCAGCGTTGAGCAACCACTACAATCTGGCCCTTCCATTCACTCCCTCTCTCTTTTCCTCTGCACACTCAGAGTCAAATAAACCCCAGGAGTTTCCCCTCGGCCTGCGTTTGCTTCAGCGTGAGGGATGTGTGTGTGTGTGTGTGTACGTGCTTCTACATGTCCCTCTTTCTCTCTCTTTCTGTTCTGTTTTCCCGCCACACCCGTCTCTGGACAAACAATATCCTTTTTATGCCTGAAATTGCTAATACACATGAGCACAGAGACCACAGAGACGCAAGCTTATGTGTCTGACTGTACACATCTCTATAGTCCGTTTGGTGTTTCAATCCTTATAGTTTTGTCCCAAAGTTCTTTATTGGGGACATTTTTAGAAAAGTACTTTAAAGACCTATAAGATAACTCAATCTTATTGGCTCTTGAGTAAGAAAAACTAAATGTTATCTGTCTTATAGATAAAAGCTGGCGTGAGTTGGGTGTTGATGTGTCTGGGCGTCTATGTACAGGACTCCTACAGGAAGCAGGTGGTGATTGACGGGGAGACGTGTCTTCTGGACATCTTGGACACTGCAGGTCAGGAGGAGTACAGCGCCATGAGGGACCAGTACATGAGGACAGGAGAGGGATTCCTTTGTGTCTTTGCCATCAATAACACCAAGTCCTTTGAGGACATTCATCAATACAGGTGTGTGTGTGTGTGTGTGTGTTTGTGTTTGTATGCCCTCATATATGCCCTCAAAATTATATTTCTTCAATTTTATTTTTGAAGCAAAACCAAAATATTAAAAGAAATTTTGGGTGAAAACTATGATGAAATTAGATTAGGCTGTGGTGCACTACCTTTAAGACTTCTGTATCGGTGCTGTCAGGTGGGAACCTGGTATGTCCAAAAGTGCTACTTTAAAAAAAAAAAAGAAGATATTTTTTTTTAATAATTAAACACTGTGTTGTTAAGGTTGATATTGTGGCTTTATATATGGCACTTTCGTGTGTCATTATATTATTAACATTTGAGCAAAAGCAAGCTCTAATTGAGTTACATGTTTTTGACCGGTGAATGACTTTTAAAGTTTATAAGTTCATAGGTTATAAGGTTTGCTGTTGCTATATTTATCAAGGTCCTGGCCACACTCCCGCTCCCGTGGACCCATCGCAAGCACAGCTGTCAATCATGAGGCTACACTCCGTTTTCATATCATGAAATAACTAACTAAAACCAAACTTATTGGAAAAACTAACACTTGAACAAATGTCTGCATTATAAGACCTGCCTAAAATGACAGAAGTGTAATCGGATTTTTTAGTTTGACTCGCGTCCCTTTTGATTACTGGAGAGGTATGTAAGACAGGATTGGCTATGAATAATTATGTTTATTTATTTATTTGACTCACATTATCCATTATATGACTTTATTGACTTCATTTATTGACTTCATATCCATTATATGATTTTACATTAGATGAATGTAAACAGTCTGCGAAAGTACGCAATAAATAATGTTATTTTCTCCCAAAAGAAATTCGTCAGGAATTCCAGTCTCACTTCCGTGACTTGCATACGTAATGCTGTAACAAATTTGCATAATCCCCATGCTATGATCTTCATTGGCTGCACATGAACAACATCTACTTGTCCGTGGTGGTCCGTGCTGTGTCAAAAAGACATTGGCCCTCATTTATCAATCTTGCGTAGAAACGGGTGTATATTTTGGTGTAAGATTATGCTTGCACTCCTCTCACCGCCTGATTTATGAAGATGTGCGTACCTTTGAAATCCAGGTGTACGCAATGCCTGCCCTTGATAAATCCCGCGGCCGAAAACGATCGTCATTAGAATAACATGCCCCTAAATATTCAAGTCTCCGCTCCCCCCACGCCCTCATTTTACGCCATGGACACACAGAAGACGGCAAAGAAGAGAAACTTCTCCGACGTGGAGCCGAAATGACCTATCACAATGCATTATTTTACAGCACGTCTTTTGAAATTAGCATTCAATTTAGAATCACGTCACATGTATAATAGTGAAGTACCATTCATTCACATTAATAATTGCATGACAATTTGTAATAGTATTCTTCTTATTATTATGATTTGCTTTAATGATGCTTATTGTTATTTAGAAGAAGGATGTTGTTATTATTATTTCTATTATTATTATCATTTAAAAGAAGAAGAATGCATTTTTTATTATTTTGTCAGTCTGAATTATTTTTTGGTAATTGAAAGCCTTTCATTAGGCTACCGAACCCGGCCAGTCCGTGCGCACCTGCCGGGGATAATCCTGAAACGTCAGGGTAAAGCGGGCTTGCAACTGAAGGAATATATGCTTACAAATCAAAAATGCTTTGGTAAAGTCACACAAATTAAACATTGAAGTCCACGTTACACAAAAATAAATACTGAAGTTTATAATTTCGATGTTGTTTTTTTGTTTGTTTGTTTGTTTGTTTTACAGTGGGTCATAATATATCATATCTTTTAGTTTGTCAGTGCGTTTTGTGGTGTTAGGAATTTTTCTGCGCATTTCCTCACTAACTCAAAACGTGCGTACACCACCTCCTGAGCTGGTGTAGGATTCAAGCGTGCTGTACGCCAACGTCCATATTGATAAATCTCAAACTCACCGTGGTTTTGAGTGTACGCAAGGTGTACGGTGGAAATGTGGTGTACGCACTTTTGATAAATGAGGGCCATTGTTTTCTGCTCTGCAAAAGCAAATTCTCTTTGTAAACACTTCCAGAGGATGATGATGGGAAGAGTCAGTAGCCGCGTTGCCATTACCCTTCAAATTACGCAAATTGAAATTGCGAATAAAAAATACGTCCAATAGAAAAACGTAATTTTCGCGAAAACTCCCATATATCGCAAAAAGTGTTTACGCTCACATGAGGTGTTTTTTCAAGCAGTTCAAAAAAGAAATATTTGGCTAAACCGCAATGGAAACAGTTTTTGCACATTTACAGGTCACTTGGTGTAGAGGGCGAGGTGTGTTTGGACCATAGACTGTAAAAAAAATATGGACGTAATATCCGTGACATCACCCGTAGGTTTCTGAAGAGCGTTTTTGAAGCCTAAAGTGGGCAGGCTGACGTCAACCGGATCAAATAAAATGGGCAAAGAGGAGGGACGTGGGTGGAGCTGAGGTGCTAATGCTATATCCTAATGTCCTCGGATTCCTTGTGATAAAGTGACGGCTGATTGAAAAATTAAAGCCAAAAGTTAAAGTTCATGTTTTTTCCCTTCGAAATATTATAATAGTTAAAAGACGTAACTAAAAGTGAGACTATTTAATTTACTTGTTTATCAACTTTATTAATCTCACAAGGGGCAATTAGTAAAGAGCATGTATACAACAGTACTAGCTACATAACACAGATTACACACATTTCTCACAACATACAAGCAGTCAACTATGTGTATCGTGATGCATTATTATTCTGCTAGTTAAAAAATGTATGCAGACAGTAACTTACAATATTGCTCTGAGCTTGTGCGTGTGAGAGTCAGGGGCGAAAATTTCATCAAAATGTTGGGGGGGACAATAAACATAACAATTCTCAAGAGCAAATTTTGAAGGGGACACCAATAATACAGGCAAAAAAATACAGAGGAAAGCCTTACTATTATTAGTGTAGCATGGAGACCATTTCATTATACTTCTTAAAATTTCTTTCTGGTTTAAGCCAGCGGCGAATCTGTTTACATACTCTCCTCACGCAGCGCAGCGATTTCATTTCATTCATTGACTAATTCTTTAACTATATTAAATGATATAAACCAACTAAATCACAGTGAAAGCGTTAGAATCTAAATGCACAGCGCACCCGGACTTTCTCATCAGTGTATGGCCAGCAATATTGTAATGTTTAATGACATGAAGATAGTGGTTATTATTGTTATGTACAATTAAATACAATCGTTGCTGAGTCTGCGGTCTGAAAACTTCACCTCAGAGCATCCGTTAACTAAATGAATTGAGAATCTCACCTGAAAAATCCAATAACATCAGCAATTGTCATTCAAGCAGCTGATTTCTGTAAATGAATGCAAAACTAAATGTATATTGCAGCATAGGGCGAAGTCAGGATCCGTCAGCACCGATTTGAGACAAAAATAATTTAAATTGTATATAAAACTATGTAAATGGCGCTCTGTGGCGCAGCAGGGTTTTGAACACGGTCCTGAGCCGTTGCTGGGCGCCGCGGACAGACGCCGAACGGCGCCGCCGGTGTGTGTACACTCATAGAGAATAATGTGTTCGAATTTTAAAGACGTGGCGCTGCGCGACGCGCCGCTACGCTTCTCGTCCGGTGTGCGACCTACTTTACTGGAGTTCCACAACTATTCAAACACTATGTTTTTCTCTCCCGCCACCGGAATGTGTGTGTCTGAGGTAAAAGGGACGGAGGCGGTGGACCCACGCACTGTGAGGCAAGGGAGGGGGGTCTCAAAATGTTTAGAACGCTTTTTTCGTAATTGCCCCGTTTGCATTTGTGTTATTTTATTTCTTAATTATTTTAACAATATATCATAACATTATTTACAATACACATATTTTAATGTTTTTTTTGGGGGGGACAACCCTCAGATAGGGGGGGTCCTGACCCCCCCCGACCCCCCTGCGATTTCCGCCTATGGTGAGAGTGATTCATGCACATACATGCCAGTCAGCATGGCATCGCACGTCAAGTTCATAAAGAGCATCAGTCCATTTTACAATCTAATTTTGTCCGCCTCTCAATTTCTCAGATGGGTTAAACCAGCTTTTAAACCAGCAATATTACCTCAGAAGTTCAAGTAAATGCACTAGAAATCCGCGCTCATTTAAGTGTGTGCATCATTTGAAAGCTTATAAGCTCAGAATTCATCCTGTGAAAACTGTTTTATAATTGAACGTTGCGTTACCATAGAAACGGTACTTATTTGATCAGGCTCCTCCCCTTTTGGGCATCATTATATTTCATAATTTATGATCAAAAACCTTTTCTAATCTTGACAAAACAAATTGTCAAAGGTCTGAGTCTCAAGGTTTCACATTTTGTGACAGAATTGATATTTGGACAGAAATGTATTCATTTGTTAAGGCAGAATGTATACAACTAAATTCAATGGAATTCAATGGCACCCGGTGGCTATTTTTGGTACTACGCCTAAACAAAATCTCATGGGAACTTAAATTTTTGCGATATCAACTTCAAATTTGGAACATAACTTGGTTAGATTTATGGCTTTGATTTTATATTAATTTTAGAGTAAAAAATTTTTGTAAAATATATATTTTATATAAAATATTTAGTACAGTATATTTGATTTACTGTGAATTAAAACTTCCATAACTTTTTCATACTTTCATTTTTTTAAGTGTTTTCACTTCAGCAATAATCTGCTGAGTGTTTTCTTTAAAACAAGACCAAACTTGGGTATATATTCAAAAGCATTCTTAAATTACAACCATTTAAGTGTGAATAGAGCATTTTAACCCCCATTCTCAAAAAGGGGGGTGACAGTTAAGGGGTTAATTATGCAGAAATTTAAGGCTTAATATAATTTAAACGGATGAGTTGTAAAAAAAAATTCACCCCCCTCACAGTCATCATGATGGGCAAAATTAGCGATATAGACCAAAACAACTATTTGCCACCAGGCTGTAAACATGTTTTTTCTGCTGTGAAGTTAGGCATTTTAACAAGATTTGACTCGCTTTTACAGTCAGCCTCAAGCGGCCACTCAATGAATTGCAGTTTAATTCACTTCAGTGTTGGTTTCAAGAGCGAGACGGGGAGGTTGCTGCTTGGTTTGGACAGAAAACAAGACAAGTTCAGTTCTTCGAATCGAGACAGACGAGTTCTTCATTAAACTCATAAAAGACAAAAGATTCACAGGAATACTGAATTCTAAACCACTAAGAAATGGCACAATCAAGACCTTGACGCAGATATGAGGGAGAAACACCAGCCGCGTTTCCATTACCCTTCAATTTGCGCAAATTGAAATTGCAAAATGAAAATACGCTCAATGGAATCAATGGTCAATTTCGCAAAAACTCCCGTTTATCACAAAAAAACTTTTACGCTCGCATGAGGAGGTTTTTCAGGCAATTCGAAAAAGGATTTTTTTCGCAAAACTGCAATGGAAACGGATTTTGTGCATTTACAGTCACCTGACTTAGAAGACCGAGTGTGTTTTAGATCCGTGTCCGCAAATAATAATAATAATTATCATCATTAGCCTATTATAACATTTATTAGGCTACATATGTAGCCTAGAAGACGCTTTTATCCAAAAAAGGTACAAAGCAATTCGTCACATCTCATTCATACTACAGGTTGGACAAAAATAGGGCTAAGATTATCACAAATAAACACTCAATTTTGACCAATATCCAAGAGTGTGTGCGGAGTAATGGATGGCAGACAGGTGCGGGCACGCCGCGAACACTTTCATTTTCCCATCAACAGTGGAATTAACTTAAAATACTCTAGCATTTCTGGTTATACAGAAAATAATAATACATTATTCGCAACTACTTTTATTTGCATAATGTCACAATAACAAGAAAACGTTGTTCTTTTGTAAAATAACATAAAACAATCAGGCGCGCTTTATGATCTTCGTGAACTGGAGCGCGAGAACTGAAACAATAGCCTTTATAGACTAAAGCTTTAAATGTCCACTTAAAAAAAAACTAATTCGAATCGTAAACTAATACCTTCTGATTATGTAATCCGTATGAAAGGTGCAGTTCTCTCTAAAGGTGCATCCGGAGATTTTAGCTCGTCATTTTTTCAGACGCATTTATAATAACTCGCCTATAGCCTACAGCACTGCGGGAAAAATATCTTAAATAGGCTATCTATGTTCTAATTTGGCCTTAGAAAACCAGTAAAATCTACATTTTTCCCCATATTAATTTATGAATATTTTAAATGTTTTAAAGGGGGCAAAAAGTCATAAACAAATATCTGAAATTTCGTTTAGATGTAGCCTATATAGCGCAGCATTGGTGTGTTCAAACTAAAATGTTGGTGTTCAACTTTGCGTTTTAAAAATACAAAATCCGTTCATTTTTTGTTTTGCAACGACCGTTTGGACATAATACAAGATAGAGTTCTTTATTAAATTCATTTAAAAAAAGAAACAATAATCACAGGAATAGCCTCTCTAAACCTCAAAGAAATGCCATCAAGACATCGAAGCAGAAATAAGGGAGAAACACCAGGAACTCTGTATCTTTCTCTGCTATTAATGCTTGGATAACACATCACGTCTCCTTCCATTAATAATAATAATAATGTCTAGTGCGGGTAATAAAGTCTGTTGATTTTTGGAATGACTTCACGAGAGGAAAAAAAGACGTTTTAGTCGCATAACATCGGTTAATGGAAACACTGTCATTTCGCAATAGTTTTTTATCAAAATTTGGAAAATGTCGCAAAAGTTTTGCGCAAATCTGTAATGGAAACGCGCCTACCTAGAAACACCTCATATGTGCCACTGCCAAGTAAAAGTGGCTTTCCTTGCCATTAATGATTGGATAACATGCCTACGTATCCTTTGGTTACTAATAATGGCTAGTGTGGTAGCTGCGATACACATAAACCTACCAACATCCGTTTTGGAAGGATTTAATGCGAGTGGAAACAATTATATTTCAGTCACATAAAATCAGTTAATGGAAACCTCATCATTTCAAAATAGCTTTTTTATCGACATTTCGAAAATAGCACAAAAGTTTTGGGCAAAACTGTATTGGAAATGCAGCAAGTGGTTAAAATTACTACAGTGATACAACACCAGTAAACCTTTGGACAATTGCTTTTCAAATCTCTGTGAGGTCTAAATGGGATTTACAAAATGCTTATCCATTAAAGATGGGACAGTGTTTTATTTTTGGACCAACTTGCTCCTCAAATTTACAATTTGTAAGTTTGAATAATTATTGATGTATATATTCTCTACTTATACGGGTGTTCAAAATGTTTTTATATTTAACACATTTAATTTATGTAATTCTATAATTTATCTGTTACTTTTATATATGTCTATAATTTAAATTATAATTAATATTAAACTACAATAGCACAAAGTAGCATATTACTTCCTTATGTGAGACCATCAACCCTGTGACCTCCGTAATCACTATGGCGTTGCTTCTGATTCACACTAGTATATCACCTCTTATTGTTTTTTATCAGCTTGTTTGACGTCACAACAGAAATGCAACATGGATTACATAGTCGGATCCTCATGTTGGATCTTTGACTGAGGATTCGTTGTGAAATATTCAGTAGTTGTGCTTGAAATGACAGCAGAAAGTGAGATGGAGTATTAGTGCAGTGCCAGTGAAATTGATCCTAACTCAATTAGACTAAAGGAGAGAGAGAGAGACCTTTCAAGGGCATTGAAAAAAGGGAAAAGGAGGATAACTGGATTATATCAATCAGATTGTTGTTTGTGGATAATGGGGTCTAGATAATGGGTTTTTAATGTAAGAAGTACAGTACAACATGAGTAATAGTAATGCACTGTTTAATATCAGCCTCAGATGGCAGTTGTGTACACACAATGTTCAATTTGCATTAAACTTTTTTTTACATTTGGCTTAAAAACTTGTAAATTATTCTATGCAGGTTAGTCTTAACCCTCAGGTGCTCTTCGGTCATTTCTGACCGAAAAATTTTCTGTTTTGAAATTTTAAAAATCACGGCTTCATCGGAATGTTACGAAACTTGGTGACTTTTATGGCATTGGGTATGTGAACACAAAAAAAATTGAGGTCATGATCCGAGCAGGCTCAAGTGGTCGTAAAAAAAATAGTCACACTTGTGCTCTTCGGTCAAAAATGACCGACCATAGGAAATGAATGGGAAATTGACAAAAACACAAAAACTTTGAGAATTTTTGTGTGTACAATCTACAAATCGGCGACGATGCAGAAAAAAAGTGCTCAGCATTAAAGGGGTGACACTCTAAAACATCAAGAGTGCAAAACAGACATACCCACCCCTACACACACACTTTTATACACAAAAACACCAATAAATTGTGATTAAAGAAATCTGTTTTGAATTTTTAAAAATCACAGCTTCTTCAGAAAATTACAAAACTTGGTGACTTTTATGGCATTGGGTATGTGAACACACAAAAAAAATTGAGGTCATGATTCGAGCAATTTCAGTGGTCGTAAAATATGAGTCACACTTTTGCTCTTCTGTCCATAGGAAATGAAAGGGAAATTGACAAAAAAAAAATCTCTGAATTTTTTTTATGTACAATCGACAAATCGGCCACAATTCTAAAAAAAAGTACACCGCAGGAAAGGGGTGACACTCTACAACATCTAGAGTGCAAAACAGACACACCCACCAACACACACACAAATACAAACACACTTTTATACACATACACACCAATAAATTTTGATTACAAAAAGTATGTTTTGAATTTTTAAAAATTACAGCTTCATCGCAATGTTACGAAACTTCGTGACTTTTATGGCATTATGTATGTGAACACACAAAATAATTGAGGTCATGATCAGAGCATGTTAAGTGGTCTTAAAAAAATAGTCACACTTGTGGTCTTTGGTCAAAAATGACCCCCATAGGAAATGAATGGGAAATTGTAAAAAAAAATAAATAATAATAATAATAATATGAATTTTTGTTTTTTGTCAATTTTTTTTAATAAGAAATAGTTTTTGAGATTGTTTCAACTATATATTCAAATCCACCAACAACAACAACAAACAAAAAAATGTGTTCATAAACAGCTGGGGAATTCACATGCCTCTCCATAGAGAGCTGTACATGCCATCTAGTGGTTACACCATGATTCTATGCTTTTTCTCTATACTGTAACCAGATGGTGCTAATTTTCTTCAAAAAAATATTTTTTTTCTGAAGGCCTAGACTCTATTAAACTAAAATACTGCGTTAATATTTTTTTGAAAAAAATAATATATATATATAGAAAAATATAAATATTTTTCCATGGCAAAAATGAACCATAAATATTAATAAATTCAATTAAATTGTCTCAAAATACTAAATTAAAAATAATAATTATTATAGAACAAAAATAAATTGCATTGGCTTTACTGGGAAGGAGAAAGTTTCATTTTTAGGTGTCCGGTCACTTTTGACCGGGAAGATAACAAGTGTGACTCCGAAACGAAGAGCACCTGAGGGTTAATAGGCAGCCAATGCAGTGTTGACAGAACCGGGCTAATATGGTCATACTTCCGGGTTTTGGTACGAACACTAGGCTGCATTTTGAACTAGCTGAAGTTTGTTCATTAAGCGTGCAGGGCAACCACCCAGTAGAGCATTACAATAATCTAGCCTTGATGTCATGAACGTATGAACTAATTGTTCCGCATTTGTCATTGAAAGCATATGGGATAATTTAGATATATTTTTAAGATGTACTGTAAGAATGCGGTTTTACAGATCCTAGAAACGTGACTTTCAAATAAAAGATTGGTGTCAAAGAGCAAACCCATGTTCTTAACCGACGACGAAGTCTCAACAGAGCAGGCCTCAAGTGTTACACAGTATTCTAGGTTATTACGTGTGGAAGTTTTTTGGGCTATAATTAGAATCTGTTTGTTTTTTTCAGAATTAAGTAGTAAGAAATTACTAGTTATCCAGTTTTTAAATCAGCTATGCATTCTGCTAATTTTGTGAATTGGTAAGTTTCGTTAGGGCCTGAAGAAATATAGAGCCGAGTATCATCAGCATAACAGCGAAAACTAATGCCATGTGTCCTAATGATATCTCCTAATAGTAGCATGTAAAGAGTGAACAGCAGCGGCCCTAGAACTGAGCCTTGTGGTACTCTATACTGAACTTGGTACTCCATACTAAACCATACTGAACCTTGTGGTGCTCCATACTGAACTTCTTATCTCTTCATTTACTGCTACAAACTGATAATAGTCAGTGCTATGCTAAACCATGCTAATGTGTTTCCATAGCCTGACTTCGCCATACTCATATTCTAGTGAGAATATGAGTCAAAACTTTGATTATGAGGTGTGTCTTAACCGAACCAGGAAAAAAAACCCTCTGCACTCAATTGGATAGTCGGTAAACCTACAACCAATCAGAGCAACGGAGTAACTCAACAACTTTGCATAGCGCAGTTTTCAACTACAGAACTGAGTGTGGCTTCTTTTACTTACTCCTCCATGTGTGCGACCAAAGGAGAAACCACAACGACCACAGGCTTTTCATTACGTCCCATCTTCTTAGCGACCGTCAGAGCCAGCTGATAAGTTGCACTTTTGCCGAATCAAGTGGGAAGGACGGCAAAGATATCTCTCCGATCGGCGATCGACAAATGCCTTGATTGCAGTTCTCTGTTTGTCTATTAAAATGAATGCGCTGTCGTTTTTTTTTTTTTTTACAAAAGACGCGACAGCGGAATCTATACTTATCAATTCTCCAGCTGCAGTCATCTTTGAGGGAAACCAGTTAAGCGCTCTTTGATAACGTGATGATTACGTCCTTGCAGATCACCTGTCCATCATCGTATAAAGCCCGCCCTGGCAATTTGATTGGCCCGAACGTTTCTCGTCTGATCATAATTACTCCTCAATGGATCGAGTCCAGACCAAACTTCCCGACCAAAAAATGTTGTGGGTGGAGTCCAGGCTAGTGTTTCCAGTAATGCCAACATAATTTTCTAGTCTATTTAAGAGAATATTGTGGACAATGTTGTCAGATGCAGGACTAAGATCGAGTAACACTAATAGAGAGATACAATCACTATCGGATGATAAGAGCCAGATCATAAGTGTAAAATAAGATTTTACTCCCAAAAATTTTTTAAAGTGCTTTTCACTTCAGCAAATATTTGCAAAGTGTATTCCAAAGCATTCATGAATTTCAACCAATGGTGCATTTTCATGTTAATGCCCAAAAAGGGGGATGACAATTTAAAGGGTTAAAGGTAAGTCAATTTAGTCGTCAGCCATCTTGGGAAGGCACTTGATGTCTTAGCTAATTGTTGAAATTAAGACGAGTTCCTCCACATTTTGTTCACAATCAATTGTCCGCCCACAGTCTGCAGGTTGTACTGTATTTGACTGTGACATTTTGTCTTCGTGCACAGGGAACAAATCAAACGGGTGAAGGACTCTGATGACGTGCCCATGGTGCTGGTGGGGAACAAATGCGACCTCCCGACTCGGACAGTGGACACGCGGCAAGCGCAGGAGCTCGCCCGCAGCTACGGGATCCCTTTCATCGAGACATCGGCCAAAACCAGACAGGTGAGTCGAGTGAAATGTTTTGAATTTTTTAACTGAAATAAAACAAGTTTACATATTTTGATGTATTTTTTTTTTTTTCGGTTAACTTTTATTTTATTTCAAATAATATTATATAATTATTTTAGTTTTAGTTAAATATAATAACCCTGCCTCAAAATAGAAAACACCCCAATGCTGATTGTATCTTTTGTATGTTTTTCCCATTTATAGCTTTAAAATAGGACAGAATTTTAATTGGACAGAATTTTCGATGGATCTATATTTTGGTGTCTGTGTCTAGAATTAGTCTCAAGGGTTTTATGGTTCTGGGAGATTCTTTGGATTTGTATTTAGTGCTGTAATTCTCCTCATGGCCACCTACACACACACACACACACACAGGATGTGTTGTATAACACTGCAGGGAATGACTCACAGCTGCTTTGTGTTTCGCCGATCTGATGAGAACTGCGAGGTAAAGACCAAGACCACACTTTTATCATCTTTACTCCAGGGTGTCACAGTTTCATTTCTAGTTGTGGGTTTCCATTTAGTTATTTAGATCTAGTCATTATTTTGGTTGTCACATTACTCATTTTTGAGATGTGTGTAAGTTTCTGAGCAATCACTGCTCTTGAAATCTCTTGATAGCATCAGCATTGAGGGCTGTCTATTCTCATCATGAGTGTACATCTCTGCAGGGTGTGGAGGATGCGTTTTACACGCTCGTACGAGAGATCCGTCAACACAAAATGAGGAAGCTGAACCCCCCGGATGAGAGTGGACAGGACTGCATGAGCTGCCGCTGTGTCGTGTCGTGATTGAGGTGCTTAAACACACATAATGACATATGGGCCTAATGTTAAGACACAGTGAACAGACCATGTGAAGCAACTGCATAACACATTGGTTTCGGTCTTCAAATTACTCGCTACTCTCTGATCACACAAAAAAAATCTGCCAACCTTCACTGACAATCACAGAATTCATAAGTAAGTTCATAGATCAAGGGTTGGACCTTAGACATGCATGCCAGCACTAGCGAGAGAGGGAAATATTAAAATTACATATTTATTAGTCGTGTTTGCTTAGGTAAGCATCACTTTCACAATATCTCATTCACGCTCACAGTTTTGTGTGAAAAAAAAAATATATATATCAATAAAGTTTTATAAATGTCTGTTAGGCACATAATGGGATTTTCCCCACCATTCCAAAGTAATATTTTTTTTATGTTTGACAGTAACCAACAAAAATCCAGTTATTATATATAATTACAGTTATTAATTATAATTACAGTATATATATATATATATATATATATATATATATATATATATACTGTATAGTCTTTTTATAGTCTTTTTCTATCATGATAGTTGTCTACCTTTTGATTTATTAATTTAAAAGAAAATGAAAAACGTTGTACCAAAATATAGGGCTGGGCAGCAATTAATCGCGATTAATCACATTCAAAATAAAAGTTTGTGTTTACATAATGTGTGTGTACTGTATACAATTATTTTTGTATATATAAATACATGCATATGTATGTATATATTTAGGAAATATTTGTATGTATTTACTGTATATATATTTATATAATTTATATTATATATTAAGATTTAACATATTATGAATACTCTTTTTCTTAAGTATATGAATATACAAAATAATTATACACGTTACACACACATATATTATGTAAACACACATTATGTTAATCGCAATTAATCATTGCCCATCCCTAATTTTGAATTTTAAAAAAATAATAATAAATAATTTAGCACGAATGAATTTCAGTACTATAAAAAAACTAACAAGGAAAACAGTCAAGACACATTATGTTATTTTTGGCATTTGAAATTTTAATTTTAATTGGCAGTGAAATTTTATGAGAACCAAATGTCATACAAAATTTTAATGCTTCAGTTTCCTAATATAAAACTTTTTTTACACTGTGCTTGTTACATAAGTATTACATATACTCACCATAGTAATAAAAGTAAATCATGCATAATTTACATGCAACCAAACCTCAACCTAATCCGACCCTAACCCAACATAAAGTAAATGAAGTTAATTAATGTTACTCAGTAATATTATTACTTAATATATAATGAAGGACTCCGACAGTATTACTTAAATATATAATTACACCATAGCAATGACTCCTTAAAATTAACTTTAACCAAAAACACAATTTTTCTTTTGATTTTGGGGTGAAATATGACAAAGAAATGTTTTGATTCACCCATAATTGATTCACCCATATCTACACTTCCTGTTGTCTGGTCCCCAGCTGACTGGCGTGTGTTGGGAGAAGTTTACCCATGGTCCCGTGCGGCAGACTGGACCCTAGAGGAAAGATCTCCGCCGTCTCATCTGAACCTGACTGTTAAGGAAAAGCGAGCAAGGCCTCCTGCGTAACGAACATTTGAAACCGGAAGGAGTCTTGTGTTGACCACCCGAGTGACCTCTCTGGCTGTCCACGTCTGCCTGATAAACACCACTAATGACTTACTCGTTTATGTTCTTTATTTGTAACCCCAGTGTACTCGTGCTGGGCGACTCTGTGGATTTCTGCTAAATTATTGTTCTTGAAGTCTCAACACTGGTCTTAAAAGGACTTGGCACATCTCATGACCTCAACGTCACACAAAAACCTTCCTCAGCTCCGACGGAAAAGACTGGACACTAGTGACCTCATCCCGTGACCCCCGCCCCCCCTCAGTTGCACCTCACAGAAAGCATATATCGGTTCGAGAGAATGGAAACCATGTACAAAATAATCTGGATGGAGTCGTTTTTTGCTTAACGTGCGGGTTGTTTTAACATAACGTTGTGAATAGGGCTTTGTGGAAATCGAAACGGAAGTTTTAGTTATGTGTGCTGGTATATGTGTATGTTACGAATGAACGTTACCATTAGAACATTAAAAAGGCTGACTGAATTTTCAAAAATAAAAACTGTTGAGTTTGAAGAAGCTTTTGTTTGTTTTGGAATTCTGTCTGAGAAGTTATTGTTGCAAAATGTTTTAAATGTCATAAGATTTCCAATCAATGTACTGGTTAAAAAAGAAGAAGATAACTATGGAGGCGTTTTTCCGCCACAGAATAAAAAATTAAATAGGCAATTGCGACTTTTTATCTCACAATTCTGACTTTTTTCTCAGAATTGAGTCATATAAAGCTGAAAATGTGTGTTATAAAGTCAGAATTGCGTGATCTAAAGTCGAAATTGTGATATAAAGTCAGAATTGCGTTTTATAAAGTCAAAATTGTGTTGTAAAGTCAGAATTGTGATATAAAGTCAGAATAGCGTGATATAAAGTCAGAATTGTGTTATAAAGTCGGAATTGTTTGATCTAAAGTCCAAATTGTGATATAAAGTCAGAATAGCGTGATATAAAGTCAGAATTGTATTATAAAGTCGGGATTGCGTGATCTAAAGTCGAAATTGTGATATAAAGTCAGATTTGCATGATATAAAGTCAGAATTGTGTTATAAAGTCGGAATTGCGTGATCTAAAGTCAGAATTGCGTGATATAAAGTCAGAATTGTGTTATAAAGTCGGAATTGCGTGATCTAAAGTCGAAATTGTGATATAAAGTCAGAATAGCGTGATATAAAGTCAGAATTGTGTTATAAAGTCGGAATTGTGTGATCTAAAGTCCAAATTGTGATATAAAGTCAGAATAGCGTGATATAAAGTCAAAATTGTGTTATAAAGTCGGAATTGCGTGATCTAAAGTCGAAATTGTGATATAAAGTCAGAATAGTGTGATATAAAGTCAGAATTGTATTATAAAGTCGGGATTGCGTGATCTAAAGTCGAAATTGTGATCTAAAGTCAGAATTGTGTTATAAAGTCGGGATTGTGTGATCTAAAGTTGAAATTGTGATATAAAGTCAGATTTGCGTGAAGTAAAGTCAGAATTGTGTTGTAAATACAGAATTGTGTGATACTAAGTCGAAATTGTGATAAAAAGTCAGATTTGTGTGATATAAAGTCAGAATTGTGTTGTAAAGTCAGAATTGCGTGATATAAAGTCGAAATTGTGATATAAAGTTTTTGAATTGAGTTATAAAGTCAGAATTGTGTGTTATAAAGTCATAATTGTGTTAAAAAGTCAGAATTGTGTGATATGAAGTCGAAATTGTGTTTAAATTTTTGTGTGCAATTCTGACTGTATAACATGCAGTTGGGAGATTAAAGAAAGTCAGATTTGTGAGATATAAAGTCAGAATTGTGAGACTTTATATCGCAATTTTGAGATAAAATGTCGCAATTATCTTTTAAAATGTTTTTTCTGTGGCGGAAACAAGCTTCCATAGAAAACAGCACCCCTGTGTGGTGTGTGTGTATATACTGTATATATATATATATATATATACAGTATATATATACACTCACTGGCCACCCTATTTGGTAAACCTTGCTATCAGGTTGGACCCCCTTTTGCCTTTAGAACTGCTTTAATTCTTCATGGCACAGATTCAACAAGCTCCTCAGAGAGTTTGACACGAAAGCATCATGAAGTTGCTGCAGATTTGTCGGCTGTAAATGTCCCATTCTACCACTTCCCAAATGTGCTCTATGAGATCTGGTGACTGTGGAGGCCATTTGAGTTTAGTGAACTCACTGTCATGTTCAAGAAACCGCTGAGACGAGGCAGGATCCATGCCTTCACGTTGTTTACGCAAAATTTTGACCACCTGAATGTCGCAGCAGAAATTCAGACTCGTCAGAACAGGCAATGTTTTTCCAATCTTCTATTGTCTAATTTTGGTAAGCCCGTACGAATTGCAGCCTCAGTTTTCTGCAGTGCTGACAGGAGTGTAACCTGTGTGTCTTCTGCTTCAAGGTTCGACTTGTTCAGAGACGTTCTTCTGCAGACCTCGGTTGTTTGAGTTACTGTACTGTTGTCTTTCTATCAGCCCATTCTCTGACCTCTGGCATCAACAAGGCATTTTCTCCCACAGAACTCGTGGTTGCCACAATGGTGAGCCAAAGCATTATGACCTCTCACAGGTTAACCGAGGCACATATTAAGGTCTTTGGGAAGATTAGATGGTAAGCAAACAATCATTCCATGTTGGATGCAGGAGAAATGGGCAGGAATAAAGATCTGAGCGACTTTAACAAGGGCTGAATTATGGCAAGGCACTGGCTCAGAGTATCTCTGATACGGCGAGGCTCGTGTGGCCA
This sequence comes from Pimephales promelas, assembly GCF_988280905.1. NCBI lineage: Eukaryota > Metazoa > Chordata > Actinopteri > Cypriniformes > Leuciscidae > Pimephales > Pimephales promelas. The sequence continues at coordinate 8,615,976 of NC_142793.1, forward strand.
CAGAGCGATCAGAGTGCCTGTAATGACCTCTGTCCACCACCGAAAGCACAGCGGATACGCAAGCGTCAGAACTGGACCTTGGAGCAGTGGAAGAAGGTCATCTGGTCCAATGAGAGCCGTTTTCTTTATGTCACATGGGCAGCAGACATGTACATGTGTGCCGTTTACCAGGGGAAGTGATGCACCAGGATACACTGTGGGAAAACGTCAAGCCGGTGGAGGGAGTGCGATGTTCTGCTGGATGACAATTTGACACATTCCACCTTCCAAAATTGTTGAGACCAGGTCCACCCCTTCATGACAACAGTGTTTCCCTAGTGGAAGTGTCTCTTTCAGCAGGATAATGCACCCTGACACACTGCACACATTGTTCAGGAACGGTTTGAGGAACACGATGAAGAGTTCAAGGTGACCTCAAAATTCCCCAGATCTCAATCCACTTGAGCATCTCTGAGATGTGCTTGAACAACAAGTTCAATCCACGGAGGCTAAACCTCACAACCTGCCGGACTTGAAGGATTTGCTGCTAAAGTCTTGGTGCCAGAAACCACAGGACACCTTCAGGAGTCTCGTAGGGTCCATGCCTCGTCGAGTCAGTGCTGTTTTGGTTGCACTCAGAGGACTAACAGCATATTAGGAAGGTTATCATAATGTTTTGGCTGTATGCACAGTAAAAACTTTAATATTATGAAATATTATTACTATTTATAGCCATTTTTAATTTTTATAGATTATGCTATACACTCACCGGCCACTTTATTAGGTACACCTGTCCAACTGCTCATTAACACTTAATTTCTAAGCAGCCAATCACATGGCTGCAACTCAGTGCATTTAGGCATGTAGACATGGTCAAGACAATCTCCTGCAGTTCAAACCGAGCATCAGTATGGGGAAGAAAGGTGATTTGAGTGACTTTGAACGTGGCATGATTGTTGGTGCCAGAAGGGCTGGTCTGAGTATTTCAGAAACTGCTAATCTACTGGGATTTTCACGCACAACCATCTCTAGGGTTTACAGAGAATGGTCCGAAAAAGAAAAAACATCCAGTGAGCGGCAGTTCTGTGGGCGGAAATGCCTTGTTGATGCCAGAGGTCAGAGGAGAATGGCCAGACTGGTTCGAGCTGATAGAAGGGCAACAGTGACTCAAATAACCACCCGTTACAACCGAGGTGGGCAGAAGAGCATCTCTGAATGCACAGTACGTCGAACTTTGAGGCAGATGGGCTACAGCAGCAGAAGACCACACCGGGTGCCACTCCTTTCAGCTAAGAACAGGAAACTGAGGCTACAATTTGCACAAGCTCATCGAAATTGGACAATAGAAGATTGGAAAAACGTTGCCTGGTCTGATGAGTCTCGATTTCTGCTCCGACATTCGGATGGTAGGGTCAGAATTTGGCGTCTACAACATGAAAGCATGGATCCATCCTGCCTTGTATCAACGGTTCAGGCTGGTGGTGGTGGTGTCATGGTGTGGGGAATATTTTCTTGGCACTCTTTGGGCCCCTTGGTACCAATTGAGCATCGTTGCAACGCCACAGCCTACCTGAGTATTGTTGCTGACCATGTCCATCCCTTTATGACCACAATGTACCCAACTTCTGATGGTTACTTTCAGCAGGATAATGCGCCATGTCATAAAGCTGGAATCATCTCAGACTGGTTTCTTGAACATGACAATGAGTTCGCTGTACTCAAATGGCCTCCACAGTCACCAGATCTCAATCCAATAGAGCATCTTTGGGATGTGGTGGAACGGGAGAGTCGCATCATGGATGTGCAGCCGACAAATCTGCGGCAACTGTGTGATGCCATCATGTCAATATGGACCAAACTCCCTGAGGAATGCTTCCAGCACCTTGTTGAATCTAAGCCACGAAGAATTGAGGCAGTTCTGAAGGCAAAAGGGGGTCAAACCCGTTACTAGCATGGGGTACCTAATAAAGTGGCCGGTGAGTGTATATTTTAAGTTGTTATATATTCCTGTGACATTTATGACAGCTGAATATTATTATAGATTGATTAGTATACACTAAAAAGGAATATAAAATAGAAAGTTCAAAAGAACAGCATTTATTATTTAAAAATATATATTTTGTAACATTATATACGTCTCTTACTGTTACTTGTTTAGACCAATTTAATGCAACCTTGCCTAGTACAAGTATTAATTTCTGTTTTAATAATTAATTTAAAAGAGAGAATACTTTTCATTTTAATTTGTAGTAATATTTCCTAATGTTACTGTTTTACTGTATTTTATTAAATAAATACAGCCTTGGTGAACATAAGATATTTTTTTTCAATTAAAACCTTAATTAATATAAACGTTTAACTTGTAGTGTGTGTATATGTGTGTATAAGTATATATATATATATATATATATGTGTGTGTGTGTGTGTGTGTGTGTGTTTGTCTGTTTACACACCTTAATTGTAACCCTCGTGTAACAATAACCAAAAATGGAAAAATATAAAAGTTAGTCATAGCATAACATAAAATATAACATATAATGTATATCATATCATATCATAACATATCAATGTAGGCTATAATATCAGAGGTTTCCATATGATTGGATCAGAAAAATGCCCAATCTCACAATAATTCGTATTTGATTTGAGTGAATCATATGAATTTGTAAAATGTTCACCAGGTCACCCCTAAACTTACCTGCTAAACATATCGTAAGAAAACGTGAGGTCGTATGAATTATCCACCTCATAAAATACTTAAGAAGTACTGTGAGATTGCGTTAGTTTAACACATGACTATTATTAGGCTACTTGTATGTAGAACTATATAATACATAGAACATTTTCACGACAACATGCTTGTTTATCAGTGTGTGTTAGTGTGGCTGTACATCAATCATTGACATGAATGAATGTTTCCTTCCTTGTGATGTCTTTTAAAAAAGCACCTAAAAAGCTTCGGTTGTCACACACATATGAATGTTTTTGTGCAGTTTATTTGTTCTGAGCGACCTTTAGTTGGTAGATCACAGTTCATCCCAGTTTGCATAAATCTCCATAAAACTGCTCTGCTATTGGCTGTTTATGGCAATAACTTGTTTTATTGAGCTGAAGGTGAGCACTCTTGTGAGCTTCATAAACTTCCTGTTGTGAAAAGCACCGTAAGATCTTCAGGAGCTAAACAGCACTTGTCTCAGCTTGTGTTTAATTTGAAATCATGACAGTTGTTAGACAAATGCGTGATCTAAAGCGGAGATTACCTGAGGTAAAAAAATTTTTTACGTAAATGTCTCAGAAGTTGTCTTTCTTAAAGGGATAGTTCACCCAAAAATTAAAATCATGTCATAAATTTCTTCTTGAGGGTGAGTAAATGATGACAGGATTGTCATTTTTGAGTGAATTACTCTATGCCTTAAAGTGTTATACAAATACGACATGGCATTATGTAAAGTTTTAGGTGTATGTAAGTGCATATAATAAGGATGTGTCCGTGTTTTCAGACATATGATCACAGGAGAAAGGTGCTGTCAGAGATCTCTATGGTTTTGTCTCACCATCAGTATCTTGAGCCAGTTTTGGAGAGATTTGGTGAGCAATATGATTCAGTTTATTTCTATGGCGTTTTCACAAAATATCTGTGAGCATTTGGAAACTGGATTGTTCTGTAGGATTTAAACTTTATAAGTTTACATTTTATGTTTAACTTTGCATAATATGCAAAAATATGCAAAATGTTTTTACAGACTGTCTGATGTTATAAAAGGCTCCAAAATATCTACAAATACGTTTTTGTGGCTTTAAAAATAATAATCTAAATAATAGAATATTCATTTAATTTATTTCAAAATATTGTTTTTATAATTGAAATTTATAGACCCTTTTACAGTTGGTAAACATGGTGACGTTTTTTCGTGGGCGGAGCTTAGGTGGAGGCAGAAAGATCCATCTGGCCGCTTCACTAACGCTATAGTTAGCAAGGATTGTTAGCTTGTTTTTTTAACAATAACTGGAGAAAATGCGATATTATCTTAATGTGTAAGGTCACCCAGTGTCCAGGACCGCGATTGTTATTTCCAAAAGTTATTTTTAACGGACGGAACCAGATTGGCCGACCTGTAGCCGCCTACACGCTCACTCAATGCATGGACGATCTGACGGGATTAACATACGTTACCTCGGCCTGACTTCTACACCTACCTTATAGAGAAACCAATCGTAAAGAGAAACTGAGGGCATATAAATCTTTAGATGCCTATAAGGTCCTGTACAAGACTTGTGTGTACGATCCGCAGTTCTGTCGAGCCAGCGCCGAGACCACGACAATGTAAAGAGTGACATTACAGTGCGATTTTAATCATGTGAATATTTTCTAGAAATAAAAGTTCCAGATACAGCAAATTCATGTATCATCAATTCTTGCACCAAACAACACAACAAGATTGTCACGGTGTGGCTCTGGCAGAGGGACGAGGAGACCGGAGTATCAGGGAGAACAAAGTTTTAATATATATCAACAGGCAGGCAGACAGGAATACAAGCACCACACGGGTTCACAATGAACAACGAGAGACATCGACCGACAAAACTCTGAATGAAACTGAACTGAACTAAATACACAGAGGAATTAAGCTAAGTGGGGTGTACACAGGTGAAAATGATAATGACAGGACGAGGAACAGGTGGCTGATTGGGGAGTGAGTCTGGGAGTAGAAACAAAAGGATCCGGGGAAGTGTAGTGCAGATGACGGGACAAACTGGTGAAGACGACAGACTGTGACATCACTCCCCCCTCCCGGTAGGCGTGGCCTCACGCCGTAACATCAATGGGGAGGGGGGGGGGGGGCGCCCTGGAGGCTGTGGAGGGCGTGGTCAGGAGGAGGAAGCCCCCCCCCCAGGGCGGAGCAGGATGATGGCGAGGCCAGGGCGGAGCAGGATGAGGGCGTGGCCAGGGCGGAGCAGGCTGAGGGCGAGGCCAGGGCGGAGCAGCCTGAGGGCGTGGCCAGGGCGGAGCAGGCTGAGGGCGAGACCAGGGCGGATCAGATGGAGGGCGAGACCAGGGCGGAGCAGATGGAGGGCGAGACCCGGGCGGAGCAGATGGAGGGAGGACCCCTGGTGGAGCCGATGGAAGCGGGGCTGACAACACTAGGGGGCCGACTGACAGGGGTGGAGCAGATGGGAGAGGAGACCAGAGTGAAGCCGGGGGACTGACGACATGAGGTGCTGATGAGGAACCGTGGGAACATGGGGACCCCGCAGGCTCCGGTGACTGAAGTGATGACAGGGGTACAGAGGGACACGGTGAGGCCAGAGGGAGTGAGGGCTGATGGGTGACCGGAGAGAGTGAAGAATCCAAATGAACCGGGGGGGTGAAATGACGGGGCAAAGCAAACAAATGAAAGTCCAGAGGTGAAGGACGGGTGATGAGGGACCGAAAGGAATCCAGAGGGACGAGGGAGCCTGGTCGAGCTGGTGGACTGAGGGGCCATGGAGGAGCTGAGGGAGGCAGAAGCCACGGGGGAGCCGATGGGACAGGGGGCCGAGGAAGGGTCCAGATGGAGGAGGTGTGAGGCGAAGGCCGGGGATCCACTAACCCTGCTGGGTCTGGATGGCTATGGGACAGGAGGGCTGATGGGTGAATGGTGGGAGGAAGCGGGAGAGGGAGGCTGGGTGGGATCCTGGTCTCTGGCTGGACGGTCTCGGGCTCTGGCTGGACGGTCTCTGGCTGGACGGTCTCTGGCGCGGGCAGGACGGTCTCTGGCGCGGGCTGGACGGGGCTGGACGGAACCAGCGAAGAGGAGAGCTTGGGCTCGGCGGTGCTGGACGGAACCAGCGGAGAAGAGAGCCGGGGCTCGGCGAGGCTGGACGGAACCAGCGGAGAGGAGAGCTCGAGCTTTGGAGTGGTGCTGGTGACTTCCTCCACAGTGAATGGAGACCCACAGCACACCAGCACCCACTCCACACAGGCGGCGAAATCATCGGGACCGTTCCCTGGGAGGCGTGCCCAGGACCGCTCGCTGAGGCTGGCGATGTAGAACTCACTCAGCGAGTGGTCAGAATAGTGAGTTAGGCACGCCAACTCCAGAAAGTCCCGTGTATGGGATTCCAGGGAACGGTCTTCCTGATCCAGGCAAAGGAGAGCCACTGCGGGAATCTCCATTTTTCTTTTTCAGTTTGGTCGGTCGATCTGTCACGGTGTGGCTCTGGCAGAGGGACGAGGAGACCGGAGTATCGGGGAGACCAAAGTTTTAATATATATCAACAGGCAGGCAGACAGGAATACAAGCCCCACACAGGTTCACAATGAACAACGAAAGACATCGACCGACAAAACTCTTAATGAAACTGAACTGAACTAAATACACAGAGGAATTAAGCTAAGTGGGGTGAACACAGGTGAAAATGATAATGACAGGACGAGGAACAGGTAGCTGATTGGGGAGTGAGTCCGGGAGTAGAAACAAAAGGATCCAGGGAAGTGTAGTGCAGATGACGGGACAAACTGGTGAAGACGACAGACTGTGACAAAGATGACACTTAATAATAGTAACAATTATTTAAGCTCCTTATTATGTAGCTGAATCTGTGCTGTTTTGCATTGGCCGCCTCCAGTTTTCACTTTGTTTTGCCTCCAGCTAGCGCCGTGACGTAACTGTGACATCGGCGCAAAAGGGGTCTATACAAAGATAACAATACGATTGCATAAACATGCAAAATAAATCTTTTTGTGTACTTTTACAATAACAACAAAAATATATATTTTTTAATTGAACTTACTGATTAATAAATGGCATCACAAAACCCCCTGAGAAACATTGCATGAATATAACCTACATAGACTACAATATTTTATGTAAATACATTATTTGTTTTACAAGCCACATATTTATGATTCCTAGTAATTCATGCTCAGTTTAGTTTGAAATCTTTTTTATATTCAGACTTTATCATAACAAAGGAATTACTTAAATATTTAATTATGCAGATACACACACTGGGATATTACAATTTCACATTCACTCATTTAATGATTTATCCACAAATAACAATGTCCTGGCGCTTTACAGAATAAAATCAATGATAACAATAATTATTAATTTAAAAACATAAAAATGTGTACTTTTACTAAGTAAAAAGTAAAAAAGAGTTCACTATATCACAGTTTAGTACTGTTTGGTTATATTACAATCATTTTAATAGCCAGTTATTTTACAGTTATTTACCACATAAAACAAAGAAAAGTTTACAATGTGAACCTAAGAGTGAACTTAAGATTGTATGTTTGTTTCCAACTATGAACTTTTTTCAGATTTTCATTTTCTTATTTCCTCACAGTCTTTAATGATGGCACAGCAAAGATCTTGGTCAGTTTGACTGGAACTATTAAGGTGTTATTTAATGGTAAGTTAGACCATGAAGATAAGTGGACTTCCTTCCCTGTTGTTTTACAGTCAAAAAACATGTTATAAAGCAAGCAAAACCCTTCTACACCTTGTGCTTTAGGGAAACTGTACAATATTCCAGTGAGTTTGTGGCTAAAGGAAAGTTATCCACGCACTGCCCCCATCTGCTACCTGAAACCCACCCGTGAGATGGTGGTTGTGCCCAGCCGACACGTCAACAGCAACGGAGAGATCCTGATGCCTTACCTGGACGAGTGGAGACATGTAAGACTACAGCTTGAAGATGCTACAATGGTTTTCGTCTGCCACTACACAAATGATTTACAATTTTCTGTTTGTTTGTGGGTTTACTGACAGCCGCAGTGTGACTTGCTCGGCTTGATTCAGGTTATGATGACCGTGTTTAGCGAGATCCCTCCTCTGCGGATTTGTCTTGACCCAGAAGATTGTGAGTAGAGTTTCCCTGTTTATTCCCTTCACTCCAATCACTCTTCGCATGTCAATAAAGCAGTTTGATTCCTGAATCTCCTTTTCTCTTCTAATTGCTTCTGGGAAACAGATAATCAGGCAGTTTAGACCTAGTTTATGTTATCTGAAATATGATAGTGTTCAATGATTGTTGTAATTTTATGCTTTATAAACTGAAATTATCACTGAGCAATATGGTACAACAGGAAAACATATTTTGCACTCTTATAGAAGAATATATTTGCACATTGGTGTGGATATTTAGGTAAAATGACTATTCTTGTTTATTTACAGCAAGTTCTGCGCACAAAGTACAGTCATTTGAGGACTTCTCACATGTGATGCTGGATATTGAGGATGACCTTCCTTTCTCCGGACATAATGAAACCATCTGTTAGCTTGCTGAATATCTTTGAAATATGATTTGTATATAAAATTATTTTATAAAAAATGATAATAATGAATGTTAAATTTGAGCATAAATGTCTTGTAAATTGTATGTAAATACACAAGTCACATGTTTATTGCAATGATTTCCTAGTGATTCATGCTCTTTCAAATGTTTTTCATTGATGCATATTTTGACCTGTAAACACCTACTCAGATAGCCAAATGTGCATATAATACACTTATTATATTTCATATCACGCACAACCGGCACATCCGGGAACTTAAAGGGTTAGTTCACCCAAAAATGAAAATTAAGTCATTAAATACTCACCCCCATGCTGTACCAACCCCGTAAGACCTTTGTTCGTCTTCGGAACACAAATGAAGATATTTTTGATTAAATTTGAGAGCTGGATCACTCCTCCATAGGCTTCCTAAGGGACTAGCACTTGACGGCCCATAAAGTCATTAAAGAAAATGTTTAAATATTCCATGTGCCTACAGCGGCTCAATTATAAGTTTATCAAGCGACGAGAATACTTTTTGTGCGAAAAAACATAAATAACGACTTTATTCCACTATTCCATTACTTCCTTATGGGCCTTGAGACGAGAATTGAAGAGATTTCCAGAACCCATGCGCGAGAACTGAGATGAGGACGTTCTTCTTCGACTACTTCTTGTTACCGGCTGCTCGCCGCTTAGGAGTATTACCGCCACCTACCGATGATGATCCATATATAAGACGATGATCCATAGATGATCAGATGATGATCCATCATGTATAAGGCACTCCGGATTGTAAGGCGCACAGCACTGTCGTATTTGAGAAGATTAAAGGCTTTTAAGTGCGCCTTATAGTGCGGAACATACGGTAATTGAAATGCGTATGTACAGCGCGCATCTTCCTCTGCTTGTAAACAGAAAGTTTTGCGCTTCCAGCTATATCAGCACGTCATCATATACGGTAGGGGGCGGTAATACTCCTAAGCAGTGAGCAGCCGGTAACAAGTAGTCGAAGAAGAACGTCCTCGTCTCAGTTCTCGCGCATGCGTTCTGGAATCTCTTCAATTCTTGTCTCAAGGCCCATAAGGAAGTAATGGAATAGTCGAATAAAGTCGTTATTTATGTTTTTTTTTGCACATAAAGTATTCTCGTCGCTTGATAAGCTTATAATTGAGCCGCTGTAGGCACATGGAATATTTAAACATTTTCTTTAATGACTTTATGGGCCGTCAAGAGCCAGTCCCTTAGGAAGTCTGGGGGAGTGATCCAGCTCTCATATTTAATCAAACATATCTTCATTTGTGTTCCGAAGATGAACGAAGGTCTTACGGGGTTGGTACAGCATGGGGGTGAGTAATTAATGACTTAATTTTCATTTTTGGGTGAACTAACCCTTTAACCATGACCCATGGCAGATTATTGCTGAAGTAAAAAACAAAAAAAAGAAATAAAAAGGAAATCCTAAAAAAAGTCATATAGGTTTAAGTTTATGAAAATTATTTATAAACATTAATTTATATAAAATATATATTTTATGAGACAAGTTGAACTCTAAAACAGCTAGAAAATTAAAGCCATAAATCTAAAATGGTGTGTTCCAAATTTGAGGATAAAATCTCAAAAAATGAGCTTTCGGTAAGATTTTGTTTGGGCGCAGTAACAGATTTTCCCCATTGAGTGCCAGCAAAACTCCACTCGTGCACACAGTGATTGGATTTGTTATTTGCAGTTGAGTTTTTCTCTCTCAATATTACAAACACACACGTGCACACACACACACATTTTTTTTTATAACACACAAACCACTCTCTGACATCCATACCAACATACCCACACAAATATCGTTGCTTAATTTATCCAATTGGCTCTATAATATGCTGTAGCAGAAAACAGGAATAAAGCGAGTATTTGCTTTTATAGGCCAAACCTGGAAAAATTACACCATCTGGTAAAAAATAGTAAAAAAAAAATCAAATTTTGAAGCCTTGCCAACACAATGAAAGCCTCTTAAGAAAGACTGCATCATTTTATAGTTTATGGCCCTGGGATTAAAAAGTGCAGTTTTGATGGGTTTCAATGGGAACATTTTTGTCCAAAAAGCGCTGAGTGAGAGTATTTTGTGTACCTAGTGCAAAAGTATTTTTTTTTTTTTAAAGAAAATGGAGGTGAAATAGTAAAATCAACCAAAACAATACACACCTGTGCCAAATTTTAAACAGTTAGCATTAACACAGGCAAACTGATAAAAAAAATGAAAAGTACAAAAATAAGAAGGCACAAGGGTTAAAGTCTATACTAGTATAGAACATACGCATTATATTATGCTTTTCATGTATCATAAACAGAAACTACTCGTCAGACTTTTATTTTGAAAATTCCAACACAGTTTCACCGGAAGTGAAACTCACTTACTGCATTACGTTCGCATCTTTCGTATTGTTTATCTTTCTCGAGATGAACTCTAGTCGGCTTTACTTATATTTATTGAAGTCTATTTAAATAGCCATAATTCGGACTATATTAATGAGTTTTTAAGACATTTAGAGTGTGGTTGTGTCACACAGCAGGCGTTAATACGAGTGTTTAGGGTTTGTTGTGTGTTTTGGCCTGAGCTGAGACACATTCATATATTTCACACATTTATTCTTTTCCTTTTTTTTCTTTTTTTTTTGGCTCAGTGTTTTTTTTTATTTGTATAGTAAATCATGGCTGTTGTCAACGAGGGAGCTCTTAAAAAGATGCTGAAGGTTTGTATTGCGCCTAATGTCTGTAATCTCTCATTTTGAATAGTTAGCGTTACTTAAATGTAATAGGTAAGAGTATGAGGGGCATTTGATATTTATTGTGTTAATGAAATAATGTCATATCGACTGTAGCAGACAGGCTTTTTGTCTATATTTATATTAGATGTACTGAAATCGTTGTATTACTGCATTTGAGTGTTTTTTAAAATTCAGCATAGCCTAGTTTTATTTTATTATAACTTTAATTAATAACATTAGTAAAGAAAAATTGTTTTTTTTTAACAATTGGTCATTGTTAAATCATGATATATATTGATTAAATTAGTTTCATACAATTCATTTTGACTTTATAATGGAAAACGTTTCAATTTTGAAATAAGAAAATATCAAGAAAATTAAGCAAAATTTTCTCATGTGTATACAATTTAAGAATACATCTGTATTATGTTAGTAATAATAGTGTTTAGTTATATTTTGCTTTAGCTTTTAATTTTATATTTTAATTTTTAGTTTTAATTTTAAGTTTTAGTGAATTAATAGTTATTTAATTGTTATTAATAGTAATTTTATGTGATTTTGAATATTGTATATTGCGTTTCTCATTGGTTTAGCTTTATTTTTATTTCAGTTTTAGTTTCAGTAATCTTAGTACTTAAACATTTTTTTTCTTAGATGCCAAGACACAATTTTAAACGTGTGTTTAAGTTCAGTCTATCTACTGTATTAGCTTATTTAAGTCAAAATATTTATATTCATAACTTAATAATAAGTTTATTTAAATGGCAAAAATGATTACATAGGCTACAGTGAGGAAAATACGTATTTGAACGCCCTGCTATTTTGCAAGTTCTCCCACTTAGAAATCATGGAGGGGTCTGGAATTGTCATCGTCGGTGCATGTCCACTGTTAAAATAGAGACAACAATTTGTTAATAAGATTATTGGATTATTTATGTTATGTTTTTCTATATTTAGCAATACAAGTACAGAGATCTCACTGTCCGAGAGATAACAAACGTCATCTCTCAGTACAAAGACCTCAAACCCGTTATGGATGCGTACGGTAAGAGTCTCTCGTCCTGCACTTTGTAGATCTCTGGAAATGTTAATGGACTTCTTAGAATTTTTCATGAGTAACTGATGTTTCTCTCACAGTGTTTAATGACGGATCATCCAGAGACTTGATGAGCCTCACAGGAACTGTACCCGTTAGTTATAGAGGTGGGTTAGAGAATTATTTATAGTGTAAAGATGAAGACAACATTACAACACTTATAACTAAACTGGTTTTCCCATCACAGGAAATGTGTACAATATTCCCGTGTGCTTGTGGCTGTTGGATACATATCCCTACAATCCTCCTATATGTTTTGTGAAGCCCACCAGTGCGATGATGATCAAGACCGGCAAACACATTGATGCCAACGGCAAGATCTACCTTCCCTACCTGCACGAGTGGAAGCATGTACGACTCCATCATCTCACAAAACTATAGCAATGTTTTTCCCCCAATGTCTTTGTTTCACCAAGAAATAAAAATGACATGGAAATTAACAACCCATTATTATCTCCTGGCCCTTTAGCCTCAGTCAGATCTATACGGGCTCATCCAGGTCATGATTGTGGTGTTTGGTGAGGAGCCGCCTGTTTTCTCCAGACCCACGACACAGCCTCCTTACCAGGCCTTCCAAGCTGCCGGACCCCCCAACCGTAAGCATCTCTTCTTATCGTGTGTTCATCTGTGAATCTCAGAAAAATAGGGATGCTCCAATCGATCGCATTCTATGACTCAATCAGAAGTTAAAATAGGCCGATACACACACTTGTGTGTCAAAATGCCCCTCTTTGCAAGTATTTTCGTAAACACGGTTGTTTATGTCTTAAGGGAGTAGTACACTTTAGAATGAAACTGATGATTTACTCGCCTCCATGTTATCAAAGTTGTTCGTGTCTTTTTTTCTTCAGTCGAAAAGAAATCAACGATCTAAGGATCCAGGGTCCAGCGGGTTGAAGGTCCAAATTGCAGTTTCAGTGCAGCTTCAAAGGCTTTACACGGTCCTAGCCGATATATTAGGATCTTATCTAGAGAAACCATCGGTCATTTTCGAAAAAATCTAAACATTTATATACTTTTAAACCATTAATGCTCATCTTGCACTAGATGCGATGCGCCACACATTACGAAATCATGTTGAAAGGTCAAGCGCGATGTAGGCGGAAGTACGGACCTAGTCTTTACAAAGCGAACGTGCAAAGACTAAGTCAAACACAATTTGCTAAATGAATAAATAAAAGGTAAAACAACGATGTCAGATGATGAGTTTTTCGCCCTACCTTTCAACGTTATTGCGTAATGTGTGGCACATTGCAGAGCTAGTGCAAGTCGAGCATTTGTGATTAAAAAGTATACAAATGTTTAGATTTTTTAGAATATGGCATATGGTTTGGCTAGATAAGACCCATTATTCCTTGGCTGGGATTGTGTAGAGCCTTTAAAGCTGCACTGAAACTGCAATGGAGAAAAATCCTGGAATGTTTTCTGAAGTGAACTACTCCTTTAAGTGAATGCAAACAGTGCACTCTGTGTTAAAGTGAAAGCCTGCTAATAAAGCTGCTTCGTCCTTGTCATTTATGTTAATAAATCAGCTTAATTATTACTTATATAAAGCTTGAATGAATCGGATGACAAAAAAAAAAAAAACGGAAATCGGTATCGACTGCAAAAATCCTGATAGGAGCATCCCTACAGAAAACAAAACATTTTCAAGTGATTTGTACAGTTTTAAATATATAAAAAGAGAATTTATATTATTTATGTAACAAAAATGATTTTCTCATAAATGTAATGATAAATTAAAAACGTGTACTATACAACAATTGTAAGTATACATCAGTGTTATTATTTTGATCTTAGTTTTACATAGAAAATCAGTTTAAATGTATTTATTTCAGTTAGTTGCCAGCTTATGTCAAGGCAGTAAGTTAAAATGTTTTCAGCTAATATTTATATTTTATTTTATTTCAGCTTTATTTCAATTACTAAAAATGTTTATTAGTTGTTTTATTAATAGCAATAACTAGTATACATGGTAGTTAAAGGGTTAGTTCACCCAAAAATGAAAATTAAGTCATTAATTACTCACCCCCATGCTGTACCAACCCCGTAAGACCTTCGTTCATCTTCGGAACACAAATAAAGATATTTTTGATTGAATCTGAGGGCTGGATCACTTTTCCATAGACAGCCTGAGGGACTGCCTCTTGACGGCCCAGAAAGTCATTAAAAGTAAAGGTTTAAATATTCCATGTGCCTACAGTGGCTCAACTATAACTTTATCAAGCGACGAGACTACTTTTTGTGCGAAAAAAAAAACGTAAATAACGACTTTATTCGACTTTCCATTACTTCCTTATGGGCGCATGCGCGAGAACTGAGACGAGGCCGTTCTTCTTCGACTACTTTTTGTTACCGGCTGCTCACCGCTTAGGAGTTTTACCGCCCCCTACCGTATAAGATGACGTACTGATATAGCCGGAGGCGCAAAACGTTCTGTTTACAAGCAGTACGTCATCTTATACGGTAGGGGGCGGTAAAACTCCTAAGCGGTGAGCAGCCGGTAACAAAAAGTAGTCGAAGAAGAACGGTCTCGTCTCACTTCTCGCGCATGCGCCCATAAGGAAGTAATGGAAAGTCGAATGAAGTCGTTATTTACGTTTTTTTTCGCACAAAAAGTAGTCTCGTCGCTTGATAAAGTTATAGTTGAGCCACTGTAGGCACATGGAATATTTAAACCTTTTCTTTTAATGACTTTCTGGGCCGTCAAGAGGCAGTCCCTCAGGCTGTCTATGGAAAAGTGATCCAGCCCTCAGATTCAATCAAAAATATCTTTATTTGTGTTCCGAAGATGAACGAAGGTCTTACGGGGTTGGTACAGCATGGGGGTGAGTAATTAATGACTTAATTTTCATTTTTGGGTGAACTAACCCTTTAAAATGACTACAGTATTTGTTGTAATGATAATATTTATAAAAATAAATAATGGAATAAAAATAATGTCACAGTGCAAAATCCTAATGTTTCAACAACAAAAAATAATGTTGTGTGCAAAATATAATCTCATTTAGCAGATTTTGGCAATAGAATACAGACATTTCTTGACCTGGAGATATATCCTTATAGGATGTGTGGTGTTAAAACGTAGGTACTTTAATTTGTAATTAGGAAAATGTATTTGTTTTTATGTTTGTAGTATCATATATTTTGGGCTCTGAAAATGTAGACTTTCATGTGACTTCTTTTGTTCGGCTCATATTAAAAAAATGAAATAAGCTTCACATGATCACTTTACCATTCCTTTTTTTCAAAGTAATTCCTGTTTTAAACAGCAGATGTCTCCCTGCTCCATACTGAAGTGTTTGTTTTGTGTTCTCCTCCTCCTCCCTCTAGAGTCCTATATGCCAGGAATGCCAGCAGTGTCTCCATATGGGCCCAACCCAAACCCATGGTAATGATTCTGATTCAGACTGACCAAAGATCACATGCAATAGCCTGAACAATATTAAATTAACCTGTTGAAGTCATTCATAATTTTTCCAACCCTCCTGATATAAAACACATGGTTTAAAAGGCAGTGTTTTAATTAAAGACTGTGATTAATTGGTTATGTAATGGTTTATGTCTTCTTCAGTGGTTACCCGGGTTACCCTTACCCAGGAGGCAATGCTTACCCTGCCACAAGTGGTCCTGCACATTACCCTTCCCAGACTCCTGCCACCACTGTGGGTGAGTTCTCATGTTCGCCTCTGGCTCATTTCTGTAGGTAAACTACTTCATATTAGGGCTGAAACGATTCCTCGAGTTACTCGATTACAAAAATTCCTCGAGGCAAAAAATCTGCCTCGAAGCCTCGTTAAATTCCTATGACGCGCACTTTACGCGCACGCAGGGATCTGATTGTTTCACACGGACTGTTATTCAGGAAGCACACCATAGCGCATGATACTTTTGACTTAATAAATGGCAGAGAATGTCTAAAGTTTGGGATCATTATATGTTTATAAAGGGAAAGAAAAAGGTGCAATGTGTCTGCAAAGTATACCTGGCAGGGCTGCCAACTCTCACGCATTCAGCGTGAGACTCGCGCAATTCGATTTCTCACGCTGAAGTGTCAATCCCTTCGGTCAAATGCCTGAAAGATGAGTTTGTCTATAGATCTACCTGTTGAGCCACTCGCGATCGACTAGTTTTAGGACGCATATTAATTCGCAAGTTAAAATATCCTGTAATCTAGTAGTGCGAGCGCGGATGCGAGACGTTGAGCTCCTAACCGCGGCTCGCGCACGACGGCAGAGAGGTAAGCGAGCGCGTGCACCCTCATCTCTCTCATGTGCCAGTCAGACCAATTTGGCAATTCATCATATGCTTAGACTTTTATGTAGCCACCACGCAACAAAAATTTCAGCATACATTCACCGGGACGTGATGGAGGAACAAATATTGTGAGACACACAGACACACACTCTGATGTTTGGGATTACAGTTGAACAAGTCTGATTGTTATGTATAATTGTTTTATTTCCATTTTTTTTTTTTATAAATTGTACACATTTGTGAACCTGTTTGGGTTGATATTTTATATTAATTTATTTTTGTTTCCAGGTGGGTAATTTGCAGAAGGTGCAATCCTTGTTTTTTTTGTAATGTTGTATTAAGAAGACAAAACTAAGGCCAAATGGGCTTTACTATTTAAGTTTGTATTCAAAGTTTTACATGTTATGGGCTACATGTAACATTTTTTACAGTAAATTGTTTTAACTGTATTATTATATAATTGTTGTTGGCACTGGCACTTATAAACACTAAATGGCTAAAAATTGCAATAATTAGTTGTGGAGCCAAATGTTGCAGTTGGAATAAATACCTCCATCTTTTTAAAGAAATAAAAGCCAAACACCTTATTATTTTCGTAATACATTATTTGTTTTGGTTGCTTAAAAACACACATAAACAAATTATCCGATTACTCGATTAATCGATCGATTAAGTGCTAGATTAATCGATTACAAAAAGAATCGATAGCTGCAGCCCTACTTCATATATCATTTTAACCCACAATTCACAATATCCTCGGAATAAGCAAAAGGATTTTATTTTTTAAACTTCAGTTGTAGGCCTCAGATGTCATTTTTCAGACTTGTTCCTGATCCTTACAATCTGAATTGCCAAATTATTTGCCAACAATCCATTTACTGGATTTATGTGAATTTGCATCTGAGTTCATCTTCACTGGCAACGTTCAATTTCAGTCTGGGTTCATTTGAAGTTAAAGGGTTAGTGCACCAAATAAGTCAAGTCACCTTTATTTATATAGCACTTTTTATACAGATTGTATTAAAGCATCTTCACAGTGATGATATGAAAATAATACAACAAAGTTTGTTTCTAGAAGAAAATTGCGTCAACGTCCACCTTAAGTAAGGCAGATCAATTATATTGTTGAATATTAAATGTACCCAACTTAGCAAGTCAAAAGCCAAGGCAAGGAACCAAAACTCCAAAAACCAAAACCTTGGAAGAAAGCAGACTCAGTCGGGGGCCAGTTCTCCTCTGGCCAACGAAGGAACAGTGTGTGATTCGGGTAGCATTACAAGTCAGATTGGATCGGAACATTTAGAGTATTTATCCATTTCCATTCTGTTTGTAAGTCGAAGTAATCACACCGATATGGAGAGACGAGTTGTTGAAGATCATTGCCGATGGCTGTCGTGTCGATGAGGCCAATAGAGGGTCCCTCGGGATAAACAGAGAAACTAATATTAGCGTAGACGCCATCCTTCTTATGATGTACCAAGTACATCAGGATTTAGTTCCAGATGATCTAAACTATGCAGCCTAATTCGGAATTAAGGAAGTCTATAGTGTGTTATGTGTATGCCAGGCCAAAGAGATATTTTTAGTCTTGATTTGAACTGACTGAGTGTGTTTGCTTCCCGGACAATGTTAGGAAGATTGTTCCAGAGCTTTGGTGCTAAATAGGAAAAGGATCTACCGCCAGCAGTCGATTTTGATATTCTAGGTATTATCAACTGGCCGGAACTTTGAGATCG
This sequence comes from Pimephales promelas, assembly GCF_988280905.1. Taxonomy (NCBI): domain Eukaryota; kingdom Metazoa; phylum Chordata; class Actinopteri; order Cypriniformes; family Leuciscidae; genus Pimephales; species Pimephales promelas. The sequence continues at coordinate 8,634,069 of NC_142793.1, forward strand.
CAATAGATGTGAACGACTATAATGCATAAGAGCTCGCTCAAGTACTGGGGAGTTAATCCACTTAGTGCTTTGTTAGTAATCAGCAATATTGTAACATTTATACAGTGTTTAATAGGCAGCCAATGCAGTGTTGACAGAACCGAGCTAATATGGTCATACTTCCTGGTTCTGGTAAGAACTCGAGCAGCTGCGTTTTGGACTAGCTGAAGTTTGTGGTAACACTTTACAATAAGGTTCATTAGTTAACTACATTAGTTAACATTAACTAAGAATGAATAATACTACTAGAGCATTTGTTAATCTTTGTTAATGTTAATTTCAACATTTACTAAGACGTTATTAAAATCTTGTTAACATTAGTTAATGCACTGTGAACTAACATGAACAAACAATGAACAGCTGGATTTGCATTAACTAACGTTAACAAAGATTATCAAAAACAGTAACAAATGTATTGCTCATGGTTACTTCATGTTAGTTATATATTAACTAATGTTTAATAAATGAACCTTATTGTAAAGTGTTACCAAGCGTGCAGGGCAACCACCCAGTAGAGCATTACAATAATCTTGTCTTGATGTCATGAACGTATTAACTAATTGTTCCGCATTTGTCATTGAAAGCATATGGCGTAATTTAGATATATTTTTAAGATGGAAAAATGCGGTTTTACAGATCCTAGACATGTGACTTTCAAATGAGAGATTGGTCTCAAAAAGCACATCCAGGTTCCTAACTGACGACGAAGATTTAACAGAGCAGCCATCAAGTGTTAGACAATATTCTAGGTTATTACATGTGGAAGTTTTTTGTCCAATAATTAGAATCTCTGTTTTTTCAGAATTTAGTAGAAGGAAATTACTTGTCATCCAATTTTGTATATCAGCTGTGCATTCCGTTAATTTTGTGAATTAATAGGTTTCATTAGGTTTTGAAGAAATATACAGCTGAGTATCATCAGCATAACAATGAAAGCTAATTCCATGTGTCCTAATGATAACTCCTAATAGTAGCATGTACAGAGTGAACAGCAGCGGTCCTAGTACTGAGCCTTGTGGTACTCCATACTGAACTTGTGATCGATAAGACATTCATCTCTTCATTTACTGCTATAAACTGATAACGGTCAGATAAGTATGATTTAAACCATGCTAATGCAATTCCACTAATACCAACATAGTTTTCTAGTCTATTTAAACGAATGTTGTGGTCAATAAGTCAATCGTCACTTTAAGAATCGAAAAAAACATTACAGACAAAACAAAAATGATGATACAGTGCCGTCTTATGAAGTGAAACGATCGGTCTGTGCAAAAAAATGAACATTATTTACAACATTATAACATACAGTTTCGGTATGAAGTATTTAAGTATAAAAAAAGAGTAGGTCTGAATTAACAGTACCGGTAAATCATTTGCAACATTGAATATGAATCCGAGTTAATCTGCATTGGCAACAATGAATCTGAATCAGAGAAACTGAACTAGATTCTGAATTAATCTGAACTGGCAACATTCATTTTGAAAATGAGTTCATCTAAATTTGCTGCGGTCAGTTTGAGTTCATCTGAATTAGCAACATTTGATCTGAATCTGAGATCATCTGAATTAACAACACTGAATCTGATCTAAACTGAAGTGGTAGCATTCACTTTGAATCTGAATTAATTTTTTAATCGTCCACATTTAATTTGAATCCGTGTTAATGTGAATTGATAGCCTTTACTCTGGATTTAAATGAGGAGCATTCAATCCGGATCTAAATTAGTTCATCTAAAGTGATTGCATTCAATATGAATATGAGTTATCTAAATCACTGAACAAATGCAAGTTAATCTAAATTGGCAACACTGAATCTGAATCAGAGCTAAACTGAATTGGTAGCATTTACTCTGAATTTGGATTAGTACCATTCAATAATGTGAGTTAATGTGAATTGTATATAAATATATATATATATATATATATATATATTTTATTTTTTAATTTTTTTTTTTTTAAATATGAATAAGATAATCTGGATTAGCAATATTTAATTTGAATGTGAGAATTGACTATTCAGTCTGAACTGTCTTTATTTAATCTGCGTCTGAGTTAATCTGAATTGGCAACAGAATGCCTGTACTATGTACATCATTCTTTAACTAGACTTTTATTCAGTTGTCAAGAGTATATACTGCAGTATTAGGAGGAGTTAATCTAAAATAAAATATTGGACAAGAAAACAGGCTTTCCTGAATGAGACAACGTGTTAATGTCAGTTTCATAAAAGTACAACACGCTTTTTTATGTTCGCTCTACTTGTCTATCTCTGCCTCGTCTTGACCCTGACCTCTGGTCTTCTGCTTGGCTCCAGGACTGGTTTGCAGTGACCGCGTTGGAGCGCTCTGAAAGGTTGGGCCTGTAACTAGATTCTGAGCTGGTAAAGGTCAAAGGACTTGGTTCCACCAGTTTGACAGAGAGTCTAGTTGGGTATATTTAGAATGGCAGGAGTGGGAAGAGGATACCAGACCTCAGGGAACTTTCATCATTAGGTCTGAACCATGACATTAAAAACAGTGCTATGCAGAATGTGTGAGTCTATAATCACATTGAGGGTCTCTGTATGGCTGAGATAGTATGGATACATTTCAGCTGAGCTGCCCACTGGCAGCAGGCATTCTTAGAGGCACAACTTATGTAATAATGTAGAAGGGTTGTTTTCACAGTGGAACGAATCTCTGTGTGGAGCATAATGGCTGTTTTCAGACTCCCTGTGCTTAAAAAAATCTAACTAGAGTATTACAATTAATGGCGAAAAGAATGTTTGGAAATGCAAACTGATATTTCCTACTGACACACTACAGCAAAATATATAAATAACTCGCTTAACTGTTTTTCGGGTGAATATACTAATGTGCCTAACAATTGTGAAAGAATGGATTGCTCTCAGTGAATTTAAGCATGGTACCGTTATAAGTTGCCACCTGTGCAATAAGTGCATTCGTGAAATTTCCTCACTACTAAATATCCCACAGTCAACTGTTAGTGGTATTATAACAAAGTGGAAGCATTGGGAACAACAGCAACTCAGCCATGAAGTAGTAGGCCACGTTCACAGAGCAGGGTCAGCGCATGCTGAGGCACACAGTGCACAGAAGTCGCCAACTCTGTGGAGTCAATTGCTACAGGCCTCCAAACTTCGTGTGGCCTTCAGATTAGATCATGAACAGTGCGTAGAGAGCTTCATGGAATGGGTTTCCATGGCCAAACAGTTGCATCCAAGCACATTATATCAACCAGTGCAATGCAAAGCGTCGATGCTGGGGTGTAAATCACGCCACTGATCTCTAGAGCAGTGGAGACGTGTTCTCCAGAGTGACGAATCATGCTTCTCTGTCTGGCAATCCGTTAGACGAGTCTGGGTTTGGCGGTTCCCAGGAGAACAGGTCTTGCCTGACTGAGTTGTGCCGAGTGTACAATTTGGTGGAGGGGGGATTGTGTTGTGGGTTTGTTTTTCAGGGTTTGGGCTTGGCCCCTTAGTTCCAGTGAAAGGAACTCTTAATGATTCAGCATACCAAGACATTTTGTACAATTTCATGCTCCCAACTTTGCGGGAACAGTTTGGAGATGTTCCTGTCCCAACATGACTGTGCACCAATGCACAAAGCAAGGTCTATGAAGACATGGATGAGTGAGTTTGGTGTGGAGGAACTTGACTGTCCTGCACAGAGTCCTAACCTCAACCCGATTGAACACCTCTGGGAAGAATTAGAGCGGAGACTGCGAACCAGGCCTTCTCGTCCAACATCAGTGCCTGACCTCACAAATGCGCTTCTAAAAGAATGGTCAAAAATTCCCATGAACACACTCCTAAACCTTGTGGAAAGCCGTCCCAGAAGAATTGAAGCTGTTACAGCTGCAAAGGGTGGACCAACTCTACACTCACTTAATGGATTATTAGGAACACCACACTAATACTGTGTTTGACCCCCTTTTGCCTTCAGAACTGCCTTAATTCTGCGTGGCATTGATTCAACAAGGTGCTGAAAGCATTCTTTAGAAATGTTGGCCCATATTGGTAGGATAGCATCTTGCAGTTGATGAAGATTTGTGGGATGCACATCCAGGGCACGAAGCTCCCGTTCCACCACATCCCAAACATCTGGTGACTGTGGGGGGCATTTTAGTACAGTGAACTCATTTTCATGTTCAAGAAACCAATTTGAAATGATACGAGCTTTGTGACATGGTGCATTATCCTGCTGGATGTAGCCATCAGAGGACGGGGACATGGTGGCCATAAAGGGATGGACATTAGGGCTGTGTATTGGCAAGAATTTGGCGATACGATATGTATCACGATACATGGGTCACGATTCAATATATTGCGATATATTTCGATACTGTCCATAAGGCGATATATTGGGATTATTTTTTTTAAGTAGGACTATAATTTTAGAAAAAGCAATATTAAAAAAAAGACATGATGTGAATTAAAGTCAAACAAGTTTACTTTAGGTAAACAATTCAATACTCATAAAATCAAACTACCAGTTTGGGATTGTGGTTCACAGGTTCATTACAAAAACTTTGGTTAAATGTGTTTTTAGAAGTTGGTTATAAACTTGATAGACAAGGGGTCGCACACCGGACGAGAAGCGCTGCGCCATGTAGGACAACTCCAGGTATCCCACACTGGACGTGCACTTTCTCATCAGTGTTTCGCCAGCAATATTGTTATGTTTAATGACATGAAATGAAGGTAATGTCTGTTCTATGTTATGATTGTACTGTACAATAAAAATACAATCGTTGTTTAGTCTGCAGTCTGAAAACTTTACCTCAGAGCATCCGTTCACTGAATGAATTGAGAATCTTAGCTGAAAATCCAATAATATCAGCAATTGTCATTCAAGCAGCTGATTTCTGATAATGGATGCAAAACTAAATGCATATTGCAGGATAGGGCGAAGTCAGGATACATTAGCAACGATTTGAGACAAAAAATAATTTTAATTTCATATAAAACTATGTAAATGGCGCTCTGTGGCGCAGCAGGATTTTGAACACGGCCCTGAGTCGTTGCTGGGCGCCGCAGACAGACACCGTGTCCTAACTGTCCACACTAGACTCGCGACTGTGAGACGCCACGCATTCAGAACAGCGTGTGAGCGGAGTCTCTCTAAAAGCGCACTGCTGGCCCGCAATCGCATTGGAAATGGGTAAGGACATAATCAAATCAAGAAATAACATTATTAAAAATCAAAACATTAACAAAATATACTCCTTGACTAATTTTGTTATGAAGTACAGTTGTATGTTTGCATAGAATTAATTTTGAACGCTGTATTATATGCTTTCAAAATCTGAGGTAAATTATCCGTTATCGCTTGGTGCACAGTGACCTATTTTTAACTAAAAATAAATAATGTGTACTCATAACTAGTGTAATTTCTTCATTTTGTCAGCCGCGACGTCGCAGAAATAGGAACCGTTTTTAACTTCGAAACTTCGCGTGTCGCCGTCGCGTCTGGTTAGGACAAAAACTCAGATTGACATGGAAAAGATACCTTTTATCGCGCGTCGCATGTAGTTAGGACACGGTGAGACGGCGAATGGCGCCGCCGGTGTACACTCATAGAGAATAATGTGTTCGAATTTTAAAGATGTGGTGCTGAGCTTCTCGTCTGGTGTGCGACGCCCTTATAGACTCTCCGCGGAAACCCCGGTTTCACTGTTGCTCACGCGACTGTCCTGCTCGAGCCTCGACGCTTACGCGCGGCTACTGCTTGCAGTGTGAATGAACGCACTCATTGATTAGCATGCCGAATGTTGTTTCTAGCAAAACGTTAGGCTAGTGGTGTGTCTATGCATAGCCAAAAAAAAAAAAAAAAAAAACGATATTGCGTTTCTGAAAATCGATACATTATTGCAAAATAAAATATCGCGATACTCAAGTGTATCGATTTTTTTCTTACACCCCTAATGGACATGGTCAGAAACAATGCTCAGGTAGGCCGTGGCATGTAAACGATGCCCAATTGGCACTAATGGGCCTAAAGTGTTCCATGAAAACATCCCCCACAGCATTACACCACCACCACCAGCCTGCACAGTGGTAACAAGGCATGATGGATCCATGTTCTCATTATGTTTACACCAAATTCTGACTCTTCCATCTGAATGTCTCAACAGAAATCGAGACTCATCAGACCAGGCAACTGTCCAATTTTGGTGAGCTCTTGCAAATTGTAGCCTCTTTTTCCTATTTGTAGTGGAGATGAGTGGTACCCGGTGGGGTCTTCTGCTGTTGTAGCCCATCCGCCTCAAGGTTGTGCGTGTTGTGGCTCAACAAATACTTTGCTGCATACCTCGGTTGTAAAGAGTGGTTATTTCAGTCAAAGTTGCTCTTCTATCAGCTTGAATCAGTCGGCCCATTCTCCTCTGACCTCTAGCATCAACAAGGCATTTTCGCCCACAGGACTGCCGCATACTGGATGTTTTTTTTTTTCACACCATTTCACACCATTCTTTGTAAACCCTAGAAATGGTTGTGCGTGAAAATCCCAGTAACTGAGCAGATTGTGAAATACTCAGACTGGCCCGTCTGGCACCAACAACCATGCCACGCTAAAAATGGCTTAAATCACCTTTCTTTCCCATTCTGACATTCAGTTTGGAGTTCAGTAGATTGTCTTGAACAGGACCACACCCCTAAATGCATTGAAGCAACTGCCATGTGATTGGTTGATAAGATAATTGCATTGACGAGAAATTGAACAGGTATTCCTAATAATCCTTTAGGTGAGTGTATATTAAACCCTATGGATTAAGAATGGGATGTCATTAAAGTTCATGTGCATGCAAAGGCAGATGTCCCAAAACTTTTGACGATATACTGTGGTTTTATAATAACACAATATATATTGTAAACAATAAGATACAAAAAGATTAAAAATGGATGTCATTTCATCTAAATGTTTAAAAGACCACCCATAGCAAATGATTTTTGCCAAAGTCCTTTCAGGCAAGTCATGCCACTCGGCCGCCATCTTGGCAACGCCTCCGGGCAACTATTTCGGACTTAACAAGACCAGGCTCTATCTAAATGAATGGGCAGAGAGTCAGAACTGCACTTTCACTGGTCACCGGGACATAAAAACTGCATGTATAGAAACAACAGTAAAATGTAATAAAAATCGCTGAAAAAGTTTGATGACTTTGCCCTAAAATAAGGTTTAAAACGTCGTTTTCCCACAGGTTATACTTGTTATACTTGCAAGCTTCACAGTTTGAAACAGTATGTGCGCGCTCTTGCTCGCTCTAGATTCCGGGAGATTTTAACTAATTTGCGGGCATCAGCGAGCCTCTATCAATCTGCGGGAGACACCCGGAACTTCTGGGAGACTTGGGATGTCTGATATTTACACAACGCACACATACACTGCATATCAAATCTGCTGCCTTTTCAAACAGTAACGTATTTGAATGTTTCCCAGCTTGACCGTTAAAAGCAGACGATTGGCTGTCCAGCGGGAGGGGCGGGGCATTTGCATACAACCGCCATCTTTGGTGTTACGGGTTTTCCCTATACATTTGTATTAAGGATTGAGGAAGTGGCATGTCTCTATATAAATAGTCTTTTTGCATGTTTTTTGCAGTGTTTTTGCAGTGTTTTTGCATAATGTCTGGTTTCAGTTCCTTTTTGTAAATTTAGATTTAAATTTAGAATGAAGGTTACTGATGAATCATGATTTGCTCGTAAGTGAGAACGCATGGTTAGTGAATGAGACTCAGTCGATCCCATTATATTTACATTTAGCAGATGCTTTCATCCAAAGCAGCTTACATTGCATTCAGTGTAGTGTATTCATTTTATTAGTTCATGCATTTCTTAGGAATCAAACTTTTATAACCTTGGCTATCTCTAAAAAAACTGTGCCACTAAATTTGTGTCTCTGTCTTCTCGCTCCAGGTCCAAGTCGTGATGGTACCATCGGTGAGGACACCATCCGAGCGTCGCTAATCTCAGCTGTGAGTGATAAACTGCGCTGGAGAATGAAGGAGGAGATGGACAGAGCGCAAGCCGAGCTGGACGCCCTGAAGAGGACAGAGGAAGACCTGAAGAAAGGACACCAGAAGCTGGAAGACATGGTGTCCCGCCTGGACCAGGAAGTGGTAAGAACGTTTGCAATTATTCCATAAGGAAGGTGGTTCTTCCCAAATTCTGTATTGAGATCCCACAGTTTTTGTAGAAGCATGACGTTAGACGTGTGTTTGTACACCTTCAGGCTGAGGTGGACCGAAACATTGAGCTCCTCAAGAAGAAGGACGAGGAACTGAGCGAAGCCCTGGAGAAGATGGAGAACCAATCAGAAAACAATGACATTGATGACGTGATCATACCAACAGCCCCGCTCTACAAGCAAATCCTAAACCTGTATGCAGAGGAGAACGCTATAGAGGACACCATCTTTTACCTGGGAGAAGCCCTGCGGAGAGGAGTCATCGACCTGGAGGTCTTCCTCAAGGTCTTTCCATTTCTTTCTTTTTTTCAGAGAACAATAGTTTTGGCACAGACTTGCCATTTGTTCTCCTGTATTTGATTTTCTTGGTAATGTTATGTTTGACATCGTCCTGTTTTTGTCCTCAGCATGTGCGCTTGCTGTCCCGAAAACAGTTCCAGCTGCGGGCGCTCATGCAGAAAGCAAGGAAGACCGCTGGACTGAGTGACCTTTACTGAGCCTGCCGTCACCAATGCATTCTCCTCCTGACACTCCAGCGCTGATCATATGACCCGGACTCTGATCTGGGTCAGTGGGAGCTCACCGGTTTATGATATTTTACTTCAGTGAGAATTTTAGCTACTGTACCTCCTTGATTTGGATATTTGAACACTAAAAGGTCAAAACTAGCTCTGAGAATTAGAAGTAAATGATACATCATAGACATTATGTTCCTTCTTTCATTTGAGCTTCTCATGTTAAACTGGCAGGTGTTTGCGTCTTTGGCTTTAGATATTTGTATTAACCGTACAGAGTGATGCATTTAAAATGAGACATCCACAGGTAATATGTGATAAAAATGTGTGGATAGCTACTCCTATTTTCATTCAGGCACTGTTACAATTTATTGTCATACTTCATACCTACGTGAATCACAGGGAAATTCACCCCAAAAATGAAAAGAGAAATGTACGTTTTGCATAAAAAATTAAACCTATTTTTAGGACTATTACGTTTTTTTACATTGTGGCATTATAATGACAGTTAAGTACATGAGAAAAATAAATTCTTATTGTTACTACTGTAACACATTAATAAAATATATCCGGTCCAAGCATTTTTGATTACTTAAAAAATAAATAAATAAATAAATAAATAAAATAATAAAAAAAGATAAAATCAGCATTACATTTAATCATATTTTTTGTGAATTTTTGAAAAATGTCTTTAATATCACAATGCAAAAAAAGTAACTGTCTAAAAATAGACTTCATTTACTTTATGCAAAATATAATTTATTGTTCCTTTTATTTTGGGGTAAAATATGACATTTCTTGAGATTCACAGTGAACAGTGATGACTTATGGTTCAATATTTCAATTTTATTACATTTATTTTGCTGGATTTATTATTTATCGTCACAATTGGGAACTATTTGGTGTTCCAGATTTATTGTTATGATGTTATAACTGTAAATCATTTAGTTGTATACAAAGTATGGGTTGCTACTAATAATGTTTGTTTTGAATACTGAAAAGCTATAAACTGTTGTACTGTACTTTAAAATTTCTGACTGTTTATTCTTCTAAATGGGTTTAAAATATTAACAATTCTTTAGAAGGTTTTTTTTCCCTTACCTGTTGGATTTCAGTTGCAATTGTTTTAATGCACTTTTGGGATGTGAATTACATTTTTAAGACTTGCGTTGCTGTTTCGTAGAGACTTTCCCCCCTAATATTTGTTCCAGGCTATAGATTGTCAAGCAGATCAAATAAAATAACATCTTGATAGATTTGTGAACAGTCAGCAATTGCCTCATGTTTTCATATTAGTGTGTGTAATAAATGGTTGGCAGGTCCCACTGTGCCAACTTGTATTTTGACCTTGAGGTATTAAACTCAAGACCAGCCTTATATTAATTCTATTTAATGCACATTTGGAAATGCTCTAATACACTTTTGACAGATTATTTAAACAACATGGTTCACAAACCCAGTTTGTTTCGATGTAGCTATTATGTTTAGAGTACAAACACAGAAAAACAGCTTTTGTAGTTAGTCACATTGTTTATTTGGTTACAGGCTGCATCTCGATTGTACAGTCACAAGCTTCAAGTAACGGCTATAACCAACGCTGTGCATTTACCACTCGGCTGGAGTGCGGCGTTCTCATGGACCAACACTAACGGAAATAAAAATACGACAACAGCATTTTGTTTCCAGCTGATGCATACATACATACTTGCACCAATTACAAGTAGTTTTTAACACTTACTTTAAATTAATTACTTTAAAATTACTTTAAATTAATTCATTAAATAAAAAGAAATTAAAGCAATTTTAATACAAATTGAACAATTACATACAGCTCAACCACCAATTTCTAAATAATTTGTTAAATAATGTCAATTGTCACATTCCACTCGACAATTCAAAATCATTGTGTAAGCCATTTTTCGGTTAACGTCTCATTTCATGTAGAAATTCTGATCGCAAAATCATTCCAAGCATTAATTTCAACGTGACAATTTAAAATCACTTACAACCAGCCTGACATTAGCAGTCACATTTAATGTACTGTAACAATTGAACTTGGCGTCGACAAGTTTGTATATTGAGCTATTTTTTGAAAGTTATCGTTTTATAGAACATGTAAACACAATGATATTTTATAAAACTGAAACAGCTTTGATTTTACGTGTTGGTCTTGGTGAAATTATCATTAGCGTGATGCAAGTACGGAATGCTAGCTGACCTCAGATAGGAATAAAATACTCAAATTGCACATCATCCTACTCGCAAGTGCTTCTTTCTCGAATAACAATAGTACGCACATAGACACAAACGTTTACAAAGGGTTGATGATCTCTGTAAAGACAAAAGGAATAAACGATTTCCCCTCTGCAGCTAAAACCTCTAAAATAAGGAGTGTTACAATCTAAAGGTCCGAGACTGGCTTTCTAATGGTTAAAAGCAGTGAGGTTTATGAAGTCAGGAGATTGGACTCATTGAGGCAGGACTCATTGAGGTTTGTACTTTGTGACACTGGCTACATTTTGGACAAGGTGGCGGTTCACAGGGTCAGCTCCTTCTGAACGCCCCACAGGGTCTCTGCGCTCTTCATCAGCTGCTTCTCCTCGTCTGGTTTGAGGGTCATGTGGACAACATCTGTCAGGCCAGTGTTACCCAGGATGCAAGGTATGCTGAGGAAGACCTCGTCATTCACACCATGCATTCCCTGTAAATACACAACAAATGTCAAACAATAGTGCCCTGTAGGCATTTTATAGATTTGTTCCAAATCTCAGTAAGCTGTACCCTTCGAGGATAATGAAATCACACACTGTGACAAACTCTGAGAAGCATTTAGGCCAAAATGATGGACAGTCGAGGCGGGATATGTCTATTATGATATATATGAACACTGAGGGCCCTATTTTAAGGATCTAAGCTCATGGTCTAAAGTGCATGGAGCAAGTGTACTAATGTGCCCTTTAAAGGGGAACTTGGCAACTTTTTCAATTTAAAGGAGAACTCCGGCGCAAAATGAACCTTTGGTCTAATAAAACATTGGTACCTAGTCAATCGTTCTCTGAGATTTTTTTAATGAAAATCGAATGTAAAGAGTTTTATCTCTAAAAATAGTTTAGCGTATAATGCTAGTAATGGGGGCATTTGATAAGTAAAAAGAAATCGCCAGTTAATAACACTAGCATGGCTAAAAATAGCCCCACACTAACACAGTAACATAATGAGGGTCCGTACATGCAAAACGAAGCATTGAGAACTTTGTAAGTGTACAGAATGTTTAATAAGAAGATGCTTTATAAAGATCGTGTATACAGACAGAAGGCATCTTTGGAAAACAGTCTTGACTAGTCGAACCACGAACGCCATTCATCCAGTTCAGAAGATCGCTGAACTTCATACAGTTCAGATCACTCAGCACGTTGTTCGTGGTTCGACTTGTCGAGACTGTTTTCTAAGATGGCGCCTGTCTGTATACACGAAGTGAACTGTCTTTATAAAATATCTTCTTATTAAACTGTCTGTTACACTTACAAAGTTATCAATGCTTCGTTTTGCATGTAGGGACCCTCATTATGCTACTGTGTTAGTGTGGGGCTATTTTGAGCCTTGTTAGTGGTATAAACTAGCGATTTCTTTTTACTTAGTAAATGCCCCCATTACTAGCGTTACGCTAAACAGTTTTTAGAGAGAAAACTCTTTACATTTGATTATCATGAAAACAAATCTCAGAGAACGGTTGACTATGTACCAATGTTTTATTAGACCAAAGCTTCATTTTGCGCCGGAGTTCTCCTTTAATAAAACCGTTTAGAAATTGGATGGTTAAATAACCTGATTTGTGAGAAAAAAAAGGTCGCAATTCCAAGAAAAAAAAAGAATTGCAAGTTTATATCTCGCAATTCGGAAGTCAAAATAGTGAGATAAAGTCACAATAAACTTTTAAATTCTTTTATTCCATTTGTGTCCATGAAGAGTTGTTCAGATCAGTACATTGTTACTCAAGATTGTTAGCTTAGCAACACGCTAACGTAAGATCAACTGGAACCAACTGGAACTGTTAGTTCTTCTGTGTGCTTTAAGTTTACATTGAATGAGGAGTTGCGGTCCATAATCACTCACTTGATGCTGCCTTAGAAGGTAGTTGTATATTTTGTCATAAAACGCCGGTTTTGGGACAGAGTTTAATATTATATACGTCTCTACTACAAAGAAATATGTTTCACAATATTTCGTTAATGAAGACCGCAGGTCAACCAAAAATAAACGTGAGAATCTCACCTTGACCAAAGTAGAAACTGGATGACACTTGTGCAAGTTCTTCAAGATGCTTTCACACATGTCAGCAACAGACATACCAATCGCCCAGGAAGTGTAACCCTTCAGTTTAATAACCTCATATGCACTGCCAAAGCAAACCAGATTTATGCGTTAAACACCGATAAACATCCACGAGTCCAGACTAAATACATTTACGCAAGGACTTGATTTATAGACTTTCTAATGGCGACACATAGTATACATTTATTACAGAGCATATACAAACGAAAAGAGACGACTCTTAACACTTGGCCTCTCTCCCTAAAACCTTTCTCTATGTCGTTCTGAGACGAATATTAGTGTTAAGTACTAAAGCACTGTATGGATGTCTGGTTGCAAAGTACCTGTCAACCACCATCTTGTGGACGCTCTTCCAGTCCTCCTCGTCTTTATCGGTTCCTATGTCAGGGTTCAGACTCTGAAGGGACACACCAGCCACGTTGACTCCGCTCCACACGGGAACTGAAAGAGAAGAGGGATGTTTACATGTATTCACTGCGCTCTTGAAACACATCTGTGCTCCTAAACATCTCTGCTGTCCTCACCGCTGGAGTCTCCATGTTCTCCGACCACCCAACCGTGACAGCTGGATGGGTGGATGCCCAACTTCTCTCCCATCAGGTAACGGAAACGAGCAGAGTCCAGGTTTGTGCCGCTGCCGATCACACGGTTCCTGGGCAAACCGCTCAACTTCCAGGCCACGTAAGTCAAGATGTCAACTGAAGACAAGAACATTTGTTTACGGTTCGGTCAACTAAAACCATTCATTGCAAATGCCAGCGCTGGTCTCACTGGACAGCCGTTGTGTCATACCTGGGTTTGAGACCACCAGGAGGATGCAGTTGGGGCTGTACTTCATGATGTTGGGGATGATGAACTTGAAGATGTTGACGTTCCTCTGGACGAGGTTGAGGCGGCTCTCGCCCTCCTGCTGACGGGCTCCAGCAGTCACAACCACCAGTTTGGAGTTTGCCGTCACACTGTAGTCTGGAAATGACATGAAATGATACATATTGGATGGATCTGCCGCTCTGAGAGAAACGGGCTGTTCAGAGTCAGACCAAACTTGAGTAGATGGTAGAAAGAACTGGCACCAATGGTCCAATCAAAAGAGGTTATGCAGATGACGTCACTGTCGGCCAGAGTGACTGAGCGGCAGAAAGACTGAGAGGCAGCATTGGTTTTCAGTGTGAATGCCGCGAAAACACACAAAACTAAAACAACTAGATTTGACAAGAAATGTGAGGTGTATTTTTACAGACTGCTACAGAACAGAGAAGCAAATGGATCGCTGCAATCCAGGCAGCGAAAGATGGATTTGCAGTTATCATTTACTGAATTTAGGTGTAAAATCATACACTATATTGTATTGACAACTCATCAATTAAATATTTACCATTGTATATTCTGAATAATTGGACGTTTTTAAATAAATACTCACAAAAAACTATACAAGTTTTAAGGCTGGATATTGATATAAGTGATCACCTGGATTTAGACCTACCTATATAAAGCATTCAAAGGCAAATTTGTTGTATGCATTTCCCCATCGTAAATGTCAGGAAACATGATGGCTGCATGTCAATATGATTCACTGGATCTTTGGGGAGCTGTAAGGAACACTATATCGAGTCCAACCTTTAGTTTAAACTGATAATCGATTGTTTTCCTTGTGTTTTCGCAGTTTCCTCTATTAAATCCAGTAACACAGCAGCTCTTCTGCCACTCAGTCAGGTGTTCTGAAGATTCATGCTACCCATCGAGATTTGCTACTTACCGGTTATGCGCATGTGCAGACTCACAGTTTTTTTTATTTTTTATAAAAGGTACATGTTCCTGTTATAATGTATAATTTCCCTTTAAAAAATGCTTACTACCATATGAATATTTACGGTCAGCCAGCTGAAAAAGAATAACTGAAAGTTTCAGTTACTATGAGGAAAGGTGTACTTTTTACAAGTCAAAGATGAATATTTTATGATAATTTTTACTTTTCACACCGTTTTCAAAATAAAAACAGTAGTCTACAGTAGCTACTCATAACTTAGAATTGTATTATCATTGTATGTCATACGACTTTAATCGGCATTCTGTGCTCAATTCGCGCTAAGGTAGCATTTTTCGACAAGGCAGCAAAAATCGACAGAAAACCGGGGGTGTATGTTCCCGCGGGAAAGTGGCGTTAATGCAGACCCTCTATTACGCTTTAGGGAATGCAGACGAAAAATTTAATTTTGTCCATCCGTAAATGAAAGTTAACACTTTTTTTTGGAAATCACTGAACAATCAGAATTAAGCAGGAGACAGGACAGGAGTGTTTTTTGCTTGCTCTTCTTTTCCAGAATCCAGAGTGCTTTTGTTCTTGCCATTTCGTCTGCATTTTTTGAGTAGGGGGAGGCTGCAGACCTGGAGCCGGCAGTTTTACGCCCCTGACAGTTTTAAGCCCCTGTGGTTCCTGATGCGTCCAGTAGGGGGAGACTACACTAATGACGTTATATGAGCCTAGTCCTATTTCATTACAGATCTATAGCATCAGACCTTCTAGAAGCGACATGAATTGAGGTATTTTAAATAATCTGCTAAATTTATTATTGTTGATTGAATTGTAATGATACAATATTGATTATTTCTAAACGATAAGCTAAGATTCGATGTCAATTCAAAAGATAGGTCTATCATTTTCAGAACCTTGATGTCATTTTTCAAAACTCTAGACACAAAACTCAAAACGGTTATCACTTGTAAGTAACACAGGCTGTCTAATGTTCAAAACATTGCATAGTGCATTCACATCTTTAAAGAAATCTTGCACTTGCACACTCATTGGTTCAAAAAAAACCTAATTTACTGTGACCTAAACAAAACTATCACCCACACACAAGCAACCAATAGTTTCACTGTCATTTTTCGTACAATCATTAAATGTTGTAGAACAAAATAGGTGATACAGGTTTCATTATGGCACAGTAACACATCTCTGTAAAGCAGTACTGCAGTAGTAGAGAGAATACACACATAGTGGAATCATTCAACAAAGTGTGTGATATATTGATGCAAAACACTACAATAACAACATAGGTTTATTGAATGTCATTATCTTGAAACTTTCATGATTTACTGTAAACATGGAAGATTGTGTGTCATGCATTAAGAGTAACGCAGCAGTTACTTATCATTTTGAGCAGTTGTATCATTTGATAGTTAGATCATTGTAAGGAAATGAATAGACACTCATTTGAAATGTAATGTGTGAATTGCCTTTTGAAATAGTAGTACTTTGAAGTTGTGTCATATTGAACAGGTGATTTTTGTTGAATGAACAAATGATCTAAGTTTTATGTATATTGTATCCAAGCAATTGAGAAAAGGGTTAGAGTTTTTAAAATGTGCATTTTGATCATTGGTTGTGAGTTTTGTGTCTAGAGTTTTGAAAAATGACATCAAGGTTCTGAAAATAGTAAAAAAAGAGATTGTAAAAAACTGTAATAAAGTCTATTATTTCGAGAGACAATAAAAGTTGGCAACTTCATGGTCAGGTTGATGTTCTGTCTGGCTCAAACTTAGCAAACTTAACCACATATAGGTTTAAAGGCTGCCCTAGTCTTCTCTTTATCTGCTCTGTCTCACTCACTTTTAAAATTCATTTAATTTTTATTTTTATCTTGTCTGTCTTTACCTTGCGTGACATGGCATCGACTGGTAAGACCCAGTTTACTCCTTGCATTTAAACATAGCCTACTCCACGTGGTTTCTGGAGCAACATCACAGTGGATATTGGAAATGTGTTAATTACAGTTTATGATGTGTACACAAACACATTTATAATAGGCATGAATGTATGTATTTGAATGAAAATCTCTCTAAGTAAAGATTCAAACTGCACACTCACTCTAATATTTTGTTTTACAAACATAATACATACAAACATAATGCATTAAGCCCACATTAAAAACTTTGGCCCATATGGTTTAAATGTATATTTTGGTTAAGTTGTTTTTTTTTATAAATGAGACGATCTAATTTTCTAATGTATATCATACAGTTTTCTTAAAATAGCTTACTGATCTGGACTAAAATGTATGTGCACTTAATGTGTGTTTTATCATACTCTGTCTTAAGTTCTTTTTAACTTGTATCTCATTAAGGTGTGTATCTGCTTTAGCTACTTAAGAAAATTAAAATCTCTGTCTCTAAACTTTTATAAACACCCATCTTTTGAACCCCCAAAAAATGTTCAACCATGACATTGTGCCATTATTTTATAACCATTGTTTCTACCACTATTCAACTTTAGCTTCTTTTGTAAATAAATAACCTTTTTTGTGAACAAAAATATTGTCTCTTTCTTTTAAATGGCCCTTGGAATTTTAGAAAAGGGTTAAATTGTGTTTGTCTTCATTAAATGTTATGTAGGACACTGTTCTAGCTGTATGATGACCAATTGTAAATATTACAGCAGATATTTCATTAAGGATCCATATACAGTACTGCATATCTAAAGGCTAAATATGGTTAATACATAAATGTAACTTTATATAGTCCACAACAACATATATCAGTCAGTTTCCTGTATATAAAACAGTTTAAAAACAATTAATTCTACAGTAGGTCAAATATCATTACTTTGTCCATCTGATCCAACTATGTGTATATTAGCCTAATATTTTTTTTAATTTACAAAAACAAATCTTCTGTAGGTTGAGTGAAGAGTGAAGCCCAACTGAACATCTGGATGTTTTAATCCTTATAGTGCAGATAACTCCACTGTCTATAACGTTTATTTAAATAAACAAATACCTACAACTTAGTAAAAGTCGGGACGGTTATTAATGTGTTTGTTTTCAGTGTCTTTTTACGTTATTTCGCCGTATATCCTTCTCCCCCTACTGGGCGTATCAGGAACAACAGGGGCTTAAAACTGTCAGGGGCGTAAAACTGTCAGGGGCGTAAAACTGCCGGCTCCAAGTCTGCAGCCTCCCCATATAGCATTTTTTTTACTTATTCATTATGTTCTTGGTGTGAATAGACATTCATAGTAGATTAACTTCAAAATCGATTTCTCATGTTAATAATAAACTTCTTTCTGCGAAGGCTGTGACACACTAAGCCGACAATCGGCCAATGGAAAGTGAGCAAAAGTTGTTGAGAATCCGTAAGTCTTGCTTTAGCAGTGTGTTTCAAACTTTTGGCACTAGCAGGACCGCCGGTGGAGGCTTTTCGGATGAGCGAGCATGTTGTCCCGTGGAGGAGTCTGTCGGTGAGAGGGATCAATCCGGGTGAGCTGAACATAGTTAGGCAACTACACTTTTGGGAAACACACCTACGATTGACAATTTAGCTTAGCGAACTATTGTATGAAAAGAAAAATGGAAGTGACAAAAGCAAGTGAACTACGAAGTCAAGAAAGTCACTTTTCATCTTCTAGTTGAACGACAAAGATAGACTACTGCCACCTGCTGCTATTGAGAGTTTTTTTTTTTCTGACAGCCACAGACGACACTAGTTATTTGACCATTGGATATGGTATTACTGATATTACATAGCCTGGATGCCAGCCCGAACTCCACCCACAACATTTTTTGGTCGGGAATAGAGCATCACAGTCCCGCCCACAGCCCGAGAGAGCGCTGGTGCCGGAAGTAAATTTCCCATTCATTTCTCCCATTGACATTTTGTAAAATCCATATCTAAAGACTATTAGAGCATGTCTGAGGATAATCAGCTACGGCTGAACTCATATGCATACAACATATCATTTCGAGTGAAAAAACTAAGAGAAAATCCCAAAAAAGTCAAAGGTACAAGCATGTGTACATATTTTCATTTCCGAGCAAAGGAACTACTCGTCCCACAAGCCACGCGCCTCACTAAAGTCGGCTAAAAGCCACCGTGAAAGAGCCTTTTGGGTGACTTCCAAATCTGACGACGGCCGCGTGAACTTTTTCCTCCATTGAATTTTATATAGTGAATGTGCAGGGAAACTCCTTTTCCTCGATTTACTGAAGCTTATGCACATGCTAAAACATTGAGGATCTGGCTCGCTCATAGGCTAAGCTGTGGCTGCTGTACATCCAATGGCGCAGGGTCGTCTCTGAGGTGCGACCAATGAACTTAGCCCTACGTCATTACGCGATCTTCAGTCTTCAAGCGCCTTCGCGGGGTTTCAGACACGTGACCCGACTTCCACCAATCAGATGCATCACTGTGGGATTGTTCAGGATTGTGGGTAATGAAGTACTTATCCAATACATCGCGAATAAAAGGGATTTATCGGAAAACAAGGTTAGTGCCCCATGATCTTTTGGCGTTTATATGAGCATATACAATCGCTTAGTACAGCCGTAGCTGGTTTTAAGTCTACCATGCATGGTTACGTTTTTATGGCTTATATCCCAAATGTCAATGGAGAAATTGTATTGAATTTTTACTTCCGGCACCGGCTGTGGGCGGGACTGTGATGCTCTATTTCGGTCTGGACTCGATCCATTGAGGAGAAATTATGATCAGGCAAGAAATGAAGGGGCCAATCAAATTGCCAGGGCGGGCTTTATATAATGATGGACAGGTGATCTGCAAGGACGTTATCATCACGTTATCAAATAGCGCTTAACTGTTTTCCCTCAGAGATGACTGCAGCTGGAGAATTGAGATGTATAGATTCCGCTGTCGTTTCTGTTGTAAAATAAATCGACAGCGCATTAATTTTAATAGACGAACAGAGAACTGCAAACAAGGCATTTGTCGATCGGAAATATATTTTTGGCGTCCTTCCAACATGATTCGGGAAAAGTGTAACTTATCAGCTGGCTCTGACGGTCGTTAAGAAGATGGGACGTAATGAAAAGCCTGTGGTCGTTGTGGTTTCTCCTTTGGTCGCACTCATGGAGAAGTAAGTAAAAGAAGCAACACTCGTTATTTAACTTCTACACTCAAAAAAATAATATGTTGGCTTTAATTAATTTTAATTTGTCAACAGGTTCCACATAACTGGAATACGTTAAACAAACATAATTTGTTTATGTAACTTCAACATAATGGAATTGTGTAATTTTAAATTACCCGATTTAAGTAGTCTCAACGTGAATTTTTAAAGGCTTCCTGACATGATTCAAAGGCATTTCATTATATTCATTCATCCATTTATATTTCATTTAATTCAGTGACATTTAATTAAATTAATAGACTTTAGCTAGCTATTTGTTAGCAAAAGCACATATTAACATCTTGAATGCTAAGATTCACATGCTCCTTCATTCAAAGCAATAGAAAATAATGAAATCAGTCAACAGGCTAACAAAATGCTCCACTCTTCTCCACAATGGTAACTCACTGTAATTTAAATGGTTTAATAATTCCAATGTAATTTAACATTAAACACTATTACACACTAATAAGTCTTCCCCTTTTCTAAATTTAAAAAAAAAACAACAACCATAAAATAACACTTAATTTTAACATTTATTCTCTCTTAATTCAACCATATGCAAAGCATGCTGGGAACTAAAAGCACTGCCCAGTTTCAGTTGAGGCAACACAAATCAATCATGTAATCCAACACAAACGGATTAAGTAAACTTAAGTTGTTCGTAGATTTAAGCAGATTGAACACAATAAAATTAAGTTCGGGCAAAATGGCAGTCATCTATACTGCCACCCTCTGGATGTACACATTTTTTTTTACTTAACATAAATGGTTTGTATTTAGACAACACATTAGGATTTTGTACTGTTAAGTTGAGACACAATTACATAAAGTCAAAAAATATAATTATTATAAGTAAACTATATATAAATATATTATGTAAAGTGCACAACCTCCCTAGTTCATTTTTTTGAGTGTAATCTAAAATAAGTAAGTTCTGCAAATAAGTAAGTTCCGCTATGCAAAGGAGTTGACTTACTGCGTTGCTCTGATTGGTTGTAGGTTTACCGACTATCCAATTGAGTGCAGAGTTTTTTTTTGGTCCTGGTTCGGTTAAGACACGCCTCATAATCAAAGCCCAACGGAGCGGTATCAGACTCATTTTCTTATTGGAAAATGAGTATGACGAAGTCAGGCTAGGTATTACAAATCTCACAATTCTGACTTTTTTTTCCCCTCACAATTTCGAGTTGTGAAAAAACACAAAAAACTCGAAATTGTGAGAAAAAAGTCAGATTTGCAAAAAAGCGACTTTCTGACTTTATTTCTTGCAATTGCGATTTAATGGAAATGTTACACAGCGAGCCTTAATGCTCAATTCTGATTTACTGCTCAGACTCGATTTTTTTGTATAGCGGTTACATTGTTGTTTTAAATGTGGCCAATATCAGATTCCAGTGTGAACAAATCATGTCCTGAACTGACCCGCATGCGCAAAAGGACGATAAAAAGACATCAAGTTTATTATAGTGTGATCATTAGGTCCAAACTCAAGACACACAGCGCTTGAAGACAGCGCGTGAATGTCCCCCACGCGTTTTACTGAGGCGAGGGCAGTCAGAAAAACGTTTTTTAGCGAGAGGTATTTTAGATCCACAGACTCGAGTGGTTTAAACAGTGGGGCTTTCAAAGCTTCTAGAACTATAGAAAGATCCCAGACCGGCACCGTAGGGGGGCGAGGGGGTTCATCCTTCTGGCTCCCCTGAGGAAGCGGATGATTAGCTCATCTTTGCCCAAAGACTGGGCGCGCCGGGGTTCAGCGAACGCCGCGACGGCTGCCACGTAAACCTTTAGAGTGGATGGGGACCTGCCCTTATCCAGCATCTCCTGAAGGAACACGAGCAAAGACGAAACCTCGCACGGCCGTGGGTCCAAATTTTTGTCGGTGCACCATCTAGAGAACACCGACCATTTTGCAGCATAGAGCTTTCTGGTAGAATCCGCTCTGGCGTGTTTGATCGTGTTCAGAACTCCTTCTGGCAAGTCGACGAGTAGTCGTTGGTCACCCATGCATGAAGCGCCCAGCGCTGTGGATTGGGATGCCAGATCGTGCCGTGAGCTTGAGTGAGGAGATCTGCTCTGATTGGAATGGGCCACGGGGCTGTCTGATTGGAATGGGCCACTCCTGGGCTAACGCGTCCTCGCTCTTCGAAAAGAATATCGGGCAGTGAGCGTTCTCTTCTGACGCGAAAAGATCTATCTCTGCTCTGCCGAATAGGCGCCACAATGTTAGAACTGTTTGAGTGTGCAGGGACCATTCTTCGGGGGAGACAAGGTTCCTGGACAGCATGTTTGGACCGTCGTTCAGATGGCCCGGTACGTGCGTCGCTCTGAGCGAAAGCAGGTGACTCTGGGACCACAATAGGATGCGGCGCGTGAGATGAAAGAGATTCTTGGATCTGACCCCGCCCTGACAGTTGATGTAGGACACCACGGCCATATTGTCTGAGCAAATCAGGACGTGATGACCGTGTATGCGTGGGAGGAAAAACAGCAGCCGACCTCGACCGCGATCATTTCCAGACAGTTTATGTGTAGGGAACTCTCCTGGCTTGACCACTGGCCGGCGGCCGGTGAGCCCTCGCAGACTGCACCCCAACCTGTGTTGGATGCATCTTTCGAGATGACTTTTCGGATGTGTGGGTATCCATCCGGAAGGAGGCGGCTAGACGCTGAACACGGTGCGCACGCTGTGTGGATAAGCGAGCCTTCATCGTGATAGAGTTCAAATCTATTCCCAGGAATGAAATAGTTTGACTGGGCTGGAGAGAGCTCTTTGTCCAGTTGACAGAGAGTCCCAGCGCTTTCAGATGGTTGAGGAGAACTGCGCGGTGCGACAGAAGCTCCGTCTGGGATTGTGCCAGAATCAGCCAGTCGTCCAGATAGTTTAAAATGCGCAACCCCTGACTTCGCAGGGGAGCGAGCGCTGTATCCATGCACTTCGTGAACGTACGGGGTGCTAAGGATAGGCCAAACGGGAGAACGGCATATTGGTAAACTTGACCCTCGAAGGCGAAACGTAGGAATGGCCTGTGATGAGGGTTTATCTGGATCTGAAAATAGGCGTCTTTCAGGTCTAGAGAGATGAACCAGTCCCCCTGGCGGACGTGCGCGAGGAGTTTTCTGACTGTGAGCATTTTGAACGGTCTCTTCATGAGCGCTTTGTTCAACACCCTGAGATCTAAGATCGGCCTGAGGCCGCCGTCTTTCTTGGGAACAAGAAAATAACGGCCGTAAAACCCCGACTCGGTCGTAGATGGTCGGAACTCTCTCTATTGCGCCCTTCTGCAGCAGCTTCGCTATTTCTGAGCGGAGCGTGTTCATCGCAGCTGGGCTGACAGCGGATTCGAGCCGAACGCGCGAGCGGGGCGGGCGGCGACGAAACTGTAATAGATAGCCATTCTTTATGATGCTTAGAACCCACGGGGAGATGCCGGGGATGGCTTCCCACGCTTCGCAGCATGCGGCTAGCGGTTGAATGGCAATTTTGCCCTGATTGCTGCACATAGCGGGTGGACACTGTGTGTGGGCGCGCTTAGAATGTGTGTGGCAACAGGACTGAGACGGAGCGAGCAGAGGGGGGACACGCGCACGGGCTCGTGGGCGTGTTTATGTTTTCTGCTACTAGAGCGGTCAGTGGCCGCTCTGTGAGAATGGGCTCTGTGGGAGACACGGGGCATATTGTGCTTGCGTGTATGCGTGAACACATGCTTGTTGGCACATTTTTTACACTTGAGGCTTTTATGCTCTTTTTGTGAACTCTCTGGGTAGCCGTGAAAACGGCTTTTTGTCGCTCGCAAGCGGCCATGGGAACCGGCTTGTTTGTGGCGGTAAACACTACTGTAGTCGGCGAGGCGTCAGGGACTAGCAGAGGACGAAACTTTGACGGCGGTCCGGCCGCAGCGGGAGAGGGCCGTCTTTTTCTCAGCTGTGCTAGGCAGACTTTTGCTGATCAGGCTTCAGCGTGATCTTGGGTCGAGGCCCCCGGGGAGGAGGCTGTCTGCGGCGGCTGTCAGAGCGAGAGCGAGGGCGGCCGCCCTGTATACGCTGGGGCTGCTGAGCTTGCTGAGGTGGGCGCTGTTGCGGGGTTCTGGCAGGAGGCTCGTGAGAGCGGCCTGCAGAAGTGCTGGCGCGGCGGGGCAGGAACAAGTTCATGGCCTGGGTGGCTTTTTGTACCTCGGAGAAGCAGTCAACGATGCCCGTGACGGCGGGCTCTGACGCAATGAGCGAGCGCCGTCCGCTCATTGGCCGCGGGCTCAGCGCCGCTCTCCCATAGGTTCGTGCATTTTCTCTGAGCGAACCAATGAGCTGCTAGCTACCCCGCTCATGGTCTGCCTCAGAGATACTGCGTTGACAATGATTACAAAGTTATGGAATAATTTTTTGGCTTCAACTTCTCAGCAAAGATGAATCTTTCCCGTAGCGTAAGCTAGCTTACGCAATACGAGAGAACCTCTCGTAAGAGAACAAGCCTCTACACAATAGTCTTTGTGGCGTGTTCAAAAACAAACGTTTGGCCCAGAATATTAATAAAAAACAGAATATACTATTTTAAATAAATGGTATAATTATTTTGTATCTAGGTCACCTCATTGGTACGTTATTACCAAATCGGCACCAATCGAGCCGTCTACTCCTTATCATCGATCGTGTTACTCTTCCCCCCTCATTAAAAGATTTATTATACTATTTATTTAAAGGTGCTGTATGCGATTTTTAGCGGCCTCTAGCGGTGATGTTTCAGAATGCAACAAGAGCGCTCGTGCTCGTGTGCGTTCTAGATCTCAAGAGCGAGCAGTCACTACCGGCCACACGGAGACTTTCAACGCAACGGCGAAATAATCACACAACATGCTGGAAACTAATGTAAACTGCAGGTATAATAATAGCCTACTTTTATCAGCTTGACGTTGAACTAATGCTCTGTGCTCGTACCATGATAATGTTACAATAATGTGATGTTATAAGCCATTTCACTAACTATTTTCGTGTATCTTTCACAATCAGCAATGTCAACACAGGTGAATGTATAATATGATAACGAAAACGGTTAATGAACTAAACTGAACAGTTTCAGTTTATCAGTAAGATCGTAGGAAGTAACATTACTGTACTGAACATGTCTGAAAATGTGTATAAACAATATGATAGCCTAGTAGTGGGATGAGTGACGTTAGTCAGTAGATCTAGTAAATAAAATAAGTTACATCCTAAAGCACCGACTTTTTGTTGGAACATTGGAACATTCTTTTGTATTCATGTCATGTTTCATGTAGTTTACCTTGCTATTTCACTAGAGTTTACTATGTTGATCCGCGTTTTCGTCCGGAGTCGATCAGATTCACGTTTTGCCTGACGAGCTTGGGCAGATAAAACTGTTTTTGTTTTTTATATTTATTTGGAGTTTGTGTTGGAGTCTGTGTTGTGCTGGAGGCAGGACGTTTTGGGCTGTTATCAGACTCCATGTCGTCAGCTCAAGTGCCGTTGGTCGCATGGTTGATTGTATAGAGACTGGATAGAGACATGGTTGACTGGATAGAGAGGCTCAGGAGCGCGCATGCACGTCACATCTGATGGATTTCGCAGGGAATCCGACCCGGAGACCTCACTTATAAATATGAAAATTGGCCTTCAGAGAGGTAATAGCAAAACCCGACAAGTGGATCATTGCAATGTGTGATTACAACCCCTTCAAACACAGGCAATAAAAAAGGATTCATTTTATAAAAAAAAGTTACATATAGAACCTTTAAAAATAGAAGTAAAATATTATAGAAGATTATGAAATCTGACCTTTATCCGCCACTATCTTGTGTGTCTTGAGAAAGAGGCTTCCATGCTGCAGGTCCATAACCTCTCCTTTCAGCTTATCTTCCATCACGTCCACCAGGGCGAGTTCATCAGTCAGATCCTGAATACACATACACACACAGACGAGATGTAACACACTTCTACACACCTTACAAGGCTGCTTAGACTGATAAAGGTTGAGTTAGGGATTCATTTTATTACTTAGGGTCATGAGTCTGAACCTCTTTGATTTATGTTCCTCTATAATTTTCTAATATTTAAAGATGGTTGCACCTGTAGGTTCAGCAACTGCATTTTACCCCGATGGAAAAATAAAGAGAACTGAAGAATGCAGAGACGTTTGCCAAGTCTCCAGATATGAGGATCATGTTCATTCTTGGCGGAGGTTCAAGGCCCTCCTTCTCATTCAGAAATCGCTCTACGTTCAAAGGTCAGGGTTGCTTTAAAGCCAGCGTTATAGGCCTTATTCACGGCAGCGCCATCTTTGATTTTTAATGAGAATGAAAGCGAGGCTGTGAGGGATAGACTTGCATCTCTTCAATGGGCTGTACTGTTATTTAATCTGTTTTCGGATTGTTCTGCTCATGAAACACTGGAAAAATATCTTTCCAAGAAATGTCAGTTGACCAAAAACTCCCGACAATGTAAGCTGTGGAAAATTGTAAGTAATTTAGCCGCTTTATTCAGCTTTTTACAGCGGATGCCATTGGAAACATGGTAAGTCTATCCCTCACAGCCTCACTTTCATACCTGTCATGGCGCTGCTCTGAATAAGGTCTATTTACTTGATCTGCAGCAGCTTTAACCCCCATTGAGGATTCAGGACAGAAAAACATGAGCACATTCCTGATGGAAGTATAGGAAGTACAAAAATTGGACACAACATACTATAGCATTTGGACCTGCACAAACTGTCCAAACATTATTGGCACATAATAATTGTTTACCTTATAAAACAAACTTTCATTCAAGATTTCAACAGGAACAAGTTCTTTACAGGAACAATTAAGATGTGACAGGAAATGATGAGGGAGCCATATTGTGAAATGTTGTGAGGGCTGCTCACAATGGAAGAATGGTTCATTGAGAGTGTGCATAGCACAAGGCACATTTCTGTCCTTTTTCATTACAATAATAAAAGTTGTTCTTTTAAAAAGCCCAATTTTACTCCATCTAAATTACACATTTATTTTCAAATAAACAATTCAAAAAGCTCCACTTTAACTACAGTACATTCATTTAAAAATAAAATGATTTCTTAATTTAAAAAAAATATATACATTTAAATTTTTTTTCAATTGCACTGCATTTTAAAATAAATGTAAAATTTAGATAAAGTTAAAAGGTCCAATTTTACCAAATTTATTTTAAATAAATTAATAATTTCTTCATTTATTTTAAAATACATTTGTCATTTAGATTATTTAAAAAGGTCTTTACTTAGTTTATTTTAAAAATAACTTTAAAATATTTTTTTTTCTATTTCAAAATAAATTATTTGCAATTTTATTTTTAACTTTTTAAACGGCAAAGCATGAGTGTTGTGAGTGATCTAATACTCTAGTGATGAGTGTGTATGCATTGCGTGACCTCACTGACCTTCAGGAGGATGCTGATGGCGGCAGCCATTCCCACCATTCCCACTCCGACCACCGTCACCTTGTTCGTGGGCCCTGCGGGCTGTTCCTTACTCACGTGAGCAATGAGTTTCTCTTTTGTGGAGGCCATCTTCAGCTACAGGGGACAGAGACTCATCGGTCACTCCGGCTTTTAAAATGCATCCTTCATTTGCTGAATTGCTTCGAATAAGAAGCCATTTTAAAACAACTGTATTGACTGATCATTTACATGATGACACAGAGTGGTCCAACAGTGCTTCCCAAACCTGTCCAGGGTCTCCCTCATTGACACATTCACAATGTGCCGGGGATCTCCAGGACAGGTTGGAGTGGCCATTTTATCTTCTTGACAAGTGCACCCCCCTCCCACAGCAGTGTTGTGTGCACAGAGGCACGTAGAGGAATTAATGCAAAGAGGAGGAATTGGTCACCTGAAGAGTCCCTTTCTCATGATTTAAACCCGTCATTCAACATGCAGTCCAAACACACACTTCAAAGATGATTTCTAATATCTGTTATAGTCATTTATCATCAGATCATCACAGTCACTACAAAACAGAAACATCTGAATGAATTATGCCCGTCACTGAGAGGTCGAACATGCACAGATGAATGGAGTAACTTAGAATCCATTTATTTATAATAAATACGGTTGGTATTATCGTCTGTGTTTATATATATATATATATATATATAATTAAATATATACACACACATATAGTCCCATGAAAACATCTGGGTTTTATTTTATTTATTTTTTTTAAACAAAAATAGAGCCTATTTTTGGACTATTAAGATTTTTAAATTAATTTCATTACCGCAATACAAAACAAAAATGTCATTACCGTAATGTGTCCGGATGTTTTAGGCTACTTCTCATTATTCCCAATGACGATTTTCAGAGGCCGGTGTTAAGATGACGCACCAGGGGCGAATCATATCGATGACATAAATGGGCAATTCTACACGAGCTATGAAACACTGACTCATCTCGTGCACAAATTGTGCGAATCGGGACTTTTATGTAAAGCATCCGGACTAAATGCACCCTAAAAAACACAAGTAAGAACCAGAAACCTTTGCATATAGGAAGCAAAAAGTGCATTGCGCGCGTGCATCTGATGATCTGTCGTGAACGCGCGTGACGCACCGAGCAGCAGAATGACAGAACATGAACAAAACTCAGGCATTGCTCGTAAATTATCACTGCATGAAAGAGAAATGCATTAAACATCAATACCTGATCATACGCTTATTATTTTGAAACAAGAAGCAACAAGTCGTATTTGAGTTCCCAATAAGTGAAAAATGCAGGTTTATTGGTATTCATATGTGCAACGACGATTATCTTGCACGATCAGCAGAGTTCACTCATATATAAGCGTGGAACAGACTCATTTTACATCCTATGATAAGTTAGAAGAAGAATGTCATAACGTAGATTCAGGAGAATTTTAACTAGGCTACATTATATAGAAAAATATAACAACCTACACCGGATATGCACTTTTAAGACTATACATTTATTTATCTAATGTGCTTTATATTAGTAACTAGTGCTCGTGTGTGTCTTACCTGTAGATGCTGTAACAGTTAAATGCAGTGTAGACTGGGCTGGTAACTGGTGCTGCTGTAAGAGGAAAAGCCTACGCGCGCAGCTTATAAAGCGCGGAACGCCCTCCTACAGCCGCCTCATTTGCATATGAATGCGATGGGCGTGGCTTTGCGGCCCGTGGCTGAAGTCACGTTCGTCTGAGGAAACGTCATAAAGCGGATGTGGTTTAGCGGTTTCATTACGCGTTGCTTAATCTACATGTTGTCTACTAAATTTTCCATATTGAAGAATGGAAAATAACCACAAGTGCACTTGTTAAATTTGTGTTGCGTTGTACACATGATATTACAAATATTTAATTAAATATGAATAGCAAATTAAAGCTATAGCTTCAAGTTTTTTTTCCACGTTGTTTGTATTATATAAGCCCTACATCTCCTTTCTTAGTGTAAATAAAATTGCACTTGAATACATATAGCTAATACATCTTATAAAATAAAATAGATTGAATACATTATCTAACGTTGATGAATGCTAAATAATAATAAAAATGTACTAATTAAATTGTAATTGTATTTTTTAATGACGTACTCTTTTGCGTACAGTGTTATTGGATAATTGGTAAGTCAAGTCGCCTTTATTACAATACAGACTGTTTCAAAGCAGCTTTTAGAGTGCTGTAAAGCAGCTCGGGAAAATAGTAAACAGTCATTATTCAGTTGAAATCAGTTCAGCGTTGATTCTGTTCGGTTCAATAACTCTGTAAAGATCATCAATTTTTAATTTAGTTTATTTAATCTATAAAGCAGTTCTGCAAAATATGTTCAGTTCTCCTCCAATAGTGTCAGTGCAGTGAATAAAATTGTTGAATAGGCGACAGTGGCAAGAACCCAAACTCTGACCAACCAAAGATTCACTGCATTATAAATCACAAATTGGAAGATGTATACACACACACAAAGCAAACCTGGTAAGACTTTATAATACTTTTCCCTCATATAACGAATAAGGACACAGGAACACACTATCAATGTTCTAGTAACTACTATTAACTGACAAGAAACTCTGATTAACAAATTAGTAGGCTAACTATTAGTGCTCAGTTGAATGTAGTTTAGCTAACCATTAGATAACTACTTTTTTCATACCTCACTGAAGACTAAGAACTACTATTTACAGATTCATAATTAATAATATATTGCATAATGTATAATATAATACCCATTAGTAAAGAACCCATTGATAATGAGTCAAGTATTACTACATCCATCGGAAGGAATTGCTATTCAAAACCTTACAAAAATCTCGGTCATACTTTACAATAAGGTTAACATCAGTTAATGTATTAACTAACAATGAGCAATATATTTGTTACAGTATTTATTGACCTTTGTTAATGTTAGTTAATAATCATCCAGCAGTTCATTGTGTGTTTATGTTAGTTCACAGTGCAGTAAATAATGTTAACTAATACAACCTTTGATTTTAATAACGTATTTACATTTTTACATTAATATTAAGTAAGATTAAAAACGCTGAATAAGTATTGTTCATTATTAGTTCACGCTAAGGTAGTTAACTAATTTTAAATAATGAACCTTATTGTAAAGTGTTACCAAAATCTCAAAAGCTTACAATGACTTTAGTCAATAGTTATCATCATGTTTTCACTTTAGATATTGATCCAAAGAATTAGTTCCTTTAGAAAGATGTAGTTGAGTCATTACTAGTGGATTACCATTACCTTTTATTATAAATGATGCATTCATTATGAACCTGTATGTAGATCTCTGGTAGGTATGGAAAATAGCAGTTACTGATTAGCTAATAGTGAAGCACCACATTCAACTGAGCACTATTACTAATTTATTAATCAGAGTTACTTGTTAGTTAATAGTACTTTAATAGTGAGTTACTCATTTCTTCCTGTGTCGATATTCATTAATGAAGGAACATTCTGAAGTGTTACCGAAAAACCTTAAAGTATCCTCTAACTTAAGTAGACGTTGTGCTTGAAGAGCGACCAGCATCCCTGTTGGAATGTGTGTGAATGTGCAGTGTCATGCTGAACTGGCATGTGGGTTTCAGCAACAGAAACGGCCCAAGGAAGAGGAGGCAAAGGAAAAGTATATAGTATTGTAGACAGTTGGTGGATATTTGCAGCAGCAGTAACCTACTGTAAATATAGCAGACGGGATAGAAAACATGTTTTATAGGCCTAATCTTAAAGCCTACACGATTGACCTATTAAAACATTAACCATCAGTTTTAGACTAAATGTGTATGCTATTACCATAAATAGGTCAACAGGTCAGCTGGTTAATCTATAAAAGCAGACAACAGACTGATTATTGAGTGGTAAAGAGAATAGACCACTCTGTGCCGTTTTTAATATCTTTTTTAATGAAAGTGCACCATCTTGTGGTAAAAAAAGCTAATTTCATCCAGATGTTTGTTGGTTGTCTTTTCATATTTAGTCTTCAGTTTTAGACTTTCAAGTTCAGTACTAAATAATAGTTTAGTCACAAAATTGCCCTGTTCAGCTAGTAGTATACAGTAGCCGTATCTGTAGCTGTTATTTACTTGTGACAGATGGGTCAGGACAAGTCAGCCAGCATGTATAATCGGCCCAAGCTCGGCTGCCTAGCGGCGCCTACGGGCCTTCTAGGGACAGAAAAATGTACATTTCCGTAGTATGACCCAGCTAAGTTACTACAACAGAGAAGGGGCGAGAAGTTGCCTAGTGTGTATTTTATGCTTAAATTCTGCAAACAGAACAAAGTTGCCTCTAACAACGCTCACATCTAACCTTACCGGTGTTTGGTCACTGATGTCAAGGTTTATGTTCACAGAGATGTGAAAAAACGTCAGACAGTTGTATTTAGAGATAATACTGGTTTACTTATCGCTATCTTTGGCGTTTTTCCTCTTTTTCTTTCTTTTACGTCTTTTGGAAAATCCTGAAGGATATGAGCGCTTCATCACGATGGCATTTTTAAATTTAAATGCCCGCGTAGCGCAGCGCGCTGAGTGTGGGAACAACAGTTCTGTTTCATTCTTACTGACCGCCAGAGGCAGTGTAAACACTATGGATTATCGCAGCGCCAGCTAAGATAGATCGAGAGAATATACCAACAAAGTCACGTGACGTGACGTATGCTGAGCCCTGGAGGTAAAGCTACAGTAAGCTCAGCACTCTACCTCTTTCGCTTTCTCGCCTGTTTGAGATAGGTCGTATTGATTGAGTGATTCGCGCTGTCAAGTGCAGCTTACTAGAGCAGCGAGATTCGTCCTCACAAGCTGTGACAGCGCGTGTCTTCGTCATTCTAGGATTTGAATACTGGTGAGTTTATATTGCTTCGTCGGTGACACACTCTGTGCCTCTCGGTGCTATCCGGTGGCTTGTGTTTTTCCGCGCCTATGAGTTAACGATCTCCCGTGACTCTATTAGACTGTTTTTTTCTCTCACTTTGTCCCTCGGTTCAATCCGCCGGGCATTTAATACATTTTTATCTCTTGATATTGTTGGTATTACCTGTTGGTTCTCCAGGGGTAATCGTTTTATTTTATTTTTATCATTTTTCATCCCGCTTAACTTAACCTTACGGTGCTATCCGAGGGTGTTATTAGCGAGTAGCTAACTATGGCTCACGGCTCGATCGCCACTGGTTTTCCACTGACTTGTAGGCTGTGTCCTAATAATCTTCTTCCTGACGACGGTCATGACATCTGCCCGTCGTGTTTGGGGATTCAACATCTGCGAGAGGCTCTCACGGACCCATGCGTGCACTGCAGTCTCTTGCCTATGTCGGAACGACGGCTCCGTCTTGCTGAATTAGACCCTAATTCAACGGTGAAACTTGGACAGTTGGATGTAGCCTCCACGCGCACTCGAAAACGCAGGGCGTCGGCGGCAGCTGGTGCTCCTCTTCCAGCTAAAAAGAAGGCCAAATCGCGAAGTGATGAACATGCTGAGAAAGGTTCTCTTTCTGTGACGGTGTCGATGCTTTCTTCAGAAATGGCAGAGTTGAAACGCCTGCTACACTCGCTTCAGCCTGCCACACCTACTACACCTGTGAGTATGACACAGGAGGATGAGAATGTTCAGAATTTAGGAGCTGGTGGAGAGTCTCTCGATTCCCCTTGTTTTTCTCACCGTTCAGAGTTTGATGTGCTTTCTACGAGTGCTTCAGATTCCTTTTTTCATGATCATGGGGATACTATGGATGTTGCTGGCTGCGCAACCATCACCTCAGGCTGTTTTCACTGGTTACACAGCTACGGAGGGTTCTAGTGGGGGATCAGTTCAATCGTCTGGAAAAGCCCAGTCCTCCTCTGATGATACTTTGGCTGTGCTTCGAATGGCAGCTGCTCGTCTAGGACTTGATGAGTCACCTGTCCAATCTACCCAAACGAATGTGTTTTTCAGACAGACCTCAGCTGCAACTTCGTTTGCCATGCCGCCATGTAAAGATTTTGTGGCTGAATTCTCGAATGCTCTCACTGGCTCTGGCCCGCCGAAACGACGCTCTAAGATTGCTCGAACTCTAGCATCTATGGCTGAAGCTGATTCTATCGGGGTGGGTCGTGCTCCGGAAATAGAGCAGCCTGTGGCAGCATTGGTGGTGTCTCCTGATGAGGCTCTAAGAGGGAATGTGCGATGTCCCAGTGCACAATGTGGCCGTACGGATTCCTTGCTCAAAAAGGCATATGAATCTGTTGCCTACATTACTCAAGCAGAAAACACTATCTGCCAGTTACTTCTTGCTGCCACCAGTACGCTGGAACCTGCTAATGTGGATCCATCTATTTCACAATTCCTGCAAACTGCTCTGTTGGCAACAGGCCATGTGACCCGCGAGCTGGGTAGTCTTACAGCAACGCTTCTGGCAGCCCGCCGCCAAGTGTGGCTTGCCCAAGCACGACTACCGGAGGACTGTAAGAAAACCTTGAGAGATCTTCCATTTGTTCCCGGTCATCTCTTTGGTCCGAATGTTCCGGAACTATTGGAAAAGAGGGTAAAGCTGTCTGAAGCCACTCGTCAACTGACACAGGTGCAGCGCAACCCTACCTTTAGGATGCCAGCAGCTCAGACCCGACATCACTATGCCACATCAGAGCAACGTTTCCGTCGGCACGCTACACCTCAGACACAGCCCCCACAAGACCTCGTGTTCCTGAAGATGCGAGAGTTTTCCGCCCACCTCATCGTCAGTTCCCGGGAGGACCCTGTCAGCGCCCCCCCGCGACCACTAAAAATCGTACACATAAAGCCTGAGACAGTCGGGCCGGCGGTTGATCGTTTTTCTGTAGATCAACTGGAGTACTGGAGATCCAACACAACAGACCCCTGGGTGTTGGCAACTCTGAGCAGAGGATATACTCTACAATTTCGACGCCGGCCTCCCAGATTTTCAAGAATTGTTCCTACGATTGTCAGAGACGCGGTTCGCGCAGAGGCTCTCTCTCTAGAAATTTGTTCTCTGCTAGAGAAGGGAGCCATAGAGAAAGTTCATCCCCTCGTTCAGGGTTCTATTCAACTTATTTTCTTGTTCCAAAGAAGGACGGTGGTTTCCGCCCGATTCTCGATTTGAGGCTTCTGAATTTGTACCTGAAGGTCCTTCCCTTTCGAATGCTGCGCACAGCCGATGTTCTCCGGTCTGTGACGGCAGACGATTGGTTTGTAAGTGTCGACCTGAAGGATGCATACTTTCACATCCCAATTGCTGTGCATCACAGAAAATTTCTGCGTTTTAGTTTCAAAAATCAAGCTTATCAGTTCAAAGTGCTACCCTTCGGCCTTTCCCTTGCTCCTCGCGTCTTCACAAGGTGTGTGAGTGCAGCTCTGTCCCCTCTTTGGATGAGAGGACTACATATCCTCCCTTACTTGGACGACTGGCTTCTCTGTGCCCCCACAGAGCAGCAGGCTGTGCAAGATTCCAGAGTTCTTCTGAGACATGTGCAGAAGTTGGGTTTTTCTGTGAACGAGAAAAAGAGCCGTCTGATTCCATCACAGACCACTACATTCACAGGAATGACCCTGAATTCCTGCCTAATGTCTGCCTCCCTGTCTCAGGAACGTGTGATGAACATTCTGAAACTTTTGGCTCGCTTTCGCCCGGGTGTGTCCCTGCAGTACGAGGTGATCCTACGACTATTAGGGATGTTAACAGCGGCTACAGTGGTGACCCTACTGGGTTTACTCCACCTCAGACCACTCCAGTTATGGAACAACAGTTTACGGCTAGATCCCACCAGACATCGACATCGACTGGTGATGATTTCTCACCGTTGCATATGTGCGTTGAGGCGGTGGAGACAATTAGAGTTCCTAAAGGCAGGAGTGCCCCTGGGTGTTGTTTCCTCTCGCCGGGAGTTGGTCACAACAGACGCTTCCCTCACAGGATGGGGGGCAACCTGGAATCGGAGGGGTATTTGCGGGCGCTGGACTCCAATCCAGGCCACGGAACATATCAACCTGTTGGAACTAAGGGCGGTGTTCCTGGCTCTGAGGTACTTCATGCCGGTTCTGACAGGCCGCCATGTTCTTGTTCGATCGGACAATACCTCTACAGTGTTCCACCTGAACCACCAGGGCGGCACGAGATCCCTCAGGTCTCTACTACTGACTCACGAGATTCTGACATGGTGTCAGCCTCGACTCGCTTCACTGAGGGCAGCTCATATTCCAGGAGCATGCAATCAGATAGCAGATGCTCTTTCCAGGGATCAAACTCATCCAGGAGAATGGAGGCTCCATCCAGAGGTAGTGCAGGAGATCTGGCTACGATTTGGAAGAGCAGAAGTGGATCTTTTTGCTTCAGAGATGACCACCCACTGTCGCTTATGGTTCGCAAGGACAGAAGTGTACAGCCCCCTGGGCCAGGATGCGCTGTCTCACGAATGGCCGAACTGCCTGCTCTATGCGTTTCCACCTATCCCTCTGTTATGGGAGACGTTGCACAGGATCTCCCTGTACAAGCACAGAGTGTTGCTCGTGGCACCACGTTGGCCAGCCAGGCCGTGGTTTCCTTTATTGCTGAGACTTCTGAAAGGCAATCCATGGAAGCTCCCCCCCAGGAAGGACCTCCTCTCTCAGCTGGAGGCCAGTGTCTGGCACCCGGACCCGACTCATCTGCAGCTTTGGGTCTGGCCATTGGGTTAGCTTCTCCCCTGGAGCATTGTGACCCTGCTGTTATTCACACCATCTCTAATGCTAGAGCTTCTTCCACCCGACAGATTTATGCTTCCCGTTGGAAGCTTTTTTCTGCATGGTGTGAGGAACGGGGGCTCGTTCCTGCAACATGCGATATTCCAAGTATCTTAAGCTTTCTTCAACATTTACTGGAGCAAGGAAAAGCAGCTTCCACGTGCTTTGAAAGTGTACGTTGCTGCAATTTCTGCATATCTTGTTCCAGTTGGTGGCTCTTTTCTTGGCTCTCACAGTCTTGTCTGCAGTTTTCTGAAGGGTGCACGCCGTCTGAACCCTGCTCGGAATCCTCATTTTCCGGTGTGGGATTTGTCACTCGTGCTTGCATTCCTGTGTTCACCCCAATTTGAGCCCTTGCAAAGCATTGACATTAATAGGCCATAAGGTGAAGACGTTTTACGTTTAATCCCGTTCCCATATATGGGGCACTAAATTGTTTTAATTCTAATAAAATTATCTATTGTTTCTGGACGAGAAAATAAAAGTTCTCCAGGTGTAATCCTGCAGTTTATTTTTTATTACTGTTTAAAGTCGGCAATAGTTCTTTCCTTGCGCAATCATATTTTGATCATCAGTGATGAGGCTTCGCGGAAGAATCATCACGTGCTTCCCGCTAGACCAATTAGGTGGCTGCTTTTTTGGGATGACAGGTAAACATTAGTCTAATATGTCTGCGCCCCTGTTATCATTGTCGAGTAGTGAAGACGAGGAAATTTCACCCAGACCTCCTTCAAAAGTCCGTAAAAAACATTTTAAACAATGTTATATGCATCTCACCTCCATAAAGAAAGAGGAAATAAAGGATTTTACACGCACACGGTGGGATACATACAGAAACTGCGTCAAACGGTGGCTTGGTCTGCACGGTGAGAATCAAACAATTGCTGAAACATACAAACATTATCTAGAAATAGAGTTTGACAATGTTCCCGAAGACGCTGGGTTTCACTCTACTTGCTACAGGCGTTTCATTGATAAAAAGCGCTTGGATGCGGCCGAGAAACGCGCTACACAGCGTGTCGAGGCTCAAGATCATGGCCAGTCTGTGGCATCGGGTAGTAGTAACGTTAGTATCGCTACAGTTCAATGCCCAACAAAGACACTTAGGTCCAAGACTGGCCTGCCAGTAGCTTGTGCTGGTCCTGTGCTTCCTGCCTTGTGCATAATTTGCAAGAAAACGGAGAAGTACATTACTGTGGGAGGCAAACGCCAGAAGGACCATCTTTCACAGGCAGAAACATTGTCAGCAGGTAGGTAAAAACAAAACGCAAACAAACTAACACATACACACGTTTGAAGTTTTATTCCCTTATTCTGGGTACCATGGCTAACTTTCAATTACAATGACTTAATTTATGTAAAGTTTATTTTACTATCAGAGACATATTTGCATGTTTCTCCATACAGCTACAGCCAGAAAACTCAATGATGTTTAACTATTAACATAGTTTTTTATTAGTTTTCATTTATTTGTTTACAGGCCAGTTGCTGAAAGCTGCTGAGATGAAGGAAGACACTAGCATTCTTGTGCATATTCGTGACAAAGACTGTGTGTCTCTGGAGGTGCGATACCACAAGTCCTGTTATAGACAGTACACCAGGTTCTTGACAAAGTCTAGTGCATCAGTTACTGGGACCTCAGAAGAACAGTGAGTTATTAATATTTTATTTTATTAAATGTTTCCCTCACATTTGCACATTTTAAAAATAAAGCATTGACCATAAATGCTTATATTATATTGATCATTAAAGTACATTTTATCTTATCTTATCTATATTGTCGATTTGTCTGTAAACACAGTCTTGACTAGTGAGACTTGTAATTCAAAATGCTGGAAAAAAAAATCTCAAATCACTTTGTCAGGTTTCTATTTGCTATTATTTATACAACATTTAAAATTGAAGCCATTGTGCATTAGTTTTGGCACATAAAGTAATACATCTTTTCTGTTTTAATGTGTTTTCTTTTCAGAAATGAGCCAACCTTCGATGCCAGCTACAAGATCTTCTGTGAGAGGATCATTCGCCATAGAATAATTGTAAACCAAGAGGTGTTGACTGTCACAGCCCTTCGTCTGCACCATCCTGTCTGCGTCTCCAGCACTACACTTCCCAGGATCCTCTTGTCTCCACACCTGAACTCACTCCCTCATCAGCCTCCCGTTCAGCGTCCTGTATTCATCTGTTTCACCTGTTTTCACCTCGTTTAGTTTGATTCCTGTGTGTATTTAGTTCCTTTCCATTCAGTCTGTCTTTGTCTGTCGATGTTAATGTTACCCTGTGTTCCGCCTGCCTGTTTCCTGTTTATTTGGGAATAAACCTTTTGTATTGGAGCTTATCTGGACTCTGCCTGTTCCTTCTGCCTGAACCCGCACCCGTGACAGATCGACCGACCACCAAAAAGGGATTAATATGGATTTAGCCGCTGTACAGCTTCTCCTCCTGGAGCAGGAGGATCAATCCCTCGAGGCCCACACACAGAGGTATTTGGATTTGGTACCTCATGTTCACTATGATGTTACCAGCCTCTGTGTGTTCTTCCGGGCAGGCCTAAATGCTGAAACCCAGGCACGCCTGCCCGGAGACGGGCCTCGAGGGGACTTTGCGGCCTATGTGGAGTGGGTGCTGGTGTCATGTGGATCTCCCTTTACCCTGTATGACGTCACCAGCCCCACTCCATCGCTCGAATGCTCTCCAGAGACTGAATGCTCTTCACCGCTGGTTCCGTCCAGCTCTCCAGAGATTGAATGCTCTTCACCGCTGGTTCCGTCCAGCTCTCCAGAATCTGAATGCTCTTCACCGCTGGTTCCGTCCAGCTCTCCAGAGTCGGAATGCTCTTCACTGCTGGTTCCGTCCAGCTCTCCAGAGACTGTATGCTCTTCATTGCTGGTTCCGTCCAGCTCTCCAGAGACTGTATGCTCTTCACAGCTGGTTCCGTCCAGCCCTCCAGGGACTGTATGCTCTTCACTGCTGGTTCCGTCCAGCCCTCCAGAGACTGTATGCTCTTCACTGCTGGTTTCGTCCAGCTCTCCAGAGACCGTCCAGCCAGCGCCAGAGACCGTCCAGCCAGCGCCAGAGACCGTCCAGCCTGCCCCAGTGACCGTCCAGCCAGCGCCAGTGACCGTCCAGCCAGCGCCCGAGACCGTCCAGCCAGCGCCCGAGACCGTCCAGCCAGCGCCAGAGACCGTCCAGCCAGCGCCAGAGACCGTCCAGCCAGCGCCAGAGACCGTCCAGCCTGCCCCAGTGACCGTCCAGCCAGCGCCAGAGACCGTCCCGCCAGCGCCCGAGACCGTCCAGCCAGAGCCCAAGACCGTCCAGCCAGAGCCAGAGACCAGGATCCCACCCTGCCTCCCTCTCCCGCCTCCTCTCATCTGTCCCCGTTCTTCTCTCCTGCCCTTCAGCTCCCCTAAACCAGCCTGGTCCGTGTTTCCCCGGCCTTCGCCTCACACCTCCTCCTCAGAGACACTTCCTCGGCCCTCTGTCCCATCGGCTCCCCCGTGGCTGCTACCTCCCTCAGCTCCTCCATGGTCCCACAGTCCACCAGCTCGGCCAGGCTCCCTCGTCCCTCCGAACTCCCTGCACTCCCTCGTCATCCTCCCCTCACCTATGGACTTCCTTACTTTGGCTCCGCCCCGTTTTGTCACCCCTTCGGTTCAGTTGGACTCCTCACTCCCTCCAGTCACCCGTCAGCCCTCACGCCCTCTGACCTCACCGTGTCCCTCTGTGCCCCTGTCAGCACTTCTGTCACCAGAGCCTGCGGTGTCCCCTTGTTCCCTCGGTCCCTCCTCAGCACCCATCGTCGTCTGTCCCTCAGCTACACCCTGGTCTCCTCTCCCATCCGCTCCGCCCCTGTCAGTCGGCCCCCTGGTGTTGTCAGCCCCACTACCATCGGCTCCACCAGGGGTCCTCCCTCCATCTGCTCCGCCCTGGTCTCGCCCTCCATCTGCTCCGCCCTGGTCTCGCCCTCAGCCTGCTCCGCCCTGGTCTCGCCCTCAGCCTGCTCCGCCCTGGTCTCGCCCTCAGCCTGCTCCGCCCTGGCCACGCCCTCAGCCTGCTCCGCCCTGGCCACGCCCTCAGCCTGCTCTGCCCTGGCCACGCCCTCAGCCTGCTCCGCCCTGGCCACGCCCTCAGCCTGCTCCGCCCTGGCCACGCCCCGCCCAGCCCCCAGTTCGTCCCCCCTCCTTCCTCTGTTATGCGGCGTGAGGTCACGCCTCCCGGGAGGGGGGAGTTCTGTCACAGCCCTTCGTCTGCACCATCCTGTCTGCGTCTCCAGCACTACACTTCCCAGGATCCTCTTGTCTCCACACCTGAACTCACTCCCTCATCAGCCTCCCGTTCAGCGTCCTGTATTCATCTGTTTCACCTGTTTTCACCTCGTTTAGTTTGATTCCTGTGTGTATTTAG
The DNA here is from genome assembly GCF_988280905.1 of Pimephales promelas. Taxonomy (NCBI): domain Eukaryota; kingdom Metazoa; phylum Chordata; class Actinopteri; order Cypriniformes; family Leuciscidae; genus Pimephales; species Pimephales promelas. Next base: position 8,674,644 of record NC_142793.1, read on the forward strand.
TTCCTTTCCATTCAGTCTGTCTTTGTCGGTCGATGTTAATGTTACCATGTGTTCCGCCTGCCTGTTTCCTGTTTATTTGGGAATAAACCTTTTGTATTGGAGCTTATCTGGACTCTGCCTGTTCCTTCTGCCTGAACCCGCACCCGTGACATTGACAATGACTCAGCTTAGAAGGATCTTTTTAAATCTGGTGGAAAAGCATGAAGATCTTGATGCTTCTAACTACAGGTAATTTGAATACAACAAGTGTCTTTGGAATCTTTGGAAAGAACGTTTATACAACATTCTTTTTGAAAAACTAAAATTTAATTCATAATAATCATAATCATAATCTGTAATGTGTAGAATCTGTTAACAGTGTATCGTTACTTTTAAATAATTTAACAAATTCAATGTGAATATATCTTTATTCATACCATTTTGATCATCTTTCACTCTTATCGTTTTGATTCAGGCAGGATAAATTGAAGAGGAGGTTGATCCGTGATTTCCCCCAGCTGGTGTTTCACTCCCCCAAGAAGCGCAACATAAGTGAGATGGTTTTCGTTGAGACATTGTCTGCAGATAAGCTGATAGACAGACTACCTCATCCATCAGGTACAGAAACAACAGAGTCAACTGAGGTAACTAGTCAAAGTGACTGTGAAAACAGGTATAGTGCAAAAGCTGGTCCACAAAGACCAACTTCAATGGCCTCCATCAATACTGCAGAGGACACAAGGACACTTTACAGTGCGGCATTAATATTAAAGATGCTTCTGTGTGACTCTCCCGGTATGAAATGCCCATGGCCACCCACGTCAGATGACTTAAATGTGAGCGAGGCTAAATCTGCCGTGCCAATTGAACTGTACAATGTGATTTCATGGATTATTGGTGCAACTGAGGAACCAACACTGGCCCATTATGTTGATATTCCAGATGATTTGAACCTAAAAGTGATATCTATCTGTCAAGACGTAGTGTATCTTGCATCTAAGGGCCGGAGGCAGACCCCTAAATCATTGTGTCTTGGTCTAACGGTTCGCCATTTAACAGGTTCATCACAAATTGTGTCACTTCTAAACAGACTAGGACATTGTGCATCATGGGACACAGTTGCCAGCCTTGCCCAACTTCATTTAGTTGAGGGAAGAGACAAAATACCCAAGGGATTCGCAAAGAAGGTTCCTACAGTACTTGTGTGGGACAATATTGACTTTGGGGAGGAGACACTGTCAGGTCGTGGAACTACCCACCACACAAATGGGATTATGTTGCAAAGTTCTGTAGTTGAACCTGTGTCAACAACAAACAGACAACCTCTACAAAAGGGAGTTTACTCGTTGAAAGCACCCCCTAGCATCCCTGTAGAACCTTACCATCAGTCTAAAAGACAAGGACCACAGAACTTGTTTCACCATGAAAGTGTTCCATTACAGGCGGACGCATACAAATTGAATACTGTTTCTGCTGTACAAACTGAACTGGCATATGTTTTTGCAAAGTCCATAGATGCTGAAAGATGCACAATACCAAGCTGGACAGGTTTCCATACATTGCTTCAAGGTGATAGCACTCTGCAAAAGTCAGCACTGTATTATCTTCCAGTCATTGAGGCTTCACCTACAGAGATGTCAACAGTAAACACGATTCTGAAGCGAAGTGTCCAAATTGCTAATCAGCTTGAACTGGACCATATAGTGTTAGTTTTTGACCAAGCTATATATGCCAAAGCCCAGCAAATCCGCTGGAAAGATGATGACTTGACTCAGCGTGTAGTGATTAGACTAGGTGAATTTCACACATGCATGTCCTACCTGAGTATTCTAGGGAAAAGGTTTGGAGATGCAGGACTGCAAGATGTACTCATCGAGTCCGAAACTGTTGCCCCAGGATCCATCAATGGAGTGATCAGTGGTCATCATTACAACCGCAGTATGAGGGCACACAAACTTCTGTATGAGAGTCTGCAACGCATCAGACTTCTCACCTTCTTAGATTCTCTGCCACCAGAGGAGAGATGTGAGTGTCTGGATGTCATGAATGAGATCAAATGTGCATTCCCGGACAGAACAATGGATGTTCTGTGTGCAAATGAGAAATTTGACAAAATGTGTTCGAAATATGAAGACTTTGTTAAAAGAAGAAGTGCAGAAAACCCAACGTTTGCCTTCTGGAGTTCATACATCGACATGGTACAGATTCTCCTTCTATTTGTAAGAGCAACACGAGAATCGAACTGGCAGCTTCACCTGTCAACAGTGCGCTTGATGATGCCATGGTTTTTTGCGTACGATCGTGTAAATTATGCTAGGTATTTACCTTCATACTGGCTGGAAATGGTCAATTTGCCCCTCACTCATCCTTCTTGCCACAGTGAGCTCAGTGTTAAAGGCCAGTGGACTGTTCAACGTCAAAGTGTCCATGGATTTGCTTCGATTGCCTGTGACCAGGCCATTGAGCAAACATGTAACAGAGATTCCAAGACAAAGGGTGGTTGGACAGGGTTAACACAGAATCGTGCTGCAGTATATCGCTGGATATTGTCGCAACATGAAAGGGCTGCCATAGCAAGACAATGTGAGGCAATGGCAGGTAAATCTCTTGATGTAAGGAAACGAAAAGACCTTGACAGCACACGAATTAATGCTGATGAAAAGGCTGTGACCAGAATTATTTCAACCCTAGATTCCATGCTGAATCCTTTTGACACACACCAAGATGGCATTGTGTGTCTTAGCTCTGGAACAGTAGCAGCTGAAGAAATCATGAGGGATTTGCTCGCCTCTCTGGAAAAGGGGGAAAATGCTGTCAAAGAGTTTATGGACCAAAGACTGTTATCACCATCAGTTGACATATTTGCGCCCATCAAAACACTAAAACTGAAGACCTTTAGTGACCAAGCAAAGACAAAGAAGAAATCTGCAGCAGGCAAGGAAGTGATTCTACGTGCCGACAAGAAACTATTCTCCAGATTACTTGTCATAGGTCAAAGTAGAAAAATAGACCTGCGAGAAATTCTGTCTTACTCCTTGGGAACTGTGTCATATCCTTTAGCCTCTGCTGATGGTTCACTTGCCAAAACAAACAAATCACCTCTAATGGATTTATTGGAAACCAAAGGTGGAGACTGTTTGGTTGACGAAGTTCCGACACATGGAGCTATTCTTTTTGATGGCATGGCAGTCATTCAAACCATTCGGTCCATACCAAGTACCTTTGGAGAGCTTGCGGACACCATACTGCAGTACATAGTCAAGCTTGCTCTGAAACACAACTGTACACGGATAGACTTTGTGATTGACCAGTATCCGAAAATGAGTATTAAAAACCTAGAACGGTCTCGTAGAGCTGGTGGTGGTACACAACTGGTGAAAATGTATGGACGGGATCAGAAGACACCAACACAATGGAAAAAGTTTATATCAGATGGAACAAACAAAGAAGCACTGGCTGAGTTCCTCTATGTTGTGTGGCGAGAGGCTGATCTTACCATTGTGGGCAAGGACTTAAGCTTGTACATAGCACATGGAAACCTGTGTCACTGCGTGTCTGTAATGGAGGGTTTACAAACTCTCAGTGCTGTTGACGACCTGACATGTGATCATGAGGAATGTGACACCAGGGTGTTTTTACATGCACAACATGCTGCACAGGAACATCAAACTGTAGTCATCAAGAGCCCTGATACTGATGTGGCAGTGATTGCTTTAAGTCTGCAGCCAGATTTACCATGTAGGTTGTATTTTTTTCACGGGGGTTGGCAACAAAACAAGGATCATTGATTTAGCTAAGGTGTCATCAGCTCTTGGCACAAGTGTGTGTTTGGCACTTATTGGGATCCATACCTTCTCAGGTTGTGACTCTACAAGTGCCTTTTATGGCAAAGGCAAAAGAAAGGCATTTTCTGTTGCGTGTGAGAAAGAGGAATATCTGACTGCATTTACAAAGCTGGGTAGCAGTTTTAACCTAGACCAGTCTACCTTTAAGCTACTTTGCACATATGTCTGCCACCTGTATGGCCAGTCATCTGCTGAAAATGTGAACGATGCAAGATACAAAGCATTCTGTATGGCGTCGTCAGCTTTGCCAGAACTATCCATGCCCCCGACAAGTGACGCCCTGTACCAACACTGCAAAAGGGCAAACTACCAAGCAGCCATAATGAGACATTCTCTGAAAGCTATAATGTGTGCCCCCTCACCCATTGGTAATGGATGGCACCTCGAGGACGGCGAGTTAACAGTGACCTGGATGACAAGAACTCCTGCCCCTGAAAGTGTGTTGCAGGCAGTCCACTGCAGTTGCAAGCAAAGCAAATGTGAGACTGGGAGATGTTCCTGTATGTCTGCAAGACTGTCTTGTACTGATTTATGTCGGTGCCAAAATTGTGCAAATGTTTCACAGGAAACAGAAGAAAGACCTATATGGGATGATGCCTCTGACAGTGATAGGGATGATACTGATGAGTAAATATCCACTGTGTTATATTTTAAGGTGCTTTTGAGCTTTAAAATATCTGTTGTCGAATTGTAAAAAAAAAAAAAAAAAATTGTCAGCATTAAAAAAAAGGGGGACAGTGAAGCATTTCGAATCATTTTAGCCAGCTATGGCCAAAGTGTGCTTATATTAGTATATTTCTGTAATTGCACAGTACCTACTGAACATTTTGATGTATAAAACATCACAGTTTTGATAAATTTACTATGTTTATGTTCAATTTTGTTTAATGTCAGTCTGTGAAGTTGAAGCATTTTTTCCACAAATGTGCCATATTTCATAGTCTATATTCAATCTTGACTATATAATCCACCAAAACCAGTCTCAAGTGTTTAGGTACATGGATAAATGTCAGTTTGAGATATATTTTGTGTTGCTAAAATGTATATAAATAAAGTTACAAACAAAATCAGAAGCATAAGATTTTCGTTTTTTCAAATTCACAATTATAAACATTTATGGATTGTGACAAAAAACTGCAGGGTATTTTGCGGAGAACTTTTAACACAAAGTCGATAATGGTATTATCTATGCAAAAATCAAATTAAAAAGTAGTGCCCAGGTGTGGGAACGAAAATCATTTTCTAGCCACTTTTTCCTAGTTCACCTTATGGCCTATAAATGGTTGTCCTTGAAGACTTCTTTTTTGTTAGCTATTGCTACTGCGAAACGAGTCAGTGAGTTGCACGCATTGTCTGTTAGTGAACCGTGCTTGCGTTGGTTACCGGATGACTCCGGGGTGGTTCTGCGACCCAATCCTTCTTTTCTTCCGAAGGTCCTTCTTCCTCAGTTCATAAATCAGCACATTGAACTGGCCTCTTTTCAGACTTCTTCTGGATCTGACTCAAGTGCCCAACTTTTGTGTCCTGTTCGGGCATTGAAGTGTTATGTGAACTCTACTGTTCAACTTAGACAGTCAGACCAGTTATTTGTCTGCTATGGTGGTGTGAAGAAAGGTGCTCCAGTGTCGAAGCAGAGATTGTCGAACTGGATAGTAGAGACCATTACGCTGGCTTGCAAGGCAGCAGGGAGACCACTGCCCTGGAAACTAACTTGTCATTCCACTAGGGCCATTTCATCTTCATGGGCTGTTTTTAGAGGAGTTTCCCTGGTGGACATCTGCACTGCCGCTACCTGGGCTTCTCCATGCACGTTTGCCAGGTTCTATAAGGTCAACATCGCTGCTCATCATGCCGTTAGTTCTGCGGTTCTTCTGGAGCAGCCTTGATTTATCAGGTGGGTGGCATTCCTCATGACTATGTTGGTATGTGTCATCCATAGTGTTTACACTGCCTCTGGCGGTCAGTAAGAATGAAACAGAACACTAGTTACGCATGTAACTGTGGTTCTGTGAATTCTGGATGACCGCCAGAGTTCTCAGTCACTCGGAATGCGCGAGAAAGGCGTACCGAGGTAGAGTGCTGAGCTTACTGTAGCTTTACCTCCAGGGCTCAGCATACGTCACGTCACGTGACTTTGTTGGTATATTCTCTCGATCTATCTTAGCTGGCGCTGCGATAATCCATAGTGTTTACACTGCCTCTGGCGGTCATCCAGAATTCACAGAACCACAGTTACATGCGTAACTAGCGTTTCTCTTCCACCGACAGCTCGTGGGGGACCTGATGGGGGGTGCGCGACGGTCGATGTCACTTCAACATTACAGTGGCTCTCATAGTGTTTGTCGTTGCATAGGAGGGGGGGGGGCCCTCTCACTCACGGAGCAGTACTGGAGAGTGATAGCGCTGTCTCGCTGTGGTGGTTTGTTTACAGTGGTTGATACTGTTTGACGAGGGCAGATACAAACCCAAACGACCTTGCGGCCATCGGGGGCCCCCTTCAGCTGGCCCTACCTTGCCTACCCCATTGCGACGGCTCTGGATGAGACACTCGGGAGGATGAAATGCCGGCTGTTGCTTGTTCTCACACGACAGCATCAAACGTCTGTCACGCTGACACACTGACCCAGGGGATCTTTTGAAAAACTTTCAGTTGTTTTATTCAAAGTCAACGAAAGCCGAGCAGGACCGAGCCATTTTACAGCTGATCGCCGTCAAAAAAGTTCAGCGGCGACGTCCCAAGGTTGACAACAGCAATATGCAGAAGTAACGTTAGATCATGCTTAATAAATCATAATTCATGATGATGTGCTCATCTTAGTTAATGTTTTAATTAATGTTTTGTTCATCCATGAAGTCATGAAAGAAAAACGTTGAACTGTTAAAAAAACGTTGTTAGTTCCTGAAGATATTAATGTGTGAATGAATGCATAATTCATGCATGATTCATTTATCCATAAATTCATGATAATTCATGACATGTACCCTTAAAGTGTTACCGAATATTGTTATATTAAAGCAATGGATTTATAGTATGCACAAGAAATTCAATGTGTATAAAATTTTATTTTGATTAATTGCATTTTGGAAAAAAAAATATTGGATTTATTGCATTTTGGGGAAAAAAACGATCTGTTTTTATAATAAATCTTTGAAAATCAAAACCTGGATTTCATTTTTTATTGTTATTATAACCTACAAATGTTATGTGAAAATTTGAAACAGAAAATAGTGGTTTTCATCTTCCCATTTTCTTGCTAAAGAAAACATTTTTTCTCAAATTCATCAAAATGGATTTATAGCGTTTTGGAACCAAACTCTTCATTTGGACAACCTTGCATTTATATAACAATGAAAATATTTTAAAACCAGGTAATGATACAATCCTTTAAATCTTAACTTTTGAGTGTAGCAGAATTACATGGATGTAAATTTATTATCATGTCACATAGCCTATGGCATTGTATTTAATGTGACAGACAAAAGAAATAAGAAAAATAAACCAGCAAACAAATTTAGGCTCTGGGAACGTTAGTTTTTGGTTCCCAGAACGTTCCTAGAACTCTCCCTTAAGGTTAAGGGAACGTTACCGGAACATTCTCCTAACGTTATAAAAATGGAACCTAAAAATAACCTAGATGGAACGTTCCTATAACGTTCTTGTTTGGTTCCCAAAACAATAACCTCATGGGACCATTCGGGAACGTTAGAGGAACGTTCTGTGTTTGCTGATGGCTCAAGAAGGTGTAATTGTTCAAATGACATATTGTTTTATTTTAAAATGTAAAGAAATTCTAATTCTAAAGTGTTTTTTAAGTGTAATATTTCTGTAAAGGCTAGGGACAGAAAAATGTACATTTCCGTAGTATGACCCAGCTAAGTTACTACAACAGAGAAGGGGCGAGAAGTTGCCTAGTGTGTATTTTATGCTTAAATTCTGCAAACAGAACAAATTTGCCTCTAACAACGCTCACATCTAACGTTACCGTTGTGTTTGGTCACTGATGTCAAGGTTTGTTCGCAGAGATGTGAAAAAACGTCAGACAGTTGTATTTACAGATAATACTGGTTTACTTATCGCTGTCTTTGGCGTTTTTCCTCTTTTTCTTTCTTTCACCGTCTTTTGGAAAATCCTGAAGGATATGAGCGCTTCATCATGATGGCATTTTTAAACTTAAATGCCCGCGTAGCGCAGCGCGCTGAGTGTGGGAAGAACAGTTTCTCTTCTGCTGACAGCTCGTGGGGGACCTGATGGGGGGTGCGCGACGGCGATGTCACTTCAACATTACAGTGATTAGGGCTCTCATAGTGTTTGTCGTTGCATAGGGGGAATCCCTTTAGTTTGGGGGGGCCCCTCTCACTCACGGAGCAGTACTGGAGAGTGATAGCGCTGTCTCGCTGTGGTGGTTTGTTTACAGTGGTTGATACTGTTTGACGAGGACAGATACAACCCAAACGACCTTGCGGCCATCGGGGGCCCCCTTCAGCTGGGGGCCCTAGGCAGCTGCCTACCTTGCCTACCCCATTGCGACGGCTCTGAGTATGTTATGTCCACTTGAAGAACATTTACAAGTATACTTGAAGAATAAAACTACTAGCTAAACTATAGTTTACTGAGAGTGTACATCAAAGTGTACTTTCATAAACTAAAAAATGTGCTAATAGTAAACTATCAGTAAACCTGTTCACACTTGTTGTAGTACAGTTGAAGTACAAATAAAAAAACTTAGTTGTCTGTTACACTTGAAGTATACTTAAATAGCCTATACTTTTATACACGAAAAGGTGAGCCAATTAATCCCAAATTGAAACTACTATAGTACATGGATATTAATATACTTTCTACATAGGCTGTACTTAAAATATACTTCAACTTTACTTAAAATTACCTTGAAGTAGGCCTATACTTGTTTTTGTAAGAGTTGCTCTGCTAACTCAGGAGAAAAGAATTCATTTATTTCCCCACTGTTTACAATCCATCATGAACTCGCTCATGTCTTCAGGGCGAACCGCCACAGTGCGCTTATTGCACAGAGTTTTGAGACTTCTCGGCTGGCGTCAACACGATAGTTGTATGGACTTCGTTGAAGTGAGCAAATAATCAGATCACAGCTTTCGGCAAGTCTCATTTCGAGCTCCAAACTACGTTGGACCATAGGCGCTATATGTAAGACATTTATCATTAAATGTTGTCGTTCCATGTGGCACTATGTCCCCGACGGCCATCTTTTCATCTCTGCTTTTTCTTCTGTGCTTCAACTTTGTTAGTCTGCAAGTAAGGTCAACTTTTCCTTCTCTACTCTTGCTGTTTCAAACATGCAAAGCTCACTTTGGCTCATCAATCTCATAACTACAGCATCCTTTGAGGTAGTGTAGCCTAATTAAGTGAATTATGAAATTTTAGTGGCATTCAATTTTGATATGATAAAAAATCATATTAAAAGTAATATAACTTGACTGTGAAGTATATCACAGATGGATAAAATTACTTGTATAGTGATAGAACATTTAGCTCATGTAGTTGGTGACCTAAAGTGGTGGTGGTGGTGGTGGGGGGGGGGCTTCAGTAACTCAGCCCCGGGGTCCAGTGAGCTCTTAATGCGGCCCTGGGCATCAAGGCCCATTCGACCAGAGGTATGACCTCGTCATGGTCATCTGGTATTCCTGTTAGTGATTTTTTGTGATACGGCCGGCTAGTCCTCGCCTTCCACATTTATGAGTTTCTGTAATATTGAAGTGCCTTCCCTGCAGGCGAAGGTGCTTTCGGTATGATTAAGATAAGATATGTCATATACTGTGCACAATCACATTCACGTATATATAATGCTGCTGTCCGGTTGTATTTTCATGCATAAACTCTTGCTGGTTATATATATATATATATATATATATATATATAACTTAAGCTGGTTATATATATATATATATATATATATATATATATATATATAACTTATTATATATAATTTAGTAATCGTAATGCTGGGGCAGAGGCGTTGAGATCCATTTGCAGAGTTTTATTTAAACATGCAATGAAACAGTGATAAACAGACATAAACAGTGCTGGTAGAGAGAATATGGGGCGCTTTTCGACAGTTTTATTGCCCCCCATAAAAATAAGCCCCGCCCCCTTTTTACCCCTCCCATTTATGGACTGTACGTACACCGTGGGAAAATTCCCACGGTCTCCCCTCCTCTTCCCACCCACCAACGCCCCCTCACCACCGCCACCCCTTCTGGACTGGTCACGTGATCGTGGGAAAATTTTCCCACGATACGGAACCCCATCCCATCCCATCCGGTACCGGACTGGACACCTGTTGTACACCTGTTACACCTGTCTTGTTCAATCTACAATTTAAAATGGGGGAAAAACAATACATTTTCAATCTTTAAGCATGACAGAAAACAAAGATGGGTTTAGTGTTTTTTATTTTTGGTTTTTTAATTAAAGAGAAGGAGCATAACACGTGATTAAAACACAGTACAGTTTTTTCCCTTTACACATTATTTAGTAAAAGTCAAATTTTTACATAAAACACATGTTTTAAAAAAAGTTTTCAACCACAAAAAATAACATATTTGAGCAAAAGTTGTACTTTTCACAATTACATGTCATTTAAAAGTATTAAAATACACATCTCAGTGTTTTTATGCAAATGTAAATGTTAAAACAATTTAGACGTACAAATAAATATTTAATAGGCCTATATTTAAAAATATAAGCCAATAATTAAATAAATAAAAGTTTAAATTGTGTTTTCTTAACGTTATCAAAACGTCCTAGTAAAACATCTACTTTTTCCACAATAACAATGCTTAAAGGTATTAAAACAATTTATATAATTAAGATACACATCTTTAACGTTTTTACCATTTGTAAAAAGTTAAAATGCATTTTCTAAAATGAAAACATCAAACAATTATTAAAGCATATCAAAACTTAAAAGCATAAAAACTGACTTATAACAAAGAATTGAATTGAAAGAATAAAGAATAACAAAATTATCCTGTTTATATATCCATCTCCATAGATTTATCCAGGTTTAAAGATCCAGCAAATATATATCCAACAGCAAGGATTATCCAAAAGGTATCCAACAGCATTGCTTTATCCAAAAGGTATCCAAAACTTTAGATAATTCCAAAAGTCCTCACAAGGAGCCCGGGGAAACACATCCGTACTCTTACAATCCCAAAGGTAGAATGATGTCTCTAACCTTGGCTCGACAGCCAAGCGTAAGCTCCGCCTCTTAGATACCTCCCAAACAAGAGAAAAATCACAGCGCATGTCCGCGCTAGCGCCACGAAAAGCGTCCGTTCACCTTGAAGGTCTGTCAGAAATGCCATCGCTGTACAGAGCACACGGTCCCGGGGTGACTCCGCCTCCTCGCACGCCCCGTAGATGACGCACGTGCGACACATTGGTCCACGCTCTATTCACTCCCTGTATGCACGACACATTGGTCCACACATACACATACACGCACGTAAACTCCTCCCATACTCTGCCTGCGTCCGTTTAAAAGTCCCCCCGAGACCGGTGCTTGGACTTGGATACTGCTGTATTTCGGATTCGCGCCCGTTCTGAACCATGAAACGGTTAATTGGATTTTGAGGATTATGTTTTATTCAATGTCCAGCCCCGCCCGAGGAAATATATTGATTATCAATATGGTGTTCAACGCGTCTGACCCGCAAAACACATCGTGTGGAAAAAATATGAGAATTGTATTATTGTCCTGCTCCAACGCAAGGAAATCCGAGACATGCGCGAGGACACTCTGGGAGGCGTATTTTCGGATTTGCGGCTGTTCGTCGAGTCTGACATCCAAAACACATCTAGGGTGACCACCCGTCCCGCGTAGCGCGTGCGCGCACAGCGTTTGAAGCCCAATTCATGCGTCCCGCAAATTGTGACCGTGTCACGCATAATCAATGCTTGCTCAAAAAAAAAAAGGTCGGTCAGTCTATATCCTCGAGACCCAGGCAGCCAAACGTTGTGCCTGAGTTACACATCGCAGGATACGGATTTATTATTGTGTTAATTTGGGTCCTGAATCAAAGTTGAATTCATCGGATTATCAATATTGTTCAGCGTGTGGAAATATGAGGATTTATCATCATGTTTGTTCATTCTGAATCACGAAACAGTTCATTGGATTTTGAGGATTATGTCGTTTCGGTGTTTGTGGAATATCATGCATTCATCACAAGGAAATCCGAGACATGAAGTTTTAGAATTTCAACAGATCTGAGGAGGTCGCAACGTTAACTGGATGTAAAGCAACACAGTCTCATCCCAAAAAGTCATATAACTGACGTTTTGGGACGTCTTTTGACCATACGTCAATATCCGCCTTTTTAGGGCCCCCTTAAACGTCGGTAGATGGCGATCCCGGGCCGTCATACAACTGACGCTTTACCTTTAACGTCAGTTAGGTGACGGGTTAGGTTTAGGGTTAGGTTTAGGTCTGGGGTAGAGTTAGGATCCCATAACCTCATCTACCGACGTTTAAGGGGGCCCTAAAAAGGCGAATATTGACGTATGGTCAAAAGACGTCCCAAAACGTCAGTTGTATGACGTCTTGGGATGAGACCGGGTTGCTCAGCAAAATAACAAATAAAATAAAAATAAAAACACGAGGGCACATATTTTCATAGATAACAGTTAGGTCTTTAATCTAGTTATTAATTTAGTTGCTAAAATGCTGCCTAAAAGAGATAGCCTACTTTATTTATTGTTGTTTATTTAAATTTATTTGAACATCTCCGTTTATTGTGCACGCATTAAATATTTGTCTAATTTCAATCGGCTCCACTGTGGTGATATTTAAAGAGCCCCTATCATGGATTTTTGAAAATGACTATTCATATGGTGTGGAATATAGCTCTAAGGGAATGAAAACATCCTGCAAAGATTTATATCTGAAAGTGCACCGTATATAAAGTTATTGTCTTTCAAAAGTGAGAGTCGACTCTGAGTCTATGAAACGAATTGTTTTTGAAACAAGTCATTAGTTGTTACATCATGACGTAGATACATATTGGCCACGCCCAGTTACTGCACGAGCAGACGGAAGTGTAAACTTAAATTCTACACATTCAAATACTTCATCATAGCATCATGTCGAGAAGATGCTGTGTTCTACAATGCAAAGATAGTTTTTTGTTTTCACTTTGTTTTCATTTACAGGGAAGAGCATGTGAAGAATTGGTTAGAGTTCATATTTGTGTAACAGACGCTAGAGGCTGCAGTCTTTAGCCTCCTTGCTAGAGCGTCTGACTCTCACGCCGGAGACCCGGGTTCGAGGCCCGCTCGGAGCGGGGCGAGTAGGACCCGGGTGTGAGGGGTTACATTGGTGCCGTGACCCGGATGAGAGTGAGGTTTAGGGGGGTGAGTGTAACGGAGGCCAGCTAGTAGTTGCTGTGCGAGTAAACCTCACTCCCCGATCTCAATAGACGTTCTAGCGACAGACGCTAGAGGCTGCAGTCTTTAGCCTCCTTGCTAGAGCGCCCGACTCTCACGCCGGAGACCCGGGTTCGAGGCCCGCTTGGAGCGGGGCGAGTAGGACCCGGGTGTGAGGGGTTACATTGGTGCCGTGACCCGGATGAGAGTGAGGTTTAGGGGGGTGAGTGTAACGGAGGCCAGCTAGTAGTTGCTGTGCGAGTAAACCTCACTCCCCGATCTCAATAGACGCTCTAGCGACAGACGCTAGAGGCTGCAGTCTTTAGCCTCCTTGCTAGAGCGCCCGACTCTCACGCCGGAGACCCGGGTTCGAGGCCCGCTCGGAGCGGGGCGAGTTGGACCCGGGTGTGAGGGGTTACATTTGCAACAATACCACAACAGTATAGCCCGTTTGTGTTCTCCTAATTTTAATTACGAATCGTTCAAAAACATAAATTCATTCAAATTTGGATCCGCAAGCATTTGTCTCTGAAGGAGGGCTCAGTAACTTACTTACCCAGTGTATATGGATCAGCTTCCTCCTATGAATCACAACCTGTAAGTATTATTAATAATTGTTGCTTTTATGGGTTTTGAACGATTTTGTAGCGTCGGGGCACGAGGAGGGAAGGCGCAATAAGTATGTATGTGCGCACGCGCGTGTGTGTGTGTAAGTTACTCTCAGCGCACCTTCTAGGTCTCCAATGTCAATTTTTTTTTAAATATGTGAAATGTTTGTCGCTGTTATTGGAGTCATAAAGAATAGAGCGTCTTGTAGTACTGCAGTGCTTTATCAATATGTTTATGCTGACTGGGTCTGTCATCTGACCAATCACCGCCAATTAGCGTCACGCAAAGGAGTGGTTTGGAAAAATGAGTCGTTGTACGAATCATTTGGGAGTCGGTGAGCAAATCAGTTAAAAATAAATGCATATTATAAGACAAATAAAGTGTCTTTTATCCTTGCATGCATGTTAAACTGTTTTTGGGAACTCCTAAAACAAAAATAGGAACATTTCAAATGCTATGATAGGAGTTCTTTAATGCTGTCCTCTTTAGTTGGGGCTCAGCGCTGTCAGTGGTGTTTTCTGTTACAGCAAGAATGTCACTCCAGTGCTTTCTTTGTTTTAAGTTTGGCCTCCAGTAGCTCTGTAGTGAACTTTTACACTTACTGTATATGCGCTCACAGACATAATTTAAAAAGGCTAAAATGTTGAAAGTAAATTTCGATTTACAAGGTGGCATGACGATGGATAAGTGGTTTGAGGAACAATTTGGAGAGACTTCTACAAATACGAACCGTCATGCTGAAGTGCTGAAATGTAACATTGATACATTCGAGAAGACTCGTAATGAAAAAAATACCGTGCAGCAAACCCAATGGGCAGTGAAATGCTTCGGTGACTGGTGTAGTGACAGGTGTGTTGGGATTGAGAGCTTCGGACAGTTTTGTTGTGCTGAAATCTTTAGTAGAAATCGGTGTGTGATGCTCCGTTTTATCGCGGCCCTCTCTTCTCATTGTCTTTACGACTCCAACGAAAACATTATTGGATGAGGTGAATTTGCTGTCTCTCATCAGACACCAGGACAAACTCAAAGGTGGATCATTCAGGAATCTGTTCAGACCCGCACGTAACGCTACATAGATACTGATCCCATATTTTTCTGCTGTGGATTTCATATAATTTCATATAAGTACCTGAGAAAGAATGGTAGTTTTCGAAAGAAGTCACTAGTCTGCTCTCCAAGACTGCTCTCTCGTCACAGTCAGAGAGAAGTAACTCCACACAACGTTCTTCCGCAAGATACATGCAGTTTTTTATATTAACCACTAAAGGACTGCAGCTTTAATCAGCTCTAATCTCTGGTTAGGTATGTAACCCTAGTTCCCTGAAGGGAATGAGACGCTGTTGGAACGCCCCTGCGTTGTGCATCATGAAGCACGTATGGAATCAGTCCAATGGAGAGACGAAACGTCATAGGCGGGTGACGTCATCGACCAGGAAACTATAAAGCACCCTGAAAACACAAGCACAACAGCTTCTGATAGGCATGAAGGAAGCGCTAACGGGCATGCTGGGAGTATGGCATAGACACGCAGCGTCTCGTTCCCTTCAGGGAACTAGGGTTACATACGTAACCAGAGACGTTCCCTATCAGGAAACTTCGAGCTGCGTGTAAACGCTGTGGGAACGCAAATACCAACGCCACCATACGAGTGTCCATCATGTGAAGTCAGAGCGCACATTCGCCCTTGGTGTGAAGCTGAAATCAAAATGATAAAACTTTACGAATGTGTGCGGTGAGGACCAACCTGCCGCAACACAAACGTCTTGGATAGATACTCCTGACAAGAGAACCTTAGAGACAGCCATACTCCTGGTTGAATGAGCCTAGACAGCCAAAGGAGAAGGCTGGCCGGCAGACTCAGAAGCAAGTGAGATGGCCTCGACCACCCACTTGCTCAACCTCTGCTTAGATGCAGGACAGCCCTTCTTAGAGGGCCCAAAAACAAACGAATAGTTGTTCAATTTTTCTCCACAGGGCAGTTCTGTGGACGTAAGTATCTAGGGGCCTAACAGGGCAGAGCCAAAGCTTCTCTGAGTGAACGAACTCACTCGACCAGCATGCAAAGCTTGCTGTGCTCTTGTGGCCTAAGTTTAAACAGCTACGCATGTTCACAAACGAGGAGAGAGATGAAATATACCAAAGTGTTACCAAATATACCAAAATATACCAAGTATACCGGAGCTTGTGATAGCCTTCCCAGTCCAACAGACACAGACTCTCCCGTTCCAGATATTACCATCCCAGCCAGAGATTGTGCCACGGGTACTGGTCCGTCGGTGAAGTTCAGCCAGTGGGAGGATGTGGATGACCCGGACATGGCAGTGGATGAGTTGAATGCCTGCTTGAATAAAAAATGGTCATGCATGATAGTGACAGAGACATTTTAGTTGTATGGAAAAACTCAGAACACGTCTTCCCAAAGATGGCAACTCTTGCAGGGGAGATTCTGTGTGTTTCAGCCTCCAGCGTTAGTTGCGAGTGTGTTTTCAGTGTGTCTTGACGTGCTCTGAAGGACCGACATACCTCTCTTGGTACAACAAGTGTCAATGTTTTGCTTTTTCAGAACAGCAACGACAAGTAGGCTGAGAGAAGAACTGCAGACTTTGACATTTAACTGACTGGATATCTGATTTACATTCAAAACCTAATTGCCCATAAGATAAACAGCCCGTCCTCATCCTTTAACGTCATATAGAACGCTATATGCAAAAACGGCGCTATACTACGCACATGGCACCCTTTATCGTTAATATAACACGCGAACCCAAGACGTCATAAATCCTTTAGCATGAATATGACACGCAGACCCACACCTAAACTTAGCCCTCACAGCGCGTGTTATATTAACGATAACGGGTGCCATGTGCGTAGTATAGCGCCGTTTTTGCATATAGCGTTCTATATGACGTTAAAGGATGAGAATGCGTTGAGATAAACCAGCATGTTAAATAGGGTGATCTCTGTTCTGCGCTAATCTGCCTGTAAATCAAGGCAGTTACATTATTTTTAAAGCTTTGGTTTTAAAAGTTTAACGGAGGGTCAGAAGGCGCCTCCTAGTGGTCTAACCCTAACACTACCCCAGACCTAAACCTACCCATAATGGAAGCGTGTTATATTGACGCTAGAGGGTGCCATGTGTGTTGGATGTTTACGCATTGTCAGTATATGACGCACTAGGATGAGAATGCGTTGAATATACACATAGCTAAAGTGTTTTGATATAATTTTTATTTATTTATCCTTCTCACATTACAACTTAAAGTAGTCTCAAATTTCTGAAAATATTTGTTACAGAATGATGAACACATTTACAATTTAGTATTGATTCAGTTTATATAGAGGTCCAGAGCCGGCTTCAGACCGCTTTTAGCAGGGGGGCATTTATTTTCAATGGGTGGGCACTAGGTAGGTATGGGGACTTTTTTTCCGATATTAGATATCCTATATTTATTATTGCTACTGCCTTTTCTGTTAGCTATTAACATGAAGTAATGCAACCCACACAATAAACACATAAAACATTACACATTGTTGCAAGATGAGCGACTCTTAAGAAATTTGATCAAGGGTTAAATAGGCCTATACAAAAAAAAAATAAAAAAAATTGCAAGACCGACTCTGACCACAGCTTTATAATAGCAAAGCTAACGAACATGTACATAGTCTCTCACTGACAGAATAGCCGTTTATATGCTATCTCAATGGCGGAAGTGAGAAAAAAAAAAAGCTAAGTTTATTCTGCTATGTTCTAACATAAGCATTTACATTCGTAGCCTTATAAAAGCATCATGTAGTTACCTTTATCAAATAAAACCTTTAACACCTTTAACAAATAAAAAACACCCACAACATACACAGATATTATTCTACAATTTCCATTTACAAGAAAATATAGGCTTAAACACCTGTTTCTCCACGGCGGGAGTGAGTGACATTTCAGGACAATGGGCAGCGCAAAAACTAGGCCAACTAAACTATTAGTTTCATCGCGTGACAACACATAGTGAACATTACAGTACATGCCAGTTAGATAAATAGCTACACTTACGACTCGGACTCGACTGTCTTTGGTCTCGGTCTCGACTACAACACTGCACGGTAGAAGCACCAAATACCAAAGCCGGGCTGTCGTTGTCTTGCTGTATGGGGTAATCGATGTGTAAGGAGAAACTGTGGTATTGAACCATTTTCTAATTTCCATTTTTGGAGAGTTTTCATCTGGTTGCTTTGTTTTGAATGCAGGAAGCTCGCGCGGTCGCGCCAACTGAAAATCATTTCATTCAAGTATTAACGTGCGTGATTGGGGGGGCGGCAGGGGGGTTTCCTCACAGGTCACACTGGTTTTTATGTTGGCTTTATTGTATTTTCAGCTAATGAGCCGTTTGTAGACATATATTTGTACTATTTCTCACTGAAATGTGAATTAAATTAAACTGATATTATTTTGTAAATTAGATCATAATTCAATTTGGGGGGGCACAAAATACATTTGGGGGGGCATTGCCCCCTAATGCCCCCCCATAGCGCCGGCACTGTAGAGGTCTATGATTTGGATGAATATTTTGGTGTGTCTCTGGCTGCCCACCTGCCCTTACAGACGAGTCCCAGCACTTTCTTAAAATCAATACCTTTTTTATACTGATTCTCTGCCCCAACTATCATTAAAGGTATTATTTGGTGGTTTGGGATGAAAAGCTGTACTACAAAATACTGTATTTACAGTGTACTTTTTTGTATATTTTTCATATTATAACATTTAAAAAATGTAATAGTTTTGGTAACACTTTATTTTGATGGTCAATTTGAAACATTCAGTTGACTATGAGTAACTTAACTACATGTAAACTTATTCTAACCCTATCAGTCTACTAATACTCTACTAAAATACTCTCTAGTGAGTTTCTAGACATATGCATAACGTTAATTATATTCAACAGAATGTGTTAAAGGGATCGTCAAAATAAAGTGAAACTCTAGTTTAACCATGTTGTAAATTATATTAGTATTATTTTTATTTATTATAACCTATATCATGATTTATTTTTTCTTATAAGTTTACATATCTTTAAGTTTCATTTTTATTATTTTCATATATATATATATATATACACACACACATATTTAAGGTAAAATAAAGTGTGTATGACCTAAAAAAGGCTTTATTAATCACTCACATATGCAGTGACAAGTTGGGGTTCATCCCTCCTAGGGAGACAATTTAATGTACAGTAGAAAGCGAGACCTTGCAATCTCATCATTAAGAGAGGAATCAAGGTTAATTGAGGCGGTTAGAGTGAAAGTGCTTCTCTCTCTCAGGGGGAGATGAGTATGACCACACCAGCGCCCCATCTCTGCCAATGATACATGTGGGAGGTAAAGGTCAAGTGTTCCCGGCCTGGATCTCAGTCTGGCCTTTCCTCTCCCTCACCAACCTTATCCCTCTGATCGTCCCCTCCTCCTCTGTGACCTTTCCTCCATCCCACCATCTTTTTCATTCAAACTCACGGATGACAGACGCCTATGTTCGGCGGGACAGCTGGTGAGGCGGGGAGTGTGGACTGACTGTTTTAACTCTAATCAGATTTTATTATTCCCAGTGGGAAAATGTTAGTGAACCCTACCAAAATAACATTCTCTCTGCTGTCGGTGTGTGTGTGTGTGTGTGTGTATTTTTTATAGTAAAAGTGAGTGTATAGTTGCTTAATTTAATGATTCTCATATGGACCAGTACTGTGGTAAATCAGACATTGATACTTTACTGAAATTAATGTACCATGGTATTTAGATGGTATTCAGAAGCTTTTCCAGAACACAGTGACAATACCATTCACGCCATTTAAGTACAGGCCTACCATTGTATTACCATGGTACATAATATATATATATATATATATATATACAGTACATGAAGAGTTCAGATGCAAAAGCCTCTAAATGCCATTTGAAATTTACTTCTTTAATGATGTTTTTTATCAAGCTTGTATATTTAAGTTCAGTAATTTCACTTAAATAACAATCAATAGGTAATTATCATTGCCATTTAAGTGAAATTACTGAACTTAAATATACAAGCTTGATAAAAATTATCATTCTAGAAGAAAATTTCAAATGGCACTTAGAGGCTTTTGCATCTGAACTCTTCATATATATATATATATATATATATATATATATATACAGTACTGTGCAGAAGTCTTAGGCACACTAGTATTTTCGCCTGAAAGAAATGGTTTTAAGCCATGAAGTAGCGTATGTATGACACGCCAATTCGTATTTCCATTTTTGGCATGTTATCAACACGCATAATTGCTTTTCAGCGTGTTTATGAACGCCGTTGACTTAACGTTATTACTGTATATATAAATATATGACTTACCTCAACCCCGTCCCTAAACTTAACCGTCACTGGGGTTAATGGCATTTATGACTGTTCCCTTACCATCCAAGGAAAAAAAAAGATCGCTCCCCAGATGTAGATGTACATTTTGCTTCATACAGAGACGCGGAATCACTCGGACGTTAATGGCGTAGACATACACGCATACACGTGGATACACGCGGATAGCTCAAAATGCGTAGAGATAACACGCCACTTGACTCGAAAGTGGCGTGTATGTATACGCAAAAGTCATGATGTCATGTTGGTTATATATTTTGTTGTAGTGTCTTAGTCTCCATTTTTTCTGTTTCTTCATAGAATTTCAGACTGTTGAAATTATTGACTGTTGTCAGAATCCTTGTGCATTCAAAATTTTCACTGGATTGTTACAAGTAATGGCACAATAGGGGATTATCACGCTGATGTGTAGTACTTCCGGATTCTGTGATCTTTGTGCACTGCCACTTCCGTTGACTCACCGATCTCGCTGGCGAACTGATGAAAGACTACACTAAATTTATTTATAGTATCCCTGGTAAATTCGTCTGATTCACGAAAGTGCCGGCTGCAAACAAACGTGCTACCTTGTTAGGGCCCAAGCCCTGAAAGGGCGAAGGCCCTATTGTTTTCCTAAGGATTATTAGGGCCCAAGCCCTGAAAGGGCGAAGGCCCTATTGTTTTCCTTGCGATTATTTTTCTTCTCTATTATTATAATAATTAGGGCCCAAGCCCTGAAAGGGCGAAGGCCCTATTGTTTTCCTTAGGATTATTATTATTATTATTATTATTATTATTTATACGACTATTCGGGCACTTTTGGGGCCCTTAACATGCTCAAAAACTCTTGAAACTTAGCACACGGGTCAGAACCCGCGGCCATCAGAGCCGGGCTGAAGATGGTACCCGGGCGTGGCAGGGGGACTAGACAGCGCCCCCTGGAATTGGGTCCGAAAACTTGGTCCATAACTCAAACACGCTTGTATGTAATAATATGAAACTCGGTACACATGTTGATCTCATCGTTCATATATACCTCATACTATTACTTTTTACCCCAGCCCAACAGGAAGTCGGTTATATAGGGTTGTTCATAAAACACTCGCAATGGAATTTGAAGTACTACTCCTAGAGAATTCAAACACACGGCACGAAACTCGGTCAGCATGAAGTCAAGGCATTGAGGATGAAAGTTTGCGAGGGGATTTTTGATATCTCGAACGGTTTGGCCATGGCGAGGAAATGAAATTATGGCGAGAAACGTGAAACAGGAAGTGTGTTATAACTTCAGCATACATTAACTGATCTTGATGAAACTTCAGCAGTGTGTTCGCTGTAAGAGGACGATCACATGGATGTGACTATTGTGAGTCAAAGTTATAGCGCCACCAACTGGTAGCAGGAAGTGTGTCACTTTTAAAATGCTTTGAACTCACCCTTTTATTTTTACCCGATGTGCTTCAAACTTAATCTGTATAATGTAAATACATAGCAGATGAAGACCTGTGAATGGATTCTTGATATCTTTGATACTGTTGCCGTGGCAACGCATCAAACTTTAAAATTCTTTTTTTTATGATTTTGAGACTCTTAGTGGCTTTTGGGGCCCTTAACGGGTTTGAAAACTCTTGAAACTTTGCACACAGGTCAGATCCCACAGCCATCAGAGCCGGGCTGAAGATGGTACCTGGGTGTGGCAGGGGGGCTAGACAGCGCCCCCTGGAACGGGGTCCGAACACTTGGTCCATAAATCAAACACGCTTGCATGTAATAATATGAAACTCGGTACACATGTTGATCTCATCGTTTCATCTATACCTCACACTCTTACTTTTTACCCCAGCCAAACAGGAAGTCGGCTATTGAGGTTTGTTAGTAAAACGCTCGCAGTGGAATGTGCAATACTCCTCCTAGAGAATTCAAACACACGGCACGAAACTCGGTCAGCATGAAGTCAAGGCATTGAGGATGAAAGTTTGCGAGGGGATTTTTGATATCTCGAACGGTTTGGCCGTGGCGAGGAAACAAAATTATGGCGAGAAACGTGAAACAGGAAGTGTGTTATAACTTCAGCATACATTAACTGATCTTGATGAAACTTCAGCAGTGTGTTCACTGTAAGAGGCTGATTACATGGATGTGACTATTGTGAGTCAAAGTTATAGCGCCACCAACTGGCAGCAGGAAGTGTGTCACTTTCAAAATGCTTTGATATCACCCTCTTATTTTTAACCGATTTGCTTCAAACTTCATCTGTATAATGTAAAAATACAGCAGATGTAGACCTGTGAATGGATTCTTGATATCTTTGATACTGTTGCTGTGGCAACAAATCAAACTTTAACATTCATTTTTGATACTTTTGGGACTCTTAGCATGCTTGAAATTGCTTGAAACAGATAGATACAGATAGCTCGACAGATACATCACATTTATTAGCCAGTAGGCATGTGCAACTTTGGCAAAAGATTAAAGTAATGTCAAAAAAGTAAACACTAAAAGCCTCATATCTTCTAAAAATGTAATTATACATCATTTGTTTCTAAATTAAATTATACAAATATTATAATTAAAGCAGTTTTTCCCTTTTTTCATTTAAGAATTATGTTTACGTTCAAAAACAGCCAGAATGGGTGTAAAATTCAGAAGAAGAAAAAATAATCTAAGTCATACGTAGTGCTATACTGCCCTCTTGTGTTCAATATCAGTTAGGCCTATTGTGTATATTCCCACCGGTTAATCAACGTGTGACTCCGCTGGGACTCGGGAACTTTTAAATCGCTTACTTAAAACCGAAAGTCAAAATACAGATATCCGCACAAGACATTAATGTTGTGAAGTAGAGCAAGCATTTTAAATAAATTCCTATTAAGTAGGATTGAACTAAACAGAATGAACGTTCACTCTGTTCTGCTGGTTCCTCGCTGTTGGCGCGCACAGTTATGAATGCTTGTGCAGCCATGAGTTTTAGTTTAATTTTAAAATTAGCGCAATTTCGGGATTTGTATTATTTGAATTTATTTTTAAAAAACACAATGTTGAGTTTTATTGTAACACTGTTTAATCGCGCCCACGGTTATATTTTGTATATTATATATAATTATAATGTATTTCTGTATAAAATAATACTACAATAAAAAACACATTTGTGACCGACCTGATCCAGCAAAATTAGTCACAGTGACCCAAATTTAAAAATTGAGATTTTGATATTAATGGAAAGAGGACACTGTAAGCTTTCAAATGATACCTTGGTCATACCTTGAATGGTTGTAAAGATATACAGATTTGAATTCTGGTCGTCTGCCCTTTTTTTCCAATTGAAAACCTAAGAAAATCGCTTTTAAAGTTTTTTTGCCCGTTTTTTTTTTTTTTTTTGATATCTTTCAAAATCCATAGCATTTTAAGGGATAAACTATTTATTTTATATAGCTTAATTTGACCAAATAGATTAACATATATAAATGCAATTTAACGAGGCTGAAACTCAACTTATTTTTAATTTTTTTGAAATAAATAATTAAAAAGTCACTTTTACAAAAATGTTCTAAAATCAGAAAGATTGAAGAGGAGTCAGAGAGAAATTCAGTTTTCATACGGATTAGCCCACATAAGCAGAGAGCAGTCTGTTTTCTTTCATTTTGAATGGTTGTCTTTAAAAGTAGACATTTCAATATATATGTCTGTGAGGATACCTTATACGCTGACTTTCGGTTCATGAGACAAGCTTCAGTTCACGTGCCGCGCGTCTCCGCGTCGTGATTAGGCCTAGCCTATTGTCTGCAATTTATTTCTTATTATTAAATCCTAGTAATTGGTTGATGAAACATTGATTTACATTAAGATAATTATTTTAAAACGAAATTTACTTTAAAGAAAGGCTTTGTGCTTGCATGTTTAAGCTATGTGAAAGTTTTAGTGCTGCTTCCAGAGAACGGTCACGTTCGGATTGTTTTTCCTCATAAATGCGAACACGGAAAATAAAATAAAGATTTTATGTTCTGGAGAGAGTCAACCCTTCTTCATCCGGTAAGTATTACTTTTGGTTTGTGCAGTGTGGTTCACATAGGCCAATTTATTAAAATATTTAACTATCTGGGAATTGGATCTCCTCCATAATGCTGAAATTGCCCAATTTTAAAAAATTTAGTAATAATTTAAGTTTTGTGGTGTAAGTCTACGTATTTTATAATGTTAACTTCAAATAATACTAATAGTAATTAAAAGATGTTGTAGCTAGCATTGGGTCTGGACGTGAAGGATAACTTCGGGAGTTGAAGGGACGTGTCGGTGTCGTGATTCTGTCTTCTCACACCGCGACACAGGTTCGTGGATCTGAGTGTCGCGATCGTTACAGCCTTACATAGGCTATATTCTTCTTGCAGATAAATATACTCACGCAGTTTAGGTTAGAAGCCTCCAGTGAGTTCAACGTTTCAGGGGATACCCGGGAAATGCTCAGAGGTGACGAGGGGAGTTGAGAAGAGCAATGTTTATTTCAGCGAATTTAAAGCTTTGACAACTTTAATCGTTATTTAAATACCTTTACTCAATTATCTCGACTACGAAACCCTGTGAGATTATTTTTGAATGTCTGTTCTTTGAAATTAGCAAAAAAATATATATATATATATATATTTTTTTTTTGTTATTTCATGGTTTTTCCACATAATCGGCCCATATCTTAAAATGGAAGGTTGCAACTTCCGACTCATTTCGCCAGAGCGGGTCACATTTGATTTTTATTTTTTAAACAATGTAATGTGTAAACTAAAAATAAACAGATTATTTGATAAATGGTATATTTAAATCTGCATATTGTAGCCTAATATCTGCAGGGCAGCCTAGTCTTAATAAATGTATGCTTCATTTTTCATTAGTAAATTTGATCAATAAATTCAATAATTTAGAATAATAAGACACTATAGGGCTGTTACCCTAGGTAAGGCTGATCAAATTAAATCGGTTACACAATAATGTTACGAGATTGGTTTAACAGGAGTCAATTAAAAATCGCGAGAGGGGGTAAAATCTTTCCGTGGCAGGGACAGCTGCCACCGAGACCTGTCACTCCACCCGTCACCGCTAGTGGCAGCTGTCACTCGACCTGCCACCGCTATATGCGCCTGTCACTCGACCTGCCACCGCTATATGCGCCTGTCACTCGACCTGCCACCGCTATATTCGCCTGTCACTCGACCTGCCACCGCTATATGCGCCTGTCACTCGACCTGCCACCGCTATATTCGCCTGTCACTCGACCTGCCACCGCTATATGCGCCTGTCACTCGACCTGCCACCGCTATATTGGCCTGTCACCCGACCTGCCACCGCTATATGCGCCTGTCACTCGACCTGCCACCGCTATATTGGCCTGTCACCCGACCTGCCACCGCTATATGCGCCTGTCTCTCGACCTGTCACCGATATATTCGCCTGTCACCCGACCTGTCACGGCTATACGCGCCTGTCTCTCGACCTGTCACCGGTATATTCGCCTGTCACCCGACCTGCCACCGCTATATGCGCCTGTCTCTCGACCTGTCACCGGTATATTCGCCTGTCACCCGACCTGTCACGGCTATACGCGCCTGTCCCGCGTCCTGCCACGGCCATACGCGCCTGTCTCACGATCTGTCATGGCTATACACGCCTATCTCGCGTCCTGTCACGGCTATACGCGCTTGTCCCGCGAACTGTCAAGGCTATACGCGCCTATTCCGCGTCCTGTCACGGCTATACGCGCCTGTCCCGCGAACTGTCCCTGCTATATACGCGCCTGTCCCGCGACCTGTCACGGCTACGCGCCTGTCCCTCAGGACATTCTAACGCTTAACGTGAAAAAACGCTTCGTGGCTCAGTGCACTAAGACAGTGATATTAAAAGACCAAACTCAGTACAAATCATATTAATAAACCATAGCCTATATAAAAAAATAAGATGAGTCCAAAATATGAACGCAATATTATTTACGGAGCCCGGGAAGTCACCTGTGGGGAAAAAAAAAACAATCCGAGGTGACGGTTTTGCAATCCGTCCCCTCAGTTTATAAACTGTAGCCTACTCACAAATTCTACTGTTCCCTCGGTATAACAATTCGTGCCCACGAATTAATACACCGTACCCACGAGTTCCTAATCCGTGCTCTCAGATTAGTAAACCGTGCCCAGTTTTTGCAATCTGTAGGCTACCTAAATTGATAAACCATGCCCACGCTTTCGCAATCCGTACTCACGGGTTTGTAATCCGTACTCACGGATTTGTGGCTTGTCCAGAGTGTGCCGCATGATTAATTTCAAACAGGCCTCCTATTTAGATGCGGGATGCATTGTTTTTAAAAGGACTTCACATACAAAAAATAAATAAATATAACACAAAGTTATAGGCCTATAAAAATAAAACATTCATAAATTGTTTTATGATTAACATAGGCTATTCCTGTCTTAAGTGAACTCATTTAAAGTTATAAACACAAATAATAGGCCTAATAATAATAATTAGGCTATTATTATTACATTTAGGCTACATATTTAGATATTTATAAGACGCTTTTATCAAAAAAAAAGAAACAAAGAAATTCGTCAAATGTCAGTCATAATACAGGTTAGACATAATACTGAGATTATCACAAACAAACACAAGATTTTGACGCATATCCAAGTGTTTGTGCACAAAATATAAATAACATGGACTTTTTGCCTTTATTAAACATTTAAAATATTCGAAAATTAATATGGAAAAAAAAATTTACTTTCTAAAATCAAATTAGAAAAAAAACTATATTTTGCCCGCAGTGCTAAATGAGAAGAGCATGTCTCGGGAACCATATAGAGATGATTTATAAGTGATTTATAGGCTAATCATAATAAATGTGTCTAAAAAAATAACGATGGATTTTTATTGTTTAAATAAACAGTTTTCTAGTGACGGGCTAAACATCTCCGCTGTAAAGCGGATGCACCTTTAGAGAGAAATGTCTCTTTCGGATTGTATAGACCATTTCACAAGATGTAAACAACACTGGTCCAGAAGCACTTCCTGTTTCAGTTTTTCAGCACTACATAAAAGCTGGGATAAAATACAACCAACAGAACATTTAAAACTGAATCAAAAAGTTAAACAAACATCTTTAAGATGTTTTCTTTACATGTGAAATAAAGAAAACAGTTACAAACTGAAACAGGAAGTGTTTCTGGACCAGTGTTGTTTACATCTTGTGAAATGGTCTATAATCAGACGGTATTTGCTTTCGATTCGAATTTGTTCGTTTAAAAGTGGATATTTCAAGCTTTAGATATGCTTTTGTTTCAGCTCATTTATGAGACGCGCTCCGGAGATCATGAAAGAAAAACGCGCCTGATTGTTTTATTTTATTTTTTACAAATACACCAGAAATGCTAGATTATTTTAAATTGTTCCACTGTTGAACTTGCTGTTTGGCTGCGACTCAGTGACATGCATGCGCGCTCCACAAACACTTGGATGCGTCAAAAACCTGTTTGTTAGGCCCAATCTTAGCCCATTATTATTGTCTAGACTGACATTTGACGAATTGCTCTGTTCATTTTTTGTGTGGATAAAAGTGTCTTAGGCTAGGCCTTATGTAGCTAAATGGATTTTGATAGCTAATTATTATTTGCGTTTATTACTAGAGTTCACCGAAGACAGTAATATGTTTAACATACAATTATTTATAACTTATAACCAAATCTTTTACAGTTTTTGAACCGTGCTATTATTATTTTATTTTATTTGATTTTTTTCGCTTAGTATAGCCTACTGAGATTTTTCCTCTAAAAATGGACTTTAAAGATAAAAGTAGCCTAAATGTAGTTTTTTTTAGAAAATGCAAGAAATTATCCATTTAAAAAAAAGGATTTTAAAAACAATGCAATGCATCCCGCATCTAAACAGGAGGCATGGTTGAATCATGCGGCACATTTTGGGGGACGAGGAAAATGATTTAACAGATGATTTATAGGTGATTTATAGGCTAATCATAATTAATGTGTCTGAAAAATAAAGATGGACTTTTATTGTTTAAATAAACTGTTTTATAGTGTGGGCTAAACATATCTCTCTGCGCTTTAGAGAAATGCACCTTTCGGACTGTAGGCTAATCGGTATTTGCTTAATTCGTTTAAAGTGGACATTTGCATATTTCAAGCTTTAGATAGGCTTTTGTTTCAGTTCATTTATGAGACGCGCTCCAGAAATCATGATAGCTCGCCTGATTGTTTTATTTTATTTTACAGTGGGGAAATTCGCAAATAATAGGCTAATTATTAATAGTATAGGTTAATTATAGCTAATAATAAAAGGAGTTTCTTTTTTTTCTAAATAGCCTATTTCTCAAACAGCATATAGCCTATATTAAATATAATCATTATTACTAGCCTACTATATTGCGTAGAATAGGCTGCATAGAATATTAACTAGCCCATATCTAGATTTATTTAACCATGAGTAAGAGGCGCGTAGGCTATAGCCGTGACGGGTCGCGGAACACGCGCGTATACAGCAGTGATAGGTCGAGAGACAGGCGCATAAAGCCGTGACGGTTCGCGGGACATGCGCGTATAGGTAGACATAGCCGTGAAAGGTCGCGGGACTGGCGGAAATAACCGTGACATGTCGCGGGAGTCGGGACAGGCGCGTATAGCCGTGACAGGTCGCGGGACTGACGCATATAACCGTGACAGGTCGCGGGACAGGCAAATATAGCCAGGACAAATCGCGGGACAGGCGCGTATAGCCGTGACAAGACTCGGGACAGGCGCGTATAGCCGTGACAGATCACGGGATAGGCGCGTATAGCCGTGATAGGTCGGGTGACAGGCGAATATAGCGATGACAGGTCGAGAGACAGGCGAATATAGCGGTGACAGGTCGGGTGACAGGCGCATATATAGCGGTGGCAGGTCGAGTGACAGGCGCATATAGCGGTGGCAGGTTGGGTGACAGGCGCATATAGCGGTGGCAGGTCGAGTGACAGGCGCATATAGCGGTGGCAGGTCGAGTGACAGGCGCATATAGCGGTGGCAGGTCGAGTGACAGCTGCCACTAGCGGTGACGGGTGGAGTGACAGGTCTCGGTGGCAGCTGTCCCTGCCACGGAAAGATTTTACCCTTACTGAAAATCGCTGTAAAGAACGATACTTTTAAACATAACCCTAAATCACCATAAGGTGTCGCCAGATGACCGTCTTAATGAACGAGTCATGGATTCAAAATGCTGAATCATTCAGTAATGAGAAAACACATTGCTTTGAGATGCGCGATGGGTCGCTGTGATCTTTGTTTAACTATTTTCTCTGCTGAAACAGAAAAAAGTCAATATTGCACCTAAAAAGTCAATATTGCATCTAAAATGTAAGTGACTTGACTTGTGTGTGTGACTATGTTTGTTGTAGTGAAAAGAGTTGCACCCTTGTTAAAGTTTAAGGCCTTGTGTTTTGGATATATATCTTTCTTTCTTTTTTTTTCTTTTTTTACAAAATATGCATATAACCCATATATTTTAGATTTATTATTTGCTTTAAATTAAATTAAGATTGTATTTTTGGTAATTGAACCTGAATGAATTTAAAAATGAATGTGCTATATTTCAGATCATATATTTGTTTTTCTTAAAATTTGAACTAACTTTATTCTCAGCTGAATTATAAATATTTTATTTCTGTATGAATTAAAAACACATTTGATTTTTCTTTTTTAATCAATGTAGAATGTGTAACTGAAATATAAACAGATTAGGGCTCTGTTCGAGGACAAGTAACTAAAACCAATGCGACATGATGAATGTTTTTTTCCCAAACCATCTCAGAGTAACAGATTACTTTTCTTTCTTACTATATTCTTTCTTACTATAAACTGTGCTGTAGAGCTTGCATCAGTCAAAGCAGGGTTACATTTTGCATGTCGTGCACAATAAACCTAAAGGCACCAGGGTGGCGGTGCCACCGGCTTCATATATATATGTATATATACAGTATATATATATATATATATATATATATATATATATATATATATATATATATATATATATATATATATATATATATATATATATATATATAGCTGTGATCCGCGATGAAGGGCCAAAGCCAGTGGCATGGCCACCCTGGTGCTTTTAGGTAACTAAGGAACCGGGGTTGCGGTGCCACCGGCTTGGGCCCTTCATCGCTGCTCGCAGCTATATTTATTATTTTACTACCTTTTGGGCACTTTTGGGGCCCTTAACGTGCTCGAAAACTCTTGAAACTTTGCACACGGGTCAGAACCCGCGGCCATCAGAGCCGGGCTGAAGCTGGTACCTGGGCGTGGCAGGGGGGCTCGTCAGCGCCCCCTGGAACGGGGTCCGAACACTCGGTCCATAACTCAAACACGCTTGCATGTAATAATATGAAACTCGGTACACATGTTGATCTCATCGTTTCATCTATACCTCGCGCTCTTACTTTTTACCCCAGCCCAACAGGAAGTCGGCTATTGAGGTTTGTTTGTAAAACGCTCGCAATGGTATTTGAAATACTCCTCCTAGAGCTTTGATCCACATTCGACGAAACTCGGTCAGCGTGAAGTCAAGACATTGAGGATGAAAGTTTGCGAGGGGATTTTTGATATCTCGAACGGTTTGTCCGTGGCGAGGAAACGAAATCATGGCGAGAAACGTGAAACAGGAAGTGTGTTATAACTTCAGCATACATTAACTGATCTTGATGAAACTTCAGCAGTGTGCTCGCTGTAAGAGGACGATCACATGGATGTGACTATTGTGAGTAAAAGTTATAGCGCCACCAACTGGCAGCAGGAAGTGTGTCACTTTCAAAATGCTTTGAAATCACCCTTTTATTTTTACCCGATTTGCTTCAAACTTCATCTGTATAATGTAAACATATGGCAGATGTAGACCTGTGAATGGATTCTTGATATCTTTGATACTGTTGCCGTGGCAACGCATCAAACTTTACCCTTCTTTTAGGATGCTTTTAGGATGCTTTTGAGACCCTTAGCATGCTTCAAATTGCATGAAACTCGACAGACACATAACATTTATTAGCCAGTAGACATGTGCAAAGTTGCAGAAACGGGCGTGGTGAGGGCTCAGTAGCGCCACCTTTTGACAAAAGTGGGGTGGTTAGTTTTAACTAGAGTTACAAAAATTGGTATGTATATTGTACTCCTCGAGCCGGACAACTTTCTAATTGACACTTATTAGCTAGGACCCACAGAAAGTCAGATATTTTTGTTTGAATATGGCCACTCTGAGCCTTTGGCTGGCTGGCTGGCTGTCTGTGTGTGTGTGTGTGTGTGTGTGCAGGGGGAGGGGGCTTAACCATTTCACTGCTGTGTGTATGACCTGCATAAAGAAAATACATTTCTCAAGCCTGGTATTTTTTAAATAAGTTTTTATTTTTATTTTTTATAAGTAAAGGCATATAACTAGTTTAATTGTAGTGAATTGACAATAGTTTTATATAATTAGTTTATTAATCAGATTAACTTGGTCAATAAACTTGGTCTGAAAATTTGGTCCATAAATCAAACACACTTGCATGTAATAATATGAAACTTGGTACACATATAGATCTCATCGTTTCATATATACTTCACACTCTTACTTTTTACCCCAGCCCAACAGGAAGTTGGCTATTTAGGGTTGTGTTTAAAACACATGCAATGTAATTTAAATTATTGCTCCTAGAGCACTGAACCAAATTCGACGAAACTCGATCAGCGTGAAGTCAAGACATTAAGGATGAAAAAGTGCCACGGGATTTTTGATATCTCGAACGGTTTGGCCGTGGCGAGGAAACGAAATTATGGCGAGAAACATGGAACAGGATGTGTGTTATAACTTCAGCATACATTAACTGATCTTGATGAAACTTCAGCAGTGTTTTCGCTGTAAGAGACCGATCACATGGATGTGACTATTGTGAGTCAAAGTTATAGCGCCACCAACTGGCAGCAGGAAGTGTGTCACTTTCAAAATGCCGTGGCAACGAAACAAACTTTAACATTATTTTTTGATGCTTTTGGGACTCTTAGCTTGCTTGAAATTGCTTGAAACTCAACAGATACATCACATTTATTAGCCAATAGACATGTGCAACTATGGCAAAAGATTAAAGTAATGTCAAAAAAGTAAACACTAAAAGCCTCATATCTTCTAAAAATGTAATTATACATCATTTGTTTCTAAATTAAATTATACAAATATTATAACTTCCCCAATTTTTCCTTTTTTTTCATTTAAGAATTGTGTTTACGTTCAAAAACAGCCAGAATTGTTGTAAAATTCATAAAAAAATAATAATCTGAGTCATACGTAGTGCTATACTGCCCTCTTGTGTTCAATATCAGGTAGGCCTATTGTGTATATTCCCACCGGTTAATCAACGTGTGACTCCGCTGGGACTTGGGAGCTTTTAAATCGCTTACTTAAAACCGAAAGTCAAAATACGGATGTCCGCACAAGACATTAATGGTGTGGAGTAGAGCGAGCATTTTAAATAAATTCCTATTAAGTAGGATTGAACTAAACAGAAAGAATGTTCACTCTGTTCTGCTGGTTCCTCGCTGGTGGATCATATGATTACTTTGTCATAATCTATGACAAAAATGCTATTATAAACCATATTAATAATAGATAATACACATTGCTCTTATTTTTGAAAAATACATTCATGAAAAACAAGATAACAAAAATCATTAAAAAAAAATATAGCCATGGCTGCTATAAAGCAACATATAATTGAAAGGCAATTAATAATCTGTCATTACGTCACTGCATTATGATATTACGGCTCCAATACGGTGCAGCACAAAGCACTTATGTGCATCCCGAGCGGAGAATGATGTGCTTGAAGCCACATGAAGTTACAGCGCATTGAGTCCGTATTGAAAAGTTCAAAGCACAAAGGAAATACATATTTATGAACAGTGTATTATACATTATCTATCTATGCAATAGTTTATTGAGCCTTTTCTTTTAAAGGTTTTAAATTTCAGTTACTGTGTGCGTGAAGAACAATTATAGTGCTCTGACTCTAGTGTTGTGATCTAACCGACAGCGTCCGACACCCGGTAGAAAGTAACACGATTAAGTTACAGCAATAAAGTCCAGCAAGAAAAAGTTTCTTCATTCGAAAATATAGACCTTTAGACCTTTATCTTAAAGATCCAGTATAATAGGATTAACATTGAATCATTGAAGATCGTTTCATCATTGACTGTAACCGAATGTGACGTGCTGTTTGAATGCTGAATGGAGAATGACTGACAGGCGCAGAGAGGGAAAAGTTTGTGTTCTTGAATTTAATGACTTAAATATTAATTTCTATATCACATAATAGCTTCAGAACACTAATAATACAGTACACAAAAACTTTATGGTACTTTAGAAAGTTTTTGTGCCTTTGTGCCTAACAGAATAGTATATGCACAATATAGAATTTGAATCAGCCTCGTCAAAGATGGCAGTGTCAGAGCCGATACCGATCCTGAGTATCTAATCGGCGCACTTCTTTTCAACAGTCAAATTGAAATTGAAATTGCTTGAAACTCAACAGATACATCACATTTATTAGCCAGTAGACGTGCAAAGTTTCAGAAACGGGCAATGTGCAAGGACTAAATAGCGCCACCTTTTGACAAAAGTGGGGTTGTTAGTTTTATCTACAGTTACAAAAATCGGTATATACATTGTACTCCTCAAGCCGGACAACTTTCTAATACATAGTCATTAGCTCGGACCAAGAGGAAGTCAGATATTTTGGTTTGAATATGGTGAGCCTCTCTCTGAGCCTACGTCCCTGTATGGCAAGCCCTTTTAACATTTAAAAGCTAAGTTTGCCTGTCCGGAATTAACATTGTAGATATCAACAACGTCTTTCTGTCTATTCGTAATTACATTTTGGATAGTTTGTATTATCATTTAAGACATCTGTAACATAATTGTGACTAGTCGAAATGACAGAGTATGGCAAGCCGTTTTAACATTTAATCATAAAAGGGCCAAAGCCTTCGGCACCGCTACCCGGGTGCCTTTAGGTAACTAAAGGAACCGGGGTTGCGGTGCCACCGGCTTGGGCCCGCCATCGCTGCTCGCAGCTATATTTTTTCTTTAGTATTATTATTTTACTACCTTTTTGGCACTTTTGGAGCCCTTAACATGCTCAAAAACTCTTGAAACTTTGCACACGGGTCAGAACCCGCGGCCATCAGAGCCGGGCTGAAGCTGGTACCTGGGCGTGGCAGGGGGGCTCGTCAGCGCCCCCTGGAACGGGGTCCGAACACTCGGTCCATAACTCAAACACGCTTGCATGTAATAATATGAAACTCGGTACACATGTTGATCTCATCGTTTCATCTATACCTCGCGCTCTTACTTTTTACCCCAGCCCAACAGGAAGTCGGCTATTGAGGTTTGTTTGTAAAACGCTCGCAATGGTATTTGAAATACTCCTCCTAGAGCTTTGATCCAAATTCGACGAAACTCGGTCAGCGTGAAGTCAAGACATTGAGGATGAAAGTTTGCGAGGGGATTTTTGATATCTCGAACGGTTTGTCCGTGGCGAGGAAATGAAATCATGGCGAGAAACGTGAAACAGGAAGTGTGTTATAACTTCAGCATACATTAACTGATCTTGATGAAACTTCAGCAGTGTGTTCGCTGTAAGAGGACGATCACATGGATGTGACTATTGTGAGTCAAAGTTATAGCGCCACCAACTGGCAGCAGGAAGTGTGTCACTTTCAAAATGCTTTGAAATCACCCTTTTATTTTTACCCGATTTGCTTCAAACTTCATCTGTATAATGTAAACATAGGGCAGATGTAGACCTGTGAATGGATTCTTGATATCTTTGAAACTGTTGCCGTGGCGACGCATCAAACTTTACCATTCTTTTAGGATGCTTTTGAGACCCTTAGCATGCTTTAAATTGCATGAATTTCGACAGACACATCACATTTATTAGCCAGTAGACATGTGCAAAGTTGCAGAAACGGGCGTGGTGAGGGCTCAGTAGCGCCACCTTTTGACAAAAGTGGGGTTGTTAGTTTTATCTACAGTTACAAAAATCGGTATGTATATTGTACTCCTCGAGCCGGACAACTTTCTAATTGACACTCATTAGCTAGGACCCACAGAAAGTCAGATATGTTTGTTTGAATGTAGAGAAAATCTCAGAATTTTGCCAGTGTCTCAGTGTCCCTCTGTGTGAGTGAGAGGAGGGGCGCCTGTCAGGTTAATTTTAACCCTTTATTTGCTGTGTGCGACTTCTCTGGCATTTTCGGGGGCCTTAACATCCTCGAAAACTCTTGAAACTTTGCACACGGGTCAGAACCCATGGCCATCAGGGCCGGGCTGAAGCTGGTAACCGGGCGTGGCAGGGCGGCTCGACAGCGCCCCCTGGACTGGGATTCGAACATTTGTCCATAAATCAAACACACTTTTATGAATTAATATGAAACTCGGTACAATTATAGATCACATCAGGCCAAACAACTTTCTTGCTCTAAGTTTTATGACAATTAAAATGGAAGTTGAGAATTATGGGTTGTTTGAATAGTTGTCCTAGGAGAAATACATCAAATTACAACGCATGTGTTTACCAATCACAACCAAACTCGGTGTGCAAGAAGTCAAGACATTGAGGATGAAAGTTTGCGAGCGGATTTTTGATATCTCAAACGGTTTGGCCGTGGCGAGGAAACGGAATTATGGCGAGAAACGTGAAACAGGAAGTGTGTTATAACTTCAGCATACATTAACATATCTTGATGAAACTTCATCCGTGTGTTCGCTGTAAGAGGACGATCACATGGATGTGACTATTTCGAGTCAAAGTTATAGCGCCACCAACTGGCAGCAGGAAGTGTGTCACTTTCAAAATGCTTTGAAATCAACCTCTTATTTTTACCCGATTTGCTTCAAACTTCATCTGTATAATGTAAATACATGGCAGATGAAGACCTGTGAATGGATTCTTGATATCTTTGATACTGTTGCTGTGGCAACGCATCAAACTTTAAAATTCTTTTTTTTTTGATGATTTTGAGACTCCTAATGGCTTTTGAGGCCCTTAACGGGTTTGAAAACTCTTGAAACTTTGCACACAGGTCATATCCCACAGCCATCAGCCCTGGGCTGAAGATGGTACCTAGGCGTGGCAGGAGGGCTAGACAGCGCCCCCTGGAACGGGGTCCGAAAACTTGGTCCATAAATCAAACACGCTTGCATGTAATAATATGAATGATAAACTTCATCTGTATAATGTAAACAGATGAAAAACTTCATCTGTATAATGATGAAAAACAGATGAAAAACTTCATCTGTATAATGTAAACATACGGTAGATGTAGACCTGTGAATGGATTCTTGATATCTTTTAAACTGTTGCCGTGGCAAAGCTTCAAACTTTGAAATTATTTTAGGATGCTTTTGAGACTCTTAGCATGCTTGAAATTGCATGAAACTCAACAGACACATCACATTTATTAGCCAGTAGACATGTGCAAAGTTTCAGAAACGGGCATGGTGCAGGGACTAAATAGCGCCACCTTTTGACAAAAGTGGGGTTGTTATTTTTATCTACAGTTACAAAAATCGTTATATACATTGTACTCCTCAAGCCAGACAACTTTCTAATTCATAGTCATTAGCTCAGACCAAGAGGAAGTCAGATATTTTGGTTTGAATATGGTGAGACTCTCTCTGAGCCTACGTCCGTGTATGGCAAGCCCCTTTAACATTTAAAAGCTAAGTTTGCCTGTCCGGAATTAACATTGTAGATATTAACAATGTCTTTCTGTCTAGTCGTAATTACATTTTGGATAGTTTGTATTATCATTTAAGATATCTGTAACATAATTGTGACTAGTCAAAATGACAGACTATGGCAAGCCGTGTTAACATTTAATCATGAAAGGGCCAAAGCCTTCGGCACCGCCACCCAGGTGCCTTTAGGTAACTAAAGGAGCCGGGGTTGCGGTGCCACCGGCTTGGGCCCGCCATCGCTGCTCGCAGCTATATTTTTATTTTAAAGTTTTAATCCATTTCTTCCTTATACTCAACTTAGTCGGGAATCCATGAAAACTTAAGTAGGGTTGGCGTTGTTGGTTAGATTTACAAAGTGGAACAGAGCAGTGACATAAATAGCCTTCGTCTCAGGCATTGTTGAACTGCGTCGGAAGTGGACATGCACAAAGTTGACAAATCCCGCCCATGAAACCCGGAAGCGTGATAATCCCCTATTAATGTCTGGAAGTGTAAACTGATATTTCCTACTGAGACACTACAACAAAATATATAAATAACTGGCTTAAAACCATTTCTTTGAGGCGAAAATACTAGTAAGCCTAAGACTTCTGCACAGTATACATATATATATATATATATATATATATATATATATATATATATATATATGAAGAGTTCAGATGCAAAAGCCTCTAAGTGCCATTTGAAATTTTCTTCTAGAATGATCATTTTTATCAAGCTTGTATATTTAAGTTCAGTGATTTCACTTAAATGGCAATGATAATTACCTATTACTTGTTATTTAAGTGAAATTACTTAAATTGTTATTTAAGTTTGATAAAAATCATCATTAAAGAAGAAAATTTCAAATGGCATTTAGAGGCTTTTGCATCTGAACTCTTCATATATATATATATATATATATATATATATATATATATATATATATATTAGGGATGCACGATATATCGGCCACATTATCGGTATCGGCCGATATATGATCATTTTTAATGTTATCGTTATCGGCCCAACAAGAACATTTGAGCTATCTAAAAGCCGATAAATAATGTATTATTTCCTTCAGCTGAGGCACTTTAGATGCACACTGTTCAACATGATGCTTTTAAATTGCTTGAAATATGATTGAAATCACTTTGAAAAAGGAAAATCCAGTTAAATTGCAAAAGTCTGTCATATCGGCTACACAACAATAAAATAAGAACATCATAATTGTGTTTGTATCTTGGCTTTTAATGAGGAGACTTTTTTTTATAATCAGGCTCTCAAAAATTGTCTAAAAATGTGGATTTAGATTTATCGGCCAATATATAGGTTATCGGCTTTCAGATATAAATAATTATCGGTTATCGGTATCGGCCAAAATTGTCATATCGGTGCATCCCTTATATATATA
This sequence comes from Pimephales promelas, assembly GCF_988280905.1. Classification (NCBI taxonomy): domain Eukaryota; kingdom Metazoa; phylum Chordata; class Actinopteri; order Cypriniformes; family Leuciscidae; genus Pimephales; species Pimephales promelas. The sequence goes on from NC_142793.1 coordinate 8,713,046, forward strand.
TATATATATATATATATATATATATATGTTTTGACAAATGCCGGATGGCAGATGGAAACACACACCTTGTCAGGACTGGTAAGTATGAAGGTAATCTGAATCTTGTAGGCAAACAGACAGGAACGCTTGAGAGATGAGGAAAGGGAAGACACACTGGAGATAATCACTACGCAGGAGTCAAGAAAGTCCACTATAAGAACGAGACTGGACAATGAGGGAAGACGAGGAGGTGCTGATGAAGGTGATGGCTGGCAGGTGAGAGCTAGAGAGCATGATGGGAAACATGCTGAAGTGACAGGTGAGATCATGGCAGGTATTACCAGGGTAAATGTCTAAAAGACATGGCATTTTTGTGATATATGTCCAAAAATGATCTTACAATGGTGCGCATGCAAAGAAACATCGTTATGGTAAATAGAAAACATTGGTATTACTATGCCACAACATTTTTGATTATCTGCACTTGGATCTTCAACCCAAGTCTCTGAGCAGTTTGATTTTAATAAAATTATGAATTACCATGGCATTACCATCTGATTTCATCCATGTACTGTGGTATGTTAGCCTGTCTCAAACATGCCTGGTTCCCTTTCGTAGTCACTTCGAGTTACGTCAGAAGTGACGGAGATTGGGGGTTTCGCATAGAAAGCCAATCCTCTTCGAGTATTAAAACACGAGCCAATGGCATGCAATGCCTTGGGGCTGCGGAAATTTGCATAGCGTACTCCGCCCTACTCCGTGAGTATAAAAGGAGGAAGTGAACGCAACCGCAGTATGTTTTCGCTTCGGAGCCAAGAGAACCTCTTCACTCCTGAAAGCACTGTTCAAGACTCTTCGAGACGAGCGTCCTCTTCAGTGTTGGTGTGACGGCGGTACCCAGCGAGATTCTGCATCGCCTGCGATCTGAGCAGTGGTCTGCCAGACTTTGCGCTTCTCCCTGGTCGCTTCAGCGCTGAAAGAGTGAATTTCCTCCTCTCATTGAAAGAGCTGCACGCGCACGTCTTTTTAAAGACGGTTCGCCCGTGCTCTTCTGGGTGTGATTGATTTCTGTCGTCATCTGATGGTCACGATCGCTGCTTTGTATGCCTGGGCATTTCAGCATGCAGCAGCAGCGTTCGTGGATGACTCATTTTCCTTCTGTGGGAACATGACCATCTCTACACTGAGGTCGAGACTCAATGATCTCACTTGAGTGAGAGTCCCGGTCCCCCCCGCTCGATCGGTTTCCTCCATAGGGGGCCCGTCGACCCGGGGACCTGGTGATTTACGGTGATGGTGTGGGATAAGCCCCGACGATTCCTCGGGCCACACCTCCCGCCTCAGTGCGAGAGCCAGCGAGCGTTAGTTCGATTCAGTCGGTTGCTTCTTCGGTGGCACCGGCTGCTTCGGGCAGCGCTCCAGATGATGATGCGATGTCGATCACAGCATCACTAGGCGGGCTTGACTCCTCGGGAAGTGAGGATGCGGCCGCGTTGCCTCCCTCGGGAGCGTCAGCGCCGCCGTGTCTGATCCCGCGATGATGGCCGTGCTATCTCGGGCGTCCGTGAGCATCGGGTGGGGGTGGAACTCCGCCCCTCCCCGATCTCTCGCGGCTGAATAATTGGTTTTTGGGTAACGCTGCCGCCTTACGGCCACGGCCAACCCCAATTTCCTTTTTTCCCCGAGTTGCATGCGGAACTGACACGCACTAAAAAATAAATAAATAAATAAAAAAATAAATAAATAAAAAAGCGTGCTTAGTTCCCCGCCCTTCCTCCCCTCGGCGATGCGGCTGTCTGTGGGTACGCTGGGGCTCCCCCGGTCAACCGGCGGTTGCTCTCAGATGCCCCTCCAAAGCCTATGGGTTCTCGTCGTCTATGGCGGCGCGATTCTGTAGAGCGGCGGGACAGGCAGCCTACGCCCTGCATATGATGAGCACCTACAAAGCTAGCTGCTCAGGAATGTGCACGAGGAGGTGACGGACCAAGCGAGCTGCGAGCCTGTCGCCTACCTTGTCCTTAAACGGGTCACGGAGGCGGTCGCTCGCTCCCTTGGTCAGGTGATGCCCACCGCTGTGGTCCAGGAGCGTCATAATGTTCGGCGGTGCGGTCCAGGACTTTGCCCAGCACTTCTCGACCGCCTAGGAGCAGACGAAGGCGGTTTCTCTGCCCCGACGGCCAGCTGCTGCCTCCAACCAGCCGTCGGCTCGGACGCCTCCGCCAGCTCGCCGCCGAGGACGCCCCCCCTGCGGCTCCCTTCCCTCCCACGCGGCCCCAGCAGCAGCCTTCAGCCGGTTCGCGTCGCGGAGGAGGCCACAGGTAAGCGTCCCAAGAAAAGAGCCCCCCCTCAGGCCGCGTGCCCCGCTAGATGCCAGGCGAAGCGATGTTCCTGAGGCGGGCCGCTCAGTGATAGTGTCATGGTTTTTCTCAGGAGGCGGTGGCAGGGCCCCTCCTTCCCCGGTGGAGGGCCGGTGGAGAATCTTTTGTTCTAGCTAGCTCCCTGAGCTGGTTGAGGAAAAGCTGACACTGTCATTGAGCACACAGACTGGAATGAGCGCGCACGACGTCCAGTGCGTCGCCCCGTTCATTCCTCTCTGTCTCGGAGGGCGCGGAAGGGTGCGTGTGTCGTCCCCGGGCTACGCCAATCCCTTCCCCCTCTGTCGCCAGACCCCCGGCAGAACAGACCCCCGTGGAACGCTCTGCCTTCCCTGGTCTCTTCTGTCGGGGAGCGGGTTTCGACGGTGCATCCGGACGGGGTAACTCCTGCACGCATGCCGGTCGACCCGCCTCGCTGCCCCTCCGGGGGGACGTCTGTGGTTCGCATGACCCCGTTGGCTCACTTCCTGGAAGCCTGGCTAGCGCTTCCCGGGGTTCCCGCTGGGTCATCAGAACGATCGGATTCGGCTACGCGATTCAGTTCGCACGGTCTCTTCCCCGCTTCAGGGGAGTTCGCTCCACGATGGTTGGTGGCAGTGCCCCAGTCTTGAGAGCGGAGATTGCGACCCTGCTGGCGAAGGGTGCAATCGAGACGGTCCCTCCAGCCGAGGTGAGGTCCGGGCTTTACAGCCCCTACTTCATTGTCCCCAAGAAAGACCGGTGGGTTACGACCGATCCTGGACCTGCGCATTTTGAACCGTTCTCTCCATCGACTACCGTTCAAAATGCTCACGGCCAAACGCATTTTCGAATGTGTTCGGTATCAGGATTGGTTTGCAGCGATCGACCTGAAGGACGCGTACTTCCATGTCTCCATTCTCCCTCGACACAGACCGTTTCTTCGGTTTGCCTTCGAGGGCCAGGCATACCAGTACGCCGTTCTCCCATTCGGGTTAGCTCTGTCCCCTCGCGTCTTCACGAAGATCGTCGAGGCAGCCCTTGTTCCCCTTCGCGAACACGGGGTTCGCATCCTGAACTATCTCGACGACTGGCTGTTACTAGCACACTCTCGAGCTCAGGTTTGCGAACACAGAGACCTGGTGCTACGGCACCTAGCCCGTCTGGGCCTTCGGGTCAACCGGGAAAAGAGCAAACTTTGCCCCGTGCAGAGGATCTCTTTTCTCGGCATGGAGATAGACTCGGTCGCCATGTCCGCGCAGCTCACGAACGAGCGCGCGCACTCACTGCTGGCTTGTCTTCGACAGTTCGAGGGCAAGAGTGCGGTTCCACTGAAACTATTTCAGAGGCTCCTGGGGCATATGGCATCCGCGGCCGCGGCAACGCCGCTCGGTTTGCTTCATATGAGACCGCTTCAGCTGTGGCTTCGCGATCGAGTCCCGAGGTGGGCATGGCATCGCGGCTCGCTCCGAGTTCCAGTGACTCCGACGTGCCGCCGATCCTTCTTCCCGTGGTCGAACCTCAGCTTTTTACGGACAGGGTCCCTATTCAGCGAGTTTCCAGGCATCTCGTTGTCTCCACGGATGCGTCTACCACGGGTTGGGGTGCCATGTGCAATGGGCATGCAGCCGCCGGTTCCTGGACAGGAGCCCAGCGCCTCATGCACATCAATTGCCTCGAGCTGTTGGCAGTACGGCTCGCCCGGCACCGCTTCCGAGCGTGCTCTAGGGCCAGCATGTGCTTGTCCGCTCAGACAACACTACGGCAGTAGCGTACATCAACCACCAGGGGGGGTCTACGCTCGCGCCGGTTGTCGCAGCTCGCCCGCCACCTCTTGATATGGAGTCAGAAGCACCTGAGGTCCCTTCGTGCAGTTACATTCCTGGAGACCGGAACCGGGCAGCCGCGAGCTGTCCCGGGCCCGTCCCATCTCCGGCGAATGGCGACTCCATCCCCAGTCGGTCCAGCTGACTTGGGACCAGTTCGGGGAGGCACAGTTAGACCTGTTCGCCTCTCGGGACTCGTCCCACTGCGCCCAGTTTATTCTCTGACCCGCGGCTCTCTCGGCTCGGATGCGCTGGCGCACAGCTGGTCACGGGGCCCACGCAAGTGTGCGTTCCCCCAGTGAGCCTCCTTGCACGGGTGTTGTGCAAGATCAAGGAGGACGAGGAGCAGGTCTTGCTGGTAGCCCCCTACTGGCCCACCAAGACGTGGTTCTCCGAACTCTTGCTCCTCGCGACAGCACCTCCTTGGCCTATTCCTCTGAGACCGGACCTACTCTCTCAGAGACGGGGCACTCTGTGGCACCCTCGTCCCGATCTTGGAGGCTGCACGTGTGGCTCCAGGACGGGACGAGGCAGGTTTGAGTTCGCTGCCACCTGCGGTGGCGGCAACCATCACTTCCGCAAGAGCGTCGTCCACATGACACCTTTATGCGTTGAAGTGAAACCTCTTCGTCAATTGGTGTTCTTCTCGCTGAGAAGACCCCCGGAGATGTTCGATCGGAGTCATGCTTCCTTCCTGCAAGAGGGGTTGGAGCGCAGGCTGTCGCCCTCCACCCTTTGGATTATGTCGCGGCCATTGCCGCGTCTCATGATGCAGTGAAAGGTAAGTCTATGGGAAGCATGACCTGGTCATCAGGTTCCTGAGGGGAGTGAGGGGGCTAAATCCGCCTCCCTCCCCTCCTGCCCTCTGGGGACCTCTCAGTAGACCTGGGTGCTCTGCAGAGGCCTCCCCTGGAGCCTTTGCAGTCGGTAGAGTTTTTGCCCTGTCCTATGTGACAGCACTCCTGATTGCATTGGTATCCATCAGGAGAGTAAGGGACCTGCACGCACTCTCTGTTGACGAAGTGTGCCTGGAGTTCGGGCCGGCTTACTCTCACGTATTCCTGAGACCCCGGCCTGGATATATGCCCAGGGTTCCTACCACTCCCCTCCGGGACCTGGTGGTGAACCTGCAAGCGCTGCCCCTGGAGGAGGCAGACCCAGCCTTGGCACTGCTCTGTCCGGTACGTGCTCTCCGCACCTATGTCGACAGAACGCAGTGTTTCAGGACCTCAGACCAGCTCTTTGTCTGTCATGGGGGGAGCCAGAAGGGAAGGGCTCTCTCAAAGCAACGGCTGTCCCACTGGATAGTGGATGCCATTGCTTTGTCTTACCAGCAGCAAGGCCTTCCGTGCCCCCTTGGTGTGACGGCCCATTCCACTCGGAGTGTAGCCTCCTCTTGGGCTTAGCGCACGGCGCCTCGCTAACAGACATCTGCAGAGCTGCAGGCTGGGCGACACCCAACACCTTCGCCAGATTCTATATCTGCGAATTGAGCCGGTATCCTCTCACGTACTCGTTTCGGCCAGTTCTGGATCCGCTCAGGTGTCTTCGCTTGCTCGCCACTCCACTCCCCGGACTGGATAAGTGCGATATTTCCTCAGTTCTTCCATTGAAGTCTTGAGTACTCCAGCACCGACGATGCGGGCACCACTGCGTTGCTCTGGATGCTAGCTAGGTGCCTCCATGCGCACGGTTCCCCATGGTAACCGTCTCATGTGTATTATCCACTGTAAGCCTCTCTGAGCATGTGTCTTCCCTTGGCAAGCCATCTGCCACCCCTGGAGTTTAAATCAGTAGCCACCTGCGGTTGGTACTCCAGTGTTCCATATGCGTTCCTATGGGGCCATATGTGTATTCTTAAGTCCTCCCTTCGGTAGGCAGCTGGTAGCATGTCCCCTTCGGGATATGTTTCCCAGTGTACCTTGGTAATCCTGTGTCAAAGTCGGATCCCCAAAAAAAAAAAAAAAAATAAAATAGAGGTAAGGCTCGGGGGTTCAGTCTTTCGCAGGGCACTGGAAGACAGCTTGAAGATGGCGTGATGGCACAGACCCCCAATCTCCGTCACTTCTGACGTAACTCGAAGTGACTACGAAAGGGAACGTCTCGGTTACGTATGTAACCCTCGTTCCCTGAGTAGGGAACGGAGACGTTACGTCTCCCTGCCACTTCTGCTGTATCGCTGGGTAGAGGCCGAGTTCAGTCTTGGCTCCTCAGCGAAGACATACTGCGGTTGCGTTCACTTCCTCCTTTTATACTCACGGAGTAGGGCGGAGTACGCTATGCAAATTTCCGCAGCCCCAAGGCATTGCATGCCATTGGCTCGTGTTTTAATACTCGAAGAGGATTGGCTTTCTATGCGAAACCCCCAATCTCCGTCACTTCTGACGTAACGTCTCCGTTCCCTACTCAGGGAACGAGGGTTACATACGTAACCGAGACGTTCTGTGTTGTGCTGTGTTATAGTATGTGTGTGTGAGGATAAGGTTATGATGGGTCACAGGCAGCCATTACCACGCACGACCCAGCGAGAGTCTGTCCAAACCACTGCTTTCAATCCATCTTTCTGTGTGTGTGGAGTGAGTCAGAAGCAGCGGGAAAAGAGACATCTGCAGAAACACATCTGCCATAATCACACACACTTCTCCTCCATCCTTCACTGTCTCCTTTCCTCCACACAGGAATCCCTCAATTGTATTGATTTATAAGTAAAATAAGGTCTACGTAAATACTACACCCAAAAAAATGCTGGGTTGTTTTAACCCAATTTTGGGTAAAATGTGGACAAACCCAGCCATTGGGTTACACTTTTAGATTACGTTTTTAACCCAACGGCTGGGTTTGTCCATATTTTACCCAAAATTGGGTTAAAACAACCCAGCATTTTTTAGAGTGTACGTAATTACACAGTCATACTGTATTTCAAATGTATTTTTTAAGATGCTAATGTTGCTACAGGATAAGAACTAGACTATAATGGTTTTCTGATTTGTCAAGCGTGTAAATGCATAACATTTTTAAAAAATGCAGTGGCTTCAAAATTCATGTTTGTCTCTTCAATTTTAATCACAGACCTTATTAAAGGGTCACTTCACCTCTGGAAAGATAAATGTCTATTTAAAATGGGTAATTTATGTAGAAGAAATGTGAAATTATTTTTGAATTTGGAGCTTTCTAGACTGAGAAAAGCCAGAAAATGGATTTTTGGCTTATGTGGATGAAAGACAACAACTCCCAGAATGCACTTTCTTCGCTGCCCTAGGAGGCCACGCCTACCGGTAACAGAGCACAGTAGTTAAACAACAGTCTAGGCTACTAGTGAGTCTCTGTGATGAGTCTGCCTGAAAATGTGTTTCGAGATCGCCCAAAATATCCGGGATTCGGGTTTTGCGCTCTACAGTCGCCATTCATCATGTTTACTGTGGCGAGCGGGACGAGTGAAGGCTGCGGGAGAACGATGCGAGGCCGGTGGCGTGATTACCGATGAGCGACACCTGTGAGACGCACCGGCCTCGTATCTCTCACGGAGGAGAGATTTACCCACACAGTTAGGTGACGCCTTGGGAGTGAGAATGGGCTGAATATCCATGTCATTCTTTCTTCAGTCTAAAAGAAATTAAGGTTTTTGATGAAAACATTCCAGGATTTTTCTCCATATAATGGACTTAAGTAAGAAAGAAAAAAGGTTTAAGGTCCAAAAGACAGTTTCAGTGCAAACTACAAACTGTTCAAAGGACTTTAAACTATTTCAGACGACGAATAAGGGTCTTATCAATCGAAATGAGCAGTCATTTAAAAAAAATAAAAATAAAGTTTAAGTTTTATAAGCTCAAATGCTCGCCTTGCTCTATTCTGTGACGCTTGTTCGTGACCCTCCTGTTCGAACCTGTTTATCAAAATGAACAAATCTTTTTTTTCGTGTCATTTGGTTCATTCATCGAACAAAATGAACGACTTGACTCTGGAAAAGATTCGATCATTTTGATGAACGAGTTTAAATAGGAGAGTCACAAACACGCGTCACAGAATAGAGCAAGGCGATCATTTGAGCTTATAAAACGTAAATTTAAACTTTTGTTTCGTTTTGCTTTTTTTTCATTTTTCGATCATTTTGCTTGATAAGACCCTTATTCATCGTCTGAAATCGTTTAAAGCCCTTTGAACAATTTGCAGTTTGCACTGAAACTCTCATTTGGAACTTGAACCGTTTGGTTACCACTGAAATCCATTATATGGAGAAAAATCCTGGAATGTTTTCATCAAAAACCTTAATTTCTTTTCGACTGAAGAAAGAATGACATGGACATCTTGGATGATATGGGGGTTAGTAAATTATCAGCAAAAGTTTTTTTTAAAGTGAACTACTCCTTTAAACACATTAAACAGACATTCTTAAAATCCATGGTAAAGTCCTGAGGGAATGCTTGGGTCCTTCTCAAGCTTCCTAGGTCATGAATCAGTGTATTGTGTGAGAAAACGAACAGTAGTAATATCGTTTTTACCTCTTGTATCCACAGCCACGTCCAAGTGTTCTAAAGGCGTGAGCACTTCGGTCTGCGCAAGCGCCGGAAAGCGCTGGAAGTGAAAAAGAAATCAGCGTTGTCTGTTGATATATCGATATCGTCTTCCATTGCAATTTCCTGTATATCTAAATATGTTTAGATCTTCACAGTGAAGGGTAACACTTCTGAAATCTCTGTGTAAACAATGAGTGACGTACATGCGTGAGAGATCACGTCTTCCTCTGCTGAAATCCGTTTGGTTCCGTTTAGCCCCGGCTTTCCGGCACTTGCGCAAAGAGAAGCGCCCTCGCCCTCAGAGTACTTGGACTTGACTGTGGTTATAAGAGGTAAAAACGATATAAATACTGTTCGTTTTTTCACACAAACCGCTCGTTTCGTGTCTTAGGCCATCAATGTGTACTTACATTTACGAGTCATTAAATCATGTTTAATTTGGACTTCTCTGTGCATGCTCTTTGAGGTGGTGACCATAGACCTCCATTATATGACTGACAGACAAGAACGGTTTGACCTAAAAATATCAAAATTGAAAATACTTTGGAAACAAAGACACCTACATCTTGGATGCCCTTGAGGTAAGATAAAACATATCAAAAATTAATTTCAAAGTGAACTATCCCTTTAAAGCAACATACCTGAGCTTTGATGATCCCTGCTTTTCACGGTGCAATGTGGGACTTTTTAGGGAGCGAACGTTTCAGTGCACTGGTATGATTTTGCACTTGATACAGCTCTTAAAATAGATGACTTTCTGATCAGTGCTCTTCAATTTGGTCACAGATTACAACTTGATAAAATGTAAGGCAGTTAAATGTCTCCCTGCATGTGGACACTGGGCCATATCAGTGCTTACACACTGCTCAGATTTAAAACAGGACTGAGCCCAAGAGCAATTATATCAAATGCTTCTTTTTGGACAACTCACACGAAAGACCAAATAAGGGAACTACACCATGAACAGTATACACACTATACTGAAACATTTCCTTTTCAAGCCTCTAGAAAATGTATTCAAAGAAAGGCTAGGCTGAACTGTCAATCAACAGTGAGAACCAAACGGATTTCAGCAGAGGAAGACGTGTCTAAGTGTTGAGAAACAAAGGCAACATAGTGATGTGAGATGTGATTAGTGATTAATTAACGACTCCAGTTGATTTTAATGTAGTGTTTTCTAGTTGTTTCCTCAGTGTAGCACACAACCTGTAATTATTTAGACACAGCAAACCTAATTATCTGAAACACCCCCAAATTCTCCATTTGAACAAACAATAATCTCAACATTATCTGGCTGCATCCAAGTATGTATACTTCCCTACGAAAAACAGTATGTGAAAGAGCAGTAGGCCTACGTCTGAATTTACAGTATTTATTAGGCAAAACCTACTCGGATAACTCATTACTTTTTAAATAAGATTCGGAAATGGGCATCTGATGGATCCTGGGGGAGAGCGGGGTTGGTTGACACACTTTTCACTCTCTGTCATATTTCTCAGCCATGCTATATGTTAAAATAGTCTAACCAGTAACAACTGAAAGGTTAAGATCTCAGCTACTCAACAGATATATTTAATGTTAATAAATTATTCCTAAAAATGTCTTATTCATCATTAAAGTGATGTTGTGCACCTGTGCCAACCAGCCCCACTATGGGGGTTAGTTGGCACAAGCAATGGGGTTGGTTGGCACAGATGCAATAGTTACAAAGAATGAGGTGACAAATATAAAAAGAACTTGACCATTTAATTCAAACCAGATGCAGAATAACATTCAACAGCATTTCTGCCGATTTTTAACCAAACCAAAAACAAATACAGTTTGTAAAGTATACGGGTGCTGGTCGTATAATTAGAATATCATCAAAAAGTTTATTTATTTCAGTAATTCCATTCAAAAAATTACATTTGAATATTATATTCATTCATTACACACAGACAGTGTTGTGCAAGTTACTTCCAAACTGTAATACATTAGGTATTACTTGTTACTGTTATTTAAAAGTAATTCATTACCTTACAATATTACTGTCCCAGAATTGTAATGCGTTACATTACTCATGTATTACTTTTGAGTTACTTTCACCAAAATAACTAAGTAGAACTTAACTTTTGGGCTGTAACGATATGCAATATGAAACCGAAATCGCGATTCGCCACACGACTCGATCAACGAACCTACAGAATCGCGACAAACCTCTTCCAACTCCAGCGTTATTCTCCTTACCGTCCAGATCCAATGCTGCCTTATCTTTAAATTAGTATTATTTAAAGTTAACATTATAAAATACGTAGACCTACACCACAAAACTAGTTGAGGATAAATTATTTAAAATTGGGGAAGTCCAGCATTATGGACATGACATTTGCAGTCAAAACTTGAAATAAAAATTCTCAGAAAATACATGTATTGAAACGTATGTAGGCTACTTCCTTAAAGGACTCCAGACATTAGACAAATATCAGTCTATGTTTTTTTTTAATATTAGGGAAAAGACACACATTCATGCGTGACAAAAAAAATAGGAGGTAAAATATATTTTTTGTAATTCTGTTAATCACACTGCGCAAATCGGATGAGGAAGGGTTGGCTCTCCAGTCTCCATAGAACTTAAAATATTCATTTTATTTTAGTTTTCGTGTTCGCATTTATGAGGAAAAAACAATGTTACAGACGCGACCGCTCTGAACTGGCACTAAAAGACTGCTTTAAAACTTTCACATAGTCTGTTGCCTTTAAGAAGTAAAAGCAGACAATACACTGTAATACAACTGTAATACAAGCCTCACTGAACATGTAACGAGTAAAATATTACTGAAAATTGATTAGTAATGCCTTACACTACTGCGTTACAGCAAAAAGTAATATGTTACTGTAATGTATTACTTTTGTAATGCGTTACTCCCAACACTGCACACAGACTGATATATTTCAAGTGTTCATTCCTTTTAATTTTGATGATTATAACCGACAACTAATGAAACCCCCAAAATCAGTATCTCAGAATATTTGAATATTGTGAAAAGGTTCAATATTGAAGACACCTGGTGCCACTCTAATCAGCAAATTAACTCAAAACACCTGCAAAGGCCTCTAAATGGTCTCTCTCAGTCTAGTTCTGTAGCCTACACCAGACCCAACAATGCAGAAGAGCTGAAGGCCACTATCAGAGCAACCGGGGCTCTCATAACACCTGTGCAGTGCCACAGACTGATTGACTCCACGCCACATTGCTGCAGTAATTCAGGCAAAAGGAGCCCCAACTAAGTATTGAGTGCTGTACATGCTGAACCTTTTCATGTTGATACTTTTCAGTTGGCCAACATTTCTAAATATCTTCTTCTTTTTTTTTTTTATTGGTCTCAATAATATTCTAATTTTCTGGGATACTGAATTTGGGATTGTCATGAGTTGTCAGTTTTAATCATCACAATTAAAGGAAATAAAAATTGAAATATATCAGTCTGTGTGTAGCCTAATGAATGAATATAATATCCAAGTTTCACTTTTTGAATGGAATTACTGAAATAAATCAACTTTTTGATGATATTCTAATTATATGACCACCACCTATATTTATAAATATACAACATATAATAGTATTATTATAATATGTATATATTTATATATATTTATATGTATATATGTTATGTTTTAACATATGTAAAATGCATAAATTAATACATTTATAACCAATTGGCTATAATGACATATGTGCCAACCAACCCCCAAATCAGTGTGTCAACCAACCCCACCCATATTAGGACACACCTCTTTACTGAAATTATGTTAGCCACCTAGCATCACTCATTAGAGACTTTTAAATTTCATATCAAAATATAGCTGATCCTATCTATATCAACTGGAATCCTTACATTTTATATTATCTCTATCCATCATAGTTCTAAAATGTATTTAGTGGGGAGAAGGTTTTTTTTGTTTTAACACAGTAAAATAGAAAAGTTATCCTCACCTGAACAGTTAGTGAAAGTTCAATGATTTTAGTAAATGGGTGTGTTCAGGTCAAGAGGGCAGTCATTTTAATGTCAGATTTTTGTGGCAGCACCCTCTGGTGTACTAGAATTGAACCATGTGCCAACCAACCCCTCGACCCAACCAGCCCCGCTCTCCCTATCCCAGGAGGCCATGATTTGTGAGTGAGAGTGAAGCAATGCAACTGACACTGATAGGTCACATGACAATGACAACATGACGACTGTGGAAATGTTTAGATTACATTCATACTAGTATAGAACATATTTTTAAACAGATAGCTATACTGTTAATAAAAAATTACTTATTCAAAAGAAGTAGGCTCGTAGAGTACTCGAGCGATTTCAGACACGTTCAATAACACACTCACTATTGTGCAGCTTGTTAAGGAAACTTGTATTTTCTAAGTGATCATATTTCACATAAAATTAGCTGGTATCAGTATGTATCAACCACCCTGAATAGCACAGTAACCACATAGCAACACACTAAAAACGCTCAGGACGCATTTAGCAACTGCAAGAGGGAAATGCGTGCCTAATCAAAATGTAAAGGTACATATCTGGGTAATTTATATGACGTTTTCATAAACAAGCTTGATTCAATGACAAATAAAATGCAGTAATTTTTAAATGCCCAGAAGGTGGCGGTATACTGTTGCATTTACTTTTTTGTCCATGCAATGCATGCGTCCCAAAGGATATATTCGAGCTGGTATATATGCGTGTGTGTGTGTGATGGGATGTATTGCTGCAAGCCACATAAAGCTGCTATAACAGCCATAGAATGTGTTGTGGTCTGTATGATCAATCATTCTCCCACGTGTGCACGCGGCTGAAACGCATCAGGTGTCATATTTGTGCCCATTACTGTCCGTTCAGCCGTTGTAGCCTGTCACACTGTCACACACAGAAATTCGCTTAAACCTGACCCAGATGTATAATAAACAAACTGGGGCTAAATTGACATGCCACATAAATCAGTTTCTGTTCACTAATCTAATAACATGACGTGAAAAGGAACAAGCTCTGGTTGAGTTCCTTCAACACTCCTTACAATATGGGAAATAAACTCAAAATATGATCCTATGCGAGCGGAATATACTTCCTAAAATATAAAGTCAACTAAATATTATAAAGAATTATTACAGTGTGTGAACAATATTAATTGCGATACAAAGGCACGTTATTTCCTCTATTGACGTCCTTTTGAAATCCAAAACAAATGATTATAGAAGAATATTTGCTTTGTATTGAGTTGAGCATAACAGAATTTTGTTATTTTCCACCCATTAGATTTGGGTTATGTAAGAGAAACATTTTAAAAACTTTTTATCAGTAAATCAGTTTTCATAATGGACATTGTTCCAAATAAGCTTTACAGAAAATCACCATACAAACATTTTTAGGCCTATTCAGTTTTTCTTTTTGGTAATATTTACCTCTCTCTAAATTTTTCATGGACCCCTAGCATCTACTAGGAGGTCCACGAACCCCAGTTTGAAAATTCCTGCCTTATTGATCATGTCATGCCGTGTTTACAATATTATTTCGGCACAACAAAAGGATCTCTGGTAAACAAACATCAGAAATATGAAGTGTGAATATTGTCTGTTATGTTCCCTGGTATATATTTCATCATTCTCATTTTTCTTTTCTTACTTAAATGAATCATATTTAAGTTCTCCACAGGCATCAGTGATAATAACTTTTGATTTCTGCACAGAAGACCGACCTACAATTCTCTTTTCTTCTGTCCATGTTTCCATTCTGTTCTCTAGACAGCTAACACACACAAACATTACTGGTATAACATGTAATGTGACACTTAATATAAATTCTAAAAGTGTAAAAATGTATTTATATCACATAATACAAGAATTGAACTGAAAACTAAAGTCTATTAGCAAACAAACAAACAAATGATTCATTAATCATGGATTTTAAGGCCTGAAGTCTCTCAGTGTAGAAGAACTGGCCAGTGAGCATGAGAAATAAAGCAAAAGAGGCTCCCCACATCTCTGTTGACTCCAGATCTTAAATGCTTACAGATGGGCCATAATGGGTTTCCCTGTTTGCCACTGATCCTTCAATTAATCACACTACTTCTGTTCACACAGTGAACCGTACCAGCTTCTTACCTGAATCCAAGCCGCAGCACGTTTCTACAACTAATCTAAGATTGTGTTAAGTACGTACAGTAGCAGTACGAGTTGAGGAAAGAATCAAGCATGCTTTATTTGTCATGTTGAAAAGTCTGATTCATTCCATTTAGTTGGTTCATCTTAAATGGCCCTGATGGAAAGTCTGATTCGTGTGAATTTACCGAAAGAAATTTACCGGTTTTCTATCTCAAGTTGGAAAGTTTCTCCCATATGTGGACTTGGAAAGTTCATTCTATTGAATTGGTTCGTCATACTGGCAAGTTGACGGCAGCCAGATGCAGTGTATCATTATTTCATAAGGGCTTTGCTGAAAAAGTAGCAAGCCAGCTAACAGGGAACGTTCCCATAACTTTCACTAACGTTATGTAAAAATTATGCAAATGTTAGTAAAAAAAACCATCCTGAAATAATGTTTTTGTAATGTTCTTATAATGTATAATAGAGTTCAAATACATTCTCGTAACGTTGAGAGAAAACGTCTCGGTTACATATGGTAACCCTCGTTCCCTGAGGGAAGGAACGGAGATGTACTGTAGGTCAGACTGACCTATAGGAATCTCGCTAGAGAGCCAATTTACTTCGAGTGAATCTAAAACAAGCCAATGCACATTGGCGTGCAATCATTTGCAACAGCTGTGCGTCCTCGTCAGCGCGGGTATATAACGATAGGTATATAACTGTGTGATTGCACTTCAGTTTTTTGCTGAGGGGCCAAACTTGGGAAGCTGGCCCCCCGGCGGGCAGCAGCAGATGTGGCGACGGGACCTACGTCTCCGTTCCCTTCCTTAGGGAACGAGGGTTACCATATGTAACCGAGACGTTCCCTATCGGTCAGTCACTACAAAGTAGGTCAGACTGACCTATAGGAATCCCTACCAAAGCGCCACAGTCGCTGCACCCCATCCAGCGCCCCATGCAAGCCTCTGCACCTTCTTGCCTGGAAGGACGGTTGGAGGAGGGTTACACAGAGAGTGTCTGACACTGTTGTTCCTTTATAACCCATATAGTGAGACTTGGAAAACACTGGGAAAGTGTGCCCCTTTATTTTAGAGGGAGGGGAATGCTGCGGAATCCACTTTCTTCAGAGAGTTACGTGGAAATACATATGGACTAACCCGAAGGCTGTACTGCATATGACATAATGGGTGACTTAGCCCAAGGGAAAGACACGGGCTTCCGTCTTAGGAGCAGCCGTGGAACATATACACATATGGGATCCCCGAAGGGTCGCACATATGGAACCCAGCCCGAGTCTGGCTCTCAAGGATCCAGCGGACAGGGGCCTGGCTCCGGACGCTCCGCCATGTCCGGGCAGAGGGGTGTTGGAGGACTCGACAGGTTTTTCACTCTGGAGCAATAGGGTTGCACATTAGGGTGCAGCAAGCCGACTGAGCCGGCCTCTCAGTGCTTCTACCTGTTTAGGGTGAGAACACGGGAGGAGACCGGCTCTACACATAGGCTATAGTACCTAGCGAACGTGTTAGGTGTCGCCCAGCCCGCAGCTCTACAGATATCTGTTAGCGAGGCGCCACGAGCCAGCGCCCAGGAGGATGCAACGCCTCTCGTGGAGTGTGCATGCAACCTGAGCGGGCAGGGCACGCCTTGCGCTTGGTGAGCCAAGGCGATGGCATCCACTATCCAGTGGGCCATCCTCTGCTTGGAGACAGCCTTTCCCTTCTGCTGGCCTCCGTAACAGACAAAGAGCTGGTCTGAGGTCCTGATGCTTTGAGTCCTGTCCACGGAAAGACAGGACATGGAAAGAAGCTTTAAGTCCACTGTTTGCAAAGGCTCAAAGGGAACGTCCTGAAATGCTCGGAGCACCAGGGAAAGATCCCAAGAGGGTATGGAGGGGGGTCGAGGAGGATTTAATCGTCTTGCCCCCCTAAGAAACCTGACGACCAGGTCGTGCTTTCCAACTGTTTTGCCATCGATGTGGTCGAGATAAGCTGAAATAGCAGCAGCATGGGCTTTGAGGGTGGAGGGAGACAGTCTTCGCTCCAACCCTTACTGCAAGAAGGAAAGCACGGATCCTATCGAACATCTTCGGGGGTCTTCTCGGCGAGAAGAACACCACTCGACGAACAGATTCCACTTCAGGGCGTAGACAGGTCTCGTGGACGGCGCCCGTGCTGAAGAGATGGTGTTAAGTACCTCTGGGGGTAAGTCACCTAGAACCTCCGCGTCCCGTCCAGGGACCAGACATGGAGTTTCCAGAGGTCTGGACGTGCCATAGGGTGCCCCGTCTCTGAGTCAGAAGATCCTTCCTCAGAGGAATGGGCCAGGGAGGGACTGTCACAAGGAACATGAGTTCTGGGAACCAGGCCTGAGTGGGCCAGTAGGGAGCCACCAGAAGGACCTGCTCCTTGTCCTCCCTGACTTTGCACAGTGTCTGTGCAAGAAGTCTCACTGGGGGAAACGCATATTTGCGAAGGCCCTGGGGCCAGCTGTGTGCCAGTGCGTCCGTGCCGAGTGTTCAATCGGTCAGGGAGTAAACAGCTGGCAGTGGGAGGTCTCTGAGGAGGCAAACAGGTCTACCTGAGCCTCCCCGAACTCTCTCCAGATTAGCTGAACCACCTGGGGGTGGAGTCGCCATTCTCCCGGGAGCACAGCTCGTGATAGCTCGTCAGCCACACGGTTGAGCACGCCGGGGACATACATGGCTCGAAGCGACCTCAGATGCTTCTGACTCCAGAGGAGGAGATGGCGGGCGAGTTGCGACATGCGACGGGAGCGTAGACCACCTTGCCGGTTGATATACACAACGGTCGCAGTGTTGTCCGTACGTACCAGCACATCCCTGCCCTGCAGCGGCCTTTTCAGACGGCGCAGAGCGAGGTGTACTGCTAGCAACTCGAGGCAATTGATATGCCAATGCAGATGAGGGTCCGTCCATACACCTGATACTGCATGCCCGTTGTACGTGGCACCCCAGCCAGTGGCAGAGGCATCTGTGAATACCACAGCGTGCCTGGATACCTGTTCCAAGGGGATTCCTGCCCGAAGGAATGAGGGATCTGACCACGGGCTGAATGTCTGACGGCAGGCCGGTGTGATTCTCTTGTGGTTCTCTTTTAAGTTAAAAAAAACCTAGCAGAGAACGTTCTGGAAAGCTCTCTTTAAAATATACTGTAAACTAAAACCTAAAAATAAAGGGAAAGATCTTGAAATTTCTCTTTAGGTTATAAAAAAGTACCTACAGATAACGTTCCTAGAACATTCTTATTTGGTTCTCAAAACAATAACCAAATGGGAACCGTATGGGAGCATTAGGGGGAAAGTTCTGTGTTTTTTAGCTGGGATTGAACCTAATGCATTACACTAATCAATCAGGACTTTGAATTTCCATTTTGTAACAGCAATTCTTCTGATTCTGAATTAAATTATCTCATTGTCTTTCTATCACTCACAACTCGCATGTGCTCCATTCACATACACGCCATTGTACATGTTACATCATAAGAAGAATGGCATCTACGCTAATGTTAGCCTTTCTTTCTGAGGTTTACTGTAAACAGCCTGGGCTGCGTTTCCCAAAAGCGCCGTAAGCCTAAATTGATCGTAGAGACTATTGGTGGCAATTGTTCAACGATCAATTTAAGCTTACGATGCTTTTGGGAAACACAGACCAGATCCGGGCCGTATCCAGACCAGGCCAACGCATCCCTGAAGCGTTGGCAGAGATTGTGTCAACTAGACTCTCCCCTGTGAAGGCCTCATTGACACATCAGCCATCAGCACTGACTCTCAACAAACCTGTCTCCATACTGGCATGACTCAGATCTTCAACCAGATGGAACTGTGGCAATCAATTAATCTTAAAGGGATTGTTCACCCAAAATTGAAAATTCTGTCATTAATTACACACCAGAGCTTTTTGACGCTCCATTGACAGCTACGCAACTACGACTTTGATCCAAAAGTCCATAAAAAGATCGTAAAACCAATCCATGAATCAAGTACAGTTTAGTCCAAATTTTCGGAAGAGACTCAATCACTTTATATGATGAACATATTGAATTTAAACAGTTCAAACATTCAAACAGTTAATGTAAAATAACATTAAATAACAATTCACTGATTCAAGCCATGATATGTGGTCCAT
The DNA here is from genome assembly GCF_988280905.1 of Pimephales promelas. Taxonomy (NCBI): domain Eukaryota; kingdom Metazoa; phylum Chordata; class Actinopteri; order Cypriniformes; family Leuciscidae; genus Pimephales; species Pimephales promelas. Next base: position 8,731,957 of record NC_142793.1, read on the forward strand.
TTTAACATGTTATTGAGGTTTTGTGATTGCACACCCCTCATCACTATTTTATGGCAGCTATCAAAAAAAATACTCAGTGTCATTGAAAAACTTCTTTATACTCTCTTCTGGGGCTGGTTGCATAAACTGCAAAGACTGGTCTTACAAGTAGTCATCCATTTTTTTTTTACCGCTTATAACTTTTACAAAGATTGGTCTAATTTGAAACTAAAAAAAAGTAAGACTGATTACCCCTAACTAATAGATAGTTGGTCATAGTTCATAAGTCTTAACATAATGGCTATGTTTATGCAACTGTTCACTACGCAAACCAATTACTGACGCAGTAGACTATGCGAAATATGCTGATTTATTCAAAAACAAATTTATTTCAAAATATTGGTTTTGTTATATCATCAGAAAGTTCTATATTTAAAAAGATATGAACCTGTAAGTTTCAAAGTAGTTTTTCTAATTACTCATATCACCGTAGAATACAATATCAATAAATCTGCAATTTGTGGATGCATGTTCCAAAACAGCACATAGGAGCTAGGAGTGGTAGCAAATGTTAGTCTGTATGACAAACACCAGGTATCTCATCTCAATATAAACAAACTTCGGATATTCGTGAAAGATTAGCGTATTGTAAGACCTTTAGCGGACATTCATATAGCATCATGCTAAGTCATTTCCTGCCCTTCAGATCTACAAACCATATCTCCAGTTTCACCCTTCTATCTGATGTGTGCATCTGCATCTTATTAGCATAACTCTGTATAATATTCCCGTCGCGCCCGGTTGCTCACGCACGGACAACGGGGCAATTGTAAATCAAAGATACAGAGGACACTATTTACCAAGTTTATTTGGTTTGTGCCCGTCAGCATGTAAACAGTAAATAGCACGACTGCTTGCTGCGACTCCTGATTAATTTCACAGTCGTTGTGATGCAGGGGAGCGAGGGACTTACTGTCAAACTTGATTAGACACAACATGTACAGATGTTCCTCAATGCTTCAAAGGGAGATTCTCACTGAGAACTGTTATTGTGGATGGGGATATGAGAGTTGGGTGTTGGTGACTGTGATGCTACCAAGGATATGTTCCTACATCGAATCCTTTCCTTGTTTTTGGAGCTTGTAAATTTTGGAATCCATTGAGTTTATAAAAATAATAACATAAACAATAACTTTGAAACATTCTTAAAAATATCTTCTTTTGAGTTCTAACCCGATCTCATGGGAAATTAGAAATAATTAATGAGGGGGCAATTTGGAATGAATAGTGTAAATCATATTAAAACATAGGAATTTTGTTTGACAACTTTGCAAATCTATTTAAAAAAAAAAAGAATAGTTGAATATTGAATAAGTAGTTATACCCTTTTGTGAGACACATTTTGCTGGATCATCTTTTAGATATTTCTACACTTCGAGTGGAGTTAAGCTGTGGCAAATTCAATTGAATGGACATAATCTGGACACACACCTCTCAGTATTTATTTGTTTATTTGGAGGCCCATTAGCCACTACATCGGTAGTTGACACTCTTCCTGAGGTCCTAACAAGTACAAAACAAAATGACATTATTAAACAACAATAAATGTTTATTTATTGATGGTAATTCCATATTTTAATGCCTTCACACATTACAGTCCATTGTTTTGCATTGGTTTTTGAAACCGGAGATAAAAAACATCCCTTTGATGCCTGTCTGGAATTACAGTTTTTTTCAATCGCTAACAAGCGCTTACCCATAATTCAGATACTTTTTTTAAACTCTTAACACAGACTCACACCTACAAAGCACAATTGGCTAAATGGATAATTTTCTTCTCAAAAACACAATTTGTTAAATATATACGAACTCTTCATTTCAAAATAGAACACATCTTTCTCTGCACACACTGACTTTACCAAAACATTGGAAATCTGACTCAAAATTAAATTATTCTATAAATTATTCAAAGAATAACACTTGTTTTCACTTAACAAGGTACATGCAGTCAATCAAAGTACATCAGGAGCAGGGTTAGGCCACATGTTTTCATGAACATCACATCTGATTTTATCCAAGGCGATGCACCAAAATAGCTTGATATGTTGGATCCACCCTTGGCAATCATGAACTGTGATGTCCCTGCAGCCAGCATCCGTGGCTTCAAGGAGGGACATCTGGTCATGTGGATGATGGTCATAAACCTTCCACCTCAATGCAGAAAAGAACTCCTCTGTGAGGTTGAGGAAAGGTGAATAGGGTGGAAGGAAGAGACTTACCAGTCTTGGGGTGGACTTCAAACCATGTTCTTATTGCTTGCTAATGATTGTCCCACATAATCACAAAGGTCCTCATGTTTTTCACCCTCCTGATCCTGCTCTGGAACCAGGCGCTGGTGGAGCTCATTGAGAAAGGTAAGGATACGCTCTGTATTATAGGGTCCAACCTTACATTTGTGAAGGAGTAATCCTCCATTTGCAATTGCTGGACACATTCTTCCATGTCGACACATTTTGCCCAGATTGACTCCTGCCTCATCTATGTATATGAATTCATGAGGGGCCTGGTTAGCCTAAATGCCATAATTCTCTGAAACAAAGTTTATGTAAATTAAGTCATCACTGTATACCATATTGTACTGTAATCTATTACTGTGTAGGTTACCTATTTACAAAGTGCAAAGCTTATAGAACTGGATATTGAATTGAATTTACACTATACCTGGACATATTGTCGTCGTAGCTCCTTAACTCACTCACTGTTCCTCTCAAAGGGAACAGTATAGAGCTGCTTCATCCGCACTCTGTGTTTGGACAATATCCGTGTAATGGTTGTGATGCTGATGCTATCGATATTGTCAAATATCTCATTTCTACAATTGAGTAGCTTTCCTCTTCCTCCAGAGGGTGGAAGACATTGCATTCTTTAGAGGGACAAAAAAAAAATCAACATATTCATTACTGTATGACCCTATTGACATGTCAAGTGAGAATATAAACAATCCATGGAAAATGCAATACCTAGCTGTTGGTTTGATAAAAGATGTGTAGAATGGAGGTAACCGTTGACCGCCTCAAATTGGACTGCACTCTTACACCAGCCTCTCTTACTGAAAGACCATGGATACATGGTCAACTATAGTGGCGCGAATTTCATCACTGACTACTTCTTGCAGCCCTTGGAATGCCACCACCACGCATTTTCCTTACACCTCTAACTTGCCCTCTCCTTGAGCCTGTTCTTCTCCCTGGCCCTGCTCCTCTCATTGCTCCTGCACCTCTTACTGCATCTCTCACTGCTTCTGCACCGCTCACTGCATATTTCACTGCTCCTGCACCTCTCACTGCATCTCTCACTGCTCCTTTCACTGCATCTCTCACTGCATCTCTCACTGCTCCTGCTCCTCTCACTGCACTGTTACTGCTCCTCTCACTGCTCCACTCACCGCACCTCTCACTGCATCTCTCACTGCATCTCTCACTGCACCTCTCACTGCACCTCTCACTGCATCTCTCACTGTTCCTCTCACTGCACCTCTAACTGCATCTTTCACTGCATCTCTCACTGCATCTCTCACTGGATCTCTCATTGCATCTCTCACTGCATCTTCAGACTGATCTCATGAAGTAACATGTTTATGACATGCCAATTCGTATTTCCATTTTTGGCGTGCTATCAACACGGTTTTCAGCGTGTTTATGAATGCCATTGACTTAACTTTATTACTGTATATACAGTATATATATATATATATATATATATGACTTACCTCAACCTCCTCCCCAAACCTACCCGTCACTGGGGTTAATGGCATTTATGAGTGTTCCCCTTACCATCCTAGGAAAAAAAGATCGCTCCCCAGATGTAGATCTACATTTTGCTTTGTTTCGCTCGGACATTTGACGGGGTGTACTGACACATGGAATCACTCGGACATTAATAGTGTAGACATACACGCGGATACACGCGGATAGCTCACTGCTCCTCTCACTGCATCTCTCACTGCTCCTGCTCCTCTCACTTTACCTCTCACTGCATCTCTCACTGCTCTTTTTACTGCATCTCTCACTGCTCCTGCTCCTCTCCGTGCATCTCTCCGTGCATCTCTCACTGCATCTCTCACTGCTCCTGCACCACTCACTGCTCCTGCACCTCTTACTACACATCTCACTGCATCTCTCACTGCTCCTGCACCTCCCACTATATCTCTCACTGTTCCTGCACCTCTCACTCCATCTGTCACTGCACCTCTCACTGCATCTCTCACTGCACCTCTGCACCTCTCACTCCATCTCTCTCTGCACCTCTCACTGCATCTCTCACTGCACCTCTCACTGCATCTTTCACTGTTCCTGCACATCTAACTCCATCTCTCACTGCTCCCACTCCTCTCACTGCATCTCTCCGTGCATCTCTCACTGCTCCTGCTCCAGCACCACTCATTGCTCCTGCACCTCTCACTACACCTCTCACTGCATATATCACTGCATCTCTGCACCTCTCACTGCATATCTCACTGTTCCTGCACCTCTCACTGCATGTCTCACTGCATCTCTCACTGCACCTCTCACTGCATCTCTCACTGCTTCTGGTCCTCTCACTGCACCTCTCACTGCTCCTGCTCCTCTCACTGCATCTCTCACTGCTCCTGCTCCTCTCACTGCATCTCTCACTGTTCCTGCACCTCTCACTGCACCTCTCACTGGACCTCTCACTGCTCCTGCTCCTCTCACTGCATCTCTCACTGCTCCTGCTCCTCTCACTGCATCTCTCACTGTTCCTGCACCTCTCACTGCTCCTGCTCCTCTCACTGCATCTCTCACTGCACCTCTCACTGCATCTCTCACTGCTCCTGCTCCTCTCACAGCTACTGCTCCTCTCCATGCATCTCTCACTACTCCTGCTCTTGCACCACTTACTGCTCCTGCACCTCTCACTTTACATCTCACTGCATTTCTCACTGTACCTCTGCACCTTTCACTGGATCTCTCACTGTTGCTGCACCTCTCACTCTATCTCTCACTGCTCCTGCTCCTCTCACTGCATCTCTCACTGCTCCTGCTCCTCTCACTGCATCTCTCACTGCTCCTGCTCCTCTCACTGCATCTCTCACTGTTCCTGCACCTCTCACTGCTCCTGCTCCTCTCACTGCATCTCTCACTGCACCTCTCACTGCATCTCTCACTGCTCCTGCTCCTCTCACAGCTACTGCTCCTCTCCATGCATCTCTCACTACTCCTGCTCTTGCACCACTTACTGCTCCTGCACCTCTCACTTTACATCTCACTGCATTTCTCACTGTACCTCTGCACCTTTCACTGGATCTCTCACTGTTCCTGCACCTCTCACTCTATCTCTCACTGCTCCTGCTCCTCTCACTGCATCTCTCCCTGCTCCTGCTTCTCTCACTGCATCTCTCACTGCTTCTCATCCTCTCACTGCACCTCTCACTGCTCCTGCTCCTCTCACTGCATCTCTCACTGTTCCTGCACCTATCACTGCTCCTGCACCTCTCACTGCATCTCTTACTGCATCTCTCACTGCTCCTGGATCTTTCACTGCTCCTGCTCCTATCCCTCCTCTTCAGCACCTCCAGAGGATGTGACATACTCACGCTTTCAAATCCCTGATCATTAAGGTCAGCTCCCTCTTGTACTCTTGTCCTCTTAACCTCTTGCGCTCTTTGCCTCTTGCTCTCTGACTCTCTTTGTCCTTCATGAGAAGTCCTTACTTGAAGATAATGCTGAACTAGAAGTCCCCCAAGGAACTCCTACTGGTTCTCTTTCATCAAGACCACATCAGCAAAGATCAACTGGAGCCTAAACAAATTACATAAGGACTGTTTAATGCAAATGGACGAGACATGCAAGTATCAAACTGAGTCTCATTATTTGATACATCAAGTATCCTTACCCATTTTAAAGAAGGGTGCGTTAGAACTAAACTAATGGTTTGCTCAGCTGTTGATCTGCTGAATATCAAACAATGCTATAACATTTTGCCCTCCTGTATTCTGCTTCAGCTCTCTTTCCCTTGGAAAACTGCATGTATGTATGTGTATTTTAGAGTAATTTAAATGTTTAGTATAGTTAATGAAGTCTTTTTCATATCACATATAAAGTTGTCCATGTCTCAAGATCTGGAGTAACTAAGATCTGGAGATCTGGTCTGCTCAGATCTGGAGTAACTAATCATAGATATTGACTACTTGTTCTAAGTCATACTTAATAATAAAGATATTTTCCATGCCCCGGAAATGTACTTTTCTATTAATTAATTAATAACCAATATTGAGTGTTCACAGGATAAACTGAGTAATTGGTTGTAATGTTAATGTAGTTACATCAAGTTAACCCAATTATATTCATAATAAATTATAACAAGTTATGATTGGTTATTAATATATCATGAGCCAGTTTGCTACAGTTTACACAATAACAGTGTTTTGAAAAAAAAAAGTGGACATTTTTGAAAATGGTTTCTGTGTAAACTACAAAAACTGAAGACGATGATGATCAATCTACAAGGTTTCATCGCCATCTAATGGCTTGGCACCAGAATACAGAGTTTTTAGTTGTTTTCGTGGATCCATGTGAATGAGGATTGTTTAGACAATGGTGTCGTCTGTACACAGAAAACTCAACTCAGCTTTTAAAGCATGTTGATGTCGTTTAAATTCATAATTTGATCCAATCACAATGCTTTTGGTTTTTGTCAAATTTAGAGCCTACTTATTATTCCATACCCACTTTGCAACTTATTGTAATTCCGTATCCAAAGCAATAGACAATTGCTGAATTGATGTTGCCGGTAAAAATGTTTTATCATCTGCATACGTGACCTGCATGTCTGTAAATTTAAATGGTCTAACAGCTACATATTAGACCAAAAACCAAGCCATGAGGTCAAAGAAACTAGATTGTGTCAAGAACGATACATCAGGGGGAGACTACAAAAAATAAAAAAACAGATGCATTGAAGGTTCACAGAGACATGCTCCAGAAGTTCGGAACAAAGCTGGCAGTCTGGCCTCCTTGCTAACCTGGCCTCCAATCGATGGAGAAGGGCCTTGGTTAGAGAGATTAACAAGAAGCTGATGGTCATTCTGATGGTCTTGATTACAGAAAGACAAAAATGATGGGCTTTAAAGCAGAGTTACCAGGCTCAAGCTTCTCCTCAGTGAAGAAACATGAAAACACATTTGGAATTTGCAAAAAAAAAATAGCTAAAGGACAAGATTAGCTGGTCTGATGAACCTCAGTTCCAGGCAAAATGTCTGGATGAAACCTGGTGATGCTCATCACCTGCACAATACCTTCAGTAAAGTTTGATGGCAAGTGTTTTTCTGTGGCAGGGACTAGGGATTCGTCAGGGTAGAAGGAAAGCTCAACGCAGCAAAATATAGACATGGGTTTAATGAAAACCTGGTCCAGAGAATTCAGAAACTTGGGATGAGTAGAAGGTCCACCATCCAACAGGACAATGACACAAAGCAAGAGTGCCTTCAACTCTGTGAATGTCCTTGAGTTGCTCAGCCAGAGACCTGACTTGAACCCAACCTAACATCTCTGGGGAAACCTGAAAATAGTGGTTCACCGACGGTTCAACCTGACAGAGATTGAGAGGAAGAAAAGAATGGCAGAAAATCCCTAAAGGCAGATGTATAAAGCTTGTTGCATCAATCCCCAAAAGACTTAAGACTGTAAAGGTGCCAGCTAAGTACTGAGTTTAACCCAAGTCTGCAAAAAAAAAAAAAAAAAAAAAAAAAAAGATGTGCGAATGTGAAAAGCAGTACTCATGAAGTATGTCCAAATTCTAGTGTTCATGAAAGAGTTTGTGAGAAACACTGTGATGGTTTACCACTTCTGTAAAAATTTGTGAGTAGACATTTTACAATCCCATGATGAGGCTCCGGGTGAGGACTTCCACTTGCCGATAGCAGGGATGTGACACCACTTAAAAAACAGGCCATGTGAAAATGGCAACATGGCAGTAAACTGAATATGGAACTTGTTTAAAGGGTAACTAAACACCAAAACAACTTTTTTTAGTTAATGATCTGTAAGAATGGAGCCTCATAAATGCTGTTCATTGATTCGAGTACATTTTTTGACAATTGAGTATAAAGTGTTTTGATTTTCAAATATATGGTGTAAAAACGTCTGAGTGCTGCCCTCTTCAGGTTAAACGGAAAGCTCCTGCAGTAGGGGTACTTGCTGACCTAGCGAACTCTCAGACGCGACTCTGTCTAACACAGTCTCATCCCAAATCGTCATATAACTAACGTTTTGGGACGTATTTTGACCATACGTCAATATCCGCCTTTTTAGGGCCCCCTTAAACGTCGGTAGATGGCGATCCCGGGCCGTCATACAACTGACGCTTTACCTTTAACGTCAGTTAGGGGACGGGTTAGGTTTAGGGTTAAGTTTAGGTATGGGGTAGAGTTAGGATCCCATAACCTCATCTACCGACGTTTAAGGGGGCCCTAAAAAGGCGAATATTGACGTATGGTCAAAAGACGTCCCAAAACGTCAGTTATATGACGATTTGGGATGAGACCGGGTTGCTCTGTCACACCCTTGGTGCGAGCTCACCACGCCCTTGGCAGCCCCTGGTATAAAAGCATCTGGTTCCGTCAAAACTACTGTAGCGAGTCAGGAGTTGGATTTATGAGTATTGAAAACGATCAGGATATCATATATTAGTTTAGTACAGTGATCAGGATAGTGACGGAATAGAGGTGGACATGGGCTTCTCCACACAGCTCCACACGCAGTGCCAAACACTGCTCGTCCTGCATGTACTCCTCCACCGCAGCGGCGTCTTGATGTGAGTGATCATGGATATTTTAATCACAATTTATGGTTAGGATAAAGTTAATCCTCTGGGGTCGACAAACGAGCCGGTGCATTTTGCTGGATTTTGAAAGCAAAATGCGGCAGAATATCAATTTTCACATAGCGGCAGAATATCAATATGAATACATGCCCACAGAGCGTGCGCTATTGAGATCAACTCGACGACAAAACTCATCAGATGCCGGTCGCGATGCGGGAGTTAAGACCGCAGTTTGAGCCAGCGGCTCGAATGGATTTGGCCCTGTGTCTACATACAATTCACCCTCATCCACTTCAGGTGAAGGTGAGGGAGAAAAGTCCTCGACTTCAAATGGCCGCTCTGTTGCAAAGGCAGTTACTTGCGTCACTCCAGTCTCGCTCTATTTTAGAGTCTGACAGCAGCTGTCACTCACGGCGGGTCTCAGGTGCACGCCCCCTGGCCCCGCTGGGGTCTGCCCATTTTTTTCAGCATTTTTCAAATATTGCTAGTGGGTGGAGTCAGGCTCTGACCAGGGGTTTAGTTACTCTTTAATTTAACTCAGGGGTTCTCAAACATTTTGGTGGCAGGGACCCCTTTCAGGGGAAAAAAAATTCCAAGGACCCCCCTCATATTTATAACAGTTATTGAGCACAAAGTTAATGTGTGAGCGGCAAATGAAATATTTTTGCACAAAATGAATGGTCTCCACCCAGGGTACTATGCAGGAATTTCTAAATAGCCTACTGAGGTAACGAAAGTGATCTTGCTAGGAATCACTTAGGATCCCTCACTTAGGAATTTTTGATGTTCTTGATCTACATATGTGCATTTTAAGGTGTTTTAAGGCCCCACAATTGGATAACTATAGATTTAGTAGAAGCATGTCAGTCAGTGGCATACATTTTTTTGTCTTTTTTTTTGTCAAGATGTCACGAAACACAATCACATATTCCAATCAGGAATGGCCTTAAAAGAGAAATGTTTCAATAATTAGGCCTATTCTGCACACAAATAAAGCCCATAAGCCTATAAATACAATGATAATGGCATTATGTTTAATAGGTGCGTGCGTTGTTCATTTGAGCTACTGTAATTAGCTAAAAAAAACATACAGTGTTAAATATATGAATCCATAATGTTAATCTCATGGGCACAGTATGTTTCTCTTGACCTGCTTTTTCCTTTGTTAAAGTTGAGCTTGATTAATACTTTGCAAACTGATTGTTTCAGTCGTTTTTTAAAACTTTTATCTAAAACAGCTGTTTAGTTTATGTTAATTAAGGCCTACATCTTAGCTCGCACTTTATGACCGTTGACTGAAACGTCGTGCGGGGAACTTTGAGTTCACTCCGACTCAAACATTTTGACAATGACGAGCTATCGTTGTTAGTCTGCTGAAGCACCTCAGACGAGAAGGTCAGTTATCATCGCGATGTGCATCCTTACAACCTCAATTGTGGGTACGGCCCTGTCACTATGCACTTTTATTTTGATAATGATCAGACTTCTAATGTCAAATCTACAGTAGCAGTGCTAGAACTGACTATTGTGCGCGCACGCAAGACGCCGGCGCGTGATTACATGGGAATTTTTCCTCAGCAGTGGAAACAGGAATACTCTTATTTATGGTCATAGATAAGACAAGAGTGCATCATCCGAAACGGTAAAGTGTCCATTTTTTTATTTGTGTATAGGCTACATTATAAATGACTACAAAATGTCATGCCTTTTAAAAATACAGAAAAGAACCGGATGCGGGTTCATGCCGTCTCTCTGTCTCCTTTCTGGCGCACGTCCCGCAAAATCAACAGCAGCGAATAGTCTACTTGACGCAAAGACATAGATTATCTATCTATAGAAAACTTTAAGTGTCTACTTTGTATTGTTTTATGTTAAATGCTTTATATAAGTTACTTAGGAATAAACAGCATGTTTTCAGATGATAAAGAAAACATGACTCATAGCATGGAAAAAAAACGTTAGGTTGTTATAAATTATTTCGCGGACCCCCTGGCTTTAACTCACCGGACCCCACTTTGAGAACCACTGATTTAACTTATTCAATTTATTAAGTTCCTATTTAGAGCTTAATAACTCTCAAAGGATGTACAAGTGTTGGGGTTTGCAATCTTATATTAAGAAATATGGAGAACATCAAGTTCTCTATTGAGGACAACCAGGAACGGTATTTGTTCACGATATTTAGTTTCAAACTGTTGTTAATGTGTCTCAAATTCCAGAGAACAGCAGCAGATGAAGTACCTTGATGTGTATTGACTTACACTGAAGCATGTGTTGTGGTACAGTACTGTATATCCACAGGATATGAAATGCAATGCTGTGAGTTGCGGTGAACAGTCAGTTCCTCTCCAGCACAGCCGTGGGCTTCTCAAAAGTAGGGTCCTGTCTGTCACACTTGGGGAGGCGTGTCATTGGCGGCTGCCCCTCCAGCACATGTTCTTACTCTCACACAGGTCTGAGATCAGTAGCTTGTGAAATTAAGGTCCTGGCCAACACACTCTGCTCAGTGAACAGCACTGGAGCCTTTATGAGCAGGTCACTGATACACCGCAACCTGTTTCTCTGTGCATATGTTACATCACAGCAAAAAGAGGCAAAGAATAAAAGATCTATCTATCTATCTATCTATCTATCTATCTATCTATCTATCTATCTATCTATCTATCTATCTATCTATCTATCTATCTATCTATCTATCTATCTATCTATCTATCTATCTATCTATCTATCTATCTATCTATCTATCTCTATGAAGAGTTCAGATGCAAAAGCCACTAAATGCCACTTGAAATTTTCTTCTAAAATGACCATTTTTATCAAGTTTGTATATTTAAGTTCAGTAATTTCACTTAAATGACAATTAATAGGTAATCTTCATTGCCATTTAAGTGAAATTACTGAACTTAAATTTACAAGCTTGATACAGTTTTTTTTATTCGCTTTGGTACTATTTTCACAAGTAAGGTGTACATTTTCAAAACTCTTAGTACAAAAATCCAAACTGATCACACTTGTAACGCAGCTAGTCATTCTTTCAAAACCTGATGTAATGCTTTCAGTCAGTTGCACATGTTTTCAGTCCACATAATAATTATTTCAAACACAAGATTATTGTAATATGTAATGAGAACATTTGGTTTAATCACTGAAACACAACAATATGATCTTCTGTCAGTTTAGTACTTTTAACAATCAGTTCATCCAACAGCAAACAATGCAAGATACATGTTTTAAATCGGCCTTAGAAGTGCTGAAATGAATATGCTACAGTACTATAAAAGACAGATTACACAGTTGTACTGTAACATTAGGCAATACACTTACAGTACCCAACATTTACATAATCTATAATTTCCAAATATCCATCATATATGTAGGGCTAATCAAATGAAGGATCAATGAAGACATCCTTTACAAACATTTAGGCAAATTATAGTTTTTATTTTTCAGATATAATTGTAACATAGGTATACTTTCTATAATGAAATGTAACTAAAGAAGAACAAAACACAACATTTAGTGCACACATTACAGTACATAGTGGCCAATTGTGGTCAGACTGGTCACCACTATGTGAAAAAAATTAGCTATAACGAGTATTCATCATGTGTGGTTACTGGTTACATGTAATTTAAATATTCATACAAACACACATTTTATTTCTGTAGTTCTCAAAATCATATACTGTATATTGCTGAAATGAAAATCTATAGGTTTACCAAATGATTAATTGATTACACTGTAAAAAATTTCTTGTCAAATTAACAGTAACTTACTGGCAACAATTATCCAGTACTTGCTGTATTTCATTTAACAGTAAAATTACCGTAACACTAACAACAGTACTGTTAAGCATACTGTAAATTAAATAACATTATTTTACTGTAATTTCTTACCATATTAAAGTACAGAATAACACTGTTAATTTTTGATAATACTGTGTAGTATGAAATGTTATTGTATTTATTTTATAGTGCTACTGTGTAACCTGTAGAAAATCCGTAGAAATATTATTTTAACTGTTAATGGGAAATAGAAAAAAGAACAATTGAAGCTTTAACTGCACAAGGTTTATTGTGTATTTTCAAACACATTAGCGCATTTATAATATACATTTAAATACATTAATACAATTAAATACATTAATAATAAAAATGTAATATAATACAATAAAAATCATGCATGACAATCATGAACAATTATGCATAAATACATGCAAAAAAAATATCAGGTAAAATAGAAAAGATTAAAGGGGTGCTATCTGATCAATCTATTAGAAAGATAGTTCATAACAACTCATCCACCCACTCCCTGCTGGGGTAAAACAGCTTAAACTAGTCTAAGATTGTCTATTGGTTTGAGATAGACTGTCTAACTGGTCAGTTGCTGATTTTAAAGGGTTTTTGGCTGCTTTCTATCTAAGGGACCAGATTTGCAGGGCTGCGAGACACATATAAACTTATAAACTATAAAAGCTTTGACAAGTAAACCACCAATCCAGATGAGTATTACAAAATGACAAGTTATCCAGTGTCCTTTAAAAAAAAAAAAACTAAACACAAAAAACCTCATCATGCACATGTGCCATGAAAAACTTGCATTATGGTATTAATAATCATTTATATGTAGACTTATGTTCTAACTTTTGCAATAGGAAGTTTTCTATCCAAGCTTTTATGCAATTAAACCTTAAACTGTACAACAACGTTTATTTTCACACAACAATTCTTAACAACTTGCAGATAGACAAAATTCACAGATGGATAATAATCTGTTTAAAATGTTCTCAGTGGGTCAGTGCTGGACCAAGGTATAGTAGTAGTAGTTAGATAAATAGAATAATTAAATTAGATTAGATTTACAATTCATCGCTCGTCAAGATGGATAGGGGTCTTCTTAACATGCACAGCTCACACCTGTGGAAAAGGAGAACAGACAAGACAGTTAAAATACAGTACGTTTTTGTTGTTGTTGTTTTGGCTAAACAGCAAAAACAGACAAAATTATGTCTAAAGTGTAATTCACTTAATACTAAAATCTTGTTTGTTGGACTGTTGTTTAAAATCAATTGTTAAAGTATGTTCATTATGTCCTCAGTTGTATGCTGTGTAATATAATGCAATGCTATACTGTTCAGTGTTGTGCATATGTTTATGCCACAAGAGGGCACTAAAGTATAGGCTATGGAGGATGCGTTTGTATTATTATTATGTTTGTCCAAGTTGATTTACCGTAGTTAAGAGGATCATATTACTGAGAGAATCTTCATTAGAGACTGATGTGTCAGTGTCAACAGCTGAAATAAATATGCCAAGAACGGCTAAAGATAACTCATCTCTATCGTCCACTCTTTTCTTTTGAATGCAACGCAAGCATAACTCAACATCAATTCATTTACGATCACGTGAAAACGTAGGTTAAATCTTGCTTGTGTGATACATGACTTAATATTTTGGACAAAAATACACCTGGGCGCTTTCCGTGGTCCATCAGTTATCACTGAGGTAACGTTAACGTTAAATGGCAGAACGCCAGGTCAGGATTTACACGAAAAAAAAAAGCGTGAAAAAATCAATAAGAGGAATTGACACTTTAATTTTATAACAATAAATCCGAATCCTAACCTTGGATATCCGATTTCAGGATATCGATTTTCAAATCCCAACCCCTATAAGTTATGAAATAATGAACGTGCAGGCGCTTTCACCGACTTAACGTGGTGAATAACAAAATGATTAGACCATTTGACCTTATAAGAGGTTACATATGAAATATATGTTAATAAAATCACATATTTAATCAAGTAAGTTAGGCTATCAAGATGAAAGAAATCCGCGTCTGACTTATGCTAGGCTTATAACATTCCGCGGCCAGTTCTTTCTAACGTTAATCTGTTAACGTACGTAACTCATATGGTTTGCATACAAATATGAATTACTAACCAGATATGTATGGCGAAAACGTTGCCGACAGCGACGCGATGCACGGCCTGCGCGTTCTTACAGAGAGAAGGGAACTGAAGAGTTCTTCATAAAATGGCAGCTGGTTGTGGTTATTTTCCGCGGTCATTTCGTACTAATGTATTTGAATTTACAGTAACATGCCCCAAATGGCTACATTGAAGAGTAGCCTATCATATACATATTATATTAAAATGTCTAGAATAGATTAAATTGAATGTAGAAATCGTGGTCAGCTATTCTAAAAAACTTTAAAGTTATTAGCTAGAATCCGTATACACATTATAAGAATTATTACTTACCAGATGAAGAAGTTGCAGGTCGGCAGAAAAGACAGCAGCACCACTGACACGACAGAGAAACTCTTCCAAAGTCAAATGCTTACATGCACACCCCACTGACATAAATTATGTCATAAATTATGACTGTTAATGGTCAACCAGTGCTACATTTTTATTTTAAATGTAAGAATAACATTAGTAGGCTAGCAATTTTTCCGTGGAACTGTGTGTGGTGTTTTTCGCGGTCAATTTGCACTGTATTTAGATTAACAGTAACTGATAATTTCCCAGAATGCATTGAAATTCTACAGTAACATACTGTCAACTGTGTGCACAGTACATAACTGTTGAAAAAACAATTTAATACTGTGAAAACAACTAAATCTACTGTAACTTACTGTACATAGATTATACAGTAAGAAACTGTTGAGAAAAACAGTATAATCCTGTGAAAACAACAGAAATCATTTACAGTGTAACCATTAAGATCTGTTGGATTAAATAATAGACAAAAGTATTAAACTGAACAAAAAGAGATGCAAATCAAAAGTTTGATAGTAAGAGCTTTATGAAAGGCAGTTACTGTGAATGAAACAATAATGTAGATGAAACACTTATTTTGTGTTGTGAAAAGGATACTTTGTGATTGTGTGAATTGTACTAACACAGTTGAAAACATGATGAAATGTTTGAAAAAAGTGCACTTTTGATGATCTGTTGTGATATTAGCACTAAGAGTTTTGAAAATGTACACCTTACTTGTGAAAATAGTACCAAAGCGAATAAAAAAAAACTGTAAAAATGATCATTTTACGTAGAAGAAAATTTCAAATGGCACTTAGAGGTTTTTGCATCTGAACTCTTCATATAAATATATATATATATATATATATATATATATATATAGAGAGAGAGAGAGAGAGAGAGAGAGAGAGAGAGAGAGAGAGAGAGAGAGAGAGAGAGAGCAATGATTTTCCAATCATCTGCTGTTAGAGAACACTCAGCGGTCAGACCTGTGGTTGCGGCACACAGACGCTCTCGCGCTTGGCGAGCTTCTCCGTCAATCAGAATTAAGCGCTGCGGACCAGCCTCTGCACGCGGAACCACCAATCCTACTACGATAAAGGCGCATCTCATTTTGCATTAGGGTTTGATGATGTCACGTGTCCTTCCTTCAATGGCGAAGGCTTAACTTCTTTAGTAAATTTCATTTATACATTAAAGCAAACTTGCCAAATGTAAACCATGAAAGTAAATAAATGTAATGCATATTCAATAAAATTAATATATTGTTTTAAAAATTGAACACAGGACAAAATTGTGTTAAAATCCATAATTATCTAAAACACATTTGCCAAATTGTTTTTATTATTTGCATTTGCATACACATATTTATTTACTAGCCTAGCCATATAGGCCATTTAATTCTTATTTATTTATTTTAAAAATTGGTTTATTAATTTCTTGGTCTTCAATAAAAAAAAAAACACCTACTTAATATGAATGATTTCCTGCTGACGTTTCTCGGTCACTATCCAATAGAGAAAAGCTTAGCCTTTTAATATTAATGAGCTCGCCTTCCCCGTAGTAGCGTTGTATGGCTCGCGCACCGGCCACTGACTCCACAGAGAGTGAGAGAGTGAGAGAGAGAGAGAGAGAGAGAGAGAGAGAGAGAGAGAGAGAGAGAGAGAGAGAGAGAGAGAGAGAGAGAGAGGGAGAGAGAGAGAGAGAGCGAGAGCAGCCGCACAGGCGGACACAAGCTGTGCAGGTCCCGCGATGCCAGTCGGTTCTTAAGCCTCCCGGTTCACCCCCGTGATAAGGAAAGGAGAGGACACATTCAAAGACCCCCTTTCCCACCTTAACCACAGACTCTCGGTCTGAAACGGACAGGAGAAACCAAAAGAGACAGCGTTAAATTGGAGTAAAGCGCGTCCTCCGGTGCAGCCAGCGATAAGAGGATTGCTGTATCCCAAGAACTGCAACGCCGCGTGAAGTGTGTTTAGACGGGAAACATGTCATTGTCTGGGAAAGAAAATAGCTCTACCCCTCATGCCAATTACGTGGGACCATACCGCTTAGAAAAGACCCTCGGGAAAGGACAGACAGGTTTGTGCTTTCATTCAGACATTCAAATTGTTCCTTTTGCCATTGCATTATAATATAGGCTACACGTAAGAGAGATCAGCATGTGTTGAGTTGGCTGATGCTGTGTGTTGGTTATATGTTGTTTGTGTGCACGATGGACAGGTGGATGCATTTCTGTCATTGGTTATGTGCGTTCTGTAGCCTAACACATCGTTTTTGCAACCTTCAGCTCGGGTGTGTTGCAGTATTGGGATCTGCATGCGTGCCCATGAACTTGTCTTATACACTTGAGTTGCACATGATACATAAATGCATAAATTATAATAACTACCTGCCCAAAAGCTTGAACTTTTCTAAGAATAACTGTCAGCAGGGCTATCACCACGATCTACACCTTCATATTTCCATCAGCCTGTGGCCATAAGTGTTTACCTGAAAGTGATCAGTTCATTAAATTACGGCTTTTTTCCGCGTTTATCGTTAGATATTGATAACTAACAAATTCATAAAGTAGAACCCCTGCATAGTCATATTACATATATATGCATACTTATTTAATATTTAGTTTATTAAATGTTTCATGTCTTGATGTTATTTACAGATTATTTATTCTTTTTTTTTTTAAATGCACGTTTTTGTATAATATTGAATAATTCTCAATGAAATATGACCGTGCATGTGCTGGGGTGGCAGCAGGAACCACCAAATCACTGCAAGGAGAAAGTGATGCAACACTTTATTTGCTGTTTCTGGCCAACTGCCATCCTCAAATATTACAAGTGCGCTTGTTTTCTAATAACCTCTCCAGCAGAAGATGCTTAGTGCATGTTTTCGGGATCATGTTTGTGTTGATAGGAGCTGAAATTAGGTGACTGCTGGTATTTTATAGTCAAGATCCAATACGCAGAGCAGTCAGTTTGAATAATGATGTGATCAGTTGTGTTTTCTTGGTATGGTTATTCTGCCATTAATGGGAACATGAGATATGTTTTCTGATAATTAAGATTATGCAATCAGCTCAAAGTTCAGATCCTCATTATTTCTGTCAAGTGACAACTTTAGCACTTTAGAAATGTATGAATTGCACTTAATTAGATACAAAATATGGTTCCACTTTATTTCGATAGTCCATTTGAGACATTCTACTAACTATAGGTAACTTTGCAACTACATGTCAACTAACTGTCATTAGAGTATCAGTAGACTTTTAGGCTTCGGGTTAGTAGAATAAGTTGACTTGTAGTTGCCAAGTTACTTCTAGTCAGAAGAATATCTGTTGTTGAGGAGCATTAATATAAAGTGTTATGCAGATGTTATGCAGATAATCTACTAATAATGACAGTTGACATGTAGTTGCAAAGCTACTAGTATGTCTTAAAGGAGTAGTTCACTTTAAAAAAAAAAAACTTTTGCTGATAATTTTTACTCACCCCCATGTCATTCAAGATGTCCATGTCTTTCTTTCTTCAGTCGAAAAGAAATTAAGGTTTTTGATGAAAACATTCCAGCATTTTCTCCATATAATGGACTTCATTGGGAACCAAACGGTTCAAGGTCCAAATGAGAGTTTCAGTGCAGCTTCAAAGGGCTTTAAACGACACCAGACGATGAATAAGCGTCTTATCTAGCGAAACGATCGGTCATTTAAAAAATAAATAAAAACGTTTAAGTTTAATAAGCACAAATGCTCGCCTTGCTCTGTTCTGTGATGAGCGTTCGTGACTCTCCTGTTCGAACTCGTTTATCAAAATGAACAAATCTTTTTCGAGTCTTGACTCGAAGGGTCCTAGATAAGACGCTTATTCATCGTCTGGTGTCGTTTAAAGCCATTTGAAGCGGCACTGAAACTCTCATTTGGACCTTGAACCGTTTGGTTCCCATTGAAGTCCATTATACAGAGAAAATCCTGGAATGTTTTCATCAAAATTTCACCTTAATTTCTTTTCGACTGAAGAAAGAAAGACGTGGACATCTTGGATGACATGGAGGGTGAGTAAATTATCAGCAAAAGTTTTTTTTAAAATGAACTCCTTTAAGTGGACTATCGAAAAAAATAGTTATACACAAGTTTATTTTTTATTAAAACAATTGACTAAATAGTTAAATGTAAAGACTCATACTTCATACATCCACTAAAAATCACCAAGTTGATTGAAAGACGTTACAGAAATGTCACGGTAAAGTGAGGTGGTTCTTCTTATACTGTCGTGTAGAACTTTTTAGGCCCTCTGTAAACCGAAATGCTTCATTGAAATCCCTGACGACAGTTTAAATATGTAACCCGTGCACGTGTGAAGCCTCCAGGATTCAGTTTGTTCATCATAGATCACAGTATATGTCAACTCCCGCTTTCCTCTGTGTTAGTGTGCATGTCTCCTACCTGTCTGCCTAATCAGATCAGCGTGTCACACACATTTGCCATGCCTCGAATGCGACGGACTCACTGATTTTCCCCTTGTGGGTGTTCAACGGCAAGTTTAGCGCTGCTTAACTCACTTTCCAGATATCAGGCAAGAGTTTGAAGACAAATGGCCAGTGATCGTAAGCTTCTGGATGCGAGCTCTCTCTGATAGATCTGTTATTTATAGTGTAAAGCGGAAGGCCTGGGTTGATCTAGGCGTCCTGTGCAATGCCATATCCATTATGTGATTAGGATCCGACACAAACACACTTGTGTTTGTAATCCCTCATGGTAAGTCCCTGGCTCACAGTCTTTCACGTGGACCGGGCACTCGCAGGACCACGCGTGCCATATGAATAGAGCTGGGTTTTTGGCTTTAGCCTTGAGAGCACTTTGAAGTGAGAAAGAGTGAATCGTCTCGTTTCTTGTTGCTAGGGAGTTCCACAGTCTGGGTTAAAAATGCAGTTTTAAGGTTGTGCTGCTGGTTTATTTTAACTGCAGCTTCTAATTGCATAAACGCACGGTATAATTTCATATCTGTTGCTGTTGTGAAATGACTGGGGGTGGAATCATGTGATTTGCTGAAATGATGCAGTCTCCATTACAAGTTTTAGATTTCAACTTCCCTACGCTGATCTAATACAGGATGATTGCTGTAGGTTTATAAGATGCTTATCAAGAGCAGCTGCAAGTTTGTGTTGTGCTTCTTCACCGGATAGCAAACCTGAAAGTACTCGGATTGTGTCTGAGGACATTTTTAATCATTCGGGATGTTGTAAATATATTGTATAATATTAATTTGAATATATTATCTAATGTTAATGGTACATTTAATTAAATATTTGATCTAATTTGTAGGGCTGTCAAACGATTAATCGCGATAAACACACATGCATGTATATTTAAGAAAAAAAAAATTATTTATGTATAAAATATTTATATATAATATAAGTTATATATAAATCTGTATACACTACATGAAAATATTTCTTAAATATATACAAGCATGTTTATATATGAAGAGTTCAGATGCAAAAGCCTCTAAGTGCCATTTGAAATTTTCTTCTAGAATGATCATTTTTATCAAGCTTGTATATTTAAGTTCAGTGATTTCACTTAAATGGCAATGATAATTACCTATTAATTGTTATTTAAGTGAAATTACTGAACTTAAATATACAAGTTTGATAAAAATCATCAAAGAAGAACATTTCAAATGGCATTTAGCTAGAGGCTTTTGCACCTGAACTCTTCATATATATATATATATATATATATATATAGCCTATATATATATATATATAAAATTATACACAGTGAACCCACATATATTATGTAAACACAAACTTTTATTTTGGATGCGATTCGCGATTAATCGTTTGACAGCCCTACTAATTTGCAATATTCTATGTATATTACATTTAATTTTTTTTCATTTGTGAACATATTAATATAGTTTTTACTTTATTTGAATGGACCCTTAATACCGATAAAACCTTAACGATACCCATCCCTACCTTTAACACACTCCATTGACTACAAGTTGCACTTGCATGTCGACTAACTCTGATTAGAGGGTTAGTATATTAGTAGTAGACTGTTATGGGTTAGGGTTAGAATAAGTTGACATGTAGTTACTAGTCAAAAGCATGTTCAAAAGTGACCATCAAAATAAAGTGTTACCTTAATAGATGTTCAAGATGTTGCTGATTATATGAGAGGTATCCAGACTATAGTTGCATCCCTGAGGGAAATGGGAAAACATACTGTAGTCTAATCATATTATTTGCGGTCTTTGCTTTCGATTAACGTAAATCTCTAAATGTGCAACCTGAAAAAATTATTTGGGGCGAATGTGAACCAATCAAATACTTGAAAATGATTTTTGCTGAAAGTGTAGTACTAGCATGCTTTGCTTGTGACTTAATGAGGAGAGTGTTTTTGAGCAAGATGAGAAAAGTGGGAGACTTGATAGTGTTTAATGTTCAATTATGTTGGAATTAATAAAACCATTTAAATTACTCTGTGTTCTGATTGTGGAGAAGAATGGAGCATTTGCCTTGCTGTGAAACGGGTACAGCACATGTCATTACTGCTCTGTACAGTGAGCATTTACTATTTACCCTTTTAGCATGCTAACATGTTAGCTAATAGTTTGTGATCTTGCTTGTACGATCTTATAATTCAGTCATGTGACTCAAAATAGGGAACCATTTAAAATGACGTTGATACTACTAAATGGACTCACTTAAAAATGATTTCATTCCATGATGTTGAAACTGAACAAATCATGTATGTTTAACCTAATTTGTTCCTGTGGGACTGGTATACAATATTAAAAATGTTTATCCAGCTCAGTTTTTCTTTAAGTCACTGGGATGAAACTGTCAAGGTTAAAGTGAAGGTACTATATGTAAGATATTTGCATAAAAATTTCACAAAATCACTAGAACAGTGTCATATTTTAGCGTCAAAGCCGAATCGCTGGTAACATAGCAAGCCACACAGTTATTTGTTTTGCACTTGTGTTCGCCACAGTTCTGTTACCAACGATAACCCCATAAAGCGAAAACGTCTGTGGAGGTGAAGATGACAACTCACATGATTCCACGCTGCATCGCTGCGTCATCAAGCTATACGCGTTTATATGATTGTTTTGAATAACTGATGTTATAAAGTCTTTTTGGATTGTAGCCTATTTCATATAGAAGTCTTTTTGCAACACTTTTGATCACCTGTCTGGACATGATCCATAATAACATCCAGTCCAAACATTATTGTCCTTGAGCGAGTGACTAGGTCTTCAGTTTACTGTGGAGATTTAAGGTGCTTGGAATTGTGTTGTGTATTTTTAGGACAAATTCGAAAAAATACAATTTTTTGGTTGCTATGTTTTGGTCACAAGTGGGATGATAATTGCTCGATTTTAATGGTTTCCACATTAGCCACAATAAAGCAATCCAGGTGTTTGTTTTCCTTATCAATGAACTGGCTGGTTCCACAAGCCAAAATCTCTTCCGATTTGAATTTTGCTTTAATGTCCTTTGTTTGTATTTTTGGGGCAATCTAACAATGAATAATTATGGTTGAATTATTTCCAGCTCAAGTTGTAAACAGACCAGATTTTTGTTTTTCTCATTGTGACTGTTGATGAGAAAAGTTAGGGAAAAATCTAATTTCATATAATACCCAATCATCAATATGTTTTAAACAAATAGTTTTCCCATTATTTGGAATGACACACTGAATATCTGGAATACTGTGTCTATTCAGTCTAGTGTAGTGTGCAGTTTGACATGCACAAATACTGTCTCACTATTTGAATCAATGTCACACCATATTATGTTTTATGTACTTTGGTCTTTAGACTCCTCTCAGATTGGAACAAGTCTCGCTTGTTAGCCTTGTTGCCGTTAGCAAAGTCTGCGTCAGGCTTCTGACTCATTTATTCATAATGTGAGACATTAGTCAAGTCAAGTCACCTTCAGTTATAAAGCGCTTTTATCAGTATGCCTATGGATTGTTTCAAAGCAGCTTTACAGTTATAATAGAAATTACCGTAACAGATTGTTTAGTCTTTACAACAGCATTAGGATAAAGTTATTGTCCAGCTAAAGTTAGTTTACGCTACATTATGCCGCCGGCCTCAACCAACCAAAGGCTGCAAGACGGACAACTATGAGATATTTGGGTTTGTTATGAACCAGTTTTCTCCAAAGGAGTTAAACAAACCTCATATTGATTGTTGCTGTTGTTGCCCAGACGTTGTTGTTGTTGTTGTTTTTTTTTTTTAAAGCTGCAGTCCGTAGTTTTTCATCTTTGTCGCCATCTCTGTTCGAAATCTGCAATTGCAGTCGTTCGGGGAATTATCAACTTTAGTCAAGTCAAGTCAAGTCAAGTCACATTTATTTATATAGCGCTTTTCACAATACAGATTGTATCAAAGCAGCTTCACAGTGATAACATGAAAGTAGCACTAACACAGATCAACAACATTGCTAAACATTAAATAACCCCAACTGAGCAAGCTCAAAGCAAGCCAAAAGCAAGGCGACAGTGGCAAGGAACCAAACTCCATCAGATTGGATGGAGAAAAAACCTTGGGAGAACCCAGGCTCAGTCGGGGGCCAGTTCTCCTCTGGCTTACATTCATATTGTTTAAATATAAATATTAAATATAAATATTGTTTATGAATCAAACGGCGCCATAACATATCGCAGGCGTTGAGTCGTCTCATCACAGGCGTTGAGTCGTCTCATCACAGGCGTTGAGTCGTCTCATCACAGGCGTTGGGGCATCCGAAATCCCCGTGAGAGGCTGGACACAAAACTGGACCTGACGAACGCCATTTTTCTCGGGACAAGCGTCCCGAGATAACAGCAGAAAGGCAGATGGGAAATAATTAGCATAGCTGATGTTCATAATGATTTCCGTTATAACTCACAAACTCTCCGTAACCTGAACTCTCCGCAACCCAACCATAGTGTGCTGCTGTCAGTCACCGCATCGGTGTGGATACTGGCATTCAGATTCACAGATTATTATTTTTGGAAGTATGACCAAGACTATAGTTTTCAGCGGAAAATGTCATCTGAACAAGCACTTTTGTTTTGGTTCTGACATTGCAGTAAATCACGCTGATTAAATCTAAAAATCGCTTATCACGCAAAACCGTGCAAATTATACTTTGTTCTCAACTTTTTAATGTTAACAACGTGTGACTACATGTAATGTCCTTCCGATTGTTTTCGCATGGGCCGGTTGCAGTCTCTTTTTCTGTAACCCCTACGAAGTCCGAGGGAAGTCTTTAGCATTTTACAGCGGGTGAATCTGTTGTCACTGGTGATTGTATTTTGAACCTTTCTGGATCCGCCATCAAATTGATAAGCTTAATTATAGCAAGTGCTGTGAGAAAAGGCTATAAATCTCCACCTCCAACATCCTCACACGCCTACTAGCCGAGACTCTTTCTTTATGTGTGTGTACAGATGTGTGTACAGGTGTGTGTACTGATGCGACGTAATGATGCAGAGACATGCTCGAATCTCCCACAGAAATCCAACAGTACCACTGGAATTAAAAACATTATTACAAGCTTACCGCTCTGAATTAAGCTACGGCAAGCATAGCGTTGAACACCGGCTGGTTATGCAGTTTCTCACATATTTGTTGTGGATTATTTTTAACCCTCAAAAAGCTACAGACTTTAACAATGATTTTAGATTATTGTTGGGCTTTTACCAAACAAAAAGTTATATTATACGTGTTTTAATTTGATTTTCTCATTATTTGACCTTTCCATTATTACGTATTCCAGTGTATGTGTGATAATCATCAGTGCTTGGTTTAATTGCACTTTATTTTGTAGCAGGGTCTCATCTGTAGATGTGTAAGGCTTGAGTGAACCAGAGTTTGTTTTTCAGTCTTAAGTGGTGTGTGCAAGTGGGTTACGAACACATGCGAGTGTGTGTATGCATATATTATAAAATAAATAAATGAATGTGCGTTATAATGAGAGTGACCGGCGGTGGTATATTTAGGAATGGCTTTGTTCAAAATGGATGTACAGTATATACAGCCTACTACTTGTTGATCCTTCTTTCAAAACATATTTTTGTCTTGCCCTGATTCACTATGGTAAGCCCATTGAAAGTGTTAATATTTTAGGCCTGATGGAATGGTTTTCGTGGGAAATTGCACCATGACATGTCTCGTCACAGAGAAAACTTGCTCCGGCTATACTTTGAAGCATGTATTTTGTGGGATTGGAATAGTTTTCGCAATGAGCAAGACAGTTTCACATGGAGCAGTTGAATCTCCATCCCCAACAGAGGAGCGTGAGAGTCTGCTGGCAGAAAGAGATCACGACGAGCTCGTAATATAACAAGAATCCACATTTTCTTGGGTTTTCAGAAATGGCGAGAACTGAGAGATTTGAAATGTTGTAAAAGCAAGATTGTGCTTTTAAAAAGCGAGATTACTCAACAGGTTAGAAAGGTATTGTATTGTAGAGATAAAATATCTCTCTATCAGATTTCATTGAAAAGTGCTGCGCTGGGATATATTTTCAAGTAACGACATATACACATAGCTATACAGATAATCAAATGAGCCAAAGCACAACCAAAACACGCAAAATGCTAGCTTTTTAACCACTAGAGGGCCTGTAAAAAAATTATTAACAAGTTTTATTTTCCTAGTTAATTAATCACAGTACATTAAAACAATTGTTTTGTATTGTTTTTTTTTCTGCAAAGGTATGTCTGAATATGCAAATGAGGTATTAATGAGGTATTAGTAAATTTGCAGTATACATTTCCAGGACAGAAATCTGAACGTTGTATGAAGCCAGGTTCATTTTGTTGACATCAGAGGCAAAGGTTTTACAGGGGATTTTTGATCATTTAATCACTCCATAATTTACTAAAGTGTCAACAGTTTTTTTTTTTTCACTAAGTTATAGGAATAACACATTATAAAGGATTTATGAACAAACCCTTCTGTAAAATCTTATTATGGTGTATGGTGTATGTTTGTGTTAGTGAAGTGTAATAGCTAACACTTGTGTTGTGTATATTCTGGATGCTTTCTTTTCTCTAGTCTGAAAGATGATGTTATGGAAGCGAAACAGCCAGAAATCTCAGAATTGTGACTAGTACATGAAAACAATTGTCTCGCTTGTAGTGTCTTACCTTAAACTTAAATAGTAGCATCCAGTTATTTTTGTGGAATTTGAAAGGCTATTTAATTAAAGGAGTAGTTCACTATTAAAAAAACTTTTGCTGATAATTTACTCACCCCCATGTCATCCAAGATGTCAAAATGAACAAATCTTTTTTCGTGTCATTTGGTCCATTCAACGAACAAAAAGAACGAACTGACTCGGGAAAGTATTTGTTCATTTTGATAAACGAGTTCGAACAGGAGAGTCACGAACGTGCATCACAGAACAGAGCAAGGCGACCATTTGAGCTTATAAAACTTAAACTTTTTTTTTTTTTTTTTTTTTTTAAATGAGCGATCGTTTCACTTGATAAGACCCTTATTCATCGTCTGGAATCGTTTAAAGCCCTTTGAACAGTTTGCAGTTTGCACTGAAACTGTCTTTTGAACCTTGAGTCGTTTGGTTCCCATTGAAGTCCATTATATGGAGAAAATCCTGGAATGTTTTCATCAAAAACCTTAATTTATTTTCAACTGAAGAAAGAAAGACGTGGACATCTTGGATGACATGGGGGTGAGTAAATTATCAGCAAAAGTTTTTTTTTAAAAAGTGAACTACTCCTTTAAATTTGATGTATGTTCAATCAGTCCAATCAAACACAATGATGTCTGATGTGACTTCCAGATCACATGTTATAATAGAAAGGGAAGGTCAATTTACAGTATCACAGTAATACAGTGATCCATACAGTGTGTTGCGGTTACACACTCCTAAATTTAGCAAATGAAAATGAACTTTCCTGGATATTTTATACATAAAGTATATATGCAGAACATACAGAATACAAACTGCATTCTGAAGTAATTGTATTTAAATTGCATAGTAAGCAATTCTGGACATGGACTATTTCTACACAGCAAGTGAGCGACAACGTAATTTCTTTTAAACAATCACAACCTCTCCACCAAATGTGCCCTGTGCCTATTGATGCAAATTTGCAGATGTGAAAATATAATTACAGGCCAATAACAAGCCCGTTTCTGACCCGCAGAGAGTGAATGAGTGTGTACATGTAGCCCGCAGCATGAGTGTGTGAAAACTCAACTGAGATCTCACACGACGGATCGCCTCATTGTTTTACCATCAACTACAGAGAAAGAGGGTAAACTGCCAACTGTATTGATGTTTTTGTCAATGGTGTTGGCCGCGTTATTGTAAATGGTAGTGTTGAGTTGACTGAGAACCGTTTGTCAAGATGTTCATCATTCATGCAGTGCCTGTTATAGCTGTTTGATGGAAAGTTGCGGTTTAACTGTACTTCTATGAAAGTGGATAGCGACTGGAGCACTATCAAAGTGTTTACATGACTTGTTCTCAGTGTGTATTTCTTGTTTGTAATTTCACTACTGTAACATCAACAGATGTGATGTAGTTAAAAACATTTGGAAAACTGTGCTAGGGTGAGTCTAATGGGACAGGGAAGGGGAGAGGAGAGGGGGGCAAATCCATTGCAGAAGACTTTTAAAAAATAAGTCAATTACCATTTGAGTATTTCAATTGCAGCAGTTAAAGGATTAGTTCACTTTTCAAAAAAAATTTGCTGATAATTTACTCACCCCCATGTCATCCAAGATGTCCATGTCTTTCTTTCTTTAGTCGAAAAGAAATTAAGGTTTTTGATGAAAACGTTCCAGGATTTTTCTCCATATAATGGACTTCAATGGGAACCAAACGGTTCAAGGTCCAAAAGAAACTTTCAGTACAAACTGCAAACGAGATTCCAGACGAGAAATAAGGTTCTTTTCAAGCGAAACGATTGCTAATTTTTTTTTAAAAAATAACAAAGTTTAAGTTTTATAAGATCAAACGCTTGCCTTGCTCTGTTCTGTGGTGCACGTTCGTGACTCTCCTGTTCAACAAAATGAACAAATCTTTTTACGAATCAATTCATTCGTTTCTTTCGCCGAATGTACCAAATGACTCGGAAAAAGATTTGTTCATTTTGATGAACGTGTTCGAAAAGGAGTGCGTTACAGAACAGAGCAAGGCGAGCGTTTGAGCTTATAAAACTTAAAACTTTGTTAGTTATTTATAAAACGAGCGATCGTTTCGCTTGATAAGACCCTTATTCATCGTCTGGAATCATTTAAAGCCGTTTGAACAAGTTTGCAGTTTGTACTTAAAGTTTCTTTTGGACCTTGCTTGAACCGTCTGGTTCCCACTGAAGTCCATTATATGGAGAAAAATCCTGGAATGTTTTCATCAAAAACCTTAATTTCTTTTTGACTGAAGAAAGAATGACATGGATATCTTGGATGACATGGGGGTGAGTAAATTATCAGCAAAAGTTTTTTCAAAAGTGAACTACTCCTTTAAGAGTTTTGAGAAAAAAACACAGATGAGGCTAGCCTCCCGTGGTAGATCAACCAATCATCGTAGAGGCGTGAATTATGTGATATTCGTTTGAATTTTAATGCAGTTTAATGCGGTTACTGACACAATTTAGTGTGCGTCCTTTATTTTAAACCCACCAGCCTCCACTGCTTCATTGCAAGTTTCATTGTTTTGTGCATCACTGAAGAAAGAAATTCATACAGTATGATTTTTGAGTTTTAGGTGCACTGTCCCTTTAAATGTACTTTTCGTTTTATGCAGTAGGGTTTGTTAGGCAGGTTTTATTGAGCTCTGTTTGAGGTGTAACCCAACGTATCGGAGGCTGCTGTTTTGTCGTCAGGTTTTTGACAAGTGGAAAAGCCCTGAAATGGCCACAGAATGATGGGGCTGCTACGCTCAATTTTCCTTCAATTCCAAACACTATAAGAGATTTTCTGTTTTCTTGGTCTCCCGTCAACTGTTACACGGATACACATCTGTGCTGTGTGTCTGTTTACATGCACAATACATTGCCAAGCGAATTTAATAAACAACATAATCGGGCTCACTGTGTGCCATTTAACTGGTTGATGTTGAATTGTGTATATTGATTTGGAAACATAACCATAGTTAGATGCTCAGACATACTTTTGAATCCGTTCCAGTGATATGACGACATTAAACGGTCCACAGGATTTATAAATAAATAAAATGAATGCATATTAGAATAATTTCTGAAGGATCATGTGACACTGAAGACTGGAGTAATGATCTGAAAAGTCAGCTTTGATAGTAAGATTTCATCTTAATGAAAGATTTCTTCTTCTTTTTTTAATCAGACAAATACATCCTTAGTGAACATAAGAGACTTCTTTTAAAATCATTAAAAAAAGAGCCCACACTTTTAAACAGTAATGAATAGCTGCAATTCTTTAAGCTTTTAATGTTGTTTATAGTATGTCTATGTGGCGTTTTTAATGTGCATATGCAAATTCATAAGTCGACACCATTGCTGAGTATTTTCTCTTTAAAACTGCAGTGAATCAAAGACAGTCTCAAAAACACGGTTTGAAATCTGACGTCACAAACTAATCAGATCAACGTGTGATCGTCAACCAGTGGATCTCTGAGCTGGAGTGAGTGAGTGGAGGCGGGGCTCATTTGCATATTCATAGAACTGCGTATACCAAATGAGGCAAGGGTGTAGAGTTACATTCAAGCTATTTTAAGACAGGACAATTTTTTTCTTCAAGGAAAAATATTTAAATATATAATTTTGGGGGAGTTTTTAAGGGATATAATTATTGACTAAATCACTCAATCACTAATTCATAAACGTTTTACATTTTCATAGAAAAATGAATAAAACAGTAATGGAAATAACAGTATAGGAAATGATTATATGATGAAGATTATAGGAACAAATTAACCCTTTCATGCATGAATTATGATAACCTCAGTCAGGATTTTTTTTCCTTTGTGTTTTTATTGCCCTTAGGGCATGAAAAACAAGATTTGATTTGATTTTTTTTTTAAACAAATTTTTCAAAGAGATTTTCAGATGTCCACTTGAGTGGACAGCATGCATTTATAGTTTAAACTGAAGAGATACTGTATTAAACATAATACAATAATCAAACAGATAAATTATGTGTATTTAACAAACTAATCAATACAATTACATCAAATCATGTGAAAACTATAAAATATATGAAAAACTATATATAAATCCGAAATATTGCAAAGGCAATTGACCTGCATACAAGTTGCACTTCGTGTATCTTGGATATCAGAACATGATGTTGTGATTCCATCAGAAATGTCTACAGCCTGTCAATGTACAATTGTGGAAACACTCAGATGCTCCCTCCAGTGTGCCAGAGTATGTCAATTTACCCTTATTAGCTGATAATTCTGATTATGTTAGAGATGGACACATTTCTAGCATAGCCCCTCTTCTGAGAAAACCTAGTGATCAATTTTTTTTAAATCTCATCTGAAATGAGCAGTGTTGGGCCAGCCATAACGCATTCAGATTATTTGGTTGATGTTACAATGAAAGTAATGTGTTAGAAGTAACATGCCTTTACATAATCAGATTTGTTTTAATGTTTCGAGTAAAGTAATGTATTACAAGTAATATGCATTACCTACTCAGATTACTTTTTGATCTAACAATTAATTACAAGTAATGTGCATTACGTAAACAGATTACATTTTGTTGTTACGAATAAAGAAACGCATTACAAGTAACATGCATTACATAATCAGATAACTTTTTGATCTAACAAGTAATGCACTACAAGTAACATGCATTATTTAATCAGATTACTTTTTGATCTAACAATGCATTACAAGTAACATGCATTACATAATCAGATTAATTTTGATCCAACAAGTAATGCATTACAAGTAACATGCATTGTGTAATCAGATTACTTTTTGATGTTACGAGTAAAGAAACATAGGTAAACAGATATTTTTTGATCTAAGAAGTAATGCATTATGTAATTAGATTACTTTTTGATGAATTGAGTAAAGCAATGCATTACAAGTCACAAATTATGTAATTACATAACTTTTTTAGACGTCAATGAAAATTACATTCTAATAATACAACTACATTTATTTACAGTCAAAAAAAGTTACTGCAGATTAAGTATTTTCAAAAACAATATTCACAGAATAAGTATAAATTGTAGCTAAAATATAGCCATTGATGCATGAGGTCCACTATAGTGGACGGGTGATTTATCTGATTTTTCTCCCAATCTAAAATCAAAACTTGGAAAATTTTACTGTGATATGACTCATTAGATACTGCTTGATGCTGCAATATTTTTTTTACCTACAAGAGTGTCCTAGGATAGAAGGAATGGGTGGATATTCCGGAGCACCTTGGCATGTCTGACTGGCCATTGGCCAACTCAATGGCTTATAACTTTGTTGCAATGCATAGGATGATGCACCAGGGTCCACTGAAGAGATTGATGTGCAACTTTCCCATCAAAACCCTTGCAAATTCAAGAAAATGCTTTTTTAAATAGCTGTCCACTGTAGTGACCACTATGCATGAAAGGGTTAATATGAATAGATCTATAGAGATGAATGTAATGCAAATGTATCTTTAGGCAACACAAAGTACATTTTGCTAGATGTATCAGTTGCTTGAACAACATGCACTGATGAGTAACACACATTGCCACCGTTTGGTGACATCACTATCTCTCGTTAATGTGTGACATGGGTTGCTATGGCAACGTACGCAAAGGCGGACGGCACACTCATGTGTTTTATGTGTGTTGTGAGGATGCGAGCCTCATATTTGTCTCCAGTTTGCATGTGAGTGCGTACAGACACACAGTCCGCAGTGTTTCCCCGCGGCCGCAGAATCACCCGTAACGGGGCGGAATAGAGCGATTCACTGGGGTTTTTAATAATTTCATACGTGGCGATTAAATCTCACTGGCCACTAATGGGATTCTCTCAGTAGGGTGCGCGGACCTCTCCCACATAATAACATTCAATTACTACAGTCTCTCTTTCCGTATGAGCTCCTCTGTTACTTCAGGGCTGGATCTGTGTGCTTGCGTTTCTGGGGTGTTTTTAATGGCCTACCTTTTTTGTATCCCCTTACAGTGTTGCCAAGTCTGCAGATTTCCCACTGAATTGGGGTTCTCTTTAGTTGTTGCTGCCGGTACATTTGTTTCCACGGGTTGATTTCCACCCCGTAAGAACGATGTCTGTGCTCCAACACCCCCAAAACCCCAGAGACATGCAAATTCAGTGGAGAATTTGGCTGCACGATGGAGAATTGGGCTACTTTTAGGCTATTTTTACTGGCCATTGGGCTAGTTTTGTTGCACAGATCTGGCCAGATAACCATTTAAGATTTTAAAATGTGATTATAGGTCTTTCTGTACATGATGGGAGCAGTTTTTATTTCTCAAGAAAGTCTATGTACTTGTACAGCCTCTGAAACATCATCAAATCTCTTTTTTTTCCAGCCCTTCTCCTCCTAACTGTCCTAAAAATGTACTTTTCTCAATCCAATCATGGGTAAAATTAAGTCCTTGAACTTTTTTTTTAGCGTTCAATATTGTTTCATTCTAAACTGTATCACATTACAGAAGTGAAATAGGTTTCAAGTCTTGTTTATGCACCTCCAAAAGCATGTTAATATTAAAGGAGCTGTATGCAAGAAATTAATTTCAATTAATCATACATTTTCCCTGATATGTCACTTCCAACTCATGTCCATTTCAAATACTTCACTCACAACAGTAGTCCGGCCAGGATATTGTCATTAAAAAAGTGAAGTCGTAGCCCTTGACTGATGTTGATATTGTCAAGTTTTGTTTTGTTGTGATGAGTCACCCTCCACCGATCTACCAATCACAGACTCCGTAGTGTTGTGGCATTCGGGTTGCCAGCTCTTCTCTAGTTACCACTGCTGCAGATACAAACGTGTCGGAATCGAATCCGAAATACTTTGTTACAAAGTCTGAAATAAATAATTAACAGAAAAAAACTCAATGTTTAGGACTTCTTGTAACAGCCTGGATCCTGCAGCATATCTGGCAACCTCGAGTCATGGGGGAAGGCGGGGATACCCTAATTTGAAAGTGATTGCAGTATCAGTTTTGGCCACAATCTTGTATACAGCTCCTTTAATTTAAAGCATTGTATCACAAAACCACACAAAACATTATTCTTTGTGCAAAAAAAAGGCCTCATTACCGTAATGCATCCTCATTACCAAAGCATTAATAAAATTCGGGTGTTTTTTTATTTTCAACAATTAAAGGCTGTGGTGTGCAACAAATTTCACAATGTATGTTGTTTGTAAAATGTTAACTTTAAAAGACATTTTGAACAAATAAAATATTTCATTAGGGTTATGAGAATTCATTTGTTGTATTACCTTAATGTGGAGGAATGGGGGGGGGGGATGCACTTAATTATCATACAAATAATGTCACAAATAATTTCACCACAAAACCAAAAGATTTTTTTTTGCTGCGTAGAGAAAGTGAAATCAATTGCCTGACCAGCACAATGCAAACAAATCTTAATGATTTTAATAATATATATTATAATCAATTAAATCAAATGTAATTTTTTTTGACATTACGGTAATGAGGATGTTTTTTTTTGCATTACGGTAATGAGGAATGTTAGAAATTGCACTGTTTTATGCTAATTGTCATGATTTTACAAGATGTCAAATGTCACAAGTGCATTTTTAAAAAAAATAAATATTAATGATCCTAAAAACAAGCATAATTTTCTAAGTAAAATATAATTTCTTACTCCTTTTTTGCTTTGTGAGTTTCACCCAGCTAGTTAGCAATTTTCTACGATGCACCCCTCAATGACAACAACATGACAGAAAACAAGAAAGCAAGTGTTTTAAAAGTGTGCATGTCGATGAGCTTGTGTCTTGTAATTTGCACAATGAGGCTTTAGTGGCTATTAGATGGACCAGCCTTGTTAAATTAGAAAACACTACCGTCGGTGTTAATGGCACATTCTCACAGACACACAATTCAGTGACTCATCCTCTTCAAATTGCACAGCATCCCGACCATAAAACATATCCAACAGCTTAAATGTTTACTTGGCATCTTTGTGTAAAAAGGGCCATTTAGGGCCAAAATTGCCTTAGCAGAGAACATCTAATGGCTGTTTTTATGTAAATGCAGTGATTGCATGTGAAATCTGTTCTCTCAGTTAGCAATATTCCTATAAATTACATAGAAGTTTGGAAAATAGAGATTGCAGTAATTTTATGTTATTTAATTTGTATTTGTTGAAAGACTTCCAAATGTATCTTTAAACAACTGTAAACTGAATCATTATGTCTTCACAGTAGTGCGTAACATTTTACGGCAGTCAATAAAATGTCTGATTTTTTTTTTCTATATAGCTCTGGTCTACAGGAAGGCATTTTCCAATTAATATGTTTTTAAAAAAAAGAATCATTAATAATATGTTTAATGCATTAATATTAAAATTCAGTTTAGGATTGTGATCTGTTCACACTTAAATCTGATATTGGCCACAATAAAAATAAAAAAAATCAGTCAAATTATGACATGTATATGTATGGATCATTTTTTTATGGTCAAAAATGAGCAGAATTTTCAGGTTTCGTGCGTTTTAGTAAGCACATGGTGTTAAGAGTTTACATTATTTTACTGGCATTTAAGCTAAAGTGCCAAACACATCAAAGTGCATGAAAGTAACCAAGTGCTATTAAGAGCTCTTCATCCTTCGACCCCATTTTGGTCAAATGCTTTGTGACACAATAGTTACCATTCTGACCATATTTGATTTTTCATGTATTTTTCTTATTCCGCTCCTCTGTTGGTTTAACGGTCAAGACCTCTGCTGTACAAACTGCCAGCAGTGAATATCCTTCCATAAATTACAGAATAAATGTCACCTTCGTGATGGGTCTCTAATGGACTCTGAGGGGTGGACAGCACTGAACTTTACTTTCCCTCTCGTACTGGAAGAACTTGCTCTTTAAATGTAATAAGATCATAGGAATGTTGGACTATTTCTCTTGCGTTATATGGCGAGGTTTTCATGTGTTGCATCAGCAGCAGGCAAATTAATAAGTTTTGCAATTAAATAATCATTAGCTATGTTTCCATCCAACTATAATTATGCACATTTTGGGATATTGGATAAAAAAGAAGCGTATAAGATTCGTATAAATTCAAAATTGATAAGAAAACATGCACGTATACTACATTATCATACGTACGTACACATGCTCAGATCAGATTTTTTGTTTGTTTGGCTTTTCACATCATTTTTTTAATGCGGCCAATATCAGAGTGTGAACTGAATTGTAATATTAATGCATTACAGGAAACTCATTTGTGATTTTTTTCTGAAACATATTAATCGGAAAATGCCCTCCTGTTGGAAACGCATTTATTACCAAATAAATTGCTCCATGCACATGAAAAAAGTCACCTGACAGATTGGACAGCTTAACTGGAGCAACCAGCTGAATGATCTTGTTGCCCATCATCTGAAATGTTGCTTTAGTTATTTTGAATTGCCTGATCCAAAGTGGTTGGGTATATTTCCTCCCAAATCTCTCTGAAATTACCCACAACAATGCACGTGACGTCACCGTCGGCCGGAGTGCCTGCAGTTACTCACAGTGAGTGGCAAAAAAACTGAGCGGCTGTATTTGTTATTAGCGTGAATGCCGCGAAAAACAAACACAGCACATATAAAGTGGGAAAGAGCTTTGCGATTGACTCTACAACTAGATTTGACAACAAATCAGAGGTATATTTTTACAGACTGCTATAGAAAGAGGAGCAAATGGATCGCTGCATTTCACATAAACAACTGCAGTCAGCAAAAGGAGGATTTGCAGTTATCATTTTGTGTCAATACGCTGAATTTAGCTGTAAAACCATACACATATATTTTGTATTGTTATATATATATATATATTAACAACTCATCAATTAAATATTTATCATTGCATATTCTGCATTATTGGATGTTTTTTAATAAACACTGACCAAAAAAAAAAAAAAAAAAAAATATATAAAGTTTTATGGCTGGACTATGGGCTATGATATATGTTTACTTTTCTAGCCATCATGTTTTCTTTACAGAGCTCAGGGTGCTTTAAGTCACATTTATTTATATAGCGCTTTTCACAATACAGATTGCTTTACAAATAGTTACAATACAAAAAATACTATTTTTAGTACTATTGTTTTTAGACCGTTTTCCCTTTTACCTCAGACTTTTGAAGACCAGATACATTTCTAAAATATAATTTCCAATAAGACCAGAGAAATTCACAATGGAAACATTGAGATCGAAAGTAACCCACCTGTGTCCACACAGTCATTAGTATGGTCCCTGAGGACGGCTGAGATTTATTGCGAAGGGCTGAGAGTTTTAATCGAATGGCCCCGTCCTCAGTCGCTGCGAGGAGCCTGATAATCACCTTCCCGCTCATAATGCCCCCACGAGTGCTCCCTTCACTGCTCCTCGCTCCTCGCAGTAACACTTACACCTGCCGTAAAAGCCAAGAGCGGCTACTAAACGCAAAGAAGGACATAATATTGACGTATTTCTGTCTGTCATAAATAATTTAAAAAATGATTACGGCAACATACAGAAATACTCATCCGTTTAGTAGTGAGGACTTTCCTCCCATTTTTGACTGGATACCCTGCAAAAAACAAACAAAAATGTAAATAAAAAAATTAGGGTTGTCAAACGATTAATTGCATCCAAAATAAAAGTTTGTGTTTACATACTATATCTGAGTGCACTTTGTATAATTATTTTATATACAGTATATATAAATACACACACTTCCTTGTATATATTTAAGAAATATTTTCATGTATATAGCTTTATATATAAATTATATTATATATAAATATTTTATATATAAATAATATTTTTTTTCTTAAATATACATGCATTTGTATGTATTTATATATATATATATATATATATATATATATATATACACACACACACACACACACAAAATAATTATACACAGTGCACCCACATATATTATGTAAACACAAACTTTTATTTTGGATGCGAATAATCGCGATTAATCATTTGATAGCCCTAAACAAATTAAAGATTATTGGCGTAAAAAAAAATTGGTGCTGGGCACTGATTAATCACATCCAAAATTAAAGTTTGAGTTTACATAATATGTGTGTATTTAAATAAAAATGTGTGTATGTGTATATATTTAAGAAAAATGTGTTATATAAATGTGTGTGTGTATATATATATATATATATATATATATATATATATATATATATGTATATATATATATACAGTATGTACATATAAATATATACATGCATGTGTGTATTTATATATACAAAGCAATTATACACAGTACACTCACATGCAGTATATCACGTAAACACACTTTTATTTTGGATTAATGTTCTAAAAACAAAAAGTATTTCTGCTTAAAAAGTAATGTTTAATTCAGTGTACTTGCCATTTCCATAATTATTTGTGAAATTTACTAGGAATTTCAGAGTGAAAATTAAAAATAAATCCTATACCCTTTTTTCAGTGTAGCGTTGACTAGTTAGCTCCGCCCACTGTATAATCTCTTTGGCAAAGATTCTCGCCCTACAAAGCTATATATAAAATTTAAATTGGCTGTGATTTTGTTGCTTCACACAGAATTTCACTTTCACTGATGACTGAAAAGTAAGCAGACATTGAAACTTTTTTATTGTTTTTATTGTAATAGTTAAACCTGTATAGCCCCCCTGTAGTCAATACTTGTATCTCTTAAAACTCACCTTTAAACACCAAAATTACACATTTAAACTTTTTTCCTTGAAAAAAATAAAATAAAATCTTCATACCTTAAAATAGCTTGAATGTAACTCTACACCCTTGCCTCATTTAGCAAACGTGGTTCTATGAATATGGAAATGAGCCCCGCCTTCACTAACTTCAGCTCAGAGATCCACCCATTGATCACACTTTAACCTGATTGGTTACAAGGGAGAGCACCAGGCCTGGATTTATGTTGTTTTATTATGTTTTGTTAGATATATGAATAAGCAAAACTCTAATAATGATATTTGAGTGTGTTAAGAAACCCTTAAAGCAGCACAACAGAACTGCAAAAATACGCAGTACACCAATAGAGCAATACCCGGATGACCTAATACTCCCGCCGAGATTTCAAAGTACGGATTTGACGGGCACTTTGCTATCCCATGAGATATGGGAGAGGATTTATGAATGGCTGTGAAGTGCCGTTGGTTGGTCACGTGACAATGGCAAAATGGCGGATGTAGTATGTTCGACTATTTTCAACTTTTTCAAACAGGTTTCCCAAATATTTCCCACGTTGATTGGTCTAAAAAAGTAGTTCCACCCCCCAAACTCACAACATCGGTTGAGCCAGTGTTGCCACATCAAGGCGGGTCAGATGCTTACAGAGTATATTTTGATGGCTTCGGATCCACAGTGTTTACACTTTTTGGACAAACAACAAATTGATATCTTATGTAGTTGTCTTTGCATATTATTCTGGGATTGGAGAAAGTATTTTAACACTGAATAACACACATCAGCGTTAAGACTGAGAGCAGCTAATGAGCTTCTGCTAACCGTGACGCAAACCAGACTCACCTCCTGCTTTCCATCCCTCCATCTCAGATGAGTTGAAGAGCTTATGTCACCACAGAAATATTGAGAGGCAGCGATGCAAAAATTCTCTTTGAAATGGAGACTAAACCCCTCGTTCCTCTCCAGCCCGAGGGCGCGTATACCCTCACATGCTCCGTGAAAGCTAAGCGCGTCAATATTCTTTGCTCATAGTCAACCAGAGGGAAGCCAAGCGGCTTCAAAGCTCAATGCGCTTGCCTCCTGATAAATAAGGATTCGGATGCTTTTGCAATCATTACTCAGCACAGTTCACACTTGCCTGGTGATTTGAGCCAAAGAGTGAGTCAAATGAAGTTCTGAGGTGAAAACTGCTGCAGTGTTTTATGCTGTACTTGTTGTTATCACTGCCATTTCAAAATTTGTTTTTCAAGTAGTCACTTATTGTTAGTAGATATTGTAGGGATTCAGTTTTCAGAGTTGATCAGTTCAGACTCTACATATAATATGAGTGTGAGTCATAGTCATTTGTGGTCCTTCTCAACATCATTGGGAAGTCGGTGTGCTTTAAATAGAATATAGGCCTGATATGTACAGATGCTGGAGGTGTGTTTTACCTGTCGTTTGCTGTTTCTATGGTGACTGCTGTGCTAACGTGCGTGTTTGTGGTGCTCGCTCGAGCCTTCGAGGAAAAAGGCATCTACTGTATTTTACATGGTATCCACAAGTTTCCTACGCCCCATGAGGCCTTGCGTCAAAAGTGGGCGCGACTTCCGGTTGGAAGTAAACAAAGCACGATTTGACATGCTTGACACTCGTTCATTCAACAGTTGGCAGTCATTCAAGTTATAGCGATCCAAACTAGCTAACGATGTGGGAACACAACCTCAACGAAATTAAAAAGGGTGAAATAACAGTACCTTTACCCTCCGCAGTAGTTGGTTGGGAGTATTATAATAACATTATTAATAATCAATACTCATCAAGGCATGGTGACAGACAGTTGTGCGAGCTGACAAACAATTAAAATAAAAAATACACACTTAGTCATTGTGCTTTGGAGTTTATTCAAAATTATAAATGAATGTGCTACTTGAACACATTAACTGGCACATTTGGTATTCTGTCAACACAGGCTTTGATCCTGAGTTTAGGCGCAACATCAGTAGAGAACAGCCAAACACATGCTGATAAAAGTGTATAGAATATTAAGAATTTAAACAAATGTACACAGGAAGATTCGTCGTCTTTTGGGAGGTGATGGAAACTACAGTCATTGGCAGGAACACTCTGATTTCGTTTTCAGCTTATGTTCAAAACAATCACGTTTAAGCCACTGAACTAGTTTAGTCCGGTTATACATACAACCGCGAACAGCACATGTTGTCCATGAACTCCGTAACACCATCTCTCATAAAGATTTGCGTCTTTAAATAGTAAAATAATTCTCCGAAAAACAGCTAGCCTCTTCGCTAACTAACACACAAAATACCATTGGAATGCTACTTCCGCCGCCTCACCGGAAGTTTCACCCACTTTATTTTTTACAGGAGCGCCCCTCGGAAACTTGTGGATATATTCCCACCGGCATGACCTGTTTGATGACCTGTCATGACATAACTACCCAAAAAGAAATGGTCCATTGACCAAGGATGTAAAGTGTAGAAGCATGATATTCATTGGATTCATGTTGACTGAAACAGAAATAAGAATTGCAGAAATGGTTTTACCGTAAAAAAAGGTAAAATCTTAATAAGCCACAGTTTACCTAAGTTAAAGCAGTAGTTCACTTTTGCTGATAATTTACTCACCCCCATGTCATCCAAGATGTCCATGTCTTTCTTTCTTCAGTCGAAAAGAAATTAAGGTTTTTGATGAAAACATTCCAGGATTTTCTCCATATAATGGACTTCAATGGGGACCAAAGCAGTGTTGTTTTTGGCAGCCCTTTTAGTTTTAGTCTTAGTCTTAGTCTTTTGGACTAAGTTTTAGTCACATTTTAGTCATTTATAAACTTAATAGTTTTAGTCAAGTTTTAGTCGACGAAAACACAAAAGGTTTTAGTCGAGTTTTAGTCGACGAAAACACCAAAAGGTTTTAGTCAAGTTTAATCAATTTTAGTAATAAAAAAGTAGTCTTTCACAAATTAATTTAGTTTAAAAAGTTATCACAGTAATAAAGGAATAAAGGAATGGCTTAAAGTTTAAACAGCAAAAACATTGAGCTACTAGAAAATTGTACACAGATAAAGTGGTAACAGTGGAATCACTGTTTTACTCCAAAAAAAGCCAAGAATAAAAACATTCTTACTTTGGCAATTGTGGCTTTATTTGAGAAATTGCTAAAGTGCAATGAACAACGTAGTATGCAACAATAAGATGCTTATTAAACAAGTATAAACACAAACATTATGTATACAACCCAGTCTATCTTTAACTTGCAAAGTGCAAAGTTGCAAACATTCCGAAACAAAATAATAAAATAAATATCTAATACTGAGGTGCATTGAACAAAGAATGCATACTTGAATATAAAGTATGAAACAAACATGACACTTGGAGTGTGTTGAACATAAAAATGAATAAGACAATCCCTGAATAAACACTGTATTTGGTCTTGGTTAGTTCGGTATTTTACACTTAAAGCCCTGTTTTAAGATCGTTTCTGAATAAATAGAACGGTTAAGATTGAAATTTGGACAAATGCTGTTGTCCCGAGAATTTTAGGTTTGTGTGTTAGAACCCACACAATCATTCATAAAACGCATTAAACATTCGTTTACAAAGACGTCAAACTCACCGAGTGGTCAGGGATGTTCACTGATATGCTCACACAAACATCGCTGGAAAATATGCTTTCCAACAGGTTTTATCACAGTTTTTGTCCGACTCTATTGACTTGACTTGGTACAAAAACTACCATTAAACCCTGTGTTGTTGTTGTTGTGTGGAATCTGGTGCGCGCGCGGCAGCCGGTGCTGGGCGCACCCGCGATAGGAAACGGCAGTATTGCTGATACTTATTAGCTCCATACAGACCGATTTCACGCAAAACAGGCATAAATTACATGCATTGTGAACGTCAGACTTATAATCATTTTCGTTCCGTCTCGTCTCGTCAACGAAAACTCGAAAACGTCTCGTCATGTTTTAGTCACCTCAGAGCTATTTTTAGCTAGTCATCGTCGCGTTATCGTCATAAAAAAACGGTGCGTTAACGAAATCATTTCCTTATCGTCATCACTGACGAAAACATCACTGGACCAAAGACAGTTTCAGTGCAAACTGCAAACTTTTCAAAGGGCTTTAAACGATTCCAGACGATGAATAAGGGTCTTATCTAGTGAAACGATCGCTCATTTAAAAAAAAAATAAAGTTTAAGTTGCGCGTTCGTGACTCTCCTGTTCAAACTCGTTTATCAAAACAAACAAATCTTTTTTCATGTCATTTGGTTCATTCAACGAACAAAATGAACGAATTGACTCGGGAAAAGATTTGTTCATGTTTTCATCACAAACTTTAATTTCTTTTCGACTGAAGAAAAAATTACATGGATATCTTGGATGACACGGGGGTGAGTAAATTATCAGCAAAAGTTTTTTTTAAAAAGTGAACTACTCCTTTAAGGGTAACGAAAGTCAACAATGATTTTTTTCAAGAGTCACGTGGTGCAAAACAGTAAAATTGGAAATGATATCAGAGATGATATTTTATGAAAAGGGAAAGTTAGTTTGGGTTGTAAAATGTCATGTGCTGTGACACCCCGAAAACTGATATTTATGAAGATGTAATTCATAACTTTTGTAAAAACAACAACAAAAATCAAAAAACAAACATTAAAAATGCTGTTGTTTTAACCCTTAATTGGGTCAAATATGGACAAACCCCACCATGGATTTAAAAAAATTGTTACATTTTCAAACCCACCTGAACTTCACCAGATGTGAGCGATACGATATGACATGACAAAAGACAATAAAATTATTATTATTATCATTATAAACATTGATTCTGTCTACACTAGAACGCGAGAAATAAAACTTCAACTGTAAACTGATGCCTCCTATTTATGACGTACGAAACAAAGTTTCAATACATGCAACGACGCGAGTGACAATTTAATGTAATGTCTCTTGTAGACAGAGGTTTGTTCATATTTGACCCAAACATGGGTTGAAACAACCCAACATTTTTTAGAGTGTATAATGATTAGAGATGCACCTTTTTATTAGACTGTTACTCCACATTGCATTTTAATTTGAATTGTCATTTAAATTGAATCTTTTCTTGAAAATTGGATAAAAGTTCTTTGCAAAACCACATGAAACCAACACAAACACATTCAATTAGTTGAGTCTTAAGCTCTTAGTGACTCAGCTCGACTCGTGTGGATGGATGCATGTTTGACGGCTGATACAGGTTCTTCCATGTGCAGTTTTCAGAGCCTGGTTTCGAAGCTCTAGATCTCTTGGAAATGTATGAGTTGGAGAGTTTCTTCTGCTGCAGACTCGGTCTGGCACAGCTGATATACCTCTGAGAGTTAAACTGCATATTCCTACACAGCCTTTGATGTGGAAGTCTCTGTGATTACTCGCTTTTTCTGGAAGAGAGAGAGAGAGAGAGAGAGAGAGAGAGAGAGAGAGAGGAAATGAGAGAGAA
This sequence comes from Pimephales promelas, assembly GCF_988280905.1. Classification (NCBI taxonomy): domain Eukaryota; kingdom Metazoa; phylum Chordata; class Actinopteri; order Cypriniformes; family Leuciscidae; genus Pimephales; species Pimephales promelas. The sequence continues at coordinate 8,775,361 of NC_142793.1, forward strand.
TGACATAAAGAAAGTGAAAACTTAATGACTGGCTTCTTCTATCCTCACCATCTTTAGAACAGACGCCTGTTCGTTTCTTTGTTTTTTTCTTTCTTTCTTTCTTTCTTTCTTTCTTTCTTTCTTTCTTTCTTTCTTTCTTTCTTTCTTTCTTTCTTTCTTTCTTTCTTTCTTTCTTTCTTTCTTTCTTTCTTTCTTTCTTTCTTTCTTTCTTTCACTCTGAATGAAGACTTTTACTATGTACATGGATACTATGATCATGGATATTAAAAAAATTAAAATAATAATATACTGTAATGTTCACAATGTGACGCTCCTCCCAGAAGCTAAACTGCAAGAAACTGATCTGACTCATTATAATGTCAAGTCACCTTTATTTATATTGCGCTTTTTACAATTGATTTTTATTGATTGATTTTCAACATCATTACTGTTGAGTACACATCAGTTTTCAGTGTCACATGATCCTTCAGAAATCATTCTAATATGCTGATTTTATGCTCAACAAACATAAATTATTATTTTCAATGTCGAAAACAGCCGTGTACCACCCCCCCCCCCCCAAAAAAAAAAAAAAAATTCGGATGAATAGAAAGTTTAAAAGAACAGCATTTATTTAAAATATAATCTTTTCTAACATTATGATTATAAATGTCTTTACTATAACTTTTGATCAATTTAACTCATCCTTGATGAATACAAATATTTTCTAATTTCTTTCCCCCCAAAATAAAAAAAAAATTAAATTCTTACTGACCCCAAACTTTTGAATAGTAGTGATTAATGTTACAAAAGCTTTCCATTTAAGATAAGTTCTGTTCTTTTGAACTTTCTATTAATCAAAGTATCCTGAAATAAAAATGTAAAAAACTGTTTTCAACATGGATAATAATCATAAATGTTTCTTGAGCATCATATTATAATAATTTCGGTAACACTTTTCAATAAGGTTCGTTAGTTAACATTAGTTAACTACATTAGTTAATATGAACTAATAATGAATAGCACGTATACAGCATTTGTTAATCTTTGTTAATGTTATTTTCAACATTTACTAATACTTGATTCAAATCTTGTTAACATTAGTTAATGCACCGTGAACTAACATGAACAAACAATGAACAGCTGTATTTTCATGAACTAACATTAACAAAGATGAACAAATGCAGTAACAAATGTATTGCTCATGGTTAGTTCATGTTAGTAAATACATAATACGTAAATGTTAACTAATGAACCTTATTGTAAAGTGTTACCATAATTTCTGTAGGATCATGTGACATTGAAGACTGGAGTAATGATGCTGTAAATTCAGCTTTGATCACAGGAATAAATTACACTTCACTAGATATTCACATAGAAAACCGCTGTTTAACCGCTAATTTGTAATAATATTTCACAATATTACTGTTTTTTTTTTGTATTTTTTAATCAAATAATTGCAGCCTTGGTGAGCAGAAGAGACTTCTTTTAAAAACATAAAAAATCTTACCGATCTAAAACTTTTGACCGGTAGTGTATATATATATATATATATATATATATACACACACACACACACAGTGTATAGCCACTCTGGAGAAAACCGCGATTGTCTTCGTCCTCAGTTCAGTTCTCATATAATGGATCAATAATAATATTGTTGAATATTAAATATCACAAATTTAGCAAGCCAAAGGCGACAGTGACTAGGGATCAAACTTTGTCACAACTTTGAGCTCATTATTTCTAACACCGTTTGCACATCAGCACCTGTTGGCCAGTCTGATGAGCGACTGCAATAGTTAGCCAGATTACATTCACATTAAATTCTTAAAGATACAGTAGTGAAATAGCTTTTTTAAACGTATTACATGTGTGTCAGTACAAGAGCAAATGCAAGATCAGAAGAAGTTTTTTTTCAGTTCTCATGAAAGCACATATTTCCCCCTGAAAACTCATTACCGTATCACGTCCATACCGATTTTGCAATTCTAATGGGATTTTTCCCATAAATCATTCGTCCTTCGGATGAGACGTTAAACCGAGGTTCTGACTCTCTGTGGTCATTACAAATCCCAGGGTGTCCTTCGATAAAGAGTAAGGGTGTAACCCCGGTGTCCTGGCCAAATTTGGCCCTTGGCCTTTGTCCATCGTGGCCTCCTAATCATTCTCATACACTGCTTGGCTTTATCACTGTCTCCTCTCCACCAATAAGCTGGTGTGTGTGTGTACGTGTGTGTGTGCAGTGGCGTTCTGGTGCAATATGGCTGCCGTCGCATCATCCAGGTGGTGCTGCACATTGGTGGTGGTTGAGGAGATTCCCCCTTCCATATGTGAAGCGCTTTGAATGCTGAGAAAAGCATTATATAAATGTAACAAATTACAATAATAATAATAATTATTATTATTAGTATTATAAATTAGTTGCAAAGTGGCATATAAAAAATTCTATAAATACTTATTTTTTGATTTTTATTTATTTATTTTATAATAATAATAATAATAAATTACATATTAATTTATTTTATAATAATAACATTAATAATGTTATTTTATTATAATATTAGTATTAATACTACTTCTACTAAATGATTTATTATTATTTAAATTAAATAGATAAATAAAAATAAACAAAAAAAGGAAATATGTTCTTGACCGATTTTATGAAATTGGACTTCTGGCAAAGTAAAATACAACAAAATTGTTTCTTTAAATGTAAGCTTCATAAGTGTGTAACAGTCTGTAGCATTTCATTACACATGACTGTAAACAGACAGAAATGGCAATAGGAGGCAGGATGGAGAAAGAGACCGAAAAACAGACATCAAAGAAAAGGTTGCAAGACCAGGACGAGGACAGAGAGGTAGAAGTGAGGACAAAGAGAGACGTATGGGCATGATAAGAGAAAAAGAGATGAGAGAGAACAAAAAGATTGCGTATGAGAGGATTAAACCCTGCTGCTGCTGTTAGTAATGGACTGGCCTGTTGGTTGTGCAGCAGCAGATGGCTGGCCTGTGCTCTCTGGAGGTTATGTAACCAGACAAACCCCCTCTCATCCCTCATAAAACAACCTCGCCGCCTCACGCGCTCTCTCCACATATCGCTTTCTCACACTTTTTCTTGCCTTGCTGAGTTGCATGTCACTGCACAGCCTCCACACACACCATGTGCAACATAACTGCCAGATCAGCATTCGGTCAGCATACTTCTGTTCAATGTTTAATGATTTGTTGACATGCAATTTAAAAATACAATATCAAATCATGTGGCCAATTCCTTTAGTCATAGGGTGAAACTCAAAAATACTAAATTTCAGGATTGTGCTAAAGTTGACTAAAAAGAGGAATAAAAAAAATCATCGATTGGAAATTGATCTTAATGCCTTAATTTAAAAAATGAAGAAAAATCCCACCTTTAAGGACACCAATTTTCTTTGTGAAATGAATTGTGTATCATAAATAAATAAATGTTCTTTCTTTAAATACTGGGGGCACAAGTCAGGACATATATATTGTACTGTACATACACACAGTGCTTAGCATAAATGAGTACACACTGACAGATTTCTCAGAAAAATATCCATCTCATATACAATGAAATATTTGTGCAAATCTAGTATATTGGTTTTAAATGAGATTAGTCAGTACCACAGGCAAAATTGAAAGTATTCTAACAAAACGATTTAAGATTATGGTGCAAAAATGAGTACACGCTAATGAATGTGTTAGGAGAAAACATAAAATTAAATTGTAATTAACAGGAATTGAGCTAATGAGTCTAATCAGTCATCAAACAGGTGGCCACATGCTAATTGACATTGAAGAGACAATGATAATTGACAATGAAGTTGGTCTGCTGATCGATTGCTCCTGTCTGCCTGCTCTAAGCTTTGTTTGCATCGAGGCTGTAAGCTCCTCGTATTACCTTCGTATTTCTTTTTACACGACAATAATATCCTTTACATTTTTCTTTGAGTTTTCCACGTACAGACATTGTCACTATACTATAGACTGAACATGTAATGTGAATGTGCATGATGTCATTGTCTTCAGATAATCGCGTTTTTGTTTGTACATGGAGACCTTTTTCAAAAACTTGCACTTCGATGCGTTTTCAGGCACCCAAAGCGCTGTTGTCGTGTAGTCGAAAATGGTGTTGTGTTAACAGCCCCTTAGAGAGATACACTTAGTAATAAGTTTGAATACTGTCGCAAATGTGATCCAAAAATGAAAAAGAATGGACTTGTGGGAAGCTCGCTGAGTCGTCTAGGCCGTCCATGGATGTTAAAGGAGTAGTTCACTTTTAAAAAAACTTTTGCTGATAATTTACTCACCCCCATGTCATCCAAGATGTCCATGTCTTTCTTTCTTCAGTGGAAAATAAATTAAGGTTTTTGATGAAAACATTCTAGGATTTTTCTCCATATAATGGACTTCAATGGGAACCAAACGGTCCAAAAGACACTTTCAGTACAAACTGCAAACTGTTCAAAGGGCTTTAAACGATTTCACATGATGAATAAGGGTCTTATCAAGTGAAACGATCACTCATTTAAGAAAAAAATCTAAGTTTAAGTTTTATAAGTTCAAATGGTCACCTTGCTCTGTTCTGTGATGCACGGTCGTGACTCTCCTGTTCGAACTCGTTTATCAAAATGAACAAATCTTTTTTCGTGTCATTTGGTTCATTCAACGAACGAAATGAACGCGTTGACTCTGGAAAAGATTCGTTCATTTTGATAAACGAGTTCGAACAGGAGAATCATAAACGTACATCACAGAACAGAGCAGGGCGACCATTTGAACTTATAAAACTTAAACTTTGATTTTTTTTTTTTTAAATGAGCGATCGTTTTGCTTGATGAGACATTTATTCATCATCTGGAATCATTTATAGCCCTTTGAAACTGTCTTTTGGACCTTGAACCGTTTGGTTCCCATTGAAGTCCATTATATGGAGAAAAATGCTGGAATGTTTTCATCAAAAACCTTAATTTCTTTTCGACTGAAGAAAGAAAGACATGGACATCTTGGATGATATGGGGTGAGTAAATTATCAGCAAAAGTTTTTTTAAAAGTGAACTACTCCTTTAACACCTCGTCGAGAGCGTTTTGTGATGAGAGAAGTTGAAGAAAATCTCCATGCTAGTAAAGCACAGTTGTCTAAATAATTAGGAAGTCAAACTAAGGTGAGTGTTTCCTGTGACACCATACGACATACACTTTAGACTAGAGGAGTGGCATGCGTGACTGTCGTCTATGAAGGAAGCCCATGCACAAAAAAAAAAAAACAAAAAAAAAAAAAACATCTAGATTTTGCCTGGGCTCATGTTGACAATGGTGAAGACTATTATTGGGACTCTATATTTTGGAGTGATGAGACAAAGATTCATCTTTTTGGCTCTGATGGGCTCCAAACTGTGAAAAATCCTGCAGGTGTCCGGGAGTTGCATTTCATAGATGGCATCATGCATTCACAGATGTACTGTTGAATGCTAAAAAGAGAGGAAACTACCATTACTCTGTGTGCCCTAGGTCACCGGTCACTCTTTCAACATGATAATGACCCAAAACATACATTGAAGGTCACTGGTTCATTTCTGAGGAAGAACAGAGGGAAAAAGTGATTCAGTGGCCAAGCGCGTCACCAGAAATCAACCCAATAGAGGGAATGCACGTGACGTCACCATCGGCTGGAGTGCCTGCAGTTACTCACAGCGAGTGGCAAAAAGACTGAGCGGCTGTATTTGTTATTAGCGTGAATGCCGCGAAAATCAAACACAGCACATATAAAGTGGGAAAGAGCTTTGCGATTGACTGTACAACTAGATTTGACAACAAATCGGAGGTATATTTTACAGACTGCTATAGAAAGAGGAGCAAAAGGATCGCTGCATTTCACATAAACAACTGCAGTCAGCGAAAGGTGGATTTGCAGTTATCATTTTGTGTCAATACGCTGAATTTAGCCGTAAAACCATACACATATATTTTGTATTGTTATATATATATTAACAACTCATCAAATAAATATTTATCATCGCATATTCTGCATTATTGGATGTTTTTTTAATAAACACTGACCAAAAAAAAAAAAAAAAACTATAAAGTTTTAGGGCTGGACGATATGATGATTTATATAGGCTATATATAACACTGATATAAGTGATCACCCGGATTTAGACCTACCTAAATTATATTTATATAAAGCGTTTCACAGGCAAATTTGCTTTATGTTTAGGTCTATATTGCTTTTATTTCCCCGGTGTCGAAATCAGGAAAACGTAAAGGCAACACGATTCCTGGCTGCATGTCAATATCCATGGATCACTGGATCTTTAGTAAGTTGTAAGGAACACTATATTGAGTCCAACATTTAGTTTAAATAGATAAAATTGTTCGTTTTAGTCGCATTTTCCCCAATTAAATCCAGTCACGCAGCAGATCTTTTGCCACTCAGTCAGGCTGAGGGGTTTGTTCCGGCGGGAAAGTGACGTCAATGCATTCCCTCTATAGAAGACTTGAGTTCTGGAAAGACGAGTTCTCCATCCAGCATCCAGGATCTGAAAGAGTCCACTCTTCAAGAATGGAGAAATGTAGATGTAATGTATGTCGTCAACGCGTACATTCAGTGATTAAAATAATTGGCTCTGTTCTTAAAAAAATAAATAAAAATTATACTACTGTACTGAGCACATCTTCAAAATGGTACTACACAAAAACGAAAGGACATGTGCTGGGCCAACCCGGTCTCATCCCAAGACGTCATATAACTGACGTTTTGGGACGTCTTTTGACCATACGTCAATATTCGCCTTTTTAGGGCCCCCTTAAACGTCGGTAGATGAGGTTATGGGATCCTAACTCTACCCCAGACCTAAACTTAACCCTAAACCTAACCCGTCACCTAACTGACGTTAAAGGTAAAGCGTCAGTTGTATGACGGCCCGGGATCGCCATCTACCGACGTTTAAGGGGGCCCTAAAAAGGCGGATATTGACGTATGGTCAAAAAACGTCCCAAGACGTCAGTTATATGACTTTTTGGGATGAGACTGTGTTAGCTGGGCAGACTAAGTTAATTGTGGATGGTTCTTGGATAGAATACACTAATAAGTGGACCAGACTTTATGCTGACCTGTAAGTTTGACTGGCTTACAGTATTTGCACTGTTTCATAGATTACTCTGGTCTTAGAGATCTCAGATCTTACAAACAACAACCGTGTGACTGTGTCCATTCTTACAAGAGCCTGACAAATCGAATGATTTGCCAACAGATCCCGGTCTCACTCAGATGGATTGGATCATAATTGCCCCCCCCCCATGTTCTTCATCCCCCCCTCTTCCATACGCAAGTTGTGACAGGTGGGACATGAGAAATAAGACAAGATGTGTGCCTTTGTACAAACCCTCGTTCACCCCCGTCTGCTGCAGGGCCTCATTATGCTGCATGAGAGACGGGTCATACCTAATAAAGACACAAGGTGGATTGAAGTGTTTGACAGCATTGATGCCATCGAATTGTGCACATGTTTTTTAACGCTATAAAGATTGCAGACATGGCAAAATTTAAAAACACCAAACATTATGCAGTAAAAAGAATACATGAGGCGGATATTTGGAAATTATATTAAAAGTCCTTCTGCTTCTGGTTGGGTTAACCTAAAACCAGTTTCCTCTAGAAATATTAGTCTACTAGTAGTTCAGACAACTATGACAAGTCAATTTAAAGTCCCTGTGTGGTGAAAATTAAGGTTTTAATGTTGTTTATGTCTATGTAGTGTTTTTAATAGGTTTTAAGACAAATTTTCTCTTTAGCCCTCAATCGGGTCATGGGGTCTATACGACCCCAATCGACTTTTACTTAATAAAAAAAGGTTCCCTTCATCTTAGTGGAATAAGATTGTGTGAGTTTTCATACATTATCTATCTATACACACACACACACACACACACACACACACACAAAAACTGGGCATGATTCGGTTGTTCTGAAGGTATGTAAAAACATTTTTTACACTTCTGGTCTTTGGGGCAATATGACCCCACATTGAAATGAATGGGAAATGTGGAAAAAAAACTAAATATATTTTCTTTGTGTGTCAAAAAAAAAAAAAAATCTGGCATAAATCTGAAATTTTTTACACAGAAATGAAGACCTAGTACTAGAACATAAATGCAATGTATCATAAAAAATATATATTTCATATGCAAGCTAATGGTGTAGTTGAGGAATTGCGTGGTGTATGGATCTCCAAAAACACAGCTTTAATGAATAGATGAGAAGTAAACAAAAAAAATGATATATTATTTGTATGATTAAAAATGTATATTTTTGTTTGTTCAATTACTCAATCAGATGTTGGGGTCGTATAGACCCCGAAGCCCAGAAGTGTAAACAGGAAACGAAGACCATTTGAAGGTTAAAACTGCAGTGAACCAAAAAGACAGTCTCAAAAACACGGTTTGAAATCCCTGGTAATTCTGACGTCACAAACTACCTTGTAACCAATCAGGTCAACGTGTGATCGCCAACCAGTGGATCTCTGAACTGGAGTGAGTGAGTGGAGGCGGGGCTCATTTTCATACAGACAGAACCACATATACTGTACTAAATGAGGCAAAGGTGTAGATTAACTTTCAAGCTATATTTTCTTTTTAAAGGAAATGCTTAAATATGTCATTTTGGTGATCAAAGATGAGTTTTAATGAGATACAATGACTGACTACAGGGGACGTTTGTGTGTTGCATATACATAACTAACCGATGCCATATTTAATTTGACGTGAGGGATGGAAGTTTGTTCAGTTATATTGTGCTCATGGATATATTAGCATTTATTCCACAACCATGAGCTGATCTCTAAGTGGGACATGTCTGTCATGTGAGAGGACAAAAAGAAAACACAGGGCACCTACGTGCATATGCCGAAGTGTTTCGGCTTCGATACGCACCGCTTTGATCAGGAAAGTCTTGCTTTGATCCGTCACTTTCAGTTGGTGTCTGACAGTTGTTTGTTCGGCGTGTAGGACTGATCCGCTGTTCTCCTTTTGTTCTTGGATACAGGTCATAATAAACAAGTAAACAAATAAACAACATTAACACTGTAACAACGTTAGCTCTATCCCGACGAAAGCCCGGAGGGAGGCATCGCAGAGCGCGAAGACACCGCAATTACTCTGGAGAAAGTGTGGTAGGCGAATCAATATGTTTCTAAGTGAAATGTGCTGAGACATCCTTTCAAGCCTGTCCTGCTCCACAGCCCCGGGCGCTTCTGTGTTTCCTCTGGCTTTAACGAATGCGGAGGGAGATTTCAGGGGCTGCTGTCCTGGTGGAAAGCCTCAAGGCTGGGGGTTGAAAGAGCCCCGTGATCAGAGGGTTTGGGGACAGTCGGGGAGGGAAACGGGCTGATGTGTGTTGTAATTGGTGTGGTTAACTTGGAGGAGGGAAAAATGGGCTCTCAGGGGATCAATGGAGAACAGGCTAACTGGCAGGTGGCTACTGGGGAAGGTCACAAAAGGTCACCCCGGTTTCCATGGGTGGCCGAATACAAAAAAAAAAGAGTGTGTGAGATTATATTTTGCATTTTCACATCTAAAACATCTTGGTTTGATGGATTGGGTGGCATGTCTGTGTTTGTCTTCCTAATTAGCCCAGGAAGAGACTCCTCTTACTATACAATTTACATACGATGACAGATGATGGTAATCACATCTGTCAAATTGGAAAGGAAACATTCTTCTAATAGCTTTAAAAACAGCCTTTTAAAAATCTTCCCCCCTGCTGTCGTTCTCAAATCTCATTCCCCATCCTGGAAGGATATCAATATCTGGTGCAACATGTCAAGGTATTATTTTTGAATCCGAACAAGATTGCATTGAGTTTTCAGTGTTTTGAGAGACTTTCACATCGGGTTGTTCTAATGCTTCCCCCAGAAAAAATTTTCCAGGTTGCATTCGCACCGCCAGTAGAAATTATAATAAGAAATTATAATGATAATCGAATGTAAAGAGTTGTATCTCTAAAAACTGTGTAGTGTATAACGCTAGTAATTGGGGCATTTACTAAGTAAAAAGAAATCGCTAGTTTATACCACTAACAAGGCTCAAAATAGCCCCACACTAACACAGTAACATAATGAGGGTCCGTACATACAAAACGAAGCATTGAGAACTTTGTAAGTGTACAGACCATTTAATAAGAAGATACTTTATAAAGACAGTTCACTTCGTGTATACAAACATGAGACATCTTGAAAACAGTCACGATAAGTCGTGCTGAGTGATCTGAACTGTATGAAGTTCAGCGAACTTATGAACTGTATGAACGACGTTCGGGGATCGACTTATCGAGACTATTTTCTAAGATGGCTTCTGTCTGTTTACGAAGTGAACTGTCTTTATAAAGTATCTTCTTAAGTAAGTATCTACATTCGATTATCATGAAAACAAATCTCAGAGAATGGGCGACTAGGTACTGATGTTTTATTAGACCAAAGGTTGATTTTGCGCCGGAGTTCTCCTTTAAGTGAAGGCTACTGTGTTGCAACATATGCAGAACACGAATGACACACAGTAAACATTTCAGTTTAGTGCATTTATTAATTACTTATCTATATAACAATGGAATAATACATTTTCGTGCCCTTATTATCCTTATTTTACTGACCTTCCACAAAAGTGGTGCTGGATGACTACAAGAGTGTTCTGGCCCTGCAATACATGAACAAACCGCTGTCTGTACTTCGCCTGTCACTGATGCAGACATGAAATGGCGTATGTATGACACGCCAATTCGTATTTCCATTTTTGGCATGCTATCATCAACACACATAATTGCTTTTCAGCGTGTTTATGAACGCCGTTGACTTAACGTTACATTACTGTATATATAAATATATGACCTACCCCAACCCCGTCCCTGTCTTCCCCTACCATCCTAGGAAAAAAATATCGCTCCCCAGATGTAGATCTACATTTTGCTTCGTTTCGCTCCGACATTTAACGGCATGTACATACACGTATAGATATATGCGTATAGATAACACGCCACTTGACTTGAAAGTGGCGTCTATGCTTACGCAAAAGTCATTTGCTGCATCCCAATTCGCATACTATCCGTCCTAAATAGTATTCGAAAATAGAATTAGTGCGTCCCAAACCGTAGTATGTTGAAATGAGTGTTTCAAAGATACCCGGATGGTCTACTTTTTCCGGTCAGAATCCGAAGTGTAGATCAATGCACACTCTTAGGGCTGATATTGCCCACAACCCATTGCGCGTTGGACGGGGATTCGGTTAGAGAACTACAAACACGAGTAAAAAGTGTTAAAAAACTACAGACATGGAGGTCGCGAGTCCCGCGGTTATGTTGAGAGGTTTAGATAAAGAGGTTTGAGTGATTAATTATCACTATCTAACCTAACGAAAATAATTTATTCAATGTTCTTCACATTCTATTACATCTGCAGCAGCATTGTGAACTTTTGTAAGGATACGTTTAGCCATTACTTTTTAAATGCATCATTATATTCAAATAGCAAAACACGAGGAAAGTATCCGCATTAGAGACCCACGATTGGCAGATGAATGTGCTCCGAAACGGTAGGAAATCAAATTAGATTGAATGGAGGATTTTAACAGGGCAGTTTATGGTGACATGATGCACGCAGCACGCGACAGAGCTGTCCGTTAAAGATGACGTGATAGTACGTCCCAAAGCTTGCCTACTCTTTTGCTACACACTCAAAAGTATGTACTTTTTCTTCACAAAAAGAGTACATACTTTTAGGGCGTAGTATAAGTAAGCGAATTGGGACGCAGGGATTATGTCATGTTTCTACTGATATGCCTCCGAGCGCCTTACTGTCACAGGCTACTGAATCTACAAAAAGGCCACGTCTTCATGTCATCCTCCAAACCAACTACTGCGGAGGGTAAAGGTACTGTTATTTCACCCTTTTTAATTTAGTTGAGGTTGCGTTCCCACATCGTTAGCTAGTTTGGATCGCTATAACTTGAATGACTGTCTACTGTTGAATGAATGAGTGTCAAGCATGTTTACTTCGAACCGGAAGACACGCCCACTTTTGACGCAAGGCCTCATGGGGCGTAGGAAACTTTTGGATAGTGCTGGTTTAGACCCGACATTGTACCCGACTGGTTTAGACCCGACCTGTCTACTCTTCCTGCAGTCACACTTTGATACTTTTTTGGAACTAGAGAGATATTAATTAAAAACTAGAAAAAAAAATATTAATTTTGTTTTGTACTAAAAATAACGACAGAGCATTAAAAAACCATTTACAGAACCGAATCCTGATTTCATTTTCCTTTTGATTATCTCCATCCTGATTTGTCCTGATTTAAATTTTCGACTTGTGTGTTTTGATTGGTTTAAAACACTGACTGATTGTGTTACAAGGTGACTGCCCTTTAAGCATATTGCTGTTCATTATAGGCTAGCATTATGTTGGGGCATATCAGTGTTATTTTAGTATTATTTACCATCACTGTTTTTTATCCTTTTCAGTTTTCATTTAAATGTTTGTTAATTTTGTTCAGGAGCATCTGGACCTTACTTCTGTATGTTGTTTGGGTTTTGATTTTCGATACCTTGGTGTCTGCGATTGTGTCGTAGTCTGATTTGAAACGTGCTGGGAGAGAAAGGTCAGGTTCCCCGTCCTTGAGCAAAATCTCTTTTTTACTGTTGACTGCTCGTGCTCGCACATACTCGTCTCCTAGACTCCGATTCTCTCCTTCTCCCCAGGTTCTGGGCTTTGGTACTATATATATGCTGTCAAAGACACATTCTCACAATAGTGAAATCTGAACGGAGGCTTCTTTACATTCTTTAGTCTGTGTGTCTCTGATCGAGAGAGACGGAGGTCATGCGACCCTGAGCTGTTGAGGAAGAACGAGAGGACGAGTTTTTTTGTGAATGACTGCAGTATGAAGAGCTGAAACCTGTCATATAGTGTAGAAACATGCCCACATCTATCCGACTGAATCTGTTAAGAAAAGCCTGGGTCATCTTTCACCCAAATCAGAAAAACTAAAAGCAGTTATTGTATATTTTGCAATAAAGATTCCTTGCATTTTGGCGTTGTGATCAGTTAAACATTTAGCCTATTGCTTTAATACATAAAGTAAAGGTCAGTAAGACTTTATTTTTTTAATATAATATTACAAAACATAGATTAAATGCTGTTTTTTAATTCATTAAAAGGATCCTTAAAAACAGTATCATGGTTTTCAACATAATAAGCACGATTAAATGAGAAAACCGTTATTTAAAATTGCAATAATATTCCACAATATAATTTTCCTGTATTTTTGATCAAATAAATGCAGTTTTGGTTAGCATTAAAAATATTATAAATTCGACCACATTAGTTAAGAATATTTTTTTTGTGTACGCTGTAAAATGTGATCAGCTGACTTAACTGAAAAAAAAGCGAGGACACCCATTACCTTAAAATTATTAAGTAATTAAACTTGATGTGTAATTAAAAAAAATAAGTTATGTGGAATTGTCAAGTTCAATAACATTTATTACTTAATAATTTTAAGGCAATCGGTTTCCTCGCTTTAAGTTAAGTCAGCTGATCACTTTTTATTTGTGCTGAAATTGTATTCAAAAAAACATTTGGATTGGATGATTCTTGAATCATGAAAATTACAGTAATGATAATTAAACAATGTCATTTTTTGATTATTTTTTGTGTTGTTTAATCTGTTGTAATGTGGAAAAAAGCGATTTGTATAATTGTCATGTAAAAAATCCATTTAAAAAATAGAAGCGTTCTTATTAATGTGTTGTGTTATTGAGATTAGTCAAGTCACCTTCATTAAAGCTGCAATGTGTAAAAAAGTTGGGTCCCACTTTATATTAAGTGGTTTAAGTACCATGTACTAACATTGAAATTAATAATTTGATACAATGGACTTATTGTGTACATACATGTTTTTACATTGTACTTATATTTTAAAAATACCAACATGTAATTACATCTGTAATCACACAGCTGACCCATCCCTTACACTTAAACCCACCCTTAAACCTACCCACACCACCACACCTGTCCCTAACCTTACCCGTATCACACCTCAATAGCAGCAAAAGTGATTTACAATACAACATGAGCACAATAAGTACAACGTACTTATTTTAAAATGTAAGTACATAGTACTTAAAGCCACTTAATATAAAGTGGGACCGTTGTATAAAGAACTTACTTAATAAACCGTAATGTTTCTATTACCTTAGAATGAGACATTTATATCTCCATAACTGCGGGAATCCCCTTCTATGAAGGTCGGCATATTGTGACGTCATGCTTCTACCGTAGCCGAACGTAAACACACAGCGCTACAGAATGCGTTTCATCACTACCTTGAAAGAGAAGAGCGGAAAGCTGGGAGCTAGCCATAAACGCCGTGAGTAGTGACTTTTCCCTTGTGAGTGGTGTAAAATATGTAGTTGGACTGTTTCATGTAACTTAGTTCTCCCTCGCTGTGTCATGGGTTTAATAGGGCTGGGGTAAACGATTATTAACTAAACGATTAGTTGGGCGATTATTTTATCGATTAGTCGACTAATCTAATGACTAATTGGACGACTAATATAAAGAATATTTTTTCTTCTGCTCAATTAATAAAAAAACAATATCTCAAATAAATACTAGCATACTGAATCAAGATACTATAAGCTGGCTAACGTTAGTCTAATGTTATGTATTTGAACACCATCATTATAACTCCACAACCGCCAAAACCGTGTTATTAAAATATTTTTTACAAACATTTTTTATCATAGAGAATGTTTAAATATTAATATCAGCTGAGGAGGGAAACGGAGGCGGAGTTAGTGGTGCGATCGGAGGCTTCTACTACTGGAGATGAATCGGGAGAGGTTTGTGCACCTACTGATCAGAGCGCGTGCTGACACGGAGTAAAGCCTTGTTTGTACTCGACACGTCCGCACGAGCGCGAATGTGCGCACGGCAAAAATGACGCGTTGGGTGCGCAAGACCAGGAAGACTCAAGACTGTGGCTGGCTGTGTGTACGCCTTTTTTTTGTAACAGCGCGCCCGGCGCCGCATCCGGAAACGACTTCAAGTACAATCTGCCCAAACTTGTACCTCTCACTTTCGGTCTCCCACGTGTGTGTGGCAAGCTGTACCGCCGGGAACATGCAAAAAATAAATAAATAAAGAAGCGTCGACGCAAAAATATGACGTCGATGCAATTTTGACGTCGAATCATCGAATCATCGACGTCATCGACGCGCCGCTACAGCACTAGATAAATGTTTTGGTCACGTTCGTGTAACACAGTCTCATCCCAAGTCTTCATATAACTGACGTCTTGGGACGTCTTTTGACCATACGTCAACATCCGCATTTTTAGGGCCCCCTTAAACGTCGGTTAGTTGACGATCCCGGGCAGGTCATACAACTGACGCTTTACCTTTAACGTCAGTTAGGTGACGGGGTAGGTTTAGGGGTAGGTTTAGGATCCGATAACGTCATCTAACCGACGTTTAAGGGTACCCTAAAAAGGCGGATGTTGACGTATGGTCAAAAGATGAGACAGCTGACGGTCATTGACCATAAAACAGTATGTTACAGGAATCACAAACCTAGCTTCCAATGTAGCCAAACGTAGCTTCTTCGAAAGGGTGGGGTGAGCAGTGGGCTGAGCCCTTAGTGCAAACCTGGTGCAAACTCGCATCCGAACCGCTAGATGTCGCTAAAAAATCCACACTGCACCTTTAATATAGAGCTTTTAACAATAAAGCAGATTTAACGTGACAATAGGAAATTAAAGTAACGATTATTTTGGCGTTACAGCAGCTCTAGAATAAAGTTATTGTCCAGCTGAAGTTAGGTTTTGATTGATTGACTTCCAGTGCGAAGATCAAAAATTTAATTATTATAATTTTTTGCATTAAACTTTGACATTATTTTCATGACAATTATATATTTTGAAATTTCTCAGTGCAAAAATAGCTACTGTATGTGTAAATGTAAAATGTGATTTATAATTATTTGTTCTATTCTTAAAATTTTGGTGTAAAGCCTGTTCTTGTCTTTGACGTGTTCAATCTGCTGGTGTGGACTGTATGTTGGCTGAGCTCCTGCTATTGAGTGTGTTTGACCCTCCATTTAATGGAACCACTGAAGCCAGACCTGCCCTGGATAGAGTTTATACTCTTTTTCATTATATGATGCAGAAGAGTCCAAAGTTTGGGATGATCTCATTAACATGGTGTCCAATTTCGTATAGTTTTATTTTTACTATGGTCGTACTCATTGGTGACCATGCAATAGCTGGTTAATGTAGCTTAACATATATTTTATTTAAAGTCAGGTTCTTTATATCTCATCCACAGAGTATTGCTGTGGAGAAGACTTGTGAATGCATTTGGCCGGCGTTTGCGCTCTCAAACATGTTGGAGGGCTTCTGGATTCCTCTGAGATTACAGAAAATCGTCTTTCTCTTGTGCCGGTTGTGAGAGTGAATCCCCGAGGCTCAGCAAACGAAACACACACATCCTTGAGGTCCCGTCTTTCAAAGCACCAGCTGTACGCTTATGAAATATCATGAAATTTCATACGCCGAGACTCGCGCCCAAAATGATACTCTTGATTTCAGTAGACTAATGATTAGAAATTAATATGTGATATTTTTCCCTCAGCAAAACCATGTTCTTTTTATATTTATATGGAATATGTGAAAGATCACTTCCACAAAAGTCTGAAAAACTAAACAAGAATTATATACGGTATATACGATCATATACGGTGAAACGTTTGGGATAGTTACATTTAAAAAAAAGTCTTTTCTGCTCACCAAGGTTGCATTTACTTGACCAAAAATACATTAAAAACTGTAATGTGGGTAAAAATTATTCAAATGTAAAAGTTTTTCTATACTGTTTTATATAAATATATTTTAAAATGTAATTTATTCCTGTGATTAAAGCTGAATTTTCAGCAGCATTACTCCAGTCTTCAGTGTCACATGATCCTTTACATTCTAATATGATGATTTTGTTGTTCAAGAAACTTGTATTATTATTATCCATGTTGAAAAACCTTACACATTTTTTGGGAAAAAATTTCCACAAAATATTAAGTTTCAAAAACATTTTCAAATATTGACAATAATTATAGCTATTATTAACAACCAGGCACCAAATCAGCATATTACAATGATTTCAGAAGGATCATGTGACAAAATTAATCGAATTTAGCCTTATAAAAAAATAAAAAAATAAATAAAAACAAAATGTATCATAATTATTTCTCAGTGAAAATGTGTATGCAATGGAACTGTTAGTTTCATTCTTGATATGTTTTTATTTAATATCACGTTCATTTATTTATTCATTTATTTTTCTGTTCGTCTTAGTCTAAATGTCCACTGACGGAAAAAAATGCCACTTCTCGGACGTAAACGTCAACCTAAAAAACTGAAATATCAAGAAAATAAAACCAAAAACCAAACAATATTAACAATAGATAAAATAACAAAATAACAAAATAACTTTTACATAATATTTTTTTTATAAATTTAATTGCATAATGTTTTTCTTTTTTATTGGATCATGTAATTTTTTATATACATAATGTAAATATCTTTATAAAACTAAAATTCTAAAAAGATCTTTGTTTTCTGAAGCAGAAATGAGTGGTATTTGCATACGTCTCTGCCACAATATTGTTGCTCTGACAATTTATATATGATTTGCTGTATCTGTGATATTCAAACAAACAAATTTTGTCACCTACCAGATGAAAATTATAAGCTAGGCTGCTCAGAAATAGTGTGGGACGAGTTACACACCAAAGTTTAACACTTTACACTCAAATCTGAGTATGTTTATGCTGTGAATCCATTGAATTCTTGGGATCCCACCGTGGCTGAGTCTCATTTTATTCATGTCAAACTAAATATGAGGTTTATGGATGTTGGATGGTCATCTGTTGGAGCCTTGACTGGATTTCATTCCTGCCTAAAATCAATCCTGCAACTGTTTTGATAGCGGCCCGCATGCATCGCACAGCATCTGTTTGGATTCATTTCACCAGCTCATGATCCCGCTAGTGTAAAATTGCTTTTTATGCATGACATGCAAAAAATAAATAAAAATAGAGCTTTGTAATTCCAGCTGAAAACGTTGTCTTTGATCATTGTGTAGGAATGGTGAAAGAATATGAAGAAATAAAAGGGTATAACTCTGGTTTTTGGGTTTGAGTAAGCATACCTAGCACTCGGGGCGGAAACTCAGAAGGAGCGAGACTTGGAGAAGAAAGGGCAAACAATACGCTTTGAAGTTAATGAATTGAGAGGAGCAATCTGAGAGAAATAACCGCCCGGGTAAAAGGCTACGGTTAGAAATATGGCGGGAGACAACTTTTAGGGACTTCATTTTGATTTGCTTATTAGCCGTGAAATTTGGCATTTGTATTCCGACAATGAAACCGGAGACCTTCAAAATTCAATGATGTTGATGAGAAAGTGCTCTGTCCCCATCGGGAATAAAAAACACACCATCTTTTTAATCTAAGGCCTAACCAATGGAATTGATGTCCCAGGATTTGAAACGTTGTACCAGATGCCCAGACGACACAGAACACTTTTCAGGCTTTTATCACCATCCTAATATTTGATCACCTTGTCATTTGAATTATTACAGAAACCTGTTGCAAGATTAGTGTAATTCCTTTGGCTGATCTTGTTCTTGCAAGATGTTAGATGTTAAGCTAATAAACATTTAGTAAAACTATGATCAAATATGATGGTTAAGCAACCTTGAAGACTATTGTCAGTTCTGAGTAAAAAATAAAGCCTGGTTTGTGGGTGTGAAATACTTAATCGTGAACATGAATTAGCAAAGCTAATCTTTTTTATAAAGCAAGGCCTTTTTAAGTAGCCTATTGCAAAATTCCGCTTAACCTCTGACATTAAAGAGGATTGTGTTTTACAATTGCTCTTTGCCTAATTACAGAAATTCGAAATATTAGAACTAGGAATAAATTATGACATGGCAATTGTAAATGCACATAAATTCATTCTTAACCTTTTTAATGTTCTTAATGACTCTGAATCAGAGATATCATATTTGACACTGTTAATGTGACGATGAGATGATTAGACTGTGTATTGCGATATAATGCTCATGGCAGATCCGACACGAGCAAGAAAACCCTTTCTTGTGGGGGTATGCAGAAATAAATCGTGTCTGGTGTGTGTCTGTGTCGATTCATGAGCAAATGACTCTTCTAATTGTTCGAAAAGGCTCACAAGCTCAAGAAGCTCTAACAAATCCTTCACTGATTGGACTCAAGTTATCAGTTTGCTGAATTCATATCTGACTCATTTACTGTAAGATGTACTGTATTTTATGTACATATTATGAGAACTCAACTGAGCTGGATGATGACATCACAGTTTTCTCCAGAGCGGCTATAAATATAAATGAACAAAATTAATAACTTTTTACAACAAAAACGAACCATCGCTGAACTTACTTAAAGGAGTAGTTCACTTAAAAAAAAAAACTTTGCTGATAATTTACTCACCCCCATGTGATCCAAGATGTCCATGTCTTTCTTTCTTCAGTCGAAAAGAAATTAAGGATTTTGATGAAAACATTCCAGCATTTTTCTCCATATAATGGACTTCAATGGGAACCAAGCGGTTCAAGGTCCAAAAGACAGTTTCAGTACAAACTGCAAACTGTTCAAAGGACTTGAAACGATTCCAGACGATGAATAAGGGTCTTATCAAGCAAAATGATCGCTCATTTAGAAAAAAAAAAAAAATAAAGTTTAAATTCTATAAGCTCAAATGGTCGCCTTGCTGTATTCTGTGACGCACATTTGTGAACTCGTTTATCAAAATGAACGACGAATCTTTTTTTTCGTGTCATTTGGTTCATTCAACGAACGAAATGAACGAGTTGACTCGGTAAAAGATTTGTTCATTTTGATGAACGAGTTCGAATATGCAACAAAGTCTCTTTCTAGAAGAAAATAGTCACGGTCCAGCTTAAACCCTAACCCTAACAGAGCAAGGCAACCATTTGTCCTTATAAAACTTAAACTGTGTTATTTATTTTTAAATGAGCGATCGTTTCGCTTGATAAGACCCTTATTCATCGTCTGGAATCGTTTAAAGCCTTTTGAACAGTTTGCACTGAAACTGTCTTTTGGACCTTGAACCGTTTGGTTCCCATTGAAGTCCATTGTATGGAGAAAAATCCTCGAAAGTTTTCATCAAAAACCTTAATTTCTTTTCGATTGAAGAAAGAAAGACATGATATCTTGGATGACATGGGGGTGAGTAAATTATCAGCAAAAGTTTTTTTTAAAAGTGAACTACTCCTTTAAGCTGGACCGTGTCTATTTTCTTCTAGAAACAGACTTTGTTGCATTATTTTCCTGTTATCTCTGTAAAGCTGCTTTGAAACAAACTGTATTGTAAAAAGCGCTATATAAATAAATGTGACGTGGTGGACAAGAACGCATTACAAGTGACACGAGTTATGTAATCAGATTGCTTTTTTCAAGTAACTTGTAAAATAATGCATTACTTATGAATTTAAACATGGTTTGTCTTTAAGCATATTAAAAAAAAAAAACACCACATAGGCAAATAAACAACATTAAAAGCTTGATTTTCACCACAGGGGGACTTTTATATTTTATATATATATATATATATATATATATATATACATACAGTGTATATATATATAAAACCTTGCTTTATGTACTGTGCAATCAAACTGGTTGGTTTGATTGCTTCTATTTTTTTTTTTTTAACCTTTATTTATCCAGGTAAAATGTTTGAGAACCACTTCTCATTTACAAACATGACCTGGTAAATGTAACACTGTTACTGAGTCAAATCTGCTATTTGAGATAAGCCTACCATTAGTTTTAACCATTGTTTTTTATTAATTGTCCGATACCTTTTCCTAAAATAATTTGTATATTAAGACATTTATGTGTAGAACCTATCCCAGATCAAGCTATAATGCATTAGACTATTTGCAATCACGTTTTGCACAAATATGTGCTTATGATGAATGAAACCCATCGTGTTGGAATTAAACTTAATTAATTGTCAAACAAAAGTCTTAAAGATAAAACTTAAAGATTACCATATTAAATGGAAGAAACGGAGCAAAACATTAAACCTTTAAAGTGTGAACCACGACTAAACACCTGCTCAGTCGTACTACACAACATCTAACTAGGGTTGATTAGCCAGATTTGTTTTCCATTTCACACAAAGACGAACATTCGCTGCGTAAAATATTACACAAAAAAATGAAAAGCCTTCATCAGCATTCATTTCACTCCATTACCATCCCGTTTCCCCCTCCGCTTTCAAAAGCCCCTTGATATGTCGGCTATTACCAAGCTAATTTGAGAAGTCTAGAGCGTGAATGTGAGAGAGGCCTAGCATGCAATCGTGCCTTGAAATAAGTCAAACGCTCGACTGCAGCATCTCGGAGAGCTGAGGTTTTCCTTGCTTTGGGAAAAGCGATTTAGGATGAAACATTGGAAATTAAGCATGTGTAATCCATCACGCCAAGTGAACTATTAAAAGTTTCATTAGGCGGCTGATCAGTGGAGTCGTGACGGATGAGCCCTGGGGTGCTCGAGGTCATCAGGGGGTCTTTATTGTGTTGGTTTTCCTCTTAAGTGCAATCTGATTGGTTCACCTTGTCTAGCAAAATGAAGAGCAATGAATAGGCAGCACTAGGCTACTTACTACTCCATTACGGTTATTAAACTTCAATGTGTAACTCGTCCTTCACTGTATATGCTACCTCATATCATGTGGCTCATTTAGGAGACGTGTGATGGTACTTTTCTAAGCAATCAGACGTATGATTTTTGACTTATCACACTGTGATATAAGTCAGGACAAGAAAAAAGTTGCAGTTGCGAGAAACATAGTTGCATTTGAGAGAAACAAAGACAAATCATGTCGCAGTTGTGACTCAATTGAACCTTCTTGTCTCAACATTGTATGTTGCAAGTGCGGCGTGGTTTTTCGCAAAGGTGGTCTTTGTTTCTCTCAAATGCAACTTATTCTTGTTCTGACTTATATAACAGCGTGACTTGGTTATTGGTGTTAAAGGGGAAATGAAGCAGTGAATCAAGTTTACATGATTTACAAGATGGATTTCCAATATAATCAACAATTATATAAGAAACATTACAAATGTAAACATTTTGAAGAAAAAAAGGAAAAAACTTTGCATCTTTCACCGCCAGGGCGCCGCCATTGTGCAGTTGACGTCACGGGGTTGGTTGGCTCAAGTTCAACAGGCTCTGAGCATTGAAAATCGCGACATCAAACTGTTTTTACACCAGTGTTTTGACCGCAAACGACTAATGTTAGGTACAGTTATTAGACAAAAAGACGACGTCTAATGTTATATGTTGACAAACTGCACATAGAAACATTGTTCGCGATGTCTGCCGTCATATTCCCGTCTCGTCAACACCATGTAAGTTACGTTGCTGTGTAGAACAGCTGGTGGTGAGCGGGTTTGCAATGCTAACTTACCAGGTGTCAGTGTGGCTGTTGTCCTGCGATGCCCTCCGTGTCAGAGTCCATCTGTTGTCAAGAGGTTGATCTTGAGCATGTATTGCGTGGTCAATTCTGCATCACCGGCGCGCACGTTTACCATGCTGTGCCGGGAGTTAGACGTGTGGAAGCGGCGATGCTTTCCCTGAAGGATGTCAGAGCGGAGACACTTTTTCCTAGTATGTTGGCTGTAGCTACTAGCACTACCACTGCGGAAATAAGGACGTTTCATTTCCCCTTTAACAAATAACGTTACATGCTAACTTACATGTTGACGAGACGGGAATATCTGACGGCAAACATCGCGAACAATGTTTCTATGTGCAGTTTGTCAACATATAACATGAGAAGTCGTCTTTTAGTCTAATGACTGTACCTAACATTAGTCGTTCGCGGTCAAAACACTGGTGTAAACACATTTTGATGTCGCGATTTTCAATGCCCAGAGCCTGTTAAACTTGAGCCAACCAACCCCGTGACGTCAACTGCACAATGGCGGCGCCCTGGCGGCGAAAGATACAAAGTTTTTGCCTTTTTTCTTCTAAATGTTTACATTTGTAATGTTTCTTATATAATTGTTGATTATATTGAAAATCCATCTTGTAAATCATGTTAACTTGATTCACTGCTTCATTTGCCCTTTAAGTCAAAAATACTATATTGCCAAAAGTATTGGGACACCCCTCCAAATCATTGAATTTTGGTGTTCCAATCTCTTCCCAGGTCACAGTTGTATAAAATCAAGCACTAGGCATGCAAACGCATCTACAAACTTGTGTGAAAAAATGGGTCGCTCTCAGGAGCTCAATTAATTCAAGGGTGGTACTGTGATAGGTTGCCACCTGTGCAATAAGTGCGTTCGCGAAATTTCCTCGCTAAATATCCCACGGTCGACTGTTAGTGGTATTATAACAAAGTTGAAGCAATTGGGAACAACAGCAACTCAGCTACGAAGTGGCAAGTCCCAGACTTGTTCATCGGATTGCCAGACAGAGAAGCATGATTCGTCACTCCAGAGAACACGTCTCCACAGCTCTAGAGTCCAGTGGCGTGCTTTACACCACAGCATCGACGCTTTCTGGTTGATATAATGCGCTTGGATGCAACTGTTCCGCCATGGAAACCCATTCTATAACCTCTCTACGAACTGTTCATGAGCTAATCTGAAGGCCACACGAAGTTTGGAGGCCTGTAGCTATTGACTGGACTAGAGCAGTGGAGACGTGTTCAATGGAGTGACGAATCACGCTTCTCTGTCTGGCAAGTCTGGGTTTGGCGGCTCCCAGGAGAACGGGACTTGCCTGACTGAGTTGTGCTGAGTGTAGAGTTTTGTGGAGGGGGGATTATGGTATGGGGTTGTTTTTCAGGGGTTGGGCTTGGCCCCTTAGTTCCAGTGAAAGGAACTCTTAATGCTTCTGCATACCAAGACATTTTGGACAATTTCAACTTTGTGAGAACAGTTTGGGGATGTTCCTGTTTCAACATGACTGTGCACCAGCACACAAAGCAAGATCTATAAAGACATGGATGAGTGAGTTTGGTGTGGAGGAACTTGACGGTCCTGCACAGAGTCCTGACCTCAACCCGATAGAGCGCATTTGGGAAGAATTAGAGCGGCGACTGCGAGCCAGGCCTTCTCGCCCAACATCAGTGCCTGAACTCACAAATGCACTTCTAAAAGAATGGTCAAAAATTCCCATAAACACACCTTGTGGAAAGCCTTCCCAGAAGAGCTGAAGCTGTTAAAGCAGCAAAGTGTGGACCAACTGTATATTAAATTACCCTTTGGATTAAGAATGGAATGTCATTAAAGTTCATGTGCATGCAAAGGCAGACGTCCCGAAACTTTTGGCAATAGGGGATTATCACGCTTCCGGGTTTCACGGGCGGGATTTGTCAACTTTGTGCATGTCCACTTCCGACGCATTTCAACAATGGCTGAGACGAAGGCTATATATGTCACTGCTCTGTTCCAATTTGTAAATCTAACCAACAACGCCAACCCTACGTAAGTTTCATGGATTCCCGACTGAATTGAGTATAAAGAAGAACTGGATTAAAACTTTAAAATAAAACAAGGTAGCACGTTTGTTTGCTGCCGGCACTTTAGTGGATTAGACTAATTTACCAGGGATACTATAAATAAACTTAGTGTAGTCCTTCATCAGTTCGCCAGCGAGATCGGTGATTCAACGGAAGTGGCAGTTCACAAAGATCACTGAATCCGGAAGTCCTACGTATCAGCTTGATAATCCCCTATTTAGGGCCCTTTCACACCTACCTTGTTTGGTCCGGACTTTCTGACTTTTCAGTTTGGTCCGAATCAAAATTACAGGTGTGAAACTTCCGCCGGACCATGGTCCGGACCAAACAGATGAAATTTGGTCCTACGAAAAGAGGTCCGGATCAAACTGAACAAAGGTTTGGTTCATTTCTAGTGTGAAAGTATTTCTGTATGGTTCGGACCTTTCACAGAAAGTTCTGGTGGTTCAGAACTTCAAAAAAAAAAGCCGAAAAACAGAAGGTGGCACGAGAAATGAGCCGTTTTGCACATGGGGAGATGAGTAGACAAGGTTTTTAATTGAAGTATGGTCTGATGACATAATAAGATTCATGTTTAACAAACTGACAACATTGCCGAATTGACAACACCAGACGTCCATTAATTAAACCAATCAATGTCAAGATACAGCCCACATAGATGATGATAACAGGACTTAAGTGTGTCGCGTAAAGTTCTACAGTGCGCTCGCGTAATTGCAGTTTGAAACCAAACCAAAACTTTCTGAAAGTATAAAATGTATCAAAACGTGAACTTTGGTTCAGACCTTGGTGTGGACTTTCAAGGTGTGAAAACAATTGCGAGGAGAAAGGGATCCAATTGAAGAACACACTTTTAGCTCTGCAGATTCTCAAGGCTTGAGATGCCCAATGGTACCATTTTTTTCTCCCCGGAAAAGGCTTTCAGAAGCAGACACCTCATCAGGAGGAAGAAATAAAGTTGAAAATGTAGATATAAAATTGCAATTATGAGTTATAAAGTCTCAATTCTGAGAAATTGCATTTGTTAAATATATGATATTGCTATTTTTTTTATTTTATCCACAACTTTTACATTTAGAAGTCTTAGACGTCCAGTAACAGTCTGTTTAATTCGAACTATTGAAATGAACGATTGAAGGGTTCAAACAATCTAATATCACCCTAAGATATCAGCAAGATTCCTGCTTGTGCTGTATCAACACATCTACTGATAAACTGATTTCCTTTGATTGCCCGATGTTGGCTGTGGGTGCTAGGCTAGCTAGGTTCAATTATATAAGATTACTGAGAGACACTTCAGATCATCATGTGACAGTCTCACAGTTTTTATGGTTACACACACACACACACACTTTTAGCTCTGCCGATTCTCAAGGCTTGATGTGCCCACTGGTACCGTTTTTTCTCCCCTGAAAAGGCTTTCAGAAGCAGACACCTCATCAGGAGGAAGAAGCATCGAGAGTGTGTGTGTTAATTCACTGATGAGACCGGGCATGTTTCTCAGCACCCTTTGGGAAATCACATCCAAACTCTACAGGCAAGAACTGGCAAGCCTGGGGGCAAAGCCTGAATCTTTCCTGATTTCTCTGAGAGCTCACTTGGCCAGTTCTTTCCCAAATAAGCCTCTGTGGGAGATGATGATGATGAACATGAGAATGATGGTGAGAATGATTTGGAAAAGCTGTGCAGTTTTGCAGGCATTGTTAGAGTTTTAAAGGCAGCCCAACTCAAAAGTGCAGTTTATCTGTTTATCAGTAGTAGACTGAAATATTGGCTGATTAATGGCGTTATTTAGAATTATAATTTTTATATTTAGTTAATTAAATTATATTCTAATTCTAGGTTATTCAGATTTAGTGATTTTTTTTCATCTTTTTTTCATCAAAAGATCATTTAAAGTCATTATTGTGTTAAATTAGAAAAGACATCAAATAGATATTACAAAAAGTAGCTTTAGAAATAAATATTTTATTGGATTCAACATATTACACATAAGTGTTTAGGCTATGACTAACACAGTCTCATCCCAAAAAGTCATATAACTGACGTTTTGGGACGTCTTTTGACCATACGTCAATATCCGCCTTTTTAGGGCCCCCTTAAACGTCGGTAGATGGCGATCCCGGGCCGTCATACAACTGACGCTTTACCTTTAACGTCAGTTAGGTGACGGGTTAGGTTTAGGGTTAGGTTTAGGTATGGGGTAGAGTTAGGATCCCATAACCTCATCAACCGACGTTTAAGGGGGCCCTAAAAAGGCGAATATTGACGTATGGTCAAAAGACGTCCCAAAACGTCAGTTATATGACGTCTTGGGATGAGACCGGGTTGCTATGACAGCCATGATTTGTTTGGTTTGTGTATATATATATATATATTTTTTTTTTTTTACGGTCTGCAAAAGAAAGTAAGTCATACTGGTTTGAAGTGGCATAAATGTTTATAAACACAATTTTCATTGCGTGGCAAACGTATTTATTTAATTATTTACAGCAATTATTACATATAACAATTTCGTTTTTATTGACCTGTTATATAAATTCAAAATCACATTTGCACTCGGGCTATTCAGGACAACAACTCATGTGATATTGCACTTGTTACCCGATTTAACTTTTTATATTATAATTATTAAAAATAATATGTGAAACGCTTCATTTTAATGTGAACGTCAACTACTCAAACTCCACTAATCTTGACCTCTTCTCCAGCTGAGTGTAGAAGTGGCCTTGCACTAATCTTTCCCCTTCACGAACTCTTTCCCTAATACCTGCTCTGTTCTGAGGCTTTATGGAGATTTTGAACTCTCTCTGTTCCCCAGAAACCCTCAGAAACCCCCGCTCCCCGATGGCCTGCAGGGATAATCTCCTGCAAACGCTGGAAGATTTCCCAATGCTTCACTCCTGACTCACACATTCACGTTTATGTTCCAGAGCTTTTCATATCCGCTTGTAATTGTGTACATTCATTCGTTGTTCTTGGACAAACAATTATGCTTTCAGATTTAAATGGTTATCCATATGTTTTCTGTGTCCAAACATAATTAGATTTTATCCCATGTTCCCATATGTCTGGGCAAACATGGCCAATGACTGTGTGCTTCAAAGTCTGAATTAATCTATGAATATTTGTTTATATAGGCAGGATTGTTTATCCAATTCCCAATTTGGTTGGGAAACTCAATATTTACAACCCTCTAACCTCTTGTTTAATGATAAGCAGTACAAATGCTGTTTGTGGTTCAGATTTGATCATATTGTCATGTACTTATAGATATCGTGCTAAGATTAGAAACAAGCCTGCAGTATAAATTATTTGGCAGTTATGAAACATAGTGCTATTTTTTTCTAATATTATATCTTATATCAGCTGACATCACCATGAGTAGCCAATGGTCGAACATATTTAGGGTTTAGTCAGGGTTTGGAGCATTTCTTCCTGGGTTGCTACTTGTGTCGGGACTGGAGCCAACATTGTTTTTCAATTGAAAATATTTGATCCTAACATGAATTAGTAAAGTTTATGGATGTTTTTTTTAAAGTACTGCTGAAGCGAGGAATCTTAATCTCTTGTAATTCCCACCGTCTTTGGTGTTAATACTTAAAAAGCTCTAATCTTTCCACAATGGTGTGCTTGTCATTGGTTTGGAAGGGTAGTAATGATAAGAGAAAATAAATATTAAAATTAATTATTATTATATTATTATTGACATGAATTATTTAACATTTAAAGGGATACTCCACTTTTATTTTTTGGAAATAGGCTCAATAAACAGTTGAGTTTTACCATTTTCCAATGCATTCAGCATATCCCTTTAATGTCAAAATAACTATAAAGTCTAACTATAGTAGTAAAATGATTGATTTGGCTTAACAGATACTTACTGCATCTGTACATAAACTACTGGAGTTTAGAATATATTTCAATTAAGGTTTTTCTTCTTTCTTGATTTACAGTAGATATGGACTTGGAAACAGTCCCACACCTCAATTGTCATTGTCTGTGTGTCTGGCTCCAGGTGAGAGTGGGTTCGAGATGATAATAAAAGTAGGAAGGCTCTTTTAGGCCGTCCCTGGAGAGCACTCTGTTCCCGGGCCGCCGCTCGGGCCGGGCTCGGCTCCCAGGGGCCAACTGGAGGTTCGGGCAGCTGGTGTTTGCACCCCAGGGGGAGAGCACCAGCCTTGGACTCCAGACACCCATAGAGACTGGGTATTCCTGGAAGACTTAAAGAAATAATTCACTTCTGTCATTTACTCATAGAAAGATCATTTCTTTCTTCTGCTGAACACAAGGGAAGATATTTAGAAGAATTTCGTTAACCAGACCGTTGATTTCCACAGTATTTTTTATTTTTTTTCCTACTGTGGAAGTCAACGGGGACCATCAACGGTCTGGTTAACAACATTCTTCTGAATATCTTATGTTTAGCAGAAGAAAGAAATTCATAGAGGTTTGAAACAACTCAGTGATGATAGGATTTTCATTTTGAAGTGAATTAATGATTTAAGACTAACTTGAAGAAAACCTGCTCCCTGTCATACATCGATCTCTGAAGTCTATGTCATGCTCAAGTACTCAAGTAAATTAATCTGAATTATGTCTGATTTCTTGGAGAGTCACTGGCAGTGGCATTTGCAACAAAGTCAATGTGAGCAACAAGAATTGTACTGTAATGTTGTAATATTTGCCTTGTGATGCCATGTGTTTTTACTTTATATGAATCTGCCCATTGCATTGTGGATTTATGGATGCAAAATCTATCTCATGAAAATGGTCAAAATATCTTAATTTTTCACTCCATATAGAAATAAGCTTACAAATAAGTACAATTACCCCCATAATTAAGAGTTGTGGAGGAGGTTACACACTGTAAGTTGATTTATTGATTTATGATGAGTTGATATTGCATTTTATTATGCTCCCGTTCATAGAGATCTTTAGATGGGTGCTAAGACTTTTTAGGTTGGGTATAATTTGCGATCTCAGACACAGTTTGTTCGCTGGCTTCCATGACTGCAATACACTGTGTTTTCGGCCAAATGGCGACCTGAGGTGGCGAAATACAATTGGGTAAATTATAGGGCTGTCAAATGATTAATCACGATTAATCACATCCAAAATAAAAGTTGTGTTTACATGTGGGTGCACTGTGTATAATTATTTATATATATATAAATGCACACACATGCTCGTATATATTTAAGAAATATTTCCATGTATATACTGTATATAGATTTATATATAGTTTATATTATAAATTATAAATATAAATATTTTATATATATTGCGATTAATCACATCCAAAATAAAAGTTTACATAATATATGTTGGTGCACTATGTATAATTATTTTATATATATAAATACACACACATGCATGTATATTTAAGAAAATTTTTTTATTTATATATAAAATATATTTTTTATATTTACATATCATATAAATTATATATAAATCTATATACAGTATATACATGAAAATATTTCTTAAATATATACAAGCATGTGTATATATATATATATATATATATATATATATATATATATATAAGTAATTATTCACAGTGCACTGACATATATTATGTAAATACAAACTTTTATTTTGGATGCGATTAATCGTTTGACAGCCCTAATAAATAATATTTTTTTTCTTAAATATACATGCATGTGTGTGTATTTATATTATATACAAAATAATTATACACAGTGCACCCACATATATTATGTAAACACAAACTTTTATTTTGGATGCGATTAATCGCGATTAATTGTTTGACAGCCCTAGTCAATTCGCAGTGTGCGCTATCGCACAGACCAAAACAAAAGCAGACATTCTGACACAGAACGGACATTTTAAAATAACTGGATGTGGCATTGTGTTTCAGAGGAACGAGTATGTGAACTCGGTTTCCTAAATATCTGCTCAAAATATCTATCCAAAACTTAGCCTACATACAGCACCTTTAAGCACAGTTCTGGCCCTATTTTAATTACCATAATATAATAAATTAAAGTCTCATTTGCATTAGTGTAATGAGGAATAAATATTTAGTTGTTGGTATAAATTATATTTATTTTATTCGGGTTTCAATGGGAATATCATTTTCCAAATGTTTGTTTTTCTGTACAGAAATTATGAAATTATGCATAATTGTGACAAAACAAATATCTTAAAGGAGTAGTTCACTTTTTAAAACAAAACTTTTGCTGATAATTTACTCACCCCCATGTCATCCAAGATATCCATGTCATTCTTCAGTCGAAAAGAAATTAAGGTTTTTGATGAAAACATTCCAGGATTTTCTCCATATAATGGACTTCATTGGGAACCAAATGGTTCAAGGTCCAAAAGACAGTTCCAGTGCAAATTACAAACTGTTCAAAGGGCTTTAAACGATTACAGACGATGAATAAGGGTCTTATCTAGCGAAACGATCACTCATTTAAAAATAAATAAATAACAAAGTTTAAGTTTTATAAGCACAAATGCTCGCCTTGCTCTGTTCTGTGAGCGTTCGTGACTCTCCTCAAACTCGTTTATCTAAATGAACAAATCTTTTTTCGAGTCATGACTCGAAGGGTCTGGAATCGTTTAAAGCCCTTTGAAGCTGCACTGAAAATCTCATTTGGACCTTGAACCCTTTGGTTCCCATTGAAGTCCATTATATGGAGAAATCCTGGAATGTTTTCATCAAAAAGCTTAATTTCTTTTCGACTGAAGAAAGAAAGACATGGACATCTTGGATGACACGGGGGTGAGTAAATTATCAGCAAAAGTTTTTTCTTTTTTTTCATTTAATGGTCCAAAAAAGGCGTTTTTTAGTATTTTTTCTACAAGGAAAATGCTTCTTTTTCCTATTTTCCTTCTTTTTTTTTTTATGAATGTGTCCTGTCCTCCAGCCAATGTGTGAACGCTGCGAGAACTGGAAGCTCAGACATTAATTTTAACCTTGAGACTGGCTCAGACCCCTCGCTCAGCGTCCTCTGTGGGAATATGTCATCGCTGGGTCTGATCCAAGGGTCCAAAGCGGGGCATGTGTGTTCGTGAGACATCCCAGTATATACACGAAGAGTGACGAGCGCTGTCCAAGGTGCTGAAGACGCTCTCAGGTTCTGAAAACACATGAGAGTGAGCGAATAATGACAGCTTTACTTGTGGGTGACCTATCTCTTAAAGAGACATGAAATCAAATCAGAGTGTTCAATATGTTCAGCAGGACTAATTTGTAACGGAGCAGGAGAGAAGTCAAAGTTCACAGCCTCTTGGCTGACCTGACTTGAGGCTAACTTGCTAAAAACACCCCCCACCCTCAGCCCATGTCCGTGTAATCTTTCTCTGGCTGTGTTCCCATCGCACTAATCCTGCCATTCCTCTCTTGCAAATGTCAGTCCGTATCTCTCTCCGTTCATCTGTTCCCTGGACGACGTCTATCTCCTCCCCTCATGCGTTCAGTGGCCGGGCAGATACTAATGAGGCTGCCCAGGAGAAGCAGAAGAGAATACAACCGTCTCCTTATTCTTTTCCTTTCACAGTCGTTGTGTATTCAGGCCTCAAGGCCGGATTTGACATAAACCCACTCAGCGTTTGTGTTTTAGGGACTTCAGCTCACAGCTGTTGTCTACGGGTTGTTACAGTTGAACTCGACCTGGGTGCCTGTCTTTTAAAGGGACATTTCAATTCAAAGAGATATTTTTATGCGAAACACAAAAGAAAGTTTCAGCTGTTTTTGTCCACATAATGAAAGTCAATGGGGTCCAAAAGCACCAAGCTCCGAAAAGGACTTGTAAATACGTCACATTACAAGTAAAATGGAATTTGTGTTGACTTCTAAAGTTCCTAAAGACATGTTTTTTTGCACAGACCGCTGCTGGCTCACACACGGCTCTAACCCTAGGGCAGCTATTTGTCTTTTCCCATCATCTCCCAGCGGGAAGAGTGCAGTTTACGTGGATTATGTCTCTGAAACTAGGTTACAATGGTTGCTGTGTGCTTGGCCTGATTCATTTGTGGCTGCCTCTGTAAATGAAGCGACCTCTATAAAGACAATATTTTACCTGCACACCATGACAAAAGCTA
The DNA here is from genome assembly GCF_988280905.1 of Pimephales promelas. Classification (NCBI taxonomy): domain Eukaryota; kingdom Metazoa; phylum Chordata; class Actinopteri; order Cypriniformes; family Leuciscidae; genus Pimephales; species Pimephales promelas. Next base: position 8,808,078 of record NC_142793.1, read on the forward strand.
TATTCACTATTACAATGTTCCAATGTAGATTCTCTCTGCTTGAAAAGAAAGTTACAAATGCAATGAAACCCATTTGGTTGAAACATATTCCCCTGCTTTAACGACAGATTTATAGAGGAAAAAAAAAAAGCGAGTGCCAATTTTTTGTTCTATTTTCACCCTAAAATTTCAATTAATAATTCAGTTGTGTTAAATGGTGTAACCACATAGCAAAATGTAATGACATATTTCTGGATCATTATTAAAAAAAAAAGTTTTTCGGGGGTCATACCATTTGAACTAAATGTTTTTCTATATTAAATATGTTATTAATTATTATTAATTATAATTATGTAATTTAAATATTATTTAAATATCAAATGTGTGAAATATATATTAAATATTATAACAGTCATGAGTGGAATTGAATGTTTTAGGGCGTTCTTCTGATTTTGTGGGAAAAACATGACACTTAAACAAACTGGCTTTGCTGGGGTTTTTTTTTAAATAATAATAGTTTTTTAAATGTAATAAAAGACTATTTATGCCAAATAATTTCCACCCTTTAATGAGCTTTATGTTTATTTATCTCCAGTCATATCAACTACACTGTAAAAAATATTGTTGGTTTAACTTAAAAAAAATTTAAGTTCATTAAACTGGAAAAAGTGAGTTAATACAATGAAGGAGAATGATTTAATCATCAGAAACTCAAAATTATATGTTATCTGAACTAAATATCTATAGATATGTTTGACTTTAAGCCCCACAAAAATCGTTAAAACTTATTTTAATTTAGGAATTAAAAACATGTACTACTGGATGCATCACAGCAGGGTTATTATTGTTAATTAAAACCAATAGTACCAAAGCATGTTATTAACTGAAATTAAGAAATAAAATCAAATTTAAATTTTAGATTATTAACTTTAAACACTATTTAAAAATGTTGCATTGGAAAGAGAAATAATTTGAAGTTGAAGCACTAAAATTACTAACTCAAAATAAATAAAAAACATAACATAAATGAAAATAAATTGAACCTAAGTAATTAGTTAGTGTATGGATGTTTATACAGTATATATATGATAAAAGTGACTAAAAAAAAGTTACTAAAATGTAAAAATAAAAATAAAATAAAATGTAAAATGATAATAAAATGTACACAATAACAGTTTATAAGTGATACGCTAACACTTTACAATAAGGTTACATTTGTTAACATTACTATTAACTAACATGAACTAGCAATACATTTGTTATAGTGTGTTAATCTTTGTTAACACTAGTTAGAATAAATCCAGCTATTCATTGTTAGTTCACAGTACATTAACAAATACAACATTTGATTTTAATAATATATTAGTAAATGTTGAATAAATGATGTGTTTCATTAGTAGGTCATGTTACCTATTGTAGTTAACTACCAATGAAGCCTTATTGTAAACTAAAGTGTTACCAATAATGCTACAATAACACTCTGTCACTGCCTACATGAATTGCATTTGAACCTTTTTTTTTTAACTGAATGGATCCAGACAAAAGCGTCATGTCTCCCCAGAGCTGCTGTCCTGCCGTCGCCGGATATACTGCAAGCTGGGAGTGGAGTCAGTGCTTTATCATCGCGTTTGTTCATTTCCCAGAGTGATCCTTAAATCAGAGATGCTGGCTGCTGGACTTAATCTCAGGAAGTGACAGCGCTCGAGTCAGGTTTAAGCTCTCAGCTCTGAGTGGATGGAGGACACTGGCGCTGAACAGTCTTCCTATCCGCCTCTAAACGTCTGTGTTCCCCCGGTCCAGCACCCGTCCGGTGGGACGGCGTGAGGCAGGCAGGAACAGGTGTGCTAGAACGCGATCAAATTATCACACGGTGCTCCCACGATACTCGCTTTCATCTGTGAACACTTGCCTGAATGTTGGCAAAGTAGTCTTTTCTAAGCAGTTGTGGATAAGCTTTCCATAAAAAGCTTTACGAGAAGTGACCAGCTTGATTGGATTTCTGTCCATTTATGCGAAACTACCAAAGACACGGATCTTGGTTCCCCACTGTGTTAAGATGTGTTCATAGATGTGGGTGAAGAGCATTTATTATTCATCAGCAGTAATATGTTTGCAGAGATACATTATTAAGGCCATACGCTCTCTGCGGCCGTCAGCCTTTAACTGGTTGAATTTTATAAGGCTTCTATAACCCAAAATGAAGGAGGTGTTTTACTCCAGGAGTGTTTGTGGATTTTGCTATTTGAATGGACCCGTCTGGACCTTAAAGGAGTAGTTCGCTTTTTTTAAAAAAAAACCTTTGCTGATAATTTACTCACCCCCATGTCATCCAAGATATCCATGTCTTTCTTTCTTCAGGCGAAAAGAAATTAAGGTTTTTGATGAAAATATTCCAGGATTGTCTCCATATAATGGACTTCAGTGGGAACCAAACGGTTCAAGGTCCAAAAGACAGTTTCACTGCAGCTTCAAAGGGCTTTAAACGATAAGGCAGTCGCTCCAGGATTTCACGATTTCTTTTGTGATTTTTGCGATCAAAATGACTGATTTTGTCGTGGTAATTTCCAAAAATTTGAGAAAAAATTTGAGATTTATATATAACATTTACCATAATAGTATTCAGTCCTTCCAGAAAAACGCTGAGTTTTTTTGTGATTGTTGCGGGCAAAAATTGATTGATTAGCCTGCTCGGCCCGTTTTCTTTAAAAATGCGATGGAATATGCGGGATATTTATGCAATTTTATGCAATGAAATTGCAGGAATTTGCAAAAATTGAGAGAACTTGCAAAAATTGCGGTTTGATGAAAAAGATTTCTCTTTTTCAGTGATTCCCCCAACATCCTGTTCTCACTAGGCTAATGTAAGAGTCATTTCTTATTACTTCCTTTGATAAGCAAGCATACTACATCATAGAAAGTGCTGGGAATATTTAATTTCTCATCTTGTTTTATTTCAGACTATAACGAGTGTAAATAAGGTGTGGCCCCTTTAAGAGCTGCGCGCTCCCTGTTGAACTCTCTGCAGTGTTATATGTGCGCCTCAAACGCCCCATGTGTGCGGGTAATTTCTGTTTGATGCTACTTCTTTTATCTTATGTTGTTTATTAAGTAACGATGTGACGGTAGAACGTGTGAGACAGTTATACGAGTTCGATTTGTGAGATGTCAATCGCCTCCGTGAGTCTGTCCGGCGTCGCGTAATTGCGTCACTTCATAACGTTCCCATGGAAACAGAGGGAAATGGCTGCTCTTGTGTGAAGCAAACGGAACATTTTTTAACTTTCTACTAAAATACACGTGACTTTTTTTTGCAACGAAAATGCGAGGATTATGAAATTATGCAAACCCCGCATATTTTGCAAGGAAATCGGCAATTTATGCGGCGAAAGTGCGGCGTATTTGAAAAAATGCGGCCCCCGCATAAATATGCGGACTTTGGCTGATTTTGCATTGAATTCAGCGATCGCATAATCGCGTTTTTCTGGAGGGACTGATAAGGGTGTTATCCAGCGAAACGATCGCTCATTTAAAAAATAAATAAAAAAGTTTAAGTTTTATAAGCTCAAATGCTCGCCACGCTCTGTTCTGTGATGCTCCTGTTCGAACTCGTTCATCAATATGAACAAATCTTTTCCAGAGTCAACTCGTTCATTTTGTTCATTGAGATTTGTTCATTTTGATGAATGAGTTCGAACAGGAGAGTCTACCATTTGAGCTTATAAAACTTAAACTTTGTTATTTTTTTTAAAATGAGTGATCGTTTCGCTAGATAAGACCCTTATTCATCGTCTAGAATCGTTTAAAGCCCTTTGAACAGTTTGCAGTTTGCACTGAAACTCTCATTTGGACCTTGAACCGTTTGGTTCCCATTGAAGTCCATTATATGGAGAAAAATGCTGTAATGTTTTCATCAAAAACCTTAAAGGAGTAGTTCACTTTTGAAAAAACTTTTGCTGATAATTTACTCACCCCCATGTCATCCAAGATGTCCACGTCTTTCTTTCCTCAGTCGAAAAGAAATTAAGGTTTTTGATGACAACATTCCAGGATTTTTCTCCATATAATGGACTTCAATGGGAACCAGACGGTCCAAGGTCCAAATGACAGTTAATAACAGTTTCAGATGCAGCTTCAAATGTCTTTAAACGACACCAGACGACGAATAAGGGTCTTATCATGCGAAACGATCGGTTATTTCAAAACTTATTCCAAAAATGTAACTTTCCTAAGGACAAATGCTAGCCTTGCTCTATTCTGTGAGGCGCGTTTGTAACGTCACGTAATACGTACTGTAATTACGTTCAAAAGGTCACGGGCGACGTAGCCGGAAGTAAAGAATCAGTGTTTACAAGTTGAACACATAGGTTGAACGTGCAAACTAACTCAAACGCCGTTTACAAAAAAAGGAATTAAAAGGTAAAACAACGATGTCGGACGATTTTGATTCTGTACTTCTGGCTAGCATTTGTCCTTGGAAAAGTTACATTTTTGGAATAAGTTTTGAAATAACCGATCGTTTCGCATGATAAGACCCTTATTCATCGTCTGGTGTCGTTTAAAGACATTTGAAGCTGCATCTGAAACTGTTATTAACTGTCTTTTGGACCTTGGACCGTCTGGTTCCCATTGAAGTCCATTATATTGAGAAAATCCTGGAATGTTTTCATTGGATGACATGGGGGTGAGTAAATTATCAGCAAAAGTTTTTTTTTTGAAAGTGAACTAATCCTTTAACCCTCAGCTCTTCGCTCCTCGAAGTGAAAGTAAACCAGTCTGAGGTAAATGTCCCATGGATTATTCCTCGCAGCCTCCGGAGACTCCGCAGTACATTAATCTGAGTGTCTGACTAAATATCGTTTGTTTACCGAGTTTATGTGGGCGTTTACAGTCTCAATGTGTTGCTTCAGATCATTCGCGTTTGAATTGAGCGCGCTCTCGGTGGGCGTCACATTAGGAAAATAATGAGCTGAGAGAACGATAATGAGCACAGCTGACATCTCTGTCTTTTTATATAGATTACATAAACAAAATATTTTTAATTTATTTTTAAATAAGATCATTTAAAAGTACAAATTTAAATGATTATAAACATATACTGTTCATGCCTGAGTAATAGTTTTAAGTTTTAAAGTGTTTGAGATCAGAACCAAATCAGGTGAAAAATAAGTTTTATAAGGAATAAAAGTTATTAGCGTTTTATCGCCACTAGTGTTCATTTCTGCTGGAAACTGTAGCATACAGAGTCAAGTGAATAATCTACTACTAGTACTACTACTTTTTTTTTCTCCATTGTGAAATTTTGTATTCAATAAAATACAATATACTATTTCAGACTTGTGTGACGGAGGTTCATAAGTGTGTATTGATTTTTGAGCTGTAGTCTAAACAGGCCTTTGTCTAGAAGGCCTAGTGTTTCTCTCCCTCACTTTGTGTGCATCATTTGTATTTGTGAATGATAGTTGGGTGTCTCAGATAAAACTGTTTGCTAAAGAGATGTGAAGGAGCGCCGAAGCAGCCGGACACCCTCAGCGAGGCTTAGCAAATGTCCCGCTTTGTTCACCCGAGCAACGGAGGTCAAGACAAACAAGCAAACTCTGTTTCACCTTAGCGTGTTAGCAAATGCCTTTAATTGTTAGCGTTTAGCTAATCCTCTTCTTCAGCTCGCCTGAGCTGTTATGTCACAGTTGTTGGCCATACAATCTGCCAAGTGCCATTACAACATAACGGCTCAGACTCCTTCAGGTTTTATGAGGCTGATTATGACCTGATAGTGTTTGTTGTGGTCGAAGCAAGCTTTTCCTGCTAATGTGTTGGTATGCTAGTGTTAGTAATGTGTGTGAGCATGTGATCTGACCAGTTCTGTTCTCAGGTTCTTTACGGTTCTTTAGAGAGAATTCAGTACTCTCAGAATTCAGTACTCTCATTCAGTACTCTACCTTTTCAAAAGGTACACTTTTGTACCTAAAGGGTGCATATTGGTACCTTCATGGTACATATTAGCACCTAAAATGTACATATTAACACAGAAAATGTACATATTAGCACCTGAAATGTACATATTAGCACCTGAAATGTTCATATTAGCACCCAAAATGTCCATATTAGCACCCGAAATGTCCATATTAGCACCCGAAATGTCCATATTAGCACCTAAAATGTACATATTAGCACCTGAAATGTACATATTAACACCTAAAATGTACATATTAGCACCTGAAATATACATATATTAGCACCTAAAATATACATGTTAGCACCTGAAATGTACATATTAAGACATAAAATGTACATATTAGCACCTGGAATGTACATATTAGTATCTGAAATAGATATATTATTGTTCTGTTCTCAGGTTCTTTAATGTTCTTTAGAGAGAATTCAGTACTCTCATTCAGTACTCTACCTTTTCAAAAGGTGCACTTTTGTACCTAAAGGGTGCATATTGGTACCTTAATGGTACATATTAGCACCTAAAATGTACATATTAACACCAAAAATGTACATATTAGCACCTGAAATATACATATTAACACCTAAAATGTACATATTAGCATCTGAAATGTACATATTAGCACCTGAAATGTACATATTAACACCTAAAATGTACACATTAGCACATAAAATGTACATATTAGCACCTAAAATGTACATAATAGCACCTGAAATGTATATATTAGTACCTGAAATGTACATAGTAACATCTAAAATGTACATATTAACACCTAAAATGTACATATTAGCACATAAAATGGACAAAAGTTTACCTTTTGAAAAGGTACAGCCCCAGTGACAGCTTTCGTAAGAGAGTGTACTGACTCGTACTGTGGTGGATGAATGAGAGCTGTTGCTCTTAGTGTCAGTCCACTGAGGAAGAACGTTACGGCGTCCCAGAACATTTACATTGATCCTTATTATTGAACTGCACTTCCTAAAGAAAAACCTCATGCTTCAAGAGTGTGACGCCTCTGCACTCATCCACACACTCTCTGTTAGAGATGCAGAGTGAACTCCATGCCAGTTTGCCGCAGTTTTAGTTGGTTTGTCTTATTTAGATTCAAAACACCTAATTTAAAATTAGGCTATCTTTACACGGAAACGATTCTGAAGAGAAAACGCAAAAGTGGCGTTGCGTTATCACTTTTATTCTGCGTTTAGACGAGCGTTTTTGGGTGGGAAATCCGTGTGTATATGGGGACGCAAAAGTGTGTGAAATTCAATGTAGTATGCACCCCAGGCAGCTAGGTGGCAATGTGAAGCACTGCCACACGACAACAACAAGTCCGCACGCCTGCGTACAAACCTTCACTGTCTAGCAGACTTTCACGTTTTTACTTTTTACACGGGAACGCGGCGGTGGAGCGCTGTTAAAGGGTTAGTTCACCCAAAAATGAAAATTAAGTCATTAATTACTCACCCCCATGCTGTACCAACCCCATAAGACCTTCGTTCATCTTCGGAACACAAATAAAGATATTTTTGATTGAATCTGAGAGCTGGATCAGTCCTACATAGACTGCCTAAGGGACTGGCTCTTGACGGCCCATAATGTCATTAAAGAAAAGGTTTAAATATTCCATGTGCCTACAGCGGCTCAATTATAAGTTTATCAAGCGACGAGACTACTTTTTGTGCGAAAAAAACATAAATAACGAATTTATTCGACTATTCCATTACTTCCTTATGGGCGCATGCGCGAGAACTGAGACGAGGACGTTCTCCTTCGTCTACTTCTTGTTACCGGCTGCTCACCGCTTAGGAGTTTTACCGCCCCCTACCTTATAAGATGATGTGCTGATATCCAGTAGCTGGAAGCGCAAAACTTTCTGTTTACAAGCAGAGGAAGATGCGCGCTGTACATACGCTTTTCAATTTGCGTATTTTCCGCACTATAAGGTGCACTTAAAAGCCTTTAATCTTCTCAAATACGACAGTGTTCCTTATAATCCGGAGCGCCTTATATATGGATCATCATTTTATACGGTAGGGGGCGGTAAAACTCCTAAGCGGTGAGCAGCCGGTAACAAGAAGTAGACGAATGAGAACGTCCTCGTCTCAGTTCTCGCGCATGCGCCCATAAGGAAGTAATGGAATAGTGGAATAAAGTCGTTATTTATGTTTTTTTTCGCACAAAAAGTATTCTCGTCGCTTGATAAACTTATAATTGAGCCGCTGTAGGCACATGGAATATTTAAACCTTTTCTTTAATGACTTTATGGGCCGTCAAGAGCCAGTCCCTTAGGCAGTCTATGTAGGACTGATCCAGCTCTCAGATTCAATCAAAAATATCTTTATTTGTGTTCCGAAGATGAACGAAGGTCTTACGGGGTTGGTACAGCATGGGGGTGAGTAATTAATGACTTAATTTTCATTTTTGGGTGAACTAACCCTTTAAGATTTCCACTCGAGGGTGGTTTCACTTTTTTGCGTTTTTAAGCTCCAAAAACGCCGTCACCGTGTAAACGAAAGGAACATCCAATAAAATATTTTTACGTTTTCACCCACGAGCGTTCTCGTGTAAACAGAGCCTAAATGTTGTACCTGTTTTACAAAAAAACCCCAAAAAAACAAACATATTTAGTATATCAAAAAAAATAAAAAAATAGAAATGTATACTATCAATACAATATATTCATTTTTTTTACTCTAGATCCCAAATTATCACGTACACTTTTACAGTTAATACATACATCGAATTAAAGTTACAGTTTGCTGATGTACATGATTTGAGTGGTTGAACTAAAACATATACAGTTTGCTCTTCTATTCAGTGATATCCCCGCTATTGTGGTCTAGACAGGTCTGGAAATAAAATCGCGAGTCCTCTTATAGTCTGAGACAGAGACAAGAACAACTACGGGTACAACACTTCCAGCTCATAAAAGTCATTAGTTTTAGAAAAGGTTGGACTACACTGCTTGATATGTGTTGATTCACTTAAAAGAACCAACTTACAGTATAAGAGTCATTTGTTCTGTAAAAATTGGACGACTAATTTCTCTGTATGTTTCATGCTCTATTTCTATATGATTATATTGCTGTATTTGTTTTCTTTGACTTTGAATCCTCTGTGAACCCTCAACAAGGGTTCTTTGTGTTCTTGAGTACTGGATCATAATGGACGAGTTGGGTCACCTCAGATGGCTGGCGGTGCAATGGGGCCATTTGTCTCCTAACCCTGTAACGGAGAGTCACTCTGGCTAAAGGCCAACTGGCACACACGGACAGATTTGCTGGACTTCAGTGTGATGTGTTCGCAAGAGAGACTAAACATGATGTTGCAGTTGCTTTCAATAGCCGCCCGCGTCCCCACCGCAGAAACTTTCCCCAAGAATTAAAATAGTAGTGATAATTTACTCACCCCCATGTCATCCAAGATGTCCATGTTTATCTTTCTTTAGTCGAAAAGAAATTAAGGTTTTTGATGAAAACATTCCAGGCTTTTCTCCATATAATGGACTTCAATGGGAACCAAATGGTTCAAGGTCCAAATGAGAGTTTCAGTACAGCTTCAAAGGGGTTTAAACGACACCAGACGATGAATAAGGGTCTTTTATTTAATGCTCATTGCTCAAAACTTCTCAAAATATGACTCGACCCCCCACAGAGCTCGCTGAGGCCCCCTTGTGGGCCGTGACCCCCCTGATGGGAACCGATGCTTTAGACCACGATGGAAATGCAGACAAGAACAGGTCTAGGGGGAATGAGTTTCGGTGGAAATTTCGGTTGAATGCGCTCGTTTCTTTCATTTTCATATGAATGGGGCCACATCTGACACCACACAGATCTACTAACTGCATTGTTGTATTAACCGATACCCCAGCCTTACAGAACAGAGCAAACCTTCTTGAGAAAATCACACACGTCTAGATCGCTGAAAGACTGGCTGTTGGACAATCTTCTAATATTTGTAGTTCTAGGCCGCTCGTTGCAGTGAAAGTCTCTTTGTTGTTTTGGCTTCCTTCCCGCGTCACTGAGGCTGAAATACACGGCGGATTCCACAAAGAATGTCATTAAGCATTCCATTAAGCAAGTCATTTGGGTATTAATGTTATTTATTTATTTTAAATGCAGGAAATTAAATCATCTATGAAGATGGAGCATTATAAACTGATACTTTCAGAGAAAGTGGGTGGAGTGGTGGAAAATAAAATCTTGTTTTTTTTCATTAAAAATCAGAAAGGTAGCTGAATGGAACAGGAACTAAGATATTAGCAACTTGACAATATTTCTGAATATATGTACATCTATGATTAGTAATGCAGTTACTTACAGTACATTTTTGGATCTAACTTTTTCTGCTGCAGTTTATTTCTGCTACATAAAAGGGATATCGCCATCTATAGGGCATTAAAGGAACTTTATTTTGTGCGTCTTTCATCCAAATGATTTAATTTATCTGTTAAATTGAGGAGACAATTTGGAAGGATATTGGTTTACTTATGCCCTTTTTGAGCACTTGAGCTTACCCGAGACTTAAAGGGTTTGTTCACCCAAAAATTAAAAAATTAAGTCATTAATTACTCACCCCCATGCTGTTCCAACCCCGTAAGACCTTCGTTCATCTTCGGAACACAAATAAAGATATTTTTGATTGAATCTGAGAGCTGGATCAGTCCTACATAGACTGCCTAAGGGACTGGCTCTTGACGGCCCATAAAGTCATTAAAGAAAAGGTTTAAATATTCCATGTGCCTACAGCGGCTCAATTATAAGTTTATCAAGCAATGAGACTACTTTTTGTGCGAAAAAAACATAAATAACGACTTTATTCCACTATTCCATTACTTCCTTATGGGCGCATGCGCGAGAACTGAGACGAGGACGTTCTCATTCGTCTACTTCTTGTTACCGGCTGCTCACCGCTTAGGAGTTTTGCCGCCCCCTACCTTATAAGATGATGTGCTGATATCCAGTAGCTGGAAGCGCAAAACTTTCTGTTTACAAGCCGAGGAAGATGCGCGCTGTACATACGCTTTTCAATTTGCGTATTTTCCGCACTATAAGGTGCACTTAAAAGCCTTTAATCTTCTCAAAAAACGACAGTGTTCCTTATAACTTGGAGCGCCTTATATATGGATCATCATTTTATACGGTAGGGGGCGGTAAAACTCCTAAGCGGTGAGCAGCCGGTAACAAGAAGTAGACGAATGAGAACGTCCTCGTCTCAGTTCTCGCGCATGCGCCCATAAGGAAGTAATGGAATAGTGGAATAAAGTCGTTATTTATGTTTTTTTCGCACAAAAATTAGTCTCGTCGCTTGATAAACTTATAATTGAGCCGCTGTAGGCACATGGAATATTTAAACCTTTTCTTTAATGACTTTATGGGCCGTCAAGAGCCAGTCCCTTAGGCAGTCTATGTAGGACTGATCCAGCTCTCAGATTCAATCAAACATATCTTCATTTGTGTTCCGAAGATGAAAGAAGGTCTTACGGGGTTGGTACAGCATGGGGGTGAATAAATAATGACTTAATTTTCATTTATGGGTGAACTAACCCTTTAAGTCTCTGTAGACGTTTGAAGGGGTCATGAAAATGACTGTACTGAAATGTGTGTTGACAGTGCCTGTAAACAACATAGTATAATGATAAAAATCTTTTAATCATAAAAAAATAAAAAATTTTTAATCTCCTTATGTTTTCCCCTGTCTCAAATCGAGCCGTCAGACCATGTGACGTCACGCGGTCGGACGACCCTCCCACGATTGTTGATTGACAGAAGCGTTTCAACACAGACCCGCCCTGAGCGAGCTGTCATCATCCGCCATTATCGATACGCTTAAGCAGAATGGCGTCTAAGCGATTGTGGTGTTGCTGCTTTTTCTGTTTCTACGATAACAGCGACTTCTTTGATTGGTGGTTTTCTCCTCGGGATTGTGGGTAGTGTAGTTCCTTATTTAATTCAGCTATTAAACAATTTTTTTTTATTAAATAATGTTAAACTAAATGCTACTTTTAAAATAGTATACAGTACTGTCCATGGAATACAAGACCCCTAGTGGTATAGTCCTGCTTTCAGTGCTTGTTTTATGTTGAGGATATGAAGATTTGCAGGTTCTGTATGGCTGTGTGTGTGTGTGTGTGTGAATGCATGCACCTGGCTCCTCTCTGGTCACAGTACCTTTGTAAAGCCTCTGTTTTATAATAAGACCATTTGTCACAGTGTGATGAAGCATATGACAAGCGCATCAACACCAGCGTCTGTGCTGATCCGGATCTGATGCTGCGAATGCAAAGGCATCCCACACCTTCCTACATAAAAACGCATATATAAGCGTGGTGTGCTGGAGCTCGCTTTAGGAGAACGTGCTCGTCTTTGGCACACTCTGTTCTCTAAACACACATAAGACATGGGGAGAGGTGAGGCTATTGTTTTATAATCTTTCATTAACTCTGTGCCGTCCCATATGACCTTGCAATGGCAATAAAAGCCCATAATAAAAGCAGCATGGCGGGGCGATGGAGGGAGAATTTATTACGGACCGACTTTTACACCAGGTCAGTCTCACTGTCCGTGCTTTACTGGGGTCGTCACTCTCTTAACCTCAAGTGCTTCTCTGTCGGTTGTGCTGAATGAATGGGCTCAGTTGGTTTATAGGGATGCTCAGCTTGGAAATATTGGCTGAAGATTTATTGTCTCACAAGTAATTGTGATTAACAATTTAATCGCCAGTTTTGTTCATGTGAGTGTGCCCAATCACAAAATTATTTACTTGGAAATAGTGCTGTCAATCAGTAAAAAAAAATAAAAAATGGTTACACTTTATTTTGAAGGCCACCTGAAATCAAAACGTATGTTTTTCTTAGCTTTTCTGTCACCCCCCTTTTTGAGAATGGGGGTTAAAATGCACTATTCAAACTTAAATGGTTGTAATTCAAGAATGCTTAGGAATATATACCCAAATTTGGTCTTGTTTTAAAGAAACACTCAGCAGATTATTGCTGAAGTGAAAACACTTAAAAAGTGAAAGTATGAAAAAGTTATGGAAGTTTAAATTTACAGTAAATCAAATATACTGTACCATATATTTTTTATTTTAAATAAAATATATATTTTACAAAATATTTTTTACTCTAAAATTACTGTAAAATCAAATCCATAAATCTAACCAAGTTATGTTCCAAATTTGAAGTTGATATCACAAAAATTGAAGTTCCCATGAGATTTTGATTAGCCGTAGTACCAAAAATAGCCACCGGGTGCCATTGAATTCCATTGAATTTAGTTTTATTCATTCTGCCTTAACAAATTAATACATTTCTTTTTTTTTTATTTTTTATTAAGGAATCAATATAAAAAAAGAGTACAAGTAAACAAACATAACAGTAAGAGGAAAAAAAAACAAACAAACAAATGAACATAGAAACAAACAAAATAATAATACAAAAGGAGAAAAGTGAGCCAACGTATACAAATATACAATCAAAATCGACAGATGGCAATACGGATGCATCTATATCTCTCTTACCTACATGTATAAACCCATACACGTGCATACATATTCATACACACATATCTGCATGTATACACACATACCCATATATCCATACACATATACATACTGTACATATATATAGACATACATTCATATATATATACATACATACCTACATATACACATACACAAAAAAAAAAAAAAATAAATAAATAAAAAAAATTAATAAATAAAAAAATAAAAAAAAATAAGGGGGGATAAAAAAATATAATAATAATAATAATAATAAAAAAATAAAATAAAAAAATAAAAAAATAAAAATAAAAAAATAATAAAAAAATAAATAAAATAAAATAAAAAAAGGTACAAAGATTATACAAACAAAACAAAAAAACAACAAAAACAAAGGGGAAGAAAAATAGAAATTAAAAATAGGGAGGATGAAGAGTTAAAATGGCTATTGCATATTGATTTCACTTGAGTTTGCAGTTGCACCTTGCTCTCCTGAATGGTTTTTTTTTTTTTTTCCCTCCCTTTTTTCTCCTCCTCTCCTTTCTTTTAACACCAACGCACAATGGCTGGACCCTCCGGATCATTTGTGCATGACCCGGCTGCGTCTCTGCCTGCAAAAACAAAATTAATTAAAATTAAAAAAAAACAAATTAATACATTTCTAACGCAATGTTCAATAATAAAACGGTTTTCACAGGATGAATTCTGAGTTTATAAGCTTTCAAATGATACCTAATTTATGATAACTACTAAAATATGTGATATAATAAAAAAGGCGATAAAAAATTATAATATATTTTAGAGGATATATATATATATATATATATATATATATATATATATATTATAATTTTTAGAGCATAATATTATACTATAATTTTTTATTGCAAAATACTAGATTATATGTTTTATTATGAACTTTTAGCATAAAAACAGAAGTTTCAGTGATTAAAAGTGGGTGCAACGACTTTTTGTGACAAAGGTCAAAACTCCTGTTATGATGCAGATTTTTTCAGGTGCACTCTTGTCAAAAAAAATCATCAATTACTCTTCCTACATAATTTGTACCACAAAACAGGGGTAGTATATCTATTTAGAAGTCTTAGACCTTTCCAATGATATATAATTTGTCATAATTAGATTAGGATTTAATAGAAATATAGTGAAGTAAAGTTAGGCGTCCCGGTACCGGGACGGTGACAGTTAATGAATAAGCTGGTACGTGTTCAAAACAATGACAGAATCCGCATTTAGGAGATACAGCCTACAGTCTCTCACTTCCGCTAAAATATATTATTATGACATCACTGCAGACATCTGCTTCTTATCACATCTTCTGTCCAATTAAATGCTCAGAATCTAAAGCTCCGCCCCCTATGCTATAGACGTTGCGGAGAAACATGAGTTCCCTTTCGTAGTCACTTCGAGTTACGTCAGAAGTGACGGAGATTGGGGGTTTCGCATAGAAAGCCAATCCTCTTCGAGTATTTAAACACGAGCCAATGGCATGCAATGCCTTGGGGCTGCGGAAATTTGCATAGCGTACTCCGCCCTACTCCGTGAGTATAAAAGGAGGAAGTGAACGCAACCGCAGTATGTTTTCGCTTCGGAGCCAAGAGAACCTCTTCACTCCTGAAAGCTATTACAAGACTCTTCGAGACGAGCGTCCTCTTCAGTGTTGGTGTGACGGCGGTACCCAGCGAGTTTCTGCATTGCCTGCGATCTGTGCAGTGGTCTGCCAGACTTTGCGCTTCTCCCTGGTCGCCTCAGCGCTGAAAGAGTGAATTTCCTCCTCTCTGTAAAAGAGCTACACGCGACACGTCTTTTTAAAGACGGTTCGCCCGTGTTCTTCTGGATGCGGTCGATTTCTGTCGTCATCTGATGGTCGCGATCGCTGCTCTGTATGCCTGGGCATTCAGCATGCAGCAGCAGCGTTCGTGGATGACTCATGTTCCTGCTATGGGGACATGACCATCTCCACACTGAGGTTAAAAAAAAAAAAAAAAAAGATATATATATATATATAAAAAAAATTATATTTTATATATAGAATATATATTTTTATATATGTAAAAAAAAAAAAAAATCTCACTAGAGTGAGAGCCCCGGTCCCCCTTACTCGATCGGCTTCCTTCACGAAAAGGGGCCCGTCGACCGGGGACCCGGCGAATTAACGGTGACGGTGTGGCATAAAGCCCCGACGATTTCTCGGGCCACACCTCCCGCCTCAGTGCGTGAGCCAGCGAGCGTTAGTTCGATTCAGTCGGCTGCCTCTTCAGTGGTACCGGCTGCTTCGAGCAGCGCTCCAGATGATGATGTGATGTCGATCGCAGCATCACTAGGTGGGCTACAGTCCTCGGGAGATGAGGATGCGGCTGCACTGCCCCCTTCGGGAGAGCCAGCGCTGCCCGTGTCGGATCCCGAGCTGACGGCATGCTGTCTCAAGCCGCTGGGAGTATTGGGTTAGAGTGGCATCCTCCATTCTCCCCCGATCTCTCACGGAGGGATAATTGGTTTTTGGACAAAGCTGCCGCCGCGAGGCCACGGCCAACTCCATTGCCTTTTTTTCCCCGAGCTGCATGCGGAGTTATCGCGCTCTTGGGGGACTCCTCTGTCCACTCGAGAGCGCGATCTCTCCCCCGCCTTTCCCCCCTCGATGGGGGGGCCGCCCGTGGGTGCACTGGGATGCCCCCGCTGGAGCGTTCTGTTGCGATACAGCTGTGTCCACAGGGCGCCTCCTCCGTGGTCCTCCTAGGCACCCATCCAAAGCCTGTAGGTTCTCGTCTGCCATGGCGGCGCGTTCCTGTAGAGCGGCGGGACGGGCGGCCTCCGCTTTGCATGCGATGAGCACTGTGCAAGCGCAGATGCTCAGAGATATGCTCGAGGGCGGGACTGATCCAACGGCATTCGAAGATTTGCGGTCCGCCACTGACCTTGCTCTCCAAAAGGGCAACGAAAGTGGCCGCTCGCGCCGTTGGTCAGGTGATGGCCACTAGTGTGGTCCAGGAGCGTCAACCTGGCAGACACTCGGAGCGCTGAGCGGATTCGTCTGCTCGACGCCCTTCTCTCCCAGGTTGGCCTTTTTTGGCGGTGCAGTCGAGAACTCTTGCCCAGCAGTCTCCACTGCCCAGGAGCAGACGGAGGCAATCAAACATGTTCTGCCCCGACGACCAGCTGCTGCCTCCACCCAGTCGTCGGCACAGATGCCTCCCGCTGCTCGCCGCCGAGGACGCCCCCCCGCGGCTCCCCTGCCTCCCGCCCCGCCCCAGCAGCAGCCTTCATCCGGGCCACGGCGTGGAGGAGGCCGCCGGCAGGCGTCACAGCCCCCTCAGGCCGCACACCCCGCTAAACGCCAGGTAAGCGATGATCCTGATACGGGCTGCTCAGTGATGGAGTTGAGTTTTTCCCCAGGAGGCGGGAGCAGGCCCCCTCCTGCCCCCGGTGGAGGGCCGGGGGGAAAATCTTTCGTTTTCAGTTCCCGCTGCTCGCCCACAGGTGGGCAGCGCCCTGAGTTGGTTAAGAAAGACTTGACATCATCACTGAGCCCACAGACTGGAATGAGTGCGCTCGACGTTCCAGTGCGTCAGCCCACACATTCCTCTCTGTCTCTGAGGGTGCGGAAGGGTGCGAGTGTCGTCCCCGGGCTACGCCAATCCCTTCCCCCTCTGTCGCCAGACCCCCGGCGGAACGGACCCCCGTGGAACGCTCCGCTTTCCCTGGTCCCTTCCGTCGGGGAGCGGGCTTCGACGCATCCGAGCGGGGTCATCCCTGCACGCGTGCCAGTCGACCCGCCACGCTGCCCCTCCGGGGGGACGTCTGTGGTTCACATGACCCCGTTGGCTCACTTCCTGGAAGCCTGGCTAGTGCTTCCCGGGATATCCCGCTGGGTCATCAGAACGATCAGATTCGGCTACGCGATTCAGTTCGCACGGTCTCCTCCCCGCTTCAGGGGAGTTCGCTCCACGATAGTTGGTGGCAATGCCCCACTCCTGAGAGCGGAGATTGCGACCCTGCTGGCGAAGGGTGCAATCGAGACGGTCCCTCCAGCCGAGGTGGAGTCCGGGTTTTACAGCCCCTACTTCATTGTCCCCAAGAAGACCGGTGGGTTACGACCGATCCTGGACCTGCGCATTTTGATCCGTTCTCTCCATCGACTACCGTTCAAAATGCTCACGGCCAAACGCATTTTCGAATGTGTTCGGTATCAGGATTGGTTTGCAGCGATCGACCTGAAGGACGCGTACTTCCATGTGTCCATCTTACCTCGACACAGACCGTTTCTTCGGTTTGCCTTCGAGGGCCAGGCATATCAGTACGCCGTTCTCCCATTCGGGTTAGCTCTGTCCCCTCGTGTCTTCACGAAGATCGTCGAGGCAGCCCTTGTTCCCCTTCGCGAACACGGGGTTCGCATCCTGAATTATCTCGACGACTGGCTGATTCTAGCACACTCTCGAGCTCAGCTTTGCGAACACAGAGACTTGGTGCTCCGGCACCTAGCCCGTTTGGGCTTTCGGGTCAACCGGGAAAAGAGCTAACTTTGCCCCGTGCAGAGGATCTCTTTTCTCGGCATGGAGATAGACTCGGTCGCCATGTCCGCGCAGCTCACGAACGAGCGCGCGCACTCACTGCTGACTTGTCTTCGACAGTTCGAGGGCAAGAGTGCGGTTCCACTGAAACTATTTCAGAGGCTCCTGGGGCATATGGCATCCGCGGCCGCGGCAACGCCGCTCGGTTTGCTTCATATGAGACCGCTTCAGCTGTGGCTTCGCGATCGAGTCCCGAGGTGGGCATGGCATCGCGGCTCGCTCCGAGTTCCAGTGACTCCAGCGTGCCGCCGAACCTTCTTCCCGTGGTCGAACCTCAGCTTCTTACGGACCGGCGTCCCTATTCAGCGAGTTTCCAGGCATCTCGTTGTCTCCACGGATGCATCTACCACGGGTTGGGGTGCCATGTGCAATGGGCATGCAGCCGCCGGTTCCTGGACAGGAGCCCAGCGCCTCATGCACATCAATTGCCTCGAGCTGTTGGCAGTACGGCTCGCCCTACACCGCTTCCGAGCGTTGCTCAAGGGCCAGCATGTGCTTGTCCGCTCAGACAACACTACGGCAGTAGCGTACATCAACCACCAGGGGGGTCTACGCTCACGCCAGTTGTCGCAGCTCGCCCGCCACCTCTTGATATGGAGTCAGAAGCACCTGAGGTCCCTTCGTGCAGTTTACATTCCTGGAGACCGGAACTGGGCAGCCGACGAGCTGTCCCGGGTCCGCCCCATCTCCGGCGAATGGCGACTCCATCCCCAGTCGGTCCAGCTGATTTGGGACGAGTTCGGGGAGGCACAGATAGACCTGTTCGCCTCTCGGGACTCGTCCCACTGCGCCCAGTTTTATTCTCTGACCCGCGGCACTCTCGGCCCGGATGCGCTGGCGCACAGCTGGCCACGGGGCCCACGCAAGTATGCGTTTTCCCCAGTGAGCCTCCTTGCACGGGTGTTGTGCAAGATCAAGGAGGACGAGGAGCAGGTCTTGCTGGTAGCCCCCTACTGGCCCACCAAGACGTGGTTCTCCGATCTCTTGCTCCTCGCGACAGCACCTCCTTGGCCTATTCCTCCGAGACAAGACCTACTCTCTCAGAGATGGGGCACTCTGTGGCACCCTCGTCCCGATCTTTGGAGGCTGCACGTGTGGCTCCTGGACGGCACGAGGCAGGTTTGAGTTCGCTGCCTCCTGCGGTGGCGGCAACCATCACTTCCGCAAGAGCGTCGTCCACGAGACACCTTTATGCGTTGAAGTAGAACCTCTTCGTCAATTGGTGCTCTTCTCGCGCAGAAGACCCCCGGAGATGTTCGATCAGTGTCGTGCTTTCCTTCCTGCAAGAAGGGTTGGAGCGCAGGCTGTCACCCTCCACCCTTAAGGTTTACGTCGCGGCCATTGCCGCTTCTCATGAAGCAGTGGAAGGTAAGTCCTTAGGGAAGCACGACCTGGTCATCAGGTTCCTGAGGGGAGCGAGGAGGCTGCATCCGCCTCGTCCTCCCCTCGTACCCTCTTGGGACCTCTCGGTAGTTTTAAGTGCTCTGCAGAGGCATCCCGTTGAGCCTTTGCAATCGGTAGAGTTAAAGTTTCTGTCCATGAAGACAGCACTCCTGGTTGCATTGGCCTCCATCAAGAGGGTGGGGGACCTGCACGCATTCTCCGTTGACGAAGCGTGCCTGGAGTTCGGGCCGGCTTACTCTCACGTGATCCTGAGACCCCGGCCTGGATATGTGCCCAAGGTTCCCACCACTCCCTTCCGGGACCAGGTGGTGAACCTGCAAGCGCTGCCCCCGGAGGAGGCAGACCCAGCCTTGGCACTGCTCTGTCCGGTACGTGCTCTCCGCACCTATGTCGACAGAACGCAGTGTTCAGGACCTCAGACCAGCTCTTTGTCTGTCATGGAGGGAGCCAGAAGGGAAGGGCTCTCTCAAAGCAACGGCTGTCCCACTGGATTGTGGATGCCATTGCTTTGTCTTACCAGCAGCAAGGCCTTCCGTGCCCCCTTGGTGTGACGGCCCATTCCACTCGGAGTGTGGCCTCCTCTTGGGCTTTAGCGCACGGCGCCTCGCTAACAGACATCTGCAGAGCTGCAGGCTGGGCGACACCCAACACCTTCGCCAGATTCTATAATCTGCGAATTGAGCCGGTATCCTCTCACGTACTCGTTTCGGCCAGTTCTGGATCCGCTCAGGTGTCTTCGCTTGCTCGCCACTCCACTCCCCGGACTGGATAAGTGCGATATTCCTCAGTTCTTCCATTGAAGCCTTGAGTCCTCCAGCACCGACGATGCGGGCACCACTGCTGTGGCTCTGGATGCTGGCTAGGTGCCTCCATGCGTACGGTTCCCCCTTGGTAACCGTCTCATGTGTATTATCCACTGTAAGCCTCTCTGAGCATGTGTCTTCCCTTGGCAAGCCATCTGCCACCCCTGGAGCTGAAATTAGTAGCCACCTGCGGTTGGTGCTCCAGTGATTCCATATGTGTTCCTATGTGGCCATATGTGTATTCGTAAGTCCTCCCTTCGGTAGGCAGCTGGTAGCATGTCCCCTTCGGGATATGTTTCCCAGTGTACCTTGGTAATCCTGTGTCTAAGTCGGATCCCCTAAGGAAAACAGGTAAGGCTCGGGGGTTCAGACTTTCGCAGGGCACTGGAAGACAGCCTGAAGTTGGCGTGATGGCACAGACCCCCAATCTCCGTCACTTCTGACGTAACTCGAAGTGACTACGAAAGGGAACGTCTCGGTTACGTATGTAACCCTCGTTCCCTGAGTAGGGAACGGAGACGTTACGTCTCCCTGCCACTTCTGCTGTATCGCTGGGTAGATGCCGAGTTCAGTCTTGGCTCCTCAGCGAAGACATACTGCGGTTGCGTTCACTTCCTCCTTTTATACTCACGGAGTAGGGCGGAGTACGCTATGCAAATTTCCGCAGCCCCAAGGCATTGCATGCCATTGGCTCGTGTTTAAATACTCGAAGAGGATTGGCTTTCTATGCGAAACCCCCAATCTCCGTCACTTCTGACGTAACGTCTCCGTTCCCTACTCAGGGAACGAGGGTTACATACGTAACCGAGACGTTTTTTCACACCTCTTCAATTGATTCAAAGGTATCATTTTTCTGTAATTAATCATGATTAAGATGTTTAGGATGTTTTGATATTTTTCGAAACAAAATTACTGATAAATATTATTTTTCTAATTTTTTCCTTCGTTTTAAGTTTGCAAAATATAATTCCTCCTTTCCTTGATGTTCAAAATCATGCGCATGATATACTAATTTTTGTTCCCTTGTTTTAGTTGATTCAAAAAGAGGGAATGAACATGACCATGATTTATTAAAATAAGGGGGAAAATGAATCAATCGTGGCCACGATAGGCCTTATATATATATATATATATATATATATACATATATTTGTCAGCATGTAATGTGTCGGCCGGGCCTAAAAATTACACTCAACAGTAAAAATCGGCGTTGGTGAGTATTTAAAATAAAGGTTTCTTCAACTTTCACTTAATTATTCATTCATTTAAATAGTATTTTGATCCTTGTATACTTTGTCATTCTTTCAGATCTTCTTTGGGCAAAATGTCGTATGATTGCTGAAGCTCACGTTCTTTGAGAGTTTTAATTATTAGCAAGAACATTAAACCGACAAATGAAATCTACAGTATATGTTCCCTTCGTCTTGCTTGATATCTTCCTACAGAGCTGTATAGCAGGCTTACAGTGGCTTAAAGCACCATTTTGAACAAATACGCTTAGTTTTCCCTCGGAAACACACAGAAAGCTCTTTCAGGGTTTTTGTTCTGCTAGCTTTATGCAACTGGTTTCCATTCTTATATCCATAAAGGAATAGTGGATTAAGTCAAAGTAGGTCTGTATCCAATTTGTAATAATGCCCATATGATTTAAGCCTATTTATTTATTTCGATTTTGTTTTATATTGAATTGTTAACGTTCCAAATTCAATGGCAAACTTGAGCAAGGGACAAATTTCAGTCCTAAAAAGAGCCCCAATTAGCTAGCTACCTAAATGTTAATGCATGCTAAATTCTAATTAGCTGCTAAGACGCTTAATGCTAGCTGATTAACATTGACCACAAGCTCATAATTGTGAATGATAAATGTTAATCGCCCAATAATTTGTCTTCTAACCTATTAAAACAGTAAATTAGCTAACAATAGCTTTCATAATTGGTTAATATTTTAAAATGACATGTTTTGAATTGCATTTAATACTTTGAACTGCTCATGTTATGGAATGGAGCCATAAAACCTTCAGTTGCTAATGATGCCGCGTATGTACAACACACACACACACACACACCATGGTATATTGATTTGAGCTATAGTAAGCAGTTGTAAGTGTAATATAGAATAGTTTAGTTTGGCCTTGGAAGATCCGAGATGGGATTGGAAAGAGGGAATCGCACCCTGACTGGGAACAAAGGCGCTACACTGTGACCCTTTAAGCGTACATCAAATGGATTTGACTTCAAAGCACCTGTATGTCGGGATGAGCTCCTAATGCATTGATTTGCTCGCTGTTTGATGTGACTTTTCTGATGTGATCTTTGAGCAGCTGATGGCCCTTCTTTACAGTGTTATCTTTTGAGTTGGCTTCATATAGGCCCGTCAGTGTCTGTTTGGCCCAGCAGAAGGCATCGATTGAATAGGGAGACATTTTTAAGGGGAAATAAGACGAATGAGGTGTTAGGAGATGAAAGGAGAGTGTGCTTGAAGATGCTGTGCAGAGGAACCGTTTCTCAGCAGATACATCAAGACACTTGTTTGCCCAACGAGAACATCATCTCTGATAACTTTAAATGAAAGGCACTCCATCTTTGATGTCTTGACCAGTCTACAGTATATCACGTTTTCTGATCGCATCGGTGTGGAAGAGCATGGTCTGCTGGTTTATGATGTGGTCTCTCATGTCTTGGTGGTTTGATCACCTTCTTCTCTCCGTCTCTCTCTTCCCACAAGCTGGTTCTTTCATCCTCGATGCCCTACTGAGACGGCAGAGGGCCAGGTGGCATCACGTCACACACACACACACACACACATGTTCCTCCCCTCTGTGCTCACTCACCACGAGTAGATGTGGTATTAGCCTCTTTTTGCTCTTCTTTAATCTCGCCCTACATGTGGCGCCACAATTTGCACCCCAGTCTGTGTTGTTTTGTCTGGTTGGGTGAGGTGTGCCAGACGGGTGAGGCTATCTTTGTTGTGTGGCCACATGTTTTTTGTTTTGTTTGATGATTTAGCTATACTTTGTTTTTTGGTTCAATGTGTTTTGTTTTTTTTGTGATAGGACACAAACAAGTGAGCTGCACAAGTCCTGAAAAGTGAAGCTAAAAAGTTTCGATCGCCCTCAGGTGGCTCGATGCTGTCTAGATTACAAACCCATCCCTCTCCATGTGATCTAATGGGACGTGAGACAAACTAAACAATCCAATTACACTTTAAATTCATTTTTTCAAACGATGGTTTCTGTCATTTTAGGTAGTTTTTATCACGCTGATGTAAATTCACATGCCCGTTTATGTTTTAGTTATTTGATGCTATAGAAATGGGAGTGTGATGTCATGATTGACAGCTGAGATTGACTGCTTTTCTGAGCGAAGTAGTCACTGAGGCACCAACTGACTTTTCAGGGGTAGATTGGAGCTTCAACTTGTTTTTGTTTTGTTTTGTTTTGTTTTATTTTGTTTGTTTTACTGGTTTTGCTTTAATTGCATAGTGTACACATTATAGCCTAAAATGTCCAAGGTTGTTTTGTTTTGTTGTTTTGTTTTATTTTGTTTTGTTATGTTTGTTTTACTGGTTTTGCTTTAATAGCATAGTGTACACATTAGAGCCTAAAATGTCCAAGGTTGTTTTGTTTTGTTTGCTGGTTTTGTTTTAATATCATAGTGTACACATTATAGCCTAAAATGTCCAAGGTTGTTTTGTTTTGTTTTGTTTTGTTTGTTTTACTGGTTTTGCTTTAATAGCATAGCGTACACATTATAGCCTAAACTGTCCAAGGTTGTTTTGTTTTGTTTTGTTGTTTTGTTTACTGGTTTTGCTTTAATAGCATATCGTACACATTATAGCCTAAAATGTCCAAGGTTGTTTTGTTTTGTTTTGTTTTGTTTTGTTGTTTTATTTTGTTTTGTTTTGTTTTGTTTGTTTTACTGGTTTTGCTTTAATAGCATAGCGTACACATTATAGCCTAAAATGTTCAAGGTTGTTTTGTTTTGTTTTGTTTTGTTTTGTTTTGTTTTGTTTTGTTGTTTTGTTTTATTTTGTTTTGTTTGCTGGTTTTGCTTTAATAGCATAGCGTACACATTATAGCCTAAAATGTTCAAGGTTGTTTTGTTTTGTTGTTTTGTTTTGTTTGTTGGTTTTGCTTTAATAGCATAGCGTACACATTATAGCTTAAAATGTCCAAGGCTGTTTTGTTTTGTTTTGTTGTTTTGTTTTGTTTGCTGGTTTTGTTTTAATATCATAGTGTACACATTATAGCCTAAAATGTCCAAGGTTGTTTTGTTTTGTTTTGTTTTGTTTGTTTTACTGGTTTTGCTTTAATAGCATAGCGTACACATTATAGCCTAAACTGTCCAAGGTTGTTTTGTTTTGTTTTGTTGTTTTGTTTACTGGTTTTGCTTTAATAGCATATCGTACACATTATAGCCTAAAATGTCCAAGGTTGTTTTGTTTTGTTTTGTTTTGTTTTGTTGTTTTATTTTGTTTTGTTTTGTTTTGTTTGTTTTACTGGTTTTGCTTTAATAGCATAGCGTACACATTATAGCCTAAAATGTTCAAGGTTGTTTTGTTTTGTTTTGTTTTGTTTTGTTTTGTTTTGTTTTGTTTTGTTTTGTTGTTTTGTTTTATTTTGTTTTGTTTGCTGGTTTTGCTTTAATAGCATAGCGTACACATTATAGCCTAAAATGTTCAAGGTTGTTTTGTTTTGTTGTTTTGTTTTGTTTGTTGGTTTTGCTTTAATAGCATAGCGTACACATTATAGCTTAAAATGTCCAAGGCTGTTTTGTTTTGTTTTGTTGTTTTGTTTCATTTTGTTTGCTGGTTTTGCTTTAATAGTATAGCGTACACATTATAGCCTAAAATGTCCAAGGTTGTTTTGTTTTGTTTGTTTTGTTTTGTTGTTTGCTGGTTTTGCTTTAATAGCATAGCGTAGACATTATAGCCTAAAATGTCCAAGGTTGTTTTGTTTTGTTTTGTTGTTTTGTTTTGTTTACTGGTTTTGCTTTAATAGCATAGCTTACACATTATAGCCTAAAATGTCCAAGGCTGTTTTGTTTTGTTTTGTTGTTTTGTTTCATTTTGTTTGCTGGTTTTGCTTTAATAGCATAGCGTACACATTATAGCCTAAAATGTCCAAGGTTGTTTTTTTTGTTTTGTTTTGTTGTTTTGTTTCATTTTGTTTGCTGGTTTTGTTTTTATAGCATAGCGTACACATTAATGCCTAAAATGTCCAAGGTTTTTTAGTTTAGTTTTGTTTTGTTGTTTTTATTTTGTTTTGTTTTGTTTGTTTTACTGGTTTTGCTTTAATAGCATAGCGTACACATTATAGCCTAAAATGTCCAAGGTTGTTTTGTTTTGTTTTGTTGTTTTGTTTGCTGGTTTTGCTTTAATAGCATAGAGTACACATTATAGCCTAAAATGTCCAAGGTTTTTTAGTTTTGTTTTGTCTTGTTTTTGTTTGTTTTGTTGTTTTGTTTTGTTTTGTTTGCTGGTAATGCTATAATAGCATAGCGTACACCTTATAGCCTAAAATGTCCAAGGTTTTTTATTTTTATTTTGTTATATGTTTTCATCGCTTGAACACACATTGTAGTCTAATCAAAATATTTTTGTTTTATTTGTTTTGTTTCGTTATTTGTTTTGTTTGGATAGCTTTACACCATGTCCTAACCAGACACGACGCAATGCCACGGCACAGGATAAAAGGCATCTTTCCTATATGTTAATCTGAGTTTTTGTCCTAACGATACACAACAATTCTATTTAAGAAGAAGTTTCTATTTTTCTATGACAACATAATAAAATGTATGACCATGATAATCCCAGGTACTGTTTGAGTTTGAATATCATCGTGTTGTCTATAGCTAATTGAAATACAGGCTGATGGTCGACCTGCTGGGCATTGCTGCCTGTCGCACCTCCACCGTTGCCTTTTGTGCAGGTGTGCTCCACCTCTTTGGCATAAGATGGGTCATCAGCTGGGGACCACCAGTCATCGATGTTTCGCTCCTTTAACCCCAGTACATCTCCTGGTGGCGGAGCGATGGCAGGGATCACTCCCTGCCACCCCCTGCTGATGCCCTAGATGTTACTTGGCCCCCATACCTTGTGCTTCCTCCTTAGCCACAACCAAAAGCTGCCCCTCTCAGCCTCCTCTGCCAGTTCTTTAATGGCTTTTCGACACCCTGCTCCTGTACATCCCATCTCGCGGAGCAGACGAACCGTTGAGGACCCAACAAAGCCCCTGCATCCCACTTCAACTGGCCACGTGGTGGCTTTCCAGCCAGCCTCTTTGCAGGCTTCTGCCAGATCTGCATACTTGGCACGCTTCCGTTCGTTGGCAGCCTCCATTCCCTCCTCCCATGGGACAGTGAGCTCCACCAACAAGATGGTCTTGCATAACTCTGACCACATGATCAGGTCTGGCCGGAGCAAAGTTTCCACGATCTCCCTGGGGAATTGGAGCTGCCTCCCCAGGTCGACCCTCATGTTCCACTCACTGCCAGATAAGAGGACTCTAGATGTTGCTCTCTGGTAAGGGTGATTGATTTTTTCCCCGGCTCTTGCAAACAGGATGGGACTTCTCGTTGGTCCAAAGGGTCTTCTATTAGCCTCCTGTCTACACGACTCTGCCACCTCTGCTAGTTTCCTCAACACCAGATCGTGTCGCCACCTAGAGCGGCCTTGGGACAATGCTGTCTTGCAGCCCGACAGGATGTGCTGGAGGCTTGCATTGCTGGTACTGCAAAGGGGGCAGAGTTCTTCAGTGCCGAACCACTGATGGAGGTTTCTGGGACAAGGTAGGGTGTCATAAGTAGATCTAATCAGGAAGCTGAGCCTTGCTTGGGGTATCTTCCACAGATCAGACCATGACAGATGCCTGTCTGTGACACCTTCCCATGACATCCAGACTCCCTGCCAGCTCTGAGACACCGCCTTGATGTTAAGGCGCTCCTGCTCAGTCCTTGTCACTTCTGCCACCACCATGGCTTTCCGCTCTTCCTTGGAGGCCTTTGACCAGAAGAGGGGGGTCTCACTCCTCCCAAGGCCTGCTCGACCCTCCTGGACTCTGCCGACTATTTCACAGTGTTTCAGCCTGCTAATTGCCCTGTCGACCTCTTCCTGGGCTTTCCACTTCCTCCCTGTTCGTATATTAGGGCCAGCTGCTCTCACCAGTTGATCAGTTGATTCCCTCAGCTCCATCACCATCCGAGCCTTCTCCTGCTTGTATCCCAGGCCAATGGATCGCAGTGGCAGCTGTAGTGTGTTCCTGCCAAAGAGGCCTACCTCTGATAGGCATCTTGGCAGACCTAGCCACTTCCTGATGAATGAGTTTGCTAGCCCATCCATCTTGTTTGCCACCGAGGAGGGAACTTCGCTCATCTTCAGAGGCCACATCACCCTTGGGTATAGTATGAACTGGTAGCTCCATACTTTATACTTGCCGGGGAGCTGGCTCTGATTGATTCTGGCGAGGCCATCTGCGAGCTGCTTTCTCACTGTTTCCCCCATCTGCCTATCAGAGAGGTCTGCTGTATAACTACGACCCAGGCTACGGACGGGCTGATTTGCCAGCAAAGGGATTTCTTCACCGCCTGCGAAAAAGATGGTATGGTCATTTCTAACCCCTTTCCTGATGGACAGGCTGCGTGATTTGGCGGGTTTGATCTTCATCCTCGCCCACCCCACAAGCTCGTCAACCCTCTTCAGCAGCCTTGTTGTGCATGCAGCTGTCTGAAGAATGGTGGTGATGTCGTCCATATAGCCTCTCACTGGTGGTAGCCTTTGGCCTGATGGTAGCTTCATACCTCCAACCATCACCCTTGCCCCCATCAGGATAATCTCGAAGGCTGCCACAAAGAGGATGGGCGAGATTGAGCATCCCATGGCAATGCCCACTTCCAGCTGTTGCCAGCCTGTCGTGAAGTCCTGATGAGTGCAACACATCTTGATGTCCTCAAAATACTTGGCCACCAGGGCACGAATGCAGTCAGGGATGTAGAAAAAATCCAAGGCATACTCGATGAGTTGGTGGGGGACAGACCCGTATGCGTTGGCAAGATCCAGCCACACCACATGCAAGTCACCTTTTTCTCTTTTGGCTCTCTGGATCTGCTCCCATATGACTGCAGAGTGTTCCACGCACCCTGGGAAGCCTGGCACGCCTGCTTTCTGGCAGCTAGTGTCAATGTA
The DNA here is from genome assembly GCF_988280905.1 of Pimephales promelas. Classification (NCBI taxonomy): domain Eukaryota; kingdom Metazoa; phylum Chordata; class Actinopteri; order Cypriniformes; family Leuciscidae; genus Pimephales; species Pimephales promelas. Next base: position 8,836,479 of record NC_142793.1, read on the forward strand.
CCCATTGCTTATGAGGTAGGTAGCCAACCTCTTTGCCAGGACGGAGAAGAAAATCTTGCCTTCCACATTCAGGAGTGCAATGCTCCTGAACTGGCTAATGGTGGTAGAGCTCGTTTCCTTCGGGATGAACACTGTGACAGCTCGTCGCCAATCTGAAGGGATAACCTTGTTCTTCCAGGCCACTCTCAGGAGGTTCCACAGATGTCTCAGGACCCCTGGGCAGTACTTGTACAGCTTATACGATATCCCATTGAGGCCTGGAGCTGAGGCTGCTCTCGCTTTCCGTACAACTTCTGCTACCTCACTGAGTTTGGGGAGATCAGTGTTAAACAGCGAGGATGGGGGGGCTGGGCGAGGAACATAACCTGGTGATCCCAGTGGCGTTGACTTTGCTGGGTCACTGTACTGCTCCCTGAAAAGATAGTTTCAGTCACTCAGAATGTATTTTAAATGATGGTGTAATATTATGAATTTGATGATGATGTACTTGATTAGGTGGTACTTAAAGGTACAATATGCAAGATTATTTCGCCACCAGGGGTCGCTAACCTCTTTCAATGACGTGTATTTTAATGACGTATGTTCCTCATTAAGCTGAATTATGGATCTTGTCGTCAAGCTGATGGATCTTTTATGGATGAGTGAATACATTGATGTTTTTAACATGACTGTGTTATGAAGTAGGACGTATAACAGCGTCACACACAACACGAGTCCTGCGGATTTAAAGGAGTAATGACATTTAATTTTACCGAACTACACGCTGAATTACTCACAGTTAGTTTATTACAGGAATTTAACTTGAGGTAACGCAACGCGGCTTCACTTGCTCCAACAGTTGTCACACTAAACGGCATTTGTGTGTGTTGAATGTTAGTTAGGTTGTTTGTTGGCTGTATGAGACTAAGCTAGATCAACATTAGAGAATAACATACAGATCATATTCTAACTTTTCATCATGTTGAACTACATAACATTGGTTAGTTTTATATACATTAATTTGCTCACCTGTTTGCTCAAGTTAGTCGCGGACGTGGAGCTCTCGGCATCTCGAAAGATGTTGACTTTCTTTTTAGTCCTCTCTTTGCCTCAAAGTCTGCTTGCCATGATCCATAATGTTTGTAGAAAACCCTGCTACGGACGCTCACGCTGTTGAGCACGCATAACGGGCATAACCGACCCAGTTGTCCATGTCTGTCGCCATGGTTACTATTGCAGTACGAGGTCAAACCTGGCAGAAACCGGGCGTAACGCGGATATGACGTCATTGACTGGCGACTCCTGACCCCTGCTCACACGCCCCGTTTCCTCTGTTCCTCCGCAATTTTCAGCTCACGATTTACAAATAGTTGGAAACATTTGGGATATTGTAAGTAATCAACTAATCAAAATATATAACACTGGCCTAGTGGTTTTTGGATATTTTACTGCAAAAATCCTGCATATTGTACCTTTAACACACGTTTTGATTGGCTGTGATTGGTTTGATTGATTCTGTCGTGTCTCGTAGACGTATCACTGTCACGTCTGGTGTGGACAGAAATATTGCTTGTCACCGGAATCTTTGGGTCGCATGATTCGCGTCTGGTTAGGTTGTTGTATTGTTTGTTTTGTATTATTTGTATTATACCAGTCAATGACGTTATTTTGATGACGTGAATGTTGCTAGATCCAATTTTTTATTTTATTTGATCACTTTTAGAACAAAATTACTTATGAGTTTTTTTTTGTTATCCAACTCAGATTTACTCGAAATGAAAATGGAAACTGCCAGTTTGCATGTATTGCTCAAGGACACTCTGCAGGGCACAGTCTCCGGGTGTTCAAAGTGTCTGAATAAATCACTCCGTCATGCTGTCACTGGTGGCATATCTGGACATCAGTTTGCCAACAGCAGTTTTTAACACTTTTTTTAAAACTATCATTCTGACTTAAATGATATTACACCATATATTACCAGGTCTGGTTTTGTTCACTTTAAGCAGCAGTGATTCACTGCCAGGTTTTCTGCACAGTAGGTTTCACTTTTCTCACAATTTTTGGGTAACATTTTACATGACATGACAACCATTATGAATATGAAGGAAGTTTTATACATGTTTGTGACAACTGTCATTAAGTGCCATTCGCTCAGTTATGACAGTTTCAATGCAAATATGACATTGTTTGAGATGGCTTTCTTATGACACCTTGGCATAAATTAATACATCATAACCTGTCAGTGTCTTTGTCATGACAACTTAACATTAGTAAGACAACACAACCTGTCATAAACATGACATAGCAGATTAATTATCAAACTTAAGAAACCACTTAGCTTTATGGGTTAACACTACATTAAACTCAACTGTCAGGTGGTTGGTTTTGACATTGGCTGTCATGAAGCCATTATAACATTGTAATGACAAATTCAATGTGTACCATTGTAGTTGAGGTCACGAAAAATATTCATGACACAGTTCAGTTATAATGGCCTCATGACAGCCAATGTCAAAGCCAACCGCATGACAGTTTAACTTCAAGCTGTCATGACACTGACAGGTTATGATGTTATGGTTTATGTCAAGATGTCTTAAACAATGTCATATTTGCATTCAAAATGTCATTATTGAGCAAAACTCACTTAATGACTGTTGGCATAAACCCTACTTCATACTACATATGTCATGTCATGATTATGAAGGTGTCATACCAGTCTTATGCACACCCCTTCAAGTAAAGTGTTACCCATTTTTGTTTGTCCATAAACAGCCAGATCAAGTTGGAGGCCTGGTATTATTAATTGCAAATATTGATGCATTTCTATATCAGACTGTATGCCTAAGCACAAGATATCTGAGTATGTGCGTTTGTTCAGTTTAAATTAAGCATATTTTTAGTCAGAGATTATGTACTAGAGAATTGAGTGCATAATGTGGGTGAGTTAAAAACAGTCTCAATAAGAGCAAAATGGCCTATTTTATACACTTGACAAAAGAACAAAAGGGGATATTAAAACCCAAGAGAACAAAGTGTCCTTGGGAGCCCGGTGTAGTTCTGCATGAGAGAGAGAGAGAGATAGAGGGAAGTTAGTGATCTGGGCTTGCGCATGTGTGTAAGAGTGTTTCACGCAAGACCGAGGCAGAGGAGTGACGAGGAAGAGTGTGTGAAATGGTGTTTCTATAAATAGTGCTGCTGTTTCTTGCCTGTGCACCTCAGATTAGGAGTCTGGATTTGCTGAGAGCGGCGTCAATCACAGTTAGAGATTAGAGCGCTCGTTTGCTTGCGTTTACCTGTGTGTTTGCTCTGATACCACTGCTGCAGAACGTGTGTGTGTGTTGGTCCAGGAGGGTAGATACGGATAATGTGACATAAAATATGACATTTCCCCAAAAGCAAAGGACAAAGGTAATTGGAAAGTTATTTTCAAAGTTAAAATTTCAAGAAAGATTCTGAAATTATGGATTTGAACGTCTTTGTACCACATTTATTGATAAAAAAGTGGTCAGAAAAGTTGGGAAAGATGATCAAGAAATGTCTTAAAGGGATAGTTGACTTTGAAATCAATTTTTGATATGTTTTAGCTTACCTCAAGGGCATCCAAGATGTAGGTGTCTTTGTTTCCACAGTATTTTCAATTTTGACATTTTTCAGTCAAACCGTTGTTGTCTATCAGTCATATAATGGAGCCTAAGGCCGGGGGTCCACCAAAAAGCATGCACAGAGAAGTCCAAATTAAACATGATTTAATGACTAGTAAATGTAAGTACACATTGATGGCCTAAGACACGAAACGAGCGGTTTGTGTGAGAAAACGAACAATATTTATATCGTTTTTACCTCTTAATCATAGCCATGACAAAATTATCTGACGGCACGGGCGCTTCGGTCTGCGCATGCGCTGGAAGTGATCGCTTGCGCGCCTACGTCACTCTTTGTTTATACAGAGATTTCGGAAGTTTTACCTTTCACTAAACATATTTAGATATACGGGAAACCGCAATGGAAGACGATTTCGGTATATCTAAATATGTTTAGTAAAAGGTAAAACTTGCGAAATCTCCGTGTAAATATTGAGTGACGTCACACGCAAGCGATCACTTCCGGCGTAACATTGAACTGATTCAGTTCGGTTCAGTTGGACATTGCACAACTGATTCAGATCACCTGGACGTCACTGTGACACGAGGTAAAAACAATATAAATACTGTTCGTTTTCTCACACAAACCGCTCGTTTCGTGTCTTTGGCCATCAATGTGTACTTACATTTACGAGTCAATAAATCATGTTTAATTTGGACTTTCTGTGCATACTCTTTGGGGTGGACCCCCTTAGCCTCCAGTGTATGACTGATAGACAACAACGGTTTGACTGAAAAATGTCAAAATTGAAAATACTGTGGAAACAAAGACACCTACATCTTGGATGCCCTTGAGGTAAGCTAAAACATATCAAAAATTAATTTCAAAGTGAACTATCCCTTTAAGCCAGATTCAAACTCATTTTTCCCACATGGTCACCACTGCCAGGCAGTAGGCCACGACTCAAGTAATGATTTTTGACGTGTAAGCTAGACTCCAGTTGCCATTATTCTAAGAGACTCTGTTATGAGAGCAGCTCACCTGATAAGCTCTGCTCAGAGAGTGCTAAAACCCCATGCAGATACTGAAATGTAATTAAAAGATGATGTAATACAGAGGAAAAATGAATCCTCTAAGTAGGATTTTTGTAATACAGAGAATAAAGCTGCTAGGTTCAGTTATTTTTGGTTTGAACCAGTGATTATGAAGTACCCTCTAAGAGAGACTCTAAGAGTACCCGTTTCCAATAAGTACATTGTACCTAAAGGAAAAAGGATGTAAGTACTTAGTAGTTAAAGATATCAAATATAAAGTCTGATATTTCTCGTCCGATTTCGCTTACAAACAGCAACAATCCCCATTCACAAGGATCCACCAAAATGACTAAAAAGGTTTTATTCAATATATTATTCATGCCAGGCCAGTAGTTGGCTATGTCACTTTATAAAGAAACAATACGCGCCAATAGATTAAACATGTAATACGCACATGCATGACCTCGGTTTTTTTGTTGTAAACAAAAAGATATCGTTTTCAAAAACTTGTACTTTTCATAGAACGCCATTGTTTTTTTTTAATTAACGGCCAAAACACATAAAAAGTTTTCTATTTTTAGTTGAAAGTGTTTTTTTTTTTTTGTGTGTGGGGGGGGGGGGGGACTTTTCACATGCAATTATGTTATTTCTCCTTGAATACATGTATATTTCTTAATCATTATTTAAAAAAAGTTTTTTTTCTTGTTGGACAAAAATATAAATTTTTACTTTTGAACAAAAATGTTGAATTTTTAATTTATTATATATATACAGTATATATAGCATATTATTTTTATGACTGGGGAAGGTTAGTTCAGATTGCAAAATGTCATGTGGTGCAACTTCCAATATGTGTATAGTTGCACCACATGACATTTTGCAATCTGCAATCTGGACTAACCTTCCCCTGTCATAAAAAAACAATATGCTATTTTAAGATGCTGTCACACTTTCTTCTAAGGTTTCCTTGTTACAGTGTAGTAACAAGTGTGATAAAAATAGCCTATGTAATTATATTAATTCCTAACAAGTACCTACTACAGGGTTAAGGTTTGGTTTAGGTTACTTAGTTAGTTAGTTAATAATTGATTTCTATAGTAAATGCATATAACCTATAACACTGTAAAGTGTTGCCAAAATATTAATTGACCATGGCTGTATTTAGTTTTTTTGACATGTTGGTTACATATTCAATGTAAAAACATTTGTCATTTTCCTTGAGAGAAAAAAAAACCCTAAAATGGTCATGCCTTAAAATAGCTTGAATAACTCTACACCCTTGCCTCATTTATTACTGTATATGCATTCTATGAATATGCAAATAAGCCCCGCCTCCCCTCACTCTCTCCAGCTCAGAGATCCACTGTTTGGCGATCACACGTTGATCTAATTGGTTACAAAGTAGTTTGTGACGTCAGAAACACCAGCGATTTCAAACCGTGTTTTTGAGTCTGTCTTTGATTCACTGCAGTTTTAAGGAAATACTCAGCAATGGGGTCGACTTATGAATTTGTACATGGTTTGTCTTAAAGCATATTAAAAACACCACATAGACATATAAACCACATTAAAAACTTGATTTTCACCACAGGGGGACTTTGACAAAATTTTAACAGCTGTTTTACTGGTATTACTGTACGTAAAACTGTTTTACTTGTTTTTCTATTTGTAAATAATATTAAAAGATTACCCCAAAGTACATAATGTTTTTCCCCATTTAATCTAAAAAATATCATAATTAATTTTGGTGTATTCACCAGGTGTATTCAGTTTGTTTTATGTATGAATTGCATTTTGCATCTTTTTTTTTGTTTTTTTTTAATGGCAGATAATTTTTTTGTCAGTGAAATAATTAGAAAAAAACAAAACTTGCATGCAAATACACACAAAGGGGTATTTAGTACAATTTGAAGAGCTAGTTAGAAATAGGTTTTAGTTATGATTTTAACCAAGACAACACATCTGTATAAGTATTTCTCGTAAGAGCGCACTCTCCGCTGTTTGAAACTGCCTGTAGATGTTCCCTAGCTGTGCTTCTCGCTAGGGTTAGGAGCCGAGCCTGATACTCTGCAGCTCGGCGCTTTCATTCAGATGTGGGCTAATACTCTTTTTCCTGCTGCATGCTATCATTTTCGCACCCGTTCGCTTGTGTTCCTCCACTCCAGCCAGCGGCTATAAGAGCGCTGCAGAGTTTCTGAATGAAACACTCAGGAAGTTCCTTCCTCCTCCCGCACCTTCTGGCCTCAGTTCCTCTCGTTCAGTCGCTGATTCACAGGAAGTGATGCTCAAGTGACTCCAGCAGCGCAGCACAACAGAGAGACGGAGAGATGCATTAAAAGTGTTAATAGACTTTCAGTATTCCAGAATAAAAGAAAAATATGTGTAGAAATATTTCAACACACTCTCATGGCAATTCAGTTATTTTAGATTCAACGCATTCTCATCCTTTAGCGTCATATGGAACGCTATATGACAAAACAGCGCTATACTACGCACATGGCACCCGTTATCGTTAATATAACACGCGCTGTGATGGTTAGGTTTAGGTGTGGGGTAGGGTAGTCTCATATTAGGCGAAAGGATTTATGACGCCTTGGGTTCGCGTGAATATTAACGATAACGGGTGCCATATGCGTAGTATAGTGGCGTTTCGTCATATAGCGTTCTATGTGACGCTAAAGGATGAGAACGGGCTGTTTAGATTTTGGCGAATTCATATGAATTAGTACAATCTCACTGGTATGTTTTCATATGATCTGCTTACCACCCTTTCCCCCCAATGGTTATGTTTAGAGGTGGACTTTCATGCCCCCCCCCCCCCTCCCCCCCATCACCCCTCACATCTTTTGTTATATGGTTTTGTATTTTAAAAAAATCCACATGAATATGCCACCAAATCCCCAAAAACTAAAATATCAATGAATTGCCATGAGAGTTTTGAAATATCTTTTTTTTTTTAAAGTTAAATATTTATATAACTCCCAACTCCAAATTGCCTATACCCAAAATGTTGTTCCAGGCCCTGAATCATGTAATACTTTGTGAAACTGTGGTAAGCTGTACACTGTGAGTATATTGGGGTCTCAACCCTAAATTTCTTGTTCGTTCTTCGTTTAGGGGTAACAGAAGGTTCAACCGTTACCATGAGCGAACATCTCAATGACCCCCACACTGCTGAGATCGGCATATAGACCCCTTTTGGGCCGACGTCACAGTTACGTCACGGCGCTAGCTGGAGGCAAAACAAAGTGAAAACTGGAGGCGGCCAATACAAACCAGCACAGATTCGGCTACATAATAAGGAGCTTAAATTATTGTTACCATTATTAAATGTCATCTTGTTGTGTTGTTTGGTGCAAGAATTGATGAAAAATGAATATGCTGTATCTGGAATTTTTATTTCTATAAAATATTCACATCATTAAAATCGCACTGTAATGTCACTCTTTGCATTGTCGTCGTCTCGGCGCTGGCTCGGCAGAACTGCGGATCATACACACAAGTCTTTTACAGGACCATATAGTTATAGGCATCTAAAGATTTATATGCTCTTAATTTCTCTTTACGATCAGTTTCTCTATTAGGTAGGTGTAACGTAACGTTAATCCTAACGTAACGTTAATACTAACGTAACGTCAGATCGTCCATGCATTGATTGAGCGTGTAGGCGGCTACGGGTCGGCCAATCTGGTTCCGTCTGTTAAAAATAACTTTTGGAAATAACAATCGCGGTTCTGGACACTGAGTGACCTTACACATTAAGATAAAATCGGATTTTCTCCAGTCATTATTAAAAAAAAACAAGCTAACAATACTTGCTAACTAGCATTAGCGAAGCGGCCAGAGGGATCGTTCTGCCTCCACCTAAGCTCCGCCCACAAAAAAAGTCACCATGTTTACCAGCTGAAAAGGGGTCTATAGATGAATATTGTTGCTCACACTATCAAAATAAACATACAAATTACAGCAGTTAAGACAGACTGATCTCATGAAGTAGCGTGTGTATGACACGCCAATTCGTATTTTCATTTTTGGCGTGCTATCAAGACGCATAATCGCTTATAATCCCATAATCGGGGTTAATGGCATTTATGAGTCTTCCCCTACCATCCTAGGAAAAAAAAAGATCGCTCCCCAGATGTAGATCTACATTTTGCTTCGTTTCGTGCGGACATTTGACGGCGTGTACAGACACGCGGAATCACTCGGACGTTAATGGCGTAGGCATACACGCGGATAGCTCAAAATGCGTAGAGATAACACGTCACTTGACTCGAAAGTGGCGTGTATGTTTACGCAAAAGTCATGATGTCATGTTGGTTAAGAAAGCATCTGATCATAGTGATGTGGAAGTTTGCACAAGCTCTGAAATTCGGCACTTCAGTAAAGTCACGTCACGTTTATTTATATAGCACTTTATACAACGGATTGATTGAAGCCAAACGAGGGACTGAACAGAAGAAATGAACCGGAGAAGATTTCAATGTCAAAGAGGGCGGAGCCTCAGAGCCACGCCTACATTACATCATCACCAATGGTAGTCTGAATGCGTTTAAGTTGGCGTCGGCAAGCTGTTTCGAAACTCCTGAAATGAACTCCAAAAGAACTTTGTTTTGGAATGATTTTATTCAGTTATGCTTAAAGTATATCCGGGCCTTTATTCCAGACAGCAGCTTCTTTCCAAGCACTCCTGCACCAGTTTAATAAAGTTGTCTTGGGGCGTTTCTGTTGTTGACTGTGTGGTTTAGCAGTGTTTGCGTTGGCAGCGGTGCTGAGGGAGTGTTTAGCGCTTAGAAAAGGAGCAGATTCTCCACATGCTGTGGGTTGTTTGGGTCTTTACTGACGTGTTCTGCTTCATGCCGCTTTGATTAGCAAACGGAGACGTTCCTCTGCGTGAATCTCATGCGTCACGGTGAAAGTTTGGAGGCGAGTTCCTCGTCTGATTCCGACTCATCCTCTCGGCTCTGAGGAGAATCGGGGTGGGGGGTGTTGAAGCGATCTTATACGGCAAATGATGAGCCCAGAATCCCTCACCGGTTACATAAAACGGTAAATTATTAAGTTGCTGATGTGAGAGAGGGAAAAGCCCCGCCCCTCAACTGCACTCCGCCAGCCAATCAGAGCGCGGCACGGCTGTATTTGGGTCACGGTAGTGCGTTTCTTTTGCGTGGTTGGCAGATGTATTGTGCTGTAATCTTCCCCCAAAAAAAGAGATGAGGGGGGTTAGAGCTGCCGTCTCTGAAATATACTTACTTCCCATTTCCTTCCTCTTCATCAGGGCTCTTTTGTGATAAGTGCCTGACCCAAATAGACAAATAATCAATAAAATAGCACTTAATTAAATTCTAAACAGTAGGTTTCCATTGATTTCTTACCCCTCTGCTCAGGAAAGCTGCAGTTAGGCAGGGAACGAGAGTCCCAGATTTAGGAGCGCTGGGATTTGCAGCGGGGAAAGATTTCCCTCTCTGGTGATTGTAACTGATTCATTTTGACTGGTATGATAGCAGCCGCACTGGTTTGTGTTACGGTACACACGGTGTGCGATTGGGTCGGGGACGGAGGGGAATTGATAGTGACAGATTCTGTGCACCTGTAATTAATTCTTGCTGTGAAGCTTTGATTAGCAGGTCATGCGTGCGAGACACACGTTCTGTTTCTTGCGTGCTTCTGTGAGGCTCTCTGCAGATTTATGTTCATATTTTGTGCTGAGAGATTATTTGTGTTCCTTTGAGGTGTCTTGAGTTTGTGACAGTTGTTTAACATTGAATGTTTCTCTCTTTTAAAGAAATTCACCTTTTATGATCAATGGTAAACCAGGACAGAATTTAAAGCATGGAAGAATTTCAATACTTAATAAGTTCATTCTTATAATTAATTATATAAAGAAGAACAAAAAATGATTTGGAGAAATATATTAATTTAATTACATATATGCATTGGTGGCATCTGCAAACAAATCTATTCCCAGAATGGTTTTAAATCAACTTTTAATGCATTTTTGCCTAAATGTATTATAAGTAACAGTATTTATGTTAATAATTATTAAAAATAAATATAATATTGTAAACAGTTATTTGTTAATGAGTTTAATTTTATTATGAATGACAGTGTCTATATATAGATAATTATTAATTATGAATATTGACACTCACCTAAAGGTTTATTAGGAACACCTGTTCAATTTCTCGTTAATGCAATTATCTAATCAACCAATCACATGGCAGTTGCTTCAATGCATTTAGGGGTGTGGTCCTGGTCAAGACAATCTCCTGAACCCCAAACTGAATGTCAGAATGGGAAAGAAAAGGTGATTTAAGTCATTTTGAGCGTGGCATGGTTTTTGGTGCCAGACGGGCCGGTCTGAGTATTTCACAATCTGCTCAGTTACTGGGATTTTCACTCACAACCATTTCTAGGGTTTACAAAGAATGGTGTGAAACAATGGCGCCACCAGGGGGTGGCCAGGGGTGGCCATGGCCACCCCTGGCCGACTCCTGGCCACCCCATTGGCCACCCCAATGGCCAGTATTAATTTTTGTAGCATCAGTTATGCATTTTATAAATAAGTCAAAAATATTCTTAAGTAAAAGAAGACGGGGAATTTATGTGTCGTGACGTGCTTTTTAAGTGCCAAATGGTACAGCAGCTTTTAGGTGTGTTTTTGCCACGTTTGGACAGGCAGGGATGCAAACAGCGCGCTTTTCGGCGCCTCCCGCTTTTTTCACGTCAGTTTGGGTGACAAAGTCATCTGAAGTCATTCCATAGCTTAATGTGAGGGACAGAAGTATATTTACATCGTTAAAGTATAAACTCGTTTTCCCTCCTCTGCGACTGTCATCATTCTCCATTCATATTCAAACAGCACGCGCGCCTCTTGGATGCACGGTAAAACTCTCTCCAATACGATATATTCACGTTATAAATGCATGATCTGTAGATAAAAGTCTGTATATTCGCATAAAATTACTTTATTTTCTTGGAGTTTGTTGCTGTTTTTAAGCGACTCACTACCGATCACACATACATATCACAAGGATTATGAATCGGCATCAAACGCACAATAACTGTGAAGGAACAAATCGCACTTGGATTTGTGCGCTCAACATTTCTTCGATTTGTGACATGAGCTTTTAAATGCACATTTATGAAGCGCAGTGCTGCTGCACACTGTGACTCCATGTTGCTTTGAGCACATCATTCTGCACCCGCGATGTTTTTCATCATGCAAGAACGGGCTCAATCATGGGTTTGCGCACTGAAATATTAAAAGCCAATATATTTTGTTATACCTAGCCTGCTCAATACATTTTAAATAAGCATAATTTAATTGTATATAATTTATTTGTAGTTTAGGCTATGCACTTCTGAATTCTTGACATTAATATATAAATATAAAATTGTGACATGATTGCCTGATTGAATTTTAAAAGAGAACTAATAGTAATTTGTTTTTATTAACATATTTAGATTTTATAAAATTACTGTGCAGATTTTTTCAAGAATTACTTTTTGCTGCTGATGTATACATTAAGTGTATTAAAAATTCATAATACATTTATGTAATATTTAAAGGTGTTAACTGTAATCTTACACTGCAAACTAATAACTTAAAAATGATTAAATTCATCACAATTATGTAAGTATCTGGAAATTTGCTGTGGGGCAAGGACCCTTATATATCATATAATATATATCATTATATACAATGTAATATATATTAGTTGGGCCCTACTAATATCATAACATTAAATATTACACAATAAACCAAAGTATATCAGTAGGAGTTTCCTTAAGTCTTTCTGATAGTTTTCTACAGGCTGGTTTATTACAATTACATTATGGTTTATACTGTAGTTTTGGTGTGCCACCCCAAGATTTTAACTGGCCCCATCTGGCCACCCCTACGAAAAATTTCTGGAGGCGCCACTGGTGTGAAAACGGAAAAACATCCAGTAAAAATGCTTTGTTGATGCTAGAGGTCAGAGGAGAATGGGCCGACTGATTCAAGCTGATAGAAGAGCAACTTTGACTGAAATAACCACTCGTTACAACCGAGGTATGCAGCAAAGCATTTGTGAAGCCACAACACACACAACCTTGAGGCGGATGGGCTACAACAGCAGAAGACCCCACCGTGTACCACTCATCTCCACTACAAATAGGAAAAAGAGGCTACAATTTGCAAGAGCTCACCAAAATTGGATAGTAGACTGGAAATATGTTGCCCGGTCTGATTGTCTCGATTTCTGTTGAGACATTCTGTAGAGTCAGAATTTGGCGTAAACAGAATGAGAACATGGATCCATCATGCCTTGTTCCCACTGTGCAGGCTGGTGGTGGTGTAATGGTGTGGGGGATGTTTTCTTGGCACACTTTAGGCCCCTTAGTGCCAATTGGGCATCGTTTAAATGCCACGGCCTACCTGAGCATTGTTTTGGACCATGTCCATCCCTTTATGGCCACCATGTCCCCATCCTCTGATGGCTACTTCCAGCAGGATAATGCACCATGTCACAAAGCTCGAATCATTTCAAATTGGTTTCTTGAACATGACAATGAGTTCACTGTACTAAAATGGCCCCCACAGTCACCAGATCTCAACCCAATAGAGCATCTTTGGGATGTGGTGGAACGGGAGCTTCGTGCCCTGGATGTGCATCCCACAAATCTCCATCAACTGCAAGATGCTATCCTATCAATATGGGCCAACAATTCTAACGAATGCTTTCAGCACTTTGTTGAATCAATGCCACGTAGTATTAGTATGGTGTTCCTAATAATCATTTAGGTGAGTGTAAAATTGGTAAATGATAATTTGTTCATGAGTTTCATTTAATAAAATAACTTCAAAGAAATAATTTAATTACATTTCAAGTAATTGTAGTAATTAATTAAACATAACAGTAATATTAAAACAAGTATTATAAATGACAGCGTATATTTAGATAATTATTAATAATGAATATAATATTGTAAAAATGATCATTTAATGTTATTTTATGAAAATATTATTCTATTTTAAGTAATAAAAGTAGTAGTCAGACAATAACAATATTAAAACAATAATACATTTTTAAGGCGGGCGTACACGGTACGAATTCTGACGGTCGGAAGATCGTATGTCCAGGCACACTTTACGAGTGAGTTTATCCGAAAATCTTACGGAGGCAGTGATATACGACACGATTTTACGACCTGCTGAATTCCGAAGAAATCGCACGACGTTCCGCGCTAAAAACTCTCTCATAACTCTCGCATATAAAATATTGATACAAGCCGTGATTATTTTGCTATAGGCTCGTTTTCAGCACCGGGAAACGGACGTCCGGTCACCCTTGTGTGTGTGTGTGAATTTAAAAACGTAGTTACGGTAGGCTACACATTCAAAAATAATATTTCAAGCTCTCTGAATGATTAATTATCCGTTTAAACCACCTCATGTGAGTGAGTGTTTGCAATTCATTTTGCTGCGAGAAGCTATCGCCGTGAACGGGGCTTGAGTGAGCTTGAGCGAGTTGTGAGTGAGGGCGCGGGTGCCAGTGCGGGTGTTGGCAGATCCACATAATGGAAAGGTGACAGTATCTGGATTTGATTTTTGGATTAATGTCACACTTTAGGAAGTTATTAAAGTGGTTCGTTATATATTAATCTTATTTCCAAAACACAAGCTTTGAACTTATTTCGGATTTTTATATAATTTCTTTGTTTTTGTTAGTTTTTGCTTGTTTTTCGTAGCAATATCTGGCAACATTGTTCTGTCGGCATTAATAAAAAAAAGCTTAGGCTGTAGACAAACTGTAATTGCTTTTAGGAAGATACAAACGTAATGATCATCGTGACGTGTAAGAATCTGTAAGAAATGTATAACAATAGCAAAATAGCCTACAGATGTTACAGAATGATATATGCCAAATACTGGCCAGTAGGAACAAGGCAGATGCTGTTTAGTTAACCCAAAGACATCATAAAAACATTAATTAAAGCAGTGTTTCTAGTAGTCCACACCATTTTCGTCTTTCTTCTGTGGATTTCCCCAGCTCCTGATTGGTCAAGTTTAGATAGATCGACAAATCGACACATTCAACCGCACACACCTCACGAATGCAAGCCGACAGCTCCCGAAATTTTTCGACATGCTTAAAAATTATCGGGAGGTTGAGAGATGCTCGGCTCGTATCTTCCTCGCACACGATACGAGCCGCGACATGCGAGCATAACCGATTTACACGCGATTTCTCCCGAGTGAAAAAAATCATCTGCGAGCTCGTAAAACAGCAAAAAATCGCACCGTGTACGCCCGCCTTTATTCATAAAGAATTAATAAATGCAACATTTTGTGATACCATTTCAAAGCAACACATTTCTTCTTTCTTTCTTGTGCTCTTTCTTTAAAATGACACTTGATTTTTGTTTTATTCATGTATTTATTATTAATTTTTTTTTATTTTATGTTTTTTATCAAAGGCAGTGATATTCTTACTTTATTGTGTGTGACTTCAGTGTCCAAAAAGAGTCACGGTATGTTGCACCATTAAACATGACATCACCAGTATCTTGTAAATGTCTTTTTTTATGTCGTCTTTGACAGAAAGTCTTACAGCCAAAAGGTTTAAACTGTCTTCCTGTCAAACAGCTTCATATCCACCCATCATATTAGATCAGCAGTGCACAGTTCACCGCACAGGAGTTGTTCGAGCGCTCATATAACCAGGCTCCTGCTCTTGACCATTGCAGTGTAATACATTTGAACAATTTGTTTGTGACCTCTAAAGTTATTTGAACCACAGAAATTCTTAAACTCACCATGACTGTGTTTGACTGTGTCAAAGTGTGGCGTTCGGTCAGCACCATGTGTCAGAGATGATTTCTCACCTCATGTGAGAAGTACGCAAGAACGCAAGGGTGTTATCGTGTTGAGGTCATTTGTGAATCGGTCATAACACATAATCTCGCTCTTGAATCCTGATTGGTGGAAGCTGCTGTTTGGTCTATGCACAAATATGAAAATATTCCCTATGCTATCCCACATCAAACCGTATTTGAAGAGAAAGGGTTGTTTTGGGTCAGTGGATAAAGAGTTTTATGGGTCATGGATGTGTAGTGTACCTTGACTTCATTGACTAAAGCCCTGTTTGACTGGACTATTGTTTTCTTCTAAAACGTAATATTTCATATCTGATCTGACTCGCGACTCTGAAACAAAACCCACAGAAATCCCGCATACGGCCCAGCCACAAATCCCTTCTTTAATTAAATGAAAGTAGGTGAATGGATTCAATCTCGTTTGTCAGTGTTATTGGGTCTTTTTTTATCAGATGGGACTCATTTGGAAGACAAATTGCATCTTGTCCCTTCCTTCCTGATCACCAGGCGCCCCAGGGACTCCTTCTGAATGCTAACAGCCATGTGTGTATCTGATAGTGTTGAGGCTTGTGACTCACTGGCACCCTGGCTATTTGGCATAAGTCTAGTTTTAAGCTTTACGACTCACTCTGGCCCAAAAAACACCAATTTACTGTAGGAAGAGACTGGATGGCTGACATGTAAACCCAGTTGGGGTTTGCATCTACATCCACATGTTGAAAGTGCGTCGCTGGCCGTCAGTGAAACAAACAAAACAAACAAAACTTTTGCTGATAAATTTATCGAATCTTTTTCGAGTCATTTTGTTAATTTCGTTTGTTGAATGAACCAAACGACTCGAAAAAAGATTTGTTCATTTTGATGAATGAGTTTGAACAGGAGAGTCATGAACGCTCATCACAAAACAGAGCAAGGCGAGCATTTGAGCTTATAAAACTCAAACTTTTTTATTTATTTTTGAAATGAGCGATCGTTTCGCTAGATAAGACCCTTATTCGTCGTCTGGTGTCATTTAAAGCCCTTTGAAGCTGCACTGAAACTCTCATTTGGACCTTGAACCGTTTGGTTCCCAATGAAGTCCATTATATGGAGAAAAACGCTGGAATGTTTTCATCTAAAACTTTCTTTTCGACTGAGGAAAGAAAGACGTGGACATCTTGGATGACATGTAGATGAGTAAATTATCAGCAAAAGTTATTTTTAAAAGTGAACTACTCCTTTTACCTGAGCATCAAATCAGTGTTAATTTCATTAACGAAATCTATAACAAAAGACTTGACGACGCAATCCATCAACCAGAACTGTGACTATATAATCATGCAATATTGTTGACGAAAAAGACAAGACTAAAATAAGCAATTTACCAAAATCTCTCTCATACCAAAAAAGGGAAGGAGACAAATTATCACAGACTTTTTAACAAGCCTCTATTGACTCTCTCATTCCTTGAATATGTATCATCCCACGCTGCAAACTATTCATTTTAAAGTAGTTCAACTGCATTTAAGAGGTACTATTACATTGCTAATACATAATTACATAATCAACATACATGGCACATTCAATTAACTGATACACACATCATATATATATATATATATATATATATATATATATGAACATATAAATGTAAATCTGAGTATATAAATGTAAATCCTGAATATATTGTTATAACTCTGAACATATAAATGTAAATCCCAAATATATAGTTATAAATCTGAATATATAAATGTAAATCCTGAATATATAGTCAAAACTCTAAATATATAAATGTAATCCTTTATAATATAACATTTATACATTCAGTTATAACTATATATTATATAGTTATAACTGAATGTATAAATGTAATTCTGAAAATGTAAATCCCGAATATATAGTAATAACCAATTTTGAGACCAATTGCATCGAGCTGGTCTCTTCAACAGTACTTTATTAGCTTTTTTAGAATGTTTCTTTTTAAATTATTACTACTGTTTGCACTCCTGGTCCGATGTTTCGTTGGCGCTGTACTTGTATTTTGTCAATGACAATAAAGTGAATCTGATCTGATACATATATACTAGGGGTGGCACGGTTCACAAAACCCACGGTTCGGTTTGTATCACGGTTTTAGGGTCACGGTTTTCGGTTCTGTACGGTTCTTGTTATTTTTTCTTTTAATCTTTAACACTCCAGAAATGTACTTCAGCATGTGATATATAGCTTAATTATCCACACTTTAGGATACAGTATTAAAAAAATATATATTATATTCATGCAATCATGCACAAACTGAATTTGACTCTTTGACTTTAAGCACATTTTGGGACTATCTCAGAGGAAAGCTAGGTGAGATTTAGATACAGCAAGAGAGAAGAAATTGACATGCTTTTTGTTTATTTGGCAAAAAAAAGGAGAATGTGTATCACTATCTCTACAAGAACTTGTGCATTTTTATCACATAAATCTTATTTACACAAAGAAATTAACTTTCATGTATCAACTGCTAACTTTTGTAGCTCTTACCAAAATTCTATATTTTAAAAGAAAAAGAGAGGAACTCTTAAAACACTGTCTTTTAAATGTCAATATACATGAAACCTCATTGCCTATAGATAATTTAGCTATAGCAATAGCAAAGGCCATAAACATAAAGTGAAATTTAAGTTCAACCTCAACACAAAAACAGTACTATCAACAATGATTCTATTCCCAAAATGTGAGGGTACTTTTTTCCACTTAAAATTAAAGTGCAGGGTTTGGAAACGTATGACTGGAGCTCTTATCGATACATAAAGTGCCACTGTAGTTAAATTAAAATATCATAACATGAAATCCAAAATGTTCCCACACACCGGACTTACCATAGACTTATACGACGCTGGCGCATCCTCCAACTCCCTCATCTCTCCCACTTTCCATTTCTCCGCGTGCCGTGACCTGCAGCGCTCCATACTCCACTTTTACTGGCTTGTTTATTAACTTGAACCGGCGTTGCACAGAGCGATCGGTAATGACATCAAATACCGCGAAAGTGATGAATGCATACGGAGCCGACTCGCGCTAGATTGATGTTATTCACCGATCGCTCTGTGCAGCGCCGGTCCAAGTCGAACAAGTTTATGTCGCGCGAAAAGAAAACACACGTCACATACTGGCACGAGGTTACATTGCGCATGCGTCGAACCGTGAGACGCACACACGCTCCGAACCGAGACAAGCGAACCGAACGGTTCGGGTGTTTTTTCATGTACCGTGCCACCCCTAATATATACACATACACAGTCAAACGAAAATTTACTTAGGGATCTCCTGTGACTGACTATGTATTTTTCATTTGACTTTATGTACTGAACCGTGACACCCGTACCGTGACGGTTCGGGACGAATTCCGTTACACACCTTATATTCAGCTAGCTCATGCCACTTTTTTGATTGTGACATTCACAATGATTCATGTATGTGCCTTTCTTTTCCTTTCCCCCAATATGTTTTCCGCGCACACACACAGTTAACCCATTAACCCTGGAGGATTCCATCGGCGTCGCTAAAGGTCACTCTCTTTCCATCATGCCTGACCGTTACTCTGACAGACAGTCGAGGGAGGTGTGAGAGGAGCGGGTGCGCACAGCGTGGCGATATATGTCAATGGCTGCCTAATTTTAGATTACTTTCTTGTATGTACTGAATTAATTTAAGAATTTTATTTCCCGCTTGTAATGTTAGTCAAGATTTCTCGCACCAAAACAATTTATAATTTAGTTTCTTATGACCCTCTTTCTGACCCTTTGTATTGAACATGAATGAAATGCTGTTGGCGACTCATTTCATGGCACTTTTCGATTACCAGTGCCGACTCGACTCGGTTTTCGTTGCGTTCTAGTCAGAATGTGAGTCTGAAACTGCTCCATAGGGCTTTGATTATTTGGATCATGTGGATATAGACAAAATTTCAAGTGTCACTATATGACGTCCTAGGATGAGAACGCGTTGGATTTAAAAAAATAGCCTTAAAACAAGTTTTTTTTTTTTCGTTGTAATGCACCAATAAATTATTAACAATAAGAACAATTGATCTCATGGTACACTTTTAACACACTGCTCTGTCCCTTTAAATCATCCACATGTAAAAGAGATCTGTTATGATTGGCTAACTTCCGTGTATCAGCATAATTCACACTTTCGTTCATTAGAAAGTGCATTAAACACTGGGTTCCAACTCCAATTACTTTGTGCAGATCATCATATCTCAATACATGGAGACTGAACACACACACACTTTCTCATCAGGGTTTTTCCCCATGATTATTTCATCTCGCATAATCTTTGCGAGACTTGCGGCTGTCAAGAGCGCCCGTCAGCCTTGTGTGCAATTTACAGAGTTGACAGGCAATTTCGCAATCGTTCATCCCATTATTTTCATAAAATATACATAAACTCATGGAGTTTAATAGCCTCCTTATCTTCGCTACTGTCTAATTTATGGCCAAATTAAATAATTATGTGTATTAGAGTAACACAGAAAATATAATATTTTGACTAATTTGTCCAAACCCGTCAAACCGAGTGTTTGAACATCCAGGAACTAATGCAGGTCGTATCTCACTGTGGGGAACAGCCGCCCTGTATTTACATGCACTGCGTCAAAAGGTGTGTATACGGGAGAATTCGGACAATGAAAATGTCCGCTAAATGTGCTGTTTGGCAGGGATCTTTGGAACTTTGTTATGCGTACCTGTAAATGCCTGTAAAGGCCCGAAAACAGGAACTTGTCTGACCACATGCTGTTAGTTGATGGCTTGGCTTTTTAAATGCTAATTTGTTTTGGGACTGGCAGCTCAAGTTTGCCCCTATTCCCCTGCCCCCCTCATTAGTATTCAGGAAAGGTGATAGGGTTTACATTGTGTCAATCTTCAACAAGTGTTACGGAGAGCAGAGTGGAGATGTTAGTCCTTTACATAGGGACAATGTGGCTATTAAATCTCTGAGTTCGAACGAAAACAGACTGGTGTATAGACTGGTGTATATGGCAAATGAAAGTTTGAAGAGGATATTTGAAAAGCTGGAGATGATGGACATGAGGTTGTATAAGATGAAGGCTGACATCAATGAGCTCAAAGAGGCAAAAGAGGAGCCTGCTTCAAAGAAATTAAAGAGAGCTGGGAATAATTCTGTTGCGGTAAGTTATTTTCTGACCATCACGGTGTCTGCTTAACTTTGTGTGCTTTATTTATAAATGTATTCGAATTGAGCCCTCATACTATGTTGGATTTTTACAGAAAGCTGTATGGAGATTGCACAATGGGAAAAACAACATACACAAATATGACCCACAGACAAGGTATATCTTTAAAACTATTCTTTCATAACAGTCTTTTCTTCTAAATTATATTTTTAATCAACCTTCTTTAATTACTGCTTCACAGTCTATCCTCCCCCCACAACCTTGAGGTCATAACCTATCTTTTTAATGGCTGTACCAGACGTAGATCCTGCTGTTGTTAAAGGTAAGTCACAAGAGAATGTACCAAGGCTACAACTATTTAACTGTATAGATTAGTTAGTTATAAATAAACATATTCTCCCCCCTCTCTATCTCCACCTCTCTAGTATCCTGCTATTTTGAAACTGTTAGAAAGGGTTACAGGATGGCCCAAGATGAGAACAAAGACAAGATGGAGGACAGCAGGATCATTATGCTCATGAGACAAAGAAAAAGAAGAGTAAGTATAAATACACATAAATCTCAGTAAAAGCCTCAGCCTGGGAGAGGCTCCCATCCCAACCTATTTGATATTTTCAGTGGTTTAATTACTTTTTTCCCTCCCATTTTGCAGCTACTGAGCTGCAGGACTGGGGTTCCCCAGACAGAGGAAGATGCATCTATCTGGAAGACTGCAACAGTTGACCACATGTCTGAACAGTAGGATGCCATCTTGGATGGAAAGTCGGTGTGGGTTGTTCGGGTTATTATATTGTTTTACATAATTATACACATGCCTTATATATTATATGGGGTTATTTGTTGTATGACTAATAGTAAAATGTATTCTGTGCTAATGTTTTTGTATTATTATTTATAGAGTTTTGACTGTGTGTATATAAATATATATGTCATGTGCCCAGTGTCATTTACAAATAATAAAAATAACAAACTCAACTTTGTCTATCTGATTGTCTTGACATTATAACCATGAACACCAATGGCAATGAATATTAATAATGAGTAATAATAAACCCAAATGAGGCCATAAACTGGACCAATAGTGTGGGGGTTTAGAGGAGGGACAAAGCATTGAGCACCCAATCCTATGTAAGATCTCTGACCAATTGAAGGAGGCCACTGCCTTGTGTCCCAAAGGTGTGAAATGCTAATGTTCCCTTGCATTGACCCCGACCTGGGGATTATTCACCATGGTAACTGATGGCCCTAGTGGCTCCCTGCTGTGCTCCAAACTTGGTACATATCCAGGAGTTTTCGGGATTGTGTGACGGGACAGCAAACTCCCGTATACACACGTTTATTTGTGGAGTACACAGGAGTACTCAGGAGTTTTACATGCCCGATTACAGCTCTTTTCACGCAGTGATGACCAGTTAATGCATTTAACTATACGTTTTTTTGCCAGTAATCATCATTTCATTTCTTTAATCCAATATTCTGCACTACAGAGCCATAACGGCAAAAACTTTCTATACTGGGACATGTTGCTGTTCGAGAATGAGAAAGGTTTGCAAAGTTACAGAACACAAAGTCACTCCGAAGGGTGTTAATCTCTCTATCAGTGCCAATTATTTCTGAACTCCATGAAACTCCCTGTTTGAGTTGCGCTAGTAATGTGTTGAAACTAGCGTTTATGGTTGGGGGAGTGACATTTCCCAAACACGCTTGTAGCAGTTGACCTGACCAATCGTATTCGTAACGCACTGGACCAGCCGACCAATCAGAGCACACTGTGCTTTTCAGTAGGAGTGGCGTTATAGAGACTGGAACTGAACAGAGCGTTTCTGACAGACTGGGAAGAGAGGAGCTGCAACAATGGAGATAATTTGTGAAAAATCATGTGCTTTTTGAACATTCAAGCATGAAATCCTATTCTAGTAGACCCTAAAGACTACATAAAAACTGTGTAAAGGGCATAATATGGCGTCTTTAGCACATTGATGAGTTATTTTTTATGA